>NC_068952.1:42539927-45155512 GCF_026419915.1 Harpia harpyja
TTGAAATCCTGTGTAAATATTGAATTATCTGCCTGGTCTCAGCACAAGTTGATTCCCTGTGTCTGAAAGCAGCATATGCTGTCAGCGTTGTGCTATCGTTACCATCCTCGAGCCGTGCAGAGCCTCCTGGGGTCAGGAGCGCTGCCCATGGAGGACTGCCTTGCTAGCTGCCTTGTCATCTTATCGCTCGGGCATAGGTCTGAAGCAGGGTTTGAGCTCAGAGACACCTGGATCAACACACGAATTAAAGGTCCAACCCTATTAATTTGCAGATAATGGGATATGCTGTGCCCTAGCCACTACAGGGCAACCGTGGCTCCCGGTGGACTAATTCAGGTTAGCATGAATGATATTGCAGAAGTGCTGAGTCTCTTTATCATTCGGTGAAGGTAGTAGGTGGACATACCAGAGCATCAGTGTTTTCTAGGTCGTCATCTTGCTGAGGCTGCATACTGGGATTATAAAAGTATCTGTGCAGGAAACTGTCCTTTAAAACTAACTATAAGCAGAAACTTTATTCTGACCTGCCCCTTGCCAGGGTGGCTGGGTAACGGGGACCCTGGGCTCAGGGTTCAGCCTTGGGGGCACTGACCGACTTCTCCTTACTGGAGAAGCCTAACCCACCTCCCTCAGGTGTCTTCAGAGAAAGCACAGGTTTGGCTCTAGATGGATTCTTATGTTTAAAAGACGTGACGTATCACTTCACTGTTCCCCAGGGCTAGAATCAGTATTTCAGGAAGCACCTTTGCTGGCAAACCAAAGCAGGCTTATCTTCCCTTTTTAAAATATGAATACAGTACTGGTAACAGATTCTCCAGTCCTTGGGATGCCATTAAAGCATTTGCTTACCACCACTAAATTGCACCAACATAGACTGTGTGATCTATGGATTTGGCCAACTGCTTAGATGTGAAAGATTTTGTATTGTAACAAGCTTTGACCCAAAAGGCGTATGTTCAGATCTATTTAATCTATATAAATCTTTATTTTATTTTAGCAGAGCTACTCTGGAGTCATACCAGGTTTTGATCCCAGTTTTACTGTTGTGACTCTTACTGTTTTCACAATGTTCCTGCATATCCACACTGGGTTTGGATCCGAGGTTATAAAGTACAAATCATCCTGGGCATGGAAAGAGTTAGAATGAACTTCATAGGCTGGTAATTCAGATCCAATTCTGGCTTATAGCATCTCCTCCCTCCCTCCAGCTCTGGCTAAACAATTGTGCTGGGAACTTCAGCTAGAACAAATCAGCTCAAAATAATTCTGAACACATTGTTTTTTCAGTTAGACAGTGCAAACAGAGAGAGAGAGAAACATCCCTATGAATAATTAGGGATCTTTTCATCACTTTCCCTCCTCCAGATTTCACTCATCTCCACATTAGTGCCCAGAACATTACCTGCTTTAGTGGACAGCAATGACTCACCCCGGCAAGGGAGTACGCGTTCCTCACAGCCTGGCAGCCCCGCGGGTCGGAAGACGAAGCAGTAGTCGCTACACAGGGAACATTGTGCCTTCCTGAGGACTGGATCCAGATGGAAGGTGAGCTATTATTAGCATCAGCGTAGATGCTTTTAGAAACATGCCAAGCTGTGGCTACAAAATCAGGAGGGGAAACAACGTGCCATGGCAGAGGTGCCTCTGGGAGTTTTGCAGACGCTTTTCAGTTCATCCCACGTTGCAGCCACACATCTGGCTTTGGACCATTCCTCTGTTGTGCATTGCTTTACATGCACTGGTTTTAAAGTGCCCGTAGGACCACTTCAGGTTGCATTTGTAGGAGTAGAAAGCATATATTTTGGCATTCACGTTATTGTACAAACAACTTAGCCAGCATCTTCTTGCCTCAATAGAAAGAATAAGGAAAACAGCCCCAAAGGTGCCACTTAGAGCTCAAATACAACCTTAGTGCCGCTTTGTGATTCTGCATGTTCGATCATCATTTAAAGCCTTTTCCCCCACAGACTGGGCAGGGGAGAGAGGCTTCTCTCCTAGGATGAGCTGCAACATGCCTAAGAGTGCTTCTTTCCCTGTACTTACTAGCAAGAGTCTTTACTCATCCAACTCAGGTGGGGTTGCCTGCACCGAAGATGCTGGAAATTGGTGCCATGCTTATGTCCGTTTCTGGTTTGGGGGCTGGCTTCGTGCCTCAGTTTACCTTCTGTAAAACAGAAATACAATTCTGACTACCTTTGTAAGCAGCACGGACGTCTCCTGATAAAAACTGTCACACAGAAACTATATTATTAAACTAAACATGCTTAGGTTTATTCTTATGCCAGAGCAATAAATCAGATTCTCAGAAGCAAAACAATCCCTTGGGCTCAAAAGTTTTCAGCTCAGATCCACTTTCCTCTTTCTTCTCACAGTCCAGTGTTGATTTCAACAACAAAGACTGTGTCCTTCGCGACCGAACTGCTCTGCCTTTCACCAACATTAAAAAAATCACCGAGTAGAGCAGTTCCCTTAACCCTGACAAGGTCTAGCAAACCCTCAGAGCATCTGTGACCAAATCCCAGGGCTGTGGTGGGAGGAACCCAGCTGCAACAGGGGCTTTATGGTCTTTCGGGCAACTATCTTTGTGGTTTACGGGCAATCAGTCTTTATTAAATGCGTGCATGTGGATGGTGCTGAGTTTTATTGGGCAGCACCTTCTGATCTGACGAACAACGGAGAACTCATTAGCACGGCTCTGAAAAATCCTCCTCCAGCCCCGCTCTGTGCAGCTGAACAGACCAAAATCTGGAAGCATCAGAGGGGAAAAAGTAGAAAAGAGTTTTTGCCCTTTTTGCTCTTGTGGAGCCACTCTAGTGTTAACAGACATTTATTCTCTGTTACTGCAGACTTCACCCTTCCCAGTACAGTCAGGCTGGCTGGTGGGCTTTTTTCTAATCCAGCTCTAAAGCAGTTTTTCCTGATAGTTTATTTCTAGAGGAAGCAGCAGCCACCAGAGGGCAAGAGTCCCCCAGCCTGGGCTGGAGAAATCTCTCCCTGTGCAGCCATCCCATATTAAAAACAGGCTGATCCAAACTCACTTAAATCAATGAGAGTATTTGCATCCATTTCAGTGGTCTTTGGATTGGGTCCTAGAGTTCTTTTAGTATTAAAAAAACCCCAACAAAACCAGCAAGATGTTTTATATAAACTTAGAAACAAGGTTTTATAAACTGAAAAAAGCCCCTGGCATTTGTACACTGTGGGTTTCACTGTAACTTGTCACTTGGTTGTCAAATGGTCCTTTTTATTTATAAGAAGTTTATTTTTTAAATACCCATGTTATGAACGAGCCACGGCAACAGAGGGGATGTGATCCAAAACCCTGCAACTTTTGTTTTAAATCTTCTTTGAAGAGCTGTGTCTGCCTGGTGCTGTAATGGGTCAGCAGTGCTCATCGGTACTCGCGTTCCCAGGTAAGTGCCTATAAGACAGTTTTAGCCCATAATTTAGCAGAGTATGTTGGCACGTGCTTGGCTATAGGCATGGTTCCAGCTGATTGACTGCAATGGGCATTGATGAAGCCTGAGGTTTGAAATCCTATTTTGCCTCCCAGAGGAAAATCCACGGTCCTAATCCTAGACCCCAGCCCAGATGCTGCCTGCAGAGCTCCCATAACCACTCACAGAGACACGCCGAAGGGAGCGATGGACGTAACCCCAGCCACACCATGCGCAGCTGGGGAGGAGGAGGAAGAGATCTGGATTAAATTTTCCGTCTGAGTACATCTGGACCTATATTTTCCAGAAGTGTGAATATAAAGAGCTCCTGGGTTCAAGACACTAAATCCCTCACTGGCCCGTTGTATGATTCAGGGCAAAGCCACATTTTCTAGTTTTACAGCTGAAGAAATGGACGTTAAAAACCTTTAATAGGGCTTAGGCGGGGAAGGACAGCAGGAAGAAGAGCTTTGGCCAATGCCAAATACTTAGACAAAAATCTCCCCAGTAATGTTTATAAAGCCTTTTCACGTTCTCTGATGAAAGATACTATGGAAGTGCACAGTGTTTGCTGGAATTTTTCCCTCCCACCTACTGTACTGTTTCTAGGCAAATATCTTGCCCTTTTGAATAATACGGTGTGGAGTGAAAAGATAAACTCCTGTAATTATGCCTTCCCTTAGCGTGGCTGTGCCGAAAAGACAAACTGCCTCCTTCAGCGTTACTGCTCACAGAAAAATTGGACCTGAAGCGTACGTGGGAAGATTAGACTGACTTTAAAACGTCTTTCCTCATACCCTGGGTCTTGAGGATGCTACGTCAGGCTGTAAAAACAGTTCAAAAAAGCCCTGGGGAGCACCAAGACCTTATTTCCACCGGGAAAGTCATCATCTCCGAGCTGTAGCAGAGGTGAGGAGGAGTCTGGGGGTGGAGAAGGACTTGCTGCTGGTTTATCAACAAAACAGGAATGAGGAACGTGCCCAAACTCTAACACAAAGATCCGCGTCAAAGCCATTGCTTCAACAAGGCTCTCCTGCCAGCCCAGCTGGCCTCCCCACTGCCGGATCCCACTGGCCAATGTATGTATGTATGGTGGGCACCAAAAGGAAAGGGTTGGAAACATGCTGGTTACCCTGGCCACCCTGCGCTTTGCGTTGGGATTATTTCAGTCTTCAGGGCTGCCAAAACTTACGCTAGCACTAAAACCACTTCAACTGAGCACCAAAAGAGCTTAGGAGAAAGCTCAGGAACATCTAAGAAGATAACATTAGCACGTCTCCGAGTTTGGAAGTGTGGTTTGCTGCTCAATATGAAGGGAGGGTGGAAACTCCTATTTTGGAGAAAAACCTCTTGGCATCAGGCCTGTCCCATGAGTTCGATATAGAAATAAGGCAAACTGCAGGTGCCATAGTTATAGAGCTGTGTTTGCTCTGGGCCAGAAATCATTCACCTGCTGGCTTTTTGTTGCATGAAAGTATTCCCAGTGACAGGCACTCACGATGGAAGGATGCGAGAATGACTTCAGCCTGACATCCAAAGGGAAGGGAAAATAATCTAAAGCCCCGAGAGAGAAAGGCGAGTGCTTCCTTTCTGGCTTGAACATGAGAATTAATGAGCTAATGTGATACAGACTAAGGACATTTCACTGGGGAACCTTCAATAGAGACAGCGAGGACAGAAGTGTCGGTCTGAAAGCGTAAGGAGATCCTACCAGGAAAGTGCCTTTCGTGTGCTGCCTTCCTTCTCCAAAGAGACTTAATTCGTTAGGTACAAGTAATGAGTTGTCAGGCTACATCCAGTCCTATTTCTGGTTGCTGCAGTTCTCTCTGTAACAATCTGCGGTTTAAGAATAAAGAGAAAAAGAAAATGCTTCTTCTCATTAGAAGAGAAATTCTGAAATAATGAAATATCTGCCAGAAAAATGATCTGTGCTTTTGTGCACTTAGAAAGAAGACAAGTATTTCCAGTTTTGTAGCTGTCAAAGACACTTAGATTCCTAAATATTAAGTCTTTTTTTAAACTACGACTCTTTGGTTAATTCCCTGATTTGTTCTAAGGTCAGGCCCAAGAGTTTGAGGCTGAACTATCACATCCTTTAGACACTCATTTGGTCTTATTAAAAGTCTTTCAGAGATGGAGAATTTGTCATGTTACTTGGTAATCTGTCTTGGTGGTGTTTTGCTCTCAGCAATAAAAAAAATGCATCCAATTTCTAATTTTTCCTCCAGACACTGACTTTTTAAAATGAAGCAAAAAGGTAGAAATAGCCTCAGTTTCTTCAAAGAGATCTTAGTGGTCCCACAGAGAATGGAAATCCCATTGCTGTATCATGCTGCTTATACTGCGCTGTTCTCAGGCTGCAGGGTTGAAAGCTGCTGGATAATATTACCAATACAGGTCTGAAAGAGGCAGATTCTTTTTGCTTTGGTTGTCTTAAAAAATTACTTCTGATTTTATTTTAAATGTTAATTTTTTTCTGTGGCTTGATTCTTTTGTCTTTGAATAGTTCCAGCCTTGCCATTTACTGAGAAGTTCTCTTCTAAATTTAGATTAGAGTGTTATTCGCTTTCATAAGAAGTGCTAATATCCCTTAGGTTAAGAATAATTAGATGTTACTTTTCAAAACCTGAAAGGAAATTATACCTCTAATT
Organism: Harpia harpyja; assembly: GCF_026419915.1. NCBI lineage: Eukaryota > Metazoa > Chordata > Aves > Accipitriformes > Accipitridae > Harpia > Harpia harpyja. The sequence continues at coordinate 42,546,016 of NC_068952.1, forward strand.
CATCATTTAGAGTAAAATCGCTGGTTTAAAAGGCATACATAGCTACATTAAACAAAGGTCTAGCCATTTTTTTCCTAAACAAAAATTAACCTCAATACAAATAAAGATGATATGATTCTAGTTAGATTAATGACACCAATTAGGCTAACACATTTCTAAAGCTCCCAGAGTTCATGGGAGGAGGCGGCAGAAGATCAGCAACTGCAAAGCAGCCTAACTCCTCCAGCTGCATATTGCTTTACCGGCTCTCACATCTCCAGCGTTAACCTGTTTACAGCAGCTGAACCTGTACCTCACCGACAAGTTGCTCACAACCTCCTCTTCCCCAAAAAACCTTTGGAGCAGGGTTTGCTCTGTTGGAGTGAGCAAAATTTATCCAAAAAGAACCAGGGAACCTTGGCTGTATAAAACGAGGGGACAAAGAGTATACAGTTAGCTCACCGCAGTGATCAGAAAGTTTCACGTGAAGGGTTAATTTTGCCATGTCAGTCTTAACATTTCCTTGGTCTTCTATTTGCAGGCATTTTCTGCAGATGTTTCTGAGGCTGAAGTTTTCCAAACCTGCCTCCCTACTGACGTCTGCCTGGCTTGCTCCGGCACCTCGCCGGCCCGCTGCGACACCTTTGCAGAGTCACCCATTGCATGTGCCTATCCAGGATGAGCCTATAGATACCTGTATTAGCCTATACATGCCTCAAAGGTAGGACGGTAGATTTTCCTCCCTGTATGTTGCCGTTACCGCTCGTGGGATCAGAAATAAAGTCTGGCAGCAAAGTTCATGGCTCTGAACCGCCAGCGTAAATTGGTTGTCCCAGTGCAGACCGTGGAGCAATATACTGGTGTAAAATGGGAGGGCAAAGAGATTGGGGGCAATTCCCCCTCTCCCCTGACTTTTTCCCCATCTTCAGGAGTTAGAGTAGCATTGCTTTCTCTTCCCAACTGTGCTGTCAGATCCTCTAACCCCCGCTTTGCTTTCAAACTTGCAGACCGGGGTAGACCACAAGATGGCAAGGCTGTACAGACCATGCCCAGAACAGCTACTGCGGATGCAACAGGTGGTTATTGGCCAATTTGCTGTTTGCCACCTGCTTCGATAGATACGGAATTGTATTTTTATACATAGCTTCCAGCAAAACAAATGTCCCCGGTGATGCGAGCACTGCGTTCTGGAGTATTTAGGCATGATCCCTTTGCAGCACCAGGAAGGGGCATATGATTCTGATGAGTCCTCTGGAGCCTTTCAATATGCCCAGATCCATATGTAAATATAGCTTGAGATGAGATTTATATTCAGATATTTGCCGGTGAAGCCAGCAGACACTCCAGGCATGTTACAAATGAAACAACAACCCAACCAAGCCTTGTAATTTAATTTAACTGCCTCTTTTTGGGTACGTGTCATGCATTCAGAATTAGACAACTGAATTCCCAATCAAATGTTTTTTGGATATAACAACATAGTGAAAGGCATGAAAGTGCCTTAAAATAGCTTGCTAACAAGCACATGGAACCTATTCTTTTGGCAAAAGGAGGAGGCAATTTATGGGTCTGGACTCAGTGCTCATAAATAAGTACATGTTCCTTTTTCTTCGCATTGGCACATTTTTGGCTTTTCAGATTCACCATGCACTTTATAAATTCTCATATAACTATTCAGACAGTAGAATGCACAGGCTTTTTTGGGGGACATGAATTTATCCCATTTGAACTGTCTGACACAAGTTCTCTGTTAACCTAGCAAGGAAATTCCTCTTGGGCTGGTTATTCAAAGTTTTCCTGCAAAGCCTATTCTGCTTTAACAACCTGAGACCAAACAAGCTGCTTGTTTTACTGAACCTGTTCTAAATATTATTTTCCTTAATGGGAGCAGCAGCAAGTGAGTTAAAGCAAACAGCAATTTCCGTTTGTTGCCTCCACTTTTTGTGATGTTTGGTAGCAGCAAAATGCCTTTCTTGAAGTAGGTAAGTAACAGGGTTGAGTCTGGAGTAGAGAAAAGACAGGCAGAACGGCAAAAACACACAGAGTCTGGCGATTAAACGCAACTGTCTCAGTACAAGCCACCATGCAGTAGTGCCTGAACTAAGTACTAAAAAAAACCCCCAGACTGAAGAGATCTTTTTCCCTGTGATTATGCTGTGATGGGATTCTGAATGAGGAATATTGAAACTGGAAAAGAGAGTCAGTTTTCTAAGAGTGTAGAGAAATGTAAGGCCATGGAATAATACTAATAATACTAATAATACTAATAATACTAATACTAATACTAATACTAATAATAATAAACCCCCAAACCAAATAAACCCCATCCATCTCTGAAATGGATCTCTCTCAGGATTTTTGAGAAAGCCTTATTTCTTAGAGGTTGGTTGATACACTGGATAACACAATATGTGATGAAAAGACTGGGTTTTGCAAAAAATCCACGATATGTTAAAAAATCCACAATGGGTGTGAGGACTTAAAAGCTTGAATACAAACAAAAAGCTGTAAGTTTTACGTGTGTTTTAGGAAAAGGTTGCTTTTTGTAGTGTTGGTTGTCTCCTCCCTGCACACCAGAACATCTCTTTCGGAAATGCCAGTTTTCGGAAGGGGAAGCAGCTCTCCGTGAGATCACCTTTACGTTACCCCTTTGGAGTTCAGGTCTGGGATATTGTGGGACTGGGCATCCTCAGACTATAAAAGCCACCAAAAGAGGTTCTTCCCTTTTCCAAAATAGCTGAGTTTCTCAAATTCTTAGGATTAAAGCTAAATAAATAAAATGTTAGGAGAGGGTTGGTGCCTTTTACTTTTGGGGGGGTAATTAGTGACCCCTGGGTTTAACAATACTGCCTGTAACCAGCAGATTTTGTTTGTCCTCCCTTTTACAAGTGCTCAAGGAAAGAAATGCTTTTAAAACCTGAGACTCCCTGGTAATATTCATCCTGCATGCCCCCTCCTCCACTACATCTCCGGATATAGCACCATTAGTTTGAGATTTTTATGACTCTCAAGGGAAATGCAGAACATTCCTGAAACTGAAGTAGCGTTTTGGAGTCCCTGAGCTGGAGTTCAGATAGCACGGTCTCTCTCAGGGATAAATCATGGGAGCTGCCAACATAGGGGATATTTTGTTTAAGAGGCATGGGGCCAATAAACATCGATACTGTTACTTGATTCACTAATAAATAGTAAATGTTTCATCTCGAGGTAGCTCAGTGTGATATCCAGCAGCAACTGGATGATAAAGCAGCACCACAACTGAAGGTAGGTAGTGTTAGCAAAAAACTAACTTGTCATGAAGGCTTCATTTGCTGCCAGCTGCCTCCATTTCAGCAGCTGTAATGAGAAAAAAAAGACCAGTAAAGGAACAGGCAGCAGCTCTTCACCTTTATGTCAACACCAAACACCACAACGTGATTGTGAATTTTAATAAAAAAAGACTATTTAGTGGTTAAAAAAAAAACCAACAGTAAAAAAAATACCTCTAGTATAGCAGAGCTTTAGCGGGGCTGAAATACTGCCATGGATTTCACTGAGTGCAAAAGGAATTTCTCCCATTTTCACCCCTGAGGAGCTGGTCTGTTTTGGTTAAAAACTCAGGAGTATTTGAGAGTTATTTGAGGGGAGGGAAATACTGTACTAGCCAGGGAATGTGTTGCTGTGTTCATGTACACTTCACTCCTCTAAATTATTTCTTCTGGGTAGGTTAACGTGAAAACTGGACAGAAGCTGGGTTTCACATGCACCAGCGTGCATTGTTACTTCCCAGCTGTCAACTCCCCTATAGGTTAGGACTAATGCTATGTGTGTTACGTATAACTAAGCCTGCCTAGCCCTAGATGCTCTCCTGGCAAACCCTGTTTTCTGTGAGCTTAAGCATGTGTTACTGATGAAGAAAAATGAAACGTGAAAGTGCTGCCTCCTCAGCGTTAGGCAGTAGAGGACTTGTCACTCATTAAGAAAGCAGGATGCAGCTGCAAAAACCCCATTTTCCACAGCCTTGGCCAGCTCCATCAGTAGCGATCAGCTGCTGGAAGAAAAATCAGGGGATGGGGTGAGGGAGGGAAAAATGCAGAGCCATGTGCAACTGGGAGTGTATGGCTGTCCATAGCGAGGAGACAAGCAACAAATGAGCTATTTAATGAAGCCCGCTAACGCTTTCTTCCCTTTGCTTTGCGATAGATACGTGAAGGAGCGAAGAAGCAAGTTAGGAATCTGCAGGATCAGGTATGTGCTCTTACTCTTGGTCAACAAATTCAGGGCAGGTTTTTCTATTTGAAAATAAAGCTCATACAGAGCTCAAGTTTCTAAAATAAATCTTCAGATCAACTGACAGATTTCTACTCCTTGCAGACTATATTTTTTCCCCTAGTTTTTTTAATTAGTCTCAGCTGTGAAAATGCCTTCAGACATCGAATAGGGTGCTCTGGGCTAAGGTTAGACAGGATCTGCATGTTTATACATATATACACAAATATATATATATGCACCCTTATAATAATGTGATATTGAGTTGGTTTCAGTCCGTCCACTATACCAATAGTTTTCTTCTCTCTGAAGGTGCAACGCAACCACTATAGTCTGGACAGCCAGGCTGAAAAGGAGGTGTGCTCCCTTTAGTCAGCAGATCTATGAATGGGAACTTAACTGGTATCCCAACGTATTGCTACGCAAAGGGAATGTAGATGCTGTTTTGCCACTACCAGTACCATCACAGGTCTTTATTTCTGTGTTGCGCATAAGCCAAGTGGGAAACAAAACATGTAGGTCTGGAGAATCATTTGCCTGTGCTAATTTCATTACTTGTTCGATCAAACTGTGCTCAGTTGTACATCCAGTGGAGTCCCAGTGAAGTTAATCATTGCCAAGTCTCAGGGCTTTGTCTGGATGGTGATGTTACACCCCATATGAAGAAAGGGGTGAGTTTATACTGCTAGGTAACAGAAGATCTTCGACCCAGTATTATATATATAAATGGGCTTGTCCCCTCATATTGTTGGGGGGAACAGCAGTATGACACGGGAAGACCATCAGTTTGACACTCTCAGTACTCCTAGATCTGCGAGCATTTCTTGCTCATCCTTCTGAAAACTAGTATTGCTACTCTTTTCCCTGCAGGGAGTGCTTATGAGAGTGAAGGAACAACGTTCAGCCTGTGATACTAACATGCTGGTAATCGCTTTTGTGAGATTTGGTTTGCATTAACCAGGCATACTTCTGCTCTAGGTTAAGGAGGTAACCCGCTGGTAACTCACTGGTGAGCTGTCCTGGACCTACTATTGTTCCTTGGTGACTGGCTGCTCAATATGGGTGAGGAATGCTGGATCTGCTTCAGTATATAATTTTAATTGGGGAGGACTGAGGGGAAACAAGATCAGCCCTTCATTTTTTTGGATATGGGAGGCATTCTTTTTTTTTTTTTTTTGAGGTTTTTTTTCCCCTTTTCTGCCAAAATATGTCAGGAAGAAAATGCAAAAGAAAAAGAAACATACCCAGAAATCTTCTATCCATCATGTACTGTATTTTCTTGAAAACAAAACAGAGCACTTCAATTATAACAAATTGTAAAAGCTAAAAGATGTGCTCTGGTGTGGAAGTGTGTTTGGGTACGATGCTCAGCTGAAATTCAATCCCACTCCTTATTTGTTACATCTCTTCTTGTGTACGAGCCCAAGCCACGATTTCAGTTAAACTCTTAGAAATGTTTATGCAGAATTTCTTACCCATCTCTCTGATGCATTTTCTGCAGGTTCTCCTTGCTTTGGGAGATAGACTTATTATATTAACAGGACCGTTTCTAATTATATCTGGGAATCTATCCTTATGGAGCTAATCATTACAGTGATAAACTAAGCCAGCAGAAACAGGTCATGGGTAGCCTGTCCATATAGCTGCTCCGAATCGATTTGCTTCATACAAAAGATAATGTCAACTGCATGCCCAGGCCAAATCTGGAGAACGGCATTAGGCTTGATATTGGGGAGAAAAAAGCCGTTTCCCCAAAGTCGTTCAGTCAATTCTGCAGCTTTCTGATAAAGATCAGCGGCTGGTAATTGCATTATGTGAACTAGCGGATTTAAACAAATACCTGTTTGGCTCACTTACCACTTTAATGAACAGCAGAAGTTTACTGTAAGAACTATGACAGCGTTAGGCCAATAACAAGCTGGAAGAAAAACTGGATGTTTTTTGTCTCTCGCTTCTCCTGTAATTGCCAGCACAACGTCACTTATCATTGCAAAAGGTGTCTGAACCTCAATAAAGCTCCTGACTGCTTTGACCTTTGCCTGCAGCTAGATTAACAAAACAAAAGCTGCAGCGCTACGATTTTTATCCCGCAGGGGACCGTGATTAAAACTGGCATAAAATTTCTCTTGGGGCCTGAATCTTTAGGAAAAAAAACCCTCAATAGTTCTTGAGAGCATTAGCAGAATTTCTCTGGGAGATGAAGCAGTCCCATTAGCATCACCCGTCCATGGGTTATTAAATATTCTGCATTCAGACAGAAAAACAGTTGTGTTGACTGTGTTGCTTCGGCCAAAGTCATATTTGGGCAGTAATATTCTGCCACTTGCATTTCCCTTGAAGTTCTCACTGGTGAAGGAAATAGCCGTTTCCTTATCAAAGCTGTAGCGTGATGTTAATGTAGATACTAAACCAGATGCTTCCTTTCACACCAGAGTGGAGGATGACTTTACCTTTTTGTACAGTTAATTTAAAGTTACATTAAGTTAAAGTTAATGAAACAGCTTGGGAACCTTTAAGGGGATATGTATAACGCAGTTTCTGTATTGGAAAGGCGTGATTAAGAAACGTGTCTAAAAGCACTTGGAGGTACTTGGCTGAAGTGTACTGCATGAGTAGTATTTAAGGTGTTTTCAGTACTGTGGCATCTGTAACACTGTATCTTGTAATGGTAAGAAACCCCAGAGCAACTCCGGGATTTGTTGGTGGATCACATATAAAACAAAGAATTGTTTTACATTATTTGTTTCAACCTTATTTGTAGTGCAGAACACAGACATTATTGTTGAAATTTATGTGTAGAACAGAGCTGGGGAAAGTGGAAATGTTGCTTTTCCTCTGGATTATGTAATTTTGGAGGAAATCGAGGACCTTCTGAAGCCTCCTGCATGTGTTATTTCACCCTGATGGCTCAAGACAGAGAAATAATCCATAGTAGCCTCAGAAGTAGCCTCTTGGCAGTGAAGTTTTTAGCTATGCTGGCCCATGGTCAGTGCAGGAGTGAAAGTTGCACCTTTTTGCCTTCACATTTAAGACAGGCAGAGGTAGCAACCTAATGGCTCTTCTTCACCGTGCCATTAGCAGAGCAGCAAGAACTCTGTCCTACCTTGGCCATTAAAAAACCGGACGCAACGGAGACCGTCTATTGATGACACTGAGTGGACAGAAGCGGCTGAGAAACTAGCAAAGACATCTGAGGATCCAGAAAGGGGTAGTAAGTTTATCCCCCAAAAAGCACAAGCAGAATTTGCCGAATTCATGTGCTTGCAATGAAATGAAACAAATGCACCGACAGGTTTTTTTTTTTTTCCTGTCATATGTCAGCTTTTCAAAATTATTGGTGGTATTTTTTGAGGCTCAACATTCCTGGGACAGTTGGGATATATCACATCCGTTGCACAGAGGGGAGTTTAGACACAGCGTAAATGCATTGACTTGCCTAAGGTCACAAAATCCTGATCCAGTTAGGAAAATAAAATCTTCACCCAGTGTAACTCCTTCCTCTCCTCACCTGCCATGTTCACAGCAAGGGAGTGTGTCCTGTAACAGAGGAAGGACCTAGAGCCCCATTACTAAGACAGTCTGACGTAGTCCTACGTAATCTTAACTGAACTGGATTTATAATATAAAGCCAAGCAAAAACAGAGATTTCCTACCGTTGATTAAAAATAACTACTTCTTTTATCTGACAGTAAATCTAGTGATCACAAAGGCATTCTGACACTCTAGGTTATTACTTAGAGTTGCAACGTTTTTCATGTCCATCTATAAGTTTAGAAGGGTATTCTTTAGAGCAAGGTCTGTATCAGTTAAGGACCAGATCTCAGTCCTTAGCTGAAGCTCCCAGGCTCTACCGCAATACAAAGAAAGACAGGGTAAATGCATGTTGTAAGCCGGAGGACGAACAGACCTGTAAAACAAGCAGGAGGGCAACTGGTTTTCTTCAATTACAGTTTTTCTCCAGTTTCCCTGAGACCTAGGATGAAATTTTCAAGGGTTTCACCGGTGACAGCTACAGCCAGGGCTTTCTAGGTTCCTAGTGTATCAGCTGTTTTGGAAACCTGTCTTTCCTTCTCTGTGTCTCAGTTCTCACTTTGTAAATAATGGAAAATAATAATTCAGCACTGTCTTTCCCGAAGAGGATTTACATTCTTGGGTTGATAGGGATTGTTCTCTTAGTGCTTGTTTATAAGGAATACAGCAAAATGGGCTGGATCTCCTCTGGGACAAGATGTTTTACTGTAAGCAGACTGAATAAGCATGGTAAGGATCTGGGGCCCAAACGAACTTTTCAATCTCCTTTCAAAAAATTTTTAAGAACTTAACTTTAACTTTCGACAGTAGAAATACAAGTTTGATTCCTTTATTCTCCTTGTACCTTACTCCCACTAAAACCCAATGAGACCAGTCCTGTTGGTAGTAATCTCTACCTGATCCTGAAATGTTTGTTGAAAGGGAGAAGTCACGTTTGTATAAATACTTTTGGGGAAAAAAACCCAAACAAGCAAACAGACTTGTAGCTCACATTTCACAAAGTGCACATTTCCCCCAATAATTTATTTGTTCACCCAGCAATATTTCATATACATTCAGTTTTGTTCAAGAAAATGACCAGCATGACTGTTCAAACATGTCGCATGACAAACAATGGGCCTTTTAAAACAGCATGTAGAAAATTCAATGACATCGGAATACCATGTTCAGAAAATGCAGTACCTGTTTCAAGAAACATCTTTAAAAACCACTGGCAGCCAAACTTGTACAACATGCAGGCAAATGCTGCAGCAGACAGAAGAAAAAAAAAACATTTTTGCAACCAAAGGCTGGCAAAGCAAAAAAAGCCCAAACCAGCTCGCATACAATTCCCACAGTCGTAACGTCAGTAAGTAGAACTGAGTATTCAGCGATATTCAGCAAAGGTTTTGTATCACATAACAATGATGCTGTGATCATTAGCTGAGTGGAATTGCTTTTTAAGTAGAAAACTGCTGAAATGCTGGCGAGAGTTGTGTATTCTTACTTCAGAAAAAGGTTTACAAGGACCGAGTTTTTGCAGATCACAGAAGAAATCCGGGTCAATGCAATGAGGTCTTGTCATTCAGTCCGAGACAATGAGTAGTGGAAAATCATTTTTGCTTTTCAGTATTAACTCTTGGGCATTTTTGACTCTGAAAAAGATCTTAATGTTATCGTGATGGTAAAGGAGAGGATATTTCTCAGCCTGGGTTTGAACTCAGTATAACAGACAGTAATCTGCATTAACTAGATCTTTGAGTGTGTTGTGGAACTAAAAGATGCGTTATTTCTTACGTGATAGTTGCTTGCAATACATAGCTCTCCTCTTAGCAATTCATTTCCCCTTAGCTCATGCTTGCTATTTTTCTCCTTCTCTGTCAGTATGAGAAATATGCAGCACGCTCTGCGTAGAAGGCATGACATTTTACTCGAATCCCTAATACAAATGCTTAATCTCCTCCTGGGAAATAAGTGATTCAATTACATTTATCAAGCTGGGTGGAAGATCTTTATTTTAATGCACCACAAGCTATCTCTGTAGCGCCTTGGATTTTCATAATACTGTCATATATTGAACAATCTGCTTGGGAATACCTTCAAAAAGTAGTTGATTATGGATTAGCTCCCTTTTACAGATGGAGAAGGTTTAGTTTACTTGTGTGCACTGACAGGAAAAGACCGGATTAGTCTGTCCAGACAGTCTAACCTTCTCCCTGTGAGTCTCATTATAATTAGACAAGAAACAGAATAAATATTGGATAGATTCATTCATAGAAAGTGCTACTTGACTCTTGGGCTTCTTGGGAAACAACTGAAAGGCTGATACGCTAGCGAGACTTAAAGGCTCTGTGCAGAAGAGTGACTGGGAGTGGGTATGAGGACTGCAGGAACACGAAGCTGCCTCGTTACAACAGTTCTCTCGTGAGCTATTAGATACCTTTTCCTTTTGGCAAATGATGACACTGCGTGGGGCAGGTCCCAAATATGCCTTGAGCTTAGCGCAACATCTCAAAGACCGACTGGCTTATTCTCCTTGGCGCTGTTGCCCGAAGCAATCATCCAGAAATAATTGGCGTCAACAGCCTGTCCCATTGAGTTGGTTTTCAGCATTGTCTTGCTTATCCAACCAATATTAAGAGAGGAAAGAGGATAAAGGTATCTCTGAGTAGGACACAGAGTTAATTACCAAGCATGGATTCAACATGGGACAGCTGAAATCTTCCTTGAGCAAATCACTGAGTCACTCGGTGCCTCAGCAGCTTTATCTTAAAATGGAATTCCTAATAAAAACCCAATCAAACATGAGCGTTACTTAACACATGGCCAACAGTCATACCTAGAACTGCGCAACTTCCACTTCAGTAAAGCAGTAAGATCTTTCTAAACTGACTTCAATCGGTATACGATACTCCAGTCTGTAACTGTTACCTTTCAGAAAATTGAAGAAGTCAGGCAGGGAAATTTTGCAACTAAGACTGAAGAAGCTTTGTGAAACCCATTTGCTCACTCTGATGAGTAGAAAAGCAAGAAATATTCCCATCTTAATCTTTCCTCTTTTCAATGCCATGGATTTTCAAGACATTAAAGCCTGGCAAAGGAAAATGTTCTTTTACACAGTACATAATTTATCCTTGGACTTGGCAGAGGAAAATTGAAAAAAAAAAAAAAAGAAGACACATTTATTCGGATAGTGGGCAGATCTTAAGTATCTTGGATTTGAATAATCTTGCAGAGTATATGAAGCCCCCAAACCATAAGACAGTAAATCTGAATGAACATTAACTGTGGAAACTGGAATATTGAACTTTCCCTGCCCTGTGAGGAAGAGAGATTGGTTATCTGCCTAGCCTCAACTTGTGTAAATTAAAAGTCATTTATATGATGCTGCAGCTCTCAGTTCTTTGCAGCAGAGACTATCTGCTCCACTAAAGATGGAAATCTTGGCTGTCATTCTCAACAGAAAATACTGAACAGAGACGATAGTGGGATGTCATATGCATCCCTCAAAGATTTCAGTCAGGACATATCAATTGACAGGTCAGTGTGGTCCACTGGATGTGGCTTTGAGGAGAAAAAACATGGCACTCCACTCCATTCTTACTTCCCATCTGACCACCTTCTGCTCTGTGCTCTTACGGTATTTCACACGACAGAGTCCTGATCGTAGAAAGATTTTATATGTGATGATGATCGATGGCAAGCCACTGGGAAATCTCTTGTTCTGCTAGTGCTTTTTAGATAGACAGATACATTCAGCCTCTGTGGCTGCAGCTGTTGTACCACTGCCAAGTTCACTTTAAATAACAGAAAAATGTGGGCTGCTTAAATCTGCACTTTTTTTTTTTTTTTTTTTTATTCTTCTTCCTAGAGCTCCTTCTATGGTTTTTGGGACTTGTCAGTCCAAATGTCCATCAAGATGCCAAGTGCCTATGACCCTGCTTGCAACAAGGGAACAGGGCAGTTTTCATGCAGAAATTCTCCGAGTAAGCCAAACAAATTATGTATTTGTTTTTGCTGGCAAATGTGACAGCAGCAGAGGTGTGGCTGGGACCAAACTCGCCTGATGCTGAGGTCCAAGTGCTTTTCAGAGTCACTGGACAGAGGGAGGTCCTTTAGCATCTGTTTGATGACAGAAAAAAAGGGTGAAGATGAGACCACAAGACTTCATTATTCTAACCTCTCTCTCTCACAAGCAGGAGTGCTGTGCCACAAAGGTGACTATCTGTGCCTGTCTACCCAGACGTTGCCACCAGCATGGTGACTTATTTATCCTCATTTTACAGATTCAGATTATATTGCTACTTCAGAATTGCTCTGGAATTAAATGACTAATCCATTTGTGTCAGCCTATGTGCAGCTCCACAACAACCCCTTGCCTGACACCATGAAACCTCAACAAATCTAAAATTACCAAAGAGACCCCGTGTAAATGTCCCAGCTCCAAAGAAGAGATGGCACAAATGCCCTTATTGGTTCAGGTTATAAAATAAGTATATAGATAGAGTTGGGCAGCAAGTCTGTGTAGTGAAGATCTCAAATCTTGCTAGTCTTGTTCAATTTAATGGGTGTTTTTCAAAATGATTCAGAGTTCTGGTTTTGTTCAAGTAAACGTCCCACGTATTTGAACCCTGTGAGACTGAAAACCTCGGCCACAAGTCTCATGTGACTTTCTTATGAGATTTCCAGCTTTTCTGCTTCTGCTCTTGGCTTGAAGTACCATGAGAATTTTTTTTTTTCATAGTATTTCAACAGGTCTAGTTTCAAATTCTAGACTTTATTAAAAAACCCTAAGAAAAGCTTTAAGGGTGGGGTGGCTTTCCTATTTAAACTAAAAATGGGATAATGCTACAGATTTGCTGTCTGTGAGTGCATGTTTTTGGAAATAAATAAGGGTTTGGGTCCAGTGATTTGATTTGAGTTCTTCTCTAATTTTAACCTGTTTGGAACGTTCTGTATCTTTCTTATGCAGCATTCATGTGGGAGAACAAATAACTGTTTCCTTCAGCTAATCAGCTAAGTTAGATATTTCACTTTCCAAATACAAGAAGAGGTAGACAGTGCCATTCACTGGCCCACCAAACACAATAAAACCTTAATGGTCTGAAAAACACTGTGCTTCCAAATTCATAGAATCATAGAAAGGTTTGAGTTGGAAAGGGCCTTAAAGACCATCTAGTTCCAGCCCCCTGCCATGGGCAGGGACACCTTCCACCAGACCAGGTTGCTCCAAGCCCCATCCAACCTGGCCTTGGACACTGCCAGGGATGGGGCAGCCACAACCTCCCTGGGCAACCTGTTCCGGGGCCTCACCACCCTCACCGGGAAGAACTTCTTCCTTACATCTAATCTCAATCTCCCCTCTTTCAGTTTAAAGCCATTACCCCTTGTCCCATCACCACACGCCCTTGTAAAAAGTCCCCCTCCGGCTTCCTCGTAGCCCCCCTTTAGGTACTGGCAGGCTGCTCTAAGGTCTCCCCGGAGCCTTCTCTTCTCCAGGCTGAACAACCCCAACTCTCTCAGCCTGTCTTCCCAGCAGAGGTGCTCCAGCCCTCCGATCATCTCGATGTGCCTCCTCTGGACTTGCTCCAACAGGTCCACGTCCTTCTTGTGTTGGGGGTCCCAGGGTTGGATGCAGTACTGCAGGGGGGGTCCACCTCCCTTGACCTGCTGGCCACGCTGATTTTGATGCAGCCCAGGATACGGTTGGCTTTCTGGGCTGCCAGCGCACACAGCCAGGTCACGTTGAGCTTCTCATCAACCAACACCCCCAAGTCCTTCTCAATGTCTTCAGGACCGCTGCAGGCTGAGTTGAGAATGGTTAGCTTCATCTTCCCTATCGCTGCATACTCATTTGTTTGAAGGCTGGGAGAAGCAAGCCCTCTGCTTGATGTAACATATTAGCACCTGAAAACACCTAGAAGACATATATCTTAGGCAGCAAGTGCTGCAAGGAAAATTTACTGACGTATATGGGACCTGAGGTGTTCTTGGTTATTACACCAGAAAAAAAGATGCTAACTTTACCATGTTTTTTACACCTTTTTTGTTTTCTGACATAGCTCCATCAGGCTGGTGTTGTCTGAGTAAATACTGGTGAATCTGCCCAAAGACATGATTCTTACTTTTACAGATTTTACTTTTGATCCTGCAAGATTAGCAAGATCTGTAAATGGGCACTTTGTAGTAGGTTTCCTAGGTGTACCGATATTACACAATAGTTCTAATGCACTGAGAACGAGGCCAAATGTAGGGGGAAAATGAGCTGGTTTGTTCTGCCGCTGTCAATTGTCTACCCAAAACACAGGCTTAGGTCCATCTACTCTCTTTCACTTTGAGCTCAACCTTTATTTAGAGTGGCAGTGCTTAATTAGCATCCTGGCCATGTATAGATGTGAAGTGCATTTAGACTCTGAGGTTGCTTTCTGCTTCCAGGACTGTGCAAAGCAACAATATTGCAAGAACTCCAGGGATCAGATTTTACTTTTGTAAATTGTCTGATAATGTTCTAGCTGCAAATATGTGTTTGCAGGAGGAAAGAAATCTCATTGGTGCATAAATGAAAGACTCAGAAGACTGAAATTCTCTTGGTATTGGGGACTTAATACTGAATGAGAGATGAATAAACAAGATTCCTCATCAATAATATCAAGGTGTCCTTTCAAGGTCCTATCCTGTAAAAGCTAACCTTATCTTAAGCCCTTTCCCTTTTCAAGCCAGTAGATATTCAGCACAGGAGCTGACATTAAGCTATGAGTAAAGGCTTAAGTGTTGTTTCAAGAAGCTGCATTCTTACTTGGCAGGCTCAGGAGGAGTTATGTCAAGAGCTGCTTATTTCTAATATTGTACAGAGAATTCCTCCCACTATTTCTTCCAGATGCTGAACAGCTGATTTATTTATTTATTTGGATTAGCTATATTAAAATATAACATGCTTCCAAATGCTTTTCTCCCAAATTCCCAAAGGATGGCCCTTTCTCATGGGGATGTACGTCCTTAAGCCATTTAACATGCTAAACTCCCACCGCTCAGAACGAGGGTAAAGTTCCTGACTCCAGGGTACCCAGGATCTCATAGAAAACTTAGAGCACTTGGTTTTGAAGGAGTTAGAAAAGGAATGTAGCATAACACCAGGCAGGGAGACAGCAAAATGTCTGCAGCGTTTCCAGTGACTGTGGCACTGATCTGACTAGCAAGCACCTGAGCGAGGAGTTACTGAGTCTTTAAGCAGATCCCTGCTGGACTCAGAACAAGGAAAACAAATGGATGGGTGAAAACGACCTCTCTGAGCCTTATTTGATGACTTACCTAGTTTTGAATTTTACTAGACCTGCATCAAAGCACAGAGACCTTCCAAACAAACCTAGGATGCATGCAAATTGTCATTCGGTTTTGTTTGGAGATTTGGGAGGTTGTTTGTACAAAAAAGAAGAGTTCTGGTTGGTCTCTGAAGCTAGGTGGAGTGCAGCCACTTGGATCAAGTTTCCCTTGGCAATGGAGTTTACTGAAATCCACAGCACAAAGGGAAACTTAGAGCGACTCCAAGCAGGGCAAGAGCCAAGAGAGTGATTTTGCTGTGCCCTGTGAGCTGAAGCGACTGCTTTTCCAGACAGGTTGAGGACAAGCAGCTATGTGGGCATTAGAGAAGACCAATTCCCCATCTGGTGCAGCCCAGGGATGAGGACCAATGAGGCTGCCCAGCTGAAGATGCAAATCCAAAGAGCTGCCTGGTCTCTTCAACAAGGCGTGCAGGACCTCACCAAGCCAGGACCTGGACATGAACAAAAGAGGCAAGACATGGTAGGAAAACATTCTTGTCCACAGTCCCTTAATGAAAAGTAAGCAGAGATCTGTAAACACTGTCCCAAGACCTGAGCCTCCCAACCTCAGCTCTCCTGGCTGTTGAATTGAGGTTTAGCTTTTTGGGGGGGGGCAGAGTCACAACATGGCTCTAAATGTGGAGCTGTCTGAAAGTATCCATGCTGAAATCAGCACGGGGTCTTTGTAGTTTGCTCTTTCTCCCCCATTGCACTTAAATCAGAGCAGTAGGAAATTTGAAACAGGGGAATACAGTGAAAAAGAAAGCCTTTAAATGTCAGGCAAATGACTTGCAGAGGCCAGTCGCTCGGAAGACCGTAGGGTGCTCACCATCCACTGAAGCCATTCACTGTCTTTAAGGGGCTTCGTTCAGGCTACCAGCACTCAAAGACATCACTCCTCAAAAGATTTGGCCCGGATTTACAGTATGCTGTTTGTTTCGCCTGGATCCTTCCAACTGTTGGAGCACCTACTTCTACTTCCCGATAAAAAGAGCAACATCCCATTAGCAGAGCCACGAGTTTGCCAGCCTATGCTGCTAGGCACATTCAGTCCTTTAGACGTCCTCCCCGTTTTCACTGAGGGAGATGGTGTGTATTTTAATGGTTGGCACTTTACAGTTTTCATGGGTAAGGTTCCCCGAAGTGCCTGCACAGCAGCATTCCTGGAGGAAACCTTTACTTTTCGCTTTGGCAGCAGTACAGTCTTTAGAAACTGCATTTTTTGCAGGCATGCTTTGCACAGCAGAGAATATCTTCCATTCACAGACCCCATCCGACTTGGAAATCTTATAAAAGGTTTCTCCTGAACCGACAGGGATACGGACCACACCTTTGCTGCTCTCCATGCTTTGGCTAGTGGGATGGTTGACGTTGAAACTTGGGGATTGCTTCTTTGCTGCTTGCTTCCTTGGGAGGCACTGGACTCTCAGGACGTTTTGGAATGCTTTCTTAAACTCTTGACTTGAGCACGGATAGATTATGGGGTTGATGCAGCTGTTTAAATATCCAAGCCAAAACGTTATTTTAAAAAGTGTGTCCGGGGGTTTGATTGCAGGAAAGAAAGAACCTAAAATAGAAAATGCACAGAGTGTTAAGGCAGAGGCAGTGAGAAATTACAGGTAACCAAAGAAACTGAAACACTGGAAAAAATAAATAAGATTCTGTTCTGTCTTGGAAAATTTATGACTCGAAGCCCAATTCCTGCAGGAACAAGTCTTTCAGAATATATGGTGTCATACAGTTACATGGATGTTCTATCAGAAATCAATTCAAGGCATCTGCTTTATTATACAAGCGTTGTATTCCCATTTACAGCCAGAGAGGCAAGCAGGAGGATGGATATCAAGTAATAGAGGAAAATTGCTTACTCTGGGACTTCTGATTCAAGATTAGCTAGCCAAATAACAGTCATATCTAGGAGGTCATCAAAAGGGGTTTCAAATGGCAAGACAATCACACCATTTCAGAAGTCAGAGTAAGTGAAAAGTAGGATTACTGAGTTGACTGCCTTCCAGCTAAAAGTCTTAAAAATGATAAAGTATTGGGTACTCATTTTCCCTTGAAACCTTTAGAAAAACTAACTATCCACATTTTTCTGTCTCATAGAATGCATCTGAAATTCAGAGAAGTTAAAGGAAAGGTTCCTTCCCACTTCAAGGAACACTGGAGAGTGTCTTGTGGGCAGCCATGATAGATTTATATATACACACCGTATATACTTGCAAGATTACCTCCCAGAGATGATTCAAAGAGCAAGAACTTAGATGGCTCCTCAGTAAGGAAAGGACTATGGGACTTTTTATCCTATAGAAGGCAGGATAACATTCAGAAAATTTGGAATCTTTTGACAAAGCTTATTCAGCGTATCACTGACAGAATCATAAACTGTGCATTCATTAGTCCTCACTGTCTTGGCACAACAACAGCCAGCTAGAAGTGACCATGTGAATTGAAAATTAAATAGCATTGCTAATATAATTTTTAAAAAATAGATTATGATATACGATAACATAGGATTTAATTATGAGTTATCTGCTGATTTAAAATCTTGGGAACATTTTTCCTAATGCCAAACCTTTGGTTTTTTGTTTAACTACAACTTGAGCTCCTTACTGCTTGTACAAGCAAGTTTTTAACTTTAAATGATTTGAATAGGATGTCAGTAAATGCTTAAGAGATTTACTCATGGGGAGATGTTATTATAAAGCTATAGAGACATATTTAAAGATATCAAAGAGTCAACAATGCTGCTTATGGAGAATTGTTTAGAAACTTGTTGCTTTTCTTGAATGACACTGGAAAATGGCCATTGTAACAAGATCCTGTAATTCTCCTATTTGGTACTTCTCTTTGCTTAGGAGTAAAAACAATATTGTCTGAACGTGAGTGAAGCAGAAAACTGCACTCTGTGTGATGTGGGGGTGGGAATAAGTGATAACAGCACTTCTAAGACCAATTTTGTAAAATGAATGTAGAACCAGAGAAAGAGAAAAATATTTGCCATATGTTGTCAAGGCGAAAGGCTGTTTCTTGCCTCCTTTAAAAGAAAGGGGGGAAAAGTGGTTCTATCATACCAATGTCAGTAATTAGTTTGGGCACAGGAAGAAAAATAATTTCTCAGAAAACATAATTGGCTTCTTTTGGACTTTATAGTCAAGTTTATAATAAACAGAACTTTCAGCACTGACAAACGCTTGTCTTCCTGCTTCCCCCCGGACACATTGTAAGCTTGTGCATGTTGAAAAAATTACTGTGGAAGATTTAGGCATCGGTGCATTTGTCAACCTCTGCAGTTCAACTACGTCTCTAAGCAGCTTCTAAGCTTTACAGGGATCGATCTGTTTGTTGGACCTCCCCTGACTTAGGAAAAGCTAGTAATGCAATCAGAGGGTGTTCTAATTTAATTCTGAGAGTTCCTGAACTTTGGTTTGAATCTTTTTCTTCCCATCTTTGTCAAACAAAGCTACAGCAAATGCTTTCAAGCGGCAAAAGCCGGAGAGGAATTCTCAGGGCGGTTTTGCCGGTGTGAGAAGGTGTCAAAATACTGCCCGAACCAGAGACACAAACAGCGCGGTGTGATTAACGACTTGCTCGTTCTGCTGAACGCCAGCTCTGCCGCGAAATGCGAAGCGACGTCTTCTCGCCGTGGCACCAGCTCCTGCCCTCTGAGCGGAGCCGACGGGCGCAGAGGACACGCCGCTGCTGGGGGAGAAATAGGAGATGTGGCAGGGTGAGGAGCCTTCCAGTTCTCTCTGGTTTGGGAGAGGTGCCCTGAGATCCGGGCCGGCTGGCGTATGGTGGAGCAGCAGAGAGGTGAGACTGAGTCAGGATACCCAAAGGCAGCGCAGAACACGCCACAGGAGCTTGCTCTTTGGGTTGGAGCCGCTGAACCTCCCATTCCAACCCCAGTTACAACCTGGGCATCGAGCATGACTCTTGCTGCCTCCGTGCTTGCTTCGGCGCTGCTCCAAGCTAGCTAGGTAGAGCAGTTTCACTCTCAACCAGTTTTTAAGACCAAAAACGTTGTGCTAAAGAAAGCAAATGCTGTTTTGCAGTTAAGCATGAGTGAGCAGGCATATCCGCGACCTAGAATTTTTCTCAGCAAATTAATGCTGCTTTCCTTTGGTGAAAAACAACTAAATAACATTCTGCAAGAACTTTCTGGCTGAAGTCATTGGCAGATGAAAAATAATGAAAGGCTTCTAAATGCCCAAATCGTGCTCAATTTTTTCTTTTATCTCCTCATTTAATTGCACCATATCTACCGCTTTCCCATTTGGTGTTAAGACAAAAGGTAAAACGAATCTCGGTTTAGGGAATCAGCTGTGTGAGGCTGAGTGTAAAAGTGGGTAAACAATAACAATTCCTGTTTGCTGCAACTTCTGGCTCACTCTAAATGGAATGCTAGTGCCTTGCCAAAGTCTGTTAAAAATAGAAAATAGCCAGTGTCAGAGTCTGTCTCTTGCTCTTTTTTTTGGGGTGGGGATCTGCATGCTAATTTATTAAGGTAACCTTTTTTGGTTCATCAGCGTAGAGACTTATCGCCTTGGAACAACACCCAGGGAAAACAAAATGAAGTCTCTTTAACAGCATACAAACGCTGCTGTCTGTAGACCCCATCACACGCTGTCTTTAACACTTTCTTTCCAGTGGTGGATACAACTCGGGCTTTAGGACAGTAGCTTTGTTTCATAAGTTTAGACCAGCTAAAGCTCTGTCTCCAGGCTTCTATAACTGTGTGTTGTCCTGTGAATGAAACAGTACAAATGTCAATAGGAAGAAATATTGTCAGCAGCATCTTGAAAGGGCTGAGGCTGGAACTGATAGGCAATGCACCCAATATGTAACAGAGCTAGATGTAAAATCAAAGTAGAAATAATTTGGACCCTCTTCTTACTTATGCTGACAGCTTATTCAACTTCCAGAGCAATATAAATCAAGATCAGCATGTCTAAACCTTGAGGCACTGAATTATTGTGTAGGGTGCAAAAAAATATTTCACCTCCTGCATCTTCTGTGTCTAATGAGCAAAATCCTTCTGCGTGTTGCAGGACTGCTGTGAGGAACTATTGACATGTCAGCATTTGCTTAGTGCCTCTATAGAAGTGTGATGTCCGATACAAAGGGCCGCAGAAAGCAATGCCCTTCTATTGCAGACACCTGGTTAGCTCTGTAGTTCAGAAACTTGCCCTAATCTTTTCTGTTGGCTACCTGAGTATCTGGCAAAAGGGGAAAAATAGCATATTGTCCAAGCCCGTGAGGAATCGTGTTCCTCCCCACAGAATACTAAGAATGTATTCTTTTCTTCCAGGCCTTTAATATTCAGTGGTGTTGCTGTCACGATTAATATCAGTGGTTGATGTATCTGGTAGCAAGCGGGAGTCATTTTCAAACAGTGCTGCTAAGCCCGGGGATAAGTGTTTTGTTCAGTGTGCTGCAGCATTGAAACGGGCAGCGGCTGGCAGCTCAAGTCAGATGAGTTCAAAGTAGAAATAAAACATAGGTTTTGTGGGTTTTTTTAAACAAGGACCTTAATTAACCATGAGATTAAACAACGAAGCGGAGTGGTGAATTCTCTCTTCTCTAAGGTATACATTATAAGACGGACTGTTTCCTATGTAGCAGCGAGGCAGGACAGAAACCGGGTGGAAGCGGGGCGAGCAGTTCAGAGTCCATGTCCAGTCAATCCTCAACCACTCGGCAGCTGCCAATTAGTGTCCACTCGGGTTTGGGCACTTGCCTACTAGCAGCCAGGACTGAGAAAAAAGAATTATTATAGCACCTAATTCGCCAGAGCAAGCTTTTCCAATTCCCTCACTCTAGGCTAGGTGTAATCATAGATTAATAAAGTGCTGCCATCCAGGTATCCTCTAATAGAGCTGGACAGTGAGCAGCAGTTGAGAAGTGAAAAGTTTTCTTTCTTAAAACTAATTCTCTATCCTATTCACAGGCCTTAAATTCTTCCCCAGGACCCTGTCAGGAATAAAATGATAAATAGTTGCAAAACTGATTACATTTTAGAGGCTTCATCTTATATGAACAGCAGTCTGTGCTGGAGGAACAGCGAAGAAAACTTAGCTGATCTTTTAATGCCTTTGAATTGTAGATCGACTAAACGACGTTTGAATTCCTGCTTTGTTTTCAAAAGGTTGAGGACTCTCAAGTGTCAGTAGCACAATTCAATTGCTTGTTATAAGAAAATTAAATAAAATAAGATGTACTATTAGCCTCCTGAGATCCTTCGCCATTAAGTATTTCATCACTCACCCCTGAAATGTCAGGACTGCATTCCTTTCCCTCATCATTTATTTCCCTGTTTGTCAACTCAAAGTTTCTTCAGATCTGAGAGATAAGTTTTCCATGTACCTCCTGGTGAGTAAGTGCCAATTCAGTCACAAAGATGTAATTTGACTTTGTCATTTGTCAGAAGTTAGAGAGCTGCTTGATTATAGGTTGTTTAAAAACCAGTACTGATGTCGCGCATCATTTCACTGATGGGCAGCAAAGAGGGATTTAGAAGCTGCCAGACTACAGAAGCTTGTGTTATTTGTTTACCCTGTATTGTCTCTGTCAGCACCATGGGGATAAGATCTCATACATTTTTGTGACCTGTAGACCCACAGTGGTGTTAAAATCCATCTCCGCTACTAAATCTTGCAGCTCTGTTTAGGTTGGCCACTGTTTTCCCCTTTTTATGTTGTATGGTACAAATCTGGTGATTGAGTCCCAGCACAGGAAAAGGCAGGCGGGGCTGTATGGTGACACCGGTGCATGGGTGAGATCAGGGCTGTACCCGTATGCGATGAGAGACCAGCCTTAACCTGCAAAGCAGTCATGCCCGTGTATTCGGAGCTCGCGATGAGTAGCTGCCGGCGGTACCTAGAAGGCAGCAGCTGCAGACTCTACTCGGGAGACGACAGCAGTGCCTGTGCACCTTGTGAGCAGCAAACCAAACTGTATTTGTTAGTGTTTTGTTCTCAGGCCTTAAAGCGTCCTAGGGAATTAGGAGAAGTACCCTTTTTAAACCTTGCACAGAAGTCAAACAAAAATCCTAGCATCTCTTGCCTCTGACGTATAGGAAATACGCCTCTGTACTCACAGCAAACTGGAAACAGGGATAGTGGTCTGGTTCACAGGGAGGCAAAGCTTAAAACTCAGGTCCTGGGATCTGCCCTAAGGGGTCAAGTTAGAGGTCAGCAGCTATTCCAGAGCAATTGCCCTAAAGACCCGGAGGATGAAGCGCAGAGGAGCACTGATGTCCCCACACAGATTAACTCTGTACCAGGGGCACCTTAGATCTCTCTTGAGGCAATCTGCTCTACAAACATTGATAAATGTGTTACATCTTGTGTTCCCAAGCTCAATGTTAGCAATGAACTTTATTCCATAAGACTGGCATTCGATACTGCATCTTGGGTCAAACCACCTTCTGGAAAGTGTATTTATATATATATGTATATGTATTGCTGCAGACATGCAACAGCTGTACTCGGGACATATATGCTCTCCCAGCACGTCTCACCCTGCTGCTCCCTTATGGAAAGTATTTTCTGTGGGAACAAAAAATGGGATCAAAGAACCCTCGAACAGTAGAAAACGCTTCTGGGTTTTGCGCGATCAAATTAACGCAACAAATGCAGAACTGCGGTTCATAGACGTGAGGAAGGGTAAAAGCCTTCATCTGACAAGTCTTGCACATTTACAGCTGTGCCTGTCCCACGGCCTGGAATATTGTGGCTCATTCAGGGGGAAAATGAGAGTAACTTTGTGCCTAGGTATCCCTGACCCATAATAAACACATGTAGAAGGAGGAGCGAGAGTTTGTTTCTCTTCACAAGGGCCTGAGTTCAGATCTCTGGGGCACCAGGAGGGTGTGGGTGTTTGGACACAGGTGAGAGTGGAAAGGACAGGCAATAGGAATGGGTCAGTCTGGGAACAGCGCTCTTATTATTTGGATTTTTTCAGGCCTAATTTATGCTCTGTTTCATATTGTACCCACTTACGATGGATGATATTTCTGGCAAAGAGCAAACATCTCAGCAAGCAACTATTTCCAGATTCGCTGTGGGCAGCTGCAGATTTAGAAAGCCGATAAAAAACCATGGGAAGGTAAACTGAGGTTTTGTTAGCCATGTACACTCAAATAATCACATTGTTTTACAAATCAATTTCATTGTCATTGAAATTCCAGCTCCTGTGCTGTTACTGCAGTGGAATGATTCCGGATCTTGTTGCTCACATTTTTAAGATATTTGATATTCGTCCCAAAGCCCTCACTCCGGAGTCATGCACTTACAACAAAATCTTAGCTTTCCTTTAAAAATTAAAACCCCCACCAAGCGGGTGGTTCAGAGAATAGTTTGAAAAGATGAGTCTATCTCAGCCTGTCTCACGAGTTTGTCACTACGCAGTTGTCAGTCGTGATTTTGGAATCCTTGGCGTTAGCAACACAGGAATTACCTTCTTCAGCAAAAGCTGAGTTTCTCTCCCTTATGTATCCAAATTGAAGACAAATCCTGACATTTGCTGGGTGGGGTGGGAGAATCACTCATCTCCTTTCAATCACTAAGATCCTAAATTGCACCATGACATTTGAGAGTGAAAAATTACACTCTTGGTTCATTTACTCCAGGGACTTGAAAGTGGTGACTACACAAAGCGGGAACATTTTGAAGACAAGGACAAACCTCCTCTGACAGGTAGTGCATGCAGGATTGCCGTAGATGTGAATCACAAAACATAGCACAACTGACTCCGCTTTTTCTCCCTTGTTTTCAGTTTAAATGGCTATTAATATCGCTAATTCCTTCCGCTGCTTTGCTGTGTTATGAGTCAGTGGGACACAACGTTTCGGGACTCGGTAACGGTGGAGAAATGTTGGCCACAGGGATGGCAGTGGGATCTTTGCCATTGGCTTCAGTGTAGCCGAGTTATCAACCTAGACCAACAAAGCCTTCCCAGCCTGTGTTTATGAAAAACGCCCCTTGTGATTAGCAAAAAAACCCAACCTTGCCAAGGAAATATCTTGGCTGTTTATCTTCGTGGCTTATTTTCTCCCCATTCAATGGCTTCACACAC
Source organism: Harpia harpyja (assembly GCF_026419915.1). Lineage (NCBI taxonomy): Eukaryota > Metazoa > Chordata > Aves > Accipitriformes > Accipitridae > Harpia > Harpia harpyja. The sequence goes on from NC_068952.1 coordinate 42,570,150, forward strand.
ACACACGGACTTGTGCTCCATGACTCAAGGAGTGTAAACACCCTTCTGCTCCCTGACCTGTGCTCCAGAGAATGAGCTGGGGCTTTACTGTGGGGTTTTTTTTCCCCTTTCTGCCACTGAGGGAACACACTGAAATACTAATGTGGGGAATCTAGCTCTGAATATTTCCTCCACGGCTGAAGTTCAGCATTTTCTGATATGAAAACTATGTTGAGGGTTAGGTTGTTACAGCTTTTATTCATTTTATTTTATTATGTTATTATCAGCTGAACAATGAAAAGAAAAAGGATTCAGATCCTTGTTTCTCTGAATATTTGGACAATCCAGCCATGATGATGTCAAGGGAGTGCATGGGCTGCTTGCCTTACTCTCTGCCCTCCAAGTAAAGGGGTAGGAGGGACAGAGGATCCTGTGCTTATATTTACTACTCTGAGACCATTTATCCAATTCTAAAGAAGAAAAGAGGTGATTCATACAAAGGAGTTAAGCTATTTACCTTCTGTATGGGGAAATACCAACAGTATAGTGATTCCCTGGAAGGCTGGTGCAATTCTACAGAGTTCTGCTTCCCAGGAAAACTTTTGCTTTCTCTTCCTTATTTTTCCCATCAGGAAACTTATTTACCCTCCCATCACGTAAACACCTTCTCTTTAACGCTGCCTTCACAGGATAACACAATACTACCCATTGCTTCAGTATCATCAATGAAAATTGTCTCAATTCTGCAGGAAATTGGTGACTTTCTGTTCAGCACCCACAGTTAACCTGTTACTGAGGGATCCCAGCTCACTGCCGAATCTCACACTGCGGCAGATCCCGTTGTACTGCTGCTTAAACTATGAGGGATGGATGAATCACAAGTACTGCCTTTTTATCACCCCAAAAGACCCTAAAAAACATATTTAAACTGCTCTCAGAATGTCACAGCAGTTGGAGCCTGTGTGTTCCTCTGAAATGGTGTTCCCAGATTTTGCTCATTAGAACCCTGCTGTCTGAAGGAGTCAGGTAGGGGACAGAGTGAATTGCAGGGTATAAACTTCAAGGCAGTAGCAGGTCTTTGAACTCCTGCTGTGACAAGGCATGGGTGAAGCAGAGACCCTGCCTTTACTTCCCTGATCCAACTCGGTCATATTCTGGCTCACAGTGACAAAGGAACATGGTCCAAAGCCCAATTACTTTGACAGTAAGTGGGCAGGACCCGGGACGGCTTATGCAGAAACCGTGGGAGTTGATCTGAACATGTTCTGCCAGGAGAACACATTGAATCAAGACTCAGATGATCATGAAAAGAGCAAGAGGCCATAAAGCTATACCTGATATGTTTTTCACTGGTACCAAAGATCAGATGGGTCCCTGAAGCACAGCCTTTGGGAAATACTGTACCCTAATGGACAAAATGGAAGCTTCGTGTCGTCCCAGCATTACAACATAGAGGAGGACAGGTCAATCATGCCTTAGCAGCGTGATTAAGGTAGATGAATTTCTGGATCTGATAACATACAAACAACTGCATCTTTTCTGTCATGTCTGGCCATCTTTGACTTCCAAAAATAAGTTTCCCATTTCCAGCTGAGTAGAGTGGGTATGAACTCAGGCCTCTGGAGCCCAAGCAAGGTGCGATAGTTAAATCAACCACCTCATTAAAACATATAATAAGTGAAGATATAGACAACAAATGCAAACCTCCCAGGAAAATACAGGGATAAATCCACCAACGTCCAGGCATCGGTGCACGTTCCTACTCCTCACCTTGTGACCTCCTGAGAAATTGCATCAATGGTAGAGGTAGAAAAATGCATTTTATTTTTCTGGTTTACCTCTAATGAAAGTAGAGAGTCATTCTCTTTGACTCCATTTAAAAAAACCCCAAACACAAAATAGTAATTAGAAACCAGCTGCAGACAGGCACGTAGACAGGATTAGAGGATTCCCTTGACAGTGTTTGTGTCAGCTCACAAGACTAATTTAGTACTCTACTACAAATATAAATACCCTCCAGCGTATCCTCTTTTCTGCTCTCTTCATCATGAGAATGATTGACAAATGCTAAAAGCCTTCCTCTCCTTGCCCAGTTTAGTAGTCTGGATTGTTTTTTCCCCTGTGACATCCTGGCTCAGACTTTCCCTTTTTCCTTCTTTCTGCTTCTGAACACAAAATCTACAACCAGATAGATTTAAGCTAGCTCGTCACAGAAAGTGGACAACAAGCAAAGCTCTGCGAGTTTATTTGCTTCTGCCAGTTTAAGATGAACCATCAATCCCAGCTTAGGACCATTTTTGTAATATCCGAGCGCTTTTTCTTTTTTTCCATCAGTTCTGTGCATGTTTCACCTCAAAACAACCTCCAAACACTGTCACCTATGTTGTTGAAAATAAACCTTCTGAAAAATTCCCAGAGCAACCCATTAAGTGTCTTCCAGCTACAGGAAAAGGTCTGCTCTGTCAGTTGGCACCACTTTCAAAGGTGATGTTGAAGGATGAGCTTACATGACTACAGGTGTGCACTGAATTTCTGGACTCTTCTTGCTCTGTATATTTCTTTCTAGCAATTGCAACAAAAACCAGAAAGGGAAGAAACCTGCTGCGTGGCAGGCTGTTATTGCAGAGTGCCGGGGCCCAACAAGCCCTAATTGCCTAGATAAGTCTCATCTGTGGCCTCTACCCACAAAGTCTCTGCCCACTGGCCTAGGAGCTGCATATAAGGTCAGGCTCTTCTCCTTAACCCTCTTTGAGTGATGTAGACAGGCTCAGGCTTGTTCTTTTTTTTGCTCTGTTTTCTTGTTTTGTGTTTCTTGGGCCATTACTGGAGCGTGAGCTGAACCCATCATAGATGCCACCGCTGCCTGCTTCTGCTCAGGTATGGTGAGGGCACGCTTTTGGGGAGGGCATGGCTCCTGCCTGCGCGGTTGTCACCCTCTGTTCCTGGGTTGTTCTCCCTCCTGGAGCAGCCCTGCTCTTTCTTGCTGCTCCTTGACGTTCAAGTTCCTCTAGGAACCTCTTCTCAGGTTTCTTGTTCAGCTTCAAGTAGTCCCTATTTGCTGGTGCCTAAGAGAATATGGTTGCTCCAATTTGAAAAAAACATATTGCTTATTTTAGGGCATTTTTTTTCCCCCCAAGATCTTAAAGAACTTTGGCAACATGCTAAAGAAGATCCTGAAGAGCTTTGAGAAGAGAAGCAGCGCTTCACTTTATAGTGCACTTGAAAAAAAGAAACTTAGTGATAAGAAGGTTTTGACTGATGTAGAAAACGAAAATTCAGCTCGATCACTTGCTAGTTCTCCTAGCTAGATCATAGGTCTTAATTCCCTTCAGTAAAGCTGTGTATTCTTGTTCGTGTAAAGGAGTGCATGGGATGTAATCTCCTGTTTGTGACACCTGGCTTGCACTCCTCCTACCTATTTGAATGGAGTGTTTTAGAGCAGTTATATTTTGAGAAAGGAGCCAAGCACGGGGTAACCAAAATGTGAAGGCCAGCACTAAAAAGCATTTAAAGCTATTCTTGCTGTTTAAATTAACATGAGGGGATGTTAAATGGAGAAGCTCAAGTCACTTATAAGTGGCTAGTAGTCTGGAATATGGTGATTAAGTGTTGCAGAAGAAAAATAAAAGATTAAGAAAATGATGCAACAGGTGTAGAAGATGATAAGTGAGAGCAATAGCCCTGAACTGGACAGGGAAACATCCTTTCCAGCTACCTTCTCTGAAGGGCTGAATAATAGACTACATGGACGAGGTAGGATGCTCTTGCAGTCCACTTGGAGCAAACGCCAGCCTGTACTACACAAGTGGCAGCCAGTGAAAGTATTCAGAGCTCCTGAACAGCCAAGTAATCTATTCAGAAGATTAACGCTTTCTTCTCTTGCATATATCCCTCGTAGACTTGTCCTTATAGAAAGGTGGATGCCTAGTGTAGAATTAGGAGAGTTTGGTGGACATATCTGAAAAATCTTCTGCTTGGGAAGCAATTGCAGACAGCTGTAGATGTACATGGACATAATTCTTTCTTTACAACCTAATGTTGGGGCTAAAGTGTTGGACATGATTGCTCTTAGGCAATGACATTTACAGGAAGAGTCTGTGCAGAATTCCCCCGATAAAGTTAATTCAGCAATGGGTTTACAGGGTTTTTTTTGGGTAATAACAATTCAAGGGAAGGTTTGCAGAATAAAAAGCACTTTACACCGTCAGACTTCCACTACTGTGAAGCAGAGACAGAATTTGAGCTCACTAAGAACAGGTGTCTTGTATAGAGGCTAATGGACGTAGACGAAAGACCTCACAGTTCTTGCTGGCTCTTAGGTGCTGATTGCTACCTCTTATTCTGCATTTTGGTCAGTCTAAACCTTCCCTAAACTATCCTAGAAAAGGACCTCTCATTGCACTAGGAAAGCTACTTGTCTAGAAAGGAACTGAGATTTAATTAGGTGAATAAAAAGGCTGTAGATCCAGTTGGGACACACTTGAGCTTTGACTTGGAAGGTTTTGTTACATAACTTGTGAAGACATGTTGAGTTTAAAGAAATTTTTACGAGAAACCTTTGAGACTAGGAGCAGATCCACCGATCACCTCTAAAGAGGGAGAGGAAGCGTGAGCAGAAATGAAAACCTGACCTCTTCCAGGGGAAATTGGCTATTTTGACACTCTTATTTTACATAAGTTTTGTGAAGGGTGGGTTTGCACTCCAGCATGCAGAGAAAAAGACAAATCTTAACCTCAGGTATTTTCAGGCGACAGGATTATCATTCCCTGGCTTACTCCACAAACATCAAAGCCAAGTGAGAAGAAGGTGTATTGGACTATTAGACTGAAAGCCTTTGCACAGACCCTTTGCCTGGAATGAAACTCCATCCATCTAAGAAGGTAAGAAAGACATTACTTAAACAGATTGTAAATGGCAACTTTATACACCAATTTCAATTAAGATATTGTCTTATGGCAGGGATACTCAAACTGTTTGTCCAGTTATTTTCAGCAGCATCTACTGATATGGTTGTCATGCCTTTATTTGCCTCCTGATATCCTATTGCTCTTCCCATACCTACACCCCAAAAGTTTCTACCCCCATTTATCGTATGTTTTAACAAGCCTGGTGTTTCTTGTTTTAAAGTGGTTCTTGGTTGGTAGAGTTGATGTTAATAGATGTGGGATCTTGAAGATGCTGTAGATCACAGTAAAACAAACTTATGTTTTGGGAACTTCTGCTGCATAGGGTGGTGAGCACCTGCCAGTTGTCTGAAGTGGTTTGTGAAGAGTTTAAGAATGTCTCTCTCATGGGCAACCTTCACTGAGGGCAGCCTGGCTGATGGGAGCCGTTATAGGTCTGTCCCACGGCCACAAAGCTGCAGAGCTGGTCTTTTGCACAATAAAGTTCTTGCTGCCCCGCTGGCTGTGTTGTGAACTGCACAGTTGCCAACGGTTTCGGCGACGGAGTATTCTGCACATCTGAAAAGTCTGACTTCTGCCTTTAATCTGCTGCGTGATCCTGGCTGGATCACTTTGCCTCCCTATGCCTACCTTCACCTGTCTGCAGAGTAGGTCTGAAAGTGGTTACTGTCTTTTGGAAAGTGTTCTGCATAGAATAGATGTAGAGTGCCATATGCAATCATCTCTGGGTGGGACAGCCTGCCTCAAGATGTGTTCCCTTGGGTTTTTTTTGAAGATGTGTTTTTTGTGCAACCTGTCTGTTTAATAGTTTTTTGTCTTTAAACAAAAGTAGCAAACAGGTTTTGAAAGACTTACTATATGCTTTAAAAATAGCGTAGTAACCCCGTGAAGATAAGGAAACTAACCTCAAGAAAGTTTCCTTATAAGGGATCAAAGAAAGATGCAAAGCCCCTCTTGGGTCCAGAAAATTTCTTAAATCCAAAGCAAATTAATTAACAACAGCTCTGTGTGGGCAGCCACATTTGCAGATAAAAAGAAGTGTTTAATATGTTCTCGCAAACCCTTTTTGGGTACGTTTCAGACATCTTGCAACCAACATTCCAACATGCTGACATCCTGGACAGCACGAGCCAGAGGCCTTTCAGGGCTCCTCATTATGAAACATCTACATCTCTTACTCTAGCACTTCCCAGTATTGACCAACAGAAAAGGTTCTGTATTTTGGGGTTCTTCACATGGCAACATTAGCGACAGGTTTTTGTGAAGCAGCCTGGTAATCTTGGCAAATGCAGTAGAGTTTAATTGAAAAAGAACAGCTTTTCATAAGGTTTAAAAAAAAAAAAAACAAAAAAAACATTAAAAGAAAATCCCCAAATCTTTCTCTTTATGTTTAGGTAAGGCTGGCTTTTCTTTTTCTTAATTGTACACATTGTTCTGTTAATAGCTAAAACTTGAACACAATCTTAGTTTATTTTTCCTGTACAGCATAAACCCTTTCCATTTCATTTCTGCCTTTTTGGGAAGATTCAATATTTAAGAAAAGCTACTGAAACTGAGCAAATCACAGATTTAAGGTTCCATGTTTCAAAACCTAATATTTAGTACAGCTGCTGCGGAGCAACATACATCACACTCAGATACAGGTATGAAATTAGTATTTTGCTTCTAAATCCTGAAATCGCATCAAAGGTGACTGAGCAAGGTTTAATTAAAATTCTAATTACTACTTTATATTTCAGTGATAGCAAAGCAGAACAAATCCCTGACTTTCCTCCCCTTTAGAATTACAACTGGTGAATAAATATTCATATTCAGCATGATGGTTGAAACCAGTGTTTGGCCAGTGGGCTCAGTGGGTTTCCACAATAGATGCAAGCCAGAGAAGTATAAAATTAGTTTGTAGGATCCTCACTGCTGTCTTCTGACTGGTCATATGATAAATTAAAAAATACATTCATTTAATTTGGAGTATGGTATCTCATAGTGTGAATTTCCTGATAGGAAGCTGATTTTTTTTTTTTTCCTTAAAGTAGGAAGTATTAGGTGCTGAGCACTGCAGGAGATCTGGCCCCAAGTCTGTGAACAGCTACTTTGACCCTGAATGCATTTATATCTTGACCTTTTACCTATTTATATCACCTGAAGAACTGGCTGTAAACTTAGGTATAAACACACACATTTAAAGATATTGTTCCTGTAGCAGAGTTGGTCAGCAGTAACAGTCCTAGTTCTGAAAGACTGAAAGTATTTTCTGTATGGAAAAAGGAGTACTAAATCCTTTCCATTACTTTCAGAATTTTATGCTTCTCATCACCAGAGACGTTTTGTTTCACTTGAGACTTTCATTTTTTACATTCACTGCTTTATGATGGTGAATGTTTTGATTTTGACAGCTTTGCAATAGAAAATTATTCCCTCAGAGCTTTTTTGATCAGCATTATTGTACACAGGCGCAAACATGGCCCTCCCTCCAGGGAAGGTGCTGTAAAACGTAGGGGGTTTTGCTTTACTTACCAAGAGGCATTACTACAAAAAAAGGAAGCCAGCAGAGAACGAAGCATCCCACAACTATTCCCAGGGTCTTGGCAGCTTTCTTTTCCCTGGAGAACTTGAGGAGACGCACTGAGAAATGATGCTTGCTCTTGGGGTTGGATGCTGATCCGCTTGCTTCAGGAGCGTTTTTACGGTGGATCCGTAGGGTCACTTCTTCGGAGCGAGACCTCTCTGTCTTCAGACCAGAAGTCAGACCTTTGTTTTCCCTTTTGGCCACTACGTACACCCGGCAATACATCACCAAGATAATAGTCAGGGGGAGGTAGAAGGAGCCTAGAGCAGAGAACAAGACGTAGCCGGGCTCCTCGGTGATTTGACAGATGGTCTCATCTTCTGGTGCTGGTTCCTTCCAGCCAAAAAGAGGTCCAATCGATATGACCAGCGACAATGCCCAAACGCACAGTAACGCCAGGAGGCCTCTCTTCTCTGTCACTATACTTGGGTACCTCAGCGGGTAGCTCACCCCGATGTATCTGTCTATCGAGATGATACAGAGGCTCATAATGGAAGCAGTGCAGCAGAGGACATCGACGGCTGCCCAGATGTTGCAGAAGATTCTCCCAAAGGCCCAGTAGCCCAAAATCTCCATAGTAGCTGAGAAGGGCAGGACAGTGGAAGTCAAGAGGAGGTCAGCTACAGCCAGGTTAATTATATAATAGTGGGTAACACTCTGAAGATGTCTGTGGCAGGCTACAGAGAGGATAACCAGAATATTACCCAAAACCCCAAAAACTATCAGCCCCCCTAGAATAACACCTAGTAAAATGGCCTTTGAAATGTTCACAGGCCCCACAGAGTTGGTGCAGTTGGAGCAGTCGGAGGAGTTTCCAGGGAGGAAAGCCATGGTGAGTGGCTGATAATGTTCACGTGAGGCTCTTGTGCTTCACTCCCTTTTTCAGGTAGAAAGAGTGATGAGATCAGTTCTTAGAAGGTCCTACAGGCAACATGTGCCTGGCTTTGCTGAGGAAAAGGGTTTTTAAGAACATCTTAGACGTGCAGCACCAGGAACAATGAGAAGGATCCAGAAACATATTAGAAAATCTACCTTTCTCCCTAAGTTTTTACCATTATTGCACTGTTCATAGCCAGCATTTCCAAGTCAAATTTAACTCCTTTTGCATTTTTCTTGGGGTACAAAAGTGAGGCTACGCAAAACAGAGACTACTTATCTTACTTTCCAGGATTAAATGATGAGAAAGGTTGGAACTGCAGGTTAAAATCATTTCTGCCTTTTTGGGAAGATTCAATATTTAAGTAACAAATATTCCAAAGGGTCTCAATTTTAAATTTCTCCCAAGAGGAAATCACTGATGCTTTTAATTACTTTGTGTTAGTCCTGATTCTTTCTGCCTTACAACTGGCTTAGAAACCTGGCAAGGTGGAGGCTCCCGCTGTGTCTGCTCAACAATGTCATAGGAGTTACCTGCCACTACCCATCTTCAGGGTCTGAAGTGTCAATCAAAGCTTCTCCATGCTGTGGAGCAGTTGTCACTTGAGCTCCTGGACTGCGAATTAAAGTTCATTTACATCAGCTTCTGGCTTGCGCTGAAGGGGAGAGTGAAGTTTGCCATGGCAATGATGCACGCTGTTGTACTCTTTGCAGATCATCACCCCCCTGAAAGAGACAAAGGCACAAACAACATGATTCCCAGGAGCAATGTTCACTTACTGCTATGGTTCCCATATAAGAATAGAGCGGGAGGCTATTTTAGGGAGCCTTCCTCAGGCTGGCTCCAGCCAGTGGAACCAACCTTTTTCAGCCCAGTATTGTTTAACAACAACAAAGAGACCAACGCAGATTTTGTTGCTTGAATTTTCTGACCATGTTCTCAGCAGCAGTCCATTGTCCTTTAGGGACAGCAATCAATCTTAATCATCAGTTCACCTGCAGAGACCAGTGCTAGGTGAGATGGAAACCTGCAGGACACAATTCAGGACTACAAACTGTGAGGCAGATTTATAAGTCCAGACTTTAGTCTAAGATGTCTTTATTAAGTGACTCCTTCACCCACTGAACTGCTTGTTAGTCCAGCTAAACTGCCCATTTCAGAAATCTATAGGGAAAAGCAATTCCTGCCAAGCAGAAGATGTTGCAAGGAACAAGTTTCCTACTGAGTGACACAACATTTCAGAGTATCTGGAAGCCAAGCTCAGGCTTAGCTGACTAAATATGGAGAAAAGGTACATCAGATGGAAAAGTGAGGATAAGCCTGGGAACTGAGACACCGGGGGCACGAAGGGGGAAGCTACAAGTGTGGGCTGAAAAGCCTTTCACAGCACCTAGATGTGGATATAGTGTTCCCATCCAAAATATTGATCAGACCTGTGAAAAACCACCACTAAGACTATTCCTGTTAAATCTGAGACGAGGTAAGACTCTAAGTGTCCTAATATTAGGTCTTTCAGATGAGTCCCTCAGATTGCACTTTACACAAACACTAAGCAGCGCCAACTGTCACATAGCTGAATCTCAAAACTGCAATTTCCTACAGCAAAGGCATTTAAAACTCTGAACCCCCAAAATTCCCAGTTCACAAGCAGGGAGGATGGGGGAGGGGAGATGAAAAGGTATTGCACTGTGGGAATTGGCCTTCTGTGCAGTGAAAAGGAATTGCATCTTATATTTTCTTTCCTGTGAGAGGGAACAAGTTGAAGAGTAATTCCAAGAAAAGGACAGATTTTACTAAGCACATCAATGAAAAGTGACTGTAGCATCGAGCATCTCTAACCATTATAACTGTGGTCATTATAAGGTTGATGGTGGACTAGAAAATTAAGAATTTATCCAACTTGATTTTTAAGCACATGCAGCAAAACTTCCCAGTAAGTCAGGGAGATGCAGCAGAAAGGACTGACAGATATTCATGCTCAAAACCGACCAGATAATACTCAACTTGTGGAGAGAGATCGTTTGGGGAAGAGCATACCCTAAACCCTTGTGCCTGCCCCAATCCACACTCACCTCTTTAGTCTCTAGAAGGCAGCACAGCTCCTCTGAGCATCTGGAAAGGAGATTCACAGCACAACACAGCAGGCTCCTCTCTTCATGCAGAGATGGGACTCTGTGCCTGGAAATCCATTGCCTTCCTCCCTTTATTCCCCCACTAGTATTTTGGCAGCTCCCAGTTGCACTGATTCCCTGTATCCCAATGCTCGTGAGGGGCTCGACTCCAGCATCCCTCAAGGGATCCCTCCCCAGTTGCAGTGCTCAGCTCCACACTGTCAAGGAGCAGCAGTAACTTTACTGCTCTGCTGATGTAGCAGGCAGTATCCTTGCCATTACCGTAATCCCCTGCCATTCCCGTATTGCTCAGAAAGAAAGAGCACTTAATCTGATGACAAGTGGCGTTTTAAACTCCCCTCCCCCCATACAAATCTACCAGTTCCTGCAGAAATCATCAGAAAGTGGAAGGCAGCTAACAACCTCCTGTTTCTAGGCTAACAAGTAATTCTTGTGCTATACCGAGAGAATTGCCTGCCAGACAAACCGAGCATGAAGAAAATAACAAGGAGAGACAGCCACCCTGCCCGTGCAATCTGCATGCTGGGACAAAGTACTGGGGTGGGCAGCACAGCTAACCTGGAGATGGGGGTTTAAGTATGAAATGCCTTGAGCAGAATGTGCTGTTGAGGCGAGATTGATTTTTCACATGGCTCTTTTAACTGCATTTCTTTTTTTTAAAGTGCCCCAAGTCACTGATGATGAACAGAAAAATATAAAAATGGTGTCCTGAAGTGAAAGGAGGGAAGCAGAAAACCAACTGGGATTTTTACGGCCGAAGGAAAGCAATTCCTATAGCCACAGGGAAGCAGATGAACCATGTGCCTGTTCTGGCATGACAGACTCTCCACCTCTTCCTCCTGGGCGGTAACTCTGAGGGAAAGTTTGTTTGTTGGACTCCTGTGTTGCCTGAACAGAGGCAAATTTAAAAGTGATGCTCAGATTACCCCAGGAGAGCACCGAATGCAGAGCTCGGCTTGTCAGTAGCCTTAATCGCTGTTCCAACGGCTTTACAAGGGGAGGGGGAAAAAAAATTCAAACTAATTTTGAGAACCTTGCAAACACGAGAGGTGATTTGTAGATGCTCAGCTTCCATTTCTCTGCAGTTTGCTTGGCACCTGTGCTGCTTGCTCTGTAGATGTAACACTTGTTTTTGAAGGCTGCTGAGAGGTCTTGAGCTAACACTGAGCTCCTGCACAGACCGGAGTGTCAGGCTGTACCGTCGTCCTTCCCCGAGTAACAAAGGACGCTGGGAGAGAGCGAAGTCTAAATGAATAAAGGAAATCTTGAGTTACTAAAGACCCTTAAAGACCATGATTCAGCAGACCTATTTTAGATGCCTGTCTTTGGATGAGGCAACTTTATTTCACTCGATCAATTGGAAAATGAGTCTAAATGACTCAGGGGAGGGAAGAGAGATGAACCCCACCCAGGGTTTTGTTTCTACTGATACCTAGGACCTCTTCATACTGGTGGCTTGTTCCAAGCTCTTAAATGCGTAAGGGAAATAAATTTATATTCATAGCTTCAGTCATTACCACTGTACTCAAAGTATCAGCTCGCTTATGAGTAATACCCTTGTTAGAGGACATTTTTCTGGAGGGGGGGGGGAAGCAGAAAGAAGTGCCAGACAGTAGGTTTTTTTTCCTAAAATCCTCAGAGAAAAATTAATGCATCACAGCGAAGAACTCCTGCACCCAGAGCCCACTAACAGTCCAAGGTCAGAAGGGTCACTGAACAAAGTACGTATGGTATGTTATCAGGTAAAGAGGGACAGGGCTGGATTACTGTCACATCTAAGTTTTATGAAGCAATCTTGGTACTTAGCTCTTGCAAGATATGCTGGAGTTGCACGTGTCCCATTTAAAAGTTTTGGACTAATCAGAAAGTTCAGGAGGAAGCAGTGAGAATGGTACAAGTTTAGAAAACGTGACCTGTGACGCTGGGAAAGGAGGAGCACTTGAATCTCAAACTCTGCACCTCTGAAGCCAGGTGAAAGACTGCCTGTAGTGGTTGTGAATATCCACCGCTGGAAGGTTTTAAGAACAGATTAGGCAAAGATCATCCACAGTGTTTACCTTAGCTTTCATTCTCTATTGAGAGAGGATTAAATCCCTGTAGTGTCCCACCCAATATGGTTTTCTACAGTTAAGATGGGTCCCACCCAACATGATTTTCAACCGTTAAGATCTGTAGAGAAAGGCAGGTCTCTGAGTTCAGGCTGTGGAAGGAACAAGAGTCCTGGACGTGGTCGTTGTTTCTGTTGCAACCTTCTTTGGTGGTATTTGGCAAGTCCTTTTCTAAGTGTATCTTCCCTATCTGTGAAGTAGAGGAAAGGATGCTTTTCTCTCCCTTCTCTTATTCGCTTGGACTGTAATCCTTCTGGTATAGGGTTGTATCTGCTCTGTCCCAAGATGCACCCAAGATGAAATAGATCCTCTGCTTTCTGTGTTGTAAATTATACTTATTAAGGTGAGAGGGTCCCGAAGGGAGGGCTCTGGGCAATGCCCAGCTGCTCAGCTGTTTCTAAGCCTCTGGCCCTTTCTTATTTGCTAGCTTTGTTAAAATCAGAGCCTTAAACCCTAGCTTTTGGCCGGCGCTGTCATTTCAAATATGTCATACAAAGGCCCAGCATCCCATTGCTTGAGTATCTGATGCCATTTAAAAAAGTGCCGTTGTTAATCTGCTTAGCTCAGCGCCAGACCACGTAGGCAACCTGTGTCTGGGACCAGGAGTGGAATAACTTCTCCGAGGTGCTATAGGCTATGACATGATTAGTTATTCACCTCTTCAGAAAGTAGTGAAAAGTGTTGTTTTGAGAAGTCATCCCTCAGGGTTTAGTAAGGGCTTAGGTTCTGCTTGGGTAAGAAAGAAAGACCACCCAAAGGCAAGTGATATTGAATGTTGTCTATTAAACTTGAAGCTGGAAGTAGACTCATTCCTCTGTCTTTTAAGATTTGGACAGCCCAAAGCTTATAGCACAGCTGAGTTGAAGATAAATTGCAAACTTCTGCGTATTTAAAAAGGAAAAAAAAAAAAATTCAAGCCAGCATAGTTGCTCTTGGGTTGCAGCTGCTCATACATTGAAGACAATCAGTTTGCACTGAGAATAGGGAGCTTGGAGGATAGTGCTACATGTGATCTGAGACTTGGAAGAGAGCAGTGTGTATTCAGTACTGATGATTTACTTTTCCTGAACAGCCTCATTTGCAAGTACAATGATGTTTAAGTCTAGGGGTGACATATTGATGGAAAGATCTATATGTATTAGATAAATGAAGTAAAGATGAAAATTATCCAAGCCGTCTGGAGAACTCAAAGTGAGCATTCAAACCGTGGGTTAAAAAAAGTGTTGGGCAAAAAGGGCTGAAATTATCAAAGATGATAGATCTGCCTGTTGACTTCATACTCACTTTAATAGTGAGGTGTCCAAGTATTAGAAGTGTCTAAAATTTTCCATCTTGGGATTCATAGGGAATTTTTCCACCATGTTCCTAAATCACTTAAGCATAGGCTAATGCTAGGTAAACAAGATCCATGCTTTTGCATAAATCAAGACATCTTCATTAAAGCTAAGGGTACTTTCTTAATTCACAACAGAGGAAGATTTGCGCCACCAGATTTTGTGTACGGCTGTGGGTCTGAAGGCTGGCTAATTACAGAGAGAGGCTGTTAAATGTTCATTTCTATGTAACTCAGGAAGAATTTCCTGGTTTGATTTATTACCTGGGTGATCTGGTAAAGTCTAACCACATACAGAGGACAGTGCTATTTTGTAGCTTCAGGAAGATTGATTTTTACCTACTGCTGAAACAAATCTATCCTGAGATGAGTGCCTACTTCAGTTTTCATCCCTCCTGCTTCTTTCTTGTTTACCTCCAGCGCCTAGCTGGGTTCTTTCCCGTGATGTTCCTGCTGCTTCCCTCTAGTGAGAGTTTATGCCACTCTTCTCTGCTTTAGCTTGATGTTAGTCTTTAATACCTAAAACAGGTTGGGGGAATTGAAGGTGTGTCTAAATCACACCTATCTTGGACTGTATTGTTTAAATACTTCATTCAGGTTTTTATCTGCTGCCTGCCCACATGTGAGAGAAGCAATGAGATCCAATGCACTGAAACACCTGCCTTCATGCTGCTGACTTGATTTTCTCCCTTTCTCCTTCCAACTTTTGTCTGGCAAGGCAGAACTCTCCTTAGGGCCAGAGCTCTGGCTGCCTCCAGTGTGGCCCGTCCAGCTCTTTGTACAACAGTCCTGATTGCAATCCGTATAACATCACTGTGACAGAAATAAAACCAATGTGCTGCTTTATCTTTCCCAGATCTGAGCTAGATTTAGGTCTGGTCTTGTGCCTCAGCATTCACTACAGGCCTACGGGCTTTCTTTTCCATCCAAAGCACCCAGTACAGCAAATTCCTTGACTACTTTAGAGAAGCGTCGCTCTGAAAAATCCTGGGGAAGAAATTCTGTCTTTATTCAGAAACGTTCTCTTATTCCAGGGGGGCTGGAAGTCCCTGTGAGCTTTATTTGTCCCCTTGTGTTGGCTGGTTGTCCAAGCTTAGGGCATCTCGCATGGTCATGCTAGATTTCTCTTGCCACGTGACTTTGTACATAATTCTGTCATCTCTGCAAAGCCTCCACCTCCCTACAGTGCTCGAACAGCAGCTTTTGTCCAAGTAATCTGCCAAGCAGCTCAGAGCATAATGATAAGTTACATTTGATATCTGGAGCTTCTCATCTACATGGAGCCTGTGGTACTTTGGAACTGTAAATGCAAAGCTCGTGTCACCCCCTGCCATCTCCAGGCAGCAACTGTTTGCTAGAAATGTTAGAGAATATTGTTTAGGGAAAGGAGGTACCATGTTAGTGATGTATTGGCCTTTCCCTAGGCGTATATTTACCCATTATTTGCTGTCGCTGCATCTTGTCTGAGATCCCCTTGAAATGGAAGGGGTCCAAGCTGTTGACAGCAGAAGTCAGCAGCTTTAAAAGAAATGTGGCAACAGCGAGTGCTTTTGGCAGCGTGTTACCGGGAGCAGCTTTCTGATGGCAGCACCGGCATGGGCAGGGAGGAGATCTGAAGTCAAAGCCAGTAGCTGGAGCTCCAGAAACTTGTCTGCTGAGGTTACTGGGCCCTTTCTCTTAGGGATAGAAACCACCATGCCAGAATAGATCAGTGCTCCATCTAATTTAGGAACCTGTCATACAGTGGCCAGCACAGGATGTTCCAGAGGAAGAGACATTTGTGGCGTAAGTCCACAAATCTACAGATGATCAGACAATTGACGTCATACCTATGCAAGATCACTGTAGCCACTACTTTAACCTTTTCCAAGCCAGCCTACCTCCTCAGCTGATGATTTTGGCCAGACAGGTAGTGAGCCATGTCGTCTTTTGCCCAGGCTAAACTCACTCCCTTCTCCCGATGCACCCGATTGCTCCTTTACCCAACTGCTGTTTTATGACTTAAGCAACATGGGGCTGGAGCTGCCTTTTAGTTCAGACCAGACTAGACCAGACCAGAGCGTGCTGTGTTCCTAATTAAGATATCAAGGTATTGCTAGAACACCAACAGCAAAGAACTGTGCTTGTTTTTCTCTCCTGATGGGTCTTTCTCTTAAGAACCTCAAATCACAAAAGGAGTTAACAGCTTCCATGTGCCTAGTACTCAAACAAAAATCACTGCCCATTTCTTCTTTCGTTTCCTTTAATTGCCTCAAATTAATGCTGTCTGTAGAAATGTATACAGTTTGTATCTTGATGGCATGCCAGTAGACATAGGTGTCTGAGAGATACTAGACAGTTTTTTATTCCCTTAAAGCAACAAGCTGTAGCTTTATTACTAAGTACGTGAGCATTTTAGTAGTATGTTCTTTCTCCTGTCTTGTTTTTTTTCTGGCCTCTTAATTGTTATTACTAAAATACACACACCAATAATTCCCTTCCATCGAGCCAGGCTCTTATGACTGCACAACACAATTACCGCAAATTAGCATCTCATGAAAAACAAAGAAAAACCACAAAGCCCAAAAACCCAAACAAACCCTCCCAACTGCCTGACATTTTAAAACTCTACTTAAAACACCAACAGGCAAGAATGGTAATTAGATTTGCGAAGCAAAATGCTTTTACATGTTCAGGACTTTAATTCAACAGTACTGTATGTTTTATTTATGCCCAGAGTCTGTCCCTGGAAGACTTGTATGTGAAGTAGAAATGTCTTTCCTATTACATGGCCGAAGCCTGTAGGGGAAGGAAAGATGCATTGTGCTATTATTTATTGCCCTCTAGACCCCTGGAGATGAGGCAGGTGAGGAATGAGGCCTTGGAGTAACTTTGAGGGCAGCCACAGACAGCTGTGATGGTGGAACATTGGCTGGAAGATGACTGCCCCTGCTCGCTGGAAGATCGGAAGAATCCTGAATCCCCTTCCACGAAGCTGCAACCCTTCTGACGGCAAAGCACGGAGGCTGCTTCCGTGCCTTGGGTGCTTTCAAAGGGGAAACTCTCAAAATAGTTATATTACAAAGGAGCATTCTAGTGTCCAGAAGGAAAGAAACTATTTCCTATTAGACTTCCTCCACTTCTCTAAAAGTGAGTTCAAATCAAAGCTCTTGTGCCCAGATATAAAGCTGCCAGCACAAATTCTCCACCTTAACGTTGGAGAGAGCAAAAACCCCAGCTGCAGCTATGGCTGAACTTTTGATCAAACCTGGATTTGCTTACTGTTTGCTAAAATACTCATGGCTCAACAGTGGGGGGGGACGGACGACATGACACCAAGTTAAAAACCATAAATGAAAATATTTATATTCTTAAAATGTTTTTTTTCCACGACTTAATGTTCATTCTTAATGTAGGAGGATAATAGTAAAATTGCCTAGGCTCATTTAGCACAAATTTGGGCTTTTAGTGAGAATTTCTAGATGATACATGATCGGCAATCATGTAGCAAAACAGGAACCCAAATACATGATTTGCAAAGTTCTCTAGGTCTGTTTTTAACATCATCTAGATTAGAAAGTGAGTTAGAAATAGACAGGACAAAGTACTGAATTAGTCTCAGAAGCTCTTCAATGTTCATGCAGGGAATAGTCTTACACGAAGAAGGCGGTGGAGCAAGAATTAAAGAACTTGCTCCTAATTCGTTACACACTGTTTGAGCTTCCTGGAGTACCTGTTTGTAAAGCTGGCTGTGGCAGAAGTTCTCCCACCATTTTTTCCGTGCTGATGAATTAAAGTTCAAAAGAGCAGAGATGTATTTCTGGCATCTTTCACTGTAGTGGAAACTACTAAATAACTAGAATGAGAAATGAGAAAGTATTTGGGTGAAACCAGAATAAAAAGAAATGGTTTATTACACTGTAAAGCCATTTTACAGAGAAGAAATTGTGTGTTGTGCTGTTCATTGTTCTCCAGACCCAAGTATAACTGCAAGCAGTAGGTTTTCCAAGAAACTAAGAGTGCAACTACAAGAAAATAGGTGTTTTTCTCACTGATGCTTTCCAGGGAATAATCTGGCTACATATTAAATACCAATTAAGAATGTGAAAGGAGTCAGAGACTATTCCACCTGTGTGGATAGGTTATTATCTAGAGGTATGGAATGTTTTGTGGTTGGGGCAGTAGAACAGGATTCTGACTTGCTTTGTGCACTTGTGCCTACGTGTGTCGTGTAAAAGAGGTGAAAGGAGCAGCGCTGCTCCCGCGGTGATGCTGTATAATCTCATTCAGATGCCTGGCAGTGGAGAGTCAGCCTTAGGAACGGTCGTCTGGGTTCTGTTCTCAGTTCTCCAGCTGACGCTTATGTTGCCTGTGTTTTGAGATAGTCAAAATTTATTGTTACTGAAAACACTGTTTCTTAGCGTTACATGGTGATTGTCGCCTAATAAATGCCATCTTATTTCAGAGACATAAAACGCTAGCAATTCCCTTGATATCTTTTACCCTTTCCCCATGGCATGTTGTATTTATCATAGTCCTTAGATTTTATTTTTTTTATAATAGAGTGGTCTCTGAGGTTTAGTGCAGAGCGTGGAACTGGTTTTGGCTTGTGGCAAAGTGATTTGTAGACATGTTCTACAGTCTCTTCTGAGCTGACACATGGTTGTTAGTGTTCGCACAGGACTGGACTTTGACTTAGGGAACTGCTGTTGATTGCTCTTGGAATGATGACCAAAATATCAAGTGTCTTCATACCTATTCAAGTTGAATTGGTTCTCCCTAGTGACCAATGTAAACCAGGAAAACTGCTACAAAGGCAGACGTGTTCCTAATCATATCCATGTGTTAGAAAACCCTTGCTCCCTAGAGCTTCAAAACTCAAGCACGCGAAGGTGTGAATCTCTTGGGCTGCTCTCCTACCTTGAAACTGGGCCCCAGTGAACATGCACGGATTTTCCCAGGCCGGCTGGTGTCAGAGTGCCAGCGCATGCTGCTTTTTGGCAGAGAGATGGGGCACGATGTTCTTTATATACTGAAGAATGGACCCAAACCAAAATGATTTTCCCCTCTGATGTTTTCCATACACAAACAACACACAGAATTCCTGTGACTCAACATCAGAGGAACAAGTCTGGAGTGCTGGATTTCGCAATGAAACTTTGTCCTAAACTTAACATGGCATGGGGAGGCGGAGGAAGTAGTTGCATCACTTATTTTTGGGTGCCTAAATCTGTAGGCAATAGAGACAAGTACTTCACAGTCCTAAGTACCTAGAGTACGAGACTAACTGCTGACTAATTGAAGTTCTTGTCTCGTAGACTGGAAAATCCTAGGCAAAGAACAATGATCCAGGAGAGATTTGAGTTTAGAAAGTACACGTGTGGTTTTGTAAGTGTGTATAGGGGGTGTTGCTCCTTTTGCTGCTTATTTGACTGTCGGTCTAGCAGACTCTGAGGGGAAAAAATGTCCCTCTGGCCTAATACTTGAGCCTGGATTGCTCAGGAGAATAATAATAATAAATAATAGAGTTCCCAGTACTGGGGGCACGCTGGCTGCTGCTGAACCGTATCTTCACAGTGCTCCAACGTGCTGGGGCTCAAACAGTGACTCATTTTAGCAAAGAGATGAAGGTGAGAAAGGAGGAGCAGTTAAATGAAAAAAATCTGTTCATTAATTCGGTTATATCAGTAATATCTCACTGTATGCTTTGCTGCAGATGAACTTCCTTACAAAACCAATACTCAGGGTAATAAAAAAGACCATGCGGCTTTCCCGGTGTTAACACTAACCAAGTAGTATTACCTTGGAATACATAAAAAAAATCATGTTAAATAATCCACCTCTCAGCGGCCGGAATGGTGTTCCTTTTTTCATATCAGCTGAGGTTGATTGCTTCCTGCAGGAGGTTCTTATTCTACCGCAGTAAAAATGCACCTTAAAAATTAGTTGTGAAAGCTACATTTTCTTTTAAACGAGAAGAGCTATATAACTGGATTTTTCCTCCTTTTGTTTAGCATGATGTGGGACACTGTCATAGTGAACTGAACTATTAACGTTTTGGTGATGGAGAAACACCAGAAATGAATTGTTGTTCCTTGCAGTTTTTTTCCTCCTACTCTCTACAGCACATCAGAACACAAAATTCTCAAGTCATCAGAATTGGCCAGAACTGCAGTAGTTCTCTCAAAAATTGAGTGTCTGGAGTGATGCATGGTCTTTAAAAAAAAAAAAAAAAACAAAAAAAAAACTTGAATACTAGGCAGAAAATACAGGTTTTTCTGCATGATGCCAGTTCCAAACCAGTATGAAGGGTATTTTAAGACACTTCACAGACAAGCAGGAGAAGCAGGAAGCCCTTAAGAAAGGACCTGCAGTACTGCGTCCAACCCTGGGACCCCCAACACGGGGAGGACATGGACCTGTTGGAGCAAGTCCAGAGGAGGCACATCGAGATGATCGGAGGGCTGGAGTACCTCTCCTGTGAAGACAGGCTGAGAGAGTTGGGGTTGTTCAGCCTGGAGAAGAGAAGGCTCCGGGGAGACCTTAGAGCAGCCTGCCAGTACCTAAAGGGGGGCTACGAGGAAGCCGGAGGGGGACTTTTTACAAGGGTGTGTGGTGATGGGACAAGGGGTAATGGCTTTAAACTGAAAGAGGGGAGATGGAGATTAGATGTAAGGAAGAAGTTCTTCCCGGTGAGGGTGGTGAGGCCCCGGAACAGGTTGCCCAGGGAGGTTGTGGCTGCCCCATCCCTGGCAGTGTCCAAGGCCAGGTTGGATGGGGCTTGGAGCAACCTGGTCTGGTGGAAGGTGTCCCTGCCCATGGCAGGGGGCTGGAACTAGATGGTCTTTAAGGTCCCTTCCCAACTCAAACCATACTATGATTCTATGAATTAGTCAATGAAACTGGAAGGATGTGCAGCATCCATATGTTACATCAAGGGAAATTCAACCAGAAAGACTCTTGCTAGAGCGAGTTAGCACTTCAGTGAGTCAGTATCAGAGAAACCTCACCAACTTCACAGCCATTTGTGCAGTGACCTCTCTCACAGGAGGAAAGCTATCGACTACCTGTGCTAACTTTCAACAGCTTCTTTTGTCCAAAAAGTACGTTCTGAGGGCTTTGTGTTGGGACATAGCAGTTGCTAATGGATAGCAGAAGAAGCAGGAATTGTGTCTTTAAAGATTTCAAATGGACCTGTGCACATATGCAATCCCCTTCCTGACCTCTGTCCAAAAATATTCTTATTAGAGGCAAGTGGGAGAGGATAAATCCATTTTGTTATAATGGCTGAACTTCCATATTTCATTGTCATCCCATGTTAGAAAAGAAGCAAAATATTTCTCCAAAAAAGAATAATATCAGCCCATCTACTTCGGGATTACATGAGTGTTTTCATGCAGGTCTATCCTTGCTCTTCTTTAATGTAGGTCCACCAGCTTGCTCGGAAAAACGAAACAACTAAAAAGCTTTGGATAAAAACTTCTGCTTGACAAAAACTGTTAAAACTAGCACATCACAGCAAGAGAATTCTCTTTCAAAATTTCATTGAGCTGAAAATGTTCTGATCAGCTGTAATTCACACTCCTCTGGTTTCATTCTCCTTTTGTGCGTTACTGCTGCACAGTGGATTGCATAAACTCAGAAGCTAATTCTAAGCAGATGGACCTGATTTTAGTTGCTTTTTTTTGCCAGCCCCTCCATTTCTGTGCCAGCAAGGAATCCAGCCACATCGGGAAACATCCTCCTTTTACTTCTATACAAGGCAAACCAAAGCACATGTGCTGTAACATTTATTTTTTGGCCCCCGCAAGCTAAATGGATGCTTTCAACCAACAGCCGTGGCTTTCACTTTAGGTCAGTGTTCAAATGGTTCCCAAGCTTTTATGCCTTCTCTCATTGAGCAAACAGTGAATTTGTATTTTCATGCTGTAAAACTTTTTGTGCTTACTGGCACTCAATATGCCCCTAGGATTGAGCTCTTAAGGGCAGACCAGTCTGTACCGGTCATCTGCGAAGTACCTAATACACTGAGCTGTGAGGTTAAAGTACAGACAGCAGCATGGATCCAAACATTTGTGTTGGAAAGGACATTTTCTATGGAAATTGCCAGGTTTGACACATTAAAATAACAACAATGCTAGCAAAATCAATAGAATATAATTTTAAAATGGAGGAAAAACTGGTTATTTCAAACTATGCAGCTGCAGAATTTATTTAAAATAGCAGAGAAATTAATATGGTTAAAATAAAAATGAAACTTTCTAGTATAATGAAAGGAAATATTTCAGCTTATACCGGGTGGCTATTGTCTTCCATGATTGATTCTCCAAATGTCTTGAAATTTGGGCTTTTTGGCCATCTGGCTCTGGGATTTGAGCACATTTCTATGGCCTGTGAGATGTGCAAGTTTCACACACTGAGGCGAGAACAAATACCTCCTACTGTTCCCTCCGTTCAAGCTAGAAGGAGGTACCTACACTTGCTTCAAAGCATTGCATCCTCGATACCACCCCTTTTCTCTTTACTCCTTGAGATTTCTGTAACACAATGTACTGAGGGCATGACTGCAGTGTCGCTGTTTTAATTATTTTAATTTTCTGACTGTGGTATGAACATAGAAATCGTCTCCTTTAGCCCAGCAAAGTACGTCCTGTTCTTTCATCTGTGACCTTCCATTTGTGCTCTAGCACCAGGACAGGAGTCAACTTCATCTCACACTTACCAGCCATTCACTGCTCACATATTTATACTCAGATATTCTTGATGATTCATTGTTCTCCTTTGCAGCAATGGCAGAGTATCTGGAATAAAATCTTAGAAGCCACTGGTTTATAAGCAGGGCTCCAACTTAAGGGGTTAGAAGATACAGGGAACTGATGCTGCAATACATAGCCACCATAGCTGCCTTAATTCTAGCTCACATTTCGAAAGAGTAAAAGTCATACTCATCATTCAGCTATCCTGTGCCTTACAGGAAAGTAACATATGTCATCAAAACTCTGGAGGCAGCTCCAACTTTGCAGTATTAGAGACCCTCCTGAATATTAAGCAAAGCAGCCCCTGCCAAAATAGGGAAGTGTTGTTATTTTACTGGGGGGGAACCTGAGACATGGAGATTAAATAATGTCTTCTGGGAGCATAGAAGTGATCCCAGACATCCCAAATAACCTTCGGCTCTACCCTCGTGGCTTTTTCTTTCTTGCTGGTGCCACATGTCTGCAGTCATCTATAAAACTGCTGCTGCTTTGGGTTCTCAGCAAGACTTACAGCAGCTGGTCTGTGCAGACTAATGACCCTGTCACAGTCAAACGTAGTGCCTTTAAATTCAGTGCTGAGGAACACTGGCAAGGTATAAGGGACACTTGCTGCTAGACTTACTCTTTGGATATGTACTTGTATTTATTTCTCCCCATATGCTATAACATATTTCACAAACATGACATTTATTAGAGATCAAGATAAAAAATAATATAGCAGTGTGGGAAGGAAAAGATTTATGGTTTAGATATGGGGATGGGGAGAGCAAAGCTCTCTATTTTGAGTAAGGTCTCTACTTCGGTTGTAAAATGGAGATAAAATTATCCTTCTTTAGGGCTATTCCTAAACTAGACTAAGTATCTATGTGGCATTATTATCATAACAAAGCCAACACTATAATACTCAGGACTACTTTGTTATTTTTATTTATATCATCCATCTTGTTATTGGCTTCTTCATCTCCACATCCCAGCATCGCTTTTATATCTCTCCTGCCACAAAGGAGCAGTCGCTGCCCGGATCTGAAGGTCTGTGCTCAGGAGGTGAGACAGGCTGTTTCTGGGAGCATTTGCTTGCTCAGGCTGAGGATTTGAAATTGCTCACAGCGCAGAGAGCGGGAGCAAGGAACGAAGTAATTGTAATTCTGAAATGTCTGTATTTTTAGCAAGCTGACTTGTTATATGTAAGGTGGTATATTGGCAATCTCTTTGCTTTAAACAAAGTTACTCTCTTGCATTTAGCTGGCAGGCTATTCCAAGGCTTTAACGTTAAAAAAGCCGGTCACTTGTGGTTAGCTAAAATGTCCCTGTAACTCCATTAAGAAAAGAACAAAATGGAGAAGGAGAAACAATTAAAACACTCCTAATGTGTTAAAGGAGGGGGGGAGTGGAATACCAGTGCAAGCTCTTCCAGGTTTCAGATTCATTTTAGTTTTTATTATTTGATACAAATGACAAGCCTGTCTTTAAAAACATTTATTAGAGCTCCTGGTGGTTTCTGAATTCTCTTGTACGGTGCTTGTGACCAGATGACTGTAGTGCCTGGCTGCAGGCAGCAGGGAGATGTCTGACTCCACAGGCGTTCCCGACTGGCTGCAAACCATCAAACACCCGCTGCAAACCGCAGCCTGAAATTGCTACCTAAGGAAAATCGGTCCTTTTGCCCAAAGAGCAATCCTGATGGCTACATCATCAAAGAGATTACAGCTGCTGGTTTGTTCACAAAAAGCACAGATGGAGAACACCAACACCATCTCCCATCTCTGCTTGCAGCATTATTCCCTCTGGCTGATTCTCTATTTTGCTGAGCCTCTCAAGAGGCAGGGGTTCATCGACTCCCAGTGGGAGCCAATCTCGCCATCTAAAATAGGACATTTCTCTTTATTCTCAACTAGGACACTAGCCATACTGGGCATGTAGCCTGCCACAACAAGGTAGCGCGTCTGACTACAAATCTCTTTCTTAGGAAGTCTGCCTCCTTTCCTGGTGATCTAGAAGATTGCATTTCATCTGTAGGAATGCTTCTTGCCTGCTTCAAAGCAGTGTTTGGATATTACAGTAAATATCTCTTTAGGTGAAAAACAACCTAAGCAGGGAGCTAAGCAAAATTATTAACGCTCTGCAGTCAAGCAGAGGCTGGATCCATTCATTTGCTTTGAATTCCTCTGGTTTTGTAATGCAGGTTGCGCTGTAGGAAATGGATTAAACGATGTCCATGAGGCATATAAGAGAGAAAAGTAATGTATCCACTTTCCATTTTCATGAATTTATCGCTACTTTAAAGATGCTCTGAGGGCACTGGTATATTTGGGAATTATGGTTTTGCTGGTTAGCAGCCAGGCACAGCAGTAAACTTGGATCAGCCTGGCTTACCAGAAAAGCGGTATTTTACGGTTGTCCCAATTTTTTGTTCTGCATTCAAATATATTTCCTGACATTGACTCATCTGACTCGGAATCTGCTCATGACATAAAACATCAAGGTCAGGAAAGCACACAATCAAGATGCTTATCGAGACCTCCTGCCTGGGCTGAATTTGGCCAGAAACCCCATAAAGAAAGCAGTGAGATCACTCATGAAACAAGGGTAATTTCTACTAGCTCAGGACTGACTGCCCATTCTGTGACTGATGCCTTGAAGTCAAAATGGGGTTCTGCTGACAGGCATGGGGAGAGTGGATAGCCAAAGCAAAATGCAGTCAACTGTAATTATCTATTTTTAGACTTAAGGGAAAATAACTGGTTCCAGAGTTCAGCTGAGACATACATAACTGGCCTGACTTTCCTGTACCCTGAGGACTTCCACTTTGGATGGAGCAGGGAGTGGTTCGGTTTTTATTAATGCGAGACAGTGAGAAAGGATAACAGGACAGAGGGTCAGCAAGGACTGTTTAGTTGGCAACTAGGGGAGTTTTGAAAAGCCTGTGGTTTAACCCTGGGTGAATTCAATTTTTCTGAGCATTCTTCAAAAGCAAACCTCATTGCCATGTAGCAGCAATGCTCACAAATCCCATGCTTACACAAGCAGACTCGTATCGGTGACTGCTGACCCGCTAGCTCTCCCTCCAGCCTACCTTAAGGCAAGGACAAGAGCCTTTGTTTTGTGAGCAAACCTAAAAATCCAGACAGTCTTGAAAATCCTGGGGGGAGAGGATCAGGCTTGATTGCAAAGAAAGGAGCAATTTACAAAAAATAACTATGGATTTCTAAAGCAACGCTAATCATCACTTGCTTGTTTCTCTGGTTCAAATTCATCTTTTTAGAAGTTGCTGTTAAGGGGAACAGAGTTGTGAAAACCTGAAGTTTTTCTGCCCACAGTGTCATTTGTAGCAAATTTGTATAGTAGGTACATTTTATCTAAGGGTTCTTCCTTTAGTTAATTCGTTGGCAAAGTACACAAATGCAGCTTCAGCAATATTGGACTTTTGTTCTCTGCAAAATAATTTGGCTAGTCTGTCAACCCGCTACTCAGTGTAAGTGTTCCTGCCATCCCCCAAAATATTAGAAATAAAAGGATAGTGGATTGTGCTGCTAGAGTGGGGTCCAACAAAAAGCTTCAAACCTGAGTAATATTTATCTGAGCTCTCAAGGGAAGGTCTGGCTTGGTCATGTCTCGGAACTTTAAATCTTCCTGGGACTGACTTGATTTTTCCCTTGCCTTCTTGGTGCTCTGATGTGCTACATGTGAATGCTGTCTAGGGGAGGCTTTACTGTAAGGCCAACAAAACCCTTTTACATAGTTAATTTTCCCAGGGGAAGGAAAACTTTCCTATCTGAGCCCCAGGTTTGGGAAATGGCCATTCAATAACACAGACAAAGCCTGAGCTCTCAAAATAACAAAACCATGCTGCATTAGCATAAATTGTCAAGGTTTTTAAGAGGAGGATAGGAAAGATATGCTGAATTATTTATGTTGATAGTGAATGGATAAAAATACCTTGAGAAAGGGGGAAAGTGTTTAATTGTCTGTGCAATGTATGTAAACGTGCATACGACATCAGAAATCTGATGAAGGAGAAACTGTACATACTTGAAATTTGTACGAATCTTGCTATTTATATCTCCCCTGATCCACTTAAAAATAGAAGGGACGGGGTACTTGGAGGAGACCACCGCCCACTAAATTGCTCCATTACTGGTTTCCTACGTGCTCTGAAATGCATTACCTGATCAACTAGGCCTTGATTCGGAAAAGGACTTGAACTGATATTGGTGGAAAACAAAACCAGTAATTTTTGTATTTTCCTCAATAATAGGATTTCTGGAATGGGCATCCTTGAAGGGGGGAGGGGTTGGAAACCTGCTGCCACGTAATGAAGTTGCAAAACATCACTTTTTTCAGGACAGAAGGGACATCCCTTTCGAAGCATCTTGTGGTAAACTGCAGTAAGATCCTCTATAGCCCATTCCTGCTCTCAGCATCCCTCCCTTTCCTCTTCTGTTGTGATCCGATTCCAGATCCCTGTCTTTGCATCCTAATTGTTACGCTGCCAAACGAGCATATTAATTAGTGCTCTTCACCGTTCTACCCCTGTGCGCCTGGCAGATTTCCACAGATACTTTTAGCCCCGTCTCTCTCTTTAGCCCGTTGCACAGCTAAGTAAAAAATGCGGCTTTGAGATGGAGAACAAGTTCTGTGGTGCACATAATTATAATTACAGTATCTTTTTCTTTCCCGAGGTGTCAGATATCAGCAGTCTGTTCATATTCAGGTTCTAATTAACAGTACAGCTTAGAAGAGGTCTTAAAATGGCTGCGTGGTGATTTCAGCCCATCTATCTATTTAAGGTTGGATCCAGACTCCTAGGAGGTGCCGGAGGGGCAAATTGGCCCACGTTTCTAACATCATCTAATAACTTCTTCCTTTACGAAAGCAAAGAGAACTATTTTTCTTCTAGGCTCTTTCCATCAATAGATATTGATCACTTAACAAAGCCAGTCTTTCAGCTACGAAAGGCCTTTGATTAAAATTTCACTTGGCAGCCTCTTGGATTAGATTTTTTATCATCATCATGAACACTAGAGCCCCATAATATGAAAAAGTAAATGAAATGAGGAGGCAGTAACCCAAAGTAAGAAGTGGAAAATTATGTATTAAATGCCAGACACATACTCTTAGATACTACTGTGCCATGTTACATGTTGTACAGTCAATTAGATTTCATAGGGATGGGTGTAATCACTGCAGAAAGAAATCTCAGGGGCTACAAAGATTCTATTTAGTCTAAGTATTCTGAACAGTACCTGTAAATCTTACTGGTTTTGTTAAGAGGCTGTAGATTTTCTGCTATGTTCTTGTGGTAATTGGAATTCTCTCTGCCTTAGAAAACTGAGTTTGTTTTGAATGAGAAACAAACTGTCCACTACAAAATCCGCTCTGAGATACCTGAAGTTTCAGCTTTCTCTTTGTTTTTACCAGAAAACTCCATACCACATAGGGAGAGAGCTGATATTACGAATAAATGCTATTGCAGATGAGTCAGCTGCAGAGGAGGAGAGAACTGTTCAAATAACTTTCTGTAGAACGAAAAAAATGTCTTTTGAGATTCAACAAAAAGGAAGAAGGCAGCACTTTAGCTGTAAGGCAGCAGTGATATTCAGAGATGACAAAGGAAGATTTTTTTTTTTTTTTTGATGCAAGAACCAGGAAAAAAAAAGAATCTATTGCAAGTGATCCATTCCGGCACCTAGAGGCTACTGATAATGTCTAGGTGGGTGGTTTAACCCTTTCTTATGTGGTTCTTTAAGTTGTTGCAGCAAGGAACTCTTTAGGGGACAGTACAGCTAATGCCGCCTTGAGCTGAACAATGAATTTGGTGAAGTGTGTTTCTCCAAAACAACATCCATTCTTAAGTTCGTGATAAATAGTTGCAACCACAGCCATTCAGAGAGAATGAAGTAGTAAAACCAGATGAGAGAAGACTTAGAGACCTTCTGCCATTTCCCTCAGCAATGGGACTTATTTGGGGACCTCCGATATCAAAGCTCTAGCGGCTTGAAAATTATTCAGGAGAAATGTGATCTTCTCTCACAAAAGAATCAAGCTGGTGTTGAGGAGGACATGAAAGAAAGCAGACACACGACAGAATGTACCTAAAGTTATTAACGAACTGTAAATTATTTGGTTTCCTGTGCTGCTTCCAAGTGCTAAGAAATTAAGTCAGCAAATCCCCAGGGAAAGGTTTGGTTCAACAAAAGGTAATAAGTGCCACTTTTTAGTTATTCTGGCCCAGGCAAGTGAATTAGTATATTCAGCTAAGTCATTGCACCTATCTCTGCAATGCACGTGCTCATATCTGACCTAGTTTAGTGGGCATGGTGGTGGTAGATTGACAGTTGGACTCGATGATCTTAAAGGTCTTTTCCAACCTAAACGATTCTATGATTCTAGTTACTTTGGTAGCCTTTATAATCAATAGACAAATACACACATACAGACAAAAAGCAAAGAACTCTAGTTTTTATTGACAAATTGAAGGTCCTACAGCTTATATTCTCTCTCCCGTTCTGTGAGAAGATAATTAAGCAAAACCAACAGTTTCCTGACTGGAAGGATCTCTTATGACCTCAATTAGAGCATAGGAAGGATGGAAACATTTTTGTTCTATTTTAACTAATTCTCTCACCAGGCCTCTTCTTCAAAGGCTGCAGATAATTTTTTTTTTTTTTAATGGTTATTAGATCTTTATCTGTGAGTAAGGAAAGGAGCACAACATCTGCGAAGGTTAATGCTGACTTGACCAATCCCTCTTTTAAAAGGAACGCTCTGTTTCTGTGGCCTGGAGCTGCCAGTAGTGCAGATACTGTGCAGGTCCAGGACACAGAAACCCCCTCATGGAGATGGGATTCTGGGGAGAGAACCACCAGGACAGGACAGCAAAGAATATTAAGGGGAGGAGAAGCTCTCACAAGTCCCAGTTCTCACATTGGAGGTTTTGTGGCTGTTGAAACTGAATTTGAATTGTTCTTTAAAACCTGCGTGCCTGCCCTTACACTGCACCCACTACATAGCAGAACTAAATAAAACAGAAGCTCATTTGCTGATCCCTTGAGATGTATAAGTAGTTCAAAGTTCTCATAATCCAGGCAAGGAAGTGCCAAGTGGTGTACCACCTTCTTCCTCTTCTTTGTCTTATAACGTTATAAGGTCCAGATGTCACCATGACCAGAAAAATGCGGCTTCAAAGGTCACCGTTACTGAATGTGCTGCAATGTAGGTTTTCTATTTGGATAAAAGGTTTTCGTGGCACAGTACTGAGGATCTGATCTCAGCCTTTCTGCCTGCTTGGTTGTGGTGGGCTGGAATATTTTCTTCCTGAATTTTCTTATCCAGTCACCATTTGCAGTCAGTTACTGTAAATGATAATTTTGCTTTCTCAGCAGTACTAGAAGCTAATAAATTCAAGGAAAACTATTTGATAAAAACAAATCAACACTCATTGATTTTAGTTTTTCACCTTGAGTCTTTTGTCTGTCATTTCACTATATTAATGACCTCATTAATAGTTCTGAGAAGACTAAAAGTTATGGCCACTAAACTCAATCCATCAGTCACACACCTGCTGCTGACAACATGAAGTGGTAATATACCACCAGAATAGGTTATTAAACTATTGCTGTAATGGAGGGAGCAGTGTGGGTCAGCCTTCTACTATTCATACTAAAATATATTTAGATCTTAATAGCTCTACTCTGCAGTGACTCATGGGTGCATGATATACATGTTAATGAGTTACATTCCACTAACGACAAAAGTATGACGTTGTTTTTCAGGCAATTGCGTCTTTATAAGTATTTGTGGTTGACGTGTCACTGTTACATGTCGTCAGCCTAAGAAATCATGACACTTCAGCCTTACCTTGGCAGACTATCAGGCACGCTTACCTTAACGCAGTATGTCAGCTATTGTGTTTTAAAAGAAATAGGTTGAATTGCCTTGATGCTGTTGTGACAACAGAAATCCTCCTTTGCTGCTCTTTGGTATTGCTGGACGTGGGCCAGTAAAGGTTCTATACCCTGTACGTACGCCCAGGCGTGAAGGACTTCGGCACCTTGGGATGACCTCTGTAACCTCAGCTGCGCGAGTGAGAAGCACCGGCACCCCAGAGTCCCGCTGCGGGCAGTGGGGACACCCAGCCATCGCCAGGGCGGGTGGCAGGTCTCTGTCTGGAAGCAGCCAACTCTCCATTGCCTGTGGAGGAACGACCGCTTCTAGCCTGAGTGACTTCGGGAGGCGACATGAATCTGGGATCTCGTAATTAGATCATAAGCCTCAGACGACTCTGTTCTCTAAGTTGATGCCACTAATCAAGGGGAATGGTTGTATGGCTACAAGGCAGATTACATATGTAACTAAATCTCAATTCACATGAAATAGCTAATATTTGTAAGACAGACAGGCTTAAGGCCTTCTGTATCATTAAGGCCTTTTTTTTCTATCAGATAAGGATGAAATTAGTTTCATTTATCAGCATAAAACCCAAGGCTCTGGTAGACAGCTACGGTGACTGAGTTTGGACTAATGGCTGAAACGCCGCCATCCCAGCCCTCTACACTCTTTCACTGAGGTTGTCACAGCCACTGTATTTTATAGCCTTGCTTCCAGTCTCTTCCAGCCACGGCATGGTCCCAACCATCCAATTATCCCAAATGCCAATCTCTGTGATAGCCTATGCTAATAACCTTCAGCATTAACAGAGCTAGTGGCCCTCAAGTATGAGAGGGCTGGTATTTCTCTTCATAAAACGATCTTGATAAACTCAAGATTATCAACGTTTAATAATCAAAGGGTTGATGTTGGACAACCTCAAAGTATTTATTAATAATATATATTAAACTAGGCCACCTATTTTGGCAGAACAGAATGTAGGTGGGTTGTATTTAATTGACAAAGGCCAGAAGACAATATTAACTAAGTGTATCCCACAATCTTTTGAGCTTTAAATTCACTTGTATTAGGCATACCCCTTTTGTGTTTTAGCACTCCAGAATAAATCATCCCATTTTTGTTGCTACTCCCAAACTCCAGTCTAAAGTAAACCTCAGTGAAGAACCTCAAGCAGCCGAGCAAGAAGGAAAGTATTAGATAAGGCACAAAAGTGTGGAGACACCAAGGCTAACAGGCAGACAAGTAATAAATAACAATTCAGATTCTTATACCTGGATCCCAAAGCTGATTGTTCGTGTTCAGCCCCAAAACGTAAGAGAATGAAATGAATTTAGTCTATGGTATTTTTCCCTTTGTTGCCTTATTAGTTTGCAAACAAAGATATTAATGTTGGATGGCTATTCGGAATCCTGAACAGTTCTCCCTCTGGGCTTTAATAATTAAACCCATTCAGTGAAATGAATTCATTGCAGTGCTAAGACAAGGTGGTTTCAAAACCACCAGATTTAATGTTGATTAAAATATTTCCCTAGGCAGTGATAAGCAGCCAACAGCTGACTCAGAGTTTCTTGTTAAGTAGGATTTGAGTGTCTAATTCTCGTATCTGTGGAAAAAACCATTGTTATAAAGGAAAAGGTCAAAGGATGCACAAGCCAGAATCCACTATTTAATTCTACCTTAAGGCGAGCTTTAAGTATAGTTGTGTCTGCAAAATGGTTGTAGTTAGGGGCAGGATATTTTTGAAACCCAAAGTGCCCACTCTTAGCAAAAACACTCTCACCGAGTTTTAAAGACGGGTGGGTGAAGGGATAGGCTGACAGAATTATACCGCCGAAAGGTTAAGTCTGTCAGAAACCAACCTGAAACACACTGCATTAACTTTGCCCTTTACTGAGGTAAATATTTATTGGCCACTGAAACAGAAACCTGCGCATTCGTTGCAGGGTGCTCCCAAAGTCATGCAAAAGACTGTGGAAGAAGCAACAAATACAGAAGCACAAGCTGCCCAGACTTTCATTTGTTTTTCTCCCCATTTCGATTCACAGCTTACAATGTCTTTATGATAGCACAGCTACAAATAAGCTGGCTGTTCATCCACCGTGAAATGATTTTTTAAATTTGTATCCATTATCTGAGTAGGAAGAGGTACTGCTCTTCTTGTTTATTGTGCTAGCAAAAGAGCTTCCAGTAACACAAAGATTATTGAAAAGGATAGCTGGATGTCATCTTGTTTTGCTAACTCTGTTGAGCTAGTTTGCAACACCAATGCCAACTTCTTAAGAGTGTTTGTTGGCCTCATCTTGTTTCAACTAATTAGTTGGATATAATAGTCTTGCCTAAAGCACCAGATAGAAGAGTATAGATTTTGTTAACGACTGGCATTCAACTTGATTCTGATCCCCTAGCAAGGAAACTTGAGATACTATAGGAACCCAACTGGTATTTTCTTCTGTGCTTTCCAAGCTTTTGCTTCAGTATTTTATGAGGCAGCAGATGATACCATTCATTCAGTCACGCTCAAACTTAAGTCAAAACTGATAGATACTTGCATGTTTTACTAAGTTTATGCCTAACGTGTATATACAGCGTGTCACAGGACAGAGTCTGTAATGATGTCATGCCAGCGGTGTTCACCTAGCAAAAAGGAGGTATTTCTTAGCCTGCCCTACTCACATGAGTAATTCCAATCTACACTTGTAATAAAGACAGCTCTTCTATTACAGACTACTGCTCATGGGAAGGATTTAAAAAGTTTTTAGCTCTGTCGTAGCATCTTTACAATACCCATGTGTGAATTTCCAGTCCTAACTATAAATCTGGCATATCTGAATGTGTTACAAACTTAGTTTTCAGTAAGAAGATGCTTCACCAAATAATATAGTTAGTTAAATAAAAATATGCTTTGAAATGCCAACAATACTGTTTGGTATCATACAGTGCTGCGCTATTTCTTAGTAACTGGAAAGTAAGTATATCTGAAAGCAGATGTAAATTATTCAGCCTGGTACAATTATTTGCACTCAGCGAAAGGTTGAAAGTAAAGATCATAAAGTGAACATTTAAATTCCTTCAGATTTAATCATAAAAGAAGTCTTTAGCAAATGATTTGACCTTTAACAAAAGTTTTTCAATATTTCTGAAAGATGTAATGATATTCTCTTCCATTTAATTGCTACTCGCACACAGATGAGCTTTTGTTTTATTCTTAGTACTTACTATTGCATTTGAATAATTGTCCTCTATTGGTGTGTGAATGTATGCTTCTCCTTTGAAATGAAAGCAAATCAGTGAGGCAACTATAACTAATTCTACATTAGTGGTCATCTTAAATTGTAAGTGTAAAAACCCTCTTCTTTATTGGTAATCTACTTAATGGCAAGCTATATATATGCTCATTTGTATACAATGTAATTAAAAATAACAAAAGTTTGATTTAGTTTACTGAAAAACATTGATCTAAACATTGCATTTTAATGCCATTTAAAAGTATGCATGCCTTGATCCTGCAAAGATTTCCTCTTACAAACTTGAGAACAATACGTCAGTGTTGATTTGTTATAGGCTAGTAAACACTGCGCAGTGCAAGATGTTTATGAAGCTGCAAGCATAAGAAGGGATTATCAGCCATTAATAACAGAAATGATAGAGGCTGATGGTTGAGTTGTGAAACAACTAGCTTTCTGAAGATGGGGATATAGCTCAGAAGCTTGTGTACAACCACAGGCCGCCTGCAGCAAAGCAGAAAGGAAATTTAACTTCACCCCCAGTGCCACATTTTAATTTCCACAGTATGTTGTTCCTCAGGATCCTCTGGAGTACTTTGGGACTTCCCAGCTCTTCTGATTATATGAGAAGATGCTAAAACCCAGATGGAGCTGTTCATTTATTTTGCCGCTGCTAACAATGGGATGTAACAATGCTTGTCTATATTATTTATAGAAAGAGCTTTCACAATGGTTCATATGGGACCAGCAGACGCTTCCAACCACTGTGTAAAGAACTGAATGCCCGCAGCTCTCCTGGGTCACTCAATATTGATCAGCTAATACCACGCTGTGAACAGCTGGTTGT
The DNA here is from genome assembly GCF_026419915.1 of Harpia harpyja. Taxonomy (NCBI): domain Eukaryota; kingdom Metazoa; phylum Chordata; class Aves; order Accipitriformes; family Accipitridae; genus Harpia; species Harpia harpyja. Next base: position 42,604,743 of record NC_068952.1, read on the forward strand.
GCTAGATTAGAAGTGTGACCTGCGAGGCTTAGATTCTAATAAACTAGCGGAGCCACAAGCTGTAGAGACCAAATGATTCATATCCTCTGAGCTTTCACAGAACAAATACTGTCACCCTAAGAGCACGCAAAGCCAACAAAGAGGTTTTCTTTGGAGGCAAAGAGACATCTGTTGTAATTAGAGTGGGACACAGATGGGACACATTGTATCCAGGTTAACTGTCCCTTATTACAATGTACGTTGTTCTCTTTAAATCCAGGTAAGCTGTCTTTTGGTGCTAAATATTCAAAGCCTCGTACAAGGCTTGCCACCTTATTTTGCTCTCTTCGTAGGGGTTGTATGGTCCCACAAGCATGCAGTTCTAAAATAAGCAGTACTCACCCTTGCGCTGTGTGGCCAGAGAGGCTATGGTCATCTTGCCGAGTGAGACGAAGTACAGAAAGACATCTTGCAGAGAGCGAGCCAGTCTTGACGGGACAGTGACCGGTAGAGATTTGCAATATACCATTATTTGAGATGTACTGTCTCTGCGTTGGGTATTTTAACAACAAATGATAAGGACTCCTTGCTCTGGTGAGATTGAAACCTAAAATAGAGAAGACAGAAGAAGAGAGAAGTTAATGCAGATTCCCATTATATTGCCCAGTCTTCTGGATGGTCTGCAGTAGTAGGAGTTGCACCCTCTTTTCTTCTATATTTTGCTAGCAATATCTGTGAAAATGGGAAAAACCATTGATGTAACTCACTTAACCACTTTCATCTGTATCTCTGTACAGTTCTTTAAGAATATGCAATTTAACTGCTCCATCCCTCCCAGGGTATATGCAACATTTCTTCCCTTCTACAAATTATTTGGCAAGTCTAAATGTAAACATATGAAGATGCTTTAATCATCTTCTCTGAGACATCCTACAGCTTGTCCCATTCTAGGCAGATGTAGGAAGCCCATGTCAAGAACAATAACAGAACTAATTAATTTGCAGTTTTTTCCTGTTGATCTTTGGAAACTGCAGTGTCTGGAAAATGCACTGCCTCATACAGAAAACTGGCAGGGAAATTTTTCTTGTTATTTAGAAGAAATTGTCAACTAGATGAATATGATGGCTTGAGAAATCCATTAGAAGGCTCAAAACTAGTTGGTTGTCTCTTCATTCTTCTACCTCTGCACTTTGGCATGAGTCTAAGAGATTTCTGTCATCATTTAAGAGTCATAGCTTAAATGGAGGAAGACTGAACTTGAAAATGGAATCATTTATCTACAGACTTAAATTAAACAATGTTGATAAATCTTTCTAGTTGCAAAGGAAAAAAATGGAAACTTTTCTCTCTGCAAAAAATGCAAACTTTACAGACAGTAAGAGAGCGCCAGCAGTAATCTATTCCAATAGTATTTGAGGAGGCATATGTTTATGGCAAAGTAACTTCAAGGCATCACAAAAGATAATAACAGCAGCTATTTTAGTCTCTAATGTTTCACAATCTACATCACAGCATGACCCATTAATATATCTAAGTTGTAAACTGTTCTCAGTTCCTCGCACTCTATTTCTCTCGAGATCCTGAGCAGAATAGCTTTGAATGAAATACGAGTTAAGATTCTACTGTCGGGGATTGTATGAGATGAAAGAATGTAATAGACCTTTACTTGAAAGGGCAGAAGAAAGAGCTATTGAAAAGGTATTTGTGTTACACCAAAGCCTTTTTAGTAGGAAGAGGTTTAAGTAAACATAAATGCACTTTATGGTTCTTTAATGCTGCCAGCATGAGAACCAGACCCTCTTCATTGCACAATGTCTTAAAAGGTTTTAATATAAGAAGTGGAAGAGCTGCATGGAGAGACAGAGTACATTCGAACAGGTAGAAAATAAGTCAACTCTTTTTTTCCCCTACTCCTTCAAAGGTCGCTCATCCATTCTGATCTTATTTCCCATTTTGTTCTGCCTTAGACTGCAGCGCGTTGCTGCTTTAGCCACCTCCAACCCCTTCTAGGCAGGCCTAATTTGCTTTTTTCGAGTGTGACCTGAAACATGCCAAAGCTAACTTCTTTTCCCGTTGACTTCAGCAACTGCAATGTGAGGTCCTTAAAATACAGTTCTGATCTCAGTTCTACTGGTGTTGCATTGATGTAAATTCATTGACTGCAGTGGAGTTTTGATAATTATGTTGTTGTAGAATAAGAACTAAATCAAGGCATCAGTGACAAATGATGAAACTGAAAAACAACTTTGGTGTCAAAGTCCACTTCAGCTGGGGGTTGTGCAAATAGTCTCACAAAAAGCAAAGCATAAAGGGAACAAGGAAAATAAACTATCTAGCAGTTGTCCCAGTGCTTTCAGGCACTGGTTCCTGTGATTCTATGAACAACAGAGAACTGAAAATATTTACTAATCCCTTTTTGAAATACTTAACCATATTCAGCTGTGATTCTTAAAGAGAACACCCACTGGCATGTAATTTCTCATGTGGAGGAAATCTACTGTTTATATCACCAACAGGTATTTTATTTTACTTTCATGAACTCTGTGGCAGCAGCATGAAGGCATTTCTTATCCGCAGAAATTCCCAGGAGAAGTTAGTGACACAAACAGCGGGAGTTTGAGCAGCAGCAAGAGCAGGGGAGCAGCGTGCTCTTCCCATGTTCTGTTGGTGGTTCTGATGACAAGTCTTTGGCATCACGGGACGCTCACTGGAGCCAAGAGACCATGGGCAAACTTCACTGTTTCTATTTTTGTGATTTGTAGGGTTTTTTAACAATTTCATGCTCCCTTTTCTGCTAGAGCAAAGCTGCGGTGCCTTTGTAGTCATACCTTTCCTTGTTGGCTTTCCAGAATATTGCATTACTCGGCCAGATCTGTCAAAGTGCTTACGAGGATGTGAGCTATGTTATTTACCATAAAACAAGAGGAAAAGTATACCTAACACCCCTATTCCCTTGGCTGTTTTGGCATGAGGGGAACTGTAGATTAATTATGAGTCCTGCTGGCTGCTTGACAGTAAAATCCTCAAGAATTAACTTCTTCAATAAATTACTGAAATGCAAAAATAATTTGGTACAATCTAGGAATGCCTTGGCATTGCAATATAAGATTTAATAGTAATTCCTTGCACTTTCTGTTCTCTGGATGAGAGGTGCTTTATAAATATAAGAGTATGTTTATTTCAGAAGAGCTCAACTTGATGGGTGCAAAGCCCCTCGTAAGACTGTAGGACTCTGGTTGCGCGTTTCTTTCCCTTCTGCGGCAAACACATTTTCAGAGATTCCCTTGTTCCCGGTTTCGCAGTTATTGCCATTTCCATAACGCTCTTTCGGTTGTGTTGATTCATCTGATTGCATAGCCACGCTTTAAACCTGATTTTGCGAACAGCTCTGTTTTAAATATTTGGATCTATTTCATGGTGGAGGCACCAAATAGCTGGAGTGGGACTGCTGTGGGAAGAGCACTTTCCCTCCCAGGGGAGGGGATGACAGGCAGGAGACACAGAGGGGAAACCAGATCTCCTTCCCACGGAAGAGCAGCATGCAAAACCCAGGTGCACCGTGTGCTTAAAGTCTGTTTTACGTTTAGACACTTAACTGGCAACAGGGAGATGGAGGCTTTTAAAGATACGGATGAGCATCTCAGGGGTTTTGGAGAGCACCTTGGCATACGAGGTGCCTAATTCCTGTTCATCTCAAGGCATTAATCACCTCTGATGAGTCCTCTCTTTTGCAAGTACGCACACCCAGGTTCCAAATGTATCCCCTACTCTATTTGCCTTATTAGTTGTAGTGATTTTTTTCCCGCATATGCCTGTCACTTCTGTCTCAATCTGTGGTACCTAGGTGTGTGCTGCTTTTGGGAGGCTAGTAGTGCGTGCAACACGAATGCTAAAGAAAACTATACGTTAGCAACCAGTGACAGAGAAAAATGCCGGTCTGCTGGATGGCACTGGTATTAGCTTTTATTTGCTTTCCAAACATATTTGCACAGAAGCGTTTTGCCAAGAAAGACAGTAGAAAGGAAAAAGAGAGAGAGAGTGTTAAATATAGAATGTATTTCTACATTGTGCTAATATCATCATGAGGACGTGGGTCATCCAGGCAACAGAAATAATCCGTGAAGATCTCTGAGCTGAAGCACGTGATGTGAATAGCAAGGCCTTAAAGCAATGGCTGCAGCAAATGGTTTGTGACCAGCCAATTGCCAGGGCTGGTTTATTCAAGGAATGGGTTATGAATCTATAATTTCAAAGCAGCTACATTCCTAAAAATCAAAGCCTGTACACAGTCATTTGAAAAGAGATAAGGGAGCTACATAGACCTACTTGTTCCCCAAAAGCAGCTCGCTCAGTGCTCAAGGTGTGTAGCCTTTTCTGTGTTATACAGCTGGACAAAGGAAGAGCACGGAGATTAAATGATTTGTCCTTGTTATGTATGCAGAGGAGTGAGAAAAGCACACCAAGGACACGTTAAAGCAACATGTCCATCTACTAATGCACAATTTTTTCCCTGTGATAGATTTCCCTGTTCAACTCCAGGTAATTTGAGCAATAGGACACTTGAATCCCTTGGGAATTGTGAATACAAGGCACCTGACAACCACATTATTTACTTATGCTGGAAGAGGTCTGCTATTCTTTTAATACATGCAACATTTTCTGTCTCTGTGCAGCAGGGTTTTTTTTTTTTTTTGTAGCAGGGATTTAACCTTGGATCTTTTAATTTAAAGAACAAGGCTTTATGTCTACAGTAAAAGATTGAGCTGTTAGTTTATACCACCTCAAAGATTTCAGTCACTGGAGGGTGACAGAATCACGTAAGGGAAGCACAGACTACCCACTTAACAGCGCTCCTCGTCCTAACTCACAGCTATTGAGTTAGCAGTAGGTTGTGAAAAATTTTCACATCATTACATTAATGAAACAATTCCGTTGACAGTGATTGAGCCAATCTGTTCAGCCCTGACAGTGAGAAATCTCTTCTCTGCCTGCAAGGGCAATTTGTGTAATTATACACATGTCAATGAAATGAGATAAGGAATAAATCAGCGTCACCGTACTAAACCACAGCCCGTTTTGTCCATCAACATGAAGTATCTTCTTGTATCAACATCCTTTACCTCTATTGATATCTTTTAGTTCTCAAATCTCCTGTCTTGTCCATAGAGGGTTAAAATTCTTGGTTTTCAAAAAAACCCCCTCGTTTTTCCATCTGCTACAGAAAAATAACCCCTCTGTCCCATCTGAGAATCTTGCTGTCCCCTGCAACATTGCCAGGCTCTAGGACAGCAGTAGCATGGAGGGATGAGAACTGCTGCACTCTTAACCCACTTCTACCAAAGCATGTAATAGCTGTCAGATACTTGTAGCTCATATATCCTGTAAATCCTTATTTCTGCAGGCAAAGAGCCAGTGGACCCAAGGCAATTATTGTTCTTAAATGTAACCAGTGTGCAAGGTTTAAAGTACTTGGAATAAACAAATAAGGTAAAACGCAGGCTGATTGAGACTGCATCTTAGAGAAAGCTTTGTAAATAGCCATCTTCTCCTACTCACCTTCCTTTAGGTATTTGTGCTATACAGATAACGTGCATTGCCAAGACTGAAAAGCCCTTTTAGTTACAAACTAGGCAGGATTCTTGTGTTTTTCTTATAAGACCTAGCAATGGACCCTGATTTAATTTGGTGTCTCTAGATTATACTATAATGAAAATAACTGCATAACCACCATAACAATTACAATAGTAATGCTCCAATTACTGTAGAGCTCTAAACAAGCATGACTGCAGGGTTTTAGAAGCAGGCTTGATACAGTCAATAATCATCTTTAAGACATAGTATTTGATTCTCAGCATACGGTAGTCAATGGAAAGCTTCCCAGCTATTTTCATTGGGTCTGATCGAGTCTCTTTCCATCACCATTTGAGCACCACTTTTGAAAAACATACTGAACAAACACTGCAGTTTACACCTTGTGCTTAATTCCAGTCAAGTGCAGGGTTTCACATCTAACTTGTCTGCAATTAAAACTGCCGGTGGGATCCTCCTATAAATCGCCAAAAATTAGGTGCTTCTTTTAAACTGGCTTTGCACAGCAGAATATTTTATTTTTAGCAAGGTGAGAGTAAGTCCAAAGTGCAAATAAACCCAATTTCTCTAGCTCCGATAAATGAAAGGGGTATCTTGCAAATACCAGTGCATCCTTTCTACGAACCAAGTGATGGTGGGTTAAGACAAGGTGCTCTCACCTGTCTCTGATTAAAAAAACATTAACCTGCAGGCTGCTTCCTACATTTTCTTTAGAGGGAGGATGCATCATCTCCCCTGCTGGCTTCTAAATATGTTGGCTGCTCTTGGAAACTTCATCACTGTTGTTTCTAGGAAAAGGTAAAAAGTTATTAGCAGATACAGGGGAAGTAAAAAAACATTAAAAGCTGAAAATGGATAGCCAGTATTAAAAACTAAAATAAAACTAGGTTGGATAGCTTAAACCATTTAACTGGGTGATTTAGCAGTAGGTCTAGAAGAGGACAGCAAACTTTCGTCTGTACAAAACTGTTGAGGAGTGAGTGCCATCCAAACACAGCTGAGAATTTTCTGCCCTTCCCTTTCCTGTACTCTCACATAGGAGGAAAGCACACAAATGGTAATGGCCCACTTTTGATGATGCTATACCTCCAACAGATGAATAATCAAGTAGGCCATCTAAGAAGTGACATGTAAGAGAATTATAAGAATGCAGTAGCTGTTTCTAGCCTAGGATGGAGAAAAAAATATTTGTGACCCATTGGGGGATGTCAGAGGATAATTTTATGCCTCATCACAAAAGATGACCAAGACCGTTTAAGGGGACTGAGGGAAAAGAAGCAGGCATTTGGAGAAATAAACATTCTGTGTTACAATAATGAGGGTTTGTTGTTGTTTTTTTTTAATAAACAAAACAATCAACTGAAGTTCAAAACTCAAGAGCTTAGGAAAAGACTTATTTTCCTCCAGTAACAGGATTTCCATAACTGACCACTGCTGCTCTTTACGCCTTCCCCTGTGGTATACGTTCTAGCTGTTGCAGGTTTGGGCAGTGCACTGACTGACTTCTCATGGCAGTTTGTAAGGTCCTGCTTACTTGCTGTACATTAAATTCACCACTGTACTAAAGACCAGCAGAAATGCTCTGTGCTTTACTCTTCAAAGTGAGTCCTTGGACTTGCCTTTACTGCTGCATGGTCTATCTGCATCAAGGGTGAGTTCTACCCTGAGAAGACAGCACCCAAAGGGTGGGAAACGAATTCCTCTGGGTTTCAATTTTAACATATTTGTACCTAGAAACAGGATTTGCACAGCTCTTCTTGGGTCTGTTTCTGATCAGCTGCTGTGAGAGCTTGTGCATGGCCTGACCAGATGTCACTTGGTGCCAGAAAACAGCCCAGAAACACAAAACACAGTGTCCTCCTAGATTTTCTAATATCCTCTTGACAACTGTATCCTAAACTGGGGTGTTTAGTGTTTGTAATGAAAATAATTTCAAACAAATCTACGGTTTCCTCATTTACCTCTCTTTCTGTTTGTACTGTTCTAATATGCGTGAAGAAGAGCTGTTGACAGAATTTTGAGATTGCAGATGCTCTGACTGTCTACAAACGAGGTACAGTGTGGCACTCGCAAGACTTAAATAAAATTCTTCAGTAGTGACACTGAGAGCATTTGACCAAAAGAGTCAGTAATAGCTCAAAGGCCTCCGAGGAGCAAAGCATTGGTATTTGTACCTCAAAGTTTACCCAAATTCAGTAACAGACCTAACTCTTTTACTGAGTGGTGCCCAAGCGTGTAGCGTATTCTACTCTTTTTAATGTCTGCATCTCTCCTTAGCAAGTTCAAAATGGGTGAAACAAAACTCTATTCTGGCTGGTACATTATGGAAACCCCTTAGATCTCATACACACAAGCAACCTGATGCAGCTTTACCGAGCTTAGCCTCAGACTTTTGCAGCTGCTCTGATTAAACTTGCTAAAATAAAGCAGAAATCTTAGGAATTGCTGGAAAGGCAACCTAGTGTAATGAAACAAAAGAAATGGAGAGCTTAGTAGTAAAGAAGGCCAAATTCTAAAGAACCTGAATTCATTGAAATGTATGCAATTGATTTCAGTGGGAGCAGAAGTTGGCTCAAAATAGACTTGATTAATTAACAATAATGATATTTTGGCAGAGTCCTCCTAAGCCACAGAGGAGCAGTCTATGCAATTACCATTGCAAAATCATCATAAATATTTGGCTGCATTTGCTATATTAAATAAAAAGTCTATAGAAAGCTAATGGATTGAGTGAACTCTTTATGCAGAAGAGGGCCTGTGATTAAGCACCATGGAGAAGAAACAGGACTTCACAGAATTCCGTGGCAAAATTCCCACAGACTTCAGTAGGATGAGATTTCACTTAGTATGACTATCTGTGAAGATGGGAACATTTGCCTAATGCTAGCTTTGTGCCAGCATGCTATCAGCTTTGTGAACAAACTGGCATCTGTTCCAGCTTGCCCAGACCTTTAGCTGAAAGCATCTGCTACCTCACGAACTGAATTCCCAAATCCCTCCTGTCCCTGGTCTGATTGAAATTCTGTGAGTGTGTGACTCGGAGCTGTAACTTGCAGACTGGGGAAACAACAAAATAAAAGGGAAAAACGAACCCGAGGATTGGATTTGAAGTGACGGAAGAGGGCAAAACTTCTGGCTACTCTAACGATGGTTTTAGTTTCCTTTGTTCAACAGCTTGCTAAGTGTTAGTCACTGGGACTATTAACCACAGCTCAAAAGAAAATTATTACTAGGCTTCTTAATTATATAAACTATTTCTAGGCTTAGAATCGAACGCCTGTTTAGGACTAGCTGATTAGGTGTGTATCTTGTGATCTACTGCGTTCCCTAGAATGAACGTACTGATGTTTCATTGAACAGGTAGAGACTGACTCTTTTAACCTGGATAAACAGAACTTTTCACCTTACTGCCCTCAACCCAGCTAGTCCTGAGAGAATGAGAGGCAAAACATCCTAGACACATGTAGTAGTTACAGAGGAATGGCCAGGAACCCTTCACTCTGCTGTTTCCCAAAATCCGGGTTAACTCCCCTGCCAGTCTCCTACATCAGGCTGTGTATCATTCAGTGCCTGGCTCATCTTTTGCAGCAGTAATTTCAGTGGGATGATGATGCTGTTACTCTGCATTGCTAAGATAAAGCCTCATTTATTTCCTATCTCATTGGCACTGGGGGATAATTGAAACACAGTCTTACAGTTTGGGTCTTTATAAATATCAGTCAGTAAGAGTGGAGAATTTTGTCTTTTGAATTATAATTATGCTCATCTCTGAACTATATTTTATTAACCATGTTTTATTATCCTCCCAGTGTATTGTAACTGCACTAGCAGTGAACGGCCAACTATATTGTTCGCTGATTGACGTGTGATTTTCTACTGTGATTAAATCAGGAAAAATGAGAGTCCAAGATTCCCAAGACTAGCACCTTCAAAATGCCTCTGGAATTCCTTTTAGCTAACCATAACCTGCTGATCACCGTGTTCCTCGCTGATATTTTAACTGACTTTCAGGAACAATTAAATATTAATTAATATTTTGTCTAAAGCATTTGCACATTTAATGGTATGACTTGTTTACTGCTAGGTCATGGCAAAAGGTAAGAAGAAGAGTCCTGTGATAGGACAAAATTCCTCATCATACCACTCAGTGGGGAAAGCAAAACACAAGGGGTTAAGAAATCAAAGAAATTTAGAGGCTGCTGATGAAGAAAACAATGCAGCTTTTTTGGAGGCTGTAAAGGGCTTTAAGAGAAGGAAGGATATTGGTGTGGTGGCCATTGATATTATTTTCAGTCTGCATTTGGAGGCAGTAATGCCTTGATCACGGTTATTGCTGCGCTGTGTAATAAAAGAACTCCCCGAATCATCCTTCAGCATAAGTTTACTGTCCAGTACAAATTATAACTAAATATGCTGAGGCAGGCAGCAGAAGAGAAGGAGGGAAAGAAGGAAAAGCAGACCAATATTGTAAAAAAGCTGTTTGTTAAAAGTAGTATTGATCCACTCCCTCTGAATTTCCACACATAACTTGCTCAAACTCCCACTGAAAACGTTTATCCCATTAATATATCTTCCTGTAATATATACTACCAGTTTATGACAGCTTGAGACAATGAAAAGCTATGAACAATGTAGTGTGGACCCAAACACTACAACAAGCTAATCGCTTGCGACTGCAATGCAGGCAGCGGTGTTAACTATCTCCAGCATTATTTTTTGACCTCTGTTGTCTGAAAGATTGCAATAAACCCTGTTCTGACCTTGCTGTCTTTGAGGAGGAAAGGCTTTTTGAGACTGTCTTCAGCTGCAGACAAAACTGTTGGAGTGCCTCATCCATTGGGATATCCTCACTGGTACGCACTGAACCAAAAGACTACTCACCCTATGTCCAGCTGTTAGGAAAGAAAAGTGGGGTAGACCACGTTTTCAGTGATGTCAGATATGTAGACTTGGGGGAATTTCTAGGATTGTGCAAGGAAACACAGCTTCAAAGCCAGAAATGCTGCACTCTGAAATCTTCTAATAGGATTCACAGACATGAACGCATACAAGATGCATGGAGCCAAGCTGCTCAGAAGCGTATGACAACTGTGTGGCTTTACTCACTGCCGTTAACGGACGTTCTCCCTCGCTGCCAGATGCTGCAAGAGGCCATGAAAGCAAGAGCAGACCTCAGTGACGTTACAAAGCCAGACGCAAAGCCAGTCTGTAGTTTATAGACCCCTCATTTACTACTCCAATGGGCTCTGTGAATGTAAGCCCATACTTTAGAAGAAAGAATTGATTAAATCTTGCTAATAGCTCTCTGAGACTTCACGACAATGCATATTGAGGAGGATAACATCATCAAGACAGTCTTGGTTACCACAGTTATTCTGTTATATCTACCCATGAATGATGAAGTCTTCCTAGCAAATCCTGCTGGGCTGGTAAGGATTTGATATCTGGCATTTATATAGCTAAGCCATCCTCTCACCATTTAGACCTATGTGTATGCTCTCGTCATGGTGATATGTCTTGCTTCTGGATTCTAAAATGAGTAAGATCCTATTAGCAGTGGGAACTGAGCGTGATTGGCTAGAGAATTGGAGATGTTCCAGTTGTGCTAATAATATTTTTTGCTTGGAGACAATAACAATCCAGTTATGTTAATTTTTTGCCTGACACATACAGTGTGCGATGTACAATAATGTCCATAAGTGTTTTTATGAGTGCTTAACGCACACACTTAAATTTTGCAAAGCAGCTGTCAGAATTAAATGCGTAACAAATCAGATGGATAATCAGCATGTGAATACGTAAGGAACTGTGTCTGCGAATGAGGCGTGCTATTTTTAAAACCCCGGGGAGCTCTGCCACCAGATGGCCTTTTTTCAGCTATGAGTATTCCTCAAAACAGTTTGGTTTTGGCGATATACAAAATCTAGTAACTTTTAAATACCTTTCTGAAATTGCTCATTCTGTCTCGTAGATATGCAGCTGACGTGGGCATCCTCACCTCACCAAGGGGAGCCCTCGTTTCAGGCAATTTAAACCTTGCTGTCCTATGATATTAATGGCTGCAGGTGATTACACGTGGATGTTTTTGCACATATAACCGTGTTCTTTTCATTCCTATTCCACACTGCGTGTGTTGTAACCAAGTCACCTGATATTTTAGGCAGGGATTAATCAAGACTAAGGGAATTAAGTCCAAATCTGCAAGTGTTTAAAGATACAAGGTCTACTGATTTTAGGAGTTAAAAACCTAGATAGAAATTAAGTTCCTGCATACATTTGTAGCCCTGGGCATTAAACATCCAGTTAATTCATGAAAGCCAGTGTAAATAAACCACCTGACATCCTTAGGCTATTTGGAAAATGCTAAGTAAGGTTTTGTCATACATAATTCAAACTTGACCAAACCATATGCAGACTTGAAAACTAGGATTTTAGAAGAAAGTCAAAGCACTGTAAGTGATAGCACCTGTTATTCAGTAATTTTTCTTCCTGTGTCTCTGATGTGCTAATTCTTCTCCCCGCTCCTAAACAAGCAGGGGTGCCAACTTCCATTAAAAGGTGCATGAAGTGGATGAGCTAGAACACAGAGGGTTTTCTACTCTTAAATATAAGTTCCTTAGTCTCTGAAATCACTGACCAAGTGCTCAGTTGTACCAAATTCCACCTTCGTGACAACATTATCTGCTAAAACATGTCTGCGATAACTTTTCCGTTAATGGCCAATGACTTGATAAGCCTCTAGCAAACTTCCCCAGGATTTCAGGCTCTAGTCTGAACAAGATAATAGTATTTACTTGCACTAAAAAAATCTTGTCAAGAAATTTGAAGTTTCTTATGGCCATTAATTAAGCTTGAAAAATACATACCAGCACTACTATTACCACTTCAAGCCTGGCTAAACCTACGCAGAAGGAAGTGAAGAGAGCAGCTTGATGTGCTTGTGAAAAAAATGTGCGATGAGAGGAAGACGATACAGAAACATTAATATAATTAACAGAAAACTCGTTTTCCTAGTTTGATCAAGGACTAGAGGCTCATCTCATATCTGTTAAATACTCAAAATACACCACAGCATCCTATTGGTTATTTCTCTTTGCATTGAAATAACTACTGGAACAGGACTTCAGCATCTCGTGTAAATATCATTAGCACTCATACTTCTAATTCTGGGACAGCAAAGAATTTTTCCCCTCCTTTCTTTGTTTTTCTTTGTTTCCCCTTTCTCCCACTGTGACCAGGAATACCATTTTTGTTGCGTGTGGTACATATGTTCCCACGAAAAGTTTGGGTTTTGAGAAGCTGACATTTTCCAGCAGAAACCCATTTCATGAGAAAACCTCCAGCCAGCCCCTTCGCCAGCTACAGCCAGTATGCCTTTCGTGGGCCCAGATCCAGCAGCAATCCCACAAGTATCAACAAAACTCATTCCCTGGACTTCACAGGAGAGATCCTGACAGCAGAATCTGGCCCACTGGGGGGGATGTTATTGGGTTCTGCAAACATATTGCTACCAGCTGTTTTCAACTGGGCATCAGCTGTGTATATCATACACATCACTGTATTAAGTTCTGATTAAGCAAATACCTCCTGCAGAGGTACCCAAAATCCAGCTTAGGCTTTGGTGGTGGTCTTCACAAGCCGTCCCAGCTCAGCCTGCTCCTGTAGAGAATATTTATTACATAAATTTCTACCTTATTCTGGGGTGCTACAACGCTCTCCCTGTGCGGCCAGGGAAGACTGCCTGTTTTATTATACATCTCCCTTTTCCATACGGATACAGGCATAAAGAAACCACTCCAGAAACATAACATGGAAAAGGTGTTATTTTGTTTTTACTGACAATTCCTGCTAGCTTTCTTCCCCTGGGGAATGGATGGCCCCAGATTTGACTCTTGGCTTAGAGCAAAGCGCAGCAGACTTCTTCGAAGTGCTCCTGAAGATAATTTGGCTTCCTATAGAATTAAATCAATTACCACATTAGTAAGGCTGGCAGGGCTTTGCCACAGAGAAGGACAATATTACTGCTGAATACAAACCGTATACACAAGTCACGCTTAGCCGGCTATTACTCCCTCCATTTTTAAGCTAATTTGATGACTTTGAGGAAAGATAAGGGAATCAAGGACTGTAGGTGTCTTTGGCTCATTCTTAACAATTTCAAGCGGCCAAAAGGACAGAAGAAGGAGGAGAATGTGTAGCGATAAAAATGCTGCATGGCTTTAGGAAGACAATATTTCATCTGAATTAAATGAAGTGAGATGAATTTCAATTTGATATTTGTGGCCCAGCTACTGACTTTATTGAAGGCAGTCTGTTCTATAGATCGCATTGATTCTTCAGTTTCTCAGAACATGCTTTACTTTCTAATTGTGAGTGTGCACTGTAGCAAATACAGATTTCACTTTGCTCCTGCTCAGCAGACACACACATTACAGGAAGAAAATAGAAGAAAAGGCAGAAATTCCCACCACTGCATAGCAAATGCTTTCCTCTGTATTTGTAGAACAAAAGTCATTGTCTAGAAATTTTCAGCAAAAGATTCTGAGAAAGAAACATGATGTATTATATATACAAAAGTCTGCCAAAATGACAGGAGCTTTTGCTGAATTTCTTATTTCTAAATTTTGTCAGAAAATAAATCTACATTGCCTCACTATTTTATTATGAAATGAAAAACAAATATCAAAGTCGTATTTCTTTTACAGTTGTAAGGTAAGTATAGTTAAATACATTTAAAAGGCAAACATGGTTTTATTGATCTGCATTATATTTCCCTAGTGTCATTCACATTTCATTTTCTTCTTCTGATTTTGACCAGGATTCTTTTCTTAATGCCGAATATTCTTAAAGGGAAAAGATGCTCTCCTCCACATCTCGGAAGCTGTTCTCCGCAAATCAAAAAGGAGTTCCCTCCCAATGAACTCTGATGATCATCTCAGACCTACTCATCCAGGCTGTAGTTTTGGCAAATATTCAGATGTGAAGTAGACTTAAAGTAGTTGGAAGTCAAAGTCAAACACAAGTGTAAGTACTTTGCTGGACAGACAGCTTAAGTACACGCAGAAAGCAAAGTTTAACAAAGACTGGGGTGAGTCCATGCTACTGCATTAAAAATAGAAATACTTTTTTTTCATTTATTTAGTTTTTCATAGTACAGAATTGGAACAGGAAAAGAACAGTATTACCTATCAGTCATACTCCTCTCAACCTTTTGGAACAGCATGTTGTGCACTATGTATATTTACCCATTAAAAAAGTCTGTAGATTCATTTTTTTTCCTCTGACATGAAAAATGTTGATGGAAGCACTAAAGGATTAGAGTGTCTCTGTGATTTGCTTGCTAAAGTAAACACGAGCCAATACTGTAACCAGATCACATACTTGTGGTGGATTAAAGTGACTAATTTAATTTCCAGCCACACTGAGAAGCAGCAGAAAGTGCACCAGGAAATAGACTGAGCTTTCTTTAGTGTGGGAATGAAAACACATGTGGGACAAATGGGCCTGCTGGGGATGTTTGGCCTCACTTTACCTGTCTTGGCCCTTGGGACACATCGGGAAGAATAGTTCAGAATGAGATTATAGGGATTCTGCAGACAAGTAATAAAACGGATTCCTGTTTCTTCCTCATAGAGCAGTAGAAGGAAAGCAAGGTCACCAAGTAACTGCAGGAGTGGTACACTGGGAGGTGGGCTCGCTTCAGTTTCCTCTGGTCACTGTGGTTGGTTGGGTTCTCTGCTGTCAGACATCGATTTCAACAAAGAAAAGGAACGATAACTGAACTGCAGTGCTATTGAGAGCCTGGCTCCTGTCTCCCCACAAGTAATCTAAACAGGGAATCAATTATTTATCAGCCGTGACTTACCCATCTTCTCTTGTGTTTGCAGCAAGGCATATAGGATTTTCTGGGGTTGCTCTTATCGGCAGTTCAGTGTTCGGATCTAGCTCTGACTCGGCTGCCCGGGATGGGAGAAAGGTGATCAGTCAGGAGGCTTCCAAGTCATCCTCCAGCATATTAGGCCAGAGCTCCAGTAACAGGACAGACTGGTGCCAGAACAGACTGGAGCAGTAGGTCCCACACCATTTTCCACAGAAGATGTGCCGTTTCAGAATACAATCCCATTCCAATAAATGATGCACGGCATTTTAGCAAAATACATAGTACCTTTGATCCTGCTGACTGAGGAAGTGACAAGTAGTCTTGAAAGACATCACTTGCTTAGCATGGTTAGAAGTCAGCAGTAAACACTAATGCTGTGCTTTAAGTCCTATTTTACAATGCAAATGACTTCTTCATGGATCTGTGAGCAGCAAATTGGATTTTGATGGGTGGTTTTTTTTGCAAGATTGTGGTCAGATTTTACAAGCTAATCTCCAATAATTTCCATTTTAAATGACTGTTAGTATCTATTTTTACTATGGTAGCATCTGGGCAACTAAAATAGCCCGCCACCCTGCCATTCTACGAAGTACTGAGCAAAATTCGCTGTATGTACTATAAGAGCACGACCTCCATTTAGTTTGGGAAAGGATGTTTTGACGCCAAAGCATTGTGCCGTGGTCACACAAAAAAATCCTTTCTGTCCTTGGATGCAATTGTGTCATCTTGGATCCATTTGTGGAATGGATAGCGTGTATCTGGGAAGACTCCTCAGTGGATATTGTAAAAGAATTTGAGAGGCTCTTACTGATCAGAAACATTCGTGCTACTCACAGAGTTTATTGCAGCCTGGGGGTAGGTTTGGGGGGAATGCAATCTGTCTGTTTCTGACTCCTGAAATTTGGTCCATTGCCGTCAGGAGGATGCTTCAGACGGAAATTTTTTGGAAAAATATTTGCAGGTACTCAGCATAAAGACATTTGACACAGAAGACCTCAGTTTTCATCTCCCTGCAACAAGCAGGAAAAGAGAACCTGGTGCCTAAAGATAAGTAACGTTTTCTGGGTGCGGTTAGATGCAACGCTTAAGGGTAAGTTAAAGAGCAGCACTCTCCTGCTCAAGCAATCTTTGCAACTCCCCTTCACTAAGCATGGGTATTGTGGCACTTCCAGGCAGGACTGGGGCCCCACTGCTGTGCAGACACATGGCAAGAGACCCTTCCACTCCAAAAAAACTTCAGTAGTTCAAGTGCAGGAAGGGAGAAGAACAGTACTGTCAGTCCCATTGCACTGACTGAAGTGTGAAGAGCAGAAATGTCACATATCTTGGCTAAGGTCATCCAGGCAGCTTTCAGCAGACACGTCCCTTGAGTCCCAGCATTTTTAGTTGGATGTCACAGGAGGTCAAGTTATAAAACATGCTCTTTTCCATACCAGTAGTCGATTCCTTCCTTCAAGCATGTTTCTGTGCATACACTAAAGAGGATTTAAGTGTAGAAGGCAGAAAAGTTCAATAATCATGAGAAATGTAAGCTCAAAATGGCACTTACCACATTACTCTGTGTAAAGACAAGCATAACCACAAGTAAGTGGGCTTAAAAATACAGACTAAGAGCACACAATGGATTTAAGGCAGATGGAAGATAAGGTGTTCTTCTTTTTAAAATAATAATAACAATCATCATCATCATCATCATCATCCCTTCCTGCTCCCATAGCCCTCCCACTTGGATGTGCATTGCTGCTGCTTTGCTTTATTCTCCCTGCATCACAGAGACGGCACAGAGAGGTCAGATATCTTCCCTAAACAGCATCAATAAGAGAATCCAAACTCAGTACAGCAACCTTTATTATATGACTCAGACCAGCAAAAAAATAGCTAGGAAGCTATGGAAGTTAACAACATACACATAGTTCAAGTCTAATTTTCTGGCTAATAGGTGAGACAGGACCTTCCACACTGGGAAAGTTCTGATTTGATCTTTTCTTTGGAAGGTCTGTGGAAACACTCAAACCATTTCATTGCGACTTCTCTTTTGCACAAGACTGCAATATATTATACTAACTGACGACAAAACCAATCAAAAGTTCCAAAATACTTCAGATCTAAAATATAAAAACGGGATGCTACTGCTTCATCAGAACTCCCCCAACCGCCAAGCACGTGCTTAAGAAACTGAAAATTATAACGGCAGTTTGAAGTAAAACCAGACCGTCTGTGATCTGAAACAAACCAGGGCTAAGTTCAGATTTCTGGATAAATCTAAGTTAAGGCTTGTCCACCAAGTCTTCGAGTTTAACATGCCAACGTGTGGGAGGTTTTGTGTTCAACCAGTTGGGTAAAGATGGGTTTGGACTTAAGCCGTATTTAAATGCAGGAGAGACATTCTCTGTAGTTACTTGCTGGCTGCAGTCCCCATCACTTTCAATTAAGTTTTAAGTGACCTTGGCTTTCATTCTTGAAATGCATCTGGGCACCTAATTCCTGTTGATTTTGAGTGTCTGAGCGTTAGCCCCTTTGGGAACCATCATAAATTCTGAGTGTATCTTGCATTAATACATAATAAAGCCCTTTATTGTACAGCATTTAAATGTCAAGTGTCAAAGTATGAGCCACACAAGAAACTAGACAGTCTGCTCTAAGCACTAGGTGACAAATTCCTTCCAGTAATGGCATACTGGGCTCTGTATACTATATTCCTTGTTTGTTTTACAGTGAATAAAACAATCCAGAATCTCTGATGCCTGTTCTCACACAAGGAGACTGCTCTCTGTGCTCCTTTAATGCCTTCCCAGGGGTGGCATCAGTTGTTACATTCTGATCTCCTAAAGCATAGAGGCTTCCCTCTGAAAGAATTATCTAGTTTAATTGGCTTTAAATTAATGGAAGGAAAGCTTGCTTATTGCAGTCACATCAACTTAAGACTTACAAGAAATTAATTATGTAACTGGGAAACAAAACAAAAGAAAAACTAATATTCTTCCTGTGAAAACATCAGTTTGTATTTCCAAATGTAATCTGAATTTCCACATGGAAACATTTATGTTCCAAGTGAAGCTGGATGGTGTAAAGCAAAGCTTTCATCATGAGTGGCAAGCTGATGTACATCAAGGAAGAGCAGGACCTCTAATCTCAGGGACTTTAGACATAGTCAGCATCTTAGGGTGTGAGATTCTGAGTTTTCTCAAAAAAAAGAAGAGTGTAAGTGCAGATTTTTTCTTTGGGTGTGGTCCGAATTGTCTTTGTTTCATTTCTGCTGGCCTTTAAAATAAAAAGGAGTAAAAAGGAGTATATGTTAGCAAAGAAGAATGATGTCTGAAAAAAAACGAGGTGCAAACTATGGGCCAGATCCCATGCAAACTCAGCAACACTAACATGAGCTGTGAATGATTAGCATTTCTGTAACTTAAACCACTTTTGTTTAGCTGTCTCACAGTATATACAAAAGGCATTCATGGTTCTAAGTTGAATCCTGCAATGTCTATCCTCCCATAACCGGGGGGGAGATGTCTGACACTATCCAGGATCCAATAAAATGCCTCAAGCCTCAGACACATGGAGATCTCTTTACAGATTTTATGGAGTCCTCCCTTTGGTAGCTTATAGAGCTCTCTTCACTGATGGATTTTATGGAGTCCTCCCCTGATTACCCACCACAGCAAGTTTATCCTCGCTGCGAGGCAGCACAGAATCAATGTCTTCATTACACAGGCAGGGTGTTGTGCACTGGGAGGTGAAGCGGCACGTGCAAGTTCCCTCCATCACAAAACTAGGCATTTTGGGACCTGTTAGAAAAGGTGAATCAGCTCCCATATTCACTGAGAAGTACCAATTTATAGACCAAGTCATCCAGACTGCATATTCAAGATGCGACAGAAAATTATTTTAGAGGCACACGGGTGCAAATCACTGTAATAAAAAGGGTTACGTCTTGTTGAACTCCAAAGAGAAGGGCAGCTTTTGGCAGGACACACAGATTCAGAAGTGTAATGTCCAACTTCACACGGTGCCTGTCTGCTTGGGAGGTGAAACTATTTTTTCACAGCTTGACTTTTAAATGCGGTCTGGACAAGAGTCAGAAACTTCCATGATACAGTATGTGAATTTTGAAAAATTAGTGCTTGAGTTTTAGGTATCTCCTCTCAGCCCAGTTATTCTTTAATAAAGGTGGTGAATTACACAGAGGACATTGCTGTCAGCTAGAAGGTTTTGTGACAATACAGAGAAGTGACTCACGAGCCTATGAGTCAAAAGGGCAAAAAATACTGGTTCTGTGGCTGCTCACTTCCCCAGTATGTCCAAATTGTTTTCCCAGGTGGCTTGCCTGAGACTTAATTCTGTCTTTCTCCTTCCAGAGCCCTCCTTGCTAAATTATTGTCAGCCTTTCATGATTTATAACAAATGACAGGAATTGCTCTGCCAAGTCACAGTAAAATGACTTGGTGAGTAAGGAGCCTGTTTCTGACATTGCTGATAGCAGATGTTTTAGAAGATGGAATGTGAAATTCAGAGTGTGGGTAATCGAAAAGAGCCTAGGAAGAGGATTTTTTCCCCTTACCTCCTACACTAACAAGGTAAAAATAACTGGGAGGGCTTAATCACATAGGGGGATATGAAATTGCCTGCAGGTCAAAACTTCTGAGCTGCTGAGTGTTCAGCTCATCCTGGGTGCCACCCTGGGCCCGTCTTGGGAAGTCTGCCCCTGACGTTGGAAGGGCTGGGATTCTGCCTTCTCAGAGAAAAGCGATAGTCCTGTGATAGTGCCAGAAATTTCCCTCGTGGACTGGAATTCCACTGTAGCAGGGCTCTACAAACACTCAACAAAAATGATCACGACTAAAACATTGAGATGTAAAGGGCGCAGGGAATCTTGGGTTTCAGTCAAATGCTTTAAAAAAAACGTACCGTATTTTTATCTGTGGAGCCAGCAAGATATTGCAGGTAGTATTTGACTGAACGTTAATTTGGCTGGTTCTAATGCTGTGTTAATGAATCCGTGCAGTTGAGGATGGGAACTCTTTCATGTCTGGCCAGCTCAGAGCTTGGGTTTCTCCTTAGCCATCCATGATGCAAATTCTCTCTCTTTCTCTGTGTGCCTCTGTCTCTCTCATGTCCAGCTCACAAGATAGTAAGGAGGGATTCTAGAGAGATCTAATTGTCAACTTTAGAGATTCTTAGGTTCAAAAATTTGATTTCTCCTGCTAAAGCTGCAAAGATGCTGACTGTGAAGCATTAATGGAAAACAAATTTGCTCAGTCATTAGGCCAGGAGTTTCCATTTCTACTCTTAACTGCATAAAGTGCTATTTGTTACAAGTTTGAAGCAATGCCGAGAAGCTTCACATCTGATTTGACTTGAAAATGCTATTAGGTATTCTGAAAGCAAAATCCACCGCTCTCCTGAGAGCTGTATGAGGATAAATCAAAGCCTGTGGATGCTGGTGCTGCAACAGTGACAGAAACAAAATAGACATCTGGTGTGTTTCACTATAATAACTTCTAAATTCAGGAGAACTTTGAAGTGCTTCAGGAATTCCTACCCATAGTTACCTCACAACACGTAAGAATTAGATTTTTGGAAATAATGTTTTTCCACCTGGCATAAATTTGAAAAGCACTGCTGAAGTTCTAGAAGGGTTGTATTTTTATTTTTATTTTTATTTGGCCGTTTCTGCTGTTAAATCACAACAAGTTGCAGAAAATTAGATTAAATTAAAAGGAAAATGACATCAACATAATCAGAAAATTAGCATCAATCAGATTCTTATGCATGCAAATGTGTGAGTCAGGAATAACACCACTGAAATTAATGACATTTTGGAGGTAGTAATTTTTTTTTTTTCCCTATCAAAACCTTAAAAAACCAAAACCAAACCCCAAACCAACCCTAAAAGGAAATCTTAGTGATGAAAACATTCAGATGGTCCTAGGATAACTGATAATTTAGAAAGTGAACAGAGAAAAACTGGTGTCAAACTGACAAATAAAGCACCATCTACCTTTACACCCCCACATACACGCAAAACCAAGGCCCTGAGAAAAGCGTTGACAAACGAAAACTTTTTAATCACTTCTCAGGGTGGGCATGACCGAGGGAAGGGCTCAATCAATTCCGTGAGCGATGCCCAGCGTATCATCACCCTCCGACCTGGTCTTTCTGGCCGTTGCCTCTTGGGTTTTGGCGGAACGTTAAACACCTGCGTGAGCCTAAATACGCCGTAATCTAACCCGACAGCTGGTGTTTGGGTTCTGCGCGTCAAGCTCGAAGGCTCGGAGCCTTCACGAAGTATGTCACGGAGGGAACAGCAGGCAGCCCCGGGAGGCGGCGGTCCTTTCCAGCCCCCCCAGCGCTGCCCCGGCCCGTCAGCGGGTTCTGGGCTCCCTCTCGTGGCTCTTCCCTCCATCGCCGCTTATCGTTCCCGCTCTGCTCCTTCGCACCTTGTCTTGCTCGTCTCCCGGCTCCGTGCCCGTAGAGTTTAATCCCCCCCCCCCGCCCCGTGGAGCTAAATTTAACTACTACAAGCGGGCAGGCTTGTGAGAGTGGCGACAGAGCCATAGCCCCGCTGCCGGCTCTGCCCTGGGCTGGCTGGGACTGCGCGCACGCAAACCCGTGAAATTTCCCTTCCACCCATCTCTTCTTTACCTAATAGCTGTTTGTTTGTTTGTTTTTAAAATCTCTCGGCTTTATAAAGAGGCAGTAAACGGCAACCAGAAGCCTTTTCGCTTCTAAAGCACCTCTCAAAACTCTGGATTCTGACTTGCTCGGTAGCGTGGAAGAAATCGTCTAGGAGGAGAAGTTGACCCTCGCAGGCTTCAACCACTGCTGACCCGATGTAACTGCCTTACCCTCTCACTGCGCTCTCTATTAATCTGCACAGCACTTAGTCCCAGAGCTCCATAACTGCGATACCTACTACCTTCTTCTTAGCTACGCGGAGTACGAACCACTGCTTCCCACATTGTATGTCATCTTTACAAAGACAGCCTGATTGCACAAAAATCCTGGAGCATGAAAAAAGTCAGGCGTTAAATACTCAGTGTTTTCTATGTTTTATTTTAGATAAGAAATCTTACCAAAAAGGCACAAGGCAACCCCTGAAATGCTCTGTGGTTTTTCTCTTTGCATTTGAATTAAAAAAGTCGCCATAAACATAATGCATTGTGGTCTAAAAATAAGGAACGCTCCTATTTGCAAGCAGTATGTATTGTTCCCCTCTGCACCCTGAACTAATTGGCGTATGTTTTAATGTCCTGAGGTTTTATTAATGAACAATATTTCATTCAAAGCTAATTAAAATCTCTAGGCAGACCATGCTTAGCAATCGAGATGCCAAATATGAAAGCAGAGAACAGGTGAGCAGACAGCCTAATAACTGTAATTATTTTGTTGGGAAGTAGGAAGGAGGGGGAATAAAGCCCACACATTAAAGACTCATAAATACAAAACACTTAAGAAAGTTGTCATGTATCCTGAGCCACCATAAGTAATTCACTGGTGCTGCTTTAAAAAACTTGTTTTAAAGATATTATTCTGCAAAAGACATTTAGACCCTGTTCTCGGGACATTGCTACTCTGCTGAGGCAGAAGAATCTTACATCAGGAGACTTCTGCTAGGATGAAGGGCCCCTGCCACAGAGTGAACTTGTTGGAGAATGGGGGGCATGACACACGTTTTTTTCAATCTTTCACAATATGTTGCTGGGGAACAGAAGGCGTGGTCCAAAAAACTGCAGTCTGGCCATTCCTGAAAGCTTTTGAAGGCTGTAAGAGCTCGTAGGAATTTACAGCGGCTCTGGAACCTCTTAGACTTTTTCTTAGACTGCATAGGGAAAGGGGAAATATAAAATTCATCCTAACTTCTGGCATGGGTCATCTCACCCAGGAGGAATGCGGCGAGGTGGCTAAGAAGCCACGACAGCTGGGATGCGAGCACCATCTGTGGTCTGTCTTCTACAGAAGACACCAGGCTACTTTGTGGCCTCTGCACTTCCCCAGCCTCATCTTGGAAATCACATTTTGCTTTATTGATTTATTTCTCAGCTTTCTTGCGAGAGGTTCCTCCTCTGTTATTTCCCCTCAGGCTTTTCTATCATGCAGAATTTGATTTCCTCCTAGCTGCTCCTTACCTGCTGTTGAAGTTAACCCCTGCCTTACTGCCTGGAGTTTGTAAACCCATCTCAATCACATCCAGAACAAATCAAATCCCAAACGGTTTCTGTTACTCCAGCTTCCTGCATTTCACATATCTAATTACCTCCCTTGGACAGTTGAGAAATTTTCCACCTATAGCAGCTTGTGAGGGAGGGGAAAAAAAATTAGAATCTTTCTTCTTCACTTTCACAACAAGAAGAAAAACTGGAGAAATGTGGATTTTAGAGTCCAACCTGTGAAAAAGTTTCATGTAGTGTGAGCTGGGACACCTGAAGCTCCTTATCTGCAGTCTGGCACTCAAAGCATCGCGAAGTCACCTGAATGTGCAATCAGAAGAAAAGAAAACAGTCCGATTCAAAATGTTCAGAGAATATTCTCTGTTGTGGTCCAATACTACCTCCTGTTACTGCTTGAAGCCAGAGCCCTGTTATTCCATGAGCTAGAGAGATTAAGAGTGATGTCTGCTTTCTGAAGAACATAAATATGAGGCAAAAGATAAGAAAGGAAACAAACAGACAAAAGCAATGAAATGCAGGTGTCTGAACGCCTTTAAGGATCTGAACCTAACTGTTCCCCAAACAGCCACAAGGGCAATTCCTGTGTCTTCTCTCACGCCCCTTCTCTCCAACCCCACTCCCCAATACCTCTCTTTTTAAAGTCTCCCGTGCCAGCCTTATTATGTATAGCCAGGCTCTGGGCACCAGTCTGAGGAAGCATGCCGAGCTTGAATATCCACGGTGCCAGCTGAGCAAACGAGAATGTTCATGGTCTGCCACTGCTAGGTCTTCTGACACTTTCTAGTTTGAACTTCAGATAAAAGATGAAAGAAATAGAAAGGGAAATGTACTGAGGCTTGAGCAAAGGTTTCTCCATTTTGCTTTTGCCACTGTATAATCTTGCATTAGCAGCTGTAATTAGTCAGTACCAGACCATCAACTGTTATTGAAGCGTCTGCGACTAATTTGACACAAGATTTTTATGGGAATGAGCCCGTTAACCTAAGAATTTACACTGACTATTCTTCTGAAATGATGAGCACAAGGCTCATCACAATGGCATTTCTGCTCTCAGAAATGCTTTTAACATCAGCCGTAGCCATCAATGTTAGAATAATTTCTCGTGCTTGCTTTTGCCAGTGAGAGGCAGGAATCCATGCTAGCCGATCAGTTTATGAAGATCTCTCTGATGTGATTGCTGGAATTTGGGAAAGGAATCTGAATTTGCCCTTAAATCCTGTCCCTTGTTACGTTTGTCTTTACCCACTGCAAGTAAAAAGTCAGATACACAGAATATGTTGAGCAGCGTATTCTCTATACTCACTGACATTACATACAGGTGATGGAAAGCTAGAGCCCCAGATTGCTTTGATAGACACATCTCCCCTTTTTAGGGCTCATTTCCAGAAGCAATATTGCTCTTTCATTGCCAAATGAAACTTCAGGGTCTGCTGTGTCAAGCAGCTGCCAGGAGATATTTAGTATTACACAGGACTGAATCGCACTGTCCGTGGGCGAGAATTTCACATGCTCTGTCTGCATATATTTTCATCATTCAACATGTGTAAGGACTAAACCTCTCAGTATTAGGCAGCTGTTATATTCTCGGACCGGGTGGGAAGGTTATAATAGATAAATCCGTTTAGAAAGAAAATGCCAATCCTGGCCAAAATCTTGGCTGTTTGCAAAATTGATCCTTTCTGGAAAGCGCTTGAATTTTCACTTATGCCATATGTTAGCGTTTGAGTGTCCATCAATTAATGTCAAAACGCCACGAAATCTCCAGAAGAGCTCTTGACACCCACTAGAATACAAAATTAATTCACTAACGAGCAGTCACCCTGCCATGACAGTCCCCAAAATTCAAGACCGGTGGGCCATTTAGGTGCAGTTCATTAGATAGAAATGGACTGAGCAGGGACTGTCACCAGCTGTGGAGCCCGTTGTCCCCTTGAGCAGGGCAGGAATGACCCCTCTTTCTTCCCCTCCTTTATGGGGCGCGGGTGAGGAAGACCTCTGCCACAGAGGCCGAGCAGCCTTTGGTGCTGCTTTTTTGCCAGGGTGATCTCCTGTGAGAGACTGGAAGAGTTAATGTCTCAAACATCGTGGTGGGGCAAGTTCTGCTGAAAGACAAACCCTGCACAGCAAGGAACCAAGGTGAAAAGCCCATCAGCTCAGACATCAGCAACAGGAGGAGAGGGTGCGCAGCTCCAAGTTCTGATAAGCTGTTCTGATACAAAGATCAAACAATGGCCACCTCTGCAGGGACGGAGAAGTTACTCCACAAACGACCCCCAAGCCCAAAGGCTCATAGACTGCTCATTAACCTGACGAGTTCGGGTGCCCGCCCGAAGGAGGGGCAAGGATGATAAAAGGACACCAACTGAAGCCCCGGGTGCGCAAGCCCACCGGGACTGGACCCCTCGGCTGACTGAACCAACGCTGGACCCAGGACCGGTGAAATCCTTCTCTCTTCCTTTCTCTCCCTCTGTCTTCTTCTTTCTTTCCTTTTCCACAATCCCTACACCTCATCTATTTCAAGATATAAACCGTTGACCAATTCTGAGACTAAGAGTAGATCCAGCTGCCCCTAGACCCTTCTCTGAGGAGGCGTCTGGAAAGCAAGGGGGTCTGCTCTGAACCTCCTGACTCAACGGGAGGGATCTCCTTATTCCCGGAATCGATGTGTATGGTTACCCTGGGTTACATGGTTTACAGAAGTAGTCTTATGCCAGTTCCTGCTGTGAGAAACCCTGCCACCTACTTACCACGCCTCCGCAGCTCCGTTTGCTTCTGTCATGAATAAAATCTTTAACTGATTGTTTGGTGTCCTTTCACCTTAATTTAGCCCGAGGAAATTTCGAATTAAACAGGACTCCCTGGTCTGTCCAGTCTGGGTCGTGACACCTCCCGCGGCTGGCGTTGAGGTCCTGAAGAGACAGTGCTGGGCTACAGCCCGGCTGGCCAGTCCCTCTCTGGGGAGGTGGCCAGACCCCCCCGTAAGGAGGTGGGAGTCCCCCCCACCCCTTTCAGCGGTGTGGGGCGAAGCTCGGTGGAGCAGGGGTTGCCCTGACTGGAAATAGGAGGGTATGGGCTCCAGTTGGCATGGCCTCTGCCCAGCCTGCCCTGCTGCCTGGCTGGGGAGTCCTCGCTCTTCTTGGGGGGGCGAAGGCTGAGCTCTGGGACCCCCACCCCGCAGTAAGCAGAGTCTGGGTTTATGCGACCCCGTGACCCCCCTGCCAGCGGGGTGCGGGCCCCGAATCGGAGAGAAAGAGCCTTCTGCCTCCCCCCCGGAGCCAGCCTGCCCCGTATCCTCGGGGACTGGCAGGCGCCATGGCATCCCTAGCCTTAAGCTCTCCCGCCGGTGGTCCGAGCCCCCCGTAAAGCAGGGTGAAGGCTCGCTGGCCACGGCCTTTTGCGGCCACCAAAACGTGCCCAGAGTGCCCGCCCGGGGCCGTGCAGCTTCAACCGAGATGCCCACGCGGCTCCTCCCTTGCGGGCAGATGCGGCAGCAGTGCCCGCTGGCGAGTCGAGCAAGGGGCGTTTTTTTTTTTCTAAAGCCAGGGTGGTTTGGGGGACACTTGGCAGGGAATGGCATGTGTACATAAAAGGTAAGAGGTCAGAATGAATTTGATTTGTAGTTTCTGGTCTTCTGTAGTCCAGAATAATCTTGCTTGTGAGAAGGGCTTTTGATATGATTAATTCTATCTTAAATTTGTACGTTTCTCTTCCAGAAATCAAGAGGTCCAGAGTGTTTTACCAGCCATTATGGATACTGCAGCTTAATCTCTTTCTCAGTGTCCTGGATGTCTGTTTCATTCTGTGTCTTTAATGTGGTTCTGTACTGTTCTCCTAATAAGCACAATGATTTCTCAATAAAATGCAATCTCAAACTTCAGGGGTTTTACTTAGCAATTTTCCAGCTTGTATCTGCTTTATTTCACACCAACCGATTGTACTGTGTGTGCAATCCTACCTGTCAAGTAGTTCCTGTTCTTGATATATGTAGTTAATGTTCATTCTCAGATGGGTTTCTGTCACAGCCTTGTTTTCCGAGATACCGTATGCTCCCAGGTCTTCTTTGGAATAGGAGCACTTGTTACCCCTGAGAACAAGTCCTTGACTTTTGGTTGTTCCCAGTGCGTTTTCTTTTGTCAATTTTTGTCCAAAGTCAAACAAAATGCAGTATTTCAGAAACACTTGAATGCAACCAATTCCTCTCCAGAACAGGTGCTATTACTTTTAGTTAGGTCGTTGGAAATAATACTAGCCTTTCAGCACAACGCACAATTTCAGCGCAATTAGAGACAAGGACTCTTGCTGAACGACTGTTACCAGCGTACGCCAATGCGTGCCCCCTCACACTCCCCCGAGGCAGGGCAGAACAGCTTTGTATTATTCATGTTGTCATTATTTCTGTGCTGTCTTGCTCCAGCTGTTTGAGCCCCTTGAGAGCAACCTAGAAGGGAGCAACCTAAGACAAATATGACTTGCACAGACGCCACAGCTAATCAGTTTAGAAGCAGCAATAAAGCAAGCTACTGAGAGCCTATTTGTTCAGGAGAGGGATTGAGGGCAATGCTTTTCCTGGGTCTGTATGACATGACAGTCAAAACGTTTTCATTTCCAGTTGAAGACTCCTTTCACCGTTTCCTTTCTCCCCAGCTTCAAGCGGAGGGTTTAAAGGCTAATATTTTAGAGTGCTCCTTCACTTATAGGTCACCTGGTGAATATATTTAAAATCCAACAACGCAATAGATCATTTTTTTCTTCTCCAACCCCTTTTTCATCTTGGATGATGAGTTCTCTGCACTATGGCCTGGTTAGCTGTGAAAGCAAGGAGGCATCCTGCGTGAGATTAAAAATGATATTTTGGTGCCTGAGCTGTAGGTACACACCTTCTGGTACTTAAAGTCCACGTGTGTAGACACCCGGCTGTTTCTGTGGTTGGTGAATTCCACTCGGTACCAATTGCATTTTAAATACCTATATAAGTTCAATCAGCAATGTTTTCTGGGCACCTCTGGGATGAATTAATAATGAGTGCTAGTTACCGTGGGGTTTCTTCCAATTCTATTTAAAGAACAAACACTTATTGACATTTGTGCCAATATATTACAAAATGGTTGGTATTTTTTTCTTGAGCAGTTTGTGAGGGTTTGTCCAAATGCAACTGAATTTTACCGAAAGAAAACAAGACAGCGTTAGCAATTAACTTTCTCCATGTTAATTGACTTCCAATTAACCTGCCGGAAATGTATTTAACGTCAGCGTCATGTTTAAAAATATACCTTGTTGCTTTAATCGATTGTGTAATCACAGTCTTCATGATCTGCTTTAGCTTTGTGCTCATTACACTGAGACCTGAATTGTCACCCAGAATTATTAAATCTAAAAAGTCCTCCCTTTAACGGTAATTAACATTCAACCAACTCATTTTAAATATGTAGACTGAGATACGATTAAAATGTTATTAACTCTTGATTTTGTAATGCAAAATGTGGCTAATCTAAAGCCTCGTTTTTCGGATGGAAGGCGTTGCCACCAGGAAACGGGTTGCCTTACAGCTATGCACTTGGTTTGTTCCCGGCACGTGGGGACATTTCACAGCTCTTGAGGATGCCGCTGTCTCAGAGATCGGTTCTGTTGGCAGGAGACGACATACACATGCGTGGGACCCCAAGGCTTACAGCTGCCAAAATGTGTGTGGCCATGGATCTCATCCCCACTGAGAAATGGTGGTGGTCTCTGCTACTGTCCTTCAGGAAAGCAGCTTATTCAAGCAACAGAAAAGCCAAGATTTGCTGATTTGCCTCCACAGTTTATGTGGGCGTCTTAATCCTTGGGGGCAAAAGTAATTTTTGTTGACAGATCTTTGAAATGTATCTCGGGGTGAAGACTTTTGGGGTGTGAGTTGGATTGGCTTGATTGTACTAGGTAGCATACAGTCAGCATAGGATTAAATACCACGGTAGCTGAATCTCTATATGCAGATTTCTCTTTATAAGATGCTAGTGGCAGAAGTATTATAATTACCCAGGCGACCACGTTTAAAATTATGTAGATGCCTAACTGTGGTGGTCTAGTGTGCTAAATTGTAGTATGTATAGATCTTCAGATGCCTAAGCACATAGCCTTCAGTGACCTGCGGCTGATGGCTTCATCCCTGACTTAAGTCTTATGTCAGAGATAAGGTTAAGTCTGCCTCCTGTAAAGGGCGTATCATCTTTTCACAAGCAGGTATGAAGAATACATATATGAGCGGCTGTAGGTACGTGAGACCTGGCGGATGACATTGTGAGGAGATGTAGATGTCAAACTTCTAATGGCAGTTTCGGTCTGCGAATCTCTGGAGGAGGCCTTCATCCTGCAGCTTACAGATAACTGTCTGTTTGCATGGTTTAGTGATTTTTTTTTTATTGTGGTAAATATTTGCATAGCTTATAGTGTAGTATTAAAGTTTATCACCTTGGCTTTTTACCTTCAAATTTTGGAAAGGAGTCTTGGAATTACCCTGGCTATGTTATCTGAACCTCAGATGACAACAAATTTGCAAAAAAATCTGTTTGCCTTTTTAAACTGAGGTTTATAGCCAGATTTACCTATACATGTGCCTATATATCTCTACATGTATGTGTGTGTATGTATGTGTACATATATATAAACATAAAGTCCAGCTGCAAGCAAGGCAGGTTTCATCACCAGGTGCCTACGCACGCCAAGCAAAGAGCTACCTGCTGCACCTCGCGTGGAGGTCGCACCATCCCTGCCTCCCAGGTCTGTTCCCACCAATTCACTCCACTCTCTTCTAAGAGTGAAGCAATGTTTTCTTTCCAAAGGTGACCTTGGAAATGCACCTTCTGGAATGTGTTCCTGAAATTTCCATCGTTCTTCAAGGAAGTAGTAAAACAAAGTAGCATTCCAGCTGTTCCTCTATTTCTGCAGATTACAGATATTATTCTATTGTGCTTATTTGAACATTGACTTAATTTTTAATTAGGCTCCTGTGCCTAATTGCTCGGGAAATACACCTCCTAGTAAAAAATGTTTCTCTTTGCTACTTATAAGAAGCTAAATACCTCATCCCAAAAACACGTTGCATTCTATAAATGTCTGTGTTATAGCTCATTAGGCTGATATTTTTAAGTCATTTTAAATAATGTGGTTTTCTCTTTAAAGCTGAACAGAATAAAGTATTTGCTTGAAAAGGGAAAATTAAATCATGGAAAATATTAATTTATTACTCTTGCTCTGACAGGCTAGACATCAATTTGATGTTGTTCAGCTAGTACTGCGATGGCGTTAAAAGTTGCCTTCCCCTCCCAAAACAACAAATGAGTTTTGATTTCTCTTCATTAAATGCATCATTAATTCCTCCTCCTAGTTTCTGTTTGTTTTCCCTTCCATACTCTCTTGTTCCTGTAAATTTAATTCAGGCAGTGCATCCATCACATTCTTGTAATTAGCACTTGGAAATATGAAGTCTTCCAGGCATTATCACTCCTGCACGAGTGCTGAGAGATGGACAGGTCTATTTGCCTCAGAACTTTGCACTGATTCTCAAAGAGCCTTAATAATTTGGAGCTTGAATTCAGACTGAGCAGGAAGGCTATGGGTGTTTTTTCAAGTTCTAGCCACTAACCAGGTATTTCCCACTTTTATCTGGTCTTTGAAATTTCCATTTTGATTCTTTTTTCAGCAATGGAAATAAATGCAGCATTGCAAGGACTTGTTTTAGAAGAGCTATTGCTTTTTTGTGATTGTTTGGATTAAGCGGGGTCCAGGACAGAACGGTGTTTAGCTTTTTGGCATTTCATCTTTTAAAGAAATTATATGCCTGTCAGTCTGCTGTTCACTGAACAGCCAGCTGGTGCCTGAGTTAGAGGATGCGAGGATTTCCCCCTACGGCTTCGCAACTTCAGAGAATTTCTATTCAAAGTATAATATTGTACCTCGATTCATGTTGACAAGGGCATGCTCAGCTGTAAATATGTGGCTGTGGAAATAACCACATGTTGAGTGCCAGCTGAATTGTGTCCCCTATCTGTAAGGACGTTACTGCTGAAGACCTCTGACTAATTTTTTTATTGTAAAGAAACCCAAAACTAAAGAGCATGCTTGGCTTTCTCTGGCCTTTTTTTGAATCCCCTTGGCCTGTCAGGTAGTTGGAAGGAGTCACAGTTTCTTTAGGCCTAAAAGTACATTGTGATTGAACTGGACATTATTATAAGGCATCGTATTTGTACATCATATTTGGGAAATCGAAGGTGCTACTTTACTGAGGAGGAGATGAAAAGGCTAATGAGGGCCAAATGGGGCAGACCCTGCACAGGCAAACCCCTTATTGCTTTAAATGATGCAAGACTGTTTAAGCTTGCGTAGGCTTTCATTACTCTTTCATCTATTTTGCTTTTCCTCCCAGCTCTGAAGATGGCTTTCTGTCTGACGGCATGAGCGCTAAATACCCTCCCAGATGTAATTGTTTCTAAGGGTGAATAAATAAATGGCAGCGTATTGAGGACTATAGCACGGAGCAATGAGGCCATTGCGCTGCCTCCATTCATTCCTAGGAGCTCAGGTGAATTTAGGTTCCTTATTTAAGCAGCTGCATCCTGTGACTATGCCTGGGTATTGCTGGACAAATAACAAATAACTGCTCTTCACCAAGCCACAGTTTATCTGTCCAGCTGGGGTAATGACGCTTATCTCCTTTATAAAATCCTTTGAGATGTACATTTGTGAAGTTTATGTAATAAGTAGGTTTGATAAATTCTATCGCTTTTATACATGGGACTGAGATTCTATCCAACTGCATCATGCAAGGTCAAACAGCGTGTTTGGTAGTTGCAGTAGAGTCCTTAGCTGTCACCTTAGCCATGGGGATTTTTCTTTATGTACTCTATACTTCACTGTCTGTTCTGACCGTGGAACAAGCCTTTTCTTTTGCTTCCCTCTCAGATTGCTTTAATGGTTGCCTTCATTCTCTTTAATGATTTTAAATCACTGCTTTTGATGTCCAGTTTATCTTCCCAAAATGTAGCACCCCTGACTGCATCAGATTCACTCTTTAATCCCCTTAGCCTCCCTGATCACTCAAGACTAGAGTTAGATAAACTGTCTCAGGTAGCATTTGACGTCTTTCAAGAAGCAGCTGAATGCCATAAAAGATCCATCATGCTATCCTTGGTGTCAAAAAGGTTTTGCTATTAAAGATTAGGAGGCTGGAGGTCACTCCAAATCACAATATTGTTCACTTTATAAGCCCATTTTATCCTGTCATCTGGTATTACGCTTTCAAGTTGTTTCTGAGGAGTCCGTGGCATATATCAATTTCTTGCCCTTCAGTCCTTTTAAACACTAGGGTTTAAGCACTGATTGATTCATTAAGTGTCTCCAAAGTCAAACGATTTATCTTTTTCACTGTATTTTATTGTCTCTATTTTCCCGTGCTTGACTTAGAAACCTCCAGCACGACGCTGAGTTCTTCTGTTCACTTTAAGAATCTGTGTAAATACAGGGTGTTTTTACATACAGGAAAAGACGCACCTGCACATGCTTTTATCCAGTATTCAAAACTGCAGTAAGCCTTATGGGAATTCTAGTGGGTTTTTGCTTTGCTTTTATAGTATAACTGATTTCCAGTTCAGATTTTCACCCTTGTTCTTTTATTCAGCCCTAGGTTCATTGTTTCGCTTCACATTCTTAACCCAGTTAAGATATGGGCTATGCCTGTATATATTTAGGTAGTTAACGTGCCAGAAATAAGAATTTAAGAATACACAGTTCTGTCCATATGCTAGGAAGAATCAACAACGTTGCTCAATGCTTTGAAAATTGGCTTTAGTGCATAGCTCCTGCCGCTGCCTACCCACCATCTGACCCTTTCTGTATCGACTCAGAGAGACCACACCAGGCTTGTGAACGGCATAAATACCAATATACAGATTAGGTTGAATTTACATGGGGTATGAGCTTCACGTGGGTTTGAATTCAGTCTTTGAGATTGCTTCTTCCAGGTAGGTGATGTCCTTCGAGCAGGCCTTAAGATATTATGAGACATGAAAGTGATGCTGCAGCCTGCAACAGGCAAGCAGGTCGTCTGACGTCCCGCAACACAAAAAGCCTTACTTGAAGGTTTTTTCTGCTGTTCTTGACACTGGCTTCAACAACTGCTTAAAATAGCATTTTTATTACCCTTAGGAAGCTTGCTTACCTTGATGTCCTTTTCCTTGACATACTCTGGCACTTACTCACACATATACTTGTCTCCTTTCCTGCTAACAGCTATTACAATCTTTACGCTTTGCCGCGGAAAGGCTGGTTCTCTTTGTTGAAAAGGCTCTCGGAACTTCACTGTCAGATTTAACATATTAGCTCACTATAACAGAGACCATAGAAGTTGATTTTGCATTAAATGTTATTAATTATTAACATGTTTACACTACAGCATTAGCCTGCAGTTATACACAACCCTGGAGTATTCCTTAACTGTCATCTGTTTTTTCTAAGCAGGCTTCCAGCCTGGGCTAATCGGCTTTCTTATGGCTTCTCCCAGCACAGATGCAGTTTCTGACTGCAAATGCTCCTAGTCCGTCTCAGTGCTCTGTCAAACAAGTTCCTTCAAGCAACACTGCAGATGCTTTGAGCAATTTGGTGCTGAAACAAAGCCGCAGCCCTCCTATGGGCAGTAGCCCTGTCTCAGCTGAGCGGTGAAGATACAGTGCAGATGCTGCCAGCCCTTGCGCAGCTCGGCTGCCAAGATGTGCCTGGCTTTTAGAAAAAAAATCTGTGAGTAGGTATCTAATCCTGTCTGGGGTCTACTGTGGGGAAAGTTTTGGCAAACAAAGCTCCATAGGAATTGGCTGGTTTCATATTAATCCTTAAATCTGTATGTGTTCACATGGCAAACCTCAAGTCCTGTTTTGGCGTGAACGGTGTGGCAGTGCTGGCTTTTGTGGGCCACAGATCTGGGCATATGGTTTGATCAAACACGTTGTGACGACACCCCTAAACATGTGGCAATTAGAAGCTGGAAAGGACTGAAAAATGAAGCTTCGGCTTGCACAGTAACCATGGTTTTTCTACAGGGCAGTTCTCAAAGTGAATCTCACATCTTATTTTCTGGAAACAGAGTTATAAATGCCAACTGATCATCTAAACTACTGGCAAATGTTTTCCGTGGTGCTCTGCATGAAGAACCTTGTCATCCCCAAACTCATTTGGGGCAGAATCACCCAAATTAGCATAAAGAGCTAATAAATTAATCTGACTCTGCCTGGAGAAGATTAGGAGCAATCAGGTCAATGTTTCTCCTGGCGGAAGGGTGGTGGTGATAGCTTTTAAATAGAGGGTGTGGAGAAGAAGCTTGATCTATTAGCAGCTTGGCCTGGTGAGATCTGAAGATTATACTGTGACTGCAGTAGAAAGGTAGGGGTTTAATCATGAGAAAATGCTCTTTATGCAATTTATGTTTGGTCTAATCTAACTTTCCAGTAATGGTGTCCTTGATCATCCTCTCCGAACCTTTCTTTCTGAGTTCAGGATTATATTAACGATAGCTGTGGGCAGCACGCTACCAAATATCTGTCCTTCCTTCTCACATTTATCTGCCTTTGGTCGATTTGAAAGGATTCATTTGTTCAGTTAGAAAAAGAACCGATTCATTTGATAAAATTTGAGTTGTTTTCCATGTACTTATTCCCTGGGCAGCATGGTCCTTTCTCTGGAATTAAATAAGGTAACACGCAGTATTGTATCACTATCAAGTTCCTAAATGAGCGTGTGGTAAAGTGTCTGTTCTTAGGGGATGCTTCTTGCACTGGGCAAATATTTGAGAATCATGATAAAAATCCATTTTTTTTAATTAGTGCTTAAATTATGCTGGGAATTATCCAAAGCACAGTACATTTTTTTCCACAGTGAGTAATTGCAAGTCAGTGTGGATATGAAAAGCCTGATCTAATAAGAGAGTAACACGTAGCCCAAAGGCCTGCAAGACTCAAAGTACAGTTTATTTAGACTGCAAATGCCAGGAAAGGACCCCCCCGACTCTCCCAAATGAAAAGCCCAAATTCCTGTGTTGGGAACGTAAATCACAGAAGACTTTTTCCTGAGTTCCCTTGCCTGCTTTGCTGCAGTGGATATTTGCTATGGAAGACTTGACAAATCTGTGTAGCCACAGAGGTTGATAATAGATGATCTAATCTAGTGTTCATGGCAGGAAAATAAAAATCAGGGCTGCTGTAAGGTCAAAAGCAAGCCTTTCTGCTCTTGCGCTAGTCATTGCTCAGTAACATTTTAGCAGATGTTAGAAAATAAATTTAGATTTTGATCCCAGTCTAATACAATTTAAATGCAATGTATCCATCCTCTTGATCTTTCTTTAGTTGCATTTAAGGAAAAGTGATGGGAAAGAGAACAGAAGCTCTGACTTCTAAAAAGCATTGTTTTTCAAATTTTCCATTGAGAAAATAACATTTCTCCCAAAAGACACTTTTACTGGGGGGGGCGGAGCACAGGTTTTCCTTCACCATCATTAGCACTGCAGAACTGAAAAACACAATACTTCCAAGTAATTTGTGTTTAAGGGTTCAAGAACATTTTATGTGTCCTAAGTTTTGGAGAAGGCAGACTAAAGAACATGTTTATGTAGGATTGCTAGATAGTGTTTACTAAACTAGTTTGCCACTAGAAAATACCTCAGGAAACTCTAAGAAAAGCTCTTCATTGTTTGTGAAGTATAGTTTCAAATACTTCTTTAAAAATCATTTGTTTCAGGGAGGATCTCCAGGGAAGTTTTGAAACAAAAACGTTTTGAAATGTTGAAATCATTGTCAAAAGGGAATCATGAATTTTGAACTTATCTTAGTATAATAGTTTTAAAAGCACAAGGTAGTACTCTCTTTTTATCCCACTGAAAACTGAGCAAGGCAAGCCACAAGAATCAGGCTTTTGTTATGGGAAATATTTTTACCTTATAACAGTTTATCCTTCCACAATGTGGGTATTATTCAAAGACTGGCTTTCTAAATCTTCCTGCTTGCAAACTGCCTTGAGAACACCTGATAATCGTGTTTTGCCTAATGCATTTTTCTAAGTACAGGCTGCAAAACCTTTTTGTCTGGGGCATCGGTTTAACAGAAATCCCTATGCAGAGACAACACGAGTTGCAGAATTCACTATGAAGCAGAGCAGTCGTGCTCCGGTTTGGACTTTGAAGACTAGTTTTAGACTGTTGAAAGAGCAAGGCTTTTTATTCTGCTTTGGCACTAGATGGGGCTAAGGGACTAAACAAGAAGTGAAAAAGCAATGGCCGAGCCCCGGAATGTGGAAACCCCCAGCAACACCCCAGGAAAACAAGAGGGAAAAGCCTGCAGAGGCAATCGATGCTATTGAAGTCCCTTCACTCACTCGGCTTTGTGATAGAAAAGAAGAGAAAACAGGATCTGACTCTGAAGATAGTGGTTTGTCAGCACTTCGGAAAGGCCAGTGACATGTTTTAAGACGGGGCGAGGTGTGAACCGCGAACGACGCGTTGGGCAGTAGCGCTCAGCGAGCGTAACTCGTTTTCAAACAACTCGTCTAACTGAGCCTTTCCCTGGGCGTTACAAAGGAGCCTTTCAAGGAGCAACATCCAACGCTCCTCAGCCTCCAAACCTGCCGCATACGGAAATGGCACCGAGGGACAGAGGTGCTCGGTGGAAAGAGTGAATTTTTATGGAAGGGGAAACAGGTTGCTGGACCCTGTGATTTCAGTGTTTTACTGGGTGACTTTTTTCTTCTTTTTTTAATGTTGCTGCTTATAGACGTAAGAGAAAATTGGCTTTTAAAATACACAAGGAACCTTCTCCTATTTAGATGGTTATTCAGTGGACTTTCACCTAATGTCCTATCCAGGCAAAAGACCTGTTGGTTATCAGATAAAACAGGGAAATAGCATACTTTATTCTGAAACACAGTATCGCTTGGCTGTTGCAGTTAAGGATCTTAACTACCTTATCAATCCTATTGTAAAGATCTGCTGTCTACCAGCTTTTGCCCCTATTAACGTGAGTGTTAGGATCTGTTTGTCTGTGCAAGCAAAGATTTCAGTAAAACTGAGCAACCGGCTGTTTTCTCATTTGCTCTATGAGTGTGGAAACACTTAATGAAATTGTTTAAGGTTTAATGATTTGTATGACACAAAGGATGTTTTCCTGCTGTCAGTCCTGGGACAATTTCAAATTGCTTGAGGATGTAAACATGAGAAAACACACCCAAACAATTTAATTTGAAATGCCTAATGTACTTGGTGAGAGATAATCTGCTCTGGTTGTATCATTTCTTGTATTTTAAATCTTCTAGCAGCAGGAGATCCTGTTTGTTGCTCGCTTATTTATTGCACAAATGCTTAAGTGTCAAATAATAGCACGGGGTGAGGGAATGGGTTTTTTGGAGGGAAGCACCGAAGAAATCCAGAAACCCCTTTAAGCCTGCAGTTTCATCTCTTGGAAGCAGGTTGGAACAAGCTCCGAGAGAAAAGATAGTACTCCGGGACATGGGCAACAACCAGAGCTGTAGACAGCAAGGGAAGGCTCGCTCTACCAAGGCAGCTTTGGGGCAAGAAAGACTTTTTAGTACACAATTACCATTTCATTCGGGATGGTGCTGAGCCAGCTTCAGCTTGTATGTTCTTGACTTTCCAATTGATCTAGGGGTCATTTTGGGCATGTGATTTTTTTTTTTTTAACCTTCCTTCTTTTGTCCATCTTGAGAGTAAGTGGAATCGAGATGTTTGTGTGGATCAGGAACTGCCTTTCTCTTGTGTTTGTGCAAAAGCTCCAGTCTTTACCTCTCTTCATCCTTTTATTTGCAAACATTAAGGGCTTGAAACGTTTATAAATGGGTAGCAAGCATCATTCTTTGCATCCAAGAAAAAAAAAAAAGGGAAACTAGGGATGTAGTTGCAAAAGCTGGCAACCTTACCGAATCCTGAAACTCCCTGCTTCGTTGCAAATGAAGCACATGGTACTAAGGCCTCAAACTGTTCCCTCTGGCTGTGCGAAATAGACCTGTCAGGTTTATAGCATAAGTAACATTTTTGTGGTCATTAGGGTAGCAATCAAATTTCCGCTTGGTGTATGCAACTTTGAGGAAGGTGGTTAATCACCAATTAGCGGGCATTCATTTTTAAAAGGTGAGGGGTGGGAAGGCGAAGGAGCATGCTGTTTGAATTGCACACTGGCTTTGGCATTAGACAGGCATGAACAATATATTAAAGAGAGCGTCAGGAAGTCTGATGCCACCTACCTTCCTCCCATGCAAGTTTTAATTATAGCTCTGGACTTGGCTGCGACGTGTCGTTGGGCCTTGCCTTCTTTATAACTAAAATCGGCTTCCAAGGAGGAAGTATGTGTAGCAAGATGTTGAAACTCATTTTGTAGAAACAGTTCCAGGTAGAGTTTCAGAATTAAGCTAGACCTCATCGCAGGGCAGAGAAATTAAGCCAACTAGCAATCTTGGTTTATGTATTTCTCTAGTTTTTCCTGGCTTCTGAGGAAAGCTGAGAGGCAGCTTAATTCATGCAATGAACTTGTGACTGCGAGGGCTTTATGGTTTTTGCCAAGAGACAGTTTGTAGTCGATTCTCTTCCACTGGGAGAAGTTATGTTTTGGAGACAGTGTATTACTTGCTATTGATCTAAAGGAAATTTTCAACTGGAGGCCTTTGGCATAGGTGGAGAGTTGTAATTTGATCGAGCAAGGTGTGAGACTTTGCAATGCTCCACCTGGATATTGCTGTACAAAGGTGTCACATCCCAAA
The DNA here is from genome assembly GCF_026419915.1 of Harpia harpyja. NCBI lineage: Eukaryota > Metazoa > Chordata > Aves > Accipitriformes > Accipitridae > Harpia > Harpia harpyja. Next base: position 42,644,139 of record NC_068952.1, read on the forward strand.
GTTGGAGCGGCTCAGGTTCGTGGATTTCCTTTGTCAGAATTAAGGTGAAACGACACCAGGGGAGTTCAAACAACAATCAACATTTATTCAACCTAGCTAACCTTGCCCAAGTACACGTGAACTTATCAATATGAATCTTGCAACATGTTGTTAAGCCACTGTTTGAGAAGAGAAGGGAGGTGTAGAAAAAGAAATGGAAAAAGGAACATGAAATGTATCAGAAGGAGAGCCCTTCTGTTGAGTCACGAGGTTCAGAGCGGACCCCCTTGCTTTCTGGACTCCTTCTCAAAGAGGAGCCCAGGGGTGGCTAGATCCACTCCTAGTCTCAGACTTGGTCAAAAGGATGAGGTGTAGGGACTGTGGAAAAGAAAGAAGGAAAAGAGGGAGAGAGAGAAAGAGAGAAAGAAAGAAAGAGAGAAGAGAAGGGTTTCACCAGTCCTGGGTCCAGCCAGCATAGAGATCCAGTTCCGGAGGGTGCACACTGAGAACTCGTTCTCCCTTCTTTTATAGTGTGTTAGTTGATGGTCTCGACATGCGCAGTCCCATTCCCGGGGTTCTCTGGAATCGGTTGGTGAGCTTTGGGGGGGGGGGGTTCATTGCGGAGTTGCCTCTCTTTTTCTGCTGGCATGACCGCTTAAGATAGAAGCACAGTCCCATCCTCTGTGGGGCCGCCTCCTCCAGGCGCATATGCTGTGCTCCTTCTCCTGGTCACTTAAGATAAGGAATTGCGGCTTTGGAGAAGCGCGGTCCCACCCTCCGGGGGGCCGTCTCCTCCGGTCACATTGTCCTGTTCACAAAACTCCAGCATTTTTACAGAGGCCATTTTCTCCACCAAAGTTCTTTAACGAAACTTTGAGGCATTGACTATAATTTGTCAGACCGTCACAAAAGGCTTTCTTGGTCTTAAGGCATTCACATGGAAGAAACATGTAAGAATAAATTTTCTGTCTTTTTTTAGATGTGAAACTCACCTTAGCCCTTTGGTTCACTCATGACAAGTCAGTGCTTGAGCCCGCTGGGTGACAAGAGACAATGTGGCTAGTGACAGAGTTGGAAATAGAGTCTGGGAGTCCCAATTATCTTATTGCCCATCTTATTATAATAAAGCATAGACTCACAGCTGGAATGGAAATGGAAAACTGCAGCTGCAATGAAACCTCCCTTCCTTCCCAAAGCCTTTGCAGGTTGTGTTTTTACTGTCCCAGGAGGATGTCTGGTGAGGCCAAAAGAGTGGGGAGGTTAATTTTTTTAGCCTTTAGAATATATGTGCAAATGCCTTTAATACTTGCTTCATGAAACTGAGGTTCTGCAACAGCAGCAGGAATGCTGTCAAAATAACAGGCAAGCTTTATTTTGAAGACATAGGGGTTTTGCTTGAAACATCAGCTTGGGGCATTTAAAATCATCTGTTTTCTAACTTCTGAAACTTTGTCTCTATTGGGGCAAAATTCTCCGTCATCCTAAATCCTTTTTCATGTGCTCTTGTAAAATAAAGCAGCTTCAATATGGGCAGAAATGGCCGTATTGAAAGCTGTATGAAAGCTGTACGCTGGCACAGCTCCCAGCATATGATGTTTTAGAGGCAATGTCAGAGTATGCTTTGCAGTACTTATTTCTGGGGATCATGTAAGGAAATGGGAAGCAGAGTGTAAAACAGAGCAGCCTAGAGGGTTAGGTCATAGCCTGGATCAGTTCTTGGAATGGGATGTGAGGAGACCAGAAATTATTATAAAGCCTGCAGAGAAGTGTTGTCTCTTTTTCAACCTTCTTTTCCACACTGGATGGTTTTAGCTCTCTGCCCTTCTCTTACTTTCCTGTGCTACATCAGAAATAAATATTTTCTGTTAACTTTTGATGGAAAAAATAGAGCTTGAAGAGCTTCTGAAAGGTTGTTTTGAGGATGTAGGTCTAATCTGTCCTTTGAAACTTCTGAGCATCCCCAGGTCTCAAAGGCAAGCCTTTAATGTTGCTTTACATCTACTGAAATCTTTCTGTGTGTGTCATACTGAAGGACTGAAGTCTGTCTTGGTTTGGTTTTTGACTGAGGGTGGTTGAATTGGTGTTAAAGCACAGAGGGCTTTGCCTCTGCCTTGGGTCTGAGAGATCCCATATAGGAATGTATGAAAAAACTACTTACCTGAAATCTAAATCTGTGGTAGGATGGAAATACCATCAGTTGATTGGCTCTGCCAACATCACCCTCAATCCAAGAGTAGCTGAATGCGGTATTTTGAGTGTTTGTTTGATAATCCCCCATTAAGGAAGTCTTATTTTATAATTTTTGGTTTACAAGTGAACTCTGTGCTTAGAGACAAAGTGGCTTGCTCAAGGTGACACAAATGCTGTGGCAAAGAGGGGAACTAAATACTGCCAGTGAAGGACCTCCATTAATGGAGCATCTTTTTCTCTGAAAAAACCCCACCATTCCTAGGTGATTTACTGATAGCCACCTGGATGCAATTAAGGTCGCTGGACACAAGTGTCAGTTCATATTGTGGGTACGGGAGTAGACGTAAATGTGGCTGTCAAAGCAGACTATATATTTGTGTATCTTTAATGCAAGACCAGTTTTAAAAGACAGAGCCTTTTTAAAAGAAATGAGTCTTGAAATCTAAGTCTTGCTGGGTAACTAACCCAAAAAACATGTTACATTATTTAGGTTGTATGCAATAAAAAAATATTCTTGCTCAAAATGGAAAGATTTCTTCATATATACTTGTTTCTGCTGTAAAGTTGATGGATCTGTAATGTACTGCATAATTAAACATTGCAGAGGTATTACTTTGGAGGGAAAGTAAGTAATGAAGGGGATATAGTAAATTTTGCTGATTACAGATACTATTGTTTAGCCGAAGTATAGGATGGTCTGCTTTGCTGATTAAAAAAAAATCGGAAAGAACACAATTTTGATTAAGCTCTGCATTGCTCTGCAGAGCAATGGATTAGGTTATTAAGCTATATTTTTCCATTAATAAAACAAATGTTAATGCATTGTTTGATGCTAATAATGAAACCATTGTAAGAAGCACAGCTACTTCCATTAACATTTATCACCTCGTTCACTACATCTTGTCAAGGCTGTGGATGCATTCAGTACTTTCTGTTTTTTTATAAAGGTGAATTGGGAAGGCACAGCGCTGCAGGAACTGTGCTGCCTGCTTAGTCTGCTTCATGTTTGCTGTGTTCTCATGGACAAAGCTGAACCGAGGGCTATAGAGAGCTGAACTTTAAATACAACCCAGTGAACCATCTGCTACACCGCATCACTGGCTTCATTAAATTGTATTAATTCATAGTAGAGTGAGTCAAGGAAAAAAGCTGCTAACCTCTTCCTGTTTCTAGAATCTATTAGCAGGCTGTAAAATGCTCTACCAGCTATCATGTTGCTGCACAGATAAAGATCTGCTTGTCCTACAATTTTTGCACCGCAGCTTGTATTCAGCACAGCAATAAACCTCGCACTTGAATTTACCCTGTCCAGCAAGTCCAGCGTGGTTAGACCTGGCTGTCTTGCATGTGCCCTGAGGTAGGTATGTATGCATTGATCAGGGGATGGAGGATGTTTAATACCTTGTCCAGCTTCTCGCTAGCTTGGTTTTTAACACCTTGTCCAGGTAGTTGGGAGAAAGTCCTCTGAGCTCAGGAGGAAGACTTCTGGTGTCTTCAGCGGGCCTCAAAATGGGTGTTGCTCACTGCAAGTAGAGGGTCTGAGTCCTTTTCCCATCTCTTTGTCAGAGGTAGCTCTGCGTTAATCCTTTTATCCTTGGCAATATTGTCAGATAGCTGGGGAGAGAACAGGAGATAAAGCACCTGCACGCTGTTTGTTCTTACTGTTGTAAAGCTTTGTGCAGATACTTAAACTGTAGATGTTGTAATGCAAACAACTATAGCTGCAGATAAAATCTGAAAATGCCAGCTTAAGAGAATGGCTGGAGTCTCCCCCTCAGTGATTTTGGTAATGCTGCACGTGAAATTTCCCCTACAACTGAGTTGCAGAGGGCACGAACAGCTTTCTGAAGCTGTTAGCGCTGGTGTTCGGTATGAGATGTTTTTCAAGGTCTGCTGGAGCTTTTAGAGCAGGGACACACTATACACAGGTGTCTGTCACAAATAGGATGTCAGCAGCTTCAGTCAGAAATAAATGAAGTTGAAGTCAAAATATGTTCCTAGGTATCCGAGGGCTGCAGCCCACAGCTGTGCCCTCTTTATCCAAAGCAGCAATTTAATTTATTTTAAAGGACTGTAAGGGAAGCACAGTTGGTGAGTCAAAGGCACAAATACCTGGAACCAAGCAGGTTCAAAGAAATGCTGCTGTGCTATTCAGGAGAATATTTCTGACTTTTCTAGCAGCACAACTGTATCAATTCTAAAACATATCAATTTACAAACATGGGTCTAAAAGTAAACCGAGTCATTTACTGTGATGCTTCAGAAGTCTGTACAGACCTTAATTTGTCTTATCAAAGAATAATCTGTTGTGTCAAGACTTGGAAGAAGACTTGATTAAAAAAGCAGTTGAAGTATGAATGCTGGCATCTGAGTAGTGCAGAAATAGTATTTATTTCAATAATGAGTGAATTTGGTAACGTGGCCTGTATTTAGAGTTGTGTCAACGACTCTTCTTTCAGCAGGCTTAGACACAAGTCAAGACTGGTTATCTTTTCCTGCCAAGATTATTTCTCTGCTTTATAGCAGTCTCCAGGCTCATGGTGTTAGATGCTGGACAAAAACAGTAGGTTCAGCACCCTGAAGCTTTTAGTGAGAGCAGGGAAGAGCAGCAACCTGGGATTTGGGGGTTCAGAGGGCTGCTCTACCCTGGTGTGCTCTTGTGGCAGGTCATTAGGTCTTGCTGTGCCTGGTTCCCCATCAGCAGGGCGCGGGTAACCAGACTGCCTTGCCTTGGGTGAGCTCCCAGCAGCCACGGCGCAGCATGGGAGAATATAGCTTTAATTTTGCCAGTGTTAACACTTTTTATGAGATGTATTTCAATTAGAATATCTGACCTTAAAGCTTTGCTTAAATGACAAATGCAACCTGCTCCAACTCAAATGGAAATAAACTATTTTATTTTGGTACAAATAACATTTTCCATTAGGCTGCAAATGATTATTCCTAGTGGAAAAAATAACAACCCATTCCTATCTAGAGCTTTGCTACCTTCAATACGTAGTCCTGCCCTTCTGGAGTTACACTGTACGCAGACGTAACGGTTACCCGTTCGTACCTGCAAATCTTCTTTATGATCACCCATGGCTGCTATTCATGCAGAGTCATGGTAAAACAGCGCTGTCGTTTGGAATAATACTGTAGCAGGGGACTCCTAATCTGTTTTCTCCCAATAACACTGTTTTGTGTGTTGGGCCACATTTATGTTATATAGTATTAAGTGAAGCAAATACAGCGTATTTGAATCTCTGCCCTATAATTATGTACGACACAGTTCAGTAGCTGGAAATAAACTAAGTTTTGACTAAAATATGAGTGTTTCTGCTAACAGTAACTGTAGTGCTTGGGCTTATAATTTCCCTCTTGAGCAGAATCTTTATTTTTTTCTGGAACACTTAAGTGGTACTGTTTAAGTTTTATTAGTCTTTTTTGGTTTGCCTATATTCTCCAAAGTGTTCAAAGTGTCCTCTGTTCGACTCGTGTAATTTTGATTAAATTCAATAGAACATTTCTCCTTTCTGTATTAATAGATCTGTATTGGTTCTTCTAATACTCTCCCAAATATTGTGATTTTTGAAATTCAGCTCTTTCATAAAAGAGAGGAACATAAAGAGAATACAGCTGTTGAAACCAACTGTTGGAACAGCACACTGATGAATGTAGCCTCCTGCTCAGGTCTGCCTTGCTCAGGTAGATAGCATAAAATTCTGTTCTACAGCCAATTTCTTTCACGTTGAACGAGACTTGAAAACTAAGTAATTGTTGAAGAGGTTTTCTATTTTTAAAAACACTCTATAGGGGAGTGTTGCGCCTTCTTACAGGGCACACAGATGAAGTTAACATTATCTGTGTTATGCTGCTGCTGGACAAGATGGTAAGATGTGCCAAAGATGGCATTAAGACCTTGAGGAGCACTTGCTATATTCGGGATTCACCACTGGATCAGGCCTGCGAGAGCAGGTGGTAGAAGTGACAATGGGTTTCTCATCCGCACTGACATCTTGTGCTACAAACAAGCCTTGCCTTTTCTCTAAACGTGAATGAAGGCGGCAGAATTTCTTTGCAGAAAGCATGTGAAAAGCACCTTTTCTGCAGGGTCTGGGCCGAATGCTTAATTACTTGCGTTACTCTTAGAATGAGGCCAGTGAAACTGGGTGCGAAACCCATGCGTGGGTGGTGGTGGCTCGCTGAGAGCTTCAAGTCCTGCCACGTAGGCCTGGGTTAGCTGGCCGTCGTGTCTTTTGGCATAGCTGGTTTGTCACAGGCAACATCGTTGTCCTTGAACATTCGCAGCAGAGAAGTGCTGCCTGTGAATACCGTGGGCTGGGCAGGTTGCTCTGCCGCTTCCCGGTGTTGGTGGAGTGGTGGATGGGTTTGGGTTGCCCGGGGGAGGGAACGGATGGAGAAGGATGGATCGGCAGCTGATGTTTTATGTCACCTTATCAGAGCAGCCTTTCTGCTACTGTAGCCAGAAAAGGGATGTCCTTTCTTACTGCTGGTTGGAAAACACCTTTTAAAATAAGACGTTCTTGGTCTGCATACTTCTAGTTGTGGTTGGCTCGTTGGTCCTGAGCTACCAGGAACTGCATTTCAGCCGCTGCTTCCCATATGCTCGCCTGGCTTGTGCGACTGTTTTATAAAGCTTTTGGAAGGGCTCGATGGGCAGTCATCCAAGGGGAGCCATATCTTTCTTTGCAGATAATGTTGTCTCTGTTAACAGCAGAAAATAATCAAATATTTAAGGAGGGTTGGATAAAGGCCTTACAAAGAACAATTAATTTGATGCACTGACGGTTTGCAGATCAATTTTCAGCCCTGGGCAGCCTTACTTGACAAGTGTAAATGATATTGTCACGGAAAGGCCTGGACGAGGATGTCTGTGTGACTTGCAATTTTTTTGTTCCTTCCTTGCTTGCTATATGTGCACTGGTATGGGAGACTGCTCTATCACCATACATCCAGGTCATCTTTTGAAGCACACTGATGTAAACCAAGCTGACACCTTTCCTCCCAGCATTCACTTCCCACCTCTTCACCAGCTTGCTTGTGCAGTGCAATATCAACATGTTATCTGTCATGCTGTAATTGTTCCTCCATGCTTGATGCTTCCTATGATTACTCCAGCCTTTGGCACATCATGGCCTATATCTTTCTTCTACCTTGACAGCCAGTGTGGTTTTTCACTCCCTTTGTCTGGTGAGCACAGACAATTTGATTTTGTTCTCCTGCTCAAACACCTCTGTTGAGCAGCCTTGTGTGACAGGCAAGGAAATGATACCGCATCTGAGCTGAGTTTTAATCAGGCCCAAAAGATGTGCTGACTTTTTAAAGACAAGTAGGACCTTTCTTTGTCCCTGGCTGGGTTACTTTCTGCTCTGCAGCGCTCTCTCAGTTGTGGATCGGGAGTGAAATTGTGTTTCTGTTCCTTAAATACTGCCTTGGTTGTCACAGTCTGCCTGTTTGTATTGTCTTCATGGAAAAAGGTGTGTATCCCGATCTGATACGGGTTGGTATCTGAATGAACGCAAGGAGTGGATAGCTAACACATGAGAAAGTTGAAGGGAGCCTTTTACCTAAGAGACCATAAAAGCCTGTGGTTGCATTAACTGAAGTCTTTGTTTCGGAAATGTTGGGCTCTGCTGGTACCCATGTACTCACTCCAACAGCTACTGCAAGCCCCGTACCAAAGGTGGCTGGAACACGTCTTGTGTACCCAACGTTAGCTGGGTGCGTCTTCCCTCTCCTAGCTCGTGTTTTATCATAACAAACAAGAGGAGCCTCAAGAGGCACTGTGTAGAATAGAAGAAGCTGTCAATGATTACACTTCCACTGGAAAATAGCAAATACCTTTTAACAAACAAATACTGTAAAATAAAGTTAAATCCTTTTGAGAACTCTGATCATCTTTTTTTTTTAATTCAGTTTTCTAAACTGAATTTTTTGGACACCTAAACTCCTGTAGTCTTGTCTTTCTATTATTTTTACCTCTAGATACATAAAACTAATTTGCCTATGAATGTTCGCAATAGCTGTCACAAGGACTTCAATGTGATTGGGAAAGACAAGGCAGTTGTTAACAAGACCCGAATGCTTAGAGATGCTGATGTGACAAGCAAGCTCATGAACACTGCAGGCAGTGGTTAGGAGTTGCTTTGTGCTGCTAAATAACTGCCCTTATGTCTATTGAAGTCTTTTAGTCACTTATAATGCTTAAGGCGTGTAATGGTCCTGATTCAGCATTTTAAATAGGCTCTGCTGGACCCGGAGCCTATATAAACCGATGACTTTCAAGCTTTGTGTAGTGATGACAAAGAAACCAAGTCCTCAGCTGCGATATTTCCATGAAACTTCCATGCTTAGTCCCTGAGAACCTAGCAAGTACAGTTTAATTGATCTCTGCTGCTGTTCCTAAAATTGTCCAGGATAAATGCATTAAGAACACAGTGTGGTTTCATAGCATTCCTGAGACATTCTGGTCCTCTCTGCTGTGGTGGTTAGTGCCTAAGCCATGCTGATTCTCTGAGCAAATACTGTTGCAAGTTTAGTGGTCAAGTTTATGATTTTCTAGTACAAGAAACAGTAGGGGCTAAAACCTGGTGTGGCCATTCTGTGCAGTGGTTCTACAGGCTTTCAAGAGAAGAGTAGATGTTCAAGAGAAAATGGTTACTTGCTTTACTGCTGGAACAGTGTTTTGTGGAGCATGCAGGGAGGAGTACCTGGTAGAGCTGACCACCAAAGCTGCCATGTCTCCTAGCTTCCATTCCCTGCTTGTATGACTGGATCATCTTTTCTCTTCCCTCTAATATTCTTTTCTGCCTAGCACCATGGCAAAAACAGCTGGGTTGATATGCAGAGTGGACCTGTGAACCTAGCAAAAAAGGCATTTAGTGGCCCATCTTCTCATCAATTATTTTTTCTTCCAGGCTCAGAAGATGTAGTTAAACCTATTCCTATAGTTGTCAAAGTATTTGCCTTTTATTTTCTCTCTGCTTCTTCACTACAAGTTCCTCTATCTACCCAGTCGAGGAGAACGAACTCCTAATTTTGCGTTGTTTTCATACCTGAAAGAGAAAAATTCTCTCATATTCTTGTGTGCGCTCTGCTTTTCTGTAAGAGACTAGATTTGGGCAGTTTCCATCCAAACAGTGTGGTTCCTGTCTTAGAGGTCACTTTACCTGCTGTTGCAGAAACCTCCAGAATCTAACTAGAACACAGTGGAATACACTGATTTATTTCTTGTAGTTAGGATTGTACATCTTTATATTAGTTGATGAAGTTATTTGCAGCTCAGCTGTTTCCATGTGGTTGCCTTCTGTTTGTTCTCTAATAGTATACAGGGAAGGAAGATACATGTCTTTCTTCTCCTTTAAATCTGTATTCCACTGCTGTCTCATCTGTTTAATACATTTCCTTTACAAATCTAGACTTATGTTTTAGCTTAATGCCAGCAAGAGCTCTGGAAGGATTTATTCTTCTGGACCCTAATGTAAAATGAGTAATGTTAGAACTGCCTCCCTTGGTAGCAGCAACACATTTTACTACTGATTGTCAGAAACAATAAAAAAGAGAATATGTTGGTAGTTTCTGTGCTACTTGCTTCCTGGGATTTTTGTCCTGAATTAACCTCCACAAATACATTGCATGAGTAACTTTGGAGAAGTTCTTGGTATGTGTGTAGTAGAGAACAGGGAAAAGAAGTCAAGATGTTGCTACAGTTTTTAGTAAAAAACATCAAGGAAATGAGACATACAGGCCAAGACTGTATGTGACCTGTTGTGCAGTGAGTGTCAGGAGTCCCACTGTATTTTTCAGAGGGATAGAAGTCATCTGCTGTATGTATATATGCTGCATGTGCATAGCTGTAATAACTTCTGTTACAGCTCTGCCTTTAATCTGACACGATCTGGGTGTGTGCTGCAGGTAAAGCTTGATTCAAAGCCCCTTGAAGTCCAATTCTCTTCAAAAAAGCTGTGATTTGTCATATTCTCTGGATCATAGCACGGTCCAAGGTCGCAGGGATAAAGGTGGTTTTTTAAAGCCATGGTTAATCGCTTGGCTCAGCACCAGTACTCATCAGAAGCAGGATTTGTTTTATTAGTTTTGCTGGAAAATGCAAGTGCTTTCTGCTCTAGTTATAAAATAGACGAGCATGTGCTTATTTCATAGATACAAATACTATGAAGACTAATTTGTTAACAACCATCCAAGGTTTGATTGAGTGGACAGAGAAATCTCAAGTGCTGAGTGTACTCTGTAGCTTTTTTGGTAAGAAGTTACAGAAAGTTATAAAAGGAAAAGTAATGTTTGTATTTCAAATTGAAAGAAAAACAAGCTTGCTACTTAAAAGTTGGTATAAAGCCTCACCTTAAAGCATGTCAGGAGTGTTTGCAGACCGGCCCAACTTCAGCTTGATGAAGTTCCTGAGATTCAAAGAGTTGTGTAGATACTATATTGCTGTCTCCAAACCACGTTTTCAGGTTTAAATCACACTTCTTGTTGGAAACATTTCTTCGATGCCATAGATTCACAGCTTTTTCTGCTCCATTTGAAAGGGATTACAATGAGTTACCTCTAGATTTGTTGATATGACAAAATATCCCGAGGGGTCCAAACTTCCCTTGCAAAGGAAGCTAATGGCTAAAGATTTTTCCAAGTTTCCAACTTTTATGAAGACATTATCTGTGGAAGGGGGAAACCCCAACAAAAAGACCTTTCTTTTCAAATTTGTGTCTGCATTCCCTGAAGTAGTTTGTCTGTTCACAAGCCTCTTCTGGTCTTACTGCTTTTCCAGGGAATTGTGTACAGTGGAACGATTCCACCACCCCCAAGTTTTGGGTGTATTTCTTTTTTGGCTTTTTCGTTGCACATGCATCTGTTTAGACAGAGTTGGGGGTAGCAACTTGGAATAAAAGCCTGTGTGGTGCGGGATACGTTTGTGGGAATTGGCTTTTCACATTCAAGATATGAACCCACCGAATCCCCTTGAACTTTCCAAATGATGCTAAAATACCTGAAGTCCTTCCCTTTCAAGAACACTAAACTAAATTTGTGGTAAACGGGGCTGAAAACTGGCAAAACAAGCTGCTGAGGAACGTTAAAAAAAACTGCTGTGAGAGTTAACAGCTCTCTAGCACATCATTTAGCCTTAAAACACATTGTATGTGGTATTTAGTGTTTTAATAATGTACTACTAAAAGCTTAGCTTTCTTTTTTGGAGTGAGGAGGGATGGTTGAGGGGAATTGATTCCAAGAACCAGCACCTTTGGCCTGCTGGGTTATTGGGATAAATCCTCCCAGGGCCCTGCGTGATTCAGGAGAGACCTGGGTGGTGAGAGCCTCTTCCAAAACACCTGCCAAGACCCCAGGGCTGGACACGAAGCTCACTGAAGTCAACGGAAGCCTTTCCCTTAACTTGATCAGGCTGCAAATCCTGAAAGGGGAAACAGGTTTTATTGGCTTTAGCTGCAGAGCTGATGGGTTTAATTGCTCACAGCTCTCCCCCCAGGCGCTGTGCGGGTGTCTGTCCTTGCAGGTCCTGTCCGTTAGCTCTTGGAGCTTGCGTTCGTGCCATGGTTTAGGATAACGGGCCAGCCTGACTGAACCAACAGCACTGGAGGAACCACTGAACTCAAGTGGAAGCACCTTCTTTCCAAGCAAGAACTGGAGAGGTTTAGTGCTACAAGGGCAGATGCAAATCCTCCTGCATTACAGCTACGCTGCAACACAGTCAGATGAGTGCAGATGCCCAAGGCGGTTGACGAATACAAAGGATTTACAAAACGCTACCAGCAAACCTAAAGTTAATCTTGGGTTTCATGAAGCTTAAAGAATACATCACCTCAGAACAGAAAGTGCCCTTTTTATTAGGAAATGTTTAAATTCTTTCTTTAGACGTTTGAATACATTTGGAAACTTGCTGGAAAATATTGAAGTCGTAGATGGTGGAAAACTCAAAAGCTGTGGTTATGAAAACCGTTACTTTCAATAGTTTTAAGAATCTTCCTTGTGTTCTGCCTTTTGTTTAATAATTAGAAGAATCAAAAGTTACAACATTTTTCTCAGCTGTAAAGGAAATGATCCCATAAAATTTACAGAAGAAAATGTCCCAAATCTTTTGAGGAGGAGCCTTAGTAAGGAGGAGCCTCCCAGGCTCTAGCACACCCCATTTTGTTATTATTCAAAATACTTTAATTACCTGTGACTGTCACAAAAGGACTAAATGTGAGAAGAGGCTCTAGGGAAAGGGCTCTTTCCTTTTCTGTGTGGAGCTAGGATGAGGGAAGCATCACTTTTCTCCTTAGCCAAAAGAGATTTTCCAGAGTTTTAAGGTAGGCACCTGTCATCTTCTGACTGCTGTAGAGCGATGTTTAATTTAATGCTGATCCATGTCGTCCTTAATGACCTAAGGAGATGTCTAATGCAGTCTGCGCCTTCGTTCCACCTCCAGGTCTCTGCTTCCATTCGGGTCTTAGCAGGGAATATTGTTCTTTTGTAGCAATATCTGCTGGTTTATCCTTTGCCGTTCCCTGTCTTATGCTATGGTATTTTGTGATAGATACGTTAAGCTACACAAATAAGTTTGGGTTTGTTTTTTTTTTTTTTTTAGAGCAGTTTCTTTGGCTCGTGTTTTACAACAGTGCAAGTGGTTAAGGTTTGTGAAGCAGAACAGACTGGACTGTGTTATAATTTCAATGGGTTTTGGACAACATTGTCCCATTAAAAGTTTTCCTCTTGGCCCTGTGTTTGTGAAGTTGCTCTTCGACAGCCTCGCTGTGCTGCAAAGGACACGACAAGGATTTTACATTTGTTTTATGTTTGTTGGACTAAACTTCCAGAGGTTTAAAATCTAATATTCCACCTGTCCTTTCTATCCTTCACTTGAGAAGGACGAAAGGCAATTAAAATCACCAGCAGTGTCAGGAACATGACGGGAGCTGACATTTTTAGGTTGTTGAGCGTTCCTTGCGATGGATGGTTCTGCAGTAATTGTCACATCTCATCTTTGTCTCCTGCAATGAAGCTTGCTTTTTGAAGTTGCCGTTGGGCTTTCCAAATTGCAATACTTTGGAAACAACTACCATTTTTTAAAATTTTTATTTTCGTCTGGATAGAGGTGCACTGCAGTGCTCACTGTAGCATGATGAAAATAGTCAGCCACCAGTGCAATGCAGGAAGGTAAAGGAGCGTGTGTTTCAGCCCAGAGCCGCTGTCAACAGTGATCGTGTGTTTACATAGTTATAGCCCAAAAGGAAAATCATACATTTTCAGTTTGCTGTGATTGGAAAGCAAACTTTGCATTGCAATTCATCCAAGGCAGCCACCACTGTGTTGAGAAATTGGCTGCAATGAGAAACACAGGATGAAACGTAAAATTTTTTTCCTACTATTCAGCCATTTTACTCTGGTAGAATCCCCACGTTTGTCACATCTGGGCATGGCTGGATAAGTGATTATAAAATGTGGGATGGCTTTTGCCTCAGAGTTTATGGCCTAAATAAATAGTTGACACCAGAAGGAGCTTTGGGTTGAAGTGTGCATCTTAAAACTGCCCAGGGAACAGTGATGTAGAGATACCTGGGCAAGCTGGATACCAAAATTAGCCCATTTGTAGATGGGAGTTCATGGTGTGGAGTAAATATTAAGTGTGATTTGAATGAAATCCCTTAGGCTTTTTTCCCTGGCTTGCCACTTTAAACCTTATTTTTGGAGAACTTTAGTGAGGACTTGAAATAGAGTTTGCAGCTGTGAGTGTCAGCTCTAAAAAGGAGAAATAAACACTGGGTTTGAACACCTGTGAGTTTGGGATTTGGCTCTAAGCTCTGTGCTGCTTCCTCATCTCTTGTTGGTGTATATATAGCCACGCTTGTTATCTGTAAGAGATATGTTTAAAATATAATTTAGGCAAAGTGTGACTCTCCATTTGGTAAATAACAGAAGGAAATACAGAGGAGGGAAAGGAAGTCTGAGATTTTTGAGAAACACAAATGGGATTTTGGGGCTGGATGTCCAAGTCCACTTTGTTTAAAGCTCTGCTTTCTTTATTTGAAAAACTGAACTGCAAACTTTAAAAAAATGAATTCCTAAATTGGAAGAATTTTGTGCTCAGAATCAGTTGAAGAATGGAGCTTGTAACAGTAAATGAAGCCTCTGGGAAACCTGATATTGCTCTTAGCAAAAGAGATTTATAGGGAGAACAATGAGTGAAGATAGATGCAGTGAACTTAGTCTTTGGGAACTAAGACTGATTTATAAGTTTTGTTTTTGCAGTTTGTACTACCATCAGTACCCAAAGATTGATTTGTAGTTTCCTATAGTAAATTCATCATCATTTAGACAAGAATTTCTTTCTCTTTTTTGAGGAGGGTTAGATCCCACTGGAAAATCAAGCAACCTTTTTGACTCAGATTCCCCCTCCCTCCCTTAAATAATCAGAACAGATAAGGAAACCCCACTTACATGAGTTTGCAGGCCAGCAGGGTCAACTTGTAGCAAATTACGTCCTCTTGTAGAGGAGCGTTTCTGTTTGACTGGCTGTGCCAAAGGTCCCAGGTGATCCTCTTCACTGGAGAGGGAGACTGCAAGCGAGCCTCCAGGTCCCAGCTTGACACCCCCGGTACCGTCCCGCTACTGTCCCACTTACCCGTTATTATCAGCAAGGATGGAAGGACAGCCTGTGCGGTAGGAGGAAAAAACTCAGTTCCTTTGAAATCTGGTATTTCATGCTGCTCTTCAGCAGTTTTGATAATCATCCTTATCACTTATTTGAATGCTTGCGAGGCAGCTTCCAAATTTATTAATGGGTTTAGACTAGGAGGTGCTGAATGACTGACTTGGATGCTAAGAAGAGTAGTTGTAAGAGCTTTTCTGTATGCATCCCTGTGACATACCTCGACACGTGTAAGAGCTCTCGAAATTTTGTTCTAAGGAGTAGGAACATAAACGCCTAGTAAAGAATTGATTTCGGACTGAACTTTGGAAATCTAAATCCAAGTCGGTCATGGTATACTCAGAGTTTGTATGTTTGACCTTTGGAGCTAAGGTCTAGCTTAGGGACTTTGAAACCTGTGGCAGATACGTATAGACAAGACTTGAAGTTGTTTTATGTCATCTAGTGAGGAAAGTTACATAAAAACCAGAGCATAAATTTGTACTCTTTTATTGGCTTAACACAGTTAGAAATATCTAGGGGAGTTACTACTAATGCAATATTGTACTGCAGGGAATGTGGGCTGATGATTAAACACCTTGCTTTGCCATCCTCATGTCAAGTACCTTGCTGCTCTCCAAGCAGTGCCAGTGAAATCTGTTTGCTGTAACTGGCCTGGAGTTTCTCAGTGGCACAATGTTATCCCAAGGTAGGCAAATAGAAATCTGCATTCTCAAGCTTTTTTTCACCTTTGTCACAGCTATTAGATGGATGCATCTGCATTGCCATGTGTGAGCTTATTCCAGCATACAAAGCCAAATACCTGCCTAAAGGAGCGTTAGGAGCCTTAATGAATGCGTTAAGCACTCTGAATTCCTGCGTAAGGCACAATTCAAATGGGCACAATTATCCTCCCCCTGGCATTATTACGAAGTCTCAGAAATTCCCGATGACATTTATATAAAGCAACTTGTGAAAGCTGCTTCTCATAGTCGTCTGTTGGTGCAGACACCTTTCTGAATAGCATTTCTCACTAGAGCTTGAAACCCCAGCATAAGTATTTGTGCACGTTGTGGATGGTGCTGTAGAGTAATGAATGACTCTTGCCAATTAAACTGGAGGTGAGATGTGAACCAGCAGCACAAAAATGAAGTAGCTCTCGGAATTTGCCGGTGACAAAGCTACATGCAGGACCTTATTCCTTGTTTAATGCCCCGCTTGTTGGACTGCTTCTAAGGTCAAACTGACAACAACATGGTAAACTTCTGTGTAACTTGCTGTGTGCTGCCTGACATGATTACTGTAAAATAATTGATAGGGTCTGTTACATAAAACCATTAATTTTGGTTTTGTTAGCTCATTAGCGGGCTTGCTTCATCTTTTGCCTTTGCTGCACAAAGCAGCATTATATTTAATTAGCATTGACTGACCTTCTTTTTTTATGTAGCTGGTAAAAAGGTTATTTAAGTCCTTAAGAAGAATTACTACAACTATAGTTGACCTGGTAATTGGTGTATTGTTGCTGGGGGTAATTGTGCTGGCTGATATTCAGGCTCACGAAGTCTGTGCGCAAGTGAACCTACATGGCATACAGGTACACACGGTGCATAGAGAAGACAGTAGGTATAAACTAGTATCGTTCTCTAGCAAGGGTCAAGACACAAAGTAAGGAAATAATAAAAGCAGTGACAAACTGCTTAACGGCCCGTAGGTGCTTATGAGAGAGTTTGGCTCCGTCAAAGGCATGTCCTTTGCAACTTTATCAGCAAACATTCAAGTTTTTCTTCTAAACACAATTAAGGATGTAGTATAGTGAATACTTGGGGTTCCTCCCGATGACACGTGGCTAGGTAATTGCAGTGATTAATGGGTAAAATACCAGTAAGCCTGACTGTTAAAAATTTGATGTCACTTTAGGTACAATTATTTCCCGTAGAGGTAAAAACAACAGTCTTTGCAGAAGCTAAAAGAGGTAGTAGAAGGCAACAGTGTTTTCTGTACCTGTGTCAGTTTAATCGTGTATATTCATTCTTATATGTCAAGTTTGGTTTTTATTATCTTCCATTTGCATCTCTTAAAAACAAATACTGATGTTTGCTGCACTTGGAATTGCCTGCTGTCCCCAAAGCCTGGCAGAGCCTGCTCTGAAAAATGAGAGTAACAGACATTCATTAAAACTTGATTCAGAGACAAGTTCATATGCTGAGGGTTTTTTTTTTTGGGGGGGGGGGGGGGGGGTTGGTGGTTTGGTTTTGTTTTAAGTTTCCTTGTTGAAAGCCATTGGAAAACACATGCTTAAAAGGCTTCTTGGATCCAGGTCAAAACCACAGATCTCTTAAATTTCTTATATGGTCTCTTTTGCTTCAGGCTACAAACAGTGGAGGTATCTTATTGCTTTGTCCTGTTAAAAAAAAAAAAACTTTCTGACTTCTTTGAAGGTACTTACAGGCACCATCCATTAGCACATGTTCTGTAGAAATTCTGCAGATTGCCTATATGTTATCTTGCTGGATCCGCACATATCTGATAAACTTACCAGAAACTTGAATTATAATTATGTAAAACCTCCAATTATAATTATCTGAAACATACCTTTTGAATTACTGTAATAAAGACTAAGTATTATCACTCTGCCCTTTAGGGTTAAGCGTGCTCAGACTATCAATCTGTTTTACTGATCACAGACTCTGACTTGATCAAGCGTCTGTATTTGCCGTAGCATATATCTGCCAGCGGTTATGTTCAGGTCTCCACCTACAAGGGGAGTTAATAGTCTTTTATGTTAGACATCCTCAAGGATACAGCGATAATGGGGTTCGAGAGCACCGTTGAGGATCTGTGGAATAAAATGGATGTGAACCGGCTGGCTTTGTGTTGATAAATTTCTTTTCATTATTTTACTCACTGTTGATAGATTGGCGTGAAAAAGGTACGTAACCTCCTCAACTTTCTGGAATTAAAAGCAGCTTGCCCAGCCCGGCCCCTGCGCCTTCGTGTTTGTTAGCGAACTCCTTCACTGAGGTTTGACACAGTTGTGAAAAACAAGTTGGGGGGGTTAAATCCCTCACTTTCTTTCTTCCCTTCCCCTCCCACATCTTCACTGGCCCATTAATTCCCTTGCCATTCCAGAAAGTTACTTTCATAAGGCTTTGACAGCAAGAATACAAATGTCACCTTAAACATGAGCTGGTCGCAGTTCTACTAAGACCAGGTTACTTTTATAAATGCTTTCTTTAGCAATTTGAAGGAGAATTTCTGGCTGTGCAAGCAACCAAGGGAGCTCAATTAATTTGTCTGTTAAATGTAACAAAATCAACCAAAAAATTGCTAAAAGTTTATTTAAAAAAACAAAACAAAAAACCAAAAAGCAAACCTGAATTAATGACTTTTGTTGACGGTACCCAGGTAATTGTCCGCCATCTACTGCCAGTGTTTCTAACGCGTACTGACAATACACTGGTGTGCGGCGGGGTGGTTTCCAACATCTTCTGATGTTCTGGTTTTGGTATCGGCTGCTGGCAGAGCATGGTCTCAGTGCAGGAAGGATGGGTGGATGTACAGACTGTTTCATATAGGATATATTATGGGGCTGTTTTCCAACAGAGTTTCCCAGTAAGATTGTGTTGTAGGTGCAGATGATACAAACTTGTCTCATGCTAGTTATGTTTGCTTATATTGCAGAAGCAGCTATAGATGTTGTATTTGTGTTACAGGGTGGGGTGGGATACTTAAGAAGGCTACTCATGAGAAAGCAAGTTGGTTTTGAACATTTTAACTCAAAAGTCAAAATACTAGGCTGACTGGAGTGGAGGCAAGCCAGGAAAATTACCATTCCTGTTAACAGATGCTTTCTTTGAATGATCCAGGCATCTGTAAATGTTAAGTGTGCTGCTAATTCAGGGCACTGGATTTTATTTTTATTTTAGCTGTTTATGGAGAAACAAAATCTATACACTGTAGATACACCAGCTGAACATAACAAAAATCCAGAGGCAGAACTCCTGTTGTTTGCCAAGACACATGCATATTTGACATCCTTTTTGTCTGAAGGTTTAATCTTGAGAAAGAAACTCGCTCCAATCAATTCTTAAAATCTCTACGAGGCAAAAAATATTGCAATGGAAAATACATTTTCCTGTCCACAGTGTTTGGTTCAGCATAATTAACATGAATAATGCAAGACAATTTTCTGATAGTTATTATATTAGAGAGCTTAGCTGACTCATAACTGCCCCCATGACATAGCCAGAATGCAAATTACTTGGATAGAAATAGCACAGAGCTGGTTTGATTAAAATGTGATACATATTTTGAATTAAAAATATTCAAGGTCTTACAAAATGACCTTAATGTCATTTCCCTCCCTCCTCCCAAACCCACCAAGGAATTTTGCATAATCATTTTGAGACAGCTTTTTTCTTCTCCCTCTGTGAATTGACAGAACCTGCCATTCATGGAAAAACAAGGTGTCTTCCTTTTATCCCTTTTCTTAGCTCAACTACAGTAGGATAATGATGTAGCATTTTGTCATAGTGGTCTTTGAGAACCTGGCTTCTTTACTGCAATTACAAAGATAATGTGTCTCAGGCATGAATCTAACAAGAAACCGTAAGACTGCAATCCTCATTAAGAATCAGACCCATCTCCATGTCTTTCTCCTTGCAGCCCCTCAAATCTGACTCTGTCGAGTCACTCCCAAGTTCCTGCAAATGGCTGTAATGAGACACAGAATGAAACATTTGTTGAACTTCTTTCAAAGATTTTTGTGTGCTGTTAACTTTGGCTGAAGAGTCTGTAAACTTTGGGCACTTGGGTCTACTTAGAATCTCTCTGAAAACCCTCTCCCGGGGTGTTTGGCTTATGCAGCCATCAAACATTTCATAGAATGGTTTGGGTTGGAAGGGACCTTAAAGACCATCTAGTTCCAGCCCCCTGCCATGGGCAGGGACACCTTCCACCAGACCAGGTTGCTCCAAGCCCCATCCAACCTGGCCTTGGACACTGCCAGGGATGGGGCAGCCACAGCCTCCCTGGGCAACCTGTTCTGGGGCCTCACCACCCTCACCGGGAAGAACTTCTTCCTTACATCTAATCTCCATCTGCCCTCTTTCAGTTTAAAGCCATTACCCCTTGTCCCATCACCACACGCCCTTGTAAAAAGTCCCCCTCCGGCTTCCTCGTAGCCCCCCTTTAGGTACTGGCAGGCTGCTCTAAGGTCTCCCCGGAGCCTTCTCTTCTCCAGGCTGAACAACCCCAACTCTCTCAGCCTGTCTTCACAGGAGAGGTGCTCCAGCCCTCCGATCATCTTGGGAAAGAGTAGTGCACTGGATGGAAAAAACAGTTGATAATTAGAGGGGAGCAGTTATTACACAGACTTGCCCGAAAATATGTGATTTCAAAGTCAGCTTTTGCTTGGCATCTCTCTTCAAAAATAAAATGAAATGGTGTAATGAGATTCTGTGTTACCCGCTATAGCACATTTGATTTGGAAGTCAGACACGTTTACATGTAAAAGGATTATTTTGCCCATTAACTGGCAGCCCTGCAAATTCCCCTTGTGGCTCTGAGCGAAGCAGCTGGTTTGGTGTGTGTTCTTACGAGTAGAGTTTACACAGGGTACAACCTGCATGTGGTTGGCACCGGAGGCTGTTCAGTGCTTCTATGGCATAAGTAAGAATTTGTATGGATTTGGGGCATAAAGCTGTCTAAACCTCAATGCGCTTTGTGTTTTCAACCAAGCTGGATCCAGCTTCACTCAGATTTCAAAACCAGTTTGAAGGGCTTGAGGTCTGACCTTAGGGGACCTCCTAGAAAACCTCTTCAGGGGTTATTTATTTGAAAACATGTCAGACCAGACAACTTGCTCCTTAAATCTGATTTATGCAGCCAGAGCCAATGCCAAGTTTCTAGCATGGTTTAGCTCCTGCTCCCACACTCTCTTCCTCTACTGTATGAGATTGTTTTGCTGCAGTATGGGGAAGAGATATGTGATAAAAGCTGTTTTACCAAGACTTTTTTCTGTTTTAAGGCCCAGAGACTTATATTTTGTCTTCCTGTTCCCCACCGTTCATTCATTCTACACACTTTTCTTTTGACCCTTTTCTTTGTTTTTCTGGTTTTTGGTACCTGGAGATATGTGTGATATCAGTTATCGCTAATCCACATTTTTCTGCAGGGATGTTGCCTCACTCATCTATTAATCTGTGCATCAGAGTCTGTCTATTATTCTTCCAGCTACTGCTGTTTGGTATTACTTTTCTTTTGTATGGTTTTCTGAGAAATTTAGCTGAAAATTAATGCCAATATTCCACAGAATGTTTTTCAGGCTAAGGATTAAAATGTGGAAAAACTTACAACTCTGGGCTGAATTAAAAAAAATGAAGGGAGGAGGGGGAGGCCTGGCTTTGAAATAGGTAATGCAACATGACCATTGTTGAATAAAGAGGCAGTCCCCCCCCCAGGGTCATCCAAGGAGTTGTCGGCACAACTGGGACTGCGGTGGCCCTTGTGCCCTGGAACTGCTTCCCGTTGGGATGGTGCCAGGCGATGAGCCCCGCTGCCTCCGGCGCAGCTCCCGACGGAGAGCTGCCAACTCAAGGGTAAGTCCTTTTGGTTGTCACCGCCACCGCGCTGCTTGCCGTGAACTCCTCGTTTAGTTTTCTCGTGGTTATAATATGTAACTCCATCTGAATTTCATCATGCGTTGGAATTAATGTCTTCATTTATGTGCCGCTGCTGTTGTTCTTTGTGCCTCTGGCACATAGATTTGTTTTCAGTACCAGCAGACGCAGTAATTGAGCTGTTCCCTGACTTTACTACCACTATTTGTAAAGGTTTTGATTCTCTCTCCTAGGGAATGAACAGCTTCTAAAGACTCTGCTTTTTCCTCCTGTAACCTAATAAACCTCACTCACTATAATATTCAGCATTGGAAATTACAGTCGGTAGCGCCGAGGGAGTAGATCACTGATTTGCCTGAAGGTGGCATGATCCCATTTTATACGGCCCTGCTCAGCAGTGGGAAGTGTGGCCTTCACTCATGTCAAACTGTTGAATAATTTGTCCATCTTGTTACCATTTTATTAATTAAGTTGGTTTAAGACAGCTGAGGAAGCAGGAAGCACAGTTTGTTTCTGGCTTTAACTTGGGTTACTTTAATCAAGAGTTCGTGTCCATATTACAGCTTCTGCTTTCTATATGACTGAAATCACTGGACTTGTTTCAATTTCATGTATTGTATTTGGTCATAAACCCTCAAGACATGAAGAAGCAGATGTTGGCAAAATTCATGATTCTTGCATGACTTTTAAATACATAGTGCACTTTTTCCAAGTCAAGGTTCCCCAGAGCAGATCACGTAAGGGACTTCTTAGCTGTTTCAAATCATCACACGCATAATTATTTGTTCTGCTCATGTTCTTTTATTTGTTTTCTTGTGTGTCAGTCGATTTGCAATTGCCATTATTTGCAATAGTTGGAAGAAAATCTGTTTGGGAGGTCTCACCCTCTCAACAGCAGCGATGCCCAGTTATCCCCATACTAGCCTGTACTTTTCGGTTAGTATCCTGCTGATTTTATAGAACATGGTGTGGTTTTTACCTAAACGTGTTCAGGTGCTTCATACAGGTCTTGGATTTACAGGTGATTCAAAGCACCAAAATAAATTCTTTCCCCGTGGTTCGCTTCAGCCACAAGTAATGCCAGCTAAATTTGTCGTGACGTTTGCTGATGGCTGGGTTGATCTTCCCACTGACCCACGCTGCCTCTGGCTCGTGTCTGAAGCGATGGGTGTTAGATTCTGGCTCCTCGGTGTTGTACAGCTGCACTGGTGTCGTACAGCTGAGGGTCCGTCCTTGCCAGAGCTGCTCCTGACCGGAGGATGTGCCAAACACTCTGTAAGCTCAGGCAAAACATTTTGGCTTGTATAATGAAACCAAAATGTCAGTGACACTCTTTACTTTCCCAGTTACCAACCGATGGGATGGAATCTAAAACATTGACTGTTTATGTATGCAGGAGCTGCATCTTGAGCTAAATCTACTAAACAAATTACACTAAACAGATAGTGAAAGCCAGAACTTCATGTCTCATAAAACTATTTTTTTTCCCATGGTTTTGTTTGAGGAGATATTTTTTTCCTATAATGAATGTTCATTAAAAACTTTTAGCTCTGGGATTCATAGTGGGTGATTTACTGTAATTGTAAAGATTTCTCATGTAACATTAACAAATACAAGAGTATAATTGGGTACGTGAGGAAGCATTAGCTGAGCAGTGTGCTGAGCTAGGGCTGGTACACGTTGTATCAGCCAACCGGTCCTGAAATTGAGAACACTCATTATGCAGCCTGACCTGTTCTGGAGCAATTGTGCTGAGAGGTGCTCTGACTGAATTTTTAGTGCTGCTGAAAGGTGGCTGATTGATGGCTATGAATAATAATAGTAATAATAATAATAATATACTTTCCACTTTTCACTCGCAGAACTCAGGGCACTTTTAGATTTCTCTGTTTTACAGATGGGAGAATTATGACCAATTTTCTGCAAAGTCATGAAAACATGGTTTGCAGCTCCTTCATTACCTCTGGTTATCTGACTCGCATTCTTCCGAGAGTGAGGCTGTTGCTGCTCTGGGATGCTAATCCCCCAGTGCATTTAGTTTTTCTGCTCTGGTTTAGTTGCAGCCCAGAACATGGGAAGAGATCCCTTCTGTCCCCATCAGCAGGGATTCGAATGACCCATCGTCCGCCCCACAAGTCTTTTTCAAGTTGAAGTCTGAGAGACCACGGTTTGAGAAATTAAACTCCTAGGCCAATTTAGACCTCGGTTAATTGTCGCAGAGCATCCGTCAAGTGTTGAAACAGTCTTCTCTACCTCTCGCAGGGCACCGAACGGACTTGGCGCAAGTGCCGCTTTTTCATTGTGCGAGGCTGTTTCCTTAGAGATGCATATTTTAATTGCTATCGTGCTTAATCTGGGGCTTCTCGACACGCCTCTGCTGCGCTAGGACTGCTCCGTATGGCGGAGGAGAGCTCGTATTCCCCTTGCCGCGCCGTGGAAGAGAGCAGAGGCTGACCTGCCCGCGCTCGCGCACCCAAGGGGCACGGGATGGTGCTGTGCAGAGAGATTTTTCCTGGGCCTGAAAGCAATGTAGCATCACAGGCTATTAGCTGCAGTGAAAGGCTGTGCTGACATAGCTGTGCAATTTGTTTCTGGATCTAAAGCGAGAGAGACGACAGTAATTTGTCTCTTTGCTCATGTATCCTGCTACATCTTCCAAGGTGTTTGATTTTCTTTCTTAATTTTATTGGATTCTTTTTTTTCCGAGTTGGTAAAATTGTTTTAGGAGTTGTCATCCGCTCGCAGAAGGGCAGACAAGTTCGAATTAAAATAAATAACTCTGCAGGAAGCAGTGTTGTAGCTTGAAATACGAAGGGTTTTTTCTTCGGCACATTTCAATACCTGGAAAATAGCTGTACGCTTCTTCGTGTCCTCCTCAGCAGAATGGGAATGTCTCCGGGCCCCTCTGGGATTTTGCAGATAAATGCCACACAGGCTGCAAGGCACTTACACTGATAACAATAAGGTATTGTTTAAATACCTAACTGAGACTGTTAGCCCAGCACTGAGTCCTGCAGAAGCAGCATGCTTGGCGCTTCTGGAAAAAGAAGATGAAAGACGTATTGTTTCAGTGTATGTGACTAGCGTTAGACTTTTTTAAATGCTACAGGAAGGCTTTTCTTACCTTGGCTTATTCCTTAGATATTGCAGTGATGAAT
Organism: Harpia harpyja; assembly: GCF_026419915.1. NCBI lineage: Eukaryota > Metazoa > Chordata > Aves > Accipitriformes > Accipitridae > Harpia > Harpia harpyja. The sequence goes on from NC_068952.1 coordinate 42,668,729, forward strand.
ATTTATGGGTAGGTTAGCTGCCTTCATGAGAAGGATCCCCATGGAAATTGCTACTGTAGTTCCTTCTGGATTGTTATATTCTTTCCCAAGTGATCCAAAGGGAATTCTTCACATGAAGATGTAATAAAATTGAGTGAGTGAAAATAGGAAAAAAACGCATTTATTGAAGCGGAATGGAAAATAACAGGTCTGGAAAACTGAGCTGCCTCTGAAAGCGATTGAGTCAAATGCCTGCAGATGCAGGCACAATAGATTATGGAAATTAGTCAGAATAAATAGGCCTGGATGGCCTCAGCAGCACTGTTGTGTCAACGGGTCTCATTGAATATGCTCAGAAGCATGTAACTGTTTGTTTCTCTGCCACATACATTTTTCCACAAGATGAGGAATGAGCTTGAAAATGGTGCCTGAATTATTTTGTGGTTTCCCCTAGACTCTTGGTGTCCTGGGGAAACAGAGCATTGGTAAAGCAGATCACATCACGCTGCTGTTCTGCTTTAAATGGGTCCTCGATGGTGTCTTTTCTGTTTGTAATCTGTGTTTTACTGATGATATGCCATTGGACTATGGTAAAAAGATTTTAAAAAAAAACCCCAAAAGGCAGAAATCTGTCACTTGTAGAGATGCTGTCAAGGGTTGGATGTCCAAAATTTGATTAAGGAAATGAAACCCTAGAACAGATCAAATCCTACACTGTTTTGACCTTCATCATGTTTGCCATCACGTTGTACTCACTTTGTATTCATATTTCATGGTTACAAATTTCTTGGTTAGAAATGTTTGATAATATTTTCAACTGTTTGCTTTGGCAGAAAAGTTAGGCTTAACACGGGAGAGAAAAAAGACTCTTCAGACTGAAAACAAACACTTTAAACTTCCTCCTCCAGTTCCTACGTGTGCGCTGTAGTTCAGTTACTTTTTGGATATGTTCTCTTCTGATGGCCCAGTTCTCTGGCTAAGCACTGCAACTCATGATATATCACACTGTCCTTTTCACTGAGCTGCTGTGGTGTAATGCTGTTGTATTCTGCCATAGTAAATCAAGAGAGATTTAATTGGGAAATTTAATTTAGGCATGCCTTAGGGAATATAAGTCCGGAGATACTGCAGTGATGCTTTTGCATGTGTGTGTAGACATATGTATCTCTCAACTTCTCAGTCTGATTCCTCCCCAGTGAAAATTTGAATTCCTCTGCCAAAAGTAGACTCTTTTTGGGGAATAGAAACCCAATATTGTGTTGAAAAACAGTGCTTCAACAATAATGCAAATGCATGCACACGGTGCAGAGCGGATGAAGAGGCAGGCCCCATCTCTCTTTCACAGGAACTCTGTTCTTCACTGGAGTTTACTTGGCGGGAGGGATTTAATACTGGGAGAGCATGACTAAGGTATTTCTTTAGCTATTCTTCAAGCCAACGTATTTTAGCTGCTGGTAAATGCTTCTTTTTTTTTTTTTTTTTAAATTATTTAAGTTTGCATTCTCTGTGGGAAGAAAAATACTAATAATGTATGTGTGCAGGTTCAGTAGCAACAATCAGTAAATATGGACCTCCGCTCTTAATCTTAAAGACAAATGCATAACATGGTTAAATGGCTGAAAAGTGAAAGGTAGATAAATTAATATTGAAAATATGATGCAAGTCTTAGTAGCCAGTGTATTTAAACCTTACCGAAAGAAGAGTGGGCTGCTTAAACCAAGACTGATTCCCTTCTTATGAACATGTGCCAACAGAAGTGCAAGTGATTGCACTCAGTAATAGGTGTATTTTGGGGTAAATCAGATGTGTGCTTTATCTGCGTGACTTCAGTGTCTTGTATTCACGTGGCTTGTGAAAACCAGCATTATATCTGAGGGCTGCATCCAAAAGCTGGGCTGGGGCTGGCCTTGCTTTACTACACTGCTGCATAATTTAGATTACGGTTGGAGGGGATGGCTCTTATGTAGCTTGTGCGTGTGTACAGCCGCATCGATGGCATTGCAGACTGGCTGTGCTCTTCATTCACATCTGGTTTATTTGGAACATTTAAAATTACAGCTAGAACTTAATGATCAGTAGATCATTCCTAATTCTGGAAATGCTGGCTTAGAAGAAAAACGGGTTCTGTTTTAAGGACTTAGAGCCCATCACCTTTGAAAATCCAGGAGGTTAGGGGGGTTAGAAAACAACTCAAAGAAAGGCAAATTGCTCCTATTGGGTTGAAAAAAGCAAAGGGCCAGCTCTCAGTGGTGTAAATCAGCCTGCCCATGGTCTTCAGTGAAGCATTGGAGACTTGCATGGATTCTGGCCTTGTCCCCACAATATTTAAGCTTCATTTAAAGAGGCTCCAATGCTTGGGCTGCTGGCTCAGATGCCAATTAGCTAAGGTAGCTGTATGAATATATCCAGTTTTGTCAGTGTGAGCTGTAGAAAAAAGGAACTCTCTTGCTGTGGACACAGTATGATATGAACCTGTAGATCTGCATGATCCTTTGGAATTGAGCTATACTTTTTTTTTTTTTTGGTCTTATTTGGTCTTTTTTTGCTAGTTGATTTCCTTGGTTAATAGTAAAGTAACTGTTCGAGTAGGAAGAACAAGGTAGCTCCATGGTTCCTTTGAAAGCACTAGAGCAGGGGAGTGGTAAATCTGCTTAATGAGGATGCATTAACACTTAACACTCCTGTCGATAACTTCAATTAATGTCAGGCATGCAGCTGTGGATAACAGGGCTGGGACAGAAATCAGCCCTTTTAAAAAGCAGAGAACTTCTCTGCTGCAACTGGTTGAAGTTATTCCTAACTTCTGCTGGGGGAAATACATGCCACCATACTTCCAGGTGTTGAAGTCTCCTTTTGAAAAGAAACCTAGTAATTTGGGGTTTTGGAGAGTTCCTACACTGTTCATCAGGTAGTTGGAAAATATGGACTGATGGCAACTTCAGGAACATTTTACCCAGCTTCAAAAGACTGTTTGCCTCTTGCGACGCAGTGTTGTAGATTTTACACGAGGTAACTAGAAGACAGACCTTCAGCGTGCCTTTAAGCACTTTGGGGGTTGAGGGGGGGGAAGCAGCTTGGGAAAAAAAATGTTGCATGCAGATAAAATGATTTAGATTTGATTCTGTTTGTATAATGCCCATAGAAACCTTATATAAATCTTGCATATATAGATCTTGGTTATGTTCCTGGTTCTGCCAGCGTGCTACAGAGTGATTTCTGGTTTAAAAAAAAAAGGAGGGGGGGGTATAATATGTAAAATCAGTGTAATGATACTGTCCTTATTTGCATAGTATCTTGAAATTTATTAGCGTAAAAATCTAGCTGTGTTTTCTTGCAATAGTACTTCCATTTAAATTACAAGCAACAGACAGGCATCCATAAAATGTTTGAGCTATAGCTTAATCTTCAGACAAGCTTTGGAGGAGATGAAATGATGTTTCCTTCTATTTTCCTCCATCTGGTCTTACGTTTGCTAGTAAGGCCAGCTTGAAGTGCAGACAACAGAGCTGAGCTTGACCTATATCCAGGAGACATCCACATGGAAACTTACTCTGATTTTTAGTTCCTCTGAATTTTAACTGAGTTTTAAACTGATTAGGGCAAGGAGTAAGCCCGAGATTTAGAAATGCAGATGTACTCATAGGGTCTGAGGCTACAACGCCCTACAAGGCACTAATGTTGCACAAATGAGTTGTGGAGAAATGAACAGGTACGCTTTTCTGTTGGTTTAAATAAAATTAGGAAGCTCTCATGATTAGTAGAGGGTTCCACAAAATGCTGTGGAGTAGACGTAGGAAATTGGTGATTGGTTTGAAAACACCATGTAAAAGGCTTTCTTCCAAATGATTTCTAAATTTTCTTCTCTAAATGGCAATCTAAACTCTGAATTTCTCAATCTCTTTCTGACATCTGTAGAGCTCTAATCATTTGATAATCATGGTAAAAAAAAAAAAAAAATTGCAAAACATTGTCCTGGCTTTTAATATGCTGAGTCTGACTTTGCTGTGGTAATTTGTCCTCAGGTTTTATAATTTGAGGAGCAAAGCAAAATGTTTTGATTTGACATTAAGTAGGTGATAAGCATGTCAAGTGAGATTTGACTAATGTTTCCTTTTGCTCCTCCAATGGAATTTAAATGACTTATTGTTCAGTTAAAGTGCAGGCTAAAAACAAAATCCCTCCAAGAATTATTAATTTTTTATCTCGTTGCTGTGGTGGACAAGGTTTTAGAACTATGAAGCTGCAGCGCATTCTCGCTGGTATCAAACAGTAGTGAGTGGAGATTTACTCTGAAACTTTTTCTGCTTTGTATTCAGTGTGAAAGTACAAGTATTTTCAATAGGGATATGAATAATTTTTACTTTTTGGAATTGAACTAATTGTTCTGGTATTGGCATAGAGGTATAAATGGTGTTACCACAGAACTGAGACCGAGGTAACAAGCCTTGCTGAGAAACAAGTTGTTTTACTGCGAAGGTGTATGTTGCTGGTACAGGTCATTCTCCATCCTGTGTGGGAACAGAGCCAGGTCAGCATGTCAAGCTTTTGCTGAGGGAAGCCATATGTGTACAAGGTGCTTGCTATCATGAAAAAAAAAAAAATCTGGTATATCTTTGCTTAGAGGAACAGTGAGGGTTCGGCTCCTCCAGAGGACTGCACTGCATCTATACTTGTAAGTGTTGCTAACATGGTTATGATGACATATGTCACTGTAGCTGGTGAAAGATAGAGGAATCCAACAATATTTTTTTTTTTATTATTATTTCACCTCTACCCACAAGAAGCAGTTGAGAAGAAACCAAGCATAGTAGAAGACCACAGTTTTAATTCCTTTTTGGGTAATGAAGCTTTTCAGTTCTGAAAGTACAGGACTTTTTTTTTTTTTTCTTTTTCTTTCTTTTCTTTCCTGGAATGAATCATTTTTCTTTTCAGCTTCGTGCTGTTTGGGTATTGGGACTAAACTAATTTTTTACAAATGTCTTAACAGTTGTGTACATCAGATGATGTACAACAGGATGAAACCTTCTACCTCCGAGAGAACATGGTAACCCAAAAAAGAAACCTAAAATCTGACAAACTGGGGTTTTTCTCCTGTCAGCCTTGAAGTCTTCGATGGTACCTGCATATCCTTGTTGACAAGGAACATGCAGTGAAGACAGCCCATGCTCTGTTTTTTCCCCATTTGACTAAACTGCCACTTTTCCAGTTTAGGTAAGAGCTGAAGCAGTGAAGAGTAAATCTACTGGTATGTCCGTGTCTGCACTAGAGGCAGGATTTTTTTCTTTCTTGCCTTTCTTCTACTGTTGTAAAACGTCAGATGTTTGCTTTTTAGAAAAACTCTGCCTGTTTTTCTGGATGTATTATTAGTTAGTAGGCTTAGTTTCCTTCCTCAGCCCCTGTAGAGAGATGTTTCTACCAGGGAAGGACAGCTCTCTGCCAGCACTTTTCTCTTGAACGCCATATTTCCATTTTGGAAGGTGAACCCAAGAACGGTTACGAATTGTGGTCAGTGCTGAGTTACCAACCGCCTCTGATGGAGGGAGTGGGAGATGATGTGGGAATCTCTGTTGCTTCTAATGAGTATCCACCTCCTTTTGCAGCTCACCTGGCCTGTGTTATGCATCCCTATGCCTTTGTAAACCTGGCCTTTATTCTGCTATGAGCCATGACAATTCCTGAAAATTTTACTGTAAATACAGTCTTAATCTGTGTTTCAATGAAATAGGTTTAACAATTAGTTTTGGTCCTTTAATTTTAAAGCAATGAAGTTGCTGAGTGAACAACGCTTCCAAGAAGTTTTACATATGTCATTTCTCATCATGGTACTTGAAGGGTATAGTAATTAGTTGGAACGGCTTAATTATCTTGAAAACAGGGCAGCGCAGCTATCGTGTGCCTCTACATTTCAGTCAAAGTGTGCGTGAGGTTGAGAAATCCCTACGGCGCTGCTAGTTGGCCCTTCCTGGCCAAAATTTAAAACAGGGCATATCTTTGGTAGTGCTCCTTATAAATGTGCTGGAAGTCGTAATGTGACAGGATACGTTAAAATCAAATGTAAGTTGTATATAGGAAATGACTGACTTTTTGTCCTTGTCAGTCGGAGCTCTTGGAAGTAGCTTGATGGGGGGGTATAGACTTGTTGTCTTGGGGTTTGTCAGCTTAGGAATAATACAGACCAATGTAGCTCTTGGGTACATTTAAAATCTCTCTTAGTACCAAATTGCAGTTTTTGGAGGGCATAAGTTCATATGGAAGAGTTAGCATTGAGCTGCTGCTCTGGATGCAAGTCTGCCTTGGTGCGCTTGTGCCTGTGGAAATATTCTAAATGTAAAACACAGTGCAAATGACTGACACCTTTTTCATGCATTCCATGAGATAGGACAGTATTTCAAAAAAGTATATATTTTTAAAATTTTTATTCTAAAAAGGTATGTATATGTGTGTGCACTTCTGAAAACTTTTTGTACAGTTCTTTGGCTTGCCTGGAGATGGCAGTGTGGCAGTATAATTGTTACACCATGGCCTACTCCCAGGAATACGTAGAAATTACATTAAATTAATAATAAAAAATAAAGCTCAGTTTGAGCCAGCTCTGCAAAAATATAGGGAATAAATACGTTAGAAACATACAGATAATGTAGCTGAAACACAGCTGATTTAACTAAATGAGAAGCTTTGTGAATGGTAAATTAATTTTTTATTGCACCCGGACACCCAACATAGTTTTAATGTCGTGTAACATACATTTTAGTGAATGACTTACAATAAACATAAGCAATGGCCCCTTGCTGCCGCTCATCGGCTGTGTAACACAGGCCAGCACCGACGGCTGCCGCAGCGATAAAGACGGTGAGTAACCTGAGTTCTCAAGGTAGTCATTGCCTTTATGCTCGTGTGCCTGAGTCAGGCAACCGAGGTTTCTTGTTTATCTACTTAAGCCTGGAAGCTTAAATAAGTTTTTCAGAACATTTTGCGTGCTTGTAGGTGAGAGAATTTTTTCAAAAGGGGAAATGAAAAGGTCTTGTGCTTAATTACAGCACTAACTGGAAGAATAATGCCTGCTCTAGTAGAATATGTTTCACTTCAACTTGTTTCTAAGAGTTCTGCTATGAGTATCAGTGTTATCCTCGATTCCCAAATGGAGAGACTGACGTGCAGGGAGATGGACCTACTCACTGCTAGGTCAGCCTACAGGCTAGTGGCAAAGCTGGGGGGATAACCCAGGTCTACTGAACCCCAGTTTATTAGGCTACACTCTAAGCAAAAGGTACTCGGAAAAGATCTCCTACGTCTGTAACTGAGTAGACTTAAGTGCAGAAAATCCCCTTGGGTTCTTTGGATCATTAGGAATACAAGGGAAATGGTAGATGATATAATTTGGGAACCCACTTTTATATGAAGCCCTAGGGATATTAGAAATCTGATTGCAAATTTTTTTCACGGCAGACAATGTCTGCAAAGTAAATGCAATGGGTTTGTTCACTAAAATGTTCTGGCTCAAACTATTTCCTTAAATTCCTCTTTGAGGTCAAGATGTCCGAGTTTGGTAAACTGTTCTCTTTGCTGTTCCAGGTTGGATATCTCTTCCACTGTGTTATTTCTGTTGCTCAAGCACTCACCGTTCTGTTCTAATACCTTTGCTGATGGGAGGTAAATACAGTATGAATTGTCACTTTGACACGTTACACTTTGTAGCGTGTTGAATAATGCATTTAACATGCTGTCATGATGTACCTGCACCTTGCCAAACATTTGAAATCATGTCTGCTTGTTTTGTACTTTAAGATGTGGCTATCTGTTTATGAAGCGCTCTTGCTCCAAGAAATCTTGTTTTGCACAGTTGCCATCGCTGCAGATATTCAGCGAAAGGACAAAGGAGACGTTCTAGCAAATAGGTTGAATGGCCCCACAAAATGAAAGAGGATGGCTTTTCTCTTTTGTTTGGGTTTTTCTTTTCTTCTTTTTTTTTTTTTTTTTTTTGTGTGTGTGTCATTCCTCTGGTATGTTATTTTCTTACCTTGGAAGCTGTTTGGAGAAGAAAGGAAGCTTAGCTCTGATCCTCACAAGCTCTGCATTATATTTTTAGTTCTGTCACAGAGGCTTTACGCTACCCTGGCATGCCACCCCATCACACTTAGCTCCCCAACTCCTCAAATAGTGGCTTCGGTACCTCAAACCACTTCCCCACCCAGGCATGCTTAGCTGCACTTTTTTAGACCTAGCTGTGTCGTTTGAAGACCTTACTGTCCCAGGCTGCTTGTGTGGAATATATGCAATCTCTGGCAGTATCTCACTGATGTGATTTCAGATACAATATGAAAGAAGCAGCATTTATTGCATAGAAATGCTTTAAAAAGGCTTGATGTCTCATAAAACTTGGCTCCATAAAGTCAGGTTCAGAAGCACCCTTTACCTTTTCTTTCCCAAATATAAGCTGAGTGTTTGTGACTAGCATTCATCCCCAGGAAGGCAAAAAAATCAAGTTCTTCCAGCGTGTGGCTACGTGGGGCTATATGGGAAAAGGAAAACTGATATTTAGTTATCAAGTGTCTCATTTGGACACACTTAGTTAATTTGAAAAGCAAATGAAGGAAGGACCTCAACCATCTGTCTAATGCTGTGCTTCTATTCCTGAGTCTTTTTCTGATTATAGTATTCTGGCAGTGCTGTGGCATCCAAGGCTATGCTCCAGGCGGAGCAAAGAATATAGAGAGTGTAGGAACAATTAAGCTGCTGTTGGGCCTGGGCTGTGTGTGTCATTGGAGGTGTTAGTAGAATTAACTGTAGTCAGTCACAGGAGAATAAAAGCTGGATAAACTGTTCTTAATCTTTTCACACTTGGATTAATTGCAGCAACTGTAATCTCCCAGTTGACTTCCAAATGCTCAGTTCAGGATGTGATTCAACTCTTAGCTTGGACAAGTGCTAAACTGTACGTCCAGTGCCTGGGGAAGGTGCAAACGTGGGTTCCTACAGCTGTAGTCTGACCCCTTGTGCCGTGCTCTGCTTGGTATTCCTTAGCTCAGGCTGCTAAGAAGGCAAGTGCAGGATAAGAAAGGTGGTTGAAGACATGGCTTTCAGTTTAGATTAAATGGTAGAAATTAAAAAATCAGTATGGGTGAGGAGAAGACACGGAGGGAATGATTACTGTGGGATGCTATTTTTCACAACAGAAGAAGGAGAGGGGCACTAGAAATTAGAAAGCAGTGGGTTTCAAAAATAAAATGGAAGTAATGTTGAAGAAAACAAATGATTAAATTGTAGGACCCTTGCAACTGGTGTTGCAGCAACTTGAAATATAGATGAATTCAAAAAAGGGTTAAGGGATGTCCTGGAGGACCTATTCACCAGTGGTCCAGATGCCACTTCCAGCTCTGAAAAAATGCAACTCTCTGATTGTTAGGGGGCTGGGTGACAAATCATCCTCTGCTTGTCTTTGAGCGCGCTGTTCTTTAAGCATCTGCTACCAGACAAACTGGGTTAGGCGGACTATTGGATTGACCTTCAGCTGGACTTGCGTTTTCACAGGGAGAAGTGGTTGATAATTATACTGTTCTTGTTGTCTTGTGGAGCTGATGGCTCTATCTGTGTGGAATGGAGGGTTTTTTCTCACACGGTCTGTGAAGTCTGAAAATCTTTTGAATCCTTGCACAGCATTTGATACGAGAGGGCTTCTAAAATGCAGGTCATTACTGTTCTGTGTTGAGCTCTGGTGTGAATGTGGACGTATTTCCTCTTCAGAAAGTTCTATTTATGCTGCAATGATGCTGCAGGCCAATTTCTGTATCATTTCTGTGCATTTATCTTTGTTGATGACGATTTATTTGAAGAGGTCTGTCTTTATATTGTCAGTGACTTAATGATGAAAATCAGAGCTTTAGGATTCGCAGGAGGAAGGAAGTGCTTGACAGGCTCTGCTGAAATGGTTTAGCCAATCTTTAATTTTAACAATAGGGAAATAAAATAACCCAAGTGCAGAAATACATATTTTTGAAGCAGAACATAATGCTTATCAGCATAGATAAACACATCAAGGATTGATGCGTTTAAAACTATGTCAAAGACTCATGTTCAGAAGCCATGTTAAAAACAATTGGAGAGCGCTCGTTCTGCACCTCTTATGTTCCAGAATGGATTAAAAGGGGCTTAATAGGAAAAGGGATATGACCTGGAGATAGGGGTGTGGAATGGCTTTTCACGGCTTGCTTCCCTGCTCTGCCAGCTGCATGCTCTGACCCTTCGGTTAAGGCTCCTGTGAATGAAGAGGATTTGCTAGCTGCAATAAATTTTGTTTCTAAACTCTGAACTGGTGGGAGTATTGGGAAACAGGAGTGTCACCTCTGCCAAATCAGTGCTCCCAGACTCTGCGGTAAGTGATGTTGCATTGAACAAAGCCTTGTTTCTCCGGGGTGAACTACAGCTTTAGGAGAAATTCCCGGTGAGGATCACAAAGGTGAAAAGCCCATCTGTACCTCAGTTTTCCTGTCTTGATCACAATGAATAATATGTTATTTGCAGGCATACCACTTCATGGACTAATGTGTACATAGTGCCTTCCTTTTGAGCTCTTCAAGGAGCTCCAGCAAAGACATAAAAAGGTGTTTAATACCAACCCGTTCAAGTGCATTAACAAAACAGAGAGTAAGAGCATTGATTTCAATGACATGATTCCTTTTTTCCACCCTGACAGCATACCAAAAATTGCCAAGCTTGCCTGTAGAAGAAGTGTTACTGCCTACCACTGCAGTAATACTGCCTGAAACGGCAGCTGCTGCACCGCTGGGCTTTGTTTCTTCCCAGGGAACACATACAAGCCTCGTGCTGGGGACTGTCACAAAAAGGTGTTGAATTCCTATGAATACCTCCTAGAGTCCCAGCCTGGTCATGTATTCTGTGGATTTCGAAGGAATTTTTCCTGGTACACATAGTCCTTTCCTGCGTTAATGAGAACCTAGCTGCTGCGGCATCGTCCAGACCTCTTTACAGCGTCAGTAACAGTGTGAAGTTCAAATACGTTGGGTCACTAAACACCGCCTTGCCCTAAATCAGGCTGTCCTCGTTCGCAGCCAGTAGAAAAAGCCTTTCTAGGGCTGCTCTCCCAGCTTAAAATATCCGTGGGCAAAGTCATGACTTAACTATTCATGACCTTCTGCTAACTTTCCAGGATGGCTGCAGTGAACTTGAAAATTTCTACAGTTGTGTTTCACAGCAGCTCTCCTGAAGATAATTAGTTGGTTGCATAATTGCACAATTGTTCCTGTTGATTTCTGGAGTGTTTCCCTTCCTCCTTTTCTCCCTCTGTGGTTAATTAAACACACAAAATTATAGTTTTAAAAATTGTTTTTAAGGCAAATGCTTGTTAGGGATCAGAGGAGCTGTGTGGGCTGCTGAACGTTGTTTGTCTGAGAGATTCATCCCTGATAAACACGAGGTCCACAGAAACTAAGCAGATGTTCTGACGCTGTTGTGAACTGATATCACTATGAATAGAGTTTACACGCTACATCTTGTAGGAAGCAACGAAACAAATCTGTTCTTTATGAACCTCAGTAGGAAATGATAGGTGCTTTGAAAATGAGATTACAGGTGTCATTAACACTGACCTACTCAAAGAGCGGTTGTTCTAGCTGTAAGTATTTCAAGAATATCTGTCATTAAGATATGCTTTTGGTAATGGTAAAGAGCCGTAGCTGAGTACTTTCCAAGACAGCAATTTTCCCTTGGAAAACACAAATCTACTGAAAGATTTCACATGGTCATTTGCCAGTTTTTTAAATGGGATGTTTTGATAAGGTCAGAAAATGTAATTGAAACTTTTGTTATCTAAATTAATGGGGAAGGTACCAGGCTGATTTGATGTGTCTGAAGTGAAGTGCTTCAGGGTTATTTGTTTTCCTTGTTTCCTGGAGAATGTATTTGTTTGCTTTGTACTTGGTAAGAGAGGATGTTTTAAAGTCTGGATGTTTTGCCATTTCCAGTGGAATGGAAACTTCTGGTTTTAAAACAAACCAACCACCAAAACCGCTCTGCTTGGAGGAGGTGAGTTTGCTGCTTGTTTGCCTCTGTGCTCCACACTTGAGCAGGAGAAGAAATAAAATGCTGTTACTGGTCATGATTCTTGTCACACAGCAAAGTCCTGATGTTTTTAGAGAAAGAACAAGGGAAAACCTTGGCAGGATTTGTCTAGCTTTCAGAAACTGTTGGTGAGAATGTTTTGTGATGTGGTAAACTGAAAGACATGAGTCTATAGTAATATTTGTTAAAATTAAAATTTTGAGGACTGGAATTTCTCTCAATATAAAATAGCTTTGAGCGATAAAGTCCAGATACTTGTTAAGTCTCTCAGTATCTGTGGTAGGAAAAATCAGCCAAAAATTGAAATGTAATTCTAATGAGCAGCAAAAATTTCTGCAAAAAGAAAACTGGCATTTAGATTTCTGACTTAAAGGGAACTCAAAAGGGACTAGAGGCCATCTGCACCCCTGCAGATCTCTCAGATAAAGATGAAAGTCCTGATCTTTCACCACATACTCTAAGTTTGTCTGGCAACTTAAATATTGCATGCTTGAGTCCTTGATGCCTGTATTCCAGATGCCATCCCAGTGCAATCAGCCTGGCTGAGAGAATTTTACCTGGCTGAAATACACCCCCGGATTCTGGAAATGCCAACACCAAAAAGAATTGTAATAGATATTTTCAAGAACTGCTGGTGACTTCTGGAGTCCTGACCATTGAATTCTGTGAAGATATTTGCAGCTGGGTTCCCCAAATCCCCAGTCATGCTGTTCTTTCACTTCCTAGAGAAATCCACCCTTAACATGATGTGCGTATTTATGTTCCTTGCCAGGAAGAGTAGCTTCCAAAAAGCTTTCTTGGTGTTTAAAAAATTTAAAAAAAAATCTGCTAAGTTGCTGAAGGTCAGTGTATAATAGCATGACATCGGATGTGACACCACTGCTAATCTAGTAAGAGAAAAACAGATGTGGGAAGCTCCTGTGATTTCCTGCTTATTAAGATCGGATTTGTCCTGTGGTTCCGAGTCTTTTTTGCCTTGTGGAGATGTGGACATTTAGACAATGCTCTTAAAGATGCATTTGAGAATTATTAAAAGCTGGTTTGGCGTAGTGTCTTCCCTCTCTGCTGTTCGCACTAGTTTAGTAATGAGATAAACGTTATCCCCTTCAGAAGTAATTAGGACAACTGCTTTATGCATGTGCACATCTCAGACAAGTATGAAAATGCTACAGATTTCATAATCTTTGCCGTTTTTTCTAAAGACAATTATCTGAGTTAAGCAAATTCTTCCTGGCTCAGTGGCCAGACTTTCAAACGATGCCTGCCTGGTTTTATTTATTATTTACTACTTAACATCAGTTACGTGTTTCTATTTCCAGTGTCCTATTTTTCACACTTGATTGGATTTTTGTTTGAATATTTCCCAGTGCCAAAACCCTACTTACACCTCTACAGTTGGGAGAGCTGATGGTTCTTGTGGCGTAAGTCTGCACAGACCGGTTTAATTAGTACTCGTGGGGTGGTTTCAAACCCTAAAACTCAGTTACATGATGGGTGGGAGAATGGACTTGAAATCTCTCTTATTTTTCCTGTAAATTTATGTTATGCAATCATACATTCCTTCCCTAAAGCTACAACAAGAGTGTATTTATCCTTTCTTGGTGTCTAATAGCATTGCCAATTATCATGAACCTGTAAACAAGAAACGCCAAAGGCTCGTTAATTTTAAAACCAAAGTGAAAACGTGGTCTGAGGTGATGCTCTAACGGATGCCATAAGGGTGGCCAGGTGAGTGTGAAAGCACATCAGGGGTTATTAGCTGAATCCCCATAACTCCAATCTGCCCAAATGAGCACACCGCAAGCAGATGTTTTACTGCCTTCACTCAGCGTGGTGCGGCTGCCGTTCAAGCCTTGGAAATACCAGCTCCTTGAATTAACAAAGAAATCCAAGGTTGAAGGTAATGATGTCTGAAAATAAACTAGAAATGGCAGGCTGGTGAAAATTAGGCAGGGTTGATTAAAATGAACGTGAGGATCTCTAGTAGTGTTTAAATACACCTGCCAGTGTGAGATCATTTGGAACTTGTTGTTCGTTTGATCGTGTGCCCGCTTGCACATGTCCCATATCCTTCTCTGAGAATTTAAGTGACGTGGTGTGGATGGGGTAGAGCAAGGAGAGAGGGGGATGTAAATTTGCTCGTAAGAATTACAGCCTAAATCCCCGTTATCTTTGTAGTTCCCTCGTGACCCTGCTCCAGTGTCCATCAAATCGATGAAAAGACTGCTCTTAACTGAGTTAACGTCGGAACCCAGAAGAACAGAGCTGTTCAAGGTTTGTCTGGATGCCCACGAGTCAAGAATTGAACGATGCCATTGTAGTCCCAGAGCTTGCCTTTGGCTGCAGCATCTCTGTGTTCATTGAAATGGCAGCACAAAGTGCTTCTTGAGGCTTTGACTCTTTTCATCGGAGACTGATGGGGCACAGATGGCAAATACCACAGTCCTTGCTTGTTCCAGTGTCTGCAGGGAAACCGTTCCTATGAAAAAGGGCTGCGGGGTCAGACGCGTGCACTTCTGTAAGATTGAATCCTCAGCTGGAATTGCATCTGCTGCACTCCATTGGTTTTACTTTTGCTTAACAGACCATAAACAATTTGTTTACATAGACAGCTTTTCATCTTCCACAGTGAATCATAAGTGAGTTCTCTAGGGATCAATCCCTGGTCTGGTTGTTGCTTTTCATTTATATACCAGGCTTGGATGATTTAGATCATCAGTGTTTCCATCTGAATTCAAAGGCAGCTGGTTTATGTCCTTTTCCTTGCACAAAGGATCTTACTAAAAATCTACATTATGGATCTGGCAGATTAAGGTTTGCTTTGAAATACTTTGCTATAAACTGGAAAAGAGATGTTATGACCCATTTGCCACAGAGAAGAGAACCCCAGTCCATCAATGCTAAAATACAGGTCCCTCTCTCCAAGTCATCATACTTTAATGGTCCTCTGGCGATAATGATGAGCTTTTACTCTGTATGTGCTATTGACTAAAGGGAGAGAGAATGTGCGTTACAGAGGGCCAGTGTCTTACAGACAGAGCCAGAAAAAAGATCTGGAAGGACAAAATAGGCTGAGGCAATGCCCTAAAGGTGACCAGGTGGGCATGAGAGTATATCCAAGAGTTCTTGGCTAATACCTGGAGTTTTTGTAACAGAGTCTGAACATCTGTGCTGTAGTGCCATGGGATGAGCTACAGCTGTAAGCCTCCTGAGAAGGGTGGCCTGGGGCTTGGGAGTATCTGGAACCAGAGAGAATTGGAGAGCGACCCTCTCTTACCTGCAGAGTTTCACGCCCAAGGCATGACTCGTTTTTAGTCATCTGCATAGTAACCTACAGAGCAAGCATGGCACACGATTCTCCTGAGTCTCAGGTAAAAACTGCTGGCTGTGTTTTGAAGAGTCTGAATTTAATTTTAATTTTTAGATTTTTTTTTTAATGTACTTTTTACACTTTTACATATCTGATTCAATGTACTTGTGTTTGTGTAGTTCTGCCTCCGATGGCTGAAGGTCTCCAAAATGACTGCCAGCTGTCCATGTTTCACATATCGTTAGTTATTTAAAAACTAACCTCTCCTTCTTCTGGAGCCCTAATAATGTATGAATATTGATTAAAAACATTTCCCCTGAAATGTCAGTGTTGGGGGTGATTTCTCTTGCTCAGTTGCAAAGAGGTAACAAAGATTAATAGACCATGGTGTTAGCATTAACCTTAGAGGAAAGCAGATGCTGCAGCTACTTAGTTGTGAAAAATACTGGGTAAAGTAGCGTGATTATTCTTTGCAACTGCACCAAATGTACTTAATTCAAATTAAGTCTTAGAAGATACTGCTTTTTCCCGTCAAGCTGTTTATTTAAAAAATTACTTTGGAGCAAATAATTCATTCCCTTCTCACCTTGCATTTGGTGATTGCTTATAATAAGAGTCCACTTTGAGAAGCTGTTGGCTTTTTCCTTCATTACATATACATAGACCCAAAGAATTTTTTATACTCCAGTAAACATAATTTGTATTTCACGACATGTTATGAGTTCCTCATTGTATGAATGTCTCAAAATGAATTTATAAATAATTTTTATGGTTCAGTGAGAAAAGCCATTAAGGTGTTTAAAATGTTTGGAAGTGCAGGAGTTGAAAGAGTAGTTTGATATATACGGTGCAATGGGAGTTGGGAGCTGTAAAGGAATGCTGTGCAAAGAAATCTAGAGGGCTTCCACTACAAATTATTAAAATTACTAGTGGTAGAAATAGTATAGAAGAGAATTTAAAGATGAAGGAACATGACCAACTTCTAGTAATAATAGCACAGTGTTCGTTTTCTTATTGTAATCTACTTAGATCAAGGTAAATGTTAAATGCATTTTTAAATGTTCAAGTAAATATGTACAGGTCTTCAAATAATCTAGCTGACAAGGCATTACCAACAACTCCTGTCCCTCTCACCCCTGCAACTGTTTAGTCTAAGAAATGCCGCTTGTGATCCTGCAAAAATCTGGTGTTGCGACTCCAGGCTGGCCTGGCAACTCTTAATTACTCTGGACAACAGAACATCTAAGAAAACCACTGTATTATGTGAATCCTGGAATCTCAGAGATTAATTTCTGTTCACGCATTTCCTTTTTCTCCTCCAACACGAGAACCGTAGTGCTAAATTCATGGGCAATGTGTAAGTTGAGTGAAGTATGAGTCTGTGCTGAACTATATCAACTTTCTGCAATGAATTGCTCAATCACCTTCATTTGGGAGAAGAGCAATTAATATCAGATCTAAATAGCTTACATGTCCCAGGGTCAAGTTTCTTAATTCTATTTTTGTATGGCACTTTTAATTAACTTAGAATGAGCATTTGCACATAGAAATATCAATGCAAACGTGTGCAAGCATTTTTATATATGTATCCAGCTGCCACGCTCTTCAGAAAGGGATTTTGTTTCATTCTGGTTGCTCTTGCCAACTTTTCCGGGGAATGTGCCAGCATTAGCCGACAGTCAGAAGAGGGACCAGGGCTCCAGCACGTACACAAATGCCCACGTTCAAAATGATCCCTACCCATTGAATCCCATGATAATAGATTATATTTCTACGTACTATTTATTTAATTGTCTAAAGTAAATTACTCAATCTCTTTAACGTTATTTTAGTCACCAGCTAAATGATTACACTGCTGATTAGCAGCCCCAGAGTATCATGTAGTTTTAAGGCAACTAGTTTTGATGAAGTATGAGTGTTAAGGCTGGCAGGAGAGGTGCTGTCATCCAGCATAGTGATCTTTATTCTCAACAAAGGCCTTTTTCAGCATGTCAATTTATATAATGTATTTATATTGTGTTCAGGTTTGCTTCATGGTCTTGGAAGACAAATACTAACCTTCTGCATTTAAAAAAAGTAAACACAGCATAAAACCCAGTTATTTATTATTTCAAATGCTGGTTGTGGAGGAAGGCTGTGACCGATAGGAAATAAACTGAGTGTTTTTCTAGGCTACTGCTAATAAACTGATAGAAGAACTTTAATCCTCTTGAGGATTAAAATGTCGTAGTTGATAAGGAATTTTCTTTATGTAACTGCTTAAGTCAAGCAATTAATTTAAACAAACAAAAACCCAACTCCCCCCCCCCAACCCAACAACCTAAAACCAAAAGCATTTTCTGAAGAATGCTTCCCTGCTAGAAAATGATGAAAGACATACGTCAGTTTTGTCAGAGTTTTACTGTAAAGCAGAGAATCAAAGTGGCTAATGGTTCTGGTCTAGTCTCTTGACCGCCCCCCTCTTTTCGAATCTCAGGTTTTGAGATGACTGGAGCGTGCAGACATTTAGAAGGACAGGTTAGCTTATGGTCTCTCATTGAAGCTGTCAGTGAGTGTCTGGGTAGGCTTTTCCTTGAAGGAGACACTTCACTAAATAATACATCTTACATAGCATGTAGGGATTGCCATGGCAACAGTTCATTTTGAATTAAAAAACAATTAGATATTAAAACCCCACATAATCCATCACTATGTAAATTACTGCCAAGGGGCAGGTAGTGACTTAAACATCTTCATTTCCAGGGGTTAAAAAAATAATTCAATTCGTGTTTTAATCTTGAATTGTTTCTCTCCAGTTTTTTTTCTGAAATTACATCACTTAAAGAAGAGGATGGAGTAAGGTCTTCAGGAAATGTCTCCTGCCCAGGGAAGAGATATGTGGCAGGAGTAGAAGTACTGGAATGGACATTTTTTTTCCACTAATCCATTGTTATCAACTGGACCATGGCTGGATGGATTGAAACCAAGTGACTGCATTTGGATGAGCCTCGATTCTTTGGTTCCCTGCTGAAATCAGTAACTTGACTTCATGAGAATCAAGGTTTTTGCCCTTTTCAATTTCAGGGAACACTTCAGTTCTAGATTCATGTGAATTTGGGGAAAGGTGGACCAAGACAGGTTTTTTTTCTGGTAGAAAATGGTGCAGCTGCAGGACAGGAAGGCTTTTCTTTATCATTACGCAGTATCCTTTTAAATCCTGGTGCAGCATAACATAAGGAAACGGGCTGTGATTTCAACCTGCAGCCTTTAGGTGCAAGAACTGGACATATTTCTTAGAGACATCGAGGAATGAGAGTCAGTTAAAACAACTGGTGTCAGGTTTTTCTTATGAGATTTGGTGCATTTAGACATTCCTGAAAATACTTCAGGTTTTAATTTCAAATTATGTTTGTGTTGAAGTATCTGCAGGAGGTTTTAAAGTAAGATAATTTGTTCTGTATGGCTCTTGCACTGCACCAACAGAGACAGCTGAGATCTTAATGAAACTGGAGGTAGGGGAGAGGAAAAGACATGCAGAAAACCCAACCACCGCTCTGGAATTTCACTGCCCTTACAATTCCCCTACTGTACCTATGGTAAGAGGTGCCAGACTAGTCAAACATGCAGGTTCGCTTTCACTTGAGCTACATGAATAAATTACATGCTAAGGAAATGCCATCTAAGGCTCTTGACAGCCTCTTATCACCTCTGGTTTAGCAAAGGCCTGTTTGCATTTGCAATTACTGAATCAGTCTCTTGTGGCCTGAGCTGCTACTTCAGTACACAAAATGTTTCCTCAAAGAAGTGGTTGGTGTAGTCGAGAGGAATAAGATTTTACTTGATGCAATGATGCTCCTCCTTCATTTTAAGCACAGGGGTGAGCCTAACAACTTCTGAGACTTAAAGCACATGCTTATCGCTTTATATTTAATTGCCATGTTAAATAGAAAAGGGCTAAAACACTTTCCAATGTGTTTTGGTAATTTGAGAGCTATTAAAATAGTTTTCCAAAGAATTAATCTACAGCTTCATCTTCAATACTACTTTCAGCGGATGGGCAAAGCCTGTGTCCCACCTTGCTCTGCTTGCAGCGTTAGAGCTGAAAGGAGGGCGAGTGCCTGGTCTCCTACCTTCAAACAGCCCCTCGCACACTTACGCTGCTCGGCTGTCGCACACCGTTGTCGTGACACTGCCTGCAAACTCCGGGAGGGTGTAGTGAGCGTGGCTCCGTTTTGAACTCTAGACATTAAAGCGTTGCTGAAGAGCCTGCTGTGCCATGGAGGACAGCAACTTTGGAGACTTCTAGCAAGCACGACAGAGGGTACCCTCTGAGTAATGTCTTTCTCATGGCGAGCATCCTTAAAATGCAAAAGAAAGAGGAAAGGGCTTGTCACGGGCTGGATATCTGTTTTACCAGACCCATGTGCCTCGCTGAATAAAAGATCATCTACTAAAAAGATGGGGCTGGCTCCAATGAGTCACCAAGCAGTATGTCTAAAGCCTTAAAATCCTGCAAAAGGTGCCTTGCTAGGGTGGTTCTATCGTGTGCCACACAGTGGGCAGAATACAGTGAGTAAATGACTGTATTTGGGAATGGAAATAATTGCTTTTGGATTTGCGAGCTGCAACCACAAATTATTTCCTGCACCCCTGTTGTCAGAAGAAACTGTTCTCTTATTTCCAGTCGAGAGACCCTTTGTGTGGCTGGTGCTGTCTGCCATGATTAGGTGGAGTATATTGCACTAAAAAACTCCTTAAAGTCTTATTGAGGTAGAAATGTCCAATTCCCTTTTGACCGAATTGATGTCCTGTAATGATAGTGGCTTTACTTTAATTAAAACAAATAAAAAGACAAACACCACCCCCACCACGCCCAACCAACGTATTGCTAGTGACTAACCTTTAGTAGGAAATTATCACTTTGTCTTTCAAAAATGTTCATTGGGCAGCTTCTTAAATATTTTATTTTCATTAATGAAAACACTCTGGTGTTTTTGTGGAGGAAGCTAGCTGGTTTTGCAAATTCCTTGCAGGGGTTGAAAACTTCTACCTCATTTCCTAGGGCGTTAGTCTGCGAGCAAGGCTTGAAAATGAGAGGTTTTCTCGATTGCTGGAATTCCACAGTAAATGTCAGTATGAATAGAATTAGAATTTTTATATATCACCACCCCTCTCTTCCGCTGTAGGTAGGCAGCGAAATACATGTGCTGGCTAATGGTAAAATGTCATTGCTCTGTTGTAAGCACTTGTGGGTATAATCCAGATGTGGGGTGATATTTTGTCTGCTAGAGGTCAGTTTAGAAAAGGGCATGGAGAAAGAAGGGGAAGGAAAAGGGCATCCTGTGAGCTGGAAGTGATGGTAAAAGTTTTGTCTGTGCTGGAAAACTGCTGCTTAACTGACGTTGGTGTAATTGAACAGCACCTTTCCACTTCAGAATTAGATAAATTGGTACAGAAATGCTTTTTACACAGGTAGCTTGTCCCTGCGGGAGCAGGAGCTGCTACCTTGGTGGAAAGCACCTTCATGACTTGCAGTGCAAGTGCGCGGAAGCTCGATTTTTACAGATAAAGGTTAATAAAGGTTAACGTAGCTGTGCAGAACCATCGAAATGACAATAATGGCATGAACTCGGAATAACAGCAGAACCGCTTCTGGGTTTTGTTAGAAGGCAGCACAGAGGCAATTTATGTATGGCAAATTCCCTCTGCTGCCGTGGCCGGAGGCACTCGTCACCGCTGGCTGTCGCATCCCTGAGAGAGGGTCCCTTCTGCTCAGGAGCAGTTGGGGTGCAGCGGCAGCTCTTTCCCAGCCTTGTTTCAAGGACAGAGGAGTTGTAACTAAGCTAAAGCTGGTGGTGCTGCCATGCTTGCATTAAACATGAGGGGGTGTGCTGCTGCCTGTGATCTATGTAAAGCAGATGATAATGTACTCCCGCCTCTTCCTCAAAACTCGTATCGATCGGAATAACGAAAGGTCGTCCACTAAATCTGTCGTTCCTTAAAACAAGAGTCTCTCTTCACAGGACAAACTGGCTGAATGTGTAACTTCTATTTTGACTGGTGATCCTGTGTTGGCGTGATTGGGTTTGGGGTTTTTAAGTGAGCAGAAAGATGGAAGTGGCATGTTGGTAAAGGTTCCTACATCTCTTCTTCGCCCCCTCTGCTCCACCCAGTGTCTGGTAGGAGTGCTCGCCAAATTAAGTTTCCATCTTAACTCTTCCTGACATTTTCTCCAGGATGCTACGGTCTGCTTCAGGGATTTGTAGTTTAACATGCTAGTCGTTCTTATTGCATGGAAAAGTGAACTGTAAAAATTGATACGGGCTGTTTTTGTTGTGCACTGTTTAATTTTGGATGATTGCATCAAAGGATGCACTTGAAGGATGTCAGCAAGTGTGGTAGGCTGAGGGTCTGTTGTTCTTAATTGGGATAACCTGATAAGGAAAAATTTTTATTCCAAGTATTGATTTAAAAAGATACTCTTGTTGAAATGGAGAAACTCAAATTATGTCAGGAGGTAACCTGAAAGAGTACAACAAGCTTTTTTACCCTCAAGTCAGCCTTTTCTGTTCCAAACTATAGATAAAAATCTGTAAATAATAATATGAGATTATGCTGCTAGCTAATACAAATTTTTTTTTTTTTTTTTTTTTTAGGGCAGTTCCTGCACAAATTATGCTGAGGACCGTATTCTGTATTCTTAAAGAATATCTTAAGAATAATGGTATATCCAGTTTAAGGAAATTCTGGCATGCAATAAGTATTTGAGTCAGTATTAAATAGCCAAGTCTGTTGATTGGATGTTCTGTAGGAGTTTTTCGGAAAAATTCAAATAATGCTATTAAATATTGATGTTCCTATATGTTAAGTTAATAAGTAAATGAATTAAGTTGTTATGTTTCAAAAGTCTAACATGTTTGGAATGTAATGAAGCAAAATGTTCTGTTTTCATTTAAAAAACAAAACAAAGCAATTAACAATGGAATGATTAAAACCAGGCTTGTAATTCAGCTTGTGTCACGCTACCCTGCGCTTCATTTCCGAATAACTGGGACTATCTGTGTTGCTTGACTGTATATTAAATAACGTTGGTTGGCCTGGTGATTGCTGCTGGACCAAATGTGTACTGTGCTCTGCTTGTTTCCTTCAGTGGAGATCCTCGGTGTGGGTCTTTTCTTTCTACTTCTCCAGGAGCCTTGTTTCTGAGACTGATTTTCATTATCTCAGGAAAAAAGTGAAAATAAATCCAGTCTTTAAAAATGGATTACACAACCTTTTCACAGGATTTTTTTTCATGAACTGCTACCATTAATTAATGGCTACAGAAGCAATCTAATTGGGGAATAGAAATAATATCACTTGCTTGATACAGTGAAGCAACAAAATACACATGTTGAAGAACAGATATAGAAGTTTTATAGCTTACTTAAAAGGGGGGGGAACCTAAAGCCTTCAGGAATATTACAATTGCCTCATGTACAAAGAATGTGCAATTAAATAAGCAATTAGTTATGGATTATTCACTCAGCTTGACTGTTGGATATTTGAGTAGCACGTTAACCTTGAAATGACTGCTTTTATAGCCCTTATTGTTCACCAATAAATTAGATCTGCATTAAAAAAAAAAAAAAAAGACCCTTCCTGGGCTTGATCTTGCAAAGAAATTTCACTGCTGCTTATTGTACCGCAGCTGGGAGGCATCACAGTGGTATGAGCTGGGTGCACATATGGAAGAAGATCTTCCCTGTTTAAAATACTTTTAAATAACCACGGGGAGAGGAGAAGAGGCAGAGCGCTTTTCTTCAAAAAGGGCAAAGCTTTGCAAAGAACTTAAAGGTCAATTGTTTTTTAACCAGTCAGTCTCTATAAAAGCAGAAAACCTTCCTCTGAATCTTACCGAGTCCAGCACCCAAATGCGGGCGTCCCTTCCCTCTCTCAAACTCATCCCATTATTAAGGTTATTCCAAACTGGGCAGGAATTGGCCTCTTGCAATGACAGGCAGCCTCAGGTCGTGCTTCCAGGACCACGTAATAGAAAGGATTTTTTTTTACAGATAGTCTCACCTTATCTATTGCAGCAAGGGAGGAGAGAGAAAATACGGCATGAGACTATTCCATAGGATCGGTCGGCAAAGTGCACTCACTTGAACACGCGCAGCAGGACTTGTCTATGCAGCAAAGGATTGAGATGTGCACCGAATATGTTCTACTTGTTTGGATGTTCAGTGGCACGCTACCTTGGTTATAGGTGTGCTCCCAAACTGGCACCATAGGCCTGTGTAAATTGGCAGTAACTGGAAGGTATTTTATAAAATGAGTGTAATTAGATCAGAATTGAGCTAACTTTTTTTTCTGAACAGCGTATGTATGTACTCCACCCGCTTTGTTTTGTCCAACAGCAAAAGCAATGTTCAGCTTCAATGTGTTGGCACCTCATTTTTCTTCCAGTCTTGTCTAACCAGGTAATGTGGTTTTTTGTTTCTTGTTCTCGGCTACCTTTCACTGACTGATACATATCTGCTTGGTCTCCTTTTTCTCGTTTCAAGTTAAATAAATAGGAAAAGAAGGTAGTTCAGAGATATTGGTTGCTGTCACAAAAACACATGTGTCTGTGCCCTGTTGCTGAAATTCATTATTGCATTACCCTGGTAGAGACCACTATGTTTCTGTCTGACTGCACAAGCTAAACAATCTAAGGTGATTGCTATTAAATGCCTCCTTGCATTTCTCAATGCAATCTATCACCAAATAAATTCCAGATGCAGTCAAACGAAATCTAAAGCAAGCACATCCAAAGGCACTGAACTGTGCAAAACAACTGATACAACACATAGCTAAAAACCTTCCTCGTGAGACCGGCTCACGATGCGACGTCTGAAGGGCAGCTGATGGAAGCGGTAGTGTTTGGCGTTGTCTGCCATTCGCCTTGGCGCTGACACCCTGTGCCCCTCAGCAGCTGATAGAACTTTTGATTGTGCTCGTTCTTCTCTTTGTCCCAGGTGTGATCCCAATGGTAGCAGTCGTGTTTCTTCTTCTGCATTATTCGTTGGTAGAAAGAGGGATCAAGACAGACGAGAACGCCCCTTCTGTTGAAGACTCATCATTGTTTGAAGTGCTGATGGAATTGTATTCTTCATTATTGTATTTGTTACCACATCAAAACGAGAAGAGAGAAGCAGCTAACTAAACCCTAGAAGAAAGATGATTTCTTTTTTTTGTTTCCCCCCCTGGTTTCACCTTCAGATTCGTTTTCAGTGTAATGAGTCGGAGCAGTGTATTGTACCAAGCACTAGAGACATAAAAACATGGTCACTTAGCAGAAAGAAAAGCTGAAGAAAATCCCACCCTTCTTGTGAAAGAGTTGGGTTTTACCTTTCCATTTTAATGCTTATAGGAACAAGTAACGTCACATCAGACACCGCATTCTTTTCAGGGATCTGATGCGGGGCCAAATACTTTTCTTGGCAATATTTAAAACCCAGGGCAAACTCCTTGGCTGTTGCATACTGGCAAAATGTTGTTTCTCCTAGGGATTAATGAGTTAGCTTGTTCAGAAATCTATCCACAGGGACTATGTGGATCTCCAGTTGAAATACACAGTATGCTTTATGTTTAGGAATATTTAGGGATATAGGATACATTAGGACTTCCGCTACTTTTTTTTTTTTTTTAATGTCATCATAAAGAAAGAACAGGCCTATGGTTGAATTTAGCAGTTTCCATGCTTTAATAAAGAGAAGCAGGGCTAGGCAGACAGATTTCCCCCTGTACACCATCAACTGATCACACTAGAAATGTAGAATGAAGTTTTCATTGCTTAAAGGGGGAAAGCTGGTATTTGAATTCAAAATAAATCAGAAATATTAATCTATTCAAGAAACGAGTTTAATGATGTATTTAAAAACTATTAAATTAATCTTTCTCACTAGTGGCACAGCCTAATCGTTCTTTGCAAGCAGGGGGAAGAAAGTAAAGCAATATCATAAAAGATCAAATAGTGATTCAAAATTAATTAATCCAGCATTATATAAATCAGGTAGCTTCAATAAAAATACTAGTTCAGTATTCAGTTCTTATGGGCAAAATTAAAAATAAAAAATGCCTTAATTAGTGCCTTTTCATTCAATCCAGCTGACCTATTTATTTTTAATTGAGCTACAGGGTGCTAAACATTCTGTGAAAGTGATAATTGCAGTAGTAAACTTTTTAACATTTCCCTCTGGACTTAATACCTTGTTTTCTGGTGAATATCTCAGAATAGCGGAGAAAATTGGTACCTTGCTGTGCTGGGAGTTGCTGTTCTGCTTCTTTGGTTGCTGACCTGCTTCATGTTATGTAAATAACTCCTGGCTCTTGTTACCACGTCTTTGCTTTGAATATGCCAACATTTACTTTGCATGCCATGGTATGTGAACTAGTTAAAAGAACTGTTTGAACGGACAGTAGCGTAATAGATAGTGTTGGTAACTTTAATAATTTGTAAAATTAAAAACATGGTACGCTTGACAATTCTTTTAAGGTACTATTACTTTTATATTATATTTACACCCAATATGCCTCTTTGCACTGAAGTTTTCTTGCAATCCTAGAAGTAGACGTGTTGTCCTGAAACAGTTTCATCCTTAATAGATAAATGAGAGAGGAAAACCGGACCAGAGACAGAGTGAAGAAGGGACTAAGAACTTCTCACAAACCTCATCGCAACATGACGAACATGAATAATGTTATCGTGGCCAGTGACGTGAACTGGAGCTGAACGACTGGTATTACTGATAAACTGATATTTCCCATTGCTGTTTTACTAACTTTCTTTCTGGAGATTCAGATTTTACTGACTTTCCCAAACGCTAATACCCAAAAATGATTTTCAGCATTGCAGCCTGAAGAATAGCTCCCTCAAAATAGGCTCTTCTCAAGCTTTCACAGGAAGAATTAAAGCTAATCTGAATGCCCAATGCTGAGGCCTCAAGTATTAGCATCATTTTGGCAGCTCTTAGGTGAGGTTGTGAAAGCAGCTTTGTTACAGACTCTCTGAGAAAAATATTAAAAGCCCAGATAAGATTTATGCAGTCCCCACGGTGGTTTTTAATGAAGATGAGTTAGGTGTCTAAGCCTCACGTCGATTCCGATTCTGGGGAAGGCAAGAGCATCCTAAGCTGGCCTGACTCCTCCAGCGCTTAAGTATGTGTTTAGCTGCTAGCACGCAAGAAGTCAGTTTGTATTATTCACTCAATTTAAAGGCTCAGCATCTTATAGAATTGAACCCATAGATCTAGTTCATTCTGCTGGATCATAAATGTGATTCCATCTGGCTGACAACATTTGTAGCCTCCCTGAAATGCCTGTACGCTCATACACATGACAAACAACTTCTGCAGGTCGAATGACCTGTAACGGGAAGAACAAAAGCAGCAAACAAACACGAATTGGATTTTGGCTTCTGTCTGGTTATTTTCTGCCTCCCTTTCTGACCACCTGATGCAGTGAGGAGAAATGTTATAAAAGGCCAACGTCTGGAAATCTTCAGCCTCGTGTTAGACTTTTAAATTTTTATCTCGAACACCTAAATATCCATTCCCAGTCCCAAATATTTGAAAATCACAAACCAGGATCTCTGAAAATGATGTCTTCTGCTTCATCAGCGTTAAAGGCACGATGGCGTATTTTCAAGTTTTGGCCGCTGTCTTAAAATATCTTTTAATTGAACAAAACTTATATTCTCATACATTCCAACAGCAATGGCTTGAGGATCACTTTCAAATGATATAAATCACAAGAGTTGCCACTACCAAAGATGAGGGTTGACTTTCCTGACTATACAGAGCAACCCCATTGTCCCTGTCACGTATTAAGGTAGATGTATGCACACACATTTTGTAGCCCAAGCGTCCAAAATGAGACCTGAGCTTACATATTACCTAATTTTTGGTAAAAGCAGTGGGAACATCCCCTGGAGACTTACAACAGAGCTGCTGTTGTCCTGAAATTGTTGTGCACCATCCCTAGGTAGGAGATAGTGTGCTGATGGCAGTCGCTGGTCTCTGAAAAATAATATGGTCCCATGCAGAAGACGACAACTGTTGAATTGTCTCACGTGTATGTGCAGGACAAGCCCTGCTCTCCTCCTGATCGTCCTTCTCCCCTCTCAGACTGTCCCACAGAGCTGCTGGTTGCCCGTAAAGCAAACCCAGAGTGTCAAGCTCTGAAGTCACCACTCCTTGCCAGTTTTAGTGTCGCTATTCTTTATGCAAAGCATCGTTAATGAGTTATTCAAACAGCTGTAGCGGAGATAATTTTTCACTAGCTGAAGGAGCTACGGACCACTAGAGCGCTGCAAGCAAACCGAGAGCACCAGTCTTTAGTTCAGAAATGATATACAATGAAAGGGTTAGGTGCGTCTAGAACAGCAGCGTACCACTTGGGGATGGAAACAAATGAATACAAACAAGGAAAAGCTTGAATAGAAGGAGTTGCAGGTCTCAATTCTGAGATCTCAGCGAACCCTGCGTACAAGAAGATGATCAAATGCTACAGAAGGTTAAAGCTCAGCACCTCCTCATTTCGCCTTGGCTTGTGCAGAGCATTCAGTTCAGGTTTGCGTGGCATTCCCGGAATTGTCTGCGAGCATCTGAAAGGAACATTTGGGAAATTCGAAATGAAGATTAGCTGCGATCAGAAGCCAGCACCTATGTTTCAGCCTGACTTGAGAGGAGGCTGTTTAATTCTCAGACTTGCCATGCCAAGTGAATTTGCAATAAAGAACTTCATTATTTATTGATTTTAGAGATGGATGTGGACATAAATACTGCTCTAATTGTTTTAAATTTCCAGAATTGCATCTGAGTTTCAAAAGCAGCCCAAGACCTCTGAAAGCCTTGTACTCAACACCATGAACCTGAATACGACTCCAAACTTTATAGCAAGGACCAGGCATGGTTTGAATGGTCAGACTTTGCTCTTAAAAGCTCTCTAGTGCTTATAATGCTTTATAAGCCGAGGATTAAGTGATCTCACAGGAGGTAAAAGCATACTGAAGAACAGAGATGGAGACAGCTCACATACTGTGCGCCTTGTGATCCTACAGACCTTATCTGGGGTAGCACCTTTGAAGTGGATGGAGTTAATCCAGGTCTTCATCACTGTAATGCAGATCAACTTGTGGTCTGCATGTTCATCATGTAACACAGTAAAATCTAAGGTTCTTCTCCTGGCACCAGTTGCTTCTAGACTAAAGCCCTTATAAGTTGCTTTACAAAGGTAATATAAATGAATTTAGATACGGATTCAATTTTCAAATGCTCCCAAGCTTTGAGCATCTACTCAGTAATCCACTGTAGGATTTTGGTTGGACTTCTTATAGTCTGACTGAAAAGCCCTGTTGAACCTAATTAATTTTTTTTCCCCACCATTTAAAAATGGGAAAGAACAGATAATTGCATCTTCCTTAAAGAAGTCTATATGATGAGTTAAATCTGCATGTTTGGCATGATTTCTGTGAAGCCCTGAAACTCCCTCACTAATTCTTTCTTATGGTATAGATGTCCCCTACCAAAGTAGCTGAATATATTTTCAGCACTGAGGTATTTTCCTTCCCAACACCCCTGGGAAGTAAGGGTTGAAGAAACCAAGTGGGTCACACAGATTTGTACTTTGGTTTTTCCAAAAGTGTCTTAAGTTCATGGGAAGTAGATGCTGTACCCAAGTGCTTCTGAAAATCTCTACTCGCATGGCTTGTTCGGTGACACTTTAGGGCTTTGTGGGAGAGTTGAGAAGGGGGGTCCTGATTCCTTAGGGCCCCCACCCTTAAGTACAGGGCCAAGCTTCCAGACCTATGAGACTCTGCCATAAGGCTACTCGCCTTGCTTCTCTGCTTTAAAAAACATGGGAAGACTTTTCCTTTCTGCAGACATGTTTCTAATTTAAATAAAAGGAATAAATCATCCAAGAATGAAATGCTGTTAGTTCCTTGTGAAAGCTTAAGAAAGTATCTCCTGTCTCTGTTATTTCTCCTGTGTAATTTCTGCATTTCTGGAGTTTCTGTAAATTTCTTTAATTCTTCTCTGGTGAGGGATTTCTTACAAAGCTTCAGTCTTAGCAGTGTGTTATTTATGATGCTCTAAAGGCATTTTCTTGTGGACAACTTGTTCTTAAATGATAATGCAAATAAATTGAAATCTCTGGTTGCGAGGGCTCTGTACTGGAGGGCTGTTATAACAGCTCATAAAAACCTGATTTCCAAAGCTCTCCTGAATGTGTAAATAAACAAGGGGGCGGTTCAGCCAACAGTTCTGAGAAGTTTGCCCTCTATCCAGAGCGTGCAATTATTAACTAGAGAAAGGTGATTCGACCCTGGCACTCCGTCCTTGGCTTGGCTCTGCAAGACAGACCACCACTCTCACTCTGGGCTTGATTACAGGCTGCTGCCACACTCCTTATCCAGGGAATTCTAAGAAATGGCTTTTGAAGGGTTCAGATATGGTTTCAGTGTGTTAATAAAGAGCTAATCACCTGTTTAGGATTAGTGATTAAAGAAAGTGTATTAAACTAAATAAAGTCCTTTTATTCTAGAGTAGCTGTATCTGTATGGTTATTAAAGAATATCTATTTCTCTTTAAATTCCTGCCTGACTAACCTTGAATTAACTTTCAAGTGTAGATAAGCCCCTAGACTAAGGTTTTTTTCTGTCTGGAAGGGGTGGAGGGAAGAGAATGAGATCTATAGATAGGGATGAGGAACAGCCACTAATGTAGTCTTCCCATAATGTTAAACAGGAAGGAGACTGGAGCTTGGCCAGAGGAATGGGAATACTGGGACATCTCAGCATCTAGAAAATCCCCATTACAGTATTGTAGGTACAACAGATTCCACAATGTTTTAAAATCAGTTTTGTTTCTCCTGTCACTCTGAAGCTTCAAGTAGCTGCAGATTTAGAGCAGCATGGTACATTACTATATGTTATTATATTAGAGAACTGTACCAATATACAGTCTGTTAGATCCGGGCACAGTTAAGGATTAATGAGTGGCCAGGCAATCTGCCATTTTGATGAATATCAAAACTTCATGTACACAGCTAAAGTGCACCCCAAAGGCTGGCAGAAAATGGCTGGTGTCTCCCATAACCCATTACTGGATTTTCTCACCCCACTCCAAAAGAAGAAATGAATTGCATTTCATTTCTAGCAATCATACATCATTTCACATCCAACAACGTGCCAGATCTTTAATACCATAATTACAGGGTATGCAAAATATCAATCACTGTCTAACTCGATTTGATTACACACCTACTGCTTTAAGTGATAGGGCCCAGCCATGGGTGCCCACCTGGAGGCAGCGAAGTAAAAGTCAAGCTTAATTTGATTGCTGTTCGAAATGAAAGTAAATCACAGCAGATATTGGGATTTAGTGTTTTCAGCACTAGAATTTAACATAAACCAGAGCCTACATAGGAATTCAGCGGGCATTTGGCTGTGGATGTGAGCGCGGGCACAGCGGGAATAGGCAGACTGTAAGTTTTAGGAAGAGCTGCAATCTGACTCGGATGATCCCGCGAAATCAGTTGATCCCCACCGGGTTTATAGGAAGGCCACTGCGTGGTGGTGGTGGTGGTCTGCTGCTTGGGAAGAACCAGGACTTGAGGGTCCATGCAGCTCGGTGGTACAGATAGGCTTTAGGATGTAGCTGCTATGATAACAAATGGATGGGAGGAAGTCCTGCCTGATTAGCCTTTATTCCAATTAGCCTCCCCCCCGCCCCCCCCAGCATTACAACAGCTCAGAGCAGTTCTGGCGTTGGCAGCAAAGATGCTGAAGCTCGCACTTAGCACAGGCAAGTATTTCTGGGCATCAGCAGCTTCTGCGGAGCCTGCAGCAAAGGGTGAGGTGGGACTACATGGGAGAGAGCGTGAGCATAAAAGTGGAGATGATCTGAGAGTCTGAAGGCTGATGGATTTAGCTTGGGGTCCTAGCTAATGAGGCAGGGGTGGGAAAATGATGTTAAATTTGCTAGCGTAATTTGCTAGTCCGAGAGCATAGAAAGCTTTTCTACACTGACTTCAGGTCTTTGAAATCTCCATGTGAAGGGTCCCAAGAATAAAAGGCAAAAGGCCTGTTGGAAATGTATCTCTCTGATGTTGTGATGGAAGTAAAGCACTCTGAGGAAAAATACTGTTTTGGTGCTCCGGTAAGCATTTTGTTTTCGTCTTAGGGAGTAAACAAATAGACAAGTTGCAAAGTGTGAAACCGTCAGTGGGAAAAAAAAATGCACCTCTGAGTGGGCCGTAATAATCTTGGAGGTAACTCTTTGTTAAAAGCTTGTGTCAGGATAAGCCTGGCCTCTTATTCTGGCCTTTCTTTGCTTTAATATTTACAGGTCAACAGGTGCCACTTAAGACAGGGCTCTCCCATGCTCCTATTTGCTTTTTTGCCTGCTAACAGTGTAGCCCAGCCAGCCAGAAACTGCTGGGTAAATATACAGAAAAGCAGAGCCACTTGTGAGGGTGTAAATCGAACAGTTTACTTGATTTCCATTGGTGCAGGGAACAGCTTCAAGTACAGCTCATGTCAAATATTAAGACAGTTTCTTTGGTTAATTCTGCTGCTTTTGGGCTGCTGCTGGCTCTGGCTGTTTCGTTCTGTGCTGACCTGGAGTCAAACACGCTGTAGCAATATTTGCAAGTGCATGTTTTAATTTTACCTGCAGTTTAAATTTTATGAGGCAGTTATGTGTTAGTTAAAGGGCCTTTTGTAATGACTAAAAAGATCAGGTGAATTTTAAAATATTAGACATTTAAAACCTTATTGCTATTTTAATTAAACTGAATTTAAATATCTGAATGACATCTTTGTTAATACGTTAAAGATGTTTAGTGCTATTAATTGATATATAACTGGGTAGCAGTGGATTTATTATGTGGCTTAAAATACCAACTGGTGTGTTAAAGCTATTTCTGCTTTGCAGTTCTATTAAATGCCAACTATAATTTGCTACACAGACTGCTGGAGACCTGACTATTGATTAAGTTACCTACCAGTGTGGGCTCAATATCTGTCAGTGAACATTTTTATAAAATGGGCATGAAATATCTTGTTTGGGAGTATCAGCAATGTGAAGGCTCTGAGCTGAAATCTGGGAGATGAGTAAGATAGGAAGGGGTATGGTGTTTGACTGACATATGAAATAATAAGGTTACTGATGATGCTTAAAAAATAACCCTGCAAGAAGAAAGGGTTGTTATTAACCTGGGGGGGGGGGGGGGGGGGTGTATTTTTTTTTTTTTTTTTTAAATTCTGACCACTATACAGCCTCGCAAGCTGTTGTGTCTGCCTGGCTGAAAAGGCTGGGCCAGGAGGCAAGAGGGTTAGTGGAAGTGATCAGGGTTAGATGATGATCTCAGCTGCGGCCTCTTTTGTAAAATTAAGGGAATTAACCTTCTGTTATCTCTGGTTTTGCCTGTCTTGCTTACTTAACTACAAGCTTTTCAAGGAAAGTTATATAAAACTCTTGACAGAGCCTTATGGCAGTTCAATGTTATGTGAAGAACAACGGTTCTCAAGCTCTTTCCTATTTCATATGCTGTCTTGCGAGCTGGAGCTTCTATTTATATTTTTTCTTCCAGCAAATGATTTGCTTCTCAGGCCTTTGCAATGGAAATTCACTTAGGGTACTCTAAGCAGCATGTTTATAGTGACAAAAACCTAGTTAGACTGTGAAAAAATGTGTGAATGTTTTCAGAAAGTGTGCTTGCTTACTTGCATCCCATTAACATATGGATGCTACAACAGGGACAAGGGCTCATTCTGCTAACCTGTATTCAGACGCATATCGAGGAGTAGACTGCGCCCCAAAGACCTTACAGTCAAGGTAATGAGTGGTAAAGAAGAAGTTTTATTTAGTCTTTTTATTTTTTCAGGTGGGGGACAGAAATAAAATGGTTTGTTAGAATCACATAGGGAATCTGGGAGAGGTTAAGGAAACAAACGTTTTTTTTTTTTTCCCAAAAGTGTTTCTTAAAACAGTGACATCACCTTCTTTCCACCTCTTGAAATCTGGTTTTATTTTGCTCTTAGTCAGCTTTGTATTGACTCTGGAGGCAAGGATATCATTTGGTTTGGGAACAACATGATGTTAACAATCACCCTCTCAGGAGAACACCGCCTTGCAGGCACCTTCCCTTTGTAGCACTGTAAATATGTTGGGTCGTTACATCTCTTGCAATTAACCTTTGCAGAAATGAGCTACGATGTCTTGCTGTGGACAATTAGCCCTCATGGACCCACAGGCTTAAAATGTTTTCCTTTGGACGAAAGTTGTCACTGGTGTAGTTCTGCTGGAGTTGGAGGAGAAGCCGAGTAACGTTGGGTTTTCACTGAGTTTTGGGGGAGGATTTTGAGCAGATTCGTAACCCTGCGCAGCAGAAACGTTACCTCTGCCTGCCTCTATGCTTGTTTAGGCCTTATGCAATTTATGGACCATATCGTTGCTCTCCTTTCAAGATGCCACAGCCATCAGAAAGGAATGTGAGGAGTTGTTAAAGGTTCGCTAAGTCATCGAACCATTACCCCAGCATGGGGCACCTTTGCTAATGTAATGATATTCATGAAAGAGCCAGAGCACAAAGGAAGGCAATCTAATAAATACCTGAACTTCAGAAGGCATAATGTCACCGCAGGTCATTTTTCTAAATTATTTAAGAACAGTGTTTGCTATGCACTTCTACAATTTCTCAGGTGAGGATTTATTACCTTTTAATTCACTTAAATATTTAAAATTTATTTGATTTGGGAGGAGAAAGCAGACAGGAAGGTAAGAAAAATGGCTTTGCTCCCTTTATGGAAAATTTAAGTGATGCTACTGGTATTCACTTTCAGCTAGAGGACTCGAGTAAGATGTATGCAGATCATTTATTGTGAGTGTCTTTTACACTGCTTTGGCATAACAAAGACTCCTATGTGAAAATTTTCCATAGTGCAGTAGGAATTAGAATAATACTTATGCATTTTGCCTCACAGTAAAAATATTCTGAAGTTTAGTGTGTATTAATAGAGTCCTGTGAGATGCATCGACAAAAACAAGCTTTAAGTACTCTATATGCATAGAAGTGTATTTTTTAAATAACAAAAATCCACCTCAGATAAAAATTGTAGATGTAGGTGTGGCCTGAACCAGAAAATTTCACTTGTGTATCTTTATGAAGGGAAATAAATCATATGACTCTTCAATTCTGTATTTAAATATATAAAATTTTTTTTTCTGGTTTTGATTTATGATTTCACATCTCTTCAACATCATTGCTTTCAAGAGGCAGTGCTAGGATGCATCTAAAACTTGAGGACCCATTTTGCACCGAATCCTGAGCAACTTCCAAGATGCAATGGGTTGTCTGATGATAATGCAGAATGAAGTCAGTCTTAAAGTAGATGTTCTCAAACATGTAAGGGATTTAGGAGCCAGCTTCCACTGAGTTTCATGACTGCAACATTGCAGACAAACTTCCATAGCCTTAAAATTTTTTTTTTTTTTTAATTAACAGAAATTCTGAACTTGGAGTGGATTAATTAAACCACATTGTTAATTCTCATCCAGATTCAGAGTAGCCTTAGGTCAATTTGTCGTATTCCATTTATGAAGGATATTAAACTGCATTGAACAAACAGTCTTCATGGGGATTTAATACAGTTTAATAAATCCATTTTAGGACTTGATGCAGATTAGTTTTATTGTGTTCTTTTGCAAAGATAAAGATTTTTAAGAGGGGGGAGGAATTTTCAGAAAACTAGTTTCAAGCTAAAAGAAATTACTTTTCTTTTTTTGTGTTAAAGAGGTAGTTTACAACCCTAGGAAACAATATATTATGCAAAATTTAGCCAGTTAATCTGTCCATTATTTGTCAAGCAGTATGGTAAGGCTGAAATATATTCTGCAGAGGATATCTTATTCAACAGAGCTTAATCCTCCCCATCTATCACCAAATGACTTTATACTTGCATAAATTTTTCCATTATTTGACCAGCTTTTACGGTGCGGGAAATGTAATGCTTGGGCCGTTAAGCCTCTTTTCCTCTATGCTGCTAGAAACTAGCTTTGCTGCTTATAATATTTTGTGCCAAGTGAGGTTTTTCCCAGTGATTTGATTCAAAGCACCATCAGTCCACCTCATTGATTTGTTGCAAATTTTTTGGGGGGGGTGCAACAGCGTTTGCTCACATTGAAAGTAACTTTGCAGAACTTGAGAGTTCAGGAATTAGGAAAGATGCTTTCCAGATGAAGTTCAAGGGAGTGTGAATTAATCCACAGTTAATAAATTACAACAATAGTAGCAGCGTATTGGTAACTGAAACGAGAAGAAAGAAGAGATGTCACCCTGCTTTTGTTCCCCAATCTGCTCAGTTGGAAGCTCTTTGCCAGCCGTGGGGCAATTTGCATCTCTTCTCCATCCAGGGAATCTGCTGCATGGAACTAATAGATGCTTTCTGAGCTGAAGGTAAGTAGGGAGAGGAGGTAGCTGTTCCTCATTTGACGGTGTCGTTCTGTGACTCTGCCCAATGCCTGTAGTGTGATTCACTGAAAGGATAAAGGGACACTTAAAAATTTAGAGACACACGTTCTTGGTTTTTCCTCTCCACTTCTCTCTTTCATTAAGCTTAGGGAATAGCTCAGGTGAGAGGTGTCTCCTTCCCTAGAGAATTCAGGAATAAAAATGATGCTATCTATCTGGAGAGGTCTACTTTGAAATATTTAGTCTGTTAAGCTATTTCCAGCTGCTGGTAATATGGATCTTTGCTCTCTGAACCAAGCAAGTTTGAGAGCAAGCTAGTAACGCTTCCACACAAGACGGTTGCTGCCATCCCTTATTGTATCTCCTTCTGACAAAGCCGCCGTGCAGGGCAAGCAGGCTTCAGATAAAGACAGTTTCTCATTCACCTGGGAGTTACTCATCTGAGTTTAATGGAGTCACACCAGACTAAAAGGGGAATTGGGTCCACTCAGTTCTTCCCTTAATAATTTCAGTTCAAGCTTTCGCATTGACTTCACTGGGAGTTAAGACTTTTTTGGTATTGCACTTGGTTTTGAATTGTTTTGAGGTTAATAACGTGAACCCTCAAGAAAAGGGCCTCGGCTTGAACATAAGTTTCCCGGTCAAGGATACCTGGCCACTGCCTTATCTTCTATCTTGATGGGTACGTTTTCAAAGGCACTGTGAACGATCAGACATCTTTTCCCCAGAGCTGATCCCATCTGGCCCCTCTATTTGTCTACCCCTTGCAGAGCAGCAAGATTTTCGGCAAGCAGTTTCTTTGCATTCATTTCTGAAAACCACAGTCGTGTGCCATGCAAAATCCTTCCTCTACAGGGAGGAGCATTCTCTAGCATGAAAACATTGGCGTGTGAATCAGCCCGGAATGTTTTACATGTGGTTTTGTCTCTGATTGTCTGCATACGCGCAATGATGGGTCTCTGAGCGGTGATTAGATGAGGGCAGGGGTTGCCCGTAGGTGCGACGGCAGCAGAAGCTCCGTTTCCCCCTCTCGCTGCTGCAGGGTGCAGCTCACAGAAGTATTCTGTGCTGGCTGAAATGCAACAGGTTTAAAAATTACAGTAGGATTTAAAATAGAAGCTTGACACTTTGGCGCTGAGGATACTTTTCTCGCACTTCTTCAAGAACGGGGACATTACTGGTAGTGTCTTCAGAGAGGACAAACGTGATGGGAGGGTCTATGAAGGCTGAAATAACTTCTCAGGTTTACTGATGCCTTGGGAACCGGAGTGAAGTCAGCTTAGGCGCTGCTTCTGTTGTGTTTAAATTAAAGGGCTTTTAATTCGGTGTCTAACAAGCAATGCTGACATGCATTTAATAGTTAGCAGTGACAACTTCAAAGCTGTGGCTCAGGATCCCAATTAATGGATGAATTTATGCTGCCGAATCCCTCCTCCAGGAGAGCATTACAGACACAGTGTTTTGTTTCCAGAAAGCAAAGAGCATCGCAGAGCTTTTTTTCCCAGAAAAGGGGTGTCTGTCTGACTAATCTGAAATGATTCAGCACTCCGAATGAATGCTATGGATTTTGCAGGGGCACACAATATCCTTTGCCCTTGTGGAGAAAGCTTCCATGAATTATATACCTGCTGCTTCTATTTTTTAAATTGCTAGGATTAAAGGCTAAGAGTCACTCCTTTGGTTTCTTATCTGGATGTTTTCTTTTTGAGTTCACTTCTAATCGGTGCCTATTCCACCCAGCCCTTCTGCAAATGCCTAGGACAAATCACATGGCTGATTTTCTAATGGCAGCTCTGATGTTATTGAAAGGCAGTTTGTCAAGGAAGCATCAATGGAAAAAACAAAGGTAACAGGCAGTAGGAGCAAAGTAACCATTAGTACCTATGATGGTAGAGAGGGCCATTTGGTGTTGATAAATGCCATCACTACAAGGGCATGATAAAACACCTAAAAAAATGGGATGTGTAAGACCCTGCCTAATCTCCAGTTTCATATAATTGTACCATGACAAATGGAGGCATTAGACCTGATAAGGTTTTAATAAAAATGCAAATACAGAAATCCTGCACTAGAAATGCACAGGTGCTGAGTATGAACTAGAAGTAAGTTCTTAAAAGTAAAATAATCTACTTGTTCTGGCCGTGATGATGGTGAATATGAATACACTTTTTCGTGGGGCTTTTTATTCTAAATATTGTGGAAATGCGGTCATGGGGGAATTGCAGCTGTACTTTGAAGGCTGCTACAGTCCAGAGAGGGACCAAGTGAAATGAAGACTCCATTATAGAGGTTGCTGTACACACACATTTCTGGCCTGGAAAAATTTACAGTCCAAGTATGTAATATGTAATAAAGCATGGGAGAGAAAACAGTGGGTACAGGGAAATGAAAGGACTTTCCAAAGTAACAGCAGAGCAGTGACTGAACTGAGGTTTCTTGGCTCATAGCCTAGTGTCTTATGTTGTAGTCAACCATTTCCAATGGCTTGTAAATCCCAGCATTTCAGTAGCGATTCAAGAGGTATCACAGTCTACCTGGGGCTTGACTGTAGGACAGAAGTCAAATGTCAACCAATTGCTTACTGGGGAAATAAAAATTCTCCTTTCCTTGGATGCTGCTCAAATCCTCATAAAGTAAAACTGTGGCAGTCAACGCAGGACTAAACCCCTGATTCCTGTTAGCAGCAGAGGGAACAAGCCTGGAGTTCCTCAGAGGTATCATGAACAAATAGTGCTGCAAGGTGCCAAAAGCTGAGGATATCGTTGTTTTGTCCTCGATCAGGAGAGCAAACGTGAGTTAAAGGCTAGACAAGGATTGTGTGGTTTGTTTCCTTTCGTGTGATGGAAGTGGTGTCTGTTCAGAATTAAGCAGAGGTTTAAACTACCTGTGCCAGAAAACCTATTAGATAAGAAGCCTATGAAAATGAAGTTTGGCTGATTTGGAATTGGGTGGGGTGAGATCCATTGGCGTGGGGAACTCAGGAATGAGACAATCCCTTTGTACTAAAAGAAACCGAACGTGCAGTTGGACTGTTTAAATGCCTGTCGCTGTGGAGCTGGGTTACCCAGCTAATCAAGGTTTCAATTAGTACCTTGTTCAATTAGTAAACTGTCCCAGATGCTCAACTGTCCCAGCCATCCTTTCACTGCTCCTCAGTTTTCTGTGCTGTCACAGAAATTTATCTCTTCACGGTATCTCTGGAAGTATGTCCTTGTTTTTAGAAATGATGGTATATGTAGATGGTATGTATTAGATGATGGTATACGTATATACGTATATGCGCACATGCACACACGACCCCCTCCTCCTTCTGATGCCTTTCGTCTGGCCCCGATGCTGAACTGTAACAGTGACAGCTAGGTCAGCTCTGATATTCCTGAAGCTGTTTGGTCTGAATGATATCCCTTGTTAACAAGTCATAGAGGACGAGTGAATCTACGTATAGAAGAATTTAATAAGAGAGAGTAGAAGTCATTCTGCAGAGCTGCCAATGGATTAGTGCTTGTGTGACCCAGATGAGAATTTGGCAGGCAGAGAAGCCATTTATTTTGATCAGATGAAGACAACGTTTCTGCAGTGGTATGAATTTCTGCACAGGTAATTAATAGATGATCCCTGGCCCGAATAACTTAGTTCTGCTATTGATGAAGGAGCAGCATCCCATTTCCAAGGGTCACAATGCAAGAGCCAAGCCCTCTATTAATAGGAAAAATAAATACCTACTGCTATTGTTTATATCTATTTGCCAAGCGTTGTGAAACAGAGCTGGGGAAGAGCCTGCTAAGCCGATCTGAAGTTGCAAATGATCAAGGCGAGTGGTGTAATCAGGGGTCTGGAAGACAGTATGTGTATTAAACAAAATTAAAAAGCTTAGAAAGCCAAAGCAACCACATCAATAAATCATTAAACACTTAAGACTATTTTGTAGGTGCAAAAACCCATTGTGGAATTCCCTGTGGAGATAATTTTATTATTCTATTTTGTGTGATAAAAATGAATCCTTTCGCTTCACAATACATCCCTAAATAGTGCAGTTCAAAAGGCTGATAATTAGCATAGACCATATGGAGGAAGGGAAGGCTCCTTTTAATAAAAGGCTGAAGCCAATTTTAAAATAGTAGGAATTTCACCTGAAGTAGGGAGATGCTGAAGAAATTGAGTAAATTTGATGATGCAAGCCTTTCCTTAACTGGGAGTGATCTATGTGACATCTTATTGCTCAAGATGAATTTCTAATTGAGTATGTAGTACTCAAAAGCATCTTTCATAACACGAGTCCTGATGCAAGTACAAATAAAAAGAAAAAGAATTGGGACAGGCTAAGATACTGAATGAAACTTGCTTTGTAATAGCCCCAGGATTATGTATTTGCATATTCTGTTTAGTTATTGAAAAAGATGCGATTTGTTAGATTTTTATCTGCCTTTGTTTATTAAATGTCTTCCATCTCCCTTCTCACCTTCCCCTGCTTAAGGTTATTCCGATATTATCAACTCCAAGTATTACAAAATAAAGCAGTTCATTTAAGTCATGTGACTGTTTAGTCAAGTAACATTTTTTAAAAATTCTTTTGCCTTTTGATGTTTAAGGCGTTAGGGTCCACAATGGCTAATCTTCCCTTACACACAAGAGAAGCAAACATCTCATCTTTAAATAAACTTCAGATTTTGTCTTTTAAAATTACTTTATGAGCTGGGGTGTGAAAGGAAAAAAGAAATAATCGCATATTAAGGGAGTTGTTATAAAAATGAATTCATTAGCTATTTTGCATCCAGGATACACCTTCTAAAGTACCTAAACCCAAACTATCCTGCCAAAAAGCCCAACCTCAACGTTATGTGGAACTCCTTCAAGCACTCATGACTAGGCTGCATCCTTCACATTATGTGCATGTAACACGATGCAGGGCCTTACTCCAAACTCCAGAGAAAAGGAAGTGAATATAACTTTTTAAAAGGTGGTTGATTTTGCATGCCCAACTTGAGATTATTGAAAGGGACCATCTGTTCTGAAAGCAGGCCTATGGCTTGTGCTTTAGGAAAATCAGGCTCTCTTGCAGCATCTCAAGGTAGGCATCCAAAGCCATTAAACCTTTTTTAAAAACCCATCTGACTTTTATTATCTGATAACAATCAATCTTTATTGACTTAGGGCTTGAAATGAAAACTACTGCTAATATTCACAATGCATTTTTGAGAAAGCGAATGAGCAGGGAGACAGGCCATTTTTGCAAGTAAAGGAGTTGGAGTTATCAGACTTTAATATCTGCAATCTTGCTTTGAGACTATTTTAATAAATTTTGGAAATGAATGTTATATTATCAAGAGGTGAAATGGGGAAGGAAAGGAGGAGCAAAATGGCAGTGCCATATGAATCAGGAATGACTGTGTCCTGTAATTGCTCCTGTAAAATGCAAAAGTTATAATTCTATGTAAATATGTGTGCATGTGCGTACACAAACACGATTGCCACGTATCTGTGTGTCCTTTGAAAATCAGCATATTTCTTTTCTACTTATGTGCCTACGATCTTAGAAGGCCTCACCTACACTGCCGTTTCCTACGAAAGGCTCTTTGGCTGCCCTGATACGATCCTTGTACAAAGGATCTCCTCTGCCCTTCAGAGGGACTGCGGAAAGCCACAGCAAAGCGAAGGCACATTATTATAGGGAATAGCGTGACTGTAACAGTCGGATCAGTCCATTTAATTTGCAAGTTCTAATTAAAGCACGAAGGACAGGATGGAGCCCACAGCACAATTTTTTTTCTGTTTCTACCACTGTGATTTTCCATCAGCAAGAGAAATTAGCTTTCTGGGTCTCAGTCTTCTACGAATTTTTGTAATTTGCCTGCCGAGACTTTGCGTTTTCTTAATAAATACATATTCAATATCCAGCATCATTGGGATCTAGGTGTTCAATTCAGTTCTGAGGCGGGGGGGAGTAGAAACTTCAGGTTTCAGCCTGGACGCTTCCATAGCTTGATCATATCCCAATCACATCAGGAAAAATGAACGCATTATTTAATTTTCCCCACTGTTTTCATTTACAGATGCTAAGTTGATGGATACTTCTATGGTTTTCTTATTTTGGCCTGAAAATATGGACTGTTAACTGTGGGGTTTGGTTTTGTTTTTCATACGCCAACAACCAAGATTTTACTCCTGATGTTGACAGAAGAGATTGAGTTATTTTCCTTCTGAATGGATTTTGTTGACAGGATGGATTTAGGCTGTTGACAAAACACATTCTGTTAGCATGGTGGCCTAAAGCTTTGATGAAATATGTTTTATTGGCAGGATGGATTGAGATTGTGGTGACAAAATGCAAACAGCCTAATCCATTCCGTTGATAAAACACATTTATCTAACTATCAAATCCATCCAGTTGACAAACCCATTTTTGTTGAAACTGAAAAGCATCTTTTTGAGAGGAAGAAATAAATTCCCAGAGAGCTGCAGGAAGCAGCTTAGCTTATTGAGAAGCTGTGCTAGAGCCTCTCTCGCGTGCTGCAGAAAATAGAGATGTGGACCTCAACAACAACAGTATTAGAAATGGCAGTGAAGAGAACTGCAAGTGGAAGTATCTCCCGTTTCCTCAGCACGACACAGCCCTGCGCCGAGTCGACACGCTTCATGGATGCTTTGCAAGTTCTCTACATCTTGTAGCACCCTAATGGACTTCCAAGGGAGATCTAAAAGCTGTGTTCAAAGTTGAGCCTGAAAATCAGAATTAATCTCTTAATACTAAATATCATAGTGGCAATAGCTATGTTGGGTTTTGGTACCTACAACCCGTCTGCCAGTTGAAGCAGCGGGGTTTTACCAGCAGTACCTATCTGTTGTTGGTCTGCTTCCCTCTGTCCAAAGGCAGTAAAGACTTGGTTCTCTTCCCTTGCTAACGTTTCTGTCTCTCTGCAGGGACTAACTCTTCCTTTCTCTTAGGTTGTCCCATTGGCTAATATAATTTAGTTCTGAATTTGTCCATTCTCTGCTTCAATCTCAGTTTCTTTCTCCTGAAGGACTCCTGCTCTGAGTTCAGCCTAATCTGTTAAAGGCTGACGGACAGCAAACAAATGCCAGCAAAATGCAGAGCTGTCTCTTCAGGCTTTCATGTTTCAGATGTTTTCCTTCAACTGTGTGGTCTCAAAAGCAGGTATTCCCCTTCCCTACGTACGTACAATCTGTTTCTGATGCATAGGAAGGCAATATCATGTCTTTCCTTGATGCGATATCAGACATAGCATTTTGACCAGACTGACATTTAAAGTAATCAGAAATGTACTTTTCCACTCTGTCAATGGAATCGTGTTCTTCACGTGTCAGAGGTCATAAGAATCAATATATTAATACCACAAAGCAAAAATTTTGACATTTGAAGTTGTTTAGTTTACAGTTTCTATTTAAAAATATCAGATTTGATCAGGCATATGAGAGATCCAGAAATTAGCATTCCTCCCCCAAACTTCATCTTAGATAAGAAAGAAAGTTTTAAAACCTGAAATTTATACTAGCGTCTTCTTTTTCCTATACATTGAGAGCAATTTTTCCTTCCCTCTGCAGGGCAATTAACAGAAAATAAAATAATGTCCATGTTGGGGAGATGGTTTTGGCCCTTAGGTTAGCTCTTGAAATATAATTGTGTGCACTCCTCCTGCTGCAATGTAGGGGGAAATGTGTGTTGCTTATAACCTTCCATTCAAAACAGTTATTCTTTGGCACTGTATGTTTTGGGCCAATACGTCGAGGCAAAGAGCATCTGTACTGCTGCCCAATTAAAAGCTTTTTACGTCAGCTGTGCTCAAACGTAAATGACTTCACAAACAGCAAAGAAACACCAGGGTGAGCAAGTCTGGAGCGGTGAGGCAGTTTTCCTCATTAACTGGTTTGCTCGTGGTCCCAGCGACCGCCTGTTTGACACGCAGATCGAGCGAGGCGTGGGGTCCTGGGGAAGATCTGCTTTAATTAAGCTTAACTGTGCAGTAAGGACAAGCTAATGGTGTGGCTGGATAGACACCGGGGAAGGCTTTTTCTGCAAGAATATTGCTTCGAATCCTCCCATCAGGGCAACTGTCTGACTGCCAGGGTGACTTCTGACTCGGAGAAGCACTTCCTTGTATTTATAAGCCCAAAATACAGCAGCGGCGGTTCTCGTAGGCGCCTGTGTTAACTGAGGAGGGATACTGGCATCTCAGCATGACTAACATCTTGTAAGCAGTGATAGCGTTTTGCTTCTGTTTGTCAGAACTAGCATGCTTTTTGCCTCTAAGGTTGTAGCCTCAGCGGCGTGGTATTAATCACAGAGGTGGTGGTGCGTGTGAGGTTATGCTTGAGGAGCACAACTGGTTCCCTGAAGATGCAAAAAAAATCTGTACAATATTAAAGGCTATATTATTTCTAATGACCTTTTCGTAATATGGGTACGTGCATACATGTAAAAGGATGACGAGAAACAAGTTAATATTTCTGTTCTAGTTAACTGAGCCCCCGGAAAGGGTTTGCAGGCAATGGTAAGGTCTAGGAGCAACCAGACCAGTAGGAAAATATTTCAGTGCCAATCTTGCTGACAGTCAGCAAGACAGAAGGAAAAGGGAAAATGAGCCATAAATGCTTTCACACACTACTCTCTGCTCCCATTGTGCCTAAAGGCAAGGTCTAACTCTGCCTATGGAGAGCTTCAAACCTCCAGTTAGTTTGGTTTCCAGCATCTTTCCCGGGCGGTGACTCCACAGTATAATACATTTCCAGCAATAGGCAGGCTGCATTTCTCTTTGTTTCATCCCATTACTTCCAGCTGTTATATTTTACTATTTACTGAGTCCTTGGCAATGTGTTTAGGTCCTTTGCATCGTCCTGCTGTGCCTCCTCTTCCTTTGGTGTCA
The DNA here is from genome assembly GCF_026419915.1 of Harpia harpyja. Classification (NCBI taxonomy): domain Eukaryota; kingdom Metazoa; phylum Chordata; class Aves; order Accipitriformes; family Accipitridae; genus Harpia; species Harpia harpyja. The sequence continues at coordinate 42,713,450 of NC_068952.1, forward strand.
AAAAGGGTTTACCTGACCTGTGTGAGATGGTGTTTGTTCTATCATCGTAATTAATTATGCTGACATGACTGGTGAAGAGGATGCCAAGCACTGTGGCATTAGCATTCAGAAGCATTTTCTCAGGATGAAAAAGGGCAGAGCACAGAAACAAAAGATAGCGAAGAGATAATGAGGAAGTCTGTGACCTTTCCGAGGTCTCATTCTCAGAGACTCATGCATTATTTCAGCGACTGTGCAATTAACTTGTGTCATTACTGTACATGTGTGCAAACCCTTCTGGGAAAGTCCCGTGGAACCGAAGGGAAAATGACAACTTTTGAGTAGGTTGAAAACAGAAAGCTGGGGCTGAATTTTGCACGTAACACTTTTTGTCCTGAGGGCTCTGTTGTGCAGATATTAGTGTATAACCATGTGCAACAGCTCATTTCAAGGAAGTGGAAGCAATCTAATAGTTCTGTTGCAATGTTTCCTGTCAGGCACTCTAAGAAAAATTCATTTGTATATGAGAGTCAACAGAGGCCGTAACATAGCAGGCATTGACTGTAACCACCATTGCTGAATAAGTTAAAATACCAGATGATTTATGAATGCTATTTTCCTTGATTAAAGGAGATGACGTTGGTTCCAGAGGGTGCTGCTGTTCAACAGCTTTCCTTCCTCAAACTTAATGCTGCAGTATAAATTTTGCTGAGTAAGAGCAGGTATGATTATGAAATGCTTCTAGACCTGCTTCTAGGTCTGATATGAAAATTTCTAAGAGGGCAGCTCTGCCTATCATTATTCCAGCCTTCCTGCCAATTCACCCTGTGACTTTTACCTCTGCCCAGATCATACCGAGAAACAGTCGGTCCTCAGAGAAAGATCCTGGGTCTTTTGGCTCCAGTGTGCCTTCTCGAACGTGATGTTTTGTCTCAGTTGTCCTTTCAGTTCCTGATTTAACAAGTCTAGGCTAATTGGTTTCTGTTAGGGACTGTCTTTATGCAAAGTCCGTATGGTCACTGGTACAGGGGAGGTTGGCACTACAGTTTGTTCTGGGGTGCTGTTATTATAAGAGTAAACCTCATCCTGGTCGTATAGACTTGCTTTGGGCAAGTCTCTTTATAGTTGAGTTTTTCTTGAGCATTCAGTACAGGTTTTAACATATTACCCACCTATAGCAGGTAATGCACTAACCCACTGCCCTATTTTGGAAGAGAATGCTGCAAAATTTCTACTCCTGCATAAGGTCTGACTTACTGCTAGACTTAGGAAAAACTCACGGGATTTCCGTGCTTTCTTGATATTACTTTTAATTTGGAAAGTCTGGGTAAATATTGGCTCCACTGAAGGTGATGGAAAAAACCTCAATTCACTTTGATGAAGCCAGGAGTTTATGCACACCATTTTGTCCTACGTTGTGCAGTGTTTTGAGATTTGGGAATGAAAATATAGAACAAGTGCAAAGCAGAGTATTTTTAAAGGAAAACGAGCCAGAGAAAATTAATCTGCAGTGAATATAACGTCCTTAAAGCAAAGTAGTATCAAAAATCATTCAGCTCAGATCACTAATCTGATGGTTTGTGCCTGTGAAATTCTGGGGTTGAAAGAAGTTTGGGTCTCTGAGCATCAAAAAATAGGTGATGATTCAAAACCACAAATAGCAGCTGGTGGCACTACCCCAATAAAAATCAAGTGGAAGACAGGCAGTTGTTGCTGGACAGTGAATTGAAAGGCTGAGTTTTAATTTTGGATTTCCAACTGCTATTGCTATTGAATTTTAATTCACTTATATTTCTAGCACCGCTCTTTCCTTGTTTAGATAATAAAGAAAACTTGGCTATGAGTTTTACATAGCACTTGCATTTATTCTGTGGTTACCTTTTTTAACTGGTACTGTAGTTACCACAGCAACAGTAAAATGGCTTAGTTATCATATGAAAACTTTCTTTACAGAAGCAAATCTGATAAGATGTCATGAACCGTCTTGAAGAAATATGTATGTTCCAATAAAAATCACTCAATGTTTCTGGGGTTCCTGTAGCAATACATTAACAATTCTATAGTTAAGATCTCGTCGGTATCTCCCTTATAAATCTGCCATAGTTAGTCCTGAAACCAGCCTGCAATGTTGCATTGCCAGCTCTCAACTGGGAAATGATTAAAAAATGGCACTCTAAAACAAATTGATTCAATTGAATGCAAAAAGAAGCAGCTCCTATTACTTCCCCCCAACATATATAGAGACACCTGAGGACCGATGACAAAATGAAGGTTTGAGAAGAGTATTTTCTAAATTCATGTTTCAGCAGCACAGTTTAGTAGGCGGTAAGGGAGACAGTTAGTAACACGTGCCACTCTGGAGCAGAACGAGGGTCTCCCTTGCCTGGCACCTTGCTGCAGGCACGGCCGGTGCTGGGTGCCCAGCTTTGTGCACGAAACCCGTCAGTAACCATTGGCTGCCATGGGTATCTATATGGTTCCCATTTCAATGTTTGATACTCTCAAGGCTTTCAGCGTGTTTACCCTTTTAGTACTAAGCCAGGTAGAGCGGCAGTGCTGTTATTTCTGTTGTACGGGTGAGGTGTGGGCGAATTACCTGCAGATTTTTCTTTTTATCTCCCAATAATTGCTTCACGCTGTGAATATGGAGAGTTTATATCCCTTTTAGTCTTCTCAACCCATCACCTTCCCAAAGGCAACAATACACAATAGCATTTTTATAGCTAAATTGTGGGTAGGAGGGGGAGGAAGGTTGAGGTTATTCTGCCACTGAGGTATTACTGTTCAGAGTATTATACTGTGCTTGGAAGTTGCTGAGTTTTTATGCCACCTGTTCCCATGCGGTTATTCACAGCTCTGCCATAAATACAGGAAATTAATCTATATATTTCCATCCAAAGACAAGAACTAGGGAATGAAATTCAATTAAAAATCCGGTTCCTAAGAGCCACAGCAGAGAAGCACAAGAGCTGCCCTGCCTGTAAGAAATCCTCACGGACCCAGCAAAGCCACGGCTGACGCACATCTGGAAACCAGTTACACAGAAATACACATCTAACTCTGTTATCCTACATTTCCAGCCACAATTCTTGACACCGGTGTTTTCAGTTGATAATGAGGTGTGTTGGGAGTGATTTTAATAAAGTTGCTAGTTAGGAAGAGATGGTTTTATACCAACAATCTACCGATTAGTAGGACTGGTGTACAATTTCAGCAAAATTTAAGTTTAATGGGAGCTTTTTTGAACTAGACCTCTGACAACACGACACACAAGCTGCCACTAAGGTTTTGAAAACCTTCTCGAATATCTCTTGCCTGTTAGAGTATGATTAAATATGTGGAGCATTAAAGCAAGCATTAGGAAGAAATATAGTTCTAAGGAAAACCAGAGAAATTCTTTCCAGACAGTACACTGGGGCAGCTGGATGTCTTTATGTGAGAAAAAAATACTTACAATCCTCTTAGATAATCAATTATGCGGTGCCTCTAAATTCAGGGGTCTTCCTGTTGAGGAAAGGAGGACACCGTGTAATGGACAGACGGGAGCAGAGAGGCCATTTCGCGGGACATAATCACACCTTTTGGAAGATATGGGAAACGTGAACCTTCAAGCCCTTTTCTCGCTAATGACAGACATCATCCCCCGTGTAATTCGGCGCAGACGAGCGGTAGCGTGAGAGCAGGAACGGAGTCATCGCAGGCTGATCCACCGACGGGCGACGTACCATGCGGTGCCCGCTGCCTTCGGCTCGAGGAGAGAGCCCGTCCAGTGGCCGGCGGCAGAACACCGACTATAACAATTGGAAAGGCCCAAAGGATTCGCTGTATTTGGCGACCCTCGTAATGTGTTTTTGAGGTCTGGGCTGCGGATAGGGGGTAATTCTTCAGAATACCCGTGCTGCTTGACAGCTACAATGAGGACTCTGCGAGGTGGATACCGGCTTAGGGGCACACCGATGGCATGTATTTAATCAAGGGCACATCGGTTTGGATTTTATTGTTGTGCTACGGAATATGATTGCGGAGTTGTGAATGGGTAGCTGCACGAGTTATCAGCCTTTCTGTCTAGATATACCAGCTATAATTATATTTTTCAATATCTGGCTAGATTATAACCGATTAATATCTATCTAACCTAGACAAATGATCTACAGTCCAGTCTTTTTACACTAGCTGTTACAATCTAATTTGATCCGGTTACTGGTGAGGGATCTTAATTTAATATGTAATATATTTTACTTTTTTTGTTGTTTAAAAATGCAAAGCTCAAGATGAACAGTTTGGGATTTTTTTTACTGTACTTTTCCTTCAGGCACGGACTCAACATTTTTCAACCAACCTCAGAATATCTTTTTGTTTAGGGACTTGTTTGAATATTTAAAATGAAAAATGATTTATTTCATTTGGTTAGTGTGAATGGAGCGTACTCTTTCAATGCCAGCTGGCAGAATGAAGTAGCTGGGGAAGAGATTGTGTACTGCAGTACCTAAAAGGAAGATGAAGATTTCTTTGATTTCTACAGCAGGGATATAATTCAATTATTCAATTTGATCAAAAAAACCTGGATCAACTACATTTTCTAGGGTTTTTTAGAGTAACTTTTATGAATCTCCAGTTTTAGAGCTAGTAGGTACATTTTTATTCCCATGCGATCTGCTTTTGAGACTGAACTTTGGTAGCATCAGTCTGACAGTAAAATTGAATTTCAAGGCATGCTGCTGTCAAAACGCCCTCTTTCTGTGGTGAACTTACACAGTGATCACGAAAAGAAATTTTCAGCCCAGCCAGAATGTGTCACCTGAAGTAATTACCAGCTGTGCAGGTCTGGGGTTAACCTGAGGACAGTTCATTAGCTATGCAGAGCAGTGCAAACAAGCAGCAAAAGGAAAAATGAAAGATATCCAAAAAATGGTTTCTGGGCTCTGCTGTATCTTTTCAAAGCAATGAGTTCCTACCTTAGTCTCCCAGTGCAAGGGATGGTAAAATAGAGCTATGGATGCAGGTCGTTGGAGGAAGGCTCGAGCATCAGCTCTGGGGGCTCGGGTTGTACTAACGACTCTCGTTGTGCCCCGATACGTCAGACACAGACCTACAGCCGGGCAGGTTCCGCCAAGCATCCCACATAAGCGTGTCCTGTTGTGTACCGCCGGCCAAATATCCCTCCCTCCTCCCTCCCACCTCCCAATGTGATCACGGTTTCAGTGGGAATAAAATTACATGCGCTGGCAGGTAGATAAAAATCAAGTGAACGCCGCTTAACATCATCTTGAGCAATGGCAGCGCAGGCTGCAGCGTGCATTTGCGTACACCTCGGTAACTCTCCTGTCCGTGATTATTTGTGAGTTTTGGGGTTACTTTGCCCTTTGTGTTTCAGTAGTAACAGCCAGACGTGGTATGTTGGCGATAGGGTGTGGACTCTTTGTGTTCTTTACTGTCCTTCATCTCCTCGCTGAATAAAACCAGTGCACACGCTTAAAATACTTCCAGCGTCTCAGTGTCGTGTCGTGGACAGGAAAGAAAGGAATTAAAAAATAATATTTCCCTACCCCACAGGTATTGTTTGGAGATTTGCTCATGGACAGCCTTGGATAGAAGGACATATGTGAACGCATTGTCATTATCGCAGGCATGGCATATGTTAACCTCTTAACAAAAATACAAGTGTTAACATATCTGTCCCCACAACGACAACAAAGCTGCATGCAGCGCGGTAACTATCTGGAAGGCTTGTGGAGGGGATGTCACCAGCATTCAGCATGAATAGCTCAAGTCCTTTTGCCTGAAAGAGAATTTGGAGGAAACGAGAAGGGCAGTTGCATTCTCTATAGAGTAGAGAGTTTATTTTCAGAGGCAGGTCCCAGAAGCATGGTCCCCGTTAGAGCTCTCTCACCTGCATTTGAGACACTAGTCACAAACGTAAAAGCAAATTTTGCAAATAAGGGTTTCTCTGGAGGTAGTGTATTGTTCTCAACAGCAGGAAAAGCAGCACATATTCTGGAATGGGATTTAAAGTCAAGGTTTCTTTTTTTTTTCCTGGGAGTGGCTGACCTTCTTAGGTGAATCACTGATGACTGCTGTCAGTGCTTCTCCTAAGTTTCTTATTCAGATATGAAATTAGCCCTTTAATTAAGTCAGCCAGCTAGTTGTGGTGTATGTAGCAAAACCAGCTATTTGCTAAACTTTATCTGAGTGTTTCTTAATTACATAACACAGTCACAAATTGCAGCCCACTTCAACCTCACCTGTTTGAAATTATATTGATTTTACCTATAATCCATCTGGGGCTTTTGTCAATTTTCACTTTGTCTTCGTTAGCTGCACCTCCCAGAAGGTGTATCAGTGCCTTTAAAAATATCATCAGTAATCACTGCGAAGCCTTATTTGCCATTTCTTAAGTATGTGGCTAGCTGGGAGAAAGAGGAATTGGGGAAATGTCACTGGAGGAAAAAGTGACCAAAAAGTCTTCTCTTAATTTAGTATTTTCTGCTACTTGGCAGAAAATACCAACTTAAATTGCTTAAATGCAATGAGTTTCCTTGTGGATCATGCTAGTGCTGTCTCTGGAGTAATATCACAAGACTGGAAATCCTTCTGCCTTCTCCCGAAGTCTCCGGTCATCGTGCTTAGAGTCTCAGTGGGCAAGGTAAGGAGTGGGAATAGTGTTGTCCTTGCTGTTTTACACAAAGAGGAGTATAAAAGGGGATTATGAAACAGTCAGACTTGTACAGAAGAACTGGTTAAACCTGACTATTACTGCATTTTTTTATGTCTTCCCATTATCTCTAAAGCTGATGGAATAAAAGAAATAAAATAATTTTTAAAAGGTAATTGCATCTTACTGAGATATTTGAAAGGCCACCTAATTCATGAAGTCTTAGACCAAAGTATTTCAAACACATTAAAAAAAAAAAAAATCCCGTCCAGTGCTCTCACTGAGTAGGATCCACATGGAGGTTTCTAATGTCTCTAATCTGTCCTGAGTGCCTTAGTGATGTGCCATTTTGTACCCATGATTTCTAAGGCAGGGTAGGCATAAAACCTTAACCAGTATGAATTTATCCATTTTACAGTAGGCATTGTCTCTCTTAGCCCAGCATCCTCTTAAAAAAAAAAAAAAAAGTCTCTATTTTTAATCCAGTTTGGGGAGAAATAACACCTTTTATAACTTTTTTTTTTTCATCAGGCAGAACTGTTTTCCCAGCAGCTCTATTCCTGAGGTGCATCTGTAATATAATGTGGAAGCAGTTTAGGCTATCTGAATTGAAAATTCAAGTGTTTAATTATTTCAGTGAAGCATGCTAATTATAGATATTTGTGGTCTTGCTCATTGCACAGCAAAATTTCTTTTATTAAGAGCAGCTACAACTCGGAGAAACTCCATTTATTTTCTCTGAGGGCTTAGAGGCCATTTTCAAACAGAAATGTAGATAGTAACTGAATGTGTTATAATACAAATGTTTTGAGGTAAATAGCCCGTTTTCTTAAATATCATCAAAGCATTTGTTGCATCAACAAATCCTCAAGAGTTTTAATTTTTCATATAGATTTTAATACTTATAAAACAAGCATAAATTTGCAGTTTAAGACACACTCCCACAGCACCAGGGCTCTTTTGCTCTGTAATTGTCTCTCTTAAATGACAAGTGTGAAATAATGTAGCGCTCTCCTAAATTATAGCTTGCAGATTATTCTGTCAATTTGCTCACATATTTGTAGTCATTTTTATTATTATTAAAAAAAAAAAAAGTCTTTTTTCCTTCATCTTCACAATCTCTGTGGGTCAAATGCAATGTCCTCCTTTCTGGAGTTTTACATCTGCTTGGAAAAAGCAAGTATCACGCTTTGTGAAATATCTCTATTTTAAAGGAAAATATTAAATAAGGTAGAAAAGAATTTAAATATTAATAGTGATTTTAAGTTGATCTTAATCATTAGTGATTTTAAGATTAGTGATTTAATTATGTTTAAGACCAGGCTCTTTCAACAACCAAACGTAGCCTGTCATCATGGGTTGGCAACCTGCACAATTAAGCTGCAGTTTTTCCCAGGCCAGAATTTGCAGAATTAAAATGAGTTGTTGATTAATTTAGATTTGTCACAGGTGTAGCTGTTTGTTTTGGTAGCTTTTTGGTCAGATGATTTTCACTTCTACAAATAACTCTACCCTTTTAATAATCAAACCTCTTCTTAGCATTCATTTTCATTCAAGCTGTGACAGTGTTGGATTCTTTGATACCTAGGGTAAGACACGCAGACAATATAGATGTTATCATGTCCATCAGTCACTCTCCCTTAAAGGGCTGGGGATATGACAAATTGCATCTCTCCATAGTTGTTTATTGTTCAGCTTCTTGCTCTCTGCCAGCTCTTCTACACTCTTGATTCATACTCATTTTGATTTCTGAGTCTTGTGCATCTGTGAGTAATTGGTTCACCAGGCAGTCATCTTTATAAGCCACGTGACTAAAATCTTAATTTTCATATTTTCGATTTTCTCTGCTCCCTCACATTTTCTTTCTCTTAGAAGTACTAGCACACGTTCACAGGTATGAAACTTGGGCATGAGTGAGTGATTGGGGAATGCTTTGTTAGGCTTGTCTTTTATTTGGGGTGGGGTTTTGCTTAATTTACTTCTTCTGTCACTTTGCACATAGAGACACCAGCACACAGGCCACTAGGGAGCCCGGTGGCACCTTGGGAAGTGCTCTGGATTCCCGCGTGCTGCTTGGCTGACCGCATTATTTTAGCGGTGGAGTGAGAAACAGTAGAGCACAAGCCCTTTGGGGAATCGCTGAATGCCTTCACACCAGCTAATTTATTGTTAACAGCATATCATTGCTCAACCTGGGTATTTGTCTATGCTAATTCTTTTAAATGAAGAATTACTATCATGGTGGTATAGCTAACAGAAGGCACTTGAGCAGTTTTATTTTCCTCATCCGGAGTCTTGCCAATTGTGATAAGGTACTGCTCTGGAATTAAGAGAACCCAGTTTCAGTACCTAGCTGAGACTATGAGACTCGAAGTGCTTTTTCCTTTAGCATGCATGTTCTTGGGACACGCTGCTTTGGTCTCTGCAAGGCAGTGAGGCTGCTCACATACCCTCATTCATGGCCAAATAGCTCATTTTTCCTAGCTATTCTTTTGAACGTGTTATAGATCAGAAATCTTTAAAAAGGCCCCTCTAAGACTTTGCAAGAAAGCTACAATTGCATCTTGTGAGTCTGTTCAGAGGACTGAGCGAAGGTTTGGGGCAAGCAGCTGCTTTGAAAAGGATGCATGGCCAGAATCTTGAATACTCTGGTCTTGCTTTTCATGATGTTAAAAAGGCCACCTGACCCACGTATCCAGGCAGCTGTGGCTTTAAGTTGTGCTCTTAATTGCCTTTCACTAGTATCTGTTTCCCTTCCTTGCAACGACCTCTTGCCTGACCTTGGATTGGTCCAAAGCGTTAGATCCAAACAAACTTGTCCACCACATCCCTCGGGCTCCTAGTGAAACCCCCAACTCCCACAGGCTTAGTGGTCATCACACCACGAAATGATGGGAACTCGTTCTGCTTTTGGGAACCGAGAAGCATGAGTGGGTGCAATTTGAGACCAAAGTCCTGTTTAGATGTGACATGGGAGAACACTTAACGCATGCTTCCCATGGATTGCAAAGATGACTCGAACAGCAGCAATATTTGCTATTAAAATGAACAGTCTGTAATGGTGCTATTACTGTCCAAACAGAGATATGAAGATAATTGCAGTTTCTGTCCTGTGCCTGTGAGTGGAGCTCAGTAAAAATTACTTTGCATGTTGAAATTGAGAAGAAATTGGGAATAGCACCCTGACCGCAAGCAAGGCCAGGCAGAATAGATGGCTCTGCAAGAAAGTTGGTTGGCTTTTTTTTTTTTTTTTTTTTTTTAATTTTCTGCCTGTGACAGAATCCCTGTATGAAGTTGGAGAAGTCACTTCTGCTCCTTGTATCTCATCTCTTGCTCTAAAACTAAGATGATTCTATTTTACCAGACAGGATAAATTGCAAATCCGGTTTAAGTATCAAAGCCAGATTTTTCTTCTCTTTCCCCATATTTTCAAATAACTCTGATTGTAATGGTTACATTTGATTAATAGATATTCTTCCCCCTCCCTGGCAACAACTTGCACACAAACCTGTCTTTTGCTTTGAACAGAACTATATAGCCCTGGAAATCCTTGCAGCAGGGAAGGTCTTCAGGAAAGTCTCTCCAGGATAAATAAAAATAAGTGTGGGACTAGGCATGCAAGCTTAATTAAATTCAATCACCTTGTAGTTTGTCTTCTCATCTTCACGCGGCCCTGTATTTAAGATTGATACATGTTTGAGCAGCATGAACCCAATTACTGCATTTTAAAAACAGCAACAGTTGACTTTCTCCAGGTGAGCCTTGTGGAGGGGGTTTCTCATCAGGGTCTAATTTCAGCCAAACAGCAGAGAGCAGCTCTACCATAGATCAAGATGCTCTGCCATTATCTATATTTCATGGTGTCAGCACGACAGCCACAGCCTGCAGAGCTGTCACTTGAGTCAGTGCTGTCAGCCTGCATTCTGCTCTCTCTTAAATTAACATTACTTTTTGTTGGTGCCCAGCACTCAGAAATTCCTTATTATCAAAGTGATCACTGCAAGGGGTTTTTTCCTCATCCATCACACTGTCACTATACCACTTTCCCTTTTGCCATAGTTTCCTTTTACTTTATTCTGAGTTTTTACATGAGACTTCTTCTGTCAACTCAATTTTTCTGTAGTAATTTGGTCACCTCTCCAGCTCTCATGGATTTAGGTGGGATCCACAGCTGCTAATAAAAGTCAATTTCTGTAAGTTTGGGGAGAAAAGATTTAGTGGTTGGGCGAAGGTCTGTCTGGTTTTTGGTTCTATGAAGCATCAGCATATCCTCTCACAACTCTTCTAATCTCTCACAAAACCTCCATGTGAACACCGGCAAATTTGTTTTAAGAAAACAGTTGAGTTGAGGTACGCATAAACCTGTGGAAAGGCAAGTTTTGCATAAATCTGACTAAACCCACAGGCTGCATTTCAGCCCTCTCTTGGTGCCACAGAGTTATATAAGGAAAATTGCAGCAAATCCTTATTAGTAATAGCAGTTCTCCAAGGCAGCAGTTAGCTTTCTCTCTGCTGATGCAGCCCAGTGCTTAGTGCTGAGAAGCTGTCATGCTAATCAGGATGAGCTGAGTGTGTATAATGAATACAGTTTTGTTAAGGACTCATTGTGGAAGTAGAAGAATAAGGAGGGGGGAGAAAGCAACGATGGTAAAAAACAGTGAGGATATGTTGCCTTTGAGGAGAACAACAGGGTCATCTTTCAACCGAGCGTTCAATGCCTAGGGGGAAAATGGAGCAGGGAAAAACAAGTCACAGTAAGGATACACTGAATGAAATTTTGTAGAGCTGAAGGACCAGGACGGATTTATAACTGTTATAGATCAGCTAAAGCTGCACTGGGAATGTGGAGGCTGACATGTCTAGCTCCTACTGTTGCTTTGATTGCCAACCAGCTTGGGGATGCATGCTCTTTCATTGGCAGGGGTCACGTAGCTGAGCAAGGAGGCAGAAGGATGAAGCTGGGATGTTACGTACCCACACGTTCAGGTTAACTGACAAGTGAGGCAGATAGCCCTGTCAGTATAGGAACTATCTCAAAGTACCTGTGAAATATCAGACGCAGCCATCCATCTGCCTGTGACATCAAGACAATAGATCTTTCTGAGATCAAATTCCTTGCGGTGTTAGACTGCATGACACTTGCCAAATATTTCCTCCCTGCAGCAGCGTTCGTTGAGGCCACAGCTCTGTAAACCCTTGCGTATCGGCTTTATCTGAGAGTTGGCTGAAATTAATGGAATTACTCAAAGCAAAACGCACAGGCAGGAGCCTCACGGAATAGAAACCTGCAGGTTGGCAATGATGTTTTTCCATTTCCAGATCCCTAAACCATGTGGTTTATAATCAAAGTAATTAAGAAAATTATAGGTAAAACAATGCACAAGTGTGTTTCCCCCCCCCTTTAAGCTTATTTTGACAAGTATGTATTTGGTGGAGTCTGTGATACTTTTCCTCTTTTAAACTTCAAAGTGCCATGTTTTAGCAACAGCTGTGTTGATTAACCTAACTAGTCATACATGTTCAGCTTCAGTTTTACTGTTTGCTTCAGAAGTAAAAAGGATTTATCTGCTTTTTTGACCTGTCCATAGGTTGTTAACACTTCCTCTAGCAGACAGAATCCAGTTGTACGTTACAGACCTAAATTACGATGGCTGCATTTAGCTACCGCGTCACCATCTTGATGGGTACGAGTTGATAGTGTTCCTTCTTCTCCTAAATTTTCTCCTGCTGAGGACCTGCCCTTGTTAGCTTACCAGGTTACGGCTGCAGCCGGCATTTCGGTTTGTACAGGACCCTGGGGAATAGGAAATGGTCGAGCCGGAGAGCGTCATGTGACGAGCGTCATGTGACGAGCACCACGTGACAGGCACCACACGTGGAAGCTTGAGGCCCAGACGTTGAAGGGAAGCCTTATATTCCTGATTCAGCAAGAAATACAAGTAGGTGTTTAACTCCCACTGAAATTCAGATTGAGCATTTTGTCCAGCTCTTTGGCAGGCGGAAGGGCAGCGAAACTCGGTTACTTTGCGCTGTATGCGGAGCGGGTTTTGTTTATGGGAAGTTCAACAAACCAACAGTGAAAAACTAGGAGGAATGAATTGAGGTAGAGCTACCACCAACGGTAAGATAACTCTTGGGGTTGCAGGGGAAAAAAAAAAAAAAAAAAGCTGTCTTGCAACTTTATTATTGCTATTGATCACATTTATGAAGATGACATGAAGTTGCAAACTGTTATAATACCAAAAAAAGGCAGTTACAGCAATGCAAAGTGGTCTATCACATAGTGTGTGTGACAACTTTATTACTGCAACGGACTAATATCGCAGTGGGGAAATACAGTACCCGTAAGTTATTCTGAAGCAAAACACAGTAGCCGACATGTTACTATATAAAATTTATTTTTTATGAGCCTCAATAATTATAGTGAGCGGTTACCAAAATGTACAGACAAAAGGGAATAAAGTGAGATGTCGTAGCCAGAGCAGCTCCTTTTTGTTTCATCTCTTACAATAATTTTGTGCATCTGTTAGCACTTGACTTCATAGGGACTGATCCAGCACCAGCTGATGTTGATGAAAGGATATCTGTTCTCTTTAGGGGCTTCTGGATTAACACCAGATTTATTAAAACTTTCAGCCTGGGCCCAGTTGGCAGTTCGGAAGGTGAAAGCATCTAGTTTCCACGAGTGTCTTAAACATAAATTATCTAGGATGTCTGTCACATATTCAGTATTTGTACAGGCTTGAGGACTCTGTTAGTACTTCAGTAAGTAAAAAGGTGTATAATATTGAAGTGGACTTTCAGACGTGTATGTAATGGTCTGCTTTGCAACTGAAGAAAATGCTTGATGTATTTTGTATTTTTATTCTCTTGAAGTGCCTTCATCTGGGGCATTTAAGCCTAAGTGTGTAGAATAGGAGTTGTTCCTATAAAAGGAGAGGAGCTCTGGACATAGAGGCTCAGGTTCTGACTCTGGCTTCACTTGACTAAGTCATAAAATCAGGCCTGTATCCCTGTCTGCAAAATATGTGTACTAATACTTCTTTATACAGGAGGAAAATTAGAAAACCACTGATGATTTTGAGATGCTTTGCTGGTAAATGTGATATTGAAAGGGTGGACAGAAAATGGAAATGTATCAGACATTCCCTAACTTTCTCAAAACCTGCTTTGCAGAATATAACCTAGAGGCTAACTCACCATGAAATTTATTATTCACTTAAATACTGCATTGCTATATTGTGTTCCAACTGAACAATGTTTCCTGCTGCTCGCTATCAGACGGAACAGTCTGCTGCAACTACTCCATAATTGTTCTATTAATGTATACTTTATTAAACTCCTGCTGTTTTCTTGACTGGTTTATCTACTAAAAATAGTCTGATTAATAAAATGGATGTTAGATGTATCCATCTTTATGTATTTTTCCCGTAGAATTAGACAGTACTATACAGTAATTTGGTTTTTTTCTTTTTCTTTTAGCGTTAAGCAATGTCAATTATTTTCTGCAGTGGTGCTAGTGGATTGCTGGTAGGGTATTATAAATTTGAATTCAATTCAGGTTGGCAGTGATGAGAATTCAGATGTTAACTGGTCTGTTGTGTCATGGCAACCACGGAACGCATTACTAGCCCAAGTGAACTGAGTCTGGATGAAGGTCTGTTTTCTTAGATTTTTAACTTTGCAAAATCTGAAAATAAACATGGTTGGGAAGCCCTCATGAAAATCACATCTGCATAATTACATGCTATGTATTTTAAATTCCCTCTGTAGTTTCAGATGGATACAGTACAGGTTTGTGAGTGTGTCCTTTGCCTGCTTCTCTCCAAATCGCAACAATTACGACAGCATTTCTCTGGCTGTTTTCAGGCTGCAGAGACATTTGAACAAAGCTCTGGTGAATGCTGTTATGCAGATGTAAAGCAGTATTTCATTCTTCATCTGTGTTATATATTCAGATGTTAATGATGCATTGTTTGGAAACTACAATTATGTCACAGGATATCAGTGAAAGAGACTCTTGACTAAATAGTTCAACGCTATGATACCCCACACATCACAATATTTGTCCGTGCCATTTGAGACTCTTACATTTTCCCTATAGGGTTTTGGAAGGAGAAATGGGACATTGCAGAGAGCTTGATTATCCTCTCATCAGCGGCCATGTCACTTGGTTGATTTGATGGCATCCCCCCAGTCTACAATGCTATAAATAAAAGGAGGATCAAGTATTATGCTTACAGAAACAATGTGCTAAATTAATCCTTTGAAGTAACGCTATTGGCTTCACTGGAATTACTCTCCAGGATTATCTTGTGTTTTTCTCTGGTGGTAGGTAGCAGGCATTCACTGCTCTGAAAAACCATGCGGTAGGTGTCACACAATTCCTCTGCATTTCTCATGTGAATGGCATCTTTCTACTTAAAAAAAAAAAACAAAACCAAAAAAACCCCCAACAACCCCCAAAAACCCCTAAATGTGAAAATGAAAAGCATCCTTTGTAGACATACACAGTCTTCTGGCCAGGCTGTGAGGTGCTGCTCTGAAGCGTGGCATATCTTCCACTTCTGTCTTCCCACGCGCTTGATGAAGAAGGTCAGCAGAACACTAAAGAGAATAAGGTTTTTCTCTGTGAGCATCCATCACCTGAAATGGGAATCCAAGTTAACATCAATTAGGGTTTGACGTTGCCTTAGCTGTATTCATGCTCTGTGCAACACAGAGACCGTGAGGATCCTCGCTGTATTCAAACCAGATTCCTTGCTTAGAAGTACCAATAACTTAAAAGACATGCCAATAATTCTTGAAGTGGAAGCTGTGCTCTGATATGACCAAGCTTCAAACATCAAGCTAAAAACTCAAAGGTTTTAGAACTTGATACTTCCAGTAGTATCTCTCCCTGTCAAGCTGGAGGGCACACGTACGGCTCTTTGTACCGTACTTCAGAGTATTTCGGTCTTCTAACATGTGCGTCTGCACAGAGCCTTCCTGAGAAAAAGGGCAGGCAAAGAAGAGAGCCTCCCCTGGCTTGCTTAATTTCAGCAAGTACAGTAAAGGGTTTTGCATGAATCTCGTTGGAACATGCAAAAACTGTGAAAAGTGTTTTCCTTTAATGGGACTGCATTGATCCTGTGGGTATCTGCCATTCTTTTAACTGCATTTCCTTTTCAGTGTGAGTAATCAATATCGGTAAGTGATGTTTTCCCTCCCAAACAACAAAAATCCTTAACTAGATTTGAGGCTAAATTGTCGTGCAGAAAAGCACTGCAAATAAAGGGTTTGGAAATAGTATAATATACATGTGTGTCAGACGTGAATATTGCCTTTAAAGTACGGAGAAGCGAGGTTGGTCCATCTTGCACGCAACGGAAAAGGCTGATGAGTGCAGTCAAATACGAGGCTCAGCAAACAGTCATCCTCTAGCTAGGAGTTGCTTTCTACTCAATAGTTTTTATCTTTCCTTCAAATGGAGGGTCGCAGCCTGCTCTTCAGTTGCTGATGTGCTTAATTCACTCCAAGTGTCCACAGGGATGTCATAATTCGTACTGGCTTTTGACATTTTCTATTTTAATTAAGCCTACCCTGTAGGAAATAAGATGCTAACAACTAGGCTTACCTCACTAACACAACATGATGCCTAGAATGAAATCTGTTGCCTGTGCCCCTTCCAAAGCCTGCACTTTTGTTGTGTATAACGTCTCCAGAGAGACGAAGCAGGCTGTGTGCAACATCCAAACCTGCCATCGTTAAAACAGGACATGCTTAATTTCTAGCTTACTATTATTGCAACTTCATCGGGGTGCGAACGTTTGTCTAGTTATACTGTCACGCTGTCCCTGGGGAGAGAACCAGACATGAACATAGATTGTTTATTTTAGAGGGGGAGGAAAAAAAAGTGCTGAAGGTTTTGGGAACACAAAGAACTTTCTTGCTGTACTGGAAGACTGCCTTTGGGAGCGCAGGGGTCTCGTTTAATTTGTCAGCACTGCTCAGTTTGGCAACCTCCTAAAGTAGAGAATAGCATATAGTAAAGTTTTCATCCACTTGCCCATGTTTAGCACTGGAATCTGATCGACAAGGAACGGTCTTTGGCAATTTGGTGTAATGGAAGAGGCCTTTAATACATTTCAGACTCGAAGCACAGACGCTGGATCAAAAACCTGCGGGGTCGTAACTTACTGTGTACCAACTGATAGGTGGTTTTGTCATCCTGTTCACGTGGAGTGCAGGGTAATTCAGGTTGATTTAATCTTCTTTCAGTGGTGGTTAAATAAGTTTGAATCGCCTCATATTTGCCGTGGGAAGCGTGTGTTGATGTGGGCTGGAAAGGTGTATTTCATTGCTCTGAAGTTACCCTGTACAGTGCCAAAGCCGTGGTCTGTGTACAGTACTGCCTTCTGACAAGTGGTGAATATTTTGATATGATAGTTTTCAGATTTGTATACTGCTTTAACTGAAGTAGCCAGCTTTTTTTTTTCTGGGCTAGTGACTGAAAATACAGAAAACCAGCTACAAAATTTCTAGACTCAGAGCTTACAGGCAATGTATAAAACAAAAGATGAGAAGGGATAGGGGCAGGAAGGAAGCCCAAAGAAACAGTGAGACTGCTCTGACTAGTGTGAGAGGGACTGATTTCAGCATAGCTTTCTAAAAAAGAAAAGGAGGAGGAGGAGTTTTGTGTTAGACTGTGGTATTTCATCTCCTGCTTGCTGCAGTGACATCGCTTTGTTGAAATTTGTCCTGTCATATGTCCTGGAGCAGGAAAGCTGGTTAAGTAATAGTTTATCTGCATGTGGTTTGCATTGTTTACCCCTTTTAAACCAAATATATTTGCTTCCTTTTCTTTTGAAAAAGTTTTGAAAAAGAATAAAAGGTAGTGGCAGTGAGGAATGACTGTTGCTAGGCTTGAATAAAACTGCAGTGTGATTATGTGGTTTTCTTCATTTGCATTATGGGAGAAGAGCAATTTTCTATTCCAGGAATATAGCTAAATCACAGGTGGCCTCAAAACAATTTTCAGCTTTGCCAAATATTTTTATGTATCAGATATATTATTTAAATATTTTCTTTGCCTCCGTTCTCCATTTGCAGTGTATGCTAATGCTTCCTTGCAAAATACAGATGTTGGAAGCATGAATGCATTAATATTTTACAGAAGGGAGTGTTCAGATTTGGTATGAGACCAGGGTAGCAATGCAGATACTTAAGCTACTGAGGGGGCTAAAATGACTTTTCCAAGACCAGTCAGAAGAACAGATCTGGATCTGGATGATCAAGGAAAGAAGGAATGTGACTATTGGATTATCCCACCCCCCCACCTCCCCCCCGCCATTTGCTCATGCTTGGCTTTAATTGCAAACCGAATTACAGCCCTTTTGCAAACTACTAGCAGAAATAGTGGGAATGTACAGGTTTGATGTAACACCTAGCTCATCTTACTCTGATGAGCTCATTTGAGCTGACTGTGGTAGCTAGAGATCCTGTGCTTCGTGCAGGACATCCGAAAGGATGAACATTTACAAAAGCTGCTTCTGCCAGTTTGAATAGTATCCTCAAAAGACACAACCACTTTAGCGTGAAGACTGAGCTGCATCGTTTCCCTGCCCTCTTGAACTTGTTTTTCTGATGCTAGACTACTTTGTCTTTCATTTCTCTGACCTGAAACGCTCAGGTCACAGATATTTGGGAAGTGATGAACGGAAGTTGCCCAAATGCACAGTCCTATTTCCAGCACCATACAGTGTGACAAGCTGATTTAGATGCACGGGTCAAATGTTTCTCTTCAGTTGACTGCATCAGCCATCCTGGGCGCAGTTGTTATCTTCTGTATTAAGGTTTCGTCCTGCAAGGTCCTAGGTGCTTTTTGTTATTTTGACTGGGCTGGAGAACGCAGTTAGGACGTTGCTTCACCAGCCTGTGACTAATAGGCGTCACACATTGTCAGAATGGGACACCAAGGTGCCAGGTTCCCTCTGCCTCGCCCAGACCCTTCCAACGCAGTGTGGTTAATACAGCCAGATGTGATATGATGTGCCCAGGAAGAAAGTCTGCAGGACAAATCAGTTCATGTAGGTGCTTCTGGAGAAGAGAGACTCAGAAAATGCTTTGAAAGCTTAACAAAGGAAAAAAAAAAAAAAAAACAAAGAACTGTATATAAGTCTCTTTTACAGGAGGGCAAAGTAAGGAATCTGATCCCTTCTGGACTTAAAATGATTGAATCGGTGCAGCCTGGTATTGGCCAAGTACCTGAACTGCAAATACATATAGTATTGGCTTTACTAACAGGAAAACCAGGAAAAACAGTTACTGTTGTTTCCATAGTACCTCAATATAAACAAGCATCCAGTGGTTTCTATGCAACAGCAGTTAGCAAACTTAATAACGTACTTTGTGTTTATTAAAGATGGTGATCTCGAGCTTTAACAAGCTGGGTTACATTCAAACTTTGTAGGAAAAACACAGAGGAAGAAAATCAGTGAATCACAATGGTTTTCCTTTGCCTTGATGAAATTTAAAGTCTGCGCACAACTGAATCCTTACAGGTGGTATCATTTATGTTTAGACTCACGAAAGGTCCAGGAGGGATGATCTCATTGCCTTTACTCCTGACTGCTACTGTCTGAAGCCCCAGTTGACTCCCCTGGTCATTAAAAAGGGGATATCTAGATTTTTCTTGTAGCCTGTTGTAGGTCATTTCTTCTTTTGAATGGATGCAGACAGGCAGTAGGCTGCCTGCAGACCTGGGAATAGACACTGTTTTTGAATACCGGGTTAATTCTTCGGCTGCTAGCCCGTACTTGTAATAGATACTGGAAATTCCTATGTAGGCCCTGTTGTTGCTCTTATGTCTGCACTATCTTTTTAACAAACTGAACAAAGCAGATATGCATGGCAACAGTCTTCCTGGCTGCCTTCCTTAGGCTGTGCTTTGCTGACTTTTTCTGAAAAAATAAGCATGCAATTAAAAAACAACACCCCCCAAACCTCTTGAATGCTAGCAGAAGCTTGTTTTAAAATCCCATTAACAGGTTTAGACTTAATGAAGAGATGCAGTTTCTGCTGCCTCTTGGTCACAAGTAGACTTCAGTATCCTTCTGGCTTTTCTGATTCATGAAGCGGTCTAACTGGGAGGGGCTGGTGGGGGGGTTTTGCTTCATGTGTTGTGTACAGTCTTGCTGGTCATGTAAGCCCGTGAAGAGGCGAGAAGGTCTTTACTTTGCGGTATTGGTCTGAGGCTTGGGAGATCTGCTTTTTATTTCCTGGCTTTATCCATTTGTGCCTTGGCCCTGTGTTTCCTCAGCTCTGTAGAGGGGGACCGAGCCAAGGCTCCCTCCATCTGAATCATTATGCAAAGTAGTTGTAATATTGGTCTTGATTCTGTAAACAGTTCTGTGTTTACTTACGTGTGTCATTAACTTGAGTGGTCTCCTTTCCTTCAGACATAAAATTAGGTATGTGCGTTGCTGTTGTTTCTCAGCCTCAGCTTTTTATCAGGCCTTGGTTATAAGTACCTCTCATACAGATGGTGTTAGAAAGTTAAATTACAGTTTTCCATGACTGCATTGGCAATTGCTAAATTTAAATCTAGAATAAAGTACTGTTCAATTCCCAAAGCTCTGCACAGTCTGTTAGTCTCTGCTGTGTTAATATTCATTTATTAAATAGCATTTTCTTGAATAATTTTTACTAAAAAGGTCGTTGACAATCTGTATCAGTGCCATTGCACTAATGATAAAGTCACCTAGGACGCTACAGGTTTCCGCTAGCTTTCATAATTTCTTCTCTACTGTATCTGCAGTTATAAGATACAATCCAGAGGCCTGTAAACCCTTTGAGTGATGGTCTTCCATTAAAGCATGTTTTATACAGGCTTTGCTGAAAGCAATAATGCAGAGTGTTTTGTTCACCCCAAGCATGCTATAAATAATGCAGTGTAATTTTCACACGGAGGCATCTATATATACAATGCCAGTGCAGATAAACTGTATCGCAGTACAGATAAGCTATATTACAGTAAGTAATTGCTCCCCAAAGTTTTGAAGTAGCGATATTTTGGGGGCTCCCACAAAACAACAGAATGTGCTATCTGTCTCCTGCTTAAAGGACTAGGCTTGGTTAAATGAAAGGACTGTAATCCTGAGATGTAAAACCACCTTGGGAGGACAAGAAGTTTCTTCTAGCTTCTGGTTTTCCAAAAATTAAGGGTTAGGGATTTTGGTTAAATTGGCCAGCTGTCCTTGACTTTGTCTTTGGAGAACTCGGCAGCTGTGTGGGTAGGTGGCTGGTAAATAGGGAAAATACCCGCAGATGAGCACTAATGAACGCATGGACTTGGTCCTGGGGTTTTGGGGGAGGAATGAGGCCAGTCGGGTACTCCAGAGAGCTTCTCTGAGAGCACGTCATTAACTCATTCTTTCACTTTACATCCGACTCAATTAGTGAAGTTAAAATGTCATTTTCTGGGTCAATGGCACGAGCTGCAAGGATTTCGGTATCCCAGTGGTTGAGTGAACAGACACGTGCCTGAACTGTGGGAAATGATAACTAATATATATCTAGATAACTAAAGTAAATCGGAGGTCTACCATGCTAGAAATAGTATAAAACCGCAGAGTGACATTGTTCCTGTCCCTGATACTGCAGTTTCTAAAAGTGAGCAAAATTGAGCTGGATATGGAAGAAATAAAGTATTACCTTCACCATTTTAGAGGAGGATGTAGAAAATGGATTTAGGGCCTAGGTGCTTAATACTCGGCAGCTCTCATTAAGAATTTTACATGATGTTTTAATCAAATTTGAGATCTAATGTAAAATTGCTAGCAAATTTCTCTTTAGCTTCTCTATTTGACAAAATTTATGTGTGTGAGTAATTTCACCATTTTCCTTGAAAATTAATTCCCCAAAAGGAAAAGACCTTTGCAAGCATACAAAAAAGCAAATTGAGTAATAGCTTATAATGAAAGTTTAAAAAGGGGTGGGGAGGATGAGAAAAACTAGGTTACAAAATTGAAAGTGTTTTGTATAAAAGTGGATTTAAAAATAATTAGAGTAGACGAAATCTCTTTAGCATTGTGCCTTTATTAAAGCTTGTAAAGTGATTTGAGATTACTTGGGGGATGGAACTCTGAAAGTGAAACTTTTCATCGCATACTGGAATTAAACCCCTTTTTCTTTTTTAGAATCTGAAACCAACATGCAATGCTGAGGATTTTTCATCTCAGCTGCTTAAATGTCAGGAATTAGTCTTCATCTGAGCAACGTGTTTATCAGAAAAATCCAGAAGTTCAAAGGAAGATAACTGAAGGCAATGGAAGGTTTGAAACAGGCTCACAAATACATGTCTGTCATGGCTTTATTCTCTGGAAATAAGTAGTACCACTGTTCTTAGCTATGCATAAATAAAAAGTCAGGCATGCCCTGAAGCAAGCAGAAAAAGATCAGTTTAACACCATCGTTAATACTTTGACCAGCAGCCAGGCAACAGACTCCAAATCTGAATTACAGGTCTGCTCAATTCCAGAGCCCAGATTCCCAGCCTCTCTGCTCCCTGTTTTGTGTAACCTTGCTTCTCAGGGGGGCTGAATGGAGACCAAAATTCTTGATTTCCACATTAATTTCTTTTCCACTTGTAATATTCTGTTTTTTCCCAAAAAACTGTGAGCAGAAGTCAGAAAGCCTTTCTCCATTCTGACCATCAGTTTGCTCTCTAAAAACAGTGTCTTGGACACTTTATTTCCTCTTCATGTTACTTATAGACTACTTGAGACAATCCGGATTATACCTGTCTTGTTCCTTCCCTGGAGTGCTCTTGGCAGAAAAGCTAGCTTGGTGAACTCTGATCTTCATGCTTTCTAAAAGCTGACAGCAAAGCCTGGAAAATTGCACGTTTCAGGGGAAAGTAGAGCGTGAGGTATCGGAGGCTGCCCTAAAGGAAAACACCCAAGGAGACCAGGGGAGCTGGGTGGTCAGGAGCAGAATTGGTGCTGTAACAGCAAGAATCTGGGAGTGCAGAAACCTGGTAAGACCGTGGGTCTGTGCAAGGAGATCATGCTTTTCAGATAGGAAAGAATAAATACATCGTTATAACTGTTAGCAAAACAATGGAAGCCTGCATAGGAAGGAAGAATGCCTGAAGTATGGCACTAGAAATATTAGAAACAAAACACCCCCTCTCCACATGCACGGTGTTTGAAAAGGGCCAGTGAAGCAGCCGAATAGCATACCTGTGTGAAGAGCTCGTTCCCGTCTATACTGCCTTTAGATGTGATGCCTGCCTGCTTCTGACATACTCTATTTCTTTACATGATCTCACAGTTATTCTTTAAAGGAAAGACATTTTTAGATACTCAGTACTATTGTAACTTAGTGCTGAAACAATAGGCACGTATATAGTGGCTGTTCAGTTGCTACTGAAATTATTGATATTCCTCCACCCCCCTCCGCCCCGTAACAAATATACAATATAAGAGACACTAATAGGAAGAAGGTAGCCTTGTGCGCAAGAAGGGGAAATTTACATTATACTTCTAAAAGAATTTATTTCACTTCTATAGTGGCTCCATGCAGTCTTCAGAGTGGATTTGAGGACATGGAAGTTTATGGCTGAGCCATACCAAGTTGTTTTTTTTTTTTTGCAGTAAATCATTTTTCTTTCACCCAAGACTAAACTGAACTGTAAGGTTGAGAGTGTTTGTCCTTAAGAAATCAGAAGGAAGACTTTTTTTTAAAGATAAAAATACATAATATGCTAACTTTTTTTTTTTTTGCAATTTTTCCTTTGGTTTACTCAATGCAAGTGGTTTACAAAATCAGTTTGAATTTTAAAAACACTTTGGTATTGCCAACTCAATGGCACTGCTTGCCTCTTGCATTTTTTTCCAGTGGAAAAAATATTTGAAATGTAAATTTCCAATTCGCTCTAGTCAAGCATACCAAGGAGGAAATGGGCTTTGCTCGCAAAGATGGAAGCTGTCCAACGTTATAATGTTATGTATAGGGTATAGCAGTTTTTCCTGAAGGAATGCCTGTTGTTTGAGGGAGAGTGAAGGAATTGAACAGGAAAGCCTTGGGGTCTGTGGTGTGCAGGTCAAGGAAAATCCACCAGTTTTCATTAATATTACTGGGTGTCTCAACTGGTTTATGCAATACAGCATTTCCGAATTGTGTTGGGATCTGAGGTTCTGAAGTGAAAATGTGGCACTGCCACCTGAATGGCAGCAGTTGTATGTAGGTGGAAGATGTCTTAAAAGAAATCAGCGAGTAATCACCATGGCAGTGTTATAAATGTTATAAATGACAGGACTAATTGCAGTCTTAATTACAGTGGTGTAATTCTGGAAAAATAGATTAAGGCATTAAAGTTAGACAAACGTAACAGGGATTAAATGAGTGAGATAAGAATCAGGCTATAATTTTAACTCTATGTATGCATGTAATCTGAAGGCTTCTGTAGCTTTAAACCGACAGAGTTGGTTATTAGTTTATTCCAGATATTTTTTTAAAAACAGTCTATGAAATGTAAGCCAATAAACTTCAAGTGGTTGTCACCGGTGAATGAGCAGTATTATCTCTTTGCACCCAGGCACAGAGCAATGGTGATATGTTTTCCAAGCAAACACAGACATTGTAATTCCATTACCGTGTTAAGTACAGTAATTGTTCGGTGTACTCTACGTTCCTTTTCCCCTCTGAGCTTGTTCCCACATAGTGAAATTAATCCTTGTTTTGACCAAAGTGTAACTCTGATGGCCCGCCTGCAATATGCCTGCCAATGTTGCTCTAATAGCGCTGTGGCTCTCTGTCATCAGGCTACCGTCATTTGGATAATCCATGGCTGTAATACATCATTTATGTGCTATTGTTTTGATGATGCATGAAAGTAATGCATCATTACAGGACTACCAGCAGAGGCTGTCATGCTTTGTAGGAGGGGGAAAAAAAAAAAAGCTTCATAAATGTGGAAAAGAGATTGGTTATTTATGGCAGTTGAAAAGGAGGGAGGTTAGAAGGGAAGTAGAGTGAGGAGAGAGAATATAATATAGGGATGTTTTGATTTCCAGAGGTACCTAAATCAATAGGAGCTGCAGGTGTTTATTAAATCCTAAAATTAGGGAAGGGAATTTCTATATTTCCAGTTGCATGCTTTAAGCGTAGTGCCCTTTTCTCCTATTTATAACTGCTGAAAAAGTGATGAAGGCACTATCTGGAGCCAGGAGACATGAACTCGGTGTTGGGCTCGCTAGCTAATGCCTTTCCTGGGTCAGTTCATACAAATAGAATAGGCACTTGATGTTCTGATCTGTCTAAGCTGTTTTGTGCACACCACTAATGTAATTGTTAGAATTAGGTGGGTAATTATTAAAATTACAGTATTAGTAGAGGGTCCTTTTATTTAATACTGTACATTCACATACTGGAAGGCCATCATAAAGAAATTCAGGGCTAAAGCCCTGATGGGGTTTGACACTGAAATAACACGTGGTTCAGGCGTCTGGAGTCGCTGTCAGGCTCTCTGCAATTAAGGTCCTTATTGAACCCCAGCATCAGCCCTGTAAGCGAAGATGACTCACTATGATTATTTGAATAACTTGGCACAACGGGTGCGTTTTGTTCTACTAGTAGGAATAGAGCGTGTGCCAAGCTGGGCTGCCTCTGGATATCTCAGTGGTTACTCTGTTTTTTAAAGAAAGCTGCGTGGAGGGACCTTTGATTTCATACAGCGTCTTTCGTATTTTAGATTTCTTGTTGCTTTTCAGTTCAGTGCCGGCAATCTGGCTGGTCTGGTGACATCTACTCACGTTGCCTCGCATCTGCTCAGCATTGCTTATCCCAAAGCATCCAGGTTTAGGCGGCTTTCTGCAGTCCTCGTGAGCGGTCCTGTCTGTTCACGATAAGGCAAACTGAGGGACAGAGGAAGTGTAAACATCTGTGATGACTGGAGATTAATAAGAAACGAATAAATAAAACTACATTGAACGGACTCTGTCATGGCTCCTGGGCTGTCAGGGACTGCATTTTAAAATCGCAGACTGGGGCCTCATGAGGACCTTCTCATCATTCTTTTTCTGCTTGCCAAAATTGTACCTCATTTCTCCTCTTCTTATTTCTAACGGGCTGTGAAATCTCTCTCTGCTCTTTTCATTCTGAACCGGAAAGTGAAAAAGCCTTTCAGACTCAGTCTCTCTCCATTTTAGGTGATTATAAAGTCGATTGTCCTCAGATTTCTTTTCAGCCTGCCTCAGAAGTCCTGGTTTCTATTTCCAGCTTTTGATCACTAATTCTTTCTTTGGTAAAATGCCTGTCTGTGGTGCAGCCCACCGGATTAATATGGTTTGCAGTAATCGAGAACCAGTACCTAGGTGATACGATACAGACATCATTATGTGATGGGCAATATCTTCAATGCAGGCTTAGACATCTGGGATTGTTTTTTTTGAGGAGAAAAACTGGCCAGAAAAGTGTTTGGAAAATTATTAAGGCATCTTGAGATTCCATTTGTGTAGCCCTCTGAGGCTCAGTTTTACTTTTGCGGTCAAGAAACATCTCTTTATGGTTAAACAGGCTTTAGGGCTTGGAAGTTAGTTTTTGTACTTGTTCTGTATAACTTCAACTGATGTGCTGCTCTTACCTGACTTTGGTTCTGACTGATATGAAAAATGCGGAAAATGAAGAATGAAGGTACATTTGGACAAAGTTTCCGTAGAGCTCAGCTCTGCTTCAGAATTGGAATAAAAGAGCCGGAGCCTATTGATAACAAGCTGTGAAATATCTCATATGAGCTGTGAGTATGATGCACCTAAAAGTTTGGACCTGGATGTTGTTTGGTTATACCTCTTTAGTTTTATTTTTTAAATTAAGTGAGTAAATTTGGCTTTTTCCTTCAAGTCTTTAATTGTCTCATCATCCCATTGACATTGGGGGAATTTTGAGTGCAGGGTCGGGTAAGAAAGACTTGTTGGCAAAAAGGAATACCATTTCTTTGAAAAACAGGTTGCCAGTGATATGGTTGCGTTTTCCGCTGCCTCGTCCCAACTTTCATTTTTACGCAATGTGAACTAAAAATAGCACACCTTGGAGAGGGAGGATAGGACTTGCAGCTTTTCACCCAGAGCGATTATGCTTATTCTTATTTCATTACCACAGACTGGGGGGGGAGCTTTTCATTTTAATATCAGGAAGGTGATAACGTATAAGCTGAAGATACCTGTTACCCTGGTTGCACCGCGAGCCACCATCTGTGCAAGGCGCGTGTTCTCCAGCTGCTGTAGAGCACAGCCACGTGGGTTGGCTTACTTCAGTGGCATAAGAATATTCACACGAAATTCACGATATGTCCATTGTAGCTTATGAATGGGCTCTGCTAATTATTGGGGCAAAGATTGTTGTTTAATACACTTGTGCAGTGCCTTGCAAGGGTCTTCCTTCTCCCATTGGAGGTCTACGGGTGCTGCTGTAATGCAAAAAATATTCTGTTTGATTGTTTCCTCTCTGCCCTCAGCCTCCTTCATCGGCTTGTTGATCTCATCTCACCTGCTCCTTTCCTTTGTATTCCTTGTTTTCTCTTTTCTCTTCAAACAGTATAAACATGAAAGCAACGTAAGCTAATCCTCACCTTGCACGTACACCCTCAGAACAAATCCCTCTTGGAACAAGCAAAGCAGTGCCTTCCTGAATGTTATCTCAGGGCTTCAGTCGCTCAGTTTGGCTCCTGTACGTGATGCTGGTTCAGGTTTTGGCAGCTCAGCAAGTATAGATTTCTGCTTACGATGATCCCTGCAAGGAAGCAGTGGCTGGCATACAGACATGCAGAGCAGAAATAATTTGTCTGGCATCCATCTCTTTCTGATACGTTAGGTGACACCAGCAGTCCTCATGGGTCCTGGAGAATGTTAATACTAGAAGATGCAGACTTAGAAGCATAAGTGCAAATTTTGGAGACTGTTCAATGATTGTGGCTTAATTGTCCTGTAGATACACAATATGAATGCACAAAATAAGACTGAGGTATGTGGAGTTTGATAAAGGTGATGGCTCAGTTAAATCTTAAATTCTCTGAACACAGGAACTCGCACCAAGAGGGGAGTGACTGAACAGGAACTCTTTGAACCTGTGGTAATTAATGTCTCTCTGCATTGCCTAGAAAAGAAAATGAAGCTGGTTGGGTGTTTTGGTTTTTTGTTGTTTGTTGTTTTTTTTTTTAAAAACAAAACAGTGATGAAAGACCGAAGAAATGGCTTTTGATCAAAACATTAAACTGAGCTACGGTCAAGCTCCTCTAGTTGGATTTGTTTGGAGTAATACTTACTGTGGCTAACTCGGTACAATAAAATTACAGGATCTAAAAGATCATTGTATTGTGAAGTTTGACCTGGAAAGCGTACTTCGGAATGAATTCAGAGTCAGAAATTCTGCTTATGCACATCAGCTCGGCTTGGCTGACTTCAGCACATTTCTAGGTGTTCCTGGAACAGTTGTCCCTTTTGCACCCCCTGAGGTGATTGATGCCTGAGTGTCCAGTTTGAGCCATTTTTGAGACAAATATGCAAAGTTGCTTGGGATTATGCAATAATAAAGCAATAAATAAACCCCTCACCAGTCCCATTTCAGGCCTGTCTTGAGGTTTTGATGGAATTGAGCTGGTTCCTAGTATTTGTCCCAACTCACTGCACTGGACTTAGTTGCACTGAGACGCAACAAATATTAAATGTTCAGACTGCAAATACGCTTCAAGTTACCAACGCAAGACTTAGCACTGAAGAAAAAGGAGGAAAGAAGAGAGAGTGAAAAAGGAATCCATTGTTTTCAGCCAAAAGATATTTAGTACTTTATAATTTCCAATCTCTTTCTCTCTCAGGGTCAAAACTTGATCCCTTGTTCTGTATTTACAGGCATCTTTAACATCTGCTTTCCCCTTGATTCGATTTACTAGACCTAAGTGATTGCTAGTTAAAATACACGTGTAGGGTATTCTGTGTCGTAATTGTCTGAGTGCCATCTAATAAAGAAAGAAATGGATAAAGAGAGGCTGTGATTCGGAATAAAGATTTATCTGATAGGAGCATGTCTTTTAAAATACTGGATATTTCCACAGTAGTTTTTAGACAAAGTGGCTGAGATTGTTTACCTTCATGTCTGTTCAGCAAACTACAGTTGAGGATTTTAAATGACATGTAATTTGTTTTTCCCCAGTTGGACTACTGGGAATGGACACGGGCTAATTAACACTGCATGGATATGTTTATCCAGAAGGATCACATCATGGAAATGAGGATAAAACCTGGGAGATTCACTTCTTTTTTTTAATATTTTACAGAAAGCTGTGCTAACTGTTCTAATTTGTTTCTGTCAGTTATCATCGCAGAGATTATTTCCCTTAAAAAGGTGGGGTTTCCAGGGTATTTAGAATGTCTTTAAACTGAGGAGTCTGGTCATGTATTTTTAGCCTAGGAAGCTATTATTTTGTGAGCAGTTGTCTTAGCATGCTCCCAGTCTCTGGGATGTTTTTCTATAAATCATCCTGTGAAGCTTTTTGAGTGGATGAGACATAGGCAGGTGTGAATACGTGGTGACCCAGGCCAAGCTGGACTCCAAGCCTGGCTCAGGATGTGCTGAATTTAACTAGGTTCACATGTAGGTGCAGATGGAAAATACTTCATCGCTGAGTTTTCATACGCTTGACTCCTTTCACTTGTTCTTCAGATGGTTATATAGGTCCAGCAAAGGAAAATAAGCTTCTGGTTCATGGCTATGACCTGTACGTGGTAAATGATTGTGGAAGGGACGGGTGTAGCAAGTGTTGCTTGTGTTTCATGTGTTAGAGGAGTTGTCTGGTTAGAGGCAGATGGCCAATGCATCGGTTGGTGTTTCTCCTTTTTCCCCTCGCTTTCACCAGAAATATCATTCTTAGCAAAATCGGAGTCTGCATGTGCGGTCGTCGTTCAGCGTGCACCAAGCAGAACTTTCTCTCAATAGCACTTTGTATTTGGGTTTATGGGAAGTAAGTTGTAGTCTCTTCTGGTTTGTAGAATATGAAATAAAGTCCGTAAAGAGACAATGTAGCAGTTGGACCTCCCACATAGCACAGGTCAGGAGATTACAGCTATTAACTACATACTGCAAGTGTTAATTACCATACACACAATGTGCTTAATTCTCTTTTCACAGACGTTATTGTTTAGTATAATGTACAAGTTTATTTTTGTCACCTAGAGTGGAGTTATTCTTATCTCACTCAGATACATTTAGCCAAAGATATTGCGGCAAGCCATCGTTTTTAGATCTACTAATGATAAACTTGCAGATACATAATGGTGACAGAAACACCAAAGGTAAAGAAGGGAAGTTCCCTTTTTGTGAAGGGAACCTATGGCAGGGAGACATACAGTGAAGCTGTCTTTATTGTCTCCCTTTCAGGAAATTCAGATTCTGTCAGAAAACATTATTCTCCTCTAAGTTTGCTTGTGTTTTAGTGATACCATTCAAAATCAGAAGCAATGCAATTTAAATGAATACGGTTACAATTCTGTAAAATGGATGAAAAAGCCCCCTGAAGTGGGGAGTAGGGTTGTTGGCATCCCAGCAAATGGTCTGGCAGCTACTCTAAGTTCGTTTAATTCTTTGGCAAGTGATAGCAGTTTTAATTTTCTGCTACTTTTAAATGACTTTATATTGATGCTTTATTCAAATTTCAGCTTTTTCACGCAAAAAGAGCAAGAGTTTTCTCTCTCGTGAAGAAAACATGGGTGAGCACCTCTCATTTTGTAATTAGAAGTAGGAAAAGAGGAATAAATTTCAGGGAGGATGCTGTATGTTTTCTAACAGGAACTAAATGTATAAAGGGTTGGATCATGCAAAAGTTATAAGAAAGGGAATAAAATTTTTGGCACTTTCAACACTTAGTCTGACTGTCCCTTTGGCATTTTCTGACAGACTCAGATGGAAATCAAGTCGATGTAGCAAAGGTTCTATCAAAGTGCAATGATTGGAACTTTCCCATGGAAATAAAACATTTTTGCAGGTTCTATTAAACGTCCAGGTTAACTCATCTGTTAATGCTTGAACTTTATGCCTTGCTGTAAATCCCACATATCTAGAAAACGCAAGGGGTCATTTTTTGACTTTCCGAACACATTTTATTTCTTCTGGTGGTCCTACTTCATTTCAACATACATTATCTTCTCGTTTCAGGGGGTTTAGCTTGTACTTGAAATGCAGGGCCTATGTATTCACAATTCATAAAGCATCCTTCCCAGCAGTCTAAGCAGAAAATCTCAATTGCTACATGCTATGTTAAGAAGAGCAGAGCTGCGGGAAGAAGGGTTGGGAATCTGCATGTCCTTGGAGTTGAACATCTCAATCCACCAAAGAAAACTGTTCATGGATTTAAGGCAACTGTCAGGAACTTGAGAGCAAAACGTATTCCATTCTCCGCTCAGCCATGGTACCCAGTGTGACCGCAGACAAGGCTTTTACCTTCTGAATTTCAATTCCCTCCATATCAATGTCATCTTTCCCAGCGCAGAGTTAGTGTCAGGCGAAATCCGTTCACGTCCATGAGATGCGCAGATACTACTCATAGCCTAACGAGTTCTGAGGTGTAGTGGAACAGTGCAGAACAAAAAGCAGATGGTGGTGGTGAAGAGATAGGCTCAGCAGCGTTATTGTATTTAATTTCTAGGCAGTTTAATGAGATAGGCCAGGTACCGCTAACAAATGCTCCCAGAAGAAATGGAACACTGCTTCAGTGTTTGCAGGACCAGGTTGCCTGGTTTCTAGTTATTTGGCACGAATTATAATTGCCTTTTTAAGGTAAGCGTCAGGTTTGTAAGTCAGAAACATGCGTCATGGCAAATAGTTTTACGCCTTTGATCAATCGTGTTCCCCTCAAATAGAGGATTTGCAAGCAAATTGTCACGTGCCTTGTAATTAAATTGCAGTCTTGAACATTTTGTCAGGGACTAGGAAGGAAAGCTGTCTTTGAAACGTTGTTAATCAAATAAATTTAGATGAAGTGTTAAACAATTTTGGTGTTTCTTGACATTTGTGGTTTTTTTAAGCAGGTCGTTATGTGTTACCTGAAGGCCTTTTATTTGGTGTGTTAACCTCGCGGACTGTCCCAGTGTGTGGGTTGTGTGAAAGCTGAGGGATGGGTTTCACCGCATTTACTAACCCTGGAGTCAGGTCTCTTTAGGCAAATACACCATTATTTTCAGTTGGGTTTTTGACCCCGAAGTTCATACTGAACAGTACTAACATGCTTGAATATCCCTATTGCACAAATATTACTAACTTGGTTTGTGCGAGGAGCAATGTCACATATGTGATTTACCCCTTTTAAATACTACCTTCTTCCAAAATCCAGAATACCTGGGTGTACAGTTCTGACTGTGGGGAAAATTGCTCCAAATATGAATATGATCATTGCAGTTTATGCACATCATATATGCAGTCAGGAGCACTAGTACCACGTACGTTATTAGGTGGTGCCTCTCTTGAAAGGACCATCCTCATTTTGAGAAGCCCTGAATGAAAGTTGAATAAACTTCATATTTGGTTGAGAGCTGCCTGGTAGAGGTGTGCACTGACCCCTCATCCAGTCAAGCGTGCCTCTGCGGATGTTTTCCATGCTGTGGATGAGGTGTTCAATTCAAGGGACTACGGATGTATAGTACAGAAAGGGGAATATTGTCACTGGTTCCATGTGATGGATTGAATACTTAGCTTTAGTTTTTCTTGAATTTTTAATAGGTACCTGGCACAATATTGGCTAGGCTCCGCTGAAAAGCAGAGTCTTACTGAATTCATCTCTCCAAACTGCTGTGCTGCATGCCTGTCAGGTTTTGAAAACTCTCCCGTGTTGTTTTGCGGAGAACCTAAAGCTTGGTGTCGCTGATTGAGCTAATATTGTGACACCGTGCTGTTGTGATCTGCCACACGCGGCATTCTGCAAATAAGCACGTTTAGCAATTCCCTCCTTCCATCTTGCACCGAGCTTGGTCCAGAAAGAGCAAAACATCCAAAGGAAACAATCTGTCAGGAGCCTGCTGTTTCTGTGAAAGCTGAACCAACTGTGCAAGGAGCAAATGCAGGGAACCGTTTTGGGTGTGCTCTGACTCGTATCGTTCACTTTGCTCTTAAAAGTACCGTGAACGGCTTGGCTCGTGGTCTAAACCATCCCTCTTTCAATATCCGCACGACCCCTTGAACTGCGGTACCTGAGTACTGGACCGGTGAAATGGTCCTCCCATGTCTTCACTGAAGTTCAGCCATCCCAAAGTGACGTTGGGGTGGCCGGGAGCTGGAGAAAACAACTGTCTTAAGGCGTGGAGGGGGAAAGAGGGTTTTTCATGGGGAAATCTGAGCCAGCTCCTTAAAAAAATCAGACAAAACTTGCATTGAACTGAGGCAGGGTGTTTCAGGGAAATGTGAATTTTAATCTCAAGTGAGGAGAGTCAAGGGCTTAGGATTCAAATAAAAAAGGCAAACAAGCTGTTACATAATGACTTCTTCTTCCATTAAGAAAACATAGCTTTTAATATGGGGGTTCTTTAATGACTATGTTTGATTGCTTGAGAGAACCTGTGCATAATGAAATCTTTTTAATATACAGTATGAATGGTTCTGCTATCATACATATTTCCAATTTGTAATTAAGCACCTTTAAAAAACTACTCACAATTAAAGTGTCAGTGCTTTCTTGAATACTCTTAATTTCGGTAAGCTTTTGATGCTTTATTCATGGAGAATATTAAAAGGTACTTAGTCATCTGTGAAAATATATGCATGGTATATAAGGCCAGAGTCAAAAGGATAGATGAGGAATAGCAGTCAGAGGTGCCAGTTCTCACGGAAGGAGAAATTTAACAATTTTCAAGAGTTACTTCAAAAGCAGCAAAATATGTATATGTTAATATAATTTCAGATAATTATCTTCTATTACCTAATTTGGGGCTCAGTGATTAGATGGCTAAAAACTCAAAAACCCTGCACGTATTTTATGTGGGCCAACCTTATCGACAAATTATTTTTATATGCCTTTTCTTTGTGCCAAGTCAAGTATTCTCATTTGTCTTGGAGGAACCTGGCTATCTGATTTGGGTTTTTTCTAGGTGTGAGGGATTTGGTTTCTTTTTTTTTTTTTTTTGTATTTTTAGTTCATTTCCTACATAAATGTTAAACAGATGCTGATTTGAATGGTAGCCTGGTATATTAATTATTGCACATAATGAATCTCAGAAAATGTAATAAAGGACTAATTGGTGTCACTAAAGGAACACTGACAAATGCCGCCTTGTATAATGTAAGCAATGTTCGGTGTCACGTAAGCAAGAGAAAAAAAAGTCCACCTCCCATGGGGAATACTCTGCCATTTGATTTTCCTTGGGAAGAAAGGCTTAGCTGGATGTTAAATAAATAAGACAGTGAACATATGAAGTACAGGTGTTCATCAGCCTTGTTGGCTGTTTGAGTTTGATTTTATTGATTTCTGCCCGTGAATATTTGTTTTAAGCTCGGGAGAATTTGAGCTGTGACAGTGTCATGCTGAAAGTAAAGTTGATGGCACTTTGGCTGTTGTATTTCTTCCCTGCTGTAAAACAAATATATGGTGGGGTGGTGTCCTGGTTTACGTTCCCTAGACGGACGCCGAGCTCGGGGCATTCCCATGGTCTCCAGAGAGCCTGGATGCGTTCAGGCACGCCAGACGCTGAACCTAAACCCGAGGGTGGTCTGGAGTGTTGTCTGGGCTTACTCACCTGCTTAGCGTGAGCCTTTCTGCTGGCTTTCCTAGGTTTGATTTCAAATTATGTGAAAAGGGATAAACTTGATGGCTGGTGCCACAAGATGCCAAGAGCTCAGCTCCTGGTGAAGTCACGATGTTCAATGGAAAAGGCTCGTCAGACAACTGTCGTAATTTCATATCATCCCTTTCTCTTTTCCCAAAGCTCAGGGCTTCTGCCAAGCATGGGGAAGGCAGAAATGACTGAGAAGGAGGTGCCAAGAGTGGGGAAAGGAGGAAAAAAATAGCTTTTGAGTTTTTATTCTGCTTTCCTCTTTCCAGCACTCCAAATCCTCATGTGTTGACATGTTCTACTTTCATTGCTTTGCCCAAAAGTCTTTTCTCCAAATGTATTTATTAGCACCCAGCTGCCTAGGCTTTCTTATACCAGTCTCTTTTGCCCATCAGGCTCTTGTCATGGGATTTGCTAATAGCTTAAGCATGAGTTATCAAGGTCAATGTAAAAATAATGTTGCACTCCGATGTGGAATTTCTTGTTTTTCCTGACGGCAGTAATGAAGG
This sequence comes from Harpia harpyja, assembly GCF_026419915.1. Lineage (NCBI taxonomy): Eukaryota > Metazoa > Chordata > Aves > Accipitriformes > Accipitridae > Harpia > Harpia harpyja. Next base: position 42,748,378 of record NC_068952.1, read on the forward strand.
CTCAGTTACAGTAACACTGCCTTATCTGCCTTTTGCTGACATTATATATTTCACAGTTTAGGGTAATGTTTTTGACATGTTCTTTATTTCCTTTACTTAAGGCTCTCTGAGTAAATTTATTTCTTGTTTTGTTCTCGACAAGTTTCTTTTGATGGTTCATTAGCCCTGATGCCCATCCCTTCTCTGTTCCTCTGTCCTTGAGCACATTTCCACTGCACCCTTCTGTTTGTTTATATGCTCCTACCCTTAAATAAAACCTTACCACCTTGATGAGATTTCAAATGAGATTTGCAAAGAAACAGAATGTCAGAGATGTGCAGGAAAGCTCTGGGTACAATGAAGAAATTTAGCAAGCTGGGTGGTTTACTCTTCCTTTTTATCCTCCATCCCAACTTAAATGTCAACACTAATTAAATTTTCCGTAAAATTAATCCAAAGCTTACTCAAAGCTTGGGGGTTTATTTGGTTCTTTCTTTATTTTGCCTTTTTTCTCTGTTGACTTCTCTTGCCTCTCCCCTCTGCCCCCACCCCATCCCTGCTAGTGGAATTCAGAAGGTCTCAAGCTTTTTTAGTAACAGACCTATTTGAGGTTCACCCGTTCCCCTACTGTCCATTAGACAGAAATTCACAGCACTTCTATTCCCCATTTCTGCCACTGACCTGCTCTATAACCTCTCCTTTACTTATTCTGCTTAATTATAGCTGTGACGGATTGAGGGCAGAGATGGTCCCATAGGATATGTGTCTGTACCGCACCAAGGATCTGGAGCTGTGGCTGAAATTTTTATTGCTTTCAGTAATTCATATCCAAGCAGTAATTGGCTGAGGAATGGAGGTTGGGAACAGGTTTAAAACAAAACAAAACAACAAAAAAACCCCACATGCTTATTCCTTTCTTTTTTTGTTCTCTCCTGGAACAGTTTCCCAAAAGAAATATGTACTTGTACTTAAATAAGGACCTGTTTGTGTGCGTGTGCGCGTGCGCGCAGATTTTTTTTTTAATTTTCGTACTCATACCCTTGCTTAATGATGCAGATAACTAATTTAGCAAAAAAACATAATATCCAGAAATGTGTATTTAGCTTCCTTACGTATGTGCAAAATGCTTGGTATTTGGGTCTCTAATTTTGTCTGTACCCTTTAGCTACAGGAGTATTATTAATAAGCTCTGTGTTGTGTATCTGCAGATGTTCCAAGATCTCTTTTCATGGGGAGTTATATAGCATACTAAATTTTCATGCAAGCAGTCTCTCCACCACAAAGGTATAAAAATCAGAAAACATGGATAAATCCACCAAGGCAACTGAAGGAATATGGTTATTTTAGGCAATAACTTTAATAGAATGGGCATATACATAGCGATAAACGTCCCCTCAACTTTACAATGAGCCTGGCAAGGGTCACAGCACAAGGTGTTTATTACTGTAAGAGACATTAGTGCTGAAAAGACAGATTTCAAGGCATTTGAATTGTCACTATCAAATGTCATCTTTGATATAAAAATGTAAATTTCACAAGTATCTGTTGAGTCTTTGTTATAATTTAATTATCAGAACAAGCACTTTTTCATCTAGCGGATGCTGCTCTCAGCAAATTGAAAAGAGAGGCAATTAGCAACTGCCAGTTTCCCAACTATACAGGACTGTTGCAGCTTCTTGTTGTTTTAACAGGTACTTGGAGTGATGTTCCCTTATGGGATCAGCTGAAAAACCTACATGGTGCTGCAGTTCTTCCACTTCAGGCTTAACCACTGACTTAGTGACTTGCCAGCCTTGTAAAATTATGGGCAGCACTGGAAAGTAAGAGGCAAAAATAGATTCAGGTGGAACTTCGACTTCTTTACAAAATCAGTCTGAGAGCATTTTGTAGACTTAGGGCTCAGTTCATCTTTGTTTGTACCTGAGCTGGCTGGAGTCGTTCCACACTTTGGCAGAGGTTATTTTTCTGCCTCCATGTAAAATCTTTGGAGGCTCTCATGTGCATCAAATATTTCAGAAAGCTGCTGTGAAACTTGCTTTGATATATTTTCAGAGCCTGATACTTCATCAAGGCTGCTAATCCATGTCTTTATTACATCTTTTAAATCTTGGGACTACTTATTAGTCATTCATTTCTTGATTTCTGTTTCCCAAGTAGAGAAATAATTAAGAATTGACTTTGAAACCAGGAAACATGTAACCGCTTATAAATAAATAAATAAAAATTATTGAACCAAATCATGCAGGTGAGGCTTGTCAAGGATTAGCAGTGTAACTGATTTGTAGCCTGAATTCTGTCACTAACTTTATAGAACCAACCACTTTATGAACAAAGTAATTGACTCCCGGATGCCGATTATGCCTTGTACTAGTTAGTATTTTATAGTGCATATACATTATTTCATCAAATGTGGGGTTTGCATTTTAAATGCACAATTCCACTTTAATTAACTCCAGTAAAAATTGAAGGTCCCCATTCTCTGAGATTAAAAAAAAAAAAAAAAACCCACCACCAAAACAAACCAAAGAAAAACCCCAAACTCTCAGAACTTAGCCACGGCACAATAGGAAACCTGTGTCAGTTCGGTCTATTCATTTATACAGCGTTATGTTATCCAACAGTTTAGAACAGAAATAAGAAAATAGTGCCTATCTAATATTAAAATATAGCTGCACTTTTTCTAATTTTCCTCTTTAGTTACTTGCAAGATCCATAGGGTGATGTGAGTGCTTGATGTTCACAGGATCAAAGTCAGATGTGCTTTTTCTTGCTAATACAGTCTTAAGATGTAGTGATTTTAAAGTGTGGAGAGATTTCTGAAGCTCAAGTATTTGTTTGGTAGGTATATGAGGAAGAAAAGAATCCTTTATAATTTGTATTTGTGTTACTCTGACATATGCAGTAGATTATGCTAACTGAATGGTTTATGGAAATGAAGCCAAACAACCGGCAATAAAAGTGTTGTGCACAGAAGTGCGTAAGTGGCACCTGGCAGAAGCTGACTGACAAAGTATAATAAATATTTGACATGTCCTGTAAATATGTGACACTTGGTCAAAATCCATTTGAGTCACAAAGCACCTAGGGCACAATAAAGCTTAATAGTACCATTTCAATTTCACCCATTTGCTTATGATGTTTTATTATTGGGATCTCTCAGCTATAGATTTTTGAGCTCTAAATTCACAATTTAAAGCACGGGGCTTCAAAAAGTATCAAAGCACTGACTCTCTTAGATATGAAAGATGGATTTAATCTCCCAGTATTTATAATTTTCCATCCTTTTGGCACAGCTACAACTTGTGCTGAAAGCTTTCCAATGAATCAGTGTCCCCTGGAATGGAAGGAAGAGTTGTAAACTCTGTGGCCGCTTTTGAGCATCATGTGAAATACTGAGCAGGGTCTATAACTGAAAGGGAGAGAAACAAAACAGAGGGCACCCAGAAAGAAATGAAATGCAGGCAACAAACCCAAAGGGAGGGACGCATTGTTTTGTTGCATTGTGGTAGATGAAAGTTGGGTGAAACCAGTGATTTGTGCAATCCGATAGTCGACCAGTGATCAAAGCAAGCAGCAATAGCCGATTTTGTAATAACTTGCTTTCGGGAAAAGGTTCCTTAGCCCTCATTGTTAAGGTTGATGCAGGTCATATGGTAGTTCTTTAGGGGAGGGGAATGCAGTACCAGCTGTGATTAATCAGGTGCTTCTCTCCTGGAGAAAGCCGCAATCAGCTCACAAAGCAGAGGGATGCTATGGGGAAGCTCTTGCAGGAACAGCGGGGGGAAAGTGCGGCTGAGAAAATAGAAATAAGGAGGCAGGAGCTGCTTTAACATTTTTGAGCAGAAAACTGTTTGATGTTGAAACAATAAATGCACCCCTGGAGTCAGGGACTGAAATACAGATATTGATGTGCTGCTCTGTAGATAAAATAGCTTATGAGGGGAAAAGCGGAGGCTGCAGCAGATTCTGGTGCCATGCAAGTGTTGCTCTGCAACAAAATTCTTGTTTCGTTTTGGAGGTCCCTCAAAATGTAAGAAAAGATTCCCCATAAGTCTGTCCGCCATACATGCTAACAGGTTCTACAGAGTAACAAAAGCACTATATTAAATCTTATGCTGACTCCTTTTGAATTAATTTTGAATGCTGCTTTTCTCATTGCTTTCTTCAGCTAAGTAGTTACTTACGCCTGTAGCTGCTATAAAACATGAACTGCACTCCCCATCCGGGGTTATTTATTTTTGGGGGTTTGCAATAAAGTGCAGATAATGTTGAGAAGGACAGTTTCAAACGTGTGTACGGTTTTTATCCCATTTCAAATGTCTAGAGGCCTGTTTCATCTGAAAATTAGTGTGAAGGCAGGCAGGAATCCCACATACGGACTTCACCTGGAAGGATCACAAATCTAACATAGCATTTGTTAGTGGCCTATGGGGAAACTTTGCTTGCTTGCTTTTAGCAGCGCAGTTATTCTCCTCCTCTTCTGGGTCGACTATTCACACAGTAATAATAAAAATTTTCTTTAGATTAGCAGTGAAAATAAGTAGGAGGAAAATGTGATATACGAGCTGGTCGCACTGCCAGGGTACTGCTGAAGCTAGTAGAATATTACAGGGACAGAAGCTGGCTCAATGCTATTTAATTTGAACGCATAAAAGCTGGTTGGTTATTCCGGGCATGCATGTATCCCTGCACAATTAGATATATGTTTGCCCTTGTTCTGTTTGTGAAATAGCCAAGCGAGGTTTAAATTCTTTCTGCCACAGCAGCTTATTGCCAATGTAACTAAGCCTGAATTCAAGGAACAGACTTTAATGAAGTTCATGGACCTGATTATTTTTAGTTGACTGTTAGGAGCTTTGTCCCAGTTCAGTTCCCAGTGGACGGTTGTCCAAGTTACAAAACCTGCCATTACAATTGGCACTAATTGGGCCCCTTGTTGCAGTCATAACATGGCTTCCAATAATTCAGTGGCCCAGGCGTTTGAACCCCTCTCTAGGTAAATGCTCATTAGCCTCCAGTGGTATTTGCTCTGAGCGTGGGGACTCATTCAGCAGAGAAACTTAGATGAATGGCTAAGTAGTGTAGTGGAAAGCAATAAGAGGTATTTGTGTAATCTCTCTCCTTGGAAAGCTAAATGACAGTGTCACTGCCTTTAATGACATTTCTACAAATATTGAGCTTCTGTGATGGCACGAAGGGATGTTTTCCTGGCAAAATCTCAGCTGTTTTGCCGCTCTGCGTTATGAAGCGGCTGGGAATATGTATGACCAGGGAAACCGTTGGTGTAACATGATGATCATTTCTCTTCCACCATCCAGTCTCACCCTCCGTCCCTTTCCCAGAGGCAGGAGAACCAGGTCCTCTCCTCTCCTCTCACTACTCAGCCCCTGGGGCCGTGACGCATTTCTTGGCAGCAGTTGCCATCTTGGCTGAGTCTGGAGGTCCACCTAAGGCTGATCTTCAAGGACGATCAAGCCTGGATGCTACCAGGATGTGTTATACTAATTAGCTAAAGGATAGTCTGCGTAGATGTTTTCTGTCTATACATGAAGCTGAATACCACTTCAAATCTAGGCTCGTTCTATTTTACACTATTTTATTATTACCTCTCAAGCAGCTTTTGCAGGCTCCACCATGCAGAAAAGCAAGCCAATAAGGGCCAAGTTTGGCAATTTGTTTTCAGTGCATGTAGAATTAAGCACATGCTGTGTTGTGCGGTGAAATCTTGTCCTGATTCAAAGCAGTGGAATTATGCAGTGGACATGAATATGATATTCCTTAACGCACTGAAGAAAGGTCTGCTTTCTTCTAGTAGAAAGACTGTAAATATTTCCCTCCAAGTTTTAATCTTCTTTCACCTTCTTTCTCAATTTTATAACTTCTGTTAATCCCTTTGGTTCCTGCGTACTTTATTCCAACAGATTTTCCATATGTAGGGGAAAAAACAATTTTCTACTGCATTGGCTTTCAGTTGTAAGTCAATGGCAGATTTACTGGTGTTTTCCAGCAGTCGGTTACATGTACTTTTATTGATATTTGTGATCAAATACTGGCCAGGTACCTGGTAACTGAAAGGATACTTAAGGAAATAAATGTCACCCTTGCCTAGAAAGAGAAATGGTACTGGAAGGATATTAGATTTATTCAAATTTGTGGATGATATGTAGGAGATCCTCATGTTTTTTTCTTCTATGCAGTCTGTAGGCTTAGAATTGACAAAAGATATGCAAGATACTCTTTGTAAAAATAATTGGTCCGTATTTCTAGGGCTTGGTGATTAATAAGTCACAAATCAAGTCACAGGTGGTTTTATGTTGCATATTAAGTACTTACCAGTCATTTATTTAAAACAAGTGTCGGTAATTTATACATAGGAATGGGTGATGGGCAGGGAAATATCTGCTAATCTGTTTCCGAGCGAATGAATGGTTTTGAAAATCCCATCCCCAAAGTGATTTAATCTTCAAAGCCTATGTAATTTTCATTAAGGGAAAAGGGAGAAGTACAGGCCGATCTGCAAGCTGTCAGCATAGCTGAGTTTGTACTTCCAAATGAGATTCCCCAGGGACAGGATGTACAAGAAAGAGAAAAGGACGTCGGGAGCGGTTCCTCTCCTTACAGACAGTTGATGTGGGAGGGCGGAAACAATGAAATAATCTGTACGGATTTAGAAAAGAGGTGGAGCATTAGCTGGAGAAACAAGTGTGGTCAGATTTTTTTATTATTAATTTTTATTTATTGAGAGAATAAAATACATCTGTACTATCTAGGGAGGGAAGCAGGTGTATTGGATCAAGAGGATGAGTGAGCCAAGGGATGAGAAGGGAGATCAGGAGGTAGGGTGAAATCACTGCGGATGTAAAGGGTAAGAGGAGAGGATCTTCCCCAGACTGTGCTGGGGAGGAGGAAAAAAGCTACAGGATGGAAGGAGAGTCCAAGGAGGAAAAACAAGATGAGTCACTGGCAGTCAGTTTTCTTCTGGGGAAAAAACCCCAAACCCACGGTATATTGTGCGTGAGAGAGATGGAGACCAGAATGGGGGAAGGCTTGCAGAGTAACTGATGGTGAGGAGTGGCTGCTCTCAGTAACTTACTGAAAAGTTATTTATTCTAAGGCCTGCAGGGTAACACAGAGAAGGTTAATTAAGAGCTGAGCTATCCACTATTCAGGGTGGAACTGTACTTTAAACAGGCTCAAGTAATACAAGCTTTGCTTTAGAAGAGGAACAAACTCCCAACAGCTGGTTTTCTTTTTCCCCTTAGCTCTTTCCTTAGTCTGTTTTCCAGTTGCTTGCTTTTTTGACTGCGCCTACTTCCTATCCTACCTTTAAGACTAAGCCCAATTAATACTGTGATGTGTTTACAAACATAAAATCTCCTAGCCTGTTTCCCAGTAATCCCACAGGGTGTGCGTTCGTGGTCTGTGTCCGTGCTGACACCACGATGTCTTGCGGTGTGGTGCATTGCCATGGAGATTTGCATTGCCATGGCAACTTGCACCTTTTCGAAGGCAGCAGCAAAGGCTGAATCAAAGGAGCTTTGCAAAAGTGAAATAGCAAAATCTCGGGATCCGATATTTAAACATCAAAAAGAAGCCAAAAATTTTCCTGGTCTGGCATACTTCTCCTTTGCTCTGAGGATAACTAAAGCGTTAAATGCTTAAATAAATGGAGTTTTCTTAGTTTAAGTATTAGTAAATAAAGAATCTTTTGAGCAGGCTTGGCATTCATACAGGGCTTCACAAAACAGGAATATATTTAGGAACAGCCACTGCAGAATAGTGTCTTTCTGCTGCCAGTGAATTTCAAGGCAATCAGTTCAATAGATATCGTTGCCTCAGTTTCCACAACCATAAAATGGGCGTGCGAAGCAGATGAAAGGAAGATGATGTTGTTGTGGGAGGGGGCTTTAGGTGATGGATTGGGGAAGAAATAGCAGCAGCAGATTGTAATTTTAGTCCCTTCTTGTAGGAGGGACCTAAGAAATGCCTGCTGGGCCACCCTTACCTCTGTCCTCTCGCTGATGAATGGCAGGTAGCGACTGATGACAAATGCTTAGAGGAGATCTAGTCCCGTATGTAGGCAATGCGTGCAGTAGTGTGTGGCATCGTAGTTACGTGGCTTTGCCCCCATGTCTTTGGATGGGAAAATCTCCGTTTCCCCGCTAGCACAGACAGGTACCACATAGCCCTGCTTCCAAATTGGAGGATCTCAGATCTCTGCAAACAGACCATTTGGATATATTGGGGATTTAACGTATAGCCAAGGAAAGCCAAAATTAAAAAAAAAAAAGCCCTCTTACTGTATGTGCCAGTCAGAGTTTTAAAAAGCTCTGTTATATATGAGAAAATAACTGAGCAGATCATCAAAATCTTTCCTCTGTTTTATTTATGTTAACTTTCTCCGGAACAGAAAAGCTGTTTTCACGTATTTTCCATATGTGTTTTGCAAGTTCTGAATGACATTTTAAAATATCAATAAGATACAGGCTTTAGGCAAAACTACTTTTCAGCCACTACTTGGTGTTTGAGAATTTTTTAATGTTAATCTGTGCCTGTGTGAACACAGCCAATAGCGCTGCAAGCCATATGATCGTGAAACTATATGTAGCTGTTTTTCTTACCTCTAGTTACAAAACTTTAAAAATTTCTACATATATGTCCATACACGAATGGTTCCAGCACTAACCTATCTTTGTGAGAGGTGGACATGTGCTATGAAGGAAGATTTCTTTTGTGCAGTGGTAGATACAGATTTTTTGTGTGTGTGTGGAAGTGGAGAGAAGAGGGGAAGGAAAGTACTTTTCTGGCTGCCTGTTTTCAGCAAGAAGGGGGTCTTTTCTGAAAGCATTTTATCTGACAGACTAGCAAGCTGAAGCGTACCATGTAAAATTGCAGCCAATCACAAATATATAATCATCACTACAGTGGAAGCAACTTTAGTGGGGGTGGATGAATCTACCAAGACATGAAGAATTGAATCTTGAGGGAGATTTATAACATTTGAAAGGAAAATAATTTCAGTAATGGAAAAATCAAGGTGACTTGGCCTGCTGGGGTAACTAGTCACCCTTAACTCTTTAGGCATGTTTACGCTTTGACAGTAGAACACAAGTGGGCTGAAGAGAGGTGCCTTGGCTTTGCGTCTCATTGATATGGTACTAGGCTGTTTTTTTGTCTTTGCCCTCCTCACCATTGCTCTTGGTTTTCTTTCTCTCTCCCTCACTTATCCTTGGCTCATATGGTAAAAGAACATCTTCCCAGCCCCTTCCATAGCTACTTCTGGTCCTTCATTGGGTTATACAAAATGATAAAATTTGCTTTAAACCCTGCTCTTGGGGAGGAGTTCATCCTGAGTGCAGCCTGGATTTTTGAAGAAGTTTGCTGTATACTGGCACTTGCTGCAGTCATTTCAATTCAACATATTCAGGCTACTGGTGAATGATAAAAGCATACACAATTTAGAAATCTTTAGCACCTAATTCTTAGGAATTGTGGTTGCTCAGCAAATGTTACGGTGTGCCCTTCATTTGGCAATCATGAGACAGCAGTAAATTGCTAGAAATGAGTTCAACTGGAAAAAAAAAAAGGCAAAGAATGGAGGACCCCCCCAGTCCAGAAATGACTATACACAAAAACACATATTTCATTTCACTGTAAAGATGTATTTCAAACCAATTCAGAAAGATTAAAGTTGGCAACTTTGCAATAAGATGATTTTTCCACCTTTTAAGTTAATAGCCTGATAGATGTAACTTTCGTCTCCGAGAAGTCAAGCTCTTTTCTCTTTCCCTTTTAAGTGGTATTTTTTTGAAAGGTGCAATCAGTTGCTTTTGTTGCAGGCATCTCAACATGTACTTTCTTGTGTGAGTTAAAATCAATGTCTGATATAATCTCTGTTGGAAGTCAGAAATGGAGCTGCTGGTTGCAGCTACTAAGCGAAATTTTGTGAAGATTCACTCTGGCAGCGTTCCTTTCCAGATGTCTGAACGTCTGAAGTTTTATCCCTGAAACGACCGTGGAAAATAAGTTTTAAGGGCCTTGAGCTGCTACTGGAAACTTTGCACTTCAGTGCCTTATTTTGATGTCATCTCTGACTTCCATATTTGTGTTTTAAAAATACTGCAGTGGTGACTACTGAGACTTCCGTAGACCAGAAGTTGGGGGCCTTCCACATGGGAAGCTGCTCAGTTGTGTTTATTTGTATTGCCAGGAGAACACTCGCTGGTTTGGAAAGCCAAGATTCAGGAGATGATGATTGTGTTCACTTGAAAATAAATAAGTAAATAAGAATCTGGAAGGAAGATTCTTTCAAGTGGCATTGATAGAGTATACGAATAATTTAAGATGATTCCCAGGAGGTCTTCCAGACGAGCAGACACTCCCAAGCTGCTTATTAAAGAAGAAGAAATAATTCTGTGCCGTCTGCTCATCGGATGTCCGCAGACAGATCATGATTTTAATGGTTAGGTCCTTCAGCTACTCTTCTGCTAGACACTATTCAACACATAAAGTTGCATCTCCCTTGGATTGTAAAAGGGATTTGGATTAAGCCCATGAGGAGAGCTTGGCAGACTTTGGGCTATTCATACTACAAGGTGTCTAACCAACAGCAAAATATCATGTCTAATGTTCCACAACCAGTTCTGCTGTGGAATTAATGAATGGGCAAAGGGTCATTGTGGTTGCCTGGGAGAAAAATGGAGCTTGCTTTCTTAAAGGCAGTGTGGGACCCTGTGGGAAGGGCCATCTTCTGAGCATTGTCACTCAAATCTTTGCTGAGCCTACTTTGAATGTTGCTCAATTTTATTAGCTGCCCTTAAAAAAAAAAAAAAATCTTTCTTAAAAAAATAAAAAAATCAAAACACCTTTCAGGGTATTTTAAGGATACTTGGGAGAGAAAAATTGCAGCTGGTCAGATCCTTAATTTTTGCCTACAGCCTGGCCATATAAATTGCAATGATAAAATCAGCTGGACCACAAAGAGCAAACAAAATAAATGGATATTTTACAATATGTAAACAATTACAGAATGACATTTGGCTTTAGGTTAATTTCTCTGCCTACTCTGGAAAATTGCCATCTGTAAGCAAACATATTGACTAAATTATTTTCAATGATATAGAAAAAAGGGCTAAAGTACCAGCATTTCGGATAATGACATCAGCATTATTATGGAGTTATGTTAACTTAAATGGCAGGTGGAGAAGTAAAATTGATCTCCTATGCGAAGCTGTACTGCATAAATAAAGAATTCATTTTTTTGATATATTGATTCTCTGTGGATTGCTTGCCAAGAAGATGCTAACATCAGCTTATCTGAATTAATACATGGTATTAGAGGAGGAAACCAACATCAATATTCCAGCACTTTGCAGACCACAACCTGCATTAAATCATGATTCAGATTTATTGTTACGTACTTTCCATTCAGGAAAGCCCTTGCGCCCCTCGGCAATGGATATTAAACCTGGAATATTTAAATATAAGCCTGTAGGATGTTTAAAGGCAATCTGTTCCTGTTGGTGCTAGGGTCTGGCTTGTGCAAAGCAGCAGCAGCTCCGTTGTCCTGCTGTTGGTGCCACGTTTAGTGGATTACGTTTGGCCGTGGCTCTTGTTTTAGGGTTGCAGAAGTGAAAGGGACTGTATTCGGAATCCATTGAAACATCACATCGTCCTTTCGTTGCTGCGTGAACCGAAGCGACTACAATGTTGTTACCGTTAACGGCATATAGGAAGGATGCTTTTATGGCTGAGATGTAGAAGTGGGGTTTGAAGTACTTGCTAACAACAGCTTTTAACTGCATGACCCTGAAAAAAAATAATCAGAAACGCTTTGCTTTTTCAGTTGTCGTCTTGATCTGTTTTGTATTTGTACAACTCCTGGCGCAATGTAGCCACAAACTCAAAGGGCATATGTCTGCAAGTAACAATCTGGGAAGGCAATAGTATTAAAATATGACGTAACTCAAATATCCCAATCATGCAAAATCCTTAATTTAAAGAGGGTGAATAGTCCCATTTTACTACAGGAAGACTACTTCAAAGCCTAAAGTTCAGAACAGAAATTTTTTTGAAAGTCTAGACAGTAACAAAACTAACTCATAAAGATATAAAGATAAACGTGTTATTATATTTCAGCCCAGCGCTGATCAGGATGGCTAAGCATTAACCATGGTAAGCAGGGCTTTGTATTTAAGTGAAAACCCATCAGGAAGAACAGACTTACAGGGTATTTCCTTAGTTATACTGTAACAGTCATTTAGATATTGTATTTGACTTGTTGCCCCATTTCATTTTCAATATGTAATTTTTAAAGAAAAGAAAAGTAAATTGCCATTTTTGGATCATCAGCAATGAAGCACTGAATTTTTTAACATAAGAAAAAAATAAGCTGCTGGAGCGCAGTACTGAATTGTAGCCTGCTCACTGATGCTTGGTAAATTGTATAATGGTTTTCAGCTTCCCTTCATTGCTACAGCTGTTGGCTTCAATCTGTTTTTGTAGTTTGATTAAAATAACATTTTTTTGGTAACTTGTCAATTGCCCAGTGCTGGATAACAGAAACGAACTCATCCTTTTTTCTAAGCTGAGTCAAGGTATCTGCTTACGAAGAACTCATCAAAACACCTAGGTAGCTGATACAGGAGGAAAGCAAAATAACATCTAGGACTTGAAAAATTTTGCATAGAAAATCAGCGGAGAAGAAAACCTGTGGAGGTTTTTTACTGTGTTTAACCCATTTAGCTAACCTCACCTCTTTTACATGTTTAAGTAAACTGAAAGGGAGGACAATCTGCCATGGTGGTCCCTTTGCCAGACACCAGTTTAGAAATGCCATAGCCTTTTGTCTACTGGAATTATTTGAGAATTTTTAAAAAAGCTCGAAAGAGAGACTGACAGTAAACTGAGGTAAAAATTGCTAGAAGGAACTAATGAGCATTTCATAGGAAGTACAAATAAAGATGCAAAATTCTTCTCCAAAGAGCGGGATGTCATTACTTTGGTTTCGTGGAAAACAGCAGACTTTTTTGTGCAGGGTGTCAGATTTAAATAGGCCAGAGAAATGAAAGTTGGGCAAAGAAAGAAATATTGTTCCCATTTTATGGCTGGGGGGTTTTAGCACAGGCAGTTGAAAGAACTTACACAATCTCATATAGCAGCAGTCAGAATCTGAATTCAGATTTAGTTCCAATAAGCAGCTTTTATCACAAGATTGTTTTTCTTCCTTTTATAACTGGTAGTTATAGCATGTGTATAAATAACCAATAGGCCTTTAAAAATGGAAGCCGTCTACTTCTTCTATTCCATTTCTAATTCTAATCCTAGTTACATTGGCCCGTTTATTATCTCAAATATTTACTTTCCACTATAAATGGAAATGACTTCTTTCCCTTCTTCTTCACGTTTCATGGTCATAATATCCTCTAGCGTTCCATTATCTCTTGGTACCTATGATAGATCAAAATCTTAGGACGTTGATTTTTTTGTAATAAATTAAATTGGCTATAATAGGAAACTTAAGTATCTGTAATGTTTTTTTGTAAGTAATGGGTAAACTGGACTTTCTGTAGCTGAAATTGATTTCTAAATCGTTTATCATGCTATGTAAATCAGTGTAAGAATGCACAATGTAAGAGTAGGAAAAAAACCAGCCAGTGTCATTCTCAATAGGTTGTACGTTTATAGGGACATTGTTCATTAATTTTTGAGAACAGAGTCTGAACTACTATTTATCAGACACATTCTTGGTTCGATGCTAGTTATACTGCAGTCACTTAGGTCCTCTAAAACCTTGCTGGAAAAGGGGAAAATGTCAGGGAAATTTGGATCAAATGATGCTTTAAGCATCGATGGAGATAAAAAGCACTTTTAAATTTATGCCAATTGTCACAGAAAAATAGGTTTACCTGTAGTGTGAATTTGAGGACCCTTCTAAAATATTCCAAGTGGAAAGCTTCTGTTGGAGTTCTGGTGCTTCAATTACGGTTTCAACATCAGTTTTTGTTGCGATCATATTTCACCAAAGTAAAAGTATTGATCAGAACACAGAAAGTATTGGTGATTCATCTTGAGTCGCAGTTTCATACATCTGTTTTCTGTTTAAGTTTTATAACAAACATTTTGACACTGAGCCGTTGAGTTGATTGATAAATATCTAACAGCCTCTCTGTGTGCTAAATGTCATAAACTTAATGCACATCATAATTCATTGCTTACATGTTACTTTACTGCAAAAATAGCAGAGTGGAATGGGTCATGGTTTGTTTGCGGCTCTTGAGAACTTGCTGAAATGGGACCTCTGATGTACGGCAAAATGACGGGCAACGGACAGTGGTTTTTTTGGTGAGAGACAGATGCTGCTTGTTGCTTTGCAGGCGGGGTGCTTTGTATGCACCGGTCACTGTGAATTCTGGTTCAGGCTTGGAATTTAAGGTGAAATACTGCTGCAGAAATTTACATCTTAACTACGGATCTATGCACTATCACTTTCAACCTCGGTTCTCCGTTGCATTTATCAATGCACATCTGGTACATAGAAGGCATAACATTACGAGTGGAATCAACCTTCGGAGGATGCTTTCTGCCTAAAAGTGGCAGAGATTTAATGGAATTACTTTATTCTGCCCCATTTGGTGGCTTGAACAGGGCATGCTGGGGCAGAACAGGAGTTCTGGATGGGCAGTGGAGTGCTAAACTGAGAATTCCTTCAATCGCTCTGACTTGTGCTGGCGGCTGGCAGAGGACAGCGGTGTTGCAAGGGCAGTCTGAAAGCCTTTCATTCCTTTGGCAAGCCTGAATTAGGAGGAGAGAAGAATCTAGCTTTGCAATTCAAATTTATTATTTTTTACTGTTTTATCCTATTCTGATTTTCCTGCTTTTCTCCTATACTGATTTTCCTATTCTTTTTCCTCTCACAAACAGCGTGTTGGCAGGATTTTCTGTATACGTACACGCTGCTGTGCACTGGTGTTTCAGAAGATGACTTGACTCGGTGTGGTGAGGCTTGTGCTGGTTCGCTTTATTGCTCCTTGTCCATCCTGAACCTTGGACCTGTTCCCTGGGTGCCCTGATTTCAGGAGAGATGAACTTCATCCTTATGCCAGAAAGTCTCCTTGTGCCTGAGGAGTGGACCTGTCAAACACAGTCCCGGTACTAGAGCTTTAGATGATCTTTTACGTATTCAGATGGTCAACGCTGCCCAAGGCAACTGACAGAGTTAATATCTGTAAGAGGAGCAACCTCAGATCCATCATTCAACACAGATCATCTGCCACGCAGAATAACGGCAGCTTGCTACTGTGGGAAATCCTGAAATCCATAGCAGTATTGTGACGGGTTTATGCTTATCCTACGTGGATAAGAATGTTTACTGTAGATGCAGAAAGAGTAGAAATACCCAAAGGAAAAACACCAGAAGCACTTGGCAAGCCAATAAACCTGTGCTTTTTATTTATAGGTCTTCAAATGAAGGGTGCCTTTTCGTGGGCTAATATAGACACCTTTCAATAACAAAACTAAGTAGCACCAATAAGAGGAGTAATTAGTTCACCGAAAGCAATCAAAATCTAAAACTTTAATGCATGCAGAGTTACACGGAATATGTAGGATATGGAATGAGCAGTAAGTTTAAATGTGTTTTTTGTTTGGTTTTTTTTTTTTAAAAGCATTTCATTAACTTGATGTTATATTGTTGTTTTATGCTGGGTTCCTTAAGTTACATACAAATTAGCTTTTTGCTTCATATAGACTGTGTGCTTAATGAATATTCTAAAATGGTATTTTATTAATGTGCCGCCTTAATTAGTGGATAAAAAAGGCTCCAAACACCTTTAAATTGTGTTATTTCCAAGGCAGCATGAGAGAAGCAGAAGGTAACAGTGAATTTCTAATTCCCTTCAGAAAATAAAAATCCAAAGTAATGGCTGCAGCTATTTGTGTCAGACATAAAAATTGATATAACATGTGGTAAACCTCCTATTGGGTATTATTACAAATGATTGATTTCTCTCTCCCCCTACAGTTTAGATGGCGCAGTGCTTACTGTACAAACAACTCATGAAAAGTCAACATGTTTTACAAGTAAATAATTTACAGCCACTCTGCGGAATACAGAATAATATTTTACATTAAGTGACATTAATTAGGGTAGAAATATTCAAATGGTGAAGAACTGGGAGATGACTGTTGCAAAGAAAATTTTTTTTTTCTTGCAGTCTAAATGCAAATCAGAAGCTTGGAGAGTCACGAACACATTGCTCTTGAGGGAGAAATAATTCCCATTAAGTACCCAGCTCTAAAATTATTGCAAGATTTTGCGAACGTGAGCCAAATTCAAGGCAGTGACAGTCTCAACCATTGCTGTCATTGAAGGTTTTAGGTGCATTTTAGATCTGTTTTAATTAGAGGTGAGATATATCTCATAGTCTTGGGTCTTAATCCCATAAACATTAAAGCGTGTGGTTATCCTCAGCCACAGCAGCAAACCAAGTGACTTAGCAGGATTAGTTTCATAGACCTGGATTTTTAAGGTCAGTACAGACTACTGTGGTTTAATCTTGCTCATAAAATGTGCACTAGAATCACACTCAGTAATTCCTAAATTGATCCTGATGATAACTTCTGACTGAAGTTAAGTGGTTTTTTTCAGAAAGACTTAGTGATAGATTATCAACTGCTTTTCATCCACCATCAAAAAGCCGTAGTGTTAGAGTGTTAGCAGAGAAATCTCTGTGTGTCCGTTATGGGTTTGTCTAATTTCACCTGTCCGCTTTGTGCCACTGTGCAATTCAAACAGCGATTTGATATTAAAATTCTTACCTGCAAATAGATACGTGATAGATGTACTTTGTTAATAATTTGTAAATTTGCAGAGGTTTGGGGTTTTTTTTCCATTTAAGCCTTGCTGCAGAATGAAGAATTTCTTTTGCTAAGCAACGTCCATGCACATGCAGTAAAAACAAAGCCCAAACATGTGGGTCAAGTCCTTCGCGTACTTAAATCAGTGCAACTCTGTCGACTACAGAGGGCTACATAGGCTTGTGTAGGAGAGGTTTTGACCATGTTTATCACATGCATTCTCACCTACATGGAGCACGAAATGAGCATGCCATTTGTCTGCTAGACTGTGTTAAAAATCAGATATTTAATAAATGTTTTTCTCCTTTGATTTGAAATCAGGGCGATACGATTGTTCTGCTTTGTCAGTATGAATCTGCCGAGAGCTATTTACTGCAATTGGCTGTGTGCAGAGAACTCGAAGAATTAAAAATCTGGAATAAAAGGAGGTGAGGAAGGGAAACCAAACCTCTTGACCAGACTTCTTGCACCAAATGTTGCTGCACTTCCATAAAAAAAATTCAACTGATACCCTGAGGATTGCAGAGCTGTAGTGTCTCTGTGCGGCGTTTCTGCTCTAGGAACCTCCACTGGTTTAAGCCGCCTCCTGCAGCCTTAACTGCATGAAAGGGAGTGAGAGATGGTATTATACCTTCTGAGGTATAACCCTGTATAAAAAAGTAACAACAACAACAAAAAAGTTAAAAAAAAAAAAGAGTCTATGTATATATTTGTAAAGGTTAAAACAATAAAGGGCAGCGATCATCAAAAGTAATTAGAAATTTAAGGGGAAAAATTAATGGGGGGGGGGGAAGAGATCTGGACACTGGTTTGAGGAGGGGAGACAAGTCATTTGAGATAGGAAGCCTTATTTAGTTCCTCAGTTTCACAGTACATACCATAAAAAACACCCATCTGGGGTTTGAGTTGATAGAAAGGGCCCGGATGCCAAGTTTCATGTGCAAAGTGATTTTTTTTTGGTTGCACCCCGATAAATGTTTTCTAAGAAGTTAATAGCACGTGTACGTAAGATGTACTCAAAGATTTGCCGAATTTAATTTTTACAAACGTCAAATTTCAGTATTCAGAGTAGAAAAAAAATGAATATATACTTTCCCTTTCTTTTTATGTGGAGATTTGTTTTATTTTGGAGTTAACTGTAAATCTAATCAAGCAGTATTATACTCTAAATCATCACTTACAAAAAAATTGGGGAAAAAAGAGCTTTTTCAAGATTTTTTCTTACCCCCACTTCACCAACTTGTTAGTAGTTAGAACAAATAAACACAATTACCTCTAATAAAGCTAATGTGCCATTGATGCAGAACAGAAGACTTCTTTCTCTTGGAATTGGGAGGCATATTGATGACATATAATTTTCTTGCAAGCGTTGCGACTAATCTGGATGATTTACTTTGGGATTTCCTAGCTCTCTAAACTTCACTCAAAACCAGATTTCGCATATTAGACATAAATTAAGCTCTAATATCTTAAAAATAAACACAAACTGAGAAAAAAACCTAAGATGGCTGCTGCTAATTGCAGTTAAGTAGCCTCCTACATTTGCACTTAATAATTGGGAATTGCTGATGTTTGTGCATTGTGATATTTAAAATGGAATGTTCATGCTCCCTGTAGAAGTAATTTATATTATGAATGATTGTATCAAATATCTGCTAAAACTGGCAGGATAATTAAGTAACTGTTCAGTTGCTTGACATGCTACAGCAGCCTCGCTACTCTGCATTGCGCTGATAGAGCCGCAAAATGCTGTAACAGGCTGCTTACTGCTTAGTTAACTGGAGAAAGGGTATCTGTGGAAGGGGGGGAAATGTTTTGGGACGATGGAAGTGGTGGAAATTTGATTGAGGCCCCTTTGTGCCAGTTCTCCAGATTCTTCTGTGATGCCTGATTTATTAAGGTCAGTGGCAAGGTGTTGAATAAAACACAAAGGTTTAAATCTAAACCTTTAACTTGGAAATTTTGAACATGTCTTTTGAAAATATCCTAGTTTTTTATATTCTGAAAATTTGCTATGTACAAGGCAATTAGACTTAAGTGCTTTGAAGTTTTCAGATGGTACGTGGTCTTTAATGAGCTGGTCCATCATTAAATTCATAAAAATAGTTATATTATATAGAGAGTATTTGTTACCTAATATAGCTACTTCTTTTTTTGCAATGCTGGCATAAACCTAAACCATACTTATTGATGCAATTTCAGTCCTGCTGAGAATTTGCTAGCTGCCTTTCTGCCTAAGAAAATTGTATAAAAGCAGTAAGTTAATGTTAATTAGCAGTCAATGGAAAAAAAATGGAAGTCACTGTTTAAATAATTGATGGAAAGAAAAGTTGAGGGGTCCTAAGCTTTGTACAGTTACGCAGATTAGTGAAAAGCCGTGGCAGTATAATATCAAATCAGAATAAAAATGATGTATACCCTTTTCATGGTTATAAATAATTTCACAAGGTTTAAGGCGGTGAAGAATGTTATGAAAAAAACCTTCTGTAATCTCCTGAAGTGTGAAAATTAATCACTCATAAGCATTTGACAGCATGGGTTCCATACTTATAGCTAGAAACTTTACCTAGCAGTGAAACTTTTATTAAATTTCAATTTACAATTTATATTTTGCCGATGCTCATACATTTTTGTAGTAAGTTTATTTGAAATTTTCATTGACAAAATCAAAATCAGACTGATTATGTTAAATCTTTTAGAGGCAGTTAAGAGCCCCTTATGTGCCTCTGGCTTTGGTCCGGCCTAAATATATTTGTGGTTTTATTCCTTCCTACGTCGATATATCCTTTGCTGTTGAGCTGGCTGTGGATCATCTGCTCGCCTCTGCACAGCATCTGGCTGAAGTGCCGTAGAAGATGAGCCCTTCAGATAGCACCTGGCATTGTGCAGAGTAAAATCAGTCTTGCCAATTAACTGTAAAAGCACTCTTGCTAATTATCTTCTATCCATTCCAGTTTATTATCCACTAACAAAAAAAGATGAACTGTACAGAATCTTGTTTATAAAACAGTATCATTTAACAGGAAATTTAACTACATGGTTCTCAGTGTGCCTGTACATCTCAGTGCTGTTTATCTGACTTGTTTAAACATTTCTGTGCAGTCCTACGCTCCAGTTCTGTGCTTCTCCTCCCAGCACCTTCGATACACTTGGCCTTGCAGAAACTGGTGTAATTTTATCCTTTCTGATCTTCGGTGCTCTTTGTTTCACTCTACCCTGCCAGTCCATTTTTCTTTCGACATCACCTTGAATTTTCATCAGCCTTTGCCAGCTGCAGAGGAGGGCTGTTGGCATTTACAATATGGACCTGGTAGAGCCCAGTGCTCCTTTCTCAGGGCGATGTGCGATCCGTTTGCCAGTTCGCGACACATATTACACTATACTGCTGCAGTATGCGTAGATGACAATCACTGCAGTCTACGTACTTTAGTAAAATCGGTAAACATACTACGGTCTTTTTTTTTTTTCTTTCTTTTTTTACCCATCCCATTCTTTCAGGGCAAAAATTATGCTTAAAATATCACTGATTTTGTTTGGATAGGTTGGATCGGTTCCTTTTTTGATCTCTCCTTTTTGATAGTTCCTAGCTGCATCCATTCATGTTATTTTGTCTGTTTGCTAGCTTTTTGATCCTCAAGTTTCATGAACTGCATGAACTCCAGAGGACAGTTGTCTGTGCATTTTCCATGCTCTGGAGCTTGTATGTAATAAAGATGAAAACACTGTAAGTCTGATTGTGCACAGTGCTAAAAGAAGGGTTGGGTTTATGATTTAGGCACTAAATTGGCATTTGATTTCCGAGAGGAAAGCTGGAGCTCTCCTACAGGGTTTCTGTGTGATATCAACAAGCCAAATAGACTACGATTTTAAAATAACTTAAAAGCCTCAGCTGTGAAAATTGCATTGAAATTCTGTCGCTCTGGGTTTCTTAAATGCTTATGTTCTTGAAAGAAAAAAAAAAAAGTACATGGCCTTAATTTCTTGGTGTCTCAGACATTTTTCTGCCCACTATTCCTAAATCTTATACATGCAGAAATACCCTTGTTATATCTATGTATGTGTTCATAGATCCACTGGGTAAGCAGAAATTATAAGTATTTTTTAAGTTTATAAGCATTTCTTCTGCTAGATGTCAAAGATATCCTATGAAGATGAAAAGCCGTTGTAGCTCTGCTATGTCACATATATTTGCATTTATGTTTAGATCTTGATATTTTCCAAAACTTTCTTGAATTAACACTTTTGGAGTGCTAACCTATCTTATCAAAGAGAAAACCACGGCTGAGGTTGAGAGACTTAGAGAAGTAACATCACACAGGCCCAACAGGGTAAAAACTCCCAGCTCCAAACAAGTTTTGGACTCGGAAAGCTAGGTTGCTGGTTTTTGCAGAGTTAGGACCCGATCCAAGCTTTAATGTTTTAACACTCCCCAAACTTTAAGGGAGGCTGGTTGCAGGTCTGAATTTCATAGCCCCGCCAAGCCAAAACCCAGTCCAAGGCACCTCAGTTTCACGAAAGCTGGATTCTCATCCGAGGTTAGGAACTCACACTTGTGAAATTCCAGTTCCAGAGACACAACGGGGCTTTTGTTTTAATGTGAGTGTGCGAATTATCCTATGATCACCCAGGGATGCAATCTAACCAGAAGTCTTCAACCTACGGGACGGATTGTAACAATATGTTTTGTTGTCTCTTTTCTGTCTTTACCCCTTAGCCAAGTTTGTCATCTTCCCTTTAGGTCCCGTCTCTGCTATAAAAAGCCGTGTTATTGTTCCTCTTCAGCACCTACTTCATCCAGGTTACACGTAGACTCTCTTCCTACTCATTCTTTTTAAGTCTAAGGTCCGCTGGGAATGTTTCTTGCTGAGATATGATGCATAATGTATTAGTCAATAAGAGTGCGTGTGTCACGGTTTAACCCCAGCCGGCAGCTAAGCAGCACCCAGCTGCTCGCTCACTTCCCCCCCAAATCCAAAGCATAGCCCCATACTAGCTACTACGAAGAAAATTAACTCTATCCCAGGCAAAACCAGCACAACGTGAAGCCCACGCTGTGGCTTAGCTGTTATGGTACCCAAGGGAGCAGCCTTGCCACACAACCACGCTGCAATTGGTGGGTTGGAGCTATACGTGTTATAATAAACAGATCATTCCTATTAATTTAGCTTGAACATCTCTGGGAAAATTCATCATGCTCCAACATTCAGCCTGTCTTTGGAAGTGTAAGAGGAATGGGGAACGTCAAAGGCAATTTATTTATCTGTAATATGTTTCCGAAGGTTGTGTCTTGAGTTCTTTATGTCCACAGTGTTCAGCTGCGCAAAGTAATATAATGACGCGGTTGCTGCACGCTGCCAGGGAGAAAGCCTTTAGTTATAGTACACCACGGAGAGCACAAGACAGCAGCTGTTGTCTTTGCTCTTTATAGAGCTGTTTGGGAGGCTCTGCCTGGTGTAAGGTGAAACATTCAATTCGACATTCAATGTCAGAGTTTGCTGACGGCAGAAACTTTTGATTTGTTCCAAAAGGATGGAGATATGAATGTGTTGCTGTCATGGTTTAACCCCAGCTGGCAGCTAAGCACCGCGTAGCTGCTCGCTCGCCTCCCTCGCAGTGGGATGGGGGAGAGAATCAGAAGGGTAAAAGTGAGAAAACTCGTCGGTTGAAATGAAGACAGTTTAAGAGGTAAAGCAAAAGCCGCACGTGCAAGCAGAGCAAACCAAGGTATTCGTTCCCCGCTTTCCATGGGCAGGCAGGTGTTCAGCCATCTCCAGCAAAGCAGGGCTCCAGCGCGCTAAGTAGCGGTGACTTGGGAAGACAAATGCCATGACTCCAAACGTCCCCCCTTCCTCCTTCTTCCCCCAGCTTTATATACTGAGCACGATGTCATATGGTCTGGAATATCCCTTGGGTCAGTTGTCCCGGCTGTGTCCCCTCCCAACTTCTTGTGCCCCCCACCCTGCTCGCTGGTGGGATGGGGTGAGAACCAGAAAAGCCCTTGGCTCTGTAGAAGCGCTGCTCAGCAATAACAAAAACATCTCTGTTATCAACACTGTTCCCAGCACAGGTCCAAAGTATAGCCCCATACCAGCTACTGTGAAGAAAATTAACTCTATCCCAGCCAAAACCAGCACAGTTGCTAAACCAATCTATGGGCAGCCTGGTTTCTGTACAGGGAGAATAGGATAGGGGCTAGTATTGGGATCTTTTAATAAGGTTTCGGATCTCTGTGCTATCGCTGTCTGTGCTACCTTGGCAGAACTATATAGGCCTGGTTTACATGACAAAGTCTTTGCCTGAACATTTGGTAAAGCCTTAGTAAAATGTGGAACACATCTGAGTGTTTCTGCCTCCTTCCAGTGTCCTTTTCACTTTGTTTATATAGCATCTCCCATCCAGGCGACTTCTTTTTCTACTTGTGAATACAGAGATAGGATTCTATTACTGTAAAATACTAACTTCTGGGCCAAAAGCAGGTGCACCTCATACCTTTAGATCTTTCCCTTTGCATCCTATCAAAGCCTTAGTATTTTGACAAAATCTTCTGGAAGGAATGAAAGCAGCATTTTATAGCATGGAGAAGACCAGGAGAGATAGTGTCTGATTTTTCTCCTCTTCCTGCCAGCATGAAAATCTGTTCCTCAGCTTTTTATTTCCTTGCCCCCACTAATGACCTTTCTTTCACTGCTGGTTTCAAAATGTTGACAGCTCGTTAGAATCAGGAGAGACTTTGCATGATCAGACTGATAATTTTCAAATCACTTTGTGGCTGAAAGTAAGTTTAGGAGCATTATTTATTCAAATTACAAGCATGAAGGACCACATGGGAAATATGGAGGAGTACCTTCTGTAAATGACAGCTTAGGGAGAATTTTCAATTGCATGAGACAGCTGTATCCCAAAACTTAATCTAATTACTATAGTGTAGTGAAAAATGTCACCCTGCATAAAATTGATACTATCGTATATGTTCATGGTAAATTTTGACTTACATATGGCTGTGTTTGGGATAACCTTTAAATTCTAAATCCAACTTGGGGCTGATGTAACGCTTTTGTAATTAGAGGAATTTGAGCGTGTGGAATTTTTTCCTTGCTCTGAGCAGATCAGCTCTGCTCGCAGCTGTACAAAGTTCAGAATAGCCCTTTCCTGGAACATACGGTTCCTTCCCAGCACATGTAACAAATGGTATATAAACCTTTGTTTTGCTTCCTTTTTCAAAGCCCATATTTCAAAATGTTTTCCCGTTGCGTTTCAGAAATATAAAAAGAGAGGGAAATTATTCACAGAGCACTGGTGTGCCACCCCCATATGCTTTTTCTGTTTTGTTGCACATGAGCAATTGTATGATGACTTGAAAAGTTGAGTTTCTGGAAGGCCTTCATTTTCAGCTGCTGGTGTACGCCAACGAATCTGAATATTAAATCAGATGGAAACCAGCAGCTTGAAAACATGCAATCTGCTCTGTGCTGAAATGCACATCTGTCTGATGTGTACTGCAGATCTTTGGCTCCCACTAAGGTTGTTTGAGATAACAAAAGAGCATGTTTTGAAAGCTCTGAATGTGTTTTATTTTGGCTTTTTCTTTTTTTTCTTGTGTAAAATGCTGAATTGACTGTACTGGAGCCAACAGCTGCTTGTTTTTCCATAAAAACTGATTTAACAGAATATAGAAAATGCTGGCTTTCCTTACCCTGTTGAACCAACGTGCTCCCAACCTCTTGGTACTGACAGCACCTTTTCTCCTGGAACATGGTCTCAGCTAAAGACGGTGGAGAGAAATACAGATATCATTGACTTTCTGTATCTGCTTGTTTCCCAGTGAATTCAGGGGAGTCAAGGACATGCTCAGCACCTCAAGGACTGATCTCGAAGAGAGCAATCAAGCAGGCATTGTGTGCGTCAGTGGGTGAAGAACTTGGGAACTGATTTCTGCCAACAACAGGTAAAAGCTGCCAGGGTCTGTTGCTTGCCTGGGAGAATCCAC
This sequence comes from Harpia harpyja, assembly GCF_026419915.1. Classification (NCBI taxonomy): domain Eukaryota; kingdom Metazoa; phylum Chordata; class Aves; order Accipitriformes; family Accipitridae; genus Harpia; species Harpia harpyja. The sequence goes on from NC_068952.1 coordinate 42,773,201, forward strand.
ATCCAGCTATTTGGTGATAAACAGTTTAAGAATAACATTTGCATGCAGCAAGGAGGGAGCAGACCTGCATTTCAAACTGCTGAGGAAGCCTGTAGGCCAGTCTGGTATGTTTAATCAAAGCACCATTGAAAAATGGAATCAGTACAGATGTGTGCGTGCTTAGACTATATCCAGTGCTGATGATTTTCTGGGGCTAGCCGCTGCACAGCAAAAGCTCAAGTGGCTGTTGGATGTGTCTCTTGCATAACTACATTTTTCACATGGAAGTGTACTAGCAAAAAGAAACTCTGTAGAAATACCTTGTATTCTGATTTTTTTAAAATAGTATCTGGATTTCTACAATGTTCTTAACAGCTAGTCCAAGGATCCCTCCTAAGTGGACAGATCTATATCACAGAGGGAGGTTAGATGACATTGCTGAATCAAGGCTTTCTGTGTTTATAATTTTTGCTCTATGATGGCACGTTTATGTATACTGCAAATTGCTAGCAAGTGGGGATGTGCTTTTGTTGATGTGAATCAATACCAATGACTGAGGGCTCAAGCAAAGCTGAGTCCTAGGAAGCTGCAGTCTAGAGACCTGATTCTGTTTTCTTTTTACCTTTGTGAATTAGCTTCATTAGAGACAGGCACTGCAAATGTATACACGAGAGGGAACATGGAAGCTGTCTAATCATTTTCGGCCCAACCCATCGAATCTGAGGGGGTTTGCCCAGCTAAGTGTTTTGCTGTTGGACTTGACCCTCCCAGGTATTGAACAAAGCAGAGAAGGAATTGAAGGAGCTCAAAGTTTCCAAAAATAAGACCCTTAAGACTTGCTTCTGCTCCCACTCATGCCGATAGCAGAACTTGCCTGGTTTTGGAGACTAGCCGTAGCTAAAGCCAAAAGCGAGCGGGCGCACATCTGCGGCAGTGTCACGCTCTGCAGATTGCATGAACATCCAGAGCTGTGCTGCAAAAGATCGCTGCGGGGGGGAGAGGAAGATGATGAGAATGGAGCTGCTGGCTCCAAGACCTGAGCTAAAAATCCCTTTGCCTGTGGAGAGTTTATCTGCTAAAATGCCATGCAGCCCTGATGCCAGTGGGCCTGGCACTGAAGGACAGCACTGCTCTCGGTACCAGGACTAGCTTCCAAACCCCCTTGCCATTCTTGCCTTCAAGTTACGGTTTCAGTCTCATTTGTGGCTGGCGAATCATTAGCATCAAGATTTTATCTGTGCTATAGTTTGGCCAAAGTTTGAAAGTGTGGTTTGGGTTTTTTTTTTATTTATGTTTTTAAACTATAGTAGGAAAATGTTGCCTTTCTTGGTGAAGAGCTGTCACATGCAATGTGGATGATGCGTCTTGTGCTTCCTATATAGTCAACTATCACCTTAGGGTAAAATCCTGTCTCCGTTCTGGTCTCAGTGCATCACTGAAAGGTCAGAAATTCTGACTGAAAGCAATGAGATGATGTCTGTGTAGCGCTGTATATGGAATAGATATTAACCCATGTGTTTTTTAAAACATATGTATGTGTAGGTGTGCACATTTCGTATATGTATGTGTGTACCCGCATGCACACTTCCTCCGGTTTGAAGTCATGCTCCTGGTAAGAAATGTAACAAATTATATTGGTGATTCGCTGGGTAATGTTGTTCTCCTCCTCTTGTTACAGATACATACATGTTCCTTATGAATGGATATACAGAAAATAAGAAGTACATTTATTATCTGCAAAAACTCAAAGGCTCAGTCATAAATTCTCTTGTTCCAGCAAACCAAAAATACTCTATTACATGCACACAGCTGTAACTGCACTCCAGTGTGGTTATGCCTCTGTTCTACAGCAACTGTTTTGTAAAAATAGCTTTACTTGCCATTGCTAATGGCCAGCACAGATATTTACCAGATACTGGCATTTTAATTTCTGCTCTATTACTCGCAGCTTCCCTGCATACTAAAAATTCCTTTATTTACGTTGCAGAAAATGTGTTTGAGGACTTTTCCCATGGCTCTCCCATAGATGTCAAGCCTCAGACTATACCAACGTTGTATCAAAGAGGTATGTGTTAAGCATTACTTCATGTTTCCAATGCCTGTGTGCGTATATTCTGATGATGAAGTTAAGCCATATTAAATGCTAAGTTTACCTGAGGGAAGTGCTACTGTTTGGCTAATGAGCGGTGCATGTGGCTCCTGTGCAAGCCACTTGACCGGCTAACTGTGTCAAGCTGTCTTGTTTCTGATAATATATGTACAACACAAGGTAGTTGATTTGGAGGGGACTGTGGATCGGATGGAAGTTCTGTGTAACATACCCGTTCTTACCACTAGTGAAACCAGTGACAGTCTTTCTGTTGTCTCCAGTAAGCTTGGGAGCATGTCCCCTGTAAGAAATGCAGAAAACAATACTGGTGATTTGATAGATAACATGACTTTGATGCTGCCGAACTGCCACAGCCATTTCAATTGCTGTGTAATTAGCGTCCCAAGACGCAGTCATAAACCATTATGTAGGCTTTGATAACGGAAAATCTCAGATGTAACCACGTGGAGCTGGGGCTAAGACTCAGGTTTAGGGATGTGTACGTGTCTAAACGTTCAGGTGTGTTAGTGGGATTTTCCGGAGCTCTCAATTGGGTTAGATGCCTAACTCTGTAGAAATCAGTCCTGGATTAAACATAGGCTTTGAACATCAAAGACATTTAGGTTCCTAATTCCTACTAGGTATAACAGTATCTTACTAGTTAGGATCCCATGGAGAGTTATGCAGGTGATCTTTGGGAATCTAGGTCTGTTCCTGTATTTTTCCAAAAAGTCCATGATGTGTCCTTCTGCGTCTTTCAGAGTGTAAATCATTTTTGAAAGCTAAGAACATCCAACAAAACCCATCCCTAAGAAGAACATCTTGTATGGCATTTATACTTCCGTTTATAAAATGTTTGGGATAAAATGTACTCCATACATGTAGTAGTTGTTGTGGTTTGGGTTTTTTTAAACTGAGTGCTACCATTAAGCTGTATAGTTATGTCCGTAGATAACTTCCCCTAAACTTCCCAGAACATAGCTAACCATAATGGTTTGTTTTGTAAGGGTCTCTGAATAGGATTTGGGAAGTTAATTCCTTCGTTTAAATATGAGCAACACTGGGGACTGTTGCTGCTTAAAGTGTCCGATACGCAAAAGATCAGACCTTAATTATTAGTCTCTAAGCACCACTGACTTCTGAGTTATCTGCTGCAGGCATCATTTGTTTGGTATATCTCTGACCTTGGTTCTTTTGACTGATAACAAACTTGGGAAATAGGAAAAAAAAAAACAAAACCAACCCAGTGAATAAAATTAACATCTACTTATTAACAAAATTATTTATGAGGGAGCTGACTCGAGTTCAGTTAATGGCTGGAATAATTTTTACAAGAGAGGAAACCTTCCCTAATTGTGAGGTGCAGCTGCACCAACTTGTTTCCTCACTGCCTGCTGCAATTTTGGGGTTAGATGCTCCGTTGATGCCGGTGGGCTCCAGCCACAGAGCTCTGCTGATCTGCATCAACTGTCTTGTCAACTCTGAATCTGAATTTATACCTGCAGGACAGGTTCGATAGTGTTGCTTGCTGCAGTTCCCCTTGCAGTGTTAATTATGCAATTCTCCCAGAGCATGAATCTATGTTGACTTTGAAGATAAATTAATTACCCTTGCACTTGCCATCGGCTTTCCTCTGTCGGTTAAGGATTATCTTGTGCCCCCCTCTTCTCTTTGTGGATCAGAAAGTCAATTAACTGGTTCCCCATCAGACTTGAAATCTATAGGGGGGGGGGGGGGGGGGAAAATCAAACTTTTCTACAGCTTGGACTGGACTTCAACCAAATTTCTTTCTTGTAACTGTGCAGCTCAAGGCAGGTTTTTATTTTCCCTGTAGCATTGAGAATCCTTTGTTCAGTCCGGATTATCAGCCGAGGCTGGTTTATTTCCCAGATTCTCGCTTATTTTGTGTGTTTTTAGGTTGAAAGAAGGTTTTTATTGTTTCTCTGTTTTTGTTTTGTCTGGCATAAAGATACATTTAGGTGAGTGAAAATACTAATATGACAAACTAGGCCAACAGATTCAGGTACAGGTCTTTTGTTTCCATACAAGATCAAATAGACCGGTAGGAATGACCTTCCTACCAACAGTATCTTATCTTTATTAATGCAGCATTGTTAACAAAGTGCAAACTTTGTGCGCAGATAACTCCTAAGTGGCTAGAGACAGTGTATGTGGTAGAATGAAAGTATCTGAGGAGTGGTTGGCAGGAGAAAAGATCTAGTTGTACTGGTTCTTCTGGCTCTTTTCTAAAGAGCTGGGTTGTAGATCCTTAAAATACAGGAAAACTTTTGCAAGACCGGGTCTCATTCTCTGAAATGTTGACCTGTCCCAGATCCTCCCAGTTGCCTTTTGGGGTCGGGAGCACAGAAAACCCCATGCCCCATCAACAGAGGCATGGAAATTATTGCTTAAATTCCAGATCTGAAATTAGAGAAGGGTTAGCACGGCTTCCCAGCGTAGTGAGCCCTGCCTTGTGAACTCCTTGCCTAACGACTGTCTCCCCCTTGCAGCTGGTGGAATGGCATGATAAGAGCAGTGTCTGATGTAAGTTGTAAAGGTGTAAATTTTCTTGGGTTGGAGGAAATAGCCCCTCTCACAGCTGTGGTGCTGTGCGCTACAACTGCTGCACCTGCTGCAGCACAACTCTCTGAATCACTGCCTTTTTCTCAGCTGCATAGAAAATAACCCAAGCCCTTGGGTTCTTCAATCCAGAATGATTGGGAATATTTTTGCAGAACACAAGAGTCGTGCATCCTTGTAAGCAGGTTGTATTTCTAAAGGGATTACAAAGGATTACGATGAGTTACTAAGATCTGTGCATCTTTACCGGGCCTCTTGCTGGCATAGGATTTATTGGTTTAGAAAAGTCTTCGTGAAAATAGCAGATTTTCCCAGAGACAGCAGGGAAATTAGTATTCCTTTTGCAAACATCAAACTAGCCTACTTTGTTACAATTTCATTGTAAAAAGTCTGCTTATGGCTCTCTAATAAACACTGGTTCCATTCCCACAAAGTGACACTTGCTGAATAATGTGTTATAGCTCTCAGTGACTCCTTCCCAGAGACTTATCGTGAAATCTGCAGAGATAATTACCACAGTAGGAAATGAATACAAACAAATGCAGTTTCCCCCTTGCTTTAGCGACTTTCTGAGATTGCAGTCTCTGATGCCAAGTACATTTTTCCTGTTTTTTTTTTAGTATCGTTAAAACGATTAGATTTTGATTCATAAGATCTATCCACCTACTTAAAGATGATTGCAACAGTCCCACTGAGTTAAACTGGAGCTGCAGCTTTATCCAGAAAACAATTGCTGTATGGGTTGAATTATAACCAATTTCTCAAATCACTAAAATTGGTTGTCCCAGACAAGCACTAAGATTAAATCCATCTCATCTGATATTAGGCATTAATGTAGTCAGCCTTGCTTAATACACTCCTGCATCAGATCTGACTCGCCCGGGAATTGCCTCTCTCATCGTCTGCTGTTGACTGAATTTATCATGTGCAGCTTCCTAATTTAGATGACTTGAGTCCGGGAGTTAAGTGTGAATGTAACATGAAAAAGTTACCTGCTACACTTCATTCAGTTCCTGAAAAAAACAGTGATACATAGGATGGTGCTAACTTGACTAGTGTGTTTCTAAAGCTGCAAAGAATTCTATTCTCTAAGGTTTCTCTTTGGATGAGCAGGTTCATCTTCTTGCCATGGTTCTTTGGTCTTTTAGTTATGGTTATTTTCAGGTTCTCTGTCTTAGAGTGACTGTTTATCTCTTTCCTTTGCAAAAAGAAAAATACTCAAGTCCTCACTAAATTGTGTTCTGTTTTTTATTATATCCTTTAACGGATGAATTGAATTTGTTTAAAACACCAAGGTTTAAAATCTTTAGATTCAGTTTTCTATTACAAAAATTATCCATGTATTAGGATACAGGGGAAAAGAAGCTGTCAGGTAGGAGGTCACAGGAGACTGTAGTCTCAATGTAAATAAGATTGATTTATATTTCTTCTCCCTCTTATATCCAATATGATTCAAAAAATGTTGCAATTATTTCCCTTTACGTGATGTTTTTAGCTTGACCATAGCAGTGTAAGGGGAAAAAACCACACACACAAAACCCCTAGAAGAGGAAACCTTTGAATTTGATTCTGATACAAATAACACTGTAAAGGTGGTGCAAAAATAAATGTTACTATTCCATTTAATAGTAGGATATTAAACATGCTTTCTTTACTGCAGTATCTAAGTCTTTTGTGTATTCTTTATTTAGTGAACTCGTCAACCATCTTTTTATTTGTTTTGGATTATGTTTTCAGGTGCTACTTGTTTATGATCACCCCATAATTAGAAATTTAAACTTCTCTGTGGTTGCTGTTATGGAATCAGGCAGGTTCTCTGCTGCTGTAAATTGCCACTGTTGCATTTAAGTCCAACATTTGGTCTGTGGTTACGGGGGCTTTGTAAAGATCTGGCAGGTTTGTGTTTGCGCTTTTATACAGAGTAAAATTAGAAGAGATTCATTTTTGTTTATCTACTTCTCATAGGCAGGTCCCATATTTCACAGAATGAATTATAGAATGGTTTGGGTTGGAAGGGACCATTTTAAAGCCATTACCCCTTGTCCTATCACCACACGCCCTTGTAAAAAGTCCCCCTCCGGCTTCCTCGTAGCCCCCCTTTAGGTACTGGCAGGCTGCTCTAAGGTCTCCCCGGAGCCTTCTCTTCTCCAGGCTGAACAACCCCAACTCTCTCAGCCTGTCTTCCCAGCAGAGGTGCTCCAGCCCTCCGATCATCTCGGCGTGCCTCCTCTGGACTCGCTCCAACAGGTCCACGTCCTTCTTGTGTTGGGAGCCCCAGAGCTGGACGCAGTACTGCAGGGGGGGTCTCACGAGAGCGGAGCAGAGGGGCAGAATCCCCTCCCTCGACCTGCTGGCCACGCCGATTTTGATGCAGCCCAGGATACAAATGACTATTTGTAATACTCAAGTAGTGTACAGGTATCAGTGGAAGTTCTTTAGGAACATACGTCTAAGAAAATATTGAGGAACGGCTTTGAGTTGAATGCTGAGTTGTTTTGCAGCAGCGGAATCGCAGGGCTGAGTTTCAGTCGTTTCTCTGCGCAGTCTGTAACACAACCAGGAACCCCAGTCCCATCTTCTGAACCCCATCCCAGTGTTTTAGCCCACAGGATAGTCTGTATCACTTTTTCCCATTGGCCTTTGTCTTTTCAGTGTCTTGAACCGAATTCTGGATCCATACTTTCTGCTCCAAACTTCAATTGTCACCTGGGCTTTGTGGGCCAGCTGGATCTCTGCTTCAGCTAAGCTGCGGATAAGCTGCTTAGCCTTTAGCAGTAATTGAATCAAAGCCAAATTCCCAGGCCCAGAAGGTTCATCCCTGTTTAAACAAAGAGAGACGGTAACCTCTGTGTGTGTGTATCTGCTACCAAGGAGGAGGAAATTACTCCTTTGAAATTGAATCCAACAGGGAGATTGTATGTCTTTACGATTCGTGAATTTTCCAATAAATGTGTTTTCGTCATGTTAGTTAGCTCATAAAACTGCATTATGCAAGTCAATCTGAAAGACTTTAGGAGAATAAATCCCTTGTCATCAACTCAGCAGGGCAAGTTTTTGCCTTTAGTGGCCACTTTTAGTCATCCTAATTTTCCAGCAGAATTTAATTTATCTATTAAGTAGATAACAATCTGGATTCAGCCTAGCACCTGTCCCCACGGAAAATTTTGACCTCAATGCCTTAATGTAGAGGTGAAAGCTATGTGCAGAGCACGAGCAAGGAAACAGGAATAACTAAGGTATTTTTCAAACTTAGACTGTCTAGTTCCTGCTTCCTTTGTTGCATCCATGTGGGGTGTGTAAAACAGATAAATTCGAAGAAATTCTGAGAGCTGTAAACAGCTAAAATAGAAAGGCTTCACAAATTTTTATTGATTTTACTACAACTTTTTTTAAGAAAAAAAAACCACGCCAAGATTTTCAAATACTGAAATATCTTATTTGAAAGTTGAACCGATGAAAAACTTCTTCTGTTCCTTTATTTGCAACCACTGCTTGCTTCAAACGCATTTGTTTTCTACACTGTTAATGAGAAATGAAGCTTGTTTTCCTGGATTCCAGCAGTGAACTAATTCAGTTTTGCAGCTTCTGGAGCAGAGCTGACACCTGTCTGATTAAGGAAGCGTGTAGCCGGGGTACAGCTGTATGCGCAAACACGTACCGCATGGTCCAGGACATGCAACACGTTATGCTCGGTTATATTCACCGTCCTGTAATCTGGTCGCTGCAAGATCCACCGGATCGGATGACCTCTGAAATCACTTTCTCATTGCTTATTTAAATGTATTTTTTAGTTCTAGATTGAATTTTATAGTGCTGGGTGAAGGTGGAGGACTTTTCCATTGCTCCATACGCAGTACACAAGTATGCAGCAGTTGGTTTCACCTAGCTGTTTCTTCAAACTATCTGTTTTTAATCATCTGTAATTATTAAAATGTTATGCTTTTTGATTGTGTATCTCTTCAAGAAAGCCAAGATGAAAGTCAAATATGGTAACGTTTTTCTGTCAGTTTATTCATAAGGCCTCAGGAAACTAATGAGATTTATTCTGTGAATTAGTTTATAATTGTGCTTTAACTGCACTGTGACATTTAATAATGTCAGAAGGATTTTGCTTTAGGCAGAGTGATTTCAGCCTCTGTAGAAAATTAATTACCACTTTCTGAATAAACTACTTTTTTTTTTTTCTTTTGTGAGCTAAGTAGTATTTTCAAGGTTAAGCTGCTTTCTGATATTTTGAGGGGAAAAAAATGCATTGAAGATGTACATCTAGCTTCCTGATTTACATACAAGGAGCTGACTGTGTTAAGTAATCAGAACCTATTGTTATTATAAGATTTTTCAAATGCAGCCTTAATTTTGGTGTTCTCCAGCGCCCAGACCTTGTGTGCCTGGTTTGGGGAGCTGCAGAGAAACCTGTAGTGCTGTGCAGAGCTGTGGAAGGAGCTCCTCTCATCTGCAACCCCCCAGCAGTGGGACCTGCTCATATGTTCATATATTCCACTATTTAGCTTGTTCAGACAAAGCCTTAACGAGAACCCAAGCCTGTCCTGCAGAAATACCATCTTATTCTGATGCACTTAACAAGAGGGTGCTAGCTTATTCTCTCTTTCACTGGACCTCCAAACCTTTTCAGTACCATAATAAGTCTCGATTATATTTTCGTAGGGGACCTAGAGGAAAAAACAGCTACTGAATCTACACGTTTTCTTTCACAGGATCAGAGTTTAATTAAATGTTTCATTGTTTGGAAAGTGTGAATCAAGCTAAATATTGATAAGGCTTTCTTAAACATGATTATATAGGAAAAATAGCAAAAAAAAATTCTGAGGAAAAACTAAAAGCTTGATATATAGGATAATTTTGAGTGTGCTTATATGCATGCATTAGATTATAAAATTAAATACATGGAGTTGTTTAAAAAAATAATATTTTGAGGTTCACACATTGGTATAAGCTTTGAAGTGTGTTTATACGTGCATCTCTTAATAAGAACTGCTAAAACTGTTGTAATTGTTGCTTTGCTGTGGCGCCAGGAATAGAAAGTTACACTGGAGTGTGTGGGCTTTGCAAGGGTATAGCAGCAAGGCAAATTAATTTAAGCTGCCCAAATGGGAAATCAGATGGATTAATGATTTTCAGAATGACAGCTGCATTTACACGCCTTTTAGCCAGATCACTTTATATCAGATCCAGTGTTTATTGAACTCAATGGAAAAAATGGCCTTTGCTTTAAAGGGAGTGGAAATAGTATTTATGGACAAATATTTGTCCATAGCTCTATGTACTCCAGGCCTTGAAATTACCGCCAAGTTTCAGAAACTTTCAGTATTAATAGTGTGCCTGCTCACTTTTCCTGCGGTTGGTATTGCCACTGACAGCTTCCAAAATCCTTTCAGGGCTGCTGCTATAGTGAATAACTCCTTGATGATCTCATCCAGGCCACTACCAATTTAAAACTTATTCTAGGTACTTGGCACACTAATTATCATTGTCCCACATTCTGTAACCAACCTGTTTAAAATAAATCTCAGTAGGAAATGGCTGTTATCTAAAAATAAATGACTGAGAGTAAGGCGGTGATGCACAGGGAGACCTTATCAGTGCATTTTTTAGGAGGATTTTCCACCATTTCCAAGTTGGCAGGGTGTTAGCTCTAATCTGTCGGCGTAGCACCGTGGACACCCGTGCATTGCACTGCGCTGTTGGGGAAGTTGGCTTTGTGTGTTCACTGTCCCCCAAAACTTTGGGGGAAAGCCGCAGGGATATTCTAAATTTATTTGTCTCTCAAAGAGATGGTGTTGAAGAAAAATGATAGTGGAATGATACTGGCTAGAGGTTCATTGACACTTTGGGAGCCAAAGGTGAACAAAGCCAAGCCGAAGCAAGCCAAGCCCGCATGCCAAGGGGTGAGTTTCTCTTATTTACCCTGTTTTTAACATTCATTGCTCTCCATTCAGCTGTTCTGCAGCGTGTATTTCTGCCCTGCAGGTGGGATTTTTATTGTTTCATTGTCCTTGCTGCCTCACGGAAGGAGGTATAAATGATTCCTCCCCAAAACCCTTGCACAAAAATAATTGGGCCCCAGCCCATCATCCTGCTTATTATGAGTGTGGCACAGTAAGCCAGACCAAAATAATCCACTCATCTGCATGGCCTTACTTAAGCTCTGGCTTCCAGAGCTGGCTGGCTGCTGGAGGCAACGGGGAGATGCACTCCCCAGGGTGATGGATTTAGGCTCTGGTTCATAGGAGCACAGAGAGGACTGTTAAAGTTTCAGCAGACCTCTGTTATTGCAGTATAAATTTGTCTCCTAGCATCTACGTGCAGTAGGGATCCTCACGCCATGGGCTGTCATTGAAAAAGCCTCTATCCTGCCAATAAAATACAAGTTAGTTCCTGAAATTCATGCCGCAATCAATAGAAATTTTTTTTTCATGGACTTCTATCGAGCTAAATTTCAATCCATATTTGCTTTTGGAGGCTCACAGATCAATCTGATATTGGGATCTCTGTTTCGATGCAGCTCAGTAGTTACCGCAGCGTCTGCTGTACTTGGTGTGACGCCGTCCACGGCTAGAACCACCCTCAGCCAGCGCTCACACCGCCGTTAGAGGCAGTTTTGCAAACATTCACCGATTTCCAGGTAAACGAGGGTGATCGCCGGTCTTCAGTGGTTTCCTGGTTGGCAATGAGCTGGGGACTTTGTGGGAGTTGGTTTTTTTTAGTTATGAAAACGGTGTCTTGCGAAAGCCGTCGCCGTGCCGCTGCGAGTTAGGTGGTTGTGTTGGCTTGATGAAATAGCGTGTTGAAATGGAGCGGCGTTAGCGAGGGACAAGAGTGGCCTCCTCCGCTGTGCTGTGAGCTGCAGGTCTTCACAGCAAGAAGCGATCTCCGAATATGTTACAGTCTTGGTGGCGTTCAAGGGAGGAAGATAGAATGGTAGTTGACTAATGAGCGCGTATAGCAACTCGGCAAAAAAATTAGGAGCCGTTCCACGTCAGATCTGTGCGTTAGTGGTCTCAGAACGAGTCAGATACAACCACTTTCCTTTGGTGCTAGAACTCATCAAGAACAGTAGTATTGCCCAAACTCCTCAATTTCTCATTAAAAACCCCACACTTTAAAACAGATGATTTCTCCCAAATATTTAATCATTAGAAGTTTCATTATAATAACAACTTCAGGGTGCTTCCAATTAACTTAACAATAACTGTATCTTGGGCTAATAAATGTTCAGCTGCGGGCCTTGAATTTATTAGCCCAGGAAAATGGTTATTGCCTCATAAACAGGAAGCACCTTCAGGTGATTTAATGACTCGTGTTTCTCTCCCCCTTAAATTTAATCTAATAAACAGTTGAGATGAGAAAGATATTAAAAGTAGAAAAGCCACCACCAACAACAAACTTTCCACTGGCAATTACTTAATGACAAAATTGTGTTAATACATATTTGAAAAGTCAGTCCACAACATTGCAGAATAATCTGAAGTTGTCGCTCAAGTAATTCACACAATGTTAGATAACTTCTATTTTATTTTATTATGTGAGGAGTTGAATAAATAATTGTTATGGTAATACACTGCCTTTGCCATTAACATGATGTCCTACATCAGTGTTCAAGGACTGCACCTGAAGACATGCAAATGAATTGCGTATTCTTAATGAGGATAACAACCTGCTCATTTCATCAGGCAAAATTTGATGTCAAGGTTGTGGGCTGCTGATTTTCTGTTCCATTTTTAAAATGCTGGATAGTATGTTACAAAAAAAAAACAAAACAAAAAAACCCAAATGATGTTTTTCATGTGTATCATAGCAATTTTTTTGCTCTTCAGTAATGCCTAAGAAGCAGCATTTGGGGGGGGGGCGGGGAAGGGGGCAGGCTGGTTAGGGTATTTTGGTAGCGCATTGTGCATCTTAGTTTTACGATTATTTCAGTGTGGTCCTGTTCTCACATCTCTGCAGCCTCTTTTTGCATTTGTTCAGTTCTCCTTATTGTCCATTGCTTTCTTGTTGCAAAATAGGATTTTGTAGTTTTGTAAAACTGTCAGCCAAGGGCATCTGGCACCATATTAAAATCAAAGCATGGCTCACTTTTTACATGGTTTAACCTCTCCCTGTAAGAAAGTTTAGGGCTGTGAATCCAACGCAGATAGCTCTACGGACAGTTCTACACTGGGTTTTAAGATGTTTTAACTCTAAAGTGCTCTTATTTCAGCATGGTGATTTTTTTTTTTTTTTTCCACAATCTAATTTGAGAGTCTAACTTTCCCTTTGCTGCTTTTCTGGACTTTTTGAGATCTCACATGTTTGCAATAAGACACAACAAGTAGGATTCTCAGTACCGAAGGCCACTTCTGTAAGGTTGTTTGGGCATTCATGGTGTGGATAGGTGACTGGGATTTTCAGAAAATTCATAGTTTTAAAATGGAATTTAGGCTCCTAAATCTCTTGGACACCATTGTGAATTTTTCCCTAATCGCTTCTATGCCTCTGAAAACCCTAACTTACAAGACTTATTTCCAATTAATATCTATTCTGTCCATGGAGAATAAATGATACATTTCAGAAAGTTTCATTAATATTGATGAGCTTTACATATGGCTAGTTAGTATTCAGAGTGTTTCAATTTGTTAAACAGAAAGAGTTTCAACTATTAATTATGTTCTGGTCATTCAATTTTCATCAAATTGAATAAAGTAATGTGTTGGAACAGAATGATGTGTTTGGACCAAAAATATCTTCACTGTTTCTACCTAGAAGCAGAACAAAAATGTTTTGCTCAGCATTTTTTTCTACATTTGCATGGCCTATATTTCATGTATTTATTTTGTTTTGCTAGGGTTATATACAAATATATGTCCAAAAGGATTATGCATGTTCCTTTGTGTTGGAAATACTATTCCTGCTTGCTTACAGGTGCAGAACTGAGGCAGATAGGGTCTTAGGTTTACATAAGTATTTAACTTCACTGAGATAAGAGCCGAGTATAATTTCATGGAGGGAAGAGTCATACAGTCATACCCTCTTATATTAGGGTAAAACTTGAATTCAAGATAATTTAATTCTCTCTGGATCAGAACTGCTACAAGTTTTTCCCCTTTCTCTTAAAATGCTGTAGGACTGTCCAGTAAGAGGTAAGGAGTTGAAGAAGGCAAACTTGCATTGTTCATGGCTGCCTGCATAATACAAAGTTTTGTTTTTCATATAGGGAAATACTTTTATGTACAATGGAAATGATTGTTTTTGACATGCATTTGTGTGTGCACACACACATGTATTTCCCAAGGAAGCTTTACCTTTATTATCCCAGATGACAGAAAGGAACTGAAACAGTATTTTCTGGTTTTGAAAAGCAAAACTTGAATTTGAATTTTTGAATTCCATGTTGTTTTGGCAGAGAAGTATGCTTCCTATTTCAACAGGCAAAACCACATTGAAGTGCTTTAACAGTGAATTACACAGAACATCTAACAGATACAAAAGCAAGCAAAGACACAGAGGGGATCTTCTTTGCCAGTCATCTTCTTCAGCATTGCAGCCAATTTGGCAGCATCTTATCTGTGCTTATTTGAATGTTTCAATTACACACTTGAAAAAATACCTCAGTGTCATGTGATGCCACCACGCAGTAAATTAATCCAACCCATACTTTACATTTTAGCCATTAAATCAGCTATGAAATAATATTTTAATTAAAATCAAGTAGTTTTTGCTTGGCTTTCAGTTGTTAATGAACTATTGGTTGAAGACCAACTTCAGCTTACTATGGGCCAAAGAAATGGGTATTTAAGGTACTGAAAAGACAGTGGTGTTCAGACTTAGGGATCATTTAAGCGCTTCTAGAAAGGTTTTATGATGCCTGCTGCAGCTATGCAGAAAATGAATCTTTTTTTTTTTCTTTCCCTAAGAAGATGTCACTTTAGAGACTCAGTAAATTCCTAAAATAAGTCTTCTGTAGTTACTGTAAAAGAACTTCTAAAGTGTCAGCAACGCTCTGTCATTAGCCTGGAGTAAAAATTTAGATCCTTTCCATAGCGTGTCTCAAAGTATGCCTTGTGGGCCCCAAGAATCACTTTTTGAATGATTTTTACTGGGGGAAGGGGGTGAGATGGAGAATGAATCTTAGATTTTAGAAGGATTTTTCTCCTTTCAGTGTTTCCCTGAATAGCTCAAATGCTGGCATTCACCATAGGAATCATTAGTGCTGTTAACTCAAAGTGACTTTGACATTAAAAAAGCAGTGTAGAATTGACTGCTGATTGCTGAAGAGCTCTACCAGTGCACAAATGGCAGAATATAATGGGTTTTCCCTGTTAAATTATCTCAATACACTTGCATTACCAGCTACTGAGTACTCTTCGCCCCCCCCAATTTATGTGCTCTCTGTGCAGGGGTCTTTAGACTGACACTGCAGGTGACTGCAGCTCAATATAAGAAAGGGGCTAGAAAGAGACATTTATTACTATTCGGAAGGCAAAGAACTGGAAACAACTGGTTATCCTTGCTTTGAACAGGGGGTTGGATCAGATGACCACGTCAAGTCCCTGCCAGCCTTAGATATTCCGTGATTCTATGAAATGGAAAAGGATGTGATGTTAGACACTCACAAAATTGCTTGAAGTAGAAGTAGTATTTTTTTATTTGTTTACAGTTGGTAAATTGTAGCTCTGCTGAACAAGAAAAACTGAAAAGATTTGTCGTTGATGTTAGCAAAGCCATTTTTTTTCACATTTTATGTAAGCTGCTTTTATCAGAACAAAGCTAATATGATTACCAGTAGCCAGTTTCCTTTACCCTATCTCAGCAAACAATTCAGGCTCTTTTGTTTCAGAAGTGGTGTCAGCAGACTTCAGTGTATGAGAATACTCTCTGGTTTTCATGCTTTTATGTTTTTGCTGGTTTCAAGAATGGCTTGAAATGAATCAAATCTCATAGACTTTGTGGAGCCCTCTTTCATTTGTTCTTTTTTCCTGCAGTCAAGTACCTACGAAACACTGCTATAATCAAGTAGCCAGGTATGATTACTACTTCAGGGGAATAGATTATGAATTTGAAGGGTATAGATCCGAGGTAGTTGTCTGTCTGTGTTGCCATTTTGGAGGCAAGAAAGAAGAATTAAATTCTATGGAAAGGCTGTGGTTGTGTTTTGGTTCCTTAAACCTTAGAGGTAAGGCTACGTCAGCGGTGGCCTGCAGCAAGATGTGCCAAGTTGGAAGGCTTCTCTACAAGATGCCATTTTCAATCCCAGCTCTTCTCCGTGTGAGGTTTAGGTTTTGGGACTAAAATTGCCATCCCTTGGGATGAGCTAATACTTGGGTTTTGTGATAGGGAGGAGATGCCTGCAGCTAGCAGGAGCAGGCGAATATTGCTGAGCTGCAGTGGTCCAGGGCTCAATCCAGTGTTTAGGAGGTCATTGGGAAGGTTCTCATTGGCTGTAGACAGCACCAGATCTGGTCTGTGTCGGGATTCTCTGAAAACCTGAGGTTGTCTTTGCGTTTCCATATTGATCACACTTCCAGTTGCGGTGGTTTGTCCCAAATCAGAGGCTTGTCTCATCGCTGAGTGAACTCGGGAGGCTGCTTTGTTCTACCAGTCCTCCAACTCCCCGATCTTGCCTCACCATGCAGCTGCAGTTCAGTTAAATTTCTCTTGACAACTAATGCGTTATTGCAACAGGTGCCATGATACGAGTAACGTTTTAGTAGCTCGGACCTAGCTGGTGTGACGTTCTGCAGTGAGGAAAGGCAACTGTTGAAAAACACGCGCCTCAGGCGTGCGCATACAGAAACCATTTATCTTCTTTACGGAGTCTAATGAACTAATCAAGGGCATGAAGGACTGCATTTTGTTACTATTAAAATCAAGCACTATTGAGACGGTTTTGGCTAAATCTGGGTCTTCAGACAAAGTAGGCGGCCTGTCACGAACCATTTAGGAATGTACAGGAAATGTTTTTTAAACAGAAGAAAAGGCTGTAGAATCACTTGCATTCATAAAGCAGGATAATCCCTTGGCTTTATTACCAAGTAACTTTGATGTAGCATTAAAACAAATTTGCATTTTAATACCTAGTTCTCTGTATTTCCTCTCTGAGGTAGTCCTCTGTTTTGGAGAATTTTTTTGAAGCATACTTTGGTTGCTTGTAAGAGTGTTCCTCTAATGAGAGAGAGGTGGAATCAATATGTTACAGAAAAGTTTGTGCACCAGAGAGATCTTAGGCAGATGGTGCTTGGAGAGACGTGATGTCTCACTACCTGTGTCCTGACTCCAAGTATTCTCCTTTATCCAGACACTCCCAAACAGAAGTTTTTCCTGGAGAATGATGGAACGGTTGTTGTGTGATCAAAAGGAAGTCCCTTAACATCTCTGCATCTTAGCTGCACTGTTAGCGATAGGGTATTTACTGGGCTGTTGTGAGAGAAACTGTACATGTAGAGTGATGCTCAAAGGCATCGTTACTGGGTTTGACCACAGAGAAGGAGGTTGATGCAATTCCAGGCTGGGAGCCCGGATGCCCCCGAGGGTAAGGACTATTTCATATCATATCCAGCAAACTTTTGCCACCGCTCGATTGAGAAAGTTCGTGTGCTTCCAGGTCTGAGGACGCTTTGTGGGTTTTTTTATTTATTTATCTTTATCGACAATTTTCCCTGCTGCATCACTCTGCAAATCTTTTTAGTTATGTCCCTCTGGTTTTTTTATGTATAAAATGATGCTCTTGATAGCTTCCTAAATGACTGTGTGATTCAGAAATATGAAGCACTATGTGGAAACAAGAATGCTTTTTTTTTTCTTCTGTTAATGATTTGATTTTTTTCTAAGCATTTCTAACTTCTGTTCCGCCAGAATATATTTCCAATGCTTCCAATGGTGTCCAAAGCAAAGGGCAACTTTAAGTTGACCATGTTTGTCAAATGATGTAATTTTTGTTTAATATACACAGTGTCCTAGAAGCCACACTAAAATATAAGATGTAATCCTAAAAGTTCTTAAGTTTCCTCCATACATATCCACTGTTGTGTCAATTGAGAATACTTCAAGCCTTGTAGGTGACATTCAGTACCATGGAAACTATGTATTTTTCTTCTTAGGGTCAGGTCTTCCTGAGGGTAGAACTTGGACCAATGAATTTGTCACTCTATTAATGGACCATAAAATAAACTTCAGTGCCTCAGTTCTGCCAAATCTCCACTAAGCGTTGTGCAGGAATCAATACCTTGTTTTTATATTACAGAAAGCTCTTTAAATCTTAAAGAACATGAAGAACAAGAGATCAAAGGAAGCATTGGAAAATGGCATGCACAATGAGAAGATTTAGAGCTAAAAGAGTGCCAGTGATTAGGTGTTCTGAAATATCGAAGGCCTGGGTGTAATTCTTCTGGAGCGCTTAGTGTAGCAGGTCCTGTGCTTTTCCCGGCAGCGCCTGCTACAGCTGGGCTGTTTCTGACAGCAGTGTGGACAGGAGGGATCAAGAACCTGACCTGGATGGGCAACTCCCAATTTATTAGAATCTTCCCTAAAGGTGATGTTAGACTTTTAAATATCTTTTCAGTTCTGTTATCAGGTAGCCCAAGACAAGGAATATTCAAGGGCATAAGAGAAAAAGATATGATTTTATTTCTTTTTATCATGCATATTGAAAAGTGATTTTTTCCTCTTTTTTTTTTTTCTTCTTCCTGTGGAGCCAAGTAGTTAACACCTTCTTCTGAAGAGAATTAAAACGGGAAATAACTTTGAGCAAGAATTACAGAGGTGTGTAATAATTGCCTGGCATTTCCATACGCTCTGAAAGCAGTCTGAAGCTTTAAAGCAAGCATATTGTCCAATTCATCATCTTCCATGCAGCGTTTTTACTTTTAGCAAGGGACATACATCATAAGGCTCAGCAAATTTTAGCAATGGATTCTCAACACGGACAGATGGTGTTTAAGATGCCTGATGAGAGGGCTGACTTTCTCAGAGTGTGGCAATGTCAGAAGAGAAGACAGCGTCTTGGGTTGTTGTCTCATTTTCCACGAGTGACCAGTGTTTGAAGTACAGCACGTTTCACTGCTGCAGCACTGAGCCCAGCAAAAATTCTTCGACAGACTTGAGGCAGCGTTGATGTGAAGCTAAGAACTGCCATCCACCTATGTGCTGGCATCCTGGAAAGAGTGGCAGAATTCCTGAACTTGAGATTATGGCCTTGCTGAGCTGGGGGGCTCCTGACCACCCAAAGCGATAGATTTGTCAAGCATTTTTTCCTCCCTGCTGCAATTGGGAAAGATATCCTAAAGGGCTCCATGGCGTGTTCCAAAACAGAGATGAATTAATAGCGTGATTTGCACCGTGAGCAGTCTCAAATAACTTGGAAGATTTTTGTGCTTTGAAACTAGCCACATACTCGAAAAGGTCCTTCCGATCTCAAGTTCCATTTTCTTTTATTAAAGTAGAACATAATTTTCAATCAGCTTGCGTATGCACTGAGCATGCCAAGTTTATGCAGTTGCAGTAGCTTCCCAAGCAGTAATCCACATCAGACAGCTGTTGGATGTGCTGTACACAAAATAAGGCCGCCTACATTCTAGCACTTTTATTTTAACATAGGAACTGGAGCTGGGAGAAACTAAGCTTTTATTCTGGCGCGATAGCAAGGAGAAAGGGAAATAACCTCTCAATTTCATACAGCAGAAGCCTGCAGTATATTTGGGAGCGTCCACAACTCTTAGGCATTGATTAGGATCCTTCTATACCATGTATTAAGCAGGCAGGGAACAGAAAGACCATAAGAAATCTTTCAGTAGAATTTTAATATCTGCCTATGTGCCGCTTTGATATCTCAATATCATTTTGTCCAAGAATGGTTTCAAAGTTGTATGCGCTTGAATACTGAATAGACTTCAATGATGAGGAAGCTGAAAGCAAAAGTTATGCCTTTCACTCTTCATATTCCACAGAAATTTTACATTTTCTTTAATATCTTGGCTGAGAAAAACTTGCATAGTCGAAGATCTTTCTTTTACCTGTTTTGCCAGAGCTTTATACAGGTTAAATGTTAATTAATTTTTTTTTCCCTAACAGCCCATAAATGAGTAACACACACATAGCTGACAGCTTTCTACTAAAGCAGCCTTATAAATTGTTCTTTAATGGCACTGCCAGTTTCCTTTTCCTTTAACTGAAGTTGCTTGTTTTGCAAACCTCATTAAATACCTTCATTTTAATGCATTAAAAGTATTCAGAAAGAAATTAAGAAATTCCTGTGTACATCTGTCTGTATTACCGTTATTGCCAAGTACTTTTTTTTCCCCCCCTTCTTCACAGATACACTTAATTGCCTCTCAAATGGTTAACTAAGTCAGAGTTAATGTCACACCGTGTGCCTAAAGCCTAGGGAGGGCTACTCATTCTCTGCTCCTGAAAGGAAGATAAACCATTACTGTAAATTTGTCAAGGTCTTTCATACAAGCATAAGCAATTAACATTAATTGTTCAAGATCACTGTGGTATTATTTTTCACTAATGAAAGTAGAGAGTTAATTAGTTCTTTCTTACTAAGTGTTTTAGACAAATATCCTTTATCTCAAACGTGAGTGGGCATTTGGGCTACAGGACACGCCACTGAACCTTGAAAATAAAACATTTGGGAGAGAACTGTTTGCAAATTTTGCCACATGGTGGTAATATGTACTTGCTTTTTTTTTTGTCTAGGAAGCCTTTATTTTAAATTTCTGTATATTCTCTTTTACCTTAGCTTGTGTTGTGTTAACAATCTTTTGGGGGTAATTGACTGGTATAGGTGCATTGCATTTTGTTAGGATGGAAGACTTTGTGCTGGAATACTCTCAAATTAACCAACAGACTACTAGAAACTGTTGTTATTTGTGACAACCAAAGGACAGCAGGGTTGTGCTTCTGCTCTGCCTTAGATTTGATGTTAGCATACTGTGTTTGCAAATACATGTAACCCATGCCAGCAGCTGCGGATCGTGACTTTTGGTAGTGGCCCGCAGTTTGTTTCCATCTTGTCTGAAAATGAAACTTTTTTTAATGAAACAGAAGTTCTATTTTGGACATCAGAAACACACAAGCGCTTTCTTGTGTGAGTCTCTCTGATCCGTTGTGGTAAGATTTATAATTTTTAGATGCTCCCTTGTTCCTTATGTGTGTGCTAACATGGAATTAGATATTCATCATCAGCAAACAAAGCCAAGTGGGATTGAATGGGGTTTCCAAGGAGCTGCCTCTTCAAGGTGTTGAGTCTTCAGGCTGAGGTACAAGGAGCAGCTTTTTTATAATGTAGATCACAATATAGCTCTTAATTTTCCATCTGAGATGCTTAGATGCTTCCCGCTGTCTTAGTCATTAATAAAATAAATTAACTTCAACTATAAATAAATTTAAAAGTTTAAATCTTAATGAGGTCATAGAGATGGAATCAAAGGAGGTATATATGTATCAGTGAAACTGGGGGATGTAGAGCGGTCACGGCAGCCCAAGTATAAGAACCATCTTCTGCCTCAGATAGTTGAAGTACAGGACTAGAACTGTCTTCTCAAATCTACTAACAGGGGTGCAGCTGTTAGTTATCTAGCTGACATTGAAATTTCAGAGATTGTCAAAAAAGGGAGAGAAAATAATGGGTATGCGGGTCCAGCGTCATCGTGCTTGAGAGATGACTGTCGAAGACTGATTTTTTGAAAGCTATTGTCTTGCTTTAGAAATGAGCCTCCTGTCCGCCTGAAGGAGAAGTTCCTTCTAAAAATAACAGACCTAGAGTATCTTTGAACTTACCTTATTCCAAAAAGACAAAGCAGCCCATGGAAAACAAAGTTTCTGTTGAGTCACTTCTCTGTTGTGGGTTTGTCCATCTGTCCTGAGCTATAAAAAACTCACCCTATTATTCACTTTATTACAGATGTTCCTAAGGGTAGGAAGGTTTCATTTTTCAAGACAACTCTTGCCCCCAGCCGTCCTCTCCCAAATAAAACAAACCCTCTTATCATTAAATTGCCTTTCATGCAACATCGGCCAGTAACAGCAGAGGCTAGCGAAGCCTTGTCTCCTCTCTTCCTCTGCGGACTTGTAAAAGGTTAAACATCTGCATGTCCTCGATGTAATTAGGATGTGATGGGACAGTGTCTTCTTCCCACCAGCTGCCAGTGAGCCTGCTTGCGTGGCTCGGGCAGTCCTGAAGCACTGAGAAGGGTCAAAAATTGTATGAATCCTATTAAAAACCATATGTATAAATGAAAGCTTTCTGCTCTGCGCTCGGTCCCAAGGACATATTGTGAATCTCAGCTGGTCAGAATTGGATTCGGTTCATCTGTTTTGTGCGTTTAGTGCCAGGGATTAAAGAACGTGAGCGGAGCTGGGGCGGCTGAGTGCCCGTGTGAAGTGCAGAGGGAAGAGCTGGGTAGATTAAGGGCAATTGGATCAGCGTGACCAGGCCACCGAGATGGCACAGCGGTCCAGATGGCGAGGTCTTAGAGCGAAAAGAAGCAACGAAAATATTTCTAGCAATATCAGCTGGGTGTTTTGTCTTAGAAGAGAGTCTCGGAGTGGCTGGAAATGGAGGTCTCTGACTGAACCCCTTGCCCTGTTGAGGACGTAAGGGTTTGGTGCAGTTATATCAGCCAACCGGTTATTTTATTAGAATGTGGTTTAAGAAAATTTCAGGAAGCAGGAGAAGCCACTTTGTGCGTGAGTAGAAATAATGGTGCCCTGCATTTTTCATTTTACTGGAGGCTACCGCAGATTTCATGCCAGAGGAAGGGACCAGGGAGACCTACTCAATGCTGCAAAGTTAAATGAACAAACAAAAACCTCCGTCACCAGTGGGATGGTGGCAGCGTCTCAATCCCATTTTGTCTCTGTAATGTGCTTATGATCCAGCTTTGCTCAGTGAAACACAGGGATCAATTCCGCTTTTTCTTTGCACTCCGTTATTCTTTCTGAATATCCTGCATCAACACAGGAGTGTTATTCTTTGGCTTTATAAAACAGAAATTACTTTCTTCCTCAGACAGTGCTGTTAAACCCAGAGATGGGAGTTACGCAGTATAGGATCTATCCCTTTTTTAGCAAATGTAATTTAAAAATATAATCAACTGTTGACCTAGTTTGTTCACATTAAGTTTTAAGAAACCATTTCATAGGCTAAATGCATTGCTGTTAGAGATCACGTACGTGCTAAAGGTGGTTGAACCGAGGTTTGCATTTCTGCTATAAATGTTGCACTAAAACTAATGTTTGGCTGAGATTCAGGCTCAGATGGGGTTTTTGAAGATGTATTTTGTGGCACTCGGGTTTTGAGAAATGTGAAATAGTTTTTTGTTGTGTTTCTCCTGTCAGTCCCCTGGGTGAGTTGTTTTGATGAAACTTGGCAGATATATAAAACTTGCAGAGATCCCATTCTTGATTTTTTTTTTATCATGGGGCCTTGTCATAGTGTCAGAGGAGAGTAGAACTTGTAGAGGCAACAAATATGAAAAAGGGATAATTTTTTTTTTTTTAAATATAAAGCTTCAAAGAGTAAATACAGTTGTAGTGGTTGGCAGAAAAATATGCAAAAGGCTGTAAGTTTTGCTTTTCTTTATTTTGACCTGTACTTAAAAATGCCTTGCTCTTCATGTGGATACTTTTGTCTTGACAAGAAATTGAGAAACATCACATTTCTGGTGACTTTGCACGCCTAATTTTTGAGAATTTTGTTTTCTAAAATTAAGTTGCTTGTTGCTGTGGCTTTAATGTAAAGAGATTATAATCTGTTTGTAATCCCGTTCTCCTTTGTTCGCTTGAGGACATGAGTCTGCGGATGCTGGCCAATGTACCCTGCGCCCTGTTAGCGAGCATGGGAGTACATAGAAGGTTGATTGTCAGAAGTTGTAGGGCCAAAGGTCCCCAAAATGTCACAGTTGTGCAGCTGCTGTCAAACTCAGGCTTCAAATTCGTCCCTGCTATCTCCCCGCAGAAATCCAAGCTTCTCGTTTCACCTCCTCATTGAGCAGGACAGAGTTCACATGAGTGAAATCATGCTGGAGAGCAAATACAAGCAAAGCCCTGTGGCCTTTCAGCTGCAAAGTACAGTGGTGAGTATGCATGGATCTAGATGTCAAATTAATTATCGCAAGTTTAATTAGCTGTAATTGAAGTGACCTATAATTTCCTATTACTTGACTGGAGTATACTAACAGATGCCCTTTGCCTGTCCACTTCTGACTTCCTTCCCCTTAAAAAAAGGTGCTGTTGCTAATGTGAGATCTATGGAAATGGCAGAAAATTAGCAGTGATTTCCGCATCTGTTTCAATTTATGAAGAATATGAGACCCTTTGACTTAGAGGACATCAAAGCAGACCAGGTTCTGGTCCTCCTATTCAGAGATGCATCTAATTAGTGCTAATAAACGGGGTGACTTGTGGTGAATTGTTACTGATGAAAAATAGCCTTCAGCTCTGCCCCGTGGTGACAAACCACCCATATGAGTCCTCCACTCGCTTCCTCCTCCTCGTGACAAAATTGTTCATTTATTCTCTATACAAAATAATAACCTTTCCTAGTAGGACTACTATTTCCTTATTCTTAATCGTACAGTCCTCACAGGGCTGCTGTAAATATACAGCTGTGGTAATAGCACACCTACACAGCGTGCGTGTGGGGTCTATTCTTTCAAACAGTCCATCTGACCAAGGCGAAATAACTTTTTGCTACCCAGATTTAGGAAGTGTTCAAACACAGTTAAGGAGCTGATTTTCTTCATTGCTTTGTCCCATCATTCTTCCTGCCTGCTGGTGATAAATTATGCAATAGCCACTCACAGCACCTGAGACTCTCTTCTATTTAATTTGCTATGAGGATATCATCGTGGCAGTCACACCAAGGGCCTCTTCTGGGAGCTGGGCTGCAATTTGATATATTTGTTAATAGAGCCACACTGACAATGTCTTCTATGATATAATTGATTGGAAAAGTAGCAATGTTCCCGGTGTGGTCTAGCAGGTAAACATACAATAAATTAAAAAAAAAAATGGGGGAAATAGTTGCCCAAAGGATTCTAAACTACGGTGATGTACAAAGCACTAAAACCCAAGAGCTTATGCAGCTGTAACCATTCAAAAGGCACTTACCAAATTACAGAAACTAAACAGGATTTGGCTGAATTAGCAGTGAGGTAGGAGACCTCTAGGGAAAACCCAGGTGCTGCAGATGCTTTGGTTCAGCAGGTGCTGCTCATTTGCTAAATAGGTATTTAATCAGTGCCCCAGGAGGAATTGGAAAGGAAGTAAAGCTGGGATTGTTTGTGCTCTGCAACTTTGTGAGAGTAGCTGCAGTTTCTGCCGCCCATCAGTTTGAAGGTAACGTGTATTCAGATTTCTTAAATGTACTAATACTTCAGTTAGACAGAAGTTCTTTCTGCTGTACCCTTGGAGATGTCGGTGTCTGAAGGTCTTTGGTGAACCAAGCCGATCCTTTTTCTTGAGAGCAGCCTGTGAAGTGCTGTTGGTGTTTTGAAAAGTATGTTTGGGATGAAAAGAGATCCTTGATATTTGTGCTGTAAAAGCCTGTGCTCTGTTAGAAAATGGGCATGTTGACAGTCTTTTCTGATGTGTACGTGATGGGTCCCTGTTGCTTATTTAGGAACTACTATAATAAAAGCGACTGCAGTGGTGACGTACAATGTGAGTCTTCCCCTTCATTTTGGTGGTGTTTACCATCTTAAGATCCTTTTTTCTTCCCTTGCTATGCATAAAGTCTATAGGAAATGTCTCTTAAAATAGCAGGAGTGTTCTGGGACTGCTCCTAATTTATTTCAAGTCTGCTTTACACCGCTTTTTACAGTACTAAAAAGACTAGAGGACCTTTTACATGTCTGCAATGGTATTAGAACACATGAGAATAAAACCAAGTCCTTCAAATTAAAAGGTTCGTATCCTGATCTAATTCTCTAGCTGCTAGGCAGACGGAGAGGATTGCTTCCTATGGTCTTATGTACGTTTTAGGATCACAACAGATAATGTCCTGCTGGCCAGGAGCTCAGTTAGCAGTGGCATCTGCCATCCCACTTTTCTGTTGATAACTCCTTTTAAACTCTTGGGAAATGTGGAGCCTCACAGAGCATGTTTTTATTAGTCAAGTGATGAGGAAAATAATCTTTTCCCCCAGCCCCTGATAGCATTTCAGGAGCTTCTCTGGATACATTTTGTAATGTTTTGCCATGCAGAATTGCTATTGTTTTTCTGCTTTTGAGTGTCACTCAACCTTTCTCACCTTCCATCCAGCAAAACCCTGTCGCTTTGTAAAATCTGCTTATGACAAATGATACTAATAAATTTTTTTTTTTTTTTTTTTTGCTACCCGGACTGATTTGTGATCATGCTGGTCTCTGAGATCAGATAGGGTCAACACTTCTATTTCAAGAACCCGTGTGGTGCTGAGGTTGAGTTAAAGCACTCCAATTCCTTTCCTCCATGAGAGGGAAACTGTTGTTTTCAACCAACAGTTCTAATAGTCCCAGAGAGACTTCATGCTGTGGTTTTTCTCTTGTTTTATATCTAATGCTGAGAAGAGGAGAATGCTAGCACTCTCAAATGTATATGATTATCCAAGTCCTCTCCTTTCATCTCATGTGCTTTAAGTAAACTTCATCTTGTGTAATATTTGGTTCTTTTTCAAATGCATTAATTCCTATAGAGATGAGTAGTTACAGAATAGACTGAAATCTAATTCTGAAATCCCCCTCCATTGTGAAGGTGTTTGCAGAGGAGAACAGCAGCAATAGTATCTCATCTGAATCGATTGCAGGAGATGGCAGGAATACAAATGTTGCAGAAAGCAGGGAGTCCTGCAGCGTGCTGGCAGCTTAATACAGAGGGAATACGAGCTACTAGATTTCTATTTGTGAAGTAGGATGTTTTGTGTAATCATGGGGAAATAGTTGCCTCTTTAAAATTCATCCTCTTTTTTTCTGTACTCCATTTTTTTTTTTTTTTTTTAATGTTAGGAACCTTTCCTATGCACTACAGTAATCTTGTATAGGCAAGTTTAAAAGACTGTTTCAGAGGTCCCCTTTGGGCTATCCAGTTTTATGTAGACAGGACACCGAGGAGCACTGAACTGCCTATTACTTTGGAGCAGAAATGGTGCTGCAGTGAGATTGATAGCAGCCATGTGCCTCCATATACCATGCTAGCTGCATAAATTACAGCCTTTTAACGATACGTCATAGCTAAATTTCAACTAAAGCGTAGTTGTGCCTCTGTTATTTCAGTTCTCTCTAATACATGAGTATGTAACTATGTATGCTAGGAAATGAAACCTGGTATCTGAGATTGGGGGTGAGAGTGGGGAGGAAGTGTAGCTGCAGTATAAACAAATGAAAATTGCAATCAAATCTATAGAATTCGCTGTGTTTGAACCACACTGGATCTCAAACAGCTTGGCATTGGTAACGTGGCAGGATGTTTTATTACGGTCCATTCCCACAAGGTGAATTAAAATAAGGATTAAAAAGCCCCTATAAATCAGATTTTATAGCTGCCTAAACCACCTGCAAACTGTTGGTACTTGTTTTCAAAATCCACCATCATTCTGCTGTCAAATTGATTTCGGTTTCATTAGCAGAGCTGGCATTGCCTGTGCTGGCATAATCTACCGACTGCATAAATTACTAGGAGTGTAATTGTAAGCAATGTCTTAATTTTGTCAACAGCGTTCCAGAGTGCCAACGATACCCTTTATGCGCTATTTTTAATTGTCTCGGCTGGATGTTTTTTCAGCAAATTTTACCTCAATGGGAAATAACAGAAAGAATTATGTGAGCCTGTAGTAGTTGGTACAGGCAGGAAGATGCTGTACGTGAAACGCGAGAAGAACGTTTACCAGGGGACTCTCCAGTATTTGTAAACAGCTTCTAATTCAAAAGATAACTTCTTGAGTACTGAGGATAAGTGAAGGAGCTGGTTTGGTGGCTCTGTGTAGTACAGAGGCATCAGAAAGTATTGCAAATGAGAGCTGATAGTGTGACCTTCACTCCAGGTGGGGGAGTTAAGCTTTGGTTCACAGTAAAAATTGCGCGAGTGCTATGGGTGGTGGGAACTCTCTGAATCGTGGAGGCAGAGCTTGCTTTCCCACGGCTGTGCAGTATTGCACCATCAGGAGGTTGTTCGCTCAGATCAGTGTTTTGCAACCTGGCACAAAGTCTATAAAATCTGTGTGAGCCTCCAGCGCGTTGTATGTAACCAAAATAAACATTCAGGGGTGTTATGCTTCACCTCTCCTTAAGGTTTCACCAAAGTTGGCTGCATTAAACATACGGAAGAAGATAATGGGCTGCATGGTCTGTGTCTTCAATTTGGTGAATTGTCTCAAAATCGTTCTGTATGAAGGAAGTGTCTATAAATACGTAATTAATGAACATGAGAGAAGCTAACAGCCAGCAATCAAGTCTGTGTGCTATAAATCCTGGGTAGTGTGTGCTCAGTAAGTTACTCAGTACCACAATTGATTTTTACAGTTGAAGACTTCAAGTAGAAGATATCGTTTTCTATTCGGTTGTGAGTAAATGTAGGCAGTGCAGTAAGATTCATATTATGATGGGAGGGAATGCATTTGCCCTGTAAATGTGGAGAGTTAATGTTGTGGTGTATGTCTGCATGAAATAAGTCTTAGTAAGGTAGTTGATAGGTTTGTTCCCTTCCTCATTCAAAAGCATTCATTATTAGCAATACTCTGTATATTAAATGAACTAGTAATGGATTTGTTAAATGTGAAGGTAAGAGTCCTTCTATTTCAATTTAAAACCCATAGCAGATTTTGCTAATGCATGTTTTACAAGTAACCATTTATTTCTCTGAAAAACCAAAGGTAAAGCCAGGGAATTCTTAAAAGCTCTCCAAGGCTGTCTGCTGTGCTGTGCTCCAGCCTCTCTCCCTCCTCTTTTCCTTTAAAACCCTGGACCGAGGTGACCATTGCAGGAAGAGCTTTTCACATCAGTCAGGGCTGGATTTTGGCTGCCAATACGCAGCGAGCCAATTTAGTTGTCTACTCAAGTATGTGGTCTAAGTCACACTGAGGTTAAAGCCTTATCTAAATCCTATCAAAGCCAATGCTAAGACCCCATAAACTTAATTGGGTTTAGTGTAGATCTACTTTACGGATTTCTTTTTGTATCTTAGCACATTTGTATTTTTTGATCAGTGAGTACCTTTTGATAAGCTGTAGTTAAACTTGTCTGGGACAGTACCATGTATCCTTACCTTTATTCTTTTAAATTTAGAGTGGCATATGTAATATGTAATCTGGGAAGACAACTAATATGTCTATATTCAAGAAAAACTGTCCACAAGAAGTGAGCCTGACTCTTTTTGCCATTAAAAACAATCTCTCTCAATTTTGGTAACCTGGTAGTTGTGTTTTATGTTAGGTACTTTGAGTAGGGGTCAGTCCTGCTCCTATTTACAGGTTTTGGAATTTACTTTAATGTATGAAAGGCTAAACCAATGAAAATTAAATGCATTTTTGATATTTGTTATATGAGCTGCCTTAGATATTGCACTACAGAAATTTGGCAAAGGTGAAGCTGAAATTCTATGTACAGAGAGGGCACGGCGTTAACCTCATCCATAGAGGAGAAATTTTCTATCATTCAGCACCATAAGGTTAAGCAAGTTCTTTTCCGTGACGTTCCTGTATTTCCATTGACTTCAGTAAACAGTCTCCCTCACAACAAAGTGGCTGTGATAAAGGTTTTATTTGTATCTTTATTCATTTAAGTAGGTTTATTGAGACAAAGGTAGAAACAGCATTTGTGCCTTGAGTAGATACTGTCATCTGAACTCCAAATGATGTCTCATATTAAATACTCAGTTTTGACAGTGGGCCAAGCTGTAGACGCCCTCTTGTTGGCAATTACTTGATTGA
Organism: Harpia harpyja; assembly: GCF_026419915.1. Lineage (NCBI taxonomy): Eukaryota > Metazoa > Chordata > Aves > Accipitriformes > Accipitridae > Harpia > Harpia harpyja. The sequence goes on from NC_068952.1 coordinate 42,802,750, forward strand.
ATGAATAATCTTACCAAGTTTGATACAAGTAAGCTTACAACTAAGTGCTCACCAATGTGACAGGAGTTTTGGCTCTTAAAGTGCTTTTCAGTCCTGATGATTGATCTACAGATGGGAGAAGAAATGAATTGCAATGTTATTAGCATCCTTGATAAGTTAGCAGAACTATTGACTATATGATTTGTTGTTGGCTTACCTGTGATTTAGGATTGGGGTCCTAGTTCAGCGGGGTTTTCTGGTGTGTTAACGTAGTAAGATGAATACTCCGTGGGAAGCAAGCATTGGTTATACATCTCTTGCACAATGTGTTGAACTCAGTGGGACATTTTATGTTGACTTTCCAGAGACTGGCCTTCTGTGAACCTGTTTTATTCATTAGCCTAAAACTCTTGTGAAGACGAGTGACAGCAATTATTAAACATTTGCTGCATTTAATTTATTCCTCTTAAATTCTTCTGTGGCTTAATAGCTAAGGAAAAAGTTTGCAAGGTGATAGTGCAAGACTCCATCTGTTCAGACAGATTAAAGGAACCAGAGGACAACTTTTAAAGGATGAATACTAAAGGTATTGTTATTGCTCTTGCTGAGTTTAATTACGGAGAATAGGGACCGATAAATATGTCGACAGGACATATTGATTGCTCTGTGAATGTACACATCTAGTTAAAGGCAAAGTCAAAGATGTTTCAACTGGATATGACCTATCAAGACAAGCATCAAGCTGAAAGGCGCATATTTGGCTAAGTGGATGGTTAGTTTTGTTTTACGTGCTGCTCCAAGTACTTCAAGAGGTCGCTCAGTGCATCGGATGAGTAACTGTATGTGTTCACCACAAAAAGGCTGGGGTTGGAAGGGGCCTCTGGAGATAGTCTAGTCCAACCCCCCTTGCTCAAAGCAAGGTCAACTAGAACAGGTTGCTCGGGACCATGTCCATTTGGGTTTTGAAGATCTCCAACGATGGAGACTCTGCAACTTCTGAGGGCAACCTATTCCTGTGTTTGAGTGCCCTCACAGTAAGGAAGCTTTTTCTTATGTTTAAAGGGAATTTTCTGTATTTCAGCTTGCACCCGTTGTTCCTTGTCCTCTCTCTGGGCAGCAGATAAGAGTCTGGCTCTGTCCTCTCTATTCCCCCCATCAGGTACTTGGACACTTTGATGAGATCCCCCTGAGCCTTCTCTTCTCAAGGCCAGACGGTCCTGGCACCCTCACCCTCTCCTTATCTGACAGATGCTCCAATCCCATAATCATCTTTGTGGCCTTCCTTTGCACTTGCTTGAGTGTCTAATGAATGAAAGTTTGGACTTGGAATATTTTAGGTTGCGTTCAGGCAAGTAATTTTGTTTCGCAGTTTATGATTTTCTTGTCTGTTTAAAGAAAAAAAATTCCTGAGAACTTTGCGCTTATTTAAAAAAAAAAAAAAAAAGGAAGCTTTGGCTAAAAAGAAAATCAGAAGTTACCTTCATTATGTCATCAGAAGACAGTGTAAAGGATTCATCTTCTCGCAGTGCTCTGTAATACGCCTTTTGGCTAATTTGGATTTTGAGATCCGGTGAAGTGGAGGGTCAGAGGCCTGAGCCTCATTTATGTGGGAACGTGAGATCTGAATGGATCAGAGGAGGGACTTGAAACTTTGGTCCTCGAGTCCAGAGGAAAATCTTTACCACAGGTCAGTTACTCTGTTAAATTATCCTTAACCCATGTTCCCAAGAAGTTCTGCTTTTGAGGATACTAGTAAATTCATACCCAGGACAACTGACGCTAATCGTTGTTATAAAGAGTGGATTTAGGAAAAATAACAAATCTGCCCAGTGACACCAATAGTTAGACCTTGTGATGTGTTTTATAATCACTTTGAATAGGGCAATAAGTATGTGTATTTCAGTAGCAGTCATTTCATCCTTTTCATTAAATAATTTAAGGTTGCAAATGTGGTTTTTTTTTTATTTTCCTCAAAGGTTAGCTGGGTTTTTCTCCCCTGTAGGAACCAAATGCCCTAAAGAGACACTGGATTGCTTATCCAATTATGGCTGCTTTCCTAACTAATAGTTTTTAGATATTCATTTTTTAATGATTTTTATGCCTCTTGAAAATGCCAGCAATATTGCTCATAAATCATTGTCCTTTCCTTTAGCTCTCCTGGATTAATATAAATTCACTTTAATTACAATTCTAGTTGGAGCAACTGCATTTAATCCTACCTGGCTTTTGAGGTAGGTATTTAGTTTGGTACAGCTCATTAAATAGCAGTGGTATAGGTTAGTGTCATGATTAGATGTAGAATGAGATACTGGGGGAAGGGGAATTTATATGCTGCTAGAGATATTGCAGCTTGCCTTAAGAAGCATTATTCTTTAGTTATGCACGGTTATGCTGTATGTTTTCCTTTTGATATTTTCTGCTTAGTACTATATCATTGTGTGTCAGCTTTGTACATGATGCTTAGATATCTTTGAAATAACTGCGTGCTTATTAATGGTGATAGTAACTAGCATAGGCACTGCTCCTCTCAGGGTGTCCATAGAGAGAAGTATGACAGTGAACGCGTTATATTTTAAATACGTCGTCATTTTAATTTGGAGGTCAGCGGTTGGTGGAAAGAACCAAGATTCCTGACGGCTTGCAGATGTAGGGTTAAGTCAGCAATGTTTGGTGTTGCTGATTCCATGTCTTTTTGGCCAGCTGTGATGTATGGAGATATACCGAACCCCATCCCTTGCGTGAAGGCAGCTCCTCTGCCACCTTGGATATCCACCGGAGTATAAACACTATCATTTCATATCCATGCTGCGCTAGAACAAATGCAGGGGAAAAAAATTGGCTGCTAAGCTGTACTGAATATGATAAAACTGCTTTTGATTTATATTCATGGAGAGTGGAATCCAAATTGAGCCCAAAGGTGAAAACAGAGGTGTAAAACCTTATGTAGCCCACTGCCTCTTTAAGAAAACATCTATTTCTTTTGCTAAATATCAATCCAGGGAAAAAGACCTGCGTGTGTTTCATTTTTCTTTGCTGACATTTTGATGTGATTAAATTCATGGTGCTGCAAAGAAATATTGCCAAGCAAACCTCACAGCCGAAGAAATAGTGCGGCGTTCTTCCAAAGGCAGCAAATGCATAGCAGCTTTCTCTTTAGCATAATTAGTAAAAGCATGGTTCTACTCTAACCTGTAAATCACTTTTTCTCTGCATGGGGCACTTCTGTTAAATGCTGACTATCTTCTTTCTATCAACTGGCACAGTTAAACAGGTGAAAATATTAACACCTTAACACTTGGTGAGGCATTTGGGGAGTCTGATGCAGATGTGTAATCAACAGAGAAACTCTGCTTACATCAAGTAATTTCATTTCTCCAGCAATTTATTTCTGGGCTACTGATGAACTCATAATTTAGGAGGCTGATGTGATATTTATAGTGATTGTGGTTTGGTTGGTTTGGTTTTGGGGTTTTTTTTTGGTTTTTTTTTTTTTCCCCCAGAAAAAGATATTGTTGTGACTTACATTTCCTTGCATGTCTCAGTTCCCTGCGGAAGTGTTGCTTCTGGCATTTGACTAGGCACTAAAACACTTTCTTCTCAATTCTTTCACAGTGAAAAAACATTTCTGTGAAAGACCAGTCCTACTGGTTTGAGAAGACAGGTACTGTTATGTCTAAGCCTCTGGCTTCATCTTTTTAACTCTTTTTAAATTTTTCTGACACTCAGAATCACCAGAGGGAATTTTTGATCTGAAGGGAAAATAACCGACTCGCCCCTGTTTTTGTACTTGAACCAATTTCAAGAAGAAAACCGGCCTTACCAATTTATCTTTAACTTCCTGATGGTCTGGCTCCACTCTGTTATTCTTCTTGAGTTTTTTTTCTTTATTTAAAGGTGGTACAAATGCTTCCCTCTTGGTCCTGTGTTGACTGGTTGGTTTGTTGGGGGTGCGCAGGAGTGACGGTCCCTGAGTACGACCGTGTATGGCTCCTAGCACATCCCAGCCCCAACCTTAGCTGCAAGTTTTTCTTTTCAAAGTATTCATTGGCTTTCCATAAACATGTGAAATACCAAGGCAATTGATTGCCTGTGTAATTACAGCCTCTTCTTCCGTAAAGCAAGGTAGCTATTCTACCAGGAGAGGATTTGGGTTCTTAGAAGAAACCCAGGGCTCTTCTGAAACAGTCAGCAGTCGCCTTTACAACACTTGTGTGTAGTAGATAGGATTGGTTATGCCCAGTTTTGTATTGCAAGACCGAGTAGTTATTTTCAGGGTCACAAAGCGAGAAAATGAATGAGCTGGAAATAAGAGCAGAGCGCGCCCTGGTTCCCCATCTTGTGCTCATAAACACCCTACCTTCCATTTTCACCTTTACAGGCGTCCTTTGCAAAGGTATTTAGTTGAACAGAGCACGAATGCACAGGAAGATTAAGCATGACTCGCAACTTTTGAAAGACAAGAACAAAACGGGGGTTCCCTGGTGTTGAGCTCGTCACTTTTCCACTAAACCCCAGAATCCTTTTATCCAGTACTGGGCAGACATTTTCTGATCCCTGCACCTTTGCTCCTGGAGAGCTGGGTGTTGGGAAAATGTGTGGTTTACGAGATGCGGAAGGCTCTGTGTTTTGAGCTCTCCTTTTCTGACATTGGGGGAAGTCACTAAGCCACTTACTTTTTCAGTACATCACATAAAATGCAAAGTGTGTTTGATGAGGAGCCACTTACACAGTTCTTTACAACATGTAGACAGAGTTATGAGGTTGGGCAGCAGCTTTGTTGATGAAAGAATAAAGCCAATTTTTTTTTTTTTCGGCAGAATAAAAATTTTAATTACTTGTTTGTCTATAAATAATTCGGAGAAGCTATAGGTTGTGCTTATACACATGCACACACAAGTGAGATGCATATCTAGTGCCAGAAAATTGCTTGAGCCTCTCATAGGTAGTAAATTCTCCATGTATTTACGGCCAATAGTAGATGTGCCTACGCATGCGGACAGAGAAATCGTATGTCAAGGTGATCAGCAAAGGGCAGTGGGAAAGAGTCTTTTCTCTTCTGTAAAGGCAGCCAGGTGTCAGGCTTTGTCTAGGTAGTTTTTCCTACAAAGAGGTTGACTTACCTTATGGCCAGAGAAAAAACTTCTCACCTCGACAGGCTAAAGAGTTGTTCTCGTGTCAGATTCCTCTGTCATCCAGAGTCTTGCAGCCATTGATGGTCATCGTGTGTTCCTTAATCCCTTAGCCCGCAGTTTCTTCTTTCCTGATGGCGCGTTACATTTTTAAGAATGTCCTGTACTCTGCGTTTATGTTTGTATACCTGTCAACGCTGTCTGTCTTTGGTGTCCAATGTGACAGGAAAGTCTTGACACGTGCAGTTGTGGTGTGCAGGTGATGCTGGACTTTGCATTAAGTACTTATTTCCTTACCGATGTGCATTTCTGTGCAGTTCTTCCCCTCTCCCCAAATATTCTTGAATAATTCTTTCATGAAGTGTGAAGGAATTTGTAGGTGAAATCAGGTGATTCTTGAATACACGAAGATTGATAATAGAACATTTGATGGAGGAGGAGTTGTGAATGAGGACGGGTAATTGTCTATAGAAATCTGTGAATAGGAGCTAGCTACCTATCAATATAGAATGTGTGTTGCTTTATTTCTTTAGGAAGAAATGAGATTGAGTCATATATCAATTAACCTTAAGCCAGATAAGTGGCTGAGGATTAATTTACTAGATAATACTGGAATCTGGGAGGATGTGGAGGATTTGCTGGAAACTATTTTAAGTATAATTAATGTTCCTTTTAAATATACAGAGATATAACAGAATTAGTTGAAAAATCTTTTTATTAGAAAATGGAACACTTTCAAAGGAAAATAAATGTTTAAGCATCAGTTCCCAGCTGCTGGGAGGTGATGTGGTTTCATGCAAGACAAAGGAGCTTTCCAGAGTTACATGGTAGATGATCATGTCCTGGTATTAAAAGGACAGAATTTAAACGCTGAGTTGCTGAGCGTTTTTGCAGGCTGCCCATTAGGATGCTGATAATGTTAATTGGAGCTCTTTTGCCTGGCATGGGGCCTCTGTGCTTGCATTTGGAACGGGATTTGCCTTGTGCCCATTGCTGTGGTGCGCTGAATAGCTTTTACCGGGGTCCTGAGCTGCTGCAGTTTCCACTGGCTTTTCTTTTTGCAGGGGAAATTGTCAGTAGTACTCTCTGTTTACCCTTTGGGGCAAAGTGCATCTTCAAAAAATGTAAATATTTCGATTGCTAATTTGTACCCTTGGCATTCAGGGTGACTTTTTTCAAGTGACTGATGTGCTGCATGATTAGTTGCTTGTAGCCTCCTAATTAGCTGAAATGTCATCTACGTTGCATTGCCTTGTTGCATGTTTTGCTATGTGTGTAATCACTGGAAAGGAAAGCACTTGTACCGATACCACTGCAGTGGCAGCGTACCTGTTTAGCTGGGGGACAGAGTATTTCTTTTAGCTTAGCAACCTGTTAAAAAATAGTAATGGCAATTATGTGCCACCTTTACTTCAGTTATAACGCCGTAAAAAATGAATCTGTGTCTAATTTGTGTGCCCTTTGAGAGTCTGAGAGGACCTGACCTAGAAGAACTATGCCCATGGAGAGTCTTTCCTGTGTGCATACGCTGATTGGTTTGGTTTTTTTTCCTTTGATGCTTTTTTCATTTGAAGATCTCGAAACCCTTCAAAATTTTCTGCCAAGTCATTCACCTGCAACTCCAAAGAGTTTAGAGGTGTTTTTTCTGTTTCTGCTATGCTTAGTACATCTCAGAAAGCCAACGCTTTATGCTGTGGATCTAAAATGGTGTCAATACGTACCTTTCCACTGAGTTTTTGATTTTGTGTCTTATTGTCCGGCACATTCAGCACCCAGGTTCTGCAGCGTCCCGCTGATGTATTTCAAGTGCTTTGCTGAAGAGAGATTACGTTTATGGGTAAGGGTCAGACTTTTAAAAGGAGTTAAGCACCTAAGCTCCTTTCAAATCTAGCCTGCCTGTTACAGGAGGCAACGTGTTGGGATCTATTGTCCACTCCATTGTGCCTGAGACACTTTTACTTGATCGGTGTTGCTGTGCCTCAGCTTCTATTGTATCGGTACCGGGTTTAATGCATTCCTGGGCACAAGGTGCTGGTAGAGAAATAAAGCTTGAGCCAGCTGCTGTGAACAGGTCTGTAGGAGAATCCGTCAAAACCCTTTGCCATCCATTTAGCACGGTGGGTAAGTGGTTCTGTTTAGCTGGAGAAGCCAAATTATGAAAGATGTTCTTTTATCATCACTTTTATATCAGAAAGAGTGCAATAGTATTTTTACCCATCAGTAGGATGCAAAAGTGCCTCTTCCTTCTGATTCCTATATAAACGGATTTCACATTACTCAATACAATGCACTTTAGTGATTGGAAATGTCAAAGTGATTAGGGAAAGCTGGCATTTTGAAAGTGCTGGAGTGTGTCTATGGCTACACAATCTGGCAAGAAGTTTCAAATTATCTTAAGCTGCTAAAACACAGACTTTCTAACCCACGAGTGTGGCATTAATTTCTCTTGTGGTGCAGATTATGGAGGAAAATGACCCCGCTCGGCTTCCTCTGGTTATGCTATGCATTCACAGCAGTTTCTGAGAGAACCGAGTCCGTGTGATTTATTTTGGATGTGAAGAATCTGTCTTACAATAGCTGTAGTTCAGTATTTGCTTGCATTTAGCCAATATACTGAGATCATAATATTGATGATCATTTCATTTTACCGTGAAAGGTGATGTTTCCTGATACAGTCTGCAGCTCTCACAGTCCAAACAACTGTTACTCAGAGCTTTGCAAGATTTTTTCCCATTTGGAACAGGTTGAGCATAGTCTGGCTTATTTAGAAAGTGTATGCACAGGCCAAATTCAGAGTGACTCGAGGCCAAGTTAAATACCCGAGCACCTGAATGCAAAGTGCTTGGCCCTTTCAGGTGCTTTAGAAAAATGTGCGTTAGACATCAGGCTCCTTTTACAGTGAACAAAAAGAAGTGTGACCCGGGTACCAACAGAAGATGATTCACGCTTCTGCACAAGTGCTTTTAAAACAAAAGAAAACAAAATCTTTATTGAAGCTCAGATGAGTATAAAGCGAGCCAAGCAGCTTTACAGAAAATTAAGATTTTTAAAAGTGTTTCTTGCACCCAGCTGGTAGTTTTATGATGATGTCTCTTGGCATGCATCTGCACCAGTTAAAAATAATTCTGAAATAGCATGGTTCTTGGCCCTGCTGACGCTTTTGTTTTTTTCCTTTTCAAATAAGGTTTTACTAAGAAGAAGGTTTTTCTCTTATTATGATTTATGATGACTTGCCCTTTATCAGAGTACTTGTTTCAGCCTGAAGTCTTTGTAATAGCACAGCTGATGGAGGAGTTTGGGCATGAAGAAGTTATCAATATTAAAAATATCCTTTTATGACAGCAGCACCTTTGTTAAAGAAAAACTTTCATTATTTGCTAAAAATGGTCAGACCCTATACTTCTCCACGTGTCTGTTCTGTTGCCAGGCTGCCTTTATTGAGAATTTTTTTTTTTTTTTCCTTTCTTGCACGTTAGGTTCTGTGATGAACAAAGTGAGAATGGATATGTCATAATGAAAAATAGATACCTGAAGTCAGGTCCAGAAAGGTAAATGGGGTGTGGGGTGTGGAAGATGGAGTTCACATTCAATTAAAGTCACTTACTGCTGCAAAATAGCTCCTTTTCAACTCCAGCTCTGCCTTTTGAGTTATCTTGCCCCAGCGATAGCTGAAGCCTGCCTGAGGGGCAGAGTCGGGGCAGTAAGAGATCTCAGAATGGATCATTACTGCTTAAGTAAGCATAAAACATCCATGTATTTTCCCACAGTTCTGCTATGGGAAAATAAAAACTGTCTGTTTCTCCCTATTTACTGTAGTGGGTTAGTGGTAATCACCATTTATGAAGTCACTCATAAGAAAGTAATAGCCTGAGTAGTGCTTTGGGATTAAAGCACATCTTTAAATGATACTATAAGGAATCATTTATGTAATGCAACACCGATCTGTAGCCCTGAGATGGGTTTACATCCCATGATTGACCAAACATTGCTGGTTTTATTACCCACGATGATATGTAGCGTTCTCGTATTTTTCGTTCTGTGTAAAAGTAGCTTTTGTGGCTGGTGATATTTAGCACTGGTGAAAGGCATAGGGCAGACAGTGACGGGAGCTTTCCAGTGGCCTTACCCAGGCGATGGAAAGCGGCGTTTGCACCGGTTCCAGATCAGTAGTGGATTTCAGTCGTGCCGAGCGACTGCATTTGCCAAAGGGAAAAGGGAGCTGTGAAGTGACGAAGGTTAAGAGCTGGGTAGGTGAGTAACTGGAAAACATCCAATTGCCATTTTTCTTTTTAATGAACACACAGGACCAAATTCAGTGGCAGTATTACTCCCAGTACTTGCATCAGAAATCACGGTGACAGTTTATTTGCATCCTGGGAATGCAGGGAACCAAGTCATATAGCCTAGGGCCCTCTTGAATAAATGCAGTACAAGATGAATTAAAAAATAATAAAATGGTTCCTTAGCCAGTTTATATGACGGTGATTGTGAAAATGTCACCATACAGGATTGATTTTGTAGAAGAACCTTCTCAAAACATATACACGGAGTCAGTATGTTCTGCATTGGATCTCGTTGCGGTGATGTTGGATGCATCGAAACTTTTGTAGAAGTATTTGTATTTTGAAATATTTCACAAACATGTTTCAGTGTTAACATCAACAGGCAGACACATACACTCCTCCTTTCCCCTTAAACGCTCTCCTATGTTGTTTTGTCAAGACATGTGGTCATGCTTCAGTTTTGCAGATGAAGCGACATCTTGGAAATCTAGCAGTTGAGGCTGGAGAGCTGTGACTCTTGCACTGCCAAGCAGTGCCCGAAACACTTGACATCTCTTCCCAGTGCCTCATTATGAAAACCACAGCCTCTAGGAGCATGCAAGTAAGCTCCCCTCATTACTGAAGCATGGCTTCCAGGCAGGTTATACTTGCATTTGACCCAGGGGTTTGGGGTTTTTTCTTCTAAAAAATCTTATTCACCCTTGTAGATCTGAAACAGCTTCCCTGATGGCCTGAATACTTGGTAAAAGCCATTAATTTGGAGCAAGGATGGCAATTATGCTCGTAAGAGAGCTAAAGAGGCTGTGTTGCTGCTTTGGTTTATTGGATGACTGAGCTAATTCATTATTTGTATAGGAATCTTATTTTTTTATTGCTGGATGGTCATCCATTCAGGACTGTAAATCTAATTAATTTGAATACATGAGATTTGCAAGAGGGTGTTGATTTAAATAGAAGAAATAATTAGCTAGCAAAAACTTTACTGCTTTGTAACTAACTTTTTGGCAGTTCTGCAGTTAAAGCTATAGGCAGTATATTAAGTCCAAGAAGAGAATATGGTGATTAAAAATGAATTCCTTACTACTTGGATGGTATCAACAGCTTAGCTTGTGTTTGTTAGGAGAGGGCATCTGTCTCCCTGCCTTATTAGATGAGGAGAAGGCAAATATAAACACAAGAAAGAGCCAATCTAGCCCCCTACGTTGCTTCCACTTTGCCAAAAGCCACTGTACTGACTGTTCGAGTGGGCTGCTGCAGCTGCGAATACATCTGCTGCCACTGTGCCTCTCGCCGCGGGGGTTGTCCCTGTAGGTTTTCTCTAAAATGGCAATCTGTCAATACAAACATTGACAAGTGCCATGTTACTGCTGTGTGTTTTAACCAGATTAGGTTCCCCAAAAGGAATGGCATATGCAGAGGTGCTGAGCAGTAGCCGTACACTTGGTATGGATGATAACTGGCAGAGACAGGCTGATGCAGTGGAAAAAGGAATGTCCTGTCAGCCTTAAATATTATCTGCAGATAAATGGATGTGATCAATTCTTGTTTTGTAGTTAGCAGCAGATTTACACTGTCTAAAAAAAAAACCCCAATTCCTTGACTCTCCATCATTTTCTGTAGGATCCTTATTCTGAAATATGCTGGAAGTCATAACATATCGCCAAAAGGGCTCACGTATAGAGGAATGTCCACAATGCCAGGAGTCAGATGGTGCTGCCAAGACGCAGTGGTAGGATGGAAGGACAAGTCAATTTGCAGCATGGTTCCAAGAGAAGCTGGTAACCATATGGAAAGGACACACATTACAAAGGGTACTTCTGAGACTGAAGACCTGGACGGAGCCAAGAGAATCTGTGTTCGGTTCCTTATGGCAGCACGAGCTGCCTGTAAATTGTTTTTCTTTGAATGTATTCTTGGTACCTGGTGTCAGAGTGGCTGTGTCCTAGGGCAATGAAAATAGATGTTAATGAGTAAAGTGGGTACCACAAATGCTTCTCTGCTATAGGCTTCCTAATATATGCTGATGGCAACCGAGGAAGCCAATACTTTGAGTGCTAAAACCGCTTAAGCAGCTCTCCAGTAGAGATTGATTACTGGGGAGAAGGGAGCATGGACAGTGGCACCGATGTGGCTGTGTCCGTTCCGAGGGTGCGTGCAGCTGTTTGTCCCGTGCTGATAGTAATGAAAACGGTGTTTGAATCGCCTTGAGTAAAAATTTAGTTCCTGTAATACATTTCAATGCATGTAATGGCCCTCTCGGCATTTTATGTAAACCTTAGTGTAATTTGGAATGAGAGCTTTAAAAGGAAAAAATCCACGCACTTTGGATAAGACTGCTCGCAAGTCTTTTTTTTTTTTTTTTTTTTTTGGTTAATGGGGCTGATGGAGATGTAGCAAGATTGGACGGGGCAAAGCCTGTAGTTCAGTTTCTGGCTTAATTTTTGATGGAAATGTGATCCCTCCACTGGTGAGTGTCTGGGTATTTTGATGAGATTCTAGTGACTTTAACTGGGAAACGGGGATGGGAGAGGAATAGGGAGGGTCTGTGGGGCTGGAATTCATTCAGATGATCTGTCGGTTACCATGTCTACTGCTGTAGGTGCCTGGCAGCTTGGAAGTGGATGCTGGGGCTTTCTACAGTCCTGATTAACAGAGCTGGCTGCCTTAGTGTGTCAGTAGAGCCTAATGCTGTTTGCTCAGGTCCCATCTCTGCTGCAGTGAACCACCAAGAATGACAGTTCAGCTTTTTTCAGCATTTTGATGCTAGAAATCTCCAATAGGGCCTTTTTTGGGGTCCCTGTTACTTGAAAATTAATGTTAAGAGAGTTTTCAAAGAGAACAACTGTAGGACAGTTATAGTTTCTTCTGCTCAGCTTTGATTAAAGCCTCTTCATATTTATTTTTAAGAGAATCACAAGGCATTTGCTTGTCGCTAAATATAAGCGGGATGACTCAAAGAGAATGCTGAGGTCCAGATTTTGAGAAATGAATCAGTAAGATGCTTTAAGCACTATTAAATCCCACTTCATATTTTCAAAGTTGCCAACAAATGTAAACAACAAAAATTAAGATAACACGTTGTTTTGGTCTGTATTTTTAGGATGACATATGCTGCTGAGTCTTGGAGAGCACCTCGCAGACATGCGAGTGCTTTAATACTGCACTCCGTAATGATTCATATATACGTGACTCTCTCTCTTTTTTTTTCCTAACTTGGACTTCTGTTCTGCTTCTAAAGGAGACTGGCTGACATCATTCCCATGTTAAATGGAACACTGCACCTTGCTTGACCACCCCTGCACAGTTTTGAGTCTTCTTAAGGTATTTAGGCATCTAAAGAAGCATGTTGGCATAAGGTGTTTGTTTTGGTGGAGTTTTTTGTACTTAAGGTATTTGCTCTCATTTTTATGTGCTACGGTATTTTTGAAAATCCTGAAGAACATTTGTTTACTCGTTCAAGCAGGTAGGCACCTTCAGAAAGCTTGTCCACAGAGAACCTGCTACTTATTACAGCAGTAAGAAAGATTTTTAAAAAACCGCATCAGTCTAGTTCCTAGGATAAATGAGTGTGATAATGTCTTATAGATCGTTTCTAAGAGTGTTTGCTCTAAATCTGAATTTTAAGCACGTTTCTGTCAAGGACTTCATCCTTTTTGCTAAGGCTATGATCCTGTAGCTTTTAGTCCACCTTCAGTTGCATTTCAAAAGGTTCCTTCCGTAAATGCCGTAAATATTTTAAGTCCAGATTAAATGAGGGAGCATTGGTGCAAGCATCCAGCTTCATATACAAATCTATTTCTCCTTTTGGAACCGACAAAGAGCTATTTGACTGTGCCTGACATGCAGCTGCTTAAGCTTTAAAAAGTTATCATTTCTGTCTGTGATTGTGTGGTCACAAAAATATTGATGCAGTTGACCGCAAGTGCTAAACGGAGAGAAAACCAGTTATGTAGTCAGAGCCGAAGGATCCAGCTGAGCATGTGAATGAATTCATAAGATGTATACGTCTGACTCGGGGTGTATCCTTCTAAAAATGATAAAGTCTGTAAATGTTGATGCATGTATAACTTTTAAGGAAAGAAATTACATGTTGACTTTGTTGTTAGATGTCTTTACAGTGCTACTTAAGGTGTAATTTTTTTCCATATTTTTCCATTACAAGGAGAATATCTCTTTATGAAGAGGCTGTAGAATATTAGCATGAAGCTAATCCTATGCGGAGGGAAGGATTCGAGATATCATTGAAGTAACAAGAATCATTGTTCCATAGGCCTGAATTTGCCATTTATTGCCTATTTACAGAGTGTGATTCTCACTTGTGCTAAAATGTTTTCCTATAGCCCTGACAGGCACGAGGGGCCCTTCTGCTCAAAAAGTGGATTTCTTTGATTTTTGAAGTGCTGTGTTTCTGCTTTTCCAGTATTGGGACTAAGACAATTCATATCAAATTTCAGATGGGAACAGAGGAAATCCAACCACTTTACATCACATATGAAAACTTGTATCGACTCTGGGTTTGAAGTTGGAAATCCTAATCAACTAGAGTGCATTCTCAAGTCTGATAAATCTTAACAGACCTTTTAATCAATATAGCTTAGAGTTTGTGCCAGAGCACATAGCCAGCTGTAATATATACGACTTTCGGTAAAGTTACAGAATTCCTGCACGTTTATTCAGGATAAGTATCTCTCTAAGATGTTGTATTGTTGCTTTATGGAAGGGATTTAAGCTGACTCTGAGCTTAAAGTACTGGGCTTTTTTCTTCCCAATTTAGAGCTTTTTTTCAGGTGTCACAATCTAGGGGTGCCATTATAAATGAGAAGCAAGCCTTTGGAATGGTTGTGCTAGTTTTATTCGACGTGTATGTACGTGTAGATATACTTGTGCTCCGTTATGCGCCATTTCTCACTTTTTCAGGTGCTGCCTTTAGTCATTTGCGTGACCTTCCCAACTGCTGGACTGAATACCGCTTATCGGCAGGAGCTGAAGGCCAGCGATGTCACTTTGTAGCTTGGTTCAGTAAGCTTTGGGTTGAGCTTACCAACAGAGTTTTTCTGTATTTGCAGCCCTGATGTTTTTGGCAATCTGTTTGTTCCTGCTGCTGCTTACATGTAAGAACAGATTTACCACCTCCAGGTACCTTGGAACCGACTCTGGCGTAGCTGGCTGAGTTGGTCTGTATTTACGGGGTTTTGTGCTGTAGATGAGAGCACAAATTGGCACCCACTGCCCTTGCCTGTGACAACAACCTTTCTGTGGAAGACGTGTAGCAGGAGCAGACTAACTCGGGCTGCTCGCCATCTCCATCTGGAGACCCTGTTCCAGTAGGTCGTAGATGGCATTTAGTGTTCTTGCTAGCTCCGTATGGGAATGATTCTCGTGGAAGCAAAGCTTAGCCTAGCTGACGTGGTTTCTGCCGTAGAAAGACACTGTATTGCCTGTGTTGTATGTCTTGATGCACTACGGGGGTGATTGGTGTAGCCCTTACTCAACGTCTCTGTCTCGGGCAGCTGCAATAAGCGTCATACCCTGTACTTGAAAGCACAATGGAGTGGGGAAAAACTATTTTCCCTTCTCTCGACTGTACATTTATAAAATTTTAAACTTGAAAAGCTCTCTGCCTGCCAGGATTTCTCTAAAGAAAAAAGATAACCTTGGCATCCTACTGTAATTGTCACTCGCTGTTTCCCTTGGTACTGCTAGGACAAGTGTTGCTTGTACCCTGAAGGCAGACAGCAGTGCTAAATTCTGTCCGACTGTGACTGTTGCTTTATTACCATGAGGACTCAGGACTGAGCAGGCGCTGCAGAGGAAGATATTTCAAACTCCTCTTACACCTTCAGTTTGGGAAATTACATTTTGCCATGTAGTTTTTAATCTGTCGGTATAGACCATACAAAATGACAAGTGAGCATGATTTAATTTTATGATAGCACTGCATTAGATGACCACTTTATGTTGCTGTAAAAGAGGGATTTGAAGTGGTGGTGTGCTTTGCTCTTCCTTCCACATTTGAGATTCTTGTTTCTTGAAGTCTGACAATAGAATCTTAAGAATGTTAAGAACAGCTTTACTCCTGGGGCCAGGTTACCCATGTGGAGCCATATTTGGCAAAATTGGTATCACACAGGCACCGAGTGTTTTGCATCATTTTATCCGGACTTGTCAAAGTGTTTTATAATGGAGATCAAGCCTGATCCCTTCTTTCACAGGTGGGAAAAACCAGGTCCGGGGAGCGTAAGCAATAAGCAGATGGCCAGAATCCCAATCCCAGTTTGGTTATCGGTCCGTACTTGCACATACGAGCGCGCGTTGCTCAGCGGCGCGTGGCAAAGAGCTACTGGACATGGCACGTCCACGTGCCGTAGCCAAGTACTGCCCGCGAGCGCTAGCCAGAATCCTGAAGGAGAAGAATCCCGGCCGAGTCCCAGCCCCACGTGAACACGAGGTGCGTGGCTCCTAGTCCTGGAGCTAACGGCGTTAGCGTGGGCACCTCTGCTCGGGGCGCAGTGGGGCTGCGTGGATGCGATCTAGCTGCAGAGAGCAGAAATAACAGCAGCTGCCTGCTGTATCTGACCGATCGTCTTCCTCACTCGGTTAGCAGTAACTTCTCACAAGGGAACGGAACGAAGCGGCGGCCGGTCTTGGTTGTTATTCATAAGGTTACACTTGCCGTGAGCAGCTGGGGCCTGATTGTCTGTTGGTCTCTGTTATTTAATTTTTTTTATTTATACTGCTACAGATTCAGTGCAAGTAGGCAGTAGTAGTTTCTTACATGAGTATTGCAGCTGTGCAAGAGATAACAGAATTGGAATTGTATTGGGCACATTTTGTTTTTGAGCCTCGAGTAGAAAGGAGAAGAATATATATTCTCGTATGAATCAAGAGTAATGCAGTTGGTGTCACTGAATTTTTATCTTGATAAAATTGATGTAGGGAGGAACTAGTACTACTGTATATGGCTCTGGAAAAATCTTGTCCAGAAAAATTGTTTACAATTCCAGGCACTCATATTCAAGGAAGATAAACTGATACAGATGCAGAGCAGAGGTTTGGGGGTGATCAAGGAAATGATTAACAAGAGTTTAGAATACTCATGCTTCATTAGCTTATCTGAGAAAACTGTGATAATGCATCATGTGGGAATACACCAGGGAAGAGGAAGAATATGCAAAAATTAAGGCTGAGGTTGACATGAGCCTAAGTGGCCAAATCAGGACCTGAGAAGAAGTTTCCTTCTCATTAGAACAAGATCAATATTGGTTTCAAACAGCTTCCTAACAGGAAGGAAGGGTGCGGGTAAAAAAAATCACTTGTTTTGAGGATGGTGCTCTACTAAACTTAATTTTAAAAAATCCCAAACGCCCGAACAACAAAAGCAATAACATTAGGATTATAATCTTATTGTGATGTTCTCTATTTTAATTAATGAGCAAATTGCTTGAGTGTCTTCCAAGTCTCTGTCACTAGAACAGTTTATACCATCTGAGAATCTGATCCTGAATTTTCAGAGGTAAATTAATCCATTTTATCTTCTGCATCATCATGGGAAGAGATATATGTTCACGTGCAAGGGAAAAGAGGAGGGAACTAGAGTTAAAATAAGTGTTCCCCAGTGTCCTAGCCAGTGAAAAATCCTGTGATTGCAGAAGGACATGTAAACATTGGGCTTCTGTTTTGGGCCCTCAGTGAGGGGAATTTAAAGCAATGACAAATACCTAGCAGCTCTGGGTAATCATCATGCTATCTATTTTATTGAACCATGGAAATGAAATAAAATCCAAGGTGAGCATCCACTTAAGAGTTCCTAAAGGGTTTCTTGAGAACATGCCAAATTCAATACATCTTCAGGTGCCTTAAAGTTCATGCAGAGAAAACACGCTCTGCTGCCAGAATTTATTAGAATGGGCTATTATTGGAGCTCTGAGGACAATTGCTTAGAAGGCACTTGTTTCATCATTCTGTATCTTAATTATTGAAGTGATGGAAGTCAACAAGGCTAATCTGATTTGTGGGAGTAATTGAGGTCAGTGTGCGGGGAAGAAGGAGAGAAAGGGAAGGAGGCTTGCCATTTAATACAAATGAAATGATAACTTTCACTTCGATAAGCAGAGAGCAACCTAGAAACAAGTTGAGTAAATTTTCCTCTAAGAACTTATTAGGGCTTTGAAGATTTAAAAAATGTAAGGGGGGGGGAGGGGCAAACCCCACAGATTTTATAATACTCTGTAACACCTCATAGGAGACTAGGCAGAGAGGAAAAAAAATCACTAATGCACAAAACAATCTATTCCACTTTAATTATTTCATGTGCACCATAATTAAAGGAATCTTAATAAATTAATGCAAACTATTATAGAGAACACAAAAGAAAAAAAAAAAAACAAACTCAAACCTACTAGGAGTTGTGGTGTTGGGAGTCCTGGTGAGAGACTTAGCTGCAGGCTGTTTTACTTCCCCTCTACTCTTGGTACCCAACCTCATCTGCATTGCAGATACCACACAGTTGTTCACTGATTTTTAACTGAACTGTAAAATAAACTAGGCACAGCTAAGACACCTGAATTTCTTACTCTGTTAGGTTTTCAGTTGCAGGATGTATGATGGTCTTAAGTCGGCACATGCTTTGTGGTGAATGCTAAATGCTTCCCCTCTCTTTATTTCATTTTTCTCTCCAGGATGAAGTGATGGGCTTTCCAGCACAGATGTGTACTATTTTAAGATTAGTCTATTCCCACCCACTCCATCCCACTCACATAAACCGCATTTAATTCTTCTGCAACTTTGCATCTTAATTATTGAATCCAATTCTTTTTAGATAACGCTGTTCTCATTTACCAGCAGATGAAGCCGATGATTTGAAAAAATGGGAAGCAAGAGGGCACAATTATTCCTAAGAATTTCCTTATTTCTTGGCATTACATATTAGGGATTAGACATCTCCAGCCTAGGTGATGTTTTCAACACTTTCCAAAATCAGAATGACTTAGGATTATTTAATTGTGAGTTGAGAGCTATTTCCAGTTTAATAGTAGTAGCCCTAATACAAAGAAATTAAGGGAATGGATGGTAAAAGAATAATAATAAATGTAACAAATGACAGTTTGGGCCCCCCAAATACGGCATTCCCATTAAATAATATCTGTTCACTGATGCGTATCAGATCCGTGAGCCTAGTCAGCATGTGGGATGAGCAAAACATTGTCTCATAGTTCATATTTACCTGTGCAGAAAAAAACCTAGAGGCTTATTAGTATGTGTTCACATTGTAAATAGTGCTGGTAGGGTGCTAATTGGGATAATACCTCAACATCTATGTGCAGTTACAGCTTTCAAAATTGCCTCTGACAGGGCAATTACAATTTTCTGCACTATTGACATAGGGAAGACAATCTGCACCGTGTTGAGCCCTAGCCATGTTTGAAGCAGGCTATTTTTTCCTCAGGTATGCAGGACTTGAGGGTTAAATTGCCCCGAGGTTTTTAACTTTATGATAGATATCTTTCTACAAGGTATTTCTACTGCTGAGTGTGAAGAGGAAACATCAATTTTTTTCCTTTTTCTAACTTTTGTTCTTTTTTAAACCCGTGAGACATGCTTTAAGTGCTGCTTATTTGTAAAGGAAAAAGAGTTTACTTTAAAACAAAGCAAATTAAAAGCTGCTTTGAATGCTGATGGTTCCCTTCATCCACAGTTTGGGAATAGCAGCATCCAAATGCTTTCCTCCTTGTTCGTGGCTCCTTGTATTGTAACCCGCGCTGGAGGAACAAAGGCTGGGCAAAAAGTTTTCCTGGCTGAAGGAGCACGAGAGTGGTTGGTTGTGGTGACATGGCAGACGGTAGGAAAGGGAACCATCCCTCCTCTTAGGAAGGAGCGGTGCGATGTTTTTTTAGGCAAGAGCCTTTTAGAGAGATGCAGGACGCTTCAATCCCAATGCTTCATTCAGTTCTGCAGGGACAGACCCACAGAGAGTGAATTTATTCTTTTTTTGGTTCGTTGCTTCCCCTTCATGGATCCAATGATGGCATCAAAGCATCTGTTAACAGCGTTGGTCAGTTGAAAAATGGTGCTTGATGCCATGTGGTTGAGTCTGTGTGTAACACTATTTAAGTCACGTTCCTCAGCAGTGGTTACAGGAGTTTAGACGAAGCTAGGCTTTAAATATCTGCAGACACCAGGGAGGTTTTGGATTCTGCATAGTTTTCGGATTGGAAATTGTGTTCTTTTCACAGTGAGTTGATCTAAATAGCTACGTATCTAAGAGGAGTTAAATTGATTAGCCAAACGTTGTAGCTAAGCCTTCCCAGATGACAGAGGGCTGCAGCATTAAAGAAATGCTCAGTTACAGACTGGACAATTAAGGTGGAAGAACAGGTATTAGGGTTGCACTATGTTCAGTGTTTGCATGAGCAACTAACCGCAAGTTAAGGCAGGCAGTATGATCAAAACGTCTCAGCTATTCTGTCTCCCATCAGTATGAGTGTTTCGCTTTCTTCCTCAGTCTTCCGGAAGGCTGATCTGTTTATACAGCTCTGTACTTCATTGAGGTTTAGAAATTAAATCAAATAGCTTCATGTGGAAATTCGTATTGCTTTTGGTCAGTTTTACTGTCAGGTTTTTAATGGACCTCTTCGTAAACTTAGCACCCATGTTTTGTACCGCTCCTCTGAAAACGCACTCCCTCCAGTGCTGGCCTTACTAGCGAAAACGCTCGTGCATACTTGATCATACCACTGCTAAAATATGTTTGAATTTCTGCTTTTCTTTGAATGTAAATGTGAACTTGATAAGCTAACAAGGACACTTCTGTTCATACAGAATTCATGAATGCATGTTAAAAACTGCTATAAAAGGACACTTCTTGTCTTCAGCTAAATTGACAGCCACTCTTTCAATATACGCTTGAAAAATTCTTGCTTGAAAAATCAAGACATATGATTGTCTCTGTTTCGGCTAAGAAAAAAGATTTCTTTTTAATGTCTGTATGAGTGAAAATCTGTGCTATTTGCTATGATGTTTCCTTTCAAGAGGTACTGCTTTGTTTTGGTATATAACTATTGCTTTTCCCTTTGCTTGTCTGTCTTACAACACAAATTTCCATGGGTACACACATCTGTGATTAACCTCCCTTCCTTCCACTGTCAGTCAGAGCCTTCTCAGTAAGAGGTTTGTTTAGAGTTTAAAAATGGTGATGCTGAGAAGTTGCCCGAAGAAGAAATTTGAAGGTAATATGTTATAGTGAGCAGGATTCTTTTTTTCTTTTGCTTTTTTTTCCTTATGAATAATGTTGGGCTTTGTATACCTGATTGCAACATGCAGCAAATCAAGAAGTTGATTCAGCTGGACAAAATGAGGCTAAAGGAAAAAAGGGGAGGTGGGAAATCATGTGCTTTTCATCAGCAGGTTTTTTTCTCTCTTCAATACCAGGGTATTCCGCGTAGCACCACTTAATGTCTAAGCAGGTGCGCATTGACTGGGAATGGTCAGATATTTTTCTGCTGGGCCAGATTGTGCAAATGGATATCCTGCCCTTAGATAGTTATCGCTGCACGCACTGAGACCGTTGCCCCAGAAGTCTGCTCCTTGCAGGGATCATGCAAACTGGCTTTAATCAGCTTTGAATGAAGCCAGCCAGCTTTGCTTACAAAACCATTCTCGGTTATTAAGTTAACTTGACTGATTTTGCTTAAGGCAGATTAAGGAGCACGAACTGCCCTACCTGCAGATCTTTGAAGAAGGTAACTTCCAGCCCAAGGGTTACGCTGCAAGGCAACAACGTGTTTACCCGACCTGGCCATTTAAAGAACAGATGTCTTTCCATTGCCTCAGCAGCAGAAGTGTTGAGATCAGTGGAAAGATTGATTTAGAAAGAATTTATTATATTATTAGCAGTTTTTTCAGTACTGGTATGAACAAAAGCACACCTCGGGCCCTCACCACAATAAAGTATGTATCTAGAGAATACCCTGAAAATCAGGGTGGGCTAATTTCATGTATCTCTCAGTTCCCAGTCCTCTAGTTCATACTGCTATTTTCTGCAGCTGTAAGTCTCTCCTTAAAACTGCGACATTCTCGCATTTCAGGTACTGGGACTTCAAGAAAAATATTGCTCAGAAATTTTGCAAGACCGGTGACAGGTTGAGCAATGGCCAAACTCCTATTAAGCTTTGACAGGCGAGCTCTGAAGAACCTCGCTCGAGTGATTTGAAATGTTTCAGGGTCAGCTTTGTACCCCTCTACCTTGCTGAGCAAACACGAGCCCCAGCAGAGAATGGTGTTAGCACGCCAGGTATGTGTGTCTGTTCACTGACCTTCCCAGTACAAGGCTGGACGTCTTTGTTTAAACTGCTGAAAAGAGGTGTAAGGGAAGAAGAATGATGTCAGACAAATCAAACATATAAGTGTCCTAAGGTCAGGACAAATTTCTAAAATCCTTCAGCCTCCCAGGACAGTGCATATGGAGATTTAGAGATCCGGTGTTAGAATCTAGGTTCCTTTTGCGCTTGTTTAGGTTGAATAGACAGTCCTGGCATGGATTGCGTTTTCTTCAAATGCATCTCCTTCAAAAGTAGATTGAATTTCTTCCAGTGGCATGTCAAAGTTGATGGAGACAATTCCATCTCTTAATGTTTTCCACGTAAATAGGAAAACACTCTGTATATATTTAAATCAGAAACCTGGGGTTATACAATCAGACTGGAGATCTGCCTTAGGAACATCTGTCTGCCTGAACCTTGTGGAGTTGTACCAGTTCAGACAGAACCTGTTCTCCTTCAGTGTCCCCAATGAAGTTGCAAAAGAACGCTCCGAACAAACACAATTTGACAAGGCTCATCGCATCTAGGTCACGTGCGTGAGGAAGGATATTCAAAGGAAATCTTGAAAGGCACTCTGATTTGCCTAGGTATTGGAGTGTCTAACTAAAAAATATTTGTGTCCCTGGATGTAAAAAAATGTGTTGTAATACCTACGTACCACAGGATGGAGTTACAGACTTAACTTTAGGTTTTCTTGCTTTCTAGCCAAACTATTAATGTTTGTTGTAATGTGGGGTGTATTTTTAATACTCTGTACTTGCAACAGATGTGTACAACTGTATTGGAGAAGATTCTTCCGTATTGCAAAGGGGAGAACAAGGTTATACCTGGCACGAATCCTGCCTACGTTGTATGTTGAGGGTACAGGTTGTACATGGTGCTTGTGTCATTACTCTATGCGCTTTAATCTGCTACGATTCAGTATTCAAGAAAGATACAGTTTTTTAGAATTCCTGCGGACTCTGTTAGGAGTTCTGTTCGGTGTACTGCTCCCATCTGGGAAAATACGCTGAGAAAAACAGTCCCTAGGTGCCATGGACCTGGTGGCAGCGTATGGCATGGTGCAGCAACAGCATCACGTGGGCAGCGCAACATTACTAAAATTGTGGGTTGTAGGCAATAATGAACTGCAGTCTGGAGCAGTAATAGAAAGTCTTCCAGGAAGGATCGCTGCTAGGAGGGAAATGAAACCATAAAGGCATCTTCTGGATTTTTTGGGGTGGTTTTGTGTGCTTGTTTGTTTTTGTTTTCCTGTTGAAGGAAGATGCTGTGCTCTAAAAGCAGGTGCTCTTGAAATTCTCTCTCTGAAGGGAGATCGAATGCAACGAAGCTGAAATATGGTGGGTCCTGGAGCTGGCACTGCAAAACAGCTAGTAACTACTGCTGCTGTGATTGGGAGAGGCATTCCCAGAGGTTTCGTTTCCAGGCAGCCAAGCTAACCTTTAGCAAAATTAGTATTCTTCAGCTTCTCTGTCTGTAGAAAGGTGATAGGATTTAATTACATACTAAAAAGAATTATGAAACTGAATCTACTCGTGTTTGCAAAACACTTGGAAACCTTCAGATTGTAGAGTTGGCAGTATTAATAATTACTATCTACATCATCCTTGCAGTTTTCTGGCTATCAATCAAGATACGGGAGCACTTTCTCTTGGAAACTTCAGAAATGTCCTTTGTCGTTAGCAGAGCTGCTTCAAAAGAGGTGGTTGCCCGTTTGTGAAAGTTTGCAAAGCTGCCTTCATGTGGAATGATGTAAACCGTCTTGCTTCTCATTTCTCAATTACAAACATAATTGAGATTTTACATTTGCCAAAAATCTCATCTTCAATTTTAAGTACTTTAGATTTGAAATTATAATTCAAGTTTTAGTAAATGCACTTAATTAAAAGCTAATAAAAACCTTGTTTAGTGTGTTATAATTTTTAAAGGGTTTTTTTTAGTACCAAAGATTAATTTGAAAAAATATGGCTGGGCGTATTCATGAGACAGGTTAATTCTGAAGGCAAAAGGTGTTATGGCATTCAAGCTCTGCTTTCTCCTCTTGAGATGTCTGTCTGGGTTTTGTTTTTGTTTGGTTGGTTTTTTTAAACCAAGTCTTGGACGCTATGCCCTGTGCTAGAGAGTTAACGTGGAAACTTGGATTTTGTAAGCTTCTGGACTTCTGTATCCTCATAAAATAATTAAATACAAGGAACCTTTATTACTTGGAACTGTTTTTCCTTGGTCTCTTGCCTTGTCAATTCTCATAAAGCGAGGCAAAGTCAGGCTGGGTCAATACCTGGATGAAAAAATCTGAAAGAAAAGGAATTGGCATTAGTGAGTCACCGGTGAGTGCTTTGCTCTGACTCAGTGCCTTGCAGCGTGGAAGTAACTGAATTATCATCTTTTGGATTACACGTAAGACTAAGGTCTTTGAGAAGTGATCCAATCTGCGAGGATCTTGTAGTGAAAAGGGAAACACGGAGCTCTAACAACTTAAATACTAGATGTTATACTGGTTTTCTCTAATTCATAATATTATAAGTGTTCTTCTCAAATGATTCTCTCTTGGTTCTCACCAGGAAAAATCTCAATTCAACAGTAATAATGTAATGTCTGAAGCAATTTTCTTCTACTGATTTTTATTTCTCACATCATCTTGTATTAACCACGTGTCACTTTAGGATTTATTCTGTCTGTGTGTGGACTTCAGATCATTTTCAACTGTCGTCTCCTGTATATTGGGATAGGAGCCTAAAAACCCCTTTAATATTTTCTGGTATATGTATGGCCTCAATAGTATGCTCAATCATATCCTGCATTTAGGGGTATGGCTATAGGTTCAGTTTTAAGAGGATGTTCCTTAAGATTAAGGTATTGCACATTTCAACTTATAAATGTCCAGGTGGGTACCCTGCCCAAAGTGGAGATAAGGACTTGATAATCTGTTCTATTAATTGGGGTGTACCTGTATTAGCGCTTTAGATTTGACCTGATGTGGGTTTTGGAAGGAAATTACTTTGGGGTTGGGTCGTTCCCCCCCCCCCCCGTTTGCCAGTCTTTGATACACGTTGCGAGGTCTCAGCTGGATTCCTTTAGGAAAGCATTTTTGTGGGTTGCCTTTTTCATTCCTTCCTGTGTTTTCTCTTGAGACTGACCGTGTTTGTTGGCGGTGATGGAAGTGACCGGTGGTGCGTTGGGTTGTGGTTGCTTACCTGCAGATGGCTGGGGAAGAGCAGCGTACTTCAACGGACTTACACTCCCAAACAGCAGTTGGGTATTATTACCCATATGGGTTTGATTGGAAACTACCAAGGCACTGGAAAACAAATTTAACTGTAGCTATTTGAAAGAAACAATGACTTGTGTTCGGTCTCACAGCAGAGCTGGACTCTTATCCTCGTCCAGTGCTCCATCAGCTGGACTTCAGTGTCTCATAAAATTCCTTTCTGGCTTCTCCTGCTAGTTGACGAGCGGCTCCCAGAATAAACAAATGGCAACTCTTTATTTGCAGGGGCTCAGTTTGCTTTAGGGACACTTTCCAAACCATGCGTTCTTTTTTTTTCCACAGTGTTGTCAGCTTGTCTGTTCCCACCTGCTATACTGTCCACCATGCTTCTGGGAAGACTGTAAGAATAGTATTGACATTTTAGCTAGCTTTCAAAATTACTTTTGGCTGAGTAACACTTTCACAGCATTATTGTCATCCAGAAACCTTAAATTGATAGTACCTCCTGCATTGAAAGGAATGTCATGGAAAAAATGACAGAATTTTTCTGGTGTGAAGCTGGTACAAATGAGAGCAAATCCTCTGCATAAATACTATGATTACTTGAATATTAGCGTTAGAATGTTATATTGCATTTAAGCCACGCATACCCGAAGATATCCAAAACTTTAAATAATGTTGAAAGATACTCCAAGAAAATCAATGACTACTGTTGGCTGCCTCACGTAATGTGAATGTAACATGCAGTTATTGTGGTGGTATGAAATCTCTTGGCATCCGAACTATGAATTTCTTAACTTCTGTGGGTATCAAGCAGAAAGAAAAACGAGACTTTAGCGTTAGAGTATGTTATAGTTAGGACGTAGGTTAAAGCGCAGTATTCAAAATAGCTTAATAATCTGAGCAATCAATTGTGGCGATATGTAAAACATCATCAGAGCGCTCACCCTCTGGTGTGTGCACAGCATGCAACTATTCGACGGCCAGGTGTTGGATGTTTGCAACCCCGGAAAGGATGAGATTGGAAGTATTCACAGGTTTCAAGGCAGGAAAAAGCAGTTATGGTCACTTAGAGCTTCTTATACACACAGACCATTGAATCTCACCCAGCAATCTGTGTGCCAAGTCTGTATCTTGTTTTAGATGGTGTCTGTTACAAATGTATCCAGTCTTTCTTTAAAGTCTGAAAATGATGGTGAATTTGCTGCATCCCTGGGTACATTGTTTGCTCTGTCAGTTTTCCCATGAAAAAAATGTCCGACTCTGGTCAGGATTTGGCTAGCTTCATGTAAAGTGCCTTTCTGCCCTGCCACTAGTAGGATATCTATAAAAAAAAAAAAAAAAAATCTCTTTCTTCCATAGGTACTTCTAGATCATCATATGCTAATAATGGGCTATATCCTCTTCCTGCAGTAGATGACTATAAAGCTGTCAACAATCATTTGGGTTTATAGCAATAGCAATTATACTAGGTTTTTTTTGATTAAATTTTCAATGTTACATGAGTAGTATAGAAGAATAAATTACCCTTAGTCAGAATTATACTGGCTATATATTTCATTCGTATTTGGGATCATGAAGCATTTATAACAGAATTGCATCTGCTCTAGTATGCAGAAAGATTGCTGTTAGTATGATAGAATAGATTCTCTGTCCTACTAAAGATTGCTCACATTGATGCAGAGTAGCTGTTCAAGTGAACGTCTTTAAAGCAATTAAAAATGTGCTGAGTCTGAGATCATATAGAATCATAGAATGGTTTGGGTTGGAAGGGACCTTAAAGACCATCTAGTTGCAGCCCCCTGCCATGGGCAGGGACACCTTCCACCAGACCAGGTTGCTCCAAGCCCCATCCAACCTGGCCTTGGACACTGCCAGGGATGGGGCAGCCACAACCTCCCTGGGCAACCTGTTCCGGGGCCTCACCACCCTCACCGGGAAGAACTTCTTCCTTACATCTAATCTCAATCTCCCCTCTTTCAGTTTAAATTTACATTACCCCTTGTCCCATCACCACACGCCCTTGTAAAAAGTCCCCCTCCGGCTTCCTCGTAGCCCCCCTTTAGGTACTGGCAGGCTGCTCTAAGGTCTCCCCGGAGCCTTCTCTTCTCCAGGCTGAACAACCCCAACTCTCTCAGCCTGTCTTCACAGGAGAGGTGCTCCAGCCCTCCGATCATCTTGGCGTGCCTCCTCTGGACTTGCTCCAACAGGTCCATGTGCTCCCTGTGTTGGGGGTCCCAGAGTTGGATGCAGTACTGCTGGGGGGGGTCCACCTCCCTTGACCTGCTGGCCACACTGATTTTGATGCAGCCCAGGATATGGTTGGCTTTCTGGGCTGCCAGAGCACATGGCCAGGTCATGTTGAGCTTCTCGTCAACCAACACCCCCAAGTCCTCCTCCGCAGGGCTGCTCTCAATCCGCTCATCGCCCAGCCTGTATTTGTGCTTGAACTTCATGAGGTTCACTCGGACTCACCCCTCAAGCCTGTCAAGGTCCCTCTGGATGGCATCCCTTCCCTCCAGCGTGTCGACCGCACCACACAGCTTGGTGACATTGGCAAACTTGCCGAGGGTGCTCTCAATCCCACTGTCCCTGTCGCCGACAAACACGTTAGCGCTGGTCCCAATACCGACCCCTGAGGAACGCCACTTGTCACTGCTCTCCACTTGGACATCGAGCCGTTGACTACAACTCTTTGAGTGTGACCATCCAGCCAATTCCTTATCCACTGCGTGGTCCATCTGTCAAACCCACATCTCTCCAATTTAGAGACAAGGATGTCGTGTGGGACAGTGTCAAACGCTTTGCGCAAGTCCAAGTAGATGACGTCAACCAAATAGTGAAGAACGCTTTTGTACATATGGATAGAATACCATGAGAGATTAACAAATGTTCTGAGGAGCAGTGTTTGGCCAAAGTCTGTGCTGTATAAATGGTCCTGATTCTGCCTAAGGCTTGTGCAGGTATCTTTGCCTTAAACTACTGCTCTCAGTAGCTCTCCGAACAGACAGATGTGAAGTTCCCAATTTTATGCTGATTTCTAATTGCCACACTATTAAGAAATATTTAAGGGTAATTCTTTATAGGAAGCCTTTAAAAGACATGCTGGTTTTTTGGACAGTAAGGACAATCTGCTTTATTAATAGTAGTTTTGCAGCCTTGTGTGTTGATGTCAGCCTGAGAAGTATTCCAAAGGCAAAATGAGAAATTGCAAAATTTAGTTTTTGTTAATCAGTGTTAAATCAGATTCGAGATAATCGAAGGATGTAATTGGAAATAACATGTGCTTAGGTTTAAGCAGGTTTCAGAGAAACTTAAAATGCATGCTTGCCTTAAATGGTATACCTAAAAGCTGTTTGTGAAAGGGCCATTTTCCTGAATAGGCTAGGATATAGAATTGAAAATCTCTTTGAAGCAGAGACTCTTAATAATGGAGAAAAACCAAGACCAAATAAAATAAATTAATGTAGTGATATTTCCAGGTACCCCACTACAATGTGTGTTTGTTCTGTAGAATGAATATACGAAGTGTATGTGTAGCTGTGGCCTGACACAATAATGTGTTCTTGTATCGTTTGGGCTGGAGCAGAAGAAAGTGGACTAGCAAGATGCAAAGGAATGAGAGGATTCGGTGTTAAAAGCAGGATGGTAATTTTTTCTTTGTTGAAGCTGTGCTATTAACACTCAGCGTGCGCTAACCATTTAAATAACCTGAAGAAAGTGGTAAAATTTGTATCACTGGATTTCCCTAAAATTAGGCTGGACAAAAAGTTTTTGGTTCAATTTCCTGAGCAATATTTTTTATGATAGGACGTGGCAAGTAAAGCTGAATACATGTCTAAATTCTGGTGAAATGACTGAAGTAAGAGGAGGTTTCTATGTGGTGGCTTATAGAAAAAAAAACTCTTCAGGACATGTTCTCAACTAAAGCATATCTGGAGAGCTTTATGTACAGCTGCACAGGGGACAGGGTGACAAATGTCCCTTTCTTGTTCTTCAACTAGTCATGCCAGAAGTAAAACTTGATATTATATTTTCATTCAGTGAAATATTCTGTGTTTGTGTATCTTGCTGTCTTACATTACACGCAGTGGCTTGTGTTGTCTGCAGTGAAACAGAACCACATAAATAGCACTGAAAAAAAGCGACGTTTATGATCCATACAGCAAACATTAAACCCCACTAAATTTCTCAAACTCGCCAATGCAAATTTCGCGTAGCTCTGTGTGCTGAAGCGCTAAGGTGGTGTAATAGAGAACAATTGCCTCCCCAAAGACGGAGCTGAACCTCCGCAGCTGAACAGGTGGTTAACTTGTGCTTGGTTGAGTTTGACAGCGGTTGTGTTAGATCCCCCCCAATGAAAATTAAATGAAATCTATGCTTTGAGTCAAATTCTCAGCTGGTGCCATTTGGTATAGCCATATCCCAAGTCAGTTGAAACTGCACTGACTCGAGTTAAGGATCTGGCTCTCCGTTAGCAGACGGAGAGTCAGAAATGCATCCGCTTCTATCGTGTGTCTGTATCTTTGAGGATCCAGCTTAATACTGCAAAACCAGGGAAAGTGGATAGATAGGATGCAAAAACCAACATGGCTTTATTAACAGCTAGCAGTTTCTTTGTATCATTTCAATTATGCTCCCCCGTAATGAGTTCAATATACTTTTGTAATGTTACTATAAAGCTGCCTATGGGATGACAAGAATATATGGTGTGATGTTACAGTCCTTTCATAACATTCCGGAGTAATTAGGACATAAAATTGAACTGAAACTTTAAAACACATTTCAATTCTGTTCTATATATATATTACTCTTCAGCAGGCAAGGACAGTAATTTAATATTGACTTCTGGCTGCAAGATTACCATATAATCTAAATGCTAATAACAATTAAAGCATAGTGTGGTGATTAAAGTGTCTCTTGGAATATTGAAAATACAGGTAATAAATGGTGTAAGGATGTGAAGCAAAGCTGGAATTTAAGAATCTGTTCTGAAGGTCTGTGCTGAGAAAAATAGGTTGGGCTGAAGAAAAGTTTTCTGCGCAGTCTGTGTACTTCTTTCATGCTGAGCCCTCAAACGTGCATTTTTGTTTGATATATTTTTATTCCAGGCTCTATCATATGTAAACCTGACCTTTGAAGCTCAACTCTGTACTCTTTTCCGTTTTGTTTTTTTTTTTTTTTTTTTCTTGTCCCTTTTCTATAAGCAATAGTTTGTCTCGGGAGATGTTGAAATAATGGCTTCCCTTACAAATTGAGAGGAATATTTTCTTTTGAAAGTTAGTTCTTATTAGTGAAATACACAGTTCAGAGCTTTCTAGGAGGCAGAAGAACCATGAAAGGTAGCTAAAACAAGAAAGAAATGAAATGTATAAACCCTTTAAAAATATACAGCCATATGTGAAAATGCATGAGATTTATTAAGCAAGATGCATGCTGTGATAAATGTGCAGCACAAAAGGTCTCTTGGCTCAGCTGTTAGTTCTTCCAAAACTGTTTGTCTTTAGCTTTGCTTGTAGCTTAAAGCAGTAGTACTTGTTCCCCTAACATGCTGAATTTCATGGATTTCTGATGGATTTATTCACAGTGGCATAATGGATGTGGAATATAAGTGTTGGAGCAGTCAAGATCTAGGTTCTGGATCGGTACCTGCCTTGCACTGATGGCTTCCCGGGTTATAGCAGCAGGGGCAGTTTTGGAGGGACCCTGGTGACATCTTTGCCTACGTAATCATATATTGGGTGGGAAAAACTACTGATGTGGCTTCTGATTTCATATTGCCATGTCCATTATAGTGCCAAACCTTCAGAAACCCTTTGAAGATGTTTATTGATGTGCGCGCGTAGAAGGCAGGTTCTCAAAAGCCTCTGTAATTTTTTTTAGTCAACAGGTTCATTTCAACTTCTGAAGTAATTCTCTTATGAGGACTGAATTTTTTAAGTGATAAAAAAAAGCTTTGCAAGATCAGTTTTTTTTTCTCGGTCTCTAAATTTCTCCATCTGCTTCCACAGATGTAGAGTGACCTAGCAGTGCTTGAAACAGTTGTCATAAGCTGCGCGGCGGCTGTCCAGGGATCTTTCCCCAGCCAGTGGCTTCTTGTGGTTTTTTCAGCCTGGTTTAATGTTCTACATCGTGGAACTCACAAGGCTGGCAGACTTATTTTGCCCTTCTTTTTCTATTTTTTCCTTTGTATTTTTGGGGAGGAAAGGGGTGAAACAAGGCTATAAAAATAAATCAATTACCAACTCTTTCAAGAAGCTGTTGGAGCAGTTTCCCCCAGCAGCGTTCCTCTCTCTGGCTGCAAATACGAAGGTGACAGGGTCTACTGACACTTTGCGCTATGCCTGTTCGTGCAATGAGCCCTTGAGTAATGGGGCCCTCGACACTTCATCACTTATAAAGAACAGGGATCTGCGTTGTTTGTGTACAAATGTGATATTTTGTATCGGAGAAAGCATTTAAAAGAAACGTGATGGGGAAGTGTTATGTTCCACAACAAAATATATAACGAATGACTTGCCTTTCCGTTCCCCTTTGTGCTTAGAGAAAGGCAGACAGAAGAGAAATAGTTGAAATTATTTTTGTTTATATTTCTTGCTTCCTTTGCTGTTCAAATGTCTTTGAACTGTCAGGATTTATATAGGTAGAGATGCTGTTTTGTTTTTCTGGTCTTTCTCTCTTCCATTTCTCTTCTTCCAATCCCATATTTTAGGATTTCTGTAGTGGATCCAGGTTTAGCACAAGAAATCAAACCATCACTGTCTCTAGTGGATTTCCCTACAGAGTCCTTTTGCAGGGCTGTGGTTAAAAGGCCCTGGCGCTGTACAGCAAATAGTGCCTGTTGAGCACAAGCTACTCGATGCTTTGAAGGGAGCCAACTTGTTTAGTAGCTTGTTGTGAAAAGCAACTTCTCCACTGTGGGTACTATTCTACTTTTCTCTGTGACTTCTGATTACAAAGGCAAGCTACAGGGAGTAGATGTTCACTAGTGTAATGGGAGGAGATACTGAAAATATTTCTCAAATTAGCACTTCAACTCTGAGGGTGTTGCTATGATGGGGATTGCAGGGAAGTGAAACAGTTAAAAAAAAAAAAAAAAAAAAAAAGAAAAAATCCTCACTTATTCTTCTATAAATGTTCATTGCCGATAGAGCCTGAGTGGCTACTGTTCATCTCTAAGCAAAATGTCTAAGCCTGCCTCTTCCCTTTGGCATCTTGGGAAGCTCCATTGAGTTTGAATGTAGACCTGCTGCTTTGTTGTGTCTCTGTGTCAAAAGATAAGCAGGACATGAACGAGAGGAGTTGTGGTCCCCAACTCTTAGGAATGTTACTTACTCAGATCTGTACATCAAGGGCACAATCTAACCCTGTGATTTGATAAGGAGCCATCTCTGAAGATAGTTGGTTTCCTAGCTCCCACATTACCCGCATATAGGATAGGGAGAGGAGAGAGTCTCACCATCACAGCACCATCTCACTTTTTTCTTTTTTTTTTTTTTTTCCTTTTTTAATTTGTGAGGCTATACAATAGGCTGCATGCATGCCAACATCTAGAACAAGAAGCATAAAGGCACCTCCACAGGCAAAGAATAACAGAATGAAGTAGATGGGTCATTTTGATTGTTTAGTCTTGCTGTAGCTGATTGAACAGGGACAAAGATCCCTGTGTTGTCGTGACTTGGGAATCAAAGGCATTGAGTTGTCTGTGTGAAATACTGTTTAAAGGGAAGAGAGGGGAAAAATAAACTCAACATTCTGGTAACCACTTGAACAAAATGCAAATGAAATGGAAAAGACTTGTGTCTCTTGGTGTGTTTGTGAGCTGGGATTTACAGTGCACATGCATTATTCTTGGTGAAAACGTTTTGACTGCTTTTTGTCAAAGCCCTTCTGTGCTATAAGTGCTCCTCTTCATCATAATGGGTTTTCCTGATGGATATCCCTGCCTGAACCACCTTAACCAAACCGATTCCAAGCTTTATTTCTTTAGAATTTAAGAATGTGGTTTTTATGATAATGCTTTTACTGTGCATGTTGAGCAGTACCCAGAGGTTTGAAGCATTTATTATTGTTAATAATACATGTTTAATAGATCCGCTTTCTTCTGGAGATTGCAAAGAACTTGATTAATTCTGCAAATGGGGATAATTTTACCTGATAACAAAATATCCTCATCTCATGGGCAAGAAGAGAAATAGGATGGGACACAGCAGTTCTGCAGAAGAAATACAGAATACTTTATGCAGCTGTAGTACAAGAGGAGAATCAGACGGAGGGAATGGAGCCCCAGCCTCCTTCCCCCATGATCTCAAAAACATTGGATCCTTGTTCAGACTGGCTAGGAAAAGCATAACGGCTCTTCATTGTCCTCTTGCTCAAGGCTGCAAAGAAGCAGTTGAGTTGGGAGTAAGGAGGGCTAGTGAGCTCAAGTAAACCACGCTCTCCTGGACGGCTTGCCCTGGCATCCCTACATTGGTACACACTGACTGCCCAGATGTGTGTCACAAGAAATAAGAGATTATATCCACAAAGACATTTACATACTTAGCTCTCGTCGATTATTTTTTTTTTCCTTTGAGGATCTAGGTTGTAATCTTTTTGTCAGGTAATTGGTACAGGCACTTGATTTCTATCTTATTACTAAAACTCTCAAGTGGAATTCTGCTAATAGGTAGATAAAATGGTCAGGGTTTCGTTCAGGGTACATTCAGTCTCCTAGAGTTCAGAGTCCTAAAATTCCCTGGTAGATATTTAGGAGGGTGTGTAGTTCCAACATTTTCATTTGGTATATATTTGGACAATTGCAAAGTGCTGAAAATTGAAGTTGCAAGGGGGGGCAGTGGAGAACCTTGTGGTGGGAGGGGGCAAAATTTTGCCAGGAACCATGGACAAGAAGCTGTGTAATTCACGTACGCAGGAAAGAGGGGAAGGAAAGCCCAAGAATTTCCCATTGGGGAAGGGAGGGGCATAATCTCAATAGCGTCCAAATCGCTGAGCATCTTTTTTCTGCATGAGGTCTTCATTTGCTGAATAACTTCCGAGTGAATCAGGAAGGCTGCAGGTAAAAGTTTCAAACATAAAGAACAATTTTCATGTTGCTAAAACATGGATATCCAAATAGCCTTTCTTATCTTTTGTTTACCTCTCTTGATTTCAAGCAGGCAACAGACAAAAATTTAAGTGTGATGCAGATGGAGATTAAAGTCACGGGGAGATGAGGAAGGGTTATTTGCATGAAGCAACTGAATGTGTGCAAGTAGGAGGAACTCTGGTTTTACTTTGTCTATCAAAAATATATTGGGCAGAGCATCTGCTTGGGCCCCCAGGAGAGAATAAGTCAATCTGTGCAGAGGATTTGCTGTGAAGGCATTATTAATTTCAGCTGTGTTTGATTTTTCACTTTGCTGTTTGAAAGGTGTACTGCTTGACATTCCCCAGCCCAAGGGTAGGACACAGAGTTCACGTTGAGCCTCAGAACATTGATGTTTGATAGGGTGCTGACTTTGTCTTTATGCTTATCTGTGAATATGTCTTGTATAAGATAGCGATAAAGAATTACAATATTTGAGACTCTTGGCAAGGGGTTTTTGTAAGACGGACTGGAAAATTTAGCTGATATGTATTTCTGTGAATTACAGACATTTTAGCAAAAGCAACAGGAATTGCTAGTAAAAAATGATCCCCAGAAGTCCTTTGCCATAATAACCACAAACTGACTGAACCTGTAATACGCAAGCTTCTAGATGTGCATTCTTCTAAAACATGGTTAGCAAGGATATGGACTTTGAGTGCACAGGTGACATTGGGATTGTCGTAGTCAGTGGAGAGTTTAAGACTCTTTGGTAAATGTCAAAGACGTGGAATATTGTCAGGCTCCAGGTTTCTAAACTGTACGTTGCTTGTGGGGAGGTATTCAAATGTACACAGAAAGAATAGAAAGTGGGCTGCGGGCTCGATAACGAACTGGATAACATCCGAGATGGAAGGCAAAGTGACAGTGTTTCTTGAGCTTTGTTGGGAGATGTCTGTGGTCCCTAAGAGAAGGGCTTTGAATTGCGCAAACCCACACTGACCCTCATGGTTGCTAATGTAAAGACTTGCAACTCTTAATTTTTGGTTTAAAGA
The DNA here is from genome assembly GCF_026419915.1 of Harpia harpyja. Classification (NCBI taxonomy): domain Eukaryota; kingdom Metazoa; phylum Chordata; class Aves; order Accipitriformes; family Accipitridae; genus Harpia; species Harpia harpyja. The sequence continues at coordinate 42,837,791 of NC_068952.1, forward strand.
CGTTTCCCGTCCAGTAGGTTTCAAGCTTTACTGTTGCAGCTGAGTTTTGTTCTCCTTGTGGGGTTTGTATCAGTCTAACCTGTTGCGTGTTGTGAATTCTTCCAGAAAGTGGTTATAAATTTGACTTGGGAAACTGCGCTTTGGCTGTTGTTACAGATGCTACAGTAAACCACATGGACTGATCACCTCTGTCAATTCCCACCTCATTAGCAGAGTTTATCTCGGGATAAAGAAATTTTAAGGATAAGAAACCCTTACCTAGTTTGTCAGATGCCATTGCTGTTTATTACTGTAATTGTGCTGCATGTTGCATGAGCTAATTGAAAAATAAATTTTGCTTAATTTAAGGTTAACAGATCTGAATTTCTTTAAGTTAAATTCACCTAGGAACTAATTTGGGCTCACTAAATTGTACCTGACATTTGCATCCATTTACCTTATTATGTCTATTAATTTGCTTTTCATTGTATTTCCTTTCATAGACTGAACTTGACTGGCTTGACATTGCTTTCCTTTTTAAAACTGCTTCTAGTATTTTATTTCTAATTAGCACTTCATTTTTCATCTTGCTTAACCCTGTGGCGTGATGATATCCTTAAGAGGAGTAGTAGGATGGATTTTTCAGCTACTCAAGTTTGGACAAGTCTGAAGTTTAAAACACCAGCAACTGTACCTGTTCAATTATTAGTTTTGACTTGAAGAGCATCCCCCCCACCCCCTCCACCTTTAGGACTCCGATCTTAGAAACTTTTGTGTGTGAGTGGACTTACTTATGCATAGTCTCTCAGCTGGCTGTGAAATACTGCAGGTGAATGGCAGAACCAAGAAAGTTGGTCCTGACTCCCAGCTGAGTGCATTTTATTAGAGGCTGCAACAATTCAATATTCAGAACAAAGCAATATTTTAAAACATTCTGGAAAGCAGTTGAGACTTCGTACTAAAAATAACAAAGGCTTTCCCATTTAGCTGCTCCAGCTGAGGACTATTGTTTGTTCTCTGAGATAATTAGCAGCCATCCTCAGAGCTTTCTGAATGGCTTTGTACATGTAACTGACAGTTTAAAAACACAGAAGAAATACAGCAAGGCTACTTAGAACATAACACAAAATACCGGATTAATGAGTCATCTCCCAGGCTGATGGAAGAGTAAGAGAAGTCTTGAAAAGCCACTCATTCAGTAATATACATCATCTGCCTTTTGAGCTTGTTTCCCATCAGGCCGTCATTCTCCCCTGTGAGCTTCCTTGTCGTTGCGATGCAAATGCTGAATCTTTCTGGTTGGAGCCAAACACTTCAGATTTGAGACCTGCTTTTTAGGGAGCAGGAGAGAAATTTGCCCCTTCAGGAGACTAATGTGAGTATTCTAAAATCCATACATACAGTGAATGATTAAATACCGTGATTACAAGTTATAGGAAATAGAAGTACAACTTAAAGAAATAGTGTTTTGTTTATTTTTAGTTCAGAATTCTCTAACTTCTGTGCTTTATTAAAAATAACAATTTGCCATCTGTAAAAACTGATAGGCAGTTAATCTGAATACGATCTGTATATGTGAGGCCAGATCCGCAAATATTCACACCTCTAAGTGGTCATGGCCTGAAGCTCTGTGACAACCCAGCTATGTTGGTTTGGTGCATCACTGTTCTGGTACTGATTGTTTCTGACTTAGCAATCTGCCAAATGAATTTCTCTTCTTTTCAGATTTTTTTTTTTTACCCTCCCAGCCAGGGGATTTGTACATCCTGTTGCATATATGTCATTGGTTGACGACGTTGGGATTTATGTTTCATCCACAGTTGTTTAAATACTTGCTGTGATTTTGCTCTCTTGGACGGCACAGGTTGAGAGCTATAGGCTGGCAAATACTGAGGCGTTTGTTCCAGCAGCCTTTTATTTGTGCCAACTTCTGGGGACCTGCAGTGTGGTCTAGAGCAGACAGCTGAGAAAAGCATGTGCTGGAGTGCATTAGCCATTAGTTGGAGCGTGCGCTCACACGTGTGTGTCTCGGAACTATGTTTTATGATCCCCATGTCAGGGAGCAGTGGGCATTTTCTGCCACACTTCCACGATGAGATTAGTGTTTAAAGATTGGGCTATAGACAAGAATATGGCTTGTGAGATCAAAATTACTATCAACTGTGTGAAAGGTTTTGATTGTCAAAGGAATACACAAATAAAGGACCTGTGGCTTGGATTTCTCTCATACATTCACTACTTACTTTTTTTAAAAAAAAACACAAAACAACAACAAAACCAAAAGCTCTAAGGCCGTCATTTCAAAGGTACCTGCATGCACATCTTTCAGCGTGGAATGTGCACGATAAATTGGATTGTCTCCTATTACAGATTTTGTGCATCACGCTGCTTGTAAAGGTTTTCTTTATCTACTAGATGTGCTTTTATGACAGTCTCTCAGTATTTAATATGATTTCAGTCTCTGTTATTGGCATCTGCATATGAAATGCAGACAAATGTCTCTGTGGCAGAGGATAATGTGACCTCAGGATGTGCTGTATGATTACAAATGATATGAAATTTGTCTTCTGAATAAACTTCTATGACCATATGTAAGGACAATTTAAAAGCAGTAGTGTTATACGTGGGGTTATTTAGAGCTAGAGAATTCAGTCCCTGGAAAATTCCTGTTAGGAAACGCCAAAATTTCCCACAAGCTACTTATTAAATATTTTTTTTGTTTAATTTTTAACAACCAAAATTGTTATTTCTAGCACTGTCAAGGCAATAGTAATTCTAATCTCACTTTGATTGTATTTGTATTTAGTATTTTAATATTGCAAACATCGAAGGTTCATTGTTCTCCATGCAGACTTACTTGAGGCTATGTTGAGACTCTTCACTTTGCTCAAGAAGTGTTAGTTACAGAGTTAGTTCTTAAAATGTTTAGTAACCAAATGCTTAAACGATATAAAAATAAATTCTGATGCTTCTTAACATGTCTTTTTGAGGTTGTCTTAATTATTGTCATTTTTAAGGATGATATGAAAGAAAATAACCTTGTTATGCTTCGCTGGCTGACTTGCTATTTGCGTCCTCCCCTAGTGCAAAGTGCAAGATCTGTGGAGGATTTTGTGCTATAATGCAGCTGCACCTGGGATTACTCTGTGTTCTCTTGTTGTTCTGACTCCTGCACAAGGTTAAAGATTCTCAGTAATAGTGATATTTTTATGCAAATGAGTTTTCAGTAGTTCTGGAGAAAACAAATCTTTGAATGCCTCTGCTTTGTGACAGAACTTTAACATTCTTTTAAATATAGAAAACCTCAATATTGTGTTTTTAACAAATTAATCTTTAAACTTCCAATGTCTAATCTGTTCAGAAATGATGCATTTGTTCAGCATCATTCCCGCCCAATACAGGTGGTACAAGCTTCATACTGTTTGCTCAGCTGTATTACTTCTGTTATTTAGGTTTGTCCTTTTTGGGCCTACCCACAATATTAGACATGATAAAACTGGAACTTCTATCCCAAAGAAAATTCTTGCACTTGAAAGCAAAAAACTCAGTCTATTCAAGCTTTCATGAACTTTACGTTCTCCAAAGCACTTTTACTAAGAAACGTGAAAGGATTGTGTTTTGATAATGCTGACTGGAAATGAAACACGGTTGATTTTTTTCTTTTTTCCTAGTAGAAAGTGCCACAGAAGATTTTACAGAATTGATCAATGCAGAGCTTTATTCATTTGCCTAAAGCACATTTTCAGACATAGATCACTTTCATTTGCGATGTTATACCATCCTTTAAATAATACAATAATGCCAAGGAAATAACTCAGCAATCCTGTCCTTAAACTCCAGCTCTAATTGCTAAAGAATGCAGTCTTTGTAAGAAACTGGTGATGAATGTAGAGCTCTGTAGTTGTTCCGTATTCCTTGTGACATTTATGGATGTCACATTGCTTTCCATTCACCATTTTCAGTTCCTTTTTCTGTAGTTACTCTTGCAAAAACTGAAATGTGCTGAATACAACTTAAACGCAATCTCAGTGTGTAACAGGGCTCTGAATAATGTTGTTTATTCATCTCACCTTTTCAGTTAGCAGATGCACTATTGTTAAAAACATCAGTGAGCCCCCACTGAAGCCTGTTTCCTCTCTAGTGATTTAAGCTGAATTCTGAGAAATGACTGTTTTTGTCAGCAGGCGTGCCAGCTTGGCTAAAGCAGCCTCCAATCTGAGCACCTGGAGGTCAACCTTCTGAATCTTTTGGGATCTGTGGCACTTGCATATAACAGCTATTAACTCTTACTGAATTATGGGGACTTCATTAACACCGAAATGGCTCTTCCCATGTGTACCCTTACATAACCTCTGGCTTTACAGCGGAGTTGAAAGAGAAAATTTCCCTATGGCAGGGTGATCCCATCCAAGCATTCTGCAAGCCTCTTGCGGTTGTTTTTAATTTGGAATAATGAGCAAGGCTGGATTTGCTAACACTGCACCAGAGCAGTGGGCCAACTTGTCTAGGTTTTGTCCCTTTTATTGACCAGTATCAGCCCCTTCCAAGGAAACTGTGGGTTTATGTGCACAGTCTACAGGCCATGGTACGGTTCAAAGAGCAGTGACCGAAGGAACTGAGCAGAGAGGTTCTTGCCTGTGCTCTGTACACAGAGACGAGAAGAAAAAGGTCCCTCGCGCTGGGCTTACAAGCTAAGTGAAAGCTAAGTGTACATAGGAGATGGGCCTTTGGAGTAATTTATAAATGCCAAGATGAATATCCCCTATTGTTTGTTTGTTTATTACTGTAGTGCCTGCTGATTCTGCCCAAGATCACTGAGATAGATGCTGTACAAACATACACTGAATGACAGCTCCTGTTGTGCTGCACTTATCTAACTGGAGATATAAAGCATAGAAGGAGAAAAGCATCTCAAAGAGTTGCTCACATGGCTGGTCAGCAACAAAGCCCAAAGGATGATGCTCACTGCGGTGTATCACTTGCCAGCCTAGATTCCTCAATCTTTTTTCCCTGCCCACCCACAGCACCAAAATATAGGAATGTAGAAATATCAGAGAATTGAGACCCAGGAGGTATTAAAAAGCAGTGGCAAAACACAATAACAGGCAGAAACAAAAAATGCATCTACTTGGCAGGATGTGGAAAATACTAAGGCTCCTTTCTTTCAAACATAGACCAAAAGGCAAAAGAATTCAATTTGATCCTTTAATATAAAAAGCTTCCTTCTGTTAGGACTTGCCAAATATGGGGACTTGGGAATGCTCCTGAGCTCTGTAATCTGGGTATCCTTCACGATCATGTTGTGACTTTGGGCTGGGATAAGACTTCGCAGTAGGGATGAAGCCACATTCAACATGAGGTTAAGTCTATAGAGCTCACTGTGATGCTCATCTGACGCAATTTAAACACTGACCCGGTGATTTCTACTGAACCAATGCATGAGTCTGCGTGGCTTATAAGTACATCTGGTGTGCCCCAAAATTGTCTATTCTTATTTTAATTATTTTTTTATTATTTCTGCCTCAAAAATTTTGGGCATGGAGTACTATAAGTCAATTTACTACCTGTAATTTTCTAATATGTTCCTGTGGAGTAATACAGTACTCTCATGAATTGTATGCTTTCTGTATGTGTATATTGAGATAGTGCTATGCTTTCATTGTTGCTCCCTGTTAGTGGCTGCATTTTAGTGGCTAGCAAAGAGCTTCTCAGGCAATATGCAATTCAAATGGGTACAATTGGTGTCAAACTATATCAAATTTCAGCATGACTTTACTACACTAAAACTGGCTGCCCTTTGTCTTGTTGCTTAAATAAAGCAAATAATCTTTACTTGCATAAGATCTCTGTGGTTTGGAAACAGAGAAGTCACAATGTTTGGAATTCAAAAAGCAAGATCAAACTAGTTGTTCAAGTACAGAAAAACTACTTTTTTTTTTTTTTTTCTTTTCCTAGAGAGACATGAATGACTGAAGAGGGTAGATTTCATTTAAAAAGGAGGCTAGGGAGAAGACTTTCTCACCGGAGTCTGAATTTCTGGCAAACATGTCATTCCTCTGCTTATTTATCATCTACCCTTCATAAATGTCAAGTGTAATAACAAAAGGTTTTAATAAACCTGTCAGAATTGTTTCATGTCAGATTGAGTGAAAAGGTTATGTATAATAATAAAAACAAGACCTAAACCAATACTGAATTCAGCTTCAGCAGGAGCCTTGGTCTATCCATCTCTCCTGAGAACTTAATGTTTTACTGCTGCATTGGTTAAAAAAATAAATTCTTTTGTAACATGCATTAAAACCTACATCAGAATCACATACGTGCACACAGTACCTAGTAGAAAAAGAAGTATTTTAAGCTAGTACTGATTTCAGTACCGATGACTCAATTTGAGGAGCTGATGACAAGCTCCCTTTTTGAGATATGTCAGATAAGAAATATCCTGGCACCTTAGTGCTCTCTGAAATTGGGGGGGGGGGGGGGGGTGTTGGTGTTTTTGGGGAGTTTTGTGGGGTTGGGGGGGGTTGGTGGTTTGGTTTTGGGTGGGTTTTTTGTGGGGGTTTTTTTGGTGTTTGTTTTTTTTTTTTTTTAAGCCAAGAAAGATGAGAATAGTTTTTTGGAGCCAGTTCAGGAAAGTCAAGTACTTGCCTCACTGCTTGACTTTAACTGGATACGTGCAATTTGTTGCTATTTATTAAAAGCACAGAGTACATCTTATCACTGAGTGAGCTGCTGTCCTCCCACACTTCCTCCAATGCATTTAATTCTCTCCTTTCCATCCGCCTGCATAATCATTCCATTACAATTGCTTGGGAAAGAAGTAATTGGTTTCAAATGTTCCTGGTTGACCAATTTATATTTGAATACTCAGTTGGGGACCCTGCGTTCTCAACGGAGTGCTTGATGTTGCCTATATTACTGATGGTTCCCTGAGTGCTCATCTTAAAGATTTCCTTCTCACCATGCTACTATTTTCACTTGACCTTGCGTAGGCATATTCATAAGAGGATGTTGTTGTTAAGATGTTCTGAACTGAATGACTGTAATAAAGTATACAGACTGCCCAGCTCAGATCAGCCATTAGCTGGTATAATTACTGCTCTTGTCCATTTTACTGCTGTTTAATGATTTGTATTATGTTCATTCCCAGAAGCGCAAAATGAGTGGGCCCCAACACGCTGCATGCTGAATGTGTGTCTCCACAAGGTCTGTGGAGACAAGACACTTCTATTAACTAAACAGACAAAAGAAACAATAGGTCAAAGGGATGAATATGGGCAGCGACGTATCTGAGACTCCGCGGTTTGTCAGTGGCAGGGCTGGGAATAGTCAGCTTATGATTTAGGATGGTGAGTTTCTTCCATTAGCAGTAGAGTTCCTTTACCCTGGTGAGCGGTAGCAGATCGTCAGCTGGCTTTGGAGCGTGTGCGTGATGTACACGTACCTGTGCAGCACATAGAAATGTGATATGGAGAGCGTTTCAGAAATGTGGAATTTCTAAGCCTCTTTCACTGTTGAGAATAAGTTGCTGCCTATGCCATCTCGCTACTTCTGTGCTGTTCTCCCAGATTTCCGTTCCTATTCTCACGCCCCTATCCTCGGGAAAAGAAATGCGTGTGTATTTGGGGCAGCTGACGTATTCCATGTGGCAGTGTCCCCCTTGCAGTGGCACATATTAAAGCATGCCAAAATGTGAAGTGAAACTCTGATGTCGTCAACCTGCTGATGGTGACTGCGTTCACATCAGGTTTGGTTGTCTATGTAACATACAGGTGTTTGATTCCTGTGCTTGTTAGAGAATGACATAAATGTGGGGGTTTGTTCAATTGAAAAGGGAAGAAATGTTTATTAAAAAACATGAATTACTCATTTCTATTAATAAGTTGTTCTCTAATTACTAAGTAGCTCCAAATGAGCTTTTTTTTTTTTCTTTTCCCCAGGGCCCTAGTGAGAAATGAAGCCCAATAATCTAACTAGCAGAGACTGATGTATTGTTATCTATTTCTTCCTCTCTTTTCTTTACAGCTGTTTAACACTGGCTCTTCATGTTTGATCAAAGATTCGTGTACAGCTCAGGTTATTCTACTTAGCAGTCTAGTGATCAGCAACTGCCTTCTGGGACAACCGAATTCAAACATGTCATGCATACTAGTAGTGTGCTGATAACTTCCCAATGACAGGATTCATGAAATATTTAAAGAGCAAAATGTTTTAGGTCAGGTATATGCTGACAGTAACTAGCTACTGCGCTCTAAATTGGAAGAATGATTATGGTACCAGTCAAAGGCAATGAACATCTTCATGTAGGCTGTGAATTCTTTTCTGCCCCAAGTCTCTGCATCTAATTTTGGTGTTTTGATTCTTGAGTACAACCCTAGCTGCAATGCCAGCATAAGCTCATTGGATTAAATGTTACTGGAGCTGAAGTTCACGGTTGCTCATTCAGGAATTGTACTAGGCTTTTCCTTCCGCTGATGTATCTTGGATATTAAAAGGAGGGATTTGTGGCACAAGCTGTGTGACAGCTTTAATTAGTACAAAGGCTCCTCATTTGTGAACTCTGATTACGGAGGTCATGGCAGTGTAAAACATGTCCTACAGATCCTCTGCAGTCTGATCTTCGCATTAAGCCTATGAAATTAAATGGGACTTTGTTGCTTAGTAGTTACTTTACCCTCTGGTTAGAAGGCGAGGATGCATGTGAGCATCCGTGAGTGAAAAACAAAGATCAATTTTGTTATATCCAAAATATATCCGATAGGTTAAGCAGTGAGGTGTAAAACTTGAGCAGAAGGCTGAAATCTGGCTCTGGAACAGATGCAGTACAACAACGAAGTAAGAGGCTTTAATAATGACATGAGTTTGAAATGAAAGGATTAGTTTGTTTTGCAACAAAAGCTAAGGGAAAGAAGTAGCGTGAAGCAAAACAAAATAATTTGAGGGGGGGGAACCCCTAAAGCTGTTTGGAGAAGTGAGGCTCTAAAGTTCAGCAAGGGCTGTAAAGATTAAGGTGGTAGCTCAAATATTGTGAAATATAATGAGGGATAGAGAACTTATTCTGTACTGTTTACTTATATTGCCTTCATTTTCTTGATGTGCTGGATGAAAGATAGGCATGAAAAAGGAGAAGTATGAAAAGAAAATAAAACTAATAAGGGAAATTAGGGGGAATTAATGAAGAACGCTTCAGAAATTCTTTTGCTCCCCTTGTTTATTGCTGAATGTTTAGGGGTTCCCGTGACAACCCAAGGATTTAGATTCCTGACACAATCTATAAATGTTTTACTTCCTTAAGTGACAATGTTAAAGGAGTTTTACTTGGGGATTTCTCTCTTCTACTCAGGGTATGCTGGCTACTGCTGGTACTACTTCGGGAACGGCAAAGATTTTTCTTTGTTTGCAAAGATTATGCTGGGATCGTTATTGCTATTATTTAATACATGATGAAGGACTCCTTGGATTTTAAGCTGGTCAAGATCTATTATACAGCTGTCACTCATCACAATTCTAGTGCCTATTTACAAGGCAGAGTTGCAGCAGAAGCCTGCAGCCAGCCATTGTTTGTAGTTTCTCCAATTTTGAACTTTCTTGTGTGAAGAGAAATAGTTGCAGAGTTTCTCTGTGATTTATGCTCAGACGTTTTTCATCTGGGAACTCTTGAGAATTGTTTTAGCACTATCACACCTCTCTGATTCATTTTTCTCTGGGAAGTCATTTCTAGAAGGCCAAATTGCTGGGCAGAGACATATTGGGAGAAGGAGGGTGTTAGTGATGAAAGAAATAGTAACATTTGTTTCCTGATATAGATAGTGCTTTAACTGTATTTCTTAGTGATAGACCAATTTCAAATTCTGGTATCTTCTAATTCTCTAGGGGATGAGGCATCCAGTTCTGTAAAACATAATAAATATGTGGTATCTTTATTGTGTATTATTTAAGTTTTCTTATGTGCTGTAGGACTTCAGTGAACTGAGGTTTTAAGTTTTCCAGTTGGGTTTGCATCTGCTATGTACTATGTTAGAACATGACAGACAAGATGTGTTTGTGTGCCAAAAGACTACTTGGTGGTTTAGACACAAGACAGGAACTTTATTGCTGAAATTTGTTTTCTGGGATGTAGGTCCAGAAAAGAATTTGTCAGAGGGAGAAAGTGCCATAGTTATTCCATTTGTAGTCTGACTGAAAATTATGAAATATGTAGGGCCCTATTGTGGACTGAACTCGTCTTGATGCAGAAAGTACTCAAAGAAGAAACAGACTTATATAATGTTATTACGCCTGTTTGACACCAGAGTTATGAAGCTCACTGGCTTCATCCTTGCTTAATATAGTTGTGGCAAAAAGAGATTGCGTAGGCCTGATGCCCGTTTTTATCAAGGCTATTATTCTGATAGAGAATCTTACTGACTTTTTGTAACGCTGAAATGGAATGAAGGAGTCTCAGTAGAAATGAACGTTAAAGCTTTGGCAATGTATGTTTCTGCTATACGATGCAATGAAGGTATACATTTTTTAGCATTCCTTTTATTAGCAATAAAGGTTATACGCCAGCAGTAGTTGAGTGGAAAACTGAAAGCATGGATTTTAGACACAACTGTCTACCACTTAATACTCATTGTGAACACTTGGGGTGCAACAATCTTGTGGGGGCTTTTTTATGAGTTGAAATGAATCCTTCCTCGTCCTACGTATTGGCAACTTGTGTGCAGTAAAAGCTAATGATTCCCAAATATTAAAATTTAGGTTATAAATAGGAGATTTTCTTGCTGTGGTTTAAATTCTAGTCCATGCCCTAGAAGTTATTGACCTGGAGAGTGACACTGTTGTTACGTACATAATTGGCACACCTTGGATATTTTGTCTTGGTGACAGTTCTTTTGAAAATGTGGGTGCTCAGTCAGGTCCTTAAATAGAAAAATCCACTGAAAATCCAGAAAAAATCTGGTTTTATCATTAACAGAAATGGTATAGTTAAAACACGGTTTTTACATTCCAATAAATCTTTAGTCTCTTGCCTTCTTTTGACCTCCTAGGAAAACTGATCAAGGGATTCTACAGTAATACTATTGCAGCTGATAATTTAAGACAATGTCTTTATTTTCTGTGGAGCCTACTACTGACAATATTCAGAACGGATGGTACTGTGGTTCAGATCAATAGATATTTTCTTTTAGTGCTGATTTAGCTTTGACTGGAAAGGAAAGCAATTAAGTCAGGCGTGGAGAATTTGTAAGTGTGCATATATGTATTCATGGAGATGGCAGTTAGATGACCCACTTTTCATGATAGTATTGAAATAGTAACATGTTTCAAGTAAATATCAAGTGCCATCCAAACAGTTACCATAGTGATGATAAAAGAAATTTAACTTCAGTCAAATGAATATTCAGTTAATCCAGTTAATTTCCACAAAGGTATTGTACGCTCATTTCCTACTGGTATTTGATGATATTCAAGCACAGATTTTACTATAGTTGGCCGACATTTTTTTTTCTTCTTCTTCTTTAAAGCATTTTTTGTGAAAATACCTTTGTTGAACATTGGCCAATTGCACTGTTACTTTAAGACAATGTTCAATATTTATTAGTTTTCTATATCTTTATGAAGCTAGATATCCAAGTCAGTAAGAAGAGAATGCTCTACGGATCCTGCTTAGGGAGGAGTTACAGCCTGACCTCATTTGTTTGGAGAACAGCAACAGCACAGGACTCAATTTGCAGTTGAATATCTCTTGTTTTCTAATGTTTGAGAATACTGTCATGTACGGATGAATGGACAAATTCTAATTGATTTGTTTAAGATTTCCCTGGAAATTTCCTGTATAATCTTGGTTAGGCTTCTATTCTTAAGCTTGCATATTCACCTTTCTTGTGAAACGCATAGCTTGCGCATGCTATGTGGATTTAAATATCCTCTGTTCAGGATAAAGGCATTGCCTGTAAGAAGAATGTGTTAGAGATGGCAAGAAGATGGATCTGTCTTCTATGGAGTTTTTACACCCCCCCCAATCTTTCCTGGCCGTTATTCCATTATTACAGGATGATAATGAACAAAGTATTTGGCCAGCAATTGTGTCATTCAACAGTGCTGGTGTCTAACAGTGATGTATCTGCTTCCCCCCCCCCCCCCCCCCCCCTTATTTAAAGATCTTAAGCATTCAAAATTGTTAACCCAAGCAGCATCTATTACCAAGCTTCACAGAAAACTGACTGAAATGGAGTGGCTGTGCTCAGTTATATGTTGATTTCAGAAGGGGAAAAAAAAAAAAAAAAAAGATGGTGCTTCAAGTACAGTTTTTAACACAATTTGTCCAAAACCCCAATGCTCTTTTTTACTGGTTGCTCTTCTCCATTGTCTTGATTATTCTGATCCATGTAAATGGATGAATTTCATTAGAACCTAAAATAAAATAAGATCCAAGTCTGATGTTAGCCAGAGTCTGGTAGTCAATAGACTGTTCACAAAGCTCTTTCACAGCAATGAATAATGTTTACATTTTTAACAGCAAAGGGTTTGTGTTTCTGGAATTAACCCAGTAGGCTACAACTGTTGCAATTATAGCCTAAAGTTAAGGTCTTGCTTTTTCCAGGTTCTGCAGTAGTGTCCAGTACTTCAGGGTTATGCAAATCTTCACTGGGTTTTGGCTTGCATTTAGATTAAGCTAGTAGAAAACAGCAATAAGCGTGGGATTTGATACAGTTTTGGGGCTTTATTTTTTTTGTCATCTTGTTTTTTATACAAGAGCTTATGGAGCTTTAGAACAAGAAGCTGTTATACTGAAACCCATTTGGCAGCACTTCAGTTTTCCCTTATGTACTTCCAGATCCCTAAAAGGGCCAAGTGTATCCTGGTACAGCACCAGTCCTGTAATGGTCTCCTGTGATGATGAATCTGTGCCTGTAAAGTTGATGATTACATTCCTTCTGAACTACTTCAGTTCTTAATGTTGCTTATGTTTAAAAGCACTGAGCAATTATTGAGTAGCCTCGTCTCACCTGAAAGACCAGAAATGTACGTCTTAATGAAATATAAAGATAATTCATGAACTGCAGCAGACTGCAGGATCTTTCCTTGAGACGTGACAGCTGGAAGGTAGGACCACTTTGAGGGGTGTCCTTGAAGTCTCAACAAGGGATAAAGAGGTGCTGTTAACCAGGGAAGGTAACAAGTTGGTTTTTTTTCTGTTCTGTGTCACACAGGAAACTTCAGCAAGCCTGTGCCTATTGCTATGTGTTACTATACTCCTTTAAAAACAGTGGATTTTGTTAATGGTTGCTACTAATGATAAATGTTTATTTCCACTTTAAAAAGGAATACCATTGCTGCTGTCTTCAGAATGTCCTTGAGTACATTTTTAGTGTGACTTTAATCAAATGTCATTTTAACTCTAGTCCTATTCTGCAAATCTCTAGTGAAATTCTATTAATTTTCAATTAAACTTCAAGTAAACCAATTAGCATTTTCATTTCTATAGAGCAACAAAGGCAGAATCTGTAATGAGTCTATCCAGTTGCTCACAGAGGAATAAATGGTCTGGATAGATTTCTTCAGTGTATCTTTCTCTGAAACTTTGTCAAGTATATTACCTTTATCATTTTCTCCTCTGCTTTAGGCTCCAAATTGGATTTCTTGTGGTGTACAAAACTGTATTCAGCCACTTCTTTCCTTAAGCTGTATTCCAGTATTCTTTCTGCTTTCATTGCAAATCTTTAATATTGCACCAGTGTGTTTTTACCAAAGTCAAAACGGTGATTAGCTGAGGCAGGCACTGTAAAACCCTTCTTGTCCTGAACAACTTCAGGACCTCAGTTTGACAGGAGGCAGGAGAAGGAATTTTATCTTTTCATTCTAGATACGTGAATAGAAGTGTCTGAATTATCACAGCTGGAAACAAACTCAGTCCCAGATTGTTTCTGTCTCCATCCAGTATTTCATCCTCTATTCCACTTTCCCTTATTGCTACCTCCTCCTCACAGACAGACGTGATCCCTGCCCTGAAGAGCTTCATTATAAAGAATATATAGTCCCTGAGAGGGAATCCTGGAGTTCTTCCAGGGTGGGTATGGTATCATAAACTTTCATCATTACTTCAAGCTGCAGCTGTCTGTAGTGGTCTGCCTCTCTTTTAATGTTGTGCTCGTCTAATTGTTGGGTGCTGTAGTCCCCTACCCTCGCTTGTGCCAGCTCTAGTGCTTCTCTGACCCCGTATAGAGCTGTTGGAGGTCAGTAAGCTTAGTAGAAAGCTAATTACTGTTGGTGGGTTTTTTTTTTGTTGTTGGGTTAGTCTTGTGCCAGGTTAGCTGTATGAAATGGATCCGCTTAAGCTGCTGTGGAACTGCAGCTCAAATTAGCGTTGTAGCCAAGCTGTAGTTCTGCTCGTCTCTTCCAATATCCTTTAAACATGAAAGCGTGAGAGAGACTCACCCTGGCTAAGTTACATACCGAACATAAACTCCGGAGTCAGGAGGCTGGTCTGCTGAGGTTCCCTCGGTAGCTGAGAGAGGACTGTGCTCTCCGAGGAACACTTAGAGCACCTCAGGCAGAACCTACTGTGAAATCCTAACGACAGAGCTAGTTTCACTGAGCGAAGAGGATATCCACAAAGCCCAGCCACCTAGTTCAAATAATAAAGTTATTTCTGCTTACAGCAAAGAGATTTGGCTCAACCAAGTATAAACCAGACAGCCCTGGGCTTGCAGAAGCACGAGCAGCTCCGACCACTAGCCATGACCACAGAACAGGAGCCCATCTCTCGCAGCGCTGGTGCCGTAACAGTTTTCCATGCTGTCGTCCTCTTTGCCAGACCACCGTGGGCGTTGGCTTGTTGAACACCTTCCTCTCTTGTTTTTGTATTATTTTGCTGGTAATATGAACAAAGTGAGTTTCCTCAGCTGTCAGAAAAGCGCGAGTACGCAACATAGGCTTTTGTAATAAAGCTGTTATCTCCAGCAGAAGCTGGCACAGAACACGTTTGCCTCTGTAATTTGGATGCTTCAAGGCGTTGTGCAGTGTTCAGAAGCAGCTGTGTCTCAGGACAAATCCCTAACTAAGGATCCCCTGACTGTTTCCCAAAGCATTCATGAGTTGGGAAGGGGAGAAGAAATAATGTGGGTTATGTTTTGGCAGGCTTTACAAGTATAAGGCGAGAGCACCTCCGCTGCGTATCTGTTGCTTTGGTGTGTCAGGCCACTTGCAGTGAGATTTTTTGCATCCAATTCTAGCTGGAATGCCTGACAGTGTGTGTATCTAATGTGTGAAAGAGCCTTATTCACCTGAAGAATGGATAAAGGGTTAAGTTACTGGACTTAAAAATTGGGAAGCCTTGCAGCTGGGGCTGGTGGTAGTGCCTGTGGAAGGAGCTAGCTCCCATGGCAGCTGGGTGGGAGGCAGGCTCCTTCCCTGTGTTAAAGGCTAGTGCCTGGGACAGCTTTTGCTTTGCTTGGCTGTCTGGTTTATAGTTAGTGAGGATAAATCTCTTTTTTTTTTTTTTTTTTTTTTTTTTTTTTTTGTGAGGGGTCGCTGCTTTCCGCTCTTGCAGAAAGCCTGTCTGTCAGAGCTGAGGAGCTGCTGTGCCGTGTGGGGCCTTCGTCGGGTTTTGCTCCGACCTCTGCGGGACAGTTGGTGGCAGCACCTGAACAGGAGAGAGGAAACCTGCAAAAAGGTATTTTCTGAAGCCTGGGAGCAGAGGTATTGCCTTTCGGTACTCTGCACCGGGTGTGATTAGCAGGGGTTTGGTAGCGGTGTGGGGGGGGAGGCCGCAGGGGTGGCCTGTGGGGGAGGCCTGAGCCGGTCGCAGCCGGTTCCAGCCGGCCCGGCAGCAGACAAAATGGCCGCACTGCCTGCCTCAGGCTTCAACTGCTGGAGGGAGCACACGGCAGCTCAGCGAAAACGGGTTTGAGACAGGGCAGGAGGGGTCCGGGCAGGGGACGCGTGAGGTGATGCCGGAGGAGAGGGGGGGAGGCAGAAGTGGAGGTAGGGGAGGGAGACACAAAGGGTGAGGTGCTGGGAGCGAAGCTGCGCTGTTTTCGCTAATCGCTTGCTTAATTCTTGGTTGTGTCTATTTTTCAACACCACAGCCAGTAATTAAAAGTTTATGCTAATTGGTAGTAAATGAGGTGAAATTCCCTGACTTGAGACAGTTTTGCCTGTGACACTAAGATTCAAAGATGGGGGGGGGGGAAATGTGGTGCCAAATACCCCTGTGAGGTTTCACTGTTTGCAGGTGTAAAGGTAAAGTTTTCAAAAGCTCCTAAACAAGTCTCACTGTGTTGTGCAGGTTTTTAAGGTGCTCAACTTCTTAAAATTTTATTTGTCTATGCTGTCAAGAACCTAAATACTCATAAACTGTAAAACGTTTGTGTCTGAGGTGAAGTCCTCACTGTGTTTTGTTGAGCCAGGCTGTGACTGAAAGAAATGGCATTTTACTGAGACGGCATTTGGCCCTTCCGCGTTACAGTCCATGCAGACCGTCCGGCAGAGTAGTTAAGTGCCCATAACTTGTAGAAATAGGAGAAATCACGTTAAAGTAAATAGAGCAAAGAATGTGTGTGTTTGGGGCAAGAGGGGATTTTTACAGTATTGTTTCGCTATTTAAGGAGAGAACAGTGGGGTGGAGAAAATCCAGACGGCCTGTTGCTATCCCTAATAACATACTGAAAGATAAAATGCAGCAAAGATGTAATCCAGCCAAGAGGTTAGGCGGATTAGCAGAGGAAGTACAGCGATTGGTTGGCCGGGTGTCTGTCTTGAAGCTTGGAAAGCAAAACCAAAGAGCAATGAAAACACTTGATTGAGTCTTTCTGATATCTGAGGCAAAAGGATGCACCAAAATGTAAAGCAGTGTGTGGCAATGATACATGGGCTCTGGTGTTGAGGAGATGTGACTGACTGCTAATGAGCCAACAGTCACTGCGTTGTTCCACACGATGTAAGTGAAAATCTTCCTGCTCAGCACCTATGCCCTGGGGCAGGCATCCAAATGACATGCAAGTGGGCAACATGACAATCAGTGAGCTATTCTAGGTGGGTAATACATGCTGAGCATAATAAAATTGAATCCACATCTTGGAGGTTATGTGGGTCTTTCTGATGACTCCATTCCTGAGGTAATGTTTCAGTTTTAAGGTATCAATCAAATCATTTAAAGATTTCTTTCTATTGTTATCAAAACTATTAAGTAGCCTGATGAGACAAAAGGTGGAACATGTTGAGCTAAAGGTTTAGGTTGAGCTAAAGGTTCTACATTTCATGTTAGTTTTGCCCACGTGACTATGTTAGTCTGAGTTCAGTCTCACTGAAGCGAAAGACTCCTGAGTTATGCCACTGTGAATGAGAACAGCATCCTTTTTTAAGAAAGAAGTTCTGTGCAAATCCTTTTTCATTTTCTTTTGACATTTTGTTGCAGCAAAAATGCCTATGCAAGGTTATTAATGCTACAGTTTATAGGATTGACCTTATGTTTGACGGAAAGCCATTCTCAATTCAGAGTTACTTTTGGGTCACATTTCTTTGTATGGTACATGTTAAGCTTGAAGGAAGTTGGTTTTCTTTTTGTTTTTTTGTTTGTTTGCTTGCTTAGGAGTCCTAAGCACTTAGCTCATTTCTGCCTGACAAGTCTTAGTTGTAAAGAACAGAATGCTATATTCTATGAACTGAAAGGAGTTTTGAAAATCTTAATGTGAATGTTTCCATTATTTTAATAATAATATGTGATATTATGTTGTGTGATATGAAAATATGGAAATCGAGCATTATGTGGGAAAACTGGGACAATCCTAAGGTGTTCTCTTATACTTTTGGGGTTATATTCTAAGGGTTTGGAAGTAAGATAAATCTCTTTTATTTTGATTTTGAGTAAGCAGTGATTACACCTAGATGCATTTCAGTGCTGCTCCTGAGATCTTGATTCTCCTAAGCTGTCTCTAGTCCACTCATTTTTATTAGAGCAGAGTTGGTACAGGATGCTACACTTTGGGTGTAGTCATGATTCGTGCTTACTTTGTCCTAAAGTAGGTGTTGACAGAAGGTGCATCACAGGAGAGGACTTGGCTCTGGGTGGCTTTTGCGTTTTAACAGCTGAACCAACATGCCTTACGTTTTAGATTATGTATATAGTGAAGCATTTTAAAATGATGGCCTTGAGCAGACTAACAGCATTGCTGTGACCTCTGGTATTTGGAACTATCGATAATAATTTGGGAGTTGCTTTGTGGTCCCCTGATGAAAGTGAATGTGTAATTAGATATTTGAATTAATTATGTTGCACTTGAGTTAAGATGCCAAAAGGCTAAATGAGTCCCCCAGGGGCTCATGACAAGTTGGTGGCAGAGCTGAAAATAAAACACAAATAACTTCCCCTCCGTGCCTTCCCTTAGCCATAGGAAAAAAAACCTGGTAATTGCTCTTACTTTACTTTTTTTTGAGGAGGGGCCATGTGTTCCAAAGTACAGGCTAGGCAAAATGCCAAGCATTGAAGAAAGAACAGCTTTGCCTAAGCAGTATTTGCTTTTGGTTGTCCTCAGTGTTTTTCTGTCTGTCTCCCACAGACTGAGAGGGCATGCTTTTCAATGGAAAATGTACAGTACGGTCAAAGAGCTGAAGAGCCTATAGAGAGCTCCATTTGCAAATTCTTCGTTGAAGGTAAGTTATATAAATATACTTCCGTAAATCAATTTAATTTCTATAATTGAGGTGACAAATTGGAGAAAACAACCTAGTGACAAACTATTGTAATTATAGAAAATCAGCCAGTCAACTAATTGAAGTAACAATCTATCAACAAAATTTATGTACTTAAACACCGTGCTACATACAGTAATTACAAGGGTAAAGCCGGTGAAATGTTGTCTTCCCCTTTACAAGGGGAAAAAATAAGTGGAAGTCTGAACTTTTTAAGGCTCTGTTTTTAGAAGTTGTGTAAAAGTAAGTTTGTGTCATGCTTTTGTTGCTGCTTAAAGCAGTCAGCTGTGGGCAGAAACTCTCTGAATGTTGGGTGAGATCTTAGAACCAGTGCACTCTTTGGAAAGGAATTTTTATTTGGTTTGTGGTCCAGTAAGAATTCTTGTGACATGAGTTTTAATAGGTTGTGACGAGTGTATCTTCTGTTGATGTACAGTGTTTTTCCCTAGATGTACATGGAATACTGTTTTCCGAGCAGCAGTAATCATAGTTAATTATTATTAAAATTGGTCAGTTATTAATTATTACTATACTTGGATCATTTTGAGTAAATAAGGTCTTAATTTGTGTTCACGCAGAATTTTTTTGTGCTTATCCCTAACACAAGGAAAAATGAGTGGGAGCAGAGGTGGTTCTGCTTAGCTAGAGTTATTTTTGACATAATGTATAATTATGTCTGTAATTCCATTTAGTACAGTGCAAATGCAGTAAAAGAGGCTAAGTATAAGCATGACTTCCCTTGTACAAGTATCCTAACATTCTGACACAGTCATGGAACGCAAGAGGTGGAGTTTTTACCCTTTGGGCTTGTGCCCTACTCTACCAGTAGGCCCCATCAAGAACATTAAGCCCATTTGCGCAATGAAACAGCATTACTGATTTAAATAAGGGTGCAAAAGTGAAGGAAGAACACTGCTACTTTACCTTTGGACTGCAGAGCGTTTCTCCACAAGAATGCTAGGGAAGAAATAGCCTTTACTGCAATGTTAACAGAAACTGTGCCGCTGATAATGCTCTGTGTAAACACTTTGCAAAAAGCTGGTGGTATAAATAGCAGAGAAGTAAAAAAAGCACATGGGGACTTGTTCAGATTCCCAGCAGCTAGAATTTTCATTATCTTTACAACACAAACCAAGACAGTATCAAAGACAATGCCAAGACACAGTCGCCATGATAAAGCATTTATACACGTGTTCTTTTCTTGAAAAACGGTGCAAAAGAGAGAAGAGATTATGAACTTCAAAGAGCTGCCTTTAAGCTAGGAATATTTATACACAAGCTGTCAGAAAACTATTTTTCCCTGGCTAACATAGGAACAATCTTCACTTGAGCCAAGTCTCTAAATGAAAGCTAGGGCAATACGCAGCCTTGAAACTTTGCATTGAGTTTTGGCAATTAGACAGTTGGGATGGCACTGATGTCAAACATCATTAATATAGTAAATGTATGCATGTGTGCAACAGTTGTTTCAGATGCTGCAAGTATGTTGGTACATTTGCTTTGCTGTCCAGATACATGTATCACAGCGACAAGCACCGATAACAGAGGTTATTTTGAAAGACTTCAGAGAAGCACAGGTAAACTGAGGTGGTTCATTCTGTAGGTGTTTCTCATTCTTCTTTAGGAAATTGCCAGTAAAGGAAGGAAAGGCGAGCAAATTGAAAGCTAGGATAGATGATGTTGTTCTTCCTTTGCCAAAGGAGAGCAGTTAAGAGGAATTCAGCAGGTAGCTGAGACTAGGGCAAAAGTCGATCAGATCAGAAGTGTAAGGATAGCTCCAGACTGTTGTTCTGTTGTTCAGCCCCAGCATAGGTGTAACATTGGTGCCTCTGGAGTCTTTAAAAAGCAAGAAAGTGTGAGGGCGGTTTTTTTGCTTGGTTTTTCTTTTTTTTAGTTTTGCACGCCTGGAGCATTACGCGTTGAGAATGTAGCAGGTAGGCCAGTCCATTCTGGGTGTTTTATAGGATGATATATCTTGCCACATGATTTGGCAAGAAGCAGGTTAAATACATTCAAAATACAGTCAGCTTTCCTCATGGCTTCAAAGTTACATGGTTGTTTTTTGCAGGGAGGGGATTTTTAGTCATTGAATGCCTGATTGAATGTGCTAGAGGTGTCAGTTTTAGGAAGGGTTTTTTCTGTAATTCTCCAAACATTTTTGCAAAGCAAAGTCTATCAAAATGTAATCCCCTAAGGAACTGAAAACCAAAGTAAAACATAGCATTCTTTGATTAACTTTTCCAATGGAAGCAGAATTAAGCCACTGCCCAACACTTTTGCATATGATTTTATTTAAGACTTCTGAGCTAATTTTACTGACCTTATTCAGTATTTCATTGCATAACCAGTTCCACTTAAATCAGTAGTAGCGTATGGGCATTCAAATTTTTTTCTGATGTATTTCTTAGTCTTGAAACATTCACATCATAATTCTCTTTGTCCTTGTATTTAGTACATGCAAAGTTGTCATGAAAATGTATTGGACATTTTGAGTGATTCTTTGCTATAACATTCTTCTCTCACTCCCTGGCACAACTTGGCTTGCTCTCCTCTTCGTGATAAGATTCATAGTTGGAAACTTTTTGTGGTCTATGTGTTTATTTTACCCTCACTATTTTTGATATGTATCTGCAGAGAGAAATGGGCAATGTGTAGCCATTCGGTAAAGGCTGAATCTTATTTTAGTAAGAGTTATGCAAACGCATTTAACTTGTTTACTGAACAAACATATATTCACAAAGCTTTGAGTTATACTGTTGACTTCTACTACAATGTAAAGGGGAAATGAAGACAGGGATAAAAGTGGGAAAATAAAAAAAGGAGGGATGATAAAAGTGCCATTTTTTCTCTTAAGAACAAAGCTGTTTTACACTCAGCCACAAACCCCATCTTTCTTGGTAATATAGATATTTAGAATGATTTAAGAATACTTTAGCATTTTAGGATTGCAGGATTTCTGAAGCTATGCACTTTTTTGTAGGGCTTTGAATAGATGAAATACTATCTTAGGTATTGTCCTCCATTACTGTACTATCTGAACAACTCTTAATCTTTAACGTACTTACTCTGACAACACCTCTGTGAGTTACAGAAGTTCTATTATCCTTTTCACAAGTGAAGAACTAAGGAACAAAATGGTTCAGACAGAGATTTTCTTTTTAGGCTCCTTACCTTGATTTGAGTGAGAACTATGTTATCTAAGTGTTTTCTCTGTTTGCATTTAAGTTTGTGAGTGGTGCAGTGCTAATTGGGGCAACATCTAAATTCCTTAAAGAAAAAAAAATAGGAAGGTCAGTGAATAAGGAATGTTTGGGTAAAGTCAGGGAAAATGAAATGTTTTGTTTTTAATACATGGTAAGAATTAATCCTTTTTGCAAAAGGTAAATAGAATCTGAACTGCTTTTTAGAGGAACTAATTGGGAGTTTAGGGGGATTATATGACATGAAGCCTGGGATAGCACATCGACACCTTTTCCTTCAAATTCTAAAATAATTTTAAGTGATTTTTCTAAATATAGAAGGGGGAATTGAAAACTCTTAAGTAGAGGCACATATCACTTTAGGTGATCATTCTACTAGGCTTTAGCTGGCTTTGTGTAGGGGGGGGAAAAAACCCGCACACTCCTCTAGTACCCAGATGTAGTAAACCAGTCTGTGATCGACCTAGACTGCCTGAAGTGTGTGCTGAGATTTGTTGGGCTGGTGAACAAAATTGAATCTCCATTTATGTGGTTATTCCCTAGAAGTAGAACCTGCATGGTTTGGGCTGCTGTCCTGCAAACATGGCTTACAAAGCTGCCAGGACGGAAGTGTAGCCACTACCCTTCCCTCTTCCCCAGGTGAGCTGGCACCTCTTTAAAACAGCTGTACAAATATATTAATTTTTTCTCCTACCTTTGTCTGTCATATAATTGGATTGTACATTCCTGATGGAGCCCTGATTTTAAGTGTGATTTCTTATAACTAATAAACTGTATAACCGGCTTATGGTTTTCATTATACGTGGTTTGAACTTTATGATTTTTTTGACCCAGAAACAAGAAAGCTTATAGCAACGCCTGAAGTCTTTGTGCAGTGTATTACTTCAGAGTCCCAGGAAGACATTTTTTTCCCAGGTCAGCAAATGCTTGTAGGTTTTGATAGATATTCTCAATTATGTCTCCAAAAATGAATTATGAGTTGTGAAAGGAACAGAATATATACGCTTTTAAGTCTTTGGGGGATTCCACTGTGTAGTCCCAGAGCTGTTTTCAGAAAGGAAGGAAAAAAAGCCTTATTACTTGCACTAGTAGTACTGATGAAGGTTGATGTGGAGTGCATGTTGTATGTATTTGCAGGTGTATTCATGTTGACTGAAAATGGTTTATCAGTGTGTCTTTTTTTAAAAAAACAGTTTTTCATCAAAATGCAACTTCTTGAGGGAAATGACTTTTTATAAGCATACTTTGGTTTTCTTCAATATGAAGAAAAAATCCCAATTTACAACATACCGACACTGCCCCTGCAGTACCATTTGGTGTCATCTTGCATGTGTCCAGTGAGTGTGGGACTGACTGAGACTCCAGAACTTGGATTTCTACTGCAACCTATGCTAGGGCTCTACTTAGAGTTGTTGATCAAGTCAAATTACTTGGGTTTATTTTTGTATTTATTTAGTGGAAAAAATGAAATTGATTTCTTTAGTTGCTTTGAGATTCACTCACAAATGTTGTATCCATTGGCTATTTATGTATCTATGTTCTCTATAATAAACTGAATAATCACACATGCAGGTAGTAGATAATAAATTACACTATGATGATTTGTTGTGGCTTTTTTCAAGGGATTCTGAGAGGTCTAAGCATCAGATTGCCATGCATTTTCTGTCATAATTGGATGCTTTATTTTTCTTAAGAAACCTCTGTTTTCATGCACAAAAATTCATTTTTTGTAGAGATGAGATGTCATCGAAAAGGTCTCTTGTAGGTCAGTCAGACTGTATGGGATGACTTAATTCTCTTTTGCTGGTGAGACTATTTTGTAGATTCATACCTTTATGTTAAGTAGGTAATGTAATATCCTAGTTAGCAGTCAGAGAGAGATGCCAATACTCAAAGACTTGTCTTACTTTGTGGGGCTTTCCTTGAAATTTAGATCAATCTAATGCTGGGAGGAAGGGGAAACCAAGCTGCTTGTGGCTGAGAGAAGGAAAAAGGCTAGTGATATCAGCTGTTCTTTATCAGTGGAGATAAGATGATCCCCTTCACTATTATCTGTTTACTTTCTGTCTAATTTGCAGCCCCTTTCCTGTTGCTGAAAATCAGCCTTTGGCTTACAGCCTATGGACCGCCCCCCCCCCCCCGCCCCCCCGCTGCCTTCTTCCACTCAGGTTGAATTTTTGTTCTTGCTACTTTCCTCTCCACTGTTTTCACTCGATGTGCATCTTTTATTGGTCTGTATCTGTCCAAGGAAAATGCAGTTCTGTAGCCAAATTCTTACTGGTGATGGACAGAGTTGTGTGTCTTCAGCTTTTGTGGTCAGGATCTTCCAACCTGGAAGAACTTGAAAGAAAAAGTCCTTGATCTGTGAAACTTAGGACACTTTAAGTGAATCA
The DNA here is from genome assembly GCF_026419915.1 of Harpia harpyja. Lineage (NCBI taxonomy): Eukaryota > Metazoa > Chordata > Aves > Accipitriformes > Accipitridae > Harpia > Harpia harpyja. Next base: position 42,862,041 of record NC_068952.1, read on the forward strand.
GAGCTTCCAAGAGCCTTTATTATTTTTAATATTTTGGCTTTATGTGTCTATGAACATTACTTTTTTTTCTTCCTATACTTTCAATGCAGCAGGAGGAAAAAATAAAATATGGTCCTTCTAAATAAAATGGTAGCAATTGAGCTTACATTATTTGTGCAAGCCACAGTCTGAAGTTGAAGTACTATATTGGTTTTAAACCAGCTAGTGTCTTATGTGGAGATTAAGAGAACTTGAAGTGGAGCGACAGTTAAGGAGCACAGTTTTAACAGCAAAAGGTGATTTTTATGAGGATTTATTTTACATTCCTAACACTTACTATACTGCTCAGTAGTGCAGATCATTTTGGCACTTTGCAGTTCCGTTAAAGGTACAGATTTTCAGAAACGAGAGTGTGTAGCGTGTGTGACAGTAGGCTGCAATTAAAACCTTGGATATTGAATGGTAAATGAGAAGAGTTGGTTTGGGGCATCAAAAGAAAGAATGCACTAAGTGTATACCTACTACTGAAAGCTCTTTAGTGCTTTTTGCCGTATTCACTGATTAGATCGAATGGAGTATATGTGTAATGTAATGACTAAGCACGCAGCCTGTTTGGTACTTCAACTAGCATTTTCTAAATGAAGTTATTTCTAGGCTATTCATGGTCCATGGAACAGTTACCTCCAGAGGAGAAAATAAAACATCTTGAGTGTTTCGGACAGCATCTTTGATACTACTGCAGCCAGGAAGTCTCATAATAAAATGTTTTACCTTAAACAAGGTGTGTGTGGGGAAACACCCAGAGACTAAGCTACCACCACAGGATCCTTCTTTGAGAAAATGTGCTATATTTTGGATTGGTTGCAACTGTATTTGTGTTCACAGGGTCACTCAGGTTTAACAGGAGCTGCGATTGCTCAATGTTGAGAAGAGAGTTTGGAAAGCAGTTTGAAATGCATAAGGAGCAACTGTATCAAACCCAGTAACATATGAGCATGGCTGTTGCTGCTCTTTGAAGCATTTTCCATTGATGAAACTGTCCAAAAATACCATGCATAGGGTAATGAACAGAACTAATAACCTGTTTTGCCCAAGGTTCTGTATGCAGCACCTGAATTTGAAGTTGCATGGTAATATGCTTGGAGGCATACTTTGGGAAGTTATACTGACTATAGAAAATATAGTAAAGCTTTTAAGCTCTGGGAGTTCATAAGTTTTCCCCTTGTCTCTTTATTCTGGCAGTAGCCATTTACAACTGCCTTTTTTAGCCACAGGAAATCCCTTCTCTTGAAGTGAAGAGGTATGTGAAATGTATTCCCTCTGAAGGAAACATCTGTGATTCTTTGTGAATCATCAGCCAGAAAGGGTATTGTATATGTTAATCAGCTTAACGATGTTAATGGTAAGGAATGATATTTATTTTCAGGTGGGAGTAGGTGCTGTTTGACACCTAAGGAAGTAAGATTGAGACTATAAATTATTGCAGACATCTGCAAAGACCTACCGCTATGAGTTGTCTTTTTGTTTCTGTTTAGCTGCTTGCCTGAGTGTGTTTAGATTTAAAAAAAAGGGCAAAACCATGCACATAAGTAAAGTCTTCAGTTAATCAGAATTTGATTACAATAAGAGCTCAGAAATCATCATACAGGGTTGTTAATTATTAGAAAGATGATGTTGTATGTTGAACTAATTGCAGTAAACAGCCCAGCTGGAAAAAAATTGTTCAGATTTTCAGCCACTAAACTGTATACTTTGAGCTTGTTTCTATCCCTGTCTGTTAATTGCTTCCTTGTTAATTTATTTCTTATTTTGTATTATGTAAATGCCTGACATTTACCACCTAGAAAAGTACATCATTGTCCTAGGAATTTTTTAGACACAGGAGAAAACACTGTTCTCTGAACGACTTCCTAAATATCTGTGTCATTTTTGTGTAGTTAATAGTATCCTTTTTATGTCTTGGGTATTTTAAGATACTATTTTTTGGGGCCTGTCTCTGTTTCAGGCGAAATCAACTGGCCCTGGCCACACACTGGGTTAGTGGTAGAACCAGCAAATGAATCCCTGATCCTGTGAGTCTCTGGAGCTTCTGGAAAAAAACCATTTCTTTCAGAAATCTTTGGGCCCAGGCATTTTTGCCTCTCCTTAAACACAGTCTTCCCTGCACTTGCCTTCAGTTCAGGATTGCTGGACTTCAAGATGATTAAAAATGCTATTTATGTATTAATCTTCACCTCTTCAGTAAGTAACAAAGTTCTCTGATGGATTATAAATTTCTGCCTCATTTTACTAGTGCCTAAGTGTATAAGCCTCTGATGTTGAGATGTAATGTTCAGGCTGAAATTTTACACCCCTCCTGAATTTTGACATAAACATGATCTGCCAGGAGTGAGACAGTGATACAATTGTTTATTTTATAACTTCCTGCATGGACGTTTTCACCTTATGTGAGATCACTGGACAGAGCTTAAGTGCATTGAAAGGTAAGTTGTTTCACACCAACTGTGAGGTATGCGTTTATGTGTATAGCATTGCGAAGGATCTCCCGTTAAGTAGGAATTTGTAGTGGTAGTACAATGGTCTGTGAATGTCTTTCCCTGTTCTAATTTGAGCTCTTGAAATAGGTTTAAGTAGTTCGTAAGCCTCTTGTTCCTCTGCCAGGGGTTTGTATTGCAAATAAAAAATATTGGTGGGGTGTGGGATGCTAGCAAGAAATTTGAAGGACAAAGGTTTAATTCCTCATGACTTTGTGCATTTCGCTTAAACTATGACTTTGCTGGAAGCTGTATTAGAAATACTTTCTTGCAGTGTGAGGATATGGACATTGTAGCTTTGAAGCTGGATACAACACAATTGTACTTTTACCTGGGTTGCCTGATGGACCCCCCTGAGGCTGCGTAGTCTCTTAGCTCCTGCAAAGTATCATAGTAATGTGAAGGTTCAACACCTGGTGCTTGAACAATGTCAATTATGTCTGTGTGGCACTGTGGCATATTGATACACCTGGAGTCAGGTATAAGACTTGTTTTTGGGTAGAAGAAATACTATGCTTTTTCACCATTGTGATTCAGAGTCCTCTTCATGTTAAGTAATAGATGGCAATATAAAATATTGAATCTGCTCATCTTTTATGACCTTGACAGTAATAAAAGATCCCCTCTATGTAGTGTTAGAATGTTGGAATATATATTCAATCTATCTCATAAAGTAGTGGATTTTTGCAGGTGTTGAATTTCAGTTTAGAAAAAATAGAAGTAAAAAGGAATTGGTTTTTTGAACCTTAAAATTTGATAGTCCAATTAAATGTTAAATCCATGTATGCATATGTAATTTGGATCAATAATTTAAGCCATTTCTGATATCAAAATGACATAGCCAGCATCTTTCAAGAGAAGGAATGGTATTGATTTACACAGTAAGTATGATTAAAAATCCCAACAAATAATTCAAATTTTGGTAGGGTCTGTTTGAGCTGTTTTGAATGTGCATCTTCTTGGGTTACAAGGAATGGAAGTATAAATAATTATTGATGTGGTAGTCTGTGTATTCATGTGTGCTGCTAAAAATCAGCTAAAACTTTTTGCTTTGATAATAAATTGTTCTAAATGGTGAAATGTTTTTAAGAGTTGCAATACACTCCACCAGGGGTGGAGTAGTGAAGCAAATTATTAATTGCATTTAGAGATGGAAAAATTTAGTATGCTTTATGTTGAATATTGATAGTGGCCAAGTCTTAAATATGAGATTGTGCAGCTTCATAGCTAGTGCTATGAACTGTAGCCTAAGATTTGGACTTGGTTTCCAGCTCTTCCGTGGAACTACTGGGTGACTTAAGGGAAGCCACTCCCTAAATCTGTTCAAATAGAAATTAAATGCTGCATAGCAGTTGCAACAACTCTGAGCTTAAACTAAGGAAGAAATTAACCCATTTCCCGAAGGGTATTTAGTGAAAGCTTTAAGATCTTTCCAGAGTCATTCCTAAAGGGGACTGAAATTCTTCACTGCTTGAGTAAAACTTTGAAGCCATGCAGTTTTCCCATATGGGTATTTCTTAAATTGCAGTCATGCTCTTTCATTGCAAGAGGAGTTCTTATGGGAGAATTGAATCTTAGTTTAGAATTGACCAACAGAGAGGTCCTTATTTGATGTCAGTTTAAAACTTACCTTGAGATAACACTAGAGAGGTAAATTGCCCTTCCCAAATATTGAAAGCAATGTAATGACTTGAAATAGGTAGCATGATGATATAACTTCTTTAATAATAAAGTAGACACGTTTTCATTATGTTTAGGCATAGAAACAAAATACTTTCAGCTTTTGGCTAATAGGTTGAAATTGTAAAGGGCCAATTGTGTGTGGCGCAGTGTCTTTTATATGGTTAAACATAAATTTTTGCAACTACGGATCTGTGACTGTAGGGAGAAAAATCAAGGTTTGGAGGGGTTGTCTGTATCCTTTTATTATGCTACTAATCCATCCAGTTCCTCATACCTATCTATCTATCTATTCATCCTGCCCTTATCTCAAGGGCACTTAAGCTTTTGTTGTAATCCATATGGACAGCCATAAACTCATAAATTATAATTTTGCAGTAAAAGAAGTACTAGAAAAATACCCATCAGTCTACCAGGTCTTTAGCTTCAGGCCTGAACCTGAAGTTTATTTTTTCAGTGAAACAGAACTGTATTAATAATGGTTCTGTTGCTCACTCTGCATGTTAAGGTGTGGGGGGTAAACACAGTCATACTTTAAGTTACAGACACTTAAAAGTCACACAAAATGACAAACAGGTTTTTTTGGAAATGGACATCACTGCTTTAATATGAAAAATGTTCATAGGCTATAAAGAAGTAATTCCAGTTCAGATATAATCTGTGAAGGGCCTATTAGTTTTTTGATTGCTAGGCCTATAGTAGGATTACACAGCAAGGCAGAGAGATTGTATTTGTCAAAAATGACAGAGTTTTTCCAAGAAATCCATACCGCAGGAGCTATAGAAGAATCAACTTAGTTTTCCATTATTGGAAAAACAGATTTATTAAGCATTTAGAGAAGTACTTATGTTACGAGATAAGGTTGGGAAGGACAGACCAATAGGCTAGACTGAAAGGTAGCTGAAAATGCATCTTTCTTTGAAAAGGGTAACAAAAGCTTGCTAAGTAAGTATGCAAATGCTGTATGACCGAGTATTAGCATCCTGTGAGGCCAATCTGCAGTATTGATCTAAGACTCGAAGATGTTGAGAAGAAAGCTGCAGCGTTTACTGGGCTTTGGGTGGACTCCCCAGGACATTGTATTCTGAGTGGTGGAAGTGCTGAGTTTGCCAGTCGGATGTTCCCAATGTCCTACGGTGCAAACATAAAATGTAGCAAATTGGGCAGGTGTGGATAATATAAAAATAGAGATAACTATGGTTAGAAGAGAGAAAGGAAGGCTAAGCAAGCAAGCTGATAAATACCAGTAGAAATCCTCCATTAGCTAGGTGGATTATTCTGTAAGTTGGGGAGGACAAATGACTACCTAGAAGGGTGGTGGTGGAGTTGGTTTTGTTTTTGTTTTCTTTTAAACAGAAGTTTGTCCTGTTGGAGTCTGAATTGCATGCTGGAGGGGAGAGCTGGAAGTCATAGCAGAAATGAAATGTGAACTCTCTCAACTTTGATCCGTGCGTTAGCGACTTGCCTTAGCTGTGTGAATAGATTTTATGAGAGATGAAAGATGGGACTCAGGGATAAGGCACTGAAATATCAGTGAGGTCTGGATTCGGGGATGTTTTTTGCTTCTGCCACAGTGTCTCCCAGTGTTTCTAGTAAATGACTTAGTTCTTAAAGGAGCTCCTGTGGTATTTATTTTTTCTGGCCCTTGTCTCATGTTTTCAGATGATGTGCTTTCAGAATCTTTGCTCGATATCTTACACTAATAATGTTGGTCTCTAGAAGAGACTGAAATACAGAAAATAAACTTGTTGAATGGATAAAGACGGCTTCAAGGATCACAAAGTGGCAATTAATCGAATAAAGATTTCGTGTGGTGAGGATGTACTGGTTACAATTGTTTATCTGGATTCCAAAGGCTGTTAATAAATGGCTAGAAATGGAGAGGCAAAATGAAGGAAGGACTAAGTCCTCAGGCATGAGGGTAACTCAGTAAGTGCTTGAGATCCTTATCCTGAAAGGCATTAAGGATACTCAGCTCTCACAGGCTTTTCATCTCTTTCCAGTTCCTGTAGTAGTGCTAGGACTGTATGAGTATGATGCAGTTGTTCGGGGAAGAACTGAAGAGTTTTAACGTATGCAATTTAAACTACTGAGGAGGTTTTGGATAGGAATGGTGCAGCAAGGGTAGAAAATGATGAAAACTACTTCTAACAGATGACACCCATCAGAATTTTGAAGTGTTTTCTGCAGGAAATGAGGAACGAAAGGGGACTCCTTGGATAACTGTGTAGGAATAAACTAGTTTGTGGTTTGACTCGTAGCATAATCGTGCCAAGACCAAGATGTACCAGTTAACTTCTGCCGAAATCCTTATAATGCCCAAGCAGTGAATTATGACTGTTTTATAGCATTATCTTCGTTGAGAAAAATTAAGTTGGGCTGAATGATCTTAATAAATACGCCTTTTCAAATGGAAAATACATGTAAATTCCAATGCATGCAGTTTGACTCGTGTGTCCTAGTTAGCGTAAACCTCATATCATGCCTTATGCATCTTCTTATCACCAGGCTAATAGGGAAGACAATGTGTTCTTACAGGAAATCTTGTGTATGTATATGGATTTTTTTCCTCTCCTGAGAAGAACAATAATTACGTGGTAAGGAACATTTGCTGAATGCATGTACCTGTATTACAGATGTCATAAATAACAGTTATGTAATAGCATTTGAAATGCGCATTTCACCCATTTTTATGAACTTCTGCATGGAACAGAAAATGTAAAGGCAATATTTGGGAACTCAAATAAGATACGTGGAAGAAGGAAACATTGGTCAAAGTGTCCCAAATAGCCTCTTTGAGCTTCATGGGTGAATACCAGCCTGTGTACAGAGCCAGCCAAATGCATCTAATCACTTTATTCAGACTTAAGCTGATGGTATGCGGACCGAAGCCAGGATAAATTCTGCCCTACAGGGTGATCTTCATAGTTTTTCACTGGATTAAACTGCAGAAATTTCATTGATTATTTTGCAGGAAACTAACTCTTCTTATGTTACTGGTAAATGAAACAAAATTTTGCATTAATGCCTTTGCTAGAAAAGTCAGAACACAGAAAAATATTTATGTATGATCTGCATACTGTTTGTCAGTTATGTCTCTATAGGTGGCAAGGTCATTAAACATTGTCTTTTGGCTCAAGGTAGAGTGGAAGATGCTATCAACTTGAACAAAACACACCCCCGTGTTCCCCACAAAAAAACCCAAACCCCCACACCTGACAAACTACAGAAATGCAATCAGGCTTGCTTATCCCTTTGAGAAAAATGGGTTTATTAAATCATAGATTAAAGATAGGGAACTGTTGATTTTATCTCTCTCACAGACAAGATCCAATTTAGCTGCTAGAGAGCTGAACCTGAAGAGAATTTTGTTTATTTTCTTCACAAATACATAGCTAATACTTAATTTGCAAAACATGTCCTCTGTTATGTTCCTTTTCAAACCTTTTATCTGTCATGAAGATTATGGAAAAATGTTGAGATAACTTGTTGCAATTTTATTCAGCCTCTGGAAGCAACCTAGGCTTTTTGAAGGTCAGCAGTAGCTACAGGTGTCTAATTTCAGAAACTTAAAATGGGTTCTGAATGCTCAAACCCTCCTGGCTTTGCTGGAGCTTCTGCATCAAGTGTGTAACTCCTATTTTTTAAAAATCTCTTAGTAGCTTGCTTGTATAACAGAGCTTACTGAAGGACACCTGTAATCTCCAAACTCATGAAACTTTTCATGGGACTCCCAAGGGCCCTGCTGTTGCAGTGGAGATGGACAGGGAGAGAAAACTATGGTGTAGCTTATAGACCACAGGAACCTGGGAAACTTATTACATATTGTACAAATAAAATTTATTTTATTTATTTCTCTCAGCAGTGAGAAACCAAATTCTCCAATGCAATTTTTCTCTTTTATCAAGTTTTTGGTAATATTTTACCGTATTTGGTATTTCATTGTATGGTTGAAGACTCACAGAAATAACTCATGCAGTGAGTTTAGAAGACAGTGTAACTATGTTAGTTCAGCAGACCTATTTATATAAGCATTTCTGTTTCCCTCATCATTGCACTAGCAAAGTGCGTTGCAAATACTGAAGAACTCTATGAGGTGGGAAAATCGTTACTTCCATGTGACAGATACGTAGCTGAGATAGGAAGAAGTTAGTGGCTTGTGTCTGGATATAGAAGGTAACGTTACGTGGTGAACTCACATTGAAATTTCATTGTTAACTCTGATAATGCCCTTTGAATTTCCCTGTCTAAAATGAGGACTCTAGAATGGAAACACTCTACTGTAGCTCATTAGTGTGAGCAGAGAGTGGTTGCTCGTTCTGCTTTAGCATATAGTCTGTGGAGTTATTTTCTCACACTACTTAAAATACTCTGGATTCCCTTAAATGACGAATGCTCTGGAACAGGGAGCAAATTGAAGCATAATAACATGTCAGTTAGAAATGAAACGAAGTGAAATTAAATACAAATAGAAATATCATTTATTTTAAATGAAAAATAAAAAGGGCTAAATAGTTCCATGAGGATATGTTTGGTAAAATGTTTCAGTTTAGCTTGTTCATCTGGTATAAATAATAGCATGTTCCTCCCTCCAACCACCCTGCATTACAGAAAGCACTGTCAGATACTGCAATCAGATGTATGTAAAAGAGCTGCTTTTAATTTCCTGTCAATTATTCAGTTGACTGAATCTGTTGTTTGTAATTTGATATCTGGGCGTCTACAGATCTGCAGTAATTCAGGTTAGATGTTTGCCTGTTCAAATGAGAGTAGATGCCTTGACATGGGGAAATTGGACATGTGTTGGATTTTGTTTGGCGTTTCATGTTTGCCATACTTGTGCTTCTCAAAGCTAATACTGTGTTGTAGGATAGATTTTTCTATTCTAATGGTGATTTTTGCTTGTATGTGAGGCAAACCATCTGGGACACCGAACACTTACCCTTTCTTATATTATTGTGTGTTTTTGTCTGTTTCTGTGTCCCCCCTGTCATCCCCCCCGCCCTTGGAAAATAGGCTTGCTTGCTACTGTTTGTTTAGGTTATTGTTTTTACTTGCTGCAGTGTAAATTTAAAATACTAAATACTAAAATAATAGTACTTTGTTGAATAGTTGTGAGTACCCATCCATCTTTCGCACAATGTCCCCTGCAATAATGGTCCCATGCATCCCAGAATGTTATGCTACTGGTGTGTTTGGGATAACCAAGTTGTGGGAAAGGTGGATGGTGTGAATCAGTGTCTGCATGGTAAATCACATTTTTGGGTCTTTGTGGGATTGAGATCTTGATTTGTAAACCCTATGCAATACAGGTGAGCTCTACCGATGTGCATATACAAACCCATATGCAAAGGTAGCCAGGTCTTGGCTGGGACTTGTACATGCTTCTTGAATAATCACAACCTTCTGACCATGCTTTTGCTAGTTACATTTATGCAATGCCTCATGCTGCTGCTTCTTTTGTACAGACTGTTAAAAGAGGAATTTTTAGACCCTTGAGAATTAAAGCTCTTTGCACTGATTTGATTGATGGTTCTTTTATCAAGTGCTGTGCTCATACTTGTGCATACAACATATAAAGCATCGCACACATTTTCCAATTGAATGACTCAGTGAAGAAAATCCATATTCTCTGCTCTAAACAATATAGACCAAAAGTCGAATAAACAGTAAAAAACAAATGGAGTAACCAGGGATTAGCAGACAGTGCATTATGTTGATTACCCACATTGTCTTCAGCTTAATAAATTCTATTTTGCTGTAAGCCAGTTCAATTGTGTGTGAAAATGGAGAAGGTGGAAAATGAGACTGAACAAGAGGGTTAAATGACAGTGTGCCATTCCAGAAGCAATTAAAAAAAAAACCCAACCCAAAATAACCCTTGAGGAAAAGAAAAAAAGGAGGTTTGGAAGTGTAAAATAAAATACACAATTCTGTTTTAATGTGGGAAGCTAAAATAGTCTGTCCAATCCTCATCATTAAACCCATACAAAAGCAGTTGATGAAGTACTTTTTAATGCATCATGTGGCACTTGCAATAGTGCAATATTGACTTGCGCTATTGAGTAATCACTAAAAATGGGCAAACAGGAAGTAGCAGTAATTCTAAGTCATAGTTTTGGTATGCCAGTCACTGAATCCAGATTAAGATCCTTGAGAATTGCTATGATTCAATACGTGTTCTGGCAGATCCTGTTGCAGAATAAGGAATTTAAACTTTCTGTTGTCAGTGAATCCCTCCTGAACACATGTGTCTTGACTCATAAGAATAACTTTGCATGCAGGAGTTTTTAAAGAGCTGTTTGGAAGGCTCAGTTAATATTAGCCCTTATTTATCTGCTTAGGTATGCCTCAGTAATTATGGAATTTTCAGTAGACTGCAAGAAAACTGAAAATGCACAAAACATCTAAGTGGAACAGCCTGATTAGGCTGGGGAGAGAGGAGTGAAGCACATAGTAAAGAAAAACTTTGCAATGTAGCTGAGCTGTTTATCTTGTAGTCTGTTAATCATTTTATTTCTGTGTTGAAGTTAGGAATTGATACCCAGAACTCCTGAGCATCCAGAACTCCAGCTGGAGCCAACAAGAGGTGGAAGTGCTCAGAAACTTTGGGGAAGTGGGCTGGTATGTAAGGAAGTAGTGTCATCTAGTGGCTAAAGAAAAAGACCAGGAAATCAGGACTCCTAGGTTATGTTTTAAAATTTACTTACCAACTTGCTGGTTAATGAAATTACTTGAAAATCTCAATATCCCATTTCTCTGGGGGAAGGGCAGAGGAGGATAAGGACAACAGATTAGGCAGCTTTTGGCCCAGCTGACTTCTCAGTTTTGAAAAAGCAAAAAGCTAGATGTGGAAGATGTGTGTGCCACCATCAGAACTCTTTTCTACAGAGGCAATGCGAAGCAAACTCAGTCCTGTTTCAGGAAACACAGGGAGGATGCCTCTGGTGCATTTGTATTTAAATGTGACCAGAACAGTTTGGCAGTTATATATCCCACAGAGTGCCAAATCCAGGCGCGGGGTAAGGAACGTGCTTGTCAGTCTGTTTGTGGATAAATGGAGGAGAGAACGAGCTGTTTCGTATATATATTCACCAGTAGGCAGCCTAAAAGCAGTTTATGGTGGTTCAGTAGTAGTTGTGTTCATTGCTAATGATCACTTCCAATGTCAGCAGTTTGTGGAGGGCTCCCAGCTGTACCTTTTGTTTCTATCAACTATAATCAGTATTATCTCCTGCTCTTCTTGGCAGCAAACAAGCTGTGATGAAGGATACAGTAGTAGAGCTGAATCCCAGAAAGCTTGAACGTGTTGCAGTTGGGGGAAGAGAAATGCTGCAATGGATTTCTCCTTTCCACAGTAGCCCTTTCTGAGAAGGGTCTCAGCCCTAGCAGGGCAAATCTGCAGCCTCATAGTCATTGTGGATCCTTACAGCATTTTGGATACCTGGCGCTGCAGTGCACACTTGCCCAGCTAGGAAGATCCTGTCCTGTAGGCCAGTTGGAAGTGGACGATGGCAGGACAAGGGTGGCAGAGCATTGTATATAGTTTAGTTATTAACAGCTTTTCTCCCTGAATTTTGAAGGTTTCCACTGAACAATTATGGCATAGTTAAGCCTGCCTGCTGTAAACTGTTGGCACCAAAGAATGAATTTGCATGAGGTGCCCTCCGGCTAACACAGTGCAGCAGCCTTAAAACAAAATGACACAGGGTTACTGGTCCCTGTGTTTTTGCATTTGGGGCTGACTCGCATTGCTACCATGGTACTGGCATGTATCACACTCCTTTATTACAGATGACACGCGTATGGTTTAGGAGAGAGTGATTGATTTCCTGTCTGTAAAGTAGAAATAGGTATAGAGGGACTAAGGCAGGGATTTTTTTAAGTACTTGTGTATGTAATTCTTATTAAAATCAGTGGAAGTTATGCAACAGGAGTATCTTTGAAAGAGGTTTGTTTAAGCTCCCTGATGGCACAAGAAGCTGAATCCTCATCTCTCATGTTGCATGCTAGTGCTGTTTGCTTCTGTAACGTTCACTCAGAGGTCTGTCTTTCCATTCAAATATTTTCTGACATTCAGATTGGCTCTAGCTATGGCAGATACCCTGTCTGTCTTAGGTTCGTTGACCTGCTGTGCTAGCAATATTTCATTGGCTCAGTGATCCCATCGATAAAGAGCCTATGTGATCCCCCACAGAGAGGGATCTCCAAAGAAATGGTATGAGCTAGGGACATCTTCATATCTAGTCTTCAGGTGCCGCATATGGGATTTTTCATGCAGATAGAGTCTCCACAGCTCTACATATGGGACTGCTTCAGTACTCCACTCATGTTGCTCAGCACGCTTTTACAATGGCCGAGAGCCCATGGAAATTTTCAGGTGGAAGGCTCCAAGAATTCTAGGATGTGTTCCTCCACCTCCTACTCTGTGGAAGCTTTTCTTGACCACCTGATACTCTTGTTACAAAACAGCGTAGACGTTTTCATGTTGGCAGTAAGAAAATGCTGGACTGACTGACCCCTCTGAGCTGGTGTGGAGAAGCCTTGTCTCAGCTTCTATGTGAGCCTGAGGAACAAGGCAGCATTTGGATCCTGCAGCCTGGGCAACGCGATTGAACACGGGGAGCAACATAAAGGGCAGCCGACTGCAAAGCTGTTAGCATTCTGCACGGCACACAACTTCAGCTCAGTGTTAGATGTACTATTATAATTCTCTGTTAATTACATAGTGTTGATTATATAACCACTTAGCAGTTCCTCCTCTTTTAATGAGCACAGCTGTTTTCTGTCCAGCTTCAACAGGGAAAATTTCCCATCTCTAATTTAAAAGTAATACACTCAAAGAAAACTCCAGAGGGCTCTTGGGCTCGCGCTGTTTAATATGTTTTAACACTCATGGTGCTTACAGGCTTCCTTCAGCCTAGAGAGCACTTATGGCCTTTCCCCTTACCATCTTAAATGAATCTTTATAACTAATGAACTTTATTAATAGTGTTAAAAAACTAACAAAGCCCTCACCTTGTTGTGAAGAAAACCATTTTATTTAGACAGACTGATGCAAACTGTCATGTAACTGTGCTAATTTGGATCCATGCACTGTATTCACTGTTTTCTGACCAAGCACTTTCTACAAAGTGGGCCAACGGGCAGTTTTTTGCCAAAAATTCTCCAAAGAGTGATAGTTACAAACAAGTATTTGCTTAAGCTAAGGTAGCTGTGAGTTACTGCTTCCTAGGAGACAAAAGTATTAACACCTGCTGGAGACCAGAGAGGTTGAGGTGCCGGAGCATTAAAGGAAAGTAATGTGCAGGCAAACAGCAGTAATATGCTGAACAAAGACCTCCAGGTCATTGCTTGCCCCCAGGTTTGTGCCAGATATGCTGCATCAGTGACAGTAACATCTTAAAGAGCTTGCGGAGAACTCAGTCTGGTTTTATGCACTGCCATGGCAGTGCAAACATTTTGAGCATGGACGGTTTTTCTTTGGAAAACATGGTTTTGTCAGAATCGAAACATTTCCCAGGAAGATGTAGGCTTAGATAAAGTTTTAAGTGGAAGAATTGTCAAATCACTTCAACTTTCTAGCTTGGTTTTCAGAAAGTCAAATTCATTTTACTAAGATTTTAATAGCTTTTAATTTTTCAGGTACATGATAATAAGCTGGCATGTTTTGACACTGGCAGAATACAATTATTGTGGCCTGAAAGGGAATGCACAAGAATGTTCAGGAGGTTGTTGTTTTTCTTTCTTTCTTTCTTTTTTTTTTTTTAATATTTTGGTCTATAAACAGTTTTGAAGCTGTAACACAGGAGGAAGGGGCTGAAGCAGGTCTGTAGCAGGAGTCGAGCTTTATTTCCTAACTGGTGGCCCATTATTTCTGCTTCATGGTTCTCTGTTCTAATCTCTAACAGGATCTGGGACTTTCTCAATCTGTTAACTTGACCCTACTAACAATATTTTAAAAGTTCAGTAACTGATAAGTACTTCAGCAAATGATTGAACGTGCTGTGAAGCTGCAGGTTGATTGTAGCCACCTAAAATAATTTTTGTTGATGTGCTCTTAAAGTACTGTTCTCATCCGTAACATCTATTAATTATTTATCAGTCTGTGTATCCTTGAGAGGTGTAACCTTAACATAAATAGAGACGGCTTCATCTGTTATTGAGAGCAAAGACTGTATTCCTAGAAAGATGATGATTTATCTGGAAGTCGCTCTTTATCTTCACCATTTTTAAATACTGCACAGATAAATATCTCTCTTTAGCTAGAGTGTCCTTTTGTTTCCCTAGTATGCTTGATTGTAAACATACATCAAGTTGTTTTCCTCAGGGGGCCCTGTTCAGATGCAGCTTGAGTTACATTATGGTAATAATGTTCATTCTTAGCATTAATAATTACACTGAATGCCTCCTGTTCAGCAAAGTATTGTATTTCTTTGATGTTTTCTATGCTATTATGAACTGCTGTGCTGTTACTGTGTATTTCATGCTGACAATGCAGGTTGCCCATTCTCCGTGTTTTGTGGGGTGGTTTTTGTTTTTGGTTTTTTTTCCCTTCTCTGTGACTTGTGCCTCTGGATAGTAACATATCATATTGGGTAAAATGGAGGTAGGGCCAGCTAATCCACTCGGTTCCTAGATCTGCCAGGTAAAGACAAACTGAGCATTGGTATTGACTACCATGCTGCTGTAGTGAACTTTTCTAACAAATCCAGGAATTTCCAGACTCCAGTTGCTTCAGGCAACAAACAGTAAGAGTCTAAGGTAAAATGGCTAGTGAAAGTACAATGTTCATAAGATTAAAAATCAGTTGCACTTTAAAAACCAAAACCAAACCCCCCAAACTAAAACAGGTTACTGTAGCAGTTGTGTGAAGGTGATTTGGTGTTGTGGATTTTTTCGTTTGTTTTAGTTTAATAACCTTTTACATAATTCCATTGATTTTACTGGCAACATAGTGAGACTGAATTTGGCTCATAGTGACTGATTTAACAAAACTGATTTGTAATATTATTCAATATTTGTATTCACTAATGCCCAAACAGGGATTCCTGTGTTTCAGGTATAACATCTTTTTGTGTCTTTTTTTTTTTTTTTGGACCTGACTGATCAAGTATTTTTGGTCCTGTAAGTTTTTCCCATTTTGAGAACAAATAGAGAAGAGTCAGGTATTTTTTATGTAATCTTTTTAGTTTACAAAGGATGTTCAAGTTTTCCTAAAGAAAACTGTAGTCAAACATTAAAACATTTGTTATTAATGCTTCATAACCTCTTTTTTTAAATCAGCAGTGACCAAAAAGTTATTTTAATCTTTTTCTTGTCTTTTTAATGTCATTCAGTGACTATCCCTGCCACCCCCACCCCCCGCCTTTTCCTCTTTTTAGATTTACAGCTGCAGTATCTGCATTAGCTATATTTACTCAAGGAAATGTAGCTAGTCAAAATTTGCAGTCTGCTTATGTTTTGTCGCTTACTACTTTTGGTTTTGTTAACCAGTTAGAATGGGGGAATTTCTGTTTAATGTTTACACTATGCAGCAAAGCACTGAAACAACCAGCATGAATGAAGTTAAGCTTGGTTGAAACCCAAGTGTATGAGACATCCCATGCTCTGAACCTTTACAGCCTATGTAGATAGGAGCTGGGAAGAAAGAGGTTATCTACTTCTGCAAAGGAGGAAATAAACTCAGGTGTTGACTTGCCCTAAGATCAGAATGGAGTTTGTTTCAGTTCTATGAAATGAAGACTCTTTTGGATTTCTAATCTAATGCCTTTGCCATAAATTCTTTTTCTTCACTTTGAGAGGCAATTATTCTATGTGGATTTTGCATTCCTGGGTAGCCTGAATTCATCCAATGCTCTCCTGGTACAAATAAAAGGAGGGTGGAGGGCATCTCCATATTCTAAGTAAGGAAAGTGGACCGCAATGATCTCACAGGGTCTTTTTTATTTAAATTATTATTATTTGTTACTGGTACATACCTTCACTACAAAACTTAATGGAGTTGTTTTTTATATTGGCAGGATGAATCAATTTAGGTTGGTTCATGTATTTAATGTATTGCTGACTACTGCCACTAGCTTCTAGGTGATGTGTTGAATCTGCATGTCTATTTGCATGTATTTGACAGAGAGTGCCAGTAAAAGGTAAAAAAATTCCCACTAGTGACACTTGAGCATCCTCTTCCCAGGAGGAAACCAATCTAGTGTAATAAGACAAAGCCCTGCAGCAGTGAGGAGGGTAATAGCAGCATTTGCAGAACCTGCTTGCTAGATTTCCTGGGCAGAAAATATATTGTCTGTGACTGAAGAGCATCTTTTAAACTGGCTAGCCTAGATATAGAGATGGAAATGGTGGTATTGGGAAAGGTTGTTTAGCCCTTGCATATTGCAACTTTCAGTTTGTTGGTCAACTTGAAAGCCAGTCTAGAAAAAGAAATAAAGGACAGAGTGTTTCTTTCTACTGGACAAGATTAGGGTGCAGAATTGCTGAGGAAAATCTTCTTTTAGTTATGAACAGTAGAAGGGATGGGTAAGGCTAATATGATGGCCACAGATGAAACTCCTTGCTGGCTTAGAAAGCCAGGGGCTTTGTTAGAAGGTGTGACCTCTTTAGCTCTGAAGACAGCTGTAGAAAGAAAAGGTCCTTCAGATCTTTTTGTGCTTTCTCCAACCCTTTGTCTCTCCCTCTTTCCTTCAAAGCAGCAGTTTTCTTTGTGCCTTTTTTTTTTTTCCCTTCTCAGTTCTGCTTAGCAAAGACTCTCCAGGGAGCCAGTGCAGAGTTGAACTTGGCACAAACAGCCAGGAAGATGGCTTGAGCTCAGTGTCTGTAGAAATGTCCAGGATAAACTGCTGTATTAATATTTCAAATGATTTCCTAATACAGTGTGCACTGTGGCAGGGATCCAGGGAACAAGGTTTTTTTGGTAGAATCTGCTTTCTCTTTTTAATATGCAGCTATAAACAGTTTATTTCTAAAACTGTTATGTGGAAAGAGCAATGTTTCCATTAATGGAAAATCCTGACACCCTTCTTTTGGCCTTACACCAATTTTGTTTCTACTTCTGTGGAATCATACTGACTTTTCTTGGGTGTAATGCTGGAGAATCTAGCCCTGTTGTTTTACGGTTATATTACTGTAAATCTCTTCAGAGTGGGAATATCTTTATTAGTTAGAACTTCATTGTAGTGAACTCTCATATCAGACAGGTTTAATTTAGATTTACAAAGCGGGCTTTGGTTATGTTGCCCTAACAGCCAGTGTGAGACCTCTAGGCTCTTGTTTGTGTCAACAGATGTTGGGTTTTCGTTGGTTGGTTTGTCGTCGTCCCCCCATCCATGTTGAATGGGGATATAAGTGAGAACTTGCCCTCTTCTGAAAAAGTGGTTTAAAATGTTTTGTTGAAGCGTTTTGCATGCACATTTTCAATAGGAATTAATTTATTTAAATTAAAAGGGAAAACAAAAATTTCTGAAATCCAAGTGCTGTGTAGTTGAAGAAGATCCTTTTTGAAATCACTGGGTTTAGTGTGTCATTTCACGATGAGTGTTAGAGGTTTTTGTTTTTTTGAAGTTTGGAATTTAACGCATTGTTCCAGCTGACATGAAACAATTTTAAATGCTTCCTTGTGAAAAGTTGATTTTTTTTTTCTTTTTTTTTCTTCAAGTCACAATGAGGCAAAATGCTAATATTTTCTCTGGAAAAGAAATGCAAAATATTGTCAGGTGAACTATGTTTTTTATATATATAGCTAAATATATACTAGTTAAAGCTAGTATTAGAAGAAACTTTATAGCACAGGATGGTTGAGGCTGGAAGATCATGTAGTCTGACCCCCCTGCTCAAAGCAGGGTCAACTAGAGCAGCTAGCTCAGGCCCATGTCCCTTTGGGTTTCAAATATCTCCAGGGATGGAGAGTCTACCTTCTCTCTGGGCAACATGTTTGTGTGTGTGATACCCTCACAGCAAAAAAAAGTTTCTTTTATGTTTAAATAGAATTTCCTCTATTTCAATTTGCATCTGTTGCCTTTTGACCTGTCACTGCACAGAGGAGACCCTGGCTCGATCTTCTGTAGTCCCTACCCTCAGATATTTATTGACATTGACAATATTTCCCCTTCCCCACCTAGAGGCTAAATAATCGCAGCGCTCTCAGCCTCTGCTTGTATATACATTAATGCCTTTGCAGTGCTTGGGTATCATGCACATTTCTCTTTAATCTTGGATTGGTGACTAGGGATATGAAACCAGAGTCCTCAGAAGACCAGGACACAGATACTGATAGGACAGAAACATAAGAAGGCATCATGTGTGAACAGTCCCTACCACTTTTCATGGGTTTTCCAGTGTTAAAGCATTCTTTTTCTGCAGACGATTTCTATTTCTAGAGTGAGACGTAATTCTCTAACAAGAATAAATTTGCCAAAACTCGTAGAACTGCCTTCTTTTCTAATGCTTCTGCAAAGAGCAGGGAATGCTGACACTAAGTGTGTTTGAAGACCAGTGACAGCTACCTTAAGGTCTGACTCAATTGCTGTTTAACTTGGCAAAGTCTTTACGTTGACTCTGTTTGGCTTCTGGAAGCATTGAAAAAAATATTTACTGGTTTGTAAATGTAACTAGATGAGTCATTTCATAAAAAAACGTTGTGAGGTAGGTCTCACAAAGGCAGTTACTACTCTTTTCAATCAGTTTTACCAAAATGATAGTATTTTTTTTTCATTACTGTAGGAGTTGTCTGTTTCAAGTGATTCTGAACTTTGATATTAAATTTATTCTTGGGCTTGGGTTTTATCTTGCCTCTTGTGACCTTTGTGACTCCAGAGGAGTTGAATCTGACTTGCCCACTGTAAGATCCTTCAGCTCCAAATCCTGGCTGTGAAATGTCCCATTTATATCATTACCAGAATTCATGAAGGCAATTGAATGGGATTGTTGTGACAGCTCTGAATTTGCTTTCATTGTGGAATATTCCTACTTGCATAAGTTCATAGGCAGATGTTTACATAATATACATGTTTTGAATTATGCTGTTAATCCCTCAGAGGGATGAATTTTCTTAACCCTTTTAATTATCTAGGGGTAAAAAGCAGGGGGTGACTTCCATTTATGCCAATTTGAGTCTGGACAGCTGTATTGGGGTCAGTGAAATTAACTGTTAAGAGCATATGCATGGAGGAATTAAAACTGAAATCTTAATTCTGCCAGCTAAGACTCACAGTTTCTCAGGATGCACTGTTTCCAAAAGCCCTAAAATCTGTCAGCTGAACTATGGAAAACTGAATCCCACCCTGTGTATGCGTTGCCATGTGCTGCAGCAGGAGTTCCCTGTGGTGATAGGCGGTGCACATGCTAAAAGACTCTGCCCTGTGCGAATCCAGCTTAACCCAAATGGACAAGATGAGAGGAGAGAGGTTGTATGCCTCTGCTGCCTTCTGGCAGATAAGGTTAGGATAGAGGCAGGAATAGAAGCCGGATCTTCTGACTTGTATTTAAATGATTGTGAGCTAGCCAGTTCTGCCTGTGAGGAATGTAGCTTGAAGACTTATGGGCTGATTCAGGGATTTGGGACGGTCTTGAAATGAAGTAATGGTGACAGGCTTCTTCCTGGAGTGTGTAGGGGAGAAGTGAGAAATACTGTGCTTAGGGGATGCTTAGAGACGTTATTCCTTTTAAAAGGATATGTGTTCACATCAGAGAGGTGGCAGGAGAGAGACTTCAGTGATTGGTATGCAGCCACATCGCAATTCTAGAAAATGACTTTGTTAGAAATTCTCCCCTCCCCATAGTGAACCACACATAAAAAAAGCTGAGCAATGAGTTGTGCTAGGATGTGCCTTTTCTTGAGTGAGATCAAAAGCTGAAGCTGTCCTTAGGGAGTTGTGGTTCTGAGATCTGCAGCACTTATGAGCTGGGCCCTGGGTCTGAAAACCGTGGTGACCGAACTAGTGGTTTGTTTGTTAATCCCGCATGATGTTGGCCCTTGCCAAGAGTCACCCCTGCTTCCTTTAGTATCCCTTGCAAGCTTTTGGGGAGCTCTTGTCAAGATTCCTTGAAGCCCTCAAATTGCTTTTGAAGTTCTTTTCAGCTGGCAGAGTGAGGATTTGACCAAGCTTTATCAGTAGTCAGATGTACTAAAAAGGCAGCTTTTGCCCCAGCCCTGAACAATGCCTAAAAATCAGTGCTAAGACACTTTTGAATTCCTTGTATCTCTGATTACTCCATGTTGCAGACTAGGTAGTCTCTAGCTACCAGAACCTCGACACTTTTCTGTACTATTTCAAACTATGTTCAGGAGCTGCATAGGCATGGGTTATTTGTTGTGCTGTTTACACTGCTAGAGCTTGGACACTGGAGGGCTCATGCAGCAGCACAAAAGCATGTACTTCTTGCTTCCTAATTTGATGAAAGGAGAGCACATTCTGAACCACAATACTGCCCAAATGAGCAAAATCAAGAAAGGCTGGCAGCAAATAGAAGCAAAGCGTTTCCCCTGTCTCCTAAACATTAGTGTTTCTCATCCATTTGATTTAACAAGGGCAATCACCCTGCTACTCTAATTATCTCTGTCAGCCCCACAGTGCACATGAAGTAGACCTCTGATTTTTAAGAGGAGGAGAGTACCCTGCATTTTAGTGCATCATGATGCACATCTTATCAGAGGAAAGCATTTGGAGGTGGCCTTGATAACACAGGCAGATTCCAGGCATACGGCAAAGGGCTATTTTTTATTATTTAAACAATTAATGGAAAGGAAACATTGAGTGTCTTTGATTAGAATTAATGGTTCATTAGCCTGCTAGCACTGTGGATCTGGATGGTGAAGTTGATGAATTATTCTGGTTAGAAGAATAATAGCGGCAATAGGGATTCACAGAGAAATACTGAGAATGAGTAGGGCAGCAAAACTGTGGCAATGGTTTCTGAGGGCAAGAAGTCCGAAGACCTGACTCTGCACTCACTCTGGGTGTAGATAAATGTGCAGTTTATGAACAGCTGTGTTTGTGGCAGATGTTACTGCCTGCTATTTTCTGTCTTCAACGCTAAATGCTCGTTACTGCCTTGCTGATAAAGCTTACCAATTCCTAAATCTGCTGGCAGAGCTACTTGTGAGTTGTCATTTATTTGTTTCCATCAAAATGGGAGCAAAGTTAACAGAAACAAGTTACTGGAACTGTTTCAACAGATAACTTTTCCCCAGTGATGTGGGTGATACTCAGCCAGTGTTGTGGAAGAAAAGAGTGTTTCAGGAGAGTAAACCTTCTTCCAGCACAGCTGGATCTATAAGGCTTCTCCCTTGAAAACAAGTTGCAGGGGACAGAGATGCATTTGGACAATGCTTTCGCCTCTTCTAAACTGAAATTCTGATTCAAAACCTCAGTGTTTGAAGACTAAACGTGCTGTGTTTACTGTAGCGGGCTTTGACTATTGAGCAGCCACCAGCATTGTTGCCAGGTTAGGTTTATGTAAGGAAGAGATGGTACCACAACACAAGTCCAGAGGGACTTTTACCTAACACGTAGTTCTCACATTGCTGCTGGGTGTTACTCTGTCACAATTTACCACTGTAAGAGGGGATTTGGAGCATGTATTTTATCAAGCTGCGTTTGTGGACTTGGAGACCTGTTCTTAGTCTTTTATGTTTTGAAGCAGGAACCGTCTCTTCACACCACGCTAAAATAGAGGCTGTGGGTCCCAGTGTAGAAAATAGGAGGACCCAGGAGGTCCACCAGCTGTGTTGACATGGACCAGGGTAAGGTGATAAACCTGGAGTCGGAGCTATATTGAGGAATCTGTTTCACCAACAACCAAAACCTTAGGCTATTCTAACGAGAGGTTTAGATTTAGGTGTTATTTCTACCTGGGAAAGTAGCAGGGGTGAAAAAAACAACCCTAAGGGTTTTCAGGGACATTAGAGAGAAAAACCAAAACTCTCATGGACAAACAGATCAGTCTGCAGCTGTTTGAGCACTTTGTTTTAGCAGAGATTGCTTTTCCCTTGGATGTCGGAACTGCTGTGAGAGTGGGTAGAGAGTTAATGTAACATTCATAGCTGGCCCCCGCAACAATGCAAATGCAATAATTTTCTCTCTAATACATATTCTCAGTATTAATAGCAAAGAAGCCAACAAACAAAAAGTAATTTATCATTTTCTGTAAAATTGCCTATATAGACAGAAAAAAAACCACTGCTCCCTGTGCTGCTTTCTTACTTCTGTTTTATTGTTTCTATTTAATGAACTGGCAAATAAATTACAAAAATCTGTTTTATAAGCCAGTTACTTATTAATTCTATATTTTCTGCAACAAGTTCTTAGATTAATGAATCGAGGAGATGGAAAAGCCTGCTAATATAATTACACAATTACCATTGCTGTAACATTTATTTTAAGGACATGACATAGCTAATGGATGTTTTATTTATTTAAAGTAAGTGATCTTAAAATTAATATTTGCAAATTTTTTTTATTTCTGGCTTTTGGTATTTCCTCCCCTCCCCCCTTTTTCTTTTACTTTTTCTGAGTGTAGTAAAAAAAATATTTAAAAAGAAGGATTGTTGACATGGCTAAAATAGCTACCTTTTTGTGCAGATCTTACTATGGTTACAAACTAGTTCTTGCTCTAAAAATGTCTTCATTTTAAGGATGAGTGGGGAAAAAAAGTGAAATAATGTTTCTGAAAGAATACTGAACTCTACATGGCTAAATACCGCACATTTCTGTTAAAGACGCTTGTGTGCCACCTCCAAATTATACTGTTTGTACTTACCATCCTGTAGGTGTAACCTTAGGTTTAAAAAAAAAAAAAAAAGGAAAAATAAATCCAGTTCAGCCAAGGCAGTAGCAGTCTCATCCACTCTGTAGTGAGGACTCTGCTAGAAGAAGACAGAGATGCTGTATAGGTTATATTGAAGCATCTGCCTAAAAGTCTTACTTTGGTAAAACACAAATGTGCCTTTGAGAAACAGTTAATTGTGAAGGAGGTAAGGATATTTGCTGCTGTTTTGTCTGCAAAAAGCTGGAAAATTGAGCTATATTTTTGCATTTGTATGGTTAAATGCTGTTCCAAGGGATACTGATGGGAGATTCGGCAGACACAGGAATAGGCATTTAGTTTCAGATCCAGTGGTCCTCTCCACAGGCTGCAGGTACCTGCTTGGTGATTGAGACCTATTTCAGGCTGGGACCAGAGGGCTGCGTTTCTTCCAGTTAAAGGTGTCATCACCTTTGATTATTTCAAACATGCAAGAAATTTGTCTTTGTTCTACTCTAGTTGTATTTGTGTGCTTAACCAAAAAGGAGGTAGATTATTTCTATATGTCTGTATCCATCATGCTTACATGTAAACATTTAACACTTGATTCATTTCATACCTGTTTGAAACTTCCCTAATGAAACAAATTCTTAGAATGGGGCTTTGAGTAACTGTTTCCTGCTGAAAAAGTATACACCAAGAAAGGAAACGTTTCCCATTAATCTCGGGAGTGTAGGATATATTATTACTATTAATTCCAGTAATTAGGAGGAAAACATAACAAATTACTCTTAATAAGCCTTTCAGACAGGATTTTCTTTTAATCTACAGGCTTATTTATATTATTTTTATTTTTTCATGAAAAGAAATTAGCATTCTCTGCACATTCTGAAATGACCTTTATTTGTTTGCTGACAGATACAATACATAGCTTAAAATTCAAGTAGTTTTGATGGGGTTTTTTGTTTGTTTTGTTTTAACAATCAGGGCAAGATATCAGGAAGGTACTTGATTTTTTCAGTATGTGGAAAGACTTCCACTCTTTCCATACATTTCTTCCTTAATTCTCTTAATATGGGAAGATCCATGGTAAAAGAAAAAGAGCCTTCTTTGGGGGATCATATTCCCAGTAGTCCAGGAAAATGCAGACATTCCTCTTGCCTTTCATCCTAAGCAAAATGCTTCATATTCTCCCACTGATTTCAATATTTTGGCTCGCATGATTTCATCTGTTTATTTAGGTGATAGAAAAGTAAGGACTGAATTTTTGAAGTCCTGTTTGCTATGAAAATTGGACAGAACTTCATTGTTTCAATGGCTAAGAGCTTTTTTTCAGTTTCCAAGCTATTTATTTTCATATGCAGTTACACAAGCCACAGTAGAAGATGAAATACTGCAGCAGGACTTTTTCACATACTTGTTATCCTCCCTCCTCCCTATTGAAGTCAGTAGTTACTATGACAGTGTCTGCAGAGGTGTTTGTAGTTTATTTATTTACACAATATACAGCCTAAACCAGTAACCAGGACTTGGAAAACAACTATATTTTTACTTCTGTAACATCATAGTCCTTGAGTTAAGGGACAGAGCAGTGGAGTTGTTCCTTAAGCCTCTGAAGCATTGAAAATTTCAACAATAAACTAACTCTCTGCAAGTTTATCAAAACTATCAATCACTGAAAATGAGATTTCCCCCCCCCACCCCTTTAGTCAAATTAGATGAACCCTCATTTTCTCTTGGTCAACCTTCTAAGCCATTTTCCAGTTTTTATTTTTTTAAATTAACCTTTAGACTAAAGTATTTATTGTTAACATAGAAAGATGCATGATGTTTTTATTTTACTCTTGCAAGGAACAAATCTTCTGCAAATAATGTCTTGATAATGCTTTAAATTAGGATTCTTTACCAAATTAGTCAAGCTAATGATTTTTGAATGATACCATTTTTTAAGTATTCTGCTTATGCCATAGGCTATCCAGAAAAACAGTTTTAAATATGAAGAATCTTGTATATAATTTCTTGTGAGGCAGAAGATGAGTAGTAAGCCTACCAATTTATTCACATTCAACAAAATTCCGCATAAAGTGAGGAGCTGATAAAACTTCCAGTAATTTTAACTTTTAATTTTGTTACTTCTCAAACTACTTTCTAGTCATCGTGAGTGCAAAGTGCAAAATAAACCTTTCTTCAACTCTCCTGTTCTCTGCTTCACCTTTATTAGAATAGACATTAAGGTAAGGAATTTACTTTACTGAAAACTTAAACATTTGCAGAACTGCATGAATTTTCTTCTTTCAGATTTTCTTGTCTCTCGGTGAAGAACAACCTTCAAATTTTCTTAAGAAAATTACTTCTGGATGCTGAGATCCATGGTTTTCTAAGTACTTATTTTCATTTAAAGAAAGGCAAGTGCTCATACACTATGAAAATGAGGCCTTTTAAATTGTGTTCAGGTCCCTGCAAGTTAATGTTATGGTTATTTATGAAAACTGGTTCTTTCTGAGATCCAGATATCTGTTCACAAGAAACTGAGTGATAGATTTTTTTTATGATTATTATTTATTCCTGTTTTCAAGAGAAGGTAACTTTTTACTTGTCCTTTCTAGTAACCTTGTCATCTCAAACTAATGATCTCTAAATTTGAAGTTGCTGCTCCAGTCTTTGAGAGATCTCCTCCTATTTATTGTTCCAGAAGCATTTTCGGTGATAGAAAATACTTCAGAAACACAAGAAGTTATGAAGCAGTCAGTTCAGGCGTCGTTTTAACACAACGAAAATACAAGACTACTTCATTTTTTTGGGAGCTCTAGCTATTCCTAACCATGTAATCTGCTTCCCTAAGAGGATTTTCATGTGTAAAATCTTTGTCTATCAAAACTGTGCTAGTATTTAAGGGTTTGGGGTTTTTTTTGGAGAGGGGGAAAACTTGAGAGAGTTGTAGAGGACTGTAGAAAGAGAAAAATGCATTTTGAAAATGCCCTGATTTTTCACAGTATGGAATTTTCATAAGTGCTGTAGATTTTTGTCTTGTGGGACTCAGTTTTAAAATACTACTTTTCAAAATGGGACGTCATCTCCTCCATTGTTTCAGAGCTCTTTTAGCAGTGTCCCTTCAGTCTTTAAGGCTTCTGAGTATAAGAATAACAAGCAATTGTCTCCTTTTGATTTAAATACTGTTTGGAATAGATGGCTGTCTGGAAATATTTTCTGAAAGTTAAAACAAATGCACCCCACAGCAGGGGAAAGAACCTAGATTTCTTGGTTTCCAGTTCTTGCCTTAATCAGCAATTACTTTTTAAAATCCCTTTCCTCAAATATAGTAACAGTATTTTTCAACTTTTTGTGTGTGTGTGTGTGTGAATGCATAGCTCTAAAATTTTCTTGCACAGCTGGCCATGTTTGTCTTCATAACCCAATATTAAACATAGTTGCTGCTGATAATTTAGATTTTCCATGAGTTGAATTCTTTTCCTTTTGATAGCTTCTTTCTCTGGTTATCAGTTTTAGATGAAGATCTGACCCTAAGTTTTTGCTGTGCATTATAGAAGAAAAGAGAACATTCTCTTCCTGGTTCTGCTGAAAAGGTTGTTCAAGAGTTGACATGGAGTATATAAAAAGTAAACTTCACCTTGAACTCCAGAACTGTGAGCTGATCAGGCTGTTTCTTACAATATGAATGTCGTCTCTCAATGTCTGTTGTTTTCCCTGTGTTATTTGTTTATAAGGCAGAATTTAACATTGTCTATTGTTCCACTTGCTTAATCTCTTCCTTTTGTTCTCTGAGTTCCACCAAAACTCTTCTAAACCGAGAGGTTTGTTTCAGAATCTCTGCAGCTGCCTCGTTATTGTATTCCATTTTGTATTACCTGAGCATCTCTTTTTTTTTTTTTTTTTTTCATTAGCATGTGAGAGAACTAGTTCTGCAATATAGAGTGTGGTTAGAAAATATCTAAGGTGTTTAGAGTGGTGACAAACTTGGAAAGAGTGAATCTGTTGCTACAGATGACAAAGCTACTAGCCATCTGGTAGAATCAAAGTTGCTAAGTATCGCTGCTTTTAAATTAATAAGTATTATGTTAGAAGAGTAATTGGAAGTTGCATAAAATACGGATTTGGGACTTTGGTTATAAATAATAGAGCATATATATTTGATAAGAGCATTAAAATACTTCTATAAAAAGTTCTACTTTTGTGATTACTGCAGTATTAAAATATGTAATGTCTGTCGTATAATCCCATCTGATGATTAGGATTAGTAGAATAGCATTATTTTCTAAACTGCTATGTCAAAGTTTCACCATTATTAAAAACTGTATTAGAGATTTGTCCTTTAGAAGTAGAGTTCAAATCCCTGTGAAATGCAGGTTACCTTACATTTGTTTTCCTGTTGTCTACGGCTTTAGAAAGAATTGCCCTAATTCCATCAGTCCAACAGATAGTCATAGAAAATGAACAGTGGTTTGGATAAAAAGGTACAACCAGAGTTCTAAACGAGGCCAGAGACATTACTGTGTTATACCTTAGCTTGGTAGTAATTAAATATAGTCAGGAATATTTAAGTTAACTGCTATTTATCCCTGTCAATACACTGAAGCAGAACTGTTTTACAGGAATGCAGCAAAAAGTTTTCAGAGAAAAATGTTTTGAGTTCAAGTTGCAATAAAACTGATGGAAGAGTACTTATCAATGCTATAAAAGCTGAGCAGTTAAGATTATCACTTGGGGTATGGAAAAAACTAGATATTCCTGTTTTTCCTGAGTCAGATCAGATGGAACATTTGTTCACCAGCTATGGTTCCTTTTTTTTAATTGTTTCCTAGCGCTTCTCTGCTGAGGCTTTCTTCATGAAGAGCATCTGCTCTTTTATGTCTAAGGTGGAGGCAAAGAGTGACAATGTTGTAAAGAATTGAGGAAACTCTCTCCTGTGCCATTCCGTCATGCAGAAGTAGGGTAGGTCACTCACAACCTCTCTTTGTGCAATCCTGATAAAAGGAAGTATCTTCAGTGGAGGGAGGAAGATGAGAAGAACTACTATCCCAGTAAATTAACTTGCATGTAATTGTTTGCTCTTCTCACTTTTGAAGTGGCACAACCATCTACCTTTAGCATGATATATCAGCGCTATATTAAACTACTATAGTTTGCATTCCTCCTTTGTATTCATCCTTGATACATACTGAACCTTGTTACCATGCATTTAATCATAGCTACTGTGATTTAAGCATACTTGGTTTTCCAATAAAACCTGGTATAAAACAAAAGGGAGGGGGAGGAAAAGGAAAGTTCAGTTTGCAAATTGAATTGATATAACCTCCCACTAGCTGTGTTAACTACTGAGAAACAATAACTCCAAAAGGGAGTTGACACAGCATTACTATTCCTTTACTACTCTTTTTGTTTCTGTCAAACCCTATGAGAGATTTGAATAAAAAGCGTTTTACTACATGTGAACTAGTAGAAAAGTCCAATTCCCTATAAATTCATGCTTCCTGTGAAAAATCTGAGTTTCTGAAAATTAGATTCTTTGATTAGGGTCCTGTAATAATCATGCTCACAGGTTCTCAAGCCCCCAGCTGTTAAAGATGGATTGGCAGTTCATGAAAGACAGCTTGTGGTGACTGAAAATGTGCTTCTTTATATTTGGCTTTAATTTAGAGGACTCTATACTACAACCTGCAATACCTAGCCTGTTTGATATCGTGCGATAATTTTGCAGGAGTCTGAGATGGCTTCAAAAGATGCTCTAGAGCTGGTTTGCAAATATTTGTGTTCCTGTAAAATGTAGCTGCACAGCAAAAGCTGAAAAAAAATAATAGATAAGGATAGAAAAGAATCCAGTTAGATAACCACTGTAAATTGTATTTGTGAAGGCATTTTCCTTTTCCATTCTGCTGGCTGTATTTCAGAATATGCTCAGACAAATAGTTGATATTTGGGCATTGGAATATGCTTTCCCCTTTAAGTAAATTCCTTAGACATGTTTAAGGTTACCATAATCCATAATAGCATTCAGAGGTTTCAAGATCTCTACCATTAAATGCCGCCTTGGTTATGTTCCTTCCCCAGTTATGAGAGGACACAGGCTCTCGTTCTACACCATTCTGTTTCTTAGCCAAGGATGGACGCTACTGCAGTATATGAGGGCCCTATGCAACAGTGTTTGCATCCTGCGAGTATGAGCTGGAGACCTAATGTCATTTGGGACTAATGTGGGGCACAGTGTTTTTAGTCTCCCTACTAAATATAAGTCACTTCAAGATCTTTCTTTCCAGGTTAAATTCTCCCAAGGCAACATACAGTAGATTTAGGAATAAATTCTGTGGTTACATTCCCCCAAAGTGGCAAGAAATTACCAGATTTAGGACTGGTTGCCCTTCTTTTGTTCTGATAGTTTCTTAATCAGATGGAGCAACATTCACTTTGGCTTTTTTTTCTTTGTCCGTTGTGGACAGCTATACCACAGTTATTTGGGGGGTGGAGAGATGTTTGGTTGGTTTTGTTTTGTTTTGTTTTTTTTCCATTTGCAGCTTTTTAGGAGTGGAGGAGGGATGTGATGTGTCCAGGAAGTTGGTGGATGCTTGCTTTTCAAGTGAAAAGCTTATTCCATTTGTCATAGGGGTGAATTTATGTTACATAAACAAGGTTTTGTTCTGTTATCTCTGAATGGCACTGCTATGAACTTTAGAGTAGCTCCAAATACAGTGAATAGCTTTGCCAAAGAAGAATGGCATGCTGTGCTGTGGGTTATTCAGTTTAGGATGCATCACAGTTGGTGCATGAGATACGTTGCGGAGCTTTAAAGAAGCCAGTTTAAAGTCCTTGCAAGTTCTTCATGGCTTATGATCAGAGGCTTCTACTTCTTAGTAACATGTTGCAGTATTTATGGACAGGAATAGAGTGAATATAAGCATGTTGTTAGCTTCTTTTTAGCTGTTTAACTTAACACACAAGGAAATTACTAGCCTTTGTTAATTGATATTGAAATTTGATCTAAGTCAATTTGTTTGGAATTTAAAATTAAATTACGTTAAATAACTTTTGACAGAATACTCTTTTGAAAAGCTTTCCCTTGTAAGTTCCCCACCAAAGTAAATCACTTTCATTGAATTATTTACGAGACAATTTCATAGGGAGAGCTTCAAAAACCCTCTAGGCAATAATAAAATGATCTTCACTGTTACAGTCACAATTTGTTCTGGATAATTGGCTGCCTTTTCCCATTGGGGAATAGCGTGGGTTTACGTGCTAGATAGGTGCCTCTTCCTGCCAAGAGGACAAAGTGGTGCCAATCGTATGGACTAAGTCTGTGTCTGAGTTTTCATTGGAAAAAAAAAAAAAAAAGGCAGCCAAACGCCTTGGTTTATACTGCAAACCTGCCATGCAGATTTGCAGTGCATTGCAGAAACAAACTTCCCTGTTTTGTTTGCTTGTTTATTTTTAATTATTTTACCTCCCAAATGGGTAACTTACTGATAAAGGAATAGCACTTACCAGACCATTTTGTTCTGTCACGTAGGTGTTTAAATGTAGACTGTATGTTTGCAAATGGCTGTTTACAAAGCTTAATGGAAAATAGGTTTCTTTCTGTGGAGGGGGGGAAAAAAAAAAAAGTTAAATGTTGATTTCATAATTCCATTGAAGTACTTCAGGGGAGTTGAGTCAGTTCATGCTTACCCTATCCTTTTCGCGTTCAGTGGTCATCTGTTGCAAGCCACTGAAGGAAGTGTAACACTGACTTAAGGGGACCGTTGATTTGAACTCATATGGGTGCTCTGATGTTGTCTGTTCCCTCTCACTACGCGTGTGAGTTGAGCTTTATTGATGAGATTTCTGCAGGTTATTGTAAAGTGGTGCGTCGTAACAATCCTGTTAACCTGCTGCTGCCAAGAAGACTGGAGAGCACTTGCACCTTAGAGATGGGAAAGAACTTGAAGCATTATGGCACTGCACAGTCAAAATCTCTGGATTTTTAGCCTAAGCATTATGCCTTTCAACCATGTAGTGAAAAAACTTGAATTTTCTAGAGCAAGAAGACTGGTACTGTTGAAAAGTCAACCAAAAAAAACTGTAAAAAAGAATTCTTTTTGATTAATTAAAAACCACCACCACCACAAGCCCCTCAGTTTCTAAAGTTCTGGCAGCCTATGGTTGGATTTTGTCAATGTCTCTTCACATAATTTGAGTTCTTTAGTGGGTTGCCTTGTTTCCTTCGATGGTGGCCACCAGATTCTATCAGAGCAATAGCCAGAATACAAAACACGTCCCTAAATGTGTTTTCTTCAGTTCAGTGGAGTCTGCCCAAAAGCCTCCCCTTTCCTAGATGACTTTAGTGTTTTAAATCCCCACATAACTTTGTAAGAGATTTTTCTACTAGACTTCAAACTGTAATAGAAGGTGTTACATCCTTGTTCCCTGTGTGATATTCAGTAGCATTCTCTGCATTACAAGTAATTCTCTAGTGACCAGTTTGTGGCCTTTGAGAAGATGAAAGCTAAAATGCAGTGGAGAGAGAGTAATTTGCTGTGGTGGAAATTCTGTGCATTTCTCAGCTACCCATTGCAAGCTTGATGGGATTTCCTTCACTGACAAGGAAAAATGGAAGAGCAAACTTTGGATATGTTCTCTTTGAGTATGAATGATGTCCTGATGTTGTGTAGGAATGTATCTGGTAAGATCTTGAAGGTCTTTTCCAACGGAAATGATTCTATGATTTCATGCAAGCTGTGATGTCAGAATGGAGTTCCTGCTTAAAACCAGAAATAACCTCTTCAGAGTGCCTGGTATTCCCTCGTATATTGACATTCATTTTGTGCTGGGTGAGGCCCTTCCAGTGGTAGAAATCCCTCTCCAACCTAGGGGACAGTAAGGATTAAAAGTTGATGGCCTTTTAAATGGCAGGTAGGTCTTAAATCTTCAGCTATGTATATAAAATGTAGCTTGAGCTCTGCTTTCTAACTTTTATTGGTGTTTGTTCTTTCCAGTTTTAATTGTAATTTTTTCATTTCTATTGAAGTAAAATCAAACCAAAACTTTTTTGTTTTTAAAAGACATTTAAAAATCAGCATAATGTTAGAAAGCAAAGAGGGAAAAGACTGGGAAATGACCATGTTGTACTTTTTTCATTACTGTTGTATGCTGTGGCAAGTGTCATAATTCTTTTGTCTCATAGTTCTTATTTAAAAAACCTTTTTTCTTTTTAGAACTGTTCATGATACATGCAGTTATATTAACTTAGCCTGTCTTTCCTGACAGTCACAATGTTTCATAAAACATCATAACAAAGAAAAATGAATAAAATCCCTGCTCTCTGATAGCTCATGAAAAGGCCTCCAGAAGATGATTTATTTAGTCTGGGATTTTCAAAAGATCCTGTGAACTGGGTGCCTAATTCTCCTAAACTACTTGAGTGAATCCTACTCTTCTTTCAGTAATTCAACATAAATATTTTCTTAAAACTGCCAAAACTCTACATGTGTTATATGCATGTAAATATTAGATCTAATATTTCAAATAATATTTTACATTGATTTGATTAAACTCTTTGGCAATGCTTACAACTGGTAGGAGAATCCATCTTCCATACAGATTTCTCATTGTAATTTATCATTATTTAATGAAAGCTTAAAATAAAATGTCCAAACTTATGTCATACCTCTCCAATGCTTTGAATATTTCATCTTCACTGAATGAGCTGCATAGCAATTTGAGCACACCCTTTAGACAGATATCAGAGCTTACTGATGATTTTTTTTTTTCTGCCAATATTCACTGCCTGCCTTCCGGCTCTGACCACTGTTGATAAAATTATGGAAAGGATTATAGTGTTTCATTCTATTAAATGTCAGGGTGGAAAACATAAAATACGCCTGCTTATGAGCAGCGCTCATCAAGGATAACCTTGATTATTCAAGCTTGTTTGAGCAACAATTCCCAATCTTCAGACCACATTAGTGGATGTGTTTGTTTTCCTCTCAATGTTCAGTTACTTTTTCTTCTTTTTTGGGGTATGGGGGTTTAGGTGGGGGAGT
The DNA here is from genome assembly GCF_026419915.1 of Harpia harpyja. Classification (NCBI taxonomy): domain Eukaryota; kingdom Metazoa; phylum Chordata; class Aves; order Accipitriformes; family Accipitridae; genus Harpia; species Harpia harpyja. Next base: position 42,895,015 of record NC_068952.1, read on the forward strand.
GAAGATCACCTAGATCGTGCTTTCTCCATAACTTGGGGGACAGAATCTCTCCTGTTGCATAAATATGAATGGTTCTGAAAGGTTTTCTCTCGTTATTGAATATTGCCTAATGTGAAGTTTGTCATTTATGATTTAGAGGGTAACAAAGGCATTTCTCAGAATGTGTAGCATATCGCATCAGATATAGACTACAGTGACCTTGTGTGCCTGCATTCTTGTGAGAGCTGGCTGCAGCTGTAACTATCAGCTTTCTGTGAGTTCTGAAGTAAAGACGACATTATTTTAGTGTAATTACTGTGACTTCATGCATTGGTATAGGTAAAATGCTGGGTTTAATTCTCAGGACTAGCTGTATATTTGTGTATGTGTGCATGTATGTACTTCTGTGCAGAGGTTTGCACTCCTGGTAAATACACTGGGAGCTGGACTTTACGTGTGAGATTATACATGCTGGTAAGCTGGAGCCTGAAACTCCAGGCTCTGTAAGAAATACTTGTAGTAATTCATAGCACAATGGCCCTTCTTTCTTTATTTTAACATCTAAGTTACCTCGGATAGATCCATTCTCTGCTCCTCATGTACTCAGAAGGCATCTTGCAAATGCCTAAATGTGTGCATTTTCTAACACTTGGTGGAATTCTGAGCTTGCACACAGAAATGTGGAAACCACGTTACGTGTATATTGATGCCTTTAGGAAATACTTTTTTTTTTTTTTTTTTTAGTGGAGAGGAGAATACTTGGGAATAATAAGACAGTCTGAACAAAGAAATTCAACTTGCTCTAGAGCTGTATCTTTCTGAGTGAGTGGAGGATCAAGCCATTTCTGTCCTGGGAGAGCACTCAGCTTTGCTTTAAACAAGCTCCTTTGGCTCTGTTAAAGTGCTCATGAGACAAAACTCCACAGCAGAAGAGAAAGCTTCACATCAGATGTACTAAAAATGTTCCATATAAGAAGATGCAGGTTGGAAAGTAAGAGTTATATTGTTGTTTACGAAGACCTTTACGGTTAGATAGACAAGAGAAAGAAGAATAATTCCTGAGAGCTTTGTTGTGTGTCAGCTGGTAACTGTTGCCAGTGACAGATTTTTAAACCTGTAATATATTCATAGACATATATATTCATATGCAGAAATAGGACTGAAAAATTCTTTATTTTGAGCTGGGGCAAACAAAAATGTTTTGAAAGGAGTCAGTGGTGTTCAGACAGAATCCCAGATAAGTAGTGGGACATCTGAAGGTGAAATCTAGTTGCCCCTAAGAAATTTGTTACTTTAGGGAATCTGAAATGTAACTCAGCATGCAATGCTTTTTAACTAGGTATGACCTTTAAGAGAGGAAGTGGGGAAAGAAAAGAAAACCTGTGTGTTTGAATGTGAATTTCAACATCTGTTAGGATGTGCAAGAAAGTTAGTTGGCATTTAGCTTCTTTCTGTTCTGCAGGCTTAAAAGGGCTTGTTCAAATGCAGCTGATGGGAAGAACAGTGTAATTTGCACATCAGGCCCATTTTTGGCCATAAAAGGGTAAACAACAAACAGCTTTTTCCTTTCTCCCCTATCCCTTTTAAGTAGAAAGCTGTCAACCTTTTCAATTATTCCTACTTGGGAACAATGGCCCCGTTGCTTACAAGTTGGCTTGTCTTTTGTCATTTTGCTTTTATGTGAGTAAACGGTAGCTCCCTGCCTGTGAGAGCTAACGAAGCCTGCTTTCCAGTGGCTCCATGTCTTGTGACTTAACTTTTCTATCACAACTTAATATGTCTTATTTGAAGGTTGTATTGTGAGTTTCCCATTTTTAAATATGGGAGAGTCTACATAGAAAAGAGGTGGTATAAGAAATTTATTGGTGTTTGCTCCCTATTAAACAAGCAAGAAATCACGTAAGTTAGAGTTGATGTGTTTGGTATCTAAAAAGTCATAATCTTCCATTTGGGTAGCATTGATGCCTGTTGTGTATGGATTCTTTTGTGTCTTATAAGCTTAGAAGTATTCTGAATTTCTGGGTGGGATGGGGAAAAGGCATTAGCAGAGACTCCCTGCTGTTCTGTGATCTCTTTCCCTTTGTGAAATTTGATTGAGACTGGTTGTCAATTGCTCCCTTTCTTGAGGGGAGACAAGGTGCAAGTGTGCACCCACAAATCATGATTGCTTCAGCTTCTTCAGTCTAAAAACAACAACTTGAAAACTTCTTGAAATATGCTTTTTGTGAGACTGAACAGAAGGCATTGTGTTGAGTTTCACTTGAATTGGGTTCAGTTCCTGAGTCTCATGTGAGGTATCTATGCAGGTTGAGGGAAAGTGTAGCTTGTTTTTTCAGATGTGTTCAATACTACTAGTTCCAACTGACATCAACCAGTCTTGAAAGTGCATGGTATTTCTGCTTGGTTTGACCTGGGACTCCATCTGCTGAAAAGCAGCAGCTTTCTGCCCATCCTGGACACTGATCACACACCACGGCCAGGTTCTAGAGGCACTGGGACACAACAAAGAGTAGTTTACTATTATGTTACCTTTCAGCCATTTAAAACAAGTGTTTTTTAAAGTATTGGGCATCACAATATGTTACTGGCAAAGTATTGTTAATACCCTTAAAGCCAAGCTTAGTTCCACACTTTGAACACATTTGTCTTACAGAATATAAATGGTGTCTTTCCATTTCCTCTCTTCTTCAGTTTAAGGCATAAATTGGTAGTTTTTCATTCCTGTATTGTGACAAGTATGTACTCAAAATGCGTTCATCTCACTGTCAACAGACCTGGAAAAATTCTCTGCTGGAATTGAATCTGAGACTTTTGAATCTAAATGTATAAGCCCTTGCCACTACAGTTTTAAAGATGCAATTACAGTAGAATAAAGGCATTAATAGATTCACACCCCTGGAGGGGAAAATGATGCTACTTGAGGCTAGTCTGTGTTACATCCTGCTCACAGACATAATCCTTCAAAAGCCGTGTTCACAGAAATGGTACAGTTTCTTTGCCTTATATGTGAATCAAGCATACCTGCATACTTGATTTTCCAGCGGATTTCTTGCTGTCCATTTCAGATCTGATGGAGTGTTACTCATTTATTACGCACTAAAGGCATTCTCTTTCTTTCAGAAAAGAGGAAAAAGTAATCTTTTTCAGACATTGGCTTTTGTTGAACTTTCTTAGGGTCTGCTAGATGGAAAAAAAAAAATTACACTTTTGTTCTAGTTTGCTGCTATTGTGCTATAATTATAGCAAAAGACAGTTGTTTGCTTAGCTCTTTGTCTTTATAGTAAGATGATGGTTCCAGTCAAATGTTTGGATGGTTACAACACAAGAAACATCTTTCTTCACCTGAGAGGTTTTGGACGCTACCCTAATGCAAACAATAACATAATATTTAAGAAATTAATGCTTCCAGGAATTCGTCTTACCCTTAGCGGGAAATGCTGAAGATAGCAGATTGGGTGTTTTCTTCAAGACTGTAAGGAGTTTATGTGGAAATATTTTTAGGTATGTAATTTGAGAGAGAGAGATCTTGCCCAATCCTGAATAACAAGCAGAAGGGGCACTTAGGGCAGGAGGCAAACATTTGGGACCTTGCTCTGCCTCGTTCATTCTCCATGCAAGGGTACTGATTGATCGCTATTAGGGTTCTCTTATTCATTCCAAAACAAAGCGCAGCCACGAGAACTCTTCTAGGACAAGAAATTGGCTTCTCATCCTGTAATGCTCTGACAGATAGGAAAATGTCACCTCCCTAATTTGGCATTGCATAACAGCATTGGTCAAACATTTTGTAACTTATTTTAAGTAATTTAATCCAATTAACATGCGGCTAATTTAGCATGACATGAACTGTAGCTGTGCAAGTCTACTCCAGCTTTATTCGTTAAATTCAACATTAAGTCGTTGTCTTGACACCTAAAAGATGTATAATCAGTCACCAATTAATTAGCATCAGTATGTCAGGTATTTGTTAGAATAATTGACTAAAGTCTGTCTTGTTGAAGATGGCTTTTTGCTTAATTTTATGCACTTAGTGAAATGGAAAATAGAGTCCTAAAAGGCGTAGACAGATCTCATAGGGCATCTGCATAATTTGTTTGCCAGATTAATTTAGGCACATCCTCGAGCGCTTTCTGTAGTTTAGCTGACATAGCTTAGGCATAAGCTTCCACCACTTCTTTCAGAAAACATAATTTGTATTATTGTTAGGTGATGGTGTGGTGGGCTGACCCTGGCTGGATGCCAGGTGCCCACCAAAGCTGCTCTATCACTGCCCGCCCTGCCCTCAGCTGGACAGGGAAGAGAAAATACAACAAAAGGCTCGCGGGTCGAGATAAGGACGGGGAGAGATGACTCACCAGTTACCATCACGGGCAAAACCAGTTCGACTTGGGGAAAATTAATTTAATTTATTAGCAATCAAATTAGAGTAGGATAATGAGAAATAAAACCAAATGTTAAAACACCTTTCCCCCACCCCCCTCACTTCTTCCTGGGTACAACCTCACTCCTGATTTTCTCTACCTCTTCCCCCTCAGCGGCGCAGGGGGATGGGGAATGGGAGTTGGGGTCAGTTCATCACACGTTGTCTCTGCTGCTCCATCCTCCTCAGGGGCAGGACTCCTCACACTATTCCCCTGCTCCAGCGTGGGGTCCCTCCCACGGGAGACAGTCCTTCATGAACTTCTCCAACATGAGTCCTTCCCACAGGCTGCAGTTCTTCACGAACTGCTCCAGCGTGGGTCCCTTCCCCGGGCTGGAGTCCTCCAGGCACAAGCTGCTCCTGCGTGGGTCCCCCACGGGGTCACAAGTCCAGCCAGCAAACCTGCTCCAGCGTGGGCTCCTCTCTCCACAGAGCCGCAGGTCCTGCCAGAGGCCTGCTCCAGCGTGGGCTTCCCCACGGGGTCACAGCCTTCTTTGGGCATCCCCCTGCTCCGGCGTGGGGTCCTCCCCAGGCTGCAGGTGGAGATCTCCTCCACTGTGGACCTCCCTGGGCTGCAGGGGGACAGCCTGCCTCACCGTGGTCTTCTCCACGAGCTGCAGGGGAATCTCTGCTCCGGCGCCTGGAGCACCTCCTCCCCCTCCTTCTTCACTGACCTGGGGGTCTGCAGGGTCATTTCTCTCACTTATTTCCACTCCTCTTTCCGGCTCCAGTTTTTTGTTGTGCAGCAGCTTTTCCCCCTTCTTAGATCTGTTATCCCAGAGGCACGACCACTGTTGCTGATGGGCTCGGCCTTGGCCAGCGGCGGGTCTGTCTCAGAGCTGGCTGGCTTTGCTCTGTCGGATGTAGGGGAAGCTTCTGGCATCTTCTCACAGAAGCCGCCCCTGTAGCTCTCCTGCTACGAAAACCTTGCCACGCAAACCCAATACGTTCTACCCCTTGCCTCTGTGCATCACATATTTAAGAGTTACCATTAAAATCCACATTCATCACACAATCACATCAACAAAAAAAAAATTCCCCACACCAAAATTTAAATAACATCATCACAACACTGAGCAAAAGTGGACAATTTACACACAATCCACCCCTCATCCCTTCACCACAATTACAACATAAATTCCCCACAATCATTCTGCTTCTTGCTCTCTAGTTGTGTTCAGTCCATGTTTTGCCCGTTACCTCTCCCAATTACTACCCTTATCTCGAATTCCTTGTGCCCCATGTTGGGCACCCCTTCCTCCTCAGTAAAAACTAAGTAGAAACTGTGTGTTAACTCTGACTAAGTTGAAATATCAAAATCGTTTAGTTAGCCAGCTTCAGAGGAAGGAACGTGTTAGGAGAGTAGTCTGCACAAGTCTTCCTCAGACAGTCTCTGACGAGAACAGCTTTTGAGACAGGGTTTTGCAAAGACAGATTATTCTTCTGTGTTTCATGCTTTCCTCCTCCTTCAGTATGAGATTTTTTTTTTGCTACATCTGTGTTGTATGTGACTGTGAAGCTAGACTCAAGACACATGATATGTGCACAAGCATAGACAAAATGCACGATGTGAAATAGCATGCAGAGGAGAGTCTTGTGCTAGAAGATGTACTGTGACAGATTGGGCAATACTCAGTACTCTGTATTATTTATATGGTATATAAGTGCGTGGATATTTAAATTGGCTTTGTTTATGTGAAGGAACTTTTAAGACACTTCTTAGCTTGAGCGTAGAGCCATGTAATGTGATGAGAGATCTGCATGGTTCTGTGCTGATTCATAGTTATCTTGGGTCTGGTTAACTGAGGAGTCTTTGCACTGCATTTGACTGCAGGGAATCAGTAGGTCCATCTAGTTTTGGAACTTGTGCATGTTTTCCTGCATTGTTGCACTCTGTCAGGTGTCTCTTTCTCTTCTCTCTTCCTGTTGACCTTGAATTGTTACACCAAGCATTATTATCCGGGTCAAATGTCTAGATCTGGCACTTTGCATCTGCAATGAGACGGGGAAACTATGCCAAATTTTCTGAATGCGGATGAGCTGGTGGCTGCCTCTGCTCATCACCCTTCACAGAACATACTGTTTGCTTGACTATGGGCAGCAAGAAAACTGGCAGTGTTTGCCCATTCTCGATCCCCTCTGGTCACAAGTGCTCCCCGAGTTGTGCAGTTCAGTTCTCAGCACTGATGAAACACAGCAGATGTGTCACAGCAATGTGCTGAGCCGTGCAGGCTGCAAATAATCTCTTATTCTTATTTTAATACTTCAGGGGCTTCTCTCTGAAACAAATAGTGTGTGTTCTGTTTCTTTTTGGCTGGCAACGTACTGTCAGCTTTAGTTTTAATCTATGTTAGAGGAATTAGTATTTGGTATGTTGGTTTAACTCATTAAAGAAATGACTTCTGTAGCTTTGTTCTAGTTCAAGCAACATCCATCACTGAAGATGATTTTCTTCAACACTGTGAGACACAATAGAAATGTTTTTATTTATTTTTATAACCATCTACAGTGATGTATGTTTTCAGGGTGAATACCAATCATGCAAATGCCTATGTTTATTTTTCCTGAATTCCCCTTAAGAAAGGCAGAGAATTGTCTGACAGGATCAGATGAACAACCTATTTAAGAATACTAATACCACCTTATTTTCATTCATAGACCTCAAAAAACTTTTCAAAGGAAGTTAATAGCATTTTATATATAACATGCATATAGTAAATAAACAAAACAGTGAGAAAAGGAAGGGAAAGTGACCTTCCCTGAGGCCACCCAATAAATAACTTTGCAGCCTGGGAGAAGAGCTCACGTCACTTGAGCTTCTTGCCAGAGATATAAGATTGGAAATGGCAGAATGTGGAATAGAAGCCTCAGTTCAGTGCTTTATCCAGCAACCAACATGGGGGTCTCATTTCCAAGAGTGGAATTAAAAACATGCTCTGAGAGATATTTTAAATATTAACTATCAGTTTTCTTAAACTCTGAATTAATGGGCTTGAAAAAAAAGCTGTTTGAAAGTTTTTGAGATGATGGACGGCCAGTGTTTCTTTGAAGCATCCTATACTGCCTGACAGATGGTACCTTTAGGAAAAAGGGTAAATAAATTCCTAATTTACCGGGAAGTGAATCTGTAGAAGAAGTAGGTGTCAGGCAGGGCTGGAAAAAGGAACCATGAGAATAACCACTCCAGGGAGAATACTGAGATGACCTTTCTTACTTTGGGTTCCTTTGTTAATGAAGGCAAAGTCTCTTTAAAGGGCAGCAAGTCTGAACTTCTGTGGACAGGGTTTGCCAGTCTGGGAATTGGTCTATATCTTCTATTACGTGAGCCTCTCTATGAATTGTAACCTTTAAATATTAAATACACTTCAGGTCAAGATAGCCTAGTTTATGAGGTGGCGGGTACAGTGAGAGAAGAGTAAATACCTGCGTTTTATGAGTGTAATTTCAATCCAAATTCCAGGTTTGTTACTCATGCCAAAGATGTACATAAAATCACTATAACAATCAAAACATGAATCAAGGCTCATAAAGCAAACTTGAATTGTTAATGAAGTTTCTTTCAAGGTTTTGTTGCCACTAACAAATCAGCATTGTTGGCTTTTTCACAGCCTAGAGGACAGGCCGCTGTAACAAAGCGCTGTTGCCAGTTTTAGTTCTACAAGGTGAATCGCTATAACTCTGAAGGCCTTTTCAGGAGTAACGATATTCATTCGAATACCTTTCCTGGGCATTTTCTGCATTTAGGAATATTGCAACATGCATAAATAGAATGGGAACTTTGGCTGAATGAATGCTACATTTTATTAAGACACAATAGAAATTCAGAAATGCAAAACCAGCATGATACAAATAGCCATTACACCTTTGTGAAATATTTTGGATGTGTAAGATTTGTAACTTCAACAAATGCTCTTTGGGGTAATCAAACTTTTTTATAAATTTGATTACAATTCAATAAATGTCTGTCAGATTAGTGGAAATGCTTCGATGGGAAATAAGACTTCAGTTTTCTTTCCTGAAGTGCTATTGAAAAGTAAAATTTAGTTGAAATGAGAAATAATTTAAATACTTTTATTCTGTTTGCTGTTATTCCAGGTTTTGTTTAATTTTTACTGACCAAATTACTTGTTCTTCAGATCAGTCATAAAGAAGAAGCAGCAATTATTCACACTGACTTAATACTGCCTGTAAGAGGAACATAGCCACACTTGATCATAGTTTCCCAGTTTCCAGAAACTGTAACTGGATTTTGCGTTCCTTAAAAGACATTGTTAAAAGTGCCCAGTTCTAAATGCTTTAATGGGACTAAGACCTGTCGTGGTTTAACCCCATCCAGCAACTAAACACCACGCAGCCGCTCACTCACTCCCCCCCCCCCCCCCCAGTGGGATGGGGGAGAAAATCGGGAAAAGAAGCAAAACCCGTGGGTTGAGATAAGAACGGTTTAATAGAACAGAAAAGAAGAAACTAATAATGATAACACTAATAAAATGACAACAGTAATAATGAAAGGATTGGAATGTACAAATGATGCGCAGTGCAATTGCTCACCACCTGCTGACCGACACCCAGCCAGTCCCCGAGCGGTGATTCCCCCTTTCCCCGTTCCTATACTAGATGGGACGTCCCATGGTATGGAATACCCCGTTGGCCAGTTTGGGTCAGGTGCCCTGGCTGTGTCCTGTGCCAACTTCTTGTGCCCCTCCAGCTTTCTCGCTGGCTGGGCATGAGAAGCTGAAAAATCCTTGACATTAGTCTAAACACTACTGCGCAACAACTGAAGACATCAGTGTTATCAACATTCTTCGCATACTGAACTCAAAACATAGCACTGTACCAGCTACTAGGAAGACAGTTAACTCTATCCCAGCTGAAACCAGGACAAGACCGTAACCCAGCAAATGGAGAGGGTTGAAGAAAACTCTGCTGGAAATAATTGTACCAAAAGAGAACTGCAGAAACCTGTGGTCCACTTTTGGAAGTCTGTTCATGAAGTCTGTGTATGAATATGTGCACAGCAAACTAACTCACCAAATTCTATTAAGGGAAAAAATATTTTAAAAAGATATAAATAGAATTTGAAAAATGTTTGCTGGGAAAGGAGAGGTAAATCAGTGTGGTGGGAGAGGAAGAAGTGGGCTCACGTTATTAAGCTTTTGATGTGTCTTGTGTGTGAACCATTGTGCTTCCATTAACTTAAGAAAAAAAAGTTTACAGAAACTGAAGTCCTTTCTTACTATTCTGTCTCCAAGGTACTTATTGTCCAATAATGTTTTGTAAAATGTCCATAGAAGTTCTTAATTTTTTTGGCACTTGCAGAGTGTTTTAGAGCTCTGCAGTCAAATGGACAAAGTGTTTCTCTTAAATCCATATGTATGTGACTTAATGCTTTTGAGCGAAGCAGAGTCTTTTAAATTTTGCTTTTAATAGAATGCCAAAGAAAAAATTGGAATTGCTGAATTCCCCTGCAGAAAGTAAACTTTTTTTTTTTTTAAACTACTACACAGGGCACTGGGATGAATCACGCAAATCTGAAAGTGGTGTTCTTGGTGGAAAAAAGTTCTCAGGACACTTGTTTAGACCTGGTGATGTTGTTGTTGGCATACAGAACAGGCATTGTTTTCTGTGAAGATCACGTAAAGGTCTATCAAATGGCTTGACAGCTGGAACAGAAGCAATTGCCTGATTTGCATTTTAAGGGAGCTGTAGAGAAGTTCTATCTGAATGCGCTTCCTTTGCTGTATTCCTGAAAGATGAATAAATACTTGATGTGACTGGAAACATCCAACTTTTTATTTGTGCGCAGTTAGCTCTTCTTAAAAATTTCAAATAAATCTTAGAATTCCGCAAGGGTAAGATTCCCTGTTTATCTAATGCATCCGTCTTTTAACACTTTCAACAAACTGCCGTTTTTGTCATCTTTGAGATTGCTGATAGGTGTTCTAAATGTTTAAAGATAGAAATTTTTCTAGTTTTCCATGACTGGTGTTTTTTGCAGCTACCTCTTTGTTTCTGGCACTCTGGAAGTTGAGCAATCCAATGAAACTGCCCCTTATGCCAATGATGAAGAAAACATTGCTTTGGTTAGCAGCAAATACTCGGATGTAGTATGCTTAAAGATAATTCCTCTACTATGGTACCTACAAAAATCCCTGTCTGTTGAAGATGTGTTGGAAGTCACTTTAATGACAGTCAATATTGTCTTAAGGTTTCTTTGTATCACCTTCATCTGTCTCTTGCCTCTTATCTTTATAGTTAGATTATAAACTCTTGGAGTAAACAGTATCTTTCTGGTCATATGACAAGCATGGAAAGGTAGTAGTTTATGACAAAGTTTTTACAATCTTGTGAGATACTAAACTTCAGGCTGGAAGGTTTACACTGTGAGACAGTATGTGATCCTGGGTTTGGTCCTGTGCAGTAGTTCCTGAATTCCTGGTGTTTCATATGGGAACACAGGACATTGTGTTAAAATGAGCTATTCAAAAATTCTCAGAATTTTTTCCCCAGTAATCCAAATATCCTGAAATTTTGTCTTTTCATTTGTATCTCCACTCAGTTATATATTTGTGCTGTTTCACTGTGGGCAAAACAACTTGACTCTGGCATTTTAATGGTAGCATATGCTTAACTTTGAAGAGTGAAAATAATGCTGTGGAAACAAAGCAACATTCTTTGGAATATTTTTCCAAGTAAATTCAGACAAAATTAAAATATTTCTGTGATTTTTTTCTTTTTTTTTAAATCAAATCAGCTTTTCTCTTGGGAAACATTTGGCCAGGGAAAACAAAAAGCTTTAAAGAAGCAGTTCTTTCAGAGTATGAAAATCAAAGAAGTTTTTTGCACTGATCAGTAGGTGCAAGTAGGTCAGTCACTGAATGCAATTAAAAAATTTTTTTTAAATACCACATTTAAATTTGCAACTATATGTTAGGCAGTGAGTGACAAAGTTAAAAATGGAGGAACAAGTATAGCAGGGGTAGGAAAAATGCAAGTTCTCCCAGAATATTAGATGATGTTCTAGGGGGACCTGTCTAGTAAGGACCTTCATTTATTTGTGTCACTGTGTTCTGTGTTGCATTTTTATTATGCCTTTAAATGTTGAAATCTTTGTGGATGAAAGCCATTGTTGGGCATGGTACACTTACTGTAGAGGACTAATAGCAAGAGCTAGATAAATTTGCATCAAAAATTTTTTTTGACATAGTGAACCACTCTTTTTGTGGATAGTATGTGGTTCACATAAAACAGTTGGAAAAAGGGAAAAAATGCAGTTTGGGGAGAAGATGGAAATATATTTTTAAAAACAATTTTGGTCTTTTTTGTAAGGTTGTTAATTGACTGTAATTTTAACTGAAATCAACACATGGCCCACCCTTTCTATCAGATGGGAAGTGCCATATCAATAGTATACCATATACATTGTGCCCGAGATACAATTCCAGTGTTCTGTGACAAGCACGCAGCTACTTTGCTAACTCACATTAGTAATTAAAACATTGACTTTCTTTATCTCCAACTTGTGTGTAAAAAAAAAAAAAAAAAAAAAAAAAAAAAAAAATTGTCAGGACAGATGGTGCTGACAGGAGAAAGGTCTTGCAGGAAGGAATTCAGTGGTTTTTAAGAAGCAAAAGAAGCAGCTGTGGTTTTGATTATTATTAAGTTAGTTATGAAAGAGAGTATTATCAGCATTGAGTCACTTGGTGCACCTGTGACAGAAAAGGGTCTTCTGTTGTGCTTCATATTGAGCCAGTGATGGCCAATATCTGCCCTGTGTTAGAGCCAGGGTGATAGTGCTTTGTGGTCACCAAGATTTATCACCTCTGTTTTTGGCACCTGAGTCTTCCCGTAGATGTTGCAATTGTAAGTCTTCTATATTTGAGCAGTGTTTTTTCTCATTCTGCCTTTTGGAGCCATGCTCCGCTCACTGCCTACCATGAAAGCTACTGACATGGTATTTCATGCATCTTGTTTGTTCAGCAGTGAAACAAGATCTTGCGTGCTGCAACTGGTAAAGCAGAGCTAAGGCTTTGCAGATTGCTGTTTTGTAATGTTCAGGAAGGAAGATAAGTGAGTTTCTCGCATGGTGCCACACCGTATGTTAATGTCATCCATAATTTTATATCAAAATCCTTCCAGCTACTGTTCGTGTAGGGCCAAGACTCAAGTTTCTAGAGGTGAATATATGGTCTATATTATGTTGAATAAAAATTAATCAAGTGGGCAACGATGCTATGGAAAGCAGAGCAAAAATGTAGATGTGCATTGTTAAAAAAAATTGTGATGAGAAAGCTTTCTTCAAAGAATTAGAGGAAATAAATACCGTGTTTAGTATATAGAGAAGACCAGCAAATGTATAGTGGAGTGAGTGAGTGTGTATGACTGGCTGTGCCAGACGAGGGGTGACATACAGAGGAAGGGTCTTTCATCACTGGCACTGTTCTATGGCAGCTTAAGCCAGGAGAGTCCCGAGTGTCGCAGTCACTGATGGAGATGATCCAGCTGAAAAGTAACCCTTTTTCGGATTTTGGTTTTTGCTGTTAGGTTAGCCCTCGGCTTCCTAAATTGTCTTGCTGTGCTATCGCAGAAGTGTTGATACCGGTGCCAGGGTACGCGTGGGAGAGTCGAGTCTGGCAGTCAGGAGGTGGACCTGTATCAGCCCAAGTTTAAAAGTGCAGAAATGCCTGTGGAATTGCAGTCAAAGGTTCAGCCAGTTGTGACAGGCTGAAACTTTCTGCATTGAGAGGTGTCTATTGCTGTGAGTGAAGGAGAATTTTTAATGCATATTTTCTTTGGTCTCAGTTGCAGTGATGTCCAGGCATATCCTCAGGATAAAAAAATATCCTCCTAAGGTTTCTGGGAGGCATGGAGATATTCTGAGCACCACTTCAGAGACTGACTGCATTCCAGAAAGATTGTGGCCTTTTAAAAAAGTTCACAGTGAAATGAGGAACTGGAAATCTCCCAGCTTAGATTCCTGTGTTTTAACCATTGTTGCCTCCATATTGCTAATGTGTGGGAATCGCCTCAGTATGCAAAAACATTAATCTTTCAGTGATAGTGGTTCTCAGGCAGTATCCTGACCTGGACAACAGACCTTATGTGTTTTATCTCTCTCTCTCTCTCCGCCCCCCCCCCCCCCCCAAAAAAAAAAAAAAAAGTTACTCATATTTTTTTTTTGCAGAACTACTAAGCTGGTGTTTGGTCAATAATACCCAGTTCAGTTCAATCATGGCACCCATTTTGTCAGTGGCTGCAAATGAAGCCCATAATGACAATGCCACTTGAACTGTGATTCAACAAATGCTGCTTAGTGTTCTTCTGCTTAATAAAAAGTATTAATGGATCTCTCAGAAAAATATAGCTGTAGATTTGGTTTACTGAAAATCTTTTGCGTGATGCTGATTTTTCACAGTTTAATGTTTATGGGAAAATTTAGGCTCTCTGTATATAAAATAACTCAAAATGAAGGAGCACAAAGGTAATTGTGGTTTTTAATACTTCTCTTTCACTACAGTGTAAATTCCATTTGATCACACTGAATTCTCATAGTTGTTACCTTGTGGCTGATGGAAATGTCGAGTTTCAGGGTGGTAACAAAGCTTGGTGCTTTAGCTAGCCTCGTCATCATGTGGTGTTTAATCATCACTGCAGTTGCATCACAAAGTCTTCATTTTGTGTTCGATTTTCTTAGTCTAGGGCCTTGAAAGACATACACGCATAAGACTTGATTCTTATTTGCTGTAACTCCTCTGTGCACACACCTGAAAGGGGAGCAAATTATTTACATTGGCTTTAAGTCCTCTCTTCAGTGGGGTGGTGTAAAATAAACTTAATATAAATAAGTCTGACTACATGTGACATGCCTCAGACTGATGAGTCTGTGGTACAAAGCTCAGGAAATGAGTCCTGAAGTCTGGACTCATTCTCTCTTTAATCTGCTGCTATTCTTGTGATATAAGGTTGGTTTTTAATAACGTGTGCAGTACAAGGCAGAAAAGTGCATGTTAGCTTAGGGGCAGGCAGCAGGATAGTTGTAGTAGGAATGTTGTTACAACTCCATCCAGAAGCAGAGCATGTAAACATCAGTCAGGACCACTGTGTTACTACTGTTGTACTTCCGCACTTGCTTCAGTGTTTTTGTATAGTACTGCACTCTGCTGCGTGGAGGTACCTAAAGTGTCTAAAAAATATCTAAAAAATGGTGACCTACTTGAGAATGTTGTCAATGCAGGAAAAAGAGACCATTTGATATACACTCTGCAGGCTGAATAGGGATTAGAGGCATTTAACTGTGAATCTTGTATCCTTCAGGTTTTATGACCAGATCCTTTTATTCTTTTAATCTTCACAGAATAAAAGGGTAGGGGGAAGGGAAGAGGAGAGGAGAGGAAATGATCTTATTACAACTTTAGAAACTGTCTTTGTAACTGAGAATAAGAAGCTCCAATGAAATGGGAATGAGACAATAAATTGTCTCCGCTTACATGTTACTAACTTGCTGTTATTTTCATTAAACATTCACAGGCACAATTTCAGTTACTTAAATCAATGTGATGACCTACTTTAAAAAAATCAGTTGGAAGAAAATATACCTTTAATTGAATATCAGTGATAGCTTTATAAACTTTATAGAGTACGTAAATGTATTAATGTGCATGTAAGGCTCCCACATCAGTAAAAAGGCCAGCAGAATGGTGAGGGATGTCTGCAGACTATGTATCCTTTTTGTGTAGCTGGCTTAAAATACCTTTGCATCCAGGTTACAGTTTAGGGAAGACAAAAAAGAAGTCCTTACATCAAGTGAACCTAGGCACTTTATTTATTATAAACAATACACTTTGGGGAAAAAAGTGTCCCCATTGAAGCTGATGATACAACTCTCTTATTTTTGGTGGAGCCAAGATTTCAGACATTGTTCTGTCTCTGAGACAATTCCAGATAGAAGTTCAGTACCTGCAGTACCTTCACCGGTCACTGGGAATAATCCATGTAGTATTTTTTCTTGCAAAAGACTGAGCAGTGTAATTCTAATCCAGAAAAGTATTTGGGTCAGGCAGTTGTGTGAGTATTATAACCTAATTGATTCAGAGAATCAATGTTTTATTACTTGCATTCCTTCTCTGAGGATGTAGAATAGGAATGTATTAAATCAGTTCTCATTTCTGGTAATACTGAACCAGCTGCTTCACTAAAGACAAGAAGCAAATGAGCAAGCAAACAACTAACGACTAATCCAATTTGTCCAGCGATGAGAAGGTGAATAAGCTCAGGTCTGTCATAACACCTTGTATCTATGCCGAAGTTCAAAAATTGTGCAGCGCATAATCTCACTTTCATTTTTATTTTATTTTGGCTTACAGCAGGCTGATTTCATTGACAACTGCTATTGTGTAGAAGTATTAATAATCCGTGTTTCCTATGTGACAACATAAATTTTATCAGTCAGTAACAAGCATCATAAAAATAGTTTGCAGTAGTTCTTTCTTGGCAGCTTGATAATCCACACTGCAGAAATAAGACATTCTCTGGGGCTCCTTTTCATCGCTAATGTGGTGCATGAATGCAGAGCTTTTATTTTTAGTGTATCTTAGAATCGGGCAAAGGTATTATTTGGCATTATCGCAGTACAAGTGCTCTTTGTTCAGGTCTGCTCCGATTCCTGTAAAACACTAAATCTCGCCTTCCTAATGCGTGATCATACCCTGCTGTAATAAATGTTAAAAACAAATGAAAAAGAAAAATTAAAGTATACCATAGTTGAACTCCTGAGATGTATTGCAACAGCACTTTAACTTGCACTTCAATTTTGCACAAATAGCTTTCTATTTTAGGTGCTTTGCATTTATGAAAAAAACACCCCAAAGTTCCATTTATATTGCAGATGCAAGACTACCAATATGCAGCTAGATTAGTTACTGTCATCTATTTTTTTGTACTGCAAGCCCTGTTGGCAATCCATGTCAGTTACAAATTAAGTTGCATGGAGGTATAGTTCTCAATAGAAATCAATTTTCAGCACAAAATGCCTTATTTGCAGTTTTATGGCTTAAAACTACTTACATGAAGTGATTTATTGTTTGCAGTTAGGAGAGAAGGCTATTGAGGGGATGACTGTCTGATTTTGACTTTTTTAGTCTTTATTGGCGGTGTTTGCTTTCAAATATTAAATGTAAAATAATACACTATTAAATATAAAATTAGTCTCAATCATTACAGTATACTAATCTGTTGTTGCATGGCAATTTGCATAATATGCAAGATTTTGCCCAGTGAATGGCACGACGTTTCTCAAATTATACAAACTATATTTCAAGCTGCCAAAGAGTGGAAAGGTGAAGACCAGAGGTTGCTGAAGGTAATGCAAACTGAATCTTAATTACTGTATTTATTTACAAATAATGATGGCAGTGGTGCCATGCAAACATAATAAAAGGGTAGGTGGATTACTGCATAGGCCAGGCCCTCCATAGCCATAAACTTGTTTCAGTGAAGGGGTGCCATTTGGCTTCAAGTTAATGTAAACTGTCTACCTTACCTGAGGCTCAGTACTGATGTAACGGTATTTGTAGCCTGAAGTAAGAATCTATCTTAACAGAGACAGTGTAGCAGAACACTGAAATGGAAGTCTGTTTCTGCACTCGAAATTAACTTCTTGTTCATATTATTAGTGGGGATCTAAGACAAATTTAATTCGCAGAAACAGAAGTCCTCTCTCTTTAGTGAAGTTTCTTACGCGCAAACAGCATAACAGCAACAGGGACATACGGCTGCGCAGAACTGGAATGCAGGTGTATTTTGCAGTGTTGGACACGCTCCTTTGGAGAGGAATAATGTCACTTCAGCAACAGCTTCTGAAATTTGACCTCACATTGATGATACCAGTGTTTTGCTGGCGAGGTTTGGGCTACAGTCAGGCTTTTGCATTTTACGCTTGACTTCTCAGCAATGTTTAGTTCTGTTTGTGCTTCCAGTTTTGTAGAGTAAGTGTCTGATTGCATTACACGTTGCCTAATTGTGAGATGTAACATGAGCAGCTGAAAACAATGGGGCAAATGTACCAAATGAAATGCATAGGGTCCTAACGTGACTGCATAGTCTCAAAAAATGAAGTCCTCTGAAGGCAGACAGCTGTTAGCAGCAATACACTTGCAGTTTTTCATAGGCTTGTATTTGACTGCTTCTCATATACCACAAGACTACTTTGCTATCGTGTGGTCACTCACAATCAATACAACAGAAAAGATTTTTCTACTTCCTTGTGCTTTTAATTTCGAGGCTATTCATTACTGTCTTCCAGTGCTGCCTAATATCCATCTGTTCATCCTCATTCAAGTCGCTTTTCTTCTTAAAAGGTGGAAATGAGAGGCACCTCTATGTCTTGATTAAAATCTCTGCTTTTTTACTTTTTAACTTCCACTTTGTATTTAATAATCTTTGCTCTGAAGCATTGATTCCTTAATATTGTGGAAGTACAGTTTAAAAATTACTGCTTCATCATTCTTCTTGTTCTAGTGTACAAAATCATTTCTGTGCACCCAATGAGGTCTTCGTCATATGTGTAATTTAGTTGAATGACCCTAGCGTGGTAGGTAAATTTACTGTAATGGCATCCCCTGCAATAATTCCTTTATAAAGTCTCATGCTGGGACTCAGTGTTGAAGACTGTTGTTATATGAGATGTTGTTAACTGAACTAATTATTTGATGGACATGGTCATGATATGTGGTGTTGACATTATGAAGCTTATGAGAGTAGGAGGGACGGCTTTAATGATCTAGTTGCTAAGGTTATTAGTGTTGTTTTCATCAGTGACACCTGCGATCCACTGTAACAGGCCATGGACCCCCAAGATAGAAAGGTGGCTCTTGCGTTACTGCCCACCACTCCTCCCCAGAAGCACAAGAACAACGTACCTTTTAAGAAGACAGACATTGTCTTCTGCTGTGTACTTGGGTCTAAACCAGAGGCAAAACCAGAGGCTTTTGCCTTAACACAAAGCATGTTAAGCTCAAGCTGAACTTTAAGTGTAGGAGTAGCGTACATTGACGTGAGCGATGCCATGTAGGGAAAATGTAAGGCATTAAACAGAAGGCTGCTCAGTAAGATAGACTGTTGTCAAGCTTAGGTGGCTGTGGATTGTTGCAGCTGGGACATCTGTGTGGGAGGGAAGGAAGCTGAGATGGGGAGAGAAGAAATTTAAGAGCATTTTAGGACAAGCGTAGCAAGTTGCTTGTTCTGTCAGCGTGTGCGCTCTCTGGCCTCTCTTGTGCTTTATGGTGGGGGCGTGTGAGTGCCTATATTGGAGGGAGTACTGAACCCCATGGTAGTATACAAAACTGGCAGGCACTCAACTTTTTCTTACACTTCAGTTAAGTTTGTCAGCCTGTGAGATTTGCTTTTTGTTGTTTACAGGCTCTGTTTTTCTCTCTTTCATTACTTGCATTTTATTTTCTGCAAAGATAATGTGCCTCAAAGTCAAACACAAAAGGAGGCTGGTGATAGACAAGCTGCTTTTTATCATCTTCAGGGAATTACTGTCATTTGCTAAATATGTGACCCGCTCTCTTTTGCTCTGTTTGCATCTTGGAGATGAATATGTAGTGCAGCTGGGAATCAAAAAAAAAAAAAAAAAAAAAAAAAAGGAAGTTGCCTTGACGAAAGCAAGCTGGTATAGGAGCCACAAGCTCTGTGATTGCCCAGCTTATATTCCTCCATCAAAACAGCCACAACATGTGCCTTGGTGATTATTGGCAACGTGTGACAACTGCCACTAAGTACATTTGATGTGCTGGGTCTTCATTAGTTCAAAAGTGTCTTGGAATATGCTGTGTTCTGCTAATTTTTTATCAGTCGGGAATCTGGCATCTATGGTTTCTTTCTTTTCCATTTATTTATCTCCACAGAGTCAGGAAGTATTTCTTGAAGGAACTGTGTGTTGTCTTAAAAGCCTCTTGTATGTGGAAGACACAACGCACCTGCAGCTCTTTGCTTTGAGTTCTGGCAGAATGCAGGATATTTGGATCCTCTTTCTCTCCTGATGGTGTTTATTGCTGGCAAGACATTCATAAATGTGTTGCTGAGGTTGATGTAGGCCTTGTCAGCATTCCCTGTAACACTGCAGACAGGGAGCTGAAACAGCATAACCCTTGTAAGGTAGACTGAAGCTGGTCAGCAAGTGACAAGAGGTTTGGGACTGGATTTGCAAAGGTGTTTTGGTGACCATGTGGTTAACTGGAATATTTTTTTTATCCCCTAGTGTGCTAGGCACAAGAGAGTAGTGTGTTTTTCAAAGCATTAATAATCTGAATATAAAACGGAAGGAAGCAGGTGGGTATAGACAGTTGGAGTTGAAGGAAGCTGTGGAACAGCATTGGCCACTGTATCAGACAGTGTTCTTGGTACATGTGTCAAGTTTTTGTTGTTGTTGTTGCAAAAGTAAAAAAAAAAAAAAAGGAGTGTTAGAAGAGAGTTTGAAGGGAAATAGTAGGATGGCTCCTAACAAGGGCTGAGATACCGTGTCTCAGATTTCATTAAGGCAGCTGGAAAACTTAGCAAGTTGGCAATGAAGGATGCTGTTGTGAGAAAAGGCAGGAATTGACTTCTCAGTACTGGAGGAAAAAGATTGTAATACGTGCATAGTGTGTACACTGACATGATGCAGGCTCATGCAGACACACAGTTTTTTATATAGAAATACCAAGCTATTCTGTAAGTACATCAGAAAAAAATCAGATGGCAAAAGAGAAATACCTAGACACTGTTGCTTTCTGCCAGTATCTAATAATCTCAAAAGTCTTGTCCCATTGAGACGCCAGAGTCACTGCCTAGGATGTTTTGACATGAATTGTGGTGACGTTTGCTATACAAGGTGAACTTGCTGCTTGAATTTTAGCTGACAGGAAGAGCTGACACTGAGGGGGATGGGGTGGCTGCCCCACACCCCAACCCCAATATATCAAATGCAAAACCATAAGGATGGGTGTAGCATATGCATGCACAGTTGGTCTCTGCCTAAAAGAGCTTGCCATTGGAAGATAGGTAGCAAAAATAAGTATTTTCTTTATATAGCAGGCATGGAACTGAGTTAAAGAAGTGAAATGACTTGTCTCAGGTCACAAGATAATTCTACAAGGGAGTCCAGAGCTCTTGAATCCTCATCCCCTTCTGCAGACACCACACACTGGTTTTTGTCTTTAATTGCTTGATACTTTCCTAATTCTCTCTAGTATCCCTGGATAAACAGATCAGCTTGTCTTCATCAGAAAGGAAATATGCTATTTGCCCTTAGCAATTCACTGCATACACAAAAGTAACTGTGGCATTTGAATTTGTTGCAGTCTTTCCTGGCAGATAATCATCTTCTCCTAACTGGCAGAATGTTGAGCCCAATGCAAAGGGGAGAGGCCACCAAGAAGACATCACTGTTTCTTCTCCAAACTTGCCCCCTTAAATCTATTTACATTTGATATTTCCTCAGATTGCTTCTGGGAATTATGGAGGTCATTAGTGACAGGAGGTGGAAGGAGGAATTTAAATCATTTTATGCTCCGGAGAGAATTCTCTGGGACTTTGAAGCGTATAAAACTCCTCTGGAGTCCATATCCTTAAGGAACAAGTGAACCTGAGGTGGTGTATCTTGAGCTGGTCTCCTTAATAACTAAATGTACACTGGATGTACAGGGCTGAGGGAGAGGATTATTTAAACCCTGGCTTTAAAATTTTTGTTTCATTTAATCTTTTTCAAAATGTTTAACTTTCAAAATGCTGAACTTTGTTTCTCGCCAATACACTGATGTTACTTTCTGGTCGTGAAGTTAACTGATGCTGGCAGAGTCCTTTCTGATGGTGATGTTCCTTATACTTCTCAGCTTTCATTTCACTAAGCAGGAAGATGCTTTTCAGTCTCCCCTCACTAAAGGGAGAGAGTCGGGTTTATTGTCCGAGTACCTTGTGAGGATTCTCTTTCCTTTCCCAGGTCATGTGCTAAAATTACTCTGCTTCAGACCTCTTACCCGGAGGATTACTTAACTTTACTCTCTTGCCAAAAATAGCAAACTGAATGTCATTTTTCTCAGCCTTATTTACAGTAAGCTCCCTTTATTCAACACAGAGGCAGGAAGGGATTCTTAAAGTGGACATAGATCACATTTATGTTCACTTAATTCCCCTTTACACTGCCAGAATGATGTAAATCAACCTTAGAATAGACCACAATCAGACACTCTCTATCAACAGTCTTGCAGTGGGAACTGCAGTAAAGCTAATTCATTTAGCCTTCCATAATAGTAGGTCACTTATTATTTACAGAGTTTACACGTCATTTGAAGTTATGTTTTATTAGCACCAGAGTCAGAAAGATGATGCCAGGAGGAACATTTCCATCTATTTAGATGTGCCCCAGTTTACTCAAGGCAACATTTATATTCTTCATTTTCACTATCTATACCTGCCATGTCTGAGCTACATTCTGGGGGGTGGGAGAGACCTTATGAAGTTACTAGGAAGTTCCAGTTGCCCTAATGAAACAGCTTTGAGACACCTGTGTAAATGGTATTCCTTCTGCATTCATTGAGCTATCAACTACTACTCATTTGCGGAGAACCTACCTGGGTACCATCATGAATTCAGGTCACATTTAATCCTTCTCTAGCAGTGCCATTGGTCCCTCCCTTGTTTTGTTTGTTTCTTTTCCTTTCTCCCTCCTATGGAGTATTTGAAGGTGAAAGTCTATCAAAAGGTGCCTGCTACAGAAGGGATATGTAAGACACATGCCTGGCTACTGGAGGATCTCTTCAACTAAACCACCAAACACTGCTGGCTGAGATAGTTAGCTGACCAGAAATGCCACTGGGAAATGTCTCTCAAGTGTGACCATACTGAACAAGAATTTTCATATTCATTGCAACTACATACTGGCACAACACTATAGCATTAAGCAGCGTGAGAACATAGCGTAGAAGAAACAGCTAAGAAACGTCGCTGGCAAGGGCTTCTGATAATAGCCTGCTCTGCATTTGTGTAAAACAAGTCCCGTCTGTCCTAGCTTCTCTAGCATTCTGTGAAATGAAGAGGATTATTTTCTTCAATATAACCTTTCAAGATCCTGAACAGCTCATTCCAGGTGCAAATGATCTTACTGTCCAATTATAGAGCATGCAAGTTCTAGGAGAGGAGAGTAAGATAAAAGAGGAGTGGAAAAAGGACAAAAGAAGATACATGCTCTCATCAGGATTGTGCAATGTACCTTCTTCTGTATGTCAGTTCTAAAAAAGTAAGGGATCATTAATGAGACTTTTTTCCCAAACCTTGTACTGTTAGCAATTCTGTTAATAATAAGCATTCTCCTATTAAGCAAACTACCCAATTATTAATCCATTAGCAATTCTATTGCAGAAAAATTCATTGTAATGTAATGTCTATTCAGAAGGCACATTCTTGACAG
This sequence comes from Harpia harpyja, assembly GCF_026419915.1. NCBI lineage: Eukaryota > Metazoa > Chordata > Aves > Accipitriformes > Accipitridae > Harpia > Harpia harpyja. The sequence continues at coordinate 42,917,859 of NC_068952.1, forward strand.
ACCTTTTTTGGGGGGGGGGGGAATATTGTTTAATTATGATTTAAAAGCTTGCCTTCCTAAATTTAATGAAGAATTAATGAGTTGCGTTATTCCATAGTACTCTAGCAAAATCTGCTCACAAATTAACTGTACCTCCTGTTCTCTGCCTTGAAAACTTCTTATGGTATGCTCAAGCTTTCTACTGGTTGCTCTCCTTTTTTGTTAGGAGTAGCAAGATTATGTAGGAAAATGGCAGCAATTATGATATTAACATAATGGGAACAATTAGTACAGCAAAATCCAAGTTTTAATTGAAATGCACTCATGTCTTTTTAGAAGGTCTTTGTCATATCTTGATTTACCTTCTGGTTGTTACAATGTTCTGCTTTCTATTAGCGGGGGTGAAAGCCAAATGAAAGCATTCAGGCATACAAGACTCATAAGGGAAAAATATGGAAAACCAGCCTTGTAGCTTTGATATCTGACAAGGGCTCAGTTATAGTGCTCACTGATAATTTTCCCTTGAATCCTTTTAGAGAGAAGGATTAGGTGTTCAAAAAAGGACATCATGGAACCTGTATTTTGTCCTGGGAAGAAACCCTTAGAAAACCAAAAGTTTGACTGTTGAAACTTGGGTGCGGGAAAATTTTCAGAGTCAAAAATAAAACCAAAACTCTTTTTACATGAGCTCAGCTGAGAGAAATATAGATTGTGTTCCCCACTCTCTCTCCCTGTTTGCCTTTTCTAGCTTCAGACAAGGCAATTTATGTCTTAGTAACACTGTTTTCCACACAGAAAGGGGTTATAAATATTTCCTTACAACTCAGGGTGTTGTTAAGTGTAAACAGTGTGTGGTACAGGAGGTTGGTAGTGGGATATAAGCTTTCTGTCCAACTTTATTAAAGCTTGTATTTAATTTTAGTTGAGCAAATAGCTACGCTTGATTTGAAACATTTCCTTAGGTGGAAAGGGAACTGGAGAATGTTTCTTTTATTTTTTTTTTTTTTTTTTTTTAAATCTACTTTTGCCCTTTCTCAGGTCTTTCCCAGAAAATAAGATCCATTTATTGTAACTGATTATAACATTCTCCTTTTCATTTATTTGGCTCCTTTGCACTGCATTTCTTACTTGCCATGAATACCTAATCCCAAATGAGAATTAGAGCAACTGTATGACAGAATTGGAGGCACAAGGCTGTCTGTCTGAAGCTGTCTGTTTATCCATATAAATTGTCTCCTTTGCCCATGCTTCCCTCAGGCGCCTGAGTGAGGGTAGCGCTCCTTCCTCGCTCCATTCTTCTATCTGTTATGTTGCTAAATGTCATGAGCTCTAACAGCTGATTTATGATGGACACTCTCAAACTCCCTAGGAGTGTCAGGAGCTGTTTTGAAGCAGCAGCAGAGTACTAACTTGAAGATGCTAAGCTAAAAAAGTCCAACAGTGTCCATGTTTTGGAATTCCTCTAGCTAAAGGATGCTGAAAGGGATTGCTTAGGTCCAGGCACATTCAGTCCTTTATGACTTACTTTCTGTCATATGTTACGGGTACATAATTTCTTTAGAGCTAGGAGTACAGTTTTCATAGGAGTGTGATTACCATTTTTATACTTGGTATAAGTACTTAGCACCCTCTGTGCAAGCTGGTAACATTTTTGGAGCATGAATATGACTTAGGTACTTATGTACTGTACTTAGTAGTTTTGGAAAACAAGAATTTTCACCTGTGAATCAATGCCTTACTGAGCAGAACAGTGTTTGAAAATCCATGTGTCATGGTTTAACCCCAGCTGGCAACTAAGCGCCATGCAGCTGCTTGCTCACTTCCCCCCCTCAGTGGGATGTAAAACTCGTGGGTTGAGATAAGAACAGTTTAATAGGACAGAAAGGAAGAAAAAAATGATGATAATAATAACAAAATTATAACAACAATAATAATAATATACAAACGAAGCGATGCACAATGCAATTGCTCACCACCTGCTGACCGATGCCCAGTTAGTCCCCGAGCAGCAATCCCCCCACCCCTACTCCCCCCAGTTTATATACTAGATGTGATGTCACACAGTATGGAATAGCCCTTTGGCCAGTTTGGGTCAGCTGTCCTGGCTGCATCCCCTCCCAACTTAGAATCATAGAATCATTTATGTTGGAAAAGACCTTCAAGATCATTGAGTCCAACCGTCAACCATGCCCACTAAACCATGTTCTGAAGTGCCTTGTCTACGTGCTTTTTGAACACCTCCAGGGATGGTGACTCCACCACTTCCCTGGGCAGCCTGTTCTAATGCCTGATGACCCTTTCGGTAAAGAAATTTTTCCTAATATCCGATCTAAACCTCCCCTGGCGCAACTTGAGGCCATTTCCTCTCGTCCTGTCTCCAGCCACCTGACAGAAGGGACCAGCACCCACCTCACTGCACCCTCCTTTCAGGTGGTTGTAGGGAGCGTTAAGGTCTCCCCTCAGCCTCCGTTTCTCCAGACTAAACAACCCCAGTTCCCTCAGCCGCTCCTCATGAGACTTGTGCTCCAGACCCCTCACCAGCTTGGTTGCTCTCCTCTGGACACACTCCAGCCCCTCCATGTCTTTCCTGCAGTGAGGGGCCCAAAACTGAACACGGTACTCGAGGTGTCACCTCACCAGTGCCAGTACAGGGGGACGATCCCTGCCCTGCTCCTGCTGGCCACGCGATTTCTGATGCAAGCCAGGATGCTATTGGCATTATTGGCCACCTGGGCACACTGCTGGCTCATATTCAGCCGGCTGTCAGCCAGCACCCCCAGGTCTTTCTCTGCCGGGCAGGTTTCCAGCCACTCTTCCCCAAGCCTGTAGCATTGCATGGGGTTGTTGTGACCGAAGTGCCAGGACCCGGCACTTGGCCTTGTTGAACCTCATACAATTGGCCTCGGCCCATTGATCCATCGACTTCTTGTGCCCCTCCAGCCTTCTTGCTGGCTGGGCATGAGAAGCTGAAAAATCCTTGACTTAGTATAAACGTTACTTAGTGACAACTGAAAACATCAGTGTGTTATCAACATTCTTCTCATACTGAACCCAAAACATAACACTATAGCTGCTACTAGAAAGAAAATTTACTCTATCCCAGCTGAAACCAGGACACCGTGGCAAGTTGGTTTATAAGCCTTTTTCTTCCCATCCCATAGGGAAGTTGTTCCTCCTTGGTTCTGGTTTAACTACTGGATCATTCTGGGAGGCTTGTGGATATTATGCATCAAAAGCATTTGGCTGACTTCAGTAATGTTTAAGCGTTTAAGGTACTGTGAGTAGCCTTCAGTGAGACACACTGAGAAACGTAGATTATGATGATTAGAGGTATGTTCTACAATTACAACTTACCTATTGAATTTTTAAAGAAACTGCAAGAGAACAGATGACAGGCATTTTCTCTGTAGCTCTAGATTTTGATTAACCAAGCAAATTATGGGGTTTTTTCTTATTCTAAGAGTTAAGATTAATAGATTGTTCTGCACTTAAATGATCCTCTGACTCATTTAGGAGGTGAAGTGCACGGTTATGTCCTTTGTTTTACTGTCTAAAGTACTTTTTTTTTTTTTTTTTTAAGACACGTAATTGTTTTCAAGGGATTTCATTTCCTAGTGTTATTAGTCACAGGTAAATGGAATTAACACCCATATCGTCTTTAATAATGTGCAAAGAACAATTGTACGAAAGTATTCTCACCAGCTAAGAGGACATCCCAGTTTGCTGCTGTATCTTACTAGTTGACCTTTCTCACTAGGTTAGCACTTATTTTGCAACTAAGCTGTTGCTGCTGTGGTTTGTATAAATTCGGTGATTTACAAATACATATGTCTGTAGTTAAAACCGTAGCATGAGTGGTCATGATCCAGAAAAATTAATCCCTAATCAGACAGCATTTGCTAAGCTATTGGTAGTTTGGCGGTAGACGACTCCAAATGCCCCACAATAAAAAGCCCATGAAAAGAGTGCTGGAAGAGAAAATTGTCCTGTGGAAATGAACTCATCCTCTGCACATGCAGCAAAGCAGGAGGAGGACAATGACATGTTTGGAAGTTTGTTGCTGCTTATCCAGTATGCACAATTTTGTCTAACTTGATGTGTAGGGCAATTTTAGGATTTTAATTAACAAATTATAGTTAGTCTATTATAAAACTAATAAAGGTAGAATTGTTTTCCAGTTTATGCAACACACCCAAGTTAGTGTAAAGAAATTCATCCTTTCATGTGGTAATAACAAACCTCTTTCCTCTCCCCACTGAAAATTTGACTTTATAATTGCTTAAAAAATAATTTTTAAAAGTAACTTTTCCTGTCTTTCTTTCCTTACCTTTACTGCAGCCTTTTTAATAGTGGCGTGGTAATCGCATATAGTTTTCTAAATAAAGAATTGGAAGAAGAAACTCCATTTTCTTTATCTGTATGTTAAAATTCCTGTATACCTAACACCCTTTTTTATGCTTGTGTTATCTTATCCCAGAAAGTTAGACTGGCGGGGGCTTTCGGCAGCACAAATTGAATCTCTGTACCTTCTTTCCCTGGGAAGTTAATGGGAGTTAGCTGTGTACTTGCTGTTTGTGCCTAAGAGAGGGTGTCCTAAATGCTCGAGCAAACATAATCTTGAACCTTCCCACGTGGCTAACAAGAAATTGTAGTCACTGAAACTCTGCAATGTAGGTCTAGACAGGAAAAATACCTCATTGGTATACTATAATCTGCTCGCAAGGAAATCAGCACCAAACCACTGGGTCTGTTTCACATTGACACACTGAGGTTTTACCACCTTTCAATCTCTGTGTCGTTACCCCCTTAGTGCAGGCTCATATCCCTGACCTCAGAAATAATTGTAGATCCCGTGCTCTGCAAGCTTATTGTGCAATGCTTAAAATGCTAAGAGGTGGTGAGAAACATCTGAGGGCATGGCTCCTCGCTAGGAGAAGCATAGCTTTAAATTCAACATCGGCCAAGATCTGTGGCCTTGCATGAGGACAAGAAGTACCTGGTCACCCGCTCCCAGCAAGAGCGTGGCTCCCCCCCTGTAGATTCCTGACAGAGCGGTGGATCGAGCTGCAGCACAAATTGGAATTGATGGCAAGAGGTTGCCATTGATGAGCAGACTGGCAGAATTTTACTGCTGTGTGGAGCAGAGGCTCCCACGCCTGATTTGATCAACAATCCTTATAGGGCTTTGGAGAGAGCAGGAGCTTTGCCAGAGAAGCCCATGAGCTAGATTCTCTCTGATGTCCTGCTGACACTCCAGGGTGTGTTGTTATTCCAGGTATAGTTTCTTTGCCTAAAAAAACTGAGGGCGTGTGAAACTGTTTAAAATGCAAACTTCTGCTGCAATTTACTTTGATTAATGGATAGCTGAAGGAAAGTATTTTGCAGAAAATTTACAAATTGAAAAGTGTTTGTTTCAGAATATGAGCAATGTTTCAAAAATGCATTACAGCATTGTCACGAATTGATGCGTTCCATTGATCATCCCCTTCTGGACAGAAAATGAAATAAAAAAAAAAAGTCATTTCTTCAATCACAAATGGGCATAATAATGAGTGTGTTTCATTTTCAGGATGTTTGGCTTCTCACGTTTGAAAGATATAAAGTCATGTACAGAACTTAGAAATTGTAGCTGGTATGGGAGTTATGATTTGACAGCTGCTGACTCCAAACGTTTAATTAAAAGCCAAGGCGGAAAAGTAATAATTTATCAGTATTATAAAAGGATTTGTCTTATAGTTAGAGGTATTCGGGGGTCAAAGATCCTAACCTTGCTGAATAAAAAGGGGCTTGGTTTAGTGATCACTGATTCAACATCATTTAAATGTTCAGCTGAAAAAAATATAATGGAATGTAATGGTACATAAATTCTCCAAGGAGAAAATAAAGTCTATATGTATGTCTATATTTTATATCCTGAATGTTCTGCAGTTTGACAAGGACATGGATGAAGTTATCTTATGCTGGTGGCAGTAGAACGTTGATTAAGAGCCCAGTAGCAATTATGAATTGGCTGGTGCCAGCAAAACGTTATAGCCCACTAGTCTCACGTGGATGCACTACCTACATCTGTAACTAACTGGTTAGCTTCCAGAGAGGATAGCTTTCTGCTCTTCACCCTAACATTGCATCTCTTCTATTAATTGCTTACCAAAGGAGAGTCTGATTCTGTTGGTTTTGTTTGGTTTTTTTTCTACTTTGATGTTAAAGATACGTAGACTGAAAAGATTTTCTTCACTTAAGAAGCTATTCAGTACTCAAATCTCACAGTTTAATGAAAGTTGTTTGAAAGAGTTGGAATTGGAGACTGATGGCAGGAGGACGGAGTCTTGACTGTTGGCACTGTTTTGGCAAGAATTTCTTGGTGAATTTGCAATGTTGTTTATCCTACTTTAACCTAGTGTATATGCTCCAGAGTTTCCACCTCTGCTGTTTGAAATTAACTTAATTAGGCCTTTATTTTATAGTGTCTACACCTAGACATTGTCTCATGATTTTGAGATGGTAGAAGTTGATTGCAGCATGTCACACCAGAAAGATAATTTCTTCTGCGTTACTTAGAGCATCTCCAAAACTGGATCTTCTTTCAGAGATAATTTTCAGAATGGTTATCCCTCACTTGGAATTTTTGACCTTATCAAACAGTTTTGTTATGTTAAGATGACGTGAGTGCCTTTGACTTCAATGTTCTGATGCTTTGAATGATGTAAAATGTTATTTTTCTGCTGCAGTTATTAATTTCTGACATTATTTCAATGAAAGTAGTGTATTTGCATAGGCTGTCTTTGCTTTTATTGATGTTCTGTAGAAAAAAGCGTTTCTATCAGAAGAATGCTGGCCAGCTCTGTTGACCACAGGAACACTACTCTGAATCCTAGCCTTATTATTTATACTTAATTTTAATTTAAAAATGCTTAGTTGCCTAACCAAGATTTGCAGTCTGCTGTGCCTTCAGTAGAACTAATCACCTCCTGGAAGCATCTGTTATCTAAGTAAATGAAACAGGGAAAGATGAGGAGTAGGAAGCAGCATTTTTAGAGGCTTTGTGAGGAATAGGATCAGCCCTAGCCTGTGCCATGTGCAAGCTGGCAGAGGCAGAGACTGAATTACCTGTCTTCTAAAACCTAATCCTGAGACAAATTCCAAGTTTCAGGGGACCAAAGTTCTGCTTGATGTATTAATACTGAAAGCGTTAGTATGAAGTAAACCTCCACCAAGATGTTCGTGTCACACAAGTTTTTTCATCTGATGTAATCAATTCCAGACTTGCTCAGTTTTCTTCTGTTCCCTAATTTGGCTGCAAGATCACAAGTAAGGCAACAAATTGCACATTGCTACTGCTGAAAGTAATGATGGCAACAAATACTTATGAGCAATTCATAATCAGATATATGTAGTAAATCACGTTGAGCAAGTTTGAATCACAGAAAATGCTTAAAAGTGGAATCTTCATATGGATAATTTATTAATAGAGGAGGAAGGAAATAGAAAAATGAGGCTGGAATTTCTGAGGATGCTTAAATTGGTATTCAGATCCCACTGACATTCAATACGAGATCAACACCTCTTCCCTCCCCACCCTTTTCCTTTAAGAAGATCCCATTGCTTAAGTTTGTGCTATTTATGCTTTGTCTGTGTCTGCTTTTAGTGCTGATCCCATAACTAAACAGTTGGCTACAAGAAATTATGCTTAAAAACGCCTGAGTTCTCAGAAACCATCAATCACGCATTTCAACAGACACAGGGAGACAGTGGTATGCTCACACCAGAATTTGCTAAATGAATTACGAAGCTTAACTTACTTGGAGCACTTTGATATCTTCAGCAAAAGTATACGTGTGCAAAACCAGAGCAGTATTTTTAATATCACACATCTCTCTTGCTTAAGAGTTACTTAACTGCTCTAGCAAGTGCCCTCTGCCAATTAGAAACATTTTTTCCTACAGTTACTCTAGTCATTTGATCTGCTGCCGTGGTCAGTAGTCTTCTATTGATTCTTCTTCAGGATGAGGAATTTGCAGGCTGAACTGTAACAAAAAAACCTGTTCTGACAATCTTTCTTTACTGTAAATCAGCTAATGCACCTTGTTGCTTGTATGCGCAGTGCAAAGAACTTTTCTTTGGTGGGATTTTTGCTGTTCCTCTAAAATGCTGAAGAATCAGGCCTGGGAGGAGTGATCTCTTAAAGTTAAGCATGTGCTTAAGTGCTTTGCTGGATCACTGCCTTGATCTATTGATGTTCTCAGTGTAATTTGCAGGAGCTATAATTGCCTTCCCACGTTTTCAGTGGCTGCACAGCATTAAATCTCCACGGACTGTCCTCCTCCTGGAGTTGGTGCATCACCACTACCTCTCAGAAATGCTCCCTAATGCTTTGATGGTTACTGCAGAATAAGATGTCTTATTTGATGAGGAATCAAATGCCTCTGAAATCTTCCTGTGGCTGCTAATATCTCCGGTGGCAAAGGAACGGGTGAAAAGTTTTGTGGATCAGTCTCGCCATCCTTTTCAGGATGAATCAGCACGGCCTTTTACTAGGGAAGCTGTAGAGAGCACAGGTAATGAAGCTAAGTCTCTTTAGCTTGATTTCTTGAAGGGTTGTGGATTGGGATTTTTGTTGCTACTTTTTTTTTTTATAAACTTGAGTTCATTTCAGTCTAGCTATTAATAAGCAGAACATTCAGACTCCTGCCTGGGGACAGAGCAGGTGATGAATCACTCCCTGACAAGTTTGAGATCATGATCAAACAGCAAGAACTGTAAGGACACGCCACCGTTGGTCGGGCACCAGCTCTGGGTACAGAGCTCTGCACGAGGAAGGATCCCTGCATTAGTCACACACATGGTACTGGGTTCTTCTGACAACAGCAGAAAAACAGCCCAGCTCTTGAGCATTGTTAGACTCAAAGCTGGCTCTACATGTGTAGCATTCTGTTTGTATTAGGGCTGCAGTTTTTCCTGCAAGGAAACTTTCATTCTGCATTCTTTTGCATTTCATTTAGGTATTTGCAGCATTGCACAGTGCATATAAATTGCACTATTTTCAAAGGGAAAAGCGTGACACTAACATTGTTCTGGAAGTTTGGTGGCTGCAGAGATACTGGTAGGTAGTCCAGCAGCTGCCTTTTCTTTAATACAGGAGCCCTAGTAATCTAATAACAGCATTAAAGCTTTAAATAATCTTAGACTTTATCTGAGGAATGTGAATAGCAGCTTAAACAATGTAACGGGAGTCAGTTGCATCAATCTCATGTAAAATACAAGTATAAACAGTCATTCTGTAACTTTGGTATTTCTTTCAGTGCTGTAGTGGGTGTCTTATTAGCATCTGGTGGTGAAGGGAGATACTGTGCTAGGTAAATAAACGGGGCACTGATGTCCTGTTAGCAAATAAATAGCATGCTAAACAAAAATTGTTGGCATTTTATGAAGGAAACTTACTTAAATTATGGATGGTTGTAAGGCTATTACAGGCAGCAGTGTTATAAATTAAACAGATGTTAGCCTCCTCTCTTCTACTTTGTCTGTATTCTGTACAGAAACCAGGCTTTCAGAAGGGGAAATTGCGCACTTCTTGGCAAAACATAATTATTAGAAGAATTTTCATTACCAAATGAAATTGTAATCAATCATCCTGGCAGAGTGGTATTTTTCTTTAATCTGTACCCAGAGTAAGAGCTGTAGGAGAGTTGAGTATTTCTATACAGCTTTTATTGTACTTCTCATTGCAGTATTTGAGTGCGTTTCAATGGTATATTAATTAGGATCACTGACAGCTCTGTTGTGCGGTTGCTTCTCCCAGCTTTCCCTAAAAGCAGTGATGTACACAGCAAAGTGTTTTCTGTTCACGTTTTTATGTCATTGCTTTGCTTTTGGGTTCTTTGTTTTCCTTTTTTTATTTAAAAAAAAAAAAAAGGCAAGGTCAAAAAAGCGTACCTGTTACTTGGAGCAACAGATGCCGAGGTTATTGCAGTCCTCAGTGCCCGTGGGATTTTGTGAACTTGAAATTCATTCCCAAACCAGCCCCAGTGAAGTGCTCTTTGCTGCGCAGAGGAGCTGCAAGCTGTATTGAGACACTAGAGCAGAAAGAGCTATCTGCAGCTTAAATTGAGAGATGGCCCAACTAGAATGCAAACAGTAAATGTATAGGGGAATATTTTTCTCTGCACATTGAGATTTTTCTGGTGCTAATGAAACGGATCATAGCTATGAAGGAGGAAGGAAAGAAGAAGAATCTGCTGGTCATAACCATGTAATCTCTGAATATAGCAATCTAATAGATAAGTAACCATTATTTTCTGTTTCATATATAGGTAGACTGCTGTTAAGTTTAATTTCAGAATTCACTGTGCTTTTTAAATATCAAGCATATTTCAATGTGGTATATGCTAAGGAAGGTTGAAAAATCTCAACAAACAAAAGCAAGTCTCCTAAAAAAAAAAAAAACGCAGAGAGGAAGGTCAGGAAAAGAAATGGAGTGGGCTTGATCTTTCTTGGAATGAAAAGAAAATGCAGCAGAAACTGGATGAAGCAATTTTAGCTTTGGTTTTGAGATTAAGAAGCCCATATGGGTAACCCATTACATTCAACTGCTGCTGCTGTGTCAGCCAGTTTTCTGCTTGCTGTGCCTGAGTATAGGTTTCCCATTCAAAGAAATATACTTCCAACTTTCCTCGCGATTTCTTGGAATTAATAGCCAACTTGGTAAATCTTTTGTAGGAGCACAGTGTGTGCAGCTGTGCTTCAGGTAATCCATCACTGTGCTGTAATTTTTGTCATTTTTGTTTGCTTGGGGTTTTTTTGTTTGTTTTTAATGGAAAGAAGGAAGCTCTTAATTTTAAAAAGGAGAATTAATACTTACTTGTGGGAGGTAGCTTCCTTGAAAATGAATATTTATAACATGCTTTATACATAGAAACTAGAAAGTTAGAGAATCTTTTATTTATGAAGCCTTCCTGATAGCATTTAGTATAGAAGGAAGGAGGAGCTTAGATGTTAGACTGTTTCGAGTTTCTTTTGGTGCTTGAACCCTGATTGGGAAGGATGGAAATTAATTCCATGGTTATCGCCTTGAATCCACAATGTTTGCTGTACGCATTAGATGTTTGGCTGAGTGGCTGGACTCCCAAACCGGGGAGGCAGGTGCGTAAGTGGCTGGGCTATCAGATTGGCAGTCAGGAGACTTGGATATATCCCTGCTTCCATCAGCTGCTTTTTATGTGACCTTGGCATGTTAGTTCATCTCTCTTTCTCTGACCTGTCTGTTAAAATATCAATGTATATATTAGACCAATAACAGCTGTTCATGTTGGCGTGTACAATGTTTACTGAACTGGAGCTTAGATTTTGCATGGACCTCCAGCCACCACTGTTAGGAAACAATTTCCAAGGGTATTTCTAACAATGACTTCTGCCCTCATACCTCCTTCTGGAAAAGACAAAATTTGCACTTGGGTGCTATAAGACAAATTCTGAAGTAATTCAAAGTGCTGCTCTATGCAAGGGTTGCATCGGGACAACTCGCAGTTTTCCAAATGCTCAACTAGTAGAAACTGGTTCGTTGCCCAGTGAAGTCTCTGGAACTACATCAGTTTATACCAGCTCATGCTTTGGCCCAAAACTTGTTGTTCTGAGACTAAGCAGCTGAAAAAACATTGGTATGGACAGGCTTTCTTTGTACCTCTACTATCCAGCTTCTGATTTCTGTCTCTTTCAACTGCCAAGAAATTAGTAAATGTTCTCCAGGCTGAGGTGGTGGGAAAGTTGTGCTCCACCATGTTTCTTTTGTTTTGTTTATTGTGGGATAAGGAGGCAGAAAAATGAATAGGTTTGGTAATGTCATTTCCTGTGGTGAGACCATCTCTGAAAAGGGAGAAGAGGTCTATTCTCTGCCCTAATGAAACTGAAGACAAATACTTGGTTTCTTTTCTTCTGATCTGGAGTTTGATTTCTATGTAGTCAACTGATAACATATATGTAGAAATGGTATAAAATTTTCAAAGGTTTGAAGAGGAGAATGCTAGAAGGTAAAAATTCATCCAATGTTAGGGATATACAATAGGTTTGATGAGTGTAACAACATTTATGTATTGTTTAGAGGTTTGGAAATCTTTTGAACATTTAGAATGAGTCAAGCTATAAATAATAATATCTATGATTGCCTGGTATCAAATTTTTAGTTGGACAGTTAAAAAAAAATAATCCACTTATCGTTCCCATCTGATGAACAGAAATAATGCCAGGAAATCTGTTTCCCATTCAGCCCTATTTACAGAGGAGTTGCCTGTGTTGTTTGTGTCCCTTTACCAGCCCTGCGGCTCCTCTGTGGCATCCTATGCACTCAGCAGTGTACCTTGGCAAAGCTCTACTGATTTCAGTGCTGAAGATGCTCGCCCTAGGAAGCCACTAGGCAGAAGTACATATTTTACAGCTCATAAACTGAGGGGATTGTATGGCTCCAAGGACTGATAATAGGATGCAGCCCCATTCATTCTCCCATTGCTGGCTGGAATTTAGCCCAGGCATGGATGAGGTACAATACATTGGCAGGCGCAGCGTGAGAAAGCTGGGACCAGTGATGCTCATGCTGTACCTGCTTTGCAAATAAACAACACATATATTTCCCACTCAGCCAGCTCAACACCTTCAACAGCTGCACACAGGAAATAATCTGGAAATTGTCTGCATTTTATAGGCATTAGGCCTACAATAAGAGCCAGAAGTTTTGGATCCAGCCCTTGTATTTTGAGCAAACCAGCATAGTTTGGGGAGAGGATGCTGCCTTTCTGGAAGATCTTTATGTACACGTAGGGGAGAGCTGACGTAGTCACAAGTTCCCCTTTGTCGTACAAAGCGGTACAGTTAAAACTGATGCTTGTGAGAGGATTGTGTACTAATGGACTGATGCAAATTTCTATTAGCAGAGGAAGAAGGCAGGAATGAGTGAGAGTACATGGTAGGTTTATTCACACTGCTTTCTCTAGCTGCAGATGTATTGGCTGAAGAGATTAAGGCCCCTTATGCACCTCCAGGATCTCTTACCATTTTCCTACCTGAGATGTTTTGTCAAGTGCCTGTTGTTTAACTGTTCTTTCTTTAAACCCATTCCCAGTCTAAATGAGCTGGAGTAGCTGAAAGAGATTTGAATACCAGTTTTGTTAGTCCAGATACTTGACTGAAAAAGGCCTTGTGTGTTACACAAATGTAGCGAATCAAAGTTGGATTTGATAAGTGGGAAGTAATGGATGGCTGGAGGAAGCTGGGATCAATAACCACTGAGTCACCATTTCGACCCAGCTGTGCTCCTGGGAGAGAGCAAATGCTCAGGTCTAAGAGCAGCTGTTCTGCTCTATCCTAGATGCTTCTTACAAGATGAAGGGAAATTGCTCCTTCTGATGCGAGAGGTCAGTAAGGGGTCTGTTAACCCTGTGCTCATACAAATCACTCATACTAGGGCAAAGGAGGTGTGAAGTACTTGCGGCTCTTTTGTACTCGTTGCATAGATACTTTCACTCCAAGCAAGGCAAAGGCACGAATGGTGTCTTGTTGACCAGTACATTTTTTGTGTCCAGCCTGAGAAGCAAGGTGGCAGCAGCAGCTAAATGTTCATTCGTCAGCGGATAAAGGTTGGAATTTTTTCTCTCTTCTGTGCCTGCAGAACTTCCAACCAACCATAAAAAGTTCAGGGGTGTCAGAGTAAAGATCTATGCTCTAATCAAGAGGGATGTCTCCTCAGAGCTCTATTAGTTGCCAAGAAACTACTTTTGCAAAAGTGGAAATCTCTAACCACTCCTAAAATAATTGACTGGATGGACACAGAGTGACCTAGCTGTGCTCGGAAAGATTTCCTGGAACAGATGCTGAGATACCACAGTAAGGAGTGTGATGTAAATACATAGACAGACATTGCCAACAAAATGGGGAGTCTAATTGGATTTAAATCCTTCTTGTATAGGAAAAGTAGCATAGATTCCTGGCTAACTGAATAGCTATTGAGGAGCACGGGTCCAGCAACTTTGGCTTTTCTACCCTGGCTCTGGGCTGTAATGTTAGCAATTAGTTCTCCTCACTTTTCAAGAGAGGAGTCTCACACTCTATTGATCTTTGTCTGTTTGGGCTATAAATTCTTCAGTGCCTGTCTTTTGTTAGGCATTTACAAGGCAGGGTGGACCTATCTCACTTCATGTCATACAAATCACAATGACATGTATCGGAACCGATCCTTGCGATTTCAAGAACTTTTGTTCACACTTTGCTTTGTTTCGTAAATGCAGGTGGTTAGCCCGCTCTCCTTCGGTGTGCTTAGCTGTCTACATAGTTGGGTTCATGGGTGGCACTTCATTCTCACTTAATGCATATATAAGGACTGTGTGCGCACATGAACAAAAGTTTAGTTCATGTACTGCAAAACCGTAGATGTGGAGATCCTATGTAGAGCAGTTCTTGGATCAACAGGTGGGAGTAGAAAGTAGCGCTAGTAGTAGTGGTATTTGGGTGTTCCTGTATGAGTTTGTGTAGTATGGCAGACCAGCGCATTGTAGTTCTTTCAAACTCACTCGTTTGAAACTCCGTGGAGTTTCATCAGCTGAGAGTCCCATCTTGTATGAGGGTCTCGTTAGCAGCTGCAGCCTTGGAACTTGAAATAGAAAAATATTTGGGAGAGAATTCTCTGGGTAAAAGTTTTGATCTAGGTCTTGGATAAACTAATTCCACCTTTCCAGGTAGTTGGCACTCATTTTGAGTGAAGGATTTGTTTATATCTGAAGGATATAGCTGCATCTGAGAGAGTCTGCAATTCTATATTGGCTTCATAAACCTAGAGCTGGAAAGCATAGAAACACTGATGGTTAATATTTCTTGTCTTTTCAATGTGTAACTTCTTTACTTTTTGTATGTACAGAAGCTTAAAATGTATCAGATCTCTATCAAAACAGACAAACAGATCATTCAAAGTATTTTCAGTCCTGTGATTTTTTGGGGATCTGGACTTTGGAGAGTTAATAGTTTTTATCTCGAGTGTCTCCAGTCATCCCTCAGCTGCTGCTGCTGCCATGCTGATCTCTTGCCCTTGACTTTGTGGTGTATGAGGCCCCATTTTTTTAAAAAAGCAAAAGCAATTTTACTGTAGTCTCCATGATTTAAAGCTTTGTTCCATGCTAAAACACAAAAAACATCTGAAGATTTAGATGCTGTACCAGCTTTTACAACAAGGAGAATTTAGGCTTGTACTTCCCATAGACTTTTGTTGTTGTTGGCCAAAGTTGTGTGAGAAGTTTTCTTCAGTGAAGAAACGTGCTTGGCTAGAAATGGCCAGAGCTATCGCAGAACAAAGGGTCTACTCAAACCACAGAGGGTCTTCTCCAGCATCATGTCTACGTAGCTGCGGAGCCAGGAACAGCATGTAACATAACATAAAGTCTCGGTCCAAGGTCTTCAGCATCTGGACAAGGTGTCTGCTTGTAGTCAAATCCATTTCTGTGATATATTTTAGTGCCACAGAGAAAGCAGTCAGAAATGATCTAAAACTCTGGCAATCTAAATGTGAACACAAATAACCTGCCCCTGTACTATTGAAAGTTTTGCATGGTAATAAAAATTAGCTTAGGAGAATTACTAAGTAATTTCAAGTACCATAAAGTAGCTGTTGGGAATAAAAAGTGTCGTAACTGCTAAGCCTCAGCCCAGTTTCTGCAGGAATGAGTTATTATCATTAATTATCACTCTATTTTATAGTTATTGCCTATAATTTCAGACTTTAAATACTCTAAAGCATAAACAATGCTAATTTAATTACGGTGTGAGAGTTGTTGAAATTTGCATGCAGAAGAAGAAACCATTAATAAAGTTTATTCAGAGAGAAACTTAAAATAATAATTAGCATTTTTTGGCATTTCTAGTGTAATGGAATTAACCATCCTTTCTTTGCTTGGGCCCTGATTATTTATAGAAAACAGGCAGCACAAGTGGTATTAATCATTTAGAGATGCAGAAGGCTAGAGAGCTGCATGACCTGTCTGTGCTGAGCAGCCACAAAAAACATTCCCCTGGTATAAATTCCTTACGTTGAGGTCACTTGCCTGTTTGTGTCTAAGTACAGTGTTGGAAGAACTGTTTTGAGCTTCGGGAAAATCCAGACCTTGATCCTGTTGTTGAAAGTATTTTCACATAAATGTGAAATGTGCCCCCAAGGCACAAGCAGGAAACTAAAATCGCATTTCCTTTGATTTATTCCATTGTTTTCCTTAATTTCATACTCATCTCCTGTCCTCTGTCAGGAACCACTTCTCTAACTCTTGTTTCATCTTTGTTAGTGTGATGGTCACTTATGTCTATTTTAAGCCATTAATAAGTTAACTAGGATAGGACAGTGAGCAAATCACCACAGTATTCTGCTGGAAACACAAACATTTGACAAGAATTTGTTGTTTGGACAGCTCTCTTACAGTGTGAGGCCTGTTTATATATATATATATATATAAAAAAATTGATTTAATGTGCATTTTTCTAGTTTAACATTATTCTAATTTAGGAAGTGGTCATGCAGTGCCAAATTTATGAACAGTGTCTGTGTAGATTATATCAACATTTTTTCATCCATTCATATAATCCTGTAAAAACAGCAAATTGATTGATGAGGCCTATATTCCATAACTGGATATGATTGACATTTAGAATATTACCTTTTTTAATCAAATCCCTTATTAGCTATTGTAATAGCTATTGCCCAGACTGACAAGATCATCCCACTTAACCTTTTTAAGATATTGCAGCAACACTGTTTCTTTACTTTCTCTGGACGACTTGGATTTCACAGGGTATGCTAAAAGCTACTATTATGCATCTAGTAAGATTCTGGGCCGCGGCTCTTAACTCTTGTATACGCATTATCTAGGTCTCCTGATTTTAAAATGCTTAAATTTTTGAGACTGCTGCTTCGTATTATCCTTACTTACTGCTGCAACAGAATGTAGTTAAAGCTTCACCTAGGCTAGTTTGGAAGTGTCCCGAAGGTGTTTCCTGCGTCTGCATGACCGAACACAGGCACCTCCACTTACTCAATCCTTTAACCCAACAAAAGTGCTCTGTTTCATGCCCAATGCCTCAAAAAAATCACGGTCTTCCAAACAACCCTATTCCTGGAATGGAACAAAGGAATTTGCTGCAACGTTTTGATAACTCAGCTTGTGAGTAGGAGCTGGTTTCTTAGGTCATAAATTGTCTTATACGTATAGCTGTGTCTCAGGCAGTAAAAGGCTTTCATGAATACGACAAGAGGTAGAACGTGGGCTGGCTATAACCAGCATGTTAAGCACAGAATGGACAGGAACCATGGCAGTTCACGGGAACTCGTGCATTTTATGTAGCTAGCTTTTACATCTTTTTTCTTTCTTTTTGCTCTAACCTAATTCTCAAAGCATGTCACAGAATAGAACAGCGTCATCGCCCACAGATAAGTAAAACTGCCGGGACTAGAATCCGCAACTCCGAAATCTGCCCCTCTTTGCGTTAGACCACACTCATCATCATTTGCATTGCCAGCTTTTGGGAGGAGTATAAATCACAGCGCTCTAGCAGCTGACTTCTGGATCCCTACTGATACTGTGTAATCACTCTGCCATCATACTGAAGTCTAATGGACCTAAACACGGAGTGTATGTGTTTTAGTCCTGCCTTCAATGTGACTACCATTCTTTATAGCAGGGGATTTCTGCCATGCTCATTTTTGTAATGATTTTTGTACGGCTAAAAATAAATCAACATATGGCAAATAGGTTTCTCTCGGAATAGATTACAACCCAAATGGCAGATTAGCCAGAGCTTCTGATTTTGCATTTCTTAAGTCTGAAAGAAGTCCGCATGCCTCTTGGACTTCATCAGGCGTGCCTTCTTCCCTAATGAAGGTTATATGGTTAGCATTCCAGAATGTTTCACATAGGGATAAGAAGACAATTCCTATTGAATTTTACAACCCACTGGCTGTCCAGAAGAGGCAAGCACAATAACGATCACTTCTAATAATTCAATATGATCTGGTATTGCCTTGTCTGCATATAATGTTTAAATACATAATAATATATAATAATGTTTAAATTTTTCATATACATAAACCATTATGTAATAATGTTTAATTTAATAAAACAATCCTTAGTAGTTTTAATTTATTTTCATCTCCATAGCATCAAAAGAATCTTGTTACACAGCACTCTTTACCCAGAAGAAGATAAAGTCGGGTCATAGCTTGAATTACCTACTTATTAACAATGTAGTGTCAGTCTTTTTCTTGTAGATATTTCCAAGATAATTTTCACCTCTGCAACTAATTTTGTGTCAAAGCTTGTACATGCATATGATACCTAATGGCTTTTGAATGGAAATGAACTTTAAGTGGCTATTAACAGAAATTGGCTTTGAACCTATAATCTACAGATAAAAGACCCCTTGAGCTGTCCAGGTCTTACAAGCATATTTTTTTCTGAATACAGAGATAGATAGTTATAAACTTTAAAGTACGATTATTAGCCCTATTTTTCTTTCATTCTTGTTTATGCCTTCTGTTTCCAAGCTTACGTAGCTGACTGCTATTGCTTCATATCAAAGAAAGTTTGATGGGAATCTATTCAGGAGACCTGTCTGGCTACAGGCTGTTAGTGTGATGGTTTGATTTCTACCTGGGAACTGCGTAGAGGTTTTCTGCGTAGGTTCCTCCTCATTGGGAATAGTCAATGTTGAAGAGAAAACTGTTTGTGACATTGGTGTCTGTTTGGGAAACCGCTGAGTAGGGCCTTTTTGTCTTCCACAAGTGCTTCTTCCCAACGTTGTTTTGAGAAGGATTTGTGTGTTGCGCGGGCCCTTAGTGAACTTCTGCAGCATTTCAACTGGAAACTGTGGTCTTGTCTCTGGGTATGTTTCTGCTCTTCCCTTTCTGCCCAGCTTCCCATGGGGTCAGCCATAGCTTGGCTCTGCACATGCCGTCATGACAATTCAGGCTCAAGACTGCAAAGAACACACTAATTCAGCTCAGAAAGCAGATGCGAATGCTTAACTTGAAGATGCATCCTGAAATCTATGCTGGGATGTTTCTCTGGTTCAGGCTGCTTTTTATATTGCAAGATCGGGAGCCTGACAACGTCGTTCCGGATTCACTTATGGCAACAACAAACTTCCATTGATTTTTGTTGGTGCCCAGCTAGATCCTCACTGTGGAAATCACCCTTGTGCAGAGCTGTTTCTGTTTAATCTGAGATTAATTGTTGCAGAGGCTTTTATGTTCTGGCCCCTCTGCCCAGGGAAGGAGTCTTGCCCTATACGAGAACATTTATTCCTACAAATACGTATTGAGCACCTGCTCATAAATGTTCTGCAAGGCTGAATTTGAAAACAAAAGGGCGTATGCGTACTTGTAAGCATTTAGCCAACACTGAACTGAGTGTGGAAACACCATCACTGCGTGACACAGCATTCAGCTGCAAGGCTCGCTGTGCCCCGAGCGCGCTCAGGCAGGCAATCCAGTCTGGTTGTGGAGCATGAGCTCAAATGCTTTTCTGAGCAGAGCTTTCTGGTTTTGCTCCTCTGCGAAAATGCATATTCCTTAATTCTTCTTGGCTAGAGGGGACCTGCGTGTGGCCTTCTTTATAAAGTAATATTGATCTTTACTAATCACGTGTGGCTAAATCCTCTTTCTGGTAGCTGTAGCACATAGGCCTGGATTGCTGACATGCATTTCTTGCGGACCTGTGGTGCTGACAAATGAGGGAAGGTTACTGGTGTCACACCAGCTGACAAGGTCAAGTGTCATTTTGTTGCCAAATGGGGTTTTTTGGTGGTGGTGGGGGGGGGTTGTTGGTTTTTTTGTTTTTTGTTTTTTTTTGAGGGAGGCTGACTGCAAAGAAAGATCAAGCAGCCTGTGTTTATTATTTATATGCTTCTGTAGTAAAAACTGAGCTGCCAAATTCAAGTGAGGGACAGAATGGCCCTGGAAATTAACACACAAATTGTTTTTTGGCTGTCAGGTCTGTCTGGTTTCCCGTCGTATTTTTTCCATTATTCATAGCATCATATACTGTTATGTGTTTAGTTAGTGTTTGGTAGGTAGGCAGTGTTATGTATTAGTGTTATGTATTATCTGTGGTCGTGACAGCCGTTAATGTGATGACGGACCAATATTTGTGTTTCAATGTTCAGTATATTTTAAGAATAAATGCTTACCTACTTTTTTTACTACTTATGGTATTATGCCTGGGATCCCGTATTCATACTTCAGGTCCTCTGTTAATCTGGTTTCATTTCCCTTCCTTTTGACATAAGGAGAAATACTGCCTTGCTTATGAGATGATGACTTTGCATGGTGATGTGCATATTGCTGTACCTGCTGCTCAAATTGAGAATATTCAAAACTACTCATGCCTTGTCAGGCTTTGCTGACATGACAGAAATGAGATTTATTCAGTCTGTTATTTCCAGAAGTGTCCAGGTCAAATAAAATTAGACTTGTCATGAGAAAAAAAATCTGCAATTCATTACTCTTTTACCCTGAATGGGGGAGAGGAGGTATGTGTGCGTATGATATTGTGTAATTTTCAGTACTACTTACTAGCTCAAGCAAAATATTGTAAAAATTGCTTAGGTGTAGGAACAAATGCTTTAGGATGTGAATTCTGTAATAGGTGTTTCACTATCCTTTGTTTATTCTTCCTGCTTTCTTTTAGTATGTTATTTAAGTGATTAGGACTCAGTTTTTAGCATGTTCACTTCTTATTATGGTTAATAGGGGATGTAACCTCCTAGATGCATTTAAGAACAAACAAAAGGAAGTAAATGGAATATAGATGTCTTTATGCCTTGTGATACTCTCTGGCCAAATCCAGTATGGGATTTAGTTATTTGCATCTTCACTATTTGTAACTTCTCCTAAGGACAGGTAAGTATTTCAGAAAGGAAAAGCTGTCTACAGCTATAGGAAATAATGAAAACAAAATTCCTATGCTTCTCAAGCACTTTTGAGCATGAGTTGGGGCTGTAAGAGAGGTCTGTATGCATATGGGGTGTAGGACCATATGGGTGCACCACAGAGCCTGACAGGAAAGACTGGGGAGAAGAGGAGAGGGAATGGGAACTTCTTAAATTGACTTGGCTGACGAAGGCAACCCACTGCGTAACCAAATCCTATAGTAATTTGCCCAAGGTTAACGAGACAAGCTAAAATATGCTGAGGGAACTGAATTTCCATCTTAATTTCAAACCACTAAGTAGACTTTAAGCACAAAACTATATTTTTAGTCTAGAATAGTATGAAAAATCAACTGAGTATTTTTAATCACTGGGATTAATACACAGAAATTCTGTACTTAGAGGCATTAGTCAAAAGTTACCATTATCTAGCAGAAAGCAAGCTTCACAGAAACATGGGATAGCTCTCTAGTTTGTTACGTCTGTCATCAATCATTTTACCAGGTCCTTCACACCCAGTACAATGTCAGTGTAGCCATTACGATGTAAATGTGGCTATGCAAATTCCCAAGACCCTTATTATCAAATTCATTAGAGCTTTCCAGCCACTGTATAAATGATCCTGTTTGATCTTCAGATACTCTTAGATGCATAAATTTTTCTACTTAGAAATATTGCAGAAATCCAACCTTAACCCTAGAATGTGGCCTGGATTTATCTTATCTGCTTTACACAATATTTCATGCTGTTTTCCCCAAATTAATGGTTTTTATCCTTACCAAAATAAAAATCAATGCAAGATCCCACAATAGACAAACCGCTGGCAATAAAGCAGAATATACACATTTTGGAGAGAGAAGACTGTCAATAAGAAAATTGATTTTTGTTTCAGATTTGCAACACCACAACAAATCACAAAATTATGAATAGCCCTTTAGCTGCTTTTTTTTCTCCTTTCTTTCTCATGACATCTTCTCTTGACTCTCTGTCTCAAACTAATTGTGTGAAGAAGTATTGTCAAAGGAGCACTGAAACTGTAGGGTATCAAGTAAGGAAAAATGTTCTGATTTAAACAAGCACATGGCTATTTTTGTGCTTTAAACACTTTAAAAAGAGACTTTTCTGTTCAAAACTGCCAAATACCTGCATTTTTTTCAGTCAACTTCGGTTAAAAATATTGAAAGACCCAGTTATTTTAGAAGAAAAAAAAAGTTGATGCTTCCCCCCCCCAACCTATCAGCTGCTAGGAACAAGGTTTCCTAATTAGTTGAACTAGTCAATATAGAAAAACACGGGAGGGAAAAGCCGAACTATCTAGACTGTAATCCAGCATAACTCTGTAGTTTTCCACTTACTGAAGTCCCATCTGAGCTTCGTTTGTAATGAGGCAGTTGCAGGTGGCGAGTCACATTAATATGAAACCTCGGTAGTGAATATTATATGAAGTCGCATTATACAGAAAGCTTAACTCTTGGAGATAGGTGGTGAAGAGGTGCCCCGAGAGCTGGCAGAGCTATTGAGCCAGCTGCACTCGCGCGCCCAGTGAGCCTGTGTGTTCTCCTTGCACCGCACCGTCTGCTCCCCTCTTGCTTGTTGGAGTGGGTTAAGTCTTTCTCTGTCCTGTACAAGCACAGCCGCAATCCAGCCGGGCTTTGGTATGTCTCTGGTATGGGGAGGAATCTTTTTCCAAAGGGTAACTCAAGCAAGCAGTCTAGTTTCTTTTAGATTTTATGAAATATTGTCGGTAAGTAATTTTAATCCAAAGTTGATTAAAGGCAATGAAAAGAGTGCTTGTTGATTTTTCTACAGAAAAATCTCTTTCTCTAATCAATTTTAGAATTGTTTCTTCAGAGCCTTATAATCCTTTGGTTTTGTTTTTTGGTGTTGTGGTGGTTTGGTGTTTTGTTTTGTTTTTTATTTCCTTTAAATTCCGTAGAACTCATCCATCTGGGGCAGAACATAGACCATGACACCTGCATGCAGAGAAATCCAGCGACCTCTTACAGAAATTCCCTTCCTAGCACTAATTCCCCTGATCAATAAAGACAATAAAAATAAGAAACAGAGTTAATATCCTCCATTTCCTTTTATTTTTTTCCCAGTTGCAACAAGCCTGGATACTTCGAACATAAATACTTGCCTCTTTGCTTTTAGGAGACAGTTTAAGCCTGGATAGCAAATCATTGCAGCTGCCCAAAAACTGTGACAGTGGCAAGAAGTTCCTGTGAGTGCTGCAGCTTGGAGAGCTGGCTTTAATGTGGAGCAGTGATGAAACAAAGCTCAGGATACTGGCATATTTTAAAACAGCACTATTGCTTCCCTGGGTTAGAAGCCTGCATCCACTCTCTTTTCAGAGAAATCATCCTTTTTTCAGTGCTGTTTTTTTCCAAAAAATGAAAAGCACTTGCTCAAAGCCATTTCCTACTCATATCCCTATTGTATTATTACTATTACTTGCAGTTATGCAGAAAGGCTTCTTTGTGCTCAGTGCTATACAAACACAGAGGGAAGATTGGACCCCTGCAGAAAGAAGTACCCCAAAAAGCCCTACATGTATCATCCCAAACAAAAAAGTTGATGTTTAAATGCAATCAACGTAGAGAATTATTTATGCCTATGGCTACATCTCTGCATATTTTAGAGTTTATCTTTTTTTCATAGGGAAATGAGTAGGAACTGGATGCAGACAACAGAATAGTTTGTTTACATAGCCCTAAAGAAACTTCTAGAGTGGGAAATGAATAAATTCTGTTTTAAATGGCCCAGCTAGAGTTGCCCAGTTTTCTGCTTTGCCGCAGCATTTCCTATGCCTGTTCCTGCAGCGCTTGCGTTGCGGGGTGTGTTGCAACACGGCCAGCTCTGCTGCTTCCCCAGTTGTGACAGTGGCTTTATAACCCTCATCTTTACTCTGTACCTTTCTGCTACATAAAATCCAAACTTTGTGCCTGGTCCACATTTAAATCTTGCTGAAGGACTCAGGATTTGGTCAGGGTATGCTCCTTCTGTCCTATATGACATTGAACTCATATGCCTGAATTAGCAATGGAAAAGGACAAACGGGAAACCGTTCTGCCGTATGCTGCGGGAAGCTTCCCCTCTTTGTGCTTTGGGCTGAGATTACGGCTTTGCTGCTTCTTCACTCCCCCTAAACTGGTGTGTTCCCACAGGTGATGTGGAGAGAAAAGCACCCGAGTGCAATGGTTCCTGGTCCCACAGAGAGGGACAGGGTCGTACCTGGAAACCTGATAGTGTTTAACATTCTCTTTTAAACTTTTTGGTTTGTTTTTTTCTTTGTATCTGGAGCAACAGGCAGGTTGTCTGGTGTACGTGAAGATGAAGAAGACTTTTTAGTTTTTTTAAAAAACCTTATATTTTCCATCTAACTTTACATTTCTTGGACAAGCAGGCTTCCCTGTGCTTTGGTTTTAATTTTGGCCTACATCCTGGGCATAAAACTAAAGACTTTTGCTCATAGGGATTTTGCCTGAGGTCTTTGATTAGACCATTTTCCCGTTTTTCCCTATCTGCTGCTAACACATCCCGTGTGAAGCAGTGATGAGTCTTCATGCTATATTGAGCCTGGGTATAGTAGAAAGGAAATTTCTGTGGTTCCAGTTTTCAAGCTGTAAGAGGGCATTTGAAGTTGCAATGAGCTTTTATTGAAAGACTCCATAAAATGGAGCCCAGCATGCTGAACGTACCAAAATATTAGTTTAACTGCCTGTTTACAGTCCCACCGTAAAAGAAAAAATATAGTCTATAAAAAGACCTCCTGAAGCAACATTTAGAATAATGGAGGAAGGAAAGTATTGTTTAAACAGATGCCATAAATTTAATATGGTAACATTATTGCCACCCAGGATTTTATTGATTATATCTTTTCAAGTTACTTATCTAGAAATTTATTGTGTCTGTTTCCACTCTTACTTAACCATGATTTCCAAAAAGAAATTATTAACGAGCTGTTATCTGAGAAGTGAAAGGCAAAGTGATTTAAATAAAATGAAGAATCAAAGGCAAACACAAATCATGACAATGTCATCTTTTTGTCATATTTTAATATTCTAATGAAGAAAAATTTAGAGAGGAACCTGCTTTTGGGACAAAACTGTGCTTTTTTTTTTTTTTTTTTTTCAGCTGCAGCACAGTGGCTTCAGTTTTCTACTTAGTGATACATGCCCTCTAGCTTGCCTTTTCTCTTTCTCCCTCCACTTTCCAGCCTTCCCAGTCCCCTTGATGAATCTTTGCCTTGGAGAAAGAACACGATGTTTTCAGGCAAAGCAATGCTGGGATTGCTGTCCACTCTTCAGATGACAGGAGAGTGTTAATTTGCCTTAGTTTGCTCATCCAGTGTGTTGCTGGATGCATGCTCCACTCATGTAATTGCTAGAAAGCAACACATGCAGAAATTGCTGAAAAACCGGTCACTGCTTGTGTTTCTGGCATTCACTGAGAGCACTCGGCATCTTGGCAGAGATCCAGAAAGGAGAAAGGAAGAATCCAGGACTGCTCTGTAATCAAGATAGAGGAATGTAAGGGAAGCCAGACCGGCACAGCTCAGCTGCCTGCACGCCTCTATTCTGCAATAGCGCTCTTGAGGAAGGTCCCAAGAAAGGTTTGACCTTAAGCTGAGACTGTTGGCACTGATTTAGGTCAGCTGGCTGTTTTCTGTGGCATGGAATAGTGAGGAACCAGAGAGGGGAGCAGTCCTTAGAGTACGCTGCCCAACATAAGTGCTAGTAGGGGCAACCGCCTAGAAAACAGTTCTGTTGGACCCATTTATGTCATCTGAATATATTTTTCCCCACTTCCTTTAGCCTTTCATCTACTGTTGTCATCTATGCTAGACATTTTATTGCTGATAATATGTACATTTAAAGAAAAAACTTCATAACTACCCATTGCTGTAAATTTAAAAAAAAAATTATCTTAAAATGGTAGTTAATAGAAAAATCTATTGGATTTCGATGCTGCAATTTGGCATTGACTCAGGAAAAAGAAATTCTAGTGTATTTTTCCAACTTAACAGACACACAAGAGGGATATGCCAGTCTGTCTTACTCCATATTTTCCATATTCACTTAGGTAACGATCATCTCATGTGCTATGTCAACATTTCTGGATATTATAAGTGCTTGTTTCACCTGGTAATTGTCCTATCAGGTATCTACTTGGATGACGGCATTAGCTGGCATAAATTCTTTTTTATGTGCTTTAATGTAGTAAATGAGGTCTGTTTACCTTACAAAGGGTAACTGTTCAGTTCCTCAGAGCTTGAAGTAAGTTTCTTGATAGGCTCCCAAGTGACACGTTTTTTACATATGCCCTAAAAGAGAAAACAAATTCTGCAGTCAGTTATCCAGAGGGAGTTTGGCCCAAAGCAATGTACAGAGAAGGAAGAGGAGCTTAGGGAAGATTGCAGCTTGCCCATGGTTAAATAGGAAGTATGTGGCAGAATATAAATGGAGCTGAAATTTCCTTTTTGTTACATCCTGTCATCCTGGTACTCACAAATTGTAAACATAAATCATTTCCATGACGCTCTGAGTAACTGCTCACATCTTGTTGATTTTGGACCTAAAAATAATTGTAAAAGACCTTTGGTGAATCACTTTGAATGATGAGTAAACTCTAAAAAGTCTTCAGCTTCTCAAGTGCAGAAAAAGTGCTGAGTATGTTATTTTCTGTGGTGGTTTTCTATTTGCGCAGCATTGATATCAACATTACTGTGAGAAGAGAAAGTTTCCCCATTTAGAGAAGTCTAACAACATCCTGTATACCACTTAGTGAGTCATCTTAGGCCGGCACTTTTCAAGGATCTCATAATACGTCTACAGGCAAGCTTTGACACCCTCTGGGAACTGGAACTGCATAAATACCAAGCTCATCAAACAACAACTAAGTCGGGTCCGTAAACAATACGGTCATCTTCCTGTGGTGCTGTTTCAGAGCAGCCCCTGAGAGGCAGGAATTATTACACCAGGTCTAACTCACGTAAACAGGGCTGTACAACGTTGCAAACCTGAGCTGATACGTCCAAGTTGTGTTTTGCTGCTTGCTATTTGTATGAAATAAAAGCTGGTACCTGACTTGCGATAGCTTAAGGGAACTGAGAGAGTTGGTTCTTAGCACAGAGTGCTACTTTTTTTATTCCCTAACCCACGTTTTGAGTGATGGCTGTATTGGCCTTTGCTGGCATGTTTGAAAAGAACAGATAAAATTCTAGGCTGAATGTTAACGAGCCAAACTTCAGACAAGTTTGTTCTTTGTTCATGTTGTAATGTAGTGATCTCTCTTTTCTTACAGAAATAGATGCGTTCTCAGCTGAAGGATGGATTGTTGGGCAAGAAAACAGCAATCTCTCCAGCTTGCAGAATGCTTCTCCAGGTCCTCATTCTGAAGTGTAAGTTTGCTCCACTTTATTTCCTATGCTTGGCATTAAACGCTCCCTTGGATATTCATTACGCTACTATGAAAAATGAATTTAATTGATGAATGAAGTCCTGGTTTGCTGCCACTGCCTTTCCATCTTCTAGTTCAAAGCTTTCAGTCTGTAACAGATGTATAGCCAAAGGACTAAATTCATCCTCGTTCAACAGCTCCCTTGCAGCCCGATAGCTGTCACTTACCTTGCCAACCCGCATAAATGTAGTTAAAATTTTGTGTTTATATTGTTTTTGACCTTGCAAACAATGTAAACGAGGGGCAGGGCTGTAAAAAGAAACATGTATGTAATGCATATGCTGTCCTACTGCCCTTGCAGCAGGACAGATAAACCAGAATCTGTTTTATTGAGTGAATTGTTAGTTTCTTTTTACTTAGAACTTGCCATTGTCTAAAAAGCTGTGGATAAATTCTCTTCTGTAAACATCTTAAAAAATTGACTTTGTGTGTGTGTTTCAACAGCTAAAAGAATATTTTCTGTTCTCTGGAACAAAAATATGACGTAACAAAAAACTGTAATCACAACACTCTGAAATGTTTCGAGACTTTCTCTTTTGATGTTTATACACTTCAACACTTCAACACTTTTATAACAGTTTGAAGTGGCAAAACAGATTTCTTTTTTATTTTGGAAGTGCGGTAACTTTTATTCCCTTGAAAAAAAATTGAAAAGCAACATCAGATACACTTTTCATGGAGAGCTTCAGTTTTGCCATTGTCTTACCTGAAGACATGGTGTTACATTATCCAACATAAAGCAATATCCCAATGCTAAGTGATTTCTAGAAATGCTGATATTTTTTTTAAATTCAGCCGTTATTTAATGTAAATGCAACTACTGTGTATGTGCTGTTGGAGCTCTCTGCAGGAATTTCAGCAACTTCATAGTCCTTGTTCCTGAGCATGAATAACAGAGCATCTTCCTTCATTGATTGCCCTATCTATTGCAGTTGAAAACCTCTGTGAGAAAGGTTATTTATTCCTATGTCTCATTTTGGTACGTGTACTATCATCATATAAACAGCACTAACATTAACAGGATCTTAAGGATGCAATGGTTGGAGTAAATACTTAAGTTATTTGTAGCAGAGTCTTCCCACTCATTCTGTTCCAGGCCAGGAGTAGATCCCTGTTTAGGATCTTTTGAAAGGCTGCTTTATTCCCAATATTTAGCTCAGAGCAGATAAGGGGAAATCCATTTCCTTAGGGAAAAACCAAACCAAACCAAAATAATATGTAATTCAGAACATGTCTTTCTCTTCTTTCATTGCAGTCTTTGACACTTGAATGGATTAATGCTCCATCCTTTGCTCTTTTTCTCTCTGGCTCTCTTCTCAGAAGTGTGAGATAAAATAATTTTAATACCCAATACATTGTAGTAGCTCAGGTACTGTACAGTATTATGTTGACCTTTTCAGTATTCAGAATTTTGATTATCTGGTTATCCTTTCTCTCCTGGAAGGTTAGTGAGATTTTAAGCAAAAGAATGCAATGAACAGGCAGAGTAAACAACATGATAGGTCAGAATAGTACAACAAAGCTACTACTACTACAATTTGCAAAACGTGGGACACATCCAAGTATTTGCTATGTTCTTTTATCAGCTTGCCAAAGAGAATAGAAACTAGGAAGGAATAGACTGCTATGGAAGGACAGGAGAAATGAAGATGATGATCGAGGGTTTGATTTATAAGGAGAGACTAAAGTGACAAAGTATGAATGGCTTGACTAAACAATTTTTAAAATTGGACTATAAAAGTTATCTGAGAGCAGTTGAAAGGTACGTGCACCCACAGGGAAAGGGTAGTTTAGGGTGCTCTAAGGAGATACAACTTTCAGTAGGGGATAAAACAGTGCAAAGAAAAATTGAAGAGGAGTAATACAGGCAAAATGTGAGACATTAGGCTGCGTTATTGACTCTTTGTCCCTTTCTTGGAGTGAGAGAGGTGTTAAGAACTTCCTGTATGGCTTTTGATGAGATACTACACGGTAAGTTCTGGCTTACAGGCTGCTGGTGTCAGCTGACTGCCTGCAGGAGACAAGCACGTGGAATGGGGAAGGCAAGCTGGTTCATCTTACACTATCTTACAGTTTAGAGCAGTAAATGGAAGCCATAATTATTGCTTCTCTGCAGAACAAGGAGGGTTTTTTTCCTTTTGGAGAAAATAGTGTAGACAACATGGTGTGTAAAATCGCAGGCCAAGAGAACAGGTTTTAGCATGAAATATTCACTGTCCTGGGCTTTGTATATCTACTTTGAAGTTACATGGTATTATGGCATAGCTTGCTGCCTTTTGACGCAGCACCTTTGACTGCTTTATGATAAACAATGAGCCTGACCATTTTGCTTGGAGTCGGTTATGAAACACAACTGCAGACCAGGATGGGGTATGTGTTGGGAGTTTCAGACAGACACGTGAAGTCCTCCAGCAGCATGTAGCGGCATGTGAGTCCACCTGCATTGTGCAGTAGTAGGAATTCAAGTTGTTCCTTCCTACCAAAATAGTTGTGAATATAGTGTAACGGGAGATGTGAATCTGGGCAGTTAGCACGGAGGCAAGATCCTAACTATTTGCTGTTTACACCGGTAACACCTGTGTCTAAGCATGATGCAAGCAGGTGACTAAGGCTGCTTGCTCTTACCTCGAATAGAGAGAAGCTGAATGGTGATATAAGAAGCAGCTTTCTGCTTTGCACAGGTAGACAGCTGCACATTATGTATCTAGCCTTTTCTTAGCTCCATTCAGTGCAAAAAGGTGGGTAATTATATTAAAAGACATACTCGGACTAATGTTAGTTTAACTGTTTGTGTGGGGGATAAGGAAACTGTTCATTGTGCTTTCTACAAGCCTGCAATTTAGGTATGGAAAATTGCATTGGATTTGCTGGATTTACTAGTGGTTGATCCTGAGGCAAATGGTTGGGAGAATCAAGCTCTAAAAATACAGCAGTTTGCTTTGCATTAGGTCTTTCGCTTTCACTGTAAGTAAACAAACCAGAACAGAATATATGAGACAGACTTTTGGGTTGTTGTCCATTGGGGTGCCTGCTTCTAAGCTATTGTCCTTATGAAAAAAGTGAATTGGAAAGCAGTAATACAAAATAGCTTTCTGCCTAATGCAACATGTTGAAGTCAATGATTTAGAGATACATTAACTCTGTGTGTAGAGCATCCACAGCGTGAACTGGGTCCTTGGGGGTGTAAAACGTTAGAGCTCTGAAGACATTGAAGCAACATCACTTTACACCAGCAGATGGATTGGCCCTTGTTAACTTTTTTATTTTGTTTTTTTTGTTTGTTTGTTTGGGGTTTGGGGTTTTTTTGTTTTTGTTTTGGTTTGTTTGTTTGTTTGTTTTTAAAACAGGTCCTATTTGTTTTAGTCTCTAATGGTAAGACTAAGCTGACAGAACAGAAAAGCTCAAAGGCACTTTCCACATATTCATCCTTAAAAAGATCATCATTATCTTTCCTTTTGCTTCAAGTTAATTCATGGCTGTCTTTCATAATAGGAAGAATACTGTTACCTGCAGCACAGTATTTGCAGCTCTGAAAGCATAAATACCTCCTATAGTTGTATACTTTTCACTGTTTGCGTTAGGTGAATTGTTTTTGGCTTAAGGTTTGCGGTTTGGGCTGTATGACTTGGGTTTTTTGTTTTAGGGGTTTTTTCGTGGTTGGTTTTTTTTTTTTCTTTCTTCTTTTGGCCAAAATTCTAAAGTCTATAATTCAGCCCAGTTTATTTTTGTGAACTTACTCTTTTGATCTGGTAAGAAGTTACTAAGTGAGAACTTGGTGTGGAGCTGAGTGGGTGGTATCATGCTTACCCGAAGGAGAAAAACACAGTACCTGCAAGGAAAACTCTCTGCTTGCAAGAGAGACTTCATCTGATAATTACCTGAAGGTTGATTCTTGCTTTTTTAGAACAGCAACTGTAAGCCCCTGTGGAACCATGGAAGCAGGAGGAAAAGGCAGGAATGACAGAGGTTGAAAAATTGCATGTTGCTTATTTAACATGCTGTGGTTTTAGCTTTTGTAGTTTCCACCTGAGAAAACATTTTCCTGAGGTTCTACGTGCAAAATGAATAAATTGGGCTGAATGGGGCACTTAGGGGAAAATGCCAGCATGCTTCTGCTGCAAGTAGTATCAGCTGCTTCTTCAGGGGCATGTCTTCCCACCATCATTACAGACAGAATGTCTTGTCTTGGTGCTGTAGAGCACAGTGCTTTTAAGGAGGCCTACTTTTCCAGGAAATAAAAACTGTTGTCTCACCAACGTACAAAACTGCATTTTCCTCTTTGCAGAAGAGTATCACAGGCATACTTGCAAAAACAGTTTTCCCTCCTGTTTAATATCCTTTCTATTTTCAGTTCTGCTGAAGTTCTCGGATTGTGCATATCACTATAAGAATATTTTCCAGTATTCATTAGTCCTCATACTCGGCATCATTCATATGCTGCTCTTTAACACTGTTGTAATAGGTCAGAAGTAGATAAAAGATATCTGGTGATGTGATTCAAAATTTGTAATCATATTATGTTTGTTCACTTCTGATGGAGTACAGTACAGCTCCAAGGTACTCTGGAATTATCTTGCTGTCTCTCTGTTGTCTTTGGTAAGACTGTTGCATGCCAAGGATGCGTGCAACAACTGCAAGCGTAGGAAAGCTTCTGATGAAATTAAAGTCTCGAATATTGCTATGTTTCTTTAACCATCCTTAAAACAAACAAACAAACGTTCTTTTTTCCTGTTTGAGAAGATTGTCCTCAGAAACTGGCAGGGAAGAAGGTAATTCTCTTCTTTGAGTTTACAATAACGTTCTCTGTGTCAAATTAACTACATGAAATTAAGAGGTTTGCTTTGTGTAGAGAAGGGGCATGATCCTGGCAGCATTTTGTCATGGAAGTAAAACATGGAAATGTACCTGCAGTTGAGAGAGGTCTTAAAAATATTTATTTTATTTGTTTCTCCCCTTGAGAATACCTTTCTAAAATGAGGCACAATTTATATGACTGCTTTTGGGATTCTAGCTGAAAGAAGCTTGGCTATATTTATGTTTGGACCTCAGGGGGCGAGACACTTTGTTCAGTTAAAATAAATCACTTTGTGCTAGCACCTGATCTCAGACCCACAGATTGACTATCACCACTACGGGCTTGACACACAGCTATTGTGGGTCTTAACCTTCGTATTTCATCTGCTAACCTCAGTGCTGTGCGCTCGGCCTCTCTCAGTTTATTCCTCCATTTTCTTCTCCAGCTCATGGACTGGCAGCTTGAGGCAACTACAATTTGTGTTCCCGTGTCTTGGGGTCTTTTGGTGTCTTTCAGAGATGCCAGTAACTCTTACTGTATTAGAACAAAACCATTAGATCTCATGAGGCATTTAAAGCATGTCAGAGTTGTTTACATGGTGTTAGCACGAAGTAATGTGCAGCATGAATTCAGAGCTAACCTCTCATGTGGTTGCTTTTCATGCACATCAAAAGCATCTCCATATGACACAGTTTACTTTGAAGGTCTTGTCTACAGTTTTTATATGTAGCATTGATATTTAATATTAACTGTGCTACACTGTACAGTGACCACTTTGATTTCTGTAATGTACACACTCGTTTTACCTATGGATTTTACTTTCTTTTTAAAGAAAGCTGTCTAGCACAGAGTTGCTTCAGGTTACTGATGTAGGAAATTACTGTGGAGTAATGCATGCTACAAATACGTGGTTTAGTTGGCTGACCACTACCTTCTAGCAGAAAAGTCCTAAAGCCGCAACTGTTAAAGGGCATGCTAATCTTGTAGGACTTTTATTGCTGTCTGTAGGCCCTTGTAGTATTTTCGTGTCACCGTGCCACTTTGAATTAAAATGTCATCTTTTACGAGGGTCAGTTCTGTATATTCTCCGATTCCTTCCCTGCCTTATTTGTGTGTTGTTTTTTTAGAACTTATTTACCTATCCTGTGCAGAAAGCCTCGTTTGCGTTGCCTGACTGGGATTTGCAAAGCTTGATAGCATTAGGGCATGATTTTTGAGGTGCAGAGTGCCAGAGCCTGTGTAGCTACTGGTGGTTTGGTATCTCCAGAATGTCAATCGCACCCAGCTCACTGCATCTGGAGAAGAGGAGGCTTGGGGCTAGATGCGTTCTCAGCTTGGGCTGCAACTTTGCTCTAGTGTAAATTATGTTCCAGAGGCGCAAAAAAAAAAAAAAAAAAAAAAAAGTGTCAAGACCTGCTGATTTGCATATTCCATGTGTTCCATGCTTAGGTAGGTCTTTAAAGAGCAATATCTTTTCACACAACAGTATTTGTTAAGTAAAGGGAGCTAGTCAGCACTGAGGTATCTTCCTTTAGTTTTACACCTGCAGAGCTACCTGTGCATGAAATCCAATCTTACTAGTACTTGGTAATTTCATTTGGGCTGAAGGTTTTGTCCACAGGAGTGGTTTTTAGCCCTTTTCCCTGAAACGGAGGGGAGGAGGAGAAGGGGATGGCTAGAAAAGTACTTCTGTGGCTATTAATACGTACAACTTAAAATGCCTGGCTTGTAATATATAATTCTGGGTTCGAGGCAAGACTTGGGCGTTTCAATATTTAATGGGAAGCTCATCTTCCCAATTGGGTTGATGGTGCGTAAACAGATGTAAAAGGCCGTTCTTGTTTTGTTATGACCTTGTTTGAAGTGCAGGATCTTATTAAACACAGGGAGCAATGTTTTCGGAAATGCCTTACTGTGGTTGTGTTTCAGTGGAATCATCCTAAATCACTTCAGACTTTATGAAACAGGTTTTGTTTTGTGTTTATTCTTGCTTTTGTTCAGAACTGTTGTTGCATAGCATGGCAACTCTGTGACTTGCTGCCAAAATGTCCTTCAAGTTCAAGAATCTCAAACTGCTTTAATAATTATCATGGTAAGATGTGCAAAAGGAGAGATCTAGTGGCTAGTCTAAGTGGGTTAGTGGAAAAGCTCCCAATTTCTGTATATCAGATGCCCATTTTCATCCACTAGCAACATATCCACATGGATATAAGCATCCTTAATACACCACCACTGGAGGTGACAGCAGATCCACCCAAGATGAATTTGCATGTTTGAAGCATGAATCTAGACAAAGGGGGGTAGGCATGTTGCTCTGATAAATAGTTAATTAACAGCGTTCCATTTGTGGTATATAGAAGTGAATAATACACTTTCATTAAATTGTTTATTCACAGAAAGGGCTGTTTAACAGATCAGCAAAAGAGTCTATTAATTTTGTTGAAATACCTTTAAATGAAATTCAGAATGTTTGGGAGAAATCAAAGTATATCAACTTAATATCATCATAATATAATGCTCTTACTGCCATTGCATTTTGGAAACTGCCAAAATACCTTTTTTTTTTTTTTTTTTTTTTGGAAGGGATTAGACATTAAAAAACCCAAACCATTTTGTTTAACATTAAACACCCCCCAACAATATTTGTATCTATTTGAAAAAATAGGGGTTAAGTTGACAATTGGGGGTATGTTTTTACTTATTGAGCAGATGGAAAGGTATTAAGTGATATAATCTTGAATGACAGCTGCTTCTGAATTTTGCCTCCATTGTATCCCACGGCAATGAGTTACACAGTTTAATCATTCTGAATGTTGAA
Source organism: Harpia harpyja (assembly GCF_026419915.1). Lineage (NCBI taxonomy): Eukaryota > Metazoa > Chordata > Aves > Accipitriformes > Accipitridae > Harpia > Harpia harpyja. The sequence goes on from NC_068952.1 coordinate 42,952,856, forward strand.
ATTCTGTTTGTATGCTCTATCTTGTCTGCCTCTGAAGTTTATCAGATCCCTCTTATTTTTAGTAGTGTGAGAAACAACGAGCAGCTTTTTTCTATTTGCCACCTCCGCTATTCATGACACAGGCTTTTGTGATACCCTGTCTAGGTAATGTCCTGCCCAACCGTAAGAATTCTGGTCTGAATTATGAAGCCTGATATTTCAACTCTTTTTCAGTCTTCCTAGGCTGGATGAAATGTGTTCAAGTAAGTGGAGAGGTTTTATAGGACTGTGAACTGGAGAACTACCCTAATTACAAAGGAGAATCAAGCCAAGACTCCACTTATGAGAGCACTATTTGTTCAGTGGCATCTAATGGAAAAATAACTAGTGTAATGGGCTTTCCTTCCTATTATCCACTCGAGCAGTAGCCATACTGGGTGACCTTTGCCATTTGGAGTTGTTTGCTTGGCTCGTGTCAGAAACGAATTTGAAACATGAAGAGGATAAAAAGTCACTGGAAGTTAGAGGGCAAATCTCAAGAGGATTTTATTTTAGAGTCTAGCACTTCCCTTTGCTCCCAAGAATAGAATGGAAATACAAGCAGAGCTGAACTCAAATCAGCAAGTATCAAATAGAGTGTTATTAATGGAAGCAAAAGCAACTTTTCGCAAGCCCCCATGAACAATAAAAACATGGCAGAAGCTTTTGATCCAATTATAATTTGGATGACTGTGATGTTTAAACAATTCTATTGTTCGCTTTATAGCAAATACTTTCAAACCAATTCCTTTCCTTTTAGCAATTTTACCAATTTGAAGCGGTGTTGTTAGAGAGATGGGATTTTTCAGTACTGAGTTATAAGCACGTAGCTAAATTTTACTTGTGTTTGCCTAATCATTAAATTTTTACTAAAATGTAGTGCTTAAAAACCGGTGCCTCTGTAAGCTCTTCTGGGTGCTGATTACACCGTTATGTGGGACAGCCAACAGAAAATACAAGGCCACGCAGTACTTTTGTGTTGATCGTGGTGGTGGGGTTTTAAATGCTCCAAATTATTCATTAGGGTAAAAGTGCTCTGCCAACTGAGCATGTGAAGTTGTAGAACAGCAGAATGAACGGCATAAATGGTGAGACAGTAGTTGTTTTTGTGGGCTGTTTGTTTGTTTTTTGCAAAAGCTTGAGGTACACTGTGGTTTTGGGATGCTACCTCCAACAGAATCTGTTTTTTTTTTATTGGAAGTTTGTTTTATGTTTAATGAAATAAGTTATGGGAAAAACATGACCGAAAAGAAAACAAATCTGCAATTTATACTCCATCGTTAAAGCTGGTCGGGAATTGTTCTGTGGGAACACCGATATCCCAAAACGAAATGAAGGGCTTGGAAAAATTTAATTGACAATGAAAGGTTCATCCCAAATTAAAGCTTGTCTGGATTTTCAGTTAGAGTGAAATTAATCTCTGTTAATATGAGCTGGGTAGTCAAGTTTAAAGGCCTATTCTTATGGCTGCTTTTACGCTAAGATATAAAAGCAATTTATCTGACCTGTATTAGAGTGGGGTGAAATAGCCTGTGAAGTGCCTATTTCTTTCTTTCTTTCTTTCTTTTTTTAAAAAAAAAAACAATTCTATAGCCCAGTGAATAAGTAACCTGGATGAAATTCCTCCTCTTTTTATATAACTAGAGTTAGAGGAAAATTGAGATTTTGTATTTTTTACCCTGATTTAGCAGAGAAAATATTTCATTTGTTGAATATTTTGTAGGATGATAAAACAGCTTGTGGTTTGTTTCTATACAGTACTCAGTACATTTAATTCCCCAAGTGCTGTAGATTTATACTGACAATATTACTTGGGACTAAGCTTTGAGCAATGGTAAGTATTGTCATCATTATCACTTCACTGGTGGGGAATTGAGGCAGAGAACTGAAGCAACTTGTCCTAGACAAGTGAATCCACATTCAAAGCTAAGATAAGATCTTCCCTAAACATTGTTTGGAGGAATATTTAAAAATGTCCCTTGTCAATCCTTGAGCAAGCTAAGGCATTTATTGAGAGTACCGTAGTCCTGTGTGTGGGCCAGCTAATGTGAGGCAGAAGAAATTTCTAAATGCCAAGGAGTCAGGATTAAACCTTCCTTTCTGGGGAACAAAGGAGAACTTGGAGAGGGCTGTGGCTTCCTAGGTGATGGAGTGTAATGGAAACCCTGATAGGGTAGATTGTTGGCAGCTTCCCAAGCAAACTTTGTGTTAGCTCAAATTCATGCTCCCTGTTAGTTGGGATTTAATTCAAAGTCGTCGTCTGTCCCTTTATTTGGGTATGCATGCCATTTCCTCTACTAATGAGATACCTAATTCTGTGTAAAATGGCCTACGTTAAAGCTGCTCTGAAAATTCAGCTGCTTTTTACATATCTGTCTCCCTCAGTAAAACAGGCTGTGGACCTGTCTCAGGAATATAGTGTTAAGGATATTTTTCTGAGCTCATGCAAAGTAAAGTACTGCTTTTTATGGTCTGGCTGATGAAATGAGCTAATACGGTCCCAACAGAACAGAAAATCTCCTCCCTTATGGTTTCTTATTCCCACATGATTCTTATTTATTTCTGTATTTCTGTATTAGTCTATTTAGTAGGCATATTAGTAACCAAACGATGCCATTTTCAGGGAAGCTGCCCCTTGGGACAGTCTTTCTATTCTTGTCTGAATACCCCTGACCTCTACTCACACCTCTTGTAGGTTCTCTGTTGCTGTATTCCATTTTATGTGCATGACTGCTCAACCATGCCTCCAGCATGTGTCTCCAATAATTCATTATAGTCTAGATATAAAACTGAATGTAGAGAGAAGGAGGTGGAGAGGAGGGAGCTCTTACAGGATGAAGGCATCCAGTGTTCCTGGCAGTTGTCTGATTTTTAGAACTGGTGGCTTCCTGAAAGTCCTGTGGCTCACGGGTGGCTAATGTGAAGTGCATCTGAGTTCTCAGCATAGATCCTGTGGAGAGCAATCCATAGAAAATTGTTTGCAGCTGAAGCAGAGAGAGCATAGATTCAATGGCATATATAGATTTGTCCTGAGACATATATATTAGGAGAAATATAGCAGGAAACCTATTCCTGTAATGCTGCTTCTTTTCACAATTGATGTGCCAACGGATGCAGCACTTTTCACCAGCTCGCACGCTGAAGTCAGTAGTGTTTGCACCAGGGATGGATTTGGGTAACGATACCTGCAAGTGTTTGTTTAATTTGCATCAACTAAAGGGCTCAGCATACATTTTGGCTCAAATTCTCCATCTGGGATATATTTTTGCTTCCTTTACTTAGCTAGTGTTTATACGAGAGAGAATTTGTGGAATGAATCATTCCGATCCAGAGGTGTACTTCTCTGTGGCTGTAATGCGACTCTCCTGTGCAATGCTTTAGAACAAAGAAAGAAGGAAGTTGTTATGGTTCTTGCACAGCTACCCTTTAAAGACAGCTTTACAGGTAATATTTCAGAGGATGGTGGGGAATGGTGTGCAAAGTCCCATAAAGGCAAATGGCAGGAAGAGCGTCGGGGAAGGCAACAGGTGCCAGCCAAGGTCCTCTGTTGATTTGCCAAGCGTGAATCGACAGCTACAGACATGCATCGTGTCCCTCTGAGGGCTTGCCCGGGTTCCACAGCTGCCGCCTCCCTCGCAAAAAAAGTCCCTTGGAGTTACTTAAACTGGCAAGTGTTGGCACAGCTCCTGTGGAGAAAGGAAGTCTGCTTTATTGCCTGCTGTCTTGATGGCACTTTGCATATTATTGCTGATTTGGTCTGGGGATTTGACTTTTTGAGGGTCTTATTTTCAGGACCACCTTCCAGTGTAGCCACTGCATTCCTGCCCCTGCAGGTAGCTGCATGTGATGCTCAGCGCCTGTGCATCTTATGCCTCTGAGCTTTGGCAACAGCTCCTTTAGCATGCATGCAGATTTTTACATGCTCATGGATCTTCTTCCAGCTAGCGTGTTCCTACAACCCTGCAGCACTACTAGCACTGGAACATGTTTCAGATCTTCACAGGCTTTATTCTTAGAAGTGATTTGCTTTAAAGCCTGTGTGATTACTGGAAGAAACCTTTCACTGCAAAGGGGTTTCAAAACAGCCCTGTTTCTGGTTTCATATTCAAGTGCATTTTTCAGTTGTTCATGCTTAAGGAAAAACTGTGCTTTAGACTCATTTTACAATTGGCATGGAAACTTTTAAAGAGAGAAAAGAGGGAAAAGCGGTTGAGTCCCATATTTTTCCTGTATCTGAACATACAGTGCCATTGGGAAGAATCCTATGTGGCAGATAAAATATCATTCAAAAGACCATTTATTTCAAAGGGTCGGCTGTGACATACACTATTATTTTTCAGTATCGTTGCTCCAAGGCTGCATACTAGACCTCAAAGTAAAAAGTAAAGCACATCAAATGTCTGACTCTATCCAGTGCTGCTTTAAGGTGATCGTGAAATCATTGCTTGTGCAGAATATAATGGTGATAATAGCAAAAGCTATGGGTTGTGGGTTTTTTCTGAGGTTAGGAAAATGGCATTAATGAAACTTGTGCAATTGTTTTAGATACCCACTATACTGAGATTTTCATAGTAGAAATGCCAGAGTGCCATTCAGGTCTGTAGGAGCTTGTATTTATATTACCAACATGGTTATAAAACCAATGTTTACAGTTCTATTTAAAAGACTATTTGGTTAGGAATGTTTCAAAGAAATACCTGCTATCATTTTTTCCTAGCTTCATCATTAATGTCACTGCTTGCAATAATAATGTGTCCACCCACTTTAGCTCTGTCTCACAGTTTGTGTGAATTCAGAAGTTGAGGTTAATCTGCATTTTCAACACTAGAGAAATAAGTTGTTAACGTGATTTCTTTTCCAACATGATTTTAGGATGATAGTTTTCTGTGAACAGGTGAAGTTTTTAAATGCTTGGAGCAGTATTCAAGTTCATTGCTTATCTAGGATATCACCTTCTTGAGCTGTGAGTGTATTTCTTGCAAATTCAGCTTTTTCAAACCTTATGGTGGAATTATCTTACTCTCTATTCTAAATCTTGTGGTAGACTATGATAAATAAGAGTAACTCCTCACATTTGGGATTTTTTTCAGCACTGTACATTAAAAAAATATTCCTGCAGGGACCACTTTCAGAACCAGAAAAAAAGCAGTGTCCTCTCTAGAGTTTTTTAAAATGTCAAACAAATAGATGTGGTCATGCACGGAGGTCCTGATTTCTTCACGATGACCTGAGAATTCCTAAAACACGTTGGGCTCTAGAGAACCCTTCTGTCCGACTTTTAGTAGAAAAATCTTCACCTTTTTTATTTTAATATATTGCCGGATGTTTGCTAGAAATCTTCTGACTAGATTCAGTTGCGCAGATCTCATCAGCGTTTGTAGTGCAGAACTAGAGGCTACTTAAAGTGACAATATATCACTGCTTCTCTCAGTCTTGGACTTTTCCTCACTCTCAACCTCTCTCATATTACTAGGAGGAAAAGAATGATCAACAGGGACAGATACAGCAGAGCTGGTCTGACTGGGGAGTATACTTGTGTAGCTATGGGAGTCTGACTTGCTTACGCTGTGTGGCAGTGTGTGCAGTACACCATGCTGCATAGTGATGGAAATGGAGCAGTGATTATTCCTTCTGTTTGCCCCGGTGAATTTGGGAACGAGTAATATCACTTAGGCTCCATTAATGATTGCAACACTAGAAGTGGTCAGCTAATGTAGCTTGAAGAAACCTCTACAAGAAGCTTTCAGCTTTTTAAAGCCACTGCTTGCTTACATTTATTTAGGTAGAGAAATTCTGATGATTATTTAAATGGATGTAAGTTTGTCTACCATCCTCTTTTATCCAACGTTTTGCCCTAAGAAAAGAGATTTCAGTAGGGAGGTCCTGTTCTTAACAGTGGTTTCAGTTTTGTGCTTTCAGTAGAACTAGTGTTTTGTGAAGGCATTTGTCTTTTCTTTTTCCCTTCTTTTTTAAAATGGTGATTTATGTGGGATTATTTGCGTGAACAAGATGGCTGGAAGTCTTTCATGCAGACTTTCTAGAAAGTGACGTTTCTTTAGGGAAACAGTTAACTACATACTCATTTTATTTCTACTTTAAGTAATACATACTAGGTATGTGTATCCTCTTAAAATTTCAAAACCAGTATTATTTTATAGGTTAATAGCATGTCTTGCTCTGTGTATATATTTTAAAAGTCAGATGATAAAACAGGTTCCATCATCTCAAAGTGACAATAGATCTTGTTGGAGACAAATTTATAGCTATTACAGTTTTGTGCTTGTGTCAGCTAACCTTGGCAAACAGAATCCTACTTGCTATTGGGATGAAACTTATAAATCTTTTCTTTTCCACTTTCTCTTCCTCCTGGTTTTGAAACCTTGTCTTAGACCTTGTCGCCTCCTTTATTCATGGCAGCAAGAGTATCCTGTGGGTTGAAATTTCTTCAAGGACTAGGATGTAATATTTCACCCCTTTTTTTATCCTTTTTAAAAAAATTTATTTCTCTCTCTCTTGCCTTGATGCATAAAAAAGTGTAGACACCTTGGTGATGGCTTCTGAGATCACTGTTTAAGATATTTGTTTATAGTCGGTAATTTTCAGAAACCAAAAGTAATCTTCTAATGCCTTCCATGTCAATGAATCGTTTGATCAGTAAGAGTCCTTGATTCATTTTATTTTCTGCCATAATCCTGTTGTTCAGTGTCTCTGAGTAATACAGTTTTTCTCTATGTAATCCTTGCAATAACTACTTCAACACAAGCGGAGGAACATTTTATGCCGGGTACCCTTTTGCTTGCTTTTCCCCGTGTCTCCAGAATGTAGAGTAGATCTTTTAAGGCATGTGAAATTTTACTGCATTTATCAAAAGATCTGTAATAAAGTAAGCAACTCACTCTAGAGCTAAGTGAAAACTTTCTGCCAAAACTTTGTGTGAAATTACTTCTTAGCAAATTGTAAGAGAAAACCCAGAAATATTAAATGCATTTTGTTAAAATATTTTTCTATTTTCATATTTTCAATTCTTTCTTTAAAAATAAAAAATAAATTATGAATTGAAATAATAGTTTACGTTTTTTCAAGACAAAATGAAGTAGTTATTGACTTTCATTTCTGAAACAGTTCAAAGTTTCCCAGTTCAATGGACCTGTAGTGTTCATGTTTTTGCCTTTGGAAAAGGAATGCCACTTGCAAACCCCTAACCTGTGGCCTACAGTTCAATTTCTTAATAACTGCAAAGCAACTGTGGCCTCTAAGGCAAACTGAGTGCTTTGACACGAATGAAGTGATGGAGATGAATTTTGAATGCTTCTATCCTTTTTTTTAAAAAAAAAAAAGGCTTCTGTTTTAAGCCATTTAGCTTTAATTGCAATAGCGCTGGACTTGCTCTGTCGTAACCATTAGGGTTTTACTGCTAATCATCTCTGCGAACAAACAATATACCCGCCTCCTTCAGCCAGCCCCAGCCTCTACCTGTTCATCCAGAAATACCTGCACTGTTGGGTCTCATTAATTCCAAAATTCTTACACAAAACCTGACCTGCTTACACTACAACTCATGAGATTCATAAAGTCAAATGGCAGATTTATACAAGCAGGCAGCTGTCTGCATGCGGAGTTATGGTGTATGGAAGAAATATGCAGATGTCAAATACAACCATGCAGTTGGCAAATCGACTTTGGGTATTTACATATAATAATTACCGGTGTGGGGAATTTGAGCATAATCCTATTCAGAGAGGGCATGCAATGCATATGGAGCAGCCCAAATACAGACTTTTAACTCTTTGTCTGGCAACAAGGATATGTTTCTCCCAATAATTCGGTGTTACTTGCTGTACTTTAGTTATAGAATTGCAGGAATTTTTATAGGATAGACCCGTTTATCTCTTCCAGAGATATTCTGGGTCCAAGAATGTAGAATTACATATAAATGAACTCCTTCAGCGCTGCAAGAACAATTTATTGCAGCCAGTGTTAGCTGCGGAATTATGTTCTTAATAGCCAAAAAGAGAAGAAAATACAAAGATATGTAGGTGCATCTATATATGTAGTATTCACTTTATGGCAGAGGCTTTAGCTCGACTGTTAAATAGCAAGTACTGAACTTTCAAAACTGAGCTGTGCACTTATCCACCCTCCCAAACTGGGTCAGTGAGCTGGCAGCTTGGAATGGCTGACGTTTTTAACGATCAGCAGTTACAGTGTGTAAAATGAAGGGGTCTAGAGGAAGCAGGTTCAGAACCCCTGAACCGACTTTGGAGATGAACACGTCTCAGATTAGAGTGCAAAAATAAGTATATAGGGCTGTGTGTTTGACATCTGCTGGATTGCATAAGGATGCTCTACTTTTTCCCATTCCTTTCTCAGCCACAATCTAGCAGTGTTTTCACCTGGTTTTACTGTGATCATATTGCTTCTGTTTAAGGCATGTAACTTCTTCAGTATGCACAAATCTGTCTTAGAAATGGTAACTGTGTTCTATGTTTGAACTAAAGCTTTCAGATTCACTGCTTTACGTCTTAGGATAAATGCTGTGGCACAAGGAGACAAAGCTGTTCTTGTTCATTATTGATCTGTAGCTAGAGCTCAGCTTCTCAAATGTTCAGTTTATTGTCCTAAGTGAGGTATCTCCTGCCTAATGTGTTTCTGGACAATAAAGGAGACGGCACATAAAGATCCTTCCCCTGACACATTTCACCATCTTAGACTATTAATGCTTTTAAAATGTACACCACTAGATGAAGATATGTTTGGTTTCCTTCCTCTGACAAGGCTTTTCCAAAGACCTCGAAGTACAAACTTGGTTCAGACGTTTGGTCCAAGTTTCTCTCCAGGGCCATACAAAAAAGGAGAAATACAATCAAGGTTTCCAACTGGTAAAAAAGCAAAGAGGAGGGAAAGCGCCTGGGTTTTTCCATTTTGAAAATGAAGTCTAGCATTTGAAATTTGCACCTAGAAACAGCAGGTGATGATTTTCTGTGGTCCCGTCCCCCCCATGTATTCCAAGAATCATAATTATTGTAATTTTCAACAAAATTATGGCTTGAATATGGCTCACTGCCTGTTATAAATTTGCGTGGAAAAGATTTCCAGACTTATAAATAGCACTGTCCACATCTCTCTGAATTTTCTAATTCTAATTGGGATAGGAGGTGGCTTTATGAAAATGGATTTGTTTTGCATCAACACTAGCATAAATTGCTCACCCTTTTTAACAGTTGTAGAGGCATGTTGATAGAGACAGGAAAGCAATGTTTGTAGGAGGATTTGATCGTGGAGTTAGATGGCTGCAAGTGGCAGTGAAAATAAAAGTTCTGTAAGCCATTGGCATCTCATACTATTGAGCTTACGTACATATACACTAGCTATAGATGAGGTTTCCCTTAGCTGATTTTCTTAATTTGGATAAGAAGTGTTAATAGAAATAACAGTAGGATCATCTTGAACGGAGCTCCCCATCTTATTTTGATTTTCTTATTTTGATTTGTTTTAAAGTTTTTTGGTGTTTTGGTTTTTTTTTTGTCTCAAATTTTGCTGACAACAGGCATTTGAAGTTGCTTCCAAGTTGAGTTAACAGTGCTTGACATCTCTATACAGAATATAGAACCTGACAAGCATAAAATCATTGCCAGAGGTCCTTATTTATGTGAAATGCAGGACCAACAAACCTGCTGGGATGAAAAGAGGTCTGTTCTTGAAGTGATAAGAAACTTTCTAAAGGTTCATGGTCCATACCATCCTCCCTTGGCACAGACTCATGTATTTATGCTAAAGTCAGCAGAATTATATGCAGTCTACACTTGCTTGAGTATGTGGTCACTCTGAGCGCTCTGATTCACCTGCTTGTTTTATGCTCTCTCTATTGCCATAGAATTGAACAATTTAGGGGTGTAAACACTCTTCCCTCCTTGTCCCCCCAGTAAGGGTTGGAAGTACTACTACTGTCTGCTTCTTACTGCTAAGAAATTGAGAATCTTTTCTCCTTGCCCAACGTGATGCAGAAGGTTTGTACTGGAGCAGACGGTGGTTCTCCAAGTCTCGAGCTATCGCGCCAAGTCTCTGCTCTAGGCACTGTGCCTTGTACTTAGTGCTGGCCTGAAAGCCACTGAAGTGCACATAACAAGTCTTAATCATCTGTCTGCTCAGCATCGGTTTGTTCTTTGCCTTTTAAACTTTGCCTTTCAGGGTCCACAAATCTGTTTTCCATTACTATATAAGTTCACCTTAAAAAGATACGGATGTGAAAGAGAACAATAGGCAGATTCTTACATAGCACTGGCTTTTTGCCATCTATCCTGGAAATATGTTCATTGTGATTCTCACGTAATGAACAAAAAGCAAGGTGATGATTTGTGCAGATGAAAAACATATTAAAAGTTTCTTGTTATATTATCATTGCTGGAGAATAATTTTATCTTCTGGGAATTAAATACCATGAAGCTAGGTTATCAAATAATCTCCATATATCCTGATGAAATCACTAGGGGCTTTGTGTCTAGATAAGCACACAAATAGTAATTGGAGAGCAGGGGATAAAAATAAAAAGTAGATATGATTTTTTTTGCTAGATTTAAAATCTTTTCAACTTAGTTATGCAAATATTCTAAAGTTAATGATGCCTTCAGTGACAGCAATAATAACATTTCTAAATCTGACCATTAAGTCCTTGGTTTTGTTCCATTCACTTGTGCCTAGATATTAAATTTCTTCTAACAATAAAGTGTAGACTCACTCATGACCCTCTGCCCACTATATGTATTTTAATTCTATTTTAAAATATGTCATGCAGTCTTTGTTTTATCATAGAGATACAGTAGTTACTTGGATGAAAAATCACAACCTCCCAGGGAATTCTCCAGGGAACTAAAATACCAAGGATGCAGTAGATTTTTTTTTTTTTTTTTTTTTTAAACTCATTTATGTATATGAGTTAGCTTAATTTTTATCACCGAATGCAGGCTGTGCAGAATTCTAACCAGATGAAGCACAACTCTCTATCATTTCTGCATGGATGCAGTGCTGCATATTCTAATAATAGCAAGCATTTTGAAACACGAGATAGTAAATTCCTGGATGAAAGGGAGAGTTTGGCTTGTTATTGTCAGCCTGAATTCCAGCCATTCTGCTGAGAAGTTAATAATAAATAAAGACCAAGGGGCATGTATCACGTTATGGTTTTGATCCTACAGTTGCTCCCTGGAGATTTTTGCTTGTTTCAGGATGGCAGGATCAGGAACTTACTTTGAATATTAAGTATTCAAAATATCAGCAGGTTGAAGAGACAAGGCAGGTTTGAGTATACATGTGCTCGATGCTTGATTTCATGTCTAGATTCCATAGATCCCTAGCTACTGGGAAAAAACACCTGCCAAAAGGGAATGGAGTGAAGATTGGTGTTCAAATAAACACAGAAGCATGTGTACGTTCGTATAAATACATAAACATGCGTGCAAAATGGTAACTCCTAAAGGACCTAATGAGACCCCCTGTAGAGGCTGAGACTTAGGAGGAAGCTATTGTTCCTGTTAAATTTTCATAAGATAAATAGGTAAAGAATAGCAGAAAGGAAGAACTGAGAAGCAGTGGTACTGTGCTAGAGTGGTATTCCTGCTGCTGCTTTTCCTTCAGACCCATGCACCATCCTGTTTCAGTCTCTTTGTCTCTATTTGATATTTGGATTGTGAGCTTTTAGGACAGGGACTGTCTTCTAAACAGCTGCGTACAGAATGCGGCACAATATAGCCTCTTTCTTTGCTTTCAGAAGATGTCCTGAGGCCACCTCTCTGATAAATTAAGATGCTTCTGCTGAATAACATGCTATTTAAAAATGCTGAAGTTTAAATCAGATAGATCCTGGAACATCTGAATGTGGGTAGCCTGTGGGCAATGAATGATATACCCCAGCAGCACAGAGTTCGGTGCAGGATATGGCATTTTTCTCAGACCCTCAGTGACACTGACTGATCAAGTGTTGGCAGTCTAGTGACATTGCCGTGTTGCTGTTGTTTTAATTGCGCTCACTGCAGTCACACCTCTGGCTTAATTGTAGACGTACCCAATCAAAGTGTTTCTAGAGTAGTTACAATTTATAAATAAAATAGAATGTTAAAAGGAAGTTTCAGTGAGGATTTGGTTTTGTGATTTTTCTGGTGGATAGAACTAAGAGAAAAAGCAAGCCGTGCTTTCCTCCGTATTTTAATAATTTTGTGGCATACGCAGTCCATGAGCAGCATCACTTCACAGAACCATTGCTCTGTCAATCTTTTCACTTCTGGGCAATTAACACTGAGAAGACACGGTCTAACACATTCCTCCTCACACAGAACAAAACTCCAGATATGATTATTTCATCACAAAAAAAATTAATGCTGCCCTGTTTTACAACCTGGATTTTAACATAGCCTGACATCCTGTTCTTATATTTCTCTGCTAAGTACACATCTAGTTACTGCTGTTCTATCCCTGATGCAACAAGCTGACAAGAAAGAGCATATTCATCAGGAAACTGGGGTAGGAGCTGAGACGCGTCTTTTGAAGTGGATATATTTAGATACATTGTGAGTGGCATATTAGATCTTTTACCCCAAATTTAAATTTGAAGAGTTCTTCTGGGTTTCGGGGTTTTCAGGTTTTTAGCTTCTTTTGCCACCTCAAAAAGGATAGGAAGGTAGAATGCAGACCAAATCTCAGAACAAAACAGTGCTAAAAATAATCCCCCAAATCCCAACCTTCAGAAACCTTCAGATTTCTGGTAAGAAAATGGAGGTTTAAAAAAAACCAAACCCTCACAACTCTCTCTTTTTTTTTTTTTTTTTTTTTTTACATTTTTAGATTTTATTTTTTTTAAAGCATTACTTCCATCGCTGTTTAGTGTACCTCTGGTATAATTCAGTGTTTGCTGATTGATAATGATTCTCCACAACCTTGTATTTCAGTGGAGGACCTTCTGCATGAGAGTGTGCAGGCCAGGAGCAATCCTTCTTGGGTGACAGAGAGAATAATCCCATCTTTCACCACTGCTGCCATCACTGGATTCCCCTTTGTACCAATATTCTTGCAGCCTCTTTTGTGCCTGTGTGGTGACCTTTTAATATTAGTGCTGATGTACTCTCATTTCTAATTCCTGGCAAGGATATTTTCCAGAGTAGTGGTGTAACAAAAAGAAAGGCTGTTGCAATGCTATGTTATGTTTAAGAAGCCATAAATGATGAGATAGGATTTAAGGAGTTCTGCGTATGTGATACAGTTGCATACGTGTGATATAAAGGAGGAAAAGCCCAGTACTACTTAGTTTTACTTTTAAATTCGAGTTGCTATCTGGTCAAAACTGGCCAAAGGCTCCACTCCGAAACGCCAAAGCTGCCTATTTGAACTGCACAATGGAAAAAGTATATCTCTACAAACTGCAGCACAACTGTTAGGACAAGTATATTTTTCAATTAAGTTTGCCTGTGATTACTGATGTGGCTCTTTTTTCCTTCTGCTATCATATGTTATCTTCACTCTGAATAATGTCTAATATAGATTGTAATCTTTTAGAGCTCATATAGAAAGCTTCTTTTTCTTCAGCAATGGATGCAGAGTATTTCCTTGTGTGTTAAACAGGCTTAATTTCATAGCGGCGTTTTCAAAGAGGACCTGGAATCTTGGGCTGAGAAAGTCAGGTTTCCAGTCTATGCTGAAGCTTTAGTCCCTGACGGTATGCTTACACTACAGGCCCAGGAGTAAACTCAAGTGCTGGGACTTGTTCAATTAGTGCTTTTGAAGACAATTCTGCTGTAGGGCAGGCTGGCTGTGAGGAGTGGAGGTGTGAGCCTGCCCATGGCATTTGGCTTAGAGCCAACGGTTGGTCCCTGACTTGTCTTTATTTAAGGATATGACATAGCCCGAGCTCCTGAGAAACATTTGCAAACCCTGCAAAGTTTGTTAGTGTATAATGTTTCTTATGAACTTCTGAATATTTTACCATTTGGTTTTCAGGTGTGTCTTGGATTGCTTTTGTATTCAGCGAGAAGCAGGCCCTGAACCTGCCTTTTGCACCCTTTGAGAACGCTGCTTCATGTGGAGCCGTTTTCTAAAAGACCTGTTGAGAGTTACCCTTTTCCCACACAGGTGAGATGAAACATCATCTTAGCAGATCATGTAGGAAAAGAATAGCTGAAGAAAAGCTTCAAATAACACTTTAACATGTTTGAAACAAAGGTACTGTTTATGTGCATGCTCTAAATGTTATAGATCAGCGTTTTTCTGATCGAATTTATTTCTGCACTTTCATTCTAATATTAAATGAGTCAGTTAAAATGGATTTACGTGAATCAGGCCCCATTGTATTTACGAAGAGAGAGTTGTTAGTTGCTGGAAGTGGATCTGTATTTCTTAACTGATTCATTGAACTAGTGTGGTGGGCTGATCTTGGCTGGATGCCAGGTACCCACCAAAGCTGCTCTATCACTCCCCCTCCTCAGCTGGACAGGGGAGAGAAAATATAACAAAGGGCTCGTGGGTCGAGATAAGGACGGGGAGAGATCACTCACCAGTTACCGTCATGGGCAAACCAGACTTGACTTAGGGAAAATTAATTTAATTTATTAGCAATCAAATTAGAGTAGGATAATGAGAAATAAAACCAAATCTTAAAACATCTTCCCCCCACCCCTCCCTTATTCCCAGGGACAACTTCACTCCTGATTTTCTCTACCTCCTCCCCGCCAGCGGCGCAGGGGGATGTGGAAAGGGACTTGGGGTCAGTTCCTCACGTTGTCTCTGCTGCTTCATCCTCCTCCTCAGGGGAGGACTCCTCACTCTTCCTCTGCTCCAGAGTGGGGTCCCTCCCACGGGAGACAGTCCTTCATGAATTTCAGTTCTTCACGAACTTCTCCAACATGAGTCCTTCCCGCAGGCTGCAGTTCTTCACGAACTGCTCCAGCGTGGGTCCCTTCCCTGGGCTGCAGTCCTCCAGGCACAAGCTGCTCCTGCGTGGGTCCCCCACGGGGTCACAAGTCCAGCCAGCAAACCTGCTCCAGCGTGGGCTCCTCTCTCCACAGATCCGCAGGTCCTGCCAGAGGCCTGCTCCAGCGTGGGCTTCCCCACGGGGTCACAGCCTTCTTTGGGCATCCCCCTGCTCCGGCGTGGGGTCCTCCCCAGGCTGCAGGTGGAGATCTCCTCCACTGTGGACCTCCCTGGGCTGCAGGGGGACAGCCTGCCTCACCGTGGTCTTCTCCACGAGCTGCAGGGGAATCTCTGCTCCGGTGCCTGGAGCACCTCCTCCCCCTCCTTCTTCACTGACCTGGGGGTCTGCAGGGTCATTTCTCTCACTTATTTCCACTCCTCTTTCCGGCTCCCGTTTTTTGTTGTGCAGCAACTTTTCCCCCTTCTTAGATCTGTTATCCCAGAGGCGCGACCACTGTTGCTGATGGGCTCGGCCTTGGCCAGCGGCGGGTCTGTCTCGGAGCTGGCTGGCTTTGCTCTGTCGGATGTAGGGGAAGCTTCTGGCATCTTCTCACAGAAGCCGCCCCTGTAGCTCTCCTGCTACCAAAACCTTGCCGTGCAAACCCAATACAACTAGTTAAGGAAGAAGGGGATAACGTGGTGAGTAAAAGTATGAAGTGGTAGAGAATATCAAAGTACTAGCAGCTGCTTTGTTTGTATAGCGCACAGTCTTTATCACAGTGTAATAAATGATATTGCACTCTCAGTATTCTCTCTGTGGAATGGACAAGGGTTTTTCATTTCATGCTTCATTCACAGCCAGCTACAATGATTTCACGGAGTCAGCACCTACGCTTAGCACAGAGGGAAGAACAACAATATATTTATGGCCTATAGGAGATGTGTCACAAATACTTCTATTTCCACTACACAGCAGAACACCAAGAACAGGATCACATTGCCTTAAAAGAGAAAAACAGTAGAGAGGAGAGGCCTTGTGTGTGCAGCCATATGTTGAAAATTTTTACAGAAGCATCCAAGTTTCGTTTGGGACATGCATCACCTTTTGCAGACTCACATGGCAATGGCACTAGTGACTTCAATAGGGACGTTATGATTTTGGAGGAAATGAAAAAGATGTTCATTTTAGAGAGGGGAAGCCAGTTTCTCCACAAATACAAGAAGATGAATAGTCTTGTTATGGAATATTGTTGTGATGGACTAAGCATCCACCTTCTTTTTGCCTCTAAGGAGGTGTTTTCTATGCTCAGTCCTCCTGTTTCCTCATTCTTATGATATGCAATTATTTAGTATCTACCCTCCAATTTCCAAGAGCAATTGAGTTTCTTTCTACACAACATCAGTGGTATTCAAAGAATTAAATTAAAAGGTCTCTGAATGTTTCAAAGATGTGGCATTTATGTTTTTCTTATCATTGCAACCCATCCCACTGAATTAGGAAGTGAAATTCAAGCTCTCAAACCCCAGGTAACTTTTTCTTCTCTTATCAGTACTGTTTCGCAGGGTAAGGTGCTTTCTTTTTCTTTCACTGAGAAGTGAATAGCTTTTGGTGGAATATGAACAATTATCTAGAAAGATCTGTTAGTGAATTAGCCAAGGAAAGGCAAAGAACTGAGTATCTTCTGTCTCATACAATAAATGAGCTACATCTGAAGATTTAAGCAATCAGATTTGCATAATGAACATGTTTATGCCACATTATAGTCACCTGGTTTACAAATTCAGTGAGCATTTCACCACTATTATCTGCTGTCATAGTAGAAAAATGAAACATTTGGGCGAAAATAGTTTGTAAGGCAATGTGGATGTACCTTACTTCGTGCTTTTTAACATCTGATATTCAAGAAGTTTTTCTTATTTGAGGAGTAAACTCACATTGCCAGATTAGTGGTTGAAAATGTAGGACTAGTGCATCTAGCTTCTAGTGATTTGGGCAGGGGATTGTTTGTCTGAATTCTCTTCCAGATTACTTAAATTGAGCAACTGGTTGTACTTTGTATCTTCTAATATTTCTATTCAATTTTCTATTTTCTGTTATAAGCTTTTCCACACTGTTAGTTTTTGGTTTGTTTTTTTTTTTTAATAGCATTGTCTAGTGCAATAAATAGTGTTTTGATTTCAGCACAGTGCCTTTGGTGTCATTTTAGGCAAGATTTTCAAGAGCATAAAGAAGAGTTTATACACTTGTATATCTGAAAATCCTGAAAATACTATTGTACTATTTGGGCAACCTGTCCAAATACAGTGTTTTCATTAATTACTGTGTGGAAGTTTTTCCCTTGTAGGCCTAATTACTTTCTCTCTAACCTCTAGAAAACCAGTTCACAAGACGTGAACTACATCTCTCGTCTTCTTTCCACACTTTGTTCATTTACTGAGTGGGAGGTTTAGCATTACCTCTTTCCATCCCTTTTGCTCAAAAAAATCCATAGTTACTACAAAGATGCATCCTGTTAGCTCTGTGGTCTGTTCTATGGTTCTTCATACATTGCATTTACTCCTGTGGTTCATGTTTCCCCCCTGCCCCCCCCTCAAACTTCAAACTGAGGTCTTGGTAGCGACCTAGCTTACAAGTGATGAGGCAAAAGAGTTTGGATGTTTGAATTTGCAAACAATGTATTTGCTTTACTTGAGATTTGAGCAAGAAAGGCACATACCTGCCAAGGAATGCTTTCATGAAGAGATGAGTATTTCCAGAAATGACAGTTTACTTAAGATGCATCCATTTCTTTGCTTGCCCCAATTCACACATCTTTTAAAGAGGTCTGATTTTCTTTCTTCTGTCTAAAACTTCCTTAGTCTCTCAGTCTTGACATCCAATGCTATTTGTCACTTTAGAAAAATGGTGGCTGCAGCCTCAGCAGGTGTGAAACTGCAAGCATGGATCTGCCCTGCACAGTATGGTTACCTCATCTGCTCGCACAAGCCGTATGGGTCTCATTTTTAACATTTAGAAGCACTGTGGATTTTTTTTAGACCGCTAGTTTTGTATGCTCCAGTGTCATACTCCATGGAGCGGGAATTGTAGCGGTTTAGTTACATGTTAGGACCACTTCCGAGCTCATCTCCTCCTACGCAGCAGATCTTGCTTTTTGGGCTGCCTTCCTTTTACCTCCTGTAAAATTGTACATCACAGCCACAACTACTTGGGAGAAACTGCTACTAAGTCTGCACCGATAGCAGCACAGGGTGTGAGAACCGTCCTGCGTGGCTGCAGTACGGGAGAACCTGTTCTTGCACTGTGCCCCAGCTGTACTCTGCTGTTTCTTAGGCTTTGTTCTCTTACGTACCATGTAGCGGGTTGTTTATAATCTTTCTTGTTTCCCTCTGTGGAAACAGGACGTAGCTTGTAATGAATACAATGGATTTGTTTTTAATTAAGGCAGCTGGATATGACTTGCAATTATTCCTCAACACCTTGACGATTTTAAGCACAGACTCTGTTGTTCAGACTCCCTTAGCATGCTGGCTTGGGAAATGGACCAAGCCGCGTGTGCAGAGGTGTTAGCGGTGCCTGTGCAGCAGCACGGTCTGATATTTATGTGGCAGGTACAGCCGGGTAGAGGTTTTAGCGGTTACAAAATATTTTCTGAAAAATTCAAAATGGGTCACAAAGAAACTACTTGCAAATTCAGGTCACACTTATTAGTTTTGGCTGAGGTATGTGTATTTTTCTACACAGCAAACAAAGAGGAGAATTTTATCCTGTTTACCCAGTAGGTGAGGGATCTGTTACCTCCAAGGCGTGAGGCTTGGGTTTGAATGCATCCTCACTGCAGGAGTTTTGAACACAGGAGCTCTTAGAGCAGGCTCTCATGTCATGTGTACCTCTGCCTGAAGATGTTCCATAATTTTTTAAAAAATACATAGTTTAACACTACAGCTGAAATGCATCCAGTTATATCGGAGGACGTGATGCCAAGATGCTTCTTGTTAGCCTGTTGTTGACCTCCAGCCGTGCAAACAGGGGTTATGTTCTTGTAAGAAGCAGTCTTACTAAGGTACAGGGTTTTCTAGTCGAATGTTCTCTTGCTAAGGTAGCTGTTTTTCAATTATAAGACCGCACACACATCTTTTTATAACCAGATTCTCAGTAATGTATCTTTAATTCATTGGAAATCAATGAAGCTGTATGAGCAACTGAGAGCAAATAGTGGCTTCTGTGGGTTAGTGACTAAAATGAAAAGTCAAATAAATTCATTTTTTGTCCAGGAATTGTATCCCCTTCTGTTTCCAATATTTAACTCTTTTTTTAGAAAAAGAAACTCAACCCCCCCCCCCCCCCCCCCCCGCAAAAACAACAACAACAAACCCCAAACCAAAAACCAGAGAGAGACAGAAAAAGAAAAATACACATCAAAAATTGAAATCAGTTATGCAAGCAGTTGATTTTTTCCCCCTAGATATTTGCCCTTGCTTTCAGTCATGTTTGAAACAAGTTTTGGTATTCATCTTTTCCCTCCTCCTTATGCTTTCTGCACTGCACTTTCCAGAGGATTTGCTAAGAATATTTTTCCAATTCAAGTGCTCAGTACCTGAGGGTCAGGTTACTCTATTTTTTTGCTTACCTGTTGTTACTCTGGCTGGAAGTATCAGTGAAAAAGCCAGTCGTGCTGCCTTTTCCAAGCTCCTTGTCTAACTGTGAAAAATAATGAAGAGTGCACAAAAAACCCTACTCCTAGAGGAATACATTTTAATATTAACATTTAGTATCTAACGTACAATCTATAATAAAGAATGCTTGTAGTGTAAGGGACCAAAGTTATCTGATTCATTCCAAATTTATGAAGTTATAATCTTCAGGCTCTAAATGAAGGACAAATTTAGCATCCAAATTCTTAGTATCTAACGTACAATCTATAATACAGAATGCCTGTAGTCTAAGGGACTGAAGGTTGACTGTTTTATTCCAAATTTATGATGTTATAATTTTCAGACTCTAAATAAAGGGCAAATTTAGCATCCAAATTCCTTTTTCTATTTCCCTTTTGTAGACTCTAGGTAACAGTGTCAGATTTTATGAAGTGCAGCTTTCTCCAGACTAAAATAAAGGTACCTGGTTTTGTAGTGATTTATACAGTGGTTTTATTTTCTTTTACAGATCTTTGGACGTGTCTCCCCCTTTTATTTTTTTCCTCTTTTAGCATGAAGCCAATTCTTACACTAATGAAATGTTTTCTTGTACAGTGGCTTATGGTAAAATGTTGTTAAAAAGTAAGAATGTAAATAAGACTATGTAGTGTGCACAGAGGTTTTGTATGATTTGGTTTTTATCAACTGGTAAGGTATCAAACACTATGACACAAATTCTAAATTATCAGAGAGACTTCCTGTGATAGACAAGCCCTTGAATTAGAAAACAATCTCAAAAAAGAATCCTGCTTCTATAGAATAATTTTTTCCAGGTTTGCAAGGAGGCTCTGTCTTTGCTGAAGGTAAGGTGGAAGTATACACGTTGTTTCGTGACCACTAATATTCAAAAGTCATAATCTGTTGAAAAATGTGTACCGTATGTTGGGAAAAATGTCTTTCTGTATTAACACGGGTAAATCTACCGAGTGTGTACCCATTTTATAATGTCATACAAAATAATTGGCTAAACTGGATGAATCATTGCTTGGTGTTCTGTTTGTCTGAAGGCAAAAGGAGGGCTAAATCAGTGGAACAGGCAATCCAGCAACAGCCTTTAGCTTTTGTTAGACCCCCACCACTCCCAAAACACAGATTTGCTGTCTTGGATTTGGACTGGCACCAATTCAGATGAAGAAGGGATTTTTAATTTGGATGAAATCAAAACCTGTGTGCGGAGGTGGGTATTTGTGGGTGCTGAAAGTTGTGTGAGAAGTAATGGCTGGACTGTAACAAGAGGCAGTATCTCATAGACCTTTCTTCGGTGGGTTGTTTTCTATGCTATTGTCCTTGATGTATCGCAGTGAGACTTCTGCCATACGCTTTTAAATGAGCTTTGTCATCATGCCTGCTGCATCTGTTCCTGCTTTTAAACCTTGATGTGTGATGTTCTTACGAAGTGACTGTGCCTCCCTATGTTTGGATAACATCTAATGCCGGAGCCTGACCTGTGTGTGGTCGTGCCATTGTGTTAGAGATACTAAATAATATGGAAGTGATATATGTCATGTATTGTTTCCCAAACTAATGTTGACCTTAAGAGACTAGGAAAGATTTTTGAGACAACTTCTTACATCAGCCTTCCAAGCTATTTATTAAGTCATCTGTCCCACCCTTTTGACTCTCTAGGTTTTAGGTTTGTGGTTCCTTTTTGTAAAACTTTTGAGGTTACATCACCGAGTTGAACTCAAGAAAGCTTAGGCTTGGCCGCCAGCCAAAGTGCTCTCAAAGTATAGCATCCCAGAAGGATAATGTTTTCAACCTTTCAAATCTCAAATGGTTCACTGCGGTTCTAATTACAGTCTCCCATCAGAATAATCTCCCATAGCGAGAAGTGAAAAAAAACCCCAAAAAGCATAATTTCTCTATGCAAAGATAACACAATTGATTGCAACCTATAAAGCTACCAATTATACAAGATTTGCTTGTTGGGTATTTTAACTGTTACCATAGAATAAAATTCAGGTTTCCAGGCACTACCGCAGTCATCTAGTGTGACTGAACAAATGGGATGCTTTAAAAAACACGCAGTAAGTCACTGAGCCTCCGAGAGCCCCAACTGTAAGCATTTAATTGCCATTGACAGTTCTGGCCAATTAAGTCTCTGCAATAATGATCGCATCAGCAAAAATTACTGGATCTTTTATGTTCAGATAACCGCAGTTCCTAATTGGAATATGGCTTCAATGAAATCCTTTCTCTCCATTACCAAAACTAACATTAGGGATCAGAGAGATCACTGTTTCGATCAGTGGGTTGTGAACTTTGCTAGGGGTAAGAAAGGCAATAGAGTATTGCAAGGCAGTGAAAATGTTAGTATAGTTTAGAGTGAAGAAAATATTGCCGCTCTTCTCCTGTTGCCTTTCAAGATCAGTTGTTCTCAGCCTGTATTTGCACCATATATTGTGGACTTAATGAGACAGAGCCAAAACTGAGCTAGCATGCCCCTTCTTTCAAAGGGAATTACTAGCCTGATGTTACCGTGGTGTGGGTTTCTGGTCAGAAAGATATTCTCTCTTTGCAATGTAAACTGCGCTCACTCTTGGTTACTGATGCTATACTATGTAGACAAACCTTCTATTAATATCTTAAGCATATACGTGCTTCAGTATATTTACATACAGAGTCACGTTTGTGTAAACATATGACAATTAGAGTGTTATTCTTACTTCTTGTACTTTAACCCAGGTAAGGAAATCATAGCAGTATGGTACTCGAGGCATCTTTTACATGAAAGTACTAACAAAAACTCTTACTTGACCAGCCTTAAGTTCTACCTTTATTGTCTTGCAGTACCTATCAAGTATTTTTCAAGCATTAGCTAGAGAAAGGCCTTATTGTAAGTATTAGCTCAACCCACCAGTCTGTCTACTCTTCCTTGCAATTTGAAAAGTCCAGTAAGCCTCCCTTTATTTCACCTGCCCATTAAGTGTGGGACTTGAGTAACTGATCTTCCAAATCATCTATCTACTGCAAGTAAGAAGGCAACCCAGGAGAAAGAACAAGCTGGAATATTATAGTGAATCTGCAAGTTGTCAGGACACCGGGGTCTTTGTTAAGAAAGAAGACTCCCCAGTACCACCGGCTGAATGCAGTCTCAGTGGGTCAGAGCACAAGCCTGATGACTTGTCCCCCCTGCTGGGTGGACTGACACGTAGTCTTGTATTATGGGATTACATGATGTTTGTTGTTATGGGTAATATTGTGTTTTTTCACTTTTATGCATCCCTGTTAGGTTTTTATTCTTTGAATTTCAATTTTAAGCTCTTTTTCTTTAGAATTCATATCTCATTCTTTTAAAACTGATATAGGCTAATTTAATCAAGCAGTCTCTAGAATAATAGGAAAGTTATGCTAATTTTTGGAGATTAAATTGTATCTCTCTTTTTTTGCTCATGAAATAACGTGCTCTTACTTTATGAGAAACTTGCTCTCTTTTTTATGGAGAGTTGGAATTGTTTCTTTAATACATTACAAGCTCATCAGGAAAGGATCACATGGAATGAATCCTGCGAGCAAAGGTAATCGACACTGCACCAACGTTAGCACTGCGGCCTTTTATGCCTTTCAGGAAAAGTCTGTGTGGGAATGTGTTTTAATAGGAGGAGTTAAGGCAAGCCTAATATCTGGATTCAGAATAAGGAAATACTGTTATGGCTATTTAAGAATGCTCATTATTCAAAGGTCCCAAAGTTGTTATCGGTGACACTACAGATGTTTTTATTTATAGGCTCTGGGCTACAGCACTAGACTGAAACTTGCGGGTCCCGTGTTTGCCATTGCTTTCTCAATAGTCTTCGTCCCTCACTTCACTGCTTTTATCACCAGATATGAAATGGGTTTAATGATACTGGTCTAAGTTTAAGTGCTTTGAAATCAGTTGTTAAAAAGAAATAATACAAAACCTATTGGTGTGGTACTACTGTGGATTGCCAAGGCTACAGAGTTCCTCAGAGATACATGTCTGCATTTTTTTCCCTGTGTGGGATTTTGGTTTGCATAAAGAGGCTTTCATAGTAATATTTCAAACCCTAGCAAGCGCCAGTTGCAAAACACTGCTTCATAGCATTAGCTGCGGTGTATGCTCATTTTGCATGGTAAAAATGACTGCGTAAGGGCAAGGCACTGGAGAACAGTACCTACTATAACAGTACCTTAAAATAACTTGCTGCTCTTTAGCCCCATGGGCACTGTGGTTTTAGCTTTATTTTGCTATATGACATTAAGACTGCATCCCTAATTGCACAGCATAGAAGCCACGGTCTCCTGTCAAACAAGGTAATGTCTGTGGTTCTCCTCTGGTCTCATATTATTTATTCTGTAACGGTAAAGAGAGAGCTTGTCACTAGGATGCTTATAGGGCTGTAGTAACACTTGTACCTTTTAATAAACAAACATTCATAGGAGTGCTCAGGAAGACATCAAGTTAGATTCCCGTGATAAACAATATGAAGAAGCCCTTAATAACACTTGACTTGCAGCAGAATTCGTTGTAAAGCCAAATAATTTTCTTTGCCTGGGGTAGAACACTGAGAGAAAATTATGAGAACAAGGACACGAATTTTTATGGTTTCCAATGTGCTTTTTTCTGTGAAATGCTTTTTAGGTCGGTGGTAGGAATTAAACTGAAGATGACACTAGCCTGCGAGCCCAGATTTGCTGAACAAACACAAAGTTTGAAGTATGTGCACATGCTCGGAGCCAGAATTCAGACCTAAATGTGTGAGCATCCAGTGGGTGGAGTGCTGAGCTGGGGAACGGGACATACGAGTCCTAGTCATACCTCTGGTATTGATCTGGTGTGTTATTTGTTCAAAGACAGTTTTCTCCCAGTATCCTTCCTCCCCTTCTTTTACCCCCTTTTGTTTGTCTGCAGGGATAGAAATTCTTTCATTGACCAAGTGTCTATCCATATCCTGTCTGTGATCTGTAAGCAATATGGCAATGGAAAGAACAGACATTAGTTCAAGTCCTAATTTCATTTCTGATGGAAACTTAAATCTGTTTAGTTTTTTTGCTTGTAGAGGAGGCTGAGTAGATGACAATACTTGCCTTTTAGCGATCACTGTCACTTTCTGCTATTTTCACAACATGGCATTGACTTCATTTCTTGTTTTGCTCTGCTGCCGACCCAGGGTCAGCTCATGGTGTCCTCTCTCCCTGCTACACCCGTATCTTTCCCGGCATAGAGCAGTTCCCCTTCTTGTGCAAGGGAGGAAAGTTGATGGTCAGCTAGTGTTACTGCTTCTGTTTTCCCTGACCTCTTTTCCCTGCTGCACAAATGAAATAGAGATCATTCTTTACTTTACACAATCTCAATTCATACTCAGCAGTGCAGGGGCCAGATAATGGAATCAGAGTTTCTACCTGTGGGTCACGAGATCAGGTTGGACTCACAGCAGTAATGATCAAAACGTGCTGCAATTGAATGGCTCTTTCAGTCTCCTGCGAGAAAAGAGTCTAGTGGTTCAGCCAGCTCCAAACCTTGGTCTCTTTTAGGAAGTATACAGCATTTCAGTCTCAGGTGTCTCTTCTGCTTCAGTTAACTAAACTGGAGCTGAATTAGCTTTAAGGTTCATCGGTTTTGTACCTTCCATGGGAATTGAACTTGCTAATGAAAGAAATGAAAATACAGTCTAAATTCAGAATTCAGATACTTGATTCTTGAAAATCAAGCGCAGTATTATAATGCACATTAGGGTCATAATTTTGTAGAAGTGGTAATTTCTATACATACTCTTGAGTTTATCATGGGATTTTTTTTAAATGGGTGTACATTTATGCCTGCTTTAAATCCATTTTGCATTGCTAGAGTGGTATAAAGGAGCATTGGCACAAATGATAATCTTGCCCATTTTTCTTTTTTAAAATTTTCACCTTTTGCAAATTTGCCCATATATGTTAAGTAATTATGGATCAGAAGATGTCTATTATAGATGACTCACTTTGGTTAATAAATGTCTTGGTCTGTTTTAGTCCTTAATTACTTGAGTTGACCTACTCTAGTCAAATCATCTTTGCACATCAGGAAATGCGTTAAGAAAGTCTGACACTCCGAATTGCTGCAGATTTGTACTGCTGCATGGATAATTTTAAAAAGCTATTGCACCTGTGACTACCTTACCTGGCACAGGTTAAAAAATAGTGAGAAGAACGAGACTATTTGTGGCCATCTGATCAGATTTTAGATTAAAAATAGAACAGTTTCAAAATTAAAAGTATTCTGAAGTTTAGGATTCATTGGAATGCAAACAGATCACTCTAAAGCCTTTTACAATGAGTAAGAAGGCATCAACAAATACAAGTAGTTCAAACAATGTGAAATCAGATGCTTCTCAGAAGGGTGGCTCACATTGCTGTTCATGTCTTCTGGCACTGTCACAGCAATGTAAAAGGGTACTATGTAACTTGAAATCGTGTCCAGGATATTAGGAATTTTTGGGCATACCAAAGTGATTCCTGTAGGAGTAAGTTTGCATTTGGGTCAAGAAAAAACACTCCATTTATAAGGCTGTCAAGATGTTTTGGGC
The DNA here is from genome assembly GCF_026419915.1 of Harpia harpyja. Lineage (NCBI taxonomy): Eukaryota > Metazoa > Chordata > Aves > Accipitriformes > Accipitridae > Harpia > Harpia harpyja. The sequence goes on from NC_068952.1 coordinate 42,978,985, forward strand.
CACTGACTTCTGTGTTTTGTTTTCAAGAGTAGCGTTAACTAATTTTTAATTGAAAACCAGTAGTATCGTGTCATGGAAAGTGGAATTGTTGATGGCATTTTGTTGATGAGTATGAGTACTCAGTTTTCCCTTGAAAGCCAGTTTTGTCTGTAAACATTTGCCAGCACAAATCCAAGTTCAGGTTCCTACATGGCTCTTATAAGACTGACTTAGAGGACCCAATATATCAATGTTAAGCTAAGTTTTTTGAATACGGTATGTAATCCCTTACTCTTACATTTATCTTACAGTTTACAGTGGAAGGCCCATCTATTTTTCCATCCAGTTGCTCATGAATAAATAATATGACATGCTGTCTCCTCAACAGCTGCTTTTCTTTCCTTCGTTCTGCCAGTGATGCAGAAAGTCACCACACATTTGCATATGAAATACCAACTCCAAACCACATTTCGTGTATCCTGGACCAATGCACAGGAGAATAATGAACCACCAAGCAGTGCTCTTAGATCTTTGTGGGCCAGGTCACTTATTTGAATGTGGCTCAGGTGGTGGCCTATGGGAATTGTTGTTCTCTTATTGAGACTTAGTGTAAATTTAAGTATCCAGCACACACCTGCCCTTTGGAACTACCCATCAGCAGCGTTTTATAGCTTGCCTGTCATAACGGAAACAGTTGGGGTCTAAACTGCTGGAAGATCATCGCACTTAAAACTGAGCACGTCTTGTGAATTGGAGGCATTGTACAGAATAAAGAGGGCTGAGCGATAAATTTGTATATCATAATTGTCTGTCTGTGTTATAGAAAGAATGCCTTTCAAATGTGTCTTTTCCAAATTCCTCTTATTGTTGTTTCTTCAGGGCATAAAGATCTTTGATGAAAGAAAGAGGAAAAAAAATAACAGCAGCAAAACTATCTCTTTGTAATGGTAGAAAATAGTTACATAAAATATGGGAGTCTGAGAAATGTAAAAAAACCCAAAAAACAAAAACAACCCCCCAAAAACTCAATAGAAACCCTAGAATAAGGAAGGAAAAAAACCTCCAAAACCTTCAGCCTACTAGGATATATGCACGTGCTTATCCTTCTGAACTCTGAATACTTGTGTGTCCAGGGCTTTAAATATCAGAGATGTACATAATATATAACAATCCATTAGAATAATATAGGAAGCACTGGGGTAAATTTAAGAAACATAAGCAAAAAAGTAGTCTTGTTGGGCAACTGTGATATAAAAAAGGTAGAACTATAGTTAGGTGGCAAGAGCTTGCAAGAGAGGAGGTTCTAGCAACCAAATGGTGTGTATATATAAGTGTTTATACCCCAATATGTGTATTTTTACATGAGAACAGAATTAAGATTGTTGGTACAGTATAGAGGTTCTAGGTATCCAGGAGAAGTAAGTTTGTAAGAACTATAGGTGGGCATAAATGAGGAAGGTTAAACCCAGAGCAATGGACTCGAAGAGTAGATGAAAACTGTATCTGTTTGCTTACAGCATGTTGGTATATCCACTTGTGAAATCTAGGTCTGTGCCCAGTTCTGAAATTCAAGATGGTAGAGTCATAGCTAAGGCATTCCACACTTAATGTGCTGTAGAAATCCTTAATTTTGCCATTTTAATTTACAGTTTATTTTGGATGTGAAATTTAGAGTGATTTAATATCGTCATTCTTCTGACTGGATGTGATCCAGGGCCCAAAGTCTTCCGAGTAGGGCAGGGTGTTAAATGGCTTGATGGAATTAATGCATTCTTTTGATTGCTGTAATTTGTAAATCAATTAACTAAATCAAAAGATTAAAAAGCTGAATTGGCAACAAGGGCAAGTTGGAGTTTTTGTTGGTGGGGTTTTTTTTTCCCTTCTTCTAGATAGAGACATACATTTGCTAATACGTAGGAACCGGTGGCAAATCCTGAAACATCAGCTCTGTCCATGGAAAGCACAACTAATTGTGGACAAGACAGCAATAACTGGAAAATCAGCTTGCATTAAATAGTGTGTTTTGGGAGAGTCCTAAGCAAATGAGATAGCTTGTTTGAGAAATACAAATAAATTGCGTATCCACAAGCAAAAGAAGGCATCTCTTTTATGGAAGAACACATTGAAATTTTCTGAAGAAGGTCTGAAACTTAAGACTCAAAGGCAGGAAATTAGAGCTATGATTCTTACTCTCTGAGGGAACTTTTGTACAATTCTACCTTGAAATAAATATCAGCATTTTCCAAAGTGCTGGTTTCTTTGGCTGTCTTTCGAGTGCTGTCGTCTTCAAAATCCTAGCCATGTGTCCCAATAGCAGCTGCTAAGTACGAACCATTTAGGAATGTCCAGCCCCCACCAACTGGAAAAATATGACCATAAAACTAGCGTGTATAGAACAGGGCAAAAAATATTTACAAGAAATAAACAAGTAGGCATTCTAATGCTGGAGTATTATTGAAGTGACAATATGTGGATAGGTTTCCATGATAATGAGGAATTTTCTTGACAATAATCCATTAACTTACTTCCTGCAGACTGTTGAAAGTTTCCATGTTGCATGTGGTCGCTTGTGGTGTAGTAGGTGATGTAGTTTGGGGAGAAGATTTCTTCCCAGTAATAAGTTTATGAATCGGAAAAGTGAAGTCTGAGCCTGCATTTAATTTTTTTTTTTTTTTTTCCTTTTAGGAGCCCTTAAAAAGATGAAGTCTTCTGCTTTAATAATCTCTTATGTTTAAAATGCTGCTTCTGTGTTTGCTTCTATTTTGCTTCCTTTCCGCCTCTCTTTTTTTTGCTTCATCTTTCCCTGTAGAGTTCTTTATGCTTTGCTTATGTGGAAGTAGGGTTCAGTGAGACCCCAGTGCTTTCTGGAACTAATCTGGGCAACTTTATAAGCAAATTCATGTTGAATGAAGCATTTTACAAGATCAGTTTAAATCCAGACAATAGCAGGCTAAAAATTGCATATTTTCTTTCAGTTGCTAATTCATCTGTTGCTAATTAAAGGGAGGACCAGATCAAATATTTGTTTTGCTTTCAAACCATGATTTACACCTGTTGGTAAGAGCAATTAAACTTTTAATTCAATAAAATATACTCCATTTTATTTATGCAGAGATTTGATGCTTATATATTAGTGTAAGTCCATCCAGATGAACAAAGCCCAAATGGTAAGGGGGTATCCAATTACTTCTGTCTCAGCCAACAAACATGCTGCTTTAATTAAAAGTCTGCATGGAATATTTATAACCGAGGAGAAGAAAAGCTCCCAACAGTAAGTCTGCCAAAACCAATGAGGGCAGAGTGGAAATCCTCCAAGTAAGGGAATCGTAAACTTCTCTGTAATGTTTGTCTTTGTTTTCCCAGCTCTGAGGGCCTGAATGACAGTTTGGATAAAATATATGTAGTGTTATGAAAAAATAAATTGTTGAGTTCACTGCAGAAGTTACTAGATGAAATTGCGTCGCTTGTGTTATGTAGGAGGTCAGAAGATCGCTATAATGTTACTTATTGGTCTTAAAAAGTGCACGAATGCCTCACAGAGATCGGTGTGCATCCGTTCAGCAAACCTAGTGGTGCTGAGGGCTGACTACAAATGAGCAGCTGATCCCAGACCTAGAATAAAGTTTCCTTTTCCTCAGTAATCTCAAAATACCTCTTAAGAGTACTTTTCATCAGTGAATTTTGAAGGACTTGGCATCATTGCTCCCATGCTACAGATTTGTGGGGACATGGAGGAATGAACTGCCTTACATAAGGGTCACCTACAGCAAGTGCCAGAGCCAGAAACACGAGTCTCTGGATCACTGCGCTCTTCTCTTCCCTGCCTTATGGTTCCTGTATTTAGGTTGTTTCTGAGGTTTTATGCACCCTGCTGGCATTCACAAATATCCTACATAATGGCCCCTTTTTGTGAGGTTAGAGTTTAGCATGCTAAGCAGCACTGAAGTGAGCAGTTACTCAGCCCTGTGCTGCACACAGCAGCATATGGATTAATAATACTCCTCAGAGCGGTATCTGTAAAAGCTGTGGGTGATGAGCAGCTTTTAAGAAGAGTCCCTGTTGTCTCTCTATATGGGAAAATGAAGCACTGTCTGGTTCCAAGAAATGGAAAATTTTATACACGATGACATATATTTTAATTTTTTTTTTTTCCACCAGTGATGTTCCTAATTATGTATTATACAAATCTAATTCTTGCAGTGATTGTATTATTTTCTTCTTCCCTACCTTCTTCCTGGAGTACTGACCATAACACTGTACATCCTCTTATGGGGAGAAAAGAAAGCCCAGTTGGGTGGTGTGTGCCCTACAAGTCATCTTTCCGTTGAATGGAAAAGAGATGGGAGCAGACAGGAATTTTGTGCTTCATTTGTATCATCTTTATCTGAATAAAGTTTATCTCATAATTCCTTTGAGTTCTCTTCACTTTGCCTTTCTGTAATTTCATTGCTTGAAACAGTGGCTCTGAAAACTCTTATTTATAGCACAATGCAGGTTGGAGGAGAGAAGAGGAGAAGGGGTCTTGCCCTCTCTTGCACTCTTTGAGCGTATCGCTTGAGTAGGTGGGTTGGGTGCACACTAACAGCTGTTGAAGTGAAGTGTTTGCGTTGTCCAGCCAACAATAGCCTTCTGCAGACCTGCTCCTATAATCCAAAAGAGAACAACAGTGGGAACTCAGGTGCTTACGTGCCGTTGGGGCTTTCTTATAAATCCCTGCTATGGAAATGTCTAATCTATCTATAAAAGTCTTAGACTCTATGTTATCTATGTAATGCTATTGGAAAGGCTTTTATTTTACTAATCCATGTTTAGCTATTTAAAAACTCATTTTGATAGAATGAATTTTATACAGAACCTTGTTGATTTTTATCTTTGCAAAATGTTTCTGTCAGTCTGATAGAGCTTTTATTTCTTTTTTTTTTTTTGGTAGTCTTTTGGTTTAGAGAGGCGTGTTAATTGTTGGAGGCAAATTCAAATCTCCCAACCTCAGAGAAATTTGTTTATCATTAAATACATGTGTACATGATATGTGATATATTTAAATATGTGTACTTAAGCCAGGGTTTATAGCAGCATCTGCTACAATAGACTGCATTGCACAGTTCTCTCCTGCAATAAGTATATCCTTCTGATATTTTTAGCACCTCAGCTAGCTAATACATCCACTCTGCTGACCACCAGTACAATTAGAGCAATCGTCATCTTGTTCTAAAAAAAAAAAAAAAGGGGGGGGGGGAAATAACCAAACCTTCCTTACTTGCAGGGGCTTTTGAACTGCTTCCGTGTGCTCAAGGGCTGCATTTAATCTTACTTTGAGTAGGAGGGAGGGGAGCGTCCTGTGGCAAATGGTCCAGCACTGATGGAGCAAGTTAGAACTCTTGCAGAGTCAAGCTCTTGTACAGGAACTCTCCTTTAAAGATTCTGAATTGTTTACAACAGGTTTGCTACTCTACCTGATATGGTAGAAGGCAAGTTTGTAGGTTTAATTCCTCAAAGGTTGGAAGAATAACAATATTAGTAGGACTATAGGTGCTTTTTTTCTGTTGCTTTGGATTTCCAGAATTTTCTTTTGATCTTGCATGTGGTTTTTAGTATGTTGCTCTGGAAAAAAAAAACCCACCACCCTAGAATTGAATATTACGTGAATTATCTGACCATCTTTTTCCTTTATTATTCCTAACAGTTGGGTTGTGGGTTTTTTTTAAATTATTGTGGGGACTTACGATGTCCTATGATTTTCAATGTGGATGTGCCTGCGGTATGTTTTTCAGAGTAACACTGATGTTGCTGTCAATGCTCCATTTCCTGATTTTTTGAGCATCCCTCTTTGAGGTTTCTTTCTCTCCTGTCGGAGACCTATTGCAACAAAACACAGAAATGCTTTTCCTTTTAATATAGACTTTAAAAAAACCCAAAACCCCAGAAGAGCGCAGGGGAAATAGTCTTCAGTGTAAAAATTATGGTTTTATTGCTGAGGGAGGGTAGCTTGGCAGAAGCAGAAGAAATTTCAGTTTGGAAAAAACTAAAGGAAACGCTTTAAAATAATTTTTCATAGTAATTCTAAGGAGCTAAGTTTTCTGAACTGGATACAAGAAGTCATTAAGCTGAAATTTGGATTTGCATCATGAAATGCACATAATAGAATCTGTGCGTGTGACAGAACTTTCTCCATCGCTAATGAAAGTTCATTATGGATCTTTGCATATTCTCCTCAACAAGGCCAACTCATTCTGCCCCAGTAGATCAATTAACTTTTCTTCGCCATCTGTTCGGCCAGCCATTAGTTCTGTCAACATTGCATCTTCTGGTGGCTTTCAACAACATAAGGGCTTTAGGAAGCTGGAGAGGAGGCAGGCGTCAGCGGTGCGCTGGAGTGTGCTTGCTGTACACTGTGTTACCAGACTGAAAGACCTTGAAAAGAGGACTCGCCGATGGTGGGCAGTGATGCTATCTGTAGCTTATTCTCCATTCGGTTAAAGAAATGTTGGGTTTGGCGCTCATTGCGGTTTCCAGAATCATGGAAGCAAATCCATCACTTCAGCTGTAGCTCTAGCAGAAGCCTGAATCTAGGTTTGTAAAAAAAGTGATGTAATCTCTCCCTGACCTTCAGTGAGAGTCAGATCAGCCCATAGGAAACCAAGGAGTATGGGCCTACTGAATTATAGAAAGACTTTGAACAGTGTACTGTGCTTAGAAGCTCCCACTCAAAATGTCATGTCTTTGTTAGGAAGGCACAAAAAGTTGAAGACTGTTGAGAACAAGAACACCTGATAGCTACTGAGTCTTTTTGAAAGTTTGTCTGCTGAGAGCTCTGCCCGTAGATACACCATGTACTTACGTAGCTATGACGGTATTTCTTGCCTCCTGATGCTTCTGTAGAATGGAACATAGAAATATAGCTACAAAGGGTGTACTATAGGTTATACGTGCCAGCATTAAAAGGTGCTTGCAAATCCTTGGGTAGAAAAAGGGAGTTTCAACAAATGGGCTTTTTTGGGGTTACAGTGCTTCTGTGGAACATCACCTCTTTGGGGCTGTGCAAGCCTCAACATTTCTTTTTCTTTTCGAAGAGTACCAGTGTTGCTTTTTCCTTCTGAAATATGTTCTTAGTGGCTATGCTGCATTCAGAAATAGTATTGTTCAGTGCTCAGAACTCCCGGTCATCCATGCAGTGAGAAAGTGGTATGAGCACAAAGAGGAGAATACAAAGAAACTTTAGGTAAGAAATCTATTTACTGTTTGAGAGCATTTTGCCATAAAGAAAAGCAAAAAAGAGAGGTTTATTTTTAAGTAATGAAAAAACTATCAGGCGTCTCTGAAAACATGGAATCATACTTGCTACATTATCCGCCATGCCAGGTAATTGAGCTTCAACTTCAAGCACCCTGCAGATATTTCGTCTTCTGTCGTTATATATGAAATACAAATACCAAAGCTGTGGTCTATAGGGTTTCTCCCTTATTTGTTGCGTAAGTTAGAAGGCAGGTATGGTGGGTGAAGCAGGGGATTGTGCGCGGGGAAAGTACTACCTTCCGATTAACGTGTTCGAATGCCACCCTGGAAGAGGAGATGGTGTCCCTGGCACTGACGTAGGGTTCCCACTTGATGGTACTTCAGTTATGTTAACTGAAAGTGCCACGGATAACCTCTGAAACTAAAGATAATGCTGGCATAGCTGTTCATATAAGAGTGAGGCAATTTATGGAACTGGTCCAACTGAAAAATAGTTTCTTTATGAACTTTCTTGAGGTGCTTTTAAACTGGATTCATTACCCAAACTGATTCACCATGCAGACAAACAAACACTTATGCTGTCACATAGGAAAGGATGTTGTGAGATCGTGGGTGAGTGGTCAGGACAGGATTGGAGATATTTTTGAAAATAGTCTTGTCTAATCAGATTGTAACGATATGTAGTGACCTTCTTCTTGCCACACAATCCATGAATTCATGTAAGATTTTTTTAATGAGCAAAGTCTGTGTACATAACATTGGGGGGGGGGGAGAAAAAGATTTTTTCCTATTTTATTCCTCTGTGATGAGAATGACAGCAACCTCTATTAGGAACTAAATGGTCTGGAAAATTATAATTAAGAGAAAACAAACATTTTGTTGTGAAAACATGAAACTGAAAAGCAGCTTTTAAGAAAGGAGGCAAAGTATTCATGCCTACCAGTGAAACATCAGAAATACTTTCCTTCAGAAGTATTTGTTTTTTTAGGACAACTCAGAATTCCAGGAAGAAATATAATGTAATTCACTCTGCAACTTTTTTATTGTTGTATTCTTTTCTTTTGAAAAATGTTGTTTTAGTCTGAGTCTTTTAGATGTAAGCAAGCATCCAAGCGACTCTGGTAATGACTGGCTGTTGTAGTGTCTCTTTCTGGATTTTGAGCATTTGGGTCTTTTTTAAAAACTCAAAAGGGGTTTCATGCAGTGCAAAATGAAATTGCTTTAGACAACTGATGGAAATTTTGTTTATCTATCTAGAGTTTCTTTTTTTATTTTGGTTTAAGATTCCTTATTCTGTGTATGGAAATTCTCGAGCTGGACATAAAGTCATTTACAGAATCGGGTGCTCTGTACACGTCTGACAGCATGGTGAGATACCAACTAAGACAAAACCATTCCATATGTTCCAAAATATTCCATGTTTTCTTAAGTGAATATATGGTACGTGTCCCTGGCTTTTGACAGATTTGAAGCTAGAAATTCTGTGTCTCATAGGAATGCTTATAGGTATAGTACTACTCCCACTCTTCAGTTGTTTTCAGTCCTAAAAGCCACACGCAATATGGATGGTTCTGAAACAGGCTCCGCACAGTGAACATGCCAAAAAGTCCCATTGATTTTCTAGTGTCGGGAGCGATTTTGTAGGGGGGGCAACCAGAAATAGGCTAGATCCTGTGTTACCTCTAGATGTTACGCATTTTGAAAAACCTGGAGATTCGTGGAGTATTTAATGCACCGTAAATAACATTTACAGCTTTATGCTTTTCAGTTTCTACTATGTCGAATAGTCATAGGAGAAAAATATTACTAGCATGCTTTTAAGTTACGCAGTGTCTTACCTAAAACCCTTTTAAATCTGTACCCTACAGAGTCCAGATCTTGTCCAGCTCTACTTAGTCTGTGTAAGGATTAGTGCCCACTTATGCCTGGCCATAGGTCACAGCTCAGAAGTGTAGATCTCTTGGTATGTTTGTACGGGCCGAGAGAAAAGTGTTTGTCTGCTGAAAGAGCCGGGTGCTGAGTTTACTATTACCCAAGGCCTCCCTATGCGTCTATCATCATGCCATTAATAAGGAATTAATAATAACAGAAAATCAAAAGAGCCTAGAGCAAATATCTTCCTTGAAGAACAACCTGAACAAATACAACAGCAAAATTACATCTTTTTTTTGTGTATGTTAATGTTACCTAACTTGTTATTGCTCAGTGGTATTGCAGTATTAGAGACCTCTGGCTTTCAGAGTTTTTCTTTGATCTGTGCAGAAATGGATCAATATTAACAACATTATGGTGTAAAATAGTAATAATCTTCACTGAGTTCCTGTTTCCTTTGAGGTAGATTACTTCTCTACACAAATGGTTACTCTGGGCCCTTTCTCACTTGCCATTTCACTCTCTGCACCTGGGTACTTCAGTAAATCCTTCATTGTATCAGATTTTACCTTGTTTGTCAATATTGTAGCTAGCTGTTTGTGTTAATGTCTTGTTGATGCTTTCCTCAGAATTTCCCACTTTCTAAGACTTAGAAATTAGCTTGGAAAAAACCCCAAACAAAACAGAAACCTCCAGCTGAAAATTCAGACCTGTCAGAAATGGAAGTGCTTTAAAGATCTGTTAAGCCGTGTAATAGACTCTCAAGGGAAGAGACAGGAGCCCTTGTTGTTGAAATCTTTAAATGTAGCTCAGAACAAGTGCTGTGTTACGTACTGCACGGAACAATCCGCCATTGGCAGAGGGGTTGCTTTGGATTTTATTTATATAGTAACAGGAGTAGGCAGCGAGAAAACAAGAAATGCCACCAAATAACGAGTTAACAAGCATTTGTTGTGAGTGGAAATCAAACATTTGCTATGTAGAGGTGATGCTGAATTACTAATAAAAATAGAATCGGGTGACCTAGTTAAAGCTTGTCACCTCTGTCTTCCAGGATGCAACACCTGAAGATAGCCACATAACTTAAAAGACTAGAATATAATATAATGTGTTTGAGGACAAGGAGATAAGATATATCTGTAGCTTGGGATTCTCTGTCAAGAAAATTTTACAGAAGCTACTTGTGTGTAAATACTGTGCTATTTTTAACTCCTGAAGCGGTTGATTCTTCTTTCAGAAATAGTTCTTGCGTTTGCTGCTTCCTATCTGAAACAGTGAGTGCGTCCTTTAACCCAAAGTGCAAGATCCTAAATTATAGAAATGGTTGGAAACTAATTAAGGATCAGAGGTGCCACAGTGTTGGGAGCTTTGCACTTGCACAGTGCTTCCCTTTCAAACACCGGCAGTTGGCAGGTACAGCACAGAGCTTTGCATTCATTGCAGAGGAGTTTTGACTAAGCTTTTATGAAAGGGGCTGGAGGAAGGAGTCGTGGGAGCACTCAGATTTCAGAACAACTGTGCAAACACCATCTCCTTGTCCTTCTGGCTGAGAAAGGTGGCTGCTGCTGTAGCTTGCTGGTAGGGTAAAGGATTTACATTTAAACAATTTCTACATTCACCTGCTCTCTGCTTTTCTCCAAATTTTTGTGTTAAATCTGAAACTTTGTGTATTTTTCTGTGAGAAAACATGCCTGGCCTTTCAAAAGTGCAATGCAAGCAAAATCTGTTGGGGAAACAAAAGGCATGTGCTGCTGCTTGAAAAGAAATCAATGTTAAGATTAGGGGAAAGGACGTTATTTTGGTTAATACAAAATAAGGAGTTCAGCTTTCAATGCCTTAAACATCTGACTCTCAATTTGTGGAAGTGGATAATGCCACTGGAGCCCTCGAGGACGCTGTACCGCAGTAGATAAATAGCTGGAGCGGGCTGTGAGCGAGTGGCCTCTACTCCCGATTCTCTCTCACACGTTTCTGGTGTGATAGTAAGCAAGTCACTTCTCCCGTGTGCTCCCAGACCTCTCCCTTGGCACCATGTCACGAGGGGAACGATGTGTAGACCTCTTTTACAAAATAATTTGAGGTGTGTGGATGAAAAGAGTTAGATACAGGCTTTTGGTGTTATCATAAATGTTTAATAGTTGGGTAAATACCAATCTGATAAGGTGGTTAGTGAATTTAAATTCTGTTGTTGACATTAATCCTTGAAGGAGGATTAAACTGCAGTGAATAGAACATGCTTCGCTTCTGAATGACAATGCTCACGTTTCTTTTATGTTCATTAACTTGACCATTTTAATTAATGCATGCTACATTTCCTGAATGTCCATCTATAGATGAGTGCAAGATCTCTGTGGAAGGGTGTCTGGGTACTTCTTCAAATTGGGCCTTTGTTTTCCAGAGCTTTCTTAAATGAATGCAAAGACAATGCACAACAGAAAAACAGGCCCTTGTAAAACCAAAATTAACATTAAAAAGATATTTCTGATTCTAGTTCCTTCAGTTTGATCAGGGGAATGAATAGATTATTAAGACTCAATATCCTTATATCATCTCCTGCCATCATTACAGAGAGGAAATAAGTATCCAAATCACTAAATTGCTTCAAAGCTGCTTGGCAACTGCGAATTACAAAATTGATCATCCAACTCGTTTATTATTTCTTTCAAAGAAGAGAAGAAGGAAGAAAACCAGTTCAGGATTATCACAAGGAATAAATCCTGTTGCAGGCTGTGCTATAATAGCATCAGGGCTTTGACAGAAAAATGGCAAAATGCAAAACATGCAATAGTTATATTAAAAATAATAAAAACCACCTGTACTTCCCTTTGGCTTTGTCCTTTTCACTCGCTTTCATTCCCAAAGCAAACCTAAATATGAATATAACTTAATCTTGGTTGTTTTTATCCACGAGTACTTCTATATACAAACAGATTATATTGACTGTACTTTTTTTGTCTGTTTCCTTCTTTCTTCTAACTGGTTTGTGTAACCTGGAACTGTAATAGAGGAAAACAAGTCGCCTGTAGGAAGAGTTTGTGGGCTATGCATATAAAACACTCTTTCTAAAGGCTTGGAGGGAGAGAACCTTCTGTGGATAATGAAAAGTAGCTAAAAAAAAAAAAATTCTCTTCGCTCCATATCCATCATTTCCATTACCATATCTTATTCTGGGCAGAGATAATCTGCTAAATTTTAACAATTTATTTTTCTACCTGAATATTCAGTGACTTATAGTAGATTAACAAGAGTGAAGTGAGGTTACGATTTTTTCAAGCAGCAGTCACAATAGGCTTTTCTATGTCTGTGTACTATGGAATAATATATACTCAAAATTTTCTGTGGACTGTATACCTCCTCTACATACCGATAACCAGTACTGCTGTTGTATAAATCTGGGAACGTGTGCATGCAGTTATGTGTTGTGGGTTTAAGCGTTGGAGGCCTGAGGCTGCTGTTGTGCAGCTTTGTTTCGTCTGCACACGTTGGCTGCCCACCCATGAAGGCTGGGAGGCACCGTGTGCTGCTCCAAGTATGAATTCTCCAATTTGAACTAACAGACATGCATCTCTCCATCTCTTTTCCTGCAATTTTTCCTCTGTCATTTTTCCCTTTACTATTTTCCTCTGGTTATAGTGTTTGCTGTTTATTATCCGAAATTAATGGTCGTCTCCACGCTTTTGTTTTGTGACTTGTGTGTACTTGGTGCTAGATTAAGTTCTTCCAGTAAGGACCGAATTTGGCAACTGCAGCACTTAAAACAGTATGTCTTTAATCTGTATTTCAGGAAGTGGATTAAAGAGAGGTGAACAGTGAAATCCCTTTTCTTTCACGATCACTTGTTTTTGTAGAAATGAGGCAGCTTTCTGGAAATGCTATTACATTCTCTAATGTCTTGAGGAAGGATCCCAAGAAATTTTTGTCCTGATTTCAGTATATAACAAATCTTAACAAAAGCAGGGCGGGGGGAAAGGCAGTTTTGAGTCAGCTCACGCTAGTCTCTGTAGTTTCATAGGACTGTCTTAGGCTACATTTTTATTTGGCTAAAGAAGTTGGGTGTCGTGGCTTGTCTCGAGTAGTAGTACTGGTAAAAAATTTTGTTTGGAGTGGGTTTCTATTGATAAATGAAGTCTTGGCACAATCTCAGTATCTTTCTTTGCCACGTTTTATGTTATTTTTGCAAAAATGTGTTTTCTTTTCAAGTGAAGATTTTTTTCTCCCCCCTTATGCTGGAAGAGAAAGAAAAGGGAATTTGTAACAAACTTTTCTAAACCTGGAGTGTTTCTGTTTGGAGACTCTGGCAGACTGCTAATGCAGGTTTCACTTGTGTCCCCAGGGTCGGTAAGGCTCCCTGGCTGCAGAGCCTCTGATGGTGCAGCCTTCTTCCCCACTATGGAGAAGATGAGATTGAATGCCTTGTGGGTTTATAGCTCAGCTTGGGACTATGGACTGTACAGAAGACAGTAAGAACAGAAATCCCTTGACTAGAGCTGCCAGCAGGCTTCATGTCAGGAGTTCCAAAGAGAGTAATATATTTGCCTTCCCCTTGAAAAGCAAAACAGTTTTCTATTGTCTGACCAACTTCTATCATCGCCTATGTTATTTCTGAGTGTATTTGGTTTCCTGATCCGTTTGGTTTTTATGGGTGCCACAGCTGCCTCTGTTCAGCTACTTAGCCATCTTGATACCTGTGTCTTTTGGATTTGAAAATGGTTTTCATTAAGCATTCTTTTCATATTAGTATTAGCTCTAATTTAACTTCTTTTTCATTTTAGTTTGTATGTGTCTTCTGCCTTGACTATTAAAATCAAGGTGATGGTCTGTTGTTAGACTCCTATGGGTGCTCCAGTGAAGAGGCAGGATGAAGGTCTGCGCAGTTGTATGGATGACCCAGCCTATGTGGAGGCAATTAGATTTTTAATTAATCTAATTGTCCCATAATTAATCTAATTGTCCCATAAATTCCCGTAAGAATAGGCTTGTGGCTCCCAGAAAAGTTGTGTGTTTTTTCTTTCTAAAGTTAGTCCTCTGTGTTTATAAGGGGATCAAGAGACTTTTGACTTAAACACAGACAACTCAAAAGTGCGTTTGAAAGGGCAAGAGCAGAGATAGCTTTTTTAAAAGTTATTATCTTGCAGTGTATTGACAAATTCTGATTAATGATTACACTGCCTAAACTGCCAATAAAACACAGTGCTACAGATAATATTTCTCAAGTCATTTATTATCTTTGCAGTTGCTGTTAACAACAGCAACTTTTTTCTGTACATGTTTTATTACTTGTAAGAGTATGGTAAGACTGCATTGTTCTAAAAGGCTGTTATTGTTGTGGATGTTAGAATGCTAAATTCCCTCAGGGTGTTCTAAGATCATCAAATAGTAATTAGCTCCACATAGACCACTTTACTTAAGAGTTTGCTTAAATTTCTTTATTTAGATATGTGAAATTTCTTCTTGGTGCTCCAAAGTGTTATGGAAGAACTTCGTACGTGGTTCAGAGGGGAAGCTGCTCTTGCCAGCAAGGGACTAGGCTGAGATTTAGGAGTGCTGCATGTGTCCTCTCTCTGCCACAGACTTTGAGGGTCCTTAGGTGCATCATTTATCCTCAGATTATTCCCATTCTCCAAATTCTACTTGAAAGGATGGAAAAAGGGAGGAAAATCTCAAAATGGCACTCTTTGTTTTCTACAGGTAGCAAAGTGGGACATGGAGAGAAAAACTTTTTCCAGACAGCAAAAAATGGGAGATGAATTTTTGCTTCTTTTGTCTCTCTTCTATAACCAGAGGATCAGCTGTCATTTTAGTCATTATGCAGGTGTCTCAAACCTTAGTGTGGTGCTAGCTTTCTGGTTTTAAGAGCTCTTGAAATCACTTGTTAGAGGTATGAAATTACGCAGGGTATCTTGTCCTTTCTGTATTAAATGCTGCCACGCAAAGGAGGAGCGCTGCATCCCAACTCAGTCTGACATCTCATCATCTGCCTTCCTGTTGCTTGCCCCAGACAACTGTTTCTCTGGTGAAGTCAAATTCAAATATTCTGTGTTTATAGAAACATCTTTTGGTGCAGCAGGTAGGCACCATCTACAGGCTATTAATGGTTTTTCAAAATAAACTATTTGTCCACACAGTCAGTTCTTAGGGCTTGTTTGTTTCAGATTGGTTTTTTTCCCCCTGTTTTTTTTTCCCCGCTTTCTTCTTCTTTATTGAGAAACTTTTTGCTTCTTAGTCATGAACAAGGGATAATGGAACAACCAGTATTTTCTGCAATCAGTAAATAATGTAGAGCTCGAAGGGAGGAAATAGGAAAGCTATTGAGAGAAGTAAATGAAAATGGAATTACATTGCTTTACAAGATGCAGATATACCGAAAGCAGTTTCAGACATAAGAGGCAATACTTTCTGTCATTTGTGTTTAGGTCTTAGGATGAGTTGATACTTTTTGCTTTGTTTCAGTATTAACTCTTTATTAAGATCTCTGTCTGTCACGGATTTCATTGTTTTATACGTTTGCTAAACATATCTGTACAATGCAAAGAGCTTTTTATTAGAGTTTTTAAAATGAGCTGTCCTTTCACAGTGATGAGAAGAGGCAGAATACGAAACGGATGAGAAACACAATTAAAATGCACAGATTGTGCATCCTTGAAACTATGTTAAGCTGACATATCCTGCCTGTGCCTTTAGGCACAGGAGAAGAATGTAAAGATCTGTCACAGTTCTTTTTAGGTGGTTATCTAGACTCCTTCACTGGTAGTGAATGATGCCTCCTTATGGGCTTTGGTCATCGACAAACCACTTAGGGAAAATTGTATCATCTCCCATTTTGCAGAGATGTAAAAATGAAGCACAAAGCAATGATGTGGCTTGCCTGGAAATGCACTGGAAATGAACAGCAGACGTAGTATCCCGAGTTGCCAAGTAAAGATGTCTGTGCAATGTGCAGGTTAAATGATTGCTTGACATGTAGCATAGAAGTGTGAAACAGCCACCTAAAAGACTTGTTCCTTTACCTCAACACCTGCATGTTCTTGCTGAAGACCCAAAGTTCACCTTGTGTCTTGGGAGAAGAGATTTAGCCTTCGGAGAAGTGTCAGCAAAGGAAAGCTATAACCTTGGCTGTACTTACCCCTCTACTGTTGCTTCCAAGAAGAACACAACAAAGAGCCAGAATTTGCCACTTATTGAGAGAGGTTTAAATAGTCAACTCCTGTTTACGTTTTCTCAGAAATAGCTCTGAACAGAAACACTACCAGGGAAATGGAATTTGCTCTGGGCTTATCTTTTTATTGTGACTTACAGGGATTCTGCCAGGTAAATGTTTGTAGACTCACACAGGTCTGAAGATTGCTGCTATCATCTTGATGACAAAAATATGGGACTTTTATTCCTGCCTTCTGGGAGCCACAAGGTTAAGAAAATGACTTAAATTTTTTCTTCATTTCCTGGAGTGTCTTTTGAAGTGAGAAATATACGCATCAGTCCTAGAAACGCTGATCAGAGCCCTGCTCTATCTCACCCCTCCAAATGTAACGACTGGAAAATTGGCAGCCAAGCTAAAAGGGGAGGGAAGAAAACCCAGTGGGGTGAGTGAACAACACTTTTAGCTCCTCAAAATTCTGCCTATGATACAGGAATGGTTAGGGACTCAGTTAACCTGTATTTTATACCCAGTTGTGTTCCTTGTCTGCCAGATCACCACGTGTTCCTAAACCTCTTGGTGTTTTTGACCATCACTTCCATTATTCTAGGTTTTGAAGTATGTAGAGATTGAGGACCCATCCATTTGTAGCAGTCCAGCTCTGGGTTAGTTATAAGGAGTCAGATTTCTTTCTGGTGGATACATGATAAATAATTCAGGACTACTGAAGATGATTCCTGTTTGGTCCCCATCTGGGAAAACATGGGTCATGTAGGAGAGCATCAGTCCTGGCAAATTATAGAACAGTCATGGCAAAAGTCACCATCTCTGTTTGTAAAAGCGTAATACGGATCCCCCATTCTAAATATCTGCTAAATTTTGTATTTTTTCTTGTATGTGAATCTTAGATTGATTTGGGGGATTTTAAAGGTCATGTAATAACATTAAAGCATCTGTAGAATAGTTGCAACCTAGCTAGATTTTGTAACATCTTTTATTTGTGTTGGCGGGCCTTTTCATTTTTTAATCTTGCTCAAGAATAACTGACAAAATCAGTCAGAATAATTCTCCATGTACTATTAATACTTGTCACTAGTTGGCAGTGACAATTCACTTTGAGCTCCCAGTCAGTGGGAGAAAGGACACTGTTCTGACACATAACAAATAATCATTTGGGGGGGGGTGAGAGGGGTGGGGTGGCAAGCCTGCCTTTCTTTTGCCTCTATGTTTAAAGCTAAATGAACTACCAAGAACACTAACAGACGTATAGGTCCAGAAAGAAGTAATGCAATACACTGGCAGTGGCGGGATAAGACATGCATCTGACTTCGCTCTTTAGCAGATGTATGCTGAAGATATGCTTCTCCTCAGCATGCAATTAGGAAAAAGATGACCTACCCCGCATGGATCATAGCGTAGGTCATGCATATTCAGAAAGCTTTTTTCCCTTTTGGAGCCTCTTACTGTACACAGTTCTTCAACATAAAAGAACAGCTTAATTTACTTAGTTTTTCCATATCACAAAAATAGCAAACAGCAACACGCAATTCTAGGCCCAGAGCTGAGAATGCACCCAGTGGTCCTCGAGCCCATAGAGGAGGAATTCTAATGAGATCTGCAGATGTTTCTTGCATAGCAGTTGACAGAATTGACAAAGTGTTTTGCTAAGTGAGAAGGAATCATCAGTTTGTGTTCTACACATGTCTGTAGCTAATGACTGGGTGGGTCTAGGTTTCTTAACTGATGCTAGTTAGCAATATGAACATGCGGACATTTAGTCTTTTTAGAGGACTTTTTAAAAAATGCATTTTATGTACCTTATGAAGACTTACACTGTTCTGTAAATTGCTGCTGCAGAGTCTGGTCGTTGGGAAATTTTTTTAACTTTTTAATTGATACAGCATTGAAAAATCTTAGAACAATGGAAGTACGTATTGGCTATTGCCTGTCAAATTGTTTAGTATTTTGGATGCAAAAAAAGACCAAAAAGTGGTCACTTTAACGAAAAGGAAATGTTTGGGGTTTTTTTGGTCTTCATTATGTTAAAATTTATCTTGGAGCTGGAGGCAGAGGAGTTGTGCAGTGAAAAAATAAAAAAGCACTTGGGAGGAGGGTAATTACAGTTATTAGGCAGTTGGCTAGTCTCTGCGCTTCTACTGTGAAGCTTTTGTCTTTGCAGTGTCTACCTGTCTCACTGGTAATTAGTTGTTTAAGGTCTGAACCCAGGTCTCCCATTTGAAATCAGTGGAAATACTCTCCTTGAATCTTGCCATAAATGTTTGATCCTGTAAGAGCCTTTGATTTATGAGGCTGCTGCTTGTTTCAGTGAGTGTTCTGTGACCATAGAGCTTCCAAGACGAGTATCAAACTGTGGCAGATAGCTTGCATGTTAATTCAGTAGTGTGTTTTGGTTTGGATTTTGGGGGTTTTTGGTGGGTTGGTTGGTTTGTTTGTTTGGTTTTTTAAGCGAATGGCTGGAGTGTTACTGTGCTTGTTTAAAGATAAGTACTGGAGTTCAAAAACATAAAACAAGTCACTATCTCAAGAGAGATTAACCACTCCTGCATGACCAATTTTGCAATATATTTAAAGAAACACAATTTTCAAAGGAACAATACATTGCAACAATATGAGAAGTGTTAGATTCCCATCTTGGGTGCTTACGGAACACTTGTAACCCAGGTTCATGAACTGGGTGTTCTGGTTTACTCATCTCTGTAAGAATGATAACTAGGGTTGTATTCTTCATATGAATATTATGAGAAATTTTCCTTCTTAAGCATTAGGAAAAATGTTTTGCAAGCTTGCAAAGTTCTTCAAGAGTCCTTACTACTATAGCAGCAAATGCCCAGCCCTTAGACTGTTTAGAAAATAATCCTATGAATATAAAAATTACAAGGGGTCAGAAACAGGATTCCCAAATAAATTAAACAGGAATTTCACTGAAGGCAGTGAAGCTCTATTTTCCAAGGCAGGTTCCTGTTGAATCATAGAAAAATAGTTTCATCTCGGGTTTTTATTTTTTCAGCTAATGTTGGTTTCAGAAATCTATAGTTCACTGCTGCAACTTTCCCAGATTTGTCTCTTAATTAACTGGCCCACATGATCTCTCACATTCTAGACACCAGAGATTTTTCCTGGAATAAGGAAATATTAAAGTTATTTGCAGTCATTCAGTGTTTCCTCCCCTAATGGATTCTATGGCACTTAGCATGCACTTACCTTAGTTTTTATCTCACTGCCCATCGCCCTAGTATCTGAGTTCTTCCCATCAAAAGTAAAATCTCTTTCCCTGAAATGCTGATGATGAGAATGGACAGGTTGTTTGCTTTAGAAAAGCAATAAAAAGAAATCCAAAAAAGCAAAGCTTAATGAAGAGAAGCAGTTGCATTTAGGAGAATTAGTGCTCACAAACCAAGTCGAAAAGATGGGTTTTGTATTTTAGATCTGAAAGAGATAAGGACTTTTTCATTCACTCATTTTCTAGTGTCATAGATTTTAAAAGGGGAGAGTCTGTTTTTCCTTTTGGTGATGTAACATAGCTGGTAGAATTTCTTCCAGGCAATTTGGTTATGGTGATCTCTTTGAGAATTGCCATTGGAGCGGTGCAGGTCCCGCAGAAGTTCCCCTCTCTCATGCTAAGACAATTTTCTTTTAATTGACTTTTCTGTAAGAAGCCAGGCTCCTGGAAGGGGATCCAACTGCAGCAGAAAATGGCCATTCTCTAGGTTACTGGAAGCGATAGTCACACTTGCAGTATCTATGTGAAGACATTGAGGTTTTAAAGACCTCTGTTTTCATTGCTTTTGGATCATGTTCTCTTATACCTGAGGAACTATAGACTCCTATGGAATTTATGGAGCACATCAAGCCCACGGTTTAAAAGAGAAGTGCCAGATACTGCTTTGAAGACACCTATCAATCTTTTTGCTTGTGAGCCCAACGTTTCCAGTATCTGTGTATTTCTTCTGAGAATTTGTGAGCCTGTCCTTTCAGCAGGTCCTGTAAGCTAAACCTGTCCTATAATCCATCCTTTTCAGCTGGAAGACTGAGGCACAGAGATACTGAGTTGCTTCCCTGAGAAGAGCATCTGCGATAAAAATGGCACTTGAACTCACGTCTCCTGTTCCTTAGTCCTTTGAATTTAACCAAAGCTGCTGCTTTAAACCAAGCCCTTTCTGACCTTTTCAAGAGATCTCAAAAGTTTACTTACCCCTAGGGGTGTCGCGAAGCTTAATTAATGTTTGTAAAGTGCCTTGAGTTCTTTGGATGAAAGTGCTTTGGATTATTAATATTAATAATAACAGATGAGCCCCTGAAACATGCTAGTACAGTAGAATGAATTAACATGAAACAAGCAATCAACAACAACAAATCAAACCAGTAATGCCGTCATAGCCTTGGGCAATGCATCCAGCTGGTGGTCTGATAGATGTGACAGATGAATCCGCTGATGTTCTCTTCAGTCATTTCCATTGTAAATTAAACTGTCTCCCATGTCCTCATAACAGCAGCGTTTTAGCCAAAAGTCACCTGCAGCATTAACTTGCTTTTTTCCAGTTGAGGCTTTTTTTTTTTTTTTTAAATCATCTTCTACAGGTCATGTTCAGACATGGCATAAGCTGATACATAACTTTTTGGGGTATTTTTCGGGGACTTACATAAGCTGTGGCAAATTGGGCACTATTCCTGTAGTCACATTGGCCCATGTACCCAAAGAGAGACTTACTCCTTCTGCAGTGCTTTCACCACATTTACCTGGTGCATATACTCTTGAGGGAGGGTTGCTCCTTCTACAGAAGTGTCAACAAGCAAAATGGACAAGAAAAATAACAAGAGAAAGGAAGGCACAGAGACTGGATAACTCTGCCAATGCCTTTCAGTATATCAGAGGAAAGGTAGGATATAGGGTCCCTGGTCTGTGTCAAGTATTGCAGGTACTAACTATGGTATTTCAGCTGTTGTGACCTCCTTTCCTTGCAGAGGAGCGTAAAAGAGCCCAAACGTAACTGAGAGTGAAATCCACAGTGCCCTTCTCATATAAGCAGATACCACACTAGTAGAAAACAGCTGCTTCATACTTGCACAATCTTATTTTTCTCTCAGTCCCCTCTTCCTGCTATCATCAAGATGCAATGAGACAATACAAATTTTTGTATATAAATTACAAGCTTAAAAGCTGCCATAAGCTAGGTAGATCATAATAAAAATCTGTTATGTAGAAAAATAAATGAGGAAGCCTTAGGGCAATTTCCTTCAGAAAAAGTATGGTAAGGAATATATGTTTTCTTGGACTATTGAACAAAGAGTTGGACTGTTAAGAAAAGTGTATTAATGATTTATGCAAGGTTTTTGGAAGAGGGTCTGCTTCTAAGATGCATATTTTGCATAGTTCTTGTATCAAAGAGCAATTGGTACTACTATAATTGCTATTGGTCATAATGGAGAGATTCACTCCGTGGAAAATGCTGAAGTTTCAGGAGAAACTTCATTTGTTTTTGGAACAAGTTTGAAATTTAACTGAATATGAACACCAAAATGTTTCTACATTGGATTTGTATGGGTGTGTGAAAGAAAAAGAGAACAGGGAAGGAATGAATGTATGTATTCAGTTTTTCCAAGTTAATACCAGTATTCTCCCTGAATTTCTGAGAGACCTGTTCACTGAATTTATATGTACAGCTGGGAATCTGACAGCCTCATTTGAGAAATATTTTATTTTTTCATCCTGGCAACTTTTGCTTCACTATGTGCAAATCTTTTTTGGTTTAGCATGCTTGGCGTTATGCGGGAGCTGACCCTGAATTGTACTGTTTAATTAAGATAACGTATATAGAGCGAAGATCTAACAATGGATGAACAATTATTTTTAACCTTCATGCCTCTTCCCAACAGTTTCTATATCAGCCCTGAATATATAGTTATGAACAACTCTTATTTTCTTTTTAAGGGCTGATTGCTTATCCCATTGGCCGATTTTTCATGTGTTTTTCCAATGTGATCATGCAAAATCAAACATTCCCCTGTCCATATGTCATTAAGCTCCATCTGTGTGTGTGTGTCCTGGCCTTGATTCTGTGCCAAATAAGCTCAGTGAGCTTATTGTAGTGTGATAGAGCAACGCCAAGAAACATGTCTTGATGGGTAATATTTGAGAGAGGCCAAAGGGAGGGACACTTTGTCCTTTGGTTCAATTATCATGAATTGTAGTGAATGAGAGGTAAATGCTGCAATGTGGCATAAACAACTGAAAAAGCACTGCTTTTGTATATGTGGGAAGAATTTATTCATTTTTAAGTGTACGTGTTTATATCTCTGCTATTCTTATTGCCCAAGGATTGCTCTTGCTCATAGTTACTGCAGGCAGCACCTCATTCTGAAGCGTGCAGAATGCAGTCCCCCTCTCCTTTCGTCACCATCACTCAAGTTGTCGTGTACGCTGGAAGTTGAGGTAAAGTGTCCTACAACTTAACACCCATTCCTGTGCTTTGAAAATGCCTTGTTTCAGCTCTTCTGCACAGCTCTGAAGAGCAGGACTTCACACCACAAAGCGTAAATCCTTCATTATGGTGTTTTCCATTGTGAAATTATTTGCTTGTTGACATATTAGGTCATTTATTTAATGAGACAGGGCAAGCCCTCTGCTGATGCATTTCACCACAAACTGATTGGAAATGAAGTCACTAAAGTGCTGTGGCAAGATATTAAACCTATAATTATGGTAGTGGCCAGCTTTTCACACAAGGCACTGCTGGCAAGCTTGTGGCTTTCTTCACTCAATATCACTTCCAATTTTTTTCTGAAGTCTAGCTTTGCTATAATGCACTATTGTGGGTTATCTATTTCCACAGCCTCATTTAATCTCATTTACATACGCAGCAATATGTATGGTATTTGTTTTCAATTTATTTATTCCTTTTTTGCTATATTAAGGTTTGGCAGCATGTAGTCTAGTTCCTTGGTTAGGTTCTTGTTTTTATTGGTTCTAATTCCCACTAATAACCATCCCCATTCTTCCTGCCTTTTAATACTTAAAAATAATAAACTTAATAAGGAAATTCAAAATCAATGCTGATTAGGTCTGTTAATTTTAACTCATATTCCAGATTCCTTTGCT
The DNA here is from genome assembly GCF_026419915.1 of Harpia harpyja. Taxonomy (NCBI): domain Eukaryota; kingdom Metazoa; phylum Chordata; class Aves; order Accipitriformes; family Accipitridae; genus Harpia; species Harpia harpyja. Next base: position 43,002,321 of record NC_068952.1, read on the forward strand.
ATTTAGTTGACTCTGGCATGTGTGTCTTTGAATTTTAATTTAGTCAAACATATGCCTGTTGATTAAATTGCAAATATGGCATCTCTTATTTGAAGATAGCAATGTCACTTTTTGCTTAGTTTTGCAATACCCTTTTATGTCTGTTTTGATTAAAATGTAACGAGTGCAACATGGAGAGACTAAGTGGACTGCCCAAAGTCAAATATCGTGTCTAGAGGGGAAAACGATGGACAATGGGAAGGACTCAAGAGAATCATGGTCCTCTTGTAGGCACAAACGCTTCATCTGTATTTGATCCATTAGAGAAACGTCTCCTATCCCACTCCTCCTTCTCTGACTTATCCCGCTTGTCTTCTGAACAGCTTTATGCTCTTCCCATTACCTCAACGGTCTCTGTACAACCATTTCCATATGCCCACAGTTACCCTTCCATAGATGCAGTCAAAAGACTCCTCAGTTTGCTACTGATCTGCTTCATCTTTTTTCCAGTTACATTAGCTAACATATCAGCTAGTTGTTTTTTCTTTTTATTTATCAAGTGATTCAAGGAACTTTTTTCCAAATGTATCTTAGTTAATGTGTATCAATGGTTAGCGCTTTTTCTTTTCTTCTACTGCTGTATGAGTTGCTATGTTAGAGTGACTAAGATTCCCGATAGTTTGATTTTATTCTGTCACAGTATGCAAATCGATTTTTTCCTCTGAGGTCATGCCAACCTGTCCTTTCTGGATTTTTTTTTTTTTTTTAATATAAAGCAATAAATAAATTGAATACGTGCCAGAACAAATGTTGGAAGTCACTTCAGGTATTAGCCAGAATACACACAAACTATGGCAACTGATGTATCCAAAGATGCTTAAGATACAGGTTTATTTTCTACTGATTTGTAAGAAGTTACTTCATATGTATTCATTGAGTTTCCAGTTGGGGAGTTTAATAAAAAGCTGGTCCTTCAGTTCAGCATTTTCTGAAGATCAAGTCCAGCTGTTTTTGGTATCTGAAACAGTTCTAAAGTCACACACGCCCACACCACCACCCCCAGTAAACCCAAAACTCAAGTTCCTTTTCAGTCACCTTCTGACAGCAGTCCTAACTTCAGGCACTCAAATGTTTACTAGTTGAAAAAAAAAAAAAAATTGTGGTTTGAAAAGACATTACTGTTATTTTAAACAATTCTGGCCAACACAGATTAGCTTTTAGCAACATCATATTCAGGATAATCAGGATGATTACACGAATATCCAGTGTTTTCTATTTGAATACTAAATAGCCTCAAATTCAGCAAAGGATCTTCCATTGCATTATTGGTAAACTGTTTTTTTCTTCATTTCTTACTATTTGAATTGCAGTAGAAAAAATAAAGTGGGCTAGGAAGTGTCTGAAGTCAGAAACTTATCCCTGTCCTTCAATTTTGTGGCAAATAATTGGGCCCTGAAGGAATTGGCTGTTCAGTTGTTCTCTCGGCTGTAGTATGTGTATGTTGGCTCTGTTTCTTATAGCTGCCTCACAGCAATACATTTTGGCAGGAGCCCTAAGGACTGACACCTCAGAGGAGGTGGGGGGAAGAATGCTCTAAGTTGAGGGATCAAGTTAATGTGATCCCGAGCCCCATTCAATGGGGATACCCACAAGGGAAAAAACTCCAAACGTTGTAGTAAATTCCGTTTTACTCTTAGGAAGGTAAATCCACTGACAAGTTTTTATCGTTCACCCTATCCAGCGTTGGCTACATGTCACCCTTACTAGCCTTTAAACCTTTGAGACAAGCTATTTCTCTCTATTAGTGTGTGTATAATAATGTGTCCATGTAAGCAGTATGCATTTGGTTTGTTGGGGTTTTGGGGGTTTACTAAGGTGTTGCTGATTAAAATTTAGCTGGAATACAGGGAAATCTTTCACAACAATACTAATTTAGGAGTATAGGTCTCATTTATGAATGTGACATTGATGCTCGGGAGACCAGAGGGGTTGGCTAGTTCATATGGAGGTCAAAGTAGTAGGGAACAACCGAAGAGATCTCTCACTGCTTTCAGCGGCAATTTACAATACCCGACTACTCCGGCCTAAATGATTTAGGTACGGTAATATTTGCATTCTGTTTCTTGTACTTAAACTCTGCTTACTCTGGGGCTCAGTTTCCCCGATTTGTAAAATGATAGTAATCATTCTATTGCTGATAGATTACAGTAATCGTGTCCCTCCCCTGCACAGCGGGTGTTGATCCTGGTGGAGGGGCGTGCAGGTACTTGATGCCAATGGATTACACTTTCCTGGAACCTCGGGAGAATTTAGTTTTCTTACTGCTCAAGTCGTGTTTGAAATGTGACTCTAGACAAACATCTGTATGCAGTCAAAAGCAGAAAATCCTTGATCCTGTATAGTCATCCATTTTCTTCAGTGAGTCGTAGCCCAGCATGACGATCCACTAGCTAGATTCAAAATGTAGGCCTGTTTTAATGCTGAGCATTATAATAAATGGTGAATGTTATTATACATTCAGGTACTTTTACAAACCTCTTTTCATGCAGTTCTTCCATATTTTCAAATAACGACACCCAGTTAAGCACTTGAATCAGTGCTGCCCTCAGCAGAGATGTAATTAAGCAGGTGTTTAAATCCCTTGTTAAATTAGTCTCTTATATTTTTCTTTCCTAATCTGCCATTACTATTCCTGTCCAGAAAAATAATGGGAAAACAAATGAATCCCGAAACCCTAGCTTCAGGCTTGTAAGGGTCAAACTATATCAGCCATGCAAAGTAGATCTATGGAATCTAATCAAATTTAAGTGAAACAAAGCAGATTTAAATAGAAGCTGCTGGATAACAGCAGTGAATGGCAAAACATAACTTTTCCAGGAAAGAAAAAAGTTAAATGGAATAAAAATCTACTTCCAGAAGGGCATTATGTGGCACTTTTCCCAACTAATGGCTTGACTGCTGTAATTCAGAATGCTCACAAAATGCATACATGGCCTGGCCATAAAGAGAATAGGGAAACAAAGAGGTTGCTAATTCAATTACAAATGTTATAGATCAAGCTCTTTACTATTCATCCAAATGGAAATTTACACTAAATAACATTATCATGAATTGGCTCAGCAACTTAATGGACTAAAACTCTCACATCTAACAGATTGCCTGGTCTCTACTAGGTCTTGAAAATTGTCTCTCTTGTGGATACCTTTAACCAAGCCTCAATATACTCTTGTTATGGAATAAATGAAATAAAGTCACATCATCATTTTCATTACGTTCACTTAGCTAATAGATGCATTACATAGTTTCTGTGTAAAGTTTGGTCCTGTCATGCTTATGGCCAGGGCGGGAGATACAGGGTCTTTCAGAGGTCCGTATTTTTGGACTTTTCAGAGATGTTTGGTAAGCCAAACATGCTGATTGGAGCCCAATATTTATTTTATTTTATTTATTTATTTATTTATTAGGATACAAAGCATCTCATCTGGGACCCTTGAAAATTTTCTGGACAATTCTGGTCTTACAAGTTGGTTCTTTTAGATTTCAGTACTATGTAGATTAATTGAAGTACTTTGGTTTTCATGTTGCTTGGTCTCAAGGCTGCCACGTGTTTCAGACTATTGTATTAATATTCCTTAACGGGGGGGGGGGGGCGTGTTATGTATCCTGCTATCTAGTTACCAGAATTTGCTAATACTGTTTTCACCAGAACGGTAATGAACACACAGCAAGATTGGCCTTAAAACTATTTGGGACTTAGTAAGGAGGAGCTTATAGCCTTAAGAACATCATATATTGTGAAGGCTTGTTTAAAGTAAAAACAGATGGGAGGAAAGGAGTGTGTTTGTATGCAGATGTTAACATAGATGGGCCCTACTGGTACTGGCTGATGCTGTAGCAGCTCTGCTGGTGCTGTGAAGAAGTAACCTAAAGCTAAGCAAACAAGACATTTACACATGTTTTAAATAAGTTTCTTCTGTGCTGGTTAACCATATTCAGATTGATTTGGTGGAGCAAATGAATGGTTTGGTAGGAAAGGGTCTCAGATTTCAAGCTAGTATGAAAATTATATCCTGCATGATGTTGGTTCACCCAAAAAATGAGGCTTGTCCATCATTAGTGCACCTACACTGAATTTCACCGTATTTCTAGCACAATTTGGATGGAATCAACTTCTCAGTGGGTTTCTCTGTTCCCACAATGTACGATGCCCATGGCCAGCTAAACTTCTTTCAAAAATTTGGTTTGGGATTTTGGTGTCTTCTGCTTTGGGAATTGAGTAGGACTAGCTCTCTGAAGGCAGCTGGGATTCCTTAGCCTTGGGAAGAGAAAGCTTAGGGGGCTCTTATCAGCATGTTATCTGATGGGAGGGAGTAAAAACGATGGAGACAGACTCTTCTGAGTGGTATCCAGTCACAGGACGAGAGGTACTGTGTAAAAATTGAAATACAGGAAATTCCATTTAAACATAAGAAAAACCTCTTTATTGTGAGAGTGGCTAAACACTGCAACATATTTCCCGGAGAGGCTGTGGAGTCTCCAACCTTGGAGATATTCAAAACATCACTGGACATGGTCATGGGCAGCCTGCTCTAGCTCATCCTGCTTCGAGCAGGGGTTTGGACTGGACGATTTCCAGAGGTCACTTCCAAACCACAACTATTCTGTGGCTCCGAGACTTAAGAACCTAATCCATATTGAAAGGCAATGAAGATAAGTGTCCTAGACTGTTAAATGGCTTTTGAAAATGAGTGTCAAGCTCCTCAATCAGTTACAATGCTGAGCGGAGGAGTAATGTAATAGCGTGAAAAAAAAAAGTGTTCAACTTCTGCACACCCTTCAAAAAGCTTACACATAAATGTATGGTTGTGGTGCTTGATACGAAACACCTCAAAACTTTTTTAGTATGTTTTTAAATCCCTGAAATACTTCTATTTGTACATCTATTACTTAACTCTTAAAATAGCCTTAATTCTTTTTTGTTGAATTTTGAATCCTAGATGAAGTAGCAAAATAAGACATTTCTGCTTAGTTCCATGATTATTAAATATAGACTGTGAAATACTATTGATGAAGAGTTCATTGCTTAAAAGGTTACTTTCCTAAAAATAAGAAGGAACCAAGCAATGTTTGCTCTGCCAAGGCTCATTTCTTCTGCCTACAAGGGACAATAAGCATGCGATTTGAAAGGTCATTGGTTCTTTTGTATGCTAATAAACAATTAGTATGGCTGGGGGGAAGATGTGGCATCAACTTCTTTAGAATGTATTTCTGAGCAAATTAGCCATTCATGACAAGTTAAGAATACTGCGGCTAACGTCTCCTGGATGATTTCTCAGCCATCATTTCAGTCTCTGTGAAAATATTGCTGTTTAATCAGCTCTGGCTAACAATTATTTTTCTCCTTGACAAGCACCTTCTGGGACTTCAGTTCACCCCTGAGATTATTATTTTTTTTTTTTTTTATTGTAACATTTTATAGCCGATAAGGAAAAAGGATTTAGAAAAAGAAAATAACTGACTTTTCCTTCCAGGCAGTTATGATGTTGTATGCGTATGAAATATATGTGCATAGAATCTAAATTTGATGTTACTCCAGTCATTTTATTGCAGCGGTAGCGGTGGAGTTTCACACATTCTCGTAATTGCAATCCTCCCCCCTTACCCTCCCGCCCCCTCAGACACACACACACTGCTGCCACACAAAAACTGACCATCTGGTCAACATTTAGAAAGCAAAATAACTGTGATTGTGGATGGAGGCACCTAACTTGCTCAATGCCAGATACTGCAGTTTAAATAGTACCCACAAAAGACTTGCTCTTCCTATTTCTGAATTGCTCTGGAACATCTGCAGGCTAGCAATCAATTTTATTTTTTTTCCTAATCATTGGAAAACACATTTTAGACTTCCTGGAATGACTTTCACCTGTCCTATTTCTTTACTTGGCTTTCATATTAGTTCTGCCTGCCATTTTTTGGATGCCAGCGGATATTCTCTTACTAAGTTTCCAGAATACGGGAACATTGAGTCAGGATTTTTTCTTTTTCCAAATGGCAGAAAAGCTGCTGCTGCACAAATAAGTGCAACTAAGTCGGGTGGCTGGGAAAGCACAGTGTGGTAAGCAGGTAGGCTCCAAGCATGCTTTCTGCCTGTAGTCGGGTTTCTTGTTAGAGTTACTTTGGGGAAGGGGGGAGGTTGGAAACCCATATAAATCTGCAACTCCTCTTGCTCCCAAGAGCATCTAGCTGACGTTGTCCTTCTTGCTCTGTCCCCAGGCTTTCCCCAGCATGCGGCAGAGTCCAAACTTTTCAGCTCAGAAGTCCCAGGGGGATTACCCAGCACAACGTTTATCCCGGGCTTAGGAAGTACGCGGCTCTGAACATGGCAGAAAACGGGGTATGTATGCAGTGCATTTTTTTCCTAGATGTGAGGTGAGCTTTGTATATTCTAATCCCAAGTGGAAGAACGAGCTGTGCATGCACTAGAGCTGGACAGAGTGGAATGACTTCTACTGTGCCTGAGAAATCTTAGACAAATGATGAAAAGTTAGCAAACCTGCCTGGTGAAATGATAGGGCAGAAAACTTGCACATATTCAGGTGAATGTACACACAGGTGTTTTCCAGTTGCATCGTGGTAGAAATAGAAAGTCCTCAGTTAGCAATATCTTTGTTGAAAGTACACAACAGTTGGCTGGAGTCAAGGAGATGACTACTGCCTGTCTAGCACATTATCTTCTGCAATTACTACAACTACAAATACTGCTCAAGGCAAACACTAGAAATAATGGTCATTACCTTTTGAATAGTTTCGTATCTCCTTCTTTATGCAGCTCCTTTGGTCAACAAAAATATTTAGGTACTTAAGTACACTGCACCTCTTGTTTGTGGGAGATGCTTGTATAGCATCAAAATAGGATCAAAAATAGCTTTAGCTGCTTCTGTTACATTGAATCTTTCAGTTTACAATTGTATGTTGATGGTACGGGGGTCTAACTTGCTTGCTTTTCTATGTTTATTTTTAATGAACATTTTTATTCTTTTCAGCATACAAAGCAATCAAGTTATAGCAGTTAGAGAACATTAGTGAACGGAGATACCATCCTCCATAACAGTAAACAAGGGAACATTTCTTAGCAAGGTTGGCACAACTCGCTACCATACGTGAAAGCATTACATTGCACATAGGGCGTGATTGATGGCATATAAGCCACCAAAAGAAATAAATGACTGGGGGAAGAGTCCCTCATTAAACAGCATTTTGTAAATGAATTAACTTGGTAAATGTGATATGCAAGAGGTACAAAGAAATTGTTCTAAATGCCAAAAGAACTTTCCCAAATCATCATCATAAAATCTGAATTTAGATTTCATTTATAAATAGGTTTTAAAGGATTAATACAACAGTGATTGATTTTCCATCCTAGGAATGATTTTGAGATTGCTAAAAGTTTGTACATGAAGAAGATTTTCAAACTTCTTGTAAAACTGGAGGGTGTGGGAGGGCAGAGACAAACACACAGAGGCTTGACCAACGTTCATCCCTGAAACAGCATGTTGATCCCGGCGCTTCTGTGGCAGTGGAAGACTGAACTTCAAGTCCTTGTGCAACTTGATTCAGACTGCTTGGCTTCTGTGCTCAATCTAGCTAATACATACTTATTAGCTACCTTAATAAATTGTTATTTATAGGTTTGAAGACTGGAAGAGACCATTCAATCATTGTGTCTGACCTCTTTTACTAAGTAGGTCACAGAATTGTCATATTAATGTCAATTGATTGCTGTAATTAAGGGATTGAATCAGTGAAGACATTGCTTAGAACCGTGGATTGTACTCACATCTAATAAGTTTTCTAGATGGGCTACTACTGATGCTGCCGCTATGCTAATAAAATCTGTTTATCATTGATAAACTAGTCCTAGAATGTCTTTTTCATGAATAATAACTCTAAAAGTGAATTTAGAGGTGGTCAAAGACTGCCTTTAATTTTGAATACTGTACGTCCAGCTTAAGGTAGCCTAGGCCTTATTTCAAACGTATTACTCCCAAATCTAACTCAAGTCAGTAAGTGCTCATTATCTGCACAGGCTCCAAAGACTAGGCACAAGGTACTTTGTGCTGTACAGTCACTGAAGAGTGAACTGAAAATCTAGAAGTGGAGCTGGAAAATAGAAGGAATTTTCATCCTGAGATTTTGAAATTTTATTTCTTCCTGAAACAAAATGGCCAAGGAGGTTACTTTAGAATTTTCTACATCACAAAACAGTTTGCAGTATGTTGATTTGTCCTTTCCTGTGTCTTAGAATATAATCTTGAAACATAATGGTTAGGATGAAAGTTCTGAATTAGCCAGAAACAACTTGATTCTTGGACGGTTCTTCCTATTGAAAAGTCAGGTTAAAAACTTTTCCTTCTGCTTTGACTAGAGGCAGCCTGTGAAAATTAATTTACACTGTTCTCTTATATGTTCCTTCAGCATTTATGATACTGGCAAGGGTCAAGCGTGCATGTGAATGTGGTGCTGGACAACGTGTCTCGACCTTGGACATCTGAGGGAGCAGTTTTGGTGTTGAGAGGTCAGTTATGGCTCAGTGCTTGCTTTAATTCTGGGTGCCTTTGCTGAGAATGACAAGAGTTGCCTAAATTGGCGAGATGTTCTGGTGCTTTTTTTAATATATCGGTATGTCAACTGGGAAATCTGATACAGGACATCTAGGAGCTCTCTTCTTCTTAACTTTCTGCCTGACCCAGATCTGAACTGATGAGCTAGTATTTAAACACTTGGTAATAATGACCAACCTCCACATTATCCAGGAATTATAATTGAAAGACAACTACTCTGGGTGCTTACTCACAAGCCTTTTTTAATGGGGTTTTGTCTCCTGATCATGTCTGTAGAATTTAGTTGAAAACTAAATGCTGTGGAATATTTACATTACACCCCCGAGTTTCATTGAGCAGAGAGCACTTTTCAATTCAAGAGTGAGCTGCAAAGATTAAACCAGGCAAAGAATTCATTATTTTAATGATAATAATTTACAGTTGCATGGGAGCTTTCATCCAAGAAAATATCATGTTAGAATTTTCCATTCATAGTCTCTCCAAGATGGGGTAATTTCACCTTGATAAGTACGTGTATTATATTTGCCTTTGCTGTTTGGGAAGGAAAAAATGAAGATTATTATAGTTTGTACAGTTGAGTGTTTATTATAGAAATATTTTGCATTTCTATTGTAGTTATCTTAAAATCCGAATGTGGTTTTGAAATACTAGTTTAAACCTATCAATACCCCTAATATGTAAAATTAGTCCACTGCTGTATACTTGGGGAAATTGAGGTAATAACCTCCTGGGTCTATTCTGTTTCTTAGTGGTTTTTTTTTCTATTCAGAGTAAATTGAAGCAGTAAGTAATTAAGCATCTCTAGAAATCAGGTCCCATTACTGAGATCAAATCTAGTGGTCCAACTCAACTGTGTCCTCAAATATAAAATCTTTTCTCTTAAAAGGAACTTCTCATCTGCTTAAAATGACTCATTTGCTTAAGTGATTTGTTGAATGCAGAGGGTATGCCTAACATTTTGTTGAACTGGAGGGCACGTCTGTGGCAAAACTAGGGATGGATGGAACTGTGCAGCTCTTATTCTTAGGGCCTGATCCAACACTTCTCATAGACAGTGGAGATTTCTTCCGTGATTTCAGTCAAGCTCTTAATATCTTCTTCTATACGCAACGCAGCATATCTTTCTTTTCTTCCCATACATGGTAAATGGAGCCAATTTTGCCTCTTGATGTGTAATAGATTCCCCATACGGAAGCTCTGTTTTCTTTCAGCTATTGTCTTTTTGGAGGCTCTGCATAAATATACAAAAGCTTATTTCTAATTTTATCTTTTTTTCTTAACGCAATTCTCTGTGCACTATTTACTTGTTTAAAAAATGAATTTTTTTTTTTTCCTTTCCCAAAAAGCTGTGGGGAACCTTTCATTTAAACATGTGTAAGCAGCATAAGGCAGACCGATAACACAGAGTCAAAGCCATTTCATAGAAAGTGTTTCAGAAATGCTAATTGATCTAAATGAGCTTAGAAATCATTTTACGGAGAAAATATCCGAAATACAGGATGGATTGCAAGCTACATTCGCTTAGTAATATGTTTATGCAGGGTTTCGTTGCTGGATTTACGTATCAGTTTTAACTACTAGTCTTGATCATGTCATAAAGATTTCATGGAGTATTGTTGGGTTTTTTTTTTTTCTTTGCCAGTAATCTACTTAATTAACTGGCGGTTGGGAGTGACAAATCTTGATCAAACTTAAAACTTTTAATGTGTTCCAATTAGTGGATGGATATGACATTATTACGTCTATGTTTGTCATTATCACAAGTGTTCCACTGCTTTAAAAAACCCCAACGCTTTGACCCTACAAAACTTAGACAACACTCTAATGTCACCACTAAAGACGAAATGGTCAAAGCAATTAATCATTTTATTCTACTTGGCAAAGAAAGAAATAATATGTTTTCGTTATTTGTTTTCATGTGCACATCGAGTAAATATATTAAAAAAACCTCCAAAAGATAATGTTGGACTACCTACAGGAATTAATTCAGTACAGTAATATTTAATGCCTTGGGTTAAGGGATTTGTTATTGCTACATCTGGAAAAACATGGAGTAGTTATTTTTCATATTTGCATGAGTGTAACTGTGAGGTACTGTAGTGATTAAAGGTAGTGTTTATTAATTAAAGAAGGTGGTTACCACTCAGCAGTGTGTAGCCACTGGTCCAGGGAATCAGCTCTCCAGTAGACATCTTTGGATTGTCTAATGCAGTGGGATTCTGTTCCTTGACCAGAACTACAAATATTCCACAGACTGTCCAAAGGTATTCCAAAACGCATTTCACCCAGGAAATCCCGGTTTTGCACGTTCAGAGAGATTTTTCAGAATAGTGTTCAGCCCTCTTTGGAAGAACCATCTTTACATCTGAATATTTAAGCCACTGTTGCAGGAAGATGGCTGATTGCCACCTCAGAATTTTTCTGCCAACTAACTTGGGAGGAGAGCCTTAACAGTTCAAGGATTATATTGTATATCTTTGTCGGCAAGCAGCATCTGTCAGAGAAGCCAGTCTGTTGAATTCCAGCAAATATCCCTAGTAATGTCAATCCAGAGACCAAGGTTCAAGAGGGACTTAAAACAAATATGTGGACATAACATTAACTAAAGCTCTTCATTACTTGCAAGATAAGTTTATTTCTCCCTATCCCCACTTCTTTCCTTGCTTTCTTTCCACCAGTGCCCTTATTAATGAACTGTGAAAGCTGACATTTCCAATAAGGAACAATTAAATCTGAAACTAAATTAAATGAAGTAATTCATTTACAAAATAATAGCTAACTAGCGTGAGGGTGGTGAAAAATGATTGCAAGTCCTGGGGAAAAAAAAAAAAAAAAAAGAGTAAATTAAGTCTGACTACATTAATGTTCTTTAAATACTTCTGCTGCTCAGAAAATTAAATGAGAAACATCTTATTAGCTATCTTACATATAAGGTAGTACTGTGTATATTCAGCATGACAAGTTTTACAGGACAGAAATCCTTCATAGATGTCAGTGTAAGTAAGGTACTTAAATTCTTAACTTTTAGCACCCTTTTCTTGCCATGCTACAGCACCCTCTCTGTATAGAGGTACTATACAGCAGGTCTGGAGCAAGGAATGTAACATAATAAGTGAATTTAACCTTATAATGCTAGTGAAAGGCAGTAAATGATGGCCCTTCCAGCCTTCAAAATATTTCAGTAAGGCTCTAAGGCTTTTTAATCCAGGTAACAGGGTAGTAGGCATTGTCTTTAGATGTTTGAGTTGAAGGTAGTTAACCACATCGCAGTATTTTCTCAGCCCTGATGGAAGGAATTTGCTGGGTCCTTCCCTGTTTCAGTAGTGTGGAAAGTGCTTGCAGAATAAGGACCGAAGCAAGAACTCATCCTAGGGGAGTTGATTCAGCAAATACTGTGGACAGTCCTCCAGACAATTGACTTTTTCAGCCTGTTATACTTTGTAAGAATAGAATTCACTTGAAACATCAGTTGCTCAAGCCTTAAGTATGTCTGCCTCATTTTCAGCGTTCTGATGGCTTTACATGGATGTGGGATTTTTTTCCTGTATGAGAAACTTCAGCCAAAGAGCGACATTTTTGGGAGCTAGTAATCCACAGCTGATACTAGGTTATTTCACATAAAATCTAGCCACTCACACTTGTTGCCTTTGCAGTTGGATTTTTCAGGCTGTCCTTCCAACGTACACCCAACATGTTGATCCCTTTAAAACCAAACCCAAACAAGATATGCAAACACTGTAGGAGCATAATGGAAAAGAACACACATTACTTGATTTTAAGGGAAGGCTGATTTCCTGTGACCAATGCCAGCTTAAGGTTTGCCATGCTACTTAATGCATTTTTAATTTAAAAATGCTTTTTAAGTTTATCTGTGAATCTCTGAAGGCTCAAGTTAATTTTGCAAGCAATTATTCTTATGGGGATTTGTAGTAGAATTCACAGCTCTTCCATAAGAATTTGAGTTTTAGTTGAATTAATCTAAAAAACTCTAACCTTCTTGCATACATTCTCCAAAACCCTGTGTGCTCTGCCCCCCCCCCCCGGCTGAGGAATATTTGAAAAGGAGAATTAGAAGGAGATTTGGACCCAGGTTGAAAAAAGCATTGATTTCCTCAGTTATACTTAAGGCCCTTTACTTTTGGAAAACAAATAACCTGAATAAACATGTCAGAGAAGATTAAAACCTCATTAAAAAGTGTAAACAGAGTGCAAAGAGGGAGAGGAGAAAAAAAAAAGCTTGGCTGAATTGAATAATGGTAATAATAAAATCACTAAACAATATTGCTAGTTAAAAGTCCTGTTAAAGTGAATGTACCGTTGAGATGGGAAGCAGAGCTGCTGTTATCTAACACTCAGGACGGAGATTTCTTTTCAATAATTTGATAACATTTTAATGAATAAATTAATAACATTATCCAGGAAATGGAGTTCATAGATAAAGTCAATTCCTCGCCAGTTCCCAAATCTAATCAGAGAAGTTCTGTTCGGGGATGGTCAGCAATGATGCATGTGTTCAGCAATATTTTTCCCTGCCCACCTAGAAAGAGACACAACTGCTGAGGCTACCATTATGGTGCTGCACGCATAAGAGTTTTACTTCACAATATTAATGCAAATTATGGCTTTAAGGCTGGCAATTATGCATTTTTATTTTACTGAGGTGAGCAGGATTGTTGCATATATGCTTTAAAAATGCTAAAGAAAACAACTCTATCTTCTTTTTAAGTGACGTACTTTTAAAGACAAATTTGCAGAAAAAGAGAAATATTACTTGTTATAGAGGAAGCACTTTAGCAGATTTTGAGAACAGGATGAAGTTGTGTTAATGTATTGCCAGTGCATAAGATCTATTTTCAAGATTTTTAATTTAAATGGGTAAGGGAGGGGGAAAGGAGTGGAGGGAAGAAGTTAACGAAGGACAGGGCAAAATGAGTGCAGAGGAGTAACGTAGTAACGTTTCCATAGCAAATGACAGGATCAGGAGAAGGAATTATATTTTTGAATTTAAGGTAAAATTTAATGCAAGAGGAGTACTGGAATCTGACTTAGCACAAGTACCTTGTGATTATCACCTTTGTTTCACTTTGACAGAAGACTGCAACAGTAAATACTGTAATTGTCTGCCTGGCCTTTCCGTCAAGATCAAGCACTGGAATTTTAACAATAAGACCTTTATTCAAGGCTCCAGAGATACCTGGGATAGTGATGAATGAGCGTGTATGCCTTCACAGCAGAGTTCTGTGTATGCGAGGGTGCTAGCTTGAGTGCCAGAAAGAGGATAGCTGTTAATAGTTCACTTGAGCTAATTAGCCCTGGTTCTTTCTTTTAGCTTATGAAGGCATTGTGTGATGTAGACAATCTCGTGATGCCACAACATCATTTATAACACAGTGCCCCGACAGCACTCATCATTTCAACAGCCCACCTGACATCTGGAGAAAACTCCTCTGTATCCTTTCGTAATAACAGGATGTAATCCTCATCCTCTCCAAAATATTTGTCAGATAGCTGCTCTTTGTCTAATATGATCCATGTGCTGTCAGACTGCTTCCTATTTTTTCCCTTCACCGGGTCTCCCTAATAAGGCTTTACAAATCAAACCCAGGCAGTGCATCCAACGGTGTTAGTGAAACAGCGGTACGGAGAAGACTAGCCTTGACACGGGACAACTGCAGCGAGGGAGCTGCTCCGGTGCAGGAACAAACTGGTGCTGTCGATGCAGTCTAAGTGACTGCAGCTCTTACACTGACAGGTCTTACGTGCTTTGCTCTTCGTGAGTGCTTTTCTTCATGCAATTCTCTCTCTCACGTACTCTATACACACCGTGATTTTTAAGCTGTAATGCTAAATACAGAACGTTACTTCAGCCAATGTTGAAATTTATTTAGCCGTGATTGAGGAAGGTGTTTTTCACTTACTTTCACTGCTTGAGAAAGCTACCTGGAGCCTGTCTGTTTAAAACACCTCACAAAGGTGGGTAGCTGCATTTCATAAAAATCCCAGGGAGGTTTCCTGCAGAACTCGCCCAGGATTACAGAGATAACATGCTTGAAGAGAAATCAAACCCATGTTTAGGCGTTCCTCTTCCAGAGCTTCATCTACTCAATCATGGTTCCCAAACCTTTTAGATATGATTCCCACAATCCTCCTGATGAAGCAGTCCACTTCAAAATGCAATCATCTTATATAACAGGACGTATTACTCTTCACTAGGAATATCGTATTCCAGAACTTACAGATTGCTTTTTGCTCCTTCAGATGTGTTTGGTGTGAAGGGACGTTGGAAGTCTCTCTTTCCAAGCCAGGAGAACTGTACTTGCCTAATCATATTGTCAAGTATAGCAAGTTCCCTGCCCCGGGATGAGGGTTCTGTTTATAAATAAAAGGGATTTATTTTCCAGCCCCAGTTAAGTATATTAACGTAAATGCTGCTGTTATACTTGTGCCCTGTAGACATGACTAGTTCTCTAGGGAGAGCGAGAGAGAGAAAGGCGCATATAATAATTTGTTTTTCACTAATGACAGCAATAGATTCGCCTTGATCTGCTTAACGGTATTCATTTCCTGCTAATAAGTCACTATATTTAAGTTTATTCCAGGAGTTTATATAGATCTCAAGCTGCTCAGATTTGATTAGCAAGATGTCTCAAATATGATCCTGCAAATGGATCAGTCTGTATTTGGGTGATTTTCAGGCTCCTCTAGGTTAAATTTTATTAAAATGATAACTCCGTGCTAAATGCATTTAAGCAAAAGCTCGAAGTCTTGCCTGCGTTTGAAAAGGTACTGCGAAACAGAAAGCTAGTTCGCGTTTTTCTTTCTGGGGCTGTCTGGGTAACTGTAAATTTTCAGAGCAGCACAGCCTGCTCTGATTTACTTCACCTGCCAGAGGCTGCAAGGGGGTTTTACAATTGCCGGGGACTGCCAGAACAGGGGCTCGTGTGAGCGCCCAGGAGCCCTCTTCCCTCCACCGCCTTCAGCCCGCACGTTCGGGCTGAAGAATATACTTTATTCCACCTCTTGGCATCTGCAGGTTGAGCCCGCCGGAGGAAAATAAAGCCGGGGCCGGTACCGGAGCGGCGCAGCTGCGGCGGGTGAAGGCGGTTCGAATTCAAACCCTGACGGGCGAGCGTGGTTCCTCCGCAGGGCCTGCCCCGCCGGCGGAGGGGAGAGGACTGGTGTTGGTGCAGGGGTGTTTCTGGAAGGGGAGAGCGCTGCCCGGCGTGCGGTGAACCAGCAGGCAGCCTCCGTCCCGAGGAGGCGGCGGCGGGCGGGAGCGCGCACGTGCACGCGTCGTCTTCTAACATAGTTATCCGCGAGAGAAAGGAAAAATTCTCTTGTGTTCCTGAAAACGGTGCCGCAAAGAGGGAGGAGAACCCTCTTTGAGTGCGGAGATTTGGGTTGGGGAAGGTGTTGAGTGGAAGCTTTCTCCAGACGGGAGAGGAGATTTGTGTTTTGGAAGTGCTGGACAAAATGGCTGCTTGGAGGAAAGGCTGAAGGCCTTGCTGCCTTGATTTTATCCTTCCCTTTGGGGTTTGTTAGCCTCGCTGCCTGATTTTATCCTTCCCTTTGGGGTTAGTTAGCCTTATACCGACCAAGAGCTCAGCCAGAGCTCAGTTTGAGCAAAGCATGATGAGTATTGCATTGTCGTTTAATGAGAAGCGGGGTCAGCCTGGTTCATCATGGGCTTGTCTGAAAACAGTAAATATCAGCACTGTGAAAGGTAATGAAAGTGGCTTTTTTTCACAGAGGCCCTCTGCAGCAAAACAATAGTAGCTCTTCTCTGTCCTGCTGCTATTTATTGCCTGCCTTCGACTTCTCTTGTCCTTCTGTTAAATGTTTCTGTTTGTGTAACTGTGAAAATCCTGGTCAGCGTTACTAGTTTCTTAGGACTCTTGCCATAAAGTTACGTGCTTTTTATGTTAAAGACTTCATAGTTGTGTGATTGGGGGAAAGTTTATTTTCATTTTAAAATATGTCCTGCGTCCTGGTGGCTGCCAGGGATGGCTCCAATACTTAGTAGAAGTTGTTTTCTGGAACAGAAGGCAAAGCAATACCTAACACTTCATGTTAGTAATAGAGTAAAAACTAGCATGAAGCCCATGGGAAAGTTCAGGATATAATACTGAGGTAAAATACTTAGAAGAGGAACAAAAACCCTGTTCTGATCTTTCATAAGGAGATACCAGGGCTAATTAGGAAAGAAAGGGAATGGACAAATTAGAGATGGTTGCACAGACTGAGTAATTCATGTAACTTAAGTTATGGTAACGTTCCAGTTTATACTGGGGATATGTGATGATAATAGTAAAAACCTTACCAAAAAAAAAAAAAAGAATTGGCAATTTTTTTTTCTTTCTTTATATTTTTTTTTTCCCCCAGCTCATCTTTGCAATGCGGAGAGGAAAGATCGTTTTGAGCCAGAGAGGATGTAGGATGATGCTATTTGATAAGGTAAGACTCTCTTCATGCAGGAGAAAACAAATGAGTTTATGCCTTCCAGAGTCTAGAAATTAGATGGCATTTCATATTGCTTTTTTAAAACAGATGTGGTCTGCAATACCCAAGGAGAAATACTTTATTTGGCTTCAATTAAGAGAGCTTATTCTATTTTATGAAGGAATTGAGATATCAGATTTTGTAGTTACGAGGTTTATTTATGCACACTTAAAGTAATGTTTGCATGTTAATGCTATTTTGAGATTTTTGTGAACATGTCCTCAGCCACAGAAATGCTACGTGATGTCTGAAGAGTGGATCTCCTGTTAATTATAGTGAAGGGTATCTGAAGTAGTTCAAACTTGAAAATGGTGTACTAGAAAGGGTCTGCATTTTCGTGGGTGTTGGCAAGATTTAGCTTTCAGGCTTTGGGTTGATAACAACAGCAAGTCTTCAGTGCTAACTTTTACTTGTCGTCTTGCTTCAACTTAACAGAGATGTATTTTATCATTGCAAGGCTGGAAATTGTGGCTAAAATTGAGACGGTACTGAATGGACCACGTAATGACTGCAACTGATTCTGCTTGTCTTTTTCCTTAGAATTAGAAGGAATATAAAGTACAAACCAATACATTTACTGATTTTACCCAATTGTGTGCTATACAAGAAAACAAAAAAAAGAGTTAAATCTTCCCAAAAGATCATCTTTGTTCTTTTTAATATTGGAAATCGGCTTACTTTTCAGTTGCTCCTTTTTTTATCAAACATTGCAGAGTTCTGCTAGAAGGAGCAGAACTGCAATAATCTGTGTGAGTCTTGAAAGAACAGCCTTAGCTAATGTTGAAGCTGCGTTCTGTGTAGTAGTCTGTGGTGGGGAATCCTTTGGGCTGAAAATTGAAACTGCAGGTGTGTTGAAAATTGGGAGTTTGCATCTTGTAGCCTGGCTTGGATAAGTCAGTTGTGGACATTGGAAGCCTCATTACTGGCCTAGAAAACAAGTTGATAATGATGCAAAAATGGTAGAGATGCAGCATCCAAATGAAAATAATTAGCATATTTGCCTTGCTACTTAAGTCACTTATTCCCTAATCAGCTGTTCCGGAAGCTCCTTTTCCCATAGATGTATAAATTTACCCAAGGATTTTGGGTATTAGTATTAGCAGCGTTAATATTGTTGTTGATTAAGCTTGGACAGGACTTACGAATAGAGACTGGAAGTATGGCACAGAAAGTTGGAAAAATACTGAAAAAATGCAATACAAGGGAATGTTGCTGGCTATTTGGATCCAGTTGTAAACTTATGTGCGTGTCAGCTTTTTGTTTGCTTTGTATTCTCTTAGGAAAAAAATGCAGTGCTGCAATAATTATTTAAAAGCCTGGTTGTTTTTAAAAGTGCCTACCAACCTAAGTTCAGTTAAAACCACAGAACCGGAAGCCTGGGGTTAATCTTTGCCTCTCTTTCTGGCCTTTAGGAGTGAAGTAAATTGTGGTCAGGACTAGATACGAAATGCCAATGAATCCACATTTGGAAACAGATTTTAATGAGCAGCTGGTACTCAGTGTTGTTGGGACAGCTATGGGTAAACGTGCTGACGTGAAAGTCTAGTTACGTGGGTCTTAGTTTTGGTCCTGTTAGTGTTAATTTTGAAACATCGGTAGAGGAGGACAAACCCTTTACTTAGCTACCTCTATGGGAGTTTGAAAGCTTAGGTTTGATGTTTGTATTAATTTTAAGGCTCTGTTGCAAGCACAAATATTTCTTGCATAAAATATTCAGCATTGTCTATTAAATATTTTAGAACAACCATAAACTTTTATCAGTCACTTTAATTGACAGGCTCCTTTAGTTCTTTTTTGTTCTGAATAATTAAATCTTTCTACCTTCATAAAAAAAAAAAAAAAACCACCAAACCTCTCAAAACCTGTGAATGTTCTTACTATGTTCCGTCCCTCGGCAGTTGCCTGTCCTCAGAGTTTCCCTTTGCCTTATGGCCTCAAGAAAAAATTTCACTGACTGCTTTCCTGAAGTTTTTAGGTCTTGCAAGAACTCTCATCCCCCAGTGGTCCTTCTCCTGTAGGTATTTCGCACTTCAAACCGGTGAGACGGGAGTGCTCTTACTTTAGTGTTAGGCTTTAGTCTTTGCATAGTACCTACTGTTCTGTGAGAAGAATAATTAGCAGTAACGTTTGAAGTCACATGGATCCTGCATTCTCTGCAGGGGGTTAGCAAAGAATCAAACTCGTCTGCTTGGTGTAATGATTTGGGTTTTAGAAAATCTAAATAAAACACTGGTCTTGCAAGCAGATCTGTGAGCATTGTTCCTTGTGCCTCTGGAGTATTCCTATTGATTTCACTTGAGGATCCCAGGTCTACTCAAAGAACGAATGCCTTGATGTGCAGCTTACTGGTTGAGATGCAAACAAGTGGCATTTTGGTCCAGTCTTGCAGTTACCTTATGCATTGTATCAGATACATTGTCTTTTGGTTTTGTCTTATGTTTTCTGGTACAGCTGTTGAATAATGTAGTTGTGTTTCTGGTCCTTTCAGGATAAAAATTCTATGCTTAAGAGATAATAAATAACTAACCATATATTAAATTTCTAAGATACTTTGACATGTTGCCCAACATAGTAAGCTCAGTTCAGTATCTTCCTTCTAATTCCAGGTGCTTAAGAGGAAATGATATATTGCTGTCTTACTACTTGTTGAAGGCTTTGCTCCTTGTCAGGGTACTTGGTCTTGGTCAAGTTGTGAGACTTGGTTGTTTGCTTCAACCTGCAATGCTTTCTCGCTATGATTCTCCTTGAAGAGGAATTTTTAAATGGAGGCCCTGCTTTGAGGTAGGAAGTAATCCTTGATTATCCTATCAGAAGTGCAGCTCTGTAAATAATTACTAGATATAGAATAGTACAAAACAATGCTTATTTCACTAAGTACCATGAAATTTAAAGAATGCGTAATGGGAATGTGGGCTGTAATGAGTAAAAATGCAGCAGCAATGGAAGCCATGGTGACAATGATGAGAGGAATCTCGGAGAAGAAATCTATGATTTTGGCAGTGGCAGCAATAGTTCTGGAGAAAGACTGCAGCCTCTTGCACACTGGCACCCCAGATTGAGCGCAGGAGAGGAGCATCCTATTCTGGACCTGTTGTTAATGTGGAAGTAATGCTGAATGCCTAATGCAGAATTCAGGTTTGCTATGGCTTTGGCTGCTGTTTGAGACACACTGGCATACAGTTAGCACCAGTTACATCACTCTGGCTTGTCTAAACGTGAATTTGTTTTCCTTCATCTACTTAATAACCTCTCATGCTTTCTCAGAGAAATGGTCTTTAAAAAAAAAAAAAAGGCTACTTGTGGACACTTTAATAAAATGTAAGAATTAATAGTATTTGCAGTAACTTACCTCATTTGGGTCTATCTGAAACTGAAGCATGGTAAGCCTTGGGCTGGCCAAGAGGTATGATTTTGAATGATTGATATTGTGGATGATAAAGGGCCTTTTTTTTTTTTTTTTTCCTGGAGTTTTTTTTTCCACCCCCAATTCCAAACACATCTGAAGAAAGCCCAGGGTTCCTGAATTAGATTTTAGTGCTTATTCAGCAGTCCATGCTTGCTTTGTATAGTACAGGTGAAAAAAGCTTCTGCTGCTATAATATAAAATGTAATCTTGGTTTTGGTGTAAATAGATAATAGCAGCATAGTATTTAGTTCGGTGACTCAGTTCCTCAGCAAATAAACCTCTAGTCTCGATTCTATGCCTGGTAGCACTGAGAGATTGCGGCTGCAAAAAAATCCACTTGTACCTTACTCTCAACAGGTCATGACACTAAATCAGCCTTTCAAAAGTAATTAGGGATCTTCTCATTTTTATATGCGTGTGGTGACTTGGAACTGTTTGACTCCATTTGTCCCTGTCTGTTTATACCACAGTGGGCTGCTAAACATTTTGTCGTGTATTTTGTAAACACAGATAATCTGTGTCTGTAGTATTTAGCATTCTCTGTATGAAATTACATCAAATGTTCAAGTGTGGGGAATTTCCTTGTTTCTTTGTTGTTGTTTTTGGGGAGAGAGAAATTCTTCAGGGTGTTTTCTGTATGAGAGAGTCTACCTTGGTGAGATCCTGCCCTTTCTGCCTGCGGCTGTTTTTCCGGACTTAAAACAAACAAAATGGCAAAAAGAAAACCTTGTTTATTGTCTGTAATTAGGATCCCGGAAAATAACGGGGAATGAAGGAAAGCTATTAAAATAACCCACAAATGCAAATATAATTCAGTGCATGTCAACTATGTAGCAAATACTGTGTTATTGAGTCTTAGTTCAGATGCCATCCAAGGTCAGAAATACCCAAAGAGGTGGATAGACACTGCATAATGACAGACTTCTGGGACAACAGTAATTAAACAACTTCAGTTATTCTTGTTTCATTATGCAAACAGTATTATCCAGCTCATTTTTTCAGATGTATTGGGTAACTCGGACCCTTTTGATATAGAGTTGTTTCCTGTAGATTCAGGAAAGAGTTTTCACTTAAGCAGTGTTTCTTTAAGACTTGGATTTCCTTCTTCCCTTTCCTGCTCTAGTTCTTGTATTGTCTTTATTCCTGTGGTGTCTAAGTGAGTGCAAGCTTGGAGTAAAATCTTGACCCTGTTCAAGTTGATGAGAGTTTTGTCATTGGCTGAAAAAAAGATAGGATTTAACGTTTAATGATTATTAGAGCATCAGACTCGATTCCTGTTGAGAAGAATGCTTCTTATCCCTGCTGGTTCCAATGTCAGTGACCTTCCTTCCTGTCCTCAAAATCCCATCATCCACAAAAATAAGTACATAAATACATTAGTTGAGGGAAGTTGGGAAATAAATGCATCCTCTAGTGGATCTCGAAGTGTTTGTCTTTCCTTATCAGCCCCATAATGATAGTGCAGCGATGGCAGCTTAATGATAGCAGCCCCAATGACGCCATTCAGTGCCAAAGAGGTGAAGATTGCACATTTTATTTTGGAAAATAATTATGCAGCTAATTACAGCACTTGACTTTCGTCCTTCCCTTCCCTGTGTTCTTGGGGAGGCTGGTTTGCTCAGCTTGCAAAAGACTGCGTCAGTTATTCTAAAGGTCAAAAGACTCTTGTATTATGATTTGTAATTGCTAGTAATAGTGAATAAAATAAACACAGCATCATTTTGGATCATTTAACTCATTGCTTAACTTCTGTGTTACTAACACTATTCTGTTGTGTGACTGTTAGTACATACTTATCCAAGTGGTTGAAAGAGGAGAAATAAACCAGAAGTTGAGATCTGAACTCTTCTGTAATTCTTCTGAGAAATTTTGAATCTGAATTCAAAATGTAGTGATCAGACCTAATGATGCAGAGCATGTCTTAGATATCTTAGGACCATTTTTTAAAAAGTATGCAACTGTCTACTAAGGGCACAATTGAATTTCAGAGCAAAGCAACTGCAATAGTATTTCAAAAGTACCATAGCTGAGGAATCTTAGTAGATTTTGACTCTGTATGGCTTTGAGATCTCAACTGGCTTGCTAAGAATTAAGAGTATGCTTGTATTTAAGTAAGCAAGCCATAATACATGTTTTGTACAGCTTTTTTCTTCTTTTTTCTGCTCCTCCTCCCATAAACCCTGCATGACAGCTATGGAGATGGGTGCCCCCCTCCCCATTTACTTACACCGTTGTTCTTGGAGAACTCGAGGCCAAATACAATTTTCATCCTTTATCCTCTGGTCAACTATTCAATCCCAGGTTGTATAATTACTCTGGCTTCAGAATGCAGCATGTTCCCTCACACTTCAGGTCAGCTGTAAGTCTTGATTCAGTCTGATTCATTTCAATTTGCATAATCTCCTCAGCCCTCTATATTTCATTTAGACACCAAAGATTTAGTTTAGTTACAGTCCTGTGTCATTTATCATTTACTTGTCTTCTTTCAGAGTTTGATTTAATCCCTTTGGTTTACTTTAAAAGACTGATTTCTTATCCGCACAGTGCTTTATTCCATTGTGATTTTCAAGCCTTTGTATTTTCTATCTGAATCTTCCTTATTGTGATATTTATTTTATACCTAGAGATAAACCCGCCTTCATCTATGATCTTAAAGAAAGTCATAAATTTAACAAGCAGTGTCTAGGCCAGAAACCTGTACAGGGACATTTGTGTACTGATGAGGTTTTTGCCGGTGCTTTTTCTGACAATTGCCATGCTAATGTTTCATTGTAGGTAGTCACTATGAACTTGTTTGGAATCCAGGATTTATGTCTGATCCTGTCACTGAGTAGCTACATGACCAGAGGCATGCAGTTCACTTTTGTCTCTTATGCTTTGTCTAATTTTTTTTGAAGATACTTGCTTTTTGAGCGTAGCACACTGCAGTTGTACATTTAGTTCACAGCATGCAGCAAAGTTATACCTAACTATCTGATAATGCCAAAACGCTTGAACAAATGGTGGCTTATAGCATTTGCACAAGATACTTTTCTCTGGGTAAATTTTCTGGATCTGGTTTTCTTTACTATTGCCTGGCAAATATAACAAACTATCTTACTAAGAATTTTCTTTTTAATGGGAAAATGTATGTATGTTACTGATTTGTAGAAGTTTTTTCCTAATAATATGAACCTTCCCCTTAAGCACTTTACCTTAGCTGAGCAAGGTTTTCTTTGTACTTTTTTGTCTTTAAAAAAAATATTCCGGGGCAAGAAGAGCAATATTAGAGAAACAATGGTCCCAATTCATTCCTCCCTAATTAATGGATTTTTCTGTGCAATTTCTGATCTAAAATAAAAGTCTAACTACTGTACTGTACCTTGCATCTACCAGTTGAAGAACATGACGGATCAGATGAGATCATTAATAAAGGTCTACCTTTGTCAGCAGTCCCACTTCTGACAGTGTCTAATACTTGATGGTAAGGAAAAATAATATGAGACTAGGACAAATACAGAATAGTGAGTGATCCTTTTCCTGAAACTTCTCCCCAGCTTCTGTGAAATAGCGGTTCAGAAACTTCAGGAGGTGAAGGTGGCATCTAGACAATTGTGTGTTTATTACCTTGCAGTTGATGCTGCGAGTGAATCTGTCCTTTAGGAATTTGCCCAATCTCTTTTTAAATCCCATACTGTCTTCTATTTATTTTTAAATTGCTGTTTGGTAATTTCTCTGCATGGCTCAAATATTTGCAAGGCTACATTAAAAATCATGGAAATTATCTGCTTTATGGTCTTCGGAGGTTTGTGATTCAAATCCTTTTTTTGCAGTTATGGGGACTGAAAGCATCCTCTTTTCTATCTCCTATTCAAAGAACTCTGCAGCTTGGGCTTTAATAATATATTAAGTCACATGGCAATGGAATCACAAGAGATTCAGTAACACTAAAGAAGAAGAAAAAAGGAAAAAAGAGTACCTTTATAGCACTCCTGTATAAGTCTATTGTAAATCACAGCGCCAAAAATGCCTACCATGTTCTTAAAACAACTAGTAGACTGCCTCTCCTTGTGACAGCTCAATCTCATGCTATCTCTTATGTATCCATGGTAAATATTTGTATTGTAAAACAGTATTTTATTGGAGGAAAAGAAGCCTGGCTGGTTTGGCGTGGGGAATTGAGGGTAGCTTATTTAAGTCTTCAAAAATGTAAAAGGCTTCTGCAGTAAGGGAGGGAAGAGTCCATTTTCCATGCCTATAAGCAATCAGACCAGAAGTATTGGGTCTGAACTACCTCAAGAGAGGTCAGAAGCAGCGCTGTATCTGTAAGACTAGCTAAATACCAGACTGGCTGGAGCGTACTGTAATTATACACACATGATGCGCATACACATTTTTCATATGGTTTTAAGTGGAAAACAGTCGACTGGAGGAGGGGAAGGTGTTGTCTCTTTAAGATCACTAGTCAAGCAGGCAAGTTTATAACGTTTTGTTGCTAATAATTCAGTGTTTCCTAGCGTACATGACGACTGATGCTTTCCATTTTGAACTGACAAAGCAACTTGTTTTTGCAGACTGTCTTAGGCTGGTGAGCATTTATAGGTGTGAATGTTTCAAAAGCAGACTTCTGCTTTGTCTTTGTTGCCATATACAAGTGCCCTGTAAGAAGTTGACAGTGTAGTTACAATTTCTTTAGGATAATTGGTATAGCATGCTTAGACTGTCAGATACTAGCCTGCTTTATCTTTGACAGTGTTTTTCAGTTTCTGCTGTCAACATATCAGTTGTGTTCCTTGGTATGGATGGATTGAGCAATTTTGCAGGCACAGAATGCTGTTTTCTCTAGTGCCTTTTGATACCGTGTTTTTTCAGGCTACTTCATCTTATTGGGTTGGGATTCAGGTGGAAAGCTGTTGGTAACAGTTCATCCATTTCATAGTGCTAATATGTATCTAGATAATGGCACTGCTGTGGGCATCACCAAATGTAACTAGCTGGGGGAAAGTGTTCTTGTTCAGTCACTGAGGCGGTGGTATTGTATTCTTGACTTCTCTATGTGAGTTTTCATGTATTGGAATTACTACATTGACAAGGTACTATGCGTAGGAACGAAGCTGGTGATGCATAGTACACCCACAGGCAAGACTCCTATACAAAGAAGTGGGATGGTGTAAGTGTTGCTGTGTTTACTCTGGGGGCCTCTCTTATCGCAAGTGATGACAGCTCTTCATAATCCTGACCAGAGTAGCTAAATCCTCATGAAAATGAGATGAAACTGAGATCCTTCCCTTTGTGGAGGAAGAGTACAAAGCCCGTTTGCTTCCAAATACTATTTGTTTTATAAAAATCTAGTTCCTTTATTACCAGAGTAGTGTGTAGCTGTTTTGCTGGTCCTTTGCTGAGGATGAATTTCGGAATGACTAACTGCAAAGGAAATGTGTGTGTCGGAACACTCTCTAATTCAAACCTGTTTCATGATTATTTTGGACAGCCACGCTGGGAATTTTTCTGAAGTCTGTTCTTTAGTTTATCTAATTCCCATAGGAGGAAGATGAATATTGGGTAGTGTTGAAAAGATCAATTCATTCTTCCCAGTGAACTTATGTTAAAGCATCTTGCTTAAGAGAATAAGTGAGGTGTCATAACCTGAACCCATACAGAATGTGGCCAGAATGTTAATGATCTAGCATTGTTTTTCACTTGTGTTGTATGAACACAAAGCATGTATTAGCTTTCAGATTCCACTGGCTCTACCATAAAAATGAAATCTAACACTCTTAAGTCTAACTTTCCAAGTGCTAACCTTGTTAACTGGCCTACTGCTTTACCTACTGCTGAGTCATAGATGTGGATAAAGGAGATAAACTCATCCATTTCATGTTTGTCACTGAGAGGCATCTAAGCTCACCACTGCCTGGGAAAAAGGGTGTGTTTCTCTGTGCCTGTGGAATGCAGCCTTGGAAATAATTTGTAACACACGACTGCCTTTTGTCAGTTGGTCTGACAAAAGGCAAAACTGTTCTGTGTGCTTCTGCAC
The DNA here is from genome assembly GCF_026419915.1 of Harpia harpyja. NCBI lineage: Eukaryota > Metazoa > Chordata > Aves > Accipitriformes > Accipitridae > Harpia > Harpia harpyja. Next base: position 43,028,845 of record NC_068952.1, read on the forward strand.
ATTGTTTAGAAACATTTCTTTGTTACAGTTTAAGAAATTAAAGAGTTTAAATGGCAGAAGTTGTAGGTCGTTCCTGAAACTCCTGCAAGTAGAGTTTTGAGTATTGCTCAAATGCGCCATTTTTAATGGGTTAAAACTGCTATTAACAGCTTCATCCAAGTTCTTTCGCATGGCAAATTTTGTCCAGCTCAGACTTTATTTTTTTATTTAATTTACAATTATCTGGTGAAAGTCTGCACTAGCATTCCATCTAGACTCTATTTAATATGCACCAGAATTATTGTATTTGATATATATCAATTTTAAATCTGTTTCAACACAACCTTGAATGCCTTTCTGGCAGTATATCACTTCATCAGTCTAGCTTAACTAGAGCTGCTTTTTCATTTTTTATTGCCCCCATAAAATCTAGGAATGGAACACTTCGATTTTTCTAGCAGTAATTTTTATTACTTTTAGCCTTTTTTTTAAGTACTTGTCAGTGAGATACAGTACTTTGTACAGAGTATATTTTTCAGCTATGCATTATATTTTTATTTCAATTTATTTTAGACAGAATGTATAGCATACATCTAAATAATACCTACGGTAGTTCAAATGAGTGTATTATGAATGTAATTAGAATGGATATAAACTCGGTTCATCCACCAGGATTGGTGTATTTCAGTTGCCTGCCTCTAGTCATAGTCACTTTCAAGTAAGGCTTGAAAGGATAACTCATGTTGTAGTTTTAATGCTGCACATAAAATCATATTGCAACACAGGAGGGGAAAATGAATTTATTGCAATTTTTATGTTTTTATTTTAATTTTTAGGTTTTTCTAGATTTTTCCCTGGAGTGTGTTATTGCACTGCTTCTTATTTTTTCCCCCTAAGAAAATAGAAATTGCCATATTAGATCAGACTAGTGATCTGTCTAGCCAGAGAGTCTGTCTTAATAGGAATGTGCGCCAAGTGCATTAAAGAGGAATGTAAAGGCCTACAATAGGCCTCTGCAGAAACAGTTGTTGAAAAAAAAGTCCCTGATGGAAAAGTCTGTTCTGCTCACCATTAATTCAACATTACTCTGAGCTCCAAAGTATTTGAGTTCCTGTCCTTTTGTCTAAAAAAAATATAGTTTTGTTTGCTGCTCCCTTCTGCGCTGTGTCTGATCACAGTAGCTGCAAGGAATAGGACATGTAGCATAGTCTGTCTTTTGTTCTGTCACTGTTCTAGATGTCTTGTGGGCACATTATTTCATCCTTCTGAGCCTTGGTTGTTTCTTTTATAAAATCGGGTAAACAATACAGATTATCTTTCTGTGAAAAGGTTTTGAGACCTATACGTGAAAAATGCTGCGGAAGTTCTAGTAGTGCTGTTACGCTTAAGATACAGTTACATTTTTAGCACAATTCAGATACTATATGTATTTGTGTGTTTCTGTGAAGTTCTTTGTCTTAGTCTGATGATGTCATGATACGTTCTACGGCCAACTGGTGTACACTCTGAGGAAAATTTTTTCATTAGTGGAAGTTCTCATTTCCTGAAAGTTTAGGAGGGAGGAGTACAAAGGAAAGAAGAAAAAGATTTTGCTCTTCAGTCAGTTGAAATCGTATACGTAGCAGTTAGTGTTCATTTTAGAACATGCTTTTGTGCTGTTTACATTAATAATGCTAAGCAAGAACCTATGTAACCTGAGTTTAACGTTTCCATAAGAAAAGAAAACTGTGACCACGTATGTCTAAACAGCGTTCCTCAACTGTATAATAAGTGTCCCCTCGTTATTCTCATTCTGTTTAACGAATATGAATAATACATTTTAAATAATACCTATAATAATTGAACGTGAGGGAAGAACAGGAACGCTTTTCTAATTAGGGCTTTTGAATGACATTGGAAAAGGGTTCTGGATTAAATCATCTTTCCTTGCTCTGGGTTGAATTAGCATAGGTTTAATGCCAGTGATAATTTTATGCAATTGTGAGATCAGTAGTTTAATGCATCTGGCAGTGAGACAGGGATTTTCTTTCTCTGACAGCACTGAATAAACCCCTGTAATCCTTTTCTTTTAGCTCTTACACCCATCCAGACTTCAGCTTAATGAAAGGCCAAAGAAATCAGGAGTCTGCTGAGCATCTATGCCTCAAGCACAGGCAGAATGAGATGCTATCTTAGCATTTTTTGTGGTTCAGAATCATTAAAAAGACTAATGGCTGGATTGGAGGGCTAAGTTTACATTTCCACCTCCTGTGTATTGCAGAAGGCTCCCATCATTGTAAAGCGTATATATTGACTTAGTACTCTAACAGCCTGCTACAGCAAAATTGAAAATAAAACAAGATAATCTGGACCAGTTGTGATTTTGTCATTTTACTTCAAAATATATTCACATCACTACATTATAGCTGGACCGCAAACTAATGAACTCCAACACAGATGCCATTTAATTTTAAGGAGAACGGGATAGGATGTGTTAAAACAGCCTTTGAAGGGAAGTCATTTACAGTGTAAGTCCACAGGTTTTAGTGATTGTACAAAACCTAAGAACCGTGCAGTATAATTTTTGAGTACAGTTTTACTGGCATGATATTTGTTAGCTCTTTATATGCCTATAAAGCTAGGTGTACCTCTGTTGAGTGTCATAGAATCTGTATGTATCACGATGTCTGTATCAGTCAGTTTGTATGAAAGTCCAGATAAGGTATTACTGTTGGTTCGGGTCATGATCCAATTTAATAACAGTAGAGAAGAACCCACTATCTGGGTTTGGTGAAGTCTAAATTTGGCTTGGAACCTAATGAGTGTTGGACTAGATTCTAAATAAAGGGAGGACACAAAAGGACTTGCAATCTTGTGGAGTTCAGAACTCTGCATGTGTGCCACAGACTTTGTTTTAAACCAGAATGTGCTCAGTTCTGCCATAGTTCCCAGCCCAAATGAATTCAGCGTTGTCTTCACTTTGCAAAGGTGAGCATGGACATAATGGTGACCTTTCCACTTAGCTTCTCCTGAAATTATGAGGAATCGGGCAGGTAGGACAAGATTTTTTGCTTGTGTTTAGAAAGGTGTCTGTTCCTTCAAGAGCTTAGTGTTTTCACTATTGTAAAAAGACAACTCTCTTCTCATAAGGACAAAGCCAAGTAGTAATGTATACTTGACTTTGATTTTAGACCCCTTTGAGGAACATTTGCTCTGAAGGTCCAGTCTCAACTGAGTTATTAATCTAATGAAAAATTGCCCATAAGTGCCGTTTTCACATGATTGTCCAATATTTTCCCCGAATTATTGTCGTTGCTAATTGTATCAGTTTCTTTTCTGACCTTAAATTCTTGTCCTCAGAAGAGTCTCATGACAGCATGTTTCACAGCTCGCTTCTGTTTTATGAAAATGTATTACTTCTTATCTGGAAAGTTGAATAGAGATTTAATCTCATCCATGTCTTCTTGAGAGCCTAAACAGCTATCTTTTTCCTCCAAATTTAGCACTTGAATAACACCAAAACAAGCATTAGGGTAGCCTTGTACCTGAAGAGTAGTATGTTGGCTTTTTTAGTCTCAGTAACAACTGTGCTTACATTTCTACAGAAAATGTTAGACCTTTAACATCTGTGATTTTATATTGGGACTTTCGATATTGTACTTATCTTGACCATATAGACAAGTTTAATGCTATTGTCTTGATCTCTTAACGGTCAACTAATGTGATTTCACTGTAATCCTCGTAAGTTATAACCTAATGATAACACTGACCAAAACCAGAAAAAGGTATATCAGAAATGAGTCAGGTTTATTGAAGTTAATTCTAGAACTGTTTTTGTTAATAAATGGTGAATTTGAATCAGAGTGATTGGGGGGGGGGGGGGCAGTTTTGGGTAGGGATAGCTGTGAAGGTTTGTATGCAAATGGGGCTGAACACTTTATTTTCTGTTTGTTCTATAGAAAATGTGCTATGGTCCATGTCAAGAATAAACAGCTGCTGCTGAAAGTTCACATAACCAAAATACAGTGTGCAGTGGGCGTTAAGATTTGTAAAGCATAGTAAATGCATAACTAAGTCCATGAGATCAGAGTACCAAAATCCCAATCTTTACATAGTGAAGGCTCAGCTTGTTGGTGATATACTGTGAAGTAATAGTTAAACCTCAGTAGATTGATTCTAGTTCTTTTAATCTGAGTAAAAAGCAGGTAGAGTAATGGGAGCTTTCCAAAACTCAGAGGAAAGTTGTGAATGTATTCCTTTGTGAAGAGGGGTAGATAGAGACTTCAGATATGCACAATAAAGCTTGATCCCCCCAACTTTAAATAAAATACTGTATTTTAATAAAGCATTGAAGAATAAAGGCCGTTTGGGAGCTGCATTGAAGCTGTTGTTAGCTGCCAGCTCAGAAGAAGCACAGAAGACTTGCTTTGATTAATACATCAGACTTCAGACGTTTCTCATTGCTTGTTTAGCCTTATTCTTAAGTATCAAAAGAGCCTGTTCACACAAGAGTTTGTTTATTTACAAGGATTATGCTTGTTAACTGACAGTTTAAAAGGAATTAAATAGGCCTCCAACATTGATAGGCTAGCATTAAAGAGAGTATTAAATGCTGACCTTGGATTCAGTTAAAGGCCTTCTTTTCCCTTCCCTGCTATCTACTAGTCTGGAGAAGGGATGGAAGTTTAAATATGCCAGAGTTGATAATTGTTACACAATTAGATAGACGATTGAAATAAAATTTCCGCTGAAAATGAGTATAGATGTTTTAAGGGATGATTGTAGACCACTGCGATCCCAGGGAGACTTGCCACTGATGCTCATAGCATAGCAGCAGGATGAAAGCTCTTTTACGCAAGGTGTTTACATGAATCTCTTCTGGACTTTATATTCAGCACCCAAAAACATTGTCAGAAGCTCTTCCATTCACCTAAAAGAAGTGGAATGAGGGAAGACTTTAACAGGAAGGGTCTTTAAAATAGTCCTGGTAGAAAAACTTCCATGTGACAAGAAGAAAAAAAGTCTTATAAGGGATGTGACTGAGGTCACAGTGTAACATAAAATACGACACTGAGCAGGGCAAACCTGTGGAAGAACATTGTACCCAGGGGTTGCTAAGGGGAATAAAGACAGCTACTGTTAGCTGAGCACCTGTGAGAATTTGGCCTTGACAAGAGCAGCACAGGTCATAGAAAAGCAGCTAAAATGGAAACCGGGCTTTTTTAATATAAGAAAACAGTTAAAAATGTGTGGGCTACTCTTCTTCTGGTCGGTATTTTGGGTTTCTTTTTTGGTGGAACAGTTTTACAGGGCAAAAACTTTTGATACTGATGCACCTCAGAATATGTTAGTGTTATTTTTTCAGTGCAAAAGTTATGGAAATTCAAAACCTTCTGTTTCAAATGTGATATACTGTACCATATTTTAGTATAATAGGATTTATCATTATAAAGAAACGGGTATGTTTCCACAGGATTTTTTGATGCAAGTGGAAATACTTCTATATTTTGTCCAGCACTTTTTCAAGTTTCAACATTTTGTCCTGATTAGGATGAAAATACATTTTGACATGACCGTAAATGAAAATCATATTTGACCGTTACTTCCAACTATCTTCGTGTAGTACCTTCTTACTGCAATACAGCTGTGTGAAAAGGTCACATTGGAAACGTCTTCTATGATGAAACAATATGTGAACGAGAACTCCTCAGGGGAGCAGATGACATTAATGGGAAATGTAAAATGCTACATTAATATGCTGGAGTTTGGTGTGTGTGTGTGTGTTTCTTGTTGTGTTTTTTTTTAGGTATGAAAGACAGCAAAGTACCCCTTAAAGCAAGTTCTTGAATAAGTATGTTTTTAGCCTACAAAAAAAAAGGGGGAGAGGAGGGGAAATGTTAGCTGAAGATTAATAGGAAATTTTCATTAATTAAACACAAGTAAGACACATTTGCAAATCAGTGAGTACATTTGGAAATCTCAACTTTTGGTCTGTGTTCCTCTTGGCTACAAAGTAGTATCACAGTTCCACTACATTTTCTGTTCAGACAGGCCCTGCTTGCACATGTTGCATATTTGAGGAATAGCTTTATGATATTCCATGGTGTATTTTCAGATCTTAGTTTTATTTCCATGTAGTGAAAGGCTTCTCCCCCTGCCACCCAGTCTAAAACCTGTATTTTTCAAGACAAATCATTTACCATAGCAACAGATTTATTTTTTTTTTTTTAATAAAAAAGTAATGGGGTTCTGATAGTAGAAGGTAATATAAAGTAGTCTAGGAGAATTTGTATAAGGAGCATTGTGGTGCATTATTATTGTCATCATCTCCTACTTACATGACTGCTTTTTCGTACTGCTTTAGATGCCTTGAAGTTCCAGTCAGCAAAGAAAATTCTGTTGTGTTTGGCACTGTACCTATGTGGAGTATAATCTAAGGACAGTCTCACTTGGAAATGATGTCTGTGTTTTTCACATGCAAACAGCAAAATGGTCAGATGCTAAGTGGGAGGCCTCGAGATGGCCCAAATCTGGTAGTGACTGGTTCTCCACTTGCCTGTTCTGGGTTTTACAGGGAAGTCTGTTGATACAGATGAATTTATTTCCAAAAATATAATGACAGAATTGGATCAGCTCTCTTCCCTACTTGTTCTTGTTCACTCGTTACTTTGTCCTTAACCAATCAAATTCTCATCATATTTTTTTTGAATTAGCAAGATAAACTCAGTAAAGGCTGAGTGTCAGCCCTGGACTTTGACACACACATGTAGTGTTCTCATCCCTGTGCTGGGTTATATGGGAAGACATGGGCGTTGTTTGAAAATTTAGATGCATAACTATTCCAGTATTCTAGAAATTAAACCCAGTGGTATTTGCCAACTGCAATATTTTCATCGTATCTTCCACATGAAAAGATTATTCATTTATTTCCCCCAATTTGCAGCTCCAGGTGTTGTCTGACCTTGGCAAGTCTTTTATTGTTTCTCCATGTTTTCAGCTTTTCTGGATAGAGAAGAAAACACTGTATCCCGCAACAACCTAAAAATACAGAAACATTCTGAAAGCCTTTTAAAAGTAATAATTTCTCTTTTTTCCTAATTATGATGGTATAGTTTAGTATTTTTATGTGGGCTTGACTATAATATTTGGATGCACAGTGCTGACTGTTCTGTACTTAAATATTCAAATGATATTAATATCTATATGGCTAGGACTTGGGACACCTCATTTCTATTCCTGGTTCAACTGTTGTCGTGCTGTGTGACAGCACTCAAAACGACAGTCCTGTAGATAAAATGATGATAATGTTCACTTTCTTCATACTACGATCTGTAGATGAAAAGCTCAATGCTCAGTCACGTTACAGTAATCGTGACACTGAGCAAGAGTAAACGGAAATGTACTTGTGGGAGGTGGGTAGGATCTGTTTAGAACCTGGTGCAAACGCATAAACACAAAGTTGTCTTGTGTGCTGGACCATGGGGAGCCTTGATAGAGATGAGAAATTGTGCCAGATGTGAACCAAATTACAAGTTTGTTATGAAGACTTTTTTTTTCATTTTAAATTGCTTCACTGGTTTCCACTGCAGCATTGCAACTGCCAACTGGGATTAGTGAGCTTTGGAGTAGTTCTAAGGTGGGCTATGATACTGAATCCTACATTTTAAGAGCAATTAAGATGTTTATGATAATGGACTCTCTTCCCACTCGTATATCTTGAACTTTGTTTCCCATCTGTCAGTCTTGGGCGTATTGTCTATAATGTAAGGCATTATTAGACAGCCAAGGCCATTTTATCTGGGAAGGATTTTTCCTAGCGTATATGGAAAGAAAAGCCTGTAATGTTCTTAATCCTTCAAAAATGATGCATTCCTGAAGAAAGGGAGAAAAAAACCCTACCTGCCTCTGTGTGTGTATGTACGTACCTGCTTTTCTAGAGAGCTTTAAGTGGAAGGATTCTATGAAATCACATGCAATTCATATAGTACAACACTATCTAAATATTTATAAGTTGACAAGACTGACCTTTCTCACATTAAAAATGTCACCTTCTCAAGACGTAAAATAAGCCACTAACGAAAACTGCACTCTAACTGATTCTTGAGCAGAAAAATCCATCCTTTTAATCCTTCCATTGTATTTCCTTGCAACTGGTAAAGCACAGTCAGGGAAAATTACCACCATTTCAGGGGACTGTAATTTGTATAGTTATCACACAAGTATAAAACTGTTAAATTCCTTTCTTCCCCTGCTCCAGTATAGTACTTCAGGATCATTTTATTTGTTTTCCTCGCCCAGACTAGAAAGCAGTCCTGCACAGAGGGAGACGTGCAAGTCTGACAGAAGAAATGTATTCCAATTGTCAGGGTGTCAGCACAAGGCTGGGCAACCAGGGCGTAATTTTTAGCACTGTCACATAATTCCAGGATGATCCTGGGCAAGCCTTTCTCTACAGATTTGTTGATTGATAATATTGCAGTATACTACAATTCAATATATGGGAATTCATATACGAGATACAAAATGTCTAATGTTCTCTGGCTGAGCAAAGCAGAACAGAGCAAATAATGGCTAAATATTTCTTTGCTAGATAAAGAAAAGTTTTGGATTTCTTAGAGGACAGAAAAAAGGGAATGCTAGCTGAAAAAACGTAGCAGTTTGATTCATGCTGTCAAACCGCATTTAAACCCATCTGGTTTTTTTCTATTTTTTAAGGGGTTTTTTTAATCATTGTATTTAAATTTTCCCTGGAACAGATGCTTCCAAATAAAAAGTTTTGGTGGTTTTTTTTTTTTTTTATTTTGAAATTTGTAAATGAAACATTTTAGCAATTTTACGCACTTATCTTTATTTTTTTGGCTGACAAGACTTGCCCAAATTTCTCATTTGACAAGTATGAGAGACTTCAATCTTCACAAAACAGAGGTTTTGGCTTTTTTTTTTTTTAAAAAGTGCCTCTAATCAATAATTCTCAAATGTATTAACAGAGCTAATGGTGTTTCATGAATTAAACGCTAGTGCATTCTTCTGTCAAAAACTTGAATCCTGAAAGGTCATGAGCAGTAATAAGCCCCCAAATATGCTGCTTTTGTCCTTTACCCAGATATGTGCATGGTACGTTGCTCAAAGGACCATCCACATAACTTTTCCCTGGAGGAAATTCTAATACAGTATGACCTGGCTGGCAAGAAAGATTAAACTGATATTACTCAAGTTCTGCATGAGTTTGAAAAGACACTGTTAAACTCTACTACATTGAGCATTTTGGAATTGCTTAAAACTGGTTGATGTTCAGCATTCACTGACTGATAAAGAATGTAGTTCAGGTGACCAAACAGTGAGGTTGTCACCCAAATGATGGGGTTTCGGTTTCATTAAGTAGATGAAAAATATGTTTTCAGTAGTTTGTGATGAAAACAAAGATAAGTCTGGAGGAAGAAAAATTAAAAACGTGGGAACAGCTAATACAGGATGAACTGAAATGCCTTTACTGCTCTTTTTAATCTTCCTTAGAAACTGTTAGACCACATAGTATTTCTGCTAGCAAAAAACCCTGAACATCTGAAAGGCTTTTTCCCTATTTTTACTGTTCTTTTTATTTTCCTGACCTATTTCATCTTGTTTCTCATTTTTTTTCCCATATTCTGCTATATTCTTACTGAATCTATCAACGTGAGTTTTTACTCCAGATTTTTTCATGAACCTGTTTTAGCTTTGTATTGTGGAAGAATCTGGGTTTTGGGGGGATGTTTCTGCCTTTCAGAGCAAGAGAGAGAACCTGGGAAATTGCAATAGTCCTGTAAAACTCAAGAGGATGATGGAATCCAAATTATATTTTCTTCATTGTTAAGCAGTGATTTCTAAGTAATTACATGGCACCTTAGTGCTGATTCATGAGTACTGAACTTCTGAAAATGTGGTTCAAAATTTTTATTTTTCTCCTGAATTTTCCCTGCTGAGGCCTTCTGCAGGGTGTTACTTGATATCGTTATGTTCTTATCTAAATTTCAGAGCAAAATCTTATGTTAACCCCAAAATATTAGCTGAGATGGTTCATCTGGCTTCATAAACAATAGCAGTTTCCAAACCAAACCCCTGACTTCAAGTTTTCTAGTCACTGCTGGAAATCACAATGCCAGAATATAGCAAAGGCAGCTCCTCTTAAGGGATCATAACAGGATGACGAGTATTCAAGATTTTGATAAAGCTAATTCTGACTAGTTTGTTAATGCACATGAAGGATGTGAATCTGCTTTGGTTCCTGGGTTTTATATTTAGAACCTCAGGTCAAGCTGCAGATGTGTGTAATTTAGTCTAGAGAGAAATCTTAAATAGAGTCCCTTCTTTTAACCAAAAAGGCATGTCTTGTACAAGCCTAGAGCATTTGATTTGATTTCTCAGAATGTTAATCCACTGGTGGTGGGGAAAGGGGAGGAGGCTAGTACATATGTTTTAAATTCTCCTCTTGTTTTATCATATACTAAAATATTTGTTTTCTATACTACATGTGAAGAATACATACTAGCATGAGCAATCACTGCATTTTTGCTAATTCTAATGGTAGTAGACTCCCCAAATGTACATATTAATGAGATTTTAACTGTGCCTAGATGAATGGTCTAGATGTTTTCTGAACGAAGAAAACACCCCCCTTCCAGGAAAAAAAAAAATAAAAAAGCTCCTTGGCCTGGCACTGCACCGTTGCTTGCTGAGAAGTTCTTTGTCGATTAGTCATCTTTAATCTGTGTTTTGAAAGTAATAAGTTATTCTGTTGACTACATAATGTTAATGCTGAAACTCTTATAAATAAATTTCAACAAAAATTCTTCTTTTGCTCCTGCATAAGCTGAAGTGTTAATTTCAGTAAATCCTAGTCTTAGATGGTAAAAGCTTTCTTGGAGAGCTCTGTATGAATGCAGATGTTTTTCTGTCTCTCTAAATTATTATGCTAGCATCATATCACATAACTTGAATTATCACTTCTGTTTTCCTAATGCATTATTGCCAAAATGATGTCAACATGTGTTCATGAACTGCTTTGCTGTTTGTTTTCACATGGGGAAGTTTTTATTGCAGAGGGACATGCTTTACTACTTTGGGGTTATTGCTAGTTTAATAACAGTTTTTAAAAGCTAATTTTTATAGATAAGTTTCTCCAAGTCATTCCATTCTGAGTGTAATTGGTAGTGATGTCCCTATTCGGAGCTCTTAAAATACTCAAATAGCGGTCTTAAGCTATTGGGAGTATTGAGGGATATTTCACTGCAATTAGAATTCCCACTTATTTAAATTGGGACTATTGAACTGCTCTAGCACAAGGATTCTTGGCTTTAGTGGTGAAAGACAAATGCAAACACATAAAATGGGCTGAAGAGACAAAGTTAATGGAAATACAAAAACACTTTTAGGATTAAAACCAGAGATGTTTCTTTTATGCTGAGTCTTGTAGATTTGGACATGCAGCTTCTGCCACATGGCTTGACTTCTGTCTGATACCACACTATGGAACACACATACAAATAACCCTTTTATCTGGCAACTAGAAACTCTGACCTTTACATAACGAATTAGGAAGTGTGAAGACATTTGAAATCAGTGAAGCTAGTCTCTCAACTGAGAAGCAGAACTGTATACAGGGACTGGTGTGAAGCCCATCAGAACAGCTAGAGTTTTCCTGTTGACTTCAGCAGTCTTTCGGTTAGGCCCACGGTTAATTAATTAAGCTGGCTTTCAAACAGCTAGACATCTCCAGGCACCTTACAAGTTATTTTAAACTGTGAGTTGTCAGCACAGAGATGGATGGGATAGTTTGAATAACGTAAGTCTGTTGGCTCTGTAACAGTACAGTTGCAAGAAGTTGTCTGGCTAGCGTACCTGCTCGGGCAAGGACAGTTGTCATGAGTGTGATGTTTATATAGAATACTTTTGGGAAAATAGTGAGAAGCAAGATCTTTTTTTTTTTTTTTAATTTTAAATTTTTTTCCCCTTCTTCCTCATTAGGAACTCCTAGAGCATTTGTATTTTGTTAACTGCATTTAAAATCCATATTTCATGTTGTGCACATGACAGTCTCCCTCTCTAATGGTTGTTCTTTCTGGAGCCTTCAGATTTCAGTTCTGTTTAAGGTTGTTCATTGTATATGATGAACAATTTAGGCTTTTGGCTATTCTTGAGGGAGATAACTTCATCCAACAATAGTAGTAACTCTCCTATCTCTGCAGGCAAGAGCTGTAGCTCAACATCTGTCATTTACAGAGCAAATTTTAGTCTGTGAAAATACCAGTCATGGGACTAAACCAAGAGAAATCTTTGGCATTGCGTAGTACCAGAACTAGCTATTTTCATTTCTAGTCTACACTGTCAAGGACTTTACGTCTCTGTTGAAGAGAGGTGAAGCACCTTTATTGTTAGGATGGTCTCTGAGAAATGTGCAAATTTTTGTAGGACTGAATTCCAACTCCAGAAGCTACCTTCCGTGACAGTAAAGAAAGGGAAAGAAAATGTCATCTCCCAAGTATCATAAGTTCCTTTTTTTGACATCAGGTAGCACTGTGTAATACTCCCTGGCATGGATAAAACATTTTAATCTCATTTAATTTCAAATAATAAATTACTTGCATTTACTGTAAAAGATAAACAAGTTGCATCAGTAGATTGCAGGATTTGTAGTAAGCCGTTGTCTTTTCTCACTTTCACCTTAAGTCTCCCACCCTCATTTGCCTTTTTTTGTCAATTTGTTGCAACTCTTCTGGTGCCTGGACAGCCAGGCTCTTTTGTATGGGAAACTAAATTTTGTGTATGTGTCTTAATAGTTTCATAAGCAAACAAAGCTGATCCTTGCTTGTATGTTTTTTAGGTGGCCGTGGTGATACAGATAATTATAGAATGTTTATTATTTTAGACATATGATGCACTGTCCCGTAAGTTTGTATGTTAGACTGTTCTGGAAATTGTTGTGCCTGTAATGAAAAATACGTTAAACTTGATCTTAATTAGAATTATTTTTCTAAAGCAGCATGGAACCATTCGTGATGAGCCGTACTAGCTCTGGCTCTAAATGTTCAGAATGAACTTCTCTGAGACTTTGTCATTCTTGCCGCGTATTTGAACTAAACAGAGATCTTATTTTCTAGTCTTGGTATGATATAAAGGGTTTATCATTTCTACGGTGCTGCTTCTCTATGAAAATCTCATTATGCATTTCAAAAAGAATGCAAGCAGTATGATTTTCAGGAAGCGTGATTACATTTGGAGCTGAAAGGTAGCTGTCTTGCAACATTTGACCTTCCTAATAGGCTGGGCAGAACATGTAATGGATACTTATGCTTTAATGGTCTTGAAGGACTGAGTAAAGGTGATCTTTAAATAGGGATCCTATTTAGTGATTGTACCAAGGATGTATTTAGCATAGGCAAATTTATAATGGGGAACCAGTGCCTCTCCCCCTGTATAAAGATTTCTAATAAAAAAGGAGTACTGAAATATATGGTGTGACAGATGCTGGGTTTTGCCAGAGTGGCTATACAGGGCAGTCCAGGCCCATGAGGATGAGCACCTGAGGTTTGAACCAAAAACCCTGATGAAATCAAAGGGCATCTGACTACCAAAAGTAAAGATGGGGTGGGAGGTGGGGATCAGGCCTCAGCATATCAAATCTTTGTCACTTCATCCTTGCCTCTAGAAGCTTATAGTGTGAACAAAGCCACGCTTAATGTTTATTTGTGTCCATTATTTCAATAATATTTTCAGAGCTGATATCTGTATTTAAGTTGTCAGTGTTAAAGTACATAGTTAGGATTATCTGTTCATTGCAAGAGAAATACATCACAAGTTATAATGCATTTTAGAAGAAGAAGAAAAAAAAAAACCAAACCAAACTAATATTTTTGGTTCCTTTATATCTAGAACTCTAGATTCACGGTTTTATTCAGTCTAGTGAGGTTTTCTTTTCGGAATTTTTACTGTGTTAGGCATTTTGTTCTTTAGAGAACATATGTATGTACTTGTGTGCAAATACTAATATTGCAATTATCAAAGCTTAAATAGATTCATTAGGTGAATGAATTCACCCTTGATTACTGGACTCAGCAAGTAAATATCTCAGGTGAGGGACATCTCAGCTATCTTTAAAGGTAGGAATTTGACTGTGGCAAGAGGGTGGTGCAGGGATGTGATGGCAATACCCAAGTCCTCTCTGATATATAACAGTCCTTTCTGTCATAACTCATGTGATTTCCAGCAAGTTGCTTAATGTGTGTAAGTGATATTTTTAATGGCTGATATTTGTCACTGTGAGACTAATTTTCCTAGGCTCCTTTAATAGGCAGTGGGGAATGCTGTTAACTGCATTGAGCACTTAGATTGTAAAGGGAAACTAAGGAGATGATCTTAACAGGGCTAATGTTAGCCTTTGTGAAATCCACTTGTATTTGTGTGCAGAAAGGTAGTTATAGGACTATTCTGCTTCATATGGATCTAGTGAGAGTTGTCGCATCTCTGTAGTATGATGAAACGGAAGGCCAGGGGCGTCACAAATGTTATATGTAAAAGCTCTACGCTAAGTAGTCCTCAGTACGCTCCGACCGTGTAAATAACTGTAAGCTAAATGAGTTGGTGTTCATTTTTATTACCTTTACTACTGAAGCATTGAACATTGTCCAGTATAATTTAAAACCTTTCTGGAATGTTAACAGCCTGCAACAATCAGAGGCTGGAGCTTTACTAATATCAGCAAACCTTCCGCACGTGGGAAGTACAAGTACTTGGAGATGTATTGTATGCCGTATGACAGAGAGACTACTTGACATGTTTTTTATTTTTAAAATGTCACTAGCTGAAAATTAATCAGACCTGTAATGCATGTTTCAATTCATTTATATTGCTGTTGGAAGCAATACCTCAAGAGCCTTAGACAGATGTGTGAATGCTGTAAGCAGGCAGTGTTCTCAATGGATTAGAAAATGCTTCAGAACACCACCCCCACCTCTCCCAATTCCTCTTTGCCTTTGCCTGCATGACCTTTTGGTACAAACTGAAGGTTTTAACATGAGGAAAGAAAAAAACCCCACCGTACCTGAACTCATGCATTCTGCTACACTCTGGACCTCCACTAGCTTAGCAACGTTTGGAGTTTTTCCTGTGAACACTGCTAGTGACCTGTACCTATTTGTGTAGCCTGTGTGACCTCTTGTGCAGCTCTACCTTAAGTAGATATGGAGTGTAATTGAGTTTTCTGCCTAGTGAAATCCTTAGATGGTCCCATCTGTTAATAGTGCATAATACTAGGAATTGCCATTTGCTGAAGCCCTAGAGTTCATACTTGTCAGAACTCTAAGCGTAGCGGCTGAATTGGGCAAGATCATACACAGTGCAAGATTGCAGCAAATCGCTCATTTGGACCCTTTCCAGCACCGCGGGGTCAGTCTGCACATGATTTCCCTGTGCTTCTCAAAGGTGAGGGTGGAGGAATAGCTCCCCTCCTGGAGATTGTGTTTTTTAAATCATCAAGAAGTCATATGTGTGTGCTTTAATTTGTAGCCTTGCTTAAATTATCTGGAGTCCTTCAAAAGGAAAAAAAAAATCAATTTGACTTTGGCAGCTGTCTCTACAATGCCTGCCAATCACCATAGTATCTTGGCTATTTTTAAGTCTCCTGAAATCAGTCTGCATTAAGGCAATAGCTGTGCTTGGATTTAAGCCCAGGACTCTATCAATATAAAATGATTTGTTGCAAGTTTAAAGATGCTTCATCCCTATTCTCTCTCTTTTCATTTACATTTTAAGCTTTCATCAAAATGTGGATCAACAGTACTAATAGAGCCTTTTTCTCTATCCTGCTTCATGTTTCTACAAAGAATACCTGAGACTGTATGTTCTTAACCTCTGTCTGATGTGAGGGTCTTTTTCCTTCTGTTCGAATAAGAAGGAACAATTTGTTCACTGAAGGAACCTGCTGTGATTCTTGCCAACCTTGTACCATTTGAATGTTTCCCAGTAAAGTTCTGAGGGACATGAAATATGTGTATAAGAGTGTGATTGGGAGCAAAAAGGAGATGATCCTTCATGCAATAGTTAGTGGAAATAACCATTAAATAAGAGATTTTGTTTTCCCAGATTTAAGACCCAAGTTTTCAAAGTGCTAAGAGTGTTAGACTGACCCTTCTTGGTCCTATTGACAGACCAGCTCTAGTTGTCTTTAGGACACTGGCCTGTTACCTGTAGTTGGGATGATGTTTGTGTTTCAGGATTTTCCATAATCTGGTAGGAGTCATGCTTACAAGGAGAATAGTTGGTTTTTCCCCAGTAATCAAGTTTCTCATCACTAATCTTGCCATTCACTTCTGTCGTTTCAAACTTGCATGCAATCATTGTGTCCATCTACACGGACTTTGTTGTTCCATGAGATTTTGCCCAGGGGAAACCTGTACCCGGTGTTACAGTCTATGCTATGGAGAACTGTGGACAATTAAGTACTCTATATCACTTTGTTGTGATTGAGTAGAATAGTGTTGTTAGATTCAAGCTTGTTTAAATAATAATAAAAAAATCAAGATAATGTTCATTGCTTCAGCTTCTCTTTAATAGAAGCATAATTTCCTTGTATGTTTTTTCCCAGATTTCAAGGGATTTCTGCAGCAGCTACCATCACACAGAAGAAAGAAGGCGTTTGTATTCTGTGACATAAAGCCAATGATTCTGTCAATCTCTGTGGTGTAATCTTTATATGCTATTAGAAAGTATTAGCTCTCTTTTCTCACAGCTCTCAAAGCAATGTTGTTGTGAGAACTGTTAACAGAAAAGGGTATTCAATTAAATACAGGCCATCCCTTTAACAATCTAAAAGTATTTTCATATTTTCATAACTAAAATTTTGGTTTATTTGTAGATAGTGGCAATGTCGCACATGAATGTGGGTGATTCAAAAGAAACCTTTCTCCTTAATACCCCTCCTACCCTAGATTTCTTGCCTGTCCTGTCTCAATATATGCACTAGATATTATATAAGTAAAAATTCTTGTTTGTTGTTCAGCTCTTTTTTGCCTTCAAGGCATGTTGCAGTAGCGGTAATGCCTCTGGAAAAAAAAGTTAATTCTTATTCATTATTTAATTCTTTAAAGTTTCATAATTTCACAAGATGCCTAATTTGTTTAATTTCTGTACTTTTTGCATGAAAACCTCTTCAGGCTGTATCACTATTTTCACTTGTGACTTAGCATTTTGAGCTCTTCAGTTTATCAGCAGTATAAGGAAAATCTTCCTGGAGACTTTCCATCAAACCCATTTGTTGATGAAGGAGGGAACATCTTTTCTAATGCTTTAAAACGGGAGCCATAAATTTTGAAGTGAACTTCCAGTGCCCCTATTAATAGATAAGTAATTTTTTTAGCATCACCCTGACCCGAGTAGGTAAAAGGGGACATATTGGGAAGGTGAATGCTGTGAATGGGGAGGTTGGCATGATTTAAAGAAAGTGTTTTTGCTTTGCTCCTTGATACTTTGTGTGTGGGAGTGAGAAAAAGAGTCATTAAACCTCTGTGGTTTGGGTAGAACTGAGTAGCTGGGTACACTGGCTAGCTAGAAAAGGAGGTTACTAGTTCCTTGTCTGTCAGTTCTGGAACTTGAGTTGCAGTAGTTCTGGATTGCCTTTCTGTGGTGAGCTTTGTGAAGCTGAAGCTGGCACAGCTGGTGCATGAATCTGCTACTTAATAGTGTCATTTGGTGCAGAAGATGATGTGTGTGGTGCCTCTGCTATCCTGTGAACTCTTTCTTTGGTGCCACAGTACCACGGTGTTTCTCTAAGCTGAAAATACCAATCTTCCAAAAGCCTAAGGCTTGCTCCAAAGCCAAGACGTTTCTTTGGAATTTGTAGAAGAATGTAATACGTTCTTTCGAGAGAGGAGCTCGAGGAGCTGCAAAGGAGATTGCCTGGTATATTTTATACTGGCTGATCTCTAGTAACTTCATACAGGGCCATAATGCCTGCTGCTGTCATTCCGTGTAGCTGTGTGAAGCTAGTTTAGAAATGTTGACTTCTACCAGCAGAGGTACTGTTTCACAGGATGGTTAACACTGAAATAACTACTGTAAAATGTTCTGTAGGCAGAAAAAAGAGTGCATTTTTCAAAGCTCCCTGAGGGTGTCCGCTTTGAAAACAGCACTCTTCTCTTCCATTCTTACTTGACTTTTAAAAAAATAGCCTTGAATTAATAAGATGTAAATAGAACGGGGAGGAAAAACAGGTACCCACCAATCGTTGTCATAAAAATAACCAAAAGAATCAGTGTGACCATAAAAGTGTCCAATTATGATGTTGTGCTGCAGAACTAATAAAAAAGATATAAACAGAATATAACCTTGAAATGATATAAATACATTCAAATGTCAGGCCTTAGAGGAAGAAGTAGTCACTTGGCCTTTGTTCCAGACAATTAAATGTTGGGTTCTAATTGCTAGGAGTATATATAAGAGCCACATCTCCAAATGCAGCTGTTCCTCTAACCCCATGATGTTCCCGCTGACAACCAGCGGGTGTCTTTTCATTTATCGTGAAGTTACTTACTAACAATATAGATTCTTATATGCATGGCCTATCCTTTATATCAGAGAAACTCAGTTGCGATACGAAAGACTGTTTGGGTTCAAGGACTTTCTCCTTTGTCTTGCTTGCATGTCTTCTTAATACTCAGTATTAGGAGGTAGCTGTTGCTAAAATTGGTACTCGGTGTTGTGAACTCGTGCATGCTACTAGAACAGCCCCCGCTTGTCGCAGCGTGCCGTTAGCTGCAAGACTGTTTGAGTCTGCAAGTGTAAGATTGCCAGTCTCCAGAGAAAGAAGTGCTGCTGGTTGTTTGCCACCCAAAATCTAGTTTTAACACTTGCCAGATACTGAAGTAAATGTTTTTATAAAGAAGCCTTTTTTGTCAATGTGAAGCTTAATAAAGCATTTACTATATAAATACCTGAAGACTCTGGTTTTGATACTTAAGACTGTTTAGGGTTTTTTCTAAGATTGATTGCACTTCAGTGAGCAGTCAAGTCAAACAGTCTGAAGAGGCTTCACCCACTCCTTAACTGAGATGTTATTCCTTTCATAAGCACTATTAGATTCAGCTTTTCCTTTCCTAAATATGGGTACTGAGGGCAAGTTTATCCATTTTATCTGTAAGAATAAAGTTTAGATTGACATTCTCTCTAGGACTTAATAATTAATAATTCTAAAGTTTTAACTGTAATCAAACATTTAGTTTGAAACACTTCTTACAGGAGATTAGTGGTTTCTTAGAGATGCTTTAGGTGTCTCTACCTGGTTATGGTAAGCAGATAGTTTATGTTAATGTCTCAATGCTATCGTGTCACCTGATTAGAAAATAAACTATTTACTAAAAGTGAATGCAACTTTTAATGATCATCTCAATACTTACAGTTTTGCTATAAATATGAAATCGACCTGTGCAGGCTGGCAGTGCAGAGCTCTTCCAGCATACAAATTGGAAACAATGTCTTACAAAATCAGCAGTGAATGCAGACAGCTGTAGGTCTCGCTTTGGGAAGATAGGGTATAGGATAGGTGATTCCCAAACATGACATGCTGAGAAATGGCATATCAGGACAATATATGAATTTCTTGATTCTGAACATTTGATCTGTCAGTGAAATGTGTTTGTTTCTGATGTAGAATTTGTCAGATGCTTCCCAGATTGTGCCATAAGTTATTAGTGAATTAGCTAAAGTGAGATTCAATAGTTTGCTATAGAAAGCATCATGAAATCTTTTAACATAACATCGTTACTTTGGTTGGGGAGAAATCTTGATTCTTTTTGTTTTACTTGAAAAATTTCCCAAATTGAAGGACAGCTGCACAAACTCCACTCAGTGTCTATTTGGTAAAAAACTTTGGTTCCACGCTTTTTTCGGTACAGTCAGAGAGCTCTGACTCTGCCTTTTCCGCTGACTTACCAAGTCATTGCTTACTATCAACAAAGCTTCAGGCTGAGTCTAACACACAAGTTGTATGTTGCTGGGCCTTATTTATAAGAATTACAGTGTAGCTGAAATCTCATGTGTACATCTGATTGTATGAAGACGACAAATCTCAGTAGCACACCTTACTGTCATACACTGTAATCAGTATAATTCTAGTGAATTTGAAGTATATTAATAAAGCATGAAATAGAAACTTTTGCCTCCCCTCCCCCTCCATGTTCAGAGTTGGTGTTTCCAAATGTAGGAAATAAACACAAAGGGAAGAATGAGGATTAAAGCAGATAGTGACTGACTTTTATTTTCAAGTAGTGTTGGAGCATAAATGCATTTAGGTGGGCTTCTGGACTGCAGGCTGTTATTTTTTTATTATTCAACTGAATCCAAGATAGGGAAATGAAGGTAAGTTATCTGGGAAAGACAAGTTAAGAGAAGTTGGATTGGGACAGTGTGGATGAGAATCGATGGAAAGCAGTAGAGAACTAGCTGTATTGATTTTAGGATGATTTGAATTTCATATGCATAATGAGATAGAAGATGTGAATGGGAAGGACAGAAAAAAAGGATCTAAAAGATGAGAATATTTAAATGCAGAGCAATAACTTCTTAAGGAGCAATTGAATCTTAACGTCTAGCGTTGCTTTTTGTTTGAAAGCTGAAGTCTGTGCCTAACCTAAGAGCAAATCTCACTGAAACTACAATCCCTGTAACCCATTTCTACTCCTTTTAAGCTTTAGCAGCGCTGAGGAGGAAGATTGTGAATTCCTTGGGACAGTGAGGAACTGAGATTAAATAAAATGCACAAGGAAGAAGATTAAATAGAATAAGTTTGCAGATTTATAAGGCAGTGATCATTCTATTCGGGCCTTGGAGATTAATTACCCAAGTCATCGTGACTACAGGGCACATACAAAACCTTTGAACTAACTCTTTTGTGAATGCAGTAATGCGAATTTTAGTAGTTGTGTCCATACGTATTTTGCTGACTATTCTGCTTAATTTTATTTTCTTGATGCTTTCACACTTCATTGCTGAAGCTGTGTATTTTTCAGATAAGATTATACCTTTTACTTGTCACAATTTGTTACTTTACTAACAGTCAGTAACAGTATATGTTTAAACCTGTATGTTTTACTCAGAGTTATTGCATATCCCAATCGACATATGTTATATTCCATCAATCCTGTATTTTGATAGTCTAAAAGGTTATTACTGTGGAAATGAAGGTTTGATGTATTGCCAGTTAAGCTGAAAAATCATCCGTCGGGTTGTGTATTTTTCACCTGCAACTGTACAACTGAAAAGATGAAAAGTTACACGCAGCTCTGCTCAAGGTGCACCTGGGGTTAGACAGAGACCTCTGGATGTACAGGTCTGGAATCTTTCTGTAGCTTTGCCATAATTAGTTTTGGGTCAGACATATTTTGCTTATTATACCAGTATTTTTTGTCTTACTGTATTACAACATTATCATTACTTCTTCAATTAAAGGCTATAGTGTGCAAGAGCTATGTTTTTATGTGAATTCACAGTGCTTTCCATGACAGAGCTTTGCTTTTGATTTAAGCCTTGGGCTCTACTGTAATATAAATATTTAATAGCAGTGTTAAAAGGACAGTGCAAAGGTGAGCAAAAGGGTAGATGCTTTGGAAAATTGAAGTAGAAGGTCAGGGAGAAGATGAAAGGAATGGAGATCTTACTTTAAAATATTTTTTTTAGATTTTAAATATCTAATTGTAGTCATCATTGCCTGCTATGTTCACTGCAGCCCAACTGCTATGGTTTTTCTAATTAAACTGCATGCTGCATATGGCAGCTCAGGTTCTGATGAACTTCAAACTCGGATATTTTTTTTCTTAGCGTTGTATGTAAAATAAACCTAGTGTGTATTGATATAGTTGTGTCTCTTTTTATGTTTACAGTGGCAATAGAAGACTTTTTTCTCTTTGAAGTTAGCAACAGCTTGCAGATCCTGTACTTCTTGTTTACCAGATCAAATGATTATCAGTTGTGATAAGTGCCAGTCATCTGGTACCTGTGGTGTGCTGGTCACTGGTACTGAGGCTCTTCAGAAAAGCAAAGCAATGTCTGTATCCCATAAATTTCTGCCACTGCTGTAAGATTGGCTGGAATTTGGACAGCTTCAGTTTTTTAAGCCTTTAAAAATTTTGGTCTATAAAATGTCTGTACTTTTCATTGTCTTTTAAGGCTTTATTTTTTTGTTCAGCTGTAGTAGGCGTTAATTTTTCTGTTAAATTATTCCCTAAGATACAGTTTTAGAAGAATGAAGATGTTCATCAACTTCAGGCATGCTCACTAAAGAGTTTCAAACAAAAATGAGTGAAAGTCTCCTGGCTTTTGATAGTTGGAATATGCAAGCATCACTTTTTAAAACAGAAGGGGAATAAAATGAAGAGGGAGTGTTCTAGAAGTCTAAATAGAAATAATGATAAAATAGGAAAAATAGCATTGCTTTCCCCTCATATTTCCCATTCTGAATTTTTATCCCAAACAAGAGATTTTTGTTTGCAAAGAAGAATTTGTAGAATATTCTTTTTTTTGAAATTCCTTATTTTTCAAAGGTTCTTTTTAATTAGTATTTCTGCACCCTTCGTTTTATGTATTTCTTATGTCAGCTGACATTGTAAGTGCTTTAGGGTATGGTCTGTTTTTCTGTTGCATACAGTGCCTAGTGTAGTTTGGTTTCCAGTTCCTAGTCAGACCCTTTAGACTTTCTCAAAATACAAGCAGTATTTAAAAGAAATCTATTCAAATAGCAAGTCCAAGATTATCAAAAAAACAATTATACAGTCAGTAAAGACCTGGGGAATTTTCTGTGTTGGTATGACAGATAGTCTTAAAAATGTCCACAGCTTTTAGTTTTTAGAATTCGTCCCCTCGCTGTTGGTGAATATCAGATCTTATCTGTGAAAAAGAAAGCAAGGTTCAATTAGCTGTTGATAGTGCTTAATAATAGGGTAAATTTATAGTATGAATCTGTACAGTAGTGTAGCAGTCGGGTTTCTTGTTTTGTGTAAGACTCCTGGAAATCAGAATTGTTTTCAGGGTGTCCCTGTGGTAAAAGGTAGCATCATTACTAGCGTTCTGCTTATTCCTTTTGCCAGCCTGATACAAAGGAGGTGTGGGTGGCTTTCTGTGGTGGTCCAGGCTTTATGATTTTACACGCCCAAGTCTACAAAAAGAACAAAAACCAGGCGTCAGACTCACTACTGAACTTGCAATTTCCTGCTGAAGTCTTGAGTCTACTATGAAGCTAAGCGTGATCTCTTCAATTTGATATGAGACTGTAATATTCTCTGTTCTTTCCGATAGTCAAGTGTTAGGAGGAGACATGATAATAGATCCTCCAGCCAGTTGTTGCATATTCACAGTACTTCCCATTAGCATTGGAGGGGTGATAGATAGTCTGAGAATTCACTGAAGCAAGGAAATGAGAGAGTGAAACCAGTTAAAAATTACAGGTCTTGATTTTAGCTGCCCAAAAGATATAATATAGTTCACATCCAATTACATGCAATTTCCCGAGCATAGCTCTGTATTTGTGCCAGAAACAAGCAGAAAGTATGTGTATGCGGAATTGTGATTTTAGTCCATTTCTGAGGGATATTGATAGTTAAACAGTAGTAAAGATCCTCTTTAGTAGCTAATTACAGTCCACTTAAAGGGCTCACAGTACAGCAAGGCCACTGGTATTTTCTGTACTCCTGTTCTCATTCTGCCACTCTGTAACTGTCAGCCTCATTAGTATTTAAATCAGTCATAAGTATTTTGGCTTAAATAAGCTTTATTTCTGATCAATGTAATGCCATGATTTTATGTCTTTTTTAGAGTCTTTAGCTTAAAGTAGACGAGCTTATCAGATGTGTTAGAAGTTGATTAAATTAGTAGTAGAAATGGACAGTAGGCAAACAGGAGCAAAAATGCCCAGATGAGCAAATTCTGGATTTTTCAGCTCTGTTCTCAATCTTCGTTAATGGATTCACTCTGCTGTCAAAAAAAATAGAAATATTAAAAGGCTTTTTTTAAACTGAGGATTAACGGGGAAAAGAAAAAGGGTTTTTTTCCCTACTGTAAGAAGCGAGTGCTCTGTGAGCAATTTCCCATGTCTTCTAATATAATATATTTTTGATGTTAATTAGAAAAAAAGGTGTAGGAGAAAAATTAAATGCAAAATTCCTCCCCATATCCCCCCAAAGAATAAAAAATAAAATAAAAAAAAACCCAAACCCAAAAGCCTTTAAGACCCTTTCTTAATAAGATTACTTAAAAATGCATGTGGCTTATTTTAGCAACGGGTGAGATGAAATTATGATTTAGAAATGCATAAATTGCTTTCCTTTAAATACTTAAACTTTGTTGAAAATGGCTTTTTGAAGTTCAAAATAAATTTGGTTGCCCATCTGCTATCAAATCCCCATGTTTCTTGAGAGTACTGAGAACAGAAAATACAAATACCTGTTTATAGCCAACCTCCTCTCAAAAATTAGAAGTTTTTTTGCAAAATGTCTGATCTGTGGCCACATTTCTATCATCCTGTACAGGAATGGAAGATGACCTTGATGGAGGTCAACAGAGCAGAACTATATACCCTAAGAATGAATCTGAACTTAGAAGCTCCACTAACAAGAATGTGTCACCTAGAGGAATAGGAAATTATTATGGAAACAGATTTACAATAAGCAAGTGCCCAGCAATTAAATATTATGATTGTGCATTATTCCACTATACTGGCTTTAAATAACAAAGTGAGGATTTTGGAAAAGAGGACAGATGTTGTATCATCATCTCAATTGTTTGTATCTGAGATACTTTGGGACAAATTCTGTTCTATTAATATAAATCTAGAAAACCTCTCTAAATATAGCAGAGTCAATCAATCTGTTCCCTTCTGATGGGAGAGCAGAATTTGAACCACTTCTGTCCTTGTTCTGTCTGTATTGTAAATGTTTTACCTGAAAAGGCTTTTTCCTTGTAGAAAATTGTTCTGTCTTTCAATTATTCCTACGGTGATGTAGGCTCCATAAGCAAGGCCATGTGCACACATACTCATTACCCTAAAATACTTGGCTTTTTAGTGTCAGCTTCTCACCCACCGTATTTTTCAAAAGAGAGACAGGCTGTAGTAACTGACATGAACTGAAATAACTCAGTCAATCCTGTATGCGAGCCTTTATTGAGCAGCGACTGATGATCACAAAAATGGTGGGGTCGATTCTCTGGTGGACGAATATTGACATGAATCTAAACTTTACAGAGACCACTGGAGTCACTTAGTTTGGAACTTAAGCCAGTCTTAAATCTAATTTCAATTGAATTAGTCATATTTATAATACATAAGGATCTGTTCCTGTCCTGATTTACAGAAGCTCTGGAAATAGACCAGTTGAAGATTCTTCAGCGTTGAAAAGAGAACATTTTGAGGGGGCACCTGTTAGCTGTATATGAAATCATAGTAGGGAATGACTCTTCACAGTCGCTCGTGACCTACAGATTGTCAAAGGAAACTGCTAAGTGGGCGGTTCAAAACAAACAATGTTGCCATGAGACAGTAAGGATGCTAAAATAAAGGAAAAGGAAGAGTTTTTTGGAAGAAAAATCCATTAGATGCTCTTCAACCCAAAGATAATACCTGTTCAGAAAGTCCCTGAAATGCAAATCACTCCAGAATATATGAGTACACGTATAGTACTCTATCTGTTATATAAATACAGAAATCTAAAGTATATATATAATACATTTCTAAATATATTTTACTCTTCTAGGTGATTGTTAGTGAGAACTAAGTGGAGCTCTTGTACCAAACTAGTTGTATATTTGTTTTATCCAGTACGGCCACTTTTATTTAGGGTCTGAGCCGATTAATACCCGTGCGAAGCTCTGCTCCTCCCTTCCTGTTTTTGCAGGAGCATACCCCAAACTCTTTGGATTAGTTGTGCTACTGTGACATTCCCTGGCTATAGCTCCCAAGGACTTAGAGTTTTTGTCTTTCAGAAAACTAAGAATCTCTTGAGAATTTTGACAGACATTCCATGTCTGTATGAACATGAATATGAATTATTAGCGTGTGTATATATAATATGTATAAATACATACCTTATATGCACATGTAGTATTCAGAAAATATTGTACATGTAATATACAAAATATACGACATATTTAGTGGGTTTTGCAGGCTTGATAAAAATTAATGTGTGCTGGAAAAGGCTTTTTCCGTGTAATTCTCAATATCTCCCTTCCCTAGTCCATGCTAAATGCATGAGCAAGTATCTTCTTTGGTGTTCGGTGAACAGTTCAAGTATCTAAATTGGGTGAGAAGTCTAAAACGCTAGAGAAACACCTACATGCACATGTAAATAGGTTATGAAACCGTCAAAGGTAAAATATAACCAGTTTCAAGGTAGCTTCATAAATAAATTTAATGGGCTGGATGAGGTCATTGCTTAGAGCCTCCTAAGAGACCTGTCCCCTCAAATACAACATGCAAAAAAAAAAAAAGTAAAATAAAATAAAAAAAGAGGAAAAGAGGAAGAGCAGGAAAAAAAAGAGGGGGAAGAGAAACCCTTTCACATTGTGAAGCATCCCACTCACCACAGTGGGAGGAGTTACAGAGTTAGATATTTATTTGAAAGAATAAAGATGCCAGAATCTGTTCTGAAATTATTTACATATATCTTCCCTTAATGAAAATGAATTACTTGTGTTTTGTGTAGATGTGCATAAAGCACTTCATATATCAAACTCCACACTGAACAGTCTTGTAAAGTAAGAAAACATATAAGTTATTACCCAAAGAATAGGTTATATATTACTGACTCTGTAACAGTAATAGAAGCCCATCAATCATTGGACAGACTCTAAGACTTTTTTTGATGTATGCTAAGTGAAGCAGACCCAGGAAAGCAGCTCTAAGTCAAGTAGTTGCTTAGCTAAATCTTTACCTTTGTCAGCAGGAGCAGGTCATAAATGGATTTATTCCAGTGTGATTCTACTTATCAATATTTTACTGATTCACATATACCAAAGGTTCATACATGTAATCTGGTTCTTTCTCCAGTCAGGTTGTTACTCAAGAGTGCGTGCTGTTGTTAACAGTGAAACTCTGTAATAGACAGCCCTTGACTGGATTGTTACAACCCAGTTTGATTTTTAGAAGATTTTTATAGTGGAAAAATCTTTTCAACTGTTGAGTTTCAAGAGAAATGGCAAGTACAGCCTATATTTATAACCGGGTTTCTTGCACTCACGCATGTGTACATACATGTATTCATATTTACAAGAGTTGTATGCAGGAAAAGAAACTTCGATCAAATGGCAAGAAGTCTAAAGACATAGCCAATGTTGTACATCCTAAGTGTCACAGGCAAACCTGAAAACACACTTGAGTTTGGAGACAAGTTCTGAGATAGTGCCTGTATTTGGTGGCTGAGCCAGACAGAAGCGGTCATCTTCGTCACCTGACGGAAAATACCGTGGAAGCGTGCTAAAGGTAAGTGGTTTGCTCCTTTCTAGGGCCCTTGCAAGTAGAGGACCTTGTGCTGTCTGTGGATGAGTAGTGAGCCAGTTTGGGTTTGCTTTCTCACACATCTCTTTGTCTTTTGGATCCAGGAATTTCAGAGAAATATCTACCCAGCAGCTCCTGGGTTAGGCTGAAATAACGTGGAAGGACAAGATACTATATCATTGCGCTTGCAATTAATCAATACTAATGATGTGCCTGGAGGCATTGAATAAAATGAAATATTGGAACCAATTCCAAATGTCCTCACCTGACTGCAGCCAGTGGGAATCCCAGAGTAAGGCTGCAGTTCTCTCAGCAGATTGGATTATTTAGTGGAGTGAGTGCTGTCAGTGCAGCTTTAGGAAGAAGATGAGCTCATTTTAAATGGGGGAGTTTCAGAAGTCTCTTGAATATATGGGAACCTATACCAATAACATTCAAGAGCTAAATTCTCTAGGGGAGGCATTTTTTCCCATTTGCAAACTGATTGTAAACAATCAAAGTTTGTAACAGGGAATCATAAAAGGCTGTTCTTTGATAGTCTGTTATGGTAGAAAAACAACTGAAAAAACTTAGTTTGAGATGTTTGCTTATCAGTTAATGTGGTTTAAAACTTAGGTTTCAATGCCTGTTTATAAAAAAATTGCAGTAGGAGAAATAGGTTCTTAAATGTAGGTTGCTATGGAATTTTTATAAGAAACAAGCAAATTGAAGTGACTAAGAGTGCAGAAAATACATGCTAGATATAGGACCAAACATGCAACAAACTGAATCTAGTGTATTCCTGCATTGGAAAAAAATACAGATGGGAACAAAAATAGCTTTAGCTGCTCTGTGTCCAAAACTTGCCACCAATGTAGCGGAATATTACAATTCGATAAGGGCGAAAGATGGCAATTCTTGCTGTCTTGAGCAACTTAGTTTTAGTTGACTTAGAAGCAGTAGAAAAACTGGTAAGCGCATACAGGAATAGAGGGGGGAAACAAATAAGAATGTATCAATGATTCTGAGCTTTCTTCTTTCAAAAATCAAGTAATTTAATAGCTTGGGGAGATGTTTGCACAAGGTGTTTACACATGGGTTGATTTACATTAGAAAGAAAATAATTTTGGCCTGGTTCTGCAAACATTCCTATTGAATAAGGTGGGGGTTTTTTAATCCACTGGAGTAACTCAGCTGGTTGATAGGAGACTCTTCAGACATAAGCAGTGCTTATGAGATTGTTATACTTAATTAGTTTATAAATCTGTCTCCAATAGCTGCATATGAAAATTTAATATGCCAACCTCAGAACGACATGGTGCTTTTTTTACTTTGCTATGAGACAATATACTAGAATAAACCAAAGATGGAAGCAATAAAGATTAAAAACCTTTAAAAATAGTACAGATGTTCCAGAGTTACTTTCACAGCCATAACAAGAAAGTGGTGATACTAACAATGACAAGAAGGTTCCGAATACCTACCTCAATGAACTTTTCAGTAAGCTGTATTGACAATTATTCCTTTCTCTCCCAACCCCATCCCCTAATACTACCTATTGGATTAAAATTGCAATATAATTACATGTGCTGTTGGTTTTGCCCCCACGCCCCCAGCTGTAAAATTCTTCATCTTTGATGTTTCCAATAGTAAAGACTTTTTGGGTGAAGACTCTTTTTGTGGTTTGTATTTTTGAGCTGTGTTTGCAAACTTATGTTTGCTTTATATTCCAGTGCTCATGAATACTGTATACCCCTCAGTTTGATGGAGGCAGTTAGCTGTATATATTTTTTTTGTGTTTTGGAATGGAATTCTTTTCACAAGATGTGCTTCAGTTGTAAGGACTACCTATGGGCAGGCTTGCTCCTCAGTAATGTTTTTTTTTTCTTGTTTATTAAACTGAATGTGTAAATACAATAAGTGTTGCTACTCCTCAGAAGGGAAGCTCACCCAATGTCTGGGAGGCCATCATAAGAATATAAATAGAATAATATCCTGTTCATGCAGCTCTGAGTAATACATGCTCCACATCTCACAGGTGATAACAGCTTAAACATTAATTCATCTGAGAGTACTATGTGATAGAAAAGGTACACAGAGTTAATTAAGCCTTGGAGGCATGCAGGATTGATCCTTAGTTGCTATAAATTGGCTTAGCTTCATTGACTTTAAAGGAATCATCCTTATTTACACCATGGGAGGATTAAGCCTCTCTATTTTAAGATGGTTTAGATTTGAATAGCTTAAATTAACATGTACAAATTCTTTATTAAAAGAATGATATTAATCATTCAGTGTATAATAGGGTGTGTTTCAAAGAGTAGATATAAAATAGTTTTAAAGTGATAGATAGAACAGTACCCATTTATGAATCACAAAGGTTTGTAATGGTTTACGGGTTTTTTTGTAACTGCATCTTGGACTGCACCCATTCCCCATACAGACCAGGTGAATACATAGCATGGTCCATGTCGGAATAAAGTTGACGCCTCTGATTACTGTTGAGAAACAGTTGCTGGCTTACTTCAGTAAAATGTTTCTTCCCCATGCTGAATCAAAATAAAATTAATTTTCTCAAAATTCTGCAGTAAAAGAAGAGAAACATCTATTTCAGGAAAGCTGAGACCCTCACCAGTCAGTCAGCTCAGTGCTTTGCCCAGCAGGTTCCGAGAATATCTAACCCCTTCTATGGATCAGGCCAAGCTGGGACTTGAAGCCTAAAGCTAGGTAAATAATATCAAAAATAGACATGTTGAGCACAGTCTTGAGCCTGTTTGCTTTATACAGCAAGTGGTCTGAAAAGTAGGTTATTGTTGTTACAAACACTCTCTCTCACATTTTGACCAGAAATTGTCACGTGTGAATAAACTTTCATGATGACTTTTTCTTGAAATGGATGCATTCCTGTGAAAAGTTGCAGCTTCAACAAATCAATACTTTTTGACAAAGAAAATTGCACTGGAAAATTTGCAGTTAGCTCTGCTTCTGGGTCTTAGTTGCTAAGTTATTCCATGTCTGCCTAGCACAATGCAGCAAAATGAATAGGGAGTTTCTAAATGTTATGGATATTTTTTTGAGGTATTCAGATTCGGAAAAGTTTTTGGTTTGCCTGATGCCTCAAGCTTACTGTATCCTATTCTGCCCTGTTTTAACGCTATCAAATTTCTTTGAGTTGTGACCCAGACTAGTGTTTGACTCCAGGCTGGTGAATTTGGTTCTGTCGTGTGTTCTAAATGTGTATGCATGCATATGTGTGTACTTACAAACATACGTATAGATGTATAGACCTATATCTAAATATGTATATAAGAGTATGTTTTACATTTGTTTCTTAAATCTTCCTAGGATTTTTTTTTTGCAAAGGTACTTTGTGTGAAACTAGTTTCTCATGTCCAAATAATTCCTTTTAGTTTAAAGAAAATGTTTTTTTTATGAGCAGGATATACTAAGGGATTCATACTATTGATTCCTTTCAAATAGCCTGAGACGCTAGCAGCTTTATCCTTTTTGTTCATTTTTTATGGGTAATGAAAAACAGTTTAATATCATTATGCTCATCAGATAAGGCTTAAAAACTCACTAAGGTTCCAAAGAAAGTCCTAAATAGATTGTGAGGCTTAGCTCTATGGATGACTGTCTCAGGAGAGCTGTATATTTTCCAGACTTCTAAATCCTGACATATACGCCCCTCCCCCCCAGTGTTTGTTTAATACTGTCAGAGAATACTTCTGGGCCATGTTTTACTATGTCAAGGGAGAATGTGGTTGGAGGAAGAACATTACAGTGTTAGTTATTCTATGCTATTTTCTACTCCCATAGATATTGGCCATGCCACCTACTAAATAACGTAGCAATAATTTAGTTCCTCTTATTTGTCTTCTCTGCTTCCAGGGTGTTTGTTTTACTGTCTGGTAAGCAGACATAGCTTTTTAAGTGTAACTGCAGCTAGCTGCCTCCTACAAGGTGGTGGAGAATTCATTGTTTGAAGCAGGGATCTGACCCTAGCCTAGTGAAGGACCAATGCTGGGGGGGACACACACCACGTTCTCCATGCACATCTTTGTTATTCCTCTGTATATGCATAAAATACTGTATTTTTTTAGCACGTGACTCATTCAGCTACTGTTACAAATCTTGGTCATTGCTGATGTTCAATCTGCCTGGTCATGGTGAAGAGTTGAATTAATAAAAATTTTCTTCTCCCGACTCTGCCTTGGAAACTCTTGCTCAAAGGAAGCAGCAGGTAGTCTCGCATATAAGCACCACGCCCCCGTTGCATAACCTCAGAAAGTTTATTGCATATTTTTGTGCATTCTGGTGTCACATTTATCTAATACGTTCTGTGCAGATGTGTTCTTTTGTAATAGAGAGTTTACAGTTTACAACCATGTGAACATATTGCCATATTAATAATCTATTTTGGGGGAATATCTTAACTTGAGTTTTTGGCAATGTTTATTAGTAATGTGTGTCGTGTTACCAGTGTTTTGTAAACTGAAAGGAAGGGAAGTTCCTCGCAGTTAAATAAAAGACAACATGTGAAATATTGTCCATGGTGCCCAGATAGCTGGAATAAATTCTTAAGCATCTGTACGTTTTATTGTCGAAGATTACGATGTATTGATACTACGTGCAGGTCTTCAGCACTTTCCAAAGCAGTGGGAGTTGCCTGTGTTATAGCGAGTGCAAATGTCAGTACTTTAACAAGCCATTATGGCACAACATTTAGGAAATGGAAAAGAGTGTCGCAGAGGCATCTCGAACTTTTTTCTATAGTCATTTGATTGTCATTTTTTAAATGTCACATGCATCGCTGTATAGTAGCATCATTACATCGTCAATGGTGTATATACTATGATGAGGGAAAATTCAGGGTTGGCTTTCATAGTTCAGATTATTAATGGAGCTTAAGAAAGGGTGCCAAGTTCTTCTCTCAACAAAATCCTCATTTGAGCTGTGGAATAGATAATGCTGGTGCAACTTTCCCTGCTTGTCTTGGACATATGCCTCAATCGCTTTAAAGAAAAGATAATAGGTTATTTACCATCTCCATTCACAGTATAGACTAACCATTGGTATTCATCTTGAGGGAAATTACACAGATTGCATGACTGTAAAATCATGGAAAATAGAACTGGTGGGATGTGAGAAATCATACAACCTACCTCCTTGCCCTGAGCGATATGCATGTGCTATTCCTAAGAGTTCTTTTGTGTGTGTGTTCCTGAAAACCTCCGATGGTGGGAACTCGTCGTCTTCCTAAAATTTAATTCAGGCGCTATTTCAGTGCCAGTGTCACAGCAATTAAAAGTTTTTCCCTATGCCTAAGTTACATCTCCCCCCAGTATAAGCCCATTACTACTTATGCTATTCCACCATGGACATAGAGAATATATTCTCTTTCTCCTTGCAGAAATCTTTTTTGTATTTAAAGGTGATTATTATGTTTCACCGTAGTCATATTCTCCCTAAATTGATCACTACCAATAATTTCAATATTTCCTTGTTGTCAGGGTTCCAAACACATTCGTGGTTCTCCTCTGCATTCCTTTCTGTTATTGCATCTTTTTACTGAAATGTGGTGCTGAAAATTGAATACTGTATTTCATGTTGTTTAATGAGATGGTCTTTTAGAGCTCTGATCTGGGCAGATGCAAATTTGTGATGATTTTCTGGGACACACAAGGCTAAGTACAGAAGTAAGGATACAAAGCTGCGGATTTTTTTTTGTAAGAAAACATTTTAAGTGGCTGATGCCACTGGGGTGCCTCTCTGGAGAAGGGAAAGAGAATTTCACTGTAGATTTACTCAGTGATATTTCAGATATGTGCAAAGCTAAAAAGTTCCTGCTCTGCCTTGTTTTGATAAGGGATTTCAATCTGGTTTTTTTTTAAGGCTGCCCTCGACCCCACTCTGTTGAGTTGGAGCTGCCCTGTCTTTGATTCTGAATAAGGAATTTTACCCTGAAGTTGCGTGAATTTCAGCAATACATTTTTCATTGCAACGAACTGTCGTTTCTTCCCCGTGAAAGAGTACATCCTCTTTGAAAGTTGCTGGTCAATTGTATTGCGAGGTGGCCGTACACAGGAGAGAACTGCATGGTGAATACAGAAAGGGCTCCTGCTCTTTCCCTGCTAGGGAAAAAGGTTGGCTGGTAGCTAGGGTACTATGCTGTAAAAATGGATGAGTAGGGAGAGGCACCAGGAGCATTTGTATCTCTGGGGAGAAACGTGTTTTGGAATGCAGCTGTGCAGTGTGAATAGCAAGTGAAGTGTGTACGGTGCTAGCATCAGATGGACTGGCAGTGAAAGTCAGAAAAAAGACCTTGTAAACAGAATAGTATCTGTAAATTTACTATCACAGTCATAAAGAAGCAATGTATCCTTGTCCCTGTCAACGTTTCATACGGTATTCACTGTGTGTATTTTCAGTCCACAAATAATAAGTCAAGTTTGCTCCGCCCTTCCTTCTATACAAATTTGCATGAGTTTCAGAAAATGAGAGATTACACGTGGAAGAGTCATTAGAGAAGAAAAGACTTTCTTAGGTTTGTTAGTCGGAAAGGCAGGCTGGCAATTGCGTGTTTAACTACTACTACTTTTTCTTCCACTTTAACTACTAGTGGTCATCTGTTGGTAATAATTAACCTTTTCACCCGTACTCCAAATGGAAAGATTACTGGCAGTAATTAGATGAAAAGTGTTCTAAATGCATGGGCTGATCTCACAGGCTGACTTTTGGATGCCTTACAGCAATTTGCACATTAGTAGAATGAATGACACAAACCCCCTGTACATGGACAAGCCCTTCAGAAAATACGAGCTAAATCTCTTTGAAAATGTTTGATATGGAGTTATTGTCAAGGAGTCAAATATTGATTTCAAACTTGAGCTTCAGGTAAGAGGAGACTGGTTCTCATTCCTGCTAGCGGTATTTGCGTGTGTCCCTCAGCCACAGTATGAGACATACTAAGACCACATGCGTCTTCTGCCTGGAGAAGCTTATAAGCAAACAAGGTAAATTCAGGTAGAGTGAGGATCATCCAGTTTATTCCAAACTCTGGCAGATTGAGGAGCTGAACTGAGGACTCTTGACCTCTAAGACTGAAGCACAAAATAGCATTTGTGCCATAGAAAAATATTTGTGACTCTTGACCCATGAGCCTGTCCTGTGCACGTAATTTAATTTTAAGCATATCTTTGGTAACTGTTGTTCTCTGTTCATAGATTACAACATCAGGAGGGATCGTTTTGATCTTCTGGTTTACAATTCTGTAGTAAATCAGCTATGGGATTCTCTGAATGAAACACATGCAAAAAATCTTTTCGGGCAGGGGTTTGAGAGGCGTGCGAGCTGAGCCTCAAATTAATAGTCTCATGATGAATGGTCAACTTGACTTAATCACTAGTGGCAAGCAGTCTTTAAGCGAAGTGAATTTTCTTTGGAGGTTAATGCTTTCGATTGATATAGGTCTTTAAAAGCAATGCACAGCTGACACAAATTATCTGAAGAACTATTAAACAGAAAAAGAAATCCAGAACAGCTATTATTGTCATGAAATTTCATGAATCATCCAGGAGTACTAATTAAAACAAAGAGAGTTTTAATACCACAGATAAATCTGAGAAACAAGGAGCTCTTTAATGATAAAGTGAGAAGTAGTATTTCTCTTTTTTGACAGTGCTGTATAGTTTAAGATAGATCAACTTCTGTATAGTACTATGGAAGGAATCAAGACAGGAAATATCGGGGGGGAAGGAAATCACAAAACCCAAAGATGAGCCATGTGTTATGTTTATAGTATTAAAATGGATGGGAGATACTCTTGCTTTGTGTGGTAGTAAAGAATATGTGGCATTAATAGCAAAGTGATTTTGTATGCTAGTGGCAAACATAATGGACTCTAATGTAAAGATTATAGTCAAAGTAGTTGGGATTGAGATCATCTGAAGAACCCTGGAGTTTGCAGTGTTTTTCATTTGTCTGGCTCTTAAATGCCTAAAAACTTGAGGCTGTCCAGGTTCCGTGTTCAGTGTGAGTTGGTTCAGCAGCATCAGGCAGTTCAAGTCAGACCTAAATGTGCAGATACTCTTACTGGTTATTTAACACAATGGTCTAGTGGCCACCTGTGGCTCAGGAGGTCCCTAAAACAGGAATTAGTTCATATCAGCAGACTGTAGCAGAAAAAGTACATTTTCTGTGTGCCCTGTTCTGATATTCTCCTAATCGCTTGGTTTTTTGCTTGCTGCTAGAGACAGGATGGGCAATATTGTTGGAGACAATGAGATAGAATGAGCGCTTCTCTTACCAGGTTTAATAATTCTCATTTTCAGTAGTTGTCAGAAAGTTATTTCAGAGTTAGCTGGGAAAAAAAGTACTGAGAGGTCAGTCCTTTAGAACTGTTATTTATAAAAAAATACGTCTTTATAGCTCGGTAAAGAATGCATATAACCTTTGTGAATTACTACCTTTCTGTACATGTACCTTCAGTATTTTATTCAGAATAACTGAATAAAATTGTTTCAGATTGCTGAGTCAGATATTGCTTTCCATGTTTATTATAATGTTTCCATAATAAGTCCAGCAATAAAGCAGCATTTGTAGCTTTCTTGGGGAAAAAAAAAAAAGCTTGTGAGAAGCACTGTAACCTCAGGCAAATCAGTTTGTGCCTTGCTTCCTTCCCCAAACAGACTTTTTGGTTTAGATTTTTGTGTTCAGGTTTCATAACTTGGAGCCAGAGCTCCTTTTGATCTGTAGACACATACCCACAGTACCTAATACAGGCGCCCTGATCTCAGTTACAGATAATTTTCCGGACCTGCCATAACAAAATGAGTACTTGCAGGGTAGCGTAGGTCTGCAGCTTTTTGCAGTGTTAAGTGCTGGTCCTCCATCAGAATCAGAATTTTTGATGCGTTTGACATTTTGTCATCCTTTTCTTGGAAAAGGAGGGCTAAAGCTATGATGAAGTATTGTGATAAAAGGTGTATGTCATGCCTGTTGCCACTGAAGAACATTGAACAATCTTTTCTGAGCTCTTCGGGAGGGTGGGGGAAATACTGCAAAAATCTCTGCAGTAGTTAAGAATGAGCTCAAGCTCAGAAGGGGTTAAAGACGCTAGGTTACTTTTGCCTTTTGTTTCACTGTTGGTTAAGGAATATGGAAGTTCACATTTTGATCGTTGTTGGAAGGACGTGTGGGCAGAAGCAGGAGAGCTTTCACCAAGGACACAGTCTGGGGACAAATCTCAAACTGGAAGGTTGGGTTTGTAGATTAGGTCTAGAAAATGATACATGCAGGTAGTAAAATATTTTTTTTCTGGCTTATTTGCATGTATTGAATGTTAACATTAATTTGTACTTTTCTTAAAGAGTGGAACGTAGTGTCTGAATTCTTACTTCCAGAACATATTTAAGACATCTTGCTAGCTCTTTTTCTCTGTGTGTAACACTCAGAGAGGCAGAATTTCTGCTTCTGTATTATCCTTTTTGGCAATCAGTGTTGCCCTCAGGAGGAGCATTTGTGTGTGCGTATGCATCTGTGTGTACTCGATGGTCCTTTTGAATCTTCAGCCAGTCCTAATATGAAAATCAATGGGTCCCAAGGCATGTTTGTCTTTAGCAATAGATCTGTTCCATCTATAACCTCAGCACAAAATACCTTGACATGTGAGCTATCTTGTGGCATACGGAACAGCATTTACTTGTTATATGGCATTTGTAGCAGCAGTATTATTTTCTTCATTCTGGTTCTTTTAACCTTACATTTTCAGTCAATTTTATACTGTTTTCTTTTTTAAATTGAAATTCTCAGTAGTAACCTTAAAGCAAAATATTAACAAAGGGACCTTTCAAAAAACCTTTCCTGTAGGCTCATTGTTACTGAATAGAGACACATTCTCCTGGCTCATCAATGCGTTCTCCAGGCAGCGAGAGAAGAGCAAATGATCCTAGCTGTTCTAATATCATGAGTAGAAGGCTGAAGAATGTATACTTCATAGGATTCTTAGGAGAAAACAACTCCTGGATAATTTTGGGTGTCATGGTTTAACCCTGACAGGCAGTAGAAAGTTAACTCTATCCCAGCTAAAACTAGTACATTGGGGACTTCTTGGTAGATTTTAATCGACCACAACTCTCCCGTGTAGTTTGACAAGCCACTTCTAAAATATGAAGAAGCAGCACTATGTAAGACACTTTATTCTGTATTCAGGTTTTCTGCTGTACTGTAACTTACCCTGGATCTTGTTTATGCTAGTATTTTCAAGCGTTCAATGGGATCTTAGATAACTAAGTTAAATTGAAACTTAATGGAAGCTGAGTGCCTAAGTCCCCTGGGCACCATTAAAACTGGCAGTTTGAATTTCTAATGATTTGTAATGACTCAACCCCATGGACTTTGAGAACGAATGCGCTCAAGGACTCCACTGAGCTTTGGAAAAGGCCATGAATTGGCAGTATCTTAAATTTTTATAGCAATATGTATGCCCTTGTTTTAACTGGGACCAGAATTTGATCATATTGAATACACATAGGGCAATCTGAAAGCCATTACGGCATACTAATGCTAAATATAATTTAGCAGAGTTTGTAACACAGAAGTGTGTTGCATTTGCACTTCATGCAAATAAATTTTATTTCCCTTTATGTGTGGGAGTAACTGTTGCTGTAAAATGATTTCACTGCAGAGTAGCCACAGCTGTATGGCTTTGACCATTATGACTTTGTTTTGTTGGCAAATCTTAAGACTTAAACACACTATTGAAAATGGTACTGTTGTTCTTTATCGTTAGTGTTTAATACTACTTGGTTTTACAAGTGAATTCTTCAGTGCAATGAATTCTATGCATAGATTTTTTTTCCCATTCGTCTTTATTTTCTTCCTAGACAGACAAGCAACTTCCCTAATTCTTAAGCTTTGTAGTGAGACAGGGAGTGTGGCCAAAGATGGGCTACCTTTAGCCATCAGTACTCCCTGAAACCAGGTCCCACTGCAATACTTGTTCCTTTGCTTCCATGTAATGACATCATAAAATAGGAGACACACAGAAATGTAAGATGCGGTAATACTGCATCATGCTGCTGGAACCTAGGGCTCTCTTCATCCGAAGCGTTATTGGGGGAATACCTGTTGAGGGATGGATATTCCGAACGTGTCGCAGAGGTAGATGTGGAACGTGCCGGCCTCCTCGCCTTGGAAGGGGAGCTGTGGTGTCCTGCTGCTGAGGACACGGCTAAACTGAGTGAGACGTCTGTGTGAGCAGTTCCCTACACAGGGTTGTGAGGGACAAGGCTTTGGTATTCCTCAGAGGTAGAAGTAACTATGGGGTTTGGGATTTCTTTGTGTTTTTTTTTTTTCTTTGCTTTTTTATATATATATTTTTGATTAGTTAAGTTGGTCTCATGAGCAACTATGTGTGAGAGCTGAGATAGAGTATTTTCTATTTCAGTGATGCTGTGATAAATCTTAGGAGCCATCTGGGATTTTTTTTGATTAAACAGTACTTAAGCAGAAAAGGTTGATTGATGAAAATCAAGAAGGGTGTGAATCAAAAACCATCCTCCCTTTTTTTTACATGAAGATTGAAATTCATTTTGTATAGTTCAATGGAGATTAATATGCAAGTTAAATAGGCAAAAAAAATTAGCTTTTCCAGAAATGAGCACACATTAGCAGAGAGAAATGAAAAGAGTTGCCTAAAGCTCAACAGACAGATCCAGATCTTTGCTGTGCTTTGCCATTCAATACCACAGGAATGTGACTAGGAGAGTTTGCTAGAAATGGAAAAAATAATGTTGATGCTTAATCTTTCTGTCTGCAACTGTTGGACAATAGTCTCTTATAGTGACATTTGGCATAATACTAGCATAAAATTTCAAGGGTTCCTGCTTCCAGGCAGCTGAGTCAGATTAATCTGAAAGCTGAATGCTGAATCATGTATTGAAGATGGTGAATTTCAGATAGATGGAGTCAGAAGGCAATTTTTTTTTCCTCTACCAGACACTAAATTATACTTGTTTCCCTTATTTGAAAGAGATTGGCCTCTATTAGTCATCACTATTTCTTAATCTCCAATAAGAAATATTGTGTATCAAAGTGGCAAGACTCAGTTATACCAAATCCTTGTTTTGTTTCCCTTTTTTATTATCCAAGAGACTAATAGTACTTTTTAAAATATTCAAACTCAAGAAAGCAAACAGTGAAAAACCTTGAGAACATATTGTAGCGGCCATAAGAGAAATTACATGTGGAATGGGGAGTAGGTGCTTTTGGTTTGCTTTAGCTGTTTCAGATTCTTCAGATTTGTTTCCATTATGAAATTGATATTTGCTCTCTTTAGAAGTATGGATCTTTTCTTCTCTGTAATCAGCATTTATTGTGATCCTTCACCCTCTAATGCCTGCAAATCCTGACATGATCTGAAAGTGTCCAAAAATAAATCAGACTGGAAAGATGGAAAAGGTCACATGCAATATGAGTTTGCATAGCGTGAGCCAATTTTACCTGAGGTATAGTTGTGTGGCTAATGCCTGTCTTAACAGTTTCAACACAGAAGGGGCTTCATTTAATGAAATGACATTGAGGTGATCTTTGAAAAGTAAAAATTATGACAAAAGTAGAAAAATAGATACATGCATCGAATATGATATTAAATAGCTCATGTTTATTAGAAGATTTTGTTTGAGACATCCTCAAGACAGCCTGAAAAACTGAACAATT
Source organism: Harpia harpyja (assembly GCF_026419915.1). Lineage (NCBI taxonomy): Eukaryota > Metazoa > Chordata > Aves > Accipitriformes > Accipitridae > Harpia > Harpia harpyja. The sequence continues at coordinate 43,069,004 of NC_068952.1, forward strand.
TTTAATTCTTTATCACAAGAGCACTTTCATTATGTAACTGGGTCTTGGTTATTTGAACAAAAGTTTAAGAAGGGTTTTGCTAAAACTTGTCAAATCCAATTTATCATGTTCGTACACGTGGACATGCAATGTCTTCCCTTTATTTCTGTCAAGTGCATTTTTACACTCTGGCTGAAACACATGCTTAATGTGTTTGCTGGATATCCAGTAGAGCATGTAGCATATGGATGCGTCAAAGTGTGACTTTCAGTGTATTAATAACGTAATACTAGATTCCTCTCTTTCGTTGAGAAAATAGAAAGTTTTCTGCAGCTCGACAATTGAATGTTTTCCTATAAAGATCACAGTTTTCTGAGGTTTGATTTTGGAAATGAATTTTAAATTAATGTATTTTCTTACTGTGATGTTTACATGCTAAAACCCCAATCTGAAAACTATATAGTTTAATTAAGTGTATGGAAATGATAATGAAAGGATTTTAGTTTTATTAACAAGAAATAGTGTTGCTGTTAAGTTTTACCTTCATTGCCCAGAACAATATGCAGAAAATATCCAAACAGGGTGAATTGAGTAAGATGTTTACTGAAAGGGGTAGCTGTATGAGCTGCTCTAGGAAAGATGAGATACCTGCAGGTGTCTCAGTAAAAGGTTGTTGTGCTACTTTCAGCAACTGAAGCAGTTTGGGTGTGTCCGTGTCTACTTTCCATTTCATCACTGTCTGTGAAGGAGTGAAATCGAGAGTCAGTCTGTTCCATGCTCATATCCCACTCAACTGTTCCAATATGTTTAGATGGTGGAATTGCACGTTATGCGTTTGCTTCTACTTGTGTGCTTATAGGTTGGTTGGGTACCTGCGACTGCATTCAAAGTGCACTCCTGTTATTTTTGATTCTCAGTTATGCAAAAGTCATCTTTCTACCTCTGTTGAAGAGTAACGGGACTAGCAAGTCGGTGTTAAGCCTTTTATGAACATTTAATAATTTTATGTACTCTCGTTATACCAGGCTGTTATAAAAGAGCCTCAAGCTCCATAATGATAAATGCAATTTGATTTCATCATTGCCCATCTGATCTTTCCTGGGCTTTCTTCATTTAGAGACATCCCCCACAAACACAGACTTTCCCAAGATGACTATTAGGCTATCTTGCATAACCTTCCTACTGTTGCAGTACCTGCAGATCAAACAAAACCAAGGCTTTGACTTGGGCGATATATAATGCAAATGATTATGGGCTCGTATGTCTTTTGTGACATATACAGGCTCTTTAAGATTTATTCCACATCAGTTCTTTGCTTCTGACTTGAGAAATGGTTTTGCAATAGAATGAACTTTCTAATCCAATAAGATCATAATTTTACAATTAAGAAATTGACTAAATAACCAGATTTTTCTTTGTCGAAAAGAAAATAAATAACTGTTCAAACTCCACCACATATAAATTTGCTTAAAATAGAGAACAGATAGATGAGTTAGGGACCCAGGGGAGAAATGATTAAATTCTGTGGTGATACGGCTTTTTCAGTCATATGCTTTTCAAGGGTTGGTGGCACAATGAATCTCAGCAAGCTTGTTTTATAATCCTTTTCATGGTGGACAATGACGACTGCCACCTTCTTTTTGTCTCTGTGTGGGTTAAAAGATCACTGTCTTAGCTGACCTGCCAATTCTAAGCAAAGCATGTTAGTACTGACTTGTCATTACAGTTTTTCTTGTCCTGTGTAAAACTTGTTAATAAGATCTTTTTCTGTATTACATGACAGAATTTCATTGAAATGGGATTTCTCATATCTGCTAACTTAATTATTAACAGAGGTTGTTGTCCATACTGCTCAAAACTCCCTAAAAGAATACTTTGAAATACATTCTTCTTGCTAATTGTACCTTAAGTAGAACCAATGCTTGAACAGTTTCGCCTTCACTTATAAAACACAATTTAGGGTGCTGACTTTCATCCTGAGTCAGGTCCTTTAAAGATGATCTAAATCAGGCAAATCTCTTGGTTCTGAAACTGCAGGTTTGTTGGTGATGCTTACTTCTATCAAAATTACAAAATACTAGGAGAAGGGTCTGACAGGTAGGAATCTTATTGCTGCTCACCGAAACCACGTGGAATTAGGTCTTGGTAAGTAAAGCAAGTACAACAGTTCTTTCCTCTGGTCTGTGCTAGGGATGTTTACAGAGTCAGTGCAGAAACAGAAAACATCCCAGTTAAAGATGGGTGCTGCTATGGAAGAATATGCAGTATGTTATGGACCTGACTTGGGAGAGTTTCACTTAAGAACAGCATTTACTGAAATAAGGTAGTTAACTCATTGTCTTCTCCGTTGGTAGATACCACCTTATGATCTGTATCCAGTAAAATGCTGGACTGCCATGCAGGGAATCTGGTGACCTCTTGGTTAGGACACCAAGTTTTGGCACTTACATTCGGAGAGCATTAGAATGAATCCAAGTCTTAATATCTGTGTCTCTCAGTTCCCCTTCTGCACAGTGATAAAATTTTCCCACCACTCAAAAGAATCTTGTAATGATAAATGTTATTTACATGGTGATGTACTCTTATAATTTTATTGCAAATCTACTTTTCTGAAAGTGCTAGTGTCTGGAGCCAGGCAGTTATGAGGGGTTTATCTTACTCTTCCCTCTGAAGGACCTTTCTCTGAAGTACAGTTCTATGCTTTACTTTTATGGACCAGTCCTGCTTGCTTCAAAAGCTCGAAGAATTGCAGTGTTCATACTCCCTTAGTTTGCTAGATTATTCCCTTGAATGAACTTTCTGTTGCTGTAAAATTTAATTAATTTCCAGGCGTCATGATTTATGAGGTTAATAATGAAGATTAGAAGTCCTCAAAAAATGCTTTCTTTTCCATCCCAAAGTATACTTCTTTCCAGAGTGGCTCCTTCTTTATTTAGAAGCAAGACTCCAAAACCATAGATGATTTGTCTTCATTTTGTCAGCAGCCTACAATAAAAACTGCTTGTAAGATCCTTACCAAGCTGGCTGCAGATTTTTAATGTGCATTTTGCATCAGGCTTCTAAAAAACAAACTTGAAATAAGAACCGACTTCTTAGGACTGTGATGGAGGAAAGTCAACCATAGCCTGTTACTTGCTATTCATAACACACACAAACTCAGTCCTTGTCTCATGCAATATGTTACACAAATAAATGATCTGTGGGATTTGAGAGCTTGGCAGGGCCTGATGGAGAGCTTTGGGACTGTGACAGTTTTTGAAACTGGCGAATCCTTGATGCATTTTGAATTTTGGCTGTTTTCTGAGCTGACTTGTTTCCATCAGCCAGTCCCTCTCCCCAGCCACCTCTCTGTTCAGTATACAGAGTGATTCCAGTTTTAATGCAGTAGATGACATGCATATGACTAATTGGCAGAAGTTCCAAGTTACCTACAGTGCTGGGGGCCTGTCTTGTGACATGTTCAAATGCACAGTCCTTGCATGCAATTCAGGGAACTCCTAGTCTGTTTCTGGTCCAAAGTTTTAGATCTTTGGATCTAAAACCTCCATAGGAATGACTTAAGGTTTGTTTGGTTATGAGGGTAATAAGCCTTTGATACCAAAGGAGAGTCTGGAATATAATAGCCTGAAAAAATTAGCTCAGTGATTGGAAATCAAGTACCTAATTTCTAGCCCTTGAGGTCATTGGTGCTAGAGTGCTTTACTGTTGTAATGCTGATCTGGTCACATAGCGTAGTGGTTTTCAGAGTGGGATCTTAAGACTGTGTTGGAGAGCCCTGTGAAAGGTAACTAAGAAAAACAAGCTGCTTAGTAGCAAGCATAATTTTGTAGCCAGCAGTCCACACTGTCTGTTTGAAAATCAGTGGTGGAAAATGACACACGCCCAGTGCAGTCAGCGGCTATGAATCTGAAGTGATTCCTTGACTATCCTCCTGCGGGGCTTTCCACTTACATTAGCCAGCTTGGTAGGAGAGGATACTGTATAAAACCAGAAAATTTAAAATACTTGTGTATGGCTGAGGGGAAGGAGTGTCTCCACTCCTTTGAAGATAGGTTGGTACGGTAGTGCAGCAATTGATCTTCAAATCTTGATTCCTTGAGAAGTGACTTTTACATTGTTCCTGAAATTAATAACTTCAGTAATAGTAGATTAAGGTACGTGCCCTTTGTTGTCTGGTGTTCCAGGTATAACAACTGCTTCCTGTCATTGCAGGGGCCACTGGATTGCGGACGTGGACAAATAAAGAGGTCCTTGAATGAGAAGGATAGCTCAGAATTCTCTCTCCTATACGCTAACAGGTCGGATAGCATTTGCTTGCTGAGGTCAATGTCAGTGTACACCCTAATATCCATTACTGTCTCCATTTCCTCTCTTGATCAATCTTCTGCGATGAAGGATAATTAACACTCTGGACTGGGATTGATGAGCTCTGGGTCAGCTGCTTATTCTGTTCAGGTGTGGATTTACAGGGGGCTTCGGTTTTTCACTCAACTCCGGTACCATGCGGTGTGCTCTCTTGTATCACAGCAGAGGTGAAGGGCTGCTTTGTCCTTTCACACCCTAGTTAGATCCAGTCTGTTTCCTTCCTTGCTCTGCCACAGGCTACTAATGTGATCTTGAGCTTTAACTCTTAATATCTCTGTCCTTGAAAGAGAAGAAAGAAATCTACTAATCATCCAGCAGTATATTAAAAATGTTGACTTAATAGAGCTGTGATACTGTGAGGATGTAAAGACACGGACTGCATCATCTGTAAAGCAAACCCATCTGAGTTCTTTCATTTCTAGGTTGCTATTCTAGTTAGCTGTTATGATCCCTCTCCTAATAGTCTGCTGTACTAGAAAGTAGCTAGAAACTGATGAGGAATTTCAACACTGTAGCAGATTGGTTGTTAGAAAGATAATTTCCTTAAACATACCACTGTATCAGAAAGCTGTTTCCAGTTTTGACTGGATATTCCTAGACAGATTTAGATCAAACCCACATACAATTCCATGATAGGGAAACTTTCATCTTCGTGTTTTAAAATAGCTGTTCTCTGTCTCTGAGACAAGGGGAAATGACTTGTTTGCTATAGAGGGCTTATGAGACACAGTTAAGAAATTACCATCTTAAGGTTCAGGCACGACAGCCAATTGATTTCAGTATGGTTAGGATGAATGGCATCTTCTTCATTCTTCTTTCTTGTGGCAGAAGAAAAAGCCTTATTTTTAGCTTTACTATTTCTGGCTCTACATTTTTGAGATGGTGTAAATGTACCTCTATCACTTGAATAGAACATGGTTTATAGGAGCTTTAGCAGACCAACACTGTTAAAGGCTAGGGCAATTTCATGTATACTGTTTGAGTCTTAACATTTGTAAGGCAGCATATGAAGAATTCTGTTGAATACAAATTGGTTTAAATTTCCCAGAAGAAAAAAAAAGCCTAGGACTAGTCACGTCTGAAATAGGAGGATTGTAAAAATCGAATTGAGTATCTTTTCATACCTGTCTCCTCCCTATCAATTTCATTCATCTCTTCAGCAAGGATTGTCAGTAACCTTGGCAACTCCGTATTTGTTTTCTCTTTTCTCCTCTACTCCGGTGACAACTGAAAATGCCCTTCTTTTCTTCTTTGAGTTTTTTGGGGGTGGGGTGGTTTTTTTTTTTTTTGGTGGAGATGTAAAACTATAGTCCACACCACATCGTGTTAAAGGAGGAAGAGGGAGGACTGAGAGGAAAAGGCTTAGAATGCTTTTCTAAGACAGATTTTATATACCTATAAAGGAAAGCTTAGGAGTAGCTGAGACAGCTTAGATGTGATTGTAATATTTTAAACAGGGTTATTTTGTCAATATATATTGCTGTGTGGGAATTTTTTAATTCCATCTAAAGTGCTATTGAAATAAATTCTTGTGCTAAAAAGCCTGATCAGCTAGGACACTGATCTTGGCTATCAGAGTGTTCCTTCCATCAAAAGCAATCTGGAAGGAGAAATGACCAATGAATCAGGTGAAGCTGAGGTCTTTAATGTGGTGGTTCTTCAGCAAAAGCCAGTTCTCTCGTAACTGGGCTACAAAGTCTTCCCAACTCATCCCTTAAGCAAGAAGTTCAGATGTCAGTTCTGTTCTTCAAAAAACACGAAAGGCTTGAAATCTCAAAAGTTGCCTCAGAAATGCAGTTGTCTTCTGGACAGTTTCTATGCCAGATAAAGTACTTTTGCTAGCATATCCATATATATCCTAAGGACTTTCAGTAGCACTGCTATGCTGAGTGCAGATCACAGCCCTTACTGATTACGCTAATCTAAGGTGAGAGAAATGTGTTGTAAACCTGGCCATAATACTGTGTTCTAGCCAAATACCAGCTCAAGTATCTATACTAAGTGCTTGTACCTAGTACTTCCATTAAGGTCATGCTTTTGACCTTGTTTTTAGACACCTGATTTGCTTATGGAAAATGATACAGTTGATAAATCTTTTTGCCTCTTTGCAAGTTGCGGTGTAGGGCCAGATTCTGAGGGGAAATAACATCCGTGACTTTTTAACTTAACTTGCATGACTTGCAAAGACAGGGGGTTTTTGAGCATTCTTCTGGACATACCATGAGTTTTACAGAGCTCACGCAATGCATGTCTTGTACAAAGACTAAATGAACATGAGGAGTTCGTTATGTGCACATTCATTTTCCAGGATTTAGGTGTTACATAGGATGGCCAAGTGTGCCACATTCAGTTTTTTATCGAGTTAGTCCAGATGCATTATAAGCACCTAATATTTGCTTTTTAAACTAGGATGCTATACTTTTGAAACTGAAAATCCTCTGCTAGGTTGTTCTACAGTTATGATATATTACTTAACTTTAAAAGTTGCACGCTGTTGAAGGACTCTGATAGAAGGTCAAGTTTGTTGATTACAAAAAAGTAATTGAAATTTGTTTTATTGGGGCAGGAGAAGGAAGGGAAAATGATTTCCATGTATCTGATAATAGAAAACATTATGGTCATTTATTTTAGTTTCTGTAATTGAATTTCAAAGCCTTCAAGTTTAGGTGTGTGCACTGTGGATGCATCCAATTCAGAAACTTTCTGTAATTCCCTTGTCCACTCTTGATCAATTTTAGTGATTGTATAGATTTGTCTTTCCAAAAGTTGATTCCCAGACTGTAGTTAAAAGAGCAATCTCTAAACTAGTTACCGTATTGACAAAAAGCTAACATAGGTCATGCTTCTAATTGATGCTGACAGTGCCTGCAGAACAGAACTGCTTTGGAACGCAAATAGAACATTGTTTCCTCCTTCTTGCACAGGCTGGGTAAGGTAACAAGCATGTACTTGAATTTGTAATTCATCGTTTTCTTTTTAACCTCTTCCTAATCTGAGTATATTTACTGAAACTCAGGAAACTTAAAACCAATCAACAGGACTAAATTTGAAACACGAAAGGTTTGTCAATTTGAGATTTATAATTCAATGCAATCTACAGTGCTTCATTTTGTATTCATTTTCAGCCTTCAGATGTAATGTACAGCTGGCTTATCAGGTAAAGCAACGTAGCACCATTGCAGTGATGTAATAAGGAAGGAAAAGCACACTTGGGTCCTGATTTTGCAAAGACTTACCTGTGTTTGTTTTATAACTTTGTCGATGTCCCAGACAGAAGAAAGATAGGGTCATGATGGCAGGAGCTGTGTCGATGAAAGCATCTGCTGAGGTAATTGCATGCGTTTCTGAGGGCCTGAATAGTCCCATAGTTGACAGATAGTGGTTGCTGCAGAGTGCATCTGCTTGCATGTAAATTCAGGGGACCTATTAGAAATGTTGTCCTTCAGTTTGACAGAACTGCTTTTGCACTGATAATCTTTAAGTAGTTAGAAATGTTGAAACTGGCAATGTCTGACTGGTATTCTCTCTCTTAAAACAAACCAATTATCCATCCATGACAAGAATAGAAACAGAAGGTGGTAATTTCTTGCACACTTTAATTGCCTCCCAAAGAGGATAAAACAGTTACTTAAAAAGACTGTGTCTTCATCTGCAGTGTTGAAATAAAGTCGTTTGAGGATAACTTAAAAGGACAGATGAAGAGTCTTGGTTTGTTAAGGAAAGTCAGATCTAAATTAGCTACTGGCTTCAACAAAACTTGCCTATCATTAGGTATTCTCTCTGTCATATGAAATAGTGCAAATAGCATGGGAATTAACGCATGGGTTCCAAAAAAGAAAAACAAAATTTAGGTAGCTGGTATTTCAGAAGCCATTAGAAGTTTTTGCAATAGAGGAGAACGGTTCAATAGTTAGGGAGCAGGCCTGGGATGTGGATTACTCTATAGGTACCCTACAATCTTCCTGTGTGATCTCAGGTCAAGAATTTTGGATGCCCAGGAATTCAGTCTTCAGCTGTCTCCTTGTGAAAGTGTGCCATTATCGGGGACTTATACTGGAGACTGATTTCTTTACGTTATCTCTGTAGTCAAGAATATCTCCATGCATCTTTCCAGCAAGTAGTACGTGACAGAGCTATAACTTAACTAATACTGAATAGCGCTTTGGGTAAGTTCATCCTACCCCACTGACATTAGAGGGCTCAAGGGGAGATGTTCCCATTTAGGGTTGTTCAGACTGAGTGTTACCTCGCTGATCTTCCCTGTGGGAAGCAAACGAGTCGCTGGGGTCAAAACATGTTTCACGTACGCTTACAGTATTGCTTTCCACGTGAAAAATTGTACAGATACAACTGTACACAGAGATAAGAAAGTGATACTACAGATAATGTAGCATCCAGTAGTCTTGTAATCAGAGCACAGACACAAGTTGCAGACTGTTGCATTATTCAGCTTATGAGGAACTCGGATCTGAGTTTCTCACCTGTCCACCCAGCCATAGGTTAGCCTAAACACTCTCCAGCTCCTGGTATCTCTCCCCACAAGAGTTCAGCGTCTGAAGATGCGATAGAAGTGCGCTGTGATTGTTATCTCCAAGAGCTGTCAGCAGCTGTGATGGTGTTATGGAAATATCTACAGTTAATAAAGTTTCTACAAGCACCCTATACTTAGAAACTTCCGTTGTGCAGGTGGTATGTCTTAAAAACATATAGCAGAAAAAATGCTTTTTGTTATACTGGCTCTAAACAATCACTTGCATTAGTTTTCCACCTGTGGTCCTGTTTTCTTCTGGCTGAAGGGATGAAGATCCAGTTTTTCTGTGAATACATCTGAGCTTCTGGGGACAGGCCTTTCACTTGAGTAGATCTTGGTTAATCCTGGTTCCCGCTTGTGTAGTCTCTCCTTTTTTTGTCATATCTACCTTATCTCCTGTGGCCACTATGTGGGTTGTCTTTCTCTTTGTGTAGGTGCATGCCTTGAAAAATGTAATGCTCTGAATGTTTTCAAAAACCTATTTGATATATTGCAGAGGTGTTCTTAAACTTAAAAATTATTTTCAATCAAAATGAAAACAAAAGTTTAAGCCAGCGCTAATAAGAACCTGCAAAGAATAGTCTCTAGGGGCCGTTTCCTAGTGGATGTTTAGTAATGCCTCCTTTTTAATAGTGTGTAACATACGCTAGAAAAAAAATACTGTGTTGGAAACCCTTCTACTGCAGACAGAACGCACCCTAGCAAGGGAGTTCAGGGAAGTAGCATAAAATAGACCAGTGAAAACATGTTTTGCTGGTATAATTGCATTTCTGCAAGGAATTTTTCCAGCATAGAAATGCCTAAAAAAAGAATTACCCCATCTAGCCAACATTGTTAAGGCAACCTCCTGCAGCTGCCAGTCATACTGATTGGATTTCTCAAATGAATAGGATGTGCACTTACTTAAGAACTGCGTAGACCCCACAACCTCACTCATATAAGTCATTCAGCGTAGGTAATTTGTGTTCCTCATTAAGAAGAATCCCATGCTATTTCTTTAGTATTAGATTTATCATACTTTATCACCTGCTATGGTAGGATTTATTAAATTTTCCATCTTTTTCTGCGCAAGTTGCATGCACTTTATTTAAGAAAAAGGCTAGCAGAGGCCATACAACCAGGAACTGCTGATTGGCAAAGTGGGCTGTTGGGTGAATTTCTTGCAGGTTGTATTTTCTTGCTTCTAGGGAGCATTCAGTAGAACCTTTGTGCTTTTGTCTTTTATTTCCTGGTGCACCTGATTGACATATGAACTGTGAGGCAGCCAAATTTGGAGAATCATACTGAAATGCAAAACCGTAATGAACGTTTTCTAGCTTCAGCCTTTGCGTAGAAATATTTTGGTGTAATTACGGTGTCAAATTGTACTGATAAGTAGTGTTTAATCAGTGTACGAAACAGAGGGAGCAGATGCCTTTTTGTGAATACTTGGGTTTTCTCTTTTCTTGATTCTATGTTTTTTGGTTAACCTGTATGTTATATAAAATACTACTGAATGTTTTGAAGCATGGCAAGCTTTGCTCAACACTTGTCAAAACAAAGCAATTTCCATTTTCTTTTTCTCTCTGGAAACAACTAGCAGAAAGTATGTTTTGGGAATGAAATCATTTAAAAAAGCTAGTTATTTATGACTTGTCAGGCATGTCATTGAAGAATCTACCCTTCTATTGCTGCATGCCCAGCTAGGGGCACCTGGTGGGGCTGAACTTTGAGAAGGTCTGTGCACCTGCATAGAAATCACAGTCCTTTTAAAATATTTCTGATTGGACTCTGAGAATTACTTTGCTCTGTTCCCTCGTATATGGATTCTTTATATTTGACCTCATCACTGTTTTCTCCCTGCAGAAGCTGCTATCTGGTTGAATTCTGATAGTGGTGAGGTTGGATTTTTTCCCCAAAAAAGCTTTCAGCAAAGATGTGCTTGTTACAGATTGGTGGTATGAGTACACATCTTGCAGTTAGTGCGTGGTGCGTGAGATGGAGTGCACTGAAATTGTTCTCAACCCTATGGAAATTATTTCATTTACTGAGATCAGGTGCTGTGAAAAAGGTCCCCCGTCTTTCAATATCGTGAGCCTATTGTGCTGCTTTGAAGATAATGAATCAGGCTCTTAAACTGGACTGAGAGCAAACCCGCCATTTCAAATCAGCATGACCAAACTCAACGTGGCCTAGGAGTGATTGTTGTTAACTCGACACCTTCATACCAGGAGAATGGGAAACACTGGTCTGTACTGGGGGGCAGCCTGTGTGAAATGTCAAACTATCCCGAGCTGGGATATTATTTGGTACATCTGGTTCTCTGTACGCAGGGATCCCTAGTAAGCGTTGATGTCAGGTGCTAAGAACCACTTACAAGGAAAATCCAAAAAGCTTACGTGTATGAATTTTCTTTGCATTAACCTTGAAATTCAACTCAAATTTGATCATCATGCATAGTCTGTACTTGCATTACTACTGATAAAAGAGACTGTGTAAATGCCAGCTTTCGGATGTCTTAATTTACAGAGCTACAATTGTTTGATCCTTGGAAAGGCTAACATGACATCTCATTTTTACTTCAAATATGCCTGATTTTGGGAGGGCCTACTGCAGATTAAATCTAGAGTTCATCAAATTATGTAAGGATTGTACATTACTTTGAGAGCAGTTTTCGCATGCCAGGCTGCTCAGTATTCTGCAGCAACAAACTCAAGGGAAGTATGGGAATTGAAGGACCCTGTTAGTTCGGGGTTTTTTATTTCATACAACAGGCATGGTCCTGCATAGCTTTCACAAAAGTCAGTACAAGAGGGACACAGGTTTAGAGATTGCAGAGCTGACTGCTGTGAGGTTTGTGTTCTGGATCTTTTTTACTCTGGACAACTGGAAGGACAAGTCAGCTGAAAGTGGGGGACGAAGGGAAACCTTTCTTAACCTGAAGGATGAAAACAGAGAAAAAGTTACTGTTAAAGAAGAAAGGGACCACCACTATCTAGGGCCTGGAAGAGTTTCTGAGATATTCTGCAACTGAGAGAAGTCTTTTAAGGATCTAAGCTGTGGCAGTAAATACTTGCATTGGAATATGGGTAAGATACATGTCCCTAAGCTTTTTTTCTTTCTTCTTTTGTGGATTTACATCCTTAATTTATCTCTGTCTCCCCTCTAAATTGAGCATGAAGCTCAGGATATCTGTTCCATTGGAAACTAGTCTTTTGAAATAGTTCTTGCCCCAAATGATGGTGAATAATCAGAATTTTCTGTAAAGTAACATGGAGGGGAAAAAAAGGAAAAATTAAGTGATTCCACTGAAACAATTTCAGTAGCACTAAAAAACTTGCACAGCCATTCATTGAACTGATGGAAAAGTTGATCCATTGGAGTGAAAAGTTTTAATTTTGTTCTTAGCATTGTATGGCAGATTCCAGTGTAACTGGAATTTTTTTGTCAATGGAAATACTGCAAAAAATTATTAAGCAGTGGTTCAGTACATGCCCTGAGATCATGAGCTCTTTTTTAGTGAGTAGAGGGCATATTCTTCGTGCTTCTGCAAATATCCAGGGTTTTGTTTCGCGGGCTTGTATTTGAACAGGTAATTGTAAGCAATAGGAAGGTGCAGCCGACTGCCAGCATTGATAATGTGTCTGTGTAGAGTGTCTTCTGTTAAAAACAAAAAAAAAAAGAAAAGCAAAGAAAAAAACTCAAAAAGTCTTGTGATTGTACCTGTCTGGAGATGTACAACCAGTTGTTAGTACCTGGGGAAAGTATGACCTCTGCTAAATGGACAGTGCTAGCCAAGACCAGTTTGCATCGCATGTGAGCGCCCCAGTTGCTTGCAGCAATTTGGAACTAGCAGTTAAAGCAAAACAGAAGGGGGAGCTCTCAGTGCAGCATTAGAGGAGGGGAGCTGGGGGGCTCTGCAATATAGCCAGTTGAAGCAGAACTCCACTTTGCTTTTAGATTAGGAGGGAAAAATCTGTTTCCAGTCTGTCCCTGTTATTGCTTAAAGCTGCTAATGACCTGGATTTGAACTGGTCTCCTAAAGGGTAAAAGGCTCTATCTCTCATTGCCAGTCCCCAGAAGCATGCAGTTGCTCCCAACACAGATTTGAAACAAATCCTCACTTGAAGTCATCAGCCTTAGGTTTCGGTTACTCTGATGATAGATGGCAATTTAAAGATTTTGCTTTCCTCCCCACTCTTCCTGTACCCATTGCACCCTATTCTTCCTTCAGCCATATAAATCCAACTAAATCTTCTGAAAGGAGATTATGAACTGGTAGATTTTAAACAGTGCAGAGCCATGAGAGAAGAAAACAAGGTAGATGTTCACATTCCAAGTTCCACCCCCCCACCCCCCATTGCACGATAGACAGAAATGTCCTGAGCTTAATCTGCCTCTTCAAAGGAAGACTCAAAATGCACTCTCTCTTGAGCAGGATATTTTCTTCTTCTTCTTCATACTAACACTGGCTAACAGCTATAGCTGCTTAGTATTTTTTATATATATATATATATATATATATAGTATTGGCTGCTTACTGCCGTATTCTTCCTGGTGTTTACTGCTATATTATACCTTCAGTTTTGTTACAAAATCCTTATTGACTTCAGTGGGCTTTTTATCAGAGAAGACATCAATTGCTGTTTTCTACCCTTTGGCCTGAATTCTGTTGCACTTAAATTCACACCTACTCTCTATTCCTAGAGTAACGAAGCTGTAGGATAGCTGAGCAACAGGCCCTGATCTCTCCGAGGAATTCCTGCTGAAGTTTTTGGATTTTGTAGCAGGCATTTGTTGTTTGTTCAGTGTTCTCATGGACTTCAGTAGGAGTTGTGCATGAATAACGAGTGCAGAATATGGCTGTGGTGCCTAGTGAGGTCTACCATCTGGTTCTGGTTAGCTGGCAATTTCTGATGACTATTTAAAAACAACAACAACAACAACAACAGAGGCAAACACCAGCAAACCACTGACTATTAATTAATGCAAATGCACGTACCTCTGCTATCAGTTTGTATTCCAAAACCCCTCTGGGTTGCTGTATAACTCTCCTTTTGCATGTTCTCTAAATGCTACTTTATGACCTCCTAAGAGCAAGTATTCTTTAAACCAGTACTTAAACCAATATAATCCCTTTGTCTTTTATTTTCCTAAATGTTATTGTAAAAAAAAAAAAAAAAGATAGCAAAAGCTACAGTTATATTAGGAAACTCCCAGAGATTTCTTTTGTAGTGTTCAGGTAGAGTGGATATCATAATGCGTGCAAAGACTCTCTGTCATTGTCCTATTGATTTTATATTCTTTGCAATACTTAGTGAAGCTGAGGTGTGGTGGATGAGGCTTTCAGAAGCGGCTGCTGATCTAAGGTCTTTATTTTGGTTTTGGGCAACCCAGTCTGGAATAATTTACAAGAGACTGATTTTTAAACGTTGAGCTGTCCTCACTTTCTATATATGGCATTTACTTGTGGGTGTCTGAAACCAGGTAAGTCAACTCTCGATCCCCCCTAAAAGATCACTCTAGTTAACTTAGTCAATATTCTAGCGAGGTGCTGTCTCCTTTCCTTCATGTCCTTTGCTGACTTGGGGCCAGCATGAGGAAGCAGCCAAGTGCTGCTAGAGCAGCCTCAGATTCACAGACTGATGACTTCTGCCAGGCTGATTTATCCTTTACCTTATCTGCCCCATCCGTCTGCTGAAAATTCAATATGGGGAACATTCTTGGAGGCAACAGAAACTTTCTCTAGTTTAAAAAAAAAAGAAAAATCCTTTCTTGAGACTAATAAGGTTCCCTCCTACATTGCTTGTGAGCTTTTTCTATTTTTACTTCAAAGACTTGTTTTTGCAGGGGTGGGGAATGTCTTCTCTTATTCTCACCTGTTTCAAATCAATATAATGACCTTCACTGAAGCTATAATTACATTGGTCAGGGATGCATCAAACCTCAGAATATTTGATTTGTCCTCAACCTGAGGTGAGGACTGTGAATGTATTTTTTTCTTCCCAAACCTTTGCATCTGTAATTCAGTTTAAATCTGCAGGGATCACTTTAAGATTACACTAATAAAGGAGGTAGGTTAATATCCCTTCTGTCCTTGGCTTTACTGCAGACAGTAGCAACAAGGGGCCTAATTAGTGTTTGGGTTTGTTGGTTATGGAGGTTGCTCCAAGAGAAACTGGACTGACACCATGAAACTCATTAGGCCTAGGTCTTCCAACACTGTGTTTTTATATTAAAGAGAAAAGAAATCTAGCAAGAGGGAAGGCGAGGGAGTGCAAAGTAGAATCCTCATTAGAGTAATTAGCATAAGTCATTATTTTCTAGAAGCCTCAAATGGCCACATTTATTCTAAAGAGATGCCAAGGGTATGGCTGAATGTAGCTACAACATCTGCCTTTGGGAGGGGAGGAAGGGAGAGCGTTGTTTGCTGCCCATGTTTGCTTACGTTTTCTGGCTTAGGTGATATGTGATCCTATTAAGCTTGGTATAGCTAATCCTCTTTCGTGGTACTAATTTCTTGCCATTATCTTTATTTGGCTGCTAATTTCCCTTATGGTATTCTTCTACGATCCCAATGTTTAGTGAGGAGCTTGAAATATTTCTTGAGTATCCTGTAGGAAGAATCCTGCCTGGTCTGCGTCAGTGTCCCTGGAAGGAAAAGGAATCGCTGGTAGGGCTGAGAAAAAGAGTGTCTCCTAATAAAACCGTTTGCTGTTAATGGCATCTCTTATGAGTATCTACTGTGTTTCCATTTCTGCAATCCATCTTGTACTTTCATGCTAAAGCTCAGTTATGTTGCCTCAGTGAATATTAACAAGCAGCTTTGCCAGCAAACTTCTTGCGCCTTGAATGACTAAAGGAGAAAAGGAGATCATGGAATAGAGAAGTAAGGTGATCTGCCGATGTCCCGGAATGCATTCCTGGTCTTTCAATTGCAGTTCAAGTGTTGTGTGTATGCTAGGTCACCCTTTGCATCACGTCTGCTCTTTCAAATTGTGAACACACCCTTCAGGCTACTGCATAACCTCTTGCTGTTGTCTCAGGCCCAAATTCCTTGTGGATAGACCTTTGATGTGTCCGGGATATTGTTAGGAACAAGTTGGGGGTTTGGTGTTTTGCGGGGGGGTGGGGTGGGGGTGGTATTCGGTTTGGTGTTTTGTTTTATAATAAAGGATCTTTGTTGTATTTGCATTGGTGATGGAGCAGCCCTTATCTAATGCCTTTTCAGCCACTATATGCCATTCTGACCAACATTCTCTGTCAATCTAAAGGTGATGTATAATTGGAGAACATGACCAGGCACAACTGCTAGACAGTTGCTCTGACCTATAACACAGGTTTATAGATTGCATTTCTTTCTACCTGTCTTTTAAGTATCCTTTAGGAAGGATACGAGCTAGATTAAATTTTGTGGTATGAATCTAGGAGATACTTCATAACACTAAGTTTTCACATGAAGCTTTTTATTACATTATCTGGCCTCACCACTATTTATTATGTTCTTGTATTTAGTAGGCCTGTATCTAAGAGAGAGCCTGGCTGAGCCCAGTATGCTACAGTTGTCTACTCAGGTCATCAAAGCTGTGAATTAAAAAATGTTCAATTAAGTGAACGGATTCTGTACTTTTCTCATTTAAAAGTGGAGAAAAACCATGCGGCAGCTTTGAAATCAGGCAGGGAGTCTGCAACTGAACGTAGGCATTCTGCATCTCATCTCGGATTTAGCCTTCAGGTTGTATCCGCGGAAACTCCTGCCAGCACACAGTCAAGTGGCTGAAACTGCTTTCACGTTCACTAGTCTGGTTCTTTTATCTTTATTTGTTGATTTGCAAACAAAGTGAGCAAAAGTCTCCAGAACTCTCTCTTTCTTGAACACTCTCTCCTTGTGAATGATATACCTTTCCCAATGGGTGAGGCATTAAATGGATCCCATAGGTCAAAAGGATTTAGGCAAGTTCCAGGGCTAAGTGCTCCTGGAAATAAAACAGAATGCTTTAAAGGATTACTAAACTATAAGGGTGCTGGGAAATTATTTATTATATTATTATGAACAATACCTTTTATTCTTCATAGCAAAAAAAAAAAAAAAGGCATTCCTTATATGTATAGCTCTTAAAACTGAATCTTTTGTTCTTAAAATAAAGACATGCTTAAATATTTTAGCTGAAATATTTAGAACTTTGCTTCTATATCTGCCTAGAAGGAGCTGTTATTTGAAAGATTTAAAAAATACATAAAATATTTGTCCCTTCCTTTGGCTGCTTATTACAGATTGGCTGCTTGTATTCCTTTTTCTTGTAAGAGTTACTGTTTTCTAGCCAGAAACTTTTGGCTAGACAAAATCAGGAATATCACAGCAAGGAGAGAGGCAAACGTTGTCTTTAAGTGGGTAGTTTTTTCAGGATAAAAAGACTATTTGAAATTTAACTTTCCTTCTAAATTTCAGATAGTGATGATAGGGTAGCAGAAATTTTTTCTTTGGGATAAGCATCTTTTTATTTTTCTTGCTGCCAGCAAGGAAAATAGAGGAATCAGTTGTTAACTTTATCATAGACACAGTGTGAGAGATTGATTTTCCCCATCTTCTGGATTTCAGATAGAGTGAGGGCCCTTACTCTTTCCTTATGGTGGAAAGGTATCATCATCAAGGCACATCACATCCTAGTCTATGCCTACAGCTCCTCAGTGCACACAATACAAAAGAGAGCTGCAAAACTTTTCATAGAAAATACTCTAGTCTCTCATTAAAGCCAGACATTCTGGGTTTTCTGCCTCAATTCTTTTAAAGTAGTTTGTTCTTCTTCAGTGTTCTTTGATAATTTATTTCATCTTTTTTCAATCATTCTATACTGTCCTTCTTAATAAAATAAAGAGGGTAATAGTTTCATTGTGGAAAGATTGGGGGGAGGGGGAGCTTGTTGTTGGGTTGGGGGGGTTTTTTGCTTGCTGTGAAACTGCGCAGTACCCAGCGAAGTGGTTGCAATGTGCATTGCAAGTAAGTGATGACAAAGTAATATCAGCAGAGGGAGAAACAAATAAAGTAAGCAGTGCTAGGGATGATGACTGTATTTAAACCTAATTTGTCAGACAGTATTTTCCCGTGTTACCCTCTTAAAAATCTTTGTTACGGGGAGAACAGATACTGTAAATGCAATATGATTGCATTTGGAAAAGATTGAAGTGCTGCGTTTTGACCTGGAGATAAAACGTGTCAAATTAGACCTTTCAGCATCGAGATGCTCTGTGTTTTTAATGAAATCTGTCAGATACATAGGAGTAGTTAACCTACCTTTCATTTTCACAGCTTATTAAAATCACTAAAATACAGCAATAATTATGATACTTTCTGACTGATGTATTTATATCAACCCCAGGGATCTCAGTATACCTAAAGAAGGATTATGCTATCATGTGAACTATTGCAGAAGGTTAGCGGTGCTTCTTCCTAACATCAGAATGAGAATCTAGAGTTTTGCCATCTTCGCTGTACATCTGTTGGTTTTTTTAAGTGTAGGATCTGACCTATAGAACCCAAAAAGGTGAGATTCTTGTTAAATATTTTTCTTTTTTCAATTAGAAATTGAAAATTAAGTCAGCTTATATTCAAAGCTGCACAGCTTCTCATGAGAACTGATCTCTGTCACTTGAGACAAGCTGACGAGCATGTTTGTCCCTCTGGATCGTCACAGGTTTAAAATGAAGATGGTGGGCTAGAATATTACCTATAGGAATACCAAATCTTTTAAATCAATGCTCATGTGTCCCTGCGATGACATTATGTCATTTATTCTCTTATTATTTGGCCCGTAGATACCTCCATGGGTGTTTTCTCCACAGTTTTTTAGCAAGTGAGATTTCCTGATAAGCAGGAACGGAGCTCCGGCTTTTGATTCAGGTTTATATGTATTCATACAGTTTTTTTCAAAAGTCTTGGTATCAGAGCTTTGGTTGTGGTCGTGCATTTTGTGGGGTTTGCTCCTTGTAATTGGTAGAGTCATTTACTAACTGTGCTACATGTTGGGGATCTATTTCAAAGGTCTGAAGTTTCAGAAAGGTCTTTTGTTAGTACTAACTGAAACAGGTCTATGATGAAGGACATTTCCACAGTGGCAAAATGATTTCTCAGGCTTAGTTCTTAGGACATTTTTATACTCAACTCGTGTAGATCATAGAAATGAGCATAACGGAGCTAATTTCTGATAGCTGAAAATACACAGATTTTCATGGAAATCAGTAGAAAGATTCCTGTTTGCTTTATATCAAGCCCTAAAAGAACGCTTTTGTTCCAGAGTTGCTATTTGACCTTGTCCTTGACAGCCAGGGAGTCTGGTGTCAAAGAATTTAACTATCAGCTCTGTGGGTGTCTTAAAGGCTTTGGAGGGGAGGGAGGGGAGTCTCTTCACATGAAGAGCCTTGTCTGGCTCTGTGTTGGGATTTTCGAGCATTGGCAAAGTAATCAGTGTAATTCTTCAGCACAGATCATGCTGTAAAAGAAAAAAAACTAGCATCATTGATTTGGTTTTCTAATAAGATGACAAGTTTGTAATGATCACCATTTCTGGAGATTAAAGAAATGTACTTTTCGCTTTTCTGACACTATGTCAATATCTTTCTCCAATGGTTTTGAACACCCTGATAGTTTATCTTAAAATCTGTTTTTGAGAAAGATAAGTAAGGGAAAAACTAGATCTGCCATTGAAGCAGTGTCACTTCTATCTCTGTTCTAAATTGCTTTGTGTTTGATAAAATAGCAGTATAAAATAGTCTTATAAAATCCAAGTGGGTCAGGGAAGGACCTTGTCCTCCACTTCAGATAGCTTGTGTGATTCTTCATTGTTTGTGTGCTTGATTTTCAGTGGTCAGGCAGTATGCAATGTCAGTTACGTTTTAGGTTGTTAGGTGGATTATTCTAGTACCGTTGCTTTGCCAGAATTTTTGCGATGTTCTTGAAATGTAAGTAAAAATGACATTTTGACAATGAGGACTGAGGCATGGCGAGGCTGATGTGACTTGGTCACAGCCAAATCCATACCATGTAAGTGAACTACAAACAGTCTGAGGAAAGGCAGCGGGGTCATGAAAGACATGGAATGGTTTCTATTCAGATAGTGCTAAACAGACAAGGACTCTTCATCTGAGAAAGAGATGACTTGCAGGGTATGACAAAGATCTGTGAAATCATGAATAACATGGAGAAACTGAATAGAGAACAAAAGTTCAGTCTGTCTTACAATATAGGAAATAAGGGTCCTCAAATAAGAGTAGCATGGGGGAAAGTTCAGAATAATTCAAAGGGCATATTTTTCTCCTTCAGTAGCTTAACGCTGGATTTCTCTGCCACGGGATGTTGTGAATACCAAACTTCTACATAAGTTGAAAAAGCAATTAATCACTGGGGGGGGGAAGAGGAAAAATCTGTCAGAGGTTGTTAAAGCTGAAACCTATTACTGAGATTAGTGCTGAACACTGAGCACTGCAAGCTGTAAGTGTGTAACACAGAAGTGTTAAATGCTTGCCTTACCACTTTCCTTAAGACAGTGCCAGAGGTGGACTTTCTTCTAGTTCAGTAAAGCCATTTTAAATTTTTTATGCTTAATGTAACAGAAGAACTGAAACCTTGAATGGGGGGGAGGTGTATGCAGGGGCTGCAACTTCTTGTAACAGCAGTGTCCTCTACCCAAGTCTGTTTCCAAACATGATCAGTCCTTACCAGCGTAATCCTTCAATCTACTGTGTCAAAGCTGTAGAGAAAGCTTAAAGACGGAGCAACTGGAATCTCTGTGAACTGCTAGACTCATCCTCCCAGAAGCACAGCTTTTCACCATTCATTTTTGAACTAGCAGTATTTAGAAAATTATTCTGAAGGGATACATACCTTTAATTGGCTCAGCATGAATCTCGAAGCTGGTATGACACTGAAATATCAAAGCTTCACAGTTCCTGGCTATGGGTTCCAGCAAAGCTGCTGAAACATAACGTCGTGCACAAGATTAATGTGACACCGTAGGCTTACTCTGAATGTGCGTGCAGTGAAGCCAGTGTTATCTACAGGCCCTTGAAACTAGGCAGCTCCAACTTCAGGAAGATATCTCTTCTGCTCTTTTTTTTTTACTTTTTATTTTTAATGAATGAGGAGTAGAAGGAGAGAGACTGGAGATGGTCTCTCTTGCCATGCGTGCTTTGTTTGAATGTGTCAGGGCAGCTTCTGTGAGGCTGTAGCAACTCATCAGTTCCTGGTCAAAGGTGAGAAAGCTGAAGGAGACGAATACTGGGGAAGCCAGAATTACAACTTTTATGATTTCTTAGGCAGCTGATCCATAGGGTTTGAAATTGGGGTTCAAGTCATGCGAACGGAAAAGGGTCTTAATGGTCTGCATATTCAGAATAAACCTTATCAGCATCTAACGTTTTATTGCTGTTCTACCTATAAAATTTAAATTATTTAGGAGTGGTCTTGAACTTGCAGTAAAAGCTAATCCCTGACACAGTACTTTTATCACGATTCTTTCTTTGTAATGAAATGAAACAGAATATTGTCATTGGCTTCAGCAGAATGAAGTTAATATATAACGGTCAGTTTTGAACAACCTCTTAGCCATACCTTGGATAGCCTAATGAAGTTTATGTGTGGGTTCCTAAACCACTCTCTGGAGGCATCATGTTACCATATGAGATTTAGCCTTTTAAAAATAGGTTTCTTATTCTTGAGGAATGCAATCCCTTAAAATTCACTAAGTAAGGCAAACAGAAAGAAGTCAACATTTATTATCTTCTAGGATATTTTGATGTTTAAGCTCATCATATGCTTGTTTTTGGTGTTAGGAAAAACACAGGATTCAGTTTTGCATGCTGGGAAACAGCCATACTAAAAATGGTTTCCAGCAAGTACAGAGGATGGTAAGAATAGGAGAGACTTACTGAGAACCTTGCATAAAGGAATCGAACACGATGCTCTGCTGAAGGCAGTATGGAAACTTCTTTCATTAACAGTGCAAGCACTAAAATGGTTTTATGTCTTTGAAGAAATGCAACAGCAAGAAAGGTGAAGCTGTCGAAGAATATTTTGTTTTTAACAGAATAGAAGCAGGTCCCACCAGGTATTTGTTTTCCCCTCAGGCTTGAGGGACAGGAGTGTGGAAAAGTAGCTGT
Source organism: Harpia harpyja (assembly GCF_026419915.1). Lineage (NCBI taxonomy): Eukaryota > Metazoa > Chordata > Aves > Accipitriformes > Accipitridae > Harpia > Harpia harpyja. Next base: position 43,091,010 of record NC_068952.1, read on the forward strand.
TTAAAAATAACAACTTGCACACAGTAAGAACAGCACAAAGATGAAGCAATGTTTTGTACATCAGCTGTTCTATGGGATTTTGTTTGCTTTAGGGGTACTGACATGAAAACAGTTAGGGACGGATGCAAGAAAACCCCTAAAAGGAGAATAACCTCCTTATCTTTGAGGTATTCAGACTGTTAAGAAATTTGTAGCAGTGTGATATAATGCTTAAAGTAGAAAACTACTGTGTCATTCCCGACGCTGAATCACTAGGTGACCTTCAGTGCATCCCTTACCTTCTTTTTCAGTTTCTTCTGGAAAGGGAGGTCCTTCTTGAGCCTTGCTTCCATTAGGAGAGTAGCAGGTGCTGCCTAACCCTGGTTAATAGCTGATTAGAACATACCATGGACAAGAACAGCCATGATTGAAATTGTTAGCTGCTCAGAAATAACTCTGCCCTTTTTAGTTGGCATACAAAATAAGAAATATCGGCAAGCATGTTTACTAGTTGAGATGGATCTTGTTGTGGTTGTTGGATGTGATAACAAGCGCAATTCTGATAGCTTTTCTCTGATGCAATGATACCTAACGCTGCCAGGACACTGCAGAGAATTCATCTTCTGCTGAAGTTAAGCGACCTTCAGCTTCATCATACTTTACTGAGGAAATGATCTATTGAAGTGTCTCAATTAAGGCGGCTTCCCAAACTCGGGTCATCTGGCTCTGAAAATCCCAAGCTCCTCAGACTTCCTTTTCATGTTCAGTTCTGGTAGCAGCTCTGTCTAAATCAAAGCTTCCTTTCCTTGATAAAAAAGCACATAGGGGGTATGTTACTAGATCCAAACTTGAAAATGAAGTTTTCCATCAATTGTTGCAAAACATTATGAAACATCACTTTGATGCACTCAGTTTTGTTTTCCGAACTGTTCACAGCCTGAAGCGCTTCGATACCGTAAATTACTTATAAAATTTTTAGTAATGATCATTGTCTGTAAGTGGTGTTTTACACCATAGTGTGTGCCAAAGGGTTCTGTAGTCAGCTGGTTGGAATTTTCAAACGTATTAGTCATGTAAATGCTAGTAACGCTTCCCGAATTGGATAATCTTTAGACCTTTTTAGGGCGTAAAATAATGGTTTGCATTATTTGTTCCTGTTTTTCAGTGTATGTGCTGTTCACTAATGCAGACTTGCCTGTTTGTTTCTTTGCGTCTGCTTCTGGTTTGACACTCACAATTGCCCTGTCAATAGATTTACTCTGGATACACGTTTATGGAAGTGAACTCTGGACTGGATTCACTACAAAAATTGCTGCTAAAAATACTGGAGCTGATCTGTTAGTTTCTTTTATTCTGTCTGCAGAAGACACAAACCCTTCTTGTCCTTCGCTTTCACTCTTTCTATATTCTGCCATAAAGTTCTGTGAATTTAGGGGAATTTAGTTGAAATTCAGGCATTTGTTTTGTGTTCATGTCACACGTTGTTTCTGCCACAGTTGCTCTCCTTCCCCCCTCAGTGAGTAGCAAACTAAATAAAAGGAGCTTGTGTGAGATTTGGCTCAGCAGACTGTGCTCTGTCTCTGTGCCAAATATCTTAAAGCTGCAGTTACCCGCTGGTGAGCCGTGAGCTGCAACTGCTCTGGCTTCAGTGAGCTCTCAACTTCACCATTTCTTTTTTCCTCCCTTAGCACTTTTAACTCTGAAATGAAGAAGGTCTAGTCAGAGTCACTCTTTGTACACCTAGTAATGGATTAGACAATATTGCACTGGTTGGACTGGGGTATTACAATGAGGCAGGTAAGATGGTGGTAGAAAAGCAGCTGTTAATTGGGCTACTTGACCCTACGTGGGGGTATTTTTTCTGTATCTCTGTCCCTGTGGGTCTTTTTCATATACACTGAAAACATCTCTGACAGGAAGGTTTTGCTTTGCATGGCGTAAGTGTGGTGTTAGAACGTGATAATAATGGTCAGTTGTTCAAAAATGTTCTATGCTGGAGCTTAGTGCCTAAGTTTAACTTCAACTCGCTCCAAAATCTCCTGAGAGGCCAGCTTTAAAGTCAATCAGGTTATTTAAAAGATTTCACATAGTACCACTGCTCCCTTTCCGTTGCCTCACGGATGTCAGCTGGAAGCTTCAGCCAGCACACGGAGCGCAGGCTTAGGTCATGCCAGGTGGATTCTGTTCCTGCTGGTGCCACTGATTGCCCAGCACTTCAGCAAACTACTCAACCATTCCATGTCTTATCTTTTGCAGTGCACCCTTACTCACCAGACACGAAGGAGTGCCTAAATCAATGTTAACATCTCTTGCTTCTGAAAGGAATTACCCTTTGCTGTTCAAAAATGTAAATAGAAGTAGGCTCACGCTAAAATTTTTCAAGATGCCAAAAATGAACTGTTGCCTCCTTATGGGAAACCAACCTGATTGCCAGCATCCATGAAAAGATCTTTCTACGTAACGACATTGTAATCCATCTTGCAATTCTCCTTAAAGGAAAGGCTCCTCTCTTTCCTTTAATAACTGAATTTGGCTTTGCAAGGAGAGGGCCTTGTGGCAATGGAAAAAGATACAGGAGGGCTGGCAGCAATTTCTGGCTTTCCTACAGAATTCTTAGCCTTGGGCAAGTCAATTGGTGCTTGTGCTTTTTTTAATATATGTATAGCAAACACAAACAGCCTTCAGAATGCCTGTTACTGGCTCTGGATTTCCATAACTGCTTGGCAAGCAGCAGGCCAGGCACAGATTTTCACGATGCCTCCCGGACCTCTCCTCACCCAGCAAATGAAGTAGAACTCCACCAAAAGGGAAAGGAAAAAACTTCTGAACTGTCTGTGTTGGAACATGAACCTGTGATATTTAGAGCACTTCGCCTTGTCTTAAGCTTCGTGTAAGTAATGACTGTGATGTTATCATATGGGGTTGGAGATTAAATATTTTCATTACGTCTGGATTCTTTTCCACTCCTAAGAGCATTTCTGTATTACTGTTGATTAAGCACAATCACTTGGCTGTTGATGTTTATAAAAAAAATATGAAGATCTTCCTTTTCTAATGTTGTTAACTGGCATTACCATTTTCCTCCTGCAATGACAATGGGGAGAATTGCATTTAATTAAAATAATGCAAAACAGCAAAAATTTTTGTGGTTTTGCTCAGTAAAGAAAAAAATTCGGAAGAGAATAGATGGTTGGGGAGCAGGAGAATAAGTAGGGGAAGAAAAAGCCTGATCTTTTTGCATATGCTTTTATATGCTATAATGAAATATTTGGTAATAGGCATGTTGACAGCAGTCTTACTGTTTGGTAAGGCTTTAAAGGGAACGACACTCAAATTGATCCTTCTTGGATACTAGCTGCATTAGTATTCTATACCCACATCAACCCGGTCATCGTCAGCATGGCATGCTAATTAGTACTGTCCCTTTTTTTCTCTTCCTTCCCCCACCCATCTCTTCCCTTCCCCTTTGCTTTCCGATTCGGCCATCCACTTCTATCAGTGATATATGGTTTATATCTTCCTAGCCATTATGCTGATGACCCAGGGCAGTGCCTGCCACTTTTGATAAACTGTCAGATTATTTTTGGAACGTCCACATATGCTTTTCTGGAGGTACAATTTAGCGCTATGATAATCTACTAAATTGCTTTCTGTGCTATGCCAACTCTCACTTCTGCTGCTCTTTTTAAGGTTTATGTTGCCAGAGAAAAAGTGTGCCTAGCAAATTTTAGGTGATGCTGCACCCCAAAAATGGGACCAGTGTATTCTCCACTAGCCTGTTAATGAAATACAGGATTAAATAATGTTTCTGTTTTCTTTTTTTTTTTTTTTGGTGATGTATATGCAGAATATAAAATTACTGGAAAAATGCATGCCCATTTTTTGCCTTAAAAAGTCTCTAACATTGAGCTCCCTTTAATTAATTTTACAACATAATAAATTGACAGCATTATAACATCAGAAAGACTACCTAGCAAAACTTTTATGTGAATAATTAGCAAATATGCTGCTCGTAAAATATTAAAGAAAAACTGCAGTTAAAAGTTGAGTTAACTGCATATTGACAAGGACTGTGTTTAAAATTGGAAAACACATACTCATAAAAGATGTCTGCTGTACTCTATTTTTTCAGGACTCTCCACTATAGGATGCAAAAAGAAAAAGTTGAATGGGTGCTCTGGGTGGACAGTACAGAAGTGAAGTAGAAAGATGTTGGCGGATTTATAAAGCTTCATCTTCCAAGGGCTTTGTTATGCAACGTTCCGGTTCGTAGATCCCACAAGCTATTTGGTTGCCAAAATAATACTGGTTTTATTGGGACTTAGTTCCTGCATAGGCAGTAGGTTCCCAGCACCATTGGCGATCTGGGCCAGATTGCTCAGCCTCACGTGTTTGAAACGGTTGGAACTAAGGGCAAAACTGAGTCCCTGCATTTGCGGATAAACCACTTGTAAAGAACTGACTTTCCTGGATTTAGTGTGAAGTCAGGACAGCTCTGTGAGCAACACTGTATTAGAAAACAAAAACTCACTTGAAACCTCTCACACTTTTGGATGATATTGATACTACTAGATGGAATTGGAGTTGTGATACCTGCTGAGGCAGGGAGGCAAGGGATTCACTGTTCTGTGTAATTCTTCTAGTGACTTTTCAGGGAGAGGATCCACAATGCATGATGAGTAGGGGTGTGAAGGGGAACTCAGACAAGGTTTATCAAATAGTATTTGCTTCTCAATAAGATGGCAAGTATAGGCTGACGCTCGATTATATTAATAGAGCAGATTCAAGATAAAATCTGTGACCCTCTGTCTGTTTTGGTTTTGGGTTATGCCTCATTGGGATGGTTCTTATTGCAACAAACTTTGTAATACGTTTTTTTTCCTACTCATTTTTTTCTTAGGGAGCATGCAAATGTCTTGAAAGACTTTTTTTTTTTAATTATTATTTTAAAATAGCACTGTGCATAAACTTTCATTTGGTTCATTTTGGGAGAAATATGGCTGACCTAAATAGAAGAGCTATCTTTGATCTTGCAGAGATTGAACTGTTAGCAAAAATTAGTAACTGAAAAATGAACACGTGTGGCATCCCTCCAGAGAATAAAATATATCTTTGAATCAAAGAATCTCAATGCATAAGAAGCCAATGTCGCACAAAGCTTGTGCTTCTAAACAAAATGATTAAAATTTTTAAAAGGAATATATAGGAGGTGAATGACCGGGCTTTGCCAATATTTTTATATATGAAAACACTCTGTTGTGTATTGTGCTGTTCCTCATTTTGTGTGGTAAGTAAATTTCAAGTGGGTCATCCCTTACTCACAGATGCTACCTGTGAATAGTTTCACGCTTTGAAAGGCCTGAAACTAAGAGGCATTAATCTTTGAAGGCAGTCTATAATGACAGGTGATGTTGAGAAGTCATTATCTGTCACTCAGAAAACTTTCTGATAGGCAGACTGCCTTGCTTCTGATGTGACACTTGGATGAAGAAGATGGAAAAATAGAAGCTTACATAGGAAGCCTGAAGTAACATGGTCTAATTTTTCAGAATTGGCAAGTGCTTAGCGTTTATTAAATTCGGTGTTTGCTTAGTGCTTTTGAAAATCTACATTAGTTATTACAATCCTAAATGCTAAGTTAGAAATTCCAGTTTATACTCATTGTATTAAAATGTTATCTTTTTTCTTCAGAATCTTGCTCTCCATCTCCACATACCGGTTCTCCAACTGTAAATAAGGGCAATGTATTATTTTTTTGTCCTGTCTCTGTCTATCATTTATGTTTAAATTTCAGGTTCTTCAGAGGTCTGTCATTTATTACCATATGTACAGTCCTTAGCACCATAGACCTGGATTTCAAATAGGTCCTCTATGAGGTTCTTTAATGTAATTAGCAATGGTCAATCTGATTTAAGTCATAAAATACGTGTAATGCTCTGCCCATGGAAGGCTTAATTAATTAAAATTCATTTAATGTATCACAGAGCTTGTTCAGTGAGGAGCATGCTGGAAATACCAAGTATTATTTATTACTTCTTTAGTGAAAACGCAGATAATAACTTGAGATTGTGGTTCAAATTTACAGGATTTGTATATGAACTCAAAATCCCTAAGAGATAACTTGACCTCAATTTCCATTTATTGACAGTGTGTCTGGCTGGCTCACCCTCCTAAGGCATTGTGGTGTGAAATGGGAGATTAAATTGAAGAAAGAATCAAAATTATTGCTTCTTTCTGTACCCTGCACCTGGTTTATAACAAAACTGAAAGGATATTTTGTATTAGAATGTGGATTATCCAAAAGAAAGACCTCTTCCAGCTCCATGCTCCTTCCTTTTATTGTTTTTGTTAGTACACGTGGCACATTAAGATCAACTTTTATTTCTCTTTAAATTTATAATTGTAGTTTTTCATCTAGTACTCCAGAATCTAAACCAGACAGGATGCATTAGGACCTGATGCAGCAAACATAAGCCTGGCGTTGCTGGGCTTTACTTCCTTATTTACTATACGTAAAGGTAATTATAGGATCACCTCTACACTTAAGAATATATTTGAGAGGTAGATTTTCTTTACTAGTGGAAATCTATAAATCTGGTTTACTAAGTGAAGTCATTCCAAACTCATTGAATAAGGAATTGGGTCCACGGATTCCTGTTATGATGTAGAAGAGGAGAAACGGAGTCTAACCTTTCTGGTAAAACACCCCTACAGCTTTGTGTTGCTGTATATCTGGGCTCAAGAACATCTTGCTATTGCTGCTGTTGGCTGCGTACTGTGAAAGTAGCGTCAAGATTGCTGGGTACCTATCGGCTATAAAGCTAAGGAAAAGCTGTCTGTGCCTTTGCGATCAGTCTGAAATCAGTTCATGCTTTGGTCCTAACATATTTCATAATTAAAACCTGGTGTCAATTTTCTGCAGCCAAACAGCACAGTTCGTGTTTACCATGTGAAAATAATTGAATGACAACTAAATCAACAGCATGCTCACATAAGAAATTTAGTTTTTATAAGGTGAAATCTGAGCAGTTCTGTGTGACTGTACATTAGATAAAAACCGAAATCTCTGAAAATTGCGGTTTCTGTCCTTTGTGGTTGTAGTTTCTTGGAAATACATTAGTGAACTCTACTAGTCAACAATTTCTCATGGAACAGGACAGGAGAATTTGAGAGAGCAGACTGCAACCAAGAGTGACATAGGTATTACATATACTTTAATGGAAATGTCATTTCAAGAAGTGGTGTTTTTTAAGCAGCCTGAAGATAGTCACTAGCAAAGGTATTAGATCCAGCATGACAGTCCAAAAATACCTTAACAAAGTACTTTTTTTTTAAAAAAAGAAGCATTTCTTATGGAACACTTCAGTCTTTTGCTTCTACCATTGTAGTGTGACAATGACTGCCTCTACTTTGTCCCCATACTAGCATTCTGTCTCCTGTAAATGTACTAAGAGTGGAGTGCACACTGGAAGGTTGCATGTTTTCATTGTGCTTGAGATAACTACAAGCATTCATTCACTTTTTCTGCTGCTGTTAGAGTAACCGTTCTGCATAGTTTTGTATCTGGAAGAAACGCACCATGAATTACTCTGCATCTGTTCTTGATGCTAATCCTATTACCAGCAACAGGATTAGTTCCTAAACAAAAGAGCTGTACTAGTCTGTTCTATATGCCCTGCTATGAAAATTGAACAGGGCTTACATGCAGCACACCACTTTTCTACTCTTACACTTAGCACCACATCCAAAGCTTGCAACTGCTGAAATTCACTATACTGATATGTAAAATTGTATGATTTCTGGAAAAAACCATATAAAAATGTAGGAATCATCATACCTTGTTAGGTTTTGAGGGCTATACATTTTTAAATGTAGTGCTAGAATTTATTTCAAAATACAAGTCGTTGTTTGTGACTAATTTAATCACGTAATTAAAATCAGGCCATGTTACTTAAATCTGAAATTATCCTCTCGTATGTAACGTAGGTTTTTTAGAACCCTCTGTGCAAACAACCAACTTCCACAGTCAGTTTTGCTGAAGCACAGCACAGCTGGCTGATTCAAACAAACAATGCAGAACTCACGCACTTCCTTGGGGATTCTGTGCTATGACGATGAGAGTTGAACACTGTGAGGAGGTGCTGTGCAGCAGGGACTCTGTTCTTACTGCCTTCGTGGGATGCCACAGCGTCCCTGCAACGTGGGTGCTACTGGCCTGGTTGGAAGGAGGCAGGTATAGTGGATGCTGGATTGCAGAAGTTTTGCTAATGGCTTGAAGGGAGCAGACTTTTTAATCAAGAGAGTATGTCCCACCTTGCTAACTGATGCAGAAGCATTTCACAACTGCCATTGCTCTCTTCCAGTCTCTGTCTTGAATCTATTTAAATAGACTTGGGGGGAAGCGAGCAGTAACAGGGAATGTTATCAATTATGCATTGGCTGGCATTCTGAAATGAGGGTACTGTTCTTCTGTATGCCACTGCCTCACTCTGTGGACAAGTGTGTTGGAAAGGAACCTGATTTCCTTGTGCTTCAAGTTACTCACTCATCTGTAAATGGCTATAATGATGCTGAATTATTGCTGGAGATTGGGAGGTGCTTGAGATTATTTTATTGCTATGTAATTCCTGGGCATTGTTGCTAAATCTAATTTGCAGCCAGTAATCAGATGAGAACGCTAAACTTCCTTTAATTTGTCATAGTTCTCTTTCCATGTTCCAAGATTGTGTTTGGAGGTAATAGAGAAAGGAGTAGAGATAATATATGTGAGCTCTCAGATTCAGGAGCTGAAGGGTAGCAAAGACACATCTTTGCTATTATAATTATTTCTGCAAAACTATGTTGGCAGATCCTCCCTGTAGAACTACAGTATATGCCAACAAAACTTTTTCTGTTGGCATTGCTACACGAGTTCCTCAGATGATGTGAACTAAGTTGACAAAAGCAGTATTTTGTCAGTGATGCTACATCTCTCGGATTCAATATTTCAGGACCAGACAGCGTGTATATATATATACTTTTTTTTTTTTTCCTCCCTCACCTCCTTCCTTGCTGCTCTTCCTCTGTTTACCTGATGTCTTTCCCCATCATTTTCTCTGCTCAAGAGAAGAAACAACAGACAAACCAAATCTTTCCCAGTGCAACAATGCTGGCAGTATGATCCAACTACAGATACTTAATTTCAGCTGTGTATAAAGGGCACAGAAATATTTTATCGTTTTATGCAGCTTGTCTGAGCCGTGCTGCTTCCACATGTGATCCAGATTTTTTAAAACTGGTGATCTTTGCTTTCCAAAAGAGAGAAATACCTTACCAAAAGAGAGCAAATGCTGTCGCTTAACCTTTTCAGCCTTTGGATTCTCAGTGCATCTGACTTGGCCAGACAGGTCTGGGGAAGAAAGAAATTAACAGCAGATGGATTTATGAAAAGAGCTCGGTGGCAGATGGTGCCTACAGACATTTACTGACATGTCCTCGGTCTTAATGGGTGTGGTTTTCCCATTTTAGCAGCACTGGTAGTACACTAATATTTGTGTGTGTGCATTATAAAGATACACTGACAGATAAGGGACCACATTATTTTCATCAGCAGAAGAAATTCGAGGACCTCTAGTATTTAGTTTGAGTACGTAAGAGTTCATCTTTGCTCATGGTTTAATCCAATGGCAAGGAACATCAGTAGGAATCTTTTCAGTCTCCTTCATGCGCTTTGATCAAATCTGTAGATTCTTGAATCACCATTTTTCTGAAATCAGTTCATCTTTAATGTATGGGATTTATTTCTTCTGATAATCAGTCGCTTATGCATTCAAAATAAACACAGAGCCTTCTGGCCATACCTGTGTAATTGGAAACAGTATCATAATTTTTAATGTTCATTAGTTGCATCATTTTTTGAAAAGATGGTTGGGATGGACTTAATCAAAACCCAAAGCATTCTTAGCATTAAGCATATGAGTAGGCTTAGAGAATCCAGCTTGCTTGCAGCTAAGCAGTGTATTAAGTGTGCTGTTGGATCTGCTGACCACTAACAGAAGCTCAACATAGAGACACAGGCTTTGCTGTGGAAAAATGTCTATGGTACAAACTGCTATGGAAGCTGTGTTCTGGTACAGAAATGCTGTCCTAAATCCATTTGGATTTCCTTGACATGATGATCTCTTCCTTGTCCTTTGAAATCTTTCCCTAGATGCGTAATTTAGGATTCGTTCACAAGGAACTGGTACTTCATAGAAACCGGGTCTTCAATCTAATTAACCCTATTAGGAATCCGTCTTCACTCTGACACAGAGTTGAATATCTGGTGTGCTTCTTTGCTAGAGGCCTCAGAGAGAACGTCCACAAAAGAGGTGATAGCAGCTTTGAAAGCGAGATGATCAGGTTGATTTGTTGTCTTTCAGTGCATCCATCTCAGCAGTTCCTATCAGCAAGATTTCCCCTACAAGTGGAACTTAAGCTGCCCTAACCTTCTCCCAGAAGCTGAAAATCTGCTATCTGAAATCTTGTATTTAGAGTGATTTATAATTCCCTGGCTTAGCAGAAGTAGACCTACCCAGTGACATACTCAATCCTAGACTAAATCCTGGGTTTGCCCAATCATTCTTTACTGGGTTGCTTTCAAACTCTCCTTTCTACATCTCGTGAATTTTTCATTGGCTGTAGAGAAGGATTGTCTTCTGGAGTCAAAGTAGAAAGTTGAATTAAAAATGAGGAGCAAGCGTAGTAAGGTTATAATAGGCTAAGTCACCGCTTTGGATTTTTTATTTGTATAGAAATGTGGACGGCTATGAAATACAACAAAGAATATTTGGCTGGAGGCAGACTGGAGAGACCCCCCCTGAATCTAAAGATCTCCAAACCCTAGTGTTGCACAGAGATGATACGATCTCTGCCTATATGGAATGTCTGAGGTAAAATGTTGTTTTAACTGAAGTCAAGAGCGAATCAGGGCAGAATGTTGCTCAAGGTAAAATTGTTGTTCCCAGACTAAAAGGAAGGTTAGATGTTTATATTTTGCCTTTTAGTGCCTTTCAGTTACTTTCAGTACTTTGCACTACTGACTGTACATTTAAACGCTGTGACGCAGTGATACTCCTCCTATTGCAAGTTTTTGGTTTCGTTTGTTTTTTTTTTCCTAGTGATAGAACAGTCTTAGAAATTCTGAGTTTCATTGGGAGGGGTGTGTCATTCTAAATCTCATGAAATTTAGTGTCTTGAGAACCGCATTGCTTCATTGGAAGCAATTTTCTCACTTTGAGAAATCCAAGTAGATGAAGGGATTGGAAGATACGTATGAGTAGTCAGACTTTTGGAGAAAGTGGAGTGAGAACGTAGTGGAAAAGATGTGTGCTTTTTATTCTTTAAAAGCACATTAGAGAGGGAACAAACAGTTAACTTAGAGGAAAAAAGTAGTAAGTGATGCAGTTCCAATGTTACTGAAATCTGAATGGTATTACATTCAAACACACTTTGATCTAACACACCAGTGGAATTTGGAATTGAGGCAACTGAAGTTGCATAAAAAATCAGTATCTGGCAAACCAGCCATTCAGCTCTGTGGAGGGAGTGAGGTCTGTGACTCAACAGACCTGAATTTTGCTGGTTCTACCAGTGTCCTGCTAGATGATTTGAGAAAGCAATTTGGGGGGGGGCACTTGCATCACTTAATTTCAGGCACCCTCAACTGGAGATAGGAAGCTTTCTCTGTAATTCACAGAGAAAGGAGTGAATTTTGAGTTGCTTCTGGAGTAGCCCATCATTCCTTTCACTGACTATGCTATGTTAGACTTGCTTCCTAATTTAGGCAACTTAATGTCTCTAAAGTTAGGGCTTGTGACTACCCTTCCACTAATGCTTCAGTTTTTGTACTTGGATAATGGAGATAATGACGCTGGACTTGTTTATGAAAAGAGCTGAGATTCGCAATTTAGAATGTTTCTATATATGAACTAGATATAATTAATTTCTTTCTGTCATTACATGCAAAATCCTGTAACAGATGGACTAGTATCATTTGGCAAATAATTCATCTGACATTTCTCTCATCAATCATTAAACAATTGGTACATTTCTTCATTGTGCGCTCAGCTTTAAATCCTATTTTGTTAGATGTTTCACAGCATACTGATGGGATTGGTCTAGATCCATTGAAATCAATTGAAGAGACTGACTGACTTGACTAGGCTGTGAATCAGGCCTTGTATCTTTATGCCCGATGATCTCAAAAGGTAGCGTCGTAATTGGTGAATGGGAAAAGTCTAGATTCATTATAACTTAGCAGTGTCTTGTTGCGAGGTGTTTTTCGCGAGGTGTCCCTCTGCATAAAGCATGGACACCGATGAACAGAAGTATTTTACCTCTGATTGTAGGAGCCTGTGTCTGAGGGTATGTTCCTGCATACAATAGATGATATGTGAAGGAGTACAGCATCACGGTGTGACTACTGAAGTCTACTTAAACCTCCCATTCCCTTCCCTCTCCTTTGGTAGTTGAGTGCTGACAATTTCTGATGTTGTGGAGAAGTTCCACGATACCCAGTAGTTTTCTTAATGTCCAAACTACTTGATGCATATTAACACCCCCCTGCCCCAAGACGGTGATTTTTTTTCTATGTAATTGTAGGACAAAAGTTTGAAAAAGCTGACCTAAATGAATCCTACCGGCTCATTAAACAGCAGCAACCGATAAATCTTTTTTTAATAGTCTCTTGAATTTTTAAATCTTGGAGTTGGTAATGCCCATGCTGTGGATGTATGGAAATGGATAGTTCAAAACTGGGCCCTAACTTTAAGAAGGATGATTTGGATAAATGATTTCACTTTTCTTCCACCTTTTAATTAAAACTACTGTGGCATAGACTGCGTACTTCAACAGATTTCTTTTAATAAATTGCATTAGGTGCTATTAGCTTTCAGGGTATTACTCCAGATTAACTCTCTCCTTTCTAGGATTTCCTCAACTCTTTGCCGTATCATTCATAATGGAAATAGCCAGCTTTCTTTTCCTTCTTCCCCTCTCTTTATTGCATCAGTATGCATTGCAAAACCAGTGGCTTGTACATCCTAAGCTAAGATAATGAGACCAATATTAATTCCACTACAGCTGCTACAGGCATGTAAATGAACCTTTCATCTGTCCAGCAAAGCAGCTCTGAGACTTGCAAAGAACACTCGGGCTAAGCAGCACGAACAGTCGGGGAGATGGCAGAGGTGAGGGTGACAGAAGAGGGTATGCTAAAAATGGCTGAAATTTGAATGTCCTGAATTAGTATTTCCTACTCGAATCAATGCTGTTATTATCCACTGCATTAATTATTGTAAGGACATTTTTTCCTGTTTGTCCCTACTGATTGGGATGTAGCAATCATTGTCCTGTCAGCACTAAAAAGGACACTACGTGAACCTCCTCATACAATTTTCTTAACGTGTTAGCTTCGATCTCCGCTGAGGGCCACGTCTTCTAGGTTGTGTCCACACTCTGTGAAGCGGGTTGGAGCAGGCTGATTTGTCTAAAAGCAGTATAGTGGTAGTAGGGCAGTGCATGGTCTAATTAGCTCTGCCTCTCAGCAAAGCTAATTAATCTAAACAGAGTGTTGTGCTGACATGACTCTGTTGCTTTGAGTTCTGGCAGGAATTAGTTTGTGGCTCAAGTGTCGCTGCTCTGGTTTTTTTGCACATGGGTCAGCCATGCCCTAAGAAAACTTAGGCACTAGCAGTTGCATAGAATGGGAGGAAAATGTTGACCCTCAGCCGTTATTGTCTCTTGTAATGTATTTGTATTTTACCAATGAAGAGAGGCTTCCCAGAGCTCTAGAAAGTAAATAATTTTTTTTAAAATCAGATTTCCTTATGTAATAGCGCCATAAGGAATTGTCTGTGGTTGTAGTAACAGGAGACTGAATAACTCTGCATTGTTGTAGAAAGCTAGACCCATTCAATACATACCTAGTTGTTCTACTTTTCAGACATGCTTACTTCCAGTCCTCTTCAGTACAGCACTTAAGCATGTATGAATGGCTTCAATGGGGTTTAACCATATGTTAAAGATAAGCATATTTGAAATGCTTTGCTGAATTGAGGCCTAAATGAAAGCAATCTGCAGAAGCTTTTGACAAACATCTGATTTCTCTGAACTCAAGTGGTCCATTATTACAGGTCTGAAATCTACAGGGAGGCAGGTGATGTGTGTAGAGTAAATTACAGCATGATCTGATTATCCTAACGTATTCGCTTCACTGTGAGATGCCTCAGAGGTGCCTATGCAGGATGTCACTTTCGACTTAAGTTTTGTGCTAGTGGCGGCAACAAGGATGTGAACTTAGGTATGTTTTTATCAGTATCTTTTCAAATAAAAGGTGTATTTCGAATGCATATATCCCTGTTTAATATAGTTAAGCCAGAAATAAGCAAGGACTCAATTTGGCAAGTACTCTAATCTTTGATGAAGTTGGAATCCAGATACCCATTTTCTTCAGATCCCTCTCTTGTAGCTATTAGGATGATATAGCTGTTCAATGAGCTCTACTTGTTATTAATCTTTTAGGAAACAGTGCATTTTAATGGAATAGTTATGCGAAGGGATGCAAGGCATAGCCTTGGAGTTTTGGGGGATTGATTTGAGACTGAATTTGAAAGTTCAAAAGAGATTCTTTATCCTTACTGTTAGAAACTAAAAGAGCTGAAGCAAATTTTGCCAAAACAGTTGTACAATTTGGAGATGATATGGAGCACGTCACGGAGGATGTTCCAGTTCTCCAAAGCTCCAAACCGTGGGGATTTGCTGTCTCATCCAACCGGGTATTCCTCAGCTGAACTTTCCCTTTTTCCTGAATCCTCAGTAATCCAAGATGTACGCAGTCATTTTACGTGTCCAGTGGGATGCTTGGAGCCAGGAAACCATGGAAATGACTGGTGCTTTGAAGCCCAACTTTATCATCACATTTGCCTTGGGAAAGCCAGGTGGAGGAGACCCAAACACTGGCGTTCTGTTTGGGATCAGTTTTTTTAACTGAGAGGGAAAGCTTTGCTGTTTCTTTTTCTTTTTTCTTTCTCCTTTTAAAATTTCGCTTTCTGTTTTAGTCTTTTTCAAGACAACTAATTTTGACAACTGGTTTATTTTAGTTACTGTGTTTTGACCTGCTGTGTAAGCAGTGCAATGCTCACCTCCCCCACCCCTCAAGGGGACAAAAAAGTGAGTCCCGGGAACAATTTCTACTGAATGTGTAGCACTACGTATAGGACAGGCCACAGCAGCTCCTGAGGAGCTATTTAAGTGTGTTGCCTAGATGATGAGTATAAAGGCAAGGTTCTATACTTGATTTTATTAAAAACCTGTAAAACCCAACACAGTTGTGAGGGGCACTTCCAACCTCTCACGTAAATAAATGTGTTAACAGAACATATTTCCTTATGAACTGCAGGTTTGGGGGCATCTGTAAATCCACTGTTTAAGTAATAGACTAAAGCAGCCTTTTCAGAAGTATTTCACTCTTGTAAATAGAAATTTTTATAAATGTGAGAAAACATTATTTACTTACTAGATTTTGTTCACTGTGGAAGAGCTTTCCTAGATTCTTGTGTGATTCTGTATTTAGCTCCCTGATGAACATAGACTTACTGAGCAAGCACTGTTGAGAAGAGTGATGTTAAACATTTCTCAGCATGATACTGTCTTTGCTTTGCTTAAATTCAAGAATTTTATCGATAAGCCAGCATTATCAGAGGCCAGCCAATATCATGGGTGTCTTGTGCCGCTTTCTTTTGTGTAGGGAACATCCTTGAGGTCCTCTGTACATAACCCGCAGTTTACACTCTTAGATGCCAGCGCAGCATTAATCATACCTAACTAGTTGAAAGAGAAAAACCTTGTCCTAGTAGGAGGAAAGGTGAGAACAGACAGGGGAGGTAACTTGTCAAAATGTAGCCAGAAATAGAAACCAAATTTCCGGGTTCATCCCACACTGTCTGATGAATGATGTTTTTTGCTGTGTGTTTTCCCGTACTTTATTTCCTGGATTGTTTTTTTTTTTTCCAGATTAGTGTAGGTCAGCATTTTTAGGGCATTCATAATCACAATTGAATGTTGACTCACATAGTTATGGATCACATAATATCCTACAGTGGATTCTTGTTTTTTTTCTCCTCAAGGCATTTGTTGCTGAGCATAATCTTGAATCACTCTTGTGCTATGTGAGAATTTAACCCCAGATGATGGCCTTCTAGAGCTTGACAAACAGTTGCAAGGATGGGAACTAGCATTAAAAGCGACGAGTGAGATTTTCAGAGGTGTCTGTGGTAGCTGAAGATGCAAGCATTCCAACTAAATAAAAGCACCTCCTTGGACAGAGATGGGAAGAAGCCAGCTACAAAGATATCCCCTCCTCCCCCCTTAGCTGTGTTCTTTCAGTATCTATCAGAAGGAGTTTTGCCAGCTGCCAGAGCGTGCAGCTAGCCCCCCCTTCACTGAATGGTTTTCTTGGAATGATCTTGAGCATTGTTGCTTCGTGCATCAGGTGTTTGCCCTGCCTGATGAAGATCACCAAGAAATTCAGCACTGCAGGGAACGGGCGAGACAGCCCTGCAGCGTCACGTTCAAAGGATGAAAGAACTCATCGCTGTTGAATGTGAAACCTGCCCAGCGTGGTTTGCTTGTGGGACTGAAAATCAAAGATGCAAAATGGGATGATCAGATGCTGAAAGTAATCTCTGAAAATAATTCATAGAGTGTCCCTCTTTGTCAGCCCTCTGATGAATATGCCCAGTGCTTAAATAATGTGGCACCCTAGGGAGACAGGTCTGCTATTCAGAGGGTGTAGCCAAGAATATAATTTCCTCTGCTGATGTGAGAGGTAGGGGCAGCAGTTGCGTTAGCTGGAAATTGTTGTTGGAGAAATTTTCAGTTGAAAAATACAGTCGTCTTATCAGGAAAAAAAATAGACTGGTTTTGTTCATTTCAGGAGATGATTTTGGTATCCTCTACTCCACTTTCTCCTTTCAGGTTCAAGTACAAGCCCACATTGTATTATTTAGATAAGTATTTAATTCCTATGGTATTTACCTAGGTATGTAATATAGTTTAGTGTTTCTGTACTGAAATAATGCAGAGTTTGATCTGTATGACACTTTGACTTTTCTTAATTTGAGGTTTGGGTTGTTTTTTTTTCTTTTTCCCCGGAAGATTGTAATTTCCAGGAAATTGATGTTCTGTAATCTAGCTGTCCTTAAAGAGCAAGTAATTCGACGTTATGGAGGAGTTCTGAAGATAAATAAGAAAGGACATTAATTTATTAAGTTAGAATAAGAATCAGTGCCTTAAAAATGGGTGCTTCCTGACAATGCACATATTTTACAACAGTCTGAAAAATTTTTTACATGTTAAAATACTCTCAGGCATTTTGTGTAGACTAGCTAAAGGACCTCAGTAAAGATAACGCCTCACAATTTGCCCTAGTCTTATAAAGCAGAAACTAGGATAAAAAAAATGAATAAAGAATGAATAATTGGCCTCATGAGTATAATGATACTGTCTGTTTCTAAAGGACATTTGCTTGTGTTAAAATCAACCTTTTTCCTCAGCGAAAAATAGACATTTCTGTGGCACTAAAGATGAAGTAATTGCCAAAGGTATTTGTGTCACAATAACTTATTAATCTGGAAGGATGAAGACGCTACCCAGAGGTCATGTATGACCCGGTAATGAGACCATCAAGCATCACCATAAATAATTAAACCGAGACACATTACTTGAGAACTTTTTTCTTTTCTCGTTCCTCAGGCACCTTGAAGTTCCTTCATTACCTATATAATGTGTATTATGGGTGGATTACCAACATACAGAGCTGCAGTTTTAATCCTTCTCAGAGAACCACGGTACAGTTGTGACTGGAAGGGGTCTCTAGAGATCGACCAGTCCAAGTCCCCTGCTCAAAGGAGGATCAGCTATAGAGCGTTTTGCCCAGGACTGTGTCCTCCCGAGTTGTGAGTATTTCCCAAAATGGAGTCTCCACAACCTCTTTGGGCAACCTCTTCTAAAGTAAAAACCCTTCATAGTAAACCTCTTCCCAGTAAAAAGCTTTTTCTTGCATTCAAATGCACTTTCCCATGTTTCAGTTTGTGCCGATTGCCTCCTGTCCTGTCTCTGGGCAGCACAAGGGGTCTGGCTCTGTCATCTTGACTCCTTCCCATCAGGTACTTAGGCACGTTCTCCTGAACCTTCTCTTCCTGAGGCTAAATAGTCCCGGCTCTCTGCCTGTCCTTGGCTGATGTGCTTCTGATTTGATCTAGTTTTCTTTTCACATTTCTAGTTTCAAGCAGAGACCAAAAATTAAAATTGACATGGTATGTAACTAAAACTTGGGCAACAATGTACTTGATTTAACACCCCCCGCCCCCCAAGAATGAGCAGCTCTTAGAAAAAAACAAGTGAAATCTACAGGACAGAACAGGAATTGTGAACTGTGTGTATCCAGTCAGTGGAAGACGTTTGGTATATATATGCAAAGGGGAATGATTTGGGCTTTTTAGATTGCTAACAAGGTCTTCTTGTCAGGGTGAGAAGCAGTTGATTCGATACCTCATGATTCAGTGCCTCACGTTAGCCAAGATGACAGTCATCATGTTTACCTGAAAGGCATAATTAATCTGAAGTTAATTGAGTAATTCTGTATTTAATCTGTTATAACAGAGAATTCAATTGACTTCCTGAACCAATCAATTTTTCTCTCTCTCTCATATTGTTTTTCAGGAGGGATTGGGTCTTTGTTGTTGGTTTTTAAGTATTGTCCAAATCCGCTTTTGTTTCACCTGCAGCAGGCACAGACAACTTCCTCCATTACCGCTGTGGATAGGATAGCGTGTCCATTTCTAAAACAGTTCCTGAGGGTGTTTGTCAGTCTATCCCTTATCATTGTTGGGATTAAAAAGAGCCATGTTGTAAAAGTCCAGCAACTATCTTTTCACCACCATTTAATGTGCTCGGTTCCTAAACAATTGCAATTGATTTTGTTTGCTCTTGCAAACACAAATTATCCTGTAATCATCTTAGCCTTCCAGCCATGCTTACATTGACTTGTTTGTTTTTTAAAGTGAGAAAATGCAGACATTGTCATGAACATAAGAAAGGTTAGAGGCAAGTAAAAGGTGGGGTTTTTCCCTGGTTGGCAGGATGTGCATCCAGTTCAATTAATTGTCACCCTTATAGCTTATTTAGTACACTGCAAGGAGTGAGGTAAATTTCAAAATTAAATAAATGACCTTTATTTTCGCTTTTGCTTGTGGTTTCTGCTAAGTGGCTATTTCAGGGTTCATCAGTGACAGTCTCTTAGACTGTGTGATTACTTGCTTTTACTCAAAATGAGTATACGCAGCAGAATAGCAAAGGATATAGTATTTTTCAACTGCAATACATTTCTTTACAAGCAAGGCTTTGTGGCTTAGTGCAGTCTAAGTCCTGGAGGATGAAATTGTACAGACAATTACCCACCATTTTTGAATAACAAAGCATTTCCTCTGACAAACGTGTAGATAACAGGGGTGACCATTGCTGGTACTTTCACTCCCTTTTCTGGCTAATATGTTTTATTTTTTAAATGGCTTTATCTCCATTTTTCTGTACTCTTTAGAATGTTATATGGTTCGGATTTCTACTATTTAGTGATTAAATGGTTACTTCTGATAATTTGCACTACTTCACTCTTCTGTCATAGAATCATAGAATGGTTTGGGTTGGAAGGGACCTTAAAGACCATCTAGTTCCAGCCCCCTGCCATGGGCAGGGACACCTTCCACCAGACCAGGTTGCTCCAAGCCCCATCCAACCTGGCCTTGGACACTGCCAGGGATGGGGCAGCCACAACCTCCCTGGGCAACCTGTTCCGGGGCCTCACCACCCTCACCGGGAAGAACTTCTTCCTTACATCTAATCTCAATCTCCCCTCTTTCAGTTTAAAGCCATTACCCCTTGTCCTATCGTCCCCCTCCGGCTTCCTCGTAGCCCCCCTTTAGGTACTGGCAGGCTGCTCTAAGGTCTCCCCGGAGCCTTCTCTTCTCCAGGCTGAACAACCCCAACTCTCTCAGCCTGTCTTCCCAGCAGAGGTGCTCCAGCCCTCCGATCATCTCGATGTGCCTCCTCTGGACTCGCTCCAACAGGTCCACGTCCTTCTTGTGTTGGGAGCCCCAGAGCTGGACGCAGTACTGCAGGGGGGGTCTCACGAGAGCGGAGCAGAGGGGCAGAATCCCCTCCCTCAACCTGCTGGCCACGCTGATTTTGATGCAGCCCAGGATACGGTTGGTAAGTGAACAGGAGAGGGACGCAGGGTGTGCTCTCCTGGCAGAGTGCTTCAGCGTTCTGTCCCGGAGGATTTTGATGAAGATTTTGTTGTGCGTGGGGCTTCTAAAGGAATAGCATATGTAGAAAAAACCTAACACCTAGTGAAAGGCTGCCAGCAGCTGTTGATGTTTTAAATGGCTCCTGTGTCCAGGCAGCTGTCCCAACCCAAACTTGCCTAATACAGGAAAAATTGGTAGGGTCAAATCAATAGGCAGTCTTGCTGCGAGTTCCAGATAAATGCTTGCAACACATAGCCTATGATTTGTTTTGTACAGTTACAGATCTCTAAGAAGGCTTTACCAGAAAGCACCTGCAAGTGGGGGCAATGGTTCTGATGCCCCTGCTGCCATGGGGGTAATAGTTATGATGGCACACCCACAGAATTGTGACTCCAGGTCGGGAATCAGCAGCAGGAGTAGATGAGCTGCTTCATGCCAATGCGCTTAGCAATGAGAGCGAGAAATGCTAGAAAGCCTGTGCTGAAACAGGTGGAGTTATTTCTAAACAGAGTGAGTTTTTCCACTGCTTTTTTGAAGCCGGGGAGGGGGGGCAGGATTTGCCATGAGCTGCTTTGGATTTACTCCTAGATAACTCAAGTCAGAATTTGGCCCAAGTTGCCTTCAAGTGCATTTCATATATGATGGCAGCATTCAGAAATGCAGATTAGGGATTCTGTAAATCGGCCGTAGGTTTTATTTTCATTTTTGTTCTGAAAACATTCAGGGGGCTTGCAGTAAGTGCCCATGTATTACTGTAGCATTGTAAATTATCTTCAAGTTGAAAAAAAGCTACATTAAGTATCTCTCCTATACAATGTGTTCAGTTGTTTATTCCAAGTGTAATCTGTGCTTGTACAAGAGGCTTCTTTGGTAACTACTCTGAGGAAGTAAGGCTTGATTTTGTGAGGTGCTGAGTGCCCTTGATGTCAATTGGTTTTAAGGATGCTCAGCCTCTGGAAAGGGTGCTCTGGACAAGGCTTTAACCTCGCTGATAATAGCTGTAGTAATGAGAAGTGGCAAGGCAAAATTTTCCTGTTGGTGCACTTGGTATTTCTTTCACATTTCATGCCTCCTGTGGGAGCTTTCTCAGCCTTTTTTCATGTCCCTGTTCGTAATGACTCAAGCGTTCAAAATAAGTTTTTCATAAGGAAATTTGAGAGAAGCTTCGTCTTTTAGGACTTGCTTGTCATATGAGGTCCTTAGGTTAAACTTGTTTATATTTAACTAGCTTAGGGTAGGGCAGTCTTATTGGAGGAATATTGAAGCTAGAAATTACAGCCTTTGTAAACATAATGCTCCAGAAGGGTTCCAAATAGTATTTTCCCAATGATGAATACAAATGGTGCAATTGTTCTGGATCCTCTTTTTCAGCAGCTGGTAATAGTAACTCCTTTGGGAAATGATGTAATAGATAAAGGATAATTCTCTCCACTAGGAAATATTCCTTCTAGGACCCATTAATAAGAGGTTGATGTACATAAGATGATTTAGCCCCCTTTCAAAACACTTGGATATTGTTTTGCTCCTTATTAATTTGAAGGCGTTGGTAATCACTATAAAGTTCCATACCTTAAAAAGAAAAAACTCCATGTGCAGGTTCATGAGAGCCTATGGCAATAAATTTCACTAGTTAGTAGTTTTAAATAAGGAAGAACATCAAATCATAGAATTGTTTCGGTTGGAACAGACCTTTACCGTCATCGAGTCCAACCGTTAACCTAGCACTGCCAAGTCCACCACTAAACCGTGTCCCTAAGCGCCACACCTACACATCTTTTGAACACCTCCAGGGATGGTGACTCCACCACTTCCCTGGGCAGCCTGTTCCAATGCCTGACGACCCTTTCGGTAAAGAAATTTTTCCTAATATCCAATCTAAACTTCCCCTGGCGCAGCTTGAGGCCATTTCCTCTCGTCCTATCACTAGTTACTTGATAGAAGAGACCAGCACCCACCTCACTGCACCCTCCTTTCAGGTGGTTGTAGGGAGCGATAAGGTCTCCCCTCAGCCTCCGTTTCTCCAGACTAAACAACCCCAGTTCCCTCAGCCGCTCCTTGTAAGACTCGTGCTCCAGACCCCTCACCAGCTCGGTTGCTCTCCTCTGGACACGCTCCAGCACCTCCATGTCTTTCCTGCAGTGAGGGGCCCAAAACTGAACACGGTACTCGAGGTGTCACCTCACCAGTGCCAGTACAGGGGGACGATCACCTCCCTGCTCCTGCTGGCCACGCTATGAAAGATACATTTCCAAAACCTGCTGAATGATACTTTCCCAGGTGAATCCCTGAGTTGAGACAGGATTTTGTGGGTTATTTGTTGTAAGAATGATCGCTTTTTTTTCCTCTGAAACTCTTCTGTTTCCTTTTTTTCCTTGTGGAAAATGTATAAATAGTTAAATATTTTAACTATGCGTGATGCTACTGTGTATTGCACTGATCAGTTCTGTTTCCTATTTTTCTGTGGTAGGAACAAGTTTGTTTATATCCACTTCTTGCTTTTTTTTCGTTTATATTATTAGCTTCTCAAACAATGCTATCTTTTAATCTGTCTGCACAGTAACTGGTACCCTTGTCCATGATGGTGACTTCTAAATGCCATTGCAATATAAACAATAAATAATATTATATTTAAATAACAATCATATAGATAGCAACGTACAGAAAAAGTACTCTGCAGCCTGGTGTGCTTTCATACCCTCAGTGAGGTTTTGCTTTGGGTTGAAGCCTCTAGGCTGCACTGCAGTCTGTGGAAAAAATGAATAGCACCATTCTTCCGTAGTGAGAAAAATCTCTAGTAGGACACCTACAAGTGGTGCGAATGCATGAAAATTAGTGATGATAAGGCCTTATCTTTGTTAACTTTGATCAGCAGGTATACCTGCCATGATGACATCAATGGGTACAGAGAAAGCAGGATCAGAAAGTTTTCATACCACAAAACCTTCAGCTGTCATTCCACTCCGCTGTACAAGGAGGGAGGAGAAGTTAATGATGCAGGAAAAATGACCAGCAGCAGCAGCTGGATCCCAGTGGCCTCTGCTAGTATTTTTCAGAAGGGGAACAGCTACAGGCTGCCATTCTCAGTCTTTTCCTGTGGAAATCAAGGAATGAAAAAGGAAATTACCTTTGCACAGATTCTGAATGCATAAAAGAAACAGATTTCATACTATGGCTGGTGCTTGGAAGTGCGTTTGTGGGATAATACTAATAGAAGCCTTCACTGGCTTACAGTTGGACTCGACGATCTTAAAAGGCTTTTCCAACCTAAATGATTCTGTGATTGGGGTCCCTGCACCCACACTAGGACTTAAGCAGGGGCAAGCTTGTAGAAATACGTCTTTTTTTGGCAAATCATGCTTAGTAGCCTGCCTTTCTGTCTTGCCTTTTAAGCACAGTTCTACAAACTGCCCGCAGTGTGAATGTACTATACCGACACTTACGTACAATTTCAATATATAGTTAGATAGAGGCCAGTATTTTCCTGCTCTTATTCATCTTAGTGAGAAAACAACTTGCTGGTAATGTCTGTGGAGTTTATAGTCAATGCAAGTACTTACAGTAGGTGTCTACCCTCTTGATCACCTGGGTCATGAATCTGCTTAAGTAGATTGGAAACTTCCTATGAACAGGGTTTGAGGACCATAAGAAGTAGGGTGACGAGGGAAAAAAATTAAGAAAGCCTTTCTGAATTCCTGAACAAATGAAAACCATAGCAAGGATTAATGCTTATGGTATTCCAGGTTGTGTATGTCAGATGAAATAAACGCTGATTTAAAAAAATCCTATTTGGGGGCTACTTCCTGTTTTGAATATACTTGCATAGAGATCCAATTAAATATCAAATTAAAATCAGTTGGAATCTTTCACTTAAATGCGAATTAACTGTTGACAGTAACTGAAGCATTCATCTGTTGTTTATTTACCCATCAGGTCATTCAGAGTTCTGGAAGAATGAAACTTACTGAGTGCTGAGCGTTTTCTTTTTCCATTTCAGGTTCCAGTTGTGGGTACTTCACATTTGAAAGCCTACCCTTTCATGTGAGAGCATCATATGAGGAACTTCAGTCCTGATTTACAGAGTTGTTTACTTGCTGAACATGCTGACTGATGCCTGATAGAATTATACAAAAGCACTAAGGTATGTATCTAACTCACCCTAAAAGTTTCGGGTGCTTAGTTTCCTTTTATAGAGTAATTGATGCTGGAAGGGATGTCTGGACATCTGTAGTCCAGCCCCGCCTGTTCAAAGCAGTTCAACTAGACCAGGTTACTTCAGCCCATGTCCAGTCTGGTTTTGAATATTTCCAAGGGTAGAGATCCCACAACCTCTGTGAGCAGCTTATTCTAGTATGTGACCACCCCACAATGAAAACATCCTTCCTTCCATTTAGTTGCCGTTTCCTGTCCTGTGACTTGTATTCATTGCCTCTTGTTCTATCGCTGTTCACCTCCTTTTTCTGTGGCTCATGGGCAGTATGGCTTTTAACCTACAGTATTTAATGTAGTCCAGGATTAGGGAACTTGACCGTATCCTGCAGGGATTTTTTTTGTTTGGTCGCAACTTGAGAGCTTGGTTGAACTACAAGAAGGATAGTTGTGGATGAGCCAGGGATGGACTCTGACAAGGTGCCAGTTCAGTTCAAAGTCTGGTACAGGTATTTTGTGAGACTTTGGGCATGCCAATCCTTTGAAGTTTCAGTTCTTCATCTGTCAGATGGGGAGACAGTCATGTTCCCTCTGCATCTCTGTTTAGCTGCCAAGTTCTCTGTTAACTGTATGCATGACACCATGCATACAGGTGGGGGAACAGTATTGCTGATTGTATATGCTGCATTAAAATCGACAATACTTCAATAGTGGAGAAACACATTCAGGAATCCAGAAAGGGTTTTATTGTGTGCTGGTTTTAATATACCAGCCAAATGGCAGTGGTCATGAATTTGTTGACAATTAAACACTTAGCATATGAAGAGTTGAAGGTAAGAACTTGGATGTATCCAGTTCCATCAATAATTCACAGGACATTACAGCCTCAGTGTCAGAAATTGTACCTCTGCACAGGATGACAGTATATTAACGAAGTTGCTCCAGCCATTACACTCCAATTGCTAATTTATTCATAGTTTACTAGCAGTGGGGAGAGAGGGGGAAAGGAAAAGCCAAGGTCTGAGTTCAGTAGCACTTGAAACAAAGAAGCACGCTAGCTTTATTTGCAGCATTTGCTTTCTAAGTTGTGTATCTGTTTCAGCCTTGGTGAATGAGACCAGATTAAAAGGAAGCAAGTGAATACAGCCCAGATAAATTGACTCGAAGTAGGCCTTATCACCAAATCTTTCCACTGGAGCTGAATGTTAACAAAAGTAAGGCAATCGTGTTCAAGATGATACAGTGAAACATGTTCTCATTTCCCTAAAAACCCACCCTAAGTTCATAGCGTTTAATCCTGTGATTTGAATTGTTATTGTTGGCTGGTTCACATATCTGTACTGAAAGGTGTCATCCCTACAGAAATGCTCACCATGAGTTAAAATGTATTAATGAGATAAAGATATGCCAAAATACTGTCCCGTTATGCTAGCTGCTGTATAAGCAGAGGAGCAAGATGTGGTGATTTCTTGTGTGCCTTTATTAACCAGTGTATTCTTGAAAAGTTTTACTAGTTAGGAAACATGGGCGAAGGACGTGATTTTTTTAAATCCGTTTAGCTGTGCTAGTACAACTCTTGGAGAGGATGGCTCTGTCATCAAAGAGGCTGGGTGTCATCTTTACAGGATTGCGACAACCCTTCATAGCAGAAAAACCCAGAAGGTTTAGGAGTCTTTGTGGGTCAGAAACTGCAGAAGCAGATATTGGATGGATTTGGCTCATGCTGTCACTCAAGTATAAAAGAGTCGATTACTTTGGAGAACTGAAATGCATGCATGAACACACCCTCTCTGTCTGTCCCTGTCCTCCTGCACCTGCTTCTGGGCTCACCCCCAATGCTCAGTTTTCCAGGGAACCCTCCTAAAACTATTTAGGTAAGCAGGGTCCGGTTTCCCTATTGTCCTTAACTGGCACTCATTTGCAGATATGTTACAAAACTCAATATAGACACCTTAGAATCAGAAAGTTGTGCCCCCCTAATTATTGTTTTGCCTGTAAAATTGCATTGAAGGAAGTTGTCTTTTGAAAGGCTTGCCAATTAACTTTATACAGATGTCTGCAGTCCTTCTCGTTTCGGCAGCATTGTGCAAAGTACATGTTAAGCAAAATTTGATGTGCAAGCTAGTTCATGAAATACATACGCCCATTTACATACGTAAAGACTCCTGTTTATCTGTGTATGTACATTACTCGTACACACCAAATGTGGACACATCTGTTTCATTCAAAATGTGCCAGATTAGCTTGGAGAATTTATACACATTTTTAGCCTATAGAATTGTCAAGTTCATTTTGAATGCAGTGACTTGACGATCTTTACTTGAAAGCTAAACAGGCTAATTGGAGCTGTCAATAACTTCCATTGGCGATAATGCTAAGTAGCTGGAAAGAGTGACTGATGGGAGAGTGCTGTAGCTGAGGCCAAAGAGGGCAAAACATGTGGCATTAGAGGAGAACAAGATCCCACATGTCTGTGCAAGATCTTATGTGAGTGGGCTGTGTGTAGTGGTGTCCCTACTGAGGGCATGAACAAAATCTTCCCTGTATCCTCAGTGCTGGGAAACATAAACATTTTAGTGTGTGAAGTACTTTGCACTTTTGGAAGTAATGACGCATCCATGGTAAGATCTTCTATCCAGCAGTCTCCTTGGACTCACAGCGTAGAGTGAGATTCCCTTTAATGAGTGGGCAATTGCAACAGCCCCTGCCTGATAACGGGCAACTCCTCACCCTGAATGCCGGAGCTGGGAAGAAATTTGCTTAAAGATGCAGTTCCCGATAACATGGACATGACTTGTACCTCTAACGGTCTCTTAATGAAGTGCGTAGTCAGTCCTGTGTTGAGTAATTGTCCAGCTGGAATGGTCTCTTACTTCTTGTTATCTTTAATTAAATATTTCTCTGCCTCGATAGCACTTGGGGATTACAGGTAGCCTTCTACCTTCTCCAGAAAAACAGTGCCAGCATTTTGTTTTCCACTTTGTCCAGTGGACCACACACCCAGCTAACATGGAGGGTAGTCGAACTGTTGTGGTTGCAACCATCTTTTCAGTTCAGTCTCCCAAATGTTGACAGCAGTGAACATCTTAATCATCTTTTGGCTATATCATGCTGCCAGCAAATTCTGATATATGATCATGCAAACTATTTGTTAGAGGCATAAACTAAGGAACTGGCATTTGGATAGAAAAACAGGGCTTGCATCTGAGGAGGAGTTATGCTCTAGTTAATCTTAGGATATGCAGTATTTGTATTGTTGGGCTGCCTGTTTATTTTTAGATTGGGTTTGCTAAGGCTGTTAGATGCTTTAAAAGCAATTAGAGCTGAGATTAGACATTTGTCACAAAACAGATAATTTTATAAATAAAAATAGTTACTAGAAGTCTGAGAAAAATTTAAATAAAACCTTAATTAAACAAAGAGGAAATACATCTTGGTGAAGATGATATGCCTGTGAGAATAATGGTTGAAAAAAAGCTCAAGACATCTAAAACCAGTATTTGGGCTAGTGTGGAGTCCAGCTTGTCCTGGAGTGGTATCTGCCATCTTGGATGAGATGCAGAGGCTGAAGCTGGGATCACCGCAGCTGAGACAATCTGATTCTATGCTTTGAGTCGTATCAGCCTTCCTAGTTATACTAAAAAGCAAAAATTTTTTGGTTAGAGGCTGTATCGGAGTTGTGTCTTTGGTTGCACACTGGGGGAGCTGTCGTACGCGTCGGCAGGTTACATTAGCACCTGATAAAAAAGGAGATGTTGGGAGTAAAGGCTTATGTGTGCCTGTCGTGGCTGATGTAAGGTTGAAGTTGGTCAGGGGAAGGCACTGATGCAGGGCTCAAGCTGAATACAGACTCTGCCGAAGAGCTCTGACTTAGAACCCTTTAGCAGTGCGGATTGTTATACACGGCGGCAACTTGCGCAGGAATTGGGTGGCTCTGCTAGCCTTTGTGGATTTCAAATAAAGGCCACTCGTCTTTATGAAATGGAGGTCATCGCAGAAATTATGGGTCTATTGTGGAAATATTTTGGGGAGGATTCTTGTTTTATATTCTGTCTGGATGACTGTAACTGTTGTTTTTGTGCCTGAAACCTCTAAATCTATCCAAGAAGCCTAAACGATTTTGTAAAGCCTTGAAAATGCAACTCAAATACAACCTAATGGCTGAGTAGATCAAGGGGAAATATAAAGTGCTATTTGCTGCCTGAGTCATGAGCATTGTAAACGTGGATCTGGCAATACCTTGGACAGGCCCAAGCACCTCTTAAGTTTGCTTATTTTTTCTCATGTCTTTCTCACTAAGGAGTATTTTGAATAGACTGTGCAGGAGCAGTGCAAACCTTAGAGGTCTCCGTAGGCAGAAAATAAGAAATTGGCCAAAGAGCATTAGCTCATTTCCTTTCCAGCAGTAGTTCTACCACCAATGCTACTAGGAGAAGTTATTCAAGGCTGTAAATCTCCAGTAGCTGAACAGCTGGTACTCCAGGAAATTACAGGTATGTTCTTCTCTTCCCGATAGGCAGGTTGTGAGGGTTGTTGGTGTTGGTACATTTTGCAAAGTGGGCGTGCCATGTAAATACTAGTTATTGTTAATTTTTAAGTATTTGTGCATGGAAACAAACTGGTAGGCTGAAAGGCTCAAGGCTAAAATTCCAAGCATACTTGACTGTATGTGTGCGTGTTTGTGTATATATATATGTACACACTTGACATATATAATCATAACTGTTGATACTGATCAAAAACTTAATTAGACATGTACAGATCCATTGTCCTGGAAGAGAAACTATAGATCCCATGACACACAAACTTATTAGTATGGATAATGTATCTAGGTAACTCTTGGTCAGGTGGCAGGAAACTTTGCCAGTTGGATGAAGATCAACTGAGCACTTAGAACATTTCAGGTTTCTCTGAGCTGTGTGCAGAGACCTCGTACCTCTCGCCACTCTAAAGAAATGGATCAAAACCACAAACAGGTGTTTTCATCCTCCTTTCTTCTGTGAGGTTTTATTTAGACTGATTAAAACTTTCCCATTTCTTCCTCTTTGGCAAATGTTCAAGTGGTTTTGTTTTCTATTTTATCAGAAAATGTAAAAAAAAAGGGGGGGGGGGCACATTTATGCTGTAGAGTGAAAGCTCACTTGGTTTTAGCTCAGGTACTACAGTGTTCTGGTTTGGAATTTGTGAAATTTTCCATTACAGTATCACAGGATTTTGATGAAAACAAAATTATTTAAAACTTTTTTGTAGGAACATGGGGCTTTTGAGTCTCAGTGAGTATATTGCAGTAGGACAGCTTATGACAATGCTACTTCAGCTCTCGTAGGATCAAAGGATCCAGGAAAAGACATCCCCTGAAAATGGGTACAGTTTCTTTAGACATCTCTCTCCTGAGTTCACTCTCAGATCTGGCAAAGTTTCAAATGGACTCTTCCTGGAGAATTATCAATACAAGGTGTAATAACTGCACACTTTAGCTTTTACCTTTATTAGGAAATTATATCATGAATAAATATGAATGCTAGCTAAAGTGATACTGACTGTAATGCAGATGTAGTTAATAGAGATATGGAAAAAAGTACTTTCAACATCATTTATGATAATTAAGTTCTGAATCTTGTTTGAGGGACGTGTGTGTATTGCTAGCCAATTCAGAATAAAAATAGTGATTAATTATAATATTTTTCTTACAGAAATCGATCTCTCATCTGTAGATAGCAATGAATTCTCATAACAGGACAAACAAAACCAGATTTTTTTATTCAGAAGCTTTGGGATGTTGCAGTCTGGATGCAGATACAGGGGACAAAAAGTTGGCTTCTGTGGATTGCTTTGTGGGGTTTTTGTTTTTTTTTTAAATAGGGTTGAACTACTTTGCCCATTCTGTGTCCCAACCTTTTTGCTCCGATGGAGATCATGCAGGGGACCAGGTACTGGGGCCGGGCAGGGGTGACTTCATTTGTAATGGATTGCAGCGGAAAGCAATGGTGTTTTTATCTAAGCCAGGAATAAGGAACTAAAATAAAAGGGCTCAGAATCTGACCTTGAGTTTCATGCAATTTTCATTTTTGTTAGAGAGTGGAATTATGAGTAGTAATACACAGAAACCTCAAGGGATATGGGCTGTAAAATGCTGAGCAGGGTACTCTAGTCATAATGAGAAATATTTAAAAAATATTTTTAAAAATAAATAACTCATAATGGTTAGCTCCTGACAGACTTGATAAAAAGTACTTCCACCATTTTGGCGTCTAAACTGAAGATTTGGGTGGGGAATTGTTTTCAAAATACCTGATGTCTATGTAGCACAGGGAGAGGAGGGAGCAGCTGGCCAGGCAGCACAACTACATAAGCTTTAGGAACCCAGGTTAAAAATGTTAGGGATCAGCGCAGTGCTGCCCTCTGAGAAGCCTGAGTTTGCTTTGAAACCACAAATGGTACGTTTGGGGGTGGGGGGGGACTCCCCTGAGGCTTGTATTCTCTGCTGCTTCTGGTTAATGGGGCTAACCAGCGCTAACCTGAAGGAGCGCTGTGTGGTACTGCACTTGCTCCACATCCCTTTGACATCTTTCTGTTGAACGGGGTGAGAATTAATTCAAGCCCTTAGTAAGCTAGCCAGACAAATAGCAGGAGGTGAAACGCTGTCGAAGCGTCGTACCCTAGACCCCACCGCCAGGTCTGTGGCTGAAGTCTGCTGAAATCCAGACGGGCACTCTTGGCTGTCAGAAGTCACCGCTTCTGACTGGGGGAGAGCTGGGGGAGGAGAGGAGTCGAGAAGAAAAAAAAGGTGTCACTAATTCTGCAGCTGCAGTTCTGCATTGCTTATCGAACTCAGTATTTTTCTGACTAAAAGGCACTTAGATTAAAAAAGAACCACCAAGCTGTTTTCAGTATGTTTACCTTTGGATTTAATGCATGCAATTAAATGCCTTTTGTGTGGATGATCACTTTGTACGTCTCCTGCCCCCCCCCCCCCCTTAACACCACTTTCACTTTTAATCTGCAAACGTTCCTTTTCCTGTTCTCACCCTGTGAATACAGGAAAAGAAAAACAGTTTAGAATTTGCCCAAGAAAAATAAGCAGGTCAGGTGGATTAGAAAAAGATCAGGTTGCCAGATACCCAGGGAACAGGTGTTTTGTTTAGTGTTTTACACCATCTGCCAGAAAATCCACAATACAAACATTTAATAATCTAGGGAAGGCAAAGGTGTCCGGGAAGGGATGACGGTGGGCAAGGCAATACTGTGTCTTTAATTTTCTTGTCTGAAGGAAGAAAGTCTGCATAGCAATGACAGGATCACTTGTTCATGCCTTTAATGTGTGATCTGTTTTCTCCAGTGGAGGGCACTCAGTGTATCACAAACTAGAACATTAGCACCAACAAGCTCCAAAGCATCATCACTCTCTGGAAAGCCTTCTGAATTAGACAAGAGCTGCCTCTCAGCACAGCTACAAAACACTTTAAACCTGACCAGCTAAATGGATAAACCTATCCCGCATAGCTTTTAAACTGGGGTCTTGCACAGCACAGGAGGCCTGCCTGCTTCAGGAACTGGGAAGCTGGAGGATGGATTGCTGTGTCTGGGAATGGCAAAAGGCAGCAGCATGAGAAAGGCTAGGTACCGGGAAAGATTTTTTTATTTCTCCCAGAGAAGTTGGTTTACCTTCATCGTCTGCTATAGCTTTTACTTGCAGATTGCCACTTAACGCTGATGGTTCTCTGATGACTTACACAATGGCTCTCAGAGCTTAGAGTCCCTCCCTACCCCCCCACACGCTCCCCCCCCATCCTTCGTCCTGTCTTCCCCACCCCCAACCCCTTCCCTATCCTTTCCCTTCCTCATCCCCAAAATTCTTGCTTGTCCTCTCTAGGGAACTTTGTGTGGGTTACTGGCATGCACGCTGGATGGCGGTGATGTGAGTGGCAACCGTGCTGTGACATGAAGATTCTGATGGTTTAAGAAAAGAGACCAGTTTTAAAAAGAGAGAGAGAGAGGCAAAGGGAAAGCAAAAAAGGAAAGAGAGAGAAGAAAACAGCTGGAGAAAGGAAAAGGAGGACGTTTGTTGATGACAAAAGGATGGGTAAGTGAACTTTTCTTGTTTGTTTGTTAGCACAGCTGCAGCTGTATAGTATATTTTTCAGTTGGATTATTAGCTGTTCGAGAGGGGGAAACAGTCTAAACAGCAGCAGCGCATTCCTTTGCCAGGTGACTCACTGTACTTGCTATTGTATTTTTAGATAATGTATTCCCACACACACACGCACATACACACCTTTCCTCCTGCAGTGGTTTTATATGTAATTAATCTGTAAATGCGTGCACCGAGTTAAGGGCTGTAGAGAGTACGTTCGCTGTCTGTGCAACCCACCCACACACCTGCACACGTATAGATAAGTACATGTATGCATGAGGCACGCTGACACAAAATTTCTTCTGGGTTTATATTCATATTCGATGAGCCTGTAGTGGTATTATTCAGGCTGTCAGAGAGGACTGTTAACACTTTGCAGTATGTGGGAAGCAAAGGGGAGGGGGTGATTTTCTTGTATAGGTGGTTTTGAAAAGGCTTGTTTGGTCTTTGAAAAGATAGCCCTAATATTGCTGCTAGATTTCCAGCAGTCATCTGCCAGTCTTATTTTTTCAAGTGTGACAGGTTTATTTCCCTCCTTCCTTCCCCCCCCAGCCCCCAAGTCTGTAACAGCCAGAACATATTTCTAGCTGGCTGCTGCTGGCACATAGGCAGTAGCAAAAGATGAGGATTTAAATTAAAAATCTAACAATTAAAGTGAAAGGCAGAGACACATAGTCCGGGGCATTTTAGATTAGGAATTATTTTGCAGATTGCCCCTTGGTTTAAAATTGGATTAAATAACTGCAGCACAGGGTTGGTTTTGTGTGTGTGACAAATAATAAAGTAATTATTTATAGAGGAGACACCGGCCCTTAAAATATTTCCTGTTGGAAGAATGCATTTTAATTCTTAGCAAGATTGCAACTCTGGACAGAGGCACCAGTCCTAAAATTATTACAGGCTAAGGAAAGCGTGCGTATGTATGTTGGGTTTTCTGACAACCCCTCCACCCCCTTTCATAATTATTCAAAGAATGTGGAAAATGCGCCTGTCCTCACATAACGGCACTGCTACTATATGATAAATTTGACATCTCAAATGCAGAATCTTAAAATCAGTAGAGCTGTGGAAGAGAGGGGGGAGTTGAAATAGAAGTATATCCCTTAAACTTTCTGTGTTTTGCTGCTCCTAAGGCAGTGTTTATATGTAAGTATTTGTGTGTATTATTTTCACAGAGTCTATAATGTACGTACAAAATAATAAATGCTTAAGGTATTCACAGCTGCATGTAGATAACTTTAAATGAATATGTGTTAAGACTATGATTCATTTGAAAGAAATATGTCTCTACCATTATCATGGTTTTGGGGTCCCATACTAGTGTCATACGGTATACTTCTCTATAGGGTTGAACTTCGTTTCCGTGCATCTATTTACGTATTTTAGGGACATGAAGATAATGAGTAAACCTACTTAAACCTACTCTTAAAAACAAATCACTCGGTGAAAAAAAGTAAAGCCTTTACTTAGTGTCTAATTTTACAATAAACACATGTTTTAAAGATGGATCAAACTTAATGACAGGTAGATTTCTCACTTTTTGCAGTAATTTTTGGAGGAATTGGACTTGCAATTGTTTCTATTAAGGAACACGTTTAGCAGCACATAAATACCAGAAGCTTTGGCTCATTTCCTTTCCAGCACTATGGAGCATTCAGCACAGTGACTTGACAAATATGTTTATTGTTAAAACCTCAGCATCTAGCGATAAGGATATACCAGCTACACTGAGAGATGATGTACAGGAGAAAAGCGAAGAGAGAACAGGCTCTTGGTCCTTCTAAGGGATCATAAATCACACAAAAGTAATTGAATAACAAGAGTAGTACTGGTGATGGTGCGGGGTAGGAGAGGTGGCAAGCCAGAAACTCAAAGGACAGGAATTTGCACAACAAAAAGTGCAAGACAGGAGGCAAACAGGTTGTCTTCAAAATCCGCTGCTTCACTAATGCTTTATTAGAAACCCCATTGACGTTAGTAATCTGTTGGCGATTTATCTTAATAGCTTTACAATGCACATTTGTTTTCTCTTTAATATTGTAGGTTTCCATTTAATTAAGCAGCTGAGAGGCATGAGTGTGTTGTTAGTGCTACTTCCTATGGTGCTGTTTGTTATGCTTGCGGGGGCTCAGCGAGCTTGCCCCAAGAACTGCAGATGCGATGGCAAGATTGTGTACTGCGAATCTCATGCATTCAGAGACATCCCTCAGAATATTTCTGGAGGGTCTCAAGGCTTATCGTTACGGTACAACAGCATTCAGAAGCTTAAATCAAATCAGTTTGCGGGCCTGAATCAGCTCATATGGCTTTATCTTGACCATAATTACATCAGCTCCGTGGATGAGGATGCATTTCAGGGGATCCGCAGGCTGAAGGAATTAATTCTAAGCTCCAACAAAATTACCCATCTGCACAACAAAACATTTCACCCGGTCCCCAACCTCCGCAATCTGGACCTCTCTTACAACAAGTTGCAGGTGTTGCAGTCTGAGCAGTTCAAGGGCCTTCGTAAACTCTTGATCTTGCATTTGCGGTCTAACTCGCTGAAAACGGTGCCGATCCGAGTTTTCCAAGACTGCCGAAACCTTGACTTTCTGGATTTGGGCTACAACCGCCTGCGGAGCTTATCCCGTAATGCTTTCGCTGGCCTTTTGAAGTTGACAGAGCTCCACTTGGAGCACAACCAGTTTTCTAAGATCAATTTTGCCCACTTTCCACGCCTCTTCAACCTTCGCTCGATTTATTTGCAGTGGAATAGGATCCGGTCTATTAGCCAAGGGTTAACGTGGACTTGGAGTTCCTTGCACAACTTGGATTTATCAGGAAATGACATTACAGGGATAGAGCCTGGGACCTTCCAGTGCCTCCCCAACCTGCAAAAGCTGAACCTGGATTCCAACAAACTCACCAACATCTCTCAGGAGACCATCAATACATGGATCTCGCTCATCTCCATCACTCTGTCCGGAAATATGTGGGAATGTACTCGAAGCATTTGCCCTCTGTTTACTTGGCTTAAGAATTTCAAGGGAAACAAAGAGAGCACTATGATATGTGCAGGCCCTAAACATATCCAGGGTGAAAAAGTGAGCGATGCTGTGGAAACATATAATATCTGTGCTGAAATCCAGGTGGTGGTTACTGAGAGATCGTACCAGCCACCCAAAACCCCCCCGAGACCTGTCTTCATTCCTAAACCTACCATTTCCAAACTTGAAAGCAATCAGCCGACGTCTGTTATGCCAAGCCCTTCTGCAGACCTCCCAACACCTGGAGTGGAACCAGAGTATGAGCACGTTTCCTTTCACAAAATAATCGCTGGGAGCGTGGCCCTCTTTCTTTCCGTGGCCATGATTTTGTTGGTTATCTACGTGTCGTGGAAGCGCTATCCAGCCAGCATGAAACAGCTCCAGCAGCACTCTCTCATGAAGAGGCGCAGGAAAAAGGCCCGAGAGTCTGAAAGGCAAATGAACTCCCCTTTACAGGAGTATTACGTGGACTACAAGCCAACAAACTCTGAGACCATGGATGTATCGGTTAATGGATCTGGGCCCTGCACGTATACCATCTCTGGCTCCAGGGAATGTGAGGTATGAACCATGATCCTCCTAAAACCATTTCAGCTGCTGGGAAGGCGAGGTAAATGTTTGAAGCTCTTGAGGTGTCTCTAAACGCTAGAAAGATTAATGAGATTCTTTTGCTTTTGGGTTTGCTCAGTATGAAAGCTTATCTCATTAAATAACAACACTCAGGGAAGTGATGGTGATTATTTTGAATAATTCAGACTTATTAAAAAAACAGATGAAGTCGAAGTAAACAACTATGAT
This sequence comes from Harpia harpyja, assembly GCF_026419915.1. Taxonomy (NCBI): domain Eukaryota; kingdom Metazoa; phylum Chordata; class Aves; order Accipitriformes; family Accipitridae; genus Harpia; species Harpia harpyja. The sequence goes on from NC_068952.1 coordinate 43,127,420, forward strand.
AAAGGCATCTGGAGTGTTGTTCTCCTCCTGTTTGCACCCATTTTATTAGCAGTGGCTACAAGAGAGTCTCTTTTTTAATGTATTGGTAGAAACAGAGGAGTTTAAGAACCTTTTCTGTTTTAAAAATAAATACAGAAACCTCTTTACTCCAGACCCCAACCCTTGAGGGGTTTGTGGCCTATTTAAAGATAATGCCAAAGATTTTCTGCGTTATCTGTCTGGTTCACAAGTAAACCAGGGGACAACAGGACTGCAGCATCACCTTAGAGTTAGGCACTTAGGTGTTTTCCTGGGGAAGCAGGAACACACAAGCTGCCTTACTAGCTCTTCTGAACTAGAGCCTTGTAAAGGCCCCAAGTCAAACAGCACATTTGCAAATATCTGGGTTGGGAGAGGGGGATTCTTGGGGGTTTTTTATTTCATTTTAGTGATCGGTGAAGGCTTAGCTTGAGAGACGACTCTACTGGAGTCAAGAGCTTCACGCGCTTAAGGCCGTGTTATGATTTTGACTCAGCAACATGGGAAATAAAAATAGGAAAAGCTCTCAGTGCTTCTTTTGTCTGTTGTTCAGCTTTGGCAAGAAAATACTGTGTTTTTTCCATTGCCGTATTGTCAGTGACTCTATTAATGCGTATGTAAGAAATGTTTTTACTTGTGACTGCCATTGCTTATTTATACCTGGTAAGGAGGACTTGCGCAATTACATTGCAGGACTTGTTACTTAATCCTGCACGTGATGTGGTATTAGGGGACTATGGTTGATTTTGCTTCCTTGGTTGTGGACATCCTACCTGAGAGTGCTTAATGTGCCTGTTGAAATCTGTTCATCTCCATTTATGCAAATTGGATTTGACTATGGTAGATTTTGACCAATGTCTTTGAAAGCCAGGTAGTATGAAAGGTGTGTTAAAAGTTCAGCAGTGTTGAGCAGGCTGCAGTTCTAGGATCCTGATTTTTTAAAAAGTGGATGTTTTCGCTTTCTGACAATAGGGCATCTTTAAGATATTTCATATTTTGCACCTGAATTCCCTAGCTGATTTTGGACCACGGAGCTAAGGGGAGGGAAGAAAAAAAAGGGTATGTTTTGGGGTTGCTTTCTCTGGAGCAGTGTTGTCTTCAAAAAAGAAAACCACCTGTCATACCCTTGTCATTTCTACCAGTACCATGTGAATGAAGGTGTGTTGTTTTGTTTTCTTTTTCCTGCTAGCAGTATACAAAGAAAGTAAGTGATGCTAACAAAGTTATTTTGATTTTCACTGGCTGTCACAAGGAGCATTAATTTGACCTGAAAGGCTGTCTTCTCTTCATGCCCAAGGTTAACAACACCGAAGTTTCATTAGCTTGAATAAAATGCTGTTTAATTTACACCAAGATGATATGGAAGACAGCTGAATCTGCACGCCATAACTGAAAGTGCATGTAATGAAACCATAATCTGTAACGGAATTTGGATCACGATCATAGTGCACAGAAGACAGGGAATATGTGATGTTGTTTGGGAGAAATTTGGATAATTTGGGTTATGGCAGATAAATAAAAAGTTGAAGAGTCCTCCCAGGTCTGTTACAGAAGGTCAGTGTAGCATAATTTCTTCCTGTTGATGTCAATTGTTACACACGGCCTTAAACACAAGGGGACCCCAGTTCACCTGGTTTCCAGGTGCTATCGCACTACCAGAACAATTTTATTCCGCTACTCTGTTCAGGTTAAGCTGCTGCGCAACTTTGCAGAACTCAAACTGTTTATCGTGTTGTCTGTGGGATTCTTGGTTACGGTGTAAATCAGAAAGACTGTACTGAACATGATAGTGCTGTCCCAGGCTGTGACTGGTAGAAAGTACACTCTGTATTTGCGTGGTGATTTAGTATGCCTTGGCTATTAGTACAGAAGACTTCAGGAGACAGAAAACAGCAGATCATTGAAGGCACATGTAGCAACCATAAGCACCCGCTGAAATACTATCTTCAGCTTGGATTTAACATTCTTCGTCTCCATAGCTACAAGGTTCCACTTGCAAAAGGATAGATATGCGCTGTACAGTACTTAAAAATGGTGAGAAAAAAAATCCTTGTAGTGTCTTCAGCAGTGGAAAGGTTTTATGTTTGGGGAGGAAAAAAAGAAAATGGAACATCTCATTATTTACCAATTTACCCAGATGTACATACTTATGGGAAAACTATTATTTTGTACAAGTGAGACGTAGCTCAGGCCCGTCTTCCTGTTGGTCTGACTTGCTCATTCACTGTGCTCAGACTGAGGTTTCTCCCAAAAAGGAGCACTTAGAGCGGAGAAGAGTGTCTGGTTATCAAAATGAAGGCAGGCGACCTTTCAGAATTCATTGCTTATGAGTTTACTGATTGTACTTTTTTCAGTAATATTTTTCAAATGATTGTCTGCTTTCACACGTCTACCCCCACACACGCCTGTAAGGAGCTAAGTTGTCCAAAAAATTGTGTGTGTCTTTCAGGAAAGAAATAATGGCTTAGTTCCATTTCAACCTGGGGAAGATGCCTGAGCGTACCCTGTTGCTGGTACTTGGCTGGTAATGAATGGTTTCTGAGCGTGGCCTAAGGTTGTGTAAGCGTGCTTATTAAGTTGACAGTGATGATTTTGGTTTTAGAAGTATCCAGCTCATCTCATCCATGAACCACTTGTTTTCCATGGCAGAACTGGCCTTGAAATAACACACTTAGATATTTTTGCAGGTTCTTTTTTTCACAGCAGCTACGCATGTGAGCAGGGATGGTGTTTGTTGTTAAGTTCAGTGAGGTTTCTAGCATATAACAAAGCAACACAGGCATACGAGAGCTGCCCTGCATTGGGTCCTTATACTGCAGTAGGGGAGTTGCAGGTATGGTTTGTATCACTGCTTTTTCGAGTCCCTGCTTTATGAATTATTTCTCGTACTACAGAGAGAGAGCCAAAGTCAGGCTTGCTGTAAATGGGAGCAACTCTCTTGGCATCAGTGGGATTATAATCACTGACACCTGGCCTATGGTATTCTATTTAGTCTATTGGCAAGGGTTTCTAAAATAACTGGATGCTTATGATTTTGGCTCTCACCATCCAGTTAGCAGACTGCTGCTATCTCATTTTGGTATTTGCTTTGCTTTGTGCATGTGCATCTTATTCCCTCTCTCGTTCATATTTATTTGTACATTTGCTGAAGATCTGGGAGCCATAAAAAGCAATTTCATAAACCAAGCTATAATATTATGTATTTCATACGTATCGCACACAAAATATCTGTATATAGCACACTATGAAGGTATATGGGGAGAAGGAACATTGCTACAAAAATGTTTCCTTCTTTCTACTGCAAGGTTATTCATCTCCTGTTTCTCAGGCTGGCAGTTACAAAACAAACAACAACCAACCAACCAAGTGAACATCTTTTCTGTGTTAACTGAGCACAGTTGATGTGAAGCCCTTTGAGAGACAATTGACACGGACCCTGCGAGGTTACTTTTTACACTTTTGCTTCTCAATGTCTAACCATACCCCAGCGCTTGACGAACAAGCCCACCTGTTCACGTGCAAGTACATCTCTGCTGTTATGATGCATTGGAGTGAAAACCAGGGCGGTTGTCACTTGTATTCATACATGCTAAATCAGTCACACAAAATTATGTTCACTTTGAATTCTGCTTCCTCCCCTCTTGCCAGTGGGAAGAAATAGATTGATAAAGGAATGCAGCATATGCAGACTTGGTGGGCTGCTGTTGACCTTCTCCTTTTGAGCCTAATTTAAAAGGAAATGTTGACATGCCACTGGTGTTTATTATTTATTTATTAAACACCATTACTGTGTTGTTTTGAACAAGATGCAAAAAGGATAAAGAAAATAATCTCCATGGCCCAGATACTGTTCAGTCTAAGGTTCCAGTTCAGCGAGGGCGTTTGTGGTTTTATAGCTCAATGCTGCAAGGGCTGCCCAGGGGCTAAGCATGAGCTTGTGGGGTATTATGATCTCATGAGAGAAATCATTCAATGATTGGCAGAATTTTTCTTTTTTAAGAGCAGTGATCATGTTTGCTTTGGTCATCAGCCTTATGTTTTTATAAGGAATACTCAGCAAGGACTTCATGGCAGGGGTGTAAGTTTGTCATAGCTTGGGGGAATGCAAAAGGAAGGTGATTCTACAGGTAGTGCTTTACAAAGAGAAGACTATGGGAGGTGATGAGTGAGGAGTATGAGAAGCAGTAGTTGTTAAGTGGATAGCCTGCTGTCATCATTTTAGGGACAAAGTGGTGTGGTTGTTCTCCTAGTGACTCTGTTTTGGAATACGGTAGGATGGGCATTGTTAATTTAGCTTTCTTATATCATTCTGTGCTATGGCTCCTTCTCTGCCTCTCTTTCTCCACCTCTTTGTGATTATAGATGGACCTTAAATTCTTGCTTGAGTTGTAAACTGAAGGGTGAATCAATCTAATGAAATGCTGTCATAAGCGCTATATTTGTATTGGGAGAGTAAGCAAAGGCTAAGCTGATAGCTCTTTTCCTCAGTGCAGTATATCTGGAAGAAATATGTCAGAAGTGGCTCAGAGGCGAAGCCTTTTAGGCACAGGGCCAGTGAGAGGTTTGAGGAGAAAGTAAATTTTAGAAATGTCTTCAGGATTAGGACCAAAGGTAGAAATTTGCGTTTTGTTACCATTCAGAGGCTTCGTTAGCATTGCAAACTTGTTACTGCAAGTATAATGTCACTATACAGAAAGTTGTGCTTTAGCAGTACTAGTGATGTAGCAATAAATGCACAGGGGCAAATTTTCCTGGGCTCAGCACTTGTAAAGCATGAGATTTCCCAAAATGACTGCCTGTATTTCCGGAAGAAGTCAGCCAGCTGTGCATCAGCAGCAATTGAGACACTGGCTGTAAATTTGAAAAGGGAGCTGCAGAAGGATGCTGAACACTTCTGAAAGTCTTACTCAGTCCTTATTCAGGTGCCTGGGTGAGAGATTAGCTTGTCTGAAATTTGGTCTTGCAATACAGGTGCTGCTGAGACCTTGGAAGTGATTTGCTCTGAGATAATGCAGATCATCAGTGGCAAAGGAAGAAGCTGAACCCGCATCTCCCAGATTTTCACTTAAGCCTGGGAACTTTCCTAACCACATTTTAGGCATTACGTTTGCTCCACTAGGTCTCATCCAGAGGCTGACAGTTAATTGACAGAACTCTGAATTTGCACTGAGGATTCATAGTCTTAAACACAGTGTCCAGCCGCGAGGGTAACTGATTGACTAGCAGTCCTTCTCATCACCTCTTTTTCTAATCCTCTAATTTTGCCACTTTCTAGAAACTTCGTGGTTTGAGTTACGCACAGCGAGGACTGTTCAAATGGAGAGGATGCTGCATTGTAAAAGCTTTGTACAAGAGAAGAAAATAGGAGTATTCCTATTATAATCGTTGCTCAGGCCCTATGAAGGATTCCTGCATTGCTGGAGTTGTGACAGATGCAGTTTGCCCTCTCCATCTCTCTTTTCCTTTCTGTCACCCCTCCTTCTGCCTTTGCTCAGACTCTGTGATGCGCTGCCAGTATTTTAAGGAGAAAAAAAATCGATTTTAGTCCATTATGTAGCTCATGCCAGGAGGGAGAACGCTAACAGAAAGAGCGAAGAAATCTGTTGAACCTATTCATTTGTTGTTTTTTCCTTTTAAACACACACACCAAAAAAAATTTTTAAAAAAGTCCCACGCTCTAAAAGGGGCAAACAATCTTATTAGTAAGTATCCCGCTGCCAGAAATGTTCCTTAAACTCTCCTCCAGAATAATAGAGTTGACCTGATTCTTGATGTTAAGACTGTTGCCTAAACTACACAGGCTGTTAGAGCACAGAGCTATCTGAGCTGGTCGGGGTGCTGGAAATAACCAGAGCTGCGTACGTGCTGGTTTACTCTGCTTCTTGACAGTGATGCTCCTAGGCGCGTCCTCCTTTTGGCAGCCAATCTGCCCCTGGTGGAAGAGACCTATACGTTTCAAAGCCTTTGGGACTACACTTCAGGTCTCGGCTGTGCAGGTGTGTTACTTCCATTGAGCTGGTCTACCTGTTACGTTCAGGAGATTGCATGCTTGTGTAGCAGGAGCTGCTTGGCTTACAGGAGCGTGCAGCCCTCTATCACGCTATCCATGTTGTAAACATTTTGACATAAAAAATTCCTGTGTGATTTGTGTTTATAGCACTACTAACATCCCGGTATTTGGTCATTTCAAGCCAGGTATTTTAGGACTGAACACAGATGGGCTGCAGCAGTAAACATTTTTGACACTAATCAGCTTTTATCACATCTGCCTGTTGTGCAGCCAAATAAGCTTAGATTGCTTGTAGATCTCTCCATCTACACAAAGAGATGACTGGATCAATTCCGAGGGATTTCCTGGGAAAATCTGTTGTCTCTGTTCCTAGCTGCAAAATTCCAACTTTGCTAGAAGCCAGAGTATGCGGTGAAGGGATGGCATGAGAGGGTGTTACTTTATGGGAATATCGGCTTCTTGGGCTACTGAATTTGTTTTGTCTTTGCCTTTTTAAGTCACAAGGAAATAGAAAGCTCTTCCTGGTAGGTACATCAGTCATACTGTTGTCATGGGCACTTGAATGGGAATTGTTCCACCTGCAAGGATGGGGAAGGCAAGAAAGGCCAGAAAATGTCGATCATCTATAATCTGTCACCATCTGGGGTATATTCTAGCTGCAGCAAAATCTCCACCATTGTTTCTTAGTTCAAGTATAGATTGATACATGCAAGCCATTTTTGAAATTGTTTTTGTGGTTCTTTAGATACATTTAAATGTAATTGGCTGGAGTATGAGAAGTCTATGGATGCTAGCAACCCAGAGTCTTTCCCAAAAGCTTTGTGGTCCAAGGCTGTGTCTCTGTCAGCGGGCAACTTCCTACAGAAAATGACAGGACTTTGCAAGGATGCTAGAACTTCTCTTCTTTATTTTCTATCCTTTGTGTGGCAAAAAAGCATGGACTTTTTTGCATAGTACTTTTTATCTGAAGTTCTCAAAACTCATCAGATAAGTAACATTATCCTAATTTTTACTTCCTCTATCACGTGGATCACAATCTCATGCAACAGCTCTTTGCTATGAAGGTTCCTTTTTTTTTCCTGTTCTTTCACCATCACCATTCAGTTTCCTCTGAAATACACAACAATAACAAGAAAAATAATATTTCTGGTTTTAGCCTGTGGGGAAAACTGGCATGATCAGTTTGTTTGTGATCAAAGGTGGACCGTTGATGTTGTGTGCTTGTATATGGGGTATGTGTTTTCTTTATGTGAAGCCCTAAATGGAAAAGACTGACCTTAATCTTGACTTGATACTGAATTTTTAAAGTTCTTTCGTCATATATAAGTACATTGTCTTTTCTGTCTGAACATTTCAACCGCATTGCAAAAGTGTTACATCAGGAGAAAAATTAGATGGTTGTTAAGTCACTTTGTATTAAATGTATTGTGGGAATGTGGCATGTTCTTCATCGCAACAGGCAGAGCTTAGTAATTATGTAGTGTACAAAGATCTTTTAATACATTCAGCATAGGGTGTGTGCACAATGCTTCCAACTGCATACTGATATAAATATACGTTGTAGAAAAAGCAATCTCGAGCCCCAGTTTTTGACAGACAATGAAAGAACCAGTTTTAAAGCAGGAGGTTCATTATTTTTTTCTGTGCAAACCGTGGTCAAGATTTTTTTTCTTGTATGGAAGAAGTAGGCTTTTCCTGTATGTCACTAGTGGTTTAATCCAAGTAAGAAGCAGACAATAGAAAGTGAAAGAAGGTAAGCTCAATGTAACGGTAGTATTATTACTATGACTGTTTGTGTTTAGGTAGAAGCTGACAAACCCCAAGTTTAATCACCATATGAAAATATTGAAAGAATCATTTTGTGCCTGGGAAAATAGGACACAGCTATAAACGAGTGGGGCATAGAAAGAGGAAATGGAGACCTGAAGAGCGATTTACTTGCAGGAGATGAGTTGACTAGTGAGTACTGCAATCCAGGTTTTAAGAAACCTTTAACAATATTCTGTTTATTGGATGTCTCCAACTCTCAGTCTTGTGCAGTGAAAGGCCATCCCATGTTCTGTGATTGCACTATGCACAGGTTAAAACTCACTCCTGGGCATCAGGCCAAGGAAAGACCTATTTGGCACTGAGTACAAGCGTCAAGTTCTCCATGGGAAGGTCAGTCTCACCCTTGGTGTCTTGCACTCTCATACACCCTAACTCAATTTTTTTCCGGGTTTTTCCAATGCATCGAGTAGCTTTGATGAATAGACTTGAGTTGTGTGGTTTTGCTCATTTTCAAACTCAGTTCTCATTAAAAATCAGCTTCTCCTTCTGTGTGATGGCCTCTGAAACCCCAGATGATTCTTCACTACTCTCATCTTTCACTAACACATCCATTTGGATTATCTTTGTGCCGTGATGGATGCTCTAAAAGGAACCAACAAGGCCATCAAATTCTTGCCCAAATTCTTGCGGTTCAACTAGCATTTGTTAATGTTCTAAATCATCTTGGGCCTGAAATGTGCTACTTCTTAAATTTAGAACGATGTGATTGCCTGAAGCCTCTCCATGTGTTAATTAAATCATCATAATTGTGGTTTCTTGAGACTGACAGGTTATAAATAGTTCTTCTTTCCCCCCTCCTGCAGTAATTTGGTATGAATGACAGGCAAAACAGCTATTGTTTAAACTGTACATCTGACACCGTTCCTGTTCAGACTCCCATTTCTCTGCTATTATTTGATTGTCCTGAAATAATTGACAGTGTCATTCTTAAAGGCTAGTTAATTACCATGTACTTCTCACATTATGTGAAGATGAGAGAAGTGATTTTTCTGGGTCATCATTATCCATTTAATTTAACAGAATATGTATTAAGGAGTACTGAAGGTCAGGGCAGATGTTCAGTGTCTGTGTGTATACACATACACACACACACACACACACACAAAACATATGTCAGAACACACAGAACGAGTCCTAAGACTAATCCATTGTAGCAATAATTTTACTTCCACCTATGATGTCATGTCTCATCCAAGATTTTGTGGAAATAGAAGCCTCGGTGTTCTTAACGTCGTTTTCCTCTTGCTCCCATGTGGTAGGCGTTCACCTGGGAAGGTGTGTAATTGCTGTGCTGTAGCTGGCAAAGGGCAGAACACCTAAATAAGGTTACACATTGTTTGAAAACAAACTCTGATTACAGTTCTTTTCATTCTCAGTACCGAGAAGGAAAAAATGCTACGAATACTGAAGTTGACCAAGAATTTGTCCAAAACTCTCTACTCGACTCTTGATCTTCCCGAGCTTCAGAGCAGCTCTGTCCCATGTGTGTGAGAATGAGGTAGAAATGATGTTAGTGGCAAGACCCTCAGGCATGCATTATGCATAATCCCATTAGGCAGGTATGCATTGCTCCCCTTTAATGTAGGTCTGCATGCTGTTTACAGCTCTAATTTGTGGAAGAGCCTAAGGCTAGATCTTCGTCTGCTACTCTGGATCCTCCTTGCTCTTCCAATTAGACAAAGAAACCGTACCACTTACTTGAACTCTTGAGTATAGAGATGTGTTGTGCTGACTGGCATAATTCAGGGTTAAATAAGATTCAAGAATATATAGGAGAGAGCTTCTATGCAGGAAGCTCAACCCTTCTTTCAAAGACTGGAGGATGTCCTTCCTCCTTGTGAATTTGGAAAGCAAGGTGATCCACCAGTCAGCTCTGGCTGGGGGCCACAAGATTTAGGAACCGTTCTAAACTCTGCTGTTAATTTATTGTCTGAGCTGGGAGAGATCATTTCATTGCAAACTGTCAGACTGTCAAAAGAAAAAAGGAAAGCAAGGTCACGTTGACTTTCATTAGAATTTGAGCATTGAAACCAATCCTTAAATCTTTGAAAATTTCTCCCGTCTCGTAGTCTTTGCCCTCCCATCTACTTACACTGAAGGTCAGCTGGGGAGGATTGCCTTTCACTCTCTTCCTGCGTGGTGGCTAACAGAATACGGTTGGGGCTTTAGCTACTACTTTAGCATGAAAGCAAAAAGTATTGTCTGGAGCCTTAAGGGACTCCTACGGAGTCTGTTTTGTTCCTAGCATAAAAGCCAGTCTGAAGTGGTCTGCTTTGTCTTGGCGTGGTATTAGCACATGCCTATTTAGTTCTTTTAAAATGTCTATATTATATTCAGATGCGAGAGAGACTTACTTACAGCTACTCAGGTGCTTCCTTATCCCAGTAGTTTTCTGCAGCGCAGTGAAATTGCATTATTTTAATGTAGATTTCTGATCCATTTTTTCCCCAGCATTCTCATTTTCTTTCCCAGAGCCTCTAAATCATATGTTAGGCTTCTGGCTTAAAAAGCCCCATCAATGTCATATGCAAAGTGAAGTGGGGAAATGAAGGCAGTGTGTGTGTTTTTGCACTTGGAGCACAAATTGTACAAATCAAAAAAGGAAGCAACCCACTGGCGATTTTGAATTATTAGAAATTTTTATTTGAAAACAAAATCTATGAGTATTTTCTTTGCTGCCTTTTCTTAGTTGAATACATTGAGAGTCCCAGTGTGCATGAAGCTTCGGCAATCTGAGGAACTGATTAACCTTTTTCTATTTATGATTAGCTCCCAAACATTTATTATATTAGCTTTTGAGAACAGGGTCTAGACTTCTTTGTTTTTCTGTAATAGATAAGGGACTAGAATTAACGTTGCTTCAGTGAGTTTTCCACATAGGTGATAAGTCAAAGGTAGGCATAACATTTCGTATTTCACTACCTCTCGTGTCTAATGAAGATTGGAGGGGGATATTTTACCCTGATACGCATAAAAAAAATTAAGTGGAGAAGAGGCGGTTAGCATCTGCTTTGCCTTCTTGTATATCAAGGGCCACAAAACTTCACAAAGTTACACTTTTTATAAAACCAATAGTTTATTTTGACTAAAAAGTGCCTCTTCCAGAGAGTCGCTTGAGGACTCAGAGAGAAAACTCCACTTCTCCGGTAATTTGTTCCAAAGGTTAATAACCTTCACAGTGAAAAATAACTTGTCCAGCTGTTAAAATCATTCCTTTCTCCACAATGACATTAAGTTAATCTGCGAGGATGACGTATCTGAGCTGTAATATGTGGCTGAGGATATCTGTGTCTGTTATCCAGCTCAATGAAGAGCGGTTACAAACAAAACCACAGAAAATCATGTGGAGGCTCGCACACTGAAATAGGCCCGCTCCTAGCTTTCAAGAAAATTACATTTTAATTGAATCATTACAGGAAAACATATATTAGCCTAAACAGCTGAAGTAAGCAATTTTCAGCACATCTCTCCTCCTGCTGTTCCTTTCGCCCTGTTTTTGACCAGGTCTCCAGCTGCTGATCTCTAACTCGTGGTCCTGCCTTGCTCTGTGCTGGAGTCCTCCGCTGGTCTGTCGTGCAGGGACTCGCTGTTCCTACATGCCGAGACCTAGAGGAGAAAAAGAGACCTCTTATGAGATAGATTGAAGTCTGTGACAAGCTCCACATTTATTTCAATGGAACAATGGTAACGATCTCAAGGTAATGGCATTAAAAATGCTAGTGGTTTATCATACCACAAAATACCATTTAAGGCACATGGCTAGAGCAGTGTAATAAAAGTTCACATTAACTCGAAAGTCACCAAAGGACTTGTCTATGCAAAAGTCACTGTTTGTAAACAAAGCTCAGTATTCTGTTACTATGTAAGATTGGTGTGAATTCTGAAAGCTGCGTTTCCTTTATTATTCAGTGTAATTTAACAAGTTGTTATATATCTGCCATCCAGCTCTAAAGGGCCTGTTTAGCTTGCTCGCTTACAAACAGCCTGAAGAAAAGGCTCTTTCGCACCCTCTACCCCCCAAATGTGGTGGGGTTTGGCCTCAACTACATGGAATTGTTTTGTTTTTAATGAACCGCTACGGTGGGGATATGGTTGCTAATGATTTTTTCAGTTAGCTATGTACCCAGAAGAGAACAGGCTCTTGAAGGGTAGGTGTTATTCCAGAGTAAGTATATTCAAGAGCTTCTATAAATACAGGATTTTGGTAATTGGGCTGAGGAAAAAGTGAAGGCATTTGTCAAAGATTCCAAGTCTGTCTTGTTCTGCAGAATTAACAAATGTTCCGGTTATAGGTAATAAATTAAAAATCATGGTTGAGTCCAGGAATTGTACCAGTTTTATTTCTGCCATTAATTTGGCATGGTAAACTGCTGAAGATGGATTCAAAGTTGATGTCAGAAGAGTGGGGTAATTTACAAAACACTTACCGGAGCTAGCACAGCTCTCAGTTGTTTCAGCAGTCAAGAATAACTGAAATGCCATGCAGGATCAAGCTCCATTTAAAACCATCTTGTAGTACTTCTTCTGAGCTGCTTCTGTGCCCAGATCTTTCTCCCTGTCTCAATTCATCACACTGTTCTCTCCTTGAAGCATGCATCTTTCCACCTTCTACCTAGCTCTCAGCATTGCCTAAATTATACCTCAGGCATCGTGTGATACTTTGCAGTGGTATATTTCTGTCTTGATTTGGAAAGTCAGACTTAGCACCCAGCTTACTTGGGTGTCTTTTAACATATTTTACCGTTTACAGTTGCTATAACCTTTACTGTTAGTTTTTCATTAACCGTTCCTCTACTTTTGAAGAGCTATAGATAAAGGATTTGCGTGATGTATCGGATAGTTTACATATATATCCTTTGGATTGTATGCATCTGAGTGGATATATTATACTTAGTGGCTTAATTTTTAGGTACTTTTTTTTTTCCTTGTGTGCAACTCCCACAGTGTTTCTGACGTAATTGATCGTAATGTCTTATCGTTTAAAAAACCGGCAGTTTGAGGGGAAAGTGGCAGTTGCCATCTTCTGGAAGCAGATGCCATTGATACAGTTCGTGACCTTCCTTCATCAGCTGCCGTAGAGCCGGTAGGCGTATTGTAGCAACACTACGCTAAGTATCTCCTATACATCACCCGCTCATTTAGGTCAGTTGTGTGGAGCGTGCGCAATTTTGGAGCACCGACCTGTTTGCTGGGAAGCCTACAATTAAAACGGATCCCCATAGTGCAAGTCTACTGACCGTGTAAATCATAATCAAGTAATTGGGTCCTGTGACAGCAGAATGCAGTCGAGTGGCGGAAGCGAGCGTGGGGAAGGGGGAGCGAGCGGGGTGGAAGGGGCCGTGGAAGGCTGCAGCCTTCGCGCCGCGCTGCAGAGGGTCGAGGGGTAGGGATGGAGCAGAGGTCAGCGGTTAAATACCGAGCGTGATTTCCTATGCTCTCCTTCACTACCAAAGCACTGCAAGGGAAGAGGACGTTAGTCTTCTTTATACAACAGGTAAGAGCCTGAATTTGCACATACTGGGTTTTGTTCAGCCTTTGCAACTGGACTGCCGATTAATTTTGGGCATGCAAATTCAGGTCCCTTGTGCTTCTCTTTTGCCATCTCTCAAATGAGATGAATAAGGCTTATGTTCTCTTCCTAGGTGCTTGCGGGTCTGTATAAATGTTGAGAATTGCATTTCAAGTTTTATTTTCTTAAATTTTTATCAAGACTTTAATTGCAGGTCATACCCTGGATAGTAGAAGTAGGGAGAAAATTATTGCAGGACAACAAAAAGATAGTTTTTGTGAATGTTTTTTTTTCCAGAAACATCTTGGGGGTTTTTATAACCTCATTAAAACTTGACCCTGCAAAATTGAAGGTGTTTGTTTTCAGGAAAAAAACCACCCAGCCAGCCATATCCCTAACCCAAGAATTTTCTTTTCTTTCCTTTTCTTTTCTTTTCTTTTTTTTTTTAAAGTACTTACCTCTAAAGTTTTATCATGAATGGATGTTTCCTATGGATGCTTTCTGAATAGAAAATGCTTTTTTCACTTAAAATCAGTGACAATTTTAGTCAGGGCTGCTAAAGGTGGGAGTTAAATATGCTGACTTCCTTCTACCTCTTTTCATTACAGCAGTAGTTAGAATTCCTGTTCATGGTCAAGGTCCTACTTTGTGAGGTATCTTACAGACACAGAACGTTACTATAAAATAAATCCTTACCTGAAAGGGCTTACAATCTGTCTTTTAGTTTTAGATGTAACAGCATGTTAGATCACCACTAAGCAGAAATACCGGGGCCTGAAAGGAGAAAATATTATTCCCTTTAAAAATGTGTCAGGTGAAAAAATGGAAAAGATTTCTCTTCAGTCCTAGCAAGGGTTAACTCCCTTCAGCAGGGGGATTTGTAGAGCAGTTTTAATCTTGCCTGCTATTTAAAAAAAAAAAAAAGCCTTTGAATGATTTAACTATTTAATGTTCACTGTCTCAAGTAATGATGAAATATTAATCAAAACTACCAGCATACAACTGAATTCAGCTCAAAGGAAATAAAGAGGCTTTTTTCTCTTTCCATTCCCATATATATATATGTGTGTATAAAATAGTAATATCTTCATTTATAATCCGGAGTTGTCCTATTTCCTATTCATTTAATGGCATTGCTTTTAGTGTTAGCAGCAAGGTGGTTATTTGAGGTAAGTTCTGCTCCCCCTGCTGCGACAGCGGCCATGCCTCCGCGGCAGCTCGGACAGCAGGCCAGCAGTTAGGAAGGGAAGGGAAGAAAGATGGATGGTAAAAGCAGGCTCGGTCAAATAGTGCTTCTTTCTATGTTGAAGCACCTTTCTCAAGCAGGCAGAGCTCTTCTGGTGTCTTGATTAGTAAAGGCACAGACCCAAGGTTTGAAAGCATCGCTGATAAATCTTGCCACTGTGGTTAAAGCAGGGTGTTAACAGCCGGAGATATTTTACGCCTTATATACTGGGGGGGTGGGGGGGTGTATGTACGTGCATGTCTTAACAAAAAGCGGCAGAAAAGAAAGCTGATGTGTGCCTTAAATATATGGCTATTCTGAATGTCTAATTCACGATCAGGAATGTAATAAAAGCAATTCTTTAAGGCAAACAGTTTGTCAAGGTGACAAATCTGGCATTGAGGTTTATTATTTTGCACATAAAGTATCTTCTTAAGAATGAAGATGTCCTAGCGACTTCACAAGTATTGCTCTGGCCTTCAAATATTGATCCAGCAATCAAATATTCAGGTGATGGGCACAGTAGAACTTCCTTCAGAGACGGATGAAGAAGAGGAAAAAACCAAAGTGTTGTTCACTGAAATTTCTGCAAGTCCATAGGAAGCAGTGAGAAGAGTGCCAGAGGCTTACAGGCACAGCTATATTACCTTGTAATTCAAGAAATAATATTGTACAGGGACTCTGGCAGCGTTGGGATACAGCACAAATGATAACTTGTGAGAAAGCATAAGCAAAGGAAGTAAGGAGGTAAAATCTGTACTTGGAGAAGGTGACCGTACTGACCAGGGGCTCACGCTGGCCACAGGGTCTGCATGTCAGAGTATTAAAAATAAGAACAGCCATACAAAAATGAACTGAAAACATAGGGCAGATTGGAAGCAGGCAGTAAGTGGAGGGGACTGGAGAGACTTCCAGCAACATTCAGAGATTTGAGGACTGTTGTGGGCCAGTTAGTAAATATATAGTACAATTAGACTCTTGTCTCTGTTCAAGTAGAGATTCTTTCATTTGTTTGCTTAGTTCTGCCTACAAAATTGTTAGTAGCAAGATTCTGTAGAAGCTTCTTAATGGTTCTACCTCCCTATGGTATTAAAAGAATACACATTTCTTAAACTATTTCACATACGTTTCTTAATACCTTGTGATAGTAATTCATGGCTTAAGTGCAAGGTTCTGTTACCTGTGAAAGAGACTAATGCGTAATGGCCTATTTGTATATGTTTGGGGTTTGTCCTTTGAACTTCTAGGCAAACGTTTTACAAACCTGGCTGTTTTGTAGGAAGGTCATGCGTGTTGCCCTGTAGATGGGCAAAGCTTGCTGGTTTGCATACAGGTATTTATGGGAGTGTAAATGCAGATGCAGCAAATATCTGGGCCAGCTTTATGTTTTCAGAACATAGAACATGGCTTTTCAAAATTATTTTCATCCTGTTACTAGCTTTTATTTCCAAACCTAATGCTCTTGTGGAATGTTGTGATAGGAAATAATTTTGGTGACATTTTCAAAAAGCTTTTAATGTGATGTGCCCAAATGGTTCATCCCTGTTTATCCCTGTTGCGGAGAGCTGAGGAACAGAGGGAATGAGTGACCTGAAGACCAGTTTTAAAGTGCGTTCCATTTAAGAACTGCAATCAGTGGGTTTCCTGCCTGGTTCTCCAGCCTCTAAACCATGTTTCTTAATAGCATAATAGCAGTAATGTTTAAGTTTTGTGTGCTTATTATCAAGGACGTGAGGTTAAATTAGCACATTAATATGTTCTTTCACCGACATACTTGAAATTATGCTGCTAAATTCCTGTTTGGTTACACCAAGGCCTCTTTGCTAGCAAAGGCTCTTAAAAAAAAAAAAAAAAGGGGGAAAAAAGTAATAAAACCAAAGGAAAATATGTTTCAGCTGGGAAAAAAAACCCTCACCTTTTCCCTTTAGTTTTTCCCTTCAGTTTTTTGGGTTTGGTTTTTTTGTTTGTTTTTTTTTTTTTTTTACAGTTCACCTCTGTTGGTTGTTAATTTGAATCTCCACCGGGTGGGCAAGTAAGACAGGGTATGTGTTACCCATATTTCAAGCTTAATATAGCAATTAATTAGTTGCTATGTGTACATTTGGTAAGAGGTTTAAAAAGTACTAGTTAATCATTGATGAATTTTAAAACAGGATAAGCACATAAATAAGAGGGCACACGTGATTTCTGATAATTTCTTACAGTGTGTATTAATTATTTATTAATTCTTCATAAGCTATTTACAAATGCCTACCAGATCTGAAACATACTCAGATGAGCTGTAGTCATAAAGCAAATAAAAACTTCAGAAAACTAATGTCTATTCACAGGAACGGCAGTTCACTGATTCAGGGAAATTAGGTTGAAACATTCAGTGAACAAAACATAGTTTATAATTGTTCATATTTGATGCTGAGATTAAAAGTAGAGACTCTGGGACCTGTCAGTTAGCCAGTTCCCGATCTGGAAGATGGCATTTTAAAAAGTCAGCGCTGTTCTAGACGTCTCATTTTGGATGTTCTACACAATTCAGGACTTTTTAAACACAGGAGTTGGGTGGTTTGAATGACCTCGTAGTCAAAAGGCTCGCTACCTCGCCGCTTAGCATGGAAACAGATGTGCCTTACTACAGGTTATTAAGTTACTCTGCTTTGGGGCACCTTCATACCAAAAAGGCTTTGGTTAGAGCGAAGGTTCCAGGTCATCCAGGGGCGGACAGATGGGAGCGAGAACTCAGGCTGGCCGAAGGCTCACGCTAACGCAGAACATACCAAAGGACATGGAAGACCTAAGCAACTTGTGAAAACATTTGCCTGCATGTTTCATGTTATGCTTTGCATACAACCACGATGGAGGTCCAGTTTACTGCCTAAATCAGAACAGGACAGATTTGTGCGGAAAACGCAAGTCTTGCAATGAGGCTTGATTTCCCTACAATTAGGAAAGCTCTGGAAGCATTAGAACTTGAAACCACAAAACTAGTGCACCTGCAAGACCATCATTCCTCTCCAAAATAGAAGAAACACTATGTGGTGTTTTCTTCAGTGACAGAAACGATTCAAATGAAGTAGTTACTGCCAAAAATGCCCCGCTTGTGAGTAGCCGTGTTTATAGAAGAGCAAAGTGCGTGGTGGTGTATGTGTCAGTTATGTATGGATATGGTACTTACAGAGAACATGCACAATTTGTTCTTTGAATTCCAGAGTCTTTACAGACCTTTCAAAAACAGGAAGAGAAAAAAACCAGCTTTTCTCTCTGCTTATGTTTACTGAATCAATATTTATATATTGTGATCTCATTGAAAGTCGGTGCTTATGGCTAGTTTTCCCTGTGCATCAGGCTGTGGCTTTGTTTCAGAGCGCTGCAATATTCTTTTTCTTTCAGGTAGGCACTTTAATATTTTTCCTCTCTCCTTGTGTTGATTGCTAATTATGTGGATGCGAGGTCTGCTTTGTTTCCTTTTAAAAGCATTTGTTTGGGACTATTTCATCATCATCTTTGAATCAGACAACAGCATGAATATCAAACAGAGCGCTGTTAGGAGCTTTGCTTGCCACCTGTCTCCTGCCCAATGAGTCAGTTCTGGGTTTTGGCGTTTTTTTATTTCAACTTCTTCATGCATTTGATGTTTTATATGTTTTATCATCTGAAGCGTTTCTTTCTTCCCTTCCCCCCCCTTTTTTATTTGGCATGCCTTTTTATTTACCTCTGATTTCTTCAAGGAAGGTCCTTGAACTTGCCACATTTCTTTACAGTAAGGATTCTTAGAGAAGACTGCTGCTGCTCTATTGCTGTCCATTTTTATCTTTTTTTAAAGGCAGTTTGAAGTGATATTTCCCTCCTCGTGTTTTACAAGGCTATCTTAAATTTTCTAGCAAAAAATCACTTTATCCATGAAAAGTTTGATCATGATTTTCCTCCCATTTTTGCTTTTCATAGCAATAATTTATATTTATTGTAGTGTAGCATCATAGAGGCTCTGCTGAGTTTGACCCCCCTATTCCAGATGCTGTATACGCTTCCAGACTGTCTCTGCTACAGTGAACTGGCTGTCTAAACAGTCTGTAAAAATACTTACAAATTGTCCCTCAATTTTATTAAGTGTGGGTCTGCACAGGCAAGTGGAGACAAAGCTGAGCTCACTCCATGTGCTCCAAGCTAGCGTGACATGGGGCAGTTCTAGACCAATTAAAAATATTGCTATGTTAGCGTGACCTTGTATCTGAGCTCAGGAACAGTGTGCTCTGGGCTCAAATGCCTTCTTGCATCACCAGGATACAAGGAAAAGGACTGTTCATTCTCATTGCTATTTTCTCCCTCCCTCCTTCCACTGTTCAAGTTCCTGCTCAGCTTATACACCACACACAAAGCATTGTTTTGGCAGTAGGTAGGTTTATCCCTCTGTTCCCAACTAGAGACCCACCATGCAATGAGATGTGAGATTTGTCTCATAGCCAGACAGGTCCCCTGTCTGCCGAGTATCTCGCTCCTTTTGTTCCTTAGTTTAGTGACTAGGCTATAAGGTTTCTGTGTCTTTCTGCAGCTTTTTCTTCTTGTGCTATTAGCCAGACCCTTGGCCTATAAATTTGATTTTCATAATCTCCTTTCTCACATACAGAATCCTATTGGAGCCAAAATACTGTGTAATGGCTTTAACCATGTAGATAGACAACAGGATCAGGACTTACCAGGTTTAAACTAAGTTTTCTCTTTAAGCCATCCAGATGCCCAGCACCTCTAGTCTGATTCCCATTTTAGAACTCAGGTTGTACAAAATTTACCAGAAAATAACTTTGTTCTCTAGAATATAATCTCTTCCAGGGCATTTACAGAGCCACACTGAGAAGTGTTGCTGTCTTCCTTCAGAAGCATTTGAGAAATTCAGATTTACCGCAGCTCAGTTTAACACACCATTCGTATTCATTATCCTAACAGTACGGTTTCTGCCTTTGTCATGAGGGATCCATTTAGCAGACAGTTGAGATAATGTCTGGGAGTGTTTGGAGCATACAGTCCAGTCGGCATCTGGGGTAGGTGTGAAACGCCATCGCGTCTGGCCGGTCTTCTTCGGACATTCCCTTAACCACGGGGATGACCGAAGGGTTCACACCACCCCTGACTCCCTTTAATTAACACACGCAAGCGTGCCTAGGGCTTCACTGACCGTTGCCTTTGGTGCAAAGCCAGGTCTCTCCTGCCCAGCCATTCCTTCGGGTACCCGTGCAGCAGGGTGTGCAGGAGAATCCTCTGAATGAGCACACCACGGTGGGAAGTGAAACATGCCAATTAGGAGATTATCTGCACGCTCCCAAGGTCTGAGGAATGAGCTATTCAGGAGAGACGTGGTCTTCCCCTTCATTTGAACTGCTTTAGAACAGGCTTATCACAAAATTGTAGTTTTACGTGTATGTGCAATAGCAGAAATGGGACACTAGAAGTATTTATGGAAAGGAAGCCTAGAAATGAAAATTGGGGTGTGCCATTCCTCCATTCTAAAGTTACAGAAAGACCTTGAAAACCTCATTATAATGCTGGTAGGGAGTACTAGTGTGCGCTGACCCATTTTGGCCACACTGTTTGTGTGGTGCCGAGCATTGTACGATCAACTTGTGAAATAGTCATCGCAGCACAGAAAAATAGCTTAACAGGAGCAAAGTATCGGGCAGAGAAGAACGGTATCAGTTTTAATTGTCGATGACCTCCTGCAATCTGTTGAGTCGTCACTGCTTTCTAGTAAAAACTGTAGGATTTGTGAGAACGCAGAGCCTGGTGGAAAACACTCAGCCTCTTTTCCTAAGTGTGCGTCAGGGTAATCCGCTCCCCACCTAAGATGGGCTTGCAGGCACAACTGTGTGTGTGACGTGCAGGATATGGCGTGGATTGATAAAACAGTTTCTCAGCAGGACACTTTAGCCCAGCTGGAGCATCTCTGCCACAGCGGCACCCTGGCTACTTTAAGTGACATGGCAGGGCAGTACTCTGGACTAGGTAAACGTGGGGGGAAGGATAGGTGCTGAGTACATCTCTGAGCATGGAATCTGAAAGACAGGAGACTCTGCCACTAGGCAGTCTGTATCAGATCTTACCTCCAATTTGTCAGTTTAAATCCAGGTACATTAACTACAGATGAAAAGAGGCAATGCTCTGTAGTGTTCTGGCCTACATGGAAAGCACTTACTAATTCTCAGGTAGTTCCTTAAAGGATGAATGGAAACATTTTTCTGCGTTTGTTTTGCACCCAGAACGCTGGGTTCCTGATCCACGGGATCACAACGACAAAAAGAAATCATACTTGCAGAAATAATCCAGTGCAGAAGCAGCACTTCAGCAGCTTTGACAAACACACCAGGAATTAGAGACACAATTATTCCTTCCACCTGAGGTTTGAAACGCTCTGTGGAGGGGATGGCACAGCTGTTGTACCTGTCTGGTGGCTACAGAGAGGACTCCTGTCTCTAGAGCTGACAATCTGGAACACTAAATTCCCCCACACAAAGAATCCATCTGCTTCAGTAATGCACGTCCCAACCGTGTATGCAGTTTATTTCAATCTCTACTAAATTACATGCAAATGAATAAACAAAATAATACAGCCTGTCCCAAGCTGTTGATATTTATTTCAAAGTATACAAACAGATGATAGCTGTTTTCTCTTAAACACCCCTAATGTCATCTAGAAAGTTGAGAGAAAATCATGTTCCAAAGTCTGTCTGAACTCCCCTCACCGGGGTCTCACCTCTTCTTTCAAACCTAAAAGAAAATATGAGCTTTCTGGATTATCTCCAACAGCAGGAGTTGTCAGTTTTTTCCATTTGTACTTAAGAGAGGAAAAACATAAAGTTGGGAAGCAGCGTTGTTCCTTTGGAGAGCGCTGCCTTGGGAGCCACGGGGTCTGGGTCCAATTCTCACATCCCTGTTCACGTCTAAACAAATTGCTTTCTTCCTTGTAGTTCACTCTTCCCTTTCGCCTTTTGTCAGTTTGGACAATAAACTTCTTTGGGACGGGGCTGCGCATAACTTTCCTAGGTTCCTAGGTCTGTGAGCCTGGGTCTTCACTGGGGCCTCTGAAGGCTACTGCAATAAAAATAATAGTAAATGTGCCCTTTTCACATTAGTCTGTAGCTTTTGCTGCTATTTAGAAAAGCAGGCAGTACATAACCATATGAAAATGTCACTTGCAAACATTTACCTCTCCAGTGCTCACTGTGGTTTCATGGGATGCTTTCTAGAATCATATAGCTAAGAAATAGGAATCGTTTAGTGCTCTCGTATGCTGGGACTGCCTGAACAGCATTAGAAAAAGGCACAAGGGAAACCAAACTTAACAAGCTCTTGAACAAGGGGGCCATCAAAGTTGTTTAAAGGAGAATTAAGGAGAAAAGAAGAGACACTTTAAAAGACTTCCTTATCAATATTCCCCTCTTTTTTCTGTCCTCCCATGACTTTTATGGGCCTGAGCTGGTTTTTTCTTTTTTTTTTTTTAATTGCGTGATGGGCTTTGGCCTTTCTTCTCCTAAGTAATGGCCAATATATTTTAATTGAACAAATCTCATTTTCCTTAATGCTTAATAAAAACATTTAAAGACAATCTAAAAATAAAACTGGTGTTTATGTGGATTTTAAATAATTAACATGAATGTTCCCTTGAGTGTTTCAGGAGTTACAATGCATACCTAGCAGGAAGCTGAATCTGGTTTTCAGAATGCTTTGAGACTTGCTTGAAACATCGGAGCTTCCAGGGCTCAGGCCCTAGGCTTGTGTAATAAGTTGTTCCTGGTCCAAGGACGTGCTGTATGAGCAAGAGAGAGCAAAAACTTGGTCTACCAGTCTGCGGGTTGTTTTCTGAGTTCCATGTGGGTTTTGTTTGACTTTGTATATGGACTGAATAAATATATTTCTCCCTATTACATACTGAGTCAGCTGCAGTTGGCAGAGGGTTCAACTGAAGCGAGCTGCCTTTTCTGCAAGGGAGACATAAGGATGGACATTTGTGATTTCAGCTGTGCGCGGCCTTGCATTAGCCTTTGCAGGAATTTTATCCTTTGAGAATATTAAGAATTAGACCTTCTAGTCGCACCGTGGTTAAGACAGCCAGTGTGCCCCCACAGCCCCCGCTGGCCAGTCCCAAGGCCCCAGTCTCTACCCACCAGAATGCTTTGCGGAGAAGGTTTGGCTTTTACAGCCGGTGCTGCGTGTCTGTTGGTCGCGTGCCGTTCCGTGTTTGCAGCGTGTAGTGCAGTGACGATGCCTGCGAAGTCTCTAATTCTCCACTACCTTGTTATGCTGGTGTTACTGTTGGTTCTATCATTGCCGCGGTAGGTAGCACAAGAGGAATTAAGCAAAGGGTATTTTTTTCATCTCTATATAAAATTCATTCTGTTTATTCTTATTATTATTATTTTTGTAAAATACTAAACTCAATTGCAGATAGAATAAGCCATCTGGTTCCTGTCACAGCTACTGTATATTACATACATATGGGGAAATTGCTTATTGATTTAGCCAAGTGTGAACAAGTGCTACTAGGAAACCACAGAAGTATTCGTAATACTAATAGGTAGTATCAGAAGTGACATGCTGCACTTGATTCTTGGCTAGAGGGCATCAACTTTTAACCAAGGATTTAAAAAAAAAAAAAATCAGTTATTTCTATATGGATGACTGCACTATTAAAGCTTTAATGAAAAATTTCTTGGAGAAAGAAAGGCAATACACTTAAAGACAATCATGTGTGTACGTTTTATTGACCTTACTGTACTTTATATGCTAGAATTAGGCCCGGCTCCTGCAAAGTCTTTCAAGTCATTTGCGTCAGCTGAATCATCAAGAGAGTATCAGTGCTGACTGCATACTGTTGTTACAGCATCTGCATACATATATTTAACCAATTGTTTGCATGACCTGGACATTATTTTTTAACTAATTTGACAGATGAAACCACTGGAAGAAAGTGGTACAGGGCAACCTCAAAATTGGTGTATTCCTGCAGTGATTAAAGCCTCTCAGGTTTCAAACAAACTGCTCTTGTAGGACTGAAAGTCAAAGAATTACAATACTTTGGGGGAGGAAAATTGGAATAGAGACTAAATTTGAGGAGACTGATTTGTTGTGAGACTGTTTCAATCAGAGAATGAAAAATGAATGAAGGTACAGAGTCTGTAAAAATGGCCAGATAACAGAAACCCTCTGGTTTTGCTGTGTGGAATTCCGTAGGAATTCACAGCTGTGACTATGACTTCCTGAAGGAATCTTTTCTTTGGAGTTCTATAGTTGGAACTTGTTTCTGCATTTATGCTATGACTATGCTCATCTCACAGATGTTGATGTGCACCGTATTCTCCCAGCGTTTGTATTTTAGAAACTGTCACCTCATCTTGAAGTGATAAACCTGTCTTTTTGTTGCCGGTGTAACTGAGAGGGAAGTCATACTCACTTATAAACAATAAAGGCGTTTTGTCATGGTTTCCAAATGGTATATGTTTAGGCTTCCTTGCCTGTGAATCATTATTAGTAGAATTGCTTATATATAACTATATTTTTCTACATTTTAACAAAATTTGCAAATAAAAATGCCAAATAAAGATACAGAAACATTGTTTGATTGGTTGCCATGAGGTACAGTCTTTCATTTCAGCAAGGAGGAATTGCTTAGCACAGTGCTAACAGTGTTATCATGCACCCTTTGTCACCATTTTTAGAAGAGCAGAGATTCTACCAGCTGTGCTCTTTTTTCTTGCTCACCATCTTGTTTTGCATTGTCTGCTTTTTACTTTAGAATTACTTTCAATCTTGTCATTGTTAATGTCGGGGTGACATGTTCTTGATTGTATTTGAGGATGGGTGCTTCTGACTTAAGTGTCCAGAGATACTTTCAGAAGGCTGATATGAGAAACCTACTTACAGATGCTCTGGATTTTTCATACTTAATTTAGGAAGCAGGGAACTGTAGTATCATCTGATCTGACACCTTGCGGAATGAAATCTGTATGGTTGTGTAGGATTCTGGAGTGACTTTGCTCCTAAAATTGTAAGTAATTAAACAGCTAATTAATTTTGTGTTACAATCTCTGATAGAGATTACTAATCTTAGCCTTGCTATATGCATGTAGAGAAGAAGGAGGACCAAGTTTTTAGTGAAATAGTTTAGGGCTTTTGGGGTCTGCCTAGTTCAGGTCTCTGCTCTCCCATACAATTTCTGTGCGATCTCTAAGCACTCACCGTATCTATTCCCCAGTCGGGGTGGTAGCACTGGCTTTCTTCAAAAGGCAGGGCTTTTCTTGAGGGATAGTGGGGAATGCAAGGTTGTGTGCTACCCAATTAAATGATGCAATTTAATGAAAGAGATTGCAATAGATTGTAATGCCAATACGGCCAAGAATGTACGCATTTATAGACAAATTTGTATACAGGTGCTGTGCTGGGCTGTGCTGTCTGTCTTCCTGATTTTTATGAAGTAGACTCTGCCCACAAATGGACCCCAGTAAGGTAAAGGAATTGTTCAAGGTAAAGGAGTGATTTTGACTCCGAAGTTAATACCGGTGGCCTATGACCTAATACCTAAAATGAACAGCAGTATTTGAGCACAGAGCTATTGATCCAGGCTCTTGGCATACACGGGTATCTGCACAGATCCTATGTTTGACTCAGGTTTTCCATACCTTCTTTGCAGCGTAGTGGCTAACCATTTTTGGGAAAGCTTTGATCCTGGAGTGCAGTGCGGCAGTCTGAAAGTGGTCGTTGCAGCGGCTGTTTGTTTTGTGGCTTCTACCCCTGGCTCAGAACATACTCTGCTCTGAGGTTAGTATTTCCAGCACAGCTCTCCCAAGGACACCTGCGGGTACTACTGCTTTGCAGTTTCCCCAGCTAGCACCGAGTGAGCTACCTTCAGAACGGAAAGCAGTGTACTGGTCGTCTTGCGGCTCTCAAACTGGATCAGCTGGTGTTGCTGAGAAACAGGGATAGTTAGCCTGGCAACAATGCCATGTTAACATGGTTATATTCCTTTCTGGAGCTGATGTGGGATTTGTGCTGGTTGGTTGAGCTTGTTTAGGGGTCTTGAATAAGTTGCTACGCTGCCCGGTGTCCTTAGTTGTCCAAATAGCAAACTTGCAATAACAGAACGTGCACAGAGAACGTTAGTGTACCAGGTACCTAATGAAAGTAAAGGTGACCGAGGGGCACCCAACCTGCAGTACAAGAGAGTAATCAAGAATAACTCTGGGAAAAAAACTTGTTTCTATGTCCCAGCATCTGGTCGTCTGACTGAGGGGCTGGGGCTGGGGAAGAAGCAAAGTTAGATACGGAAGAGCCTGTTGAGTTGAAGATGCAAGAGTTTGCTGATAATTATATCCTGGTGAGAATGTGATGCAGCTTGAATCGTTAAAATGATGTTTTATGCTCACCAATAAATTTTAGCTCGGCTAAGGTGCTACACCACTGAATTAAGCTTATAGTGGCTGTGATGCTGTTGGATTAATAGAAGCTGCATCAGTGGCTATAACATATTGATGAAAAATCTAGGGGAAAGATGAATGCATTTGCTGCAAACATACGCAAGCGCAATTTTCTAAATTTTTAATTTGGCCTTGAAAATGTGCCAACGCATCTCTCTTCAAGCAAGAGCTTCTTAGCCATTGCTCGTTGTTTGCAGAGTTTAAACTGAACAGCTCCACACTAAGAGTGCTAATGCATCCATTAGCTGTCGGTTGGACCGAACTGGCATGTGTTTGCATGTTGGTATCTAAACTTGGACTCTCAAAGGGAGATGTCAGATAGCACAATCTGCCACTCAGTTATGTTAGTTTCACGTACAATTAAAAAAAAATACACGGGGATGAGGTTGTGGAGTTAGACTCCCAGAAGAACCCAGATACAGGAGATTAATAGCAATGACTCATCTAAATGTAAAATATTTGATTTTCATTTTCACACCGCACTTGATTTAGGAGACATTCATTTTAGCATCTGTCAAGAGTAATGTAGGTACACAAATAGACTGTCAGGAACTGAATGCGATTGCAAGTTGTGTAATGAATCTCCTCTCTGACTTCATAAATGGAGGCCAAAACCCTTTATGAAACCGTGCTAGATAGTTTTAACAAACAAGCTAAGTGTAACAACTGTCTTTATTAAACATTTCCTTGGGCCATGAATACTCACTCACATGTGGCAAAGGCACCTGTGAGGTGCAGACTCCTCAGTCCCGGAGATTTTGGGTGAGGGATGCTCCTGGAGAAGTTCCGGAGGCAAAAGCCGAAGTGCTTGGCCTTTGCAGATGAAAACTGACAGGCATTTTCTGTGGATCTTGCATAAAACAGATGTACACTATATCCTCTTTCATGGATCATTTACCTAGGGCCCCGAACTATTAAAAAATGCAAATGTTGAAAGTTTTGAAAGCAAGCTGGATGATTTTTGATGAAACTCCTTGTGAAAAATAATCCTCTTTTAGCATAAAAATGCAGGCGTGCATGCTTGCATTAGTGTCCTTTGGACTGAGTTTGACAGCTATAAATACCTATATACTGTCTTCCAAATGATAGTGGGCTACTCTGACATTGAAGATTTCCACTAGCTTTACTTCTTGTCTCTGTAACTGGGGGAAAAATAAAAGCAATGCGCTATCTGGCATGGTTGTTCGGAGCGTATTAACCTATGATGTTTATGGATAAGTTACATTTGTCTTGTGTGTAGTGGAGAGTTTATTAAATTAAAAGCCCTTCTTAATGGTAATGCTGCACTTCCTCAGAGTTCTTTCTTTCTGAGTCCCAGAAGCAGATATTAAAGCTTTTAATATCAAATTGGTTTGGGTTTTTTTTTTTTTTTCTTCTTTCTGCAGTAATTGAGCAGTAAGTTGATCAGGCTTGGGCAAGTACAGATATATCTAGTGGCTTTTGACTTTTCTAATCTAAGTAATATCAATATAAGGCATCCGTATGGCTTCATTACTTCAGTAGCCTGGTTATCAGAGGTACTGAGCATCTACTGTAATGCTCTGAAGCCTGCGGAAGCTTCTGGTATTCTGTCAAATCAAGAGTCCATCTGATCTTACCTGATAAGCTTTAGCTGGTGCGATCTCGTGTGTGTCAGATAAAGTCACGCCTCTCTTTCAAAGAAGGATCCTTTAAAATGGCAATAAATCATCTCACTTTTAATCTGCTCAGCAACAAGGAGCTGTTAATACTTCCCCCTAGTACCTAATTTGTGCTGTGAGTTTTACTTCATGACAAAGGATCAGCAGATACCATGTTCAACTGATCACAGCTCTTTGAAAGAGTGTAGGTGATATTGCTCTGAGTTATGGTAAAAATAATTTAAAACTGAATGCTCCACTTAGTTAATAATAATGCTTAAGCACATTACATCTTTAACAAGCTGTACAAACATTAACTAATCAGTACCCCCAACTAATACATAATACTCCATCATGGTATGTAATTATGTATTACTATTAGAGCTGGAGGAATTATTCGTTGTGAATAAATTATCCAGCAAATTTTGCTTTTTCCCTTACTGTTGTGAATTTGCTTGCAAAATATTCCCAGGTGTTGTGGTTGTAGTTGATCTCACCTTTGCCATAATGACAGTAAAAGGTATCCTTTATATTTTATGTAATCAATTCCTTTAGTCGTTTGATGCTGTTTTGTGACTATTGTTTATTTTGTAACAGCACCTCTAGGCCCAGTTGAATGTAAGACCTCATTGTGCAAGGTGCTGTACATTTATACTCACTGACCTGAACATGAATTGCTATGAAGAGAAGGAACAAAATGGCGAGAAGGGAAATGGATATAGAGGGAAGGAATAAATGATTGGCCCATGATCATGGAGCGTGTCGAGTAAATCCATTCTGCGTGATTGTATTGGAATTAAATGCAGGTTTCTTGAAATCCATTCCCTTAGACAATGCCTTTTCTCTTAATTAGGTCATAACAATTTATCGCAATGTCACAGTAGCTGCTTAAGTCCCCAAAATCTCAGTTTTCTTATCTCTAAAATAGGTCAATGTTTACTGTCTCGACATGGGGGTGTTATGAGGCGTGAAGATGGCGGCATTCACACTGAAGGCACATTGCTTTCGGAACAGAGGGAACTATTCAGATAGGGCCCCTGCGTTTTCCAGGCCCTGAGTTGCTATTATGTGTTGAGATGGCTTGCCTCTGGTTTTACAAGCTGTTTGCAAATAGCCGATGTGGCAACGTGCCTGGACGTCCCAAAGCAGTTCTGCTTACCAATTTTTGAAGTGCTTCCTTGAGAAGCCTTACCATTTAGCAGTATGCAGTGATCACACACACGTATACATATACCAAGAGTGAGGTATAATCTGTCAGTACTTCTTTTGCAAATGTCTCTGTATTCGTATTTGCTACTTAATTGTTGTTGCTTTCCCAGCATTTTTCGGAGCATGAGTGAGATTGGAAGCGTTTAATCTTAGAAAAGAGATGACTAAGATGAAGCGTGATTAAAGTGTTCTCAATAATGACTGATTTGGAGAATAGTTATTTGGAGCTTCTCTTCTCTCTCACTACTCAAAAATTAGAAGATAGTGAAACTGAAAGATAGGAAACTAAAAAATATATCTATTAAAAAAACCCCCACACTTCTTTTCACTGAAAGAAGGAAATCTGTGGAGTCATTGGCACGAGATGTCCGTAGGTTAAGATTTCCTTGCTTTAAAGAGGACTGAACAAGAATAACTAAAAATCTTACAGGTAACGTTTTAAAAATATGTACAGGTATAAAATTTCATTCTTCATGTTTAAGCCAGTCTCAGATCCGGAGGAAAAAGATGACTTTCTTGTTTGGTAAATTATTTCTCATCTTTTTGCTGTAGAGTTTCTTGTGGCCTCAGCTGAGCTATCTACATTTGTATGATGGAGCTGGAAGGCTCTGGCTCTTAAATACTATGGTCATTCTTCTGTGTCCAGCAAGATTGTGTCCCTTTACGAAAAATGCCGCTGTATATGTATTTCTTACGGGACCTCCTCTCCTGTCTGCCATATTCACACTTTTTGTTAACAGTTGCTCTGATTTTGGTTTGCTATTCAAAGCTGTACACTAAAAATTACCACTTTAATTTTCTGGGTTGAATGCAGATGGAACAGAAGGCTAAGGGTGATAGATCTGCAAGGAATTCTCTCATTTCTTCCTTGTCATGTTTTCTACTCTATTTTAAAGAGGAGGAGGTGAAAATACAAATATGGTCCAAATGCAGAATTTTAGTCTGTGAAAGCTCCGGGGATTATTATGGTGGGCATAGCGTCGTTAGGGTAACCACAGCAACTAGGTGGTTTTTTGCGTTCTTTGCAGTGGGTATCAAAAAATGGCACTTTCTTGTCAAACGCAGTGAATTTATAAATATCTGCCTGGAACGTACTTTCCAGAATTGTTCCTCATAGTTTGACACTGACTGATTTTAATGGAGTTCCATTAAAAAAAAGTATAAAAAGATTTTATTGAGAAAATAAAAGGAAGGGCATACATGCCTCAGAAATAAACGTGTCTGATCTGATTGCAGAATTCATGTTCGCTCCATACAGGTGTAGTTAGCTGTCTGATCTTCAAAGAATTTCAAAGAAAAAGGCATTAATTAATCCTCAAAGTAGCTCTCATGCATGAATCTTGCCAAGAAGTAAACTACTCTGTTAAGTGACGATGGGTCGGAAGTCTCTGTGCCTAGGTAGTTTCCTTTCCCGAGTTAAAGGAATAACATCTGGAATCACATAATTAGAAGCCAGGGCATCTTTTGGCCGTCACCAATTTCTCTGAGGGTTGTGGGTGGACAAACGTGCTGTTTGGTGGCCAAAGAGCAGGACCGGGCTGCAATGAATGACTGCTCAGGTCGAGGCGTCGACTCGTGTGTCTTTAGGGAGCAAGAGTTGATGTACTAGAAGCCCCAGCTGAAAATAGTGAATCTTATTGTGAGGGGAGTGGGCTCTCTAGAGGGAGATTCCCTGAAAACCCCGAGTGGTACCTGGGAAGGTGCTGCCCTGGGTAGTAATGAAAGTCGTCGTGTCGCTGCTCTGCCCCAAAGTGTAAGCGAGGCAGGCGAAGCAAAGGTCTGGCTGGCTGCTCTCCTGCCTTTCAGTTACAGTTGTTTCGGCATGGTGTGTCTGAAAAAGATGTTCATAAATGCCTGTTTCCTTGACAACCAAAGACTAACGGATGATTGGTCAACTGATAAATATTTTTAGGATTAAGCACAATTTATAGCCTGTTGCCAAATTTCCCAGGGAACAGGATATTCGAGAAGAACTGAGACCCGTTCTAGCTTTTGCATAGACTATCTAGACTTGTCTAAATCTGAATTTGCTTCATCTTAGCTTTGTACTCCTTACCGGTTCTTGTTGCTATCATATCCAGGTGCCTTCTAATTAGTAACTAGAAAAAACCTCCACCTATTCTTATGTACACAAGTATGCATAGGCACGCTTTGTTTCTTCCACTTGCAGAAGTAGTCCCAAAATGACCATGGGAATATTACAAAGGGTTTATTCTTTAATTTATTCTAAATTAAAGAAATGGATGCTTTTTAATTTCCCTGGCTATGAGATGAGAGTAATCGTGCTTATTTCTTTTTGTATATAGGGAAGTTCACTATTATATGCATCTGGCACGGATACTAATGAGGGCTACTTGAAAACCTGTGCTTTGGATGAAACTTTGTGGTAACACTGAATTTCATGGAAAAGGGGGGCAAAGGTATCATATTTGTGCATTTTTCTTCTACCCTGTCCTACTCAAATATTTGAGTTAATATCTCTAAAATAGATTAAAATTTGGGATGCCTGTAATTCCTGGATTTAGGGAGTCCTTTGAGCCTAGTTCTCTTCTAATTATTTAACTCATATTAAAAAAATAAAGCTAGAAGTAACAAAATCCAGACTCATTTCTCTCTCCCTGTTTGCTTTCCCTGCCTTGTTTTCATTATTTAGCTTATAAGTTACTTGGAAACAGAAAAGTTCTTACTGTGTGAGTGGCACAAAGGGGAGTCCTAATCTTTTTTGGTGATTTACATCTGCCTTAGTTAAAGTGGTGTTTGAGTAATCTTTGCCCATTGTGCTTTTTTCTTCTTTTTTTCTTTTCTTTTTTTTTTTTAAATATTTGTTGGTTGGTTTGTGTGGCTCTGATCAACTGAAGCTCAGGAAAAATAAGGGATAAATCTGGAGCGGTGTCTTGATATCTAAGTTCTGATTGGTTTCAGTGGGATGATGAGAGCCAAATAAATGAGGGTTATTTGCCCAAATTTGCAGCAGTTTTTGAAGTCAGGGCTTGCTTGGGAACAAGTGGGCCATCCTTCTTTTCAAGGGACCCATGCAATAAGGAATTTTAAAAAACTTAATACAGTACATGGTGGAAGGATAGGCAGCTGAAAGCAGGAAGATCTGTAATTTTATGTTCCTTTTAACAGGTACATGTTTTTTTTTTTACAGAATGCTTTGGCACAAGGAAAGATTGCATTCTTTTTCCTAAGAGCACAGTGCTATCGATGTTATTGTTGCATTTCATATATTGGGTCAAGCTGCTTTTACACCTGACTCAAAATTCGGCATAGTTGAGAGAATTTTCTTGTGTGAGTCAACAAATAGATTTTATTAAGTAGACTGAAGAAATGTATGAGAAATTCCTACTGCATAAGGCGAAGGAAGACACAGCTAAATGATCTTCTGTGCTTTGAAGGGCATATTTAATTAAGTCCCTCTTCTTTTGGCGTTTAAACTTTCATTTGATGTGTTTTGGTTTCTTTAACTATCTGAAAGACCTTAGTTCATCAAAAGTTCGTGAGAGTAGTCTGTGTTGGCCAAGTGGAAATGTAGCTGAACAGCAGCACTGAAAGGTCATATTAATTAAGGGATGGAACTCAGCAGAGAGATCTTCAGTCGTTTCAAGCTTAGAGTCATTGTCATAACAAATTAAGGCATAGCTCTGGTTTTTGGTACCAAGCTATCATTTGTGGAAGGTTCAGTGTTAACAGGGAGTTGTGAAAATAAGATTCCTTTATTTGCTTTGTTATCTTATTGCAGATTATGATTGGGGGATTTCTTAAGGACAAGTTTACAAATTTTGTGTTGAGCACTTGCAGAAAAAGAAAACTGTGTTCTGTATGCTAGGTGGAAGCACTTGGAATTCAAGCTTCAAGACTCCAGATTTAATTGACTTTCATAACCTAATTTTGTAATAGTTTAAAATCATTAAGTCACTGTTTTAATTTAATATTTTATTTTTACATTGCAGAATAAGTCTAGCTAGGGAGAAATCTATACTGGGTCTTGTCTCGCTTCTTCCAATTAGTCTATAGCTTGCTGCCCCTAAATAGTCTTGTGGGTTTTTTTCCTTCCCTCTGGCTCTTTTATGCCATGGAATTGATGCAAGAGTTAGAGAGAGGGATACTTCAGTTCCCTAGAATCAGCTTGTATAGCAGCTTTTATCACCCGATCGCTAAGAGTGGATGTTGGAGGTCGGGAGCTGACTACAGAGAACCAAAGGTGGCCAAGATAGCTGTGGCCTGCCTGGCCTTTTTTCTGTGATGGCCAGGTGTAGCAAAACTCACCAGCTTGTGTACTCAGAGAAAGTTTATTCATTTCAACAACAAAAAAGCAAACACAAGCATCAGAGTTGTGTCTCTTCATTTTTCTTATTAGGCTCGTAAATATGTAAATTAGATGACACCTTTGGGCTTAAGGAGTATTTATAAGCAAGTCTTAATTGGAGGAGTATGCACATTTTCAGGATACTATGACAAGATCTTCAGAAGAGTTTATGTGACTTCGGAGTACAAGTCCTTTTATTATAATCATCAAGAATTTTTAGCACTTTTTAATTTTGTTTATCTGCAGTTTATTGGCAGATAAGGCAGTCAAGAGTTAATAATTAAGCAAGACTCCCATGTACCTATTAACTGTAACACATAGTAGCCTTGCTGCCCTGTGTTTGAGTGGATGGCTGAATCAAGATCTGGGTTCCAGATGAAAGGTCAGTTCCTGCAGATTATCCTTCCATCCCAAACCCAGCATTTTTAAAGCTGTTTTGTTCCCTTCAGCTCTCAAAGAGGCCTGGGCAATGAAATGCGAGTGCATAAAAACACAGAGTGACAAGTAGGAAAGAAAAAGCAACTCCAAGAAGATGGTGTGAGAAGCATCTGCCTTGGCAGAGCACCACCCATTGCAGCCCAGTATGGGAGCCCTAATCCACCCTGCCACAGAGAAAGGAGAAATTTTGAGGGTTATTAAGCACCGAAGCCTCACAGTGCATGAGCACAAAGTTATTTAGCCCAGGTCTTTGTGTAATTGGGATGCATCTAGAATAAGCACAATGTTCAATGGCCCTCATGCTTCTGCCAGTAGCTGTGCTGTGGTCTCATCCTAACACCGTTGGCTAGCAATGTAAAACATAATACAGGGGAATACAGAGTAGCTAAAGGCAGAAAGAAAAGGTTTGCATATTCGTTATTAATGACCCACTTGAATATTATAGAAAAGAGGATTCATTTTACGAAGTATAAGAACAAGGATTAGTGGAAAAAATTCAGATGAAACGCATCTTGTCAAAAAATATTTTTTTTTCCTCTGAGGGAAATAGAAGTTTGGGGGTTCTGAAGTATGAAAAAAAATGTTTCATTTCAAAACGAGCCACAAAGTTCTTGAGCCCTGCTGCCTGGCAAGTGTGTAATTTGTCTGGGTCTACTGGGACTTTGGGGAGTCGGTGGGGTGGCCATAGTCATGGTTGGGATAAAGTCCAGCTGCAGAACAGGACTGTCAGAAAAAGCGGAGGTGCAGGGTTTCCTGAACTACAGACTCTATGAGGGACTGACTTGAAGTGAAAGACTTCTGGCATTTTTCAATAGATTTTTGCTGAACTTCTCCTTCTATCGAATGTTTTCTTTCTTTGGTTCGGATCAATAACAAATGCAAAAAAAATTTGAATTTTCTACACAGCAAAAATTCTAGTTTTCAGTCAGCCATAATTACAGTAGATTTTAATTTTAGCTGGTGCTTCAGGGGATTGAGTTTGAAGTTTTACTAAGTTGAATGCTGTGATGGGGAGACACGGGAAGCAAAGCAGGAGTTTCATTCTGTTTAAGACTGTAGAGGATTAACACTGTAGCGTCTGGTGAGATTGATTCCTCGTGAATTTCAGAACCCGAAAACTGTGTTTTAAATTAAGTCTTTGCCTTCTGTAAATATTGTTAAAGGACACTGAGATGTGTACAAAATAAGTACTCCTTTACATTACTAAAACCCAACAGTAATTTGCATAGATAGGCTAGTTTCCTATGGCTGGATTTACCGTAACAGAGCCATGGCTATTCCCACTGGGAACTTGACCTGGAAGGTTTATGAGGCTCGGGCCGGCGCTGTGCTCATTCTTGTGTTAGCTCTGTACTTCTCTGTTGGCTCTTTTCACTATGTTTCACCTAGCGAAGACAGCGTCTAGTCCTGCCTATTACCTGGCATATCATGATGGTGTCATACAGCATTGATATTCTGAGATCAGAAAAGATTGCCTTATTTCCAGTTAAATGTAAGCTGTTGATTTTGACCTCTAAAGTCTTGAATGGCTTGAAATTTGCCTGAGAGATCACCTTTCTCCCACAGTTGCAATCAATAGAGGAACTCAAGCTTGAACCCGTCTGATGTAAATAGGAGGGAGCTGCTGGCAAGAGCACATTTTCTCAGAGACAATTATTGTTAGAATCCATTCTGTTTTCATCCAAGGCAGGCAGAGTTTATTAAGAATTGGAATACACTGCAAGATCTATTTATTTTGCTTCTGGAGAAAGAGGGGCAGGAGCGAGGCTAAATGCTTGTGTTGCTCAAGTTGGTTTTGATGGTCTTAATTCTGGATAATTATTTCCTGGATGTAATGGAACAGATATTTTCCTTGTAGCTACTCTGGGTGACCCTGCTTGAGCAGGAGGGTTGGTCTAGGTGATATCAAGATGACCCTTCCAACCCAATTAATTTTGTGACTCTCTGATGTCATCTCTGTTCTAGATGGTAAGTTATTTTGGGAGTCTATTGAAGTAAATGTTGCTCATTCTTGTTACCTTGGCACCTCTGGATATGTGTGTGCACACGTGCATATGTGTTTGGCTACCGATTCATTCATATATTTTTGCCTTTATGTTCGCTGACATGAGGCAACTGATTTCACTAGATTGATGATTGCAATAATCCTAGCCTTGTTAGAGAAGAGTTAGACCCTTGTACAGGTTAAGCTGACAACGAGGTTGTGCTAACGAGTACCTAGGTACTTTGCCTCCCCTGCTGTCTCTCATTATGCTGTAGCTGAGATTTTGCTTTTCGGTGCACCTATTGCTTGTCGGTGATGGTTGTTTACCTCCCTCATCATACTTTCTGCCTACTTTTGTGTCAGGGCACTGAAGAGGAGCTGCTTCTCCTTTGAAAGTATTACCGAGGTGTGTTTCCTGGGTGTGTAGAAGCCAAAGACGAAATGAAATCACGTGCCCAAGAAGTTTTGTCGTCGGTTTTAGCGGAACCAATATTCCAGTTGAAGCAAGCAGAGGAACAATAATAGTCCAGTAGGGAATTCCATGAAAGGAATTTATGTGGAAGGGAATCGATTACCTGCCTGCCCTTGCTTCAGAGAAAGCGCTTGCTTGTTTTGAAGCTGGAGCCAATACCTGTTGGATGGTTTTAGCTATATTTGCCCCCTTTGATGAAGGGATGCAAAACTTGATTTCCCTAGTAGCTGCCCTTAAACTGGCACTCCAGTGTTACAGCAACTCATCTTTGCTGAATATAAATCATCATTTCCATGTAGTGTCCCAGGTGTATGAATGAGAAAACTTACACTGTTAAAATGATAAGTTACATTTCAGAAGCTAGAGAAGCAAGTTAACAGATTTACCAACTAAAATGCGTTCCGGGTATAATTCTTCATTGCTGACTGTAGGTATTGGTCAGACCATCATTTTTGCACCTACCTGTATCTCGTATAGCTCATATTCGATTAACTTCATTGCATATTCTTTTTTGTTCTGGCGTTCCGTTATCAGGAAAATATCGCTAAAAGGATGAACATTTACAAAATCAGACTACAAAACAACACAAAAGCATCTATCTTAAGTAGAAGATAGTAGAATACTATGTATGACAACAACAAAAAAAGAGAGATTTATCTTACTGAAACCTGGGCTGGGTATCATTTATTGGTGGGGTGTGTGTGAAATTATTGCTTGTATTATATTAGCATTTCAGGGTTCTACCTCAGATTGAATCACAGAACATAAAAATAACCCTGAAGTTGCTTACCAACAGCAAAAATGAGGGGACTTGAGCATACAGAGAGCGCCCAGGCAAGATTTTTGAATTTATTTGAGCGGGAATTGGGGGAGCTGGTAATTGGGCCTTAAGAGAACGCGATGCTCTGCTGCTGAGCAGCGGTGTAGCCAGGCAGTCAGTGAGGTAGGAGTGTTCCTCCTTCACAGTAGATTCATTATTTATGTATGTGCCAGTTAGCTTTTAATTAGAATTAAGACTAGCTCTTGACTGAGAGCTCTCTTTAATCTGCATTGAAAACCGAACATAGTTCAAAACTTGGTCTGAAGTGATTTATTTAGATTTAACAAGAATGCGGGGCTACACAACAAAAAAATTTTAGCAGTAAGGGCCTAGTTCCTGCTTTTTCCCTTCTGTCTTTTGTTCCTGCTCATTGGCCAGAAGTTGTCATCCCTCTCACAGCTGTCTGTGGTGCAGGAATTGACTCCAGGGGCTGTCATTGCTCTGTCCATAAAGGCCACCTTTTAGTCAAAGCCACTTAAACTCAACTAGTAGAGGGGACACTTTGTTTTCCCTCGCTTGATGTGAAGTCCTTTATACAGGACAAAAAAAAGTGTGACATTTGTGTTCTGTCAGAAAGATAATGATTAACAGCCTGTTTTCACAGCTATAAAACACAGCTCAAAGTCTAAGGGCAATGAATAACATGAATAAAATAAATAAATAAGATATTATCTCAGCTGCTGTTGTTCTATGGCAGAAGTGACTGCAGCCAATACATTATCTTACAGTGAGGTACAGAGGCCAAAATCCTCGAGTATTTGGTGAGAGAGACTGTAGGAATTAGGTCTCAGATATTTTAATTCCTTTAGCTGCTAATTAAAAAAGTCTTCGGCATGTATTTGGTGGATATATGCAGCTGTGAATGATTAGGATTCCTTTATGTGCTTTGTGGTTGCATTTCTTTTCCATCTTGGGGTTCTGTGTGTGCAGTTTTGGTAACTAGCTTAGTGTTACAGGTAGTTTGGTTCTAAGCTAGACTTGCATTATACCAGCCCCCTTTAAAAAAACAAACAAACAAAGCAAAAAAACCCCCCACCAACAAAAAAAACCCCAACAAACCCCAAAGCAACCATATCATTCATAGGTAAGCCAGAGAAAGAAACAGACCGAGTCAGTTGTGGTCAACTTTCATTCAAATCTCTGAATCCTGTATGCCAACGAGAACCTTGCACAGATACCCTGTGCCTCAGTGCTCGATGTTTAAAATAGAAAGATCAACACATAATGGTCCAAAACCAGGTGCTATTAGTATTGCAGTACTCTTAGTTGATGGAGACCATGAAAGTACAGTGTCTTTACAAGCAGGCAAGCAGAATGGAATTAAATGAAGGAAAAGGCAAAAGGTGTTTGAAAGCCTGCATGTGCAAATTCAGAGTCTTTTTGAATTTAGTTGCTTTTCCGAGGCTGTTGGAGGATGGCTGTTAAAAGAATATGAATTGTAAATTCCTTTAAAGAACACTTAGAATTCTTTTTCTCTTTAAGAAATAGGAACAGAAAGGGACCCTCTATAAATCTGATATAATGGGCAAGATGCAGACTAGAAAATGCAGAGGTACTCTTTCTTGCCTCAGGATGGCATTGGAAACACTGTAATCGTTACCAGTATTTTAGGGTTTTTTCTACTTACTGTTCTGTTCTAGTAGTGATAGGAAAAAAGACAACCCTCAGCCAGGTCTTTGAAAAAATCTCTTAAGTACCATCCTCCAGTTACATGGGCTGGGTTTTCCAGATGTTCTGACTCAGGCAGGCTTTGGAAATGGGAAGAGACTGTTAGAGGGGATTTATCACAGTTAATTAGGAATATCAAACATTATCGCAAACCCCTGGAAATTTTGGGTATTGCTCCCGAATCTTCTTTAGGTTCAATATAACTTGGGTTTTTTTGCAATAGACTGCCTTTTTGTGTCACCGGGTGTTCAGAAGGAGGCATTGCTGTTATACAAGTGATTTATATAATGATATTTAACGTTGCTACGATTACAAAGCAACTATTTTTTCCATGGGGTCTTTAAGTACTTTTGAAACATCAAGTGTATTAAATGAGCTTTCAGAAATACCTTTTCCTCTTCACCCCCAGAGAAATTAATCTGAATAGCAGAAAAGCAGGTTTCTATTCCAACATATAGCTGACTGCTGTCTCATAGGAAGAAAAAGATCTGATGTTCAGACGTGTTCCCTAGAAAG
Source organism: Harpia harpyja (assembly GCF_026419915.1). Taxonomy (NCBI): domain Eukaryota; kingdom Metazoa; phylum Chordata; class Aves; order Accipitriformes; family Accipitridae; genus Harpia; species Harpia harpyja. The sequence continues at coordinate 43,166,500 of NC_068952.1, forward strand.
CTCTGCAAAACTGGTATCCCGTGGTGCTGATGTACTGGAGGATCAAAGAAATTACCAACATGTGTATCAGAGTAGAAGGAAGTCTTGGCCATATAGTATAGATTCAGATTTCAAGCCATCTTTAATTAATGATGGAGCTAAAACATGGGATGGGAGATCCAGTTAAGCAAGAGGAAGTAATTAAGCCAAAGGCACAGACAAAAAGGTGTTGCCACAGCTTGAGTTCTGGTTTACAGAGGATCATTCTCTTTCTAGAGCAGTTGAAAAACAAGTTAGTAAAGAAAATGTGGAATTTCAATGAACATTCAAAATGAAATGTGGTGATTCAGAGAATGCCTTCCAGCTCTGCGACAGCGCTCAGGGACGTCTAGTGGGTCAGCAATAAAGTACAAGTAAACTTAATAATAGAAGCTGGGGGTCCTAAGGGGGGGCTGTCTGTGTATTGGGACTACTAATGCTGTTACGTGTATGTGACCTCGTGTTCTTCCTGTTACAGTAACATGTGGAGGCTGGCTTCAAAAGTCCAAAAAAAGTTTAAGTCGGTTGAAAGTTTTGCTGAGCTCATTGTGCTGCCAGCTTACCCTGATGATGTACTCTTTACGGTGTCGGGACTGAGCTGTCGGGTATTCCGAATGTGAGGGACTTCTCCCATCCCCACCCCAGCAAGTCAGAAGTTCACATTTTCAAGACTGAGTAGAGGAATTAGGCAGGTGACAAAAGAATGGCTGAAGTGTCACTGTCGGCCATAAGAAAACCTCGCATACAGAGAATTTGAGGGTTACGAGTTGGAAGAGTGAAGAACTTTCTGGTCTCTGAAGCAGTAAGTGATACTGTTAGACATCAGTCCTTTTCTGATCAATGCCGTGGTTTAGTTTCGTTTCTAATCCTGGAAAGGAACTGGGTAATGGAGTATATACAGACTCCTGATACTCAGTCCTTAGGAAACAAAGTAACCTAGACTTTTCCAGATACTAATTCTTATCCCTGACCACATCTGCTCTTGTCTTATGAGCTCCTGTCATTCTGTGTTGTCTTCTTTGAGCTGTTAAGAATCTCTCTAGCAGAAATCCTGAGATCACAATGTATGTTTTTTGCAAGTAGTTGGGCTGTTGCAGTAGAAGCACAAAAATAGATCTGCTGAACAATGAATTGACACACCATTCATAAAAGAAAGCATGTTCCACTCATCCATCTTTTCTTGTCACTACTTTTTAATACTAAGGCTTATTTTATTTCTGTAAAAGGTACTGTATTTATGATTTTTATGCATGCATTAAACAATACAGCCTTTTAAAAGTAAGGTGATAAATTTGTTAGCTTCAGACTTACTGGAGTACTGGGCATCCAGCTTGACAGACTTACCAGGCAGTGACCACAAAATGCAGCTGTTAATAAAGGCCTAATATGGAATGACATCAGACATGCTAATTTGGAAGTCTTTCATGGAGGTGAATATTTACTTAGGTGCTGGCTGTTTATCATTAATTTTGCAGTCATGGCTTGAAAGCCTGTAACAGTCAGAGGACAGTATGAGAAAAACCCTCTTCACAAATAAATGAGAATGTGAAGAATGTTTTGGTTTCACTGCGTGAAGAATAGGGACTGATGGTATAGGGAATGGAGAAATCCCTTTTCTGAGGAGGACGTTGCTCTGTGCCGAGCATGAAAATTGCAGGCATTAAATAAGGAGGATGCGATCTGTTGATCGGTACCACATTTACCTCGCTGAGAAGCTCCCAAAGGAGTTAAGTATTCCCCACAGAGATGAGGGCAAACACCTCTCCTATAAAGGTTTTGCACAACTGCCTTGGTGTTTGTGGGAGGACCATGTCAGTGTTACAGCCGTTAACGGAACAGGGACCTTTGAGGGGAACGCACTCAGCTAAGAGAAGACTTTAAGTGGCTCTTGCGAAGCGACTTAGGGAGGACCTTTGTTCCTCCCTGATCTCCAGCGCCAGTCTTGCCTTGGCACTTCTGAACCTGATTTTAGCATTTGCTTTTTCCCTTCCGTTTGGGCTAGAAGTCAGGATGGCTGTAGGAGGTCTCTGAGGAGTGAAGTTGTACAACAGTCTGGAGAAGGACAGTTCTACAACTGGATCCTGAGGGCTTTTTTAAGATCTACAATTTTATAAAAGATTTTTTTCCAGAACAGGAGATATTCCTGGAGAGGAATAATTAAGCTTCTGCTATAAGCCCTTAGATACCTAATGCATTGGTATTACAAGATACTTTGTCAGGGAACTAAGTTTCTGTCTCTTTGCACCATGTTTGCGTTGTAGTAATCCCATCCCTTGGGGTTTTTGTTGGTTGCCTGCAGAGACCAGGAAGAAAATACCTTCCCCCCCTTCCTTGATGTGTGACAGCTTCTGCAGGGAGCTTGATTTTCTTCCTCTGAAGTACTTACAATCAGCAAAGGCCACAAATTGAATTTGGGATGAAATTTCTCAGGTGCCTGTTTGGTACGCTTTGTACCTAGGCTGAGGATTCAGCCAGCTGTCATATTTAGAGTCGAGGAGGAATACTTCCTTGAGGGGCAGGTCCCAGCGATATTCCACCCTCCTTTGTAGTGTGGGGCAAGGCTGGAGCATTTCATTCCTCATCACCAAATCTCCTGCTCTCACAAGGATCCTTGATATCTTTTGCGCCTTCTGCAATCTTTCCTCTTACTGCAAAACTTACGTTTTGTTCCAGGCGTAGTGTGTTGTCTGTGGCATTTGTACGAGTGGAATGGTCGTGAGGTTTTGTCCGGTACAGATTTCTGTGGGGTGATTGGCCTCGGCGTATAAGGGACAAGACTTTGTCACCGCCAGTCTCATATTGCTAGTATGAGCATCCCTACCGTTAGAGAGCTTTGCGATTCAGGCCTTTATCGAAGTCGGGTTTATCAATACTATAATGAGTCAAATACAAACCGTGAATGAACCTATGCATATATACCAATGGGCTTCCAGAACTGGAAACCTTTCAGTTACTTGCGTGCACACGCATGGCTTCTGTGTTTTTAGAATGAGAGCCTCTAACTCAAGTTATGGTCAGACACACTTTTCTGGAGTCGGGTCAGCAATGCCAGGTCTCGGCCTGCCCACCCTAGGCTTTTGGACGGCTTGAAAATCTGGCCACTTAACACGGCAGTCACAGTATTCCTTTGCCTTTAGTAGTTGAAAAGTAAAAACAGTGCATAAGGTAAAGCTGCCATTTTCTGTAGCTGTTACTGCAACATATGCAACGTCTTGTGAAAGAGAAGTGATCCCAACTGTTCTGTTTAATTTGTTCTGTTTCATAACTGCATGTTCCCCATTTCAATAAAAACCATTTGCTAGCAGCACAGAAAAGTGAGGGGAGGAGGGAAGAGGAGAGAGAGAAAGCAAAGTGGCTCCATAGAGTTAGAATTAGCATAATCAGGCAAAGCATAATAAAATGCTTTGCAGTGACAGCTCTTTTGCATAATGCCATCTCATTGAGGTGTTACTGAGGATATATTGTGGGGGAAGGGGAGGGCCCGCTAAAATGGGGGAGTTTGCCATTGGAACTAAGTCTGTTGGCATTCTGTTCTCAACCCTGTTTTCAGGAGTGTAACGTGGCAGGAAACGTTAGCAATGAGATGAGACTTGATGTGAAGTGGCTTGATATTGGAAGAAAGGGTGGTTTTGCTTTTAAGAGGTTGTATGTATATGTGAGAAGGAAGGAAAAAGCTGTCTTGAAGGATAGTAGCCTTCACAGTAATTAAAGTGATTAGGACTTTTGCATCACTTATTAATGGGAAGCCGTATCACTAATCAGCAATATGGGCAAGGCTTTTTGTCATTGTTGTTAAAGAGAGGCACTTTTTCAGCTTTATTGATCTGGTGAATGACTAGCCCATAAGCAGTGCTGGCACAATAGAGTCTTGGCACATGGCAGGTACCATGGCCGGAGGTGAGCGTGGCACAGATACTTGAAGGCATGGCTGCTACCGCGTGCTTTGTATCGGTGAGCTGCAGTCTCGTAGACCAAACTGGATACAGAACCATGTAATCTCACGGTCTGAAAAGTTCAGGACTTTTAGGTGAAAGAGAAACTGAATAGATAACACACGGTTTATTGGTGCAACTCTGTAATACTGTTTTTTAGAAAGCAGGCAAACAAGAGACAGTTTTGATGCTCGCCACTTCCAAGGCTGCATTTTCAGCAAGTCTTGCTCATCCAGAAATGTTGTCTTTGCTTCCCTCCTGCACGCATTCATGCACTTTACCCCAGCAGGCCTAATACTTATTTAGCTTCTTGGAGTCCATACCTTACGTTTGCTCTTAGTCCCTAAGGACATCCCATTCACGTAGCCTAGCTTCTCATTAGCCTTTGCCATCTTGACAGTGCTTTGCGTACTGGCTTCCAGTATTTTAGCTTTCACGTGACCAAAGAGTATTTAATCAATCTATGATTTAATCAGCAGCTTCATTTATCAATATACTTTGACCGGATTGGTGATTAATGGCAGCCATTAACCCTCTTGCAAAACCGTAGGCCTAATATAGTGGGTGTGTGGATGTCTGAATAAGCTGATTCAAATTGAACACCTCTTCTCATAGAAACCTCAGTGTCACCCACCATTTACCTCGTGCATCCTTCACAACTTTCCTGCTCACGAGCACAGTTAATAAAATGCGTGTTTTTCGTCTCCTGGGCATCTATTTCTGCCTGATCCTGTGTAAGAGCTCAAAACAACTAGACAGTGTTTCTGTGCCTAATTTTTGGGAACATCCCTCAGATTTGAAAATTTTAGTGAAACTGAAAAAGAGAGTTGAAAAAACCTAAAAAAGCAATTTGTGTTTTGTCAGGGAAAAAATTTTGTCATAAGCAAAGCTTTCTGTTACAACATATTGTATTTAACTTATACACCACTAATCAGGCAATCAAAACAAAGAAACAAAAATCCCATTTTTCATTTGCATTTAATAATAAAATATTTTTCCACTTGAAAGGATGTTTATTATTTTACATGAATGTTTTGATTAAAAAAAAAATGGCTCCGCATTTACAGTCTAAAGATTTTTAACTTCATGAAATTTTGGAGTTGCTATTCCAATAATGGAACAAAGAATAATTATGAAAATCAAATCCCATAGAGAAAAAAATAATTGCCCAGAGAATTCTACTTAGAATCAAGAAATTTAGGCTCAATTTTGTATCTCGACCTGTTTTTTCTAGTATCCACATGTTCATCGTAATATCCTCGTGCTTTGTGGGATGAGGGGGTTAGATTTGTTTCCTAGTTAATAGTGTTTGGGACTATTAAAGACAGTATTTAAAACTCGGGCCATTATCTTAGTACCTTCTTCTAATGACTGTTTCTAAAGATGTTAAGGGGAAAAACATCCCAATTCATCTAAACATCCCTTGGGGAATAACGCCATCAATTAGCATAGAATTCACAGGTAAATTTTGCACTTACCAAACTTGTGAGGGGGACAGGTGTCAAACAAATTCAGTGCTTTTTTTTTTTCCTTCTCTGGTACTGCACCCCACGGGGCAGTGTTGCATTCTGATCACCCTTATGTGAACAAAAAAACTTTTACGCAAACTCTATTTGAATGCTTATAAGTAATCGAAGGTGGGGTCAAATGTTTCGATTAAAGATCCGTAAGTGAGTAGTGATGTGTGGTTAGAGCACAGATATTTCATTACTACCAGGTGGCCCATAGCCAGAACATGTTCATCTGTTTATTCACACTACTGTACATGATTAACATTGCCATGGTTTGTGACGCTTGAATCAAATCTGTTCCACGCACATTACCATAATTAGGTCAGATACAATGCACCGGCAGAACACAGCTGTTTTACAAATTAATCATGGCTGAAAAGAGTCTTTCTTGTGAAAAACATTGTGTACCGCACTTTTTTAATAGCGGAGATTTTAATACCTATAATCTCGGGTTCTCAAATGCTCTTTTCAGGGCAGCGTCCCCCTGGTACGATTCAGAAGCAGTGCAGTCAGTCACCTCTGAGCGGGACGAGGCTGCTCTTCCCATCCCGCTCGGCCCCTGGTTGGTTCTAGCTCTATCCCAACAAATCCAGCTTTGGGAAGGGAGGACTCGGATGCAGTGTGGGGACACGTCATGCACTTACAGAGTTTTTCAGCTGATAATGACTTAGAACTATGTGAGCCACATCTGAGTATCATGGATAGAACATGTTCCGAGTAGAGCGTAACTGAAACTAATGGCACTGGGCTCAGCTAACACAAGTTTAGATTGTGTGGCCAGGAAATAATTTCAGTGGTAATGGGTTACTCTTAAAAAAAGCCCAGTTGTTTTCAGAGTTGAAGCGCCACTAAATATCAATGGAAGTTAGGCTCCTAACCCATGTAAATACTTCAGGTTTTTTTTACCCAAAGTAATTTGTCTGTCATGTTCCTTTTTCAAAGTTTGTTTATTCACTGTGCAAATCTGGTATAATTAATTATGTTTTTACCAGTAACAACGACCCTTGGATCTTACGAGAGCGCCACGTTCTAGGGAACTTCATTGCACGTTGTCAACAAGTGTGTTTAAGTCAGCACATTCATTCCAGATTAGAGATGTTGCTTAATGAAAGCACGGTACTTAACTGTTACATAAGTTATCCATTAATTTACTATAGGGAGTATTTTGACTTGCATCTTTTACAAACACTGATGTAATCTCTAAAGAACATCGTGTTTGAGATGAATGTTTTAAGTTACAATGAATACAGCACTGTTAAGTGAAATGAATGGGAAATGCCGCAGCAGAGCTGAAACTGTCTCTAATCTGGAGACTTTGAATGTGGAATGGAAGTATTACAGCCACTCCGAACTGTAGGTATGACCATAGTATGTATAGTCCATGTCACTCATGGAAAAGCCTGAAGACAAGTATGATTAATCCCAAAATTCAGAGTTCATGTGTTTAAATGTATTCCCTCAAATCCCAAAGATGGTTTAAATCGACAGAACTTGGAAGCATGCAGTCCTGAAACTGAAGTTGCCACCATTTGTTTTCATGTTTTGAGCATTTGGAGGACTCTCCATTCATATTCTCAGAATTTTCTCCATATCTGTAAAAGTTAGACCCCGAGTAGAGTATGTTATGAGATGGAATAAGAGTTTGTTTGTGTTTGGTTTTTTTGAAGCAGCATTAACCTTTTGTATAGGCCTCAGCCGTAAAAAGTAGATGAAACGTGGGCACAGATTCATTACAATTGCATGGCATGTTTTGAACATGCAGATTCCAGGCTGAACAAAAAAAAATGGGTACAGTTTTCTTTGAAAGTGATATTGCCACCATGACTTTTGAATTAAATTGGTTACACAGAAATGAGATGAGTTTCAGTACATAGCAGGTGTAAACTTGATTTGTATTAGTCTCATAATGAATTTAAAAGCTCTGTTATAAACATTCTGGTTCCACAGATGTTAGAGTTGAAAGCTTAGATTTATCAGCCTGAAACTAATTAAAACCAAATTAATACGATTTACTTTTTATATGGAAAAAGAAAAGAGAATTGAAATAAAAGATAGGGTTGATGTCAGTTGAACAGGACAGCTTAAATAGTATCAGGCCATTTCCAGAAGTGAAATGGATCCCAAGCTGGTGTATGCTAGCAAATCATACATTGGCATTGCACTGAGGTCTCATCTGTTGACTTCCGTAGTCAAACAGATCATTTTTATTAGCGTCTCTTCATTGCCTTCACTAGCGAATTGGATGAGATTAATACATTCCAAGACAGAGCCATAAGCTGTCTACGCTGCCAGTATGGCAGCAGGGTGAACACTGGCATTGCACTGGTCAGTACTCTAGGAAAAAAGCGTGAAACCCCCAAAAGTATAGTTACAGCAAAACTGTGCAGATTTAACTGGAATTACGTCAAGTTCTGGACTCAACTGCAGAGAAGAAAAAAAAAAATATCTTTTCTTCCTTCCTATTTGAAATATAATGTGATGCATGTATGAAAGTACAATTTATAGAGACATAAATTTTAAAATGCTTTGAGGTAAATGTTGTCTAATTTGGATTTATGGAACTGCAACAAGACATTCTTGTCCAAACTGGAATATTGCTGGTTGGTCCTTACTTGAATCTGGTATAATCTAAGTATTGTTGTATAAAATGATACGGTGAAAAAGGTTGTTTCACAGGCTATGTTTGGGTTAGTATTTTTCAATGTCAGCTATTACATTTTTTTAAGGGCAAATAAGTTGCTTTTATTTGAAAGGAAAATATTTTTTTAGAAATAATGTTTTGTCCATTCTCAGATGTTCCTGATGAGCCCATGATTTCCCATTTGATCACAATGGTACTTATTTCTGAAAAATAAGTAGAAAATTGTTGAGTTGGACCAGTTCCCTGATCCAGTTCACCATGCAGCTGCAAAATCATCTGTGCCAGCACAACGAGAGGGGCAAGACGGAGGTGGGACAAGTGTCCAGAAAGTCAGGGAGGAGGAGCAGCTTACGCCAGCACTGCTGTGGTGTCAGCCTCGTGTGGGAACTCCAGGCTTTCTATCTGCTTTGCTCTGTTACCTGGTCTTTTAAAAAATTACCAGGTCAGTACTGCATCATCCCTGGCTTGCTTTGCCTTAGTTTTCCTTTTCAAGTACTGTATATTCTTGAGGTGTGACTGGCTATAAAATACCAGGCTCCAGATGCAGGATTGCACGTCTGGCTCCAGAGATGGCTCATGGTAGTCTTGTTGCATCAAGTTCATGCTAGGTGTTGAGAGTTGAAACTCAGAAGTTTGGAATTTAGTAGCTGTTCAAGTCAGCTGCACCAGGCTGAAAAAACTCAGAGTAAGTTTTCTTGTAGGATTCCTGCTCTCGCCTGCTTTTGACCCCAAAGAGAAATACCTTCAGTGCCCTTCATTTGACATTGTCATGTTTTTGTCTTCAAATTCCAGCCGGAGTGATGCACCCTTTGGCAAAACAACAATTCTTAAAGAAACCCCATATAAGCATTTCAGGGTTTGAAAGGGGGGCGAGGGAACCAAAACCAACTTCATTTTAAGTTTTTCTCTTAAAGCGAAAGGAGACTGAGGGTATTTCTTGTGAAAGGAACTTTGTTATAGAGTTCACTAACAGTGGTATCCAGAGGTCTTTCTCAGGCAAAACACCCAGTGAGGTTAATGGGAATGGTTGCCTTCATAGGACAGAATGCACTAGACCTATTATTTGCGTTTAGCTGTTACATGCAAAATTACAGTAACGGTATTGTTATGTGAGCTGGCTTTTTAAAGTGCACATGTATATAGGTTATACATACACCACCACTTTCTGTTGGAGAAATGGAAGTTGTTAGACTGCGTATGCAGGGACTTGCACTTACAACAGCTTTCCTTGCGTTCCACAGGTGGCTAAGTGAGCTGTGTACAGCAAGAACTTGAAATCTGAAGGGTCTTTCTACTGCTTTTGGTGTGGCACAGTGAAAGTCTGAGCTAGCAAGGAATTGCTTGCAATAGTGCTGGTTTTTCAGAGGCAGCTAAAGAAGTGGAGGACGTAATTCCCTGTGAATGATCATAAAATCGGAGTGCATAAATCTTTTTGACTTCTTAAAAATCCTGCATCAAAGAGATTTTCTTTTTTTCTCCATTAAATTCTTTAAGTAAACTATTTGTATCTTTTTGCTCAGTTCACTTCTTGGATGCATTGTGACCAAAGTTTAGTCTGGTTTAAAAGAGAGGTAGGCTCTCCATTACGCCTGGGGTCAAATAATCTGATTATAGAACTCCATTCTTTCTACTCCATTGATCCAGTTTATTTTCAGTTCTATCTGTGCTGAATGGGTTGAATCCATTAGTCACTTCAGGGAAGGCTGTAAATGATCTGTTATCATCTGCGTGGAACTGCCGGGTTGGATATTGTACACAAAAATCAGAAGGCGAGGAATAGAAAATGTCTGTAGGTAAAGATCAGCCATTGCTTCTGCAAAAAAATGGAGGCTATTCTGTGACTTGAGTTCAGAGGTGTGTTTGAAATTACCTAATTTGGTCGTTTACAGTTCAGTACACAAATTCATTCCTATTGAACAATAAATAAAATATGAGGTTTTGCTGTACCTTCATCTGTCACTTAGGTTTACTGCACATGAAAAGATCCTGCTTTTGGCCTGTGTAATATTTAACAAATACCATATGTTAATTATGATAAATCATTTATAAAGTAACATAGAAAGGGTATAAGATCCAGATAGGCTATATAAAGGTTTTGCATGATCTAATTTGCTTTAAAAATTATAACGTGCTGGATCTTACATCAAAATGTACATCAGCTCTTGATCTGACATGTAATCTGTGATGCTCTGAATTAAGGGCAAGTCTCTGCTCATCAAGGAGGGCAGTTAAAGCATTGTGTAGTACTTGAATTTCACTTAAAAGCCCAGAGAATAATGGAACCTTTTGAGAAGCTGACAAGAAGCATTTAAAACAAAAGCTTTTCAGTGCATTTTTTTCATGTTATGTAACATAAAGTCATTCTTTGGAACGAATGACTGTGAGATGGCTTTGAAATCAAGAGAGCAACAAGGTGTAAAAATAATGTATTTTCAAAAGACACGTATGTGATTAATGAGGATATTCAGGATTAAAATCATTATTCAAAGAAGTCATGATTTTTGGTAGAGATGCCAAGTCTAATGTTCAAGGTCATAAACTAAATAACAAGGGCTGAAGTCTGGAAGGTCCTGATGTATGATAAAAGAATAATAGCCAGTAAGTTTTAACCCAAACCAGTTTCCAACCTACTTCACAATAGGCCACGCGTGTTTTGTGCTAGATCCACTTTGTCAGCTGCGGTTTGGAGAAGCACAACCTCGGCCCAAGCTTCAGTTCCATTTTCCACCTGATCTCTCTCTGCCTCCGTTCTCTTCACTCTTTTTACCTTTCCTGCTGTTGTGGTTTGAGACTGAATTGACAACGTGGAGATTAAATGGGCTGATACCAAAGCATTTTTGATCGCAGGTGTATTTAATGTTGACAAGTGACACAATGCCCTTGTTCGGTGGAAGAGATGGTGCAATCCCGGAGCGAAGCTGGGCAGGCCAGCGCAGTGGTTTGGAGCGTGACCCCCGTTCTCGCAGGGGAGGCAGCGGGCTCCAGCAGAAAGGCTGGTGGGTCACGGTGGCCGTTCCAGCTGTGCAGCGCGCAGTCCGGGTGCGGGGCCCTGGGGTGGCAGCTCTTCGCTCTCGTGCGCTCCCGCTACCTCTCACGGAGTCTTTGTCAGGTCTCGACCGCAGACCCCACGGCTTATAGGACTGGATAGACAATATAAAATTCCGATTTGTTCAAATTCCCATGGTGTCTTTACCGATGCTCACGCTCTGCCCATCTGGAAGGTTCTCCTCCTGTTGGCAATGATACAGCGTTTAACAGCTTAGTTATAAGGAAGTAATTGGAGGGCTAACAAAAGTTTAACCAGTCCCAGTGCCAAACTACTACACCCATTCAGACGGCAAACTCATCTGACCTGTATGGCACAGCAAGGACCTACTAAAATAACGACAGTAATGATCATTCCCATCACCTGCCTCTTGTGAGATATTTTAACATCACCTCTGGCTTTACACCTTTCATCCAAGGATTTGAAAATAATACTAGTAGTAATAATAATTTTTTAAAATATTATAAAAAATTAAGTACTTTAAGTGACCTAGGGCAGAGTGTCCAAAGGGGAGCTCTCAGAAGCATTGTGTCCCACAACACAGCTTTTCCTCCTCTCATTTTTTCCAGTAGTTGTGATTCTGAGCTTGTCTTGGCCCTCCTTTCAGAGTGAGGCAGAAGATCTGCCTATATTCTCCTTGCAAGGGCTGCAGTTCTTCCTGACCTTGTGTCAGCCTCCCAGAGCAGTTTCCCTGAGTATGTTTGGAGCAAGTAGAAATTGCTTTGCTTGATTAACTCTTAAGCTCCCTGCTCCTCTGTGAGCTGGGTAAGTAGGTTTTTTTCATGGTATAAACAGAAGTAAACACTGAGGTGCAATGACTGTAAATTTAATTCTAAACTGCTCCCAGATGAAGACAAAAAGTAAGTGTAAAAGAACGCTCATGCAAATGCATGAGCTCCAGAAAGCAAGATCACCAGAATGAGCCATTCAAATAATCGTCTTAACCATGACATAGGCTTTGCTTAGTTCTCATCCTCCCCATAAACACTTGTGGCTGCTTTCTCATGATCTGGTAATTGCGAGCCAAACTGAACCAATCTTCTATCACGCTTTGCACAATGCTAACTTTGCTCCTGAAAGAGAAAAGCCTGAAATACTTCCCATCCCCTTTGGAGCCACAGTAGCATTAAACTTTCTAGAACAAATTGTGCTAAAGGGTAGGTGGGCAAGCCAGATACTTTAAAAAAAAAAAAAAAAAAAAAAAGCAAGTATTTGGCTGGGGCTGAGCACAATCTTCTTCTTCTCTGCCAGTAAATCAAAGAGCTTTTGACAATAATTGTGCAGTATTGTGTGTGGAATAAAATAAGTACATTTTTGCAGTTTTAGTTGTTTATGACAATGCTGTTGTAAAGAAAAGGCTTAATTTGGATACCACAGTAGGTAAAAAATGCTAGAGGTGAACATGTTGTCTTCGCTTTGGGTTGCAGAACAAGGCTGAGTAGTAACGTGACTTTACTTGTATTAGAATAGTACCCAATGGAGAACATGTGAATAGGATTCAGGGAATAGAAGGCAGATCTTCTTCCACAGAACTTAAAACCAACTGGGGCAAGACAGAAAAGTCCGTTATTATGCCCATTTTATAGGTTAAGTAGTGAGGAACATAGATTAAGAGAGTCATACTGATTGATCTGTGACAGGCCTGCTGCATTTCATCAAGCCCCAAACCACCCTTATCCTTTTCCTCCTACGCTCAAGCACAGGGTCTCCTATGGAACAAAGTACAAAACCTGCTTGCAGGCATGCTGTCACCATCAGTCCCCAAAAGACCCCCTTGCTAGAAATTCTAGTTTCCACCACAGCACAAGAAGTAATTCAGCTGACTAAACTAGTCCGCATATTATGACGACTGAAATAATTTGCTTTCCCTGGAAATTCTGAATTCTAATCAGTCACTTTAATGTTAGATTAGTCCATCTTGAAACCAGAAATAGCCCAAGAATCCTGTCTTCCAGGGTTGTGTTCTGAGCACTGAGTGGTGCTTCATTCAGCCAAGAAGTTTGGCCTGAGAACTAGTGAGTGTTGTCTCCCTTGTCCCAGTGATAAATCCACTAAGCTCCAGCCTTGCCCACGGTCATTTACTTTTGTTTGGCGAGTCCACAAAATCTTTTTTTTCTAGGGCCAGAGGGGACTGGGAGGGAAGACGTTGTGACCCCTGTTCTTTTCTGTGCCATTAAATCATACGCAATTTCCAAGCATTGTCAAGAGAACCCAGGAGTCCTGGGTTTGTAGTCACATGGACTCTACTACATACTTGCTATGATTTGGAAATATGTACAATTCTAGTTTGCTAGATTTTTAAGAATCTTTTTAAGAATTTTAACCTCCAATTCTTACTTTCTAGGCTTGATTTGTAATCGAGTCCCTTGCAGACTAATCTTGTCTGTGTAATGCTTCTCCATATAAAAGGCTCGCCTTAAAATAATGAGGTAGTTTAAAATAAGAGTAAAACCATCTCTGCCCTTCAAGGTACTAGCACTCTTTAATAGGTGTTTCATGCTTGCTGGCAGACAGATAACGTCAAACATTTCAGGTAGCTGTGCTGCTGTGGTCTGTTTGCTGCCTACTGGTATCCTGTACACTGTTAAACCAGGCAAAAAGCATCAGACGGAAGCTGATGAATGGTGGAAATAACGAGGAGCCAGTTTTGCTGTTCTTCATTGAAAATGTCTGTGCTTCCTCCACCAAAGCATCCAGTGCTGGATGCAGCCAGAAAGCAGGTACTGCACAGGATAGGCTTACAGATCCTGGTATTCCTGTTATCCTATTTATTGCTATTTTTCAAAGGTAACATGAGGTTCTCAGTAAAATTTTAATCAAACCTGTATCTCAGAGAAAATCACAGGATTGGATTTTGGTCACTATTCAAGACAGACCAAGCCATTTTGAACAGAGGCCAGTATTTAAACTGTTTTTTGGCATTTGTCTTTTATTTAATGTGAGTGGACAGGAGGATTAGAGTGACAGAAAATTTACAGCCAAGATAAATGCCTAAGCACTGGCTTATTTTGTGGTGTTTGAATGTTTCAGGTATGATACTGTTTGTATGCTTTTAGTTCTTGGCCAGGAGGCTCGACTGACGGTCCCGGGAAGAGTAGCCAGTCCTGCCCTTCGGACCAAGTATCTTTCAGCCTTGAGAGCAGAGCTTTTATCTGCTATCAGCCTCATTGTTGAGAGTGCCAATTAGTACTAATCCCCAGGTGGCTACTTAGTAAGAATGGGCAAGATAGCCCTTCTCCCATTTCCTTTCCAAGCTGTCTTCAAATCAGATGCTTGGAAGGCAACAGTTCTTTATTCTGTCCGATCTCTTTCCAGTTCACAAGCATGCCTACCCAGGAATGACTCTCTTAATTCCCAGAGCCAGCACTTTCCCATTGTGTTGTTCCTCCCACTGTGTTTTTGCTTCTCCTGCAACACAGTCCTACAACACACCGACGACTACCTTGGCTTCCCTCTGTTCTTTATTTCACTTTGCTCGCTTCTGCAAAAGCAGACGAAGTCTGATTTGGATTGCTATATGTAGCATGCTACTGTTCAGTAAGACCTGTGTCAGTTGGATCTATTATTTAATTTCTGCAGGGTAAGTGGTGCGTGCCAACCTTGCAGCAGATTTTTTTTTTTTTTTTTTTTTTTAAGTTCTGCTGTGAACCAGTGAAAATACCGGCATTACAATTCCACTGAATCCTAAGGGCTGCCAAAACTGTGTCACACAATGCCTTGCTCCGTACTCTATATTCATATTAATTTGCACTGAGACTAATTGGCTATGAAGACTTGATCGTTGCAAAGCACTGAGGACTCTTCTCTCTATTTTAAAAATGTTTCTCTGTAAAGTTCATCAGTACTAAGGCAAACGTGTTCTGAGGGCCAGTTCCACCATGTTGTACCTTAATTCCTCTGGGGAAATGAGTCACTGTCACAAATCTGGCCATTTTGCTGTCAAGATGGCAGAGACCGTTCTTTGATTTTTTTTTTTTTTTCTCCCCCTCCTTCTTTTATGCACTGTAGTAGGTGTTTTACACATAGGGAATAACTGCTTCACAGAAATTACTTTCAAAATACATTACCAAGGCAATAGATAGATTCTAATAAGAATGTAAGTCAGAGCATTTATGTTATTGGTATTAGAGGGAGACAGAGCTACCCATCTTGGCTACTATTAAAATAGTTTAATATCTGCTGGAAGAAGTTCGGATATTGCTATGATGAGAAATATAAGAACCTGTATAAATGATAAGCACTTAAGCATGTGAGTATTCCCACCGATGCTATGCCCAATTTGAGAAGGTTTACCCTAGAAAATACAATAATAGTGAGCACATCAC
This sequence comes from Harpia harpyja, assembly GCF_026419915.1. Taxonomy (NCBI): domain Eukaryota; kingdom Metazoa; phylum Chordata; class Aves; order Accipitriformes; family Accipitridae; genus Harpia; species Harpia harpyja. The sequence goes on from NC_068952.1 coordinate 43,181,973, forward strand.
TTTGAAACAGACCATAAAACAAAAAGCAACTTTTCTTTTTTTCTAATAAACTGTGAATCTGAAGCCAATTACTGCAAAATATAAAGTTTTCCTTTAAATACTTGAATGTAAGAACAGCCTGAATTTCACTTTGACAATAATGAGAATGTGTTGTCAGGGAGCGTGTCCTGTACAGAAGGAAACAGATGCCTGACCTCATCTGAGAAGTCATGAAGGTGACTGGAAGAGAAATGAATTTAAAAAGCTCAATATAACTAGTTTGCATATTCATCATTAGTTTTATGTGTGGCAAAACAGGATGCTTCCAGAATAATTAAGCACCTTAACACATACCATACAATAAAATGAAAACGTGGTTTTCCATCACCGTGCTATATGCCATCTCTTTTTGGGGAGGGCTTGAATTGAGTGTGAGCTAGAAGGGCCTTCCTAGGTCTATGTAAAAACACAACCATCCTTCCTTATGTTATGAAAACAAATGGTGCTGCTTGCAACTGGTTTATCTGCAGATTTCAAAGCACTTGATCGGAATAATTATTAGTGATGGTTAATCTCAGAGCACTTTGTAGAAAATCAGGTATTTTTCTTGTTTTATGAAGACGAGTCCAAGACACAGAAAGGTTATGGCCAAAATTTGATTGCTACCCTCTTACAACTAGAAACACAACCAGAATATTTAAAGAGTTGGCTTCTGCTTATTGCACTTAAGGAAATGACTGGATATATTAAAAAAAAAAAAGTGGGGTGGGGTGGGGTGTTACTTTTTGGAGCTCTTTTCAAAATCTAACCGTTTTATGCAGGTATTTAAATAGGGACCAATGGCCACTTTTGCATATTGAATATATGAAACTACAGTTCTTCAGGTCGCCAAGAAGCTGTCCCAGATAATTTCAAAGCTGACAAAACCAGAACTTCGGAAAACTAGATTATCACTGTTCTAAGTTAGACCAAACAGATCTGGTACAAACAGTGATGTTACCAGTTTGCTGAATAGCCAGTTAATTATCCGGTGAAGTGCTTAGTTTTATACATGGGGGGGTTGGTTGTTAAGACCAGTTCTACCCTTGGGATAAGTGTGTGAAGGTAAAGGATGAATACAACAGAAATAAACCCTTTGGGTTTTCTGTGTTTATACCATGGTTAAGTTTGTCTCTTCACATCTTCTTACATCTATGGCATGACAATGTCTTCAACTGCATCAGTAGCAGTGTGGCTGGTCTGCAAGAAAGGCGATTGCTAACTTAATTCCAAAGGCTACTGGAAAATGACTGTACTTTGAAACCTTAATGGAAATTTTGTTGTGCACTTGGAAAGTCGGCGAGGAGATGTAAGTGAACAGATCTACTGACTGGAAATCTTAGTGCTCTTGCTAACTCCCTTATTAATAATACCTATCTTTTGTGATTTATACCTGTACTGCTTCCGTGTTCCTGTGTTCTTATATTGTTTGTTGTATTCAGTGCTCACTTTTATGGATCTGATCCAAGACCCTGAAGTCATGGTCCAAGTGCTTGAAGTCAGTCCTCTCTTGGATTTGTTTGGGCAAGAATTCACTCCAAGTAATGCTAGGCACTTAAGTGAGGCATCTTAATATCACTTCTGTAAATATGCTCTATCATCAGAAGAGATATCCATGCATCTAGTGGGAATACAGATTTTTAGCAATTGCTGAACTGTTCTCTGGAGATAAATAGCCTTGAGTACCACACTCCTGATGCATGTGCCTTGAGTTCTTCAAACTCGCTCAGCATGGAACTGGAGTCGTATCCAGACTCAAGTACTGTTGATCATATTCATTAGTTTGCAGGGGCTCTGGGTCAGGACTGTTTGACGTATATGTGGTAATACAATGATAATTTGTACTCTCAGTAGTTCTGGTAATAAAAATATAGTAATTAAAATACCTAAACCAAAACAAAGGTCTTGAGACACAAATGAATAATCAGCATTGGCTTATCAACTGCAATGCTGGTTGCATAAAATCTGCTAACAAAAATAAGAGCCAAATGTACGATGAAGCTAAGCAGTAAGCTGCTCACTTCTTATAGAACCATTAGTCATTTCATCACACCTCCAACCTTTCTTTTTTGTTCTTTTAATTTCTTCTGCATAGACTTATTTTTAGAGGAACTTGCTGCACTTGGATTCATGCACAGCAACACAGCCTAAAATACCATCCTTTGAATTAATTCTATTTTTTTCCTTCTACATCAAAACAACTAAAATTATACTGCATGGCATATCCCAAGCATTACTTCTACCCACCCTCTTCTTTTTATGTATGAAAAATAGATGCAGTCAATGTGCAGTGGCTTGACTGGGCTAATTCTAGTTAATGGTGTTGAAAAATACTTTGTAGCTCCCATACTGCGCTTTCAAGTTTTAGAATAATTCCTCTGGATGAACTGCTGAAGACGTGAGGAGGATCTGAAGTGGCTTAGTTCTCTGAAAAGAACCTTAAGTCTAAGACTGACAGGGATCTCTTCTGGTGGCTCCAACAGTCAGGCAGGTGAACTCTGCAGGGAACTCTGGGCAGATCTTTGCATACCAGTGTCTGCCGTGTTTTGGAGACTTATGAGTATTCTTTGGTTATGCAGTTCTTTAAAGAACTCCAAGACAGTTTCCAAAGTTGAAATATGTCATTAGATGTGATGCTAAATCAGTTTAGTCATGCAAATTACGCTGGAATTCTAACCTATGAAACTGAAAGAACATAAGCAGTAGGACAAGATTAGCAGCATATGGTTTTCAGCATGTGAAATATTAATTGATATAGCTCTTAATATTAATTTAGATTACAGTAGTGTTGAGTTTCCAACTGATACGACTTCAGTCTCTTGAGCACTGTGCAAATATGAAGGGACGGTCTTATTTTTTCTGAAGTAATTTGTATGCTGAAAACACTTTATGCTCCCAACCTGGTAACAGCAAAACAAAGTACTTAACCTCGAACATTTCTGAAAGAATATCTTTAGAAGAGACGCTATTTTCCTGGCAGCATTTTCCTTAGATATATCATCTCCCTTTTGCACTTACATATAAAACTATAACAAATCTTTTGTCCAATGTTTTTCTAGCTGTGGCTGCAACATAAACCTTATACTTTGAGGCAGTCAAGTGCACCGTGTAGCAACAGCAGGATTCTTGGATGTTGAAAAGCATCCAGATAGTCACCAAATGGGGATTATTGGTTATCCATCACCTTTGACATCACTTAAGTTCTTGCAGTCAGTAGTATGTCTGTTTGTATGTAATAATAGGCTAAGACTAGTTTCCTGCTTAGATCACAAGCTCACTTTTAGAAGTTGTCTAAGTAAACTTACAGCCTGATATGAGGAAATTCTCTTTACTACCTCCTCACATGCACCTTCCTCTCCCCAGTTCTATGCGGGATTATTTATTCTTTATCGTATTCTGTCATGCCATATTAGACTTTTTCCCCTATCATTGGTTTTGCAGGTTCAGTAACACCCCACTATCCATCATTTCTTTGTCTCAGAGTTTAATCATTGACCATTTAATACCTTGCTTGGCTAACTGTCATTATCCTGTTTTTCTATCCTTCACCCTTGATTGATTTGATTGACCTTGATAAGCAGCATGCATTTGAGGTAGATGATGACAACAAGGCAAGTGGCAGCAAGAACATTTGCACTGAAAGATTTGTTGGGTGCTCGGGTCTGTCTGAGAATAGTTGGGCAAGATCACTAGAGCATTCCAAGATTTGATCTTATGAAGAGATCTGCTGATCAAAATCTCAGGTCAGTAAGCAGTCATCTCTTGATTCTCATTTTAAGAGGTAACCAGCATTCCCAGCTGCCCACAAGCCAACTTTGAAAAGCCAGCATCTCCTCCACCTCTCCTGTTTTTCTTGGATGTTCAGCTGGCAGTTGACAATTCTGATGAACTTGCTCCTGCCATTCCCTCCTCCATGTCATATGTACCATCCCCATGTATTTAAATTGAGTATTTATATCCCTGTGTGCATCCACTCTCAAGTAATTAATTCCTGCAGAAAAACTTACTTAGGTATCCATGTAACTGCTAACTGTTGCGGTTTTCAAGAGCACATCCTTGGCAGTGTGCAGCGTACGCCTGTACCAGTTTCTACCTGTAGATTATTCCCAATGGCTGTTCACTAAGGGTTTTGCAAATAGTGACAGCACTGGGCACGCTGAGGTGATGAGGTTGCGTCTTCCAACAGTGAATGGCTTTCCGTTGGCAGCACGGTTTACTGCTCAGACCAATGGTCTGAGGCAGGATTCATGTCCCCCACTTCCTTCCACCCTTAGTTTTTCCCCTTACGGTGCTAGGAGTGGATCCTACGTGTGTCTATATATTAGGATGTCTGTGGTGGTTTTCTTACAGAGTTGCTCTGGTATTATGCCGTGTCTGTCACTGTATGTGTTTACTCAAGAGAAGTCGATTTATATCCTTTGTTTATCTATTTATCTTCCTTTTTCAGCTACATAATAATTTAAACAGGTACTGTAAGGTGTAATCAATTAACACCTGTGAAAACAGGAGATACCCAAATGGGGAGCTACTCTGGAGTGGCTGGTAGTGGTTGCTTTTGATTTCCTACTTAGGTGTCTCAATGCTGTAAGATTCTGTACGAACATGGAATGCTGTGCAAGACTTTGCTCCCAGTTTGTAATATTAAAAGTAGGTCACTGTCATAGAAGCCAAAGGCTAATTTGAAAAGTTTTTGGGTGTTGAAAGAAGCAAAGAGGCTCGCGACAATATTTACAAAAGGGGTAAAGTATGGTATTTGCCTAACTGCCCCTGTGATCTCCCTGCGCTGCTGCAGGCACTGGCTTAGGGCTCTGTGAGTTATATCTGAAGCAAAACATGGCCAAGTGATAAAAACCTGAGACTTCAAGTAAAAAGCCAGTTTGCTTATGTTCAGTATCAAAATAAGTCAGGCCCAATATGCTGCAGCTGGTAGCTGAATCTCACATACAGAACTTACTTAGTGAATTACACGACTGCTAGTTAGTGGAGCACGACCATACTTTTCACACTGATCAGTTCTCCAACGACAAGTCCTGCTACCTGCTATCAGAAATGGCTAGGAAAGACCCATTAATCACAAAGTGTTCTAACAGCCTGTTTATGCCCACTGCTAAATAGAGGCAGGAGCCCTCTGTTCCACTACATGCTTTACTTGTCAACAGAAAATGCATGCCGCAAATCAGGACTCTGTCTTCTGGTCTGTGGGGAGAGGCAGTCTTGCTAAACCTCGTTAACAGTTTCTCAGACTGTTTTCTCTGGAATTCATTCATGGATGGACTTTTCTCCCATGTCCTGAATGTTTCCTGTGTGCTCATTATTCCAGTAGGGAATTAAGTCTGAATCAGTCTTAAACGCAGCACAGTTCTGCAGAATCTTTACAAAGGCAGTGGGGTTTTTTCCTTATAAATCTGTGGGCTAAAAAGTAGAACTGCACCCAACATAGAGTGCTTCCTATGGCTTGCAGCTAAATAACTTGAGGGAGAGCGCACCCCAGGATGTAAGCCCGTTTAACCCTATGTATAGAAAAAGGGCACCTGTGAATACCTGTTCTCTGTGCTAATGAATAATGTGAAGAAGTAGGCAGAGCCATCTATCTGTGCTCTTTCTCTGGCACAACTGAGGCATGAACTAGACAGTTCCTGGGCTCCATTTCCATTCCTGTTTGCCAGGATTAGACTGGAGAGCAATTTACTTCTGGTATAAGCTAACAAAGAAGAATTACACAAAGTTGTCAGTGCGAGAAAGTGCTTCTGAATTTCTCTGTTGTTTCTGACGTAATACATCTTGCACATACTACCTTTTTTTCTTTTTCTCCACTTTAACTCCTAGAGGCAAAGCCTGGTTCTCCAAGAAAGTAGGATATAGTTTTATTGACAGTTATGACAGATGCAGGGTTTCCTGGAATCAATGGTAAATGCAATCAGTAGTGACTTGAGGATGCGTGCTGTGTATCGTCTTTTTTGGTGTTGCATCGTCAGGAAGTCCTGATGAATGTAATTCAAGAATCCTAGGTTTCATGTCTGTCTCTGCCACTGACCTTGAGCGAGTAATTATATTTCTTCAGATATCCATTCCCCCACTTGTAAAGTGGGGATAATAATAATTATTTTCACTATGAAGTGCTTGAGACCTGCTAATGCAGACTCTGTCTGACAGTGATGCGTTGTCCTTATGACTTGGAGCCTGAAAAAAATTCCCACCCATCTCATCAAGGGCAGCGTGTGGGTTACTTTGCAGCAGGCAGAGCACAAGCTTAGCAGCAGCTGAACTTTAAGAAGAGAGACATTTCATCGCCCCACATATCAGATGGTGGCAGATGCAGGTGGTCAATTAGCTAGATGTGCCAGGGATCGGGAAATCAGACAGATCTGAGGACATGATAAGATATAATTGTGGTGCAGAGAAAAAAGAGCACACCATTAGAAGTGGATTCTCAAATTAAAGCACAGCATGTGATGTGAAATCCTGTTCATACTCTAAAAGAATATCATATGCCAGTGGGCTATAGCATGTGTTCCTTTTTTTTTTTTTTTTCTTTTTTCCCTTCTTTTTTTTTTCCCCCTCTTTCCTAAACCCTGCTGCTTGGTAACGGCAGTATTTTTGGGACTGATTCTTTTGCTAATTGCTAACCAGAAATAGCACCTAAGTTTGGCAGAGCTTTCAGGAGAAGAAGAATGAAGGCTTTTGGGGGGAGAAAATTCAGATATGCATAAAACTTGCATAAAAACCTGTTTTATTCGTCTCTCTGAGAATTCATCACTCAGGCATACGCAGAATGAATATGATTATGACAAGTGGGAGAAGGTCCAAAAAAGCTGGACTGCTTTGAAGAGGTTAAAGTTCCAGCCGCTCTCTTTTTAGCCCTAAAACCAAAGCGTACCTGGTGCCAGAGCCTCTGCATGGGCTTATGGCCATACTATGGCTGATGTGTCTCATACCTGTGTTGCTTGCAAGCTCACAAGGCTGGTTTGCTCTCCTGCTGGGGAACATGATGCTGTTATGTTGAGTGATAAAGGATGAAATGAGGGAGCAAAAGAGGATGGAAGTCTTGGAATCTCTCCCCTTCTTAAAAAGTGCTATGCAGTGGGACTTGTGATAAATTAGACTGAAGACTGCTTGGCCCGTACAAGCATGCTCATTTTATGCAGCAGCTAGAACGGGTGACTCAGAAAAAGGAAATCTGCGGTTTGTGTAGTTTCTGGATCTGCCAGGGTGCTGCAGGTCCATCAGCTTTTACTGGAATTTGGGATGCTCCTAGCCTCTAAGTCTTGGCTTACGGCATGTCATGTTTTGTGTTGAAATAATGAAAGCTGGAGAGCGGAGGCCCCTTTATAAATTGTTGGCCTGCATCTGTTTCTTTCTGTTTGTGTGTGAAAAACAAAAGCAATAACTATTTAGGGACCATATTATAGATGTTTTACTGGTACTGGTGAGCATTTACTCATGTGAGTAGCCTCATTGACTTCAGTAGTTAAATGAGCTGCATCGTTAAGCTTTTAATGCTTATATCCCTCTCTGATGGTACAAATCAGCAGTATCCTTCCAGGCCATGAGACGGCATGGCAGTGTGGGTGCAGAGTTACTTGGAGTGTTGAAGTTGGACACAGCGGCACCTGTTGTTCAAAAGCTAATAGAAATGTATGTGATTAAATATACAGGCTGTGAGGCTTTTATCTCAGCCCATCACTCAGTAGGGAATGCTATAATTATTTTGTACTGTAGGGTGATATAATATATATCCATTTTTATTTTTTCTGAGTCACATATTTTTTATGGCAACTGCAGAAAAAGAAACCAGATAATGTACATAAAGGGGAAGCTGGAAATGAACCAGCTTTGAGCTGTAGCATCTGACGATGTAAGTTTAAAGTAAAAGAAAAAGTAGGGAAGAAAAAGAATAAATGGAGGGGTTTTTGTATAACATTATGTCTCAGAACAAATCAAAAGACCACAGAACTTTCTTGTCCAAGGGTCTCCTAATTAACGTCAGACCAGGTGGCGCAATTGATTTCTGCAAACTTTTCTCATGTTAAAGTTTTTTTTTTCTTAAAGTATTTTTTTTCATTTCTGGATGGATTATTGCAAGGAAACTGGGATTATACTGAGCATGTCTCTTAGTTTTACTTACCTACTGGCAGCTGTTATAATGGTGCTAATCCACTTCAACAGATGCTGTGTTATTTCAGGCTGCTTTGAGTGTTAAATTTTCTCATTCATCTATTGTTGTTGTTATTAGTTGGACAATTTAAGTCTCCAACCAGAGAATGAGAACTCCTGGAAGTATATCCTGTACACAAATGAAGAGAGTCCCTGTTTGTGTGGATTTGGAATTACAGCCAGTCAGGAAATGCTTTTTTTTATTTTTTTTTTTTTCTTTCTCCAAGAAAAACTATGAGAAAAGCAGGGGGGGATTTTTCTGATGTCTACCCTTTTTTTTACCCTTTTTTTTCCCCACCCTGCATTTACATTCCTAATCCTCAAAAAAACAACCAAACAAAAAAACCCAACCCCAAACAACCAAATCCTGATATATTTTTTCTGGTGCAAAGCAAAGGTAATTGCTTTTTATTTTTTAGTGAACTCCTTTCACTACCACCAAATTTTGTGAGATTGTGATGAAAATTCTGGTGGATTTTTGTGTGTGTTTTGTTGGTTTGGGTTTTTGGGGGGTTTGTAGGGGTTTTTCTAGGCTAAAGCTGTTTGGAGAGAGCGAAAGCACGAGTTTAAGTAGTGATGTGAGATGGTAATTTTACCTATGGTTAGGCACAAGCTTGTAAGTCAACATTACTGGTATTGTATGCTTGAAGTTAAGCACATGTGTATCAGTAGTTTCAGGCCCTGATGAGGCCACAGGGGAGTTAAAGGGTTAAACATCTTTTGGAAGGAGAATTCTGTATTTAAGATCCTTGAAAACAGAGGCCCTTAAGTGCCTTATGGTGGTGACCTGTGCAAACAGGAAAATCATAACTCTGCTGTTTGCTACCACTGCTTAGTGTTTTCATGAGCTGCTGGGAAGATGCTGAGTCTCGGGAGCGTGGACACCAAGACTGTGACCTACTGTTGTGAGGGCTTCAGGGGCAAGTGAGAAGCTCTCCTTGCTTGGGCACTTAATGTAATAGCGCTGGTTGCAATCTGCTCTTACATGCCAACTGGAAAATGAAGCTGGAGAGGGAGAACTACAAAGAGAAAGCAAGGATAAAAAGGATAATAGGCAAATGTTTTGCTCAGACCAACCAGAGAGAACCTATCTGTCATAAGCTTAAAAGGACCCAGCCATTTAGCATAACTCTCTCCAAATGCTTGGCTTAGAAGAAGACAAGTAGAGATCTGGCCAGAAGCATAATGTCACTTTTGCAAAGGAGGTGCCACTGCTTGCTCTGTCAAAGCAATAAAGGGATGCTTAGTAGAACCAATTAAAAGATTTGAATGTGATTTGCATCTTCTCTGTCTTCCAGGTCAATAGAAGTGTAAGAAGAAAAACCTGTACTGAGAGAGAGAGACATATATACAGGCAGCTAGAGTGAAATGGTTGGGTGATTTATGATTTTTAATTAAAAGCTTTTAAGATTTATATTAATTGACTTTTTTTATATCTGAGAAGGTAAATAAAACAAACAAACAAACAAAATAGTGAGGGGGATGGCTCCTAAACTTGCATCAGTTATTTGGGAGAGAATATGCAAAATTAACTTTGAGGTCTGCGTGCACTTTTCCACATATTCCTATATCCTAACTCTCTGCCCATAGGCATGTATGTAAAAGGATGCATATGTGTGTATCTGTGCATAATTAGCAGCACCTTTCATCACAAGTCTCCCAAGGGCGTTAGGACTTTGTCAGTATGTGAGTGGTTTTTAGTTGTGCGTGCTTTTTAGCAGGAGAAATGTATTTCTCAGTTCTAACTTCATGTTGCCTGTTTCCCCAAAGCCGGTCTGTACCACAGTGACAGTTCCAAAGCTCACAGGGAGCAGAGGTGGCCCACGCAGTACAACACCGTGCAAGGGCACGTTCACCCCGCTGTGCGAGAACCGATGCCAGGACTCCCCGTTGGCCCTATCGCTAGAAGGTCTGGTGGGGATGCAATGGTGAGATGCATTTGAAGCACATGGTCTGCGTAGAGACGAAATACCTGGGAGTGTTTCTTGCTTTATGGCCATGTCCCCAGCTGCACCATATCCCGTGGTGATCGTAAGAGGAAACCTAACTGCATGACCAAATGAAAGCCACTGTGTGCCCCCAAAAGGCTCTCTGCATGGAGTCTTAGGAGATAAAATGAACGAAATGTTTGTGATACTGTTAGAGCTTGTGGAAATAGGGCATAACCAAGTGTCACTAAGATTATGGCCAAAAAAAAATCCGGAAATCTTCAGGAGATGGTGTCTACAGAGCTGATTTTTGAAAGACAAGAGCCTGGAGATGGGAGAGGGGGAGATCATCAGGTCCTCTCTCCAGAGGGCCCAACAGCTGGATTCTTAACCACACAAACAAACGCTGCATGTTAATTCTACAATTGATAATTGTAAGATTGTCTTCTATACATATTCTCTTTGCAGTGCTGACTGTTATTAGTTTGATTTAAAACATTATGCTGTAGATTAGCCTTTGAAACTTCCATGGCTTTTCAGCAGATCAAAGTTCCCTCCAATCATCTGGTTTGTAATGTTCTCATTATATGCTCATTGTCCAGCAAATGAGTTATTCGCAAATATGTGTATAACTGGGATGAAAAAACTTTTAACCCAATTCTTGCTTATAGAAAAGGCCCTTTATATTACCATGGTTTGTAAAACGGCCGTCATGTGGATAGAGCATTAATTTAAGAGAGTGTCAATTTAAGGGGGTGCTGGAACTAGGTTATATACTTGTCCATCTTTTAATAATTTGTATGAGCTTGACTCTTAAGTCTAATTTTTCTTAAAAGATTGAATATAATTGAAAACCTTGTTACATTCATATACAATAAATCAATTTCTCCCAAAGGGCAACTGCCTCTCAAAGTAGTGTTAGTATTCTGATAATCTTGATTCAGCATAGTTCCATTGACTTACATGACAGACTCCTTTTGTAGAGCATGCTATGAGTTCATACAGAAGAGAAAAGGACTTTCAGTTGGGTCAATGCAGGGACTCAATGCAGGGTTGAGGCACTCATTGCAGGGAACGTCAGCGCCTAAGACTTACCTTAAAAACGTATTTGGAAGCCTGATTGCTCGATGGTATTGAACGTGCTAAAATATTCAGTTCACTTGCCTGATGGAGTTTCTAAAAGTACCTGAGTATCCCGACTGTATAATGCAGAGGGATTCACATGTCAGAATAGATGTATGGGGTGATATGCTACATATACCAAATGAAGGGTAAACAGAGCCCGTTGTATTTGGATCTCCTTCCCTGAAGCTTTGGCTGTACTGGGCAGAGCGCTGTCCACATAGTATGTTTAGTTAAAATTCCAGAGCATTCAGTGTTACTGTCTACTGGATAGCAGGGGGTAAATGTATGTTATGCTCAGCTGCTGTTGAGGTCTGTGCATAAGGGATGCAATTGTTTATGGCAAATTTGCCCCTTTTAATGAGGACACACTTGTAATGAGACAGTGTTTTGGAGAAGGGTTCATTAGTCATTTACTATTCTTGTCACAGCTCGGAGTTAAGCTGGAATGGCTGGCTTGGCATAAATGCACACTATTGTGCCTCAGTGTTAGAACGTCTTGGGATACGTTGTGACACAGGGCAGATAGGTGTATTGTCTGGGAAGAGAAAATGGGAACTGATTTCACATTGCTGTGGGTATTTCTGTACAGCAAATTAATAGATGACTGGAATGCAGGTAGTCATACACGCATTCATCTTTCACCTAGGTAGTTATAGATTGCAGTTTTAAGAGAGGATTCTCCTGCGCTGGACTTTGGTCTGGACTGGATGAGCTTGCTGGGGTCTCTGGGTATTTACCCCAGTTGCTGACTTCAGAGCAAATGGGAAAAATCTGTTTGTAGGAGCCATACGCGCACTGGTTTTAATCTAGTTAGCGTGGAGGACAATAGTATTGAATACATAATGACAGGATTTGGAGTGTAAACCAGTAATCTGAGAATCTACCCACAGAATTATTGTGCTTCCATATCTTGCGATTGTGTTGTGAGGATAAGTACAGTGAAGACTGTGACGTATTCAGTTACCATGGTAATGGAGGCTATGTAAGTAAATTAGAAGGGTCCATTGGAGATTGAAAACATGGAAGGAATAGGCTGTTGCTGATAGAAAACACTGTCTTTGTACAGCAACTCCCGGCTTATTGTTTGGAAAGGCACTGGTATATTGTTCATTTTTTATTATTATTATGGTGGCGCTCAAAGGTAGCATCTGATCATAAGCCCACTGTGGTAGAAGCTGTACAAACAGAGATCAAAGAGATGGCCCTGGCCTGAGAAGCTCATAATGGACATACTTTGTGTATCTCTGCACAAATACCTACTTGACTCAAATTATTCTGTCTGGTTACCATGCCCATCCAGGATGAGTGTGAACAAGCACATTTACAGAGGAACAAGCTAAGGATAAACCAATGGCTATCTCAGATATATGTGGAAACAAATCATGGTGGATTTTCTCTCTGCTTTTCTAGCAGGTCCCACGAGGGAGGGGCAGGAGGTGTTACAGTCAAGGGAGCCCACTGTGTTCTCAGTGTCCCCGTGTTCTGAGGCAGGTAGTGCAGAAGATAATTACGGTGACCTGGGACACAGTGGAGGATGACAACCTTAACAGACAGATTTTTACCCAAATAGAGAATGACAGACTTGGAAAGGGAACTCCTCTGATATGATTCATTAACGTATTGTTTAGACAATTTAAGGTGCCCCACTGAGTAGTGAGCTAACCCACCCCCCAAATTGCTCTGGTGGGGCAGATGCAATAGATCTTACCATAGTTCCCACTAAAGGAAATAAATTGCTATGGACTGATCTTTTCTATATACATAGTAGCTAGCTGGAATGGCCTGGTAACTTCACTGGGGCTTTCTAGGTTTTGAAAATCATGTCTTCATTCGTTTTGGGAGCTGTCAGGGCCAGGGAAGCATTCCAGAAAAACTTGCCCTTTGCTTCACTAAATTTTATTAAAAACAAAACCCAATACCCTCTAGATTTTTGTCTGTTGACATAATGTGGTGTTATAAATCAGCCAGCTCCCACTGAAAAGGAAAGTACCACAGAATATTTTCAGAAAGCCTGAGCATTTTACATGCATCCTGCGGTGTTCATCACTTTCATAACAACTTCATAATTTTCGTAGCCCTTTGTTAATTTGCCTCTTTTAAAGTGCAGATTCTGGTTTTGTTGTTGCTTTAAAAGATACCTTGATACCTAATAATGAAAATACTTTTTCATCTTGAAAGTGTTTTAATGAAAGAACCTATGACTTAGTGTTTTGCTAAAAGCAATACTGTGTTCACTGATGTTGCAAAAGGATAGCAACCTCCACAGCCATGAAATAGGTTTCTATTAAGATATCTGCATTGTATAGATTAGTGAAATGAGAAAGCTCAACTAGCAAAGAGCTGATTTGAGATGCAAAATTAGAAGCTATTTTCTGGTTCACAGTTTGTGATTGTATCACTCCAGTGGATGTCGTCCCACACGGGACAGCTTAAAGATTACCATGTGAATGGGGTTGTGCCTTTGTTCAAGCACATATAAGGAAAAATGTTTTCTCTACCTCCAATATAAAGGTGTTTCTGTGGAGACCCATGTTCCTCTTGACTTCCTTTCTGTATGTCTCATAGAAGTTGAAATTGTCCTGGAAGATAAAAAAATGGCATCAATTTAGAGTTGAGAATATCTTACCTTGTAGGAGGACACCAGTGGTTCTGGCTGAAATCCACTGAATCGGCAACCTGAGAGCAGAGTAGATGAAGTATTCACTGGAAATCTGTTTTCTTATCAAATTAATGACCTTTGAATGTTTAATTAATAGGTTATATGTCGTTTCTGTTGCTTCACGATGTTTTATATTTGTATCAGTTGGATAAAGCAAACATTTGTGAACTGGGATGAGAATACAGACATAGCAGTTGAAATGAGGACTTGCATGCTTTTATCAAGGGAAATACAAACAATATCTATTACCCGTTTATTTGTATTGCAGTACTTCAGAGGGTGTTTATTGTTGTGGACTCTACGAGCCTGTAGTAAATGGTATTCCATGTAACAAGAAGCTTACATACCTTAGCAATGAAAACAAACTTCCAATGGGAGGAGCAACAAAGAGAGGGAGAGGTGAATTTTCCAAATCGCAAAGATGGTTAGGGCTAAAGAGAACAGACCTTTGAAATCTCAGTCTAGTGACCTGTGGACTGGGCACACTGCCTCGGAAATGCAAGGTATTTTACAAAACCTAGTGCTCAGGTGGCCTTAAGGTAAGTTTTACTGCAGTGACAGAAAAATCTAACACATGTATCATAGAATCATAGAATCGTTTAGGTCGGAAAAGACCTTTAAGATCATCGAGTCCAACCGTCAACCCAACACCACCATGCCCACTAAACCGTGTCCTAAAGTGCCTCGTCTACACGTTTTTTGAACACCTCCAGGGATGGTGACTCCACCACCTCCCTGGGCAGCGTGTTCCAATGCCTGACAACCCTTTCAGTAAAGAAATTTTTTCTAATATCCAATCTAAACCTCCCCTGGCGCAACTTGAGGCCATTTCCTCTCATCCTATCACTAGTTACTTGATAGAAGAGACCAATACCCATGCATGTGGTCCTGTGTAAACTGCTTTCCCTTTCTTTCTCTCTCTTCCTAGTATTGTTGCAGTTATGATATTGCTATTGACAGAAGCTTCCCCAAAAGTCTGGTTTAGCAGGTGGTATGTGCTGGTGAACACAGGAACGACAGAGCTGAAAGGAGCAGTGGGGTCTTAGAACCCCATGGCCCATAATCGCAAATGAGCATACAACAGAATGATTCCCGGGACCCGTCTGCTCCTTCCCTAGGAGCCTGAACCATAGGTATAGGTCTTATTAAAGCAGTTTCTTGTTTTAATAAGATTACAGCAATAACATCAATAATGTCAGCGTAATGTAATGTGATTATGAGCTCAGGTTGCAGCGTCAGCCTTGAAAGGAGCAGCTGTTTAGGGCAATTGTTTTAACTGTATGCAAGGAGAACTGACCTCACTCATCCAAGCCACTTAAGTGGACTTTCTAAGTTATGACCTGTGCTCTGTGCCTACCATATCTTGTTATATCTCTGTTAAATGCAAACACCTGGAACTGCCATAGCTTTGGAAATCACGGTCCTTTGCCAAATAATTTAACACAACAGCGCACATTGTAAATAAGGTGGGTCATGCAGAAAACTAATTGCATTTCCAGTGGTTTTACAAAATGTTGTAGGGGTGACAGAGATCATACAGTAATTGCCATGGTAATCTCTCTCCTCTATGTTAGGTCATTGAGGGAAATCTTAAATTTACTCTTCATTGCAGTCAAATATTGGAATCTATCTGGCATCCCCCAGCCATCTGGTGTGCTATAAATCCAGCCAACAACGTGGTTCTCCATCATGAAACTCTAATTATTATTCAAACCTCTATGATGAGGCCTAAACAAATAGCTTCAAGCAGGTACAAATCTCAAGGGACAGTTAAGTACAGTACCAAAAGAACACCAGGTCCAATCCTTGGAAAGATAAACAGAACAAAGATATTTTACCCAGCAATAATTTAATCTTCCTTGATTGCTGATTCGATGGACATCACTGAAAACATGACACATTCACAGCACCTTAGCCTCTCATCAGTCATTTTAATTTGCACTCTCATATATTTCAAATATGTTCTCAAGGTGACTCTATGTAATTTTTTTCTTTTCCTTTTCACAAATTAGAACTAGAAGAATGATGGGAGGACTGAAATTCAGAAAGCGCTAAACAGATTAGGATATTATTTTTTTAAGCCATAGTAGAGAAATGTTATTAGTGTAGAAATGAAATGCCTTAAGTTTGCAGTTGGCGCTAGCAGAGAGAGGAAGAAAGCTTTGGGGGGGGGGGTGAAGATTCTTTGCAAGGTATTAGTGTCATATAATCAGCTTCTCCAAGGCGACATGAATATAATAATACTCATAGGACCTTTCTTCTAGGGAGTTCAAAGTGCTTTTCACACAAAAAGTTTTGTGAAGTCTTATGAAATACAAAGATTTCTTTTGGGAATCTTGGGCTTGTAGGTATCAGCTAAGGGAAGTCTTCCTCTTCAAAACAGTATTTAAGGTTATGCTACATTTTAGGCATGTACTGAAGGCCAGTAGAAGTCAATGGGCTTTTTGCTGAAGTATGTAACCGAGTGCTTCCCTGTGGTGGGATTTTAATAGAATATGATATAGGGAATCCTATTGCGGATGGCCATCCTAAGAAGCAGGGGCGAAATTAATGTTTCAGATCTGTGGAGTGTAGCAAAGACTAACGTAATAACCACTGCTGTCTATGTCAACCTGGAAAAGACAACACAATATCATTGGATCATATTATGGGACTTCAGGAGAGACTTCCATAGCCAACACTGAATCGTACCGCCTCCTGGACAGGAGCAGTAGCTCGTTAACAGAGTAGATGAACAGCATGGGGCACTTCAAGATGAAACTGCAGAAAGATTTGGGACAAGAAAGTCCACTTTGATACTCATTTCGGTTTAACACTTGAGCTACAAGAGATGTCCTTACCAAAATGCAGAGCTGCTAGCAAAACAGTCAGCTCGAGGGAAGAAACTTTCATAAAAATAGTAAAAATACTAGTTTGGGGAGCAAAATTAAGTCTATGTTTTGAGTGAGGACGATGACGGTCAAATAAACAGTCACTTAATCAACGGTGTTTTAGTGGTGCAAGTCAAGCCAGATCGAGGGACTGCAGCATAATGCGTAACAGAAAACACCAATTTTCTGAAGGCATACTTCCGATTATGGTTACAGACATGGCTGTAACATGTGAGGTGTCAGTATACAGTGCTACAAATGTAGCAAGGTTTTTGCATTTTGTAGGACTTTCATAACTTGTAGCATATGGCTTCCTCAGGCAACTCATATTAGCTCCTAACTGGAATATTGTAGCTCAGGGAGGCTGGAAAGTAATTTTCATTATTTTCTGACTGATGTTTCTGTGCTGGATGTATACATTTTTTGCACAGGTGATACAGTTGTGGAAAATTGCAGCCAGACAGAATTGGTATGAAATGCAAATATCTATACAACATTCAAAATTGTAGTGTTTGAGCATCTTATGGATGATAGGAAAATAATAACACATTTTACAGAGAAAGTAATTTGATTTGCTCTGAGGATATGTGTCTGACTGGACTAGGAATTGAACACAACAGAGACCTACGCTCAGACTTGCAAAACTTGGTTTCTATCTTCAGCTCATCCATATGATGAGTGAGCCTGCTCAGCTTATTGCAATGTCTCAATTTTCCCATTGGTACATGGCGATAATGTTACAGAGTTCCTTTGTACAGCACTTGGCGATAGACAGAGTGATTGAAATGTAAAAATGTCATTTTTACTGTTTATTTTCCGAGTTACAAGCCTAGTGCTTCAGTCACCTGCCTGCACCCTTCTTCCTGAAGAGACTTACAGAAAGAAGTCGTAATTCTAATTCTAACAAATTTCCCGATGTAAATATCACAAGGTCTTTAGTATTTGCCTCTACTTACTAGAAGAGCAAGATAAATAAAAATTAGATTAATAAGTTTTCACATTGAAAAGGAAACCTTTTCTTCACTTTCTTGATATGTATGATCTATTCATTATGCTGGAAAGAGGTAATTTACCACTGAATGGTTAGCCCGGTGCATTGCCAGGTGCTGGTGGGAAGCTCTAAAGTGTTATCGATCAGCAGGTGATTTTAGTGTCTGAAAGAGTTTCTTTTTCTTTCCTGTGTTTCTCTTGTTTCTCAGACATGGGTATTTTTGGAAGCTTTGAAATTCTGAAATCCATGCAGCCAGACAGACTTTCAAGTTCTGACATAAACTAGAAAAGAATTTGGTGGAAGATGTAGGATTTCACCTTCTTGCATCTTCTAAGAATCCATTTCTGAATTGTTTCATTAGAGGCTCTTTAATTTTTGGAAATTCAGTTGGGTTTTTTTGTTGGTTTGTTTTTAAATGAATAATAGATCTAGATCATCTGTGGTGGACATAAACAACCTCTACATAATATGCTTTTGGGGCTGTAGGGCTGGAGCTAGGCTTGAAAATTGGGTACATTTTGGCTTTTGGGCCAGGACAGAGAAAATAGCAATGATGTGTCAGTTAGGTTCAGAGCACTCCAGTGCATGCTCCTTTTTTCCAGTGCAGTCTCTTTCACAGGTATCTTGCATATCCGGTTCAAATGATTGTTAACTTTACAGTTACTTGTTTCATGATGTAAAGTTACATTTTAAAATTACCATTTCACTGTAACATACGCCCTGGATCAAGAAACAGAGTGATCTTTTACATTGCTTGGAATTCTCACCTCTGATCTGAGTTTGCGCAAACAAGCCTGCCTCTCGTTCTTGTGAACACTTAACTCCAACTCAGCTAATGAGAAACAAGGCATCTCTCCCAGCTGTAAAAAGGAAAACAAAGAACTGGGATTATAGTCTTTGGCCCTGATTCAGGAAGGCATTTCTGATTATGCTTGCCTTACAGCTTCAGTAAACGTGCTCATAAGTATTCATGTGCAATACAGCCTGTGAGAACTTCAAGTAGTCTTGGTGGGCAACTTTGATCATCTTCAAACTGTACAATTTTTTTTTCCATGCTTCAGCAGATATGAGAAGTCACACCAACATTTTTTTTAAAGAAACAAACTGTAGAATCAAGGAAGTCTGGACTAGTTGTAGAGTAACAGACAGATGTTCTGAAACTCGAGAGTGCAGCTTTATGATCACTGTTGTGTTATAATAATAATAATAATACTTTGAATACTTCCTTTATCTCTACTGTAGGGCAATACATGAATGAAGTCGAGTAAATTAGATAGTTTCTTCAGCCTTGTAGGTCTACAGGGCCAGTCTGTAGTTTTGCCGTCATTTCTACTTCATCTGTACGCTACCAGTAGGACCAATTTAATCTTGATGAGATGTGGGTAGAGGATCGCATTTCTTTCAAGCTAGAGAAAATGATAATGAATTTATTCTAGCCTTGCCAGTTGATGTGCACTGCTGACTGGAAGGATAGGCAGTACCCAGTCTGGCCTAAATTTGGAATGGCATGAATAGGAAAGACAAACAGTATCCAATCTAGCATAAAGCCTGTAAGACTGGTATGGTTAAAACATCAGGGTTTTTGTAATCGAATTATACTCACAAGACTGAGTTTCTACCAAATCATTGCTTTGCATCATGTGGCCACTGTGGTTTTCATCTGCTTCTAGAAGCCCTAAAGCTAGATTTGCTGTATCGTTGAACTGTGGCCTCAATGTCAGCCCTTTTTGTTTCTCTACCAAACCATAGATTATCTCCTACAGGTCCTATAAGACTATTTATGCTGCCTGAGAGAAAACAGACGTTATTTTAGCCATCTGGAAGGGAGGGAGGGAGAAGATGATGTTTGAGACACAGAAGTTTTAGAATGGTAAAAAGAATCCAGGAAAATAATTAATGAGATTAGAACTTCAACATTGTAGCCATTATCAACTTCTTATAAGCTGCCTCTCTTTTGTTCATTCAAATTGATAATGGCTACAGCCTTGTAAAGATCATTCACACATGTTCAGATCAGCACTTCTAATAACGTAAGTATAGATTTAAAACTTAGTTCACTAGTGTGTTAACTTTGCTTCTACCAAGCACTGAGCTTACCTGCTTTTTGCTTCTTTCAATTTTTGTCATCCCTTTCAGAATAAAGGCTGATCCCTGCTGCACCCTGAGAAGTTGTAGGTACAATGTTCCAAAATTTAGTTTTAATTTGCTTGTTATTTGTATGGCAGGAACATCCAGTGATTCTAAACAGATTTTGGAAACCTGTTGTGTTTTATGCTGGTCAAACAAAATACGTATGCTTTCAGGACTTAAAAATAAAAAAATAAAAAAATACAAGCACTAAGGAAATCTAGTGGATAGTATAAGAAAAGTGGGAGCTCTGCTGCTGATCTGTCGTATGTGCCTAGAAAAAGCCCTTCACAAATGTGTTCATCTGATTCTTTTTAGATTACAAACTCTGTGGAGAAAAAAATTCTCCTTTATTAAAAATTTGCACAGTAGCTCTCACAATACATGGGCTTTTGCTCTTTATATATTAGTATTATTTATAAATAATAAATGAAAATGGTATTTTCTACAGTTTGCATTTGTTTCAATGAATGTTCCTTTTCCTGCTTGTATTACAAGTAAATAGTAAAATCTGATTTATATGGCTTCTGTGTAATGACATATCTGACAGCTCTCTCCAGCAGTTGTATGCAGAGCCTTGATTTCCCAACACTGTAAATCAATAATGCCATTCTTTATTAATTGTTCCTTAAAATGCAGATGATTTTTGAGATGCCTCATTGGCTCCTGGTATCATATTCCTTTTCTGATTTTTCCATTGAAGTTTTAAGTGTTGATTATTCTGGGGATATATGACAGCCTTGTGAAACTCACTGGAAGCAGAAAAATGGTTAAGAGTTGTGTTAATGGAGCTTTGAAAGCCAGCACGAAAGCCTTGTAGAAGAAAGTGTGTTGACTAATAAGAAGTGTGTGGATTGATCAGGCAGGATTTTCAGTTTTTGAGTTGGTCCCTGGCTCCTTGTGTGACCTTGAATCAATAATCTGGTGTGTTCATGTCTCAGTAGCTCCATCTTTAAAATAAGTGTAAATAGGAGTCAGAAAGGGAGTGACAGTTTAATTACTGCTAGTAAAATGCATGGTACTATTGCAGAGAAAGGTGCTGAAGAAACACAAAATACTCAGTATGTTCCATCAGTCAAATTGAGAGGTTGAAAGCAGTTCTGAAGTATCCTCCAAGGTGACTTAGGAGAGACAATGATTGAGGCCTGTAGTGACCGTAGTGATTGATCTGTAGGTGACTTCTGGTGTGTGGCACAAGCGTGTGGTTCGTGTATTCTCTAGGCCTAAGCTGAACCCATTAAGCTGTGGAAGTTTTCAGTGACTTGTCAAAATGGTTCACAAAGCAATACAAGAAAACTCAGAGTCTTGAGAATCTTCCTTAACTCTGATTTCACAGAACACTCCAGTTTTTAGCCCAAATCCCTACATGAGGTCACTGCCAAAACCCAATCATTATGAGCAAAGTATAAAACAGGGGAATTAGGGTGTGTGTTTACTGTCACGAGTAAAGTGCTGTTATGAGTAGTCCTGATTTATTAAATCGAATTATTTCGGGGAAAAAAATGTATGTAAGTAGTCTCACCACACACCAAACATCTTTCCCTCCTTGGGCTATACCTATATGTCTCTTTTTTCCCCCGATTTTCACCCTATGAATGCTCTAGTACATTAATACATTTAGTGGCTAATTAATAAATGGAAAATAAGCAAAGCAAGACAATAATTACCATGATGAAAAGGCAGTAAGAAACCCGAGTAGTGAATAACAAGCAAAGTATTCAACACTGAATTTAAGTGTTCTGCTTCAAAACTCTAAGTTATTTGAAACTTAGGTAAGACATTGGTTTTACATCTGATGCATTCCTGTGTCACTGGTGCTGTAAAGCCATCTGTGCCCTTGGCTGGTTGTCTCTGTAGTTTGGAATTTAAACAGGAGTTTTTATATTGTGTGCATGTTTGAAACCTGGAGAGAAACAGCTATGAGAATAATCTTACAGTCTTTAAAATTTACTCTTCTTTTTTAATGTTATCAGAAGGTGTATGTGTGTATATGAAATTTACAACTCACTCAAGTTTTCCTTTGACGACTTACAAACTATACACAAGATGTTTTACCACTGAGAGTAGCTTACAGGAGCCTGGGGACACATTGAGGAAAACCTGAAGTAAGGGGACAAGAATTAAATCATGTTCTGACATCATTTATGAACTGCTGGCAAGATGGACATTGATGTTTCTGAGTTTAGTACTCATTCATAACCAGTAGATGGAGCTTTTAGTAACAGAGTTTCTAGGTATTTCTCAGTTATGAAGACTTCTTGAAGCACATTTTAAATAGACAAAAGCATATTAAGTGTATACAGCTATAGAAAAGAGAATATTATTTGTATGACAGGCATCTTTATTTGTTTACACTGAGTCCATCGTGTTAGCAGAAATACTCAAAAGCGTTTATGCCTAAGTTTCTAGGTAGCAAATACACACGGAGTTCAAAAGAGCTGAGCTTTACCGTGAGCTGCTAAGCCAGAGGTTGTAACAATGGTCAGATTTTCAGAGAGCATTCAGATACTTTGAAAATTTGCCTTGTAAATAAGCAAGTAGAATTTTAAAACTACTTAGCATTCAACCACCTGTAGAAAAAACAAACACTGTGATTACATTTTATCACTTTGTTTAGGTATGGAAACAGGAACTGACTACTTTTAAAACTATGCCTATAGTTTTGTATTTTGAAGTCTTTACTGTGAAGTAGCATATGAAAAGGAAGTTTACACTAAGTTAAATTTCTTACCAGTATAATTTTGTTGGTATTGTTATGTTGGTAAACCCAAGCCATTGCTTCTGTGTAGAAGAAATAATGTTTTAGACATAGTATATGATGTGGCATGGAAGATTGAATTATTTCAGTAGTTCAGTTTCAGTACAGCATCTGATGTCCGGACATTTCTAGCAGTGATCATAGTCTACTTTGCTATGCTTTTTATGACTGTAGAACTTACTACGTTGCTTCCTGACAGTGAAACGTTCTCGTGATTACCCTGTCATCTTCTATGTAAGGAAATGCCCAAGACTGCAAGTACATACTTAAGTGGAAAGATTTTTAAGACCATCCAGACCATGGAGATGTCCTTTTTCTGCTAATTTCATTTAATATTTTCTCTAGTCTAAGTCTAACACATCCATATATTTTCTGGCTTCTGGGCAGTGGTGAGTGTTGTAGATTCTGCAAACTTTCTGTTTAAAACAAAACAAAATCCCTGTAGCAAAACCAGCTTTAAACTCAAAAACCTTGAACTGTAAGTCCTGACCTCCTTTTCTCATGGTTTGATCTATTCTCCATCTTGTTGAAGCTATGAAGGTGCTTCCCCATTGCTCTGCTTATATAATTGCTTTCTGGTTGAATGAACAGTGAGTTCTGCTGTTTATAACGCTTTATAGATATGAATTATGCGATCCAATGCATATAATTTTTTGGATTAAATTGTATGAGCTAGTTTTCTTGTATGTGGTTTGATAAAAGTGGCTACTGTGACTAGCTAAATACTGAAGGATACCACTATTTCTGCTGTGCGTCCTTTTGAAGGGGGCTAATTTATTACAGGTGAATGATAATGATGTACCTCTTGATTTTATGCTATACTTTTTTTAGGCTATAGTAGGGATCATTCAGTTCAAGTCACAGCAGAAGTTCCCAGTGGGAACCAATGCGTCTTGTTTCTGTTTCAGCCAAAGCCAGTGCCAATTTTGGCACTGACTCAGGTTAGTAGTTGGCTCCTGTGGCTTGGATCTGTGCTATAGAGATCAAAGAGGTGTTGCCTTCACAACCAACACTCACTGCTAGAAGAATTAGTAGTTCATTTTAAGGAGTAATGAACAGATCTGGGAAATGCTAGTTCCTTTTTATGAATACAAAAGTCTATGTATATTCTGGTGTAGGGAACTGAAAGAGTCAGGGGAGAATAGTATAAAATAGGTGCAATTTTGTGGAGTCTTGAAAGGGAGCAGGCAGAAGGATGGAAAGACCAGCGTATTAAAGAGCCAAACAGCAGAAAGGGAAGATAATATTTAGTCATTATGCACCAGATTTTCCAAAGAGAAAAGTATCTTCTGGATAAAGACTACTGAAAGCAAATGGGACTTGAGTATTCTGAATCGTATAATTCCACTTTGGATTTTCAAAAGATTTTAGTATGTGGGATGTTGATCAGAGCCTATCAAAAAATGGAAGGAGGTGGGGAAAAAGGAAATTATTTTCCTCTGCTGAAAGTTTTGATGAAAATGAAAAGCATTTTGCTTTCAGATTTGATTTGCTTAAATTTAGGAAACACAGGAAGGAGCAGGTTTTTTTAGGAAGAGGAATAATGATGTACAAGCAATATAAAAAGCACCAGACGTTAGAAGGAGTACATTTTTTGAAAAGCAGAGAAAGTTGATCAGATCGAGTAGACTTTTTTTTCCCCCGGGTGATAAGATAACAACATGGTGCAGTTGTTTGACCTTGGACACCTTAGCCATGAAGCAACACATAGCTGCACAAGAACGTTTTCAAACAGTGCTCTTCATTTAGAAAAATGCTGAAATAGGTAACAGCTGGAAATTTCTAGGTCTAGGGTCAATGTTTCACATACTGTGTAATATCTGTGTTTTATTTTTCTTCAGGAGTCAGTATGAATAATGTGAGAGCCAAGCTTTAAAACAGTATTAACATATTCTTTAATTTCTGTGTCATCTTACAGCATGTCTGCCAGCAGCCAATGACGAGGGATGGGCGACTCTGGGCTGTGGTATAGAACTTTCATAGGCTGCACAATTTATAGATCCACAGAGATTTATAGTACCATTGGCTCAAATCCTCTCTCCAGGGAACATTTTCCAGAGCTAGGTAATTACCCGAGTTCTGAAAGCAATGTGCCATCATCAAATACATCCTGATGTTCTCCTTCCCCTTATTCTTTTTACTGTAACTATCTCTAGTTTGAAAGCCAGTTTCTTTTTTTGTGAGCCTAGAATAGCTTCCCTGCAGTGTTTGTCTTGGGTTGTGAAAGAATTCCAAATGCCGGCAAAGAGCATTGCTAACAAGAATTTACCTGTATGAGACAGTGAACAGAACCATCCCGCAACCATATGATCATGTAATTACTGCTGTCATATATAACAAATACAGGCATGAAACATCAAGTGTTCATTTCTGACTGGAATTTCTTGATCCATGTAAGCAGCTCCAAGGGCAGCCGAATCGATGGACTTGCGGCTTGCAGACTAGTAGACCAGCTGTGTACTTGGCAGGCAGAAAAAGCCAATTATTGTCAAGTTGTTTTGGTGGACTTTTTTCATTCTTTGCAGAATGTTCACATTGTTACTCGAGCGTTGTGAAGTGTGGTCTTGAAGTGTATCAGGTTAGTCTTTGTACATGCCTTTATACTCAAGGACATTCTCAGGACTCTGATGTGTCCCATTTTGCTACTTAGAAAAAGGACCACATGCAGTAGGGCAGAACAGTGCTTGGCACAGTTTGAATTCAAAGGCGTGTACTCTGTAAGCTAACAAAGCAGGTCCAATTATTAAGAGCATCTATTAGCAAACTGGCAAAGAAGGTATATAATGCATACTTTGTGTCACTATGTCTTTTGCTGTGTATGCGTAACGGTCTTTATGTTGTCCCTGGAGTGTCCAAGAAGGAGTATGGGGGTGCTTTTTCATAGTCTTTTCCATCCTTTTATGCTTCTGAAGTGAGCATTTAGACAGATAAGAAGGATCATGAGATCGTTTTATTGAAGTCCCCCCAATAGAGAGCTACCATGTATGTTCATGGAGGAATTTCACCAAGTGAAAATTCTCAAAATCAAATTTAGAGTATAAATTTCAATTTCCAAAAGGGCTTACATGCAAAGGACTCAGATTCACCAGTTTTTATGCTAGTAACCTGCAAATGAAATGAATGGGAAATCAGGAGTCTCTATTGAATCTGGCTCAGATGAGCCACAGACTCACCAGGAGTTCCCTGGATACATACCCATTAGAAGAAGAGAATGTCATCCTGTGTATGTGCAAGAATTCCCCACATGGGGAAATCTCTGTCATCCATTTATAGTCTTTCTGAGCCATCCAGTCACCTTGGATGTATTAGTCTGGCCCTTTGGTCTTTGCTTCTGTCTTTATTTCCACTGCAGCCATTAGGCAAGCTAATAGAAATAAAACTTGTCCTTTTTGCCCTCTGTTTAGCATCGTGCCTCGAGCACAAGAGTCACTGAGCATAACGTTCATCCAGTAAATACAAGTGAAAAGGATACTATTCATTTGCAGTTCTATTAGTGGAAGCTACGGTTAACAATTCAAATCTAGGGAGAAAGATAATTGCAGGAGCTGATTGCCAGCCATCCTCCTATGTTGACTCACAGGGCAAAACGAGTGAGAGTGAGAAAGAGAAGCTAAAATTATAGTACAGCTCTCTGAGGAATATTAATGTAATAGTTTTAACATGATCCTGCTCACATTTTATCAAGTAATGTTAATAAAAAGGATGGCTGTGGTAATTTTTGCAATATTACATTTTCCCTGGAATAACTGTGACTTGACACTCACTTTGCAAACTAATGAAACTTCTACATTTCTGAATGTTTTTATAATTTTTGTTATTTAGGTGAAGATTATACCTTTGGGCTGAGAAAGTGCATTCTGTAATTTTAATCTTGTTTGCTAAAATATTTATGTGCAATACTCTAAAGATACCATACAGTGAAGGATCTTTCTTTGTGGGAACATGCTGTTATGAAATCTTTGGGATTGCTTTGAGAAACTCATTAGCTATGCAAAGTAGGTTCACTTCGGGTTAACGCAAATATAAAATTTTCATTTTAGCCCCAAGAATCTGGGCCCCAGTGTGCCTGGCATTGCCCTTGCTTTGTAACAAACATATAGCCACTTCCCTAGAGAACTAACCGTCTGCTCACTAGATAGATTGCTGCAAGCAGATGAAACACATGAGGAGGTAACAACAGAACCAGCGGAGCATGGCTAAAAACCAGAATTAACAGTTCACTGCCTACATGGCCAATTGTTGAATGGTTTGTAGACACTGAACTGAAGATAAGTCTTAGCTTACTGTTAGACACAATCTGCATGCCCTGTGCTGTGTTAATATTCAGCCTGTGCTATGACAGGAACGGAGCTGAGATGCAGATACTATGAGCTTCAGCAGAAAAGTGACTGATTTAGGGACCTGAGCCACTTTCTCGGTTGCCTTCGAGGTAGGTCACGTAGTAACTCTTTGAGAGCCTACAAGCATCCTAAAGAAGTAAGAACCATCTGTAAGTCTGATCTGAGAACAAGCAACTGAGTAACAAAGGACAATGTTCCAGCTATGCCCAACTTGATTGATTACTTGTAGTTTGGCGCTGTTCAGCCTGCACTCTGTAGCCTCTCTGGTTCCTCTTTTGTGGTATCTTATGTTCTGTGTGTTTTATTTCTTCAGCTGGAGGGCCTGCCTGTAGGTATAATATTGTTGGCCAGGCATCTGGCACTTGAGCTACAGAAGTGCCGCCATCCAGCATGCAACTAATAATAAGCTACTGTTCTCTCAGCTGACTTACCTACAAACCATACACACTGTGTGTCTAAGACAGACATTAACCCTTTCCTATAGTGGGACTAAATGGGCTTTTTTATGCTGTCCTTATTAAGTCAGACTATACTTTTCTCCATTCCCAATGCATTTCTAGGTAAGCTCATTTTCACTCTCCTGCTTTGCCCCTTACCTTAAACCCAGCTTCTTATTTGCTACTATTTGCTAATGCTTCCCCCCTACACAGCCAATGTGTTTTGTACACAAAACACACAAAACAGAACTAAAAATTTCTATTAGGTTTACTTTTCCCTCCTATGCTAGGCAGCTTAATGAGGCCAGTCCAGGATAAAAAATATTAGCATCTGCTGTATGGAGCAGCACAGAAAGCTAATGCAATGCATTCAGGTAGGTCTTATGTATTCTGTCAAAAGAATGTACCTCCTGGGTGTTCATTCCTGCAAATGAGATATAAAGCAGTTTCACATTTCCCTGGGGTATCAGCGCTGTTCACTCCATCAGACTGCAGTGGACAGAGATCTTTTAAAAGTTTTAAAACTAATCATCTGGTCGGTTGTGATAGCCTCACCCTGCTTGGCAAGGTATTGTCAGCTTTCCATCACTCTGTCAACAGTGCTGGTTTGCAGCGGTTAGAAGCGTAGGTATTTTTTGCAGCTATTAACAATCTAGTGCTTCCAGTCTTGGTTTCTACCTGCCACCTTCTAAGCATGTGTAGTAGATTCCGTTTTGTAACATGTACAGTACCCAGAAGAAAAAGGTCAAGAAAGGATTTCTTTTCTTTTCCAACATATATCTTCAACAGAAGTATATAGAGATAGCAAGCTAGCTAGGTTGAATTGTTTTCATTCTTCAGTGTAGCTGCAATGGTACCTGCTGAAAAGCTGATGTGGTAGTACGTTCTATGTTGGAAATTATACACAGCTCATTAGAACCCCCTAAAGAGATCCAGATTCTTTTCACAGGATACTGTATGCCTTCCAACTCTCATTGAAGTAAATAGAAATTATATCATGTAGGATCTATGTTACTGGGATTTACTGTGTCTGTTGCTGACCCTTGTGCAAGATGCTGTATGACACAGAACAAGTCCAAGTGGAGAAAAATCAGATGATGACTGAAGAAAGGATCATAAGAAAGGCATGAAAAGTACAGTATTTTGAAGATAGTAAGTTTTTTGAGTATACCTTTCTGCTTGGCCACATGATCTGGAATTTTTTTTTTCTTTTTTTTTTTTTTAATATAAAGGCTAGCTTCTCATAAAGGCTAAATTCTCATAAAAGCTAAATTCTCATTTACTAGCATGACCCTCAGTTTAGACCTGTGTTTTCCCATTCTCATTTCTGCTCTTATCTCACTGACTTTGAAAACTGACTGATACTTTTAAACAGCTGATATTTTACTGTGTAGGAGCAGGTGGATGCCCTTTGACACCTTTAAGGTGTGAAAGATATTCTGTATCCACTTTTTACTTTCTCTAAGACATTCTTTTCTCTTCTCATGAACTGAGCTGAGTCTCAGCTTTAAAAGTCTGCACGTCATACGCTAAAAACTGTACAGAAGACAAGTGACAATACTGTCCCTAGGAATCTGCAACTCGCAGTAAGACTTTTTTTAAGAAACGAGAGAGATTCTCATTTAAAACAAAGGAAGAAGGTGCCTCAATATGGCGTGTATTTCAGATGTTGCTTTCCACATTAGCAGACTTTGAAGGGAACGTACTGATTCCAATCAGGACAGCAAAACATCTTTTAAAGACAAGTTTGTTCGGCTGTTATAGGAAGGGATATTTTTAGTTCGTAAGGAAATTATTGTTTTCTCAGCGTGTGCACGTTGCAGGCGCAGGGAAAGGAGGGTAGGAAGCCTTGTTATTTTGATTTACAGTGAAAGTAATCTTCCTGGTTGGGATCCAGTAATATAATCCAAGGTATGGTTCAGACAGAATTGTTGCAGAGAATGCAGTTCTTGGCTGTGTGGGAAAGACAGGCGCGTTCTAAACATACACATATTATGTATACATGTATGTCTATATAAGAAGCATTTGTATCTCGATCATATAAAGTTTCCTTGGACTGTACTTTTAAAACATCTGCTACCAAATGTATTGCAGTCAAGATACTATGAGAATTACTGAGGGAAACCATTATTATAATAGCTAGCAGTAGTTTTTACCACAATATAGAAATATCCTTAGCGATTTACACCTATATTTCATCAAGGGTAGCATAATTGAGCTTTTTTCAGTATGAAGCCTGTATTCAGAGGTTGGGGCAGCTAAACTGAATTTGGAATTGTTCGTTAGAATGCACAAAGGAAAGGGAGAGGAAATGATTAACACTGTGCACTCAATTAATACATTCTAAGGCCGGAAGAGACCGTTAGAACACCTAGCCCCACTTCCTGAATATGCAGGCTGTACATTTCACCCGGGGTTATTGAACGCAATAGCTTATGTTCGATTAATGCATACTGCCCAGGCAGTCATTCAGTCTTGATTTGAACCTTCCAAAAGACAGAGATGCCTCCACTTCCCTTGGCAGTTTGTTCCAATGGTTAACCACCCACACTGTATAAATAACTGAATAAATGCTGACTTTTAGTTTGTATGAGTCTGGCATTTCAGGTCTAGCTACTGTTTCTTTTGATATCTTTCTACACTTGATTTTAAAAATCTATTTGATGTTTTCTATTTGCTTTCTCAAAAGGTATGTATACATGATAAGCTAGTCACTCTTCTTTTTTAATGGAATAAATAGATTGAGGTCTTAAGGTCTCTTGCTGAAGGACGTTTTCTCAAGCCTAGCAGTCATTTTTTCCTGTCTTGCTGTACTTTTCCAATTTTCCAAAATCCTCTGCAAATTGCAGTACCAAACTGGACATCACTGCCACGTAATTCTCCTCCATTTGGTACATGCTTTTCCTACATATTCCAGGATACTACCGATCCCTCATGTGTGGGCCAAGCATTCAAGCGCAGGGTAGAAGGCAATGAATAAGTAGGAGAGGATGTGTAACTTCATGTTTTACAGGGGAGTCTGCTCTCCAGTCAGTGAGAGCTGAGTTTAACGAGCTTAATTTGCTGAAACGTGTAAGCCAAGTTATGAAGGACCTGCGACTGGATTTGTGCGTATCTACTTTTGGCCTATGTTGTGTGGGTCTCCAAACAGGTGTAAGGAGAGAGGGGGAACTTGGGATGTACATTTCACATATACCTTTCTCCTCACATAAGCCCATTTGCTGTTCCAGCTCGTGCCATTTCACATCCTGTCTGCTTTTTCAGAAAGTTAGCATGTGGATTACTGATAAAATAGCATAATACTAACCTTTCTTGTTCAGTGCTTTGACTGGCATTTGCAAAGGAAGGTCCCTCTGCAGGACCTTACAGTGTCTCAGGGATCTGTATTACTTATGGAGCCAATTTGTCTGTAATAAGAGTTTTGCCTTTCAGTTCAGTAAGGACCCCAAATGAGCGCAAAGATCTGGATATTTGCAGCAAGTGAGTCAAGAAAGACATTGATTTCAAATACGCTCTCAACATCCAAGAATGTTTATTTTTGTAAGGGGATGAGTCAATACGATCATCTGATATGCAGTAGCATTAAGAAGGGAAAAAGAAAAGAAAAAAGGAGTAGGCCAAATGTCTGAATGGATAATGGACTTTCTGCTTGAGTGATAATGATTTTAAACCAGCCCTGACCCAAGTGGCTAGAATTTATTCTCAGCAGCAGCCAGCAAGAGGACTGGTTTTTAAGGAAGCTAAACAATATTAATTCCAAACTCTAGCAGTTTTCTGTCAGCACCATGTGAGTCCAGTTTTGGGCTCTAATCTAAATGTTTCCCATGAGGCCTGCAGACCTGACAAATCCTCTTAACCTTCCCTTTCCTTCTCTCTTTCATTCTTTCCCCGCTCTGTGGTGAAATTCAGTTGTCCAACTGAAGCTTTATAGACTTAATTTGTTTGGAATGGAGAATTACACTGTGGTAAAGAGTGATGGTCACTAAGGAAGTTACTTAGCATGCACAAATAGTCCCCAAAGGTTTTACTTAGAGTAAGGTATATGCTTAAATACCTTGCTGAATGAGGCAGATAGGTCAAGGAGATGCTGGGAACAGGCACCTTTTTTGATTCTTTGTATTCATTCAGGCCAAAAGACAAGTTGTGCAGGGCAAGTGGCTACATTGCAACAGCAAAACCCTGAGGGTCCTGTCAGGGTTCAGAAAGTTTATCTGTGTTGTTTTTTGTATTAAAAAAGGGCATTACTTTTACCTTTGATTGCTCTAATATACAGGTTTTTGGCCAGAGAAATGAAAATGAAGGTTAGATAGAGTCAGTGGAGATGGACAGAGGTGATCTGCTTTCATTAGGGACAAACATCAAAGAAGATAGTTAGGAAAGGCTCTACTTGGTGCATTTTGATGTCAGAGTACAGGCTTAGTTTCTCAGTGTTCAGTATTTGCCAACCTTCTCTATCAGCTATTGACAATGAAGCAAAAGACTTGTTCCTGCCTGATCCCTGATGATTTCTTCTCTCTTCATCTTGTCATGGAAACAGTGAAATCAGGGACATTCAGCAACATGTAGGAATGTTACAATATTTTTATTTTTGTAAGGCGAGATGCTTTTAAAACATAATGTCCCTATGGCATAAAAATGTCATTTTTATCTAGTGCTTTGCAGAAACCAAGATAGACCAAAATTTTCACAGGTGATCTCAGAGTTTTGGAACATGTTTTTCAGCTCAAACTGCTTTTGACTTGACATCCAGGTGGAATGAGTCCTTGGAGCTCTTAGTGATGAGTTGGCACTTCGGGTGCTTGGCATTTAAGATACTGAATTTTCACCAAAGTTGCACGCCCCAGAATTTCAGAGAAGTGATAACTTTGCAGAGAATTTCAATAATTATGGTAATTTGGTTCAAGGAATGTGGAATTCTGCCTGGAACTCAAAAAGCAGGTGTCCAGCAGTTCAGCATCTCCTTGTTTTGATGTGCTTCCAACTCTGAGGACTTCGTAGCCAGGAAAAGAAACCTAAGGAAGAATAGCACCTACCTCTGTTTATAAAGACAGAGAATAAAAGGGAAAAAGGGGCTTATGGGAGAGAAGTTTGCAGAAGAAACTTTGAAAATAACCAATTCAGCTGCAAGAAAAAATAAAAGAGTATGGGGAAGGGGTTGGAACCCCTACAAAGCAAGCTGCTTTATGCATTCAGAGGCAAGAAAGAGTCTTCATGCTCAAGAGCTTAGGCTAAAAAGAGCTTAATCAAAGTCAATGGACAATTATAATGTTGGAACAAATTATGATAAAATACTGAATCTTGAAATTGGTCCAGGGGAAGACAGAGGAGCCTAATGTTTTCCATAATTGATTTCAAGGCTCAGATGGGGAATACTGTGTATTATAGAAACATCAATTGTTCCGTTTTCTTAATAATTTAGACTGGCTGTTTCTTTGATAATGATGTTCTCGGCAGCTGTGAAGATAACATTCTGGGTAAACACAGGGTAAAGGCGAATGTAAGTACTTGACATCAGAAAGAGTTAATAAAGGTTGCACTTTTTTGCAGCAGTGTTAGGAGTAAATAAAAGAAAATACAAGCATTTGGAGTCCATTATTTGGTAATTTGTATGCGGACGGTTTCTCAATTACTTTATGACTGCCTGGGACTACAGGAGACACACTTAGGGATTTCATGTTCACATTGGATATTGCCAATAATACCTAACCTTTTTTGATAGATCTCAAGGTATTTTACAAAGGAGACCAGTATTGTTATTCTCATTTTACAAAAGGGGAAATTGAGGCACAGAGGCATATACTGATTTGTTGACTGCTTTTAGCCATGTATTGCCTATGAACAGAGAATGTCACTCCCTTAGTCAACTGACTATATGCTAATAATTTGTGGAGGTTGCTTTAATTTGTCTCTTAAAAGTAGCACAAGAATGACTGTTTTCTCCTGTAAAGTGATAAATTCAGATGACAACATCCTAGGAACGTGTAAGCAGGTGACACCAAGGACACTGTTAATTGAAACATATTGGTGCCAGAAGTTGAATATTTCAAATACTTAGTAACAAAAGTAGACATATTTTAGAGCTGTATTTATTAAAGACACAGGCTTAAGACCTAGATCTTTATCCCCATCTTTGCTCTAATTCAGGAACAGCTGCATCCATGTCACGAAGGTATCCCACAGTCAAAACAATGTAGTGGTAATAGATATCCCCAAAGTTCAGAATGATTATGAAATGAGGTGTCTCATTTCTGGAAGAGCTAGAACCTGTAGGGCCAATTGTGAAATCACAGATTTTCACAAAAAAATCAGAATTTGAAGTTTGGGGTGTGTCTGTTTGGGCTTTTTTTTATTTGTTTTGTTTTTAAATCAAAACAGCTCTGAGAAACAAAGGGAGAAAAATCTTCAGTTTTAGTAGACAGCATTGCAGAATATGAAACCTATCCATATTGAATAAATACATGGACAGCAGTCTAATTGACTCAGATTTTCCAATAAATTATTTCAGAAGTTAACAAAAAAATCCTTTGTATATTACACTATGCAACCAAGCTCAATATTGGGTTGCTTGTTGCCATAGCTGCAACTAAGGAAAATGCATTTTTCTCAAAGATTTATAAACAGAGATTGCAATGTTTTAGCTCTGTGTAGCAACACACAATATCCAGTGTCCCCAAGTTGCGTATAAATTCAAACACTAGGGAGTCATTCAGATCACATTTGAGCCTCGGTATACATGTAGCACAAGAATAGCATCTCACTGGTTGTCCATTAATGTATCTTGTACTGTCCACTCAGAAGATACATTTCACCAAGGTAGATTCTGGGAACAGAAGAAACAGTTTCATCATTTGAAACCTTAGGGATTATAGTATTTTGCTGGGGTGTAGCCAGGACACACAAAGCTGGCTGACTGGCTGACCTTTTTTTTTTTTTTTTTTTTTTTTTGTCCACCGGCTCAGCAGCTCTGAACGTCTTGTGCTCCCCTCAGTTTTACAAAACCCAGATATGCTAGTGAAGACGGTTGTTAGGAGGCTTGATTCAGTAATGCCACTAACATGCTTTGAGGTCCAGGGTGACACAGTTTCAGAAGACAAAGCACGTTATTTCAATTGTTTATATAAATACAGTATTTTCTAGTACTTCTCTGAAGTGTATGCGAACAGATGTTTTCACTTGTTTCGTTGTACAATAATATAAGCAGCACTAGAAACTCACCAGCGTCAGCCCCATGTTCTCAAGAGGCTGAATCCTTGATCATCTCTGCCCGTCAGGAGTTAAGAGTAGCTCCAGTGTCTGTGGTGGGTAGGGGCTGTAGCTGTAGGACCCATGCTGAGCCACGGCCGTTCTGACATTTCCACTGAGAAGTGCACCCAGTCATACCAACTTTTTTTGAAAATCTGGCCATTCAGGCTGAAATTTCCAGAAACTCTTTGCTGTTGTATTAGCTTCATTCCTATGAAAGTAAATGGGTAGAAAACTGTTTAGTTAATGGAAGTGGACATAAATGTTTGAAATCTTTTGAAAAGCTTTCCAAAGTCTTTTGTTCTGAAGTTATCTCAGGAAAAGCGAGACAGGTATTTTAAAGGCAGCCTGAAGGAGCTAACCTCAGTAAGAGTGCATACAAGTTGGGGGTGCATTGTTCTCACTTTTGCAAATGCAAATTTCTTTCCTTTTCTCATATGCCATTTTTAATACTGTTAGCCCTTTGTTTCAATACAAAATTCTCTTAGAGAGATGTTTCTTTTAAACAAGAATTCAGTTTAGTCGAATCGCAGTTTATTGCTTGTGTCTTGTTTTATGAGTCTGAAACCCTACCATAAGATAGGAATAATGCAGAGGTTGGAGTATGAAGGACAAACCGGAGGCACTGAACAGAAGGAACACTGTTTGCTGTAATATACATCAGACCCCACTGATGTGACTTAAGTGTTTTCTCCATTTCTTTCCCCCCTTTTTAAAGAGTTAATGAGCCATAAGGAAAAGGCTGATAATGAGATGTTTATTGTCAGGATCATGGGTTGAGGATATAGTCTGCTGATATGTTGTTAGAGAGAGACACGTTCTGGAGTATCATAAAATGTTGAAAAACACCTTTTGTATGGTCAGGGATGGATTTATTAACAGGCTGTACACTTAGACCTTGTATGTATCTTCTTAACAACAGTTTGATTTATGTAGGCTTAGACTTGGTACATTTTCAGTCTTGCCTTTTGCTTTATTTTTGGGAAAGCTCAGAAAAAAATGGTATGTATTTTTCCCAGGAGCAGTGGATTTTTGATTTAACTCTTCACCAGCTTCTGATTTTACTTGTTGAGGATTAGTTTCTGTTTATAATAAATACATCATCAGATTAAGTGGATGAAACAGTTACTTCTGGCGTTAAGCTCCAGGAATCGGGGAGGAGGGGAATAACCTCAATCAAGCACAGAAATGACAAATTAAGAACCAGTATGAGCAAACATAACTCTTAATGTATGCATGGCAGGTCTTATTTAAATTCTGATGGGAATCTGATGTTAGAATCCAATATCATGTTATTTATGTAAAGAAACAGAGCTTTCTTTCATATGTCTACAGTTGCACAAGAAGGTTAGAATTGTGTTTCTCAAGCCCCAGATCATTCTTTAAATTTATCTGTGCCCAACTCATGTTGTTACTGTTTGCAGTAGGACCATTCATGTAAGCTCCAGCTCTTTCCAGCGGTCCACTTCTTAGATGTCTGCATTCCACATCCTTGACATAAGTTTTATACCACCATTATCAGTCAATCCCTGAATTGACAGAATAATGAATGGACAAAATCTGTGAAAGTTACAGAATAAAGAAATTTTCTTCTTATGTAAATGTGAAATATTGCAAGATTTAAATAATAGAACATTTCAGGCTGGGATGACTCCATGACAGATGTCCATATGAGGCTTTTGGGCAGCTATTACTTTTTTCCAGAAAATGATGGGGTTTTAAGCCATATCCTCAGAGTTTGATAAAAATTCTCCAAAAGCGTATTTGAACAAAATAATAGTGTGCCTTCCAATATATTAATGTAATGCCAGACCTTGTCGAATCTCTTTCTTTGCCTGTTAAGTGAAAGCTGTTTGTATTATATGGTGGATACTATAATGGCTATAGAGCGGAAGGGTAAAGCCGCAATCTTTAATATCAATTCTAGTGTCTCGATGTTACCTATAAACCTGCATTAAATATAGAAATTACACAGAAAGGAGCTACTTTCATTAGTCTATCATATTTTCAAGAACTAAGTGTTGTTGATTCATAAGCATAATTGTATTGTTCTTTTAGTCTTTTGTATGTAAAGGAGAGAACAGAGAGCAGATTTGCTCTTAGGAAATGCCCGAAATAACCTCCATGCTAGCTTTGTGCTTCAAGGGCTGCTTAGGGGTTGCTCTAAATTTGTCTGCCTGTCCCCTGAAGACAAACTAGCACCTCCAGATACTCATGGAGCACACCGTGTGCTGGCTGCGTACTATCTCACCCACAGGATAAATATTTCTTTCCTACAGCATAAATTTCAGTTTTCTTTTATTTCAGAAGGAGCGAAGCATGGCCGGATTCATATTGGTAGCAGATTGTCTTCTTTTCCAAGTCAGCATAGACAAGGTCACTCAGCACCAACAAACCAAAGGCCAACAAGTGCAAATCTCGCATATGCTTTTCATGATGCCATTTTCACCATCAGTCTGCAAATTATCTAAAGCTCTGTTTACATTCTTGTACTACCAGTCAGTAGAGGTAGGGTGACGCAAAGCAAGACAACTGACAGAAATAGTTTTGCAAGTTCTTACCTGCTATCCTCTGTGGTTGTATCAGCAAAGGGAGTACAGATGACTCATAGGGACTGCTAAGTAATCCTTAGTAGAAAAGAGAAGAGGGAAAAGAGAAAAGAAAAGGTGTTCCTTTTTTTAAAGGACCTACCTGATTTAGGAGGGGGAGTAGCACACCAGGACTGCATACTCTGACTCCCTGACACAGACACATTCACAGAGCCTTCTGTATTCGCCTTAGAATGAGAAGCTTTTCTTCTTCAAATTCCACGTGAAATGGACATTGTACTGGTCTGCTGAAACAGCACATACAGCTTGATCTGACCTTGGCTTCCCTTGAGATAAGAGCTGTTAAGAGAGGTGGTAAATGCTGTTTGTTAGGTTCCCCTTAGATGATGGGGACAATCACTGATTGTTTTACTTGATCATCATCTCTGTGTATGTATATCAGAGGGACAGTGATGCCCAGTAGCTCAGCATCAATTCCTGGCTTTGCCACCTATAACTGCAGTGTGTCCCTGGGTCAGTTCTTCCTCCACATTTCACACTGAATTTGATGTAAAGCTTTTGATTTCTGTGTGTGAGCGTGCAGTGATAGAGGTGACAGCCACAGCTGGACAGACCTCTTGCTAACCAGATATGGTTGCAATATATTTAACTCGCTGTGGTGGCATTCTGTAAAAAAATTAACAAGAAAGACGCAAGGTCTTTGGGAAGTGATCAAATGTTTTCCATCAGTATTTGTATTCTGGTGACAATCACAGAATTGCAGCGAAGTTATACAAATGGTTTGCAGTGCAAATGGCCATTATGGCTCTGAATAAATACATGCACTAGTCTATGTGCATTTGGGAGGAGAAGCCAAAATCTCTGCCTAGGTACAGACTGTAGCTACAGAAATCAGCTTGCCCATAGTCTCACTCAGGGAAGAAAGAGGAAACTGTTCCTTCTCTTCATATATGACAAGGATAAGGTGTCTTTTAGGTAGCGCAAACAAAAAGTTAGAAGAAAGGTTGTGGAATGAAACCCCAAATGGTACAAGCTTCTTGAATTCAGTAGTTGGATTAAAAGCTACCTGGGAGTCTAAAGAATATTTAAAAGAATAGTTAGAAATAAACTAACAAAAAACGCGTTGCTTGACCCATTCTTGCTGCTGAATGGGTAGAGCTCAGCAGGTATAATAAGATAAGGAGCTTTATTGCAGTGAATAAATCCTAGTTTGCTCCATGGATTTTCTGATGGATTGTACAGCACTTGTTTTTAACTTTTGACAGCCCAGTCCCCAAAGAAACCCAAAAGGAAAAACCAAGAAGACCCAACCCCCAAACCATTTTGATATTGCTGAGATGAAAACATTCTATGTTGAAAATGTCAAAATTGAATGTTTTTATCTTTTAAAAAAGTTGTGTCCGTTTTTGCTGGTGAAGCTTTTGAGTTCAGCATGGCTTCAAAGCAGCTTCAGGGCTTTAAAACTCCCCCCCCCCCCCCTTAGTTATTTAATGATTCATTTCCTGTAGAAATCTGTAGTAACTTCACAATATCTGAGGCTATATCTGCACTTAGGAGTAGGACTCATTCCTTGCGTTTGTCTGTAAGCCTTTCGTACTTTTTAATTTTTTTAAGTAATTTTTGTATAATTATGGTAACAGAATCCTATTTGGTGACACAAGCAGTAATGTATGTACTATTCATTTCTTCTGAAGACTTCGGATTGCTCTAGGTGAGTACAGAAGATAAGGATTTACTCAGTATGTTTGGAATATTGCAGGCAAAAAGGTAGCATTGATACATCTTAACTAAAACTGAACTGTTGTGATCTAATAGTTAACGTGATAGTAATTGAAAATTGTGCATCATGGCAAAAGTAGTAACCATAATGAAAA
This sequence comes from Harpia harpyja, assembly GCF_026419915.1. NCBI lineage: Eukaryota > Metazoa > Chordata > Aves > Accipitriformes > Accipitridae > Harpia > Harpia harpyja. The sequence continues at coordinate 43,221,045 of NC_068952.1, forward strand.
AACTTGTAAAATTATATCGGATTCTGTAAACATAATACCATCTTATAGAAGTTACTCTGCCATTTTGTAGTGAAGAACTTCTTCCATAGATCGCTTTGTCAACTGCATTCTGAATAAGGGATTAATGATATAACATGCTTAATAGACATCTATGATTAAGATTTTCAAGACAGTCCTAAGGAATAATCCCTATCTCCTATTTAACTTTAGTGGGACTTGGCCAAAAAAATCCCTTAAGTTCTCTGAAAAGCTTGTCTGAAAGAATATTCTGTATAACACTGTATATTCCAGGGCATGTTCACAAGAGAGAAGATGGCTTAAAATGCATGCAGCCCATTCTCCAGACTAGCTGTGATGATGCTCCTGTCATGCACATGTGCAGATGCGTGCCACTGTAAATCTTAAACCTTCACTTTAAATTGAGATCTGTATGTGTGTGTATTTATACGTACAGAAACTGAACCCTAGCAAGAGTACATATTGTTACCTATAGGACCTGCATTTAATTCCATGTATAAGACAAGCCCCGATACATATTTTTATTTTTCCTGACTCTGCATTCTGTATCTTACTAATTATTCTCTTTTAGGTGGGATGAATTTCATCTCCGCTACTTCCCATGATAGCTATTATTTTACCTTTTATCCTTAACTGCTTGAGTTTAGTGGGACATCCCCATTTTTTCCCTTCTTTTTGCATTAAGCTGCTAAAAGGTTTCACTTTAGCTTGTCTGAAATTAATGTTCCATTGAAAATAAGTTGTCCTGTTCTCGGGTTGATTAAGGTGATAGATCCTGTAGTGTAATTGCCACTGCTGTTCAGCTGTTCTGAGCAGGAATAACCAACACTTACCACCTGCAGGCATGAAGTTTGCAAATTACTAGACTGGGCGGCTGCTTCTGGCAGTGCCACGTAGGCCTTGACTGCTAGAGGTCAGGCGCAATACTTTTCTCTCCAGAGATGGAGGAGCTTTAACGTTAACCCAGGGGCCGGCGTCAAGCCCGAGCTTTTGGTTGGGGTTTTTTTGGGAGTGTGTGTGGAGTAACGGACGCGAGAGTGTCCCAGTTCCTCAGAGGGGAAGAATTTCTCTCCCGTTTACCTCACAGGTCACCCCCTCCCTCCCTCCCTCCGACGCATCGCCGTACCCGTGACCCGAGGTAGGAAGCTTGCTCTCTGGAAGTCTGTCAGCGGGCTGCTGCCCTTACCTCTTCGTGGGGGTGCGGGGACCCCGGGGACCCTCCAGCCCGGGCCTTTGCTCTCACAGGGGCTGCTGGGGACGGGTCCCGCCGGGCCGGCGTCACCCCGCAGCTCTGGTCAGCGCCGCTCCTTCCCGCCAACGGCTGGGAAGCGCGCCCAGCGGCCGGGGCGGCTGTTGGAAGGCCGCGTTAAAAACCTCTCCAAAACCTTCGAGTCCCGGCCCCGGCTGTCGCGATAGCTCCCGAAGGGACCCCGGGGCGAGGGGACGGGTCGCCCTGCTGCTGCGTTCGTGTGGAGAGAGAAAAAGCTGTAAGTCCCGTGACGAAAGGGGAGGGCGAACGGGTGTGAACGGGTCAAGAACGCGCCTGAGGTTTGTGTGTGCTGGGAAAACGTTGCGGTGTCCGCGGGGGAGCTTATGGAAGGCCCTTCCTCCAGGAGGGGTCGAGGGATGTGCGTTTGTAGCGGAGGAGCGGCGGGCCGCGGCCGTGCCTCGGCCCAGGCAGCGGACTCTGACTGGGAAGTCTCTTGTTCCCTCACACCTCTTTGCTGCCACCTCCTATCTCCAGAGGGGAGTACGTTTCGTTGTTACAGAAGCAAATTCTTCCCTGAATTTTCCGGGAGCTGAGGGATCCTTGGATAGAAGGTATTGCTTCTTTAGCAGCTCATTGCCTTCTCTTTTTCTGTGTGCTCCCTCTTAAGAGGAGTAGTAGTTTAAAGGGTAGTCACAGCGATATCCAAAATGGTTTAATTTGAAACGTCAATGTATTTTAATGATACGCTAAGGAATAGTCGTATAAAATTACGTGGTTTAGATAATGCAGATAATAACTTTTCTGTCAAAACCTATTGACACACCTTAATTTTGACTTATTAGCATCATGTCGAAACTCCTGATTGACTTTTTAAATTCCAGGCTTTGAACCTCCTTGAAAACAAGCTGTAAGTCAGAACAAGTCATTCAGCATCAAACTTGAGGCTTTGAGCTCATTTGGAAATGTTTGCGTGCAGTCACCAGTGGTGTTATTAGCGTACAGACAGACAAAAAGATGGCTGTCCCCCATCCGTGTTTGACTATTGTCTTGTTGTTACAAGAGCTGAAAGAAAAAAAAAAAAATCATGGGCAGTATTATCTTTCTTTTCTGTTTGTATTTGCGTACTGCTTGCAAATGGATTGTGGTTTCTAGGCAAATAGGCATTGTGCAAAGCTGTCTACCACCTAGCTTTGTTGAATAATTCTCAGTCTTTGCCTCTTTCAGAAGCATTTGAAGTCCGAGCCATACTAAGTGGAGCGTAGAGGCCATTTAGTGTTGATACTCACAACTGCTTGAGTGAAGGTTGATTTTGGAATCAAATTATGATACCTCCTAAGTGCAGCTGTGAACTCAACAGTTCTTTGCCTCTGAATAGCTCCCTTAAAATACTTGATACAATTTTAAACTACTTGTTTTTTATCCTAGTGCAAACGGGTCCACAAAGAAGGATTGCCAAGTGCAGAAAGGCAGTCTCAGCACCTGGGTTCCTCTGAAAGTCATCAGGAGATGAGGCAAAATTTAATGCTTTGTCTTCCCTAAGCGTTCACTACAGAATAACAAATAGAGGCTACCTAAATTCAGCTCTCGGGGCTATAGGAATTGTGCAGTCTTAATGATAACCTAAAGTGCAAAAAAAGTCCTTTCACATTTTTAACTTTTTGCCCAGTTTAACTTTCTCCCAGTTACCCAGACACAAGGATTGAATGGGAAAAGGTCTGCTGAGACCTGTCTGCTAGTGCTTGCTATCGGTAAGAATATAATCTTTTAACAGTGGCTTAAAAATAGGTCTTTTTTTGTCTTTCTCCTCTGCCTGTTCTGTTAACTTGCAGAAAGATGCCTATGGGTGCTACACACTTGTTCTTGTAGAATTGCAAGGGTTCCTGTGTAGCAAGTCTCTGACGTGTGACTGGATTTTGACAGAGCACAACAGTCACAGCTCTGGATTGGAAAGTCACATTGCCGCAAGAAGATAGCGTATGCTTACCATGTTCTTATGCTTCTTGATAGCATGTAGTTCTTCTAACAGAGACAGGATATTGACTGAATCGGCTTTTGGCTTGATTGAGTAGGTCTGTTCTTATCCTTGTTCTGTTGCTCAGGCAGGAAGTTTTCATTCTGGCTGTATAGCAAAGCAGGGAGAAAAGCTGCATTTATGACTCTGCGTTCCCTTCCTTACAGAGTAGTAATGCTTAAGCAGGTCAAATATAGTATGCTACCATCTTCAATCTAACCTTGCGCAAGTGAGTAGATGATTTGCATCTTTTGATCACTTGTGTGGTGGAGACTTGAGGAAAACTAAGACCTGGTGCTACTTACTGAATTGTAGTCTGAGATTTTCCCACTCGTGCGTGTCTAGATTAAATTAGCACCACAGACATGTAGCAAAGATATTCAGTGTATAATGTTGGTAATGTGAAAGCTGCATGAGATTAAAATGAAGCTCTTGATTTTTTTTTTTTAAGAAAACAATTACATTATTGTTCCTAGGTTTTCATTTGTAACATATGAAATAGAACAAAATATTCAAGAGTTCAGAAAGTGACCTTACAGAAGAAACTGAACATATCTATATTCTGGCAGCATTTGCTAATGATGGTCAAATGGCTCTCTCTCTGACAAAGGTTTCCATTCAGAATGACCCTTTATATCACTATTTTGTATTCTCTGTGTCTTGTTTAACTTTCAGAAAAGTGCCAAATTTGTTCGGTAACAATGCCCGAACAGAAAGATCCATGAGACCTCACGTTAACCTCATTGATACCTATGTGATGCACAAGAAGATCCTGAGCTGGTGTGGTGATGGCCAACAATACAGACTTGTAGGTTAGAGAAGACTATCCAAAACACTTAGCAACATCTGGTAGAACATAATTGCGTTGACAAGAAATAGACATTATGACTAATGAGGCTCTCCTAAAAATCCTGTTTTCTAAGGGGCTGTGGAAACTAATAATGCTGCAAAATGTGAAGTACTAAAGGGCAGCACTGCTGGCTTGTCACTCTTTTAGCCTGCTTTTACCAGAGATGCTTGACAGCTTGACAAAATGTGCCATAATCTGCACTAAAAGCTGAAAGTGTGCCTTCTGCTTACTCTGGGCCAAATTGCCTGCTATGTATGCTACAAAGCTCTATTAATTTCAAGAGGATTGCATGGCATGTAAATACAGGCAGCCCATGATTTTCAGTCTCCAGTGTACTAAATTTTAAGTGTAGCTGAAATCTGGAATGGAGGTCACTGGCATTACATGCCTTCATTAGCAGTAAATGTGTGTGCTGAAGACTGGGGCATAAGGCATTTGTTTTAAATGCTGGGTCTTAACATTACCAATCACATAAATAATTCAAGTGTTGTGATGTCTGGACCTAAGTTGAATGTTTGAAACTACAGTTCAGCCCTGGAATTGAGTACCTCTTTAACATGTCGGCCATAACTTTTCTATGTTCCTGTTGAACTTAGATATATTATCAGAAACTAGAGTCCCACATATTTAGACACACATTGCATAGGCAATATTTGATCCCAAAGCCCTGAAAAGCTAAATAGATCAGATGTGCATGTCAGATTTTCTTCCCTCCCCCTGCTTTGCCATTCCTGCTTAACTGGTGGTAATGTGGGGCCTGGTGGATGAAGGAAATGGGGATGTTTATCATTCAGTACACAGGGGTGTGCCTGTACTAAGCAAAGCAGTGCAGTGCAAAGGCTTATGCTGTAGTCTTTGAGACTCCAGGTAAGTCTATGTGTTGCAGTGCATTTCTTAAAGCTAGGTCAGCTGGGGTGTGGTGCTGGGCTGAAGATGTCCTTTCTTTTAGCAGGGGCAAATATCTTGCAGATACCCATATGCTGGGGTTACCTTTGTGGAACTTTCTTCTCTGTTAAAAGTAGTGATTCTGCATATTGAAGGTGGTCTTATTCCCTGTTACTTAGTCCTCTGATGTAGGGGAGAGAAAACCCAAACAACTGCTTACCCCTGCAGTGCCTTTTCAAAGCAAAAGTTGTGGATCTGGCTGATACTACTTACTTTTTAACTTACTGTAAAAAAAAAAAAATTACAGTGCTTTCCCCCCAAGTTTTCACAGAGCAATGGCTCATATTCATCTTTCAGCTTCAACTCCAACTATTTTTTCAGTGAAGACCAAAACCAGTGTATGCAACTGTTGAAAACGTGATTCCCTGTTGTATCCATCCTTAATTCTGTCCTGATGCATTTTTCATTATTTCTGTTTTGTATGTGAGTAACTCGGTATGACAAATGCGTCCTTGCCCAAATGAATTTACTAACAACAAGGGATGGCTTGCGCTGGGGGACTACTGTAGTGGTTTGCAGCTAATCCCTCTGAGGTTCATCCTTCCACTACAGGATGGCACAGCTGCTTCTAAAACAATCTGACTGAAGTTTGTGGTGATTCAGCAACTGCTGCACATGTAGCTGAGCTGTCCCTGCCCCAGGAGTGGAACAGGTACTCCAGGAAGGGAACTGCTTGGAAACTACGACATCCATGCTACTCATGAATCTGAGTCACGAGTATTTTAGAAAATAATCTTTAGTGTTCATATTCACAGCTAGCTCTTTTAAAACCCTTTCGTGTGGGACTGACTGTATTTTCCTAAGACTTCGTTCTTCAGAACCTGTTTGTACAAATAAACATAATACTCCTAACATTCTACAAAAGCAAATTAGATTTATATGAAAGAGTTCAATGAACAGCATTTTGAATGGGATCCATAATGGCCTTCTTAATTAAATGAATATAGTCATTTCATAGAGGCAGTTCTCATTAGTGTGCCAATATTGAGATGACCATTTCCTTCTAATTGCATTGTGTATTTATATAAGAGGCTCTGGTTTAGGTTTGATTTGAATAGATTGATATGTGATTGTGTCTTGACACCTAGTGCACATATAAAAGGTAAAATAGCTCTGCTTTCTAAACAAAGCTGTTAAGTATTCAGTAAAACAAATGACAGTTGTTTACTGTAGCATGTCTTAGTTGGCGCATGTACACGTTGCAGTGCGTACCTGTTGCAGCGTATATGGAACTCCAGCTATTTAAAATTCCATTGCCCAGTAGAGTGAATTTTATTAAATCCTGTTGTGTTCCCACTCCAAAGGAGGTGTGACATGTTTTCTGTTGCATGTGAAAGACTCTAAGGGGCTGTAAATTTCCATCAGAATTCAGAAAAAATGTTTTTCCTCACAACCTTTTCTTTCTTTCCCCTACTTTTCCAGGTATAATACATAGCAGTCACATCTTTTCCTTTACCGTTTTAACAGAATCATAATTCGGTCTTGAGAAAATTAAATTTCCTTCTTTTCCAGCGTGTATGTCTTTCTGTTGTATTTTTTAATACTCAAAGAAAGGAAATTACCAAAGCGAAGTACTGACCCTCCTTGGGTCAAAACCTGTGAAACTGTCAAGGAGTGACTTGTAAAAGAGGGTAAACTGTTGGGAGACTGGGAATGCACGAGGAACTTTGTCTTCAGCACCCCAAAGTCAATGGTAAATATAGTTCCAAGTTTCATACTGCAGCAGCCATGCCCAATTTCTACAGAAATCCACAAAAAGCTTCACTGCAGATGCATAAACTTAGGTCAAAAGTGAATGTCTTGGGTCGTACTTGGAAGCTCATGAGTAACCAAGAAAAAAGTGTGCTCATTGTACTTTTCTACTTGTCCTGCACAATTGTTTTTAAGGCTACTGCCTGCAAGGGTCTGTGCATTGAATTGGGCATCACTGACAGCGGGGAGGAGAATAACAGTTAATTGCAGGCCCTGTCCTTTCACAAGGAGAGGAAATATTTATGTCCTTTTCTTCCATCATCTTTGGTACTTCTGCTTTAACTGGGAAGCTGACTTTTGAGATATAATGGGAGCAATGCAAGTTCTTGGAGAAACTTCAATTCCTTTTTCTTTTTCTTTTCACCAAAAGATATATGTGTTATCAATTCACCAAGGTCAAGCTTACTGTACTCTGGCATTGAAAGATATTATTTGAACAAAACTCTTTTACCAAAGTTAATACCACATTTTGTGTGCGATTTAATCCTGTTTCAGAAGGGGGGGTCCAATACCGGTCACTGAATACCTCAGTAGCTTGTAGCAAGTTCTTCAAATGCTGATGTATGTTGCTAATGTTCAGAAAGTTACATCTGGATTCAAAGTGTTTTTCTGTGGTCAGAAGTCTATACACAACCAGCCTCCAGTGGGTGAGTGTTTCAAACAGTTAAAGCTGTGAAGCTTCTCTGTTTTAATGACACAGCCGCACAAGTGCTTTTATAGGAAGAGCTAAAAATGTCAAAGCACAATTAAAAAATGTTAATTAAGTTTCAGTCATTGTGGACAGCATTGTTAATCACAGTAACTGAGTAAAACAGCAACCCTTGGTGTTCTCTGTGTCACATCTTATTGAACAACAATTCGTTCCCACTCTGAAGTGTCACTTCAACTTGCTCTATTCGATCTTTCCATGAAAACAATAATCACTTAATATTGGTTCTTTGGTCAGAAACTTTTGTCAAACATCCAACATTAGTTGGTAAATTTATTCTTCTTCATTTTTCCTCTTTCTTTTCCAAGTTTTAATTATTACTGTTGCTTTGATGGTGTCCCAAAGACTATATGCTTTTCAAGCACAAAGGTTCAATGTTTTAAATAATAAACTAGTCTGGAAGAGGTGTCACTCTAGAAGAGACCTGGCAGTGTCGGATCCATATATGTCATGCTGCTTTGGTGTTGGGAAAAATTGAAAAGCTAGTTCCATTTGGGGTGTGGGTGGGCACTGATTTCACTCTGATTCACTTCCCAGAGTAGAGTTGTTTTAGTTGGGCTCAGCAGCGAGGACCAGGATGAGACATCCTTCAGTCTTGGACAGTTGTGTACTTTATTATCTAATTCCAACCTTTGGTGCCTTCTTAATACACAACCTGTGTGCGTGGTGAAATGTGGAGGGAAATATAAGGCAGTGCAACCTTGTCCCCTCTTGCACCACCAAAACCAGACAAGATGTGCTTTATTCCAGATATCCGCTAGGAGCTCCAGGCTGATTAGTAGGAGATCCACAAAATGAAGAATTGAAAATCATGTACATAATCTATGGCTTCTTCATAGTAATGAAGAAGTAGTTGTTCAAATGGTGGTTTCTGCACTTCATTGGCTTAGGTAACACCAGTTTAGAGAAGACGACTCTGTAACGTGATGATGATAGCAGCAGACTCTCACTATGTAGTGAGCATGAACGGCTAGGGGCTGCATACTTACCTGACTTTGTGTGCATACAAGCAAAGACATTCAGCTGTTCCCCGTCTTCAGGAAAAGGAGAGTGTGATTTCACACCACCTTCCTCCACATGTTTATCAGTGTCTCGGTTTGGGAATGCTGTCTCTTTGTCTGTAATATCTCGGTGATCAGCAGAGACAGGAGAGGAGGGAGGATGAGAAGAGGGCTAGAGGAGAGTGTTCTGTTTGCCTTTTCCCTTTTATTTCAGTCTTCCTAATCCTTTTACTGCACTTTGAGTGCCACTTAACATGTGTCAGCATCTCTTCACACAGAATGTAGTAACACAAGCTGAGACTATTGCTCCTTCATCCCCTTCTGTGACCTCGCAGGTGTGCCTGGCCTTACTGACTGATATACCACTTGCTTTCATCATCAATCACATTTTGTGTATGGCTGGTTTTTGCAGGCTGCTGGCCTTGATAATGATGCTTAATGTAGTGCAGACCTTTACACTGTGCTAACAATTCTTAAATTACTTTGTATATATTTCACTTTGCTCATTATATCACCTCCATGAGCTCTGAGCTAGGCCTGGATGAGCTTTTTGACATATACAGTAGCTTACTAACGCATCCACTCAGTTTTACTTACAGCAGTATTGCCTTCTAATGTTTTCCTCCTTTAATTATTTCCATTACTCTGAGCCAACGTACATTATTTCTCTCAGCTGTCAAGCCCTTGCAGAGGTTTTATCCTGCTAACTGTAATAACATTTCTTTTTTTTCTTTTTATTGAAGTTGCAGCTTAAATCGTATTTGCTTTGTTCTCACCAAATAAAGGAGGATGCTAACAAGGCTTCCAGTGTGTGCATACGTATGCTAAATGCATTTTGCATGTATGCTTTTAAGCTGTCTAAAGGATAAGCGGAAACAATTTTGGGGAACACTGCACTTGGTTTTTGGTTTTGTTTTTTTTTTTTTTTAAAGAAACAACAACAACAAAACCCAACAAAAACCACCTTGGATTGTGCTTTAGTATATATCAGGCTTTGATTCATTTGTATATAAAAAGGTAAGTGTGCAGCGTGGCATTCGTGTTAGGAATTTTCAGCCCTCAGTAGGGCAAGAATTGCCTCTGCACAAAAGTGTCTGCCTGTCCAAAGCATTGTGCATTTCTTTCTGAAAGTCAGTGTGTGAAGGATTTAGATATAGGGAGGCAATAAGACCAAAGCTGTAGCGCACAACAGGAGCCTGACGCTTCTATATGATGCCTAGGGCCATCAAAAAGGAGTACATTGGCAGGAATGGAGAGTGGAGGAGGAGTGTGTGTGCCTATGCGTATGAGTAAATAATAGTTAAGCCCTGTATCCTATCCTACCGATTTAGGAATTGCACAGTAGCCACAGGCTTTCTGCAGCTTCAGCAGTTGATCTAAGGTCTGTCTGTCTTATCTAGTTTCTTTCTAAATATTTATTTACTTTCTTTAGTACTTATCACTGGGACACTCAGACTGTAAAAGTGCTTCAGCGGATAGTTTGCAAAACCTTGTGCACCTGCACAAATTTATTCAGTGCTGCAAATTAACTGCTTTTGTAATACCGTGATACAGAGTATGAACTGCGGTATTTTTCTTGATGGCAAACGCTGTTAGACAAGCCATTTCTATTCCATTTCTTTGAGTGAAATACAAAAGGATAGATGTTGACCAAGAATTCAAACTACTGTTTTGCAAATGCCCTTGTAGTGCCCAAAAGCAGAAACACTTCTGGTTCCACTGTTAGTCAGTGTGGGCAGCGCCTGAATCTCTCACACAAAATTATACAGGGCCTCATGAAGAATTAGATGTACTGATTCAGTAATGCTGGTATGATAATCTATGCCATCGTTTCCTTTCAGTTAATAAAGTGGAGATTATTGCTGGGGGGGGGGGGGTTCCCTTCTGGGTTTTTTTTTTCTCTTGCCTTCCATTTTTCCCCTCTATGCCAGAGCATGTTTCCCAGAGCTAGGGACTTAGCTCAGAACTGGCTGTAGCTAGGGTTTCACTGTGCAGCTTTGTCATCCTGTCTTGCAAATTAAACAAACATCTATAAGCCTCTGTTTGGGAAGGGTTCAATCTTTGGAAATATTGAAGTGTTTAAAGTTTGATACCTCAGATAGAGCCATTGCAAATCTATGTATGACTTCGAAACTTTGCTTTTGATATCAATGCCTCCATATAACCTTTTTTGACATGCATATAACAGCCTTCATGCTTCAAGGGAAATACAAATGCTAACAAACAGTTGCCAATCCTGTGGTTGCTCATTGTTACCCGATGACTTCAATGGGATTTCAGTACTCAGATGCTGCAGGGTAAGTTTCAGTGAATATCTCTATCCTCAAGAGAACAATAGTAAAGGAAAGATGATATGTCAAGCATTGTGTGTAATTTTAGTGGATGAAGTTGTATCACTTAAAATCTGTCTTCCATTCAGGTATGCAGGGCTTGTTTCTACACTTCTTCCTGTTTTGAGACACACCCCCACACACCCCCACTAGTCCGGAGTGGAATTTGAGTGCTGCAGCTGAATGGAAATGTCTTTCTATTACCTTGTGTCTGTAAAGGGCCTGTGAACCTCTTCTATGCTAGAGATTTCTGTGTCCTGTTGTAAAACTAGGATGCTTCTAGCATCACGTATGAATTTCACACGTGCCTTTTTGATAGCCTTTGCTTATCACTCGCCTTATGAGATGATCATAGGTCTGTCACTGAAGTAGAGACCTCATCAAGATTGCAGTCATAGGTCCTTCAAGGTTAGTTGCAGTTAACTTGCTTACTGAGCCAAGGGAAAGCATATAGTCTTTGTAAGAGGAAGTTAAAATCTCTCCGCATATTTATCCCCTACTCAGGAGACTGGCTGCTTCCTCCCCTGTGTGATCTACACAAATTACACAAAGTGAGAGGGGCGAAAAAGGTGTTATTAAACCTTGATATTTCCCACAGCTCTGCCAGTGTAGAACTCGCTCTTACAGCATGCTGCAGTGTACTTGACCACTGTCATCAAGCTCAGGCCAGACTACTGGCTATTAGAAATAGTTCTATTGAAAATGTATCTGTTCTTTCACCACTGCATTCAAAATTTTACCCTTGTTAATTTGTTCATTTTTTTGATTGTCCATAGATCCTTTACAAAGTGTTTGCCTGTGTCGATGTAAGAATCTAATAGTCGATTATATTTCAGAAAAAATGGAAGAAGCTAGCACAAGTAACATACTTTATAGTAGTTAAGTGATAAAATTTGTTACAAAAATGCTTTTTTGCAACTTTCCGTTTGTTGTCCTCTTTTAAGGACAAATTTTTGAAAGCTATCTGAATAGAAGGCCTTTAATTAACAGATTTTTGCCTCGATCTACTGCCTTTCACAACTGGGACCTGAGAATTGTATCAGCTTTAATTAAATGTTCTCAACACCTCCATAAGATGGCAAGGCATGATAGTGAATATATTGAATATGGGATTTCCAAAATCCCACTTTGTTGATCTAGCTCTCCTCTGACTGAAGTTGACAATTACCATTCTCAGTGACTTGAATTAGAGCAGATGGAAGTCAAAACTGAATGGTTTTTGAAAATCTTGCTCTAAATGAAATCTTAGCTCATGTGATGTGCAGGCGATGGTCAGGGATGGAACTCAAGAATCCAAATTCTGATCCTTCTGTTCTTACCCGCTTTCTTCTCTTTATGCAACCGTTATTCAGTGGAATTGAAAGAAAAGAAAACACAGACCCAGTGAGAGCAAACAGGGAATTCCTTCCCCCTTCTGGAAGTACAGAAGTAAGAAAAATACAATACACGGTGCTGAGAAATTCTGAGCCAGAAGCCAGGGGCTTCATGCAGATGCTACAACAAAGGTAAATGGATCTTTTGGATGGAAGCAAATGGAACCGTTTTTTGTAATGTGTTTATGTTTACCAGTGAGGGGTGGGGCGAGGGTTGCCTTCAGGCCATGTCCTTTCCTGTCTCTGTATAAAGATCCTTGTGTAGTAAATCAGCTAGATTTTTGGCCTAACCAGAATTTTTAATTACAGTAAGTGCCTAGAAAAGTTGGATTTCATCCATTTGGGAAAAATGTAGCATTTCAGGATGATATGGGGCATGTTTAAGACCACAAAGTTGTAGTTTTGCAGTGACCTGTACATGGCAGTGAATCTTACTCTGTAAGGTTGAAGTCAATAAGAAAGACTTGCTGTGGAATTCTACTGGGCAGCAGCTTGCTGGGTGTATTCCTCTATGCTGCAATTTTCTGTGTGTCCATTCAGCGGTATCCTCATGCACACAGCAAAACATCCGGCAAGAAACTGTGTGCTCAGGTGGTGGAGTCATTGGTGGTAGTAGTGCCAGAGTTTCCTGTCTCTTATCCAGATGCAATATTAGTCAAAAGCTTTTTGAGAGAGAAGTTGGAATGTGACACGTGGCTGTGCATTTAGTATGAATTCACTTATTGCAACTTTATTGATTAAAAAAAAAAGTAAACTGTTTCCTGGTGTTTTCCACTCATTTTAAAGATGCTAAACTCTAAGCTTATGTTTCCACATCATAGTTCTTAGTGCTGTGTTTACTGTACTATAAATAACTTGGGGCAAGAATAATCATGGTTTTGAACAAAGAAAATTAAGGAATTCTTCTTCAGTAGTTTTTCAGCTCCTATCAGGTGGTTTCTGCTACAGACTCACAGTCTGGTCTATCTATTTCCATGAGGTGAGCGCACGTTGAGTTTAGAGGCTGTTGTTATGTGAGGGGAGATGGAGTCCGGATTAACTAATTAGCTGATTGTAAGGTGAATTTGTCTGTTGCTTGCAATACAAAAAAGTATGAATTCAGAAATTATGTACCTATAGCATCATCTGTGATTCCTGCCCCCTCTCCTTTTTCAGCTGAAAGTAAACAGTCCTGTAAGCATTCAGTGGTAAATAGCTTTACACTGCTCAGTATCTATGGTTTTCATATAAGTGCCAAAATTTACTTAGATGCTAATAAAATAAACTTGGACAGCTAGGAAATTGAGCGGGGAAAACCGGACAAATTATTTGCCTAATTCCACTCTTACAGTCTGTCAGATTTTAAGTGTGGATTACTACATTTTGGTCCTGTGATCCGACTGGTAGGATGTGAAACTTTTGTCAAGATTCTGAGCCAGCTACGCTTGTTCTGGAGCTTTTAATGCTTGGCATTTCTCTGTATCAGGCACTGGGTGTCACATGAAAATAAGACTGTTTGTTTTGTACTTCTGATTGGATAGAAATATAACTAAAATGATGCTGAAGACGCTTTTAAAATTACATTTAAATGAAGTTATTTGCTATGAAATACTGAAATTATGGACAATGAAATGCTAAATATTTTATGGTGCTTAAAAGCAATAAAGGAAACGATACCAATATAAAATCAAGAGATGAAGCACCAAATCTGCGTTGGAGTAGATAATGTACTCTAGCCTGGGGTGTAGGACTGCTCCAGGAGGCTATATTTGGAACCTGATGGTCTCAATGACCTCATTGTAGAGGGAATGTTGCAAAACGGAAAAAGTAGTACCGAGGGCAAGCTGCTCTTACTTAGTCAGATATAAATACACAAAGATGTAGTAGAGGAGCCAAATCTGTGTTTGGGGGAAATTAAAAGAAGGTCTTGTGAATGAAAAGGTATGATGCTTATCACTGGTCCTCCATGCCTACTGATGTTTCTTCATTTAAAGTGTGTATCCTTGTAATAGGTCTGTGTTGTCTTGCTAATGGAGCACCAGAAGGGAGTTAGATGCTCAGTGGAGATCAGATCTACTCTTTTTCTGAAAACAATAGATTAGGAGTACCGGAGAAGAGAACTGAGGCCCAGGGCAGTGACCTCTTGAAATCTGCTATAAAACACAGCTGACAGTGTGTGGGGGAAGAAGGGGGATTGTTTTGCAAAACTGGCACTTATATTATTTCCTTCTAGTTTTCTCAGTGGGGAGGTTTTCAACTTTCATCAGTTTTTCAATCATCTGAAGTACTGGCATGTGTACTGAGGGGTTTTTATTTGGTTTTCCCTGCCCTAAATTGCTTGTCCTGATGTATGATGATGCTGTAAAATGATTAGTAGCAATAATGCTTTCTTGAAAGATCTTGTAATCCTGGCTTTATTTAGAATGCATCTATAGTGGGTGATATTAGCATTCTCCAGCTCTGTCTGCAATGTAGAAGAATCTGCTGTGCAATGGCCCCAAGTTATCGGTATCATTATGGACAAAATACAAGCATCACCCTTTTTTGTACTCTTTACAACACAGCTTCCTGAATTGTGATTTGTAGGTCACTGATGGTTCATGGAGAGCTAGCTGTTCCTGTAAGTTCAGCTCCTCCTCCTTATTTTCAGCAACAATACTGCATACATAGAACTGTATTTATCTTAGATACTTTCTTAACATCACTACACAAGTAACTGCTATATATGTAGCACTGTCATCTGATCATCCATGAGAGGAGTGACTGAAGGATTGTGAAAGAAGAAAAGGAACAGAATTGTCCTAATGATACAACAGCTCGGTCCAGAAGGGGAAGCTTTCCACTAAAAATGTGCACCGTGCTTAGAAAAAATACTAAAAGCCTTATTCTAATCCTAGTCAAAGATCAATCTTTTAATCTTTTTGGCAGGGGAAACTGACTAATCATCTGAATAAAATGTAAAGCCACTGAACCACTGGCAAGAGTAAGAACTGTGAATAATTTGGAGGGGGTTTGTTTGTTTTGGCTGTTCTCAGTTGTCCAGAGAAGCTTCCCCTTCTTTTTCTTAATTCATCATTTCTTTCCGTAGAACTAGAAATGAAAAGAACAGTGGCAAAAGGTTGTTCTGGTGTTAATTACAAGTGCAACAGCTGGAAAACTGTTTGGGAGATAAAAATCATGCAAGACTTTTGGGTCATATGGATCTTTGCGGTCTGTTTTTTAGGGCAGTTTTGCATAACAAATAGGAGTCTGAAACCTTAGCCTACTAGACTATGATCTCGTAGAGGCTCCTTCCACATTTGGGGAAATAGTTTCCTGCTTGTAACATTTTTAATCCATTCCTTAGGAGATGATGAATTTTGAATTGTCATTATCTTTTTTTTTTTTTTTTTCTTTCCCTCGCTCCTTAGAAGAGCTGCATTTGATCTGGGCTATCACATAGAGATGCTTCAAGTAGAAAACTTGTCGCTGTGTTCCACTGAAGCCTGGTTGCATCACAGGTGGACCTGTCCGCGGTAGCTCATACAGTGAGGGCACGGTGTCACCGATTTCATTGTTGGGAGGGTTTCTTAAATGCCCTTGGGTCCTGATGAATTTGTACAGACTGTCTTATTTGTTTCTTCACAACACTGTTACCTTAGTTCAGGTATGCTGAACATAATTCCTGTTTGCAGCAGGGATGCAGCCTTTGAGTTTCATTAAGACAGTTGGTTAATGGCAGAAGCTTTATTTTCTACTTTGGTGTTTAGGGACTATTTGGTTGGCCTTGTTGCCTCAGCAAAGGCATGTTTGTATACATGAGTTTGTGGTAAGTTTAAATACAACTGTCAAGGAACTATTAAGAAGGCATGTTATCAAGAGATAAAGAGGAGGCATGATTTACTTGCTAAACATTATGTTGTAGATTAAGCACAACTTTATAAGCATCAATCTTAAAGTGACTCTGGGAGCCACGTAAAATCTCACTAGCATCATCATCATCTATTTAACGTTAATGGTGCTATTAGGTACTGAGAGGAACTGGTTTCAGTGTTTGGTAAGAACATGAAGGAAGCAATGGGGCATTCTGAGCTACAGACTGTGCTGGACAGTGTGCTGTGGACTGGCTGATATTCTCAGTAAATTATGGTTCTCTTCAGTACTAGCTATAGGGAGAAACAAAACTGAAATTCAAGCCTGCTCCTGAAAGTTTTCTGAACTCAGAATCATTTTTAGAAGATTTATGAGAGTTCTAGTTTCAGAAGGAGAATGTGCTGCAGATATCTTAAGGGAATGGCTAACAGCTTGTAACAAATCTCTCTACAGAGTGAGTGCTCATTTGACCTAGGCAGTAGAAAAAGGCTACAGACAACTTTAGGGTATTCATTAACTATTTTGCTTTCATAGACTGGGTGATGCATTTCTTTTGGAGTTGAATCCACATAACTCTGAGTCTACCTACAGCTGCAGCAATCAAGTTTTAAAATATGGTAGTATAAGGGAGAGGTGAAGATGAATCCACCTAAGTCTGCAAATGTTCCACCTCTTCTTAGCCCCAAGAACTGATTAGCCTCTTGTACCCTTAGGAAACAAGTAAGGAGTGCGTACTTCTGCAAGTATGTGCAGAGCATAGAATTTATGTTCTTATAGAGGCTGAAATCCTGTTTCCAAATAGGGAGATGAGTCTGCTGAGACATGGATCACGGAGCATGGAATTAGCAGGAACACAGGTGAGCAGAGATACTCCGAACTCTCATGCAATTACAGCCAGCAAGACTTGTTTCTTTAGAGAGCAGAAAGATGATGACTACGATTACTGAGGGAGATTGTATCACTTCATAGTTAATTTAATGTTTCTGATAGCTCATGTACAAGTATCACAGTGTCTGTTGTAATTGAGAATAGATGGTGCAAGTTGTAATGGATTTAGATAGTGCTTTATTCAGGCTGGTGTGTAGTAATGATATTATTTTATCTTATTCCAGACTGACTTAATGCATTTCAGTTTAAACGAACCCCAGTTTTTCAGAGCCACATCCCCCTTGGTTTATGTCTATCTTTTTTCACCGCTAGGAACCAGAAATACATTAACAGCACATGGCAAACACTTTGTATCTATTACAACAGATATTCTGCATTTGAAATGTCCTAGCAAGCTTCAGGCTTAGAGTACTGCTGTGTCTCCCATTAAGAGCTGAAACTAGTTGTTGATACTACTTTCACCTATTCTAGAAGGAAGCTGGAGATACAATTGTAGATTGTGGAGTGTAAGTTCTCCACTTTTTGCTACTGCTTGTCATCCTTTATACCTGCACAATTTGTTGAAAAAGCAGATGGAAAAATCTTGAATGGGAATAGTAGGCATTTGCAAAGCATAAATGACGCACATTGCAGTGCTGAGAAGTCATGTTATTCTGTTTGTTTTCCTCATTTTCATTCAAACAAGTAGAATGATGAAATTGCAATTTATTTATCTCTATCCATCTCCAAAATGGATTTCTCTCAAAATGTGTTTTGCAAAGGTGGAACTCTAGCTCTGCTGTAGGGCAGAGGAGAAGAAATTGCGAAGTGTATGTGGTAAGTCCCCTTCCTAATAGGAAATAGTGGAAACAGGTTTTGAAAAATACATAGGCACCTAATGGAGATTTTAAAATTACTTTAAAAAATGTCAGATAACTTCGGATCTTCCATTGAAAGCACACAGGAAGGAGTTGGACAATTTAAATTGCATGGTGTCCTTGTAAATGGTGTAAAGATGTGTAATTACAGACATGAAAATATCTTTCGAGGCTTGGCTGTAGGTCTCAAACTTTATTACTGATGTTGTTTAATTTTATGTTATTCTTTTCTTGTCAAAGTAAATAGCTTCCCGGGTTTTTTGAAGGAGACTAGAAAATAGCTCGGGTTGAGTATTTCTAAGGTGTCTTAGTGAATTTACTACATCTTTCCTTAGATACCTGGAACCTTTTTCTTTTCTCCACTGCTAAGGCCCTTTTTACAGTTACTGTCAGCATTCCCAGTTGAACTGAATAATTTACCCTTTTAAACTGACAGCAGCTGTCATTATGGAAATTGCAGGGCCAAGTTTGACAGTATTCACACAATGGGAGAACTTAAACTTTTAACAGGCTTCGAGAAAGCCCAGACTTTTCAGCACATCTTGTCAGTCAGTACATGAGCTCATCTCTTCCTTGTGAAAAGTTGGCAGATTAGAAGATTATATCTGACAGATCTGAAACAGCACTGATGACATCCTCCAACAAGAATATCTCTGTGAGGGGTGGGGGGAAGAGGGAAGAATGGTATAACGAAAAAATTGTTAAAAATTGGGTAAGCACTTTACAAACTGAAGGATGCTCAGTGTTCGTGGCTACCTGTTTATAATTCATTCCTCTTCTGTGGGCTAAATATTCACAGTTCTTAATTATCCAGAGATTACTGCTGTCTTTCTGCAAAAGAATGTTTCTCAGGTTTTAAGGCTTGTAGTTGAAGAAGTTGTGTCCTTTCATATTCATTAGCAGCTCGTATTTTGACATTAAGGATTAACAGTGGCACATGTCTAAGGCAGGTGTAACGCAGCAGTAGGTATGCCTGGCATTTTCGAATTGTCTGACACTATAAACAGTTGCTTAGCAAGTGAAGTCTTTACACTGGCAGAGTATGTGCGACTGCAGTGCCTGGCCGTCCTAGTCATGCTTTGGGTTTTTTCCACTTTTGGTGAGGTTAGTGTCACAAATACTCTTTTCTGCTAGGGTTTATTGAATTGGTTTACTGAAGATTATGGAGCTGTTTGTTCATGTCTGTCATGAGGGTGGGGCGGGGAGAAGGATCAAAAACCATAGAAGGATTCTATTCTCCGCTGTTCTTGTGTTTTCCAGTCTAAAATGCAAAACATGGCCTGAATTGAGGAATACAGTGCAAGTGAAAGCAAGAGGCACAAATTGCTTTAGCGTTCTTGTCAGCATCTTTAAAGTTTATCCTCTACTGTGTCATCTTGTTTCTTTTAGTCTATCTTTAGCCTTGCTTCCCTTTCTGAGCCAGCAGAAGTACTTTTTTGTTATCGCGGCTTACTGTTTAAGAGCACATTGGGGAAAAAAAACCACTTTTTCTGACCACGTTCATGCTGGGGAATGAAGAGACTGCTGTTTAGAAATATGGCGAGTATTTGTGCCTTGTCTTGCAATATTCCTGTAGTAATTCCCTTTCTAACAAATCCGCTACTACCTCTCATTGTTTTACTGCCAAGCCTAGTATCATCCTTCTCAAACTCAACAGTGATACAAGAAATCGTTAAGGGACGTTAATGTTTAGGATGTTCCATGTCGGATTCCCTTTTTGTTATTTCAGAGCTTAAAGAAAAAAAATAGATGGTATGGGTTCCAAGTTGCGTAAACCATATTTGAAAGCATAGAACACTACTGTACAAGCTGTGTCCATTGAGCCCACACTAAGAAGTGCACTAGAACTCATTTTGAAATCCCCAAATGTTGTATGGGAAAAGGTATCTTATTTAAAATCCATTAGCCCATGTTCTGATTTGAGATACAGCAGTCATCAGGAAGCAGCATAGACATCTCCTGAAAACTCAAAATACGATTGCAACTCAGCTGCTCCCACATACTAGCAGCAGGCTAAAATAACTATCTATACTGTTTCAATTGCAGTGACTAGTATTTTAGAAGATGGAGCCAAGGCTTTCTCTACTGCCAAGATGGAGTGAGGCAGAGATGTTGACTCTGCTTTGTCCTGTTTGTGCAAGTCTCTGTTAATTCTCTGGTTTGTTCTGTACCTAGCACACCACGGACTGACCTAAATCCACACCTCCATCCCCAAGAACTATGAACATGTAGTCCAATAGCTGGCATTCTCTGCAGGCTCTGAACAGATTTTGTTCTTTGTTGCAAGAACAGATTAGAATTAGGTGTTTTGTTTGCATTGCTTGTGAAATAAATTCATCCCTTTCAACTGAATATAACCAAAATATATTTTATTTTTATGGAGCAAACTTTCAAAAAGAAGAAGATCCCACCTAATCAGACTGATGTTTTCATACAATATAAGTACTGGAATGAATGGATTGTAAACACTAAAATCAAATTATTTCATCACAGCAAACCCGAATGTCCAGATATTCTCAGAATGAAATGGGAAACTTTGAACAAAACATTTTAACTTATGAAATTGCTCTGCCAGTACAGACTTGTTTCCATGAAATGCTTTCAATTTTAATGAAATTGTACGTTCTGACAGAAAACTGTTCCCTGAAACGTGTGCTCATCTTCACTCAGTAGTGAAGGCTCTTAAGAGCCAGGATTGAGATACTTTTAATATTTTTCTTTCAAGTACATAGTGTAAAACCCAAACTGTCACCTTCAGTTTAGCAGTTCCAGATAAAAGCAATGCCCTTTCAATAATTAAGAGAAGGAAGAAGGTTACTGAATCTGCCCAAGGTCTGCGTACTCTCTATCAGGCACTAATGAAACCAGTTATGCTGATGATTTTGCTGACTATCTCCATAGTTACCTTTTTCCCATGAGACAGAAGAATCAGCCTGATCATATCATGGCTGCTTTCTATAACCATCAGCCTTCATCAAATTGGGGTTGAATGGAAGAGGAAAGTTCCTCATCCTCCAAAATGTTATTAATGTGTCAGTTGCTTTTCTCAATTTTATTCTTAAAAAAAAAAAAAAAAATCCATATGCAGTGCAGAATGGTTATAAAATGCAAACCTCATCAATTATTCAGGCTATTTATGCCCATTTTGAAGTCAGAGACATTATGTGGCTTCCTTTTCTTTAAAAGAAATTGAAAAGAGAATTGGGATGAGTAGAACATCCTGCTAAGCTTGCTGAGGTTGTGGTTTAGGTTGTTTGGGTTTGTTGTGTGTGTTTCCCCCCATCCCCCTTTACAGATGTCAATAACGGGGTGACTCGTTACGAACAGACAAAGCTGTGGAAGGACTGAAACCCAAAGGATTTAGATAGTCTCGCTGTATCTGATGGTTGACCCAGGGGGCAGAGCACAAAACTGGGACACAGCAGATGTCAATTGTATTCCCAGCTCAGGTTGACTTTTGCTTGATCAAGTGATTTCATCTTCTCTTATTTCTGTCTTTGTAAACTGGTAATAAGACTTCCCTGTTGTAAAGGTGTTAACAGAGTAATGAATGCTGATATCGGGTGCTTGGGTACAATATTGATGAGGACCAAACAGTTCCCTCCTCTGATAGACTTTGCTTTTCAGTTATGTGTCCAGACAACTGCATTGTGCAGAGCATCAGCCCTTGCTAGTGTCACTGTGGTAAATCTTCTACATGGCATACCTTCCTGTGACAAGCATTATGTAACAGATCCTGGTTTCAGATCCTATGGAAGCATCCCCCTAAGGAGAGTAGCTGGAAGAGTGCTTTCACTGTCCTGAAGATTGTTGAGGAAGAACTTGTAAGGAGGACAGTTGTTTTGGTGTTCATATCTATTTGGGACTTACTGTACCCAGAAAAGACAGCTGTCATGGTAGTAGTTGGACAGACCAGTGAGCAGAATAGCTAGAGTCTGGCTGGGGACAGGTTGAGCAAGTGTGTTTCCAATAAATCAATTAGTATGGACAGAATCGGAAGCAGGAATCTCTTACCTACTACCAACATTGTAAATTGGCAGCTGTTAAGAACAATTCCACTTGCTATCATGAAGTGATGAGGGTGCTCAGCACATTGCAGGAGGTATTCATTATCCAACTGCACTGGACTTGAAGTGATTAAGATCATGTTATGTATTTTAGAAGTATTGTAGCAATTCGAATGGCTCTGTCTTGGATAATTGTGTTTGTTTCTTTATGTTAAATTTACGAGCACTTTTATGCCTTCTCCCCATGTGCTTGCTGATTTTCCATGGTAATTTGCAAAATAACCCTGATTGCTCTTTCAAAACTCCTTTCAACATGCTGTCTGCAAAGAAGTCTAAAATGGCATTTGGGCAGTGCTTGGAGCTGACAGTTCATCATGCAGACTACTGCTGCTTCACCAATATTCATGTGTTTTCTAGCTTCTTCAGTCTAATCATTAACTTGAAAAAATCTCTTTATCAGGAACGTTCCACTTGTGTTGGTGCATTACAAAAGGTACCTTGCTCATAACTGCTGTTACAATATACGTGGTCATTTGCTAAATGCTGCAAAATTGTTCACATTTATTTGTAAATAATCCCCAAAATACCCGTCTGATCTATTTCTGTAGGTTAAGTCAAGTGATGGCTGCACGCTTTCTTGTTGCTGTAACCACTGCATTACGGTCTCCCTGTCCATCCCAAGTTACAAAGAGAAAACGTTCTCTTCAGAATGCTGCCAGTGTATTGTACAATATGACAGTCCCTTTGGCCCTCTGAGTGATAGATGGCTCTACTTAGACTGTATTGTATTTGGTTTAATTTCAGTGGACACACATGATTCATTCTATTTTGTGCTGCAGAGTCCCTGCAGCACATAAGGTATCCGAGACTTTCATTTTGGCAAGTTGGTAATTGCCTGCCCTCGGTATGTTTATTGTAGTATTGGTCCATGTCGATTTGTGGGGAGAGGGAAGGTTGGGGAGGAAATCATGAGCGTGACTGAAATGAAAATGTAAAATGCAAAAAGAAAAAATGGGGTGAGAGTTTCAAATAATTCACACCTTTGATGAGGCCTGAAAGGAGCTCCAGGAGCTCCCAGTCACACTCAACATTGCTAGCTCTAGTGCTGGGTGCTGAATTCTTTTAAAAATCTAGCCTGTAGTACTTTGCTGGAGGTATTTCATTTGAATGTTTAGGGCTTTCTTCTGGGTTTTTTACTGTGTGTGTATGTTGTGGCTTTTTGTTGTTGTTGTTTTTAAACAAGGTCATGTTTGGTGACCCAGAAATATTACTTCCCCTGCCACCCTTCCTCTCTGTCTCTCCCCTCTCCTGCCAAAGCTCCCGATCTCTTTTATTTTTCTCCCCTTGTTGTCTGGTAGGCTGACTCCAGATGCTTATATTTCCGCTTCTGCTTGGCTGACAGGGTAAACCCAAATATGCAGTAGTTTACATGTGTAAAGCTAATATGGTGACACGAAATCAATCTTGGTAATAAAATTAGCTAAGTCTTTCGCTTACTCTTTTGCACAACTGAAGGCCGTATCATCTGCATTAAGGCAGTTTTACGGCCTAATTTTTTAACGGAGTGTAAACCAGAATTAATCATGTGGGGAGGGGGGAAGGTATCAAGCATAAATCCCCTAAACCTCGAATGGTTTTCTGTGCATCTAACCACATAAAGGTTATGAAACACTGACAAATTTAGAGAAATTTTGTACTGCACTTGTCAGCTCAAAGAACAATTGCTGATACTCTCCTTGCATTATTCAGTAAAAATATCATGAAGGAGAAGAGTTAAATGTCTGAAGGTCGACTGGCTCAGCACTCCTGTAAGAACATTCATATGATTATGTGACATCTGGGGGCACGTCTGCTAATCATATCTCCTGTAACACAGTGTGGGGTGATTTTTGTTGTTGTTTTTAATACAATGTGCCTTGCTTGCATGTCAAAATAAAGTCATCACTTGATGACTTTTACAGTATTAAGGGCTTGAGAGGAATTACAGCAGGGAATCTGATGTTGAGTTGGCTGTAGTGTAAGAATGCTGTCCTGTATTGGAAGTCAGACTCGTATGCAGATACGGCAGAAGGAATGGTGATGATTGGCTTGTTAGATTAGGATTTTAAAAGATCTGAAAAGAAAAAGAATATTAGTGGGCTATTTTCCCTGATGATATTGGCAACCCTCCCTTTACTTGAATGGGTATAAAGTTGGACGCATTTATTCATCCTGGTATGATTTATGGGATACAGTAAGCTGTGCGATGGCCTCACTTCACTACTGGCTCATCTGCTGACATTGAGAAATCCTTTTGAGCAGTTAAAACATAGGTGATAATTCTTACCTACTTCATAAAGTAATCTAGAGACTTAATTCAGTTATGGCTGGACAGTGCTGCTGAAGAGTGGTTTCATATGTAGAGGAAGGTAGAAAAAGATGTTCGCATGAGTTTTCCATTATTTCTCAAATGGGCAGGGTTTTTGCAGTGTTTTGAAAATTTCTGTTGTTAGTATGTGCTTTTGATCTTCATTTGAGAAATTCTATTTTTTTTTAATAGTTTTTCCTCTTTTGTGATTGCTGCCACGTGTTGTGGGGGTTGATGATGGAGCAACAGAGTTGTCTTTATTCTACCTTGCACATAGTTGAAGATTGTGTGTGTGTGTGTGTGGTTTGTATTTGTTTTCTCTCTCTGAGTACACATGGCTCCAGGTTTGCTTAGGCTAGCTCTCCCTTCTGGAGGAAAAAAAAAATTACATTCCAAAATAGACTATGACCCATTTTTCTCCTTAAAAACCCCACGTTTAATTTCATCTCATGTTTGCACACTCTGTTTCCGCCTGTTCAGTGTCTTGCGTTAGACCTTATTACTCATTGGGCTCCCTTTTCCTGGTGAACTTAGTGGACACAGTGAATAGCACGGAAAGAAGAGAGCCCTGATTTTCTTCTTTGTTAGAGTTTAGCTACCAGAGTAGACAGCTTATTTCTGAGCCAGGGCATGAAGTGTGTGTGTTCTGGGGCCAATTAAGCGTTTTCCATCTAATGTGGGGATTTTTGTTAATTTTTGAAGTGTCCTATTTTCACAGAAAGCTAAGGTTAAAAACCACTCCTCTGAGGAAATAAAATGATGAATTGAAGAACTTCTTGACAAATCTTTCTGCATAAGTGTAGGGTTTACTGTTACGGAAATTTTGACAAAAGTCAAAACAATACACAGAAGGGGTAAAAAAACTAGGTGCCTGGGGGATCTCTGTTTTGAATATGCTATATTTTGCCTTTGGCTATGTTATGAGTTGGATGTCAGTTGTCGACCAACATAAGCTTTTAATAGTTAAATGCTGCCTTTGTCTGTGGGGACAAAAATGAACTCTTTAAATCAAGAGGGTAATTAATTTTCCTGACAAGCTTTCAAAATGCTCGATTGAGATTTTAGCCCTCATATATATGACTTGACAGTTTGCATTTGCCTTCTCCCGCCCCCTCGTGAAAACTGCATGCCTTGCTGAATCGTATTGTTAACACGTACAAATCCCCGTAACACCAAGAAACGAGATTGTGGTTTAATGTGTAATAAAAACTTTGGAAACTACTCCTTCAGATGCTTCCAGAGCTTGGAAATGCATCTATATATATATCTGCTTTATGCGTAAAGTTTCAAAATATTACTGGAAAAGGTCCTTTATTCTAAAACCTGTCATTAAGCTCTGAAGCCAAGGAAATTGCTTAATGTTGTTGATGTGATGGTGGCAATATTTGCGCTCAGAAGCAGTGGGAGAAATGGAGGCCCTGGACAGTAACTGCAGTGTTGGCCCTTTGCTCCCATCTGCTTACTGGATGATTTTGTAGCTTGACGTCTCTCCTCTTTCCTGTCATACCTCCTAAAACGCAACTTCGGTGATGGTTCCTCTGCGGTAGTCCTAGCCCTCAGACAAGCTACCTGTCTCTATAAGCCTAAAGTTCTCAAGTGTGGCCATACATCTGGGGGATAACTTGGAAGCCAACCTTGCTATTGTGTATCTGCAGAAAATCTGGCCCTGAGGATTTTTTGGCTGAATGCTTCTTTTTTGTCATGTATAGTTCCGCTTGAGCCAAATTAGTTCACTGACTAATAAATTTATGAGAAAATTGAGACTGAGAAATCTAGAAGTTTTGTTTCTAGTTCTGCCATTGCCCTTCTGTGTTAACTTCTAGGAAATTACTTAACCTTCTGTGTGCAAAATGTATCTATTTAGAAAAGGTCAAAAGTAGGTGGTCAGTAGATCACCCTCTCGCTCAGTTTACCCATTACTCTGTTAAAGGTCTGGGATTGTTTAGCCAGACTTACTGGTTGAACATCAATGTTGATTTCCATTCTTGCAACCTATCTTACTATGAAACTATTCTCAGGAGCCAGGAGTATAATGGTATAATATGGGCTGAATGCAATAAAGATGGTACCTTTTTTTTCTGATTGGGTTCAGAATAGTTGGGAGCCAAGTTACATTAGGTATATTGTAAAATAGTCTAATAAAAGTGACTTATTTAATGACACTAGGGAGTAATTAGGTTGTTTAATTTAGGGAGGGAAATCTCACTGCAAAATGAATTGTTATTTTTATGTTTCATTATTCATTAAACATATGACAACAGTTTTTCATGAGATAAAAAAAAAAGCACGTCAAAGCAAGCTATGCAGAAGTATGAGGGAAAAGTGATCAGGATGTTACAGTAAAATAGGGACTTCCGTGAAGTAGAAACTTTCTGAGTCCTATAGAAAACATCAGGAGGAAGAGAACTGGTTTCTACAGAAATCTGATTCCAGTGCTGCCTTCCACAACACTCGCAGTAATCCTACCTTTGATTTTAGGAAAGTAGCATTTGAGTTCTGAATACCAATCGGGCAAATGTTTTAATTATAGATACAAGATGTGACATGGGGACATCAGCTTTAGATATGGCATGTGCTCTACAGTACTTTGTAATGTAGTATTTTGCCTAGGAGCATGTCATGGGTCACTGAAGTAGATGATCTTCTCAATTACGGGTGTTTTACAGCATGCGTATGCACCTTGAAAGATCAGCATAAAGGCAGGATTTTTGTGTTGGACTGTGCTAGTACCCTCTGAATGGTCTCTACTGATTTTTCTTTTGTATTGGCAAAATAACTAAGATTTATGATCAGTGGCCTCAGGCAGGTGCCATCCTGTTTGTTAGCCCGTATGGATATCTGTAACAGCTCTTGCTGTAGCTAGAACTACTGTAAAACCACAAGAGTCAATATTCTGTCACCTGTGCCAACCACTAAGGTTTACTCCTCACTATTTATAGAAATTGCATCACTGTACATGTGGGCCTTTGTCAAGGCAAGGCTCTTTTGATCTGAGAGCATTGCTGAGGGAGCTAAAGCAGTCCAGTGACTAGAATTGTAAAACAGAATCAGGGCTTTGATCATTGACTTGCTGTGTAATTGTGTTGCTTATCTCCCTTGTGCTAAATGTCCCTACTTTTGAAATCCAAGAATTGGTATTCACAATTGCCAGGCAGAATTGTAAGTCTAAAGAAAACTAAAAGTCATAGAATCATAGAATGGTTTGGGTTGGAAGGGACCTTAAAGACCATCTAGTTCCAGCCCCCTGCCATGGGCAGGGACACCTTCCACCAGACCAGGTTGCTCCAAGCCCCATCCAACCTGGCCTTGGACACTGCCAGGGATGGGGCAGCCACAACCTCCCTGGGCAACCTGTTCCGGGGCCTCACCACCCTCACCGGGAAGAACTTCTTCCTTACATCTAATCTCAATCTCCCCTCTTTCAGTTTAACGCCATTACCCCTTGTCCCATCACCACACGCCCCTGTAAAAAGTCCCCCTCCGGCTTCCTCGTAGCCCCCCTTTAGGTACTGGCAGGCTGCTCTAAGGTCTCCCCGGAGCCTTCTCTTCTCCAGGCTGAACAACCCCAACTCTCTCAGCCTGTCTTCCCAGCAGAGGTGTTCCAGCCCTCCGATCATCTCGATGTGCCTCCTCTGGACTCGCTCCAACAGGTCCATGTGCTCCCTGTGTTGGGGGTCCCAGGGTTGGATGCAGTATTGCAGGCGGGGTCCACCTCCCTTGACCTGCTGGCCACGCTGATTTTGATGCAGCCCAGGATATGGTTGGCTTTCTGGGCTGCCAGAGCACATGGCCAGGTCATGTTGAGCTTCTCGTCAACCAACACCCCCAAGTCCTCCTCCGCAGGGCTGCTCTCAATCCGCTCATCGCCCAGCCTGTATTTGTGCTTGAACTTCATGAGGTTCACACGGACTCACCCCTCAAGCCTGTCAAGGTCCCTCTGGATGGCATCCCTTCCCTCCAGCGTGTCGACCGCACCACACAGCTTGGTGACATTGGCAAACTTGCCGAGGGTGCTCTCAATCCCACTGTCCCTGTCGCTGACAAAGATGTTAAACGGCGCCGGTCCCAATACTGACCCCTGAGGAACGCCACTTAGTCACTGGCATTTTTGCCTGACTTCCTCTTTGTTGGGATGCTTCCTTCCTGAGCTTGGAGGAGGTGATCCTTGAATATTAACCAGCTTTCTTGGGCCCCTCTTCCCTCCAGAGCTGTGTCCCATGGTACTCTACCCAGCAGATCCGTGAAGAGGCCAAAGTCTGCTCTCCTGAAGTCCAGGGCAGTGAGCTTGCTGTGCGCCCTCCTCGCTGCCCTAAGGATCTTGAAGTCCGCCATTTCATGGTCACTTTGCCAAGGCTGCCCTTGAGCTTCACATTCCCTGCCAGCCCCTCCTTGTTTGTGAGAAGAAGCTCCAGCATAGCACCTCTCCTCGTTGGCTCCTCCATCGCTTGGAGAAGGAAGTTATCATCAACGCATTCCAGGAACCTCCTGGATTGCTTATGCCCCGCCGTGTTGTCCCTCCAACAGATATCGGGGTGGCTGAAGTCCCCCATGAGGACCAGGGCTTGCAAAGGCGAGGCTGCTCCTCTCTGTCTATACAGGGCCTCATCCGCTCGGTCTTCCTGGTCGGGTGGCCGGTAGCAGACCCCCACTACAATGTCACCTGTCCCTGCCCTCCCTTTCATCCTGACCCATGGGCTCTCGGTCGGTCTCTCATCCATCCCCACGCGGAGCTCCATGCACTCCAGCTGGTCATTGACATCGAGGGTGACACCCCCTCCTCGTGTACCCTGCCTCTCCTTCCTAAAGAGACGGTGTCCTTCCATTCCAACACTCTGGTTATAGGAGCCATCCCACCATGTCTCCGAGATGCCAATAAGATCATAGCCCTGCAGGCTTGCAAATGTCTCTGACTCCTCTTTATTCCCCATGCTATGTGTATTTGCATAGAGGCTAGAACATAACTGCTGCCTTCTTCTGCACATTAAAAATGCAATTGAGTGCTGCAAGGAGCAGCTAATGTGATTTATCTGTAGTCTCAAATGAAGACCTCATATCCGAAGAGCACTTAGCATAGCAGTGGTTTGAATTCTAAAACTGAGCTGTATTGTGCAGCAAACCTTCAGCTCCTGGCTTAGCACACACTGTCCAGATGGCACTGTACAGCACTCAAAATATGCAGCTACTACCTGGTTAATTTATCTCCTTTCTCCAGAGGGCTCCTGTTTCAACATCCCATGAAGTGACCGAAGTTATATTTGCAATATTTCAGTTTGGCAAAAGGAGAATCTAGGACTTAATGCAGCCTGGCACTGACTTCACAGTGGCCAGACTGGATTCTGAGACTACCGAGGTTTAGTTTTGTTGTCTTTGTCTTGTCTTTCCCAACAGCAGTGGGAACTTGCATAAGTGCCGGAGATGAAATCACTTGGTGAAGTGATTCTTCTGTCAGCTAATTAGTAGGTCTGTGAATTAAGTTACTTCATAATTTGTAATAGAGTGCTTGCACCAAGCACTGTTTTCATCCACATGGCTGGAAGTGCAGCTAATAGTATGTTACGGGCCAACCATATATTACTTCAGTGACATTTCCTTCATAACTGTTTGAAAGAAGTTCTGTTCTGAGGGAGGATTTGATGGGCTGGCATGAGGCAAATGAGGTTGAAATTAATTATCACCAAGTGGTGGTGGTGTTTGTATATTTTACACCCGTGCACTCCTGCACAAAGGGCACTTGAGGGTCGCGCTTGGAATGGCTTCCTGTAATTCGCCAGGTGAGTTTTAATGGCTTTTTCAGTGCAGTAAATGTCAGTAACATAGATCAAAACCATGATTATAGTAAAGTAAATATGGAAGAGAAATGTGTGACTTCTCCCCTTCAGTTCCACTAGCTAATACCTCAGAATTATCTATGCCTTTATTGTCAGTTTTCATTACCTTTCCTCCCTCCCCCATACACTGATAAATAATACTGTAGTCATCATAACAAAATGACTCAGGTTAATTTCATATTAATATTACCATTTTACTGCCTAGGACACTTTACATATGTAGACTACACACCTTGCTTTTATTTATTCCTTTTCTGTCCATTTTCATTCTAAGCCTGTGGCTGTTAATCTCTCAGATTTTTAAGGAAATAAATTGTATGTGACAGTCCCTGTGTACTGCATTTGGTAGCAAGGAGCTATATTTTCAGTGAGGGACCCTAGAACTTATTGTTAAACTAACAGATAAAACAAGATTATTTTGGAAGAGTAGTTGAGTCTTGATGCTGCTGGTGCACATTGCTAAGAATGTCTTTGGAGTGGGCAGAATGACTCAATCTCTTTGCTAAAAGGTATGGTATATTTAGGGGTCATGTGCCTTCTTAGTAATGTGTGAGTTGTCACAGTCAAGCTGATTTGGATCATATGTATTTAATTAAAGGAAACTTAACACCCATGTGACTATCAGAAACTGATGGTTTTAAAAGATGGTGAGTGCTGTGACTGTCTAGCTTTTTTACTCTGGAGTCTCACTTCTGTTGCTGCTGTGAATGTTGCTGATACCTGTAATACCATAGTCCTGCTGTTTGAAGGGTTGCTGGAATTCCAACAGAAGTAGATTTAGTTAATGAGGATTAAGTCTCAGTGATGCTAATTGATAAATTTTCCATAGCAGTGAGGCTTTCTAGCATAGGGTATGTTCTCACTCTGTTGGATGGAGGTTTTATTTCAGTCACACGTGACTGAGCAGACAGTGGTCAAAAACTGAGTCTGCCTCCTGGTAGCTAACCTAAAATGCATGAAAGGGCCATTAGAAGCAAGCAGTGTTAGTTCTCATTTTTTGGTGTCAAAGCACTAGTGAAATCAGCACTGTGTTCCTAAGAGGCATTTCTGCCTGGAATCTCAAATTTGAAGCTTTTCTTTCTTCGAGTTCTCTCTGCTTTGCGTTTCCATATGGCCAGTCAAAATGATGCCTCTCTCACTGAATGGACTTTCAACTCAATGTAAGGGGGGGGGGGGTTGACACAAGGTAGCAAGTTTCTTTAGCTGATTGGTAATCTGTTGTCAAAATACTGTGGTTCCTCTCTCAGGTCATCGTAGGAAGAACATAGAGAGCTAAGGTTGCTTCTTGGAATACCAGTGAATGAGATGAGGGGTAGAGTACTATTTTCTTGTCCTGGTGATGAATTCTTAACAGGTATTGTGAAGCAAATGATGTGTGTATTTTTCTATGAATTCCAGATATATCCTTACCTGTGTCATAGTTCTGACACTTGCCATTTTGCAGGGGGGAAAGACGTGATTTATAATTAGCCGTACAATGTGGACACCTGCTGGAATGTAAAGACCTTTAGGAGAAGCATAGTTTTCTTCATAGTTTACTTTGATGCAAGCTGCAGATGAATCAGTATAAATTGGTTAGATTTACATGTGATTTGTGAATATCAGGGTGTTATGTATATAAAACTGAAATATGTGGTGGTGTTCATAGTTTTCATGTTACTCATCCTTAGAAACATTGAAAACCTTTTGTCTGCAAGGGCTGAAACAAGTTCAGATCTTTTTTGCTGAAAGTAGCAGGTGTTTTATTGTTCCTCTGTTAGAGGAAAATTAAATTTGAAACAGCAGAATCTACCTGGGAGGGAAATTCCATCTTCTGGGGGCAGCACTCATACTGGCTGGCATGTGTTTTCGTATAATCTCTGGTCTGTTTTTTATCTCTTGACTCATGTCTTGTAACTTGAATGTAGCTGTTCTGGGTCAAGGAATCAGCTTTTTGATCTGTCCATGTAATATCTATAGATCCTGACGTGCAAATGGAGGCTATACACTGATGAAATGTAACTGCTAAATAAGCAGTGCAGGTGTTATGATATAAGTGCTGAGCTAGACTCACATGAAATGACTGATGTAAATAAATTTGACCAGCTTCTAACTGAAGAAAGACTTCACTCTAAAATTTTGATTATTCGAACTGGTCTGTTACACAGTGAGGCAAAACAGCAAGCAGATTATTCATAAGATAAATATTAAGTCTGTAGACATAAACCTCTGTAGATGTAAACCAGCTATGTTCCTCATACAAGGTAGATTTGAAAGTCTTTACAGCACAAATGGATCGACATTGATAGAAAGGTCAGTTGTCAGGATTTTGTATTGTTCCTAAGCGAGCAGTTATTTTATCACTTAGATTTTCTGTGTACTCATGGTTTACATTGTTAACGTTGTAGGGAAAGTAGGAATGGTCAAGCTGTGAAAGAGGCAGCTGGTGGGCTGGGGAGAAGCAATAAGAAAAAAGTAATGAAAGAATTAGGTAGGAAAGAAGAGACAGGTGATGATGCAAAGTTAAAGAAGAAGTTGTGTCAGCTCTGTTAAATTCTGAGTTACGCACAATTCTGTTCCATTCTGTCAGCTCACGCTATTGTGATTAAGGAGTCAAAGGAAAATCTAGGAGTGTGACTGAGACTTCTACCTTCTATCCTGTTGTTCTGTCACTTCAGTTACAGCCTCCATCACCTTACCCTTTTCTTCAGTGCCAGGTCTGGAGCGTTTACAGCAGGCCTCTGAGCAGCTTGAGTTTCTGACTTTGTCTCCCTCATTTAACAAAGATCATGACTTTCCTGGAATCTCTGTAACAAGCAGACTTTAAGGGGGCAGCATTGCCAAACAAATTGTTGCTTCCATGGCCCTTTAAAAGAAATCTCTTATTTCTGTATGCAAAGGCATACCTAGATCATGGTGTGCAAATCTTTTCTAACCAGTTTTCTCAAGTGTGCATTTAGCAAATCAAGGCATGGATGAGCCCTGCTGTTCTCACATATTCTATTCCCCAGCCACCTCTAATGTTTTCCTCAGCATACAATAGCAGCAGTACCATCTTTCCTACCAATATCTCCATTTCTTCTTGGTAAGTATCCTCCAAAAATATTCCCACTTCTGTGCATTGTTACTATTCCCCAGTGGCAGATTCCCTCTGCAGAGTTTTTAATGTAAAGAATTGGATGATTAAATATGACAAGTGCATTCAGCACTGAAATACTAATAAATTGCATTATCTCTTGGGGTGGAGGGTTATTTTTTTTGTCATTTTAACAGCAGAATAGAGTAATGATGCTTTTGGAGGCGTGTGGGCAGAAAAGGTTGCAGTTTTGCTGCATGTAAGTGCAAGCAAGTCCTCCTTTCTTTTCAGTAAGACTTTTATATGATTTGCAATAGTTGTTAACTTGTTGTACTCTCCCCCCCCCCCCCGCAAAAAAAACCCAAAATGCAGTGGTTTAAAAATTCAGTGCATGTATATTAGCCTCATGCTTTTAAAATTCAAATTTTTATCATTGAGCAAACTTGAATTCCAGGTTGGTTCATTATGGCAAGAAAAATAAATCTTTAAATTGATATTAAAAGAAGCTGTATTTTGGAATTCAAAGTATAAATCTACTTTTTCCACTCCTGTTCTTCCAGTGTGACAGCTGTGTTCATTGTTCTTGTCTGGTTTTCTGCTACCCCCATCGCTATGGTTATGTGAACACCTGATGTGTGGTGCAGAAGAGAATTAGCGCGTTCTTACTTAACTAGTGCAGCCCAGCAGAACTAAGATAGCTATGTAGGCATGTGTGATTCAAGGAGAAGGCATATATATTCTGATTATGAAGCAGCTGTGCTTCCACAGAGTTTACTCTTTAGAGACTGGATTAACTGTTGTCCCATACCTATGTCTCTGTTTCAACCAGTGCAAAGTGAAATTAAAATGTAATCATTTGACTTTGAAGCCTCAGTCCGCCTTTGCACTGCTGCGAGTGAGTCAAAGTGCAAATTAATGGTCAATCTGTCATTAAGGTGTCAGTCAGCTGGATTCTGTTTGAAATTGCTATTGACTCCTTCTGTGACCTTGAGAAATTCATTTAGTTTATCAGGTTTTCACATTTGCAAAACAGAGCAGCACTTCATTAGGATGCCAAGTTAGCTACTCTGTATGAATTTGAGAGCTTTGTCTTTTACTGAATCACACCAATGATCTCTAGTGTGCTATCACACAAAACTCTACGCTAAAGCTTCAGAACCATGAGCTTAACTATCCCTTTGTGAGGGCACGGAGGTCAGACTGTACAGAATAAGATGCAGAATCGGAGTCTAAAAATAGGAACATGAGAGTGCCAGAAATGAATATGCATTATTGATGGGATGGTGTTTGTGTCATCGTAGCAGGCATGGTACACTAAACTGGGCTGTTCAGTTGCATCTCTGAGCATTAATGCATTAGCTGTAATCAGAGTTGTTTCCAGCAAACCTCTGTTGCTTGTGTCCACAAGCCTAAACAATCATCCCCTATCTGGTAACAGTCGGAGCCCATTCCGGAGTGAGGGGAGCAGCAAGCAGGCTTCCTGATCTGGGATGTGTTTGCTGCACAGATGCCTGGGAAATAGCCCAACTTAACTTGCTTCTGAGATCCAGCAGAATAAAAGGGATTCCTTCTGATAGCGTGGGTCTCTAATGTTATTGAGAACTGGAAAAAAATGGTCATCTAGCTGGTGTTTCATGGCTGCAAAGTAGCCAAGAGAGATGAGAATTACTTAGCAGGGGCAGTATTTTTAAAGTTGGGAAAAAATGAGTAGATTTTTCCAGTATTCCTGGGGATGAACAGTTTAGTTTCATTTTAAATGAAAATGGGCTCAACATTTCTCAAAATCTCTCTATCAGAACTTCTAGAAGAATGCTGGACAGGCTTGAGATGGCTTTGTTACTAGGCATTTTTGAGTTTCAGTGGTAGTAGATATCCCTATCCACTTAAATGATCCAAGCTTTTACAGGTTCATGCAATGCACAAAGCATCAAATGCTTTTCTGTCAGGTTTTTTGTGTGTGATGTGAGCCTGTTACTCCCCCGTTTTTGAGCAAAACAAAGGATAAGAGGCATGATCTGTAAATCACTTAGGTAAAATTATTCTCATATGCTGCACTTGAAGTGAAATATAGACTATATTCTTTACAAAGAAAATAGCTACTCATTGCTCACCTAAACAATTTTAAAAAGTGAGAATGACAACTCCTCACTGTTTTATGACCCTCGTATACCAGATTTGAATTATTTTAAAATACCAGTTTATGCCTACAGATAGACTTTTCTCTATATCCTGATTACTATAGCTGATTGGAAGCTTTTGTTTTGAAGAGAGAGAGGGTAGGGTATCTTGAGCAAACTGAGAGGTATTTTTCTTTATGGTGACTGAAGAGTTAATTTGAAAACTTGAGCTTCAAGGTGAAATTTCTTCTTTCTCTTTTCTGTAGCAGATTATTTGTTTTGAAATGAACAAGAAACATCACAGACAGGAATTTGGCCCTGCTGATTATGCATTATCCTGACCTGTTTCATAGGGCGAGTAACATTCACAGTAGCAGGAAATCTTTGGATGATTTAGGAACTTGGTGCCTCCTGAAAGTCCCTCTGCCATGTATATTTCACGTTAGCTAATCAGTTTGGTGTATGGGGAGGTAATATTTAAACTAGCAGAAAATCATTAGATGATTTACAAAACGGTGAAAACGCACAATGAGACCGTGAGGCTTCTTTTGGATTAGAAAATGATTTAATTATTCTTTGCCATTCAAAACATTCGTCTTGGTAAAAATTAAAATGATTGTGTCAGGCAGAAAATTGTGTTCCATGTTAATATTTGCTGTAAATGAACAAATGGCAGAGTGTCAGTTGGTTTCTTTGCTGGGCTGAAAAAATGAAATACATTCTGTGATCTTTTTAATACACAGTAGTTTTTCAAAGCTAATAAGGAAATTCTATCAGCCTGCTTGTGCTTTATATTTTAATTTAAGGAAGTCTGTATCTTTGTCTAGTGAAATTATTCTCTCTTTCTTTCCTTTCTCCCTCAGTGCTAGAATTCTTGCTTGTAAGTATTTGCATCTGTGTCAGATAAGTGTTGCCACAGTGTCTTATCTTACCGGACAGATGACACTGTATGCTGTCATCTGTTTTCTGTGGAGAGCTAGGGACTTGAGTGGGTTTTCCTGCGTGTTGTCCTGGGGTTTTCTTGTACTTCGTGTGTCTGCCTATCCCTGTGCAGCAGGGATGTAAAATGCACGCTCCTTTGTTGGTTTGCCAGCATTTTGTACTCATTGCACATAGCACAGAAACAATGGAGGGCAATAATAAAACTCCGGCTTCCTAAAATCTTGAAGTACTGGATGGATATGCATAAAGGATTGGGTTTTTAAAGAAAAATCAGGTAAAATTCAGTAGAATCTGATCATGCCAGTCGTAGAAATGAAAGAGACCGCACCAGGCTGGACTCACAGTGGATTCTGCTCTAACCTAAACCTGTGGGACTTGATTTTGCTGCCATGCAATTGGCCAGGGGATAGAGAGCATGCGGGAATGTATAGCATGCCTAAGGCCAGAACTTGTGTGGCAGTGGTAAAAATAAATAATTAGAAACCTTTTACATACTGTTGTTTTTCCCTTTTTTTTTCTTTCATAAGCTACTGTTTTGAAATTGTTTCTTCAGTAGCCCGGTGTTTAGGCTTAGGATACTGAGCCAGATAATCAGCTGTCTCTCACAGATTCCTGTATGTATTTTTTTAAAGCCAGAAGGAACCTTTAAATAATCCAGTTTAGTCTCCTCTCTAACTGAAATATTTAATTTGTTAACCCTGGATGGAGCCCAGAGGTATTTTTCAAGTCAGTTCTGACTTCTTGCACTTGAGGATCCAGTCAGTTAATTTCTTGTCTCCTCAAAAGGAGATAAAACCGCAGGCTAAAGTTTAAACACAGCCAAGTTAGGACCCCCCCCACCTCCCCCCACCCCCCAAAAAGCATGCTGATGTGTATGAGTATTTCTGTACAGATCTTCTCTCCTCCCACACAGTGGATGGAAGCAGGGCGGGGGGATGGGGGGGGATATGAGGTTTCCAGCTGCCTGCAACTGCTCTAATCTCACCATTTGGGGTAATCCATGGGAATGTCGAGTGAGTTACGTTTTGCACATTGATTGACCTCAGCTCTGAGTCCTTTTTGAACACAACAAATCAAGTGCATCCAGTGGGCGAACAGGGGAGGGGGTGAGGAGGGCATAGAAGGCAGACTAGATTAATGTTTGTGTTGTCCCATATGGCTTTCAGACCTTTATTTTGAATCCCCTTAAGGTGATCAAACTACTGCAGCATAAAAGGGATGAAGATTAAAATGGTTTCTGCTCGTTTTGACCTTGTTACTTTAAAAAATATTAGAATATAATATAAATAAAAATATTATGTGCTGTAGTGCAGTCTGCCAAGCTCTCGTTTTCAGGCTAAATCTGATGATGCTTGAAGGAGAAGATGGATACAAATCCTTCCCTTGGTAAAGGGAGGGAAATTTTAACCTTTGCGTGTTATAAGACATCCAGTTTTAAACTAGGAATAATGTCTACTAAGAGTTGAAGTACAGACTTAGAACGTCCTGACAATGTTGTTGTCAACTATAGTTATCTTTGTTTCAAACCTTTAGTTACAATAACTTCTTTTTTTAATCAGGCGAGAGTATTTGCTTAATTACAGATCTGATATACTAGGCAGACAGGAATAAAGACATTAATTAAATTTAACCCAGAAAGCAATTTAACTAGAATGCCACACCTGTTCTTAACCATTCATTTAATTGTATACCGTACAGGCAAATGTCTGGTTTTACTCATTCTCTCCCATTTTTTAAAGTACCTCTTTGCTGGGATAGCCTCAAGCTTATGTCCATATGCAAAGAGGGCTCTAACTCTGCTTGAATGAGGAGGAAGATTTGGGGTTTTGTAGCTTTGAACTTTATTTTTCCTCCCCAATTATGCTATTGTGTCATATCAGGCTAACATTTGAAACACTTTTATATAACCACATGGCGTGTCCTATGGGGAATCTTTTTAGCCTAGCACATCCTAGGGACACTACTGTAATATCACTTTAATGCTATTATTAGCAGTTAGTTAACAACTAGGAAAATGGATAGTCCTCTTGTATCCAAGTACTCAAATGTGTGGTATGAGCAACTACATATTATTGCTTGCTATCCTTTCAGTTTCAATTTTCATTGTAAGGTACATACACCCATTTAATAGGTTGTATATATGTGTATGTATGTAAGACAAAGAAGTACTGAGGAGTATATTATGTGCATTTTAAGTCATGAGTTTCACAGTAAGTGGGAGGATGCTTAATTATGTTCAGGCCTCATAAATCAGTGAGGCCAGCCCTGTTTTCAAGCATTAAGCCTTTAGCCTGTGCTCAATCACAAAAACAGAGATTCCTGATGATGGTGTAATCTAAATCCATTACTGTTATGCAGAGACAATATCCCCTCAGCAGATTTGTTTAAAACTGGTAATACATTAAAAGCTTTTATATAATGAGGAGTTTAGCACAAAGCTTTTCTGTATATTCTTTATGAAGTGCTTTATTTGTCATAGAAGTTCTATAAACAGTGCTGTGTTTGCAGTGGAAGATGAGAGTTTTGATAAAGTCTCTTCCAGTAGGCAGCACCATAAAATTACAGCTACTGTTCTCCTATGATAGAGCTCATTTATGAATCACTGCAGTTATCAATATAAAGAATTGTTGATTGCTAAGATAAAAGGTGTTTTCTGTAATAAAAATTTTATTATAATATATGAAGATTAAATATAGTTTGTTGGCAGATTGGTAGTATTTTCCTCCATCCTTTCCTAAGGCTAATTTTCTGATAATTTTCTAACCACAGAAATCATATGTTATTTCCACTTTAGAAACACCTCTGGCTGCAACCTGCTGTAGGCAATGGAAGAGAAAATGAGTCAACAGTAACAAGCAACTGCTGTGATACCATTATTCTAGACTCAGGTAGATAGTTCACAACAGTTAAAGATGTATGTAAAAATAAGCTACTGGAGTTGATTTCCTTTACCCTTTGAAAACAAAAAAATGAGGAGCCATACCTGTCCTGGGGCTTAAGTAGTATAGAACATGCAGGCATTTATATTGCTAAGTGTGGGACCAGACACCTTCTATGGTTCACCCACCATTAACTTGTCCCTAAGAGCTTACACTGGAACTAGAGAAATAATTTTTTAGATGCCCTTGAGTAACAACCTCTCAATTATAATAGGAAAAAAAATTCCCAACCTATTCTTTTTTATTTTCTGTCTTAATCGTAGTAACATCTGTTTGCTAGTGGTTATCAGAATTATGCTATTAACATTTCCTTCTTTGAGAATATCTGCTTATTTAGAAATTTGCAAAGCTTTAAAACTAGAGAGACATCTTTTTTTGAAGTGTTGCTGACAGTTATAATTAATTCTCTGTCCAGGCTTGTTTGTGCTGCCTGCAGATCGTTCCTAGTGTTCAGAATTTTTAATGTTATTCTTATAAACTAATAGGAATGAATAGGTGTTTAGTTTAATTTTTGCATAGATCAGGAATGCGTTTTCCCATTTTTTGCCCTGTCGATTTTTAGCTTGGTAGTAAACGTATTTTTTGCTAGTGCCACAAAGTTTGAATCTAGATTGGTACTTTTTCAGTATGATTCCCAATGCATTCAGTCCAAAGTGTTTTTTTCACAGCTAGGAATATTAAACTCCTAACATTAGAGTTTGTAATGGAACAATTCAGTGTTAGCTATAGCAACACTGCTTATGCATGTTACAAATCTGTAATGTTTGCCACTCATCTCATTAATTCCACAAATACCGTTCAGAGAGTTTTCTGTGCGACTTTTTAAAGAAAGCATATGGATTTTGCTCCTAACTCCCATCTGTCTGCGTATCCTGCATTTTAAAGGAAGAGTACAATAGTGAGATAATGAATTTGGGTTAGCTTGTCTGTTTTCTCAGTGTTTCTTCACTGTGCCAGGTTTTGTTTCTTTAGACTGTAAACAATGTGGCACAAAAATAGCCTCCTTGCTGGCGTCATGCAGTCAGATCTACAGGTGTATTCACATGCTTGTATAGAATCCATCAAAGTCAGGTATTTGAGGAACTCCTGTTGCGTTAAAAGTTAAATAGCATTAGCAGCATCCTACCCTCTGCATTTATAAATTACTGCTGTGCACTGCCCCACAGTTACTTCTGTTCTGATTTCCTATACCAATAATTCCCCATTTCCTAGAGTAGCATGTGGAATTGTTTCTGCAATTGCTTGCTCATTGAATGCACAAGCCTGTGGAGACAACATTACATTATTGAGATGTGCTAAGTGGAAGAGAGATAATGGGAGTCTACGGAGAGTTTGCTGTGCTGTCAAAACAAGTCGCTATTGCAGCTTCTATCACTACTGCAGAAGCAAACTGAGCTGCACACATACAACAGCAACAGACTTGGAGAAGTGAAATTTCATCCAGAAACTTTCATGGCAAGTCCCTGTGCTCTGGAGTTTCCTTCACCTCTGGGGTCAACAGAGTGACCCCTCTCTTGTTGGGGTCTGTTGATCCCTAGGCTGACCTTCTTGTAAAGACTTAAGGCAATAAATAACTGTAGTAGGAACAGATCTTTTGGGAAGTTTTTATTGGATAAAAGCCTAAGCTGTCCACTGGGGAGTCAAAGAGTATTTCTCTGAGATGCTCGCAGGTGAAGTGCTTACATGTTATAGTTTAACCTCACATAGGGAGTGCCTACAGCAGGAGAGAAGTAACTGGATTTAGCTTGTGTGTGAAGGGCCTGGGGCAGGCGTATAGGCCTGCAACTAAATGTCAAGGCTGAGAGAAGGAATTCTGCCTCTATGAGCATATTTTTCTGTTACCTGACAAAAAATATTATTTGTTGGACTGAAGACTTAGGGTGTGTATAAGTTGCAGGCTTTATAGTGCAGTGAAGTTCAGGCTGACACTTAGAGCTGATGCACTCTTTCGTGAGCTTGAAAATCAGGAGGCTGAACTAAATCAGATACGATGTATTTGTGACTGAAGATTGGAAGTCTCTTGACACAGCAGAATTAAGAACAGCGTGTTTGACTCAAAGGAGGTGCCATTCCAAACTAGTTTGCCTACTTAATATTTTTATTCTGTGTTTTTGAGACTTCCGTGGGGAACATCGTAGATCACTGGCTACTTTGAATATTTACCTGTATGCTCAAATCATACTAATTCCAGTTACCTTGACCTGCAGCTTGACTGTTCTGAACTCTATCATTCAAACCAGGTGCATACATGCAAGCATCCAAGAACTTGGGAGAACAGAAAATCCAAATCTGAATCAGAACTGGGTGACTCCGTCTCATCCCCAGTTCATAATAAGGTTGCGACAGCAGTTCTGTGTTGCTGATTTGACCTTTCCATTGCTTACGGTATGAGCTCTTGAGTAGGTAGCCATTATATGTGTATGTATTCAGTGTGTATATGTCCTTTTCAAAGTTACTGGGTTGTTTATTTTGTTCCCTTGTCAGAATGATCACAGATAGTGCATCTGTTTGAGTTATAACAGTGAGGGTCAGGACTGATAACAGACTATTTTAAGCTACTCTTAACAACAGCCTGTGAAACTGCAAGGTTGTGTGAAAGATAGCAGTGGAGGTTTATGGAACTGTGGAGTGAATTATCAACTGACGCTTCTAGCCCAACATGACAAATAAAATTCTATTGCAAAAAGATACTCAATTG
Source organism: Harpia harpyja (assembly GCF_026419915.1). NCBI lineage: Eukaryota > Metazoa > Chordata > Aves > Accipitriformes > Accipitridae > Harpia > Harpia harpyja. The sequence continues at coordinate 43,262,753 of NC_068952.1, forward strand.
TGTCAAGCATCGATTTTTGAAGATGTCTAACAAATGGCTTCTGGGTAAGCACACTATCCTTCTTAATTTGTCTGTCTGATCAGTGAAGTTGAAAGGAGAGAGAGCCACCAAATAAAATTAGCATTTTCTTTCAGTCATTATCTGTGCTTTTTTAATTAAAGACTTGGAAGCCCCACTGATTTAAATGTATAATATAGACATATGCAAATTTCAGATACATTTATTTCAGTTTCCTGGTAAAATCACTGAAGGACCATGAATCAACTCCAGACATGGCAAAACGGATATTCATCTCAATGGTATTGGGTTTTGGTTGGGGTGGGTTTTGGTGGTTTGAGTTTTTTTGTTTGGGGTTTTTTTTTTGGGGGGGGGGGGGGGGTGTTTGTTTTGTTTTGTTTTAATTGAGATATACCTGTTTGGCCCACTGTTGCTCATTACTATGTTGTTTCATCTGGCAAACAGCGTTTGTTTTGTCCACGCACAGTAATTAGCCAGGAGGATATGAAAAGGGTAGGGGAGAGTAATTGGAAACTACAATAGCTGAGTTTCTCTTTTGCAAGGCTTGATCCCTGGCTGTGGATCAAAACCAAGAAAGAAGGAAGAGGAGGTACCAAGTCAGCCAAAGAGCATTGCTGCTCCATGAGGTAGATAATGGCTCCCAAGGATCCAGCCTGCCTCCAGGAATATCTTCTTGCCAATGGGTAAGATGAGTAATGCATGCTTATTGCTAATACTGTGGCATAGGTCAGCTCCTGGAGTCGTGTGATTTTTCACATCTAGCGCTACTTTTGGTAAGATGAGAGTGCTCTCTTCGAATGCTTCTTTGCAAACCAAGTTTTTCTCTGCTTGTTCCTTGCCTCAGTCTGCAGGATGAAACTGTAACTCTGTGGGGTATTGGCTTCCCCAGTTTAAATGCTGGATCAGAGTTGATGGGTGGATCCACCTGCTGCTTTTTGGCAGCAGGAAAATGGCAGTGCCTTTAATATATTTACAGTATTTATACTAAGTAGGTACATTTACTTCAGCAGGTAGGGCTATGCATGGGAAGGGGGAGGCGTTGCTGCTGTCACTAGTTTTTAACCCTCTCTTGCGTGGCTACAGGACTACAAAGCATAAGGGTATAACCCCACTTTTCTGCGAACACAGATATGTCATCTGTATTGTGCACAATGATACAGATGCAGTCTGTCAGGGATGGAGGAGTGCTTTTATCAGGCATACAGATATATTTCACAAAGGAAATCATTAGAAGCTTTAAACTTGGAGGCATCTTATCCTACAGAGGCACAAGGCATCTCATCGTTAATGCTCAATGTGCAGATAATTCAGGAGTAGTATCTTACTACAGAAACAGGATGCACAAGAATTTTTCATAATAGTTTGGTAGATGAGAGACTGAGAGAAGTAAGAAGATTAATTACTTTACAGATAGCATTGTAGTACTTGCAGTTTGCAATGGTGTAAGTGAGGGAGGGTATGCAGAAAGACTACTCAGTTGAAATTTAGATGTAAAGGCTGGCTTTCCATCATAGTCACATCTCATTGTTCATTCTTATTGCTGTGCTCAGAGTGTGAGAGAGAATGTAATTCACTGTTCTGAAGCAGCTGTATTGTTTGTAACTAGTGGAATGAATTAAAAATGGAGCGTGTCTTACTTCAGCTTTTCATGTTCAAAGAGGGTACTGTCACAACTTTCTTAATCATGGTGACTTGAAATCTATTTTAAACTTTATTCTCCTCTGTGTTTGAGTGTCAGAATAATACTTCACAGGTATTAGATACTGGGTTAGCATTGACATTTACATTGTTATTTTTTTATATTCGGTATTCTGAATTTCTGATTTGATCTGATGGACAGAAAGGGATTTGGGGGGGATAAAATGTAGTATTTTCAGTTGTGACGTATGGCCAAATTTGTAAACACTTAAGTACCTAGTGCTAAACAAGAAAGGTATAAAATTAATTTCTAATGCAGATTAACTGCTTACAGACCTGCTTATGTTTTTTCTAGTAATCCGTATTGTTTAGTGCAGCTCAATATGATAATGCATCCTGAGACGTGTCTGAACAGTTGGTCAGCCATGCAGCGTGATGCAGTACCAAGGGAAGGTACCTGGCATAGGTCTGGGACCATTATGACCACACTGATCAGAGCCCTACACCCGAGAGGCTCAGGCTCAGCACAGTGCTGATCTGGCTGGTGTTGCGCCAAGTAGCTCTAAGAGCCTTTAAAGCCCGACTCGTATTTGAGAGGCTCTGGTCTCCAGTCTGCGGTAGCAGAAGTGATCCCCAGCAGTCAATTTGCCCTCTTATCTTCCCTGTGGAAGGAGCGCCTGAATGTCAGCTCATCGGCTGTCAGCTTGCTATGTGGCATATTAATGTGGCTGGAAATCACTGTGTTGTACCTGAATGTTTGAGTTCATGAGCATTGGTGGCTGTGGAGACGTACCATGCTCAGGTAGCTTTCTGGTGAGGGCAGGAACCTGTTGCTACAGAGTGGTGCCAAGGCTCAGTCGGATTGCAGATATGACTCAGTGATCACAGGAGCCATTAATTGACAAGACATGGGCTCCGAAGTGCCTAAAATGTTTTTTACAATGACTTTCAGGAGCTAAAGCCGGGTAAGTCCTTTCAGCAGTTTAGTCTAATTTAACGAGATTCTGAGGTAAGGCTATCATTCAAGAAACTGCTTATGCACATTCTGTTCCAAGAAGCACTTAACGGTATTTTACTTAATCTACTGTGTTGCTTTTCCCATGTTCTGTTTTATACCTTGCTCTGTAATGGCCAATGTTTGAGATCTTTTGTCGCAGAAAAAAGCAGTGCATTGAGAATAGTGGTGTGACCTCTGCAAGCTAAGAAATATTATTATGGAAGCTACGGAGAAGTTCATGTACTCTGCAACACAGGATTTAGAGAGAAAAAAAGTATTGTGAACAATTTCATTGCAAGTTTCATTATAATGCGTTGTAGGAAGGCATTCATGTGCCCTGTTCACATGATCTAGTATTAGTGCTAATCATTCCTTTCCCTTAAAGCAAACCATGCCATTTGTCAGATACAGTTATTCACTGCTTGGGTTTTGTAGTTTTGAGGGTGGTGGAAGGGTTTTTCAGTTGTGGCATCCTTTTTATGTAAACTTTTCTTACAGAAAAGTTGTAAAACATTGTAATAGATGAGCAGAAATATGGGCAATTTCAGAATGCTGAGGTGAAATCCATGAACTCCCAAGCATTGTAGAGCCAAATCACCTAAAATTTCTGACTGCTTTCACTGAAATTTTTTGTGCAAGCTACTAATTATGTCCAGCAACAGCTGTGAGAAAAGGTTTCACAAAGATGTAAACCCCCCCCCCCCCAAGCCCAGAAGTGGCAGTAGCTGGAGTAAGCTTGGTTCTCTTGCATGTAAACACTCTCTGTTTAACCTGGTCCATTAGAACTGGAAGCTCTAGCTAATTCCTGCAAAGCTTTTCCATGCAGTCGGGGTTCTGTGTGATTAGGGTAAGGATTACAGTCATCTTCAGTTTCTGCTTCAGGCTGTTCATTCCATGAAAAAGAGAAATTATGATGATGGAGGGAAGAGAATTTAAAAGCACACACCACCACCACCAAAAAAGAGAGAGAAGTGCTATCTTTAAAAAGCATGAAAACTGGTAAAACCTGAAACTCACTTTAATAACGTAACCTTTTCCTCCCATAACAAACAAACAGAAAGACCAGCTCTCAGTTTTGCTGTAGTGCCAAAGTGAGAGATTTCAGTCTACGTGGTTAAGCTAAGTCCTGACCACAATACTACTGACCATTTCCTTTAGAAAGCTGTTGCTGCACCAGCCTCTCCTGAAATCCTGTCCCCAGGTGTGTCTAAATAGATCAGCTCAAGATGTTGTAGTTCATGTTGTAGTTCTTATACAAATGGGTGAATGCCTACTAAAGACATCTAAATGTTATTGCTTCCCAAAGATTACATCTTGTCTTGAATGTTAACAGCCGATATATTCCTTGGTATTTATATTCATTTCTATTCTTGGTTGACTTTACATAATCTCATGAAGCCTTTTTATTTTTCCGTAAAAGGAGATTACTATGGTTAGCAACAACTGATGCCAGCACAGATAAAATGGCTTAAAATAGTTGATAGAAAGGACAAGACAGTAGCCTGTATAGAGCATGTAGAAAGTTTCTCTGCATTTACAACTGATTTTTAACACTGGATAATCTGACTCCATCTCCACACCCCACCCCAGGTGTTTTGGCCTAAGACCCTGTGACTTGGGATTTTTTTTTTCCAGATTTCCCATTGCTTTCAAACACTAAGCAAGGGCCCTTACACTGTGAAATGTCTCCACAGGATATTTGAAAAATAGTTTGGATGTGATACAGTCCCTTCACATGGAGATAGAAACAAGAAAGGAAGTTTAAGAGTAGTTTTGTTAAATGAACAGGCTAATTTTGATGGTTTCTTACCTACTCTTCTGAAGCAGCTTGAAGACACTGTTACCCTCAACAAGATAGTAGAGCTTGGTGGTCCATTGCTAAGACCAGAAATGTAAATAGTGTGTTCATTCTTGAGAACCCCTTGGTGATATCAGCATATTGGCCTTCAGAAACTGTACATATTCTTTTCTCATGCATGCTAGTTAGATTAAATTAGTGCAGGAAAATACAGTCATGCTATGTTTGTATTCTGTACATATGCACCCCTGAAACTCCCTATATAAGTTAAGTATGCATTCTCAGTGCTTTTCAAGATCAGCCGTGGAACGGCTGGGCAGTCTTGCAGGATTTAACCTTGAGGAACGAGCAATATTACAGATCCACGTATATATTCTCCAGTACAGGCTTTAGCTTCACTAAAACGAACAGAATTCTCCGTTATTATATTAGCATCACTGGGAGAACTGACACATCCATTTGATAGGATTAAAGCACATATCTGTCAAACTAAAATGAATCCAACTCTTTTGAGATACCCGATCGAACATGCTGCCCACAGTATCACGTGAAATGTTTCTTGAGTCATGAATTTTCAGGGCTTGTTTACAGGTAACTTCTTGGCTGTGAGAGAAAAGGAGAGAAGTGCTTCTTGGTTTATATTTCGTAGTACTCTTCATGATTTTTAGATGAAAGCTCCTGGATGCTTTCCCTGCTGTTGCATCCGTATGAGGGACAGAGTAAAATAGAGTTGACGATGATTGTCCTGTATGTTTGCAGATATTTTTTCTTGGTGCAGTGGGTCTGACTTAATAAATTGGAGTAATGCCAGAAGGTGCTTCTGTCATGACAGGGGTTTGTAGTCCTGACGGAAGTATTTGTGTTGTAAAATGTAAAGCATTTGTCATTTTGCAGTGATTTTTCTCGGTGCGTGCCAGCCTGCCTGCTGCAATGAATTAAATTAATGTGCGACCCACTGAAATGGTTTACAGTATAGTAATTGTCACTGGCAACACAATGTTGTTTTTAAGTTGTTATTATGCAGGCACAAGTCCATATGTCATGCAAAATTGATATGCTGCATTATGTATACTACCTTCAAATTAACCTGGTATAATATTTGTCTTGTCGAGAACCAGCTATTCTGTTGATGTCATAAACAAATACGTCTCCTCAAATTTCCTTATTCAAAAGAGAAACACCCCACCACCCAAAGAGCTGAGGTCAGATTTAATTTAGAACAAAAACCTGGACTTTAATTTTTAGCATTCATTCACGACATTGCGGAGTAGGTCCTAGTAATGAAGAGAGAATGAATTCAAAATTAATAAAAGGAAATATGGAAGGACATAGTAGGCTTTTTTTCCATACAATTAATAAATCTTCTTTGAATAATCTGAAAGAAGAGAATAAGGTAACTGCACTTAATTTGCCAAGCGTTTTGTGGTAGTTTGCATACTATGTTGCAGTCTGTGCGTGGCTTCCTTTTAGGCTTGCTCTCCATCATGTAAACAGGTTCAAGAGGGCTTAGTGAAATCAATGATGATTTATTGTTGAGTCATGTACTGTTTCATTATATTCTTTTTGTGTGTGTGTTTGCTATTTTCTTCTAATGAATATTCAGTTATGCGAAAGCATAGATCTCTCTAATGCGGGCTGGGTAAACAGTGTTTTGGTGTAGGAGTCTGATCCAAAACCCACCGAAATCAGACCATCTCGATCTGCTGGTGTCAGTAAGCTTTGTGTCAAGCCAGGCTGCAATGAGAACTGAGCCTTGAAAATTTAAATTACAGGCACAAATTCCTCCTCTCAATGCCTTTTCTGTTTTTCCTGGAGATCATTCCAGCTAAGATCCTTTCTTCATCCTGGCCATTCCCAATTACCTGCATTAGACATAGATAATTTACAGATCCATTTACATTGCAGCACTTTTTCTCTAAGTACAGTGGTGTGCAAGAGCTATAGGTTATAGTGAGATCTGAAACAGTGGGATGGTTTACAAGCCTCACATGGCTTTTTTTCATTAACTTTGCTCATTTACAGTGAGGCTTTTATGTGTTTCTTCTTGGTGATAATACTGAAAATGATGGAGTGAAAGAGAGTCCGGTGTTTAATCAAGAGAGGAGCTCATTCTAACTCACTAAAAGACTTAAGGTTAAGAAATATGGCTGAAGAAAGATTTCTGCTTTCTCTCACTTAAAGAAAATGACAACAGCAATGAACCAAAAACCAGTGAGAACTACAGGCTCTGCATACTGGAAAGGTGTGTCACTGGAGCATCAGGACAGCAGCTACTAACCAGCGTCCTGTTATCACCAAGACAGTATGTGGCGGATGCCACTTTTTATGTCAAGCCATTACAAAATCATTAACTGGCCCCTATGCATTTTACAAATATTTGCTTCCCGTTACTTTTGTTGCTGCAAGGCCCTCATTATTATATCTGTTAAATGAACTCCACGGTCAGAGGAGTGGATATTGGGGCTGTGGTGGTTTGTTTTTTTTTTTTTCAATTTCAGGTTTTCCATGCTCTCGCAACAGAGGATCAGATCCCGTTGTTTGATTCTTTTACTGGATCCAGTTATACATGAGCAATGAAAAGGCTCCTTCACTGGATAGTTTTGCTTCTTTGGCACCTTTTATTTTTTAGTTTAGTGGCAGTGTTTGCATCAGAAAGAGGGGGTAGCTGGGCCTTGCTGTAATTTGATTAATTCCCACTGAATAAGGTAATTTCTGCGGGATTGTTTCAGTGGTGTAACGTAAAGACTGAACACCTGTACGTGACTGTAGTATGGAAGACTGAACACATTGGGCTTGGACTAACAAATGAGTCGTCTGAAACAGCTTTTACCACAACAGATGGGTATAGTATGGTACAGTTAGATGGCACGAGATGAGCTGTTGATTTCAGTACAGAATATACTTTCTACAAGAAAAGATCTACTACAGTTATGAATCACCTGCAAACCCCAGATCATTTTAGTGATCAAATCTAGTATCAAATAGGTTACTTTATTTCCTTTTTGTCTAGTAACTCTTTCTTCGTTTATTCAAATGTCTAGAAAATACGTAACCATGATTTTCACTGCAGCGGTGAATTCCAGAGGTTGACAGTGAGCCAAAAATTCCAGATTATATATAACATATAATTATATTGTTTCAAGAGAGGTATGTTAAAGAATTCTTAAAATGATCAAAGATTATGACTTTCAAGATTAAACTATGATTTTTTTTTTTTACATTATTTTTGTGGGACATTTTAATAACATATTCGTTTTATCTTTTATGTTTCCATATAATTTTACACACCGGCAGTATGGTGTGTGTTTTAGTGATAGTCAAGCCTTTCTGATATTAAAGCCACCTGTGATCTGGCAACTATTATAGCTGTTAATAGAATCAGTTACTCAAAGCAACAGCCATCTGTGTCGTCAGTAGCGTTGAATTAACAAACTGAGGAAAGTCAATTCCGGTTTTTAACAAAGCTAACTGCTTAATGCAGGGTAGAACCTGGTTTAGCGTTTAGAGTAGAGGAACCTCTGTTTCTGTTGCAGGCTCTGCCAGGCAGTGGTGAGATTTTACACAAAGGTTTTGAACTCTGCTCCAGCTTTTCTTCATCCATCAAGGGTTAGCGGTCATCTCAAAATTCAGCAAATTACTAATGAATGTGCAAAACATTTAAGCTTATTCCTCTGGGTGCAGGACAGAGTTCTTTTGCAGCTTTGTTGTCTTGGAAAAGTTTTGAAGCTTACAGCATAGTTCGGTACCTTGAAGTTGATTTTCCTTAGCTGAAATGTTACATCATCCTGCCTGGTTCTTTTGTAACTGAAGCAAATAATGGTATGGTCTTTAGTTAGAACAAAGCTTAAGCTTTCAGAGCATAGTTTTGACACAATGGATACCTGATGAAAGTTTTGATTGCTAAAAAATCAGCAATGTTGTTCAATGAAAGATGTGATTTTAAATGCAGGTACTGTAGTTTTCTTTATTCTGAGCCAGTTAAACTATAGCTGTTCTATTCCTTATCTTAATTTACAACAGATGCAGTATTCAACAATGGAATATACAAAACGAAACAAAACTATAACAATAATTAAATCATTTTTGCTTTGTCTTTAAAACCTACAATCAGATGCAAAATGCAAAACCAGTTTCAGATCTGTTGTATGTTCACTGTAAAAAGTTAAGCCATCTTTCTGTACCTGTCACCTATTGTACAGAACTGAAGCAGAACCCTTCCTTCTTCCAGCCTTTGGACTGGGATAATACTAAATTAAGGGCCTGTGTAAAGGTACTGATGAGTAGTGCCACCATAGTGAATCTCATCTACATGAGAATGAATGCTATGACATGCTAATTGGTTTGTAAGATGAAAACTTGAGCATTTGTGGACAAGGATCAACTGTTGTGTTCTCTACTCCAGTACAACAGTGTTCTGATGGCTTGGGCTTCTGAGACTCCTCCTTCTGCATCCTTTAGTGGTATGGAAAGCAAATTGCTTTGAGCAAGAATTTTGAGTGTTGGCAACTCGAAAGCCTGTATTTTTGTATAGAACGTATTCTTCCAAATTGGATAGTTAGGCATGGAAAAACTTTTACTACTAAATTTTCTGAGGCTTCTTCCTTCAGATTTAGTAGAGCATAGCCCTAAATATGTAGCTCTTCATGGCAAATGAATTTTGATCTGCAAAGTGCCACTCAGTGTACAGAAAGCTTGTTCTTATTGCTTTTGGCATTCTCTGGGAGTTGCTGTTTGTTTTGATGTGGACAATTCTGGCAAATTGTTTGTATCCCCAGGTGCTGGGTTTTTTTCTAAACTAAATAAAAATGAAATCTTTGCCACATAGCACCTTTCAGCTGTGGAACTGTATGTGAGATGAGTGTCGTTATTCCTAATTAATGTATTGAGAAACAACATGAAGTGGCTTGTCTGTGATTGTTCATTAAGTCACTGGCAAAAGCTTGGAATAAAATCAGGAGATCTTGAATTTGCATCTGTTGACCTTCTAACAGCTTGTTCTTTTTATTTTTATCTTTATTTTTAAAGGTGTCTGTTCCCAACATCTCTGAAAATCGGTTCACTTTCAATTTAGTGGTACTGACATTATGGCTATTGCTGGTGTCTGAGTACCTAAGATAATACACTTGTAAATAAATGTTTGCATGCTTTAGGAGTTAAATCTGCGTAAGTTACCAGTGGGGATCAAAGATGTGCTGTTTCTTACGCAGGCTTGTTGATGAGTTCTTCCCTTCATTTCAAATTATAGGAAAGCAGCATCTTGCACCATTTCGGTTCCAGTTCAGGGGAATGCTTTTGTTATAGCAGTGAACAAATTGAAAAGTCTTTTGGCAGCTCACATATTTTCATGTGCCAGGAATTATTTCCCTAGAATATACAACTGTACTTCTAATGTTTACTGGATTTATTTGGAGAAAGAAGTGGAATAGTATGATCTGGGATAGAAAGTTTCTATTTGGCTACCTGTAAAATTGCTCCAGTTAACAGATAACCAGTATAATCTAGCATTGGAATGTCTTTATCAGTGTAGTACTTCTATAGAGCAGTAGAATAATTAAGTAATAGCGTAGTTAAGTGGGGAAACATACAGCTTACTTAGATCAGAACAGTATTTATATCTGTACTTTATAGCTGCAAAGATGAGATAGCCTGTATTTAAGTGATCGTAGCATCTTGATATCCCTGTATGTATGCCCAGCGTACAGTGCCTGCAAGCCTACTGTAAGCCTTTCCTCCATAAGTCAACCAAGCAGCTCAGTCTGTTGAAGTCGTGTACGTGGGATAAAATGACAATTATAAGGAGGACAGCACCAGTATAGGCTGGTGAACGGGGCCTGGAGTGGAAGGCGGTGGAGCTGGGTTTGTTCTTGTGCTAGTAATCCACTTTATGGTTCTCTAAAAGAGTACGTTAGTCCCTCCATTTGAGACCAGTTTAAAAAGTGCCTTGAGATCTACCGAGCTGTATTAGAGTTAAGGTATTATTGTCATCTTTCTTGGCTTATCAAAGTAGCTAAAAGACTAATGTTAATAGCTTTAATTTCACTGCAAACTGTAAATCTCGTATCAAGTGAAGTGCTTTGTATGCTGCAGTTCTCTCTCACAGAGCACTGGCTTGGCTTCCTTTACGTGATTTCAAAAACAAAATTACTCATTCTCAGTACTTGCTCCTGAGTCTGTTCATATATATACTGTATATGCTTATATATAAAAACTGTATTTCTATTGGCTGTAACACAGCAGGAAAGAAACTTGGCATCGCTAGAAGTCACAGATCAATAGATTCATTAAATAGCAATAATTATTGAGGTCATAAGGATGGCAAATACCTCTCAGCTGTAAACAGTTTTGAAGTGAGATCTTGGGAGTCTTTTCTGTTTTCAAGAAGCAAGAAACCTGTGTAGAATTAAGGTCATTGTTATGAACTTTAGTCTGTGTAACGTAGATAATTTTCTTGGTTTGATCTCTAATGTTGCCTTTTTTAATTGGTTATAGCAATTTAAAATATTTTGTGTACGCAAAGATGGGATATATATATAACCATGTGAAATTAGTTTGGGTGCACACTTTTTATTGAGAGCAATCCCTCGGTTCATATATACATCATAGGAAGGGGTTCATCAGAGCAGCTGTCAGTCCCTGGTCTGTGTAGGACTGAGAAATTTAAACTACAGCTGCAGTAGAGCAATGCAGCACTGTTTGGAGCTAAAAACATTAATTTTTTTGAGATATGCAACTTTGTAGACAAAGAGCAATGTTTTAGGAAGCAGACCTTTGGTTTTTTTTTTTTCTGTGAGTACAGTCAAAAGCCTATGTTGCCAACATCCTTCTCCCTTCCCCCTGTTCTGCCCAGTTTTATTCATGAGCACTCTTAACATTAAACATTTGCTCTCTGATGTACACAATCTCGAAGACCATTGCGGTGAAGATGTTTGAATATTTTCCATCTTCTCTACTGAAGTAGAGGCCAAACCAGATCTGCTCATTTAAGAACACTTGAAAATGTTCATCACTGGAAAGATAGGTTGAATGACCGAGAACACTGCCCCAAAAGACTTGCAAACATCACAGGGAATGTACTGTTACTCACTGCTTTGTGCTGACAAAATATGTTTAAAGCTGCACAGCCCTTGACTCTGCTAAGAGGGGAAAAAGTGAGACACTGAAAAAGTACTGAGATAACAGAGTGTTTCCTTGAATGCAGTAGGACTGGAGCTGGGGGTTAAAGTTGAGCAAGTCGTGAGGCCTGTTGCTTTACACAAGTGAATTTTCATGGGTTTGATTTTTCCTCTTGTATAGCCAGATTATGACAGTGTCTGGCAATCTAAAAGGAGCTGTTTGTTTAATGGGTCCCTGGGATGTATCCCAAGGCTCAGAAAGTACTTTGAAACCTTTAGGTAAAAGGAAGCGTATGTTAATTGTTAATTAGTGGATGTATACTTCTACACAGATTTTATTATTGCTGTATGATCAAGGGCGAGCAGCACTCCTTGCTTTCATGGTCAGTCGGAAACCAGAAGAGGCACTACAGTTTGACAACGTTTGAGCAGTAAAATGAGACTTTTTTGGGGTTGTTTTCTTATGCAGATGATGTGGTGCTTTGGAGCGCTGATCTCAAGGGGGTAGGCAGACATTCAGTTCAAGACAGTCCTATGGCTGGAAAGAGCTTGCAGCTCCTCATTGTTAGTATTATTCTACTGTTTTGCTAATTCATCTTTGGGTTTGTGCTTAGCAGCAGCACTTATTTTAATAGAGTTAGATTATGAATTACTCTGTGGAGAAGTTCTCAGCAGTGTGAATTTTAAAAGGAGGCAGGAAGGAAGAAAGAGAGAGCAGGGAAAAAATAGAATAGAAATTTCCCCCTGTCCTTTTCCAGCTGACTGGGAACGGGTTGAAAGTAGTCCCAAGGCATGACATAGCATCTATTAATTCTGGGAGCAACGCTCTACACATGGCCAATGATCCACTGTATGGATTCATTTCCTTTGGTTTCAGCAGCTTAGTTCTGAGCATTAGAATGATGGATTTGTCTTGATCCTGAAGCCTTCCATTTGAAAGTCGCAACTTCTTGTGGAAGAATGCTTAACCCTGTTAGCTCCTGCAGTAAGCTTCCTGCCACCCAAAAGGCAGGCAAGCAGGTAGAGGGGCTCACAAGGTAGTAAGCCTACATAAATCTTTACCTGGGTGCAAGTAAAAATGGCAAGTTTAATTTGGTAGGAGTCCTCAAAAGGTGAAAGAAGATAAAGAGGATGAGAATTTGCATGGGCTGTCTTAGTGTTTGTGTTCAAGTTGCCACTTGGCCCTGTTCAGAACTGACATAGAGAATTGGTTGATGGCAGAGTGTTAAAATAAAAGCCATACAGTCATATTCTGTGGTATAAAATAACTTTGGTAATCCTAGTATAGCAGCCCAAGCTTTAAATTAAATATTACATTAAGCTGGTGCTGTCTATGTGAATGCCTAGTGTTCTGCTTGTTTGAAATAAATATATTTAGTAGTTTCTTATTTTTTCTTCTTCACTTAGTCTTTCAGTGATGCATGTACACAGAGTTGACACTTGCAGTGGTTAAATATGAAATATCTGCTACTTTTCCCCTGCAAATTATGGGCTTGCGTGCACTGTATCAGGTTTATTGAGTGTCCTAGAATATTTTAGAGATTCAGGATGATTGTTCTCTTTATCCATTGTGTACCATTGAAGGGGAAAGCAGTTTTATTAATTTAAAAGTCTAACAAATTGAAAAGCACAAACAATTTAATACAAAAGCCCTGAGAGCGGTAATCCTGTGAACGTGCCAGGACAGTGAGTTGAGTATATGGGCAGGCAAGCAAGCCACTGTCCACAAGGTAACCAAGATGTGTATTTACTACAGGTCCTCTGTCTTGTCCATGCTGTCATCCTGATCTATAATAAGCACTACGTTACTTTCCTGTCCAAGAAAGATACCATCTAGAACTCATTTACTATAGGATAAATACACACGCACGGGTGGTTACAATTATGTACAATAAGTTTAAAACTTAATTTGTGATCGGGATTCGTGAATTACATTCATTGCTCCGCAAATTACTTTTTAAAGTAACTATGGGAAAACCAGGTAGGTCTTGTCTGTGAGGTTTTAAAGGGTGAGTTTGTGTTAATTTCGTAATTTTTCTCAGTGTAATGGTGCTTTAATTCAATATAGTTTTATGGTCCTTTTTATAAAGGAAAACATACTAAAGAACATTCTCGTACTTTAAAACCATGCTTCATCTGAAAAGTGCTGTCCTGATTTAACTATAGTGGGATACTTAGAATAGTTAATTTATTTAGACAAAATCTTGATCTGCCTGTGTCTCTCTTTGCCCTTCTTTAAGATAAACAGTCAGAATGTATACAGGCTGAGGCCTCGGAGCAACCACAGTTAAAAACATGACACGGTACCATTCATTTCAGTGATTGTTTTAACCAGGTCAGGGTCTGGCTGAATGCTAAGAACTAGCGTTCTAAATAGAATACTAGATAGAAGCACAAGCAGCATGTTTTGGGGGAGCTGAAGCTGTTCTTTTGATTTTCTGTTTGCTCATTGCCTGGTTACAGATATAATTTCCTTTTTTTTTTTTTTTTAAATGGGTAAATCAGGCTGTGAATAGATGCCTCATTTTACCAATGTTAAATTTAATATATTTCATTGAAGATAGTGGGCCAGGCACTGACCTAGTGGGAGAGCCTTCCATATCTGTAGAGCTTATTCAACTATCTACAGCAGCTGAGGCGATCTGCTTTCAGAGTTAGGTGCATGTATGAAGTTGAACATTTGCCCTGGTGTTTAAGGTTGAAGATCTGGAAATCGTACTAGGTAAAAATTTGAAATCATATCAAAAGGATCTGGATCTTCAGCTTGACGTGAATATGAATTTCTTCCATATAAATGTTTCTAGCCTGATTTATGATGTTGTGGCCAGCTGCTGTATGGAGGATGGGTTTTTGTTTTGTTTTGTTGTTTGGGTTTTTCTGTGTGTGTGTGTGTTTTTTAGGGTGTTGGGTTTTTTCTTTTTTTTTTTTCCTCTTTTTTTTTTACGGAGTGACTGAAGCAGCTGCTGTCTAGCTGGGAAGAAAATTGATAACTCCACACTGTAGCCAACAGGGTGCTTGCATTGGAGTCATTGATTTCCTTCCCTGCCAGGCAGTGGCTGCTCCAGTCTCTCTGCAGAAGGCAGACTGCATCCTTTATGGACTTCATTATCAGTGCAGTCGTGCAGAGACTCCACCAATAGAATATAATGGCATTATTATGGAAAGGGTAGCATTTGATGAAGCCACTTGGTGTAGAGACCCTAAAGACCATTTCTGTTGTTCCCTTGAAATGATAGCATTGGACTGAGGCTGGAAGCTGTTTCGCTAATGTGAAGGTTTCTGCCACTTTCAGGGTGGAGTGTTTTGGTGTTTTTCTTCTTTTTCTAATTTTTCTTGCTTACTCATGAAAAAGTCAAGAAGCTAGTTGCAGCTTTGGCTGTGGGAGCTGAGCTGCAAAACTTAGATGAGGTCTTTTAAAAATGTGCCTTTTGTTGGACATAAAGGAACAGATTCTGATAGATACTTGACCCCACAGGATCCAAATAGCCCTAGCTATTGCTTTTGTTCTGGCAAGACGTGATTGGCATTAAAACCATGAAATTCTGAAATTTCAAATACGTATTTGTTAAAAAAAAAAAAAAAGATCAAAGCGTGTAATTTTTTTCATGAAACAGAGGTAATTACTAGATACTGCCGGTTTGACTTAACTTGACCTCAGTAAAACCAAATGCTTGGAAATTCTCTTGCGAGTATTTTGATGTGACGTGTTCCTGTAAAGCACTCGTACTGAGTCAGAGGAACCTGGTTTGATACACAGAAAAAGGTTTTGAAGGAATATTTTTGACTGGCTGAAGTGCTGAGTTTTAGTCTGGGTCATTCAGTGTGTAAATATTTGCATGAAGACCTGTTTCTGAATGTCTGAACCTAACCAACCTTCTAGCACCACAGAAAGACAGGGAAAATGTTCTGTGAATAAAAATTTTGGCAGGCTCCTTTAAAAAGAAGGTATGCAGATGGAACAGAAGACATTAAATCCTTGGCGTATTAAAAAAAAAAAAAGAAAAGAAAAAAGAAAAAAAAGAATTTTTTTCAAGGCAATTATTTTTTTCTAAAATGCAAAAGGGAATCTGATGCCTAATTTCACTCTCCTTCTTTTAGTTGTGCATCAAAACCCTCTGCAGCTCTCTTTATTTCTTAAGAATAAAAATGAATTATGTGTTTGAATACCAGATGGGGACATAAAGCATACTATTCATTAGAAAAGCCAGTATTAATTGAATAATATAAATGATTAATAATTGTTCAGCTTTGAAAATTAGAATTCTTTTTCCAGGTCATTGATTTTGGTTTGTGTTTGCTTTTTTCTTAAATACCTACCTTGAATCAGTTAAAATTAAAATTAACATTGTCATTATTAACTTCTAGCTATTAGACCTGATGGTAATGCTTATTTTTTATATTCCTCGAAAATACTTCAGGCATAGTTGCTGTCTAGACACTATCATTTTCTATTCAGTCCCAAATTGTTCCCAGTGTGGTTTCTGGTTGTAACATCACAGTGGAAGAAATACCATGAAATGAAACAGAAAGCTATCTATAGACTCTTCGTCATAGGAGAATTCACTTAGGCTGGCAAACACGGTTCAGATTTTCCTCTGAATTAAATTTTGTGTGTTACTTGTTTACAATCAGAAAGCTAGATGATGTCCAACATTGCCAGGATTCAAGGCGTTCAGGTTCTTTCTCTTTTTATAGGGGAAAAGACAAAAAAAAAAATCTCGGCAACAGTCAATCTGCTGAGATGTTGTGACGGCTGCTTACCATGCTGATCGATATTGCTTCAGTCTTTCTTTTTATGTCCTGTCTGAGGTCTCTTGCTCTTGCATGTAAGCTTGCCAAGAAGGGGACTCCTTCAATTCTATGTCCATGTAGCACATTAGCATCCTGGCCAGCGACAGGGTTCCTTTAACCGGTAAGAAAGCTAGTAATGCATTCCAGGAAAAAAAAAATTCCTGGATTCTGCAAATAGCATTTTGAGCTGTGCCACCAACAAAATCTGTCTCTTGAGGGGTGGGACATTTGGGGGGTTTTGTTTGGTGTTTATTGTTTGTTAGGGTTTTTTTAAATAATGTGTGTCCATCACTGAAGATCTTGGTGCTTTGCCAGTATCAACAGAGGCTTGATTCTTGCAGCCATTTTGAAGGAGTATATGGAAGGAATGAAGAACTGAGGAAGGGGTAGATTGCTTCTACCTGGTTTTAGACTGTGGATAGACTCCTCCCTGTGCACTTTAAATCTGTTCAGTCAGTGGAGAGGAGTATGTACTTTCAGAGGCTAATTTAAGCTTTAACTGGGCTTCCTGATTCTCTGCAGATGTTTGTGTCTCTTCTCTAATTTAGGCCTCATCCCAGCTAATGGAAAAGTTTCTGGTGACTAAGCAGAATTTTGGTAGTTTAAGACACATGGCTTCAAATTATAACTCGCTGCAATAATGATTGCACTATGTCTCTTATCTAGGCTATGCCACAGAAATTGAGACAGCCTTGAGACTTTGGAAAGGACAAGCAGGATCGAGTGTCTGCCGGCTCTTGAAATGGAAGTTGGACTTAAAACATTGTAAAAAGACACAAATAAATTTCTCCGATTTATTTAAATTGTGAATAGATTGGAATTTAAGCATCTCTCTAAACATACAAACAAGCAAGAAAACAAGCAGAGCCCAATTTCAGGTAGATTTAACATGCCTGTGGACAAGTGAATTTTTAATAGCTAATCTTACCCTGACAGCTCATGGGAAATATCAATCTATTAGGCAGGATTTGAGTGTTGAATTTTTAATGCACTTTTTGTGATTAAAGTGCTCTTTTTCTCCCCCGCTTGAAAGAGATCACAGTGGCTTTAAAGAACAGTTTAAAGTCATAACAACAATGGAGAATTAATAATTGTAGTTGACCATATTTCTCTCCGGGAGAGAAGGGCTGTGCCTATTTGCATACAAGTGTTGTATTTAGAACATTAGAGACAAAAGAAAATCACTCATTTTGAGAGTTGCAAATGAGCCAGATCTGCTTGAAAAGGATCCTATGACTTTGTTGTCTCTGATAGCAAGTGATTGTACGTAGTTGTAGGCCTCTAGTGAAGGGATGTGAGGCTTGAAGAATAGGAATGAGAAGAACACTAATGATTTCAGTCAAGGATTTAGGCTTGGCATTCAGCTGAGAATTATGCGTGCAAATGGACATGTAAGGGTGGAATCCCAGCATTATTAAGGTGAACATGTGATGGACCACTGATGTCAGCAAAACCAGAATTTGCAGGGAGACAGGCCCAAATCCTTACATGTAGCTGGACTCCTTGCTGCTATTGCAGCTAAAGCAGAAAGGTGTAATACTGTTAACTGTGTTAGATCCTTTCCACTGGTACGTATTCTGTAAGAGAAAATAATTCTTCACCTTCCTGTTGGGGGGAAGAAGGTGCTTGGCCCATAAGCAGTTTGTAAGGCTGCAATGTGCAAACCAGAGCATGGCTTTCCAACACCACAGCATGTACTTTCCTGATAAAAGGAAGGAAAATAACACTCTTAGTCCAGACTGTTCCACTTGACTTAATGCAAGCAAAGATGCGTTTGCCTGAGTTCACTTTGCACGTGTGCACCATTCATAAGCCAAAGCATTTTCCACTGTGTGTTACGCATATCTGTCTACAGGCCCATTTTTAAATTAGTATATGCTTAATCTAAATTCCTATTTAAAAAGCAGTTTCAGAGACTCTTTGCTCATAATCACCCCACCCCCCTAAATGTGCCTTTTAAAGAAGCTTCAAAATACGCAATTGCTGGAACTTTTCTTCTCTCACTCTTTCTTCTTGTTCTGGTATTGCTAATGGATGCTAATGCAACTGGCCCACAGCAGTAATGAATTACTAAATTTAATTGTGAAACTCAATCTGGGATTTATGTTGCTGTGCTGTATGTAACAAATCAATAGCAGACAAGGAGTCCCATAATCAGAGGAGAGAAGCTCAAAGCAGGCACATTTACGTCGTGTCTCTGGGTTTACAGCTGACAAGTCGAAGGGCTGTTGGCAAACCACTTTGCCTCTCCTCTGCTTGCATTGATCATACAAAAAAAGACCAGAAAGTAAACTGGGAGAGGGGTGCTTGGGCTAATGAAACATTTTAATAATACTTTGCATCTGGGAAAGTTGCAAAGATTCTATTTTGTTCTTTATCTGTCGGCTTCTAGATTAGAAGAGGATTCTCAAGCACAAACTTCCTTCTTCCATCTGCTTCAGTTCAGTAGTTAGGATAAAACACAGGGTGCCAGTATGAATTGTCAGATATTTGAACTGACAGAAGTTAAAATACGACCCACTTCCCAGTCAAAATGTTCAGCTAATCCTTTATCTCGCTCTGCCTTGGAGTGACACTTCCACCTTACCGTCTTGAATAATCTGATCCAACCTGATCCAGCTAGAGTACGCAAGGTGAAGGGAATGGTCATGTATATTAAATCAATAGTATGATTTAACAGATGAATTAAGGTATATCTAGCTTCATTGAGGATCTGTTTTGTGAACCCTTTGAAATTGGTAGGGAAATTATCTGTTTGCTTTGGAGATTAATGAATTAGATAAAGGGAAGAAAATACACTTATCAGGCAAAGAGAAGAAAGTGCCTAATACTGCAAAGTATAATGATGTTGATTTGCAATGATGGTTTTGCATTCACTATTAAAATACATATTGCACAACAGCAGTTCATCCACCTACAGAAAGTAAATGTTAATTACATACCAGTGTCCTTTGTGGGTCGGTCAGTAGCTGTGTTGAAGTCATTAGAGCTATCCTGTGTGCAGCAGGTGAGGGATCTGGCCTGAAGAGTGTTCATACTGAAATATTTATCTCTGATGTGGTTTCCTCTGGTGTTACCTGCTGGTCTGTCTCACACCAAAAGCATTTGAATGCATTGGATCATTAGCTGTCGTAATGGCAATAGGGAGATAAATCAGTGTACAGCATCTTTGGGTGTGGCCATCGTACTTTTTGGATGTTAAGTATGTGAGCAGTGCACAGCCCATTGCAACTGTAAAAAAACAAAACAAACCCAACCCTGCACAAAACCCAAAACATAGAGGCGGAGGTTAGTTTAAAGGAGATGCTGGTTATGTATTGACATGACTCCACTGATTTCAGTGGCTCCATTTTGTGTTGTGTCATATGATTTGGCTTACTGTTTAGTAGAGGGCACAACCTTCAGACCCATTGTAAAATGCAGTGATGAAGAGGGATCTTCCATCCCTAGAATTCCTTCTCATTTCAAATAGTAATTCAAAGGGTCATCTTCTGGCCAGTAGTGGTGCAAGGAGGGAACTACCGAGCTGTAAGGGACAGGCCCAGGGTTAGCTGGGTTTCCTTTTCTGTTGGCTGTTTCTCTGATTCTCCGTATATGTAGGTAGCTTCTGTCAGAACTGGGAATGAGGCGCCGATTGGCACGCTCAGAGCTCAACAACAAAATGGTGACACACTTAGCTGCAGTTTATAAAGCTGCTTTTGCCATTTAGTGCTGTAAAATAAGCAAATACAAAGCACTTGTCAGAGCATTTTTACTAGACTCCATCAGTATTACTATGAATACTCCAGCTATCTAGTAATTAAAAAGCCACATTGGGTTCTTGCCTCTTCAGTGTCAGTAGAGACTGTAAATTAAGCAATGCTTCATACTCAAACAGGTAGCTTCAGTTAATTTATGGAGAGATTTTTCTATTTAAAAAAAAAAAAAAGATTTACTATGAAAGTAGCAGAGCAGGGGAAGGCAGCTGAAGCTCTGGTAGTTGTCTGGCATCTGACAAGAATAAGAACAGCACTACTGAGACTGTAGAAGGAGAAGCAGGGAAAGATGATTTCCTCAACCTAAAAGAACGCTTTCACTGTTGTGGGGTTTTTTTTTTCCACTGTGTCCTGCAGAGGAAGCAAGATGACATCTGGGAATGTTTTTTATCATAAGCATTTCTGTGATTCGTCATACTTTTCTACCTTAAAGACATAGAACATAATTTATAATGTGTTCCTCTTCACAAAGTGCCCAACATACAGGGTGATGCTACCCCCAGGGGACATAGGGATTCAAGTGATTTGCCAAGATTACATTGGAAGTCTGTGGCAGAGCACAAAATCAAATGTTTGTTTTCCCACACTGTTGTGTTTTGGAGCACTGCTTCTAAATCTTGAAAAAAGATGAGTAAAGCCGTTATCTATAGATGTTACTTATTTCAGGATTCCTTATCGATTGGAATATAACATGTTTCTGTAAAATGCATTGAAATTGCTCTCGCACAGGGTGGGTATGAACTTGAAGTCATTGGTTTAGAGTGTTAGCTAAGCAATAGAACACTTGAGTTAAACTGTTTTACAAATTTCCACAGTTTACTTTGCTCAGTGTTTGAAAGGTACTTTCATCCTCCTTCCTCAAAACAGTTTTCCTCAGAGCTTTTCTTGACAGCACAGAAGCAAGCAATGATGCTTTTGCAAGATATTAACCATTAACTTTCTTGGTTTATTTTTAACTACTTAAACCTTTATGTCTAAAATTTGCTTTGAGATATTTGGAGACTGACATTTCTTGTACTGTCCCCTATCTCTGTCCTGCCCAGGGACGGTAAGAATGCAATACAAAATCTCACCGTCATTCTGTAATTTCTCATTAGGTTGTTTTAAACCAGGATTGAGGGATACTTCGTGAGCAGACTTGTCGTCCACATAGCATGTATTTAGCCTGGGAGCTAGTCAGCAGGAATCCCAGAGTGTTTATATAGTATTAAAAGTTATTTATCCAAAAACCCCCATACTAACTAAACTCACTCCCAGGTGCAGCCTAATGCCTGGCTCCCAGTCTCATGTTTCTCTGTCACTGTGCTCAGAATAGGTGGAATACCAGTGCTGTGGTTTGAGGAGAGGAACGGGAGAAAATCCTGTGTCATAAATGAAAGTCTGGGATAAACTACTGTCTCAAAGAAGTGCTGTAGGATACCAGAGAAAATATCCTGAATTTCTCCCTTGTCCTAGCCAGTTTGGGACAGCTAAAAATCCCGAGAACTGGGATTTTAACATAAAAGTGAAACTTTAACAAATCTTTCAAGGCCTGCAGCAGCAGTGATTTAATTGGAACATATTATCTTAAAGATTTTCAGGTGGAAGTCTGGTGCTTATGTCTGTTCCATTGTGTTTTATGTTGTCTTACTTAAGCTGACTCATGCTGATAAAAATGGAAATTAGTGCAGTTTCTAATTTCCTGGTATGGCCTATGCAGAGATGCAGTAAGTACTTGTAGAATGCAAACTGTGTTCTTCATGCATACAGTACACTGGAATAAACACTCCAGGGTGTACATTCATCATTTAGATTGGTGCCTCCTTGTGCCAAGGACCACGTTACACTGGCATTTCTAGGAAACAGAACTGCCTCCAGCAAGAGTAACTGTTTACAGAAGTGGGAAGTTAGTACAACAGAAGGCAGGCAGCCCAGATGGCATGGTTATGAATGGAACTGGATATCTCCCATGGTGTCAAGAGAGATGTAATATTTTGCTTACTCCATCCTGACACTCGAAAAACAGGGTAATTGTCAGTTCTTTCTCTGAGCCAGAATTTTTGGAATGCTGTTGGTATGATACTCTTTTCCAGCCTGACTTTGCTATAAATGGTATAGTCCGAATTGCACATCTACAAGAGACTGGCTTGCTTGAGAACCACAGAATTGGGCTGACTTTGTAATTTCCTCCATTATCCATTTTCCTGCTAATTTGTCCATCCCTACAATATTGTCCTCTCTTGCCCTCTAGACATTAAAAGCTCAGCGTGCTCTCAGCACGCTTTATGGGAAATAGAGCAAAAGTATGTAAGAAGGTGCTATTTTCACTGACTAGACCACAGAACACCCCTTGCTGCCTGTGTTTTGTTCTTTTTCCTGTGAATTTCAGCTATTAAAGCAACTAAGAATTGTACGTGTGGATGTGTAGATGTAATATGCGTGCAGCTCTGTCTTTCTCTGTATGTTTTTTCTGCTGATCTGTGAGATTCCTACTCCTACCATGGGGTATGTTATATTGCAAGATGATTTCTGTTAATTCTTAACATAGCTCAGCTTCCAGATAAATTTTTCCACAACAAAGTAACAGCATAGGTGAAAACTGATATTTTGAAAGTAACTTTGGCACATAACATATGCTTTCATAGAGATTTATCTTCTGGAATGGCAACTGGGAAGTCTCTAAAAATGGAACTTCAGCTCTTTACTTATATTAGTATTCTTTGAAAATGTTACTACTGCCTGGCATTGGTAGCTGTTTCATTCATTTTCTTCGTTATAGAGGGGTTTTCTTTTAGAAAACTGACAAAGTCAGTCTTGTCTCTTTGATCCTGTTTTTCTCTTATTCATACCTACTCTGTCTCATATTTCCCCAGCTGGCAGTTTTTGAATTTTTATTTATGCCCTCTTTTCTCCAACCCCTCTCCATCTTATTCCTTGCGTTTATTATCTTTTCCATCACTAAGCTGTGAATAATTTTGTGGGAAGTCATGCAGCTGCATGGAAGTCAGCTGTTTGGCACAAGCACTGTGCTGGCTTGCTGGAGAAGTCCCTGGGTTAGCAGACAATTGCTACTGAAGTATTTTGGAGAGCACAGAAAAACATCCTTTACCAGTGGTGCCAGTCTCAAGCTTGTAATAATTATGAGTTATTATTGGATTGACTGAAAAATAGTGAGTTAAAAAAAACCCTCAGCATTCCGGGTATTTATTTGTTTTCTGTTTCTCTTGGAGTTGAAAAGCACTGTTTTTAACTCTGGGATGAGCTAAATGTTACATATTTAATGAAACTCTGGATTCTTACTTAATGAAAGGCTTAAAATTAGGAGTATAGTCACTTTAGCCTTCAGAGATTTCAGTGAATAGATCAGATCTGCTTTCTGAATGTGCCTTAGGACTAAGGAAGTTAAGCTCCTAAACTAGAAACAGAGTTAGGTGAAACAAATCCGAGTCCTACCCCTGTTCATATTCATGCTATTAACCTGCCTGTCTCAGGTCCGACTCCTTTGCATTCCATGATTCTGGTACTGTGCCTAACCACTCACATAAGCATCCGAGCACTGGTCTCCTTTGGCAGCTCTGCCTAGGTCCTGTCAAAAGTTGTATTATTCCTGTTGGCCTGAGGCTAATTAGTAGCATGCTGCCAATACACACATTTTGTTGCATAGATGATCCATAGCAAGCAAGACAGTATTCAAAATGATGGTTACTGGCATTCATCTTTAAGGAGCTGAGAGCTAATTGTTTTGCTGAACAAAGTAAAGCATAAATTCTGTGCAGTTTATTTCTTCAGTCCTTCAAAGGCATCAGGTGAGGGGAACTGTACAGGCATGGAAATAACTGGTTTTGATTTTTGCCCGATCACACAATGGTTCAAATAAGCAGCAATCAAAGCAAAGCTCTTTCTGTCTGTAAATAATACTTTAAAATTCTGATGGAAGAATAGCATGAAGGGTTATCATTAGCTAGCTTTAATATCTGTAAGATCAGTGAATTATAAAAATTACATGTGAATCTACAGAAAAGTAAAGAGGCTTTCATGTTTGATATTGCCGTATCAGAGACAGTGGATTTCTTAAGGCTATTGAGATGTTCCCAGTGTGTATTGACAGCTTCTTGTTTTTCTGAAGGCACTAACAGTCTGGAGGTATCCATTGTTCAAAATCCTGTTAATTTTTCTAGCTTGGTACCGTGTAAACTTGTTTATATTGCCATAAGACATGACATTTTGGGGGAATTTTTTCATGGCAACATTAGGATTTAACAGGATGGAAGAACTTAGAGTCATAGAATTGAAGAAAGATTTCTTTTGGAAGCAGCTTCTGGAGGCAATCTAATCCAAGCCCCTACTCATCAGGGCTAATTTCAAAGCTAGATCAGGTTGCACAGGGCTTGTCCAGTCCCAGTCTGAAAATCTACAAGGATGAAGATTCACAAACCTTTCTGGGCCATGTTTCAGTCTTTAATAACTCTCTTGGTGGTTTTTTTGGTTGGTTTTTTTTCTTTTAATACGTGCAGTCAGAATTTCTCTCCTTGCAATTTGTGACCATTGCCTCTTTGTGTTCTCATTGTATATCCCTGAAACAAGTCTTGCTCCATCTTCTGTGGACATTTACTGTAGATAGAGGATTGCACCCCTCACCCCTGTTAGCTTCCTCCTCTTCGAGCTAAACAAGCCTAATACCCTTAGCCTTTTCTCAACCTTTTCTCATATGCCGTATATGCCAGTGGGTGAGATAGGTCCAGTTCTGCCTGATGACTTTGACGAGTGTGCTGTCTGGGCCAGAGTTGGAAGCTTTTGATGTGTATTAATTCGTCTCTTCTCTCTGTGTTGTCGCCCCTGCCCCCCCTTTGGTAACCAATTAGCAGCTTTGCTAAAAAATCTGCTTAGCACAGTTGCTCCAGGATAGATATTTGGAGTGTCGTATCATACATAGATGAGAATTTTCTCAGTGTGTTTAATACTGTTACAAATCTAGCAGAAAAACTTTCTTGCCATGCACAAGATTGAGTGCTATATCTCTGCTAAAGCAGCTGTTCTTCAACTCAAACAGTGGCAAAAGCTGCAGCTTCATTGCTCTCAGTCAGCCAGTGTTTAGTATTAAGCTGTGTCTCACTCTGTAGTATTACAGCAGCATAAGAAAAGGTTGTAAGAGAAGACTCTGAAGTGGTTTTCCACTACTACTTGTTTCTTTTTCTAATAGTCCCCTCCATTAATCCCCACTGGAGAGAAAACACACTTGTTATAATGATCTTGAAGAGCAACACAATCTCCTCTGCTTTCTTTTTTTCAGTTTTATACACTTAGTTTAGAGCAATTCCACATTACTTCAGCTCACAACAGATTTGAATGATAAAGTAGTTCAGATAGACCTATTAAAACAGAAGAAGCTGAGAACTGTTATTTGCTGGAAGACTACAATTTGTACAAGAAGCTCTAGATAACCTATTCACCTTCCCCCACAGAGCTGTAATCCATGGGTTTGACCATATGGAAGCTGGTATTCACACAGAGTGAATGTAAATAAAGCTTTTCAATGCCTTTGATGTCAAAGCTATTTATGCCCCTCTCTCAGCAAGTATTTCCATTCTCTCCCAGACATAGTTACCATAAAAGAGCAACCCACTGTTCAGAATGCATTTAGACTAAAAACAAAACAAAAGAAAAAAAACCAAAACCCAAACCCAAACACAAAAAACCTCCCAGACCCCCAAACTTTAATCTCTTGTTCCCTGACTTCAGAAGATCATAAAAAAGTTTTATCCTACAGTTATTATTTATTGGGCAGAGGATTTGGCAAACAGTGGAAAGATTTAGGCACCCAAAGCCCACAGTCCCTCACTAAGAAAATCCTGATTTGGTCTTCTGAAATTGTATTAGTGAATAATTGCAAAGGCTGATTTTAGACACTTAGACAAACATACA
The DNA here is from genome assembly GCF_026419915.1 of Harpia harpyja. Lineage (NCBI taxonomy): Eukaryota > Metazoa > Chordata > Aves > Accipitriformes > Accipitridae > Harpia > Harpia harpyja. Next base: position 43,288,763 of record NC_068952.1, read on the forward strand.
TACATGCGTGCATCCGCATAGGTATGTGTTATAAAATTGGATGAGGTTAATCCTACCTTTGAAATTAATTGCTAGTAGTCTGAGCTTTGCACACTGTGTTTTGAGATGAGAATGTCTTGAAGTGTTCTTTCATGTAAAAAAAAGTTTGAACAAATTAGCCTTATTTTTAACCGAAGAAATCTCTACCATCCCCCTTGAATGGAATGAGCTGCTCAGCTGAGTTATTCTAAGACAGGATTCTAAAACCTTGAATAATTCCTACAGCATGTTGAGAACCCTTTGCAATTTCTTCCCTATTATGAAGCTTCCATGCGTATTAAATAGTACTATATATAGATACAAATATATTCATTAAAGATTTGTTTTGCTGAAAAAAAAATTATCAATCCACATTCTGTCAAAGCATATGAACATTTACATAAAAATACAACAAGGAAAATACCCAAGTGTAGCAATGCAACACGCTGATGTGCTATAAAAAGAAGCAATTTAGAAACTCTGTTTCTTCCCTGAGCCTCCACAGGAATGAATTCTCCAATCCGACCACTGTACAAATTTTCTTGGGTACTTAGAACTGTAGTGATAGGTACACTAAAAGTGCTATAGGCAAATGGGAAAAAGATGGCCAGGCATTTCCTAAACAAGTACAATTTAGCACAACTTTACAGAGCAATACTGAGATTTCAACAAGCCAAGGATCCAGCACTTTGTTTCAGGACTTAAAAAAGAAGTGTTAGTTAGCAATGAGAAGCAATGTCACATTTCGTTGTGCTAAAGGTAGTAAGTATCTAAAACCAAATGAGCCTGTATTCGCATGGCATATCTGTGAGCAACTTAAAAATCCAATAACTGCTCGTGATTTTCCTTGGAGTCGTACCTCTGGCAGTTTGAAGTTTCTGGACAACATCAAAGATACACACAAAAAACTAAAGCTTGATTAGCACGTGAAAAACTGCTGTTAAATTAGGCCTCTAGCTTTCCTTGTGAATCCTTTTTTTTTTTTTCTTTTTTCCCCCCTTTGCCTTTTCTTTCATTTCTTTTTCTTTTTTTCACCTCAACAGGAGAATGATCATAAGAAATGCAATGGGCTACTTCAAACCTCTCTGTTAGAGGGTGGACTTCTTAGATGTCTGTTGAGGATTAATATCACGCCAGACATCTTTGTAAAGGAAAATTAGTTGAGATCCTCAAGCCAGGATCATCTCAACAAGTGTAATGGGGTCTCAGGAAGTTGGATCTCTTATATACTTTGGATGTGATGAATGTTACCTTTGTAATATATATTTACTTTACAAGGGTGAAAAATGAAAAAACCTTAGTGAACTAAGGGGTTTCATATGGACATATCTGAGACATACAGTTACAATTAAATAGATGGAAAATTATCTGAAACAACTTGTGCTGCTCCACTTAGTGCTGGGATATAATTCAGCAACAGGTGTTACGAACATAAGTCGATGGGAAAGCATCAGAAAACTTCAAAGGAAGTCCGTATACAAAGGATCAAATTCACCACCAGAGCAGCTCAAAGGAATCTCTAAGCTCTCAGAGCAGCAGATTGGCTGCTAGGGTTATGTAAAATGTGTTTATCTAATCTTTTCGCTCTATCAACACATATAATTAAGCATATTATTTTTTGTATTAGAGGAATGCCAAGGTGTCCTGAGATTAGGGCCCTGTTGTGCTTAGTGATGTACAGGTGTTTAAGGAGAATGCGGTCCCTGCTCTGAACAGATGAGCTAGATAAAGAGGGAAGTGGTATGGACCGGTGAAGTGATAGATCCTACAACAAGTAAGTGGCAAAGCCAGGTTTAGCATTTTAATTAGATGCTCTCTGTCCCCTTGTCTACATTGCTTCAGCAAGCTTATATCTGTTCCTGTGTGTTGGAGCATGGCTAAAAGGGAGCAAATTAACTCATGGTTATCACAGAGAGAGAAAGAGGAGATGTGAGCAGTTACCGCAGTACACCTGTAAATGTGCTCTCTTGCTTTCCAGGGACTGGTTTGCGTACATTTGTCTTTTGTATGCATCTGCTTTCTCTCTGCTGTCACCTTGCCTCCCCTTTCTAACATTTGTCCTGGCTGCTTCATGTAGACCTGCGCTGTGCTCCCTTGCTACTCTTGAGATGGTCCCTTTGGTCGTCACATAGTGAATCCATTGCAGCCACTCTTTACAGTTGTGAAGGTCAGTAAGATGCAAAAAAAGAAGAGAGAGTGTTCCTGTATCTACTTGCTAATGCTTGGCCAGAGTTTCCAACAGCTGTGGTTGTGGGCAGGATTTTTTTTTTTTTTTAATCAAAAGCACTCAGCACCAGGCATCAAACCCCAGAAGACTTCTGTGGGAACTGCGGAGTTCAGAGCAGTTTTGAAAAGCTGACTACCCCTGCAGGTGCCTAAAGGAGACAGTGATCAGGTATTGAGCTCTTCTCAAATATAGACTGTAATGAGCATGATTCATGGACAAAAGCAGCTGGTCCCTTCATTTCTGCTAACTGGAAAGGAAGATACTCCTCGTGATGGATCCTTCCATAGCAGCGCCTGTTGCTATTATTTCTAGAGCTGTCTGAGTGGGAGGTTTTAGGCTAGCTGAGAGGGAGGGCAAGCGCTACAAGCAATAGCTTTTATCTTTGCTAATAGTAATCTAATGGACAGAAGAGTGGGCCTGTAATTGGATTTTGCTTCAGATCATGATTAGGAAGATTGCTTTGCGAAGTGTATAGAAACTGCCTGCAAGAGTTGCACACATCTTTCTGTGATACTGAGCAAGAGTGATAGAACAAAATAAAGCCATGATTATCACATGGATCTGGATGTGAGTAGTGAAGGGTAAAGCCAAAAAAGGGCTTCAGCTCTTCCGAAGTTCAAGCACAGAGAAATAGATGGAGGCCTTACAGTAAGAAATGTAGGTAAGGAGTAAATTATAGCTCAATCTATGCTCTGGTATATGCTTTGTAATCGCCATTTTGCACAGAACAGCAGTGTTTACTGGGGAAAAGGTACAAACGCAATATAATCTTCATTAAAATCCTGTTTCGAGAGACAGTTAGATTCCCTTTGACATCCAGTAAGGGAGATACGTGGGGGTAGTACCAGCCTCTTCTCTCTTTTGGAAACTTCATCTAGTGTGCTTAGCTTTAAAGTACCTTGCTAAATCACAGAGTCACTGAGGCTGGGAGGGACCTCTGGAGATCGTCTGCTCCAACTCTCCAGCTCAGGGCAGGGTCACCTAGGGTTGGGTTTTGAATATCTCCAAGGATAGAGACTCAAAAGCCTCTCTGGCCAGCCTGCCCCAGTGCTGGAGCACCCTCACTCTAAAAAAGTTTTTTCTGATGTTCAAGTGAAATGTTCTCTATTTCAGTTTATACCCTTTGCCTCTTGTCGTTTCACTGCATACCAGAGTGTCTGGCTCCAGACCGTGTCTTTACCCCCTCCTTCTCTACCACCCTGTCAGATAAGGATATATACCGATAGGATCTCTTCTCCAGGCTGAACAGTCCCAGCTCTGTCAACCTCTCCTATGTCAGATTCTCCAGTCCCTTAATCATCTTTGTGACTGTACACTGCACTCGCTCCACTGTGTGCGTGTCTGTCCTGTCCTGGGGAGCCCAAAGCTGGACACAGGACTGTTTCGTACACATCCACGTGGTCTCACCAGGGCCGAGTAGAGGGAAAATGCTCTCCCAAATGCAGCCCTGAATGCTGTTGGCCTTCTGTGCTGCCAGGATGCATTACTGGCATGTTGCTTGCATTAGTTAGATGTTAGGGCCTCCAAGAGAGGACACAAATCAGCTGTCTGCTCCTGGGAGGTATTGGGACAGAGGCAGTGGGTCAGTCACAACCATAAGGCATATGTCAGATCTGTCAAGCTTTGGGCCTGTCGTTAATCACTTCCCTGTAAAACTTCTTAGACAGCACAGTCTTGGAAGGTCACCTGAAATAAATCAGTCATGATTCACAGCAGATCTGATTAATTATCGCTCAAGGTCACACAGATAAATTCCAATGTGTGTCTGATTGTTTTTGAAGGTAATGTGTGACTGTTTAAAAAGCAATCCTGTGTGTAAACTGGTTTTTGTTTGTTTGGGCATGTTGCATAATTAATAAATCACAATAGGAAGACTGGAAATTCATGAACTAGGGACTCAGCCAGAACTGCAGGGGACTTCTTTCCAAAACCTAGAGAAAGGTGTGATAATTTCTGATATGATAGTGGTAAAGCAAGTTTGTCTTTCACACATTTTTAGTATGGCTTTAATTGCCCCACTAGTAGAAGTCCAGAGGAGTCCTGGTTTTAAGCACTGGTATTTCTCCACTGTTGGGAGAGGAGAAATGAGATCAACAGAATTAAACCTGTAGTAAAGTTGTGGAAAATACTGCTGTATTGAGCTAATGGCAAAGTGTTGCTGTTTAGTTGTTGCCGATTCAGTTTTAATTTAAGATAAAGTAGTGATCATTTTAATTAGAATAGCACACAAAGACGTGTATGTTGTGCTGAGGCGCTGTATATGCCCGTTTGAAGACAATCCATGTGTTGAACAGTTTATGATGTACATAGTGCAGATAGCAACTGGATGGGAGGAAGGAAGTGTTTCCATCTGTTAATTACAGGTGCAGACTGAGGGAGGAAAGAGAAAGCTACAAACTACTTGTTTGCTGTCAAACTTCTGTGATTTTTAGGCTGCCTTTTTTCTGTCTGTCGCTTCAGAAACCTCTTTAAAGAGAGAAAGGGTTAAACTGAACCATTTAAATTGATTGAACTGCAAGTTTTATCCTAGAATTCTTAGGTTAAGTTTAATCCACATTTTCTAAATTCTTGACAAACAGATACCTCACATGTTACGATTATTTCTGCAGCAGCAATGTGTAGAAATTTCATTGTGGACCAGACTTCTTAGGTTATCTCAGGCCTGTTGACTTCCACAAACTTATCCCAAGGTTAACGTAGGTCTAGTGCTTTCATCATCCAGCAGAAGTTAAAGAATAAATTGTCAGACAGTTGTTCTTACTTAGTACTAGAGAACACTAGTCTTAGTACAGGCAAAATAATAGACGTGAGAGAAAGCATTTAGGTAGCCAAGGCAGATGTCTAGCATGCGTTGCCTTCAGGCATCTTGAGCAATAACATTCCACTTTGGGTCACTGTGTAGAGAAATTTGTGCAAGATAAATAAGGAAAATGAACAAAAAATGCATCTCAGGTAGTATTCAGATGTCCCTGCAACTTGATAGAAGGCTGCAAGGGTATCATTCCAGTCCACTTGCTGTCAGAGTGAATTCAATTAACTTCAAAAAGCAACATATATGGATAACAGCAAAGTGGTATCTCCAGTGTCACCTTCAAATTAAGGAAGTCTTGACTTATTTCTAACTTTGTCAAACTGAAGAGAAGGTAAAAATTCATTAAATACTTTTCTAGCGTTATTGGGTATCCAAATCCCCCCCTTTCCCTTCAGAGAAACAGAGATTATATTCAGTTTTCCATTTTTTTCCACATTCTCTTTAAATTAAACTTTGTGAAAGTGATGGATATTGCCTGACTCTTAATTCTTAATGAAATGTCCTGTAGCACTGCAGTATCACTGACTGTAGTTACTTGGTGGTGATAAATTGTGTGAAACCCTAAGGAAAGAAAAACATGGCTTTACCTTTTCACCTTCATGAATAAGTAAAATGGAAGGAAATTGGTGGCATAGGTTACCTGAATGGGAAGTGTTGAGTTTGGCAAAATATGTTTATTTGGAGGCCTAATTGTTTGGGCCTAAACAACGTGAAGGTGAGAAGAATCTGCCTGGTGTTTGTTGTAGGTAAAGCTAAAGGGTCTCTTATGGCCACCACCAGTAGCAGTAGTTGATGAAGTACGCTTTTACAAGCCTTTTTGTCAAGGTTTATGCCTGGTATGACCTACTGCTTAGAATAAAGATCAGTGGTATCAAAAGCTGTAGGATATTTCACTGGGCTCCGTTGCAACCTGTGCCTTATCAAAGGACGTAAGATAAGCTATCTAAAATCTGCTTCCTAGCCTGTAAAGTGTGCGTGTATTAAATGGTCTTTTTTTTTTTCTCATGGGGTTTTGATACCTGTGTACAAGTGCTAAGTACTTTAAAGTGCTTGGTCTACCTGCATCTGTATCTCAAGGTGTGGTGTCGTTGCCTTGGCTCCTTTCTGACTCATGTACGTATTAGCTGCCAGTTGCATCCTATCACTTTGCTGACTTTTTTCTGACTGGACTCTTTGTATAATGAAACCTGTATCAGCCCTTTCATGACAGAAATATATTGTATTTTACTCTAACTAGCCACTAAAGAAAATCCATTTTCTGATCGCATTGAAATAAGGAAAGATTTTTTTTGTCCGTTCAAGTGGAAAGTCTTGGCATCATCTGAATAGCAAATAAGACAGACTATCTTGTGGAGTGGTGCCGTTTATTTAACGAGAACCTGTCTCTGCAGCTCTCAGACTGAGACCGAGAGCTGAAGTGGATCAGAAGGCTGAATTCCTATTCTAGTGTGGAGATTAGTTCACCAATTCAGCTGAGATATTTGGGACTGAATTAAAAAAGAAAAAAGCAATAATCCATGAATTAGGGACTTACAAATTTATACTAGTTTTGTATAAAAGGTATTTGAATCCTGTTCATGTTAATGGCAGTGGCACAAGATCAATTAATAGAAAATAAGGTCTTTGTTGATAATGCTCTGATTCCTTCGCACCCGGAATTGTTAATACAGACTTTATTTTTAAACCTGTGATTTTCAAGGGAGCCTGACAGTTGTCAGTCTCAGCTAGATTAAAATTATCCTAACAGCTCATGATTTCTAGCATGCACATCCTTCATTATCCTGATGAATTTAGGACTCACTAACATGAATTTTAAAGATGATGAAAGTAAGGTACAGAGGGAAAGTAAGTTCTGGGCTCAGATGTTTGAAGGATTATGGTTACGTAAGTCTTGACACTTTTACAAGGTAACAACATGGAAATACCTGTGAACATAAGGCCTATGTGAGCTATCTAAATCAAAGTTTTGGACAGACACTGAAACCAACCTTGGTCTCTTGCATCTTAGGTGGGTGAAGGAATGACTGAGCCCCTTCTCTTACTGAAATGCCATTTTAACGCCATTTAAATGCATTTGAAATTGCCAGCGTAAATTTATGCCTTTAAAATGGCAAAGAAAAAATGTGTGCGTGTATTATGTGAAGAAACTTACGTTAACATTAGAAATTGGGAAAGCTATTGATAGAGCTAGTCAGTGATGCTAAACACAGTAATTAATGTGTCGTGAATTCAAGCTAGTGCTTTTAAGTGGAAAAAGTGAGTATGGAAAATAAATCCTAGATTTCCACTGGGCCACAGTTCAGATTAGCCTTAATCTTTCAAAACGAGAAGGGAGTGGGGGAAGGAAATCCTTTCTTTACGTTAAAATAAATGCATCGGGGAAAGCCTGCTATACCCAGCTGCACTCTACAGCGTGACTGCAAAAGCCTGCCCCGGTAATGGAGAGTGTTGCAAAGGGAAAAACCCTCTTGCAACGTACAATTGAAATACTGACCCAAAGAACTGCGCGCTCTGAAGACGGCCAGTTTGTGTGCGCGTGGGGTGCTGCTGTTCCCGTGCTTCAGTGGCTTCATAATGCAACGGGCACCTTCCTTTTTGAACATTGCATTGCTGTGCAGAAGAGCTCTTCCAAATTGCATGCACGTTGATTAACTGTGTTGCATAATTTATGCTTCTACTTATTTAATCGCTCCGGAGTTTTGGTATTCACTGGCAGTTGCTAGATCACTTTATTAAATTTAGGCTGTGTGGAAGGAAATTTATTTTTGTGTATTCCTCCTTCATAATTTTTTTTCTTAAATGTTGTCACATAAATTACTGTGTTATCGATGAATCTGCATGCAGAGCCTTACTATTTAGTTCTTACGCCAGGATCCTCTAAATCATGTATGACATATGTATTATATCTTACTTCACGCCATCCTTCTCAATGATGGATTTACTTTCTTTGCTTTCTTCTCTTTTGTATCAGATGAAGGCATTCAAAGTTGAAAACAATGGAGAAAAAAAAAATACCTAGATTTTGTCTCTACTTACAAAAGCGTAAGACCTTGACATTAAAAATATCTGTTAAATAACATCATAACATAAAATGCAGACATCTTTTCCTTCCGTTTCTCAGAGGAGTGTTAGGGTCAGGGGAGGAGAAAGGTACCGTTTGTGTGTGTGTTGGTTAGAGGGAGTTAACTCGAGGAGCGGGTTAAACATTATTTGCTTTCTGTAAGGAGGAGGAAGCTAATAGTCAAAGTGTTAATAAAGAACTCGGAAAATACAGATTCTTTCTCTTTTGCATTACTTAGTCTCGTATGTCATTTAGGCACATGAGATAATGAATGTGGTGAGGTAAATAAGATGAATATTAGAGAAATAGTGTAAGATGCATGATTGCCCATAAAACTTTCTTTGGATAAAGGAAGTCTGCCTTAGCTGTATTTTCTTGCACCTCAACATTGTAACCTCGCCTGTAGATGCATTGGGTTTCTTTTTTGGAAAGTTCCTGCTCATGCCATTACTTGTTATACATGCTTTGCGTGGCATTTTATTTAGTTGAAACAGTAAGGCATTAGCAGGCATACATTTGTGACTGCATAAATCAGAGTTAAAACAACCCAACAACAACAGTCTTACCTGTGCAGGTGTATTAGAACATCTGTGGGTTTTTTGGACAAATGTTTGATTTTTAAGGATAAATAGCTTTTTACAAAATTAAGTATTTGTTAGAAAACAACATTTTTCTTCTTTAAGCAAACAGAAAATATTTTTCTGAGAAGTTCTTATGAGAAGCAAATTACTTACTGAGTTGGTGTATATTTATCAATATATGCTGATGTGTATGTAACGTGGGTTTGGATTTAATTTCCTACTTGTTATTTGTCTGAATGTACTTGATTTATGAAGGTATGCGTGCCTATATGTAGATATCTTTCAGCTGGTTGAAAACTACCCCATGGAGCTGTTTTTAATGGAAAATTGGTTTTCCAGTTATTCATCTCATTGCTAGTATCTGCTTCCAGTGGTAAAATTAAGTTTCCACCGATAATTTTTTCAGACAGCTATCAACATCTTACTGATTCTGCATTTCTCTGCCAAATTTGCATTCTTCCTTAGCAAAATAAATCTCTCACGAGTTACAGTATGTTTGGTTTTTTTATGTATAAAGCTATCCCTTGGATATACATGAGTGCATAGCTATATCACTGTAAATCCTACAAAATGAAAAAAAAAGCATTTGAAATTATAGCTTTTTAATGAGAAAATTAACTTTACAGTGGTTACTTTGGGCTTTGAAGGATTCTCAACCACAAAGATCGCATTTAAGGTTTTTTCATCTATTTTATTAACCATCTGAAGTGGAATAGGCCTAATCTTTCTAGATTAAATTTCCACAAATTTGAGGGCCGTAGTACATGCAAATATTCTTCTGTCATCTTTACTAAAATACTCCAATCATCAGCAAAAGTGGGCGTTAGACTTCTAATATGGAGATTCTGTGCTGGGCCGTGGTTTATAGAGAAACTCTGTGTATGAACTCCCTAAGAGCTGGGGGTGGGAGTCAGGACTTCCCAGACCTGTTGAGGAATATGCTGTTATCAGATGTTTAATCTCAGGTAAGTTACTTGTGTATTCACTTGGAAAACTGATGACTACTACTTTATCCATCATGTATTTGGAATAGTTATTTGTATGAAGCGTGCTCATATTAATCACTTTTAAGAAATGAAAATAACCTAAATCCTTGTTGTTATTTTCTAACATAACTTTGTGACTGAAGTTACAGACCAAAATTCATTAGGAGTTGTTGAAACCATTGGCCCTTAACTTTCTCTCAAGGTAATCAATGCTCTGCATACAAGAAGTAATGGCAAGGGGAGCTTTGTCTGCAAGCAAGGCAGCAATATACAATTTCATGGGTGAGCAAGCAGGGCGATCGCTCAGCCTCTCTGGCCCTGGGTCCGGCTGGGGTAGGGAAAAGCGCTGTGTAAGGGAGTGATGTGTTCGGCAGGGGTGGGTGGATGAGAGGAGTACGGCAGTACAGTGCAATGTGATACAACATGATGCAGGCTCTGATGCCACAGTTAAATTCCTTTTTGATGTGTTCCACCATTCCTGGTAAGAAGGGACTCTCAAAGTCTGGTTCTTCTTGCACATTGTGTTTGAGGGAAGCAATTGAAGTGCAAGGTGCTAAGCCTCTTCTCTTCTCTCTGTCCTGGTATTTCAGCAGAGCTTCCTCAATGCCCTTTCACCAGCCCAGAATTAAGTAGGTGGCAGGATTAGGGCTTTCTCTGAAAAGAAAATGATGGGAAGCTCTGTAATGTTGTTACTGCTTTAGTGACAATGAAAGCAAACTGGCTGGCTGGCTGTGGTTTTTTTCTGCTAGAACTGCAAGCAACTTGTATGTTGCTGAGGGTCTTACATGTACTTCATCCACATCCTCCCCTCCATACCAACTTCTTACATAAAACTTGAAACTCAACTGTTTTACATACACTCCCGACAAAATTTTCTTCCAAATTACAGCAGCAGTGTCATGCAAAATTTCATTTCTGAATTGCACTAATTCGGAGAGAAACAAAAAGTGTCAGATCCCATTACATTTCTTCAACACACTGTTCTGCAGTCAGGGCTCTGTCTGCAGCTAACATGGTTTAGCTCACAAAACACTGAGTGACAGTTACACTATGACACTTTAATACTGCATTATAAATCACTGCCACCTGGTCCCAGTTGCACCATGCATTTGATATAACAGGTTTCTCTGTTGTCCTGTTCTCCTCTCTCTTCTTTTTCTGCCTAGCATTACCTTTCTCATGCAGGTTTATATCCAGTCAGCTGAAACTAAGCATCATATGGTGGCATAAAATTTCCCCAATGAATTTCCACTGTGCACTAAGCAAGCGTTGTCCACTACTACAAATATATTAGGCTGGACCTAATTTTCTAGCAAAGAGAGAGTGGTAATCTGGCAAATGTCATGTCTTTCACACTTCCCTTCTGATGGGGTGCTCTACATTTCAGCCTGGATCTCGCAGGGCCAATGACTGCACTGTTATGCAGCAAAATATCCTCATTGAGGAGCTAAGGCATTTACTCTTCTTCTGCAACCAGGAAAGCAATGTCTGTAGTGCTGCACAGGCTGCTTTTTGCTCTGCCTGGCTGGTTGTGCTGGTATGTGACATTCCGAGTGCTGCGCTGTCATCAGAATCCCAATGAAATGTCATGCAGTATAGGAGTCTTGATTTAATATCAGAGGGTGGTGCTGTCACATACACAGCTATTTGCTTGCATACCTATCCTAATAATCAAATTGACAACCCATTAATAGGGATCAACAGGAAGATACAGCCAATAAGGAGATAATAAGATCCAGTGGGAAGCACTGGACTTGTGTTCCTGTGTGGATTGCTTCCCTCTTTAATGCCTTTGTTTTATTATGGAAAAAAAAAAAAGCAGCAGTACTATTTTCAAAACTTCACAAGTTTTGATAACTATTGCATCTGTTCTGTTGAGATTGTCTCAAGGTGCTTTCTAAATATTTTAAATTAAACAACAAGAAAAATTTCTCTGTCCTTAGGATTTTGCAATCTGAATAGTCATGATTAAAAGAGTAGTAAAAGAAAGTTGTTTTGTTTAACAGACCAAGATGGAATGATGAAGGTCTTTTTTGCATAGGAACCGTGCTGTCTTAACTGAGAATAGAATCCGTATCTCTGGAATTAATTAATATTAATTCATTATTTATGTAATATAAATCATGTAATTACCATGTGCAATTTCCTTTTCAAACTTGGTTAATTTATCATTTTATGTCCTTGTAAACTATGGTTGAATACAGCATCTCATTTTTATCTTAATGTAGCTTTCTTAATTAATTTTTCTCTAACATATCTTTGGACTTGTTTTCTAACTGATGTATATACAGTCATGCTTTTTGATATAGTCTGTGGTACCAAAATGTAACATTAGGGACTCTTAATCCCTGGATTTACTGGCTGACTCAATGGTTCCTCCAAAGGAACTGTGAGCATCTATTAAGTCATTGCAGGTTTAGGTAGCTTTGATTTGTGCATTAAGCACTAACACCATGAATTTGTATAATGCAGATACAGTGTTTGTACTACAGCTGCTTAAGAAAGCCTCATTATTGTGACTACATCTTTTTTTAAATGCAGAGCTGCAAATGCTGGCTGGAGGTAGAAAGCATGCTAAATCTGAGCTATTTCTGTGACTTCCACAACACAGAATCTGAGCTCCTCCTAATCTTCAGTATAGTTGCACAACCAGGTCCTTGTATGAAACAGGGCATCACTGCATCTCTGAAGCCACAGGCTCGCTATGTCTCTGTATGTACATGGATTCATCTACATAATCTGCTGAGACCTTAGTTTTACTGAAGCCTCTAACCTACACTATGGTACCTGGTAATAATTTGGGTCACTTTTCCATGCTCACTCTTCCTTCAAAGAACAGGTGATTGTTTTGAAATGAAATTGAAGTGAACTGATAAAGGTGTTTTATGATAATGTTTTTCATCTGGCAGAATCACAGGAAAAGGGATCTGTCTCAGTATCGTAGGTTCAGAGATGCTGAGGCCAGAGGTGACACTTAGTCTTCTCATTTAGCCTCATCAACAGGGTACAGCATTCTGTTAGTCTAAATATGCCAAGACTAAGCCTAGGAACCAGACAATTCCCTGACAGAGTTTTTCAGCAGTCCTGAAATTTGCTTTTTCAAAATTTAATTCAGTTTGTTGTTGTTGATATTACTGCTGCTATGAGCTGTTTTCTGAGTAACTGGTGGTTTTCTCAGCTTCTTTTTTCCCCCAGCCTCCTCTCCAAAGGCTCCTTCTCTCCCATTCGTGCTGCAATGAGGTACAGTCCCCATGAACTTACGGTGCTCTGAGTTGGGCAGGGCAACTTGGGCTTGATTTCTATGGAAATACAGAGCAGCTGATAATTTATTTTGTTCTAAACTCATATTTTAAATTAGCTGTCTACTAAGAGCAATATATCATTATACCATGCATTGACAGTTAGACAGTCAAAGCTGTATTTTTAGTTCTTGTACTCTCGTTTTCCCTCTAGATGCTTATACTCTTTTTTTCATAATGTAAAAATATTAATTAATGAGAGACTATCATTCACACAGTGACACTGGCTGTCACTAACTAATGAATGCGATTTAAAAAAACTGAATAACAAAACTGTGAGCACATAGCAGAGGTGGCAGTATGATAAGGGAGATGAGAGGAGTTAATTGCTGGACTTTAAAATACCTTGGGAAGGGAGGTGTTGAAAAAGTTTACAGGGAAAATTAATGATGTATAGCAAATTAATTAGAAAGGCTAAAGCTAGAAATGAAATTCTAATTCTAAAAGAAGCAAAGACGTGGACTGGAGTCTTGAGGAAAATGATAGTTGTACACTAACGTTAACAGGACAGCGCCAGTCTATTTGAGGACCTTGTTGCAGGTCATTCGGATGTGTGGAGTCTTGGAAGGGTCCTCTTTGTCTTCTACTTCACCTGAGTACGAGAGCCTGTGATGCAGCACAGCAGGCAGAGGTTAAAGCGTTAACTCAGCCCTGCTGAGACGCAGTGAATAGTTTGGCTGTCAGAGCTGACCTTGTTGACAGGGTGAGTTGTGTCTGGGCGTCCCAAGGGATGGAAGGGCACGGGTATCATGTGCGTGTCAAAGGGTGTGGATGTGACTGCTTTTTTCCTCTATTTCTGCCTGCAGTCTCCTTTCCCTGGGGTGATATAACAGTAGGAACAAGGCAACATGTAGGTAAGAGAGGGAAAATTTAGATGTGGGGAAATAAAAAGATGATGTTATGCAGACTGCTGTGGAGATCAAGTGTTGAGGTGCTGTTAGGGGGTAGGAAATAACTGCATTGTCCTTAAAATCTACTCTTCTAGGTCTGCTACAAATACTTAGAGTTTCTTTTTTCTGTTGTGTGCAGTCAAAACCCTCTAAATGGTGGTGTTATGCCTCTCTTGATGAGGTCATCCGGGGATAGCCTCACTTGAGACATTTCCTCCTTCCTATATTGGCCTTTTGACTTTGTTCAAGTGCAGCAGCAATTGAACATACGATAAGTTCCCTATCACAGGGTTATCTCTGTCCTCGAAAAAAGAGATCTGAGGTATATAATGTCTTTTTCATCTCGGAGCATGATAATGTTCTCTATCAGTCTTTCCTTCAACCCTCTTGGTACCAAAGAGAATAAAAAAATGCCCCTTGATTTCCTCAGCGAGCTCTGGATCAAGCCTGTACTTTTTACAGTATTTTGGATGTGAGGAGAGAAAAATGAACTGAATAATAACAGACAACTGTGAAACAGTGTTCCATCAGAGTCCCCAAGGTACTTCTTATCTAGGTTTTTAGATCACATGCTCTATTAAGAGGTCATCTATTAATAGGTTATAAAAGATTAGTTGGCGATCATTAGATGTTTTCAATAAATTACAAGTCATTTGTTTGAAGTACATGTCGTGTTCAACAGGTCAATCATCACAGCAATGCTGTTTCTGTATTAATGTTTTATCTATACATACAGCTGTTTAATCAATTCATAGTAGAGATCTTTTCTTAACACGCTCCCAGAAACTACATGTCCATTAAAAGTTTTTGATAAGCACCTTCTAATCATGTTTAGATTTTTTACAGATACCTTCTGATCTCATGTGATGAGTATTTTAATGTGTTTTAGTAATCTTTTAACATCACCTGCACCTGATTTTTCTGTTCCATTACACATCAGTTCATCCTTTCATCTTCCTTGTTCACCATCCCCTATGGAAAGACTTTTGGAAGTTTACTTTAGATTTGACATTCTAAATTTTATATATTACGCTGTCTAGCAGACTGCTTCTCTCCCTCCATGCAACCTTTTAAAATGGTTTCAGAACTGAGCCTATGGTTCTCAGAACATCTGTGAATGTGGCTGCATCTGAACACAGATCTTCTTGCTTAGACAATAACAGTATTCTCTATTCAAAAAATAAGTGGCAGGGGGCATCAGCCATTCATTTATAGCCTACTTCTTATTGCATTGCAATGCAAATACATTGAGGAAGGTATGAAATTGCTTGTGCTGCAGTATAATAAGCCGCATGTGTACACGTAGATTCTTTTTTCAATATCACTTTCCAAACCCCAAGCCATCCCAGAGTGCTTTACCAAGTCAAATTACTTATTTATGGACTTCTGCAAAATAAGTCTGATGTACAGTACTGCCTGTGTAGCTTTCATCACTGTAATTGTCTTAGTGTGTCTGCTAAGTAGTTACAAATATGATATCTCATTCATTACTTTCAGCTTGTTCAGCATTTCGTAGCAGTGAGCGCGCTAGGATTTAATTTACTTGAATTGCTACCATACGATCTTTCCCTGGGTATTTCAACCAAGGTGCTTCGGTTCTGACTGCAGTGCCTCGTGTACTCCATACTGCACTCCGCGTTGAGTGGAAAGCACTCAGAGAGCTTCCACTGCAAGGTACTTCAGCATTGACAAGGCTGGAAGGACAGAGCCGCAGCAAAGCTGGCCTAGAAGCTTTTGTGGAGAAGAGTAAAATTTTTTCCCCACTGTGATGTTTGCTTTATTTCTGCTCCTGCATTTTCTCCGTTGACTTCTGTGAGGTTTAAAATAACAGTCTTTGAGCTCAGCTGCAATCCCTAGGTAGCTGGAGAATGGCAGAGAGCTCGTGTCATGTGTCAGTGTAGATTAAATCAGAATGTTATCTTGCCTTTCTAATCAAATCTTTTCCTTTTGTATACTGACTAACTGATATAATAGATCACTGTTTTAGCTTAGGCCTCACTTTTCTGATGCCCTGGATTACCAGTAAGAGCTTACCGGAATGAGGCGGCCATCTCACGTTGAGGAATGAAGTCCTGCAAGTCTCTCTGGACTGTTTCAGTTTACAGACGGTGTTTGTGCACACAGACAAATATGAAGGGTTTGTATGCTGGAACCTGGACTTTGAATGGTCCCCAGAGAACTATCACCTGTGCTGCAAACCACTGCTTTCCTGGCCTGCAGCTGGGGCTAAATGCTCAGATGATGTAAACTGGCATAGCTGCCTTCCTTGCTTGAAGTGGAAGGAGTTCATCCGTGCCAGCTAAGCAGCTGGCCTTAGGTCTTTGTTTTGGGAGCTGGCCATCACTTGGGAGACAAAATCCCAACAAGGGCAAGGTTTAAAAGCCATTACTGTCTTGGCACACCACCAGAGTTGATCTTTGAAGGTGAAAATCAAGTTCAGTGTGTCGATCTGGACTGCCTTAAAGGAGCTGTTTTTCTCCTAAACAATGTTACAGATATTTTATTAAAACTAGCAAAACTTGCGCCCCAGTGTTCTTCATCTTCAAAGCTGATGTTACTGCAGTTTCATTATTCAACCCATCAGGCAGCAACGGTTTCATAAATGAATACGATTGCATGCCGGGGTGGTAGCATTACTGAATAAACTGGATTTTCATCCAGCCATGACCATTTGGATTATAACATTTAGAATCCATCGCTTCAGTAAGTTCTCTTAAGCAAAGATCATAGCACAACTTGAGCTTTTAAAACCATGGGAGGGACAGAGGAAACATTTTAAAGGGCTTCAAGTTGCATGTACAGATTAAGCGAAATCCAAGTGGGAGAGGTTAATAGAGTAATGCCTTTGTTAGCAATGACTGTGAGAACAGGAAGACAATCCTTTGTGTTTCTTAGATCCAGCATTTATCCCAAAGCTCCTGATACAAGATTTCTTCTCAGTGCTATTAACAGCTGAACCCAAAGAGGTTCAGAATTCAGCAAAGTGTGCAGAGGCTTGATGTCAAAACAAAACTTAAGGTTTGAACTTAGGTTGTTCAAATGATTGGTATCTTTGTGATGGACATTATTACTTTGGACTAAACCGGGAACTCTTCTGATCAAATACTGTGACATCCACAATCCTGCTGTTATCGATTAGTGATTCCTATGGCGGCTATCAGAATGGTTGAAGGAACCTTACAAGACTCTCCATAAAAATACCCTTTTTTTTTTTTCCTTTTTTTTGCTGCAGATAAGAATGCCCTTTTCTAACTTGTTGATGTAGCTGGGAGGATAAAGAAGTTTGTCGCTTTTCTTGTGTCTCTTCTTCGTCTCAATTATATTTGATTTGAGTTTGAATGGAGAGTGTTTAGTTACAGTACTTGCTAGTTCTCTGACAGAAACCTGGATAATTTGGGGCAATTTACTGAACCTTTTTGTGCATCAGTTACCTATTTTTAAGCAAAGATAATGAGAGTTCTGTTCTACCTGTCTGTTTGTGATGTCTCCTAATACATGTTCCTGACCTTGCGTGGGACCCCTATTTATATAACATTTAGATTGCATTATAAACAATTATGTTCATACTGTATTTATGTTTACCCATCAGGCTTATGGGGATTTTTTTTATTCATAACCCTTTTACCTGTGTTTGTTTAGATAGAAATTGTGTATGCCATGGCATGCAGGTGAGAGTTTTGTTCTACTATTTTTCTTTATCGGACTGAAAGGAAAGGTGAGATAGACAGAAGCGCCAAAGCATTGCTACAGCTGCCTCTCACCTTGAAACCATAGGTGAAATCCATAAATTTTAAATATTGGATTTAAGGTTTTGAAGATTCTTGATAGAAATACTACCAATGGAGAGGCACCCTTGGGATTTACACCATACTTTGATTTAATTATTCTTAGAGAAGCATTATGTCCTGTCAAGGCATTTGTCCTTTGCTGTCAAGGCTGCAAGCACCAATTTCACTTTTCCAAAGAGGACCCATAATAGTCTGGAAATAAGTAAGTACAAAAAATTGTGGATATAATTATTCTAATTTTTGGTGTCATGAAATGATAATCCTTTTAAGTATGCTCCAAACAATATATTCATCCATAATTGCACATATTCAGACTTTCCCGTGCAGTATTTTATTTGCCTTGGTGTCAGTATCGGTATCAGCAGGAAAAAAGCAATACTGTTCGTGAAATACACTGAGGTCTTTTCATGAAAATGATGGAGAAATGGCACAGGTGTAAAGAGGGCAGTTGTTTTCTTGCTGTTCAGAGGAAACATAATTTGCTCTCTTGAAACACATCGTGGTTTTGCACGTGCTTTTCAATTATGCCAAAAGATCCTTTTGAGTTGCAGGTGGCAACTGAGGCCGCTGGTTTAGTGGAGGCTATATAAATGTTTATTCGTAAGGCCACCGCCTGCCCCGTAGCGTTGCCAGTCAATCTCCCAGTCGAGGGTTACATCAGAGGAAGTGTAAAAGCTGAGCTCCTGACTGCTCTGGAGCCTTTGTGCATCACTCAAACACTTGTGAACCCATATAGTTAATTCCGATGTTCTGGCAATTCCAGCTTGGTACCAAGTCCAATTTACTGAGAGGAGGCGAAGGCGGCTAGCACCCTTCTTCGCTGCACTAGTACTCCCCTGTGCAGCAGGCGTATTTCTGCAAAAGGTTGAAATTGGAGCTGTCTGTCTCCTTCAAGCACCTACCCCACCTTCCCAGGTCTTCCTGAACTTTCGGTTGGCTGTGTTGTCGCTTTAATTTCATAGCATCTCGGGCCGGAAGGGACCATTAGATCATCTACTCTGAACTTCTGTATATCACAGACCATTAAGTTTCACCCAGTTACCCCTGGGTATTCTTCACTTCCAGTCTTTAAACTTTTATGTAGTGTTCCTATGCCATGTTTCATCACAGAGGTAGCTACATTTCAGTGAAATGTATTCTGTATAGAACCAGTAATGCTTGTAAAGTGCATTAGGAGCCTTCAGAATGAATAGAACTTGTATATTTGGTCTGAGATTTTCAAAGATGCTTAGGGAATTAGGAGGCTCAGTTCCCATTAATTTTTATGAGAATTTAGCATCTAAATGCCCCGGGTAGCTTTGAAAAATCTTCTCTTTTAGTGGGAGGCATAAAAGTAACCATTTAGAATTAGTTGAATTGTGTATGCAGTTTGTTAATGTTAGATACTTCAGAATAAGATGATAAAAAAATCCTGTTATAGACAATTATATAATGACCTGCTCTGGAGGTGACATTTTCTTCCTGACTCTAAGCACTTCGTTGTTGGCTTGAAGCTCGGGAGTTTATACTCCTTTTTAACTCCTTAGCCCACTTAATGGGACTCAGGAAGTTCTTAGTAACCATAAAAACGTCTAATGGTATTTTAGGTTCTACTACTTTATCAATATTGGTATTTATGAAGTAGGACAAAACTCCCAATTGTTTCACTGTGCACTGATACGTGAACTACAGTTCTCATTAGCACCAGCTTTCACTGATAGGGGAACTTGTTTAACAGAGGAATGCATTTTTTCCAAGATGGTAGTACTGAATGTTTATTACTGTTAGTAATAACTGTTCTTTGATGGTTTTGTAAGGATTATCAGGCATCAGAATTTCAAGAGACTTCACGGGTGGTAGATGTGGTCCTAGGATTCAGGATTTTCTATTCAGAGTCAGAAAGATTTACAAAAACTCAACTTTGCTCTCTGCAAAAATAAGTTGTAAGACATGATGGCATTTTGGAAATGTACTAGGGTATGATACATATGTATCATAATAGCTTTTCTGTAGATCATTGTCCACTTCCAGGGTGCCTAATTGCATTAGGGTGCCTAATTGCATTTGAAAAATACCTTGGACAGGATAATACCCTATTACATTTCAGAAGGCTACTCCATAAGCTCCCATGAAGTTGCCTCACATGGGTTAGTTATCCTGCTCTTCCCCACTGGGAGCTTGTGTTATGGTCTCATAATCTTTGGCAGGGAGATTTTCCCCACTTACTCATTTCCAGTTCCTCTCAGTCACTTCACATTGCTCTTAATCATACCCACCATAAATAATTTTTCTCCAACCTCTATTTCGTATCCTTTGGGTATTTGTAAGCAGTTACATTCTGTCTCCATGATCACCTAACCCAGGATGGCCTAATGTAAGACAACAGCTAGTAAGAAACGTTGTAGTGTGTATCGAGTACACCTGCCTTCCTAATTATTACATGCCAGGTTTAATTGTATGACTGCAAATATCGGATCAGACTACTTCCCGTGACATGTTGTGACTAAAACAGCCCACATTTATTCTGAAGGTACATGTTGCCCAAAATTGAAATATTTGTCTTATTTGACACAAATTATAATTATCCTAAAGAACCTGAAGGTTATTCCTCCTCCCCTCCCCCTTTTTTGTCTTCCTAATTATCACTGTAGCTCCCAATGAAAATGGTTGGTATCACTGCTCATTAGCCAAATAATTTCTTTAGCAATTATCAGAAATTTAGGCAGCCAATTTGGAAAAAAATACTGTAGTGCAAAGCAGAGCTTTTGCCTTTAGAAAATTCCCACATGCAGATCAGATTCTCTGTTGTGTGTGAATGCAAGAAACTACATTGAAGGTAACGTAGCTGCATTCCCTTGAAGTAGAGACAAATTTAGCTCTCATATTTAAAACCAAGACACCAAATTTTATTGATTGATATTGAAACTATAAATTGAACCTGACTTTAGCAGGTATAAGTCTACACAGAACCAAGTGCTTTCATGGAGAGACAAGATTTATACTGGCTGAGTATCTTGATTGAAATCCTGTGACCTTTCGTTATTTTGTGCTGAAGTAATTTAAAAGCAGCGCTGACAACCCTGGACGTTCAAACACCAGCCTCCAACCTCAATCAAAAGACCATGACACACTGATTTCTTTTGAGTCCTTAATTTCTTTGGAGGGTTCGCTTCATGGTCATGTTTTAGGTGAAAGGTCTCGAAACTTTTTTTTTCAGTGAAAATTGTGGTAATCTCGTAATTTCATGGTATCAGAAACTGAAGTACTAAGAACATAAACAAATATTATGAGACATGATAAAACCCTAAGAGTCTTCATCACTGTAAGCGGACCAAGACTTGACCCAGGTTGGGATGTTGTTGCTCACAGGAATGACTGACTACAGATGTTTTCAGTCAGTTTTTAGTCAGCCTTTTCACATCACGCCCAAGGTGCTGCTGCTTAGAGGGTGGACAGCTAACACACAGGACGTGGGCACCCAAGGGCCAAAGAAGTTCTTAATGCGTGAGTAAAAAATCAAACAAAAAGATTGGTTTTGGTTTAATTCAGGTGAGTGGAACTTTGTTGTGACCAAGTATCTTGGTTTGCCTTTCCTCTCAGCAGGAGCTTTTCAGAATAAGGGCTTCCAGTTTCACAGCTGTATAGAAGTGCTAATGATGGGCCAGTAGTTGTTATAATTAGAACCCTGGAAGGAAAGAGGGAAGGCAGACCCTGGAAAACAAGGGCGAAGGGTGTCTTAGGAGTTAAGTTCATGATCTGAGACATTGGCTTAGTTCCCAGCTCTGTCACAGTTTTTCTGTGTGACCTTGGACAAGTCGCGTAATCTTTCTTTACCTGAGTGTTGTGTGTGGGAGTAATGATGTCTCCCTGGGCAAAAAGATGGCTTTCCTGCTACATTCTGATTCTGAAGTGCCTGGGATCACAGGTGTTTCTCGAAATTCAGGACATTACTGTATAGATTGTTCTATCCTACGTGTGTATGGAGCACTCAATAGGCACATAGCTATATAAATACAGATATAATCACACAAAAGCCTGCTGTATTCCTTTATTCACACTGCAATCCTGACAGATGTGTTCTCAGCAAGATTCCACCATATTCCACAGTTGAGCGGAGACCGTATGCTATTGAAACAAAAGAAGAAGATTAATTAGGCTGTCATTGTGTGAAATTGGGTTTGTGGATGGCAGGCACGCTCAGTAGCCTGCATGGAGGTTGTCCATTTTTTTAATTATAGAAACAGAGAGAGTGAGAGAAAGAGAGAAACCTGGCATAACCGCCAGTCTACGAGTGGTAGGATGTTTACCCAAGTGGCTGTGACACTGTTTGTTCAGCAGTGGTGACACAGTGAAGGATTCGGTGCGCTGCTCTGCTTCCTAAGGAGTGCACGCTACAGGGAGTGGGTAGACGAAGCATGCTGGAGTTGAACAAATAAACATCATCTCTATATGCTTCTGCAAATGAATTTGCTCATTTCCGGAAGCCATTGGTCCATTAAAACCTAAAATTTCTTGCACGTCAAGTCAGGCCAGTGTCATACTCTCTGGGGTCCCCACGTATAGGGAAGGCTTGACTTATCTCACTGTACGCTTGGAGCCCGTTTGCCAGCAAAAGCAGGTGCAGCGCAAGAAAATGTACCCCTAGGGAAGGGCAGATGGTGTCTGCAGTACCTCTGAGCCCTCGGGGCAGATGGCTGTAGTGCCAAAATGGGCTCAGAGTTCCAGCTGCTGCTGCATAGGTGCGCACTCTTGGAGAGCTGGGGCTGGCGTGACCCCTCCTCGGGGTCCCCAGGCCCTGTGGTATTGCTCTGTCCTGGAGCATCTTCCGCAGGCAGCTCCCTAGGTTCCAGGTTTGACTTAAACTGAACAGCAGCTTTTTTCCCAGCCTGAACTTGGGCTTAGTTATCTGAGGGCTGAATTGTGCTTGCAGGCAAATGAATTTTTGGTATCAATTCATTAAAATTAGACAGCTTCTAGGTAGCAGACTGGAATGCAGTTCCCCTGCTTAAACAACAACAGCCACCTGCAGTAGGGGAAATATCTGCCTGTGTGCAATCTGAGACCTGTTGCATCCTTCTAAAGATCCAAGAGAAGAACATTGTATTCAAATTCTTTCTAATTTAGTTCTGCTCCATTATGTGCATCTCAGAAACGAGCACCTGTTTTATTCTTTCCTTCCTTTAAAGAGAAGGGAGGGAACTGCTTTGGGGCATATTCCAACCCAGGTAATAATACTCCAACTCCCTCTCCCCTGCTTGCAGTTTCAATCGGAAAAGAAAATCTTATTGCGTACCTTCAGTTGCTAGAGGCAGAGTTAAAATATTTTCTGTCAGAGATGAGGGCTTTGTGGTGGGACAAATCTGCATGTAGGGGCTATCTCCCCTTCTGTGCAAAAATAGAACCAGCTGCCAGACGTGAGTGCGAGCAGAACCAACCAAACAGCAAATCTAGCCCTTTCTGTGCAGGTGAAAGAAAGGCCAGCAGAGCAGAAGCAGCACCTTAGGTAGGAGTGGCAGAGCTTGCAAACACGGTAGATCTTTGCTATCTGTTGTACCGTGGTGGCATTAACCCCTACCGTTGCAGCCCATCATCAGGCCTTGATCAGATGCAGTGCGCTGACTTTAAGCAATGGCACTGGGGCTGTGTCAAGGTACTTAATAGAACAGTTCATTTCTCTCTGTCCCCGCAGAACGCACTGTTTGTTGATGCTGCTGCCCTAGAAAGAAGGAAATGTACAATAAATCCTTCTGTCTTCTTGCTGTATTATAATATATACGACTGACAGGATTTTGAATGCTTTTTCATGTTCTCTCTGATGTCCATTGCCAGGCTTCGTTGCTTGCTTCTGCAGCTGTACTACTGCACTGGGATTGTCCCAAGGACAGACCGGCGTCCCTCGGGGCTAGGCGGGTGAAGTCTGTGCTGAAATCCCGGAGGGTTTGCAGGTATTCAAGATCTTCGAAGGCAGACCCTGTGAACCCTATAATCCAAATGCTGAAGAATGTTGTATGAGTTGCCAGGATCCCACAGCTTTTGTTGGAATCAGAGAGAGTTTGGGAAATTTTGCTTAGCCTTGTATCAGGAAGCCGTTTGTGTGTCATTACAAGGTGTGATGCAGCGCTGTTGGGTTCCTGGGAGCAGGTTTGAGCTCTTTGTGCTTGGCAGTGCTTGGCAGTACTTGGATAAAGAAAACGTAGAACAATGCTACAATTAACTGAATCAGCACTCTGCTACAACACAAGAAATAATTCTTTGTTTACTGTTAATTAACATTTGCAGAGAGTGATTAGTATGATAGTTAGAAATATGTATTATGTGACCTTTTTTAAAAGCATGACAAGGGAAATGAATGGGGGTGTCAAAGATCTTGATTCTAATGCTTGATGGTTGAACAGTAGTTTGCCTGAGCCACAGCACAGCTTTTCCAAAGGTATACAAATTTGCTATCCCAGCCCAGGAGCTGGGATTTCTTAACCTATTCTCTAGCCTCTTAAAACTGGCAGATACTCCTTTCATCTGTAGGGGTTATAGCTCAGAGAATACCTTTGCTTGTCACGTGGAGGCAATATATTCTTTATTATCCTTATGAAGAGATTCTCATGAATACTTCAGGAGACATTCATAAATAGAGCCTTAATTATTTAAAACGGTTTTTCCCCTTACTTAAGGATGTTGCCTTTCATCCACCCATGCTGAATTTATTGCAATGAATAATAATTTTTATTTCAATTAAGTTTTGTATGTACACATCTCTGAATCTTGTATCCATCTGTTTGCCATCTGCTGATTGGTTTGCTGTTTCTATAAAGCTGCTTTTTTTTAATTGTAGATGGTCACGTTCTCGTTAGTAGTTTCATCATTCAACTCATCTTGGAAACAACACATAACCGTATTAGTCTCTATGCTATGTATAATTAGATTGCCAAGACAGCTAAAATCATCAGATTGTTTTAATTCAGCTACTTACCTGAGTATGCACTTCCTCTGAAGATGCCTTTACTTCTTTTTAAAAGGGACTGGTTTTAGTGGACTAGAGGCAGTGTATTAGCTGGCAGTTTGCTCTTGATCAGCTGTAGTTATGATTATGCTGAACTCGTTCACAGGACTGTCACAGTTCATTTTGTGAGTCACTGTGCAAATGCAGTCAACTATCTTGGATAACTTGCAGGTACAGGAGACAAGCGGTACTTCCGAACAGGAAGGAGGATATAGCTTACTGTAGCTGCATGCTGTACTGCCTCTGAGCTCACCTGACCTGGACAGAGCCTGGGACTAACCTGGGCCAAAATTCTTCCAACTAAATACTTGATACCATTTTTTTGTGCAGAAAGGGTCTGGCTCCATTTGGTAGGTCTGAGGATGGACATGTGAATCCAGTCCTCTGTACGCATGCATTATTTCCATTTAGTGATCCAATTTGTTGGTCTCAACATAGCTCTGAGTAAAAAGGCATTCATATGATGAATGTATAAGCTCACCCCTGTTCCCTGTTGGAGGTTTTGCAGGTAGGCTAAGGGACTTAAATCTTTGGATAAACTTAGGTTTATGAAAGTGAGGTTGGGTGGGAGTTGAAGAGAGGAAGAAGAGCTTTTCAGAAACACCCAAACAAAACAAAACGGAGAACAACAGGCACACCCAGTATATATTAAATCAGATTTTATCTTCTCCGTAGTAATCAGCCTGAGTTTACCGTTTCTCTTTTCACTGCTTGTTGCTCACACGCTGTCCTGCTTGGGAACGTTTCCTGTAGCCGAGAATATGGTTTAATAGCTGACCTTGCAATCATCGACGTGCCTTCATGTAACACCAAGTGCTCACGGCTCCACCTGTCTCCTGCTCCACTGAACAAACAGTTAAAAAATGAGATAAAGATAAAACCTACACCAAAATCAGCAGCTGTTCTGGAGCCAGGAAGAACTAATTAAGTTGTAACAGGTGCTGCTACAGGTTTCCATTGGATTGCAGTCCGGCAATCTGCTGCCCTGCTGCAAACCACCTAACACAGAGTCGGGGAAGGCCAGGAGGGAAAAAGCCTTCCCTTGAAGCAATGTGAGCCTGTAGTAGTGGAAGTATTATTTTTATAGCTGTTACCATGACTCAGTGTTTTAGGTGTCTGTGGTTAACTTTCTCTTCACTTCCTACACCCAAAATGTCGTTCAGCCAGAGGCAACTGTCACATTGATGGTTAGAGGATAGGACTTGGAGAAAGCAGGTCTGAGGAAACTGCCCCTGGTTTGCTGCAATTCTGAATGGGTCACATAACCATTCAGTCCTCACCCTTAGACCTGGAGACCCTAGTTAGCATCAGGGCTCATTGTGCCAGGTACTATAGAAACACCTAAAGAAAAATAGTTAACCAGAGGTGTAATGCAGGCAGTTTGAATGTCCTACATTCTTTCCCTGGAGTATTCTTACCTGCCTGTTTTAGAGAAGTCAGAGCTCTTCTGAAAAAAAAGCTCTTGAGTGTTTAGAAATTTTATGCTAATGTAAGCTTTCCAAGTGTTCAGGAATATAAAGGCTCCTTTTCAGATGTGGTATAGGCAGTTAGTAGCCTCTCTTGTAAAAAACAACCAACCAAAAAAACTCTAAACCTCCAAACCCTAAAAATTTCTGCTGCTTTCATGTACCTAGGCACTCAAAATTTAAAATGAAGTTTGAGTGCTTAAGTCATGTCTGACAACCAGATTCAAGCTCTGTATTGGGTTTGTGTGGCAAGGTTTTGGTAGCGGGGGGGGCGGGTGTTACAGGGGTGGCTTCAGCGAGAAGCTGCTGGAAGCTTCCCCTGTGTCCGACAGAGCCGATGCCAGCCGGCTCTAAGACAGACCCACCGCCGGCCAAGGCCGAGCCCATCAGCGATAGTGGTAGCGCCTCTGGGATAACATGTTTAAGAAGGAAGAAAAGTTGCGGGACACACAGAAACGGCAGCCGGAGAGAGGAGTGAGAACATGGAAGAGAAACAACCCTGCAGACCCCCAGGTCAGTGAAGAAGGAGGGGGAGGAGGTGCTCCAGGCGCCGGAGCAGAGATTCCCCTGCAGCTCGTGGAGAAGACCACGGTGAGGCAGGCTGTCCCCCTGCAGCCCAGGGAGGTCCACGGTGGAGCAGATCTCCACCTGCAGCCCGGGGAGAGAGGAGCCCACGCTGGAGCAGGTGGGTTCCCGAAGGAGGCTGTGACCCCGTGGGAACCCCGTGCTGGAGCAGGCTCCTGGCAGGACCTGTGGATCTGTGGAGAGAGGAGCCCACGGAGCAGGTTTTCTGGCAGGACTTGTGACCCCGCGGGGGACCCACGCTGGAGCAGTCTGTGCCTGAAGGACTGCACACTGTGGAAAGGACCCATGCTGGAGCAGTTCGTGAAGAACTGCAGCCCGTGGGAAGGACCCATGTTGGAGAAGTTCATGGAGGACTGTCTCCCGTGGGAAGAACCCCATGCCGGAGCAGGGGAAGAGTGTGATGAGTCCTGCCCCTGAAGAGGATGAAGTGGCAGAGATAACGTGTGATAAACTGACCATAAACCCCATTCCCCATCCCCCTGCACCACTGGGGGGGTAGGTAGAGAATCCGGGAGTGAAGTTGTGAAGTTGTGCCCAGGAAGAAGGGAGGGGTGGAGGGAAGGTGTTTTGGGATTTGGTTTTATTTCTTATTACCCTACTCTGGTTGATTGGTAATAAATTAAGTTAATTTTCCCCAAGTTGAGTCTGTTTTGCCCGTGACGGTAATTGGTGAGTGATCTCTCCTGTTCTTATCTCGACCCACGAGCCCTTTGTTATATTTTCTCTCCCCTGTCCAGCTAAGGAGGGGGAGTGATAGAACGGCTTTGGTGGGCACCTGGCATCCAGCCAGGGTCAACCCACCACAAGCCACAGAGACACTTTTTGAAACATTATCCCAATTTTGACTCCTAGTAAATAAGTTGTTTTAAAGATGGAATCTTAAAATCACTAGGGCTTTCAGTGGCTGCCTCTGATTTTTTTTCCTCCCCAGCCATAAAACCAAATTATACCAGGGTATATCCCATGTAATTCCCTTTCTGGCCCTGTCTTATCTCTAACTCTTAGCTGATGTGATTGAAAAACTCTGCCATTCCGTGACATAAATCCAAATAGCGAGTCCTAAAGGCCATCACTGTTCTTCCAGGAGCAGATCCAGTCACTTTAAAATGGTGCTCTCTCTCTTTACGTGTACATATAGATGTTGGGGGGGGGGGTGCGGTGTGGTTTTGTTGGAGGTTTTTTTAAAGAAAAGAAAAAAATCAGGTTGCACGGGTTTCTAATGCTATGCTGGAACAACAGTATAGGAAATGGGCTACAGTGAGGAGGAGAGAAAAGTGTTTGGTTACAACAACTGGATGCACTCAGATGTGGACCTGTTCTGTTTTGCAGCTACCTAAAATACCACAGTTGATCTGTTAATGTATCACTGTTTTCAGGGTTTATTTTATACCTGTAGTCCAAGGTGGCTGTGAATCTCGTGTGTGCCTGGCAGCAAACCGGCACTGCAATACGTTAAGACTGTAGATGTTGAGGATGGAAAGGACTAGTGGAATGAATCTGTAGAGGGACGTACCAGGTATTACAGTGATTATGATTTATTTAATGCACTTAGGATTATAACTCTCTGAAACAATGTTTTTAAAACTGCTTTCTCTCATACAGTGACCTAGGAGAGTTCAAGTGATATAGCGTAAGTTGCTCGTACAGATTTTCTCTCTCCGATGCCGAAGTGCTTGTTGAAAGCTACTCAGGACCTCAGATGAAATTCTCCTCTCTAGAATAGTGCTGTCAATATCTTAAACTCTGGTTACAGACCTGTGCTTAAGACTTTGCAGGTTCACACAGATTTAACAGAGAGATGAATCTTCTCCAACGAATTTAATAAGAATGTTTCCGAGGTAGAATTTACTTGGACTGAGTTAGATATAACTTTTGCTGGCATGACAACTTAAGATAGAGATGGCATGCCATGGGCAGGATTTAGTGCTTCATCTCTTTGTATTCACCTCACTCAATAAGGCAGGAAATTTATTTACTATCCGGAGGCAGTTAACTGTCTTCTAGTGCATTGTTTCAGCAGTCGAAAATGGCAATACATCTATATATCTGTTTTTAAATGAATGACTTTCAGTACCCAAGGAGAAGGATGAGAAACCCTGTTTGTTCTGGTATTGACAGAGAAATGAATTTCTCCACCAAGCTGAATCTCAGACATAGATTTGTTTATTTTTCTTACGGAAGTTTTCTGTTGTGATTGTAAGGTTTCCACTGTTGATCCTAGAAGAAGCAATTTAAAAGGGTTATATATTCTGTCTCCCTTTCTTTACCATGACAATGGCATGGAGCCAATCTCTGTGTCATTAATAGCCAAAACGTAACTATCACTTAAGGGGAAAGATTGTTCCCATGTGCAAGATCTGAGGGTCCTAAAGGAAATCTGTTTTGGGGGAAAGGAAAGAAGGGGGTGGACAGTTAGCAAATGTCCAGATGGGATAATCTTTCTCACCAGGTAAGGGGAGTAGAGAGCCCTTCGGTTTGCCAGCACAGCATTGTTTTCTCTGTGTTGCTCTCCTTGCAGGCACGCTGACCTGATAAAATGCTTTCATCCTACTTCATCATTATGTATGCAGTTGCATCTGTTAGACTCATCAGAGATTTGAAATGAGAAAATAATCTCCTACAAACTGGGGTCTGTCCCTTCTTCCCTTTATCTCTGGCAGGTGATTATATCTCTTGGAGAAGCTGTGGCCTGGAATTAGTTTATCCATGTGCTTCATCTGTCTAGCCCATTCCAGGCCCTGTTTGAAGCGCACAGTGAGTGGGGAGGGTACGACTTTGCTCAAGTCTTAATTGAAGGGGTCTAGATCCTACAGTACTGTGGATAATATATTAATTAATATATAAAAGAATGATAATTTAATACATAAACTTAAAAATAAATAGGTTAATTAAGGAAGCATAATGGGCTGTTTAGAGCAGAAAATGGTTATTAGTGAGAGCTTTGTCTAGAGCTGTTGGTGCATTACATTGCAGTCAGGTATCTTGACGTTTTAAGTGTGTTTGTGATGTAGAGAAAATAGATGCTGTGCCTTATTTTAACTAGTTTTCAGTGCATATTGTCCACTTGGGTTTTTTAGAAGGAAACAAAGAAAAAGGACAAAGAAGGAAAGGCAATTTCTTCAATATACAGGCAATTTCTACCATACATGTTGTTGTTCTATCCCATCCTGCCCCCATTCCCCTCCTCCCTACCTCAGTACCAGCATTTCTGAGCACTGATGTAGCAAGGAGGGTCAAACACATTAGCTGAGCAAATCTACTCCTTGCCTGATAGACCTTCGTTGTCTCACAGTAATGATAACAAGGTCAAATCCTTCCATTTATCTTCAACTGTGTAGATCTTTCCTTTAGGTAACTGGCTTGTGTTCCATGTAAATCATACTATAAAACATGAATAAATATCCAGGAAGAAAACATGCATGCCTGTGTGCATCTCTCAAACTGTATTTGCAGCAAGTCCCGACATACCTATACGTGAACGACAGGTCCAAAAAAAGGCAAAGTAGCAGATAAGTTTGTCAGCTTGAATGACATCATTTTTATTACAGTTGGAAAAAAAAGATCAATGGTATGTGCCCAAAATCATGAAAAATACACATAAGAGGCTCTTGTAGAAGACAAGGTTTAAGACTAGATTTTAATTTGAAAGAAGTGCAGAAAGTATTGCTCAGAAACACCCTGGTGAACCCTGAACATATTCCCAAAGCCTCCGGACACAATTCTAGCTACTGTTGACCCTAGCATTTTCTCATATAACTGAGGTAAAATTCAGGTCCTTGGAGAAGGACAGACTTCTGGTCTTGGGGCTAAACTGTATAGGTTCCTACCTCTTGGATACTCTCTGTGACATACAATTAGACATGGAGTCTTAGAGACATCAGTTACTTCACTGAGAATCCCTTTAGATTTCCATTTCCGACATCTTTGCAGCTACTCTTAATCAAAGCTAAAAGCATTCTAGGTTTCTTGTCAGCCTAAACTATGCCACAACCCTTTGCATTGAGCTAATGAGAAATAGAAGACGTGCAGAAATAGCAGGGGAAAAGGTTGGTGAGGGTAATACTGAGGCACGATGAAAAAGTCGGTTTTGAGACATGAGGAACTTCATCTGGGATTGCTGAAATCTATTCATGTGGATAATGTTTTTGCAAGATATTTTCTGAATTGTTTATTTAGTTAGTATATCAAGAAAGCCAATACAAGTATTTTTTTCATCATATCTACTACAAAATAACATAATTGAAATAAAATTATGAATTTTACTGATTAAGAATTAATCAGGACCAATGTGTTCCTGCAAAAGCCTTTGATTTTTGCAGAAACAGTGTTTTTCAGTAGAAAATTGTCCTAGCAGAATGTTTAAATGCTCTCTCTTTTCTATTTTGCCCGGTTGGTCTTTTTCACGGGGTGCTCAAGGCTATCAGCCAAGCGATCGAAATGGTCAGTCTGAATGGAAAACTTGCAGCTCCCAGACAGTCTTTCTAAATGATTCATGGAATCATATAGGTAGTAAATTTTACAAACTTAGCTGAGATGTTGTAAGTATTGCACGATGGTGCATCAGAGTTGATAGCGGCCAAGTCGAAAAAGTTGCAAAAGCTCTGTTTTGGAATACAGCTTGTGTCTTCAGTGAATATTAGCTTTGATGGTCTACTCCCTATAGCTAGTAAGGCTAAATAATCATGTTCCATAAAAGCATAATTAGCATTACATTTTATTTTATGAAGCATCTTTTCAAATCATTATCCTCAGAAGTGAATGCAGTTAATTTTGTCTGGTTTATTCCATTTGACTGTACTTTATATGTGATGTATCAGTACCCAGCTGGGTAATTTTCCAGTCCTGTTCTCCCAGCTTCAGTATAACTTTAACCACCTTGCCCAATGAGGAAATCTTATGTTCTGTAACACATCGTGTTAGATTGGCAGAGACTTCTACAACTGCAAGAAAGAATGCGAGATTGCAGTATCCTGAGGAAAAAATCCCAGATCTGAACAGGGAACATATAATTCCACAAACTGCATAAAAAGAGTGAACTGTCAGAGCTCCATGGCTGGAAGGAAATGTGGCATCATCCCTACTCCTACGTGCACCCTAGAAATCCTGGCGTCACTCATAAGGAAAAATAACAGACAAACCACATCTTTTTCTTTCACAACGCAGTCAGCAGTGAAACTTTGGATCCATACCAATATAAGTGAGATTATCCTCTTCTCTTTCATGAGAGATAAATCCCCCTCTCATTGCTATGTTTTACATCTTATTTCATATAGGGATCACTCTTTCTTACACTGTAATCACAAACATGTATTTATACATTGTATTTATACATCGTATTTATTTGAGATTATAATTTCTGTATCATATGTACTATGTATTTTATATGTAGTACATTGTGTATACTTCCTTATGTAAACCAGAGCGCTTCATTTGTGGCCATACTGTTCATTACGGCTGGATTATATGCCCACAAGGGACTAAGTAATCAATCATCTGTTTGCATGGATTGTATGTAATGCAAAAGCATTCCTGGTCCAGCTGGACAAGGAGCAAGGAGAAGGAAACCTGGTTCATTTACCTTTTATTAGTTTAATAGATGGCTGTATGCAAAGAGGCTTGTAATTTGCTGCTAATGCAAATGAAGGGGATGTAAGAGAACCCGAAGCTGTGCTTCAGACCCTTCCCAAGAGACCTAACTGCCTTGATAACTGCTTGCTTCTGAGTTGTTCCCAGAGGTTAACTCCTAGTCCTTCGCAGGTCTGAATGTTTTGTCCAGAAAGAAGGGTGCTGTGATCTGAGGTGGTGTATCCACAGTAATGTTCTTGAGGAGCTAGTGTCATCACAGGAAAATTTGTTCTCTTGGTTTTTGCAATTGTGAAATTTTAAGGGCCACAGTTTGAGGGGTTTTTTAGTTGCCTGTAACATGAATAACACTGATGTCTTTTGTCTCTGTTGGTAGTGATTTTTATTTTTCTCTCTCTCTCTGAGATCAAACACAACAGAGCAGGGTATATTGTTAGACCAAATAAATTCTATCTTATTGAATGCCTTATGACACTAACATTGGGTAAAAAAGTTAGTCGGAGCAATGCTTTCACACACATGTTTGTATAGGTTTTCTCCCAAACAATTCCTTCCCAAATACAATAGGCATCTGCAACAACCAAGTTTTTCTTGCTTCTTATTGGGTATTCACTTGTTTTCTGTGCTTACTTAAAGTCCCAGGGCAAATTAGTGGCAAAAAAAAAGGTTATTTTGTGATAAAACTGTAGAGTACGTACTCATTTTTAACAGTCAAGACTGAAATGTGGACTGGATTTCCAGTTGTCCTGAAGCAGAGTAGTCCCATGGACTTTGATGGAGCTGTGCAAGTTTCAGCCATCTGAGAATGTCTTGGTATTTTTTATTTTTGTTAGTTAGCACTATGAACATTACATATCAGTCTGTATCGATTTGCAGATGTGATGCCAGATGAGTTTAATTCCTGATTGCGCTAATTACCCCATGCTGCTGTGTTTAATCCTGCACTGTGGTGAATGCAACTGCATAGCTTCAGGGATTATTAGAGCCATAAAAGCATTACTGGCTTTATGAGTTTTTCACTAATGCGAAAGATAAGCACTTCATACTTTCTAGCAATCGGGTACTCGACCTATGTGGAATCATGTATACATCATCATCCATTTGTAAGCTACAGTTTGAAAAAAATAGCAACTACTCTTTCTGCTCCACTGAAGCCCTGATTCCCCGTGAAGTTTGAGAGACTTCTTCCTTTGCTTAAAAAAATAAAGGCAAAAATTAATTGGAAATGACAAGAGGAAAATGATCCAGCTGAACGCTTTGATAAGCAATCAAGGCTTAATAGATTAGAAAATATAATTAATTACTTAATTATGCTCAAAGTGGTTGTTGTTGGTAGATTGTTCATTGAAAAGCCATTGTTGTATAGAAGGATATGCCCGTTGCATGAATATCAGTCTCCAGGAAGCCATTGCTGGTAGCTGGGACTCTTAGTGAGCAGATTAGTTGTTCTAGTTGATACGTACCACTGCACACTTACATTACACACCTCCCAAAAGCTTTACAAGCATTTATCGGTTATTTGCCCTCACGGTTAGCTAAGGTGTGATGCCAGTGACCATGGTATTCCTAGAGTTACTATCATTCAGGTAGGCACTGAATCTAAGGTCTCGCTTCTTTTAAATAGCCAGCGCACTTCTTAAAACAGAAATGTGCGTTCTATAAATGCATATAAATATATAGTGTACTGACATCACTGACTTCATCACTGCATTCTGTCTAGTCACCCAGTGTTGACAGGTTTTGCAGTGACTGGTGCCCAAGCTTTACCTGGTAGAATCATGTGAATATGATGCCGAGCTCATTTTGCAGGTCAAGAAGGTTTCTCAATTTAGTGGCTGCAGAAGCAACATGAAATGATGGTGTGGATAAACTCCAAAGCTGTCCCACTGTCTTCTGTCCATCCCTCTCCCACTAATAGGAAGGGAAGCAAGAAGAATAAAAATAATTAGGCTTAGAAATGGTAGTTTTCCCAGGCTAATGTGATGAATTTGGGAGGGTCCGGTTCATTATTTCATTGTCTTTGAGCCCAGCAATACCTGTTATTAATTTGAAAAAAAATCACATTTTAGTATAAAACTATTATTAAGTGCTGTTGTTGCAATCAATGAATTAAAGGGAATGAAATGAAATGGAGCATGGAATATAGAGCTGAATTACTTGGCGTGTCGCATGTGAAAGTACAATGCGGACAGCCGATTTCCTCGGTTCTGCGGTACGCATCAGTGGTGTCGCTGCCTCTCCAAGTGCTCTCATGTGTGTTTCTCTAGTGTATTCCAGAGTAGCTGCTTCGAGGCTCAGCTGTATCTGATACTGGGACGATTATAAGCAGGCTGACCTAGACAGTGTCTGCTGGTACTGGCAAATCTGAAATATCAACTGAAGAAGGCTGTGGGATGTCTGTAGAAAAACCATGGAGATAAACAATGAGTATATTTGATGATGCTTTTTTCAGGTTGACTAAGAATGATCACAATATCTAGCTCTTTTCACTGGTATATCCCAAAGCACTCAGTAAAAAATTGTGCCGTTTTGAAATTCTCAGAACTGAAGAAGCGATGAAAGAACTGATCTGTCCAAAGATAACTAGCAAGCCTGAGACACAAGGCAGGTCTCCTGAGTCCCAGTCCCAGTTTCTAGCTAGTGGTGCCATTAGAAACTTTTCTTCAAAGCAGAGCAGGAAAGCAGAGGAATTTAAATACAAACCTTAAAATGTACTTATTATCATTTAAGGAACTCCATATTTGAAAAGGATGTGTTTTAAATAAGTAACTCTAAGATCAGTTCCTTTTTAAACTGTCTAGGTTGTTTTAATTCTAGAAATTATTCTCTTTCCCAGTCTATGCAAAACTGCTAAGCAGCTACGTAAGTCACCGGAGACCTGCTTCTTTCCAGTAGATAAAAAGTTCAGGGGTTAAATTTTTGGCAGTGACTAGAGAATTGGGGTCTTTAGTTACCAGCTGTACAACAGAAGCATGACTGGCTGAGAGGAATGAATAGCAATTTTCTGAAAATTAGACCCATTTTTAAACATCTCAAGTTGGGCACTCACAGTCAGCGGTTCCTATAGAAGATACTGGTCTTTAATTTCTGTATCTTTTTCTAAGTTTGTGAAGGCACGTGGAGATAAAAACTAGGGAGCAGATGAATGTTAGAGGGTTCACTTAATAATAAAAGAGCTGTGCGTTCGTTCTTTTTTAAGTGCCATTTAGTTAGATGCAGCAGTAGCAAGCAGTGATGGACTGACACAGATGGAGCTGAAGTCCGCTGGGAAAAGTCCTATTGCTTCCACATGCTGCAGCATTACCAACAGAAGACTGCAGAGCCGATTGCACTGTGTTGGTGTAGCAGAGAGTGGCAGCAGCCTGCAACAGCAAGAGAAAACTTGTCCCGATGGTCTCCATTTGACTTCATTAGCTCCTACAGTGCCTGGGAGTAGAATGGATTTATATCTCCCTGGAGCCACACGCACACGCCTCACAGGGCAGGAGTCTTGTGCGCTCGGTGTCATTTTGCCTTCCTGTGAACAGAATGAAATTAGCTCGCTAACAGATTGTCCGATACTTCTTGCTGCACTCTACGCTGTGTTTCTGTTTGGCTGCTGCTGTTTCACTTAGCAATGCTTTCTATAAGTTAAGGTCTCATGCTGGTTTCTTTAATTGTACTTGGGTTTTGTTCCTCTTGTACGTATCTTTGCTGCGTCTCTGTAAGTGTGTTATTTGCTCCTATCGGTGTAAACCTGTATGTAGAAACACTTTCCTCAGGAGTTGGTCTGGAGAGGAGCAGCATTTTTTACATTTGTTGACTTTGTAACATCACTGATCCGACAGTTGTTAAGCGGGCATCAAAATTCTGATGACTCCGTAGTAGGGGTGTAGTACTTTGACTCAACAACTGAAAAAAATCAAAGATGCAGAACAGTTGAAGATAACAGTTTTCGTCTTTATCTGGCTCTTTATGCACTACGGAATTTTCTTAGCGGGGTATAAAGGAAAGTCTTCGCATCACTTTTTTCAAGAATACAGTTGCAAGTCAGCTAATCCCAGTGAGAGAGTTTGTTTAGAGAGGGGGTTGAGCACCTGCGTGTAGGCAACCCTATGAATGAGACCATCCTCAACTGGAGATGGGAGCTTATCATCCGTGTTAATATACCCTAGAGAACAATTCCTCATTGATAGGAGAATGTCGTGGTTTCTTATCTTTTATTTTGGATTCTGTGATGCGGTCCTGACATCTGTAAGACAGTTGTAGTAATCTCTTTTGTGCCTGCTACTTAGAACGGCTCATTTTGCTGCTTCCAGAACGGGCATTGAGTCTAAGACAGTTCCAGATTTAGGCAGGAATTACTAAGCACTTTAATGGTTTTGAGCACAAACTCCGATTCAAAAGGCTTTTGAATTTTCAAGTAATTCTCTGAGAAATTTCAGCATGCCCACTTTGGAGTTCTGAAAAAATAATTCTGAAATTCCAAAAATAATTTTACTGCAAGGTTTTCCGTACTGGTCATATTTACATTGAAGAGACTGGGAGTTACTAACGGTATCAGTAACTTTTCCATAGGTCGCAATGGGTGACTAGTTTCTTTTTATTTCCTGAAAAACATAAATATATTTCCCATCTATATATTAAAATGAACTAAAGATAGACACAGAACTGTTTACTTTCCAGCTTTAGCTACAGAAGAGGAGAAATTACTTGGAAATGTACAGTAAAACTTCGACAGCACCAAATTAGTAGTGTTTTGCCTCACTCATTTACACAGTGTAATTTCCAGCCAAAGTTTTTTTGTAGAGAGAGCTTTCATTGCCTGGCTAAGGAATCCAGTGCTCTAGGTTAAATCTCCATCAAACTGAGTAACAGGTAGGTGCAACCTATGTAATTCCTTCCCCCCTCCCCATTGCTTCATAGGAAATAGAGGACTGTCTTTTCTCTGAGCGTTGTTCAAGCTGTGAGGCAGCGTTGCCGTATAGAAGAGACAGCAGAAATCTCAGTGACAAAAAGACAAGAAAATATGGTGTCAGGGGGTTGTGGTGTCTTGGTTTCAGTCAGTTGAAACAAATCACTGGGAGATGCATTCATCCTTACAGCGGACAGATCTTCTGGTGGTGTCAGCAAGAAGAAGGTTTCTCAGAGTAAGCATATACTTGCTTCCAATCGCTGTCAGAAACAAGTTTGCTTTTCCCTGTGCTCTGCTGGGGCTATTTCTGCATATGGCATATTGAAAAGTGCGGTATCCATGAATATCAAATTTTGGAAAGCCTTCAAATGAATTCTGTTCCACTTACATTAAATTCTGCCTATCTACATTAGTGTCTCAAACCTAGAAGCTCTTTACAGGGTTGTTCAGGGAGCTGGGGCTGGAGTTACTTCGCTCATTGTGTTTTGTTCTTGAGTCTGGATCAAGCCCTGGCTATGGACTGGAAGGAATTTAGAAAAAAGTAGAAACCTTGCTCCCAAGCTCTGGATTCAAGGCTTTCCAAAACACAGTTGTGGGACAAAAGGCAGAAGAGTGCTAATCTGGAGATACAGATGTGGGAAGAGGATACGAGAAGGCCGTGGGGACATAGAGGTTAAAGATGATTAAGGACAGCTGGGTATTTTGGATTCAGTATGTGATATGATAACATCAAAAGAACACAAATTAATGGGAAGCAGATTTTTGTAGGAGGCAAACAGTTGGTGGAAATGAGCTAAACTCAGTAGGGTCAAACTTGCTTTTGAAGATAATAGCTCAGCTATTTGCAACTGTGCTCAAACCCTCCTTAAACATCAGTTTGCTGCTAGATTCAGTGATGTACAGCACAGTTGAAAATAGTTTATGGTACAAAATTACAAATTCTGTATTCAGTTGCATGATCCTGTTTACAAAAACTTGGGTATGGTGATAATAGTGCTAGTACACACCGATCCCTTTATTACTCAAACAACCTTCTATTTTAACACACAATTTATATGGAAATGTATATGGCATTCTGACATAAAGTACTGGTTTTTAGGATGAGCAACCTTTCAATGGGTTTTTGCATTTAATAAACAATGTTAAAAATCAGCTCTGTGAAACCAATATCACGTTACCATGGCAAAGAACAAAGAAATGCGATGAGGCTGGTTGTAGTTAGTAAAAAGAGATTGTATAGCCGTGGGGAACGTGCTGGAACTCTTTTTTACTGCTTACACCATTTCTTACCATCAATACTGGATTTTGAGAGACATCAGATTTTCATGATGGAATTCTAATGCTGTTTGCAGTTTTCCCTGCACACATCAAAATATGCATCATGATCCTCTTGTTAGTTATGCCAATATAAATCAGGAGTAAACCTACTGGCATCAACAGAATTAGCATAACTAAAAGGAGCATAAGCCCCATATCCTTACTTCTACTTGTGTGTATGGAGAGTAATATGCATACATTTTACATGTTTATCTGGAAACATGCTCAGTTATTTGTTTCTAGTTTCATAGATTCAGTAAAGCTAAAGGATTTGAGGCTGTTGTTGCTGTTTCTAATACAATTAAGTACTGATGAGTTATGATGAGATCCAAGCTAAACAGAACAACCTCGCTGAGAATTAAAAAACCAGACTTGTTTGTGCTGAAGCTCTAAAACAGGCATTTGTGATGCTAGAGTAAATGGCTATACACCCCCAAGCTGTTAACATGGATTTGATAGAATCACTAAAGATACTTCGTGTTCAAAGAAATTCCTGTTAAGCAAACAGCTCTGGGGAAACATAGAAGAGTTGCAGTTAATTTCATCCCGATGTTTGAGCAGGGTTTGGTGCGCAGTTGCAATCATTGAGTTTATGTCTACAAAAACAAGCCTAACCCTACTGGTCTTAGGGCATTTACACTAGGTGGCTGTCAGTGTGTCCCCTCTTGTGAAGAAGCCTGCTTCCCATTAAGTTCAGTTTCTTAGTTGGTTTTATCAGAAGCACTGGAGACATCTTGCTAATCTAGAAGGGGTCCAGCTTCTCCTTCTGCAGTGGGCTC
The DNA here is from genome assembly GCF_026419915.1 of Harpia harpyja. NCBI lineage: Eukaryota > Metazoa > Chordata > Aves > Accipitriformes > Accipitridae > Harpia > Harpia harpyja. The sequence goes on from NC_068952.1 coordinate 43,328,025, forward strand.
TGTGCTACAGGTTTGAAGAACAGCAGGGCAGGATCTCATTTTTAATAAGTTTTAAAAAATTAATCTGAACGGCCTCCCCTCTTTAAGCACATGTAACATTGGAGCCAGACTTCCAAAGGCTTTCAGGTAGCTTAAAGATACTAGAAAATTGATTTATGGGATTTACAGAAGTGTTTCAAAAGGCTAGGACCCAACTTCCTGAATCTTCAACAATTTTCATCTGTGAAAACAGTTTTGAAAGTCACTAGACAAATCAGTTTCCATCTTTGGACAGCTAAATACCTTGGTTCTCCATGTTTTACTTGTGACTTTTAGAAGTTCAGTAAAAGAAAAAAAACAACCAACCTCTGGAAACAGAGCCTGAAGTAGCAGGCAACCCCAACGTTGTTTCTAGACAGTGCTTTTGCCAATACAATCTATCAGCAGAAAAGTCTGCAGCAGGCCTGTAAGGCACTTGTCAAGTGTTTTCTCCCTGAAACAATAAGTTTGAAAAAGTTGGAACTGGTAGGATTTTATACAAGGGACCCAAATGTGCAAATGCATAAGATATTTTTGCTGTCTCTGATCTTCCTGAAACCAACGTATCTTGAAAGTTCTGTGATACAAAATTCAGTTTTTATACAGATAAGGTGGTTTAAAAACAAACAAACAAACAGATAAGTCAACAAAGAAGAAAGCTTCCTGAAATTTATTACTGCTTTACACTGAGCTGCTAAATTAAAAAGGAAAAAAGGTAGTAATTTCAAAATAAGTGTAAGCTCTTCAAGTCTTCTTTATGGTTTGAAAATATGGAAGTGGGACAGGGGAAATAAAAAGAAATTCACCTTTGCCCCAAAAATATAAAGCCAGTATTACTTTTAGGGACAAATTTAAAGTAATGGATTTTCCTTAAGGGGAACAAATAACTAGCAGTTCGAGATTAAATGGCACCGAGGTATTTTTAAGAACAAGGACTTCTCTCACCTTCTTTCAACAGCTCTGAGAAGTGGAAGCCATAGCTTTCTCGTGACAATGAGTGAAGAGAATTCCTATTAATGCAACCCAGAGTGCAGAAAGCCCTTGTTTCCCTTATCTCAGTAGGCTAAGTGTTGAGGAGACAAATGCCCTTCGTTACACTATGCCAAGAAGTTGCCGCTGTTACATGGATTGGATTATGTAAGCAGTTTTTCAGTGTCACAAAAGACTGTACTGTCAAAGCTTGTTTTGTGTTAATTAGTAAACACATGTTTAATTTTACATGTGGAAAGAGGTCTGTGTGCTTCAAGAAGTGATTCTCAATTTCCTTTAGTGATGCTACTTCCCTTTATTTAAAGATAAACAAATTACCTAACTTCAAGTGGGATGAAATATGTCTAAATGAATTGCTGTATCCAGTCCAAGATGGAAATCAGCAATGATGTTTGATGGAGATGGCCACCCAGAATTCTCCCTGGAGCAACTCGAAAACTTTGTGTTGATGCAGGATCAAACCTAAGTTGTTCTGCACTGGGGGCTGGTAGATCAGTAGCAGGGGTTTTAGAACAAATCAGTAACGTGAAAGGCAACAAATTACCAGGACCAGATGGTGTTCACCCCAGACTTCTAAGGACTGTTGTAATATGAAATTGCTAACCTAACAACTGTGGGGTGTCTATTGCTTATATCAGTCACTGAATAATAAAAGCAGCAAATATAAGATTTTGGGGGGGGGTTGGTTGTTTGGGGTTTTTTTGATAGCGCTCTTAAAAACTACATAGAAGTCAGAGTTGCCACTCAAGGAGGTGTTGGAATCACTGTGCATAGTTCTCTGAAGACAGCTCAGTGGTGATGAGAAGAGCAAATAAACAGTTAGAAATATTTAGAAAAGAAGTTGAGAATAAAACAGAAGACATCACTATTCCGTCCTACTCACTGCATGGGAGTGTTTGCTGAAGTTCTGGTCACCCCACCTCAAAGAAGATTTAGTAGAACTGGAAAACAGAGAGAGAGAAAAGCAATAGGAAGATCAGAGGTATGAAAAGGCTTACGTAGAAGGAGGTGGTAAATGAACATCCCACACCTTGGAAGAGAGGTGACTGAGGGGGAGATGGGATTAAATCTATAACATTATAAAATGCTGTTGCAACAGTAGCCAAGGAAGGATTACATACTGTTTATCGCAGTACTGGAAGGGGTAACATAATTTTATCCAGGGCAATTAAAAAGTCCTGTAAAATCTAAAATGAGTTGAGCAGAAATGTCTGAAAACAAATTTCAACTGTTTATAGTTCTATAAAAGAAGGTGCTTGCTGTCATAATGTCTCAGTTCACTCGTCTCTAAAAATCACAAGAACCTTACTGTACCTTTTTAGCATGTCAGCTCTTCAGGGACAGAACTATGTTTTCTGTAGGGTTTAAGAAAATGGAGTCATAATCTTGCTATGGACTCTACATACTGTTTAGATTGAGCTAGAGATTTATTTAGTCAAAATAATCCAGCGCAGGCAAAAATTGCCATGGAGTTGGTTTGCTAGACAACAGAATAATGATTCCATAACTGTACTAATTATATTAGCATATCTGTGCTCTCAGACTTGGGTAAACACAGATACAAAGGGAGAGCCAGGGATAGGAGAGATTTGCAGGAGTTTGTTTTCACAATGACTGTTGAATGGGACAAGGTTTTCCCTGAATGTGTTTTGCTGCTGCTGTTTTTATACAAAATGTATTGACAATTGATACTTGCTTCTGAGAGATGTGCATGGGTAGGGGGAAGAGAACTTTCTTTTGTGTCCCATCGTTAAGGTTGCTTATCAAATGAATATTCATGTTCAGGAAAGCATGAAGGTTGGGGTGTTGCAGAATGAGGACCTTGCCTCACACCTGGGTTGAGTAAAGTACAACTTGTCAGAACAGAAAAGATACTGTGGCTTGATAATTGCATTTACCACTACTTGAAAGGTCTGATTTCCGTAAAAAGGAAAGGGGAAAGTAATTTGTTCTTCTTTCTTGCCTGAGAGGGCATCCTGCAGCCAACCACATCGATTGCAAAGGTCCTATTAGTCTTCAGCAGGACCAGAATTAATTGTTTTTTATTACCCGAGCTCCTCGTGGTCTCAAGCTGGGATCAGAGCTCCAATGTGGCAGCCTCTGTCCTATGGGCGCCAGATCCAGCATCTTTTCTGAGCTTGATCGGAACAGTGTTTCATACCAAAGCAACCATGATTCCAACAAGCTAGGCAATGCCATGGATATGCATGAGTAAGTAGTGGTTAATGGTTGACTGTCCCTTCCCTCCCTTGGTGTACAGCCAGATATTTGTCTTCCTGTAGGTTCTACCTAGTGCACTTGTTTATCCGAAGGTTTGTGTAGTATTTAGCCTGCAGTAATAGAGTCTGTCTGAGAACGCTTGGAAGACCAGTCAAGTGTTTTATGCATGCAGGTCCTTCGGTTTTCTTCTGTCCTAAATTTGTGTCAACTTCTAATGCTTATAATTTTGTGGTGTTGTAAACTTTTCTCCCCCAAATTCATACAGTTTTAGCAGCTGCATATATCACAAAGGGAACATAAATTATTAATATTTTATTCTGTCTAAAAAAAAGTAGGCTTAGGTTGCAGTATGGTTTGAGCGTTGGGTTTTTTTCCCCAGACTATCTTGGGTGACACATGTAGAAAAAAAAATGTTGGAGCATTAATATATGTAGAGCAGGCTAGGTGGAGCATGCTGTTGCAGAAGTCTGTAGAAATTACTTGGAAACCAAGGTTTTTGGAATTAAATACCTACTAGCTTGATATTGAAGGAAAAGGATGAAGACCGCTTTTTCTAAAAGAAGGTTGAAGGATAACAGGATTGAAGGGACTGAATGTCAGTCTTTCAGCAGAGTCTGAGCGCAAGAAATGTCATCGCGCCGTTAGTGTACAAATTCACACTGCATCAGGTAAGCTGAGAGAACTGTCATTTATATCAACGAGTGGCAGGAGAGCCCTCAACGAAAGGACATTTTGTGAGGATATATGTACTTTATTGTTTTCCTTTTGTATTGTGATACCTAGGCCCCACTTGCAAAAGGGAAGGGGGGGAAAAAAAAAGATAGTCCCCTGATTTGTCAGACAAAAACCATATGGTGGAGGCTACAATTGAGCCATGGTTGGTCACACTCCCCTCTAATCTGCAGCTGTTTTCTTTCTGATAGATAAATATGTGTTTAAATAATGCATCCTACCTAACTCTGTCAATTTTTTTTTTAATGTTTCCTTTGACAACTGAATGTTTCCATTACACCCAGTGAACATCTTGGAGACTGACCCGTTCCTGCTTTAAATGCACATTAAGACTGCATTTCCTTCGTTTCACCTTCCAAAGGAAACAGTGCAGCTGTTCATTATTTGCAGCACTTAACTACAAGAGACTCATTTTCAGGAGATAATTTTTTCCCTTAGAACTTCATAAAAATATTTTAGTTCCTGACCACAAAGACACGGTGAATAACTATTGCAGAGGAGTGCTGTGAGCTTTGATGTCAGGGCTGTTCTGCTTTAAAAGGGCACAGAAGTCTGTCAATGGCACATTCTTTTCTTCCATGGTAATAGGAAGAGACTGCATTGCATTGTGTTATATTATAGTAAGGTTTTGAAGCTGAACTTACTACATACCTGTAGTACAAAAAGGAAAAGGGTAACCATGTCAACCATTGTCCGGCTGGCAACCAGCACTTTGCACTACTATCATTCCCGTACCTCATCTTACCTTGGTAGCTTGTTTATAACAAGGAGATGAGGGCTCAGAGGCTCTTCATCAGAGCACTGAGTATTGTGTCGAGGCAGTGAATAGCTGCCTATAGTCACTGTATATGTTGGTCTTTCTGATTGCTTTTGTGTTTTGATGCAAGTCCTTGTACTTTATTTCAGGGTAAAGAATAGGGAGGGGAACACCATAATTACTGGGAAACTAATAGATACTTAAATAACCTTCCCCTGTTTTTGTTTATATGAGTGGGAGAACACACAGGCCAAAGAAAAAGGCTGTATTTATTATTTAGACTGAGGTAGCACCCAGAGGACTCAGATTTTCCCAAGGACCCCGTTGTTTGTGTCCCTTCTGTTAAGTATTGTGATTATTAGTGAATTATAGCAGATGCTGTAAACCTTACTGTGATCACAGCCCTGCTCTGCTAAGCACTGTGTGTGACTGTAGTTAAGGAGTAGTCAATCACCAGAACGCTTACAGTGCCTTATAGGAAAGTCCTATTGATTTGATAAAGGATAAAACCAGTTGAATTTAATGGAGGTGAAATAAAAGGCTATATATATTGGGCTGCAGAAACAATATAATAGTTTCACTTTCCTGAATTGGAAGACCATCTCTAATTGATTTAATGGCCCTTGATCTGCAACATGGGGGCCAGATTTTAAGATTCTGAGACTTCTAAAGCCTCTTTTAGTGTGCCCCCCCAAAGTCTTTTGTCAATGTGGCCCTTATGATTGACCATATTTGGGCCATATCACACAATAGAGCCATGTATCTAAGTATTAAATTAGCATTAGCCCTCGCCAAAAGTCCAGTACAAAATTGATGGATTAGGGGAATATGCAAATCTTAAATATATGAAAGAATTATTCAGGAACTTAGTAACACCTATATCAAATATAGGATGAGCAGCAAGGCCGGTTCTCCTGCTGCTGGGTCCTGACAACTGGCACAGACAGCTGAGAAACCAGCCGGAGCTGCTGCGGTCAAAGCTTATCCACGGGGTGGGTCGTACAAGTCACACCGTCATGAACCTTCCCTTCTCAGCAAAGGCCACAGGCAAGGTGCACCAGAGCAGAAACAGCCTGGAAGGAATATGCTTGCAGAAGTGAGGCACCAGGCAAACAGTGCCAGAAAACAGTAAGAAGCGATGACCAGAAACTCCATCTAAATATTTAATTAATGTAGAAAACCCATCACTCCATTTCTTTGAAGAACATAGCCATAAGCAGCCACAGGGGTGCGTTAAGGTGCGATAAATGATCGTGGTTGTTTCCAGATAGATCTGATACTAGTCGTTAAATAGGGAGACAACTCTCAGGTGGGGTTATCTTAAAGACCAAAGATCCAGAGGCAGTTATCTGATGTTGGGCTAACAGTTTCAACTCCTTTTGTCTCTGTTCCCTTGTCGTTTTGGTAGGAATAGTGGTATCAGCCTTTGTTAAACCCTTTGATGTAGGTATTTAACTCTCCAGATTACCTTGGGGGAGTTTTTTGACCTCTGTTTATTTGTCTATAAATATAGATATATATAAAGTGAAGGTAATGATACCTGCTCATCTCAAAGCTGCAACGCAAGACTTATCTGAATAATGATTGCAGAGCCCTTGGATGAAAGGTGCAGCAGAAGGGCAAACAACTGACGCTTGTTCTTGTTGCTACCATGATTTGACTTACGAATGTGGCAGGCTGAAAACACGCTCTGTATAAAATTTTGCAAAGCCCTGATGGGTGAACACTGATGGGACTGCAGTACGCTTTCTGTGAATCGTGGCTTATTAGTATTATTATCCGTGTTTTACTTTGTGGAAGATGGACATGCAGTAGATCTTGTATTGTGCAATAATCGTGAATTATTTCTGATTGCCAAACATAAACTATTCCACCAGTGAAGAGGATGGGTGATCATTTGGCTTCTGAAATACCCAATAATCTCATGAACCCATTCTGTTAGCGATTGAAAAACACAATTATGTATAATGTTAAAGGACATGGAGAAATGGGCAGTGCTTTATGCTCTTTTTTACAGAGCTCAGATCATTGAGATAATTACAGTGGAATCGTTTTTTTTCAGCCTTCCTCTTTCTGTCTCTTCACCAGAGAAGTGCACAGACTGGCCTGGAGTCACAATGTCACCTTTGTTCTCTTCTTAGTTTGGAGTGAAGAGACAGGAAAGGAGCAGAGGTTTCTGAACAACCTTCAGGGTGATGGCAGCCATGGTGCACCGCCAGAGATGGGTGCAAGACTCTGGCTTGCGCAGGTTATCTTCAGCACCTAGCCAGTTTTTTGGGCTGCAACTCCAATTTAGAGGGGCTTTGCCAAAGAGCTCTCTCTACTCCTTGTGTTCTGGGTTGCAATGAGATCCCTCTGTGCTGTCTCTAGAAGGAAGCCCAGCATGACCTGCTCAAGCATCTGTCTTTGCAAGTGCTCATTTCTGTGAAGGCTTTGTTATTCTTGGATTAACTGCACAAAAGTAAAGAAGGCTCTTAAAAGTAGTAGTAGGCAAACCCCTTGCATGGAGGTTGGTAGCATCACCTTAAACTACGGTGTCAAAGTCAAAAACACCTCTAAACTGGGAGGTTTGAATTCTGTTGTGCTGTCTAGGGACACTAGAGAGCTGAATGGCTTCCCTGGCCCCCAAAGGATGTATTTACATTGGTGTGTTAGTTCAGATCAGGATCATACTTTTGACATGGGACTGGAGATTGTCCTCCCTTAATGTGCTTCAGTTAACATCCCAGAGCAGTCATAGAGAACAGAGACTGAATCCTTCTGAGAGGAAGCTAAACTGGATCTGCTCTGAGAGTTTATAGGACCAGACTCGAGCTAGTTTGATGTAAATCCTCCAAAATGTGTATGTTGTGGACACTGTGAACTCAACGCCAACTCTTGTGCTCTGCAGATTTGCTCATACTGGGCTGTATCGCTTACAAATATATACACAGTCACAGTGGCCACATGATGAGGGAAGTCATTTAGGGATAAAAGATCTGTATTCATGTATTTAGCTCGTGGAAAAATCTGTCCCTCAATCTGTGCATCAGTTTAGAGATCTTTTTCTTGTTTGCTGTTTTCCTTTCTCCCACCCTTCATCTGTCATGCCTGTCTGGAGTACAAGCTCTTCAGGGCAAAGACTCTTACTAAATGCACGAGCATTGGTTACCACAGTGTGGTTTCAGTTTTGGTCGAGGCCTCTAGGCACTGCAAATAAACAACAGATTTTGGATGATGAGAGGCTTATTTATCTCTTTATATTTCTTCTCCCAATCTGTTTCAACCTTGTGTAGTTAGGGATCAGGTCATGATATTGCCTGGATCTCACAGATGAACTAGTCATGGGGTATTTATTCTAGGTGGCTGCAACTGGTACAGACCCATCAAAGGGAAAGAACCCTTGCAGGAGGTTGTTAGCAGTTACAGCCCCGTGTTCCACCACGCCAGTAATGCACCAAAGTAATACTACACTCCAAAAAAGTTGAATTACCTCTTCGCTGATACCTTCTGACACACTGGCATTACCTTTCCCAAAGAGAACAAGTTTAAAAAATATCAGAGTAGCTGGAAACCATTTGGCTTGTGCTTGGCTGATTGAGAGATTGTTCAAGCATGCTGTCTCTTGTTGACGTGAGCTGCAGATATTTCTAACAGCAGCTCCTTTGGTTTTCAAAATCTAGCTCACAGGGCAGATTTTATTTTCCAGCAGGATTCTTTGAACCTTGTGCTTTTCATTTACACTCCATCGCTACTGCTGTGCTTAAGCACAGAAGCGGTCCAAGTGGGCAACAACTATTTTTGCTTATTAATGTTCATTGCGTCAGAATAGGTACGAGACCGCTTTGTTTGGCTTTCCTGAAATGCCAGAGTCTGTACAGTGCAACTAGCTAAGCAGGCACCAAAGTCCGTGTACTCTACAGCCCTCTCCTGGCTAGATTCAATAGTGCTCAGCTGTATAGGCAAGGCACTTTATTTCTGTTTGTCTGAATGTGTCTGAACACTTTTTGTTTTTCAGAGCTAGTCTCAGGCTTCCGGTCAGATTTACACATCACAATCTGTTTGCCAGTAATTACAGCTTTGGCTCTTGCCAGCTGACAGCTGTTTCAAAGGGGAGAGTGGTGATCTTGACACAGAGCAGTCCCAAAGCTGTTGCATCCTGAACCTACGTTTGGAGCGGCTCACTGTTGGTACTTAAAAATAGGACAAAATTAAGACGACTTGCTGATTTCCATCTCCACAGAGAAAAGACAGCTTGGAGCATCTGTCTTTTCCTCTACTTCTTAACCATCTTGACCATGTAGTTTCCGTGCCAGTTCTCAGCGGGGTGACCACTAAACCTTAGCTTCTGGTGTTGCACTGTTTTTTCTGTGTAGTTGCTGCACTCTCCTCTCATGTTAGATAGTGGCTGTTTTGAGGATTTAACATGTGGTTTTTTTAGTGTCATGCAGACATTCCTTTCTGCTTCAAAAGTATCTCTAAACTACTGTTGCTCAATAATTATTTCCATTGGTTTTGCTCTCAGGGAGTAATTGAATTGATCCGCTTGGTTTTGTAGCAGCAAAGATTGCTAAGCCAAGAATATTTTCTAACCCATCTTTCTTCCAGTTTTCTCAGGGATTCTGAGTAGGTCTTTACTGATGATTTCCCTGCATATTATAAAACTTGCCCAGAGGAATGAAAAAGTCATTTGTTTTCTGTAGAGTATTAAAAAATAATGCTATCATTGTGAAATGTCCTTGCCTGCAATGCTGGACAGTCTTGCATTAATTTTCTGCTTGCTTGATCTCTGATATACAAAGATTCTATAGAACATGACTGAAGCATGAACCCATGTTTGTTATTAATTTTCTAATACTGTGTACTGTGCGAATCCCTACCCTGCTTTTCTGTTCCTCCTGTTTGCCATTGCAGGAGTCTGTGCAGAACGCAGTAATGACGCTGCTGTTGCATCCCTCCTTTGCATGTCACGCACTCACAGATGAGCAATGGCAGAATATGCTTGCCCTGTCACAGTAAAGAGAGGCTTTAGGAATCCAGTGGGGAGTTGTAGTAATCATATCCAAGGGTCTCAAGGCATTTTATGAGCTTTAATTAAAGTCCTCGTGTTGCTCTGTAGTGTCTTGTTTTGACACAGGTGGGCGGGGGTGAACTACATAGCTATACCTACTGGTAATATATTTATAGCTAGGCAGACTGCTAGTCCCTGAGCTTCAGGTAGATAGATTTTCCTTGGAGCTGCTGGCCTGAACAGCATCACCCCTTAGCACGCTAGTTAAGGAATTAACTTGCTCTCCCATCACAGTTTGTGCGTTCAGTGGGTTTGGCAGAGAAGCTGGGAAAAGAGCTGAGTGTTTATTCCCCATCACTTCTGAGCCAGGCTGTCCCCCAGGGTCAGGGCACGCTCCAGCCACTCCGCCCTGACTTAAAGCCACTGCCTTCAAGAAGGCCTGACACCGGGTCCTCCAGCCTTTGCACCAGGCAGCGTGTCACCCACAATTAGGCACCCCCCTGCCAATTCTTCATCCTCATCCCTGAATTATTTTCTCTCCCTCAACCTAGCATAGTCATTTCCCTCTAGCTCTGCCCTACTCGACCTTAACTTATGGTGCTGCAAGATGCAGAGACTGTTCCTTAACCTTTCGGTGAAGATGGTGATTATATAAATCCTCACCCCAATATGAGTCATATATCAGTACCTCTTGGAAAGCAGGGGGTTGCAGTTTCCTCTCGGCGTAGGCACGCTGCTCCCATCAGTGCTAATGGAAGTGACATACGCACATCAGGAGGAGAAGCTGTCCCTTCTGCTACTGGATTAATGTTCTTGCCAGTATGTTTGTGCCACCGTACACACTGATTCCTCTGCTAGGAGACAGTGGAGGCAATTAAAATCTTGTCATTTCCCATGAATAGAATCCTGCTGAGACATTCGGTATAATAGGAGCTCCCTCCCGTGTCCGAGAAGGTCTGTAGTCCTAGCGGTTTCCTCCTTCTCTCCCACTGGAGTGAATTTATCTCACTGTTTTCTCAGGAGAGATGAATAATTCCTTGAACTTGTGCTCAGTTTACAGTTGTGACACTTTGCTTGCTTCTCTACTTTTAAAGACATTCCTGATCAACAGCTCTGGATGTTGATGGCTTGATGTAGACCATCTGATCCCCAGATCAGGTGAAACAACAGTAGCGTGAGCATCTTTTTTCTTTATTTTTTCTGCCAGTTATTCTTTTTGTTGGCACCCATTTTCCATAAAGAAGGACCCCTTCAACTTGTCTTGAGATGACTGAAAAATAAAACAAATGATCTGCTCTCTTAGGTCAATGCCATAATGCTGAGCATTGAATTTTAAATTATGATAGAGGAGGAGGAGGACTCTGTCATGTTATAGCTTTTTGGGGATGCAGGGGCTGGATACTACCTGTATGTTTAATATTGCCATATTAAGTGGAATTAGTGCCAATTATAAATGTGGCTCTAAGCATTTTTTTAATAAAAAATGGGTTGAGATTGTCATGTGACTCCAGCCAAAACCTTTTGGGTGTAGTATAACTAGATAACATAGAAGGAAAAACTTCCATTTCTTTTATCGGTCTGATAAGGCACCCAGTATCCCTTTCTTCTAGCACTGGTGTGGGTTTTAATCATAAGCCATCATGTTGCCTTGTTTATACCGACTCATGCCTTAAGGGCAAAGTATTGTGCAATTTGAGTTACGTTTCTCCAGACGTACATTTTTGGTCTCTTGATGTACAGAATCCTTGTACAACTTTAAATAGTATTTAAAAATCTTTAAAGAAACCATCAATTTCTGGATAGCTCTTTTGCACACTATAAATTCCAGGCAGATCTAATGAAAAGGCAGTTTTTTAATATGAGACAAAGACTTATTTCACTCATTCTCCAGTGCCTCCATTTGTCACTGTGGCAGCAACATTATCAGATGTTCATATTAAATACTGTACTTATTTATTGTGAGTAATGGATGGAGCAGGTTGCCATCTTTATGATCACTGCATGGAAAAACAACTCTACCTTTTCCTTTATTGTCATAATTCTTTTTCGACAGACACAATGTGCTCCGTTTCCCAAATGCGGCACCGGACCTAGGGCCTGTGAGGATGCTTCAGGCTCTTAAATACATTGGAAGGTCCAGCTCCATAGGATTTCAGGCCTGAAATGCCAGCAATTTAGAAAGCTAACTGAAGCTGGGAGTATTGGAGGTCAGGAGAATGCTCTGCGGAAGTTATTGCCGGATTGTTGACCTGTGCTCTGCTCTTTCTTCTTGATCCCTTGGAGACTGGGCTGGATGGACCTTTGACTTGTCCTGATAGGTTAGGTACAAATGATCTACACTTTGCAGCTCTTAATGCAATGCATAGGGAGCAGAAATTCCTGTTGAGAATATAGCTTTTTGAAGTGTCTAATGGAAGCTGGGTTGCCTTAGAAGAGACTATGTTTTTGAAGGTATGTGTGTATTTAGGTACCCAAAGATATGGGGAAGCACCCAAGGGGATTCTTTTGCATCTAGATAGGTAACTACTACAACGTGCTGCATCGCTTTTCAAAAACTGATCTTCTGTCCCTAAGCAATGTAAAAGCTTTTCTGAACCACCGGGCTTCTATTCCTATTGAATTCTATAGGAAATTATCCTAATAGCACTGAAAGCAATATTAGTGGCTTTCCAATTAGAATATCTAGATAGTTTGTTTATTTTATCGGTCCTCCACGGCAGAAAAATCGAAGGTTACTGAGAATCTCACTTGAAGTTTTTCATCAGTGGGCCTTTTTGTCATGAGCCAGATACTCCATAAAAAACAGATACAGCAATTTAAAAGAAATATTTTGCCCAAGGAACAATAACAAGGCTTAGAAGACTTTCTTCGTTCTGGGAGTTTCCTTTAGGGAAACCTTTTCATTTACTGATTGAAAGATCAAATCGGCCCATAGAGGGAGCAGTGGGGTGTGCATGATTTTTCTCCTGATCTCTAGAAAAGCACACTTAGTTAAACAGTCCATCGAGAGGTTTGGTTTTAAAGGGAAAGGCATTTGTGTGATTGGATAGAAGGATTAGGAAGTTATCTGTAGGGAAGGAAAGGAAAGCTTAAAATCCAGTTCACGGTGTCAGTGGAACTGACAGGGTGATGTTATATAGGGGTTTAAAACATGAAATACACTCTGCAAGGATGACTGAATGAATCATAAAATTCTGTCTTTATGGCATGCCCTGCATAGCTTAGAGATGGTTTAAAAAGTTGGTGAATATTTTAATCCCACATAAGAAATTAATAGATATATTTTAATTAACTTTGTTTTATATGAAATCAATCAATTTTGTAGAGTGTTATATAGTCCTATATATCCATAAGTTTCTTATTAACATGACATATAATTTATTAGGTTAATATGCTTATAATCATATCTAATACAATGATGTTTGTTTAATCCCTGTAGTTATTAATTATCGGTTAACTTTTTATGACCTTTAATAGGACACGCAAAAGTAACTGATGGCTGCACTATCTTCTACCCTGTGTCTCCTGTCTGTTGTTTCTCTACGTTTTTCATACTAAGACCTCTCTTCTGACAGTCTGTGTCAATTTGGGGATCCCATTTTCCCAGCCAGAAATACAAGAATTGAGTAAGATTAATGACCCACCTGTCAGTCATTTGTAGTATTTTGGCTCCAAATTTCCACTGATACCAACTTTTTTTACTAGGACATGGTCTGAGACCTGCCAACCACAGTCTTTTATCTCCAGATTAATTTTTGATACAGAAAAGGCTTCCACTGCATATGTTGAAGAAGCTGTCCTGTGCCCAACACCTACATCCTTCAGAAGATTTCAGGCTTGGTTCCAAAGACCTTGATTTAATTCTCAGTTCTGCTTAGGAGAACAGTCTTTGTCCTGGCTGCTCACCACTTGTTTTGACTAGGAAAGTGCAGTCGGCTAAATCCATTGTCTGGTTTGGTCCAAATCGTATTCAGCAGCTGTAGTTCAGTGACTGGCAGGACTCTGCGTTAGCCACAATTCCAGCTGGACCAATAGGATCCAAGTCTAAATGGATGTAGGATGCTCATAAGATCAGTTTATAGGACTATTACGGCGGACATAAGCGTAAGACAAGGAAAAAAAGACTGCAGAGAAGTGACTCAAAGGAGATACTGTGCTTCACTTAGAAGAAAAGCTTACTTGGTGCAGCACTTTAACTTGAGAACATATATGCAAGTTTGTATGTGTGTGTGCAAGCGTGCAAGAGATTGGGAGTCGACAGTATTACCCATCCCTGTGGAACACCAGCCCTGTGTGCATGTTTAGCAGTATGTCCTCGATTTCTTGGGGAAAACTGGTAGAGACAGGCTTGGTGGTTCTTGTCGCGATGCTAATGATTTCAGGGCAGTGGGCTCAGTACCACGTAGCGTGGGACCTTTAGCTACAGACCGAGTCGTCTTCTTTCTTGTCTCTCTCATCTCCCATGGGAGCTGCATAGACCATTAATCTGATTTGGTAGGAAATAGAGGAGACAAAGAAGTGGTTTCTGTCTGGAGCGGGAAGGAAATTGGACATGAAATTGCAGGAGATTGATTGTGGGAATTGCACCTACAATTCAAGCTACCGAAAGACTCTTGCTCAATGCTTCATGCCTAATGTAGGCATCCCAACCTGAGGCAAAGTTCCCAGTGGGATCTGTAACTCTTAGAAAACCTGGGCTAATTAAAGATTTTGAAGACCCTTCACATAAAAATCAAGTTGACAGTTTTCTTGATTTGCTCAGATGTCACACAGACAACTGCAGTAAAAACAGTACTCATAAAAACCTCATACCACCTCATAGCAGAGCACTCCGACTTCTGAGTTCTGAATTTTTTAATAAACGAGATTTTGATTTTGTTGTCAATATGAGAGTTACCTTAGGAAACATGAATTTCAGAACAAAAGGCTTGTTTTAAAAAACAGCCAGGCACTTTTGTGTTTGTTCCAATTGGAAGCAGAAGAAAACACATACCCATTCATATTTCTGAACTAACTTCAGTGTCTGCATTTGTCCCTTTTAATGGGTTTAATAGGAAGTGTATGATTGTGCAGTTTCCTGAACAGGACTGTTTTTCTGAGCTGACTCCAAAGGGATGTTCCAGGGTTGTTAACTGTGATTTTTCAGCAGCGTGAAATCCACTGAAATTGTTTATACCAGCTATATCTGCCTAATGTGCCTAATCAATCTATCTCTAAGGTGAAGCTGTGTGCTTCACTAATCGTAAAGCTATGATAGTATATCTTGCTTATTTTTACTCAAAGTTATGAGAAGGGTTTAAAATGAACTCTGAATTTGATTTATCAACAGCTATGATGCTAATTCAGCAATGAAGTCATGGTGTTCTGAGACTAAATATTAGCACTAATGAGAAAACACAGCTTCCATATTTTGTAACTCTGAGTTTCCACTACATATGGACAACTTCTAAACTTGCGTGTAATTTAATCATGTAATCATTAACTAGGCAAGTATTTACACATAAATCAGTTTACCTGGATCATGGAGTACCAGCTAACGTGAAACCAGATAATGTTCAACTGCCCGAGAATATTCGTGCTTCATTTTTGTTTTTTAGAGGAAAATGTGTCTACTGCAAGACAGTGGTGGTTGTCCTATCACATTTTCCATCAGGATGAATGGAGCATGCCTTTAGTTTTAAAAACAGTGTTCCTTCTCTTTGAAAACAGAAGCAACAGAACTGAAGACATATGAACTGCAGTGTCTAAACAGAGAATGTATAAAGCCAAGGTACCCAGACTGAGACAGCTGAAACAGTCTGGTTCTCAGAAAGTACATCACTTCTATTGCTGGGCTCCAGGTTTTAGGTTCTTGCCAAAGCAGTTACTTGTCTGAGGATCCTGTGACAGTTTGTGCCCTTACACCGTTCTCCTTTCAGGGAAAAAAATAAAGTGCACTCCATCCCACCACGGACTTCCCCCCAGAAACTGTGCTGGGATTGTCAGTCCTTCCTTATACTACATTTATGTCTGCTTGTTGATAATTCTGGTAGTGAGTCACTTAGACATCCGTGGCCATTTATGTTTCTCAAGAAAGAATTTCCTTCTCTGCAGGATAATGAATGGTGGGAGATCTTTCTTCAAAAGTGAGCATAAAGAAAAAACTCGTAATATTTCCAGCATGAAATAGATCTGTTCTGAAAACGTGTGTTTCCAACATTTGATTTAACAGTTTACCAGGAAATTATTTCAGCCTGGGACTGCTAGTGATTATATCTTGCTGAACTGCAAGTGATTCTGAGTGAGACAAGAGAGTTAATCTCTGTCTGATCCTCAACTAGTCTTCACAGCAATAAGTCTGTTGCTGTGAGCACAGAAGAAAATACTTAAGCAGGAGTCGCAGTCAGTATGAAGAACTTGTTATTTTGTTGAACTCTCTTGGCATTACTTGGTAGAGAGGTGTCATACCTTAGGGTTCGTATCAGGACCAAATTTCAAGTTGACTGAAGTGTCCTGTTCGGAGGCAGTGCAAGCAATTAAGAGTGTATGAGGGTGTCTAACGTACTATGAGAGGCGGTAGAGAGAGAAAAGTATTTTAGAAACAAGGTCACTTGGTATTCACTTAGGCCCCAATCCAATATTCTTTAAAGCTCACCAGGTTCAGTGGCTGTATGGTAGGGTTTCAACTTTACTGATATACTTTTTAAGTTCCAGAATACAGATTTTTATTGATGTTTTGATAAAAATCTAGGTTTTAATGGCTGCACCCATGAGAAGCAGAAGTCCAAGCCGAATTCTTATAATTTAATTGTTTTTAATACAACTTTCTTGTGTAATAATAATGAGAAATTGATAGAATAAGTTAGCTAATTTATCTCCCAATATTTCTAACATGAGTAAGTAAACCTGCTGATAAAATTCAGTGCGGTGTAAAATGCCTGAATTGGAATGTGGATACATGTATTTCCATGTTGGAATGACTAAGGGTTTAACTGAACATCACTGTTGAATGTCAAAGGAAAAGTGGACAGCGAATGCTGAAAAATACCTTTTTAATGCAGGCCAATTCCACTGAATTTCAGGTAAACTCAAGTTAGTCCAGCTTGTTTTGAAGGGAGTTGTTACGCTGCAGCAAGGCTGTTGAGCTGTTAACCTCTCCAATGTCAATTCGACTGCGAAAGGGAAGATTTGCATTCTTAAATTTCCACTGCTAAATCTTCCTCCTGTAGCTGGGGATTTATGTAAATTTTGCTTGTAATAGAACCTTTGTTTGAAGTGTGTGGCTGCTAAGATGCGATGTTTATTACATTTAGAATGAAGATCTACAGAGGTGTGGACTTCAGAAGTCAATACCGCCTAACTAATCCAGCCCATTAGCCCAAAACCCGCACTGAACACTTAGAGTGCCTATAAGGCAGTAAGCTCATTGCATAATGGAGTACAGATTCATTCGTTGACTTAATTAACTGTCTGCAACAGTGGATAGACAGTATGAGCACTTATTGTAAGGCATTAGAGCAGAAGACAATCGTGCTTGGTGCCATACATGGATTAAAACCAAAATGTCCATCACATGTACACCAGTGACTTTGGAGTTCCTTCTCTTGTTGATTTATGTTTTTCCTACTGCAAAAAGTTTTCATCCTTCATGTAAGTATTAGGCAGTTTTGGTTTTCAAAACTAAACAAGAAATCATTCAGAAAATGCTGTAAACAGACACATGCATCATCTGCTGGTAAACGTCTTGGCATTCTGTGTCCCACCCCTGAGCTCCACGAGCTGTACCGGACCGTGCTGTCATGGAGCATAACTGTGAGTGAGCACACGGAGCCAGGAACTGAATCAGATGTTATGACAGATTATATGAAAGAAAGAGTTTTGGTTTGTATCTGTTGTGTTTCTGTGCGAGCAACTCTCTATCTTCATTTACAGTTGAAGTTTTTCCAAAACTAAATTTAAAGAATTTTGTAGCATAAATGGCTGTGGTTAGTGGCAGCAGAGTGGCATGGAGGAGGTAGCGAAGGACACCGTGCTAGGGGATCCCGGTTCTTTTCTTGGCCCTGCCTTTGATTCGCTGGCAGGTAAATTCTCAGCCTTACTCCCACTTTCTAGCCAGTGAAAAATGTGTCTGCTGTGGAAAATGCCTTGAGATAGAGATGGCAGAATCCCAGAGTCTGTATTTATTTGGTGAGGCATTTAGTGACCTGTTTGGATTTTTTCACTCTAGTCATCTGCTTTTTTGTCTCTAGGAGGCCATAGCAGCTGAAAGGCCCCAGCTCAGGTTAGAGTTGTGTTGTTTTGGTCCCTGCACAAACAGCCCTTGCCTCAAAGAGCTCTAGTCTCCAAGGGCAAGCAGGGGCAGGACTTAATCTTCTCATTTTCCAGCTCATAAAATGACTTGTCCAAGGTCACATCTCAGTATCTTCAGGCATTAGTTCCATAGCAGTAATGAAACAAAAAAAGAAGTTACTTCAGAACCTGAAGCAAAAATACTTACAAAATTAATTTTCAACAACTTAGATGCTCTTAAATATGTTTTGTTGATCTGTGAATCAGAAGAAAATATAATAGTGTCAGCTTTGTTTAGAGTGAACAATGTCATCAGTATTTTCCATCTTTTTTACTTGCACCAAACTGAGTGTTGGTACAATTGTGCCCACATTTGCAATAGTTTCTGCAGTCAAGGCTGTGTCCTGAAAAAGCTTTTGTGCGCTTGGGTTTCATGTATGGTCGCTTCACTGTAGATGAAAACTGATCCCTCGCGTCTTTCTGAAAATGCAACGTCGTGTTTCAGAGAAGTAGTTTCAGGGAAGGAAAGGACACTCCATTTTGTGGGAACAGTCCTCTGGAGGCTTTCGCTTGGATCAGGAAGGTTCTTTTTTGAATTGTTTGTACAGTTGTTACCTCGATTCTGGAGGCGTCACAAGAACTAACTTGGGAGGGGGTGGCTGGTGGCCTTTCTTCATTCAGTCTTTACTGGTGGTACCTCAAGGATAATGCTTCTTATAGTCATT
The DNA here is from genome assembly GCF_026419915.1 of Harpia harpyja. NCBI lineage: Eukaryota > Metazoa > Chordata > Aves > Accipitriformes > Accipitridae > Harpia > Harpia harpyja. The sequence goes on from NC_068952.1 coordinate 43,346,725, forward strand.
TGACATGATTAGTTTTTTAAATTCCTTTAATGGGATCTAGCACCCAAAAGAGGAAGAGGAAGAGTAGTACAAGAGCCAGGCCTGAGAACAGGGAGGTGCAAATCCATTGCTGGGCTTCATTATCCTAGAAATGCTTTGTATGGATTAACCTGCAACTCCTTAATCTCATGGGTTGCCTGATATATCTATTTTGTTTTATTTTTTACACTGACAAAGAATATCCACCTTCCCTCTACACACATGGCACAGCGACCCTTATTAATATGATTTCAGACACACGCCAACCTGACTTCTAAGTGAAAACAAGCGAGAGATTCTATAAAACTACTGAGAAATAGTTGAAAAGGAAGCGTGTTTATCCACCGTTTAGGGATGTTGTTGAGATCCTGATCCTTTTGATTCCTGTTTGGAGAAGGGGAGAAAACAAGCAAACAGTGCTGCATACAGGACTCAGGTGGTTAATGTACTGTGTATTATTGCTGTAAAGCCGGGACCTCAATCTCTCAACTCTCCAGAACACAAACAGTCCTTGGCTTTTATGGAATCATAAAGAGCTGCCTTAAAGGCTGAGGACAGATTCAAGCCCTGATACGAATTGGCATAGATATTACTGTATCCAAAGGGAGTTACAGTTTCTTGCACTGTGGCTGAATTTGATCCACAAGTGAGCACAGTTGTCCCATCAAATTCTACTGAGCAGCTTGTCTTCTGCATTCTTGCCATTCAACTGTCACGTAAAATGACGTTTTCAGCTGAATTCCATCTAGTGGAAGAGTTTTGGAATCTCTCCAGCGTTCTGCAGAGAAGCAGGGGGAGGAATCTAACTGCTGAGGAGATCCAAATGCAAGAGGAACTCCAACCCTGCAAAACTTATAATTAGTCTTAATGCCTTTGCTTTTTTCATACCTTTTTGAATGAAGTGCACCGTGCAATGGAAATTTGTGATAAATTAGCTCTGTAGCCTTCACTTAAAGTTCGGCATGGAAAATAAAAAGGCATTTGTTACAAGATTGAATTATGTGTAGGATATCTCCGGCTGTAATGAGCTCAGGTTTTCTAGCAGTGTTAGAATAAACTCTTGCCTGTATCTCCTGCAGTGTGTGTTTTTTTCCCTAAGAGCATATTTCTTTCTACTTGATCAGCTCATCTCTTGCAGATGATAAAATTATCTGCAAAGATTTGTATCTGATGTTGTGCCATAAATCATATTTACCTGTAGGATTAACGTTTGCAAGCATTAGAACATTTATGGGAAAAAAAGAAGGTGGGGGGCTGGCAGTTTCTGAATATTTACATAAAGAAGAGAGATGAGATTCAGGATAGATCTTGCAGACTTTTCAAGTACATGACCATTTTTACAAGGGGTAGATCTGCTCAGCTCTAGCGAGCATCAGTTGAGCCGCTTTGATAGTGTTTCTCTTGGTGAGGTTGTAAGATAAAGAACCCAGGAAATCGTGACCTTGGGCAAGCAGCTTTGTCATAGAAGAAATAAACACGTGTTCCAGCTGTGCTGAAAGCTACACATGCTGGCAGCCAGGTTTTCCAGTCCTTTGACATGCTCAGGCTGGTCTGAGTTTTGTAGAAATGCTCAGCCCCTTTTGAGGCACTGGAAGAAGGGCCAGTTTTTAAAAGGTTTGTATTACCAGCAGCTTCCAGTTTACCCTTTGTAGCCTGGTTGTCCAAAAGAGGTCAGAATTCAGTACGCAAGACCACTTTGAAAATCAGCCCACAAACATAGTCACCGAAATGGAGAGTAGCCCCCTCGAATCTGGCTTCAGCACACTGCGAAGGGCCGGAACGAGTCTGTGATTACATAGGCTTCCAGCAGATGTAACGTCCGTCCACGAGTGGGGACCCACTGACTGTCACGAATGTCAGCAGTCCTGTTCGAGAGAGATCTGCATGTGCTGCAGACAACCTAGAAGCCTCAGAGGTTTATCTCGCTGAGAGAGCTGTGCAATGAACATGGATGTGCTGAGCACCCAGTGGGTTTGAGGCTGCGTTGCAATACATGCTGTACCGATGCGTGACTAAGCACGTTATTTACATGTTTTTCTCTTTTGATCTCTGTTTCTCTGGTGCAGGTTCCTCACCACATGAAGACTTTACCCTATTACAGTTACGACCAACCGGTGATCGGATACTGCCAAGCTCATAAGCCTCTCCATGTAAATAAGGGGTACGATACCATGTCCCGGGAGCAGGCTGAGACAACCAACCTGGAACTCAGTCGAGACCACAGCTTCATAGCTACAATCGCGCGTTCGGCTGCTCCAGCCATTTACATTGAGAGAATACCAAACTAATGATGGCGACGACTTCTTCAGGGGGCGGAGTGGGGAGTTCTTTTGGGGGACCTTTCATCTCAGAAGAGACCAGGGCAAGAAACTAAAATCTACCATTCCAGTTACAAATGTTCCAACACAGACAAAGGGAAGGGGATAAAGCAAACTCCGCAGACTGTGGAAATGCTATCTTGCAGTACACACTGAGAACTTCAGGATTTTCTTTGCTTTAAACTTTCAAACAAATTCCTCAATGTAAATATTAAAGAGAGATTGTCAAGTTCTTATTAAAAAAAAAAATAGATTTCACTCTAGCTACATAAAGGGATGGATTAAGAGTTTTGTTTGTATATTTGATTTTTCTACATTGCACGGTTCCAGGGAAGGAGAACCACAGGTAAAAATAGAGGGGGTGGGGAGGGCAAGGGTTTGGGTGGGGTGGGTCAGCCATGTTTCCTTATTAAGTGTTTATTACTCTTCAAAGATTTGTTTAATATTTTTGTTCTTTTTAAACAAACAAAAGATAGATATATATTTTCTTTTTTCTTTTGGGGGTTTGTTTTTTGGTTGTTTTTTTTTTTTTAGTGGTCAAGCGCTAATATTTCAAACTTCAGACATGGGCATTAAAGCTTATGTTGAACCAAAAGGACATTGGCAATTGATGCAGCAGAAACAAAGAAACTTGGGTGCATGTACATTTAAGACACAGGCTGTACACTATGGAGGGTGCTTTTGATTTTTACTATCTTCATTGTGCTTCATTGTTGACACTATAATTACTTTTCGGGCTCTAAAAAAGGGGAAAACATGCAACGGAGTAACGACTCTCATATTTACAGTCCAGCGGTGCTTGTTAAGCAAAAATAATGGACGTTTGGGAACCAAAATGGAAATGATGTGCTTGAAATGGATCAGAAGGAAAATCTTTTAAAGCAAGAGTATTTGGTGAAACTCACTGGCTGACACAATTTCTAAAACACAGGAGAATGTGTAACATTGTTTTTTGTTTTTTTTAATTAATTATTATGATCAGTTAGTTTTTGTGTAGTTTTTATCAATAAAATGACAACAAAAAAAGTGGTGGAAAAAATAAACATATTATTTTGTGGTTGGGACACCACAGCCAAGCTACTGTTTGAATGATTTCTCTGGATGTGTGACACGGTGACTCTCCCTTAGTGGACTAAGGGAACAATGCTTTGTCCTGTTTCACCTCTATCTCGCCTCTTAGAAGGAGCTCAAGGAATTGTTCTGAGGTTTAAAAAAACCTGAGTCTGAAGAAGCTCAATTTATTTGGCTTGTCTAAGAAGAGGTTAAGAGGTGATTTTATCAGAACACCTACATGGGCCTGGGGGAGGGGAAGAGGGAGAAGAAGCCGCCTTCTTTTACTAAAGGTTTTTTTTGTTTCTTCTATCCGAAGGCAGGCTTTTCAGATGCAAACCCTGAGCTGAAGGTAAACCAATTCAGATTAGAACATAAGGTATAAATTTTTAACTGGAGGGTGAATAATACAACAGCGGGGTTTAGGGCATAATGAATTTCGTGATTGTTTCAAGTATTTATATTGGATGTTTTTATGAGAAATACACTTGGCCACAAGGTAAGGGCTTAATGAATTTCTGGAAGTGCTGAGTCTTGTATCACATATGCGGTATTATATTGTGTTCTGTTTCTCACCTGAAAAACTTACATATTTTTCTCTGAAAGGAAAGGAGGAATATGTATGGATGTACACATTCTGTGTGCTAGGCAGCTTGCAGGGAAACATGGACGTACAAGGTCAAGTTGATGCATCGAAGGTAATGTATTTAGAATTAAGTGTTAGACAGGAAATGAAAAGAAAATGGAGTGAAAGGCTAGGTGATGAGTTTACAGCTCTATTAGACATCTTGATATCTGTCAGCTTTAGCAGTGCTACGAACGGAGGGAGAAAGCTGCTTGAAACACTAGTTTCCTTCAAATTGAATTTAAAACATTGACCCACAGCCTATTGAGCTGAAAATGGAAGAACTCCCATTGATTCCTGTGGGCTCCAGATCAGCAGTAGAATACATTTCAATAAGCATCGGAAGTGTAATGGCATTCCCATGCTCCTAAAAGATGAGAATGCTGATGTTTTTATTATAAGGTTCATTAAAGACACTTGTATAATTCTGGTTCAGTTTTTAAGAGGGCAGTTATGTATCTGCCAACTTGATATTAGCAAAACCAGAGAAGGCTATGTCAAGCAGGAATACTTACTGTCTTTTTATATGTTTTTTCCTTAAACCCCCAGCTGCTGGGGTCACGTGAATCCTGGAGAATAGCCGTTCATTTTTTTAACTCCGTTTATATCTTCATCAATGCAACTTCCCCCCAGGCTTTGGGAAAAGTAACTTTGTAACTACTGAAAGGGAAGGTAAAATTAAACAAACTCCCTTTTTTCATTCCCTGATTTCAGAATAACGTAATTTTAGCATTGGTTTGGGGGATGTTTGGAACTGGCATTAGACTCAGGTTACAGATTTTCTTTGCAGTTATTGGGAATTGTGCTGCCCAAGGAGAACAAAATATACTACTGTGTGCACAGTCTCCTGGGTGAATTCATGCTTTTCTGCCTGAAATGTTGCTGGGCTTCTGCTGTTTATACATGGATGCCAGTTTGGGCAAGAACCCTATAACTTTTCTCGTATTCTTGACAATTAAGGAGGTAATGTTCCAAGAATGTTTTGAAGGCATGAAGTTATACCTTACTTAAGTGCTAAAGGTCATGAAGAGCTAAATATTTATGGCATGGATTGCTTTAGATCAAAGCAGAAGTCATTGCAGCGTGTACTGAGCTACCCGAGCTAATGTTAGTTGGTTGTGATGATCAAACTAAAAGGGCTCTCTATACAAGCCTATGTGAGATTCTAGATGTTACAGAAATTGGAACTAAAACTACTATGGCTGCAATTAAAGCCAAAGAAATTTGGTAAAAAACTTGCTCTTCAACTGTAATGCAAAAACCCAAGACTGTAATACGTTCATCTCCAGTCTTTTGTTATGAGTTTCATATTTGTTTTTTGTTTTTAAAGCATCAGTTCCTGGAATCATGTGGTTATGTTACCACTTCAGCTTAAAAATACGTCTGAACTTTTCTTAGGGAAGGTCTTTCTACTCCTCTTCATACAGTTCTTGTGAGGGAAGCGACTCCTCTGAAAGGGAGGATGGAGCAACTCACCAGACATCCAGGTAAGACGCAAGAAATACAAACTTTCTGCAGTGTCCCTAATGATTCCTCTCCTAGCAGACAGCAAATAGGGCGTTACTGAAGAGAACTCATTACTGAACGTTCGCTTGTGATGGCATGTTTATGGTCATTGCACAGTGTCTCAGCGCTGAGTGCCACAGAACTCCCAAAGAAGGCTGCTGTCTTGCTGCGAGAGCTCACGGTTGTGCGGTATCCAGACGAGCAAGAAAAAAATCAGGCTGACCTTCAGACCAAAGCCGTTGAACTTTGTGCTGTGCAAAAGACAACAACTGATGTGACCAAATAACAGGTTCTGGAAGACTTTGGGAAAAAATTGACTGCTGCCTGTCTCTCTAGCTAATAATTGTCTTGCAGATGTCAGTAGGGCACTGAAATTATACTGTCCTGATAATGCTGTGGGTAGGATCTGCAACCAAGGAAAAAGAGCCTGTAAAAGCAGCCTGCTGCTCAGAATTATTTCCAAGGCTGGCAATATTTTGCTCTAAGATTTAGAAATCTTTTGGAATAAGCTGCCCTTTTCCGTAATGAATTGAAAGTGTTCTGAAGATTGATAAACACAATTTTATCTTGACTCCCCATTGGAAAAAGTCCCTGAAGGAATTTGGCACGTTGTACATGGGAAACCTAGTGCTTTTATAGATATTTTTAAGCTGCATGAAGATTTAAGGGTCTAATGTACTACGTATTGAAGGTTATTAATTTTTAGGTGGTTCTCTCAATTGGTCTCCTTTTAAATGTCACTCGTCACTTTTTTAAACCTATATAAAGGAAAGGGGGTTTGACAAGGCTGTAAGTCCATCAAGCTGGAACCTTGCCTTAAATTAAGAAAAAGAAATTGCCTGTCTGATATTACTGCCCATGCACAAGCATTGGAATGCCTTCCTCAAAACATTAAGAGCAATAAAGAAGGCTCTGACAGACTGTCTTGAGTTTGGGCTTGTTGGAGGGCAAGAATTAAAATGTCTCCTTGCTGCCCAGAAAACAGGGGGAGAAAGACAGATTTCAGGGACACACGACATGTGTTCCCCAGTGCCCTGCAAGAGCGGAAAATATTCTTCCTGATCACCACAGAGTCTTGCTCAACACTGGAAAGATGAGATTGGATTATCATTATTGTAGCATGTGTAATTATCAGTGGTAAATAAGAATAAACCAGCCCTTTCCTTAAAAATACAGCCAACCTAACTCCATACCGGTAGAAGAGTTAAACAGAAAGACTTAAGTAGATAGGTCAAATGCAAAATAAGGAAACCCCAAAACATAGCAGTTTGGGGTCCTAAGTGGAGTAGCAGTACCAAATATTCCTTCATTTGTTTCTTGTGCAGTTATTTCACTAGTACTTAATGCCCATTATTTGCTTTGATGCCCTGGTGACTGGCATTTTAATAATATGTAGGCAGGTTAAAGTAAATTAGTCTACAGAAGAGAATTATATCAGTCATTACTGGAGTCAAGGGATACATTACACCTTTGTCATTACTATGCTAAGACATTCTAGTATGGCAAAAATAAAACGACATTTGAGCCAGGCAGATCACAGGGTTCTCTCCCACAAAGTCGCTGCCAAGCAGCCCTCCAGTGCTAGCTCAGCACTTCTGAGGTCTTCAGTGAACTGCAGAGATGGATGTGAACATTATCTGCTAGCTTCAAAGACACGGTGAGCTTCAGTGGCTTTAAGATACATCACCCTAGGCAATTATTTAGGTGACTTGAAAAATTAAGCGAGCAATATATACATATAATTTCTTGTTTATTTTTGTTGTGTGATTGAACTACAGGTAAGACAAGTTCTCTAAATAGCTACAAATAAGCTGCTAAATGCACTCAGGCTTCTTTTAGTAATTTTTGTTGTTTTTTTTTCCTCTAGGAAGTATCCAAAATTGGGCAGAAAAGGAAGAGTCTCTTTCCAAACTCAGTAGCAGCTGAAACATTGTGCATTTGCAAGGCAGCCTTGAGTAACTTGGGAGTTACTGCCTCTCACGGAGGCAAGATGCAGATGATCAGCTGCCACCGGGCCAGGTAGTAGATCTTATTCCTGTTGCATTCTTGTGGATGCTATGGAGAAAATGGCTGGCCTTGTTGCTGGTGAAGCAATGGCCTTTAAGACAGCTCATTGCATTAGCGACTGCTGCTAACTCTGCTACTGCTTTACTATATGGCTTTGGGAATAGCACCTTACTATTTTTTAATTCCTTCCTAGCTGTTAGCATGTCTCATTTCAATTGTGAGCTTTTCGGCACAGACCCTGCATCTTATGCCCAGCATTTTACACCAGTGGAACCTTGGTCTCAGTGATAACTTTTGGTGCAAGTGAAACAGAAATAAATAATGAAGTCAAACAAGCCCTCTGTGTCTTCCCCCTTCACTGTCACCCCCCAGTGATATTTTGCGAATTAAAAAGGCAAGCAAAATCAATTTGATAATGCAAAAACTATGGTAGCTCGTGACTTTCAATCAGTGCTTTGGACTCCCCAGTGATCTGAAGCACTCTTATTTGCTAAAAGTGCATTCTTAGAACAGCAGGAATTAGGGGATCTTGATAGGCTGATGAAGAAGGAAAAATAAAGCATTTTCCTCCAGAGTCCTCTGGGGATGTAGAGTTGAAAAAGAGAGCAGGCTAGCATATACAGTGATGTTAGTGTTCTGCTGGAAAAAAAAAAAAAAAAAAGCATGTCCGAACAATTTAGAGCAAAATGTATCTTAAGGCACCATCTTGTGACTTGCTTTTCTACTCAGGCTGAATTTTCAGGGAAAGATTGAACTTAACTGCATTTGGACATTTCATTCGTTAAAAGCAAGAGGGCTGGCCAAATTAAATCATAGAATAGTAGGAAAACATGGGTTGGAAAGGTCCTCTGGAGGTCATCTAGATCAGCTTCCTGCTGAACACAGAGTTAACTTCATAGTTAAATCAGGTTGCTCACAGCCTGCCTTTTCTGGCTGCCTGGCGCCTTAACGTGAGAAATTCCTGAGGTTTCAGCGACCACAGGATCACAGGCTGGGCAAGCTTTGCTGGCCTGCCTTCTGCAGAAGGTTAGACAAGCTGAGCACAGTAGCACTTTCTGATCTTAAAACCTTGGGATCTGTGATTTCCTCTAGATATATGTGTACCTGTAGGACATTTTTGAGGTTATGGCAGACTTGAAGAAAGTTTGACGGATTTAGGTGTATTTCTCATGTATTCTCTGTAGCCAGACAAGTTGGAGCATTGGGCATTTAAGAGAGGTAATAAGAAAATGAATCAGACCTTGCTTGAGTTAATATTTGTGTTTACCCCACACATGACCCCAGTCCTGGATCCAGGGTCCATAGTCCTAGCTGCTATAGAGAATGTGAGACAAAGGTAATCTTTGCCTGAAAAACTTTTTATCTGAGGATCATTCAAGGGAAAGCAGATGGATGCAGACATACAAAAGAGCATGTGAACAGAGTATTGGCTGTAAGAAGTGTTGGAAATAGGAACATTTGGTAGTTAGTAGTCAGTTAAAAAGAAAACAGTGCCAACCCCAAAGGCTCTGAGCAACGTCAAGGAGGTTTTTTCCTCTTAAACTCAGGTGGAGGAGCCTATAGATAGCGCATGTTTATGGGGAACTCCTCCAAAGCTTCAAAAAAAGCACAGCAGGAGCAGCAAAGATGCTTGGCTGATAATAAGAACAGAGGTGTAGTAGAGACTAGCATCAGTGAATAATCAGAGGCAAGGCTTGTATTTCATACTGCTACGCCCCAAGTGTGGGGCGAGATTCCTTTTTAAATTCCTTGTATTGGGCAAAGGAGTGAATGTTTCTATAAACTGTAGTTGATGGTACGCAGGTTGTAACTTATAAACAGCGTACTCAAACACTGCAGTATTTGCAATGTATTTATATAAGATAAATTGTTGGCAAACATTCACAAAGTATTTATTGGACATGCCACTGTTTGTTCAATGATTTATAAATCAATGCTGTAAAGTGGTGACAGAGTTTCAGATAAATTCTTTGCAAAATATTTGCTGTGCATCAATAATTCTGATATTAATTAGTTTACAGTTTATCTGCAGGTGCTTTGGGAATGATTTACAGTTCACTTTCTCACTAGCCCAAGTTGCAAAGGGCTTGCAGTCTGGCTCAGGTTATGCGCTCGACCTGCTGGTTGTTCGCATTCATAGTTCAGTCTAGAACTGGATCCGTCCCTGTTTTGTGCATCTTCATTGAAAACTCATTGTGGCAGGGCTTGGGAACCAACAGCAAATGGAAGTAACTAGAGACGCTGGGGAAAACAGGATAACCCCGAGTGCCTTCGTCAACAATTAGCTTAAGTTTAGTGGCCTGCTTGCAGCAGCGACCAATCCAGTCTCTGCCATAAGCTTTTTCTGTGCTTGCAGTTGAACCTGCCACATTCTCCACCTTCGAATTGGAGACAATGTCTTTCTCTTTTTATCATCCCTTGGTTGTCAGTCTCTGCTGTTTCCACACAGACTGACTTCTCAGAAACTTTGTTGAAGTGATGCATTTCTCATTGTTTGGCTATGTGTTGGAGACCTTAAAGGTGTAAAAGTTTTCTGGCGCTTTTCACTTGGGGAAAAAATACCCAGAAATCGTAACAGGAACTGAGATTCTCACTTTACTACAAGATCCTAATAGCCAAGATGACTTCTCTATCCCCTCCTCTGCTCTCCTTGCAAAGCATTAAATGACTCAGAAGAGTTGGAAACACTTAGGGTGAAACCCTCAAGGTTAAAACAGCAGAGGTGCTAAGCCTTCTGAAAAACACAGAGCTTTTTTAAGCCTGTCCTACGCTTTCTAGAGCAGTTAAAAAATGTTCTGTAGAAGCAATGGATTATTAATACATGTTTGAAAGAAAGTCTACAGTTACTTGTTGCCTTAGCAAAGAATTTTCACATTGATTTACAAAAAAAAAAAAAACCCATACCAAAAAACCCCCACAAACCCACATTTGCAGCAGCTGGAAGGTAAGACACAGCTGAGGGGAGGGATAGGTTAGTTTTAGGGGTTGAATCCCTTCACCTGAAGGTAGTCACATGCTCTGCTTGGGGGGCTCGGTTACCACAGCCTCATTCAGTTGCTCTGTGGGGCTTTGTAAGGGCAGATCTCAGCAATGAACTTCCTTCTACACACTTGGAAGTAAGTACCTAAATCATGTAACTCTTAAAATACACCACAATAAGGAGGCCTTAGTCTTTAAATAACTGAAATTGCACCTGTTGAGATGCAAATGCATATTAGTTTATATTTATCTATGCAAATATGTTTTGAAGTAGTGCTTGAAATTCATTCTGGTCCAGTAGATCAGCGTGTAGTCGTCTTTTTGCTTAAATTCATCGAGGTTAGAAATGTCGTTGGTTTTAGAACTGTAGAAATTAAAATAACTTGTAGTGTACTAATAGAGCATAAAGCGTCCATCCCTATCTACTTATGTGCTTGTTTACGTAGATAAAGCAGCCTTCTTAAGGTGTAAGTCTATTCTTGAATAAGTCTGGAGTTAGCTTTTTTTGATGGGTGGCCTCTCTCTGAGGTGGTAGAAACATTTAGGCATCAGTTAATGCCTCAGTGAAGGTAGATAAATAGAATAAAACATATTAACTGCTATCAATAAGAGGATACTAGAGTATGTAGCTACATACCTACACACTGTAGTATCTTTTGTTGATGGCAGTTAATTGATACGTTTTATTTACATTCGATAAAGTTTTTGGTGAGTAATTGCAGCACACTGAAATGGCTCTGAGTAAAGGCGTCCTAATTGCACTCTCTTGGGAAATTTCAGGCAGGATTTGTGTAGCTCTGTTTTGCTCTGACTTTCCCTTTGAAAATAGACTTCTGGAGAACAGCTCTGTAGAGGTGAAACTGCGTTTGAGCTAAATGGGGCTATCTAAATGCATTACGGCTTATTGTGCTTGCACTTCCTTAGGTACATTACTACTAAGAACAACCTTTAGGCAGCTGAATGAAGTGGGGATAGCAACATGCGAGACCAGTGTGATTGGTGTGCATTATCAGGTTTCTGCTGGCAATAACCATCAAAAGAAAATGTTGAGTAATAGCTCTGGATAGTACGTCCAGGAAATGTCAGGTATTTCAGGCAAGGAAAATTAGTTTGAAACCTGGATGCAGTAACAGGTAAAGCTTCAGGGAGCCATCCCTTCACTGTGAGCATCCCTGACCTCTCCTCAGGTCTTAGATTATTAGTATAATACATTTAGGCTTATTAATTGAAAGGCAGTGAATTTGTCTTGTCCCGTACCTTTTGCCAGATGTTCTGTGGCACACCTGGCTTTCCTCTCATGTCCTGTCTTGGGTCTTTTAGATGATGAGCTTCTCTGGGCAAGGCCTGGTTGGTTTAGCATCTGGTTTTGGTGGAGCGCTGTGCGCGCCGTCAGGCTTTGATAAATAATGTAAATGACAGACAGTTAAGACAGATGGATAGCGATGTAGATGAAGCAGTAGAATTCTGTGCTGTGGCATCTGAAAGTTCAGAGTTAAATTAACTGATGTACATGATAGAAGGGGATGCTTGTTAAAGCTGCACAGAATATAGTTTGTGTGAACTTCTTGTTAAGGTTTCGGTTGTGCGGTTCTGAAGACCTGCATTCAGATCTGCTACGCACAGTGAATTTCTGTCTGTATCCACACGAGATAGCTTAATAAGTACATGAAAATAGACATACAGGCCTGAACTCAGTAACAAGATGTGGTGTGCAGCAGCTTTTTAATCTGTTCTGGAGAGGAAAGCTGAGCGAGGGCTAACAGCAGCACTCTGCTGGTGCCCTAGAAGAAATCTCTTACTGGCTTCATGTTGAGAGGAGCTTTACAGAGGTTGTGTTTTGGGAGTAAAGTCAAAGGAGAGATGTGAGATTTTGCCCCAGCAGGAACCTCATGTGATGCTTCTGCTCCTCTTATATGTACAAAGTTTATTTTAGGTAGGAGGCAAGGCAGAGCTTGCTGTGCTGGGCAGAAACAGGCCTGGGGGCGGGGGGGTATCTGGTTAAATGCCAAGTCATCTTTTCAACAGTTATTTTACTTGCCAGTTGAGTAAAATCTTGCCACAGAGATGAGCAGGTGTTTCATATTAGCCTTGCACAGATGCGTGTGATTCCACAGGTAACAAGGCAGTGAGCAAGTGGGTCTTGGAACTTAATCATATCAACCTTTACCAGTGGCTAAAATACACTTTCTTGTCAATAGCTGTGATGGATTGTGTAATGTGAAAAGGTAGAAAGCAACTGTGATCCATGCTATTAGGTAAACTGTTTGATCTTATCCTCCCCCTTTTTCTTCTGTAGACCGAATCCTTCAAGTCTGTAAGTGCTTTTTCCTCTGAGTTCTGCCTTTGGGGCTGCCTCTTCAGCACTCTGTGCCTCGGTTTCCCTTATGTAGCTGCCTGCCTGAATTAAATCACTGTGGAAAGCATACCTGGAAAACATCAAAAGCTTTTACCTCCCGTTTAACAGAGCACGCAGAATTTTAGCGTATTTTCGGCACTAGTCTCAGTCTCAAACTATTTGCAGAAAAGCCCTTAAGAAATGCTGATTGGTAAAACCAACGGGCAGAGATTGTCTTTAAATTCAAATACTTTATATTTTAATATACTGAGCCCACTGTTCAGGGGCTTCCAAGTCTCACGGAGCTCATGAGCAGTTTGAGCGAGGCTGGGATGTCGCGCTCCCCTGATGGCACAGGGACCCCCAGGAGAGGTTACGAGCTCCTCACCCCAGCTCTCTGATCTATATTTGTCATATCTCCTGTGAATCTCAACTGTATAATGATTTGGTGTTTGCCTGGGAGGGTGGGGAAGACTGGCACACTGGCTATATGAATATTTATGTTGAAATATTGATGGTTGTTTTAGTGTAAATAACAGCACAGTTGAGTTCTTCCCAACAAAAACATCTATATTCCTGTTAAGATACGTAAATATTATAAAAGCGTTTTAGACAGCATAGGGTAAGCTGACTACCTATCTGTGAAGATTATTTGATACTTGTTTATGCTGAATTTTCTTGGTGTATTCTCTGAAGTAATTGATTTTTGGGCCACAGTAGGAGTGATGTTATTAAATTAAAAAGGCTGCTGGCCTAATATGAAAATTTTTGAACTTACAAGGAACGAAGTTTTGGAAAACAAAACAATTCCTTTTTGAAGAAGGGAAAGAAAAAAGTTAATTTTTTTGTAGGCAGAAGTGGAGCACAATGAACGTCAACTTTTAAAAACTATGCAGAGCACCCTGTCAATTAAGAAAAATATTTAGGTTTTGCTTTTGTATAGATTAAGCTGCAGTATTTTAGGCTTCGTACATGGAATGGAGGTTTTCAGTAGAGGTTTCAACCTTCCAAAAGGCATCAATATTTCAAAAGCACAAGAAAGTTGGTTTACAAACTGTTCAGTTGTATTAAATAATGTATATATACTTGTGAAGAAAACAAAAAATCAATAGTTATTGCAAGTTTAGCTCTGACAGAATCCTAAGGAAATGTCAACAGTTCTTTTCTGTGCTATTTCTATTGTATTTATCAAATGGTTTAGGCTCTCTCTTGGAATCATTTTTCCATATTGGCTTTTACTTCGTGGTAAGTTTTATGCTGAATATTCTTGGAGGAGCCTAAACTTGTGTATTTCATCCTCAATAATGAGTTTACAGAGACCTTTAAACGTTTCTCAGAAAAGTGGCAACGAAGTGGTGGGTAATGAAATGTATTGCCCTCTTCATGCAACAGGGAGCAAAAATCCCAACTGTTCCCTTATGTTGTCCTTATTTGACCTAGGGATGCTGGTTTCCTATACATGTGTGTGCCAGGGGCTGGTTCCACGTGGTCCCCTGATGCTTTGGAAGAACTGAGGGATGGGTGTGCTAATACAGATTTCCTCTACTTGGGTTCTTATTTCTGTTGCAGAACTAAAGTGCTCCTTTCTGGGCTGACTTCTGAAGTGGACTACAAGTAGGAACAGAGAACTTTACACAGACGCTTACTGTGGGAATGTTTAGTGTGTGTGGACAGTGTAGGCAGGTAGTGTGTGTAGCTTGTGATTCTTGCAAAAGGTTAAGTAATATGTTTAAATGGGGTTAGAAACTCACCTTTGCACAAACCTACATCAGTGTGACAACTGACAGCTAGTAAGATTTCAGGGTGCAGTGTGGTGTAGCGTATGGCGACGTGACTGTTTCTTGTTCCGATACCAGATTACAATGCTTACAGATGCATTTGCATCTGAAAAAATAGAGATTATTTCAGAAAGAATGGCTAGCATTGAGTATATCATTCAATAATCTATTCAATTCAATAATATTGTTGAAGATCCTCTGACCTTTTGGGTTTTAAGAGCTCCTGTAACATTTCACACTGATCCATAACAGATGCTTTTTTTTAATAACATCAGTTTATAAATAAGGAAGGTTTACCACCTGTGACTGTCTGTAATCTACATTAAAGTATATCTATATGCTTAAAAGTTTTATATGAAAGCTATCAAATTCTAGATTGCAATGCAGATACTGGTGCTGAATGGTACAAGTTTTCTTGGTGAAATTAGTTGGAGTACGTAAAAGGTCAAGCACTACTTGTGAGCAAGGGCATCCTAACCTTACTGAAGGAGGGAATAGTATGGTATCCCTAAAAGTAACATCTTCGTGGGCTCTTCTGCAACATTGTTGGTAATTTAAATTACTTCTTTCTGGCATCAGTATGATTAATACAGACCTACAAGTTTCAAAGGCCATATTGTGCTTGAATTAGACCAGCAGTTGTATACAGGTCAATTAAGACAGGACAGCTAGTGGCTTGTGTGTTTGGGCATAGCATGGCAGCTTCTTGGTGGCAGCATTCATTTTAGTAGCCCCTTGCTTCTCATTTTATTGCCTCAAGATACCTCTTTGTGTGGCCAAATCCAGCTCCAAATGGATCAGATGCCAAAATGGTCAGGAATGGGAAGGAGCAGCTGCTCTTTGAAGGAAAGTAGAAAACAGCAGCAGCGTAAGCTGGCATAACTAGCACCACAGTTGGATCTTCAGCTTCAGCCTTAATATTGATAACCACCTTCCTGCCTTGTGAATTTGAACAAGAAACGATGGGGAGTTTCAGCTGCTTTGCTACCCATTAATGCCTAACATCACCGTATGAAAAATGAAGTTGACATAAACTGGTAGTTTCCAAATGATTTGTAAGTATCTAGTCTAATGACTGAGTTAGAGCTTTGTAAATATTTGCAAATAGGGATGTGGAATTAGCTCGTGTAATGCATGCAAGCGATGTAATTTTCAATTTACTTATCAATGTAAACATTAATTTAAACCTGATGCTAACGCTGGTTTACATAACTTTCTGGGAAAGCAATGAGATTTATAATTTGCATGCATCTTCGAAGTGAGGTCTGATCACAGACCAATCCAAATCAGAGCTTGAGGCTTAAGGTTGTCTGGCCAGCTTTGCAGAACCCTGCTGACTCGTGTGGTCCTGGATGTGGGAATAATACATCAATACGTTGCTTGAAAGCAATGGGATCGAGGCAGTGTAACCTATTGGACAGTGCTTTAAACGAGAGCTGGGGAAACCTGGGTTCTCTTTGTAGTCCGCTTTGATCTCTGCGTGCTAACTGTTTCTTCTCCTCTGTACTTTATCTGTGCTGTGAAGAGTTTACAATTCAACACATGAGAAAGGCAGGGACCTCTTCTGGTTCACATGTGTAGTGCCTTATGTAATTCACCACAGTATTGCTTGGAGTCTTTAGGCATTACTGTCATACAAATAACATTAACCATTTTATTTTAATGCTTTGTTTTGCTATGCAAAGCTCCGTTCTTTCAGAAATACTAACTCAGATTCTTGCATCCCAGTGGAAGAAGACTTGACACTTTATTCCAAATATTTTTTTCCTTGTATAGTGTGTGCTTTTTCTCTAAGAACAGAAAGAAATCTTTCACAAAGCAAATCTTTTTGTCGCTTTCTGTTTTTCTCCATTATTGTTTAGCAGATCACAATCTTATACATAATGTATATGTGACTGAAATATTCAAGGTAGTTAACATTTACCATTGTTGCCAAGGGAAGTAATTCTCTTCCAAAGATACAACTTTAATATAAAAGAGTAATAGCTGATATTACGGTGTTCAGATAGAAAAACTGATAATGGAGCCCTGTTGATATTTAATATCAGCTGGATTCAATGAATCTTGCATTACGATACTTCTTGAAGGTTGGATTTGTGATTCTGTGATGAATAGCTAGAATAATTACATCCGTATAAAATATAGTGCCCAAGAACTGTATGTCATGAAAATACACCTCTGATAGACTGCTTTTCAATTTTAATAAAATTGAAGAAATTTTATATTTCTGGAATATGACTTAAATTTAACTTAACCTGGCAGAGAACTTCTGTTTATCCAGAAGTTATTAATGCAGAAGAACAGAAGGGGATTTTTGGATAGCTGCTTAAATCAACCTTCCTTCTTTGTATCTCAGTTAATATTCTCCGAGGGAAGAGAAAAAAATTGCTCCCATCAAAATATGTTACCATTTGGATACCACAGTTTGAAGTCTTTCTGATTGGGCCTAAGAGGGAGAGGTGAATTATCTCATGTCTTGCTACATAACGTAGACACCACCACACCATTTCTCTTCTTACTCCTTACCAAGTTCCCCATAGCTTTTGTTTTATGGCAGTAATTGGCATACTGGTGTTACGCCGAATCTCAGCCCTGATTAAGGTTGACTCGATGTGAGCGCATCAAAACCTGCTGAAAGTGTTCTCCCCAACCCTCGCCACGTGGGTGGACTTCATGGTGTTCGCACAGCAGCCAGGTATGAGACGACGGCTTTGGCGTACTGCTGGTTGGGACGGGCGTAGGCTTGGGCAAAAAGAAGGACAGAGCCAGAGAAGGGAGGAAAATAACCTTCTTTCTCGAGGTTTTTGCAGTTAACGTGAGAGGCGGAGGGCTCTAGCGTTCCCATGTGAGAAGGCAGGAGAGCAGCGAGCCATCCTTCTGCCTGTAACAGAAGGGAGAGCCAGGGGGAAGAAAGCCTGTCTCGGGGGACCGGCTGCTGCAATAAGGCACTTGAGAAAGTAAGCAGGCATCAGTTAAACATCTGTGTGCTGTATAAACCAAGGTGGGAAGGGGGAAAGGAACTGGCAGTGAATCAAGATTGAGGCACCGCTCTGGGATAAACAGCTGTTCCTTTTTGTGCCCCCTTTTATGTCCATTTCTTAGTACAAGTAAGTGAAGCAGCAGGGATAGCAGCGAGGAAGGGATGCGAGCGAGCTGAGCATCAGGTGGTAGAACTTGCTGGCGAAAGAAATGTTTCTGAGAGCAACAGGACTGCAGCAGAAGATTGCTTGCAGGCTGCCAGCTGGCATGTTATCGAAGGCTGAAGTTCTTGCCACAGGCTTTGCAGCAGGTTTCTGAAAACATTCTGGAAATGTGCTCTGCAACATGCTTTTCTGCTTGTCTAATCTAAGAAATCTATTTCTTTTCATGACCATATATTTTTCCCCTTTCAAAACAGCCAAGGATGTTTCCCCTTTGCCATTTCATCAAAGCTGGAAGAGGTCATTTGTCCCCATCTTCAGATGTGAGACCACTCCTTGATCTTCAAATCCTTTCCCTTGAGTTGATGCTTATAAAGGTGTATGAGAGAGGTTCTCAGCCTGATTTTAGGAGCAGAGCAGTGCATTGCTCCCTGTTGCTGTTTGATCAGCAAGTCTCCCTCTATTTCCCTAAAGTATTGGGGCAACAAGTGGTTGAGTCTTTGTAGTTTTAACTGCACCTTTTTTCTAGGGACACTGAACTTACTCAGAGCTTTGAAGTGCCCCTCCACAGAACCATAGTCCAGCTCCATATTTAACCATTGAGGTGAAACCAAGAGGGGCCCGATACCCTCTAAAATTGCCTCTGCTGAGACCTTCAGGTGTGATGTCCCCTAGTGCACAGTCCTCTGCATAAACTTAATGCTGTGAGTCTTCACTGCTGAGAATGTTTCCGTCCAGGATATATTAAATACACCACCTTTATTTGGAGCGGCGATGAATGTGTCGGTTGCTCAAGTGACGTTGCCTGTATGAAAAGCTGCACGTGCCTCTCCCCCGCCCAATTCCTACTTTGCTTTCTGGTGGCACATAGCGATGTCATCGTAAGTGATTAACTAACATGCCCAAGCACTTATTTATTCTGGCATATTGTTCACCAGGCCCTTGCAAGATCAGCGTGGGATGACCAGGGAGGATTTTTTGTTTTCTTTCCCTAGTCAGGTTTGGTTTTTACGTGGAGGGGCTGGTTTCATCCTTTATTTTTGTTTCCCGTGTTTGACAGAGAGACAGGAGGGAAAACCTTGTTTGTCACTCTTCTATTCTCACACTTCTCCAGATGAGATGTTTGGTGTGCACCGTGCCAGTGTCGCAGCCTCAGTGGAATAGACGCTGTAGCAAAAACATTGCGGAGTGGAGCTGGGTGCTCTTTCTGGAGGAGGGAAACTGTGCTCGTCACAGATCACTGGAATGGCAATTTGATTCCTCCTGGGTTGTCGCAGTGACTTCCTTCATTTGCTCTTGCTGGATGAGTCAGAAATGGAAAGACCCGAGTTGTTGCAGAGCATCCGTAGTCTACTGTGGCTTGCTGCATCAGCTGCTCCGTGTTTAGTTGGTGGCTTCCCTTCTCCTCCCAGAGCACTAGGGAATTTTGAATTGACATTGCATAAATTCATGGGCTGAGAAGCAGGGCACAGGGCTCTCGCAGAAAAGTCAGCCACACTTTTTGTGACAATATTATACCAATGAAAAAGCCTAAATAATTCTTCAAACATTATTATGGCACTCAGGAGCTTTACCTGAGAGCTACAGATACTCCTGCTGTATTTTGCAAATTGAAAGCAGCTTCTAAGCCACACAGGTGGGCTTGGAAATTATTGTTCTTTGTTCGGTTTGTTTTTTCTTAAAGTCCGTAACTGTGTCTGCAGGTACAGATGGTCGTTTACCAGGAGGCGAAGGGTCATGTGCTTTGTCCAGCTGGTACTCGCTGCAAGATGTGCACTGAAGTTGCGTGATGTGGTAGCAGGTACACAAACGTGTACGCTTCCCAGTCAGAAGGAATTTAGTGAATCATCCATCTGTGTGATAAGAGCAGAGAATAGACGCATACCTCACAATACCATCAAGTTTCTGATTGGGAAAACCAGCCACCATTTCTGGTTTTGCTTAGCCACGTTTTATCTGAGCTTTTGTGGAGTCCCTGCACGGTACTGAAGGAGGTGTCAAATCCTTTAATTGGAGAGGGGGTGCTGCTCTTTTCTGTCTTCTACAGAAGTTTTGAAGATTCTTCAGCACTTCTTAAGAGACAAAACCTTGAAGTTTTCTCCCATTGCTAATTGTATGAGCAAGAGGGGAATAAGAAATTAGCTCTTTCAGATTTGTCAATTTTAAAATGCTATTAAGCTGCTCCAGTTTAATTTTGGTTAAGAGCCGTTTTCATTATTAATGCAGAGAGGAAGTAATCTCTAATGACCCTTGGGACATGCCAAAGTGCTTTAAGATCAGTTTGGGTAGTCAGAGATGTGTGAGTAATAAAACGTCTGCTCTGTGAAGGGCCTTTGCCTACCCTTGGCAAGGAAAGCTGGCAAGATGGTCTCTGCCGCGTTGCTTGCTGATCGCTCCCAACCAGGTGCCTCCTTGAAGAGCCCCTTCCATCTTTTCCTTTTAATCTCTCCTATTGCTTCTCTGATTTTTTTTTTTCTTTCCTTTCCCAGCACAGAAACCTCAAAAGTTAAGGCACCACAAGATGCAATATGACATAATCGATACAGTAACTTTTCAAGCTTGCCAAGACTTTGAATTTTTTTTAAGTGTCTTGCTATCTGTCAGCATGTGCTAATTGAGCCTACATACCCATATGGCATCTGCTTTCTGGAGGAAAGTGTTTCAATAGTCCTGTAGAGTACAGCAAATAGTGGTTGATGTGTAGGGAAGCATTTGCCTGTGAATATTGTATTCTTGTAAAACAAACTTGGATCAGTATCCACAAAGCATATACCTGAGTTCAAGCCAGAGCTTGAGTTAGAGCCTTCGGTGCCATTGCTCTATTGCAGAAGAGCCTTAGGGCGCTGTTATTGGGTGGATTGTGTTAGGTATCGCACAAACTTAGAAATATTGAAGATCGTAGTTCTGAGGAGGGTGAGACAGATGACAGTGGGTGATTGCTGACAAGCACAAATGAGCGGCCCATGGAAATGAGGCAACAGCTCTGTTAAACATGAGAAATGGTGGTGGTATTTCAGCCGTTGCCCCCAAGTGATGGGAATGCTCCTCTAGTGGCTTGATAACAGATGCATCTGCTTCAGTTGACTTAAGAAGTAGACGGGGATTTCACATTCATAACCTCTCTGTGTACTGCTATATGTGCACTACTTGCATCTCACCGAAATCCTCGAAATAGGGTGCAAGTGCTTTCTGGGTCCTGTGCTGGCTGTCTGCAAAGGGGTGAATTTCACCCTTAGAATTAATTAAGCATCTGTCACTGTGGGGAAGGTAGATGCTCTCTCACATTCACAGATGGATAAACAGAAGGAGAATGGGTTGCCTGAAGCCACGCGCTGAGAGGAAGCATAAAAAAAATAGTCGCGTCTTTTGCTTTCCTAAGGAAACAAGACGTACGCAATCACATTATGTGTGTCTGTGTGGAACCGGAGTGCTTTTGAACCTGATGACCAGTTTCAGTCAGATACGATGAGTCTTGAAAGGTATTAAATTCCCAAAGATTTGTGAATATGGGTGATGTAGAGCAGAAGGGTGCCTCGTGACGAGCGTTGAGCTCGCGGTGCGCTCGCGGTGCTGCAGGTCAGGTAGCCAAAGGTTCAGAATCAGTGGAGTTGACACGAGGCTGTTCTGCACGTCCTGAAAGCTGTGAATGCCTCGACGGGCTCTTGCTCCCTGCTCGGCACCCAGAAACGCAAGTGCAGGATCTAAAGAAAGGAAACGGGGCTTTGATCGCAGTCCTGTTTCTGGCAGGCAAATGACTGGAAATTGGGATTGAATTGCCGTGCCGCTTATGATCTGTGGTGCTGCATAAATCATACCATAGTTACGGGGCTTTTGCTGTGCCCGTCTTGCTTTGCAACCCTAATTTACTTACTTGAAATCAATAAGGCTAGGGAGGTGAGGGAGAAGAGTTTCTCCCGCAGGCCTAAGGACTCGACTGAGGTCTGAGCGAAGGCACTAGAAGCCATCACCTTGCTCTGTGTCGTTCCATGCTCTCTGTGTGCAACCATGTCAAGAGGAAAAAATGAGCGTCTGTTACTTGAAAAACCAAAACCATGATGTATACATTGACAAATATGGGAGGAAAGGGATGACGGGGATGGCAGCTGCTCCATTTTGTCCAGTAACATTCATGATTATCTCAATATTTAACAGATCATATCCCAACATCCAGATACCCTGCAAAGTTGTGGGGGTTTTTGTGGGTTTCAGGGTTTTTTTTCTACCTGCCAGGTCTGTTGCTGACTTATTTTTACTTCACTGGGTGGTGTGTTAAAAGTATGGAACGTTGCGGGTTTTTTTGTGTGTGCAGGGAAGCTATTTGTGTGTCCAGGGTCTTCAAAGTGACTTTTGAAGAATGTTGATGACATAACCATACAGATTTGACTCTTAAAATCAATGGGTTGCTCTAAAAAGGAGAGATGAGATTGGACTTAGGCTTTATTTGTTCCTTATACTATATTAAGTATTACTTGGTGCTTGTTGAGTGATACACAGAAATTATATGGTTGCGCCAAAAGCAACATGTTTGTGTAAGAATTGCTGTACTTTCAGTGAATCAAACTGTGCCTTCAATCCTTAAGGTCTGTTTTGCTGAAGAAATGGTACTTACTAAAGTTTGTGTAACAGCATGTTTATGTTTGATGCTTTACAGCATCATTACTTGAAAGAGTAAGGATTATCACTGGCTTGTGTTGCCCGAAAAGCTCAGGCTTTTTGTTGGCTAAGCACAGTGGAGACCCGTGTGTGAACAGCAGCGTGTATGAACCGCCGTGTTTGCTGAGATCTGACATCTGTCTGATCTTTGATGTTGACCAGGGCCAACGCACAAACCTGCAACAGGCAGGTGAAATGAAATAACGTGCCATGCAACAGAGCTCTCTGTGACCAGCCTGAGAATAGCTTAACCCCTGAAGGCTAAGGCTTAATAATGTTATTTTATGATAACTTCAGATCTACTCCAAATCCATTTAGTTTTCCCATGTCCCATTATATTTTTTTGCCTTGCCAGTTTCTGTAAGGGTGAGATCTGCACTTGTAGGTATTGTTCAGAATGAATGTACATGCCTGTTAGTTTTCAGTGTCTCGCAACTGTTATTCAGTGGATTGCTGTGGTTTTTAGACGAGGCTTCCTACAGAAGTTGGGGGTCTACTGTAATCCAATACGCTGTGAAGTATTTGTATCACTTGCTGCAAGAATTGAGCCAAAAAAACCCCCAAACCAGCTGATGAAAAGTACCAGCACATATGTGTGTAAAATACAGGTTAATAAAATGCACCCACCACTGTTTACTAGATTGTCATCTGAAAATCTGTTGATCCTCGTGTTGGAGTAATGAAGTCTTTTGACACTCCTCTGACATAAATGCTGGTCTCCCCCGGGCACTTTGAGGGGAGGATGGAAATAGTCTGTCCACACGTACATTTGTATGGTTAGGACCACGCATTCATATAAGGAGTCTTCGTTTCCCTGCAGGGCTCGGTCCTTCTAAAAGGCACTTGACACTAGTGCTCGCTAAGTGGAGGGGCTTTAGTGCAGCGTTATCCTTTCAGCTTCATCAAGAATAGCGATGCCGAGAGGTGCGATGTCCTCGGTTCAATCCATGCTCTGACTCGTGGGACCAGATACTTGTTTCTATGATGTGGTGACTGAGGGTATCAATCTACCTGCCACTCTTTCCTTGTCCTATCACATTTGGTGATGTACAACATGCCGCAGTTAGGTTTTCAATTTACTTGGGTGAGGTACAGCTGTGATGGGACCCAGCTCTGTGGCCTTTCAAAAAAGGAGGTTTGTGTAGAAAAGAGCGAATCTCTTACTGAAGCCAATGGAAATTTTGTTTAATGATTATTATTCACACAAGCGCTAGGAGCAATCGCTGCTTGCTTCTGCAAAGTTGCCGACTCCTCTTCAGTCTTCTATAACAAGATTTTCTCTCCCCCCTCACCTGTCTGAATAGCAGAGGAGTTTACCAAAGCCCTGCCGTTGGCTTCTTCCCCAGCCTGTTTTCTCATGCAGATATGCAGTCTCTCTTACATCTGACTTAATGGTTGGACTTGATGATCTTGAAGGTCTTTTCCAACCGAAATGAAATGATTCTATGACTTCTGTGCCCTTGACAGGGTTTAATCTATATAAATTCTCCCCACAAAGTCGGTCTGATTTGAATAGCATTTCCTGACTCCTTGCCTTCGCCCTCCTGCGTGCTTTGTAGTAGGCGAAGCCTCGCATAGCCCAGAAACAACTGTCAGGTTAATTGAGTTAGCAGGGACCTGTGTTTTGTCTGCAGGGGACGAGATATGCAGTGTGCTGCATGATTGTTTCCCAATTGTGTAATAAGTAGGCTGGTTTCAAGTTGTCGATTAACTCGTTCTGTGGGGCAAGCTCGGACAGCCTTGGGTGCAGGAGCACAACTGACCATCCTTCCTTGGAAAGGAGGTGCCCGAGACCTGGTGCCGATTTGAAGTGATGCTTCTAGCCAGTGGCGACGGAGGGAAACCCCTCGGGGCAAAGCAGGCACCGCTCTTCACATCGGTGACTCGCTGCTGCTTGGAACTGAGATCAGTTTCCTCTCTGCAATTTGGTGGTTTGAAGCATTACAGTGTTTTACCCAGTTCACGCAACAGTATTGCACTTTTCAGCTGCTGCTGGCTGTTACTGGGGTAAATCTCCAAGGGAGGAGGGAGGCTGTGATGCGTCAAGGTGAGATGTGGATTATGGGACTAAGTAAACAGCCGGACTGAGCATGTAACTACCAAGATTTCCTTTGTGTTTGGATGTAGGAAAAGCTCTGATCCTGTAAGGGCTGCACACACGAGAACTGCCATTGGAGTCGAAGTGGTGATTCATTTGAGTTGACGTTTACTGCCGTAGGCTTGTTGTGTGTATCCTTCGGTGCAAAACAGAGGGGCTGAACACTGCTTATCTCTTCTGTAGCATTTGCTACACCTGACAGGGCATATCCAGATGTGGAACAGCCACGCTTAATGGGATATAGGCAGCTGAATGTGGAGATGATAGAAAAAAAAAAAAAAAAATAAGCCCAAACCCTGGAAACTTTGCTTTGCTCTCTGAAGTTTATTTAGGAAGGAAAATCATTGTGACCAGATGTGCGTGGGTGCAGC
Source organism: Harpia harpyja (assembly GCF_026419915.1). Taxonomy (NCBI): domain Eukaryota; kingdom Metazoa; phylum Chordata; class Aves; order Accipitriformes; family Accipitridae; genus Harpia; species Harpia harpyja. The sequence continues at coordinate 43,371,603 of NC_068952.1, forward strand.
AAGGAGATGCTGTAGGTTTGCAGAACTGATGGCAAATAGAGAGTGGGCCTAATCAGATTAGAGTAACTTGGATGCCTCTGTGCAAAAGTGGGTGTTTGCTTGCAGATAAAGCTTCACAGTGCTGGTTTGGAAATATCCTGGGACTTTGGATAGGAGCATCCTAACTGCCTTCAACGTGTTGCAGAAAGTTCAGCAGCATCTGCTCGGAGTCTAATGCGGTTCAGCCAGGGCACGTCTTCGTTACGCAACGGGCTGCGTGACGCTTGAATTAAAGCGTAGATGTTTGCCTGCCGCTCCGTGTGGGTGTACCTTGGTAGACAGCGATCCTCAGGTGGGGAAGGTGGAACAAGTGCCTGGGGTAGAGTGAATGTGTTAAACTCGGGTACTAATGTGGAACCGTGGCCTCAGCCTGACTATAAATTACCACCTTGCAAAGCAATTTCAGATTTTACTGTGTTCTCACTTGTGATATATTTGCTAGGAGCTGTAGGTGTTTCGCCTGTGATTCCTTGTGCTGTTCTTTGAGTCTTTTCCAGGGTTTGGAGAGGGTATTTTTCTGCCTTCTGTGCACATGTACACCGCACGTCTCAGACTTGGAGACCCAAGGAGGTAGTTTTCTTAGGAAAATCTGCTGGTTGCAGAGTATTTGTCTTTCAGAGACAAAGCTTTTGAGGGAAGCATATTGTTTATGACTTAGAAACTTTTCGTGACAAAATTTACAGCCTGATGCAGGAGGCGGGCAGGCTCGCTGCAAAACAGCCTGTGGTTGTTAGAGTATTCCCCTGGACTACGGAAGAGCTGGGTACCCAGTTCCTGCTCTGCTCGCTTCCCGCATCCTGGAGAGGCGTTTTAAGTACCAAACTGTCAGATCAGAGAGGGAGTTATTCTGACTAAGCTTGTTCTGTATTGTATATGGCTGGGTTTACAAAGGCAGATCCCGCAGCTTTAGCAACAGGACAGTCCTTTGGGATAGCAGTGATTCAGCTTTGCCTTCTTGCACCGTATTGGATAGAAGAGAATTTGAACCTAAATATCCTATTGTTTCAGGTGGCTTCTCTAACCACTGAGAGGCTGCATCTTCTGGGTTGGGTGGTTTGTTGTTTTTTTTTAAAACCTTTCATAAGGTCTTGTTTTGTTCTGCTGTGCTGTGCAAACAAGTTGCAAACCATGACTTTTTTCATGAAATGCAACTTGGTTTTTTCCAGCCAGCCCACAGGGAAGACGTTCAGCACCCCGAAGAGTCGAACTGACATCCTCGCTGCCAGAAAGGCAGGCTATCAGTTTAAGTGACAGCTTTGTTTTGCATTTTAGCATCTCTCCAAGGATGACTGACTATCCTAGGGAAAAAGTGTCACCTGATTTGAAGCCGCCTTGTGTGTGGATGCAGGTAGGTGAAAGATGATATCTGAGCTAGCTATGAAGACATACCCCTTGCAGGAAAAATATTTGTTCTAGTCTGTAATCAGACATGCTGTTTTCCTTTGCTGATGAGTTAGGTTACTTCAAGTATGTAAATAGTAGGACACTTTATTTTTGAAGGGTCTTGCTATTTATTTTAATTTGGCACGCTCTCCTGTGTTAGGGAGTGACTGCATCTGCAGTTGAAGTGAAAGATCTTGGAAGGGGGATAGTAAAAATAAACAGTCGTGGACAGGCCAGGAGGAACAGCCAGTTCATGCAGCTTTTCTAATGCAGTTGTTACTGGGATGGCACATCTCATCACAGCTTTGGAGCAGTCTCATCTCGTCCTACTAGTCGTATCCCATCACTAATGGCCCTGAAACACTTCCGAGTTGAATGATAGGAACACAAAAAATAGCTTACATTTTTGCTATTGAATTTACCATCGCACGCACGTCCCTTAGCTGATTTGGGACTACCCTATTCCAGTATATTGTGAAGATGTGAGAGTCCCCAGCCGTCTACCCTGTCTTCAGATGCTGGCTTACTTTTATATGCTGGGCTGAAAAATGGTTGTTTAGGAACTGATTCAGGAGGAGATGAGATGCGCCTGCTCTTCAGAGCTAAAGACTTTAATCCAGTGCCACATGGTGAGGGCAGTGATAGTTTTAAGCTAGTAAACCGAAAGTTGGTTATAGTGTCAGCTGGAGTGTATTTTCTGTCTGTTGATGTTGTATCTTGGCAATTTGGTGAATCCAAAGGAGTAAAGTAAGGCTCAGTTCTTTGTTACTTTCGCTGCTATCTAGTGGGTGACATCAGTGGTGTGGGGGTGTTCAAAAACACTGCTGAACTGGTATAGGCTGGTGCTAAGGGAGAGGTGCAAGGCAGTGGAGAGTTGGGCGTGCAGTATACGGGATCACTGTCTGGTCACGGGCGTGTTCCCATCCAGCTTGTTTCTGGTTTCAACAACAAGATTTGTTTCTGGTTCTGAGCAGTACACTCGAGCAAGCAGCTCGATCTGTACAAAGTTTTTCATTTCTTGCTTACTATCTTTCTCCGAGTGCTCTTTGTAGACTTTGGGTGTAAAAGTCACCGGTGAACAAGCAGGAAGAAAATTTTTTGAAGGCTTATAAAAATGGTCAGAGAGATGGGAACCAGTAGAAGCGATGAGCTGGTGCAGCAATAACCCTTGCTGCAACAGCTCCTTACAGTATTTATTCAACAACAACAACAACAACAAAATCAAAATCTCAACTTTCATACCAGGAGTCTGACCCAATTGCCACTGAAACCAGTAGATTTTCTTGCTGAGTTTAATAGAGATTGGCTTAGGATCCAAGTACGTAGGTTCTGCTTAGGAACCTACAATTTGTAGGTAGAACAGAGGGAGCTGAGGAACCAGATGTTTTAAAGCATATCAGTGCATAAACGCAATAACTTCCTATGGTTTGACCTCCCCCCCCCCCCCCCCCAAAAAAAAAAAAAGGTCTCTGGGTTTGAAAAAAACTTTAAGAACTAAGACAGGATCTTTGTTTAGTAATGTGCTGTTAGCTTGAATCCCCAGCTGGAGTAACAGGGCACAGAGGCACTGGAGCCTGTGAAAGAGAAACCTGCCAGCCAGATGCATACAAACATTTGAATACGTTCAGCAGACTGCGGGCAAAGCAAACGTCTGCATTCACCGCAAAATCTTGCAGTGAGAGGTACCAGGAAAGAATTGTAATCAACAAAATAGCAATGTTTTGTTCGCAATAGCAAAAAAAAAAAAAAAGGAGGGGGGGGCTTGTCACAGTCACCTGAAGCGCCCGAGGGGTGAGGGCCCCCCGTTCTGGAGTCTGCTGAAAGAAGAGGTAAATCTAATGACTCAGCTCACCAAGCTTCCTGGAGCTCAGAATGGCTGATGCCAGTAGAAGCAGATGGTTTTATGCTTAACTGTGGTTCAAATTAAGCACTTGTGTCCATGATTCAGGCTAAGATTAGGATGGGGTTCAGGATTAGGCTCTTAGGAATCAGGGGGGAGCTGGGAGCAAACAATTTCCCATTCCTTCTCAGATTCACATCACCGTCTTCATCTACCTATGTGCTTTCCAGCTGCTGTGACAGGTTTATTTGACAGAAAGTATCCTTCAATTCCCAAGGCACATAAAAGCAATTTGTGAGGCAGCAACAGATGCGTAGATGTTAGTAGCATCTGCTGAAGGCAGGGCAGGGAAGAGGAGTTGGGTAGAGCATGTGTGATGTGGGTGCTCCCAAGATTAGCACGCCCTGCTGAGCATATGGAGAACTTGAATAGCTTTTCTTTAGCACTTAGTAAGCAGAGTTCAGGTTTGTCCAGATAAATGTGATGATTCTCCATGCTAAAACAGAAGGTTTTTTTGCTTTGGTTTTGGCTTTTCGTCGTTGTTGTGGGTTTTGGTTTTTTTTCCACCAGGCTAACAGGTCTTGATGGAAGAACAGGGAGCAGGTTTGAACTTGGCTTTCAATGGTAGGAAGAAAAAAAAGTCACTTAAATGCTTGGCTGCTTGGTTTTGTGTTTTCTGGGGGAAGGGTGGGAATCTGTTTTGAAGCTACATAGGAAGTCTCAAAGTAAAGATGCCAGATGTATAAAATATTTTGATTTCTAGGACTCATTTGAGACCTAGAAGTTCATAAATCCAGCGATTGGTGCCCAGTTCTCCTTTGAGCTTCCTCATAGCTTGTCTGGAACCTCTGCTTAAGGAGTGGCAAATATTTTCTCAGTACATTTTGGGAAGAAACTTGAGAAACATATATTTATTTTTCTGCATTGTTCAGTATATTTTTTGAAAATATTTGCATGTCTATACATTTGGCGTTAGAAAGTCCTCTATGTAATCCAAGCAATGAAGATGAAAATTTCTGAAATAGAGGCTGTGCGCAAGTTGATTAGATTGGTCTTCAAAACCCTGTCTGAAGTCAGTACGATATTAATCAGCAGTAGAACTGTATGAGTGAAAAGATAAACACACACTTTGTTTTGCCAGTAGTTTCAGAAGAGGCACACAGTTGCTTTGATTCAAAAAGTTTGCTTATTTTCATGTAGATAAAAATATTTTAAAGGTTCTTAATGCTCTTTTTTACATTACAATAAAAAATATGTAAATAATTAAAATTGAAATGTATAATTTTGAAATGTCAAAATAAAATATTTTACAGTTATGTTTCTTCAAACCTCCTCACCCCCAACCCATTAGAGAAATCAAATTACTGAAATCAGTGTCACTTTCACCACTGATACCTGTTTTTCAGTCCCCATTTGGCTTTCCTTTCCCTACACCTTCTGCACCCAAAAGGATTGAAGGTCAATTTTGCTGGAGTGCTTCAACGTGGATAAGATATCATGATCCTTGAAAAAAAAAAAATTTTTTAAATGGGGAAAAAAAAAAATCCGTCTCTTGCAGAAGTGCAGGAGGAAACCTACACACCGATCCCGTCTAACTGGAGTTGTCACCTCAGCCTTGTGCTGGTGCTCAGGGGAGAGCTCACCTTTGTGCGTGCTGCTAACATCTGAGGGCTGACCTGCACCGGGCTCTAAATCGCCCATCTAAGTCATCTCCTGCTAATTGGCACTCTTATTAGTATTCTGGACAGAAAAGAAATGAATATGTCACAGGGAATTGCCCTCGGGATAGGTGCCTGCAGAACAGGCACGTCGGGAGAAGTTGCTGCATCGCCTCCGTACCTCTTCTGTGAATACAGAGGACTTATTTCTTTCGTGCTTTGTTTCTACAGCTGTCAGTCTGGGACGTAGCAGCAGCACCGGATTCACTAATGCGAAAAGACAGCGCACACTGAAAGCCAATGCTCTGGAATGGCACCAGCTAAAAGTCAATTTTAGTTTTCCAGTGGAACTAACAAATAGGGTCCTTGGCTTCCCAAAAATGCACAGAGCATTAGTTGGAAACCTTCTCAGCTTTTTCTCTACTTCCCTGCCCTGACTTAAAAGGTTGAAAACATTTGAAGGTATTTCTCTTTTGTTCTATTTCTGTAGAAAGCGTGTGGAGAGGAGGGTTATGCAGGAAGATCAGCAGCATGTGTCACATAAGGCTTTGCACTGACGTCTTTTAGCAATATCCTGAGAAATGGCCGAGTGTGGGGTCTGAGCTGGTGATCTGTACCTATCTGTACCCGAGAGGCTGCCTACCAGGAGGTACTCGCTGGAGTTACGACTGCTGGCAGCAGTGCTTCTCCCCAGGATCCTAGGAGGAGTTTTGCAAGCTCCCATGAAGCCACAGCCAGCAAGGGCTTGCAAGCCTGCCCTTTGTAAGCTGTGGCCTGAGAGGTGAAGTGACTTTTCCGCAGTCATGGGTTGGTGACAGTGGAAGTCATTTCAAACACGTCTCTCTTATTTCCATGTTCCATGCTGCGCTGCCGTTTCTAGAGCAAACTCCTCCCATATTCTGCAGATTCGTCGCCGTATCTCCTGCGTATACTGATGGCATGTGGGGGGGGTGTTTCCAAATCGTATGGAAATTAGACCTGGGTTTTGAAATGTCTTCCTGAGCTGAAACTGCCCCATTAGATCCCACACCTGCTATGATGAGTGCTTTTTTGTCTTGATCCAATAGGAGATTTGTTTCACGTGGCTTCCCAAATAAGCACAAATCCTTGCACCCAGTACTGATAAATAATGTTTTTGTGATGGATTCGTTTTACCTTGACAGAGAAACAGGCTTCTGCTGAAGTGGTGAGGTGGTGCTGGCGATGCAGTGCTTATTTCCTTCTTTGCTTAAACCCTTGGGACGGCGGGTTTTTTTCTTTCAAACTTCTGTCGTTTTTGCAGCAAGTTTATACTCCAGCCAGCACACTGTTGGCTGCTTCACGCTGTACTCTTTAGAGGTAATGCATGCCCACAGAAAGTATCGTATGTACTCAAACAATATTGGTAATGTTGTCAAGTTCACTTCTGTCATCTAGCTGCCTCCACCTACGGGAATGCTTCAGTAAGCAGGCAGAAGCAATCTATTAATACACAGTGTGGAAAATTGGTGCCTGTTAACATATCGTCTAAATTTAACTCTGAGCGCCACGTTCGGCTTTGGTATGTAAGTTGGTTGACGTCAGCGGTCTCCTATAAATTAAGAATCAATTCTTCTGGTTTAAGGCCCATTTTAGGTTTATACAAATTCAGAGTACTTTTGAGTATCGATGGGTGTAATGGATTAAATTAAGTAACAGGTAATATGCTCTTTATTGGCCTGGGAGTTGTCTGCTCCTATAAATAGTGGAGAGAGCTGAGCTGGAAATGGAGGGGTGTTGTCACGGTTTGTGTTGGGATGAACTGCCAAGGCCGTTCGTGTTTGGAGACTGTATGCTCTATAGTTATTGACTAAAGCTGAGTGTCTGCAAATGTCTTCAGTTTGAGTATCTACTTGTTTGTTTCTTCTATTTTGAATTGAAATTCTATTGCAAACCACTCTGATTCTTAGAGAGCTGCATATTTCAACAGAATGACATTTTCCAGCAAGAAAAATTGTTCCCTGAATATTGTTGACTGGCTCTTAGTGTTGCATGTCTTCTGTCTACGTCCGTGGCAACGTAAAGAGCTCAGAGCTGTGTCAAGCCATCCGGCAAGCAGATACGAGATGTTGATCAAATTTCAATTTCCATATGGTCAGTTATCTTTTTCCACAGGACTAAAACGTGCACACCAGGTACAAACTATGTTCATCTTCTATATGCATCTACATTGGCAGTAGTTGTAAATGGCTGCAGTCACTGGGCTATGTATGTTCCAAACTGGGGGTCGATATAATTTTAAAGCCACGTTCTCCTTTCAGTCTTAAGGGCTTGATTTGCCAAATTGCTCAGCATGTTGCTTGCACTTTGCATTTTTGTCCGTGAACAATGTTGTCAAAAGCATTTGGTGTCAACATGCTGAGCTCTGCTGAAAATCTGGACTTTTATCTGTTCTTACATTGGTTGTGGTTACACATCTTTGGAAACAACTATTAGAGAAAATATGTTCCCCTTATTCCAGCAGCCTTAAAACTCCTGCTATCTTAGAGGATGAGCACATTTTTCATTTCCTAGGAGCTTAGTGAAGCTGTTCTTGTTTTGGTTTTGACAGCAGTAAAAGACTCTTTGTGGTACCGCTGATTCTTTCCTCTCCAAAGAGGTCATTTTTGGTCTTTTCTTTCCAACACTTGCAAATTATTACAGGACTAACAGGATGCTGCTGATACTTTAATCTTTTTTTTTTTTTTCTTCAAAGTATACATTAAAGATGATGGGAGCTATAGCAGCCTTTGAAACTTAATTCCATTTGAGAGGAACCACTGAATTTGGAAGTTGCTGAGCAACTTCAGGTAAAATTAACAAATGTAAGTAATTTATTCTCGGTACCTACCCTCTGGTCAAGTATCTATTCATTTTAGTATTGGTTTTTGATAAGGCGGAGCTAAGGAGTACAAAAATATACAAGGAGTACATTTTTAGCACATTTTAGGGTTTTCTGTATAGCTTGAGATTCTGAAATTGCCCATTGTGTTTAAGACTATACTTAGCCATAGGGATCCAAGGACCTGAGCTGAGCCTGGAGAACTGATGTCATAAACATGACAAAAATGCCCGGTGTGAGACGTGCCCTCTCTCAGGGCTGTCTGTAATGCTGGACGTACAGAAAAGAGCAAGAGAAGATACAAAAATAGAGAGCAGGAGAGTGACTTACACAGGGCTACCCAGCTGACTGCAAGTAAATAGGAATAAGATAAGGGACTTCTGGTTTCCATGCTTAGCTGCTAAAACAAGACTGTTTGAGCTGTGGCTCGTGGACAGTGATGGTGCTGGGTTTTGGGTTTTTTTTCCTAGTTGTTTGCAACCTCGGAGAGGAGAGTAAGTAAAATACCTCCATCCACTGTTTTCCTGGACACTCTCCTACTATATGACTTGCTGTATGTCTTCTCCCTATTTGCTTGCTTTCCAGAGCCCAGGCTCCTTTCTTTTTCCAGTCTGCAGTCCGTCTCTGCTGTGATATTGCTTCTTTTCCACTGTGCATCTGTCACAGAAGCAGCAAGCCCTTGCTTCTACCTCACTGACAAATCAGGCTCTCCACAGGCTCCAAATTTGCTTTGCCCTTTTCTTATCCTGGGGATGAAAAGCTTTCACATGAGAGGGAGGGAGTTGGATGAACTTTATATGGTGGTTACGATGGCAAACAGAATCTGCGTATTTAAAGCACTTTCTCTAATAGTCTACAAATTTTCTATAAGTAAAACCCAAACAACAAACCCCCCCAAAACAAGCAGTCAATTGCTGCACAGTTTTAGCATAGATTTTTAGATGCCTTTAAAACCAACTCAAAACTCAGCTTTATTAATTGTGTTGTACATGGGATTTGTAGATTGGGGGTTTAACTTTAGGTTGGTTTTATTTAGAGGCTGTAGCTTTCATGGAAGATCCTCCGACAAAGTGGAATCTTCACCTATCCCTGCACTTTATAAATACACAATGTAATATATTGTAGGTGTGGAGTAGCACTTTCAAAACCATCTCTGAGCTTCTTAAATGTTAATGTTTTATCATATCTAAGGGGAATTCAGACAGTTTTGAATACTTGAACCATGTATTCATTCTCCTTTTATACAGTGTGTATTTGCACCTGTATAGTGAAAAGTCGTCTTCTGAGGTGGAAGCTACCTAGATCATAGCTGCGGAGTGTTCAGGGCAGTTAGAGGTCTAGCTGAAGTAGTAGTCTTAAGGAATTTTGAGTAGTGTGATATGAAAGCCTACTCCGTTCTGTGTTGAATCCTAGCTTGTGCTTAAACATCCTTGGACCAAGCAGTTGTGTAAATATGGCCAAACGTCACGTACGTGACCATAGTTAGACATGAATAAATCAAGTTCTGTGATTCTTTGACGTTCTATAAATTGAATGCTGATAAACCCAGGTCAGCTACTCTGCTTTCTCTGTAGATGCCATTGTTCACCCATGTTATACGGTAATTTTGGTTTGGGCTATAGTCATCTCATACTGCAGTTGGAAATGTTGCACCTGGCCGATTCCTATAGACAACTAGTAGAAGCTGCTTAATCCTCAGTCCCTGCTCGTCTCAGAATCCTTATCACTTAATTCAACCTAGTAAGATTTGTCTGGTTTAGATAGTGGAGGATCTGCTAATATGTACATCTATGTTCTTTTTCATGCTTTTGCATCCTTTACCAAACCCTTGGTGTTCTTCCGGCTTGTCATTGATATGATAACATATATACCCAGTTCTGGTACGGTCAGTCTGAGTGTCTCCCTGACGACCCTTGAATTGAGCACTTGTAACGCAAGGAGAAGTTAAAAATAAAGCTGTGGCATGACTACTGCTGCAGATGGTTTCCCTCTTGGACAGTGCTAGAAGTGAACGGGTTTTTATCCCCTCCTGTGCTAGCCATGGAGAGAACTTCTGTTGGAGCATGGACAGCAAAGGTAGCAGCAGATGGATTGACTGTAACTCCTATTTATGAATGAACCTTTCTCCAGCCTTCCCGCTTTCACTATCACTGAGAATGGGGAGAGAAGCAAATGCCTTGCTATGGCCAAGATTAAAGTTAAACCTGTAAGTAGGATCTTCTTGGTGAAACCTGTATTTGTATACTGGTACAGAATTGTTTTTTCTCCCCCCGTTGCCTACTTACTCCCCTCCTGTACTTGTATCTAACGTTTTTAAATCCATCCCTGTAGTGCATCTGATCTCCGTATCGTGTTGCAGATAGAAGCAGTTTTCCACACTAGAAGTCAGTGCCTCAGGTTGTAATCCCTGCTGTGTCAGCCTGGGTTCCTGGTAACTTCCAGAATAGGAGCTCTTTCTTGATCCTTCCCTTTCAGAGTCTCGCTGAAGCTTGCAAGAAGCAAGTGTCTGTGAGCATTAACATTTAACAGAGATGCTGCAGTGACGTGAAACCCTGAAAAACAGGGGATTCTTCCGCAAAACGCTGAAAAGAGGGGATTCTTTCAGGAGCCGTAAAACCAGGCCCAACATGGAAAAGGTCTGGCTTGCTGGAGGAAATTAATTCATCTTGATGTACGAGCCCTTTAACAGTGGTCCTCTCGCTGCGAAACCTGTTTTGAATTTTCAGTCTTTACAAGTTTGACACTTGATTTCCATAAATGCTGCCCACTTGCAATGCAACCGGAGTTTAATAGAAGCATGGGACAGCCTGTGCCTCAAAGGCCACGTTCAGGCAATGTAAATTCTGCCTAATCTTTTCCAAGTGACAGGGCCTCGGGCTTTGGCAAAGCCTTGAGAAATATGTTGGTGCTTAAAGAAAGCACCAAGCAGAGAGCTGCCTAGCATGGACTAATAGGAAATAAGTTTCTACAGTTGGCTTTTAGTGGTTTTTTAGGTGCCTGAATTAATAGCATGCAAGTATAAAGAGAGATCAGGAAAGTGAAAGAATAAATTTGTTTTAGAGATGGGGGCAATGTTCGTTCAATTACTGCTACGGACTTCAAATCTGATTAGGCACTGTGGATGATTAGCATGCTTTTTGCTGTGTCCCAACATGGAGCATCTTTGGATTTGTTTCCAAGATTTTCTTATTTAGATTTTTTTGTGCAAAGCTCTGTTGTTGGAGGCCATACTTATGGGTTGCACTAACTTTTAGTCCTAACTTTCGTTATTTGTATGACAAAGTTTTACCTTTTCTTCTGGTTGTGGAGTGCTAATTCAATTGCAGATAGTTTCAATGGGCTTTGTACTAAAAGAAGCCACTGCAGCCCCTGGAATAAGTGTAGCCAGTTTTATCCTATAATACTTCTTTTCCCCCTGCGTCTTTGTGAGCACTAATTTCTATCTTGGGGAGGTTGGGTTTTTTTCTTGGACCTTTCTCTTAACCTCCTGACCTGCGTCACAAAACTGGGTGCTGTGCAGCTGTTAAAGCCACAATAAATGAAACAGAGCTGAGGTCCAGAACAACTGAGCTTTTCCTTCTGTTACAACAGTATGTTCAAAGCTACCCAAGAAAGAAGATGTGACTGTCTGACTTGGATGAAAAGGCTTGGCAAGGGGCCTTGAAGAGGCTACTACAGAGGGAACCTAAAAGTCAACGTTATGAAAGGTAGTCACAGCTCAGAAGTCGGCGCTTCAGAGAGAGAGTGCGTGACACGCCCATCGGTAGACTTTTTTGTGGCTTTGTACTCATTCCCACACTTATCCAGATAAACTGTGGAGAGCCACAACAAGGAGAACCTGGCTGACCTTGGGAGCCGTGGAGGGCAGAAGATGCACGTGGCAGATACAATAATGAGACTTACCCTATTGTCAGATCCTTCTCATCAACCGCAGGTGGCATGTGCTCTCGGGGCCGTTGACTAAGGATCGGGTAGTAACAGAGCAAATGTGGTGAGACTGTTGTAACTTTGTAGGACTTTTTTTTCTTCATCCAAAGTTGCACGGTGAGCTCAAAGCTTTCTGATACCATAGAGGCTGAATGTTGGATCTGATGCATCGGAAGCAGCTTGCTGCTGAGGTAGTTGAAGCACCTGGACAACTTGTCTTTAATCCAACAAAATGCAGATTTTACTTAAAGCTGTGTTAGGGTGGAATTTCAGATCAAAATGAGACCAGCAGTATCCTCTAGCCAAATTAATGTAGAATCGGTAAGTTGCGGGGTGGCGGCGTTGATATAGGGCTTAATTATCTTGTAGGTGTTGCCTACTACTGCTCACTGCAATAGCATCCTCTCCAGAAAGAGACCATAGTAATGCCTTGATGAGAGAGAAAAGGAACAAGATACAAGAAGTTTATCTCGGAGGACGGGTTCACCTTGACTTGGTTTTGCTTTGCGGGTTTACGTGGAAACACAGCTGTTAAGCATTAATTTTATATTTAGTGTTTGTGCACTCCATTTGTTTGTGCAGCCAGTTGCGAATTAGCTCAGGTTTTACTTCTTGCTGATGCGTTCCTTGAAGCTCAAGTCTGACCTTTAGAATTTTTATGAGGTTGTCATGTCACAGTATTACAGCAACAACCAGAGGAGGAATGGGCCTTTCGAGGAAGTGCTGAGATCAGTCCTAAGCACTTGACCAAGGCACTGACGAAGGACGGTGTCAGCAGAAGGTAATATTTTACAAAAATACCTCTTATGACCTCTGAAACAGTCGTTATATTTTGTGGCAGAATTGCCACTAAGACGACTTTGTAAGTCTGAGAGCCAGCATACCTCCCCAGTGATGTCTTTCGGATAGAAATAGACTCAGTGAACTCTTAAATGAATAAGGCTGATGATCCCCACAGGTGCTTTGCACTTCTCCTGGATGTAAGGTGCTCAGGGGCATAGATTCACACTTGGTTTCTCTTGATTTACAGGACTGAGGGGGTCTCAGTTCTAGTTTCACTTTTATCTTAACAGTTGATATCGTGCCCTTTGCGAGATTGCAAAGGAGTGACCACAGACCAGCAGTGGACCTAAGTGCATGGAAGCATCTGTATCTTAAAATGTCTCATGGGAATTAATGATGGTCAAAAGCTCATGAACTCTAGCCTGAAAACTTGATTCATGGGAACAGGTACGTAAGGTAGGGTTGGGTTTTATTTTTTTTTGCCTTGGGTGTCTTCTGGAAATAATGGGTTAGGAGCCAGTAAGGTAAAAGGCAGCAAAAAACAATTTGACAATGTTCAGTTTCTTTAAAATTCTTCTGTATTTTCTGTGGCGTAGGAGCCTGCTCTGCTAGTGACCGTCAGCAGTAAACTTGTAAGGGGATATTTAAAAGGCTAGTTTCAGTTTACCCAGGCTATTACTCTAACTTTCTTTACACTCTAAACTTCTGAGAGGTGTCCATATTTCAGTGGTGGATTATATCGTGTGTAGGTGTGGATATATTATCTGGTCTATAAAACAGTAGATGCACTTGGTGCATTGTTATGTAAAACATTGAGGTGTGTTTGGAAGGAAAAAACTAGGGAGTTGCTAGGCAAAATTCTGCTTTTAGTAAAACCAGTGCTTGGCTAAATTTATGGTTTAACAAAGTAAATGAAATTGCTCTGGATTTACATTGATGTAACAGTGCAAATTGGTCCATTATCAGCTCTTCCTTATGGACACGGTACTTAGGGAAAAATTACATAGGTGCAGTTTCATGAGAGCGCTGGCGGAAACTAAGTGTGAACTGAAGCGATTCAAATTCAGCCTACAGGTAGGAATGATGATTTGCCACTTATTTCTCTTTCAAAGTTAAAAGCATCTGCAGCGGTCTTTTATTACTCATCAGCAGGTTTAAAAAAATAAAAAAAATGAAGGAAGTTTTTGGGTTTTTTTTCCCCCGCCACAGCATCTTATCCAATGGTGGAACTCATTGCTGCAGGGTGTTTTGGAGGACAAAATTTCAAATGAGTTCAGAGAGAAAATAAGATATATTTACAAAAGAACAACCTCTCGGGACCAATAAACAAAGACGATAATGTAAGTTCTTCTGGCTTGGAAAAATCTACAAATTGCTGTTTCCGTGGAAATTGGAAGAGTATATGAGAAGAAGGGATCATTAGTTGTCTGTGTTTCGTGCATGCGTTTACTAAGCATCCGCCAAGATCAGAGACGTGATCTTGGGATCGCTAGCCTTCGGCCTGGCCCACGACAGCCATTCTTCCATTCTGCTGCTGTGAGCAAGGGTAAGTGGAGATGTTTAATGAAAAACAGAAGACTCAGACTGGGCAAAATCCATGTTTAGATAATGCTAAATGTTCTTCAGGCAAGGGGAAAGGTGCAAAGAAATAATTTTAGAATTTTTTTTTTTCACGTTTTCTGAAGGAAACTTCTTGTGTTTGTTGCAGTCGATGTTTAGTTTTGACTGGGTGAAATGCTGTCATATCTCGGAGCTGAAATGTTCTCATTTGGGGAATGGAGGTGACTGATCTTTACTCTTTTTCTCCAAAACTTTCAGTCAAACCCTTTTTTTGTATATCCTTGAGCTTTCAGTAAGCTGGGAGAAGGATAAGAAGGTGAGGGTGGAGGGTTTGTTCTTTGCCTTTTTTTTTTTTTCTTTTTTTTCTTTTTTTTTTGGAGAAGGCAGAGTGACTGATACCTTTCCAACTGACAGTCCTCCCTCAATCTTGATACGGTAGCAGGATCAGAAGATAAGCATAACTGTAACACAGCTTCATAAAAACATGAGCTGAAATGGAGATTTGATGTATTTATTCTTGTGAGAGTTACAAGGCTGATCTCTCAAGACCCAAAGTTCCTGGTGTTATTCCCTCGTACAGCCATCAGCTTTTCACTGTTGCTGAACAAACTTGTTTCTTTTTATACTTAACTATATTGATGATAACAGAGAATCCCATGTCCTTGGAAGATAAGGAACAAACAGCAAAATTCTGTTTTGTAGATTTTCCTGGTGGTATTGTTCTTCTGTGCTCCCCTCTTTGCCCATGCAATTGAATAGTCTTTTAAGCTGACAAGTAGGTTCTGGAAGTATGAAATGGTTCCTTTCATAATAACTTTCATGTGTCCTAATTAGAAGTGGAAGTGATACGCCTGTTTTAAAGTGACTTTTCTGCAAAAGGTTTACATTAAAAATTCAGGTATTTCATTGTGACAATTTCTTGCTCTTTCTGTCCCTAATATACTCTGAACAGTGAGATTAAAGCTTGGGATCATCGGAATTGTCTCCATTTATTCAGCTTCTATGAGAACTGATTTAACTTAATAACTCTCATGTAGCCAACTTGGATAACATGATAAATATCTTCTTTACTGAACTACTCTTATTTCAGACCATTTATTTTCATTAACCCATCACTCATTTTTATGTTTCACTTCCTACCAATGTTTTGGGAAATGAATTCCCATTTTCTAGGTTGCTTGCTGCTATTGAAATCATCAGCAAAACTGCTGTTATACCAGATAGTACAGGATGGGCTCCTCTTGGCACCCTTTTGCTTTTCATTACTGCATCCTGCTTTTCATTACTGCATCCCCACACAGCTTTTTAGTTCACTTGTAAACAGCGAAAATGGAAAAAACTGTGAATTCCAGAGTACCCTCACCTCCCAGGGAAGCTTCTCGGCACTATGTAGGATGGGACCGAGTCTTATCTTAGACAGTGATGTGATACTGATTTCTATAGTCTGAGCAATCCCCAAAATATCACATGTAACTAAGAAAGTGTTGCTAGTGTTGTCATCCTCCTAATCTTTATCTCCATTTACTCTGGTCCCTGCTATATTGATGTTAGGCAAGGACATAACAAAAGAAATCAATGCTTGTGAATTTCCATGTTTTATGACAGTCTTGCTATCCTTAGCATTTTTTTCCCCTTCAATTTTCTGCTGCTGAAAACTGTTGACTCTTGGAGGCAGTCTGAAGTCTTTGAGACTGGGGAAGGCGCTGCTTCAAGTTAAAGAATCGAAAGTAGAGAAATGTATAAAAATGCTTCATTATCATTTTGACAATTTTGTGATCTTAAAAATGAGAGAGGAAAGTTAAATACAACGTTGGCGCATTTGCTGAAAAGGACAACTGTGTTTACCAAGATTTCACCAGAATTGACAGGTTTCCCAGAACAATTCCATGAAATGACATTTTTCTAGAGCAAAGATGTTCTTCCAGAAGTATTCTGATGAGCTCCAAGAAGGAGTAATCTCTAAGTGCTCTTCATACGTTAACCCATCAGTTCTATATTACGTTTGTACCATCAGATGCCATCATCTGGGGCATGGTGAGTCTCTGCAGATTAGGTAAAGCTTGTACTTGCAGTGTATTCGGTTCATAAACGCTCTGCAGCAAAATAGAGAAATAGTAATGCCCGCAATGTGTTTTTTTGAGCTCAACCAGCAAGATGTCAGTGATGTGAGATGATTTTATAGTCTTTTGTGAGCTGGGGTGGTGGAAGGAGGAATTAGTTGGGAATTTCTTTTTCTATTTCCTGGTCCTCATTATACCAGCCAAGGATTTGATTTCTTAAATACGTTGTGGCTTTATCGATTTCAGTGGAGCAACTCCATGTTCTTCTACCTGAGATGTAGTTGACTTGCTCCTATTTCTGAAAGTTGTAGCTAATTATTCATTGTCATAGTTGAACAAGCAATTCTGTCTAAATTTAAGAACTACTGTCTGCAGAACAAATGAGGTTTTCAACAGGTGGAGTCTGATGGGAAGCAGATCCCTGTCAATAGGCTCAACTGAGTCGGGTGGATGAAACATTTATTGCATGGGATAGAACCAGCTTGTGAGGTTTGAACATCCTTCTGAGCATTCTGTTTTCTAGTTCAGCACAGCAATCTGTTCCAAACAAGCTAATTTTAGTTCTTTTATGATGGATGCGAGCCATTTTGTTCATCTTAATTCAAAATTTCACATTTGTGATGTGTGGAAGTTTGGGATTGACCTGTCAAAGATTTCACAGGATGGAAAATGCACGAATTGGCAAGCTGCTTTTGGGGTAGTCAGCTTGGCCTTTGTTTAATGGTAACTGGGTGGACTTCCACAGCATTATGGTGGGGTTTTTTTAAGACACAACAGAACAGAAAGATTGGGATTAGCTTTATAGTACAGAATTGTTTGCACTGACTGTGGTATGAGACAGTGATGAGAACAACTGGGT
The DNA here is from genome assembly GCF_026419915.1 of Harpia harpyja. Classification (NCBI taxonomy): domain Eukaryota; kingdom Metazoa; phylum Chordata; class Aves; order Accipitriformes; family Accipitridae; genus Harpia; species Harpia harpyja. The sequence continues at coordinate 43,388,551 of NC_068952.1, forward strand.
GACTTAATGGGAATGGTGGTATCATTCTCGAAAGCATCTTTTTTTCTCTCATTAGCTGTAGACAGAGTATGTAGACTAACCTCGCTAAGCTGGAGCTGGTGTCTGGGAGTACCTCGCACAACAATGCAGGGGACGTTGTGGAAGCTAAATGAGTTTATTATGAAAATGTGGGGAACGGTCATGAAGGGGTTAGCTGTGTCATCTGAAGCGTAGCACATCTGCTGGACAGATATTTCTGCTGGCAGTCGCAAGAAATGTGGGGGTTTTTTTCAGGTGTAGGCATCAGATGAGGATGCAGTGCAATCACCTGCCTCCTGCGTCAGGGAATGACTCCTAGCATTGATAGTGGACGGTGGTTTGCTGACCTCCGTTTGAGGTGTGAAGACTCCTGCTGCCGAAGAGACTGCAAATAGGACTGTGATCCCAGGTCTAGCATTTCAGTAGATAGGTATTCCTAACCAGTAATGATTTAAAAAGAAAAAAAAGCCCCACCAAAATACCTTTCTTCTTCCTCCCCTGCACACATGCGCACATTTGAGTTCCTGCCGTTGCAAAAGCTGACACAGGTTTCAAGTTGCCACGGAGGGGTCATCAAGTCAAAGCACATTTTGCATCTGTTCCCCTCTCAGTTAAATAGCATCGGGCTGGAAATACAAAATATAAAGGAGGGGAAAACAGTTTGATTTGTATCAAATTGATGCAGCTTGTACCTCTTTGAAATTCCACTGATATATAATGGAAACCTTTTGTGCATGAGAGTCAGAAGTTTCTTCTGACGTGTTGATGGAAGAAACTCTATGAATAGCAAACAAAAAATTTTAGAATTTGTTGAAATTTTGAGCAGTGTTTTTTCTGAGCATATGTCTTTTCTGTCTACTTCTGTGTTGCATTTTTCCCTCTAACGGCTTTACTAGTGAATTTTGCAGATGGATCTGGAAACTGCAACGCGACCTGAGCTAGATTGTTTTGAAGCTGTTGGGTACTTTCAAATTCTTCTGTAATCACTGGGACATGAAGATGCTTAGCACTTGTGAAAGGTTTGGGATTGTTTTCAAACCTGGTTTAAAAACTCTTCTTAAGAACTGTAGTGACTAATTAGGTTCCCTGAAGATGACCTCACGTGGGAGGTGACCCAGTAAAGGTCAAATCAATTGAGTAATGAATAAACAGGCTGATAAATTCTTTGAGAGCTACACTGCTCTTTGTAAGATCAAACTTGTTACTCTGAAGGCAATTGAAAAAATTTAAAATAAATTTAAAATAGAGAAATTGACACTGGCAAAATAAGGCTTTCGTTTTAATCCATGAAACAAGTTCTGTAGGAGCGTCATTTATTCTCGATCAGTGAAAGTCTATGTGATATTGAAGGTTTATGAAATGTTGTATTCCAGGCTGGTATAAATTGGATGGAGGAATGGCTGAACGCTCTTACTTGATGTGGTTGCTTCATAATTCTTTCTGGACTAAAAAAAATAATTTAATTGTTTAGGATCAAATATCCTTAAAAATAACAAAAGGTTTTGCATAAAGAAACATTTCATGAATTATTACCCAAAACATTTTTATACCTTACTCCCCGGCTTAAAATCAGTCAGGAACTGAAACACGACCGTACGATTCAGCTTGCGGCACGGAAGTCATCCAATATGTTTGTTTGCTGGAGGCTTTTTGGTAAGCTCAATTTACAACCCTTTAAAAAGGATCCCTTTTTTGAGGATGGGAATAGAGTAATTTTTGAAAATTGAGTATAATTAAAGCATGTCAGGTAGGGTGCTTGAGCATGGAGGCCCCTGAAGTCGTCCGTTTCTGGGATCTTCAGAAAAGTTCACCTGAAACTGGAAAGTTAAATGAACTTTAGGTGAACCCCTAATTAATGGACTATTTCATGTTGGTGTCCCATTTTGGTATGTTGAGCGTTAACCTATATGGAGCCTGGATCCACATTACTTATAGTCCAAGTCCTGGAGCATCGGTTCTCTTTCAAAAAAGCCTTCTTTTAGGTGTGTGGGCTGGGATTCAGCAACTTTTCCAGTCCTTAGGCAAAGATGAGTCTTCCCTTGCATATTTTATACCGTGTTCATTTGTTGCTTGCCAGGATTCTTGGGGGAGTTGGCTCTTTCACTGAAGTGTCACTGGTTAGTTTGAGTCATGACTTTTCAACTTCATTATGCTTCAGGGGAAAAAAGCAGAATGGATGCAGGCAGATTAGATTTATTTGGTTCTTCAAGAGGCGCTGCTGGCTGTGATGATCAGCAGCGGTCTGTGATGGTAGGTCAGGTATCTGTTTTCAAAAGTGGTTTTGTTAGTGAGTATACTTTGTGATCAAAACTGAGATGAGTTCTTTTCTGAGGGCTGACCCTGCTGTCACTTGCAATGGAAACTAAACCCAAATGACTCTGCGGGTGCAGCAGCAGATTTTAACAAGGGGATTTTGTGTCGTGCAGGTCACGCAGAAATGTCAGGGGGTTGTTGTGACTTTGTCTTTCCTTGTTTCAAAGTGGAGGGGTGAGGTGTGGGGAGCCTCGGCAAAGCCTTCGGCTTTTGTCAGTTGTAGCAGAATCCAGGGTCAAAAATTGCCGAGAACCACCGATTTGGATTAAATGTGATGGATGAAAAAGTTTGTCTTTGGGTTAACCTGCCACCTCTCTGGGCTAACAGAAGTAATGTGTGATAAATGTATTTCTGGAGCTTGCCTTCAAGCTCTCTGCAAAAGCTGTTGGGCTGGTGCAGTCCAGACAATTTCCAGGAATACCTGGGACCGCCTGCAGTGCCGAGGTCTCTTCAGGATCTGATGCTTATTATTCATCACCCTTTGTTCTGTCGAAATGAATAAAGCTTCTCCAGCTCTTCAAGCCGCGTCTCCTTTCTCTTCCTTTCTTTCCTTGCCCTGTTTTTCTCTGTGTATGATGCTTCTGCGAGCTGCGCCTCTTCTGCACCTTTATTAGAAGCTGGGTCTGAGCGGTGCTGAGAACAGCCGGGGCGAAGGGGAGAGAGTGCAGAAAGGAGGTGGCTGTGAATCATCTGGAAACTTAAAGAAAAAGCTGGAGTCTGTCCTGGTGATTTGCATGAAACTCTTATTTTTCCATCCCATTAGAGAAAGACCTGTTTCTTCTTCTGCTAGCCAGTCATTGTAAAAATAGTAGTGAGGGAATCCCGCTGATTCCACCTAAACCTTTGTTATTCATTTGTAGGATTGTGATATGATGCTGTTACTAATAGTGGCCGAGCCCAGAAGAATATATAGCATTTAATCTTTGTTAAAAGCAGCAAAATTCTCTGAGAATTTTTTCCTCCTCTGTGGTATGCATTAAACTACGTTAGATCAAAACTTCTTTTAAGTGTTTGGTATAGTGGAGATAGCTGCTTTCCCTTTCATCCTAGCTGAGGCTTTTGTTATTCTAGGCACTCTCTAAATCTGCTCCTGCCCTTAGGAACTTAATTTAATTTTTATTTTTGTCGTAAATATGCAAACAGTATTTTGCCCGTATTAAAAGTGGAAAATGAAGTAGCGACAGACAAAATGATTTTTCACATGTCGAGTAAAAGCCGTGGCACCTGGTCCTTTAAGCACAATGACAGACCAGTGTTGTGGAGAGAGAACAACTGTGGAGGGGAGAGGAGGTCACGTCAAGGTTTTCTCCTCTCCTTTATCAAAGGAGATTTTAAATTTGGAATTTTATTTCGGTCAGTGCCGTTTTCTGTACAGACATCTACTAAATAGGTCGTACTCTGTCAGGAAAACATATTGTTGTCATTGTCCAAATGATTCTCAACAATCAATATTATCTTTTCTGGGGGGAATAATAATAATATTTTGTGAATGTCTGGAGTCAAAGTGATTTTCAGCGCTTATCTACACTTTGTTTTCTCTCATCCTGAAGTAAATTCATTCACTCTTTACTAGTGTACCAAATTGATCCATAAACATTTCATTACCAGTAAACATGTTGCTACTTCCATCAAGTATTTTATTTCTATGATGTTAATTGCATCCAAAGCCGAACACAGGGATGGCAGATAATGAAACCAAAGCTGCTATTAACAGACAAAAATTGGAAACTGTATTTTCTTCCTACTTTTTTTTTAAAGTCGGTTTTCTGCATATCATAGCAATGTGCTGTGTCACTTTTCAGCCCAACAAATCTTGTATAATTTTTTCTGCTCAACAGACCAGGTCAGCCATAGGAGGGGAGTACTTCCAGCCATAGGAGCTTAGTTTTATGGATTTCCCTCTGGCAGACAAGGAAGAGGAGCTTTGATCTCCCACCTCTTAGGCGTGTGCCCTTACTACAAAGGTTTGTATGAAGAGGAGCAATCACTACCACTTCTGCCGTATCTTCAAAAGAAAATTATGTGCACTGTGGCATTGCAAGGAGAGGGCATGTCTCTGTAGGCGCGTGGTGGGTTTGCTGTAGGAGCTCCCAGGCAGAGAAACGCTTCCTTATTAAACTTGCTTAAACTTGAACGTCCCGCTCGGCTCCAACTTTCCGCAAAGTTGGAAACCCATCCCAACAGTGTTCCCTTAGCTCCATGGAGGAGCTAAGCAGGGGATGCGGGTTCACGGTTGTGATTTAGAAACCTGTCCTGGTTCTAAATGTGCTGGAGTGACATAATGGAGTTACCACGTTAAGGTAGGAAGGAAGGAGGTTGGCTGATGCTCAGCCTGCCCTTGAGCTCCGCTCCTTTTAGGTGCGACATTCAGAATTAACCTGTGTGGATGCGGAGGGGTTGCTCAAGGTCTGAACACTGCCGTAGGAGAAGGTGTTGGGTAATGAAGCAGGTAACCTGCTTGTGGATGGAGTCCCAGAAGGAGCTGGCGTAGCAGAGGACTCTGAACGAGCTCGGTCGCGGCTTGAGGGCAAGAGGTCTGGGCTAGAGCTTGCGATGCAGCGGTCTGTGATGGGAGTCGTGAGGAATGGGGTTTGCTAATGGCTTTGTAGATTAGAACCAGGGCTCTACGCTGAAGGGGAACAACTAGGGAGCTGTGAATGTACTGGAGCCTTGAGACATAAATGAATAACTACCTTTAGAAAGCAGGCTTTTTTTTAAGGATGGGGAGGGGGTGGGTGTTGCATTCAGCTTGAGCAAATTGTGATAAATTACCCTGGAAGTAACTACTGTATTAGGTATGACATTATTATTAAGCATATGTTTGGATCGGCAAATTCCCCCTTCTGTTCAAGAAAAAGGACAATGTACATCCTTTTTAGCTGCATTTTCTATATTCTTATCATTAATGTTCTGCTCCCTTTTATTGTAGGTACTTGGCATTGTCCACATAAGAAATAGCAATTTGCATTATAGAACAGCAATGTCTGTTTTGATTAAGAGCAACACTTTCCCCTGCTATCCTGTTTCCATGAATATTTAAATTAATTAAGCCCAGCAAAGATTTTATTTCAGCTTAATGACTTATAAATGTGACTTCTTATGTCTGTGGAAATGAGTGAAATGCGACAGACACAGCTCTTAATACACCTAATTACTGAATTGATGCATTCCAAGAAGATGGGGTAGCAGGCTTTTCTCCTTAGAAGATGTTACATCTCTGAGCTTGCGGTGATTGCTTGTAGCTGCATGCGTGTGTCTTCCATCTGCTTCACTATTAAATTTAATATTTAAGATTCTGCTTTGATATTAAAAACTCTCATTTTGGAGAGAATAGTCCTAAGAAAGCAACGCAGTCTGTGACGAGAGGGGCGGGACAAACTTTGTGCAATGTTACTGTAATCCTGAGACCAGCCAGGGTTGGTTTTGAGGTGCTAAACGTGACCTTGGTTAGCCGAATGTCAGCTCGTATGTGCTTTAAGACACCTGGATAAGGAAGAGATCAGAGATGCTCTAGAGATATTTTTGTATTTCAGTAACTTGTGGGAGGATGGTTGCGGGTAGTGGTATCAGCAGAGAAATTCTGGTTTGTAGCATATAGGTGGAATTGGATTTGCTCAGGCCTTTTTTTTTGTCAGATAATTAAACATCTAGACCAACTTTCAAAACTGACTGTGCATCAGTATTAGAGCGAGAGCCGGGTTTGGGAAATTGTTGGATATGCATGAAAAATCAGTCTCTTAAGGTTTCTGTGTTGGGGCACTTGATTTAAAAAAAGAACATAGACATAATTACTGGCTGCTTTTGAAGATCATACTCCTACTTACTTAGGCATATTTGAACCTCAGACATCCATAATTTAGAGAAGCTGATATTGCTGCCTGGTAATGTGGATTAGATACAGAGTCTGTATTTATACTAGTGGTCACACTGGCATCAAGAGAACTGTATCTAAAATCACTGCTCTTAGGAGTAATGCAGTAATCCCATTAGCGACTGGGCAATCTTGGTGCTAGATGCTGCAAATAAGAGACTTACCTGCCCCAAAGAGTTCACACGTGCAAGACAACGTGCAAAAATAGTGACGGTGGCTGGTGTTAGAGATCCTAAGGAGCTAAAGGAAGGAAGGTGGGGAGAGATGGAACTTGTGAGCAGTACTAAGTGCCCCTTCACATGCTTTTCATCGCTCCTTGCAAATTCCTGATGCAGTTCTAGCCAGGGGAGACCTAAATAATACCTGGTGGTGACTGCTGCACTGCTATGCTGGGACAGCAAGTGAAAAGATGAGGCGTACCTGTTATTCCTTGGCTGCTATTTGATTGAAAAGCTGAGACGGTTTGTATTTAGAAAGATGGGTTTGAAAATAACAGCCTGGAATGATAAGTATGTTTGTCGTTTTCTGAGAAACTTGTGTTTCTGTGGAGCAGGTTCAAGGAGCACGAAATTCAGGGGAATACCTTTGAGCCTAACTTTTCCTAAAGAAGCTTGGGCAAGGTTGCATGTTTCGAAGAGTGTACCGGCAGCTGAGACTTACAGCACTAAACAGTCATTCTGTGCTTGGGCAACACTCAGATTTGGTGAATGAGGCAGGGGAGAAAACCTGTCGTGCTCTGAAGTGTTGAATGGTCCCAGGTTGTAGTAATACTTGACTTTTGTTTTTTTCAGCCTAATCCTTTCATGTGTTGGGAGGGCAGATGCAGATTCTGTCTTAAGCGGATCAGTCTTGACTCAATTTAAATCCAGCTAAGAGTGCTAAATTGACATGTAAGTAGGTGAGTCAAGTGCTAACAGTCTCTTTCAGAACAAGCTGTAGATGTGTTGTGATTCTAATTTATTTCTTTATAACTCTCCTAATGGAATAAAATGTACAAGAGGGATATAAATACTTGGATGACTAACAAGAAGGTGATGGGATATAGTTTTAAGTGAAGCCTGTATCCCCAGAGGTAAATGACAATTGAAATTAAGGAAGCTGATTAGAAGGATGTTCTCACCTGATAAGAAGGTGGTCTCCAGGGGACCGCTCTGGAAGGGAATCGAGAGCAGTGCTCAGCCTCTGAGCTAGTCTCAGATGTTGATTCTCTCCCCACTTTTGCTACCAATTCTGCTGTGTGCATTTGTGAACATTAATTATTTCCTTTTCTTTCACCTCTTCTGTCCCCCAGTGCAGTGAACTCTGTTCCTGTGGACACCAAAAATTCCTTCCCTGCTTTATGTCTTGGGAGAGATGCTGTTTCAGATGGTTCACAGGCAGAAACCTTGGGGCGGCTTCCCGGGGACAGACGGACATCCCGAGCATGAAGCAAAAAGTAAACTTTGTGTTACCTGCCACCTGCTCTCTGAAAAGTACTATTCCGTAATGAAGTGAGCAATGTGAAGCCTAAGAATTTGCCTTGACACCAAGCAGAATAACTTGACAGGCCTGGCACAAGTGCTGTCTTTTGCCGTGATGAAGGGTCTGACAGACCTTTGGGCTTAACTGATGTGTGTAAAATAATGGAACACCTAAGTATCATTTTTAGAGATGATGACAAAACATAGATAACCCCCCAAAATTGTTCTTTGGGTAAAATAGATTTTTATTTCTTTGTGGATGGATGGATTAGGAAATAAGTCTTCCTAAGCATTTTCAGTATAAAAATCAGAACTTGATATTTTGCCTATAAAAAAATCTTTTCAAGAGGCTGACTTTTTACCCAACTGCTGGTTCTTAAAAATTCTTTATGGTCTCTGTAAGTCGTATGTGCAAAATCCTGTCAGGTGTCACAGTGAATAGCTGAAATAGTTCCTTTTTTTTTTTTTTTTTAATAAGGTATCTCTCTTTTTTTGGCTTAAAGGTATGAGGAAGATGAAACATTGAAATATTATAAGCCTTTGTATGGAGAACTGCCTAATGAGGCAGCTTTGTCTACAGCATCGAGAAGATTGGTCTGCGAATATAGGTTGAAAAAGCCTAAAAAATGTCATTATTGCTAAGCTAGTGTATTTGATCTAGCCAAGAATCTTAATCTTCAGATATCTTACAAGGACTGAGACTGATTGATACATCCGTTTGTCTAGCCCTAATTTTGTCTGTTGTGCTACTATGGTGATGATCTCTGAGCTGGTAAGTTCAATTAACTTATTGAAGCTGTATTCTAGAAATTCAGCAGAAAATGGTTTTAAGCTCCTATAGATTTTGTGCTAATCTTAAAGGAGTGCCTTAGATTATAATGAAACAAATGAAGGCTCTAAGACTCTTTTTCATATTTTAAATTCATTTTATTGCCAGTGGGGAATACCACGTCTGAGATGTTACAGACTTTCTCTTAAGATTATCTTGACATGTTTTTAATTGCATTTTGTAATGTGTTTTCTGTAATAATGGGTGGAGGAAAGGTGAGCAAATGAGGTTTTTAGCAGCTATCAGTGAGATTTATGCAGAGGGGGTGACTGTGATTTGGAGTCTTGTTGTTTGTTTAAAGAATAAAGGGGAAGATAAGAGGGACACTAAAAAAAAAAAAGTGAGTTGAGTTAGAGGGAACAGGAACATATGTTCCTAAATATGTTCCATTTCAGTGAACCATTTAAGCATCCTTAAGGTATCGGTGAGTTTGCAGACAGAGAGTTATGCCCGTAAACCCCTTTACCCTTTCATTGCAGCAAAACCAGGGCTGTCGAGGGCAGCGCCTTCCCCTGCCCTGCCGAAAGGATTGCAGGCTGGGAGGTCAGGACACCCGGGCTCTGCTCAAGGCTCTGCTGCGGGCTGGGCTCTGGAAGCGCTGCGATCTCTCTGCGCTCCTTTACACATCTCTGTTGCTGTGATTGAGCAACTGCAAATTAGTGTGAACTACGTGCAAGTGTACGGATTGCCCTGTCCTGGCTTCACAGTCTGATACATCGTTAGCGTATGCTGTTCTGCTAGCTCTCTATACAAATGAGCATTAAATGCATAACTGCCTATAGATGTACAAAAGCACTCCTGAAAATCTGGGCGAATTCACCTGAAGTAGGCCAATGTGAAAAGCATCCCTTCCAGAAGAGAGATGCTATAGCTGAAGCTTCACTGAAGCTGCCCACGTAGGTAAATGAGCATCGGTTCCCCTCTTCATATCTGTGCAGCAAGCACAGGCTACAATATTTCCTTTAATTGGCACAGAAAAGGTAGATCGTGATGACATTTGCTCTACCCCCTCCACTCTACTGATGTACTGAACTTGAGATGGAAAGAAATGGTCATAGGAACTAGTATTAAAAAGCAAGTCCAATAGCTATTCAAGTGTGAAGAATTTTATTTAGCTGAAGTCAACTGAAGTTAAATCGGGCCTTAGTATCAGCGCTTTTTTTTTTATATCTAGTTGTATGCTCACAAAACTTCTGTCTGAATGAACTTCCTTGGCTTATGAAGTGTGATTTCTGTGTCTAGTTTTTAGTACTCTCAATGTGAATAGTAGAATTTTTTTCTGTTCTTTGGAGGACCTAAAAATACAGAGAGAATGCCTTGTTTGGGGTTGACAAGAAGCAAATTATTTCTTTTGGGATGTTTTTGTAGTTCTCTTCACAGACTTGTTTGCTTGTTTGGCAAAGGCAGGGGCTGTCAGAGTTGTCTTTTAATAGCTTTTAAAGTAGTTATATCTTAGTCCCTCTCTGTTAGCTCCCCAAGCATGAGGTATTTGCTCCATACTAGAGAAAGTGCATATTCCCTAGAGCAAGGCACTGTGCAAACTCATCAGCTTTGCTATTTAGATTATTGCCGTCTTACAAGAATTCTTTACAAGAAGCTTGTGTATTATCAGAAGCTCTTGTTCTGTTAGTTAGCACTGTCAAAGGAGAGTGGATGGGCATAATTACCAAGTAGTTCTGGGCTGGTGAAGTGGATAATGAAAAGTGCTACTGACATAGTCTTTGCATGCCATTAAAAAAAAATTGAAGATAATGATTCAACATCCAAAGTTTCACCTGTACTCTCAGTAGCAGCTCTTTGTTCTGCAGTCTTCCTGAATACAGGTAGCGCTGCCCCGAGTCGGACGCTGTTTCAATATCCTCTTTTTGACAGCAATCAGTGCCAGCAAAAACACCCTCTGTTATGCAGTCGTAGAATAACATGCCCTCAAGGGAAGATTTCTTCCTGGCATCAATTAATTAAAGGCTGGCTTGTTCCTTGAAGTAAGAAAGGGGTTAATGATTTTGAAGGTCTTGTTAGGTTGGAGGGGCTTATATGCAACAGCTCTGGGTGGTTTTGTTAGCCCTATAAATGCCCACTCCTTTTGTGACTTTGGCTAAACTCTTGCCCTGAAATGATATCCTAAAGCAGCGGTATTTGCTGTAGTTTACTGAATGTCATATGCTAGTGCCCAGGGTGTTTTAAAGCAAATCACATTCATCTAAGGGTAAAGGCTATTTCTCAGCCACTTCATAAAGTTCTTAACAGTCTGGACCCGCTGCACTTACCGGGGAAGGTATGACACACTTGATACCGGCTTTCAATTTTGCCTGTTAACTGAAAGAAAATGAAAGGGTTTATTTCAGAAGCAAGCTACTTGCTGCTTTATGTAGGAAAACCATTTATTTTTTAATGATGCTAAAAATTTCCAGCTTATGTAGTAGCCAGTGGATAGCTTCCACTCTTGGAACATTAAAAATTGAACGAGTATTTGGAAGTTATTTGGTCCAGAGTTAATGACACCTTTACTGTTGACTTCTGTGGAAATGGATGCAATCATGTAGGCAATAAAAAAAATAACAAAGTCCAGTAAGAAATCAAGGGTTGCCTCAGAATTGTCTTTAGATAGGACAAGATCTTCTCTCTTGTTAATCAACTTAATTTACACCAAGAACTTGATTTATAGACTAGGTGAGGCTTTTTTCCTTATACCTTTAAAAACTTAACAGAATTCTTCATTAAATCCTACAAGGAGGTTCAAAACACTTAAAAATGCATGATTAATTTCTCTCCTGTTCTGTAGGGCTTTTACTGAATTGTTCATCCTTGACTAGGATGTCCTGGGAGACTTGTGACAGAATTACTCAGAAAATTTCATATTCAGGGAGATTTTATGCTGCATATCTTCTTGCTACGAAACACTGCTCAGAGAATGATGATAAGGAGGGAAAATTGCACAGGCAGGGTTACACTGCAAACATCTTTTCACTGCTAATATGATTAAATGCATTTTCTAATAGCAGATGAAGATCCATTGCAATCTACCGAATTCTGAAAATTAGCAAGTGTATGGATTAATATGACCAAAAAATTAAAATCCAGAATATTGCCTTGTAAAACATCAATTGTTTCGACTACTATAGCTTAGCTGTCATCATTGAAGCTGCAAATAGATGAGACTCTGGACTGATCCTTCTTCCCCTGAAATAAGTGTTGGATTTGATGACTAATTGCACAGATGATCCGTTCAGCTTAGTGAGCAGGTATTTGCCTAATAATTCCTTTAGTTCCTCTGTTTAGTGGTTTCCAGCGATGGCAGTGAGTGCAAGTGCTAAGTAGGTTACTGCTGTGGTCCCATGTGGGCACAATATGGACTCAAATGAGGAAACGCTGCCTCGTCCCCTTCGCTTCGATGTGTCAGCAGCACTGGCAGCACACCTAGCAAGGTCGAGAGGTTTGCTTTACGGTACGAGGCTCTCACCGTGGGGTCAGCTAAGTCACGGAGGAACTTGGAGCCTCTTCTTGTTCGCATGTTGAAAGCTCTGTTTAACTAAGACCAAAAAAACAAACTCACCCCAAAAGATAAGTATCTACATGGTGAACCTTTATGAAGACAAACCACATCGTCTTTCTTCCCAGTCGCTAAATCTTATTGTTGTCCCCCTCCGTGGAGCGGCATCCAACGTTCTGCCTGAAGAACAGATTTATCTCCTGCCTGGTTAGTAATGCTTGTTCCGTCCCTACCGGTCCTCTCCTTATTTTCAGTTCAAGGCAGAAAGGGAGGTGAAGTATTTTGAGTAGGGCTGGGTTCTTACAGTTCTTCTGCCTTTTTTTAGAAATCCCAAGCTCTGCGTCTCCGTCATTTAAACACACCCGGTATGCACCTGTTTGAAGTAAGTCCACTTTATAAACTGATGTACTAGTGGTATGAAAGAATGTATTGGGGATGTGGTAACCAGCTGATATTTAATAAAATAGCTTGTTTTATTTTTGGCACTTTGTTAAGATCTCCTACACAGTTTCTTCACAGTGTTTACCTAGTCATAGTCTCTTGGATAGGAGGAAGGGGGTGATGTTGAGTAGGTCTCCCAGCAGAGGAGAGAGATATATGAGTCATTCAAGTGGGCACTGCAAGCGAGGCATGCCAAATTTTGGCAGGAGTCTACTTTGGGAACAGAGGACGTTTTTTTCCCTCTCTAATGAGAAAGCAATATATAATATTATGCATAATGACAAGGGCCAAATAAGTATCTGCAGTCAAGTCTAATAAGATTAAAGACTGCAGCAAGAAAGAGCTGTTGTATATGGAGTTCACGTCCATAGCCGAGTACCACAGCCTCTATAAAAGATTATGCTTTGTTCATGCGAAGCAGTTTGACGCTGTTATTGAATTTTTATACGGAAAATGCTTCGGTTAGGTTTGAATTCTCCAAGGAGGCCTGCAACTTGGTGTTATGACGGTGCAGCTGTTACAAGGGGCAGCTGTTCAGAACAGAAAAATCTGCAGAAGGAAAAGCAACACTGCTTCTACCTTCCCTGCTTTTCTGGCCTTTCCCTGCTCACGCGCTCTGTCGCACGTATCGCAAAGATCTTGGGTTTAGTAAACACCTCCAGGTCTTTATCAGCATCGAGAGATTTATTGGCCTCCCGTGTAACTCTTGCTGCACATTCGCTTTCTTAACATCTGGAGCTGGCATGGTGTACTCTGTTCAAAGCAGCTGATTTACTTCTTATCAGAGAATTATGTATGTATTGTACTTGTACTCCATTGTAGCAAAAGTAACTTTTATCTACCGTGTGCAGATCAGAATGTGATGGTGTTATCAGGGCCACGAATACATCTTTAACTGCCTCTTGTGGAAGAGTTCTCGCAATAAACCTCTTTTTCTCAGCATGTACAGCGAGTAAAATTTACAAGGAAGCTGGTGGCATGTTTCCTGCAGCTTGAAGTCTTGGACTAAACTTGGAGCATGTTTGGAGCAAGGGCTGAATTTTGGGGTGAAGTCCTTGGCCAGTTTTAAAAGGCCCAGCCTGCTCACACTGCTTTCCTTTGTGTTAAGGCGAGAAACAGGAGGAGAAATAGGTTAGGGATTAAATCAGACTGACACGATGGAGACGGTGAGCTTCCTTGATGTATTCATTGCGGATGTTTAAAATATGTTCTCTGTGTAAAACACAGCGCAAGACAACAGTCGCCAAGATGAGAGCGAGATGACTGTGTGCTACTCTGACATCTGCTTGAAACCATGATGTCAAAGCAGCTACACAATAGTTTAAGCCTCCTGAAGTGGAACGTGTTGCCGTTGGGTTATGGTGATCTTGAACAACACTCGCAGGAAGACAGGGATGGTACAAGCCTTCAGGCTTCATCTGAACACACATGCAATTACTTATTGGCTTGTTTATTGGTTTTTGTTTTGGTCTTTTGACAGCTTCAACATCTGCAGTAATTTGCTTCTATGGCTCAGATCAAACATTTCGGAAAAAGGCAGGTCTCTTAAATGGAAGACATCTGCATACAGCAGTGTCAGCGCTTTAAAGATCCTTTCTATTCGTGTTGCTATAAGTTTGTAACAGATTCTGCAACCTGATAAAGAAGGCTAGCTCGCACGCTTGGTGTAAGCTTTGCACACTTTGGACTCTGCAAACTTTATTAGTTTTCTGGTTTTTCTTAGAGGGTTTTCACTGGCTTGCATACACAAGGCTTTAGGAAAGGTTATCTTGGTTTCTGTAAATGAAATTCTGGCTTGGACTGGAACACTTGGGCCAAAGAGATGGTGACTGGTTTCTAAGCATTTTCATCTGGGTATGAATGCTCAAATCTCTCCTTTAGACAGACCCTAATCTCGGGGATCTTTCAGAAGGGCTGAAGATCTTCATGTTTCTGTGGAGTCATTAGGGGCTGCAGGTACTCGGTGTCTCTGAAAACCAGCCTGTTTGCACTGAAATGTCTAGCTGCAAACTCAGGTGCCAAATTTGCCGGGGATTTTTTTGCATGTACTGTCCTTTGCTAATAATAGCTCCTTGGCTCTATCCCCTAGATCCTGTACCACTTGTAAGGCGTATTTGTCTGCTTTGCTCCAGTGGAGCAGACAGGGCTGTGGATGCTAGTGGAGTGTCTTCTCAAAGTGCTGTAGCTCAGAGGGATGTCACTTGAATGGCTCTTAACATTAGGTCTGTCTGGGAGAGAATCATTTAAATTCCACAGTTAAAACTCCTGGTGATTGAGAACAAATGAAACTGCTCTGAAGGCTTCAGAAACTTGCTAATGGCTGGAAAGAAAGAGGGTCAGGGTCTTGTTGGGAATCGTTTAAAATCCTTCCCTCCCCATTACTCACTCTTCAAGTGACACCTTGATAGTTGCGCGAGGGTAGTTAAACATGCATTGTTAATACCGCAGGCTTTTGTAGGTAGGGCTTTTTGCTCCAAAATGAAGCTGATTTATTTTTGTGCTGGTTGCCACCAGTTGTCCAGGCCATTAAATATTCTTAATTACATAGAAATGGATTCACATAATAGAATCATGGTAACTCACAGAAATCTAGTAGACATATTGTTGGTGTATCGTTCAGCAGTCACTCAAAAATGATGAGCCTGATATCACCCAGTGTCTCTTGCTCCCTGACTTTTGACTGACCAGCACTGAGTAATGCGTGATTCTGCAGTCTGGCTCATGCCATAACCTCTTAAAGGAGAATTCTGCACCCAGCACCCAGCACCCAGCTGGAGAGCTGGCCAGCAGTATTTCTGTGCATGCTCATAGTTTATCTGAAGAAACCCACTTTGGGACCTCTAGGATTAGAGATCAGAGCAGTCTTTCAGCTGTAGGTGACCCAGTATCCTGGCTGCTTTGAAGATTTGGGCTGAGAGATCTTCGCTGCCAGGGGCCTGGGGTGCCTGCAAGGTAGGCAGCGCCCTGAAAAATGTCAGCAGCGGCTATAAATGGAGATAATTCAGATGGCATGTTACATCTTTTTGTGGGTTCTCAGGTTTCCGAGTCCATTGGAAAGTGATTCCAAGACTGAGATTATTCTAGAAAGCGTGAGATAAGTAAGCCTAGTTGCTCTGTGTTGTTTTACTGCCCCATTTTTCCACCCGTGATGTAACTCGGTGGCAGACCCAGCACCGATGCTTGCTGTCTTCTTAAAGCTTGATCTTCATGTACCCCGTGCGTATGCAGGGAACCTCAGCCTGCTGCTTTGGAGCTGAAGTCCGTAGCTCTAGGGAGTGTAATCTTGCAGAGGGTAACCACTAAGTATATTTTGTTAATAAGTAGAAAACAAATCAAAAGTACTCAAAAGTCACTGTTTTCCTTAGAGAACAAACTTGTAATGTGACAAGGTGGGTTTTTTAAAATTTACATTGTTAACTGATAATCTTTGGCATGTTTTGAGTGCTGCTTTGGACTCGTAATGTCTCTGGATACCTCATAAAAGCATGTCATAGAGACCCTGAGCTGGCTGCAGGGGCATTTTTACAGCTGTGTGAGGTAGGGCAGCCCCTTGCAGACACATCTGCACGGGTACCCCCCCCCCCTCGCCTTAGCGGAGGATGTGCCAGGTTTGCAAATCCCCATTTCTCACCTGGAAGGCAGTGCCTTGCTCCTTCAGGTACGCGAGAGGCTTTTTTTCGTTTAAGGGCAGGGTCGGTGAGTGTTGCCTTGAGTGTTTTTGTGGCACGTGCCAGACATGAGCTCTGTTCTCCAGTGTGAGTAAATAGAAAGGGGAGGGAGAGGAGATTAGTTCAGGATAAACCCTCGTCTCAGTGATTCCTTGCAAGCTGTGACTATTGACGTCAGTGGAACAATACCAGTTTCCATCTGCCAAGGATCCAGCCCATTAGAAGTGCAGCAAGCCCAATTCTCTGGGTAAAAATAAATTCTTGCGGAGAAGCCAGAATCCTCTGCAAATGTGCGTGGATTAAGCCTGGGGAATACTCACACAAACCGGGATAGTAACACCTTCAGACAAGCCTGCGCTGTCTTACGTCCCTCAAGACCGTGTGCAGCAATCTGTAGGCCTGGGGGACTGTCCTCCTTTCCCCCCCCCCTCCTCTTAAACGGGATCTAATTTTCTTTTTCCTGAATGCTGTAGGCACTTCCATCGTTTGTTACGCAGCTTTGATCCAGTAATTGGAGACGCACTGTGTGCTTTAGAATAATCCTCAGAAAACCTGGGGATGGGGGAAGGACACGAGATTACACATAATCATCTCCGCTATTCTTTTTTCCTTTCCACTTGGGGGCCCACCCAGCTGGCGTAAAGCGACGGTTAAAGCGCTGGAAAGGGCGCAGGTTGGAAATATTATTAATGGCAGGGCAGCTGCTTTCGGGGAAAGACCGCTCCTAACCTCGGCTACCATTCCGTGCCCCCGCAGGGCAAGGGGCAGCCCAGGCTTCTGCTTCCCTTGTATAAATCCAGGAGAAGGTTGGATGTAAAGTTTGCCTCCGAGCCTGGCAGCTGGTGGCCGGCTGTGGGAAAGCCAACTGGGATGGACTGTGTGCACCGTACAAACCAGTCTGGCGGGGTGGAAGGGAATTTCTTGCCCAAGTTCACATGAGGTAGGCGTGAGCACGTGTTTCCCTGTTGCCCGTCCTCAAGTATCGTTGCCTCCTTTTCTAGCAGAGGATATAGGGATATTTTTTCTCTGGAGCTTAACATACCAGCCGTCCAAAGCCTTCCAAGCAGACCGCAGCTGCCAGTCAAATGCTTCAGTAAGACTTTTCTTCTTCCCCTCTTGAACTTGGACTTCATATGAACTTATGGAAGTCATGTGTAAAGCATTTGGGGTGATGGATTCTCCCATTAGAGGAGATCGTTTTGTGATGCTTTAAACCCTGCTGTGACAGTTCAGATGTATTCCTGTACAATGAGTGATATTATTAAGCTATCAAAGAATTTGGTACCCAAAATGAGGTTAAAAACACAGTTTGAATTATTGAAAATGAAAACATTTATTTTGGGGGTTTGTATACATATTTTCTGACTTTTTTTTTTTTTCTTTTTTAAAAGATTTGTTTGCTCCCAAATTCATGCCAAGCCTAGTTCTCTTAAATCAAATGAAAATTTTGGCCACAACACCACCTTCCCCTGGGTCTGAGCATAGTGCCGGTGGCCTCCAGCAATATTGGTTTATGCTGCTGAGCTGGGTCAGGAGTATTTGGAAATTGGATGGGAGACCTCCAGGGTACTTTCCAATGTATGTTGGTGGTTCAGCAAATGCTACTTCTCCAAACTGTTGTTAATCACATTTATTGCAGCCACCAAGAATAGGCCTGTGTTATGCTAGCTACTATACAAGTAAGAATACACTGCGGGTACATCAGTGAATTCGTACCAGATAGGTTCCAGAAAGCTTTTAGAAGGAGAAAGCTATGGCATGACCGATCAAAGAGAAGTAAGCTCATTAACTGTACACATCATATTCCAATTAGATTAAGATATTTGGGCTTCCTGAGAGTGCAACAATGTCCTTAAGAGATGTGCTTTGACCAAAGGCTGTAGGAATAGCCCAGCTAACACGAGGAGCTACGATTCTGCTATTTCAGTAGCTGTAAGAAGGATGAGCTCACTGAGGCTGGACTGAGCCACTGTGAGTCTTTAAGATGAGTACTAATCACTTATTATATCTGACGCTTGGCCTTCTTGACCTGTATATGAATCCCACAGGAAGGGCACAGGCTCAGCTAAGGAAAACGTACGACTCGTGCGTGTGTGTCTCTCAAACTCGGAATCATTTTTAGACAGTTTTTAATCATAAGTTGCGTTTTGTAACAGTATATCTTGATCTCAGCCTATGACTTGCATCTCAGTGTTAGATATCTGATGGCATGATACGTTTTCCTTTGTTTAGATTGCAAGAGACTAGTTCCAAAGTGTCAGGTGAAAAAGAATACCTTGATTGTGCTTTTTGACTTTTGTTCCTAATGACTGATGTTCACTCTTGGCAAAGATGACTGATTTGATTTCCATTTAAATTTGTACGTACAGGTGAGGACCCAATCATAAAGAATAGCTTCTTAGTTGGTTGGGTTTCTGGGTTTGAACAAAATCAAGATTAAAATTGAGGTATAGGTATGGTAATGTTAAAATTCTGAAAACTGTTTTCAGGAGAAGTCTGCTTGAAGTGATAAAAGTGCTTCTAAGACCTGCTGATCTTAAAAGATCTTCATGTAGTCTAAATGGCATGTGGAATTTTTTGACTGGCTTCTTGTTTCAGAACAGGACACATTGGGAACACATTTTTGGTTTATCTGTGCATGTCCAGTTTCTTTACATAGCTTGGGAGTCAGGAATGTGTTTTAGATCTGCCAGTGGGATCTGACAAATTCTATCCATGTATTGTGTTAACTGTAAATATATATTTATAGTATATTATAATCTAACATGTATGTTAGAATTTGGCATCTTAAGCAGTATTTTTATCTTCATTTATCCATTTTATTGTTAGATCTATTTTGCATGAAATGCCATATATATTTTTGTATAGAGGGTTATAAATTTATTCAGGATGGTGCTAGAGTTTGAATCCTTAGCTGATCTCTCACTTATTCCCCAAATTCCCCGAGCTATTAGTTTATTTACAAGGCTAATGAATGCCCTATTTTTTTCTTAACCCTACGTCAACAGCATAATGGTACTCTCTTTTTTTAAATTAACACTTTGCCTACAAATCTTCTAGTAGTATCTTGTTCTTCTAATCAGTAAATAATTAGAACAATAACTCAGACTTAGAGCTGTTACTGTAATAATCATCATCATCTCACTGCCGTGACTTTTGTCCATTTCCCACCTAGAACAGCACTAACATTAAGGCAATACAGTGAGTAATAGCATTTCTGCAATGTTTTCAGCATGATCAAAACCAGAGAGGTTGCTGGCAGAAGATTTGGGAAAACCTGTGCTGATAAAGCTTTCCTGTCCAGTTGGCAGAAACAGGAGGTCTGTTTAGATAAAACGCTGCTGGAAGCATAGGCATTTCAGGGCATTTATCTAAACTGGGCCAAAAAGTCTGAGACGCTTTGTTTTGTGTTGCATTTTGCGTTTTGATTCAAGTACCTATTTTGAAACAATAGCACACAGCATGTATCAAAATAGGGTTTTGTGTTGGCCCGATTCTTGAGCCATCAGACAACTGTTAAAATACTGCTCTGAATGTTCAGTTTAAAACAATTAGACAGCGGGAACATACTCGTTTTTCTTCTTGGGTTTTTTTTTTTTTTTTTCTTGCAGTTGAGAGGAGCTGTTTGTGGTTATTTTAAGCTTTTTTTTGTGCATGGTCACAGACCTACTGCTAGCCTCTAATGATGTAAACATGCAGAGCAGATACTGGGGTTCAGGAAAGTTTGTCAACTTTGAAGGAAATGTCTTGCCCTTGAGAATGGTTTGAGGGATCGTGCAGTGTGCATATATAGAATAATATTCTTATTTGAAAATAATTGGAACAAGATATGCTTGACATTCGAAGTCTAAGAGAATAAAAAGGAATTTCGATTAATGTGACATAACACTTCTAATGCCTGGAAGCTAGTGGAAACAATAAAGAACTTCAGGGATTTTAATCTTGTTTGTCAAGTAATTTATCACAGTTGTTTTCATAAATCTCGGAGATAATCAGCATCCATAGCAAATGGAGACTGGATTAAACATGAGCTAGCGTGTTGTTCTGTTAAACTGTGTCTGGTATCACAACATGTCAGGTTTTAACTGGGCGCAATGCAAAGCGACACGATTTCAGTAGCGTGATGCAGTGCAACATATCAAACATTGAAGAGTGTATTTGGAAGCGTGGTGTCTTCTAATAATTCTAATTACAAGCATGTTTGCATCTGCTTCTGCTCACTCCTGGGCTACTAGGTAGCTGAATCTAGAAACAAGCACTTGCCTTGACATCCGAATGCCCATGTGAGCTTTTGCAAAGCTTGGGATTTCTGGATGCAGGTGATTCTAATTCAGGTGATCATTACAGAGCAATCACTGCCTTTCTCTAATAGAAATGGCAACTCGTTTCCATTATGAAGCATTGCTCAGGAAACTTACGATTTCGCTTGAAAGGTTCTCTTTGCCTGAAAATTGTTAACCTTTTCGCTAATTTGAGAAAGATTTGTGGAACCGCGCTTTGCATTTGACGTTCTTCGGAGCAAAACCTCTTCACAACTAGTCAATACCGTACACAATTCTGAAGCCACCTGGAGACTCGTGTCTCACCACTGTTGCCAGCTGTCGCCTTACGTTATAAAGGCTCGGTGTCCTGGTAATGTGGTGCTTGGAACCTCAGCCACAAGGAACCTGAACCCCAAGGCAAACAGCATTCTGCGTGCAGCTCTGCAGATCAGACAGCAAGGAACGCAGCTCCTTTTAGGCGCAGATCTAAGGCACAGCCAGGACAGTTAGCAGTCAAGTGTTGAGATAGTGTAATCTTCAATAACCAAGGGGGGGTCTAGATCATCAAACAGGTATTTGGGGTGTGGGTCTCAGAAGTGTCACTATTTGGTGCTTGTATGGCTCCCGGGTTCAATTTGTGGCATGCCCAACAGCTTAAAATGGTGTGTAGGAATCTGGCTGGACACCTGGACTAAATGCAAAAGCTTGTGCGCAAATTAAAACTGGCAGGAATGAATTTTAAATCAGTACTTGAAGTACTCGCTTCCTTGAATCGGGACCAGATATTGGATTTGGTGGAAAGCACTCGTGCTTGGCCGAAGCATGGAGATCTGTCTCTATTAGTGTGTTCTCTGGTTTTCAGTTCAGGGTGCCTTTGGCTTCTGTGTCAGCTGTATTTTATCACTTTAAAATGCTGTGTAATGCTGCATCAATAAATTCTGTATTAGTGAAATCTGCAAAGAAGCAACAGCCTTATCTTAATTAAGCAAAATATATGACTCCTGCCACAGACCATACCAGGAGCCAGTCAACCTTGTAACAATCACTTTTTTTCTTTTCCTTGATACTCCTTTAGGTTTTGGGGTTTTTTACTGTAGAAATTGGCTTTAGGGAAGAAAAGCATGCTTCACAGAAGTATGACAAGCGGCAGTGACAGCAGGGAAGCAAGCTATATTGCTTGATAAAGTAGTATCTTAAGTGGGGTCTCCTCTTTTAGCCCCTTCTGTACCTTTGAAATAGGGACTGTTCCTCGAGATCTAACCCTGGTGCCTTCCATCTGCCTCCCAGGCACCAGGGCTGACATCTTGAAGCTGAAAGAGGTCTGCTACTGGGTTTGACTGTCAAATTTTCCAAAGAACTTTAAGTGACTTAGATCAAATGGATCTATTTTCCTAGAGATTCTTGTTGTTTGAGGTTTGGTTTTGTGTTCTTGGTCCAGAAAATTCAGGCAGCTGTCTGATACTGTATGAAGCTGAAGTGTGGGTACCTTGTAAATGAGGGATATAAAACCGTGTTCTGCTCTGACCCTTGCTGCATCCCTTAAGCTACCTTGCCTGCTGCTTAGAAGTAGTGATCATACTGTCTTAGCTAAATGTTTGCTAAGCTGATGTTACTCTGCCTCTCCAAAACACGAAGAGATGTATTTTCAGAGAATTTATTCTTTGTTTTCCCTTTTCAGAAACTGTTGGCTTGCTTTGCAGAGAGCTGCTGCCATGTTCTGCTGCATCAGTGGCTGGTTTTATTTGGAGATGACTGACCTCTATCTATATATAATCAGGAAAGCACTTTCTGTTTTTACCGAATGAAAGGCAATGTATAAACGCAAGCTATTACTCAACATACCGATCTGGGATCATAACTCTCCAGAGAGAGACTACATATGCAGTGTTTTCGTGTGGCTGAGGAACTCCATGCTCCGCCTGGGTTCCTTCACTCAATCACTTGATTTACAGTAGCTGCTTTGCCTCTACCTATTTCTCTTTAACTTCTTGATTTATATAGGAAGGTTAAATGACTCTGGGTTTAGGTAGGTAAGTGAACATGCTTCTAAATCAGCTGCAGTGCTTGATTTCAGCACTGACCATTTAAAGTCCAGTTAGGTCTCTTTGATTGCTTCCTTGCTTAAAGGCAAGGGAAAGGTGGCACCTGCCTGTCTTGTTCCACTTGCTGAATTTAACTCTTTTAGGTGAATTCCTTGCATCCTCCTCAGCTGGCTGTTTCTGTATTCCCTAAAGACCCTGTAAGATCCATAGACAGGTGACGTAAAGTCAAACAGACTTGCTGGGAGGCTGCAGCTGATTTGGTCCCTGGTTGCGGTTTAGCACGGGATGGGAAGGAGCCTCTTCTGTGTCTGTGAAGCGGGAGCAGTCCTTCCCTGCTGCAAGGGGCGTGTGTCTTACCGGGATGCTCGTTGGAAAGACAATCTGTTTCCAGCTCTTCTTTTTGATCCTTTTGCACAGCTCTGAACAGTATGCACGTGCTTTAGTCTGCGTGTGGCGTGCTCCCAAAAGAATGGGATGCATCCCTACGTAGCTTTGTCTGTTGCTTTTCTGTACAGGCTCTGCTCCGGGTTCTCTCGTGGGAATTGATGCTGCTTAGTGACAGAAGGAGAGAGGCAACAGGGAGTAGGAATGGTTTATTAGCTGACTGAGAGTTCTAGGGCTAGATAGTTATCACTGAAGATAGGGTTGGTGAACAAAAAGCTGGTATTAATGAAAGTGGTGTTGGCTGAACGCATAAGAGGAGGACTGAAGAGCTAGAAACCCTTGTAGCTGGTAGAAGGAAATGGAAGAGATACAAGAGATGGTTTAATTTCCAAGTTTTAGTCAAGGTTTTTGAGAATACATTACTAGTGCAACTATGATGAGTGTTTTTTGTAATGCGTGTAATAATGAATTTTAGAGGATGTACAAGATGTGAGTCAGGAATGCCTGACACAGAGTAGGGGAAAAGGGTCTCTCTCTTCTCGGTGAAAATTTAGATTAACTCTTACCAATATCAGGGTCCTTCTCCTGCAGAGCAGCAGAGCAGAATGGGGTGGCTACTCGGCTCTTGTGTATCCACAGCAGCTTAATTCCCAGTAGAGCTTATACTGGGAGTCAGTTTATACTGGTGTTGCGAGTAGGATCAGAATGAGGCTCCTTGATCTTTATAAAACAATGAGTTTAGTGGTGGAATAGAGTTCAGTCCTCCTCCTCCCAACTCCTACAGACAATCAGATGCTATTACTCACTGCTGCTTTCTGAAATCAGAAAAGTACAGATGGTATCATATTGTTTGGAGGCTACCACAGATAAGTTGTGATGAAAATGCTTTGTTACTAGTGATTTCTAGCTCAGTTCTTCTACTTTTAAATATGTTTATTCAGTGAAGGAGAAAGAAACCATGGGGCTTTTTCATTTTAATTTAGAAACCTCACTGGCTCTCTGCTGTTACCATTTAAAATGTAGTTATGGTCAGAAAAATGATGCTATGAAAAATAAATGACCTGGGGAGTGCCATAAATTTTGCTTGCTCTCTCCAAGACTCCCAGATCAAATTTTCTCTGCTTACAGATCCAAAAGATGTCTGTGCAGATTGCCAGTACTGCAGACTATGTGAAATTGCATTGGAAACTGTTCTTTCAGCCTTCCTTTGGATCTGTGCTATGCCTGAATTTCTGCAGTCGGGACCAGCCAGGTTGCTATGGCAGTCAGACCTGAACATGGATGGACCATGGTCTTGTATCCTATTTCTAGTAGCAACAAGCATCAGATACTTTGGAAAAGGGTACAGGAAGCTTCTCAAAAAGGAACCGCATGGTACCTTTTGTTGTAAGCGTTCTTGTACAGCTGGAAGTGTGGGTTTGGCCTGTAACTAGCCTGGTTTTCCGTCTTCATTGGATTTTGCAAGCAGCTGCCCGTGCTGTTAATTTTACCAAAAAAAAGGTGAACTGAAACTTGCCCATGATCCTCTCCCACAGGTTTTGTGTTCCTGAGAGCAGAAACCAGTTTAGCACAACAGGATCACTCACTCCCTTGCAAGTACTCTAAGTCCCACTGGTTTAGCAACAGATGATGAAGTGCTTTGCTGAAACCGGAGTTGTGAATGCAATACGTGTCCGTTCATGAGGACAGCTGAAAGCCTTGTGTGATCTGGGTTAAATGGAACTTGAAATGTCTGTTCCTTGTGCTGCTCTCCTGCCCAAACCTCACACACCAGCTCTGCGGGGACCATGTCTGGGTAATTCCTTTTCTGATTGCTACTTAAGTTTTACATTGGCGTAGAGTTTTCAGCAGGAAATCCTAAGGGCGCTACCCCATTGACCTTATAATAGCAACTGGAAAGCGCCTGCCGTCTTCCACGGCCAGTGCTGGTCTTTAACTGCGAGTGGTTTATATTATAAAGGGACAGATAGCCTGTGCAACAGGTTTGCCCTCTTTGTGGGGATTTTCCCTTTTTTCGTTACTCAGACTTGACTATTGCTGCCAGAGAGAATAGACAGCATTAAAGTGAAGAAGCAGGTTTAATGAAGCAGATCTAATGGAAAGTCGTAGGGATGATGTAGCTGTGGGTGTGTGTTGTGACTTTAGTCCAAATAAAAAGTCCAAATAGTACCTTGTGCCCAGTTAAGAAAGGTATGGCTGGGAAGCCCCGCTAAGCGGGCATCTATGCTTTTACTGAGCTTCTGGCTGACTCGGCCAGAAAAAAGCAGTCAGTGCTTTGCATGCTTTTTGTACACCAAACCTCCCATGTGGTGAGGTACCCTTTCTGCCGCGCTCCCAACAGACCACAAACATCGTTACATTTAGGGTGAATTCACTGGTCATGCTCTCCGCTGAAACGAAACTTGTCGTGGTTTTCAGCGTGGAAGTAAAGAACGAACGTGCAGGAGAGCTGCGCTCACTAGCTAGTTGCACAGGCAGATACAGGGAAAATATAATTCACCAAAGTGACATGAGAAGCCGAGTCATTTTTCCAGAGCAGATCTGCTTTGCCACCAGAGGCTAGGAGCTCAGCTGGAGGAAACTGGAATGGCTTCGCTTTTTTATTTTTTATTTTTAATTGTATCCTGGAGTGTTGTGCATGGTGACAGCCTGGTGCCCAGATTACACAGGCTGGCTGTTGGTCCTCCCCCTTTGCACAACATCAGAATACTGACAATCAGGTCGGAACACCTTAAATATTTGGGAGAAGTTTTTTAGTCCCTTTTCTGAGCCTGTCTCCTTGTATTATACAGCAGAACATGAAAATTCTTGTTCTATTCATGCGTTAAGAATGGATCGCTCTATTTTGTTACCAAATAACAGAGGAGAGTGAAGCAGCTGTGACAACTTAAGCATTGAAAAATCATAAATCATCTTCCCTTTCCCTTCTCCCCCAGAAATCATGAAAAATAAATGTGGAGCCCTTTAGGAGATATTTTTACGCTTTTCATTCTTCATAGCTGGGAGGCTTAAAAATGTGGTGCTTTGACATCATCACATGACTTTAGAATTGGGGATTTTAATAAATAATAAGTGCAATTAAAATGGCAAGAGATAACACTAAAGAAGCTTTAGAAATAAAAGTGTCACAATCCTGTTGCTCCATAGATAGACACACGTGTTCATAAGCATCTACTCGCTTTCTGATACAAGTGGCGATAATGTGTAGGCTTCAGCTGATAAACATATCAGGCTTTTACAAGACCTGTATTTATTTAATAGTTGGGTGGGCAAAAATGCCTTTGTTTTGTTTAGCTTATTCTGTTCTTCAGTTGCAGACGTTCCGGGTTAATTAGTTTCGGAGCCACGTTAGTTGAAAGCTCCTATCTACTAGTTTTCTCTTACAGGAGATAAGTCATATCTTTCTAATTTCTGCCTGTTTTCTTTCATCCTATGAACCACGCTACAATCATAAAGGATATTCTTGCCTGCAGAAATTTTCTTAATATTGATTTCACTGCTTGCAGGTGTGAAGGCTCCTGTGTTAGCATCTCTTCAAAGCTCAGCTTTCGTTACTGACTGGAGGAGCGGTTGCTTCTTCTGGGCTATGCCATTTACCTTTGCTTTGCTATTTATTTTCTTTGGGGAAAACCCATTTATGTTGTGTACCAAGAAAACTTCCTGGAGTCTTTCTTGCTGCTTCTGGTATGTCAAACACAGGCTACTTGGCTCAGTGAACACCTTGTCTGACCTCCTGCCGTATTTCATCCTTTCCCCTGCGCAAGTGATGTTTTCGAAATAGCCGTCTGGTTGACTTAGCTTATGCACACAAATGAACTAATTCACAGGCAGGCAGGGTTCTGAATTAGAGGTGGCATCATGTTGATTTGTTCATTCCCGAATTCGCTGGGAAGAGCAGACATGAACAACTGTTTCAGGATAGCTTCTGTCATAGACGCCAAAGTTTCACTGTAAGGCGTTAAGCAACAAATGTTAGCTCTTGTCATTTGACC
Source organism: Harpia harpyja (assembly GCF_026419915.1). NCBI lineage: Eukaryota > Metazoa > Chordata > Aves > Accipitriformes > Accipitridae > Harpia > Harpia harpyja. The sequence continues at coordinate 43,415,321 of NC_068952.1, forward strand.
TCTTTATGGCATATAGGGACTGTTAGCACACAAGCTTTTCACTTAACGTAGCCTCCTTCACCAAACCGTCGAAGTTAACTATCTTATCATCTGCCCTATCACTGCAGAATGCAAGAAAAATAGCTTGTGTACTTTGGTTTGAAGAGATTTTTAACCTTTTTCCTTAAGGTTAATCAGGCCCATTAGCCGAAGTTAATTAGAGTAATTAGATTAGTTAGCTTATTCTCCTTAGCCTTTGCTAAAACTGGGAATTTAAGCAACACAGTAAATATACTGAGATTAATGAGAATATTCTGCTATTGTTTATTCCCTTATATTCTGGAGAGGTGATCAGTGCCCTATCAGTTCTCCTCTGAATGATTCTTTTTCAGATGACTTTATCATAAATATTGTAAGTAGCCATAGACCGTTCCTTGCTGACTGACTTAATGCATTAAACTTTTATCCTTTTCATTACACCCTGTCTTTGAGAACTGGTGCCCTTAAGAATATGTTGGTGAAAATAGAAGTATTTTTTTCCCCCCTGAGGGAATTACATTGTGCTCAGTCCAAGGAAGATGTTCAGAGATCTTCTATGCCATTGCTTCTGTTTAGTCTTACAGCTTGTCTTTAGCTATTCCAACATCTACTTTTTGAGCTGTTATGTTTTCGCTGGTAGCTGTTTTCTCATATACTCATAGTTCAGCCTCTGACATCACTGGACAGTCAGACTGGATACACTTCAGGTCGTATCTTGTCTCAGATGAGGAAGTGTATGCTGGAAAAACTAGATTTTTCTTTTATGGCTTTTTTCTTTGGACAATACAGATCTGATTTCCCACCTGCTGTTTCCATATCCAGTGTAGCAGGGGGACAGGAAAGGTTCCCATACCTTCTCGCTAAAGGCTTTTTTGTTAGTAAGACCTTGAAACTTCTCCCAACTCACTTCCTCGTTAACTCCTTGAGTCTACTTTGCACTCATGCTTGGTGTGACTTCCAGAGTCTGCATTCTGCTGATGAGAAAGCTGCTGGCCTTCAGCTATCCGTCAATATCTGGCCGGTGGCCATAATCTGGGTTTACTTGGGCTTTGTCAGGATGCTAGCAGATCATCCAATAACCCCTTTTCCACGTGCATTGTAGTCACAGTTCATCCAGTGCTGCTTAAACACCACGCTGTCTATGAGTGCATCTTATGTGCCCCCTGAATATATTTATTCTGGCAGATTTTTTTCCTATTTTTTCCGTAGTCTGCCTGTATATAACCAATAAAGTACTAGAGGGTTATGTAATTTGTCTGCATCTTACCTTACTGTAGGCAGGGTCTATGCCAAACACTGAAGGTGGTGTGTTCGGATGACGAGTCTTTCATTCCCTAAAAAGCTCTACTTCTTTTAGTATCCGAGCACATAATTTCTTCCTTTTTCCTTGCCCCATCCAGAAAGGTGTCACTTTGGGGTGAAAGGTAATTTCAAAAATGCAGATACCTTTTTTTAAGATGTGAAAAACACCTCTGGTTAAATCTCAAGAAAAATTCATGATGTGGGAGGCTAGGGTTACTTGAAGTGAATTGGAAAAAGATGCAAAGTTGCAGCTGATAACACTTGCTGATGTGCAGCTCATGCATACCAAAATATGCCCTTAACTACTTCCCATGGCGTTGCTTCGCTGCTCCCAAGTTCATGGCAGCAGGCAACTGAAACCTGATAATTTAAATTTGCATTACGGTACATTGGAAAGGTGAGTCTATTCCTTCTTGAAAGATCTTCAGAGTCTAAATAGAAAACCTTGACAAAGCACTAGCTGAAAATGGGATACTGATTCCATTTTGTAGATTAGTTAAATCACAGGCAAGCTACAGAGATCTTTTCAAGGCTTAAAGCTGGGAGGTTGCCATCCAATTTTCAAACTGTCCTCAATTAGCTTTACCCCTTATCAGTCTAGAAGTCTGCGGTTTGAATAGAAATTGAACGAATGTCTCCAGATGATTGCATATTTGAGCTTCTGGACCGGTGTCTTCCACCTTTTACCTGGGTGGTCCCCTGCTTGGGTGAGAAATAATCACTTTTGCATGCTGTAAAAAGACTGGTGATAAATTCATGCACATACAGAAAGACGCTCTGAGATTGTTTGACCTTGAAATGTGAAAAGAGTTGGGCGGAGACAGACTGAAAGCAATGCAGCTCTGCTTGGGTCCCTCCCGTCCCTTTTCCATTTGAATTGGCCGGTGGACCCTCGTCCCCAACCTGCCACCTATTTGCACGCTGCCCTGCCTGTATCGCAGCCGTCTGACGTTCTCCGTCTTCTCTGGTACCCGAGGGACGTGCTAACGGACAACGTTGGAGGGGTATCGAGGGAACGCGCTGCTGTCCTACTAGATTTCTTACTGACTCGAATCGTGACTTTTCCCTTCCCCTTGGTCCGCTGTTGGCTGCTTGGGAGATTTAGCAGTCTCCCAGCGGTTACTGCGTGGGAGAGGTGGCAGCGACAAGAAACGGCACGAGGACGGCAAGTGTGGGGACAGCGGGTAGTGGCTGAAGGCGTGTGCTTGCGTAGAGCTCTCTGTCGAGACTCGAAATGAAATGCCTTTGGAATAGTCCGGTTGAACGCCGCTTTGCGTGAGAATTGGGCATTAGCGGCCTTGGCTGCTAATGGGAAATGCACAGTGACGAAGATTTTGAGTCGCGCAAACTGTTTCCTCTGCTAATCTACCTGTTAGACTGGCTTTTATGTAAATCTCTAATCTGATTTCTCATTAATCACTGCATTAGAACATCTGCAGACTTGTACTGTAGACAGTCTGCCATGTTTATTACATCCATCACAGAAACACATAAAGACCTTTATTCTGGAAAGATTCTGTGCCAGGTAATTTACAAATATCAGTTCCACATAGCAAAACCCTAGTCAAAGTTTTTCCTCAAAAAGCTGTGCCAGCCCAGGAATGTGCCAGCCTAGATCTTGGGGATGTAACTTCAAAGGCTTTCAAAAGAGGAGTAACTGAATGAAATTTGATGGCTTATGCTATATAGGAGTTCAGAGGTGATGTTCCTCCCTGGTCTTAAAATTTTGAAACTTCCTGCAGGTTTTCCCCTCGCTACAGCTCGAGTTACTAAAAATACAGTGTTAGTAACAAAAATTCTCTTGCATATTTATTTCTGTAAGACAATGTGTAGAGCTCACAGCGCTTTACAATTCGAAGCAGGTGGTGGTATTCCCACTTTGAATTGCAGGAAAAATAAAAACAAATCGGGGGATAGCAGACCTTGCTCAAGGTCATGTGCGAGATAGAGAACTAAATCCAAGTATTTGAGTCCAGGTTTGACTCTTCTGCTGAACCTTATTTCATCTCCAGAGAAAGCTCAACTTGATAAAGAACGTAGAGCTGAGGTCATCCTGTCAGTAGCCTCTGCAACCATGAAAGAGTGGTGAAACTTTCCCCAAAACTACAGAAGCGTTCAGTGAAAGTACCAGGAGTAAAATCCAGGAGGAATAATAATTGAGTCAAGGATAAAGGGACAAAGTTAGTAAATCGCAATCATTATTCAGGGATAATATTTCTTACTGTCCAAAGAGAATATTAAACTACTGCCTAAGAAAAAAAAATCACTAAGCAGAAAAAAGTTATTAAGAAAAGATAATGGAGGGAAGGGAATATTATGCTGATTCTCCAAACAGTTATGAATGAATATAGATACACTGTCTGTGATAAAAGAAACACATTTCCCCAAAGAGAATTGGAAAAAAACAGTCATTGCTAAACACTGATCTGTCTTTCAAATACTGAGTACCAAAATAACCCACCTTTTCAAGTTTTCTGTTGATAACTCCTAATGAGAATCTTTGAGTCATGAAAATGTTTAGAGATTTCAATCTTGTCATATAAGAGCAATAAATCAAAAAGATGGGACAGACAGCCACTTCATGAGAAGTCCCTGAATCAGGCATTTAGCACTTAAAAAAAAAAAAAGTGCAAAAGAAAAACCTGTCATCTGTATAGTGTTTATAATAGATCAAATGTTTCTATTTTATAACAGTAATCAACAAAATTGTGGAAGCAGCTCCTTTGCAAAAAGCTCTGGAATTAGAAAATCAAATGGTCTCTTAACACCACAGTCTGTTTGCAATAAGTCAATTGACTGCATTACCAGAATGAATTTTAAAAAAACAAAACAACCCTCCAAAAAACTCAGTTATCCTTGCAAGTTCAACCCCCCCCTTGAAACTTAGGCACATAGCATTTCACATCTGGTTGATTGACATGCTTGCAACTCAGGCGAGAGCTGGGCTACAGTCCCTTAAACCAAGTGACCATTTTATTTATGGTGGCAACTACTGAAAAATAAGGTACCGGTGGGAGCAATGCAGTCATCGGCTGCCTGTTTGTATTCTTCCTGGGGGTCCCCGCAGAGATTGATGTCCAACGTGCTGCGTGTAGCACGAACAAAACGGCCGTAGAGAGATGCGAAGAGTTGGTAATGTTGGGCAAAGTTGAGAAGAGGGAACAGGGCTATAAGGACAACAATGATTTGGCAAAGGTCGTAAGAAAGTCACAAGGAAGAGGCTTCAAATGTGATAGATACACTTGTCTGTGGCCTGGATCACACTGCCATCCTCAGAAAGCTGCCTGGTACAAAATAAGGATGAAGCTGATCCTCCCAGACATGCTGCAGAGCTCCTGGCTTCTTCCCAACAAGGGACAGCCTCTATTTATATGAAAGATGTGGACACAGATGAGAGAAACATCATCTCGGGGGTGGGGGGGTGGGGTGTTAGTTACTCAGATTTTTAACTTCCATTGGAAGGTGGGGAAGACCATTTCTCAACTTCTGTTGAAGAAAGAGGAGAATAATTTGAGTTTCTTTACTGCATGTTTGTGATGAGGGAAGACTGATTGCTGGCCTTTTTGTTTATGTGGAAAGAAGGACTCTTCTAATATCCCACCTCAATTATTACCCCTTCGTTTTGTGATTTGATTGAAAATTAAAAGCTTTTTTGGTATTTACTCTCTATTTCTAGCAGATGAACTTTGCTTTAGATGCGCAGGCTCGCTGATTTTTTTTTCTTTTTTTTTGAGGGCTTAAAAATAACCGATGGGTGCGTAACTCTCGAGAAATTAGTGTCTGCGGCTCAACTATGTGGCTAGAGTATTGGGTGAGTATGAATGGGCTAGCCCCCTACTAAATCATGTGGAGATGCGTATCCTTGCTTGTGCAGCAAGATACTCGTGCAAATACAATATGTTAGTAAATGTGCTGCTGCACGCATACAGCTCCGTAGGTATTAGGCTCGGGGAGGAACCTTGCATGCATAGCTACTATATACAATTCTTCTAAAATAGCATTGTATTTTAGATTATATCTGTTCGGCTGTCAGTCTGACAGCTGGCTGAGATCAACCACTTCTTAATTTCAGTTTAGGATTAAATCTAGACTATGTCTTATACCAGTGAGTGATAGTAATAAATCATGCCTTTGCTCTAGGGCAGCACTATAATGTCTTAGGCTTGTGGAGTAACAGCAGCTGTTCATCTCTTCTGCCCTCGGGGGAATTCAGTGTCACTAGGAAAAAGGCAAAAATACGTCTGTAATCTCTTTTTCTGACCCCTTTGGACCAACTGGGTAGCTAATTAGGTGGTTCATAGGGTACGGCCCTCAACAGGCTCTAGCAACTGATAGGAAGCTTTCTCTGTTCCCCTATGTTCTCTGTAAAGCTCTGAGTTACCACTTTCCTTTCTCTTATTCTGTTCAGGATATGTAAAAACTGGTAGCGTCCTGTGGGTGAAAACCTAGTATAAAAGAAGAATTACCTTTTTTTATTAATTAGTATTGTTCCAATGTAATGCTCGTGTTTTGATTTTTTTCAATTAATTATTTCCTTTTGGGCTATGCTGCTTTACTGTTTAATTCTGCAGCAAAGGAGGGATGTCTTTCCAAGACACCAGCTCAAGTGATAGCATTCCCACTGCTTCCCATTAAATGGGGTTGCGTAGACTGCTTGCTGCGAGACCATTTGCAAATGTTAGGTTTCAAGACCATATGCAAACTCTTTGTTGGATGTTGTTATGCTGCTTGTGTGAAGCATTTTTTGGATTGCTCTGATAACATTTTGGACTGTATACTGGTAGACCACTTGTTTCCTCTAATATTTCAGAATTCCAATGTAGTTGTTTATTTTCTGACACCTGAGCTAGTTTTTCATCTGTGTTTTATGATTTGCATGTTGGGTTTGGATCAACATAGCGTGGTTTTAAGTGTCCTGATCGATGCAAATGAAAGAGCATAGGGAAGGGTTAATGGAGAAATGTTTAGCTCTTAGGCTGTTGAAAGGATTGGAATGATTTACAGGAGATGTGCATTTTTAAACTGGCACAACTCTCTCAGCCTGGTGTGTCAGCTAATCTTCAACCTCTCTAACAGTCCAATCATTGAGGCCAGATTTCCTCAGCTTCCAGATGAGACTGCTATGGCCCAGCACCCGGTATGGTCATTTTCCTTGTCGGGTCTCCTTGATTTGTGCTGGTACGATAGCAAAAACCATTCCAGGTGGCAGCATTTTCATGTGCGAAACTTTCAACTTCTAATTTAGCTAGATATGTCATAGGCAGAATATACTCATTACTTGCAAAGTTTGATTGACGTGGTTCCCACTGCTATTGCATCCACGTCTATCCTTTAGCGGAGCTGTACCAGTAACAGTAACTTACAGTGATGTGTTGATGTAAGATTGGGAAATGGTTAGCTAGGACAATTTCCTCTCAGGCTATTTTTACCTGTACTCTTTTCTGCCTTTTTAAAGACTTAGGCTATGCTAATTTCCATAACAAAGAAATTTGGTAGTTAAAGAAACAAGCAAGTCTTCATTGCAGTAAGAATGAGGGGAGCTTGGTAACTTTAGCTGAGTTTGCATTACACTTCTTTATATTGCTTTAAATGAACACGTGCTGTGGATGGACATGCAGGAAAAAAAATAAAGCAATGGCCTTTGAAAGGGAATGGCTTAAAATTCATACGTACCCCAGAGCTGCCTGTTCGGCACAGTCTGTAGTAACTCGTGTTTTGAATGCCCCGAGACTCAGAGGCCAAATACGGTGTGGTTGGTCTTACGTTTGTGTCAGAGATCCTACAAAGGAGCAGTATCATATGACTCGACTGCCTCTCCATATATTGATTAGCTTCTCTTGGGTTAGATGTTTAATTAGCGTTAACCATCACGGACTTGTGCAAGTAGAAAGACACCTTGAAGCTATGTTGATTTACATGTGGCAGGAATTTGATGCTTGGGTTAGTAATGACCTTCTCCAGTACACTCCACCTAAAGAAATATTAAAACGTAATAAAGCAGATTCTTGGCTGTATAAATGGGATTTAACTGAGCAGTAGTTGAGCATCTGACACATTTCGTCCCTGCAGCCTGTTGAGAAGCAAACTTTAGGGAGTAATTTATGCTAATCCCTTCTGCTGTTTGCCTTGGCTTTTCTAGCCACTCTGTCGGCAAACAAGATGCACAGGGCAAAGCGTCCAGTTGAATTGGTCTGACAGTGAGAGGTAAAGCAGGGATCTTGGCTTTGTCAGCTGCAATCAGAATGATCAAAGACGACACTGATGTATGTTGGAAACTTAGTACTGGACCACGACGTTCTTGGACCAGTACACAGCAGAATTACTTCAGTGCAGACCCAGGCTCTGGGGTCTCCATTCTTGTATCAGCTCAATAGTGATGATTGTCGCTGACCTGAGGTTTCACCCAGCCCTCTTTTGGGGCATCATTTGCGATGATCATTTCTCTTGCTTTTTGGATTTGTTGGTGAAGAAGCTTGGGACAGGGCGGTGCTGCAACAAACCCAAAGCACACGGGGATATGTCTCGATACTAAATGTGTAAATGGGAATTTCATTCTACTGGTTATCTGGCAGATGCAGAGGGTTGTTATTGCTTTCAGGAATTAAGTAATCCTAAAGGTTAAGCCTGCGGGGTGTTCTCAGCCCTGCAAGAATTAATATGGTGACATTTAACTGCTATTAAAAAAAGTTTTCTTTCCCCCCGCCCCGCTTTTTACTTGAAAAACGGAGTAGTTTGCTTTGCATGCTGGTGCAGTAGTGGCTATTTAAAAAAAAATCAACAGATCACACAACTGTCACTGTCATTTCTTAGGCTAATGCAGAGACAGATTATGGTTATCTCTGCTACCACAGCATGGCAACCGTTGGCACATGCTGACTTTTTAATGGCCACTATATTAACTCTTCTGTGCAGAGTCTTTTCCCCTCGAATACAAAGGGATGGGATCCTCAGCAGATGCCAGCTGGCAGATCTCTGCTGAGGACGTTACAGTTTTGTATTTTTCACTAATTTGGGATTTTTCACTAGCTTAGATCCCTTGCCCATTGGGAAGTCTCTGTTTGATTCCTCAAACAAAACTGGACCCTGCTGTCAGCTTTGTGTATAAAAACTGGATGAGGTTTCATTGATTTATTGTGTTTCCTAGTGTACAGAAGGGAGAGGAGGAATGGAATATAATCGATGGCTATTTTAGAGGGGTGTCCGTACGCAGGCATCGTTTCGCTACTGCAGTTAGAGCTGGTTCTGTGCTTTCTGTTTGTTTGTTGGACAAGAATGACTTTTTACATGTTTGGCTTTTTTAAAAAAAGGTCTTTGTCTACTTTATTCGCTTCCTCTTCGAAGTGCCTCATTCAAGTGGGTTTTGAAGAAGTTTTCTGCCTTTTCTCCAATCCAACTGGCTAGAGTAGAATGCAGCTATCAATTCAATGCAAGAACCTTAGAAATGAGAGAAAAACCCTGGTTTGGGGCTTGTTCCTAAGTCCGGTTGGACTTTGGCTCTTTTTCCATTTTGGCTCTACTGGAATTTGGATCATGACTTTTCTTTTTCTCCTCCTTTTTTCCTCCCTTTTTTCCTCTCTTTTTTCTCCAGATTAAGTACACGCCTATTAATGTTATTTATACTTTCTCTAAAAATAAGTCCATTCACTGGAATAAATAACCATGCTCTAAAATTACGATAAAAAAATAGCTGACTTAACATTCATTTTCCTACCACGTAAGTGGATGACTGTTGTAGGACAGCATAAAAACAGATTAATAGACTTTGTTTCCCATGGTTTTCTTAAGAACTCCAAGAGATTAAGGTTTTTTTAATTAAACATTGGGAACATACATCCATTTTGAACCCAAGTTATGATCTACTTGTGCAGTTAGCAATAGCTAGCAATTTTATGTGATATTAAAAGAGAGTCTTTCTTCCATTTAAATTAACTCAAAACATTTTCAATTATATCAAGTCATATGTAAAATAAACAAGCTATACAAGACTTAAGGTAGAAATTTGGTGACACTCTGCAGTTGCCTTATTTTGTGGAACTCCATGTAAGACATGCAGTTTACCTCTGCGAAAAGATCCAGTCCAACAAAGTGCCTCAAGCATATGGCTACATTTTAAAAGAACTAATAATACCATTGATTTCAGTTGGCCCACCAGCTATGCAAGGAGAATTAAGATTTGAGATGGATCACTATTGACAGTGGGGTACCAGAGGGGAAAGTATTAGTAATGCCTTTGTCAGCCCCTTTTTGGTAAATAGCTATCTTGCTTTTGTACCAGTTTTTTTTTAAATTGTCATAGCTTATTTCATCTTATTATCTAAATCAAGTCTCTGGAGAGTAGCTTATCCCAGCTTTGATCCATTATGTTGTTTACTCTTGTTTCACAAACCATTAGGGATGCTCAAGGATGTAAAATAAGATATCCATCAGGCTAAATCTTATGAGCCATTTGCTGCAGATGTAGTCTTGTCCCAATCACAGCGGCAGGATTTCAGTGTCCTCAAAAGGGTCCTTTTTGTGCTAATAGAGCTCCGCGCTCTTGCTGCCGGGTATCGGTAGGGACCAGTGCCTACTTTTGTTACTAAGACTGCCGTGCTCTCTGGGATCGGGCAGGACTCTTGTCAAGACTCCGCGCTTCAGCTTCTCACCTGAAAATAAAGAGATGTGCTTGATTTGTGAAGCCCATGGAGGTCCAGTACGTAAGAGCTGGATAGAGACCCTATGTAGCTACCGAGACTGGGAGTATGTATGTCCTTTGTCCTTCTGAAAGGCAACCCTTTGCTATGAACTATTCTGTGTTGGTTCGGACTTCTAATGGCATCCACTATATCCGTCCTTGAGTAAGAACCCAGTCTGCCCTTGCTGCCTAAAATCGACAGCTGCTGTTATGAAGCAACGTCCACAAAGCATAGTCTAATTATTCAAATGTTGCGAGCAAATGTGTAAACTGGGGTTCTCTTGGTTGCTTTTGGAGAGATACGCTGGACACAAAAAATGCCAAGAATGACTTGTGGCCACAACATAAGCTGGATGGAAGTATTTTACTTAGTTTGTAATAGTGATAGCTGCCAAATGTGTGTCTTTTTAAGCAGCTTTTTCACCAGAAGTTTTGTTTTATCCCACAAATGGGCAGAACATAAAGCAGTGATGTGTCCCATCCCATTACACCCCCCCCCCCCCAATTATTCTTGTTTTTCAAGCATTGAGACAGGTTAAGGAATTAATTTTTTTATCTTCATATTTTGTGCATTTAGGTGAGTTTACTTTTCAGTTGTCTTGAAATAACGGAAGGATTAGGAGGCTGGAGGAGATGCATACTTTTGAATCTGGGGAAGTCAAAGACAAACTGAAGTGCTCGTGCTTAGCGTAGACAAAGAGGACTCTGAAGGAATTTTCTGTGCCACATATATTTTGATGGTCGAGAAGCCTTTAGACACCGGCTCAGCAATCTCGCTTGCACATTACTCCTGGCCTCATTAGGTATAAGGGTGTCTCTTTGCTTTGCTCTCTCAAAGCCCTACGTGAGCACACGCTTTCTCCGCAGCAGTTTTGCCTACAGAACTTGAGCCCTGAGCAATTCCTCTGAGCTTTGCCACAGCTCTGCTGCAGGCTCTGTGGCTTGATTCATCGCTGGTATGAAATCGGGCAGTCCCTCTGATGTATCGGGATAACACTGATAGGTAGGAGCTCCAAATTTGAGTTCTTTCATGCAAGGTTATGCAGAATATACTAAAAAGTGGAAACTATAGCAAATACACATTTATGGGAGGGGTGTCCTGATTAGATTTTTTTTTTTTAATTCTTTTCCCCTTCTAAAAGCAGAGCATTATTTAAAGCGTAAGCCCACAAAACTCTCATAAGTAACAATGTGTTCTGAACAAGGGAAGGCCGTAGGCTTTAGCTGTTGTGAGAATTTATACAGCATTCACTAAGCTCCCAAAGTCCTAAGCCAGCTCTTTCCCAAAACATTTGCAACCAAACTGCTCCCTACAGCACTCGTGAATTCAATGACATAAATTGTTAGAAGTGCTATAATATAATTTGTAAATGATGTTGATTTACTCATTCCAAAGCCTTTTGAAGGAAATAGATTGTGTTAATTTTCTCCAACTAGCTGTACATTCAGAATAACCATTGAAACACTCCATTTAAATATATATGCAATTAAACTAATGATGTTTTAGAACATCCTAAATAACAACACATCGCAAGGACAGCTGTCCATATCCTTTATTTAGGTTTACATTCCGCACTGCTACACATCTTGCTGGTTTATTTTTCTTACAAATATTAGTGTGAATTACTGACTTTTCTGCATCACAGACAGCAGCAGCTGCCCCCAACTCAAGACTGGCAATTAAAGGAGGAGGAAAGCATGGAAACAAAGGCCGTAGTTAGAATGAAAAGCTGTTCAGGTGTAATGGTTTGGTGTAAAGCTTAACGCTATCAAGATGGTGTAAAGAGACTCTAGGGTAAAGGAGAATTGGGCCCTGTAATATCCAAAGTAATTATGCAAATTGGTATTACAAAAAGGGCTTTTAATTGGGAATGCTAAACAACATTTTAATAATGCCGGGTCATTAATCTGTGTGGGAGTCAGTTCTGTCAGAAGACTTATTATGGGCTAAGAAAAAGAAACATGCCAAGACCTTTGCTGAAAAGTGTTCACAGATGTTAACCTTGTTTCATATCAAGTATTTACCAGGAAGGGATTTTCCCCACACAGTCTTGCAGTCGTGGGAGTTTTCTTTCTCTGCACTGAAATCAGTTTCTAATGCGTTTTGTCTTCTCAGTAAATAAATCTCCAAGTAAAACTAACTTCCAAGGTAATGATTTCCATTTTGAACCCACTGTGAACTCATATAAACTCCCAACATCATTGTCACCTTTTAATTTTAATAATTACTGCTTCTGTTTGCCACTAAACCTTCCGAGGTTCTTCCGTTCAGTATAGAAATCCACTAATGTTCAGCTTGTTAGGATATGAGACCCCTCATTAACTCAGAGTATTAAATGAAACAGTTGAGTTAGTAACCAAATCGACAAAGAAACAGCTGACTCTCTCTATGATTAGGGACTTTGTCATCTCGTTCATAGATTAATTATATGGTCCATTATACTGAAATGTGTTTTTGATATTGAGACTAGTTTTGTTCCTGAGGTTTTGTACTTGCCAGCTGCTTTAATGTTCTTCATCTTTCTGTGAACAAGCACCGAATTATAGATTTCTTAACTTGAAGAACAAATTTAGAACACAGTTTTCAATGTTTGTTATTTAAAACAAGTTCAAGGATAAATGTATGTAGAACAATGTTCAGAAGGGTAAGTCTGGTATAGCTCTTCTCTGCTGTGATATGTCCGTGAAAGCAAACAAACAAGAACAGCCAGGGAAATTGATTTCAATGCCGCACACACTTCCTAGGAACAGATGTTCTTCTGGGAGGAAAAGCCATGGAGAGAAAGTAATGATTAACTTGTTTGTAACTGTTCAGGAGGTTAGCCTGCTATATTGAACACAATCCCCAATCGTCTGAGTTATTTATATTTGTGTTCTGAAAATTATTTGGATTGTAATTTTGAACCCTTATTTCAAACAAATGTCTCAATACGTTGGCATCGTAGAAATTTGGTGAGAAATGGCCCTTGGCACAGGAACTGTATAATCAAAGTAGACAAAAGATAAGAAAGAATCACAGAAATGTCATGCATGTTTTACAGAGGGGGGAGATCCAGAATGTGGAATTAAATGTCTTGGAGGTGAAATTGGAAGTTACTGGCAGATAATGGTTGTAAACCAACAGGGCTGAAAGGAAGTTGAGCCCAAAGAGGTGAATTTCATTCCAAGAGCACGGATTGTAAATGTGAATGCATGGTAGTGTGGTTTGCAGCTCGCTGCATGACAACAGTGTTGAAGAGCAGAATTAGGGGTGACAGTACTAAAGAAAAAAAAGGAAAGTAAATATTTTGACACAAAAAGGAAGATAGCAGGAAATTACTGCTTTCAAAGCCTCTGTTTTTACTAACAATTGATTTTGACTATGGGAAATGGGCAACCCTGTACAGGATGAAGTTTGCTCTGAATGAGGAAACCATTTGGAGTCTCTTTGTGTTCATCTCATTAATTCTCTTTCTGCCTGTTAACTTCTAAGCAACACTTTCTAGAGAGGGTGGAAGAGTCAGCAGAGGGGAAAAAAAGTAAAATTCAATAGACTCTGAAAGCCTGCGGGAAAAGAAATTAATTGTGTAGCAGCAAGAGGGATGTTTGAAGGCTTTTCTTCTAGCAGGTAGCAGCCAGCAGAGTTCTGGGCTGAAAGCCTCATCTGGCTTTTAATCCAGGAAATTAATGGCAAAACTCTTTGGCTTGAGATGAGAGAATGGAGTTCTGTAAGGGAAAATGCTAGAGATGGATTGCATGATCAAACAGACCGAGTAAACTGTGCAGCTATTTCTTTCCTCCGAGATTCTTCTGGGTTATAAACCATGCTTTAAAGACCTTCCAGGTACGAGTCCCTGGGATGTGTTAGGTAAACAAAAAAACCCAAAGACAGCAAGTGCTCTATGCTCTTCTTGAGTTAACTAGAATGGGATGCTCCTAGTTTACTCTCCTGGCAGATGGAGGTGTGTGGACCCGCATAACGGCGTGTTTTCCTGTTGTATTGCTCTTGGTCTGACTGTGGGTTGGGCTCAAAGGCTGTATTGGCGGATAAGCTGTTGCAGTAGGAGCAGATCAGTCGGTTGGAACAGTTGGTGCTGAAGCTCCTTTGGTGCATTGGATGTGGCCCGGAGGAAGGTCACCTGAGGTAGCATCTAGTCTGGTCTCTTGGGCCAAGCTCTTCACAACCACCAGGATTTGAGGTTTGCAGAGAGTGAAAAGAGTTTGATACTTGCTGGAAGGTGTCAGGGCGCTGCTTGCGAGCTAGCTTGGAAGGTCACAGCCCCATTAAGTGCTGCAAAGTCTTTGGAACAGAGTTTCTGGAGCTCAACTGGAAGAAAGCTATTGTGCTCATGCCAAAACCGCTCTGTGGACTGAACCAACACGCTGTAAATTAAAACAATTCGGAATCGCTTCCAAATCCGTTCTGCTGCTCCAAACCAAACTGCTGGTGTTGATACAATCAAAAGTGTTCTACAACTTAAGGAAAGCAAAGCTTGATTTGTTTGTCCGTTGGGGAGGGAGAAAGCCGTGGCACGCCCAGCCCATCCAGACTCGGAGGTGGAATCACGCCAGGGTTACGTGAACGGTTGTATTTCCCCTCTCAGGAGGCTACAATCTGAGCAGCAGGACTTGACAGTGTGTCTGCCACGTATTGAGGCTCAAGGCAGAGCCGGGTGGACGTCAGTGCTGCGGTTTTCTGTCTGGGGTCAGGAAATGAGTAGGAGCATCTCTCTATTTTAGAGAGGGGATTTTTCAGGCTAACAGCCTCCCAGGCTATAAAGTACTAAAGTAATACTAATGATAGGAGTTGTGCAAATACCTAGATAAACTCAGCTGTAGTTGGGCAGTGAATGAAAATTCCATTCTTGATGTGGGTTGTGACACTTCAAAGACCGTGATAAGGAACAAGCGCTTGAAAATGAGGTATGTGTTTATCTACAGCAGCTGCCTAACTAGGGGAATGGGAAAATTAAATTTGTCCCTTAATTATCTTTTGTACAAACAGGCAGTGTCCCTCCAGCCAGGCGGCTTCTAAAAAGCCTATAATTATTGCATATAATAACTCGAACATTAATCTTAGCTGTTGCTTGTACAAAAAAATTATAAATTACTGCACCAAATCCTATTACTGCACATATTAAAAGTTACTAGACGTTTATTCGAACCTTGTTTTTTTTCTTGTAACTTTGTGTTAATTTTCTCCATATTTCAAAACTCCAGCAATCGCTATAACAGAGGTTTGATGGCTTAAAAAATTCATTGTTCTGAGATTGGACTAATATGAAAAAAGAAAAGGTCTTGAAGCCAGCGAGGATTGTGAATATTACTTGGATTTGGCCAGCTCCAGGACTGTTCCTTCTTGCGCATAGGGTGTTTCCTAATAGTTGTTTGGTCTTGCCGCTATTAGCTGAATACTTGTAGTAGTGCATCTGAGCCCATAAACCATCCCATTCTTCCCTTTCAATAGAGCTCAATCCTGCAGGAGTACTGACTGCTCTCTGGGGAAGCATTTAAACCGGAGGGTAAATGCTCTTTAGAGCTTTGCTGGAGCTATACTGGAGCACTGAATGCTTGTGGGACTGGGAAGGAGAGAGAATTATGCTCATAGTTATTATTTGGTCTTACATATATGGATGTAATTTTCAAGGCTTCTATTCAAATACTGCTGGATCAAGGCTTAAATGAGCATTTATCACTTTTATTATTCTCAGATCCCGAGGTGCTTGTGAAGACTTGAACTTTTTGAGATTCTTATGTGCAAGAGGACTCGGATATTTCTTGAGGACCTTACAAGACCATCGTATGCATGCTCATAAATTGAAGCAGGCGTAGAGACAGGTCAGGTAGTAGTTGAACCAAAAATAGTATACATTGCACCTGTTTTCAGATCTTTGCCCAGAAACCAAGATACCTTTTTTCCTTTTGCTATTGTGCTGAAAACCAGGAGAAAAGTTTGGGTATCCAGTCACTTAAGTCATTAAGAATTTAAAATGTAAGATGATGCTCTTTTTTAGACTGTGCTGGTACAGAAATAGATTTTTTTGAAAATTTTCTCTAAGGTATTTATAGTATTCTCTCTGTTCTCCGTAAATAATCTCCTACTACCTTTTTTCCTGTCTAGTTCTCAATTTTTGAAGGCCTCTCTGGGCGGGTTTTTGATACTTTTTTTTTTTTTTTTTAAAATCTAAGTTCAGGTTTTACCTGTTCTGATGTCTCTTATATGTCACACTCAATATAATGAGCCACCCATCTCCTGCACTCACGGTGGGACATGGATGGCAAACGCTTTAAAATGCTGCAGGACATTGATGGACAAGCAGATGCGCAAGGCACTTGAGTGAAAGAAAAGTGAAAACAAAATAATTGTCTGTGACCAGTTCATGTGGAGTATAAGTTGAGTCAACTGTGCAGCAGCATCTTTTAAAATGGATTACCTTTGAATGTGTACAGAGTGAATGCAGCCCTGTATGTATGTATATCCAAGTGGTATTTACTGTGGTGGTATAGAACCAGAATATTGAATCATCTAACATCACTGAGAAGGGAACGGAAAGTGGTGGTATTGTCAGTTTTGCCCATACGTGTTTTCCCTCAGTCTCAAGGCTTTATGTTGCTTTGTACCATCGTCTCTGAGCATCTCCTGTGCGTAAGCAATCACAGTGGCTAAATGACCTCTGCAGAGCTTCTGGTGCATTTCTGGTTTGGGGTGGGAGCTCCGTGTTGGTTGGCGTTCTGGCGAAGTGCCATTCGCGTGATGGCACTTCTGCGAAGAGCGGCGGGTGACTTCTCGGTGGAGTTCAGGTCTCTGTGTCTGGGATCAGTCGTCTGTAGTACAAGTAATGCCACCGTTCCTTGCGTTTGCAATATATGTTTGTTTGGGGAACGTGGATTCTCTCGAACGTTTTTATGCCTTGTTGTGGAGGAAGGAGCCAAGACATGAAGCACTCGAGTAGCTGACTTGGGATCACGCGGCAGAGCTTGGGGACACAACTGTGGAGCCCTGACTCTTCTGGGACAGGGATTTCGTATCCCATAACAAGCATGCTCTTGCAATACTCCCACTTGCATTAGCTGCTGGTTGTTTCTGCAGCAGCTTTTTATAGCATTCGATCCAGTTTTGCCAATAGGGAGAGCATCAAGAGGGAGTGTGTGCGTGTCTAAACGCATTGCCAGGCATGGAAATGTCTGCCTGTGCAGCAGACTCGGGGACAGGCTGCTGACAGGTTGCCTTGTCTGCTGCTTTGGCTTCAGGGAAGCTTTTTCTCCCTGAAACCATGTTGCGAGAGTAAATGATTCAGAAATCTTTCAGAGCCAGTGGAAAGCCTGATTTTAAAACAGCAAGTGATGTTATTCCAGCTGTCCCTATTTAGAACTCGGCAATAGCATCTTTCTATTCTATGCAGCAACTTTTGTGTCCACGCTGGTTTTCCTTTTAAAAAGAATGAGAATGGTTCAATTTAGAGATTTTTCCCTGGATTGTCAATCGTTAATTTATCACTGTATCGGTGCATAAGGAATTTCTGTCGGAACTGAATCCCGCTAACCATGTCACATCTTCTAAGCTCTTATGACTAATTCTTTTCTTAAAATGGAGTCATTCAGGCTGCTTCAAAGGCACTATATATTTTCCTATATTTAATAATAATCATCTGCTTAAGGCACACATTTTTTGCCACTCAAATTGGTTTTAAAGAATATGTACTCTGTTCCACCCAACCCCAGATTCTGATCTTGCACAGCTGTGCAGTTGATGGAACTGCTTATTTCGGTGTACTTAGCCCAGATCATCTGAAATAACAGCTGTCTGGCTAGTTATTTCTGTAGTGCACAGCTCAGTGTGATTGCAGGCAGGATTCCCAAGTCCTGAAGACCTACAGAAATCATTAATGAAATAGTCACTGAACCAGTTAATGTGTATAACTGGAAGGGCAGTCATTTTGACAGGACAAGGGGGTATTTAATGTCCCTGAAAAACAGATACCCAGAGCTCTCTTAAGAAGGTGTTTTGTATTTAATTTTCTACATACTTTATTTTGTTGCATCACACTTTTCTGTGCTGTTCATGCAACCCAGAGAGATCAAGAGTCAAATTCATTCCTCTTTATTTGCATTCTTTGCTTAAAAAGGATGACGATACTCCAGGGTATCTTAGAGCCATGGCAGAGTTGCATCTTTTGTTTCCCTGGAGTAATATTCATCCATTAGAACAAAAAGCCACCATGCTGACTTGGTAGCATTTAGCACTCTTTTTGCTTTAACAGGAATTACTCCATAAAGTGTAGCAAAGAATGAGGGTCATAAGTTTAAACTTTATTCAGAGCTGTAACTCTTTTCCTGCAATCCTATATAACTTTACTAGTTAAAGATTAGTCCCTTCTCTGGATGTGGGAACTGTATGCATCTGCACACTTCTCATTTCGTTTTGCAGCCACTCTCCAGAATGCCGTGTCTCACAAAAAAATGTCCCTTTAGCGCACACCCCCACCCAGAATATCCAGGCTAGGATAAATTCCTTTCATCTCATGTACGCATTTCTGAGCAGCAGTAGGGGACAGGGAACTCTTGAGTTTATTAGCTTCAGGGCAGCAAGAGCTAAATGACTCAGGCTGACTAGGATCTCATCCATGTTTTATGGACTTGGTTTTGCCAGGCCACAGAAGGTGGAAGGTTGCGGTGTCCCATGAGATGCTGAGGAGGGGGCTTGTTCCCTTTTGCTGTTGTAGCATCCTTTGGAAGGATAGGGTCTCGCCCTTCCACATAAGCTCTCTTTTCCTTAACTGGTATGAACGGTGTGTTTCTCTCAAATTCACGGATTCAATGGGGGGAAAAATCCCAACAATTACTTGTCACTGGATGAAGATCTGCACCTATTGCGATGGAAGCATGTCTAATACTGGTCATGATTTATTCCTGGATAGCGTTTTGCCCATAGCTTCCTGCCTCCGAGTGTTTGAAGGGGGTGGATGGGAAGCTAGGAATAGTTCTGCCATCTAAGCAGAGACAGCAGTCTTATTCAGACCAAACTTAATCCTCTCTGAGTCAGACATAACTGTATTGACTTCAATGTGGTTGATATTTTTATTTTTTTTCCTGCCTCACACCTAGCATAGTTATTTAAGCCTGTGCAAAGTTAGTGCTAAGTGAATGTAAAATGCTGCCAAATCACAGTAATAGCTTTTCATCCACTTAGATGTTACTTTTCACACGCCTTACTATGCGTGGCTCTAAGTAGTGGAAAATTGGGCCCATTAGGGTTAGTAGGATATATTTCAAACTCTGGAAAGTTTAAAAAATTTTCAGTCGTAAGGACTTCAGTAAGGCTGAGGGCGTAGTCTGCATCCGGTTGTATATAGGGATACTTTTGGCTGCAGAAAAGGCAAGCTGAGCTTTATTTTCAGATGTGATATATACTTGCCTTTGAAATCATTCAGCAACTAAGTTGGGCTGGGTTTGAAACATACCTTTTGTGGGCGTGTTGATCGGAAATAGGCCTATAACTCATCTGCCATCTTTAAAAATGCCATTTAATATTGAGGAGCATTCATTTTGCTCTTTGTGGAACTATCCTAGTCTCTGTACCTCTTATTCTTAAAGGTCATATTATTGCACTCTTTTTTTTTTTTTTTTTTTTCCTGTGTCGAGGATGGATTTTGAAAGTGGAGAGGAAAATGAATCTGGTTGTTAGCACCTTGTAAATATAGCAGGCCAGGCCTGTAACTAGGTTGGAAGGGCACAGCTCGGTTGAAATGGGCAGAGTTCAGGTCAGCTAGAGATCCGTGAACGATACACAGAATTGGACGAATAAAGGATCGTTGTTATTAGACAAACCTCTCTTGGTAGGAGCGGGGGACTCCTTTTGAATTATTGTAGTAATATTTGCATTTCCGCAAAGCCTCAGGTACTGTCTTGTAAGGAACTGGGAAATGCATTCAGATTGATTTAGAAAGGATTGTGGTATAAACCAAAGGCTGGCTGGAATACATTAAGTAACATCTTACCTAACCTCTTTAGCAATGATTTGGAAGAGAAATAGCTGTTTCTGAGCAGTCTGAATGTACAACCTTAACGCAAGACGCTGCACTGAGGATTTTGTTGTCACCTTGGATCTAACTTGTGGCCGGATTGTAGCAAAAGATCTATAGATAATTCTTACCCTGCAGCCAAACGAAGGAACTGTTTATTTTGTTAATGGCGGCAATTACACAGGGTAAGTATCATTTATAACTGCACCAGCGCTTGGGCCAATGGATCAATGTACCTACAACTAGGTAGACACGGTAGATTGGAAGCGTTTTCCTGAATTTTTAGGTACCAGCTGAAAAGAGGTGGCTTGTGTTTCATCTTGAGGTGGTATCATCCAGTCCTGTAATTTTCCTCTGTTTTACTCCTCTCTGAAACTTTTAGAGGATGATATATTTGACCAGTATTTCTCAGGTTTAGCAGCAAAATTTGAAGGAAATTATGAAAAGCTTTTGATGAAGTAGGGCAGGGCAATATGGATGTCAATCTTCAAAGGAATGAAAATGTTAATATTTACAGGACTGGAAAAACTTTCTTCTTGCTCACCAATTAGTGTTTATAGTTACATTTTGTCCCGGGGAGGGAGGGGGGCATGCAGTCCCTACAATTACATCCCCAAATGCAGTTCCCACTCTGATCCCCCTTACCAAGAGTTCCTGTTGATTTCAGGTGTCATTAAGTGGCCACTGATTTTAAAATAATAATAATAATAATGATGATGCTGATGATAATAATAATAATAATAATGATGATGATTATAATAATAATAATCCGTACTTAAGGCTTCTCCTGATCTTACTGATTCTCGTGGACTTTTTTGTCTTAATCCCAGCTTTCTTGTCCTGATTTGTTTCTGAGCTGACAGGTTGCAGTTCATCATAAATAGTCTTTCTGCTCCATAAACTCAGTAGCCTGTCTACATTATCTTCCTGGAGGCCCAGTACCTTGTTAAAGACATTAATGTCTTTTAGAAGGCCTTCCAGTGGTTCCATATGGAAACCACAAAGCAGTTGTTACCGTCTGACTGACTTAACTGCATCTGTCCTGCATTGATCTGCGATGTCTGTATGCTGTCAGGGATATTATTTAGTTTTGCTACCCTCCTGGCCACTGGAGCATGTGAGTGCATTAGGCAATGTGATTAACCTTTGTTACCCGTGGCCTCTTCCTCCTCAGTTGCTCTCCCCAGAGGCTGCGTACGGTGCGTTGGAGTTGTGTGTGTTGTTTAATTAAGTTATATGGGGACGGCTGATGCGGCAGTTTCTACCTTTGGTTGCCTAATAAAACCATCTGGTGAATATTTTCTCAATTAGTTAAAGTGAGGTCAGAATTAGTCTCTCCCTTTACTGTTATTTCAGTCCTAACATTAGTACTATTTAGGTACAGGGGCATCTTTTTAGTGTCTTTTAAAGTGATATTTGCTTCAGCCTTTTAATTATCTGATGAAATTGCGGTGTCATCTCCAAGGCCAAATATTACATCGTAAAGGTTCCTGCATAATATATCCAAATGCCTTCTTCAACGAGACCGAATCTGTTCTCATCTTAACTTCATTGACTTTGGTATAATTGTGCTCTTATTCCTGGTTTACGCTAGTGTGAATGAGGTCCTTGTTCTCCTCCGTCAGCTTCTCTGTCGCTTTGGTGATGAGTGATGCCGATGGTACCTGGGGGCTGGCAAAGAGTGTCGTTCTAACTCCTTAATAGTATGCTGGATGTCCTACATCTTTTTGCCCTGTTCTGTCAACTGAGGGGCTTTAATGGACCTTACGTTGTTGCAGCATAGTCCCCGAGGTGCTCTCAGATCTCTTCTGTAGTCTGCCCTCGGACGTTCCCTGCCTATTTCTGACTTATTGCTGCTTCACTGGTGCAGTGGCTAGAGTAGACGCAAAACTCTCTCACGCGCTTCAGGCCGGAGAGCAGGGGTCTTGCTCGCTCCCCAGTCCTTTGGCATCTCCTCTCTCTGCCCTCCTACTTGTGGAAAAGGAATCAGTCCATTGCGGGAGCACGTTGCTGGCTGTTGCAACAATTAATCTGAGGCTTTTGATCTGAACCTTCCTGCCTTTTATCCCTTGAGCCATGTAGAAATAGATTGAGGCAAAGCATTTTTCTTAGCTGGATCTGGCGGAACTGTGACACCTGGAAGAAAAAAATTAGTTATGCACATGGCATAGTTCCAGGAAAGGGGACAGGATGATGAAAGGTTTGTACCCTTTGGGAGATTAGCTCCTCATTTTATTTAATATCAGCTTGTTCTACACTGCACAATGGCACACAGATTAATAGTTATAACAGGTATGTAGATACAGTTAATATCCTCTTGGTTTGTTAATCCGCTTAATACTTGAAGTAAATAAGAAAGTGGCTTGGAGTATACTGTGCTCTTAAGGCAGAACTGGGACCAGGGCAATTGTTATTACAAAGGAAGGGAGGAATATTTGAAACACGGGGACTTTTCATCTATTCTTTTTGCAGGAGCAGCCGTAAGGTGCTCTGGAGCGTTCGAAACAAAGATGTCTCTTCCAGGGTTGAATCAGAAGAGCGGGATCTCTGAAAAGCAGCGAAGGAAGCACCATTGCTGCGAGTGGTTTGGGTTTGGGGGTTTTTTTGGACGGCAATGTCGTGTCTTTTACAGCAAGCTTAGCTCTGGCTCCAGAATAGAGCCAAGCAGCCTCCTGGTAGCAGGTGCGAGTGATAAGTGAGCAGCACTGAACTACGCGTGATAAATGCCAACACCTTCCCGTGGTCTGCCCTTACACCCTTGTAGTCTGTAACGTGCAGCTGCATGTTGGTGTTTACAGATGACAATGAAGATAACTGATGCTATTTCTCTCTCTGGCTGGATGGCACATTTTTTCTCCTAAAGGTATCAGCTAATAAACAGACTCATAATTTTGTTGAGACTGCTGTTGCTGCAGAACCTGATAAACAAGGACGTGTTCCGATATTGGATTCTGTCGCTGTCATTTTTGGATATGTTTCCAATTCTATTATTGCCCTTAGGCTGGTCGCTTGGACCAATAATATTCTTAGAGTCTTCAGCGTCTGCTTTTTGGATCATCTTCCTAGCTAAGGGAGTGGAGGGAAATGTTGGGATACTGTTAGCTTCACGAAGTTTTCATAAGTTTCCAGTTAAAGTGGCTTGAGCATTTTCACAGTGTTATGAAACATTTTCTGATACTTCCTGGCTTTTAGTTAACCAAAATGTGTTTAAGACCACCCAAATAAAATCTGATTAGCTTGTCATTAACATTTTATTTCAATTGTTAATTTTGAAATTCACCCTCAGAATTCTGAGTTAAAATGTCTTAAATTTTTTTTTTTTTTTTTTTTTAAGGAAAATCAATGTTCCATTCCAGCTCTTGACAGGATCTGAAGCTGGCATAATTCAGCAACCTAAAGAACTGGACCTTGGGTAAAGAAATTTACTCCTAGCACTTATTTTGTATGCTAATTAATAACTATCTGCCAAGAACGTTACGTTTAAGCAAACAGAAGAAGGGATCTGTTTTTATGCACCTTCATCCAGATGCACAAGTGTCTACTGAAAAATTAGCAGTACTTTGAGATGGGAGGATCGTATATTTGGTTTTACATTGATGCTCAAGGGTATTACATCTATTGACAATGTACCACTTGGAAAAAATTACTGTTGAGAGTTAGTCACTTTTATTTACTAGTGAGAAATTCCAGCAGCGGTCTACCTGTGGTTTGCAGGTAGTTTAGCATTAAGCGTTGCATGGGAGTGCTTTACAGAAGAGTAAGGACACAGGCAGAGCAGCCTATCAGCTATACATCGTGCAATCATTCTTTTGAGCGTAGCAATTCCATCTAGCCACCGGGAGATCAGTGGCATTTCCCAAAGCATGATTTAATGCCTTTCAAGCCCCTCCAAACAACAGGCAAGTTTTATGCTGTTAGATTTAAGCCAACATAACCAAATACCAAATTTTGCTTTTTTTATCCACTTTCAGCGATGTCGAATGCAGCTGACTCCTACTTATTCCACTGCTGAGATTACATTGTCTTCAGCCGAGTTATTTCAGATTTACACCACTGAGACAAGAGATCATAGCCAATGAATCTATATAAGACTACACTGTGGAGTAAAAATATGTGGTTAAGATAGTGGCTTGGGAAGCCTGGATTTAATTCTCTGTACTGCCATGCATTTCCTATATGACTAGCTGTACAAAACTTCCACAGATTCCCCACATCTCATTTTAGGCACTATAATTGCCCTGTGGTGCATCTATGGCTGGCAGTGACAGGCAGTTCCTGAGACTGATTCATTGCACTGGAATTGAACGACCGTCTGGGGATGCCTATCTGGTTTCTCTCTACAAGTTTTCCAGACAGAATGTGGGACAACTGCATTTCTAACGAGGATGCCTCAGCTATGTGCCTGTGCTTAGGCTGGCTGAGTTTTACATTGGTCTCTCTGTTCTTGAGTTGGCTCTCTTGAAAAATGGCGTAATACCTATTCTTTGTCTCACTGCAGGCACTTGTGAAGAAGTCTATTATGATTTTTAATTTTGCAGCGCACTTTCGGATTTACTTTACTTGTTTAAAGGAAAACGAAGTGACCAGAGAACTCATGAAATAGTTGGACTGTTAAAAATTTGCAGCCAAAACTGATGTTTAACAAGTACATTGCGAGTGTTACATGAGGACTTCATCTTTTATATAGCACCTTGTTTTGAGGGATAATGTAGTGGTATCATCTGATTAGAGGTTGCATTCCCATTTTTTCTCCTGAAATGTGCTGCTCCATTTTCTCTAATAAAGGTGTTCTCCACTTAGACTACCCTAGCTTTCACTTTTGGCTGAAATGGTTTCCCCATCCCAAGGGAAAGAATGTAATTAAGCATTTTGGTTATGTTAGGCTTCATATCAGGGCTGTGCTTTTGCAGGAAAATAATAAACAGATTAGTAACATTGCCAAGAAGAGACTTAGAGTTCTATCATCTCTGATTAAGCTTTTCAGAATCAGCCAGGCAACAATGGAGAGAGGTTAAAGTTGTAGAAAAGCGCGGTGGAAAAAAATGACACAGTTTGGTTCAGCTTATTCGCTCGCAAAGCCATTGTTAAAGGCAGCGTTGCAGAAGAGGCTAAGGACGGGGTTAGGCCTTCTGGGGGTATATTCCTTGCTTTGTTACTGGGTCATGTAAACACTCTGGGAAATTTATTTCCCTCCTCTTCTGTCACCTATCTGAAAGTTTGAGGCGTACGGATAATCTTCTTGGTTGTTCTTTTTATAGCATCTCCTGTAAGAATCTCAGATGTCCTCTGTAGGCGATACTGTAATACTAATACATCTAGTAGAGCTTCCTGAATCCTACAGAGCGGTCTCAAGACTCTTACTCATTCTTGCTGACTTTGCTCCAGTTGTGCTTGAGGCCCTTCAGCATTCACATTAGGTCCGCTTCATCCCAAAGCAGAGATTGAGCGCTCAGTGTTACTTTAAGAAGAACTATGGCTGCAGTGAGGTTCGTTTCCTCTCTTGCACAAAACCGCTGTAAAACAAAGCAAAGCAGATTCCTTCTCGTGGGTTTGTGTTATTCTGCTTCAGCTAGTCTTCCTGTGAAGGTTTTTGCCAAGAGAGCAGGCTGTTACCTCCAGGCAGGATTACTGCAATGCGCTCCCCTCCAGGCTCTCTTTGAAGAAGACTTGGATGCTTTGGCTGGTGCCACGTGTGTTTTCCTGGCCACCTCCGAATTTCCCCCTTTTTGTTGGACTAAGGCGTGTCCTTGCTTCATGTCACTGGGAAAGACTATCTGGTACCCCCGGTACCGGTTTTGTTGAGACTCCTTCCCTTCTATTCCAGGGACAGGAGCGGGTCGAGAGAATATTAGCCTGACAACTGCCCTGCCTGTCTCGTTGCCAAATAGCAGCAGCGTTCTAGCTTCATGTCACCTATATGAGTACAGGACTTGCCAAATGATCTCAGGGAAGAAGTTGGGCCCATATATGGGATGGTTTAGGTCTGTACAGACATCTTATATGGCTTGTCATCAGGTTTTGCTAGCCTCTTCTGTAAGATAAATCGTATTAAGTGCAGAATTCTTCCACTCCTACTTAGGGAGATGCAACTTATCTGCAGGTCTTGTTTTGACTAGTTTGCCTGGTAGCAAATTTCATTCCAGTTCCCAGCATTTAAGCAAATCCAACAATGGTTTCTTTGATACTAATATTGCTGGAGGAAAAAGAAAAAAAAAGAAGCCCTTAAAGAAATACTCTGGCCTCTTTCTCCCCTAGTTCCCTGCCCTCTCATCTCAAGGAATTTCTCGATTGTTCTTTCCAACACAGTTATAAACTTAGCTTAAAGGGAAGGGGAAAAAAGAGCTTTCTTTTTGCCTTTTTTTTTTTCTCTGCTCCCCTAAGTGCTGCTGTTTCAGTCGTTCAGCCCGATCTGTGTTGAGCAGGGCTTCTTGGATGCTGACCACAAAGAAGGGAAAGAAACGCTTTGACTTGAAGTTACTCGCTAACTTTTTTTCCGTTGCCTCAGAAAATTTCTTAATGGTGGGGGAACGTCAGGAGTTCAAGGATGCATACATGCAGCTTTGACTGTTTCTCTAGGCTTTGAAATCTTGTTTGAAATCACACAGACTTATCCACACAGACCTCCCAGTAATTCTAAACCATTTACTTCCAAAGGTGACCCCCCTCAGGGAAGACAGTAGCACCAAGCGTGTACTGCAGGGTAGCCGTAACGGACCTTGAAGTCTTTCCTCGCTAACTTCAGGACATAGGAAGCAGCATTAGAGGTCAGCGGGCTCTGTTGTTTTCCGCAAATAGAGAAGCCGGTTTGTCACTCCACCATGTTTGTGTATGGGGCTCCTCAGGCAGTGGATGTGGTAATCGTAGACGAAACCTATTCCTTCACCAAGTGTACTTTGGTGTGGGCCTAGTATTGCATGGGGAATGGTGTGGCAGGGAAGAATCAAGTTAATCATATCGGTTTCTCAAGAAAATATACATTCTTGTCATCTCTTTTTTTTTTTTTTTTTTTTTTTTTTTTCCTCCCCTCCCGTCTCCATTTCTTTTTTCAGGTCTCCTCACTTCCGCAATACTTTCACCTTGCCTTCCTCGGTCTCTTCTTTTTCCATTTTGCAAAGCAGCAGGGATAATGCAGCCAGGATCAAAATGTCAGACACAGTGCTTTGGATTTAAAATCAAACAAAAAGAAATTTTTGAAATCTCGGTCCTCTCAAAAGATACAGATTAGGTGTCAGTGCCTTAAAGAGTATAAATTAATAAACCTGTATGGACTATATCAGTTTACTCCAGCTGAGAATCTAACCCTGAATTTGTGTATTCCTAGCCTTTAGAATTCATGACATCCTAACAGATTGAAGGTTTGATATTCTAGGGTGGAGTACAGGCAGAACTGAACGTTGGGTCAGTGCAACGCTCTAACCTGGGGGGTTTTTTTATGTGATCCGTGCTTTAATGGAAGGAAGAAATGTGTGCATCTGTGAATAACAAAATAGCTTTGGAACATTTGAGATCACCTCAGCAGAGAATAGCTTATAGGAAGACTAGATGAGATAATATACCAAACATACACTGCTGCTCCTATGACTATGTAACTGAAGATACATAGTCCATTTTTATGCGTGTGTACAGTTTGTCTTCTATACAAGTTTATAAGCCAGACAGTAAGTAAATGCAAGACTTGTCTCCATATTTTCCAGCAGCCTGGGCCTATAAAGAAGATTATCCTCAACTCCCCTCCTCCTACCTCAGATTTTACATCTGGCACAGTCCAGGCCAGATATCTGAAAAAGTTGATTTTTTCTCTGGCTTCTTGACAGGTTCTGAGGTAAGGAGTGAGAAATTAGCAATGACTCAATGCTGCATTGTGACCATTGTTACGTGTTTAGAATTTTAAGTCATGAGCTCGTAGAAAGTTTCAGATTAGGCCTCTGCAGATCAGTTAATCTAGCTTCCTCCTCAAACCAGAGCTCGTCTTAAAGCTAGGTCGGCTTGTCAAAGGCCTCCTCTGGTTGTTTTGAAAATCTCGAAGGAGGCAGATGCAATAACTTTGATGCAGAACCTGTTCTAGAGCTTACCATCTCTAAATGGTAAAGAAGTCTTTATGATTCAGGCTGCGTTACCCACATGCCCTGTGCGGGGTTGGATATATACACCTGGTTTCACAAGATCGTGCCCTGAGTAACAGCAATAAAATCCGTGGTTTTGCTATTTGCTTTTGGTTTGCACTGGTGTCGCTGAGATGGCAATCTGTCCTGACTATTACAGAGGACCAGATGATTGAAAACGTTCTTTTCGTTCCTCTCTCTTCTTTATTTGCTTGCTAGCATTGCCATTTGGCTTCTGTCTTGCTCGGGGATATTCTGGCATAAACCCCCTGTTTTTGTTGCTGGATTGGGGTCAGAAGGTGGTCAGAAGGAATGATTAACTGCAAACGTGCAGAAGCAGATAAACCCTCATAAAAACCACTTGTAAGAATGAAGCCAAGAATATATATTTAGAAATCCATTTAGGTCTCGCCATCTTGCTTAAAATGGAATTGGATAATAATACCTGGCTGGGCAATACAGTTAATGAAAAGCACCAAATGTAAAAGTTACCAAATGTAAAAGTTGAATCTTCTGTGTGAGCTTTGCTTTTCTAGTAAGCTTTTAAAACCCTATTCTCATTTTAAGCAATCTACTGATACATTTAACAAATGTCAAGATGAAATGCTTCAGCAGAGATCAAAAAGACCGAGGGTTTTATTGTACTACTCTTGCAGCACTGGTAGCCTGTATTGAACTTTCATGCTAAGGATCAATAGCTTTATTTGATCAAATATGGTGAACTATCAAAGACATCGGGCTCTACCTAAAGGACACTTCAGATTGAGCTGTCTCCCTTGAGAGCACTGGGACTCTTGAATCAGTGCTTTGATATTTTCTCATGTCCCTGCTTATTTTGAAATTATTTTTTAATTTTCTTTTTTTTTTTTAGACACTTTTATTGTTGTATATTCATGAGTATTCTCCATGCCTCGCCGTGGCATGCGGAGATGAAAGCTGCTGCTCGCGATCGTGAGGCCAGTGCTGGTCCTAGCAAAGCGTTTGGGTTTATCTCAAGGGTGTATTTTGAGCTAATCTCTCGAAACCAAAACTCTGTGGCGTTAGAAGACTTACAGTCACAAGAAGGGATGCAGCGGGGCTGGGAAGTTCGAACGGACCCATCCGTTGGGGGTGAGGAGGACAGCAGCCCAAGCTGGGCTCTTTGTGCCGATGGCTGCGGAGGAGGAGGAGGGGGAAAATGATGCTTCCCCCGAAGCGGCGAGCCAAATAATTTGCCCCGCAAACTCCTTTGCCTTCCCCTCCCTCCCACCTCCGCAGTAAATGGTTAAGAGCTCTCAGCTGGTGAACTTAGAATAAACATTTCGTTTTGTCAGCAGAGCTGCTGAAAGAGGAAAGCGGTGGGAGCGGGCTGGAGGTGGCTGGGGGAGAGGAGGAGAACGAGGACTGGAAGGATGCAGGGAAGGAGAACTAAAAAATACCACAGTTAAGCTTTTGACCATGTTTTAGACCAACTTGGCTAAAGCAGCATTTTACTCTGAACAAAAGGAATGGCAAAAGCTGGAGGAAGCTGGTGGGGGGCTGTGGTGGCAGGTATACTGGTAGGTGGAGAAGGGGGTTCCGAAAACCCCACGGAGCCATCTGTTTTCCTTTGACACCGTGCCCTAAATCACGTACCTCAAGACCTGCTTCCTGGGGCAAAAAAAGTGCTTTAACCTTTCTGCTAAGCCAGCTGGCATGCTAATAGTCTTGGGGGTCCAAGAGGCTGAAGATTTGAGGAAATACTTCAAAAGTGCATTAAGTTATACTGCGGTGAACCCAGTTTTATTTCACTCATTGCAGCAGAGCTTGTTCATTTTTGTACCAAACAGAAATTGGCAACCAAATCAATGGCCTGCTAGCCAGACCATGCCTAATGTGAAAATGTCTTGAATTTGAAGTAGATGCAATATAATGCGAGAAATGCAGCTGTTCTTGTGTTAATTGTGGAGCAGTGGTTTTATCCAGCGTTCCCCAAACACCGTCTCTCTACAGACATCGTGAAGTGACTACCGTTCCGAATACCATTTTTAAGCCATTCCTGCAATACCGTGAATGAGATGTTAATGCGGATTTACAAACATGTGCAGAGCTAAATATTTCTGAGCTGTGGGTTCCAGCTGGGCTGGGCTCTTAGATCTGAGGAAGCCCGGGGAGCAGAGGTTAACCTCTTCATCTGAGCCACAGACCAGCCTCTTCCTTCTCGTTAGGTGATTCATAGAAAGCACAAGGCAGAAGCCTGATGCAGGGAAGCATCTTGATTTTTATTTTTTTTTTCCTTTTGTTTGTGAATGCTGATGATCCCAGTTATGATTTCTGGCTTGCTGCTTTCTTCACGCAGTTTTGTACTGAAACACAGAATGAGGGAATGCAACCGTGCTAACATTTCTTAATTTGGATAAGGATCAGTCTGCAGATCTGTGAATGTCTTTCCAGTGTTGCCCTTACCGGAAAGCAGCAAGACGAAAAGTTTTGTGCTTGCTTCTAGTGGAGGAAAAAAATGCTGCCAAGTCTGTTGCTGAGGAACTGTCTGTTTAAATTAAAGGATAACTTAACCCTCCTCTTTCTGCCTCCCATTTTTACAACACAGCTGAGTGTGAAAGTTGGGAGGTTGGTCTGCAGTTCTAATGCCCCGGTCGTAAGGCTGTGCTGACCGCTTAAGGGGCCGATATGCTGGCAAATGCTGGCTACAGTCTCTTCGCTTTGTTCGTGTATCAATAAGACCTCACTTTATTGTGCAAGGTACTCGTCGTGTTGCATGAAGTGCAGTAAAGGGTATGAGAACGCTGCCAGAGCCCTGAGACAAAGTCACCTCCTTCAAGGTGATGAGGGTATTGATTTCAGAGGACATCGGGTGAGGAGGGTGCTGTTTGTTACTGTATCACACTTGTAGGCCTACAAGTTGGAAGGAAAAAAGGCTCTAAATAACTGGATTCCTGGTTAGGGTGGAGAGAGAGCACAAGAAATGGATAGAAAAGTGCTTCCTGGTTACAGCTCAATGAAGCACTAGATTGCAAAAGTGAGTCTTTTATACACATCTGAATAAACTCCATATTTATGAACAGATACGGAAAATTGTAGAAAATCCTGTGAAGGGGGATGATTTCACAGGAGAAAAAAAAAAAAAGCTGTTTAGTACTGGAACCCAGGGCTACTATTCTCTCTTATGCTAGTTCTTTGGAATTAGGATGTGTGTGAACAGTAATCTTAAACTGTACAAAAAGTGAGTTTCATACGGATAACTCTTCCCTGCTGACAGTCTGCGAAGACGTACACAGTGCAATAGAAATCCATGCTGGTTTAGCTCTATCAGTCAATATTTCCCGATGATAACTTTTTCTCCAATGTTTTCTGCTCTTCAGTGTTGATAGTTTTATCGTGACAAAGTCCTGGGTGAAGTGATCCAGCGTGTTTCCGTACAACCGGCTCTGGTTTTGTCGACCGAAAGGCTAAGAGGAATAGTGTAGTTAGAGAGCTTGATATGAGGGTCTGAAACTTGACCTCTGCCACACACTCCTTTGTAATTCTGGGCAAGTTATTCAGTCTTTCAACCACTTTTCTGCAAAATAGGGCCGTGTCTGTCTCTGCCTGTCTTGGTTCGTTTGAGTGTATGCTATTCTGAACGGAGCTTATACCTGCTTTGTGCATGTGTGCGATCTTGCACAACAGGATCTGGCTTTTGGGGGATGCTGCTGTGACTGCGGTAATGACTGGGCGTTGGAAGTGGCCTTTCTGTTGACTTGGTAGTATGTGTGTCTTCAGTCTTGAACACTGAATCCTCAGGTGGTTGCAAATATATTAAGACAGAAAAGCAAAGGATTGTTCTGTGCCAGCTGCCTTGGGAACAGAAATAGTTATTTCCTTAAGCAGACTTACTAATTGTGTGAGGTTATTAAAGCGACTGAATAATGGCTGCTTGCTTTCTCCAGCCTCGATAGATTCTGGTCAGTACCTGCTGATGATCAGTTTTAGTGCTTTCCTTCGCTTTTAGATGCAGCGTAATCTGTGTACCTGCATTTGCAGATGCAAGTTGGTCTTATCTGATTATATCCGCTGGAAGGGCAAACAATTCAGTAGGTTATTGTTTAAATCCGCACTAAAATTAGCGACTGTTTAAGAGCATTCTCATTTTGTATTGAGAGCCAACAGGAAACATGGTAACATGGAACGGAAAATAGCATAATAGAGCACACAAAATGAAATTCACTGTCTTAAGTGTCATCACATGGTCTAGGTACCATTTAAAGCCTCAAAATGGGATCTAAATTGCTTATAGGAGCTAGTCTTGTATCTCTTTATAGGGATAAATTTCATCTTACAGCAATGCCCTTACTGATTGAAATAAATTGCTTTGGGGAGTTGATGTGCCTGGAAGCAAACGTACTGGTTGGGGGATAAATAATATTACAGAAGATGTCTCTCCTGGTGTATATAGTTTCATTCATACACTCACAACTATTACAGTAAAAATGTTCCTAGTTTGCATATTTAAGCACAGAAGTGCTGAGCAGTCAGAGCTGTGCTTGAAAGTGATGGAAAACCCTGATCCGAACATGTATTACTGTCTGTATCACATTCTAGGGCGCTGGAAATGAAACACCTGAAGTTAGTGGTCTCCCTTGACCATAAAGGCCCTCTTTCTCTCAGTTTGCTGTTTGTCATCTGGACATTATGTCTTTTATCTCTTAGAGGTGCTGTGAAAAATAAATTGTTTCTGAAAAACTCAAAAATGGAGTGCTGAGAGCAATAAAAAACCCAGTGAGGAGCTTAATTGTATCTTCAGGGAAGGTTTAGAGTAATATGCTGTAAATAAGGTATAGGACCTCTCACTGAACAATAAAGGACATGACAAAGTATCAAATAGCTGTTGGTTAAGTGAGGAGAACCTGCTTTGTACATCACAGACCCTACGTCTGGTGAGAGTAAGGAAGAGATGAAAGAAGGATATGATCATGAAGGATGGAACCGATCTGCGTTAGAGCAATGCAGCTATCTTCAGGATGTACTGGGCAACAGCAAAGCTAATATTTCCCAGCTTTCAGTTCTTTGTCTCCAAAATTGACTTTTGGGGAGCGTACTCCGTCACAACAACTGTAGCCTACATAGCCAACGCAAAGGACTTGACTGCATCTGTTCCTTGGGCAAAGGTCTCCTTGAGTCTTTTGCTACAAAAGTTGTGAATCTTGCCCCTTCCAAACCGTTAGGTGTAAAGGGGATCCAGGGGTTGGCAGCAGCAGCAGGTCGTTATCCAGTAAGCGGAGCAGGCACTAGAGGGAGATACGGTACTCTTAGGGCTTGAAACTCAAAGCATGGGGTTCACGTGGACTGTGAGAACCTGCTTGCCATTAGCTGCCAAAGCTGCTCGGTGTACTTTGTTGCGTACAGCAAGAATGTAATCCAACAAGAAATAAAGAGATAATGACGTAGACTACACTGTGTGGATAACTGGCTGTCATGTGTTCCAAATGGAAAACGATGGCATTTCTTTGAGGAGTGTTGTGAAGGGGAGAAATAACGCTGGAAGGTCCAAATGTTGCATCTGTCTTAGAACAACTGTATTAAGACATCTTCTCATAAAAGGCTTTCTGCTCTACAGCTGAATGTAGCAAAGTTATGCTCAAAGATAATAAATAGATTTTGACTAGTGAAGACTCTTTACTACCTTTCCTGATTGATGTTATCGTCCCCGTCTAAATAAGTGGGAATGTTTTAGTGGACTGCCAGTTGCAGTAACATTCTGAATTTCTTCTTTGGTCTCTGTTTTTCAGGAGCTGTGCAGCAAGATCATCAAAGCACTTTTAATGTTTGTGGCTTCTCAATTACCAGGAAGACACAGTGCTGCTAACTTGGGGAAATTATTAGAGGTTGCTTCACACTATGATACAGACTTTTCTTACTCAAGCATAATTACCTCTATCTTGATAAGAAATGAGAAGATCACAGTTAAGAATTTCTGCCCACTTCTGTGTTGTCACTCGCTTTTGACCAAGCCTATGAAAAGGATCTGTCTTCCTGACTGATTTCGCGCTGTCTCACATCTTCATGCTCCTGACCAGTTCTGTTAAGCGATGGAATATGTAAGCCCTCAGTAGCCACGGAGATGCGTTTCAGTGTTGCCTGTTGTGGTACCTGCTCTGTTCCTAGTCAGTACTGTGACAACCAGCTTGTAGAAGCAGCAGCCAAACAGATGCATAAAGGCCAGCTTGCAGATTTCCCTTCCCAGCAGATAAACCTGTTTGTTAGTTGGAAGATGTCTTTTCCCTATTTGTGAGGGGAAATGGCCACTATTGCACCAAACAGAGGGACAGACTGGCGCCCACAAGCATTATTTTCTTTAAATTGGACTAGAGTCAGTCTTCTGACACTGGGGCAGTCCAGGTGCCTCTGAAAATCTCCTTATTGTGCTCAGAGGGTGCTGAAGGTGGCAGGAGCATCCTTGCCTCAGCTGGAACGGAACCTTCGGAACTCCTGCAGAGATACCATGAGGTTGCAACTAGCAAGAAGCCTTGCTGGCTATAACTAGCGTTGCCTCCTCCATCAGACATCCAGCAGTTGCTCTGTAACGTCCTGTCCGTGTCCTGAATGATTCTGGGCCAGCTGAACTTACAAAAAGCACAACTCATGCAGTAAGTGTATGGCTTTACATATATTTGTGATTTTTTTTGTTGTTTTTGCTATGTGAAATGATGCCAGTATGGATGTGTCGCTTTAAAGAGAGGAAAAAAAAATACTTAGTTAATGTTTAATGAATGAATGTCTGTACATACTTTGAAGATTTAAAGTGTGATGGAAGCGTTCAGTGTTAACGTTTAGAGCCCCATACATCCTGATGTCAAGAAAGTCCCGTAATGATCTCCGTGCTGCCTATTTAACTCCCAAAGTTTGCTTTCACTTAGCACATTTAAAGAGGCATTTAATGTGGACTGTTTAGCTTGTGCATGGAAACACCGTTCTCCTGTCCAATGCTTACTAAGATAAAATAGTAATATTTGGTGAAAAATGGAAGGTTTTAGCTGCTTGTCTGATCTTGTCCAGTCTGCATCGTAACTGAGTTACAGAATCACGGAATTGTTGAGATTGGAAGGGACCTCTCGAGATCACCTAGCTCAACCCCCCTGCTCAAGCAGGGTCAGCTAGAGCAGTTTGCCTAGGAATGTGTCCAGTCAATATGTCCGGGGATGGAGATTTCACAACCACTCTGGGCAACCTATTCCAATGTTCAACCACCCTCACAGTAAAAAAGTGTTTTCTTATGCCAAGATGGATTTAATCATCATGTTTTGAGAGTGCAGAAGAGACACTGGGCTCTGTGTTGAGAGGTGAGACCACAAATAGCTGAACTGTGCACTTGCAGTAGCTTAGACTAGAGTGACCTCTGCCTTTGGGAAAATTATTTTACCAGTTAATTCAGGGTAGATTTGATCTTCCGTCTTTAGCCACATCTCTCAAGTAGTGAGGATGTGGTGTGGACACTTAATTCTGTATAGATACTGCAGCTGGATGTGGGATTTCTCCCACGGAAGGTTTTCAGACACTTGCGTAGGGGCTGAAAACATAAAATGATAATGGATCGTCACCGTAGTAATGTTGTCCTGGTAAGAACGACAATGTGAGATGGAGGACAAAGTAAAGTTAAACTGTTTTATAGCTGTGATAAACTACTGGTCTGGCAGAGTAAAATTTAGTTGAATAACATAGGCGTTTACTGTGACTTTGTGGTAGTGTTATGACTCTGGTAGTTTTGCTCTCTTTTTCTACTGTCCTGTGCATTTTCCTAAATTCAAATATACTTACGGTTTTGGAGACGACTGGACTGAACAAACTGGTCCCTTGAAGTGTCTCAGTCATTGCTGGTAGTCTTGATGCGTGTGACCCATTCTTTCTGCAAGTCGAAGACTCGCTGTTGGAAGGTTT
The DNA here is from genome assembly GCF_026419915.1 of Harpia harpyja. Lineage (NCBI taxonomy): Eukaryota > Metazoa > Chordata > Aves > Accipitriformes > Accipitridae > Harpia > Harpia harpyja. Next base: position 43,451,308 of record NC_068952.1, read on the forward strand.
GCTGATGGATTTTCAGTTATTTGGGTTCCTCGATCAAACCTTCAGAGAGGGGGGACAGCGATAGTAGCTGCTAATGGCGAGAGCATACAAACCTGAAGAGAATTAGATCGTGTATTGGGGATGGAAGGTGTGCTAATGCAAAAATAAATACCAAAGCTGGGGTGTATAATCACAGATTGTGTGCACACGTGTATGTTGTTGGTTGGTTGTTTTTTAAGGGAGCGTAAATCACAACGTTCTATGCCTTTATAGGTACTTTGTTGATTCGAGAGCACAAAAAAGTCGTTTTCAAAATTTCATCTAGCTCCTACTTAAGAAGAATTTAATATCCTAAAGCCTGCTTGCTTGCTTTAGTCCCTGAAACTGTGGTAGCTCTACTGGTAATATTTTTCCTCCACTCAACGGAGCAGGAGGGCTGATTTCAGGATGTTTAATAAAAAGAAAATGGCAGTTCAGTCTTTGATAATGTAACACTGCATAGAGTTATCACTTATCTGTTAACTGAAAACAACCTGGTATAAAACACACAGAATATAGAAACTGCAAATGGAAAATTCTTCTTGCTTCAACCCACTTCCTTTTGTTGCATCAGCAAGAGAAGTGTTTATATAGAAGATATAGCTCTCGCGGTGAGTGACAGATTACCATCTTTGCCCATGCACGTGACTCTTAATATATCTACAGATATATTCCATTGAGTATGTGGGTGTCAAAATAAAGCAAAATAATACATAGTTCTTCCAAGCAGCTCTGCTTTCAGAAAGCTTATTGGTGTTGTCAGTTGTTACATGATGAGATGCACAAACTGCGTAGTGTGTATCCACTCTTCTTGGAACTAAAAGGGAACCGATATTCAATACTCAATGTGAGTTACAGTCGTGATTGTCAGATCAAAGTAACATACTGTCAGTTCTAATTTGCTGCTATTTTCCTGAAATTTTAAAGGGCTGAATCCTTCCACGTTCCTATTCAGGTGTCAGGCTTGCATCATGGTGAATTCAGCCTGTTACCTTTTGACATCCTGATAAATGTAGCCCAAGAATATGCATTATTAAATGTTATGGAACGTACCTAATATATACCAGTAAAACTGGCAAATGGATATGATCATAACACCTAAAACTACTGAGCTGATTCTGCTCTTTGTTTGGCATCATTTTTGCGTTTCTGTCAGAATACAAGATAAATACAAAGCCAAGCTTGAGGTTGACAGTCTCAGTTACTTTTAATTAGGTTTAAATCCTGCGTGATCGAAGTCAGTAGTTGAAAATTGTCTTCATGCCTGTGGTAGACCGTCATGAATTTGATTACTGCAAGACAGTCTTACTAAATACAAGCTAGGTTGCTGGTTGCTGTGAATTAGGAGATCTCAACTGAAGTAAACGGAGTTGGCATATAGACACTGGAGGTGATTCTTCTATTTTGAGTATTTGTGTGTGTTTATCTTTTTGCATGCATTGGTCCAAGCAGGTTAGCAATTTGGATGCTGACAGCTGAAGAGTGCGTGTGTGGAAGTTCCAAAAACATGAAAAGCGTATTAGCTAAGAAATTGGGATAGCATTAATTTTGCCATTCTTGCATGTATTTAATATTAAAAATGAAATGCAAATAATTTAAACTTTTGAAAGTGAGTTCAAAACATCAGTGCGATGATACAGTGATAGAACTTTTTGATTTTTCTGGTCTCCACTATCAAGTCCTTATCCTGCCCATCTTTCCCAAAAAGTAACTTCTGCAATTCCCCTTTTAACGTGTGACCTCGACTGGCGCAGAAATTGTCTATCGGTTGCCCACCTTGGGTCTCTTCTTGATCTCTGACGGGGAATTTCTCAGACCTAGGATGCTGCTTTCAACAAGATCCCGTTAACCGTTGGCAGTGGTTGGTATCTACTCATACGTAACAGCACCAGTTCTTGGGTTTGCTTCTCAGAACTGCGAAGCATCATATGCTGGCCGCACCAAAATCAATGGAAGTTCAGAGTTTGTTCGCCTACTTTTGTGTGTAAGTCCTGAAGTGTCGAAGGCTGTGGGAAATGTTTGTGGTTACAGTGGTTATGGCAGTTTGAGGTGTCCCAACCTCCTGAGGCTCGCGAAGACCCTGCAGCGGAATCAACAGCAGGAGTTGAGCGAGGGCGTGTTGTCTGCCTCAGGACGTGGTTAGGCAACCTAAATAGATTTTTTTTTTTTTTTTTTTTTTCTTTTACCGATGGGTTAAAGTTAACTGGCTTCTCACTAGGTTGTGTAAGTAGCACTTTGAGGACACTGCTGCTGTCGTGGTGTGCAATGGTAATAAGCAGCAGGGGACAATAACAGCATAAGCTGCTCCAGGAGTATTTTCAAGATGATCTCAAGGAACAATGTTGATGTAGGCACCGAAGTGCCATTGTATAGCTTCTGAAGTGGCCTGAATTAATATGGGCACGTATTTGTCTGCTTACGTTCCGTCCAATTTATTTCTCTGCAAGTTGCAAAACTACAGAACAAATGTTTCAGATTGAATACTAAGATCTGAAAAGAATAACAACATAAGCAGAAGGCACTCACTGATGCCAGTAAATTCTTCGTAGCTGTAACTTATTCATAAACATGAGCAGATAAGTATTCAAGGGGAAGAAAGGACTAATTTTTAAGTGATTGAGGCAAAATTTTTTCACACAAAATATCTTAAATAGCGCTCCTAGGCAAATCTAGTGATAAAGGTAAAGTGTTGTTCGAGAGAAGGAGTTGACATAAATTTAATGGAAATAGAGAGATCCCAAACACACAGCCAACATTTTTGTTATTTAAACAGAAAGGCATTTAGGCTGATCTGTCCATCATTTCCTAGGGTTAATAAAGGTAAGTCGCAGTGGCTCACAGGCCTTCCTTCGGCTCTCAGCTAGATTTGTGTTCGTGTATAGGACAAGAATACAGCTCCAGAAACCAGCTCCAAGGGTCGCTCCCCCCACCTCCCACCTCAACGCGTCAAGAGGAGTAAGGCAAAAAAAGGCATGAGAAAGCAGAAAGGACATCGGTGGCAGAAAACAGTAGTGGTTGTGGGCATTGATTTGAGATTATAGCTAATGGGATCCATCCAAGTGTGAGGCCTGATGCTGCTTTAGGGTAGAATCGCCGTAAATCAATTAGCACGGTGATATTAGGTTAACTTCAGCCTGTTAAACTTGTATCGGAAGGATCCGGGTTTTTTACCTCCTGTTCTGAAGATGATGTTGGAAGGCAGGATGTGCAGTAGTACATCGAGGAACCCGATCTCTGTTTGGGGAGCGGACAGAGGCACATATTTACTGTTAAAGCCCTTTTAACGTGGTGATTTGTGTGCCGTGAGGTCTGAGGCAGAGCAAATACGGGTCAGCGTCTTTGCCGAAGAAGGGTTCTGCTTTGGGAAGCAGCCGCTGCATCAAAGACCTCACCTCTAGAACGCACCAGCAGAGGCAAAAGGAAGCATCGCTGGTTCCCGTTTTTGTGGAAGGGCAATATGGATTCACAGCGAGTGACTTGGCCAAGGTTTTGTCTGCTGTCTTTGGAAGAGCTGTGAGTTAGGAAAACTGGTTTGAAGTCCCACTCCAGTGTGTGAAACGAGAATGTTCTTCCTCAGTCCTCATCAGATAGCAATTACAAGAGTGGAGCAGGAAAAGGCAAACTGGAACAGCGTGCCAAACCTATGCATAGATTTGTTAGCAATTTCCTTTCTTATTTAACTGCATAAATAATCAAATGTGAATATTGGAAAAGCTGAGATATTTCCCTTGGGATCTAGACCTGCCTCGCATGTTTAAAATATTTATATATTTGAGCTGTCAATTTTTCTAACTCTATCAAGGCTGAAACAACATCTGCAGATGAAAGATGGTACTTGAAAGGGAAAAGAAAGCAGTGTGTTAGGCCCATTTAATTTAAATGTGCTGTATTAAATCTAAAGCACTGTCTCCACTGTGTCCATGCAGTTTGGCTCCTTATTAGTATTACTAAGAAAGAAAAGATATTTTAAAGCAGACATGGTTTGAGATTAAGGTAATTTAAGTTAGCACAGTGGTTTAGAATACCAAGGCACTTTTGTACTGATCTCATTGTACTCTAAGGCGAGGAAGGAGGCTGGATATGTGACAGCAGTGCTTTGAAATGATAGCTTAGCCAGTACGATTCCCGTATCTCCTGAGAATACGGGAAGAGGTGTTACCTGGTGGTGCAGGGAGGAAAGAACAATGAAGGGCAACACAGAATTTGCCCTGAGACTGTAATGTAAGTAGGTCAGCTAAGCGCAGTCCTGCTCCTGATGTTTGTTCTGTGTGTTTTGATGGAGCGCTGCTGAGCTATACAAGTAGTGAACTTGGTTCTTGTCCGCACAAAAAGCCGACGAACTGCTGCGAGCCATCAAACCTGTCAGGTGTATACGCACGTTGCAAAACAGCTTTGAAAAACTCTTCAGGGAAGAGAATCTTTTATTTATTGGTGCAGACCCAGCAGATAACAGGGTAAGATGCAATTGTGGGAAGGATTTTGAAGTCACCTCCTTTTGGTACAAAACAGCACCACTGTATTAACCCTGATGACAGAGGGTCCTTGTTAAAGGACCCTGGCCTTTGTTAAAGGCTAGGATAAAAAAAACCCCAAAACTGAGATTGCCTTCAGTTTTATTTCTTTAGGAGGTTTTTCTTTGTTTTTATGTTTGTGTACGACCTTTCATTATGGGGTACTGGCCTGTGATTGGAATTTTTTATGTGACATTTTAATAAAAGCAACAAGAGCTCATTTTGTGATTTAATAAAATCTCAGAGCCTTGGTATTATGAAGATGACAGTACAGAATAATCCATTGAGCTACTTAGAATTGGGAGAGCCTTTCTGCTCTAGTTACACCAACCTTACCAGGATTTTATGGTGACTCCTGTGCTTAATGTTTTCCTTAGGCAGAAGAAAGGGAGCCTAAACATGTGAATGTAACTGAATCTTTTAGATCTTTATGTATTTGATTACTGAGGGGGAAAAAAAGTAGATTTGGGTAATGGAATGCTCCCACCCAGGAATCTTTGCTATTCCTACAGATGCTTGCTTTGTTTGTTTTGTTTCCTTTTCCATTTAAGACTTTTTCTGAACAGACTAATGAAAAGTTGCACGACAGCTGAGTAAGGATCTCGCTCACGTTTAGCTGGGCCTTGCTGTAGAAGCAATGTCACAGGAGAAACTGTATTTGCAGTAGCATTTCTATTTGGATTCTAAAATGGATGCTGAACGAGCAGGAGCATTTGTTCTCCCCGTATTTGCAATCCCCGTAGAAAACCTCAGGGAGCTCAACAAGCTCTTTTTCTCTGCTGCTTGTCTTGTCTGTAGTCTGACTTGTACCAGGGGAAAGAGACTATGTAGAAGATGAATGTAATCAATGAAGCTTCCAGAGACAAATATTAGCAACACCACCATTCTCGATTAGTTATTATTTCTTCGGGTGCAAATATATCCAGCATTAGATAGTGCTCTTTCAATAATTGCCTATTACAGAGGTGTTTTAAGTTAATGAAGAACTAGTTTGGGGTTAGTTTTCAGAAGGGTTTGGTTTTCTTTCTCTACTAGCATCTAAGTGCTGCCCATTAAATGCATCTACAGAGCACTTAATGACAAGAAAATTGTTTGATGGAACCATCCCGTGTAATGAGATAGTTGAGCAATTTATTCCGTACAATATGTTAGCACCAAAAATTAGAACTTTGGGCAGGCTTGTGGGCAGGTGTGAAAACCTGTCGAGTCTCCCTGTAGACAAAATCTATTTACCATGGAAAATTTTCCTTAAGGATATGTTTTTGTGACTGTGTGAAATGAAAGCAAAATGCTGTACATTCAGAAAAGGTCATTTAAGTATAAGTTATTCAAGAAGATAAATTAAAATTTACCCTTACCCTGCCTGACATGAGCTAAAAACTGGAATTTGAGGTCTAGTAGGTTATTTTAATTTGGAGAAGGAATTGGTTTTGAGGTCAGATATCCTTCAGATTCAGTCCTTATTTGTTAGAGTATATACCTGAACTCCTGTTTCCCTCAGTACAGCAGGAATCAAGCAGCTGGAGATGGTTTCTTTGTTCCCTTCTCAAGCCTTTCTTTAGCCAGCAATGTACCTCCAAACAGCCTCTCCTCCTCTTCTCCGCGGAAGGCAGCCTCTCCGAGTGACACTGCCAGGGCTTTTCTAGGGCGATGGTTTTTCTTCCTGGTAGCCTAAAATGAATTCCATTGCTCACATACGCCTGATATTCCATTTGGGATTGCGTTCCCTGTTGGTTTAACTGCCTAAAACAAAAGATGGGGCTTGGTCTCATCTCCTCTGAAGGGAAGACAGCCCTGAAACCTTCCCAGTCAGTGGAGTGTTTTCTCCACTCCAGCCCAATAAAGGTGTATGCGCTCCCATTCAGACAAAGAGAATATGGCAACTCTGTACATTCCTGCCATGCCCCTTGTGCTCAAGTCATAATGCTTAACTCAGATTTATTTTTTATTAATTTGTCTTTTCAATTCTTACCCTTTTTTCCCCTTCTCAGGTCATCTTTCTCACCTGGTCAGTCATGAAAAGCAGAAACTAAAAATTAAGTCTCTGCCTCAAATTTGTGCTGTATTCACATGAATCCAGCAGCTGGAGAATAAAGGCAGCAAGTCCCGCAGAACTTGCGGGCGCTGGCAGCGCTGATTGCAGCTGCCTTTGTTCATTGCCTTTAAGCGTGGTACAGTCAAAGTGGTGGGAGGACAAGGTAAAACCAAACACAGGACGTTTCCAGGAATTAATAGGTGTGCTGGACTGCCTTGAAAGATGCCTAGCCGCTATCCTTGAGAGAAGCCGTTAAAGAAATGTCTGTTGATACCTTGTTAATCCGACATGATGCAGAGCAAAAGCAAGCGTGCCTATTTCATAGAAAAGGCGGACTGAGAGACCGCCGAAGGCGTGCGGTTTTGAAGGACATGACACTTCAAGTTTCTTTATGCTTGTTGGACAAAAGAGGGCATAATTAGACTTCAGGCAGGCTCCTGTCCTAAAGAAATCAAGGGGGAGTTTCTTTATATGTCAGGTTAGCGACAGTGTCTCCTATCGCTATAAACCTACGCAAGTGTTTCCAAGACCTGGTTGGCATATGAGCTTGCTGCGAGCTTTGTGTATCCACAGCTAGAGGCCTGCCGCTTGAATGGTACATCCATTTGCTGTTACTATTCCATTGTCATGTGTTTTTTGTCTATTATCGCTGCAGCCATGTTTTGAAATAAGTACTCCCCTCCCACGGATCTGTTGGTTCGCTGTGTGCATTTGGAGATTGCTCAGGCTGCATATCAATGGGATTTAGGATGAAACAAGAGAAGTCCTGGGATTTTGGTAAGCCAATCCCATCATCTGTCTTTTGTGAGCTTGGAAAGTTGTCAGTCAGCACAGAAAAAAATATTGGCAAGCCTGGCTGTTCCCTTGCTGCTGAATGGGTTTCTGGAAGGACAACTGAAGTCATGCAATGAATCCTTAAACAAGTCAATAAAGGCAAACGCAGCGGAAAATGTTGCCGTCGAGGGGAGGCTCCTCCTAGATTTTTGTAGGACCAGCTTCATTTTGTGGGCTACTGTTTTGGGGACCATCCAGCTACAAAGGACAAGGCAGCGAAGGATGTCAAAACTCACGTCCTAGGAATCTGGGCAGCATTTTCACCAGGTTAATACCCTCAGCGCTCCTTTAAGACAGCGCAGAGAAGCATGTGGCTACCATCTTACGATCTCTAGCAGTTAAATAACCCGCATAAATAAAGTTTAGCGAGGAAGAATTAATTTTAAGGTCAATTGTTATGTAAAAGGCCTCTGGTGAGGGAAAGACAGGTATTGCTGTCAGAAGTTGGGCAGCACACGCTTCTGGATCTGAATGGCTGAAGGTTTTGAGCTTCTGTTGAGGCCGTTAGTATGGTTTCTGTGTCTGGGGTATGAAAAATAGACTCATAACCAGCATTTGTAAGAACTACTGGTGAACAGTTCTGTTATAAGGTAGCGTGTCTAAATAGCAAGACAGAGTAACGTTGGTAATGCTACGTGGGATCAGCGTGAACCTGTAGCAAGAGAAAGAAAAATGGTGCTTTCTGTTATGTGCTATGTTAATAAACTGTCTTCCAGAGAGGTCTGGGATATATCCTTCTTGATAAGAGCCCAGGACCTCGCAAAAGCATGGCTGAGAGCTTGAAGCATAGCTGAGAATCTGCAGGAGCTTTACTGTGTTAAGTCGTTCTGCTCCTCCGTAAAACCACTTTCAAACGGTTTAATGTATTGAGAAACGGCACAATTTGTAAAATAGTCTGTTGAACTAATTGAAGTTAACTCGCCACAAATTCTAGCTGCAGACAGGTCTTAGAAGGCAGATGTAACGCGGAGCTTTGTTCCTAACCTGACATAATGGCCACAGTGCTAATGATTTCACGGGTCTGTGTCCACAGGAGACTTGTTTGGAGAAGAACACTTGATCACTTCTACAATGTGAACAAAATGTGTGTAGAAGAGGGGTTTCTTTTTTTTTTTTTTTTTTGTCTGCTACTTTTGGGGATTATTTTTTCTTTGCCAGGGAATTTTTAGACAGAAAGAAAGAAATCAATACTGACCGGAAAAATAAAATACCAAGGAGTGTGACTTGCAGCTGAATGAACAAATCTGACGCTGACAAAAAGTGCTGCTGTTCAGAAGTCACATAAATGTGAGGAAGATACAGCCACTCATTTAAAGACAGAAATCTCTTGTTGCTGGATACTAAGGAAAGCAAGCTGGAAAGCTCAGAGTGCACACAGAAGAGCGAGTGCAGCAGTGGGAATTTTTGAGCTCATTTTTTACTTCTTCAGTGTTGGACTTTGTAGAAGCTGGTTTGGAGCGTTCAAAGGCTTCTTCTGTAATCGTCTCTGCTGATTTTGAGATGGTTCATGCAAACCAGAATCTGGGCCAGCGCATTCCAGCAACGTCAGTATTGTCACTTTAATAAAGTAGCATTTCAAGCCTTTGCTGAAGTCAAAGCCCCACGCTAAATGAGGTGTTGCCAGCTCTTATCATTATATTGTCTTTTTCAGTCTCATCTGCTAAGATAAGCAGCCTTACACAAGGATCCCTCATTTTATATATACTGTACTGTTTCCTGCAGTGTCTAGACCTGAGAGGGAGAAAAAGCCTGAAAAGCTTAAATGTTAGAAGGCAAATTTAAGAAAAAAAAAAAAAAAAAGTGTGTTTTGATGTTGGCTTGTGTTTTAAATTTATCCCTTGTTCAAGCTTTTCTGAGAGTTAGGGCTGGTAATAGCATAGGAGGCTAACCTTTCCTGGAAGGTCTTGCAGATGTGCAGGACATAGAAATGAGGGAGCTGAACTGTCCTGGGTTAGAGTCGGGACTCTCCCTCCCCACTGCATCAGTGTTAAAATTTTTCAGGTTGTGGAGATCTGTATGGGTCACAGGTTCATCAAAGTTCTTCCCTTCTCAGTCACATGCATTTCTGTCTAATACATTTCAAGCCTTGCTATATGTTTGGCCTGCCAACTTGCAGTGATGATAGTGGGAGTGCAGGGAGCAAATCTTCCCTCCACCTCTTGTTGTGATAAGTTTTCTCTTCCTACAAGTCTGATTGTATAGCAAACATTTAGGGAGCGGTATGTGAACAGTGGCATTATTGCTTGGGCAATTGCCATGCATTTTTGATGTTAAAAAGTTTGACTTGCATCTTAAAGACAAGGGTAAAAGAGATTAGGTAATATATGTTAGATTAGGTAATGTATGTAACTTTGCTAATGTCAAAGAGGACCCTTGGAAGGGATGAAGTATGTCCGTAGAGGCACTACATCAAATATGTGTTAAAATACATTTTACAGGATCTTTTTCTTCAGTTTCCACAGTGGATTATTATCATTTTTTTCTTTCTGCTGAAGTATAATACGGCCCAAAACCCTAGCTGATGTTAAATGGTGTGGCTCCAGTAAATGCAGTGGAGCAAATGACCTCTTTGACTTGATTATTTTGGAGGATAAAGCAGTGATATTAATTGAAAAATAAGAAAAGGAGAGCGAGAGGAAGAAAAGGACTTTTTTTGCAATCTTTGAAGTAGGTTCAGTTGCAGCAGTGACAATTCAGGCCACTTGAACCAGTTCCTCTAAACTGCTTCTGTCCTGCTTACAGGATGGTATGGTATATGCTGATATTTTCCAGCGTGTTATCCTTTGCTTTTTGTTGAAAACATTCATATCGTTGTGTAGAATGTGAAATTTATCTCTGTGCAGCTGGACCAGGTTAAATTCTAGTCTAAATCCTTCAGTGCTACCTTGACCGATCACGTGGTATTTAAGTTATGTCAGCATAAAGTAGTGTCCACATAAAAAAAAAAAAAGTAGCTTTGCACCATGCTCCAGTGTTTGAGGCATTGATTTCAGCAGTAACTAGTTCTACTGAGTGCCCATCTGAGATGCCTCTAAATGGGTGGGATGTCTTCAACAACACGTTGATGCAAAAATGGGGCTCACGTAAAATATCGCGTTATGTATCAGAATTGCTAGTTCTGTCTGTCTTGTTGACCTCAGCTAGATGTTTATATTTGGTATCTGGCAAATGTTTTGGCCCAATCAGCTTGAAATGTTTCAGTGATTCTCATTTGGAAATTTCCGCTATTGACTTCTTCCCTGAAAATTATGTCTTGTAAGAGGAACCAAAAAAATCCTACTCTCATACTATTCCTGATTTCGTTATTATAATAGTTTTCTTCCAGTAAGATATTTGGCATGGAAAATTATTAACTTTTCAACTCCAAGATTTCTGAGAAATTTGAATCCCAGCCTTGTGTCCTTTCTTATCTACCATGGATCACACAGATGATTGATGAATTGCAAACACTGAATAGTTTATGTGCTTTGGGACTCATTAAAACTTGGGACCAATGTCCTGTTTTTATTTACCTTGTCTCCAAAATCGACACTGCTTTCAATAAAATCTTATGACAGGATTGCCAGCAACACTGAGCGTTCTATCATCCCAAATGAATAGAAATTGCAATTGTTTTGTTATTTTCTATCTAACAAAAACTAGGTCCACGTCCTAAATGAAAGTTCATACTTGACGTACCTTTCTTTTTCTGTCCTCTTTCTCTGATGTTGTGCCTGTCGCATGTTAACGTTGCCAAGATATACTGAGTAGTTACAGCAGTTTGCAATCAGTCCACATTTTTCAAAGTCTTGTCAGACTTTTAGCTCATCAGTATTCATGTAGGTGTAATCGCACCTGCAAAATTTGAATTACCATGTTGATAAGTCTGTGACAGAAATGGACTGTGACTGAATCTGGTACAAAATTGATAAGCCCTTGCGGGGAAGAATTGAATAAAAGGGAGACACCTGCTAATACCTTCTCCATCATATCTCAGAAGTTGTGGCAGTCCGGTGAGGTTCCCACTGGCTGGAAAAGGGGAAACATAACCCCCGTTTTTAAAAAGGGAAAAAAGGAAGACCTGGGGAACTACAGGCCAGTCAGTCTCACCTCTGTGCCTGGCAAGATCATGGAGCGGATCCTCCTGGAAACTATGCTCAGGCACGTGGGAGCTAAGGAGGTGACTGGTGACAGCCAACATGGCTTCACTAGGGGCAAATCATGCCTGGCAAATCTGGTGGCCTTCTACGCTGGGGTTACAGTGTTGGTGGACAAGGGAAGAGCAACAGATGTCATCTACCTGGGCTTGTGCAAAGCGTTTGACACTGTCCCACAGGACATCCTTGTCTCTAAATTGGAGAGACATGCATTTGATGGATGGACCACTCGGTGGATAGGGAATTGGCTGGATGGTCGCACTCAAAGAGTTGCAGTCAACGGCTCGATGTCCAAGTGGAGAGCAGTGACTAAGTGGCATTCCTCAGGGGTCGGTATTGGGACCGGCGCCGTTTAACGTGTTTGTCGGCGACAGGGACAGCGGGACTGAGAGCACCCTCGGCAAGTTTGCTGACACAGCACCAAGCTGCGTGGTGCGGTCGACATGCTGGAGGGAAGGGATGCCATCCAGAGGGACCTTGACAGGCTTGAGGGGTGAGTCCGTGTGAACCTTATGAAGTTCAAGCACAAATACAGGCTGGGCGATGAGCGGATTGAGAGCAGCCCTGCGGAGGAGGACTTGGGGGTGTTGGTTGACGAGAAGCTCAACATGACCTGGCCTTGTGCTCTGGCAGCCCAGAAAGCCAACCGTATCCTGGGCTGCATCAAAATCAGCGTGGCCAGCAGGTCGAGGGAGGGGATTCTGCCCCTCTACTCCGCTCTCGTGAGACCCCCCCTGCAGTACTGCGTCCAGCTCTGGGGCTCCCAACACAAGAAGGACGTGGACCTGTTGGAGCGAGTCCAGAGGAGGCACATCGAGATGATCGGAGGGCTGGAGCACCTCTCCTGTGAAGACAGGCTGAGAGAGTTGGGGTTGTTCAGCCTGGAGAAGAGAAGGCTCCGGGGAGACCTTAGAGCAGCCTGCCAGTACCTAAAGGGGGGCTACGAGGAAGCCGGAGGGGGACGATAGGACAAGGGGTAATGGCTTTAAACTGAAAGAGGGGAGATTGAGATTAGATGTAAGGAAGAAGTTCTTCCCGGTGAGGGTGGTGAGGCCCCGGAACAGGTTGCCCAGGGAGGTTGTGGCTGCCCCATCCCTGGCAGTGTCCAAGGCCAGGTTGGATGGGGCTTGGAGCAACCTGGTCTGGTGGAAGGTGTCCCTGCCCATGGCAGGGGGCTGGAACTAGATCATTGTCCTGGTTTCGGCTCCGATAGTTAATTTTCTTTCTAGTAGCTGGTAGAGTGTTATGTTTTGGATTCAGTATGAGAATGATGTTGATAACACACTGGTGTTTTCAGTTGTTGCTAAGTAATGTTTAGTCTAAAGTCAAGGATTTTTCAGTTTCTCGTGCCCAGCCAGCAAGAAAGCTGGAGGGGCAGAAGAAGTTGGGAGGGGACACAGCCGGGACAGCTGACCCAAACTGGCCAAAGGAATATTCCATACCATGTGATGTCATGTCTAGTATATAAACAGGGGGGAGTTGGCCCCGGGGAGGGGGCAGATCGCTGCTCGGGAACTAACTGGGCATCAGTCGGTGAGTGGTGAGCAATTGCACTGTGCACCACTTGTTTTGTATATTCCAGTTCTTTTACTGTTATTGTCATGTTGTTATTATCATGATTAGTTTCTTCCTTTCTGTCCTATTAAACTGTTCTTATCTCAAGAGTGTTACTTTTTTTTTTCCCCAGTTCTCTCCCCCATCCCACTGGGTGAGGGGGGAGTGATTGAGCGAGCGCCTGCGTGGTGCTTAGTTGCTCGCTGAGGTTAAACACCAATAATGATCTTTAAGCTCCCTTCCAACCCAAACCAGTCTATGATTCTGTGATAGTACGCACTTGTTTTGAGCTGGGCAGATAGAAAACATGTCGTCTTGACATCCCCATTCCTGAGTTATCATTCAGAGACCATTTACATCAAGAAATGGAACCTCTGGGTGTCTTGTTATGGACTAAATTCTTGAGCCACCACCCTGATGAGGTTTGGCCTCTGCCAAGAGATTTTTTTGGAACTACTTAGGGGCTTCTGAGTGCAGGCAAGGACATCACTGGTTATGTGTGAAGATAGCTTGGATTTCCCCTTAGGAAACACTGCTAGATTTTCCTGCTTAAACTCCTGTTTTAAATAAATGAAGAGTCTCAACAATCCTAAGCAACATGCAACCTCACTGATAAACTAAGTATAGGATTTTTTTCATGAGTTCATTAAAACCTATGCAAATACAGAGCCTTTCTGTTACTTCAAATGCATATTAGTAAGTCTTACAGTTATAACTGCATCAGTTAAAAAAAAACCCTTCTGACCTAGGGGAGTTGTTTAAGGGCATAAAATGTATGTAGCTCAGACCTAAACTGTTAGCTATTTGCAACAGGGATTATTTTTTCATTGTTGTGAGTGTTTAAAACTAAAAAAATGAAAGATCAGTACAAATTATAGAAAAAGGTGTAATTTTTAATGCACTGATATCTTCCAGCTCACAATGATGGGTGCAAATAGTGTTTTCCTGTTGCATCTCATATATAATGAACTGTGCACAAAGAACCCCCAGGTTTACTTATTGTTGCTAATTATACACTTTCTGTTTAATGAAAGGGTCCTGTCTCCTGTCAGAGAGTTTAATGAAATGTTAATTTTTGCTACTAATCAACTTGAAACATAATAGCAGCAGCTCACTAACAAATCAGTAAACTTTGTGTTTGCCCTGTGCTGTTTTGGAAGATTTCCAGGTTCTTCCTAGTACGATTCATCTCTCTTGCAGGCTACAGGAAAGTAGCAGCTCAGCAGAACACATATAAATCCATCACATTTTGAACAGTGTGTAACCAATTAAATACTTACCCTAGTTTTATTTTAGCCTTAGAAATGCATTTTATCATTGCAGGTTTTCTTCTAACCAGCCCTGCAAAGGTTACGATGTACTCTTAAATTCTCTCCTGATAAATAAAGATGACGAAATGCTCTGTCAAATGTAATAACTCACCTACCTAAATCCTGCCTCTCACAAGTCACACCATCTTTCTGAACAGAGCTTTGTACTTGTGGGCCCCAAAATCTTCTGAGATCTTTGAAAATATTAATGCAAAGTCTGTGTATTTCAGCAAGCTGCAATACCTGTTTAAGCCTGTATAAAAAACCCTTATGATGTAGTGAACAAAAAATGTTTGCTTAAAACTAGAGTGGTGGTGTTCATGCATTTCGGTCTAATTCAGGCACGTTGCCTTCGAGATAATGCTTGTTTTCAGGATCCATTGAAACCACTTGAGTAGAGTCAGTGTTATTTGGGGAGGGAAGGGTGGGGGAAGGAAAAGGACTGTTAGGTTCCTTTGGCTTCTTTCTCCACAGCTTTGGATGTTACATTTCTTCAGATTGCTGAAGTAGCTTAGACGTGTTTTCTTGACTAAACATTTTGTAAGAATATCTAATTGAGGGTTTTCTGCATGTTTGTGTACCCAGCTTGGAGCATCAGCCCATCTATTTTTTTATCTTTCACAAGCTGTGTGGTTCAGGGTTTCCTAAAGATCTTGTATTCAGATGCTCCTGGCTGGAGATACTGTGTGGAGCTCAAACTGTTTTAGCATCTCCATAGCCCCCTTATTGTACGTGCAAGAAGAGGCAGGCTTCAATTACACATTGGTTTTACACCAAGAAAATGCAAAGTAACCCTATATCAGATTAACACTTCTTTCTTAGCAGAGCTGTGTGTTGCTTTCTGCACCGTAGGCAAGAGTTCCCTGCTCCAAGGAACTTGTAGACCGACAGAGGTGTGACATAGTAGTTCACCAATGACAAATACGCAATAGCAAGCAGCTAGGCTGAGAATTATATGGTACCGGGCAAAAATTCTAGCATCATGTGATGTACATCATGTGAAATAATTGTTGATTATGGGAGAAAGCCAGATGTGTGTTGGAAGTACAGATAGACCAAAAGCCTGGAAGTATTGATGATGTATGGCTTAATTATCTCGGATATCACTAAATAGCAGTCTCTTGCCATTGGTGTTATCAGCCAATTACTCTTTGTTCCAGCAGTGTGTTCCTTTTTAACATGTTTTTCATTGATTATACTTACTGCTTTTTAAAATCTGAATGGATAAATGGAATTTTCACCAGGCAAACCTGGGTTGCTCTCTACTGACTGAAATTTCAACCAATCTCTGATGAAAGACTAAAATAAAAAGGTCAGCTTCTTGCCTGTGCAGCTCTTCAAAATGTAGTGAATGCACAAGGTGGTCAGATTTTCAAGCTTATCTTTCTGAACAATGCACACATTTTGGTAATGTTGAGTTGCAAACTCTTTGCAATGTTTTACTCGGTACCTTTTTTTCTGGAGTCAGAATCTCACCTGCTCTTGTTTAGTGGGTTTTTTCTTGTTTGAGTGAATGCTGAGATTTGTGTCCTTCTGGCAGCTGAGAGAAGCTTGAAAATACAGTCCTTCCTATCCCAAGAGCTCAGAGTGATTGCACTTAGGGACTTCTTCATAGCTGAAGTCTTTGGTGAGTATGTTTTCCAGGGGCTTTAAAAATTTGTCCATGTAGTCTCAATAAGTCTTTTTTTTTGAAGGACTTTGAAGCTTGTAGGCGAGAGCTGAATTTGACCGAGTCCTGCATTTGAAGCATGGTGGAATTTAAGACTTTATTTAAAGCTGTGGCATATTCTCTTCTCCCTTTCCCCCCACTTCAAGTTTTTGAATCTAGTATTTCTATGTGTTTTGAAAGCAATTATTGCTTTTCATATTATTTTTTTTCCCTGGACCTTTAATAAGTCATTACATGGAAACAGGAAGCCCAGAAGTACAGGTGAGATTTATTGAATCCAGTCTTTTGTGTGTGTGTGTGTTATCTGTGCCAACCAAGCATGCAGAGATAAAATAAAATCAGGAAGGTGACAATTGAAGCTATTGAGTAGTTGAAGTAGGTGAATTTAAGGCAAAGAGTAAGGAAGTGGGACTGAAAACTCGGGGTTTAAAATGGCAGAGTCTTGAAAGGAAAATTGAAGCCCTAGAGATAACGATTGATTGACCTGACATTATTTAATAAAGAGTACCAAAAACTGTAAGAAGTTGTGAAATTGAATTGATGACCTGGAAAATAAGCTCAGTTTAAGAAACATCATGATGATGAGGTTGCTGTAAGCCTGAAGATGAGTGAAGCTGAGGTGATTCTTGGTTTTTCCACCTGTCCTTTTTTCTGCTAGTGCATTACGAAAGAGTCTCAAGGTTGGATAATTCTGAACTCTCTGATGTGTGAACCTGCCTTCTATCTCTGTAGGAGGACACAGGGCGATAAAGGAACATCACCATGAGTGCTGCTGGTGGCATGTGTGATTGAAAACAAAAATGGCTTTGTTTTGGTTTTTGTTTCCGAATTAGCATGTAAATACAAGTCTATTGTCTATGGGGAAAATATGATTGTGCTATAGAAACCAGGCCTGTCCTTCGGTGTTAGGAAATTATGTTTATTCAGGCAAAACTGAAAAATAAATGCCAGACATCTGCTCCACAGTGTATTTTCTGGCTGTTTGTTGGGAGGCTGGTGTCTTAGCTGGCATCATGTTTGGCCCAGTCTTCAGCTACTGTTCTAACACTTGTTTGGAAAGAGGGACTAGGAAGCAAACACAGTTTTGAGACATCTTTGTGCTTCCCATAGTTCAAGGCCATAGCATTTTTTTATGAACTCAGGCCTGAGAAGCCAACGGATGCACATACCATCCTTTGTAATCGTTTTCTCAACATGTCCTTGGTTTGCTCCTCACATCTCCTTGAAAGTGGGAATGGTAACAAGAGGCAAGTCCTTACGTTAGCTGTAGAGGTAACAGTCTCTGCAAAAAAGAAATTATTGGGGCCTATTTTTCTGTCATTTTAAGGCTGAGTGTTAGAGGGACATCTTGGTGTAAATGAAAAACAACCTCATTATCTGTTATCATCTCATCCTTTTCATACTGTGTCCCCATCTAATTTTCCCTGGGTTCAAGTAATTGGACAAACAAGAATTTGCCCTCTCGATGTGAGCTTGGAGCTTTTGTCTTGTCCTCTTTTCTCTCTCTGGCTGCTTCAGTCATTTCATTTTAAAGTTTGGAGTGCAGTCGAGTGTTTGCAGGGGAAAATTGAAGCTTGACTCCTCGGTTCTTTATCATTTCTTCTGGATCTCGCATTGATTCACTGAATGTCTTTGGGCATGTCACAGAGCCTGTTTTCCGTAATGCTCCTGTGACCATAAAAACTAGACCAGTCTTTCTGCCCCAGAAAGCAATTTAGGATGTAATTAACACTTGAGAGCCACACTGCTTCAGTGAAATTAACAGTAAGGTCTGTTAATTTCGGTAAGTAAGTGTCCTACATTTGCTACAGATTAAAACACAAATTTGATATTTAAAAAAAAAAAAGAAAGAAAGAAAAGAAGGAATCCAGAGTTAAATTGATGACTAAACAGCCTTCCATATTCCTTGTGTCTCTTTTATAGTTAGCATTAAATACAAATTGGTGGAGCCTCAGAAATAGAAATAGGTAATGAGAAATCGGATATATTTTCATCCCTCTCACCTAAAAATACCTGTGTGTAGGGAGGGTTTTCTGTGGAATGATTAAATGTGTTCATCAAGGTAATAATAGTTAAGGAAAGACAGGGAAAACAGCGCTGGAATGAAACGGGTGTGTGTGTATTTGTGTGGCTTCTGTGTGAAAGCGGTATTTATTACCGTTTTTTTCCTTTTAAGTTTATTTGATTTTTAGAACTCCTTTAAAAAAATCACAACTGGATGCTTTCTGCTGACATGCTGCTTTTGTTCAGAAGTTCTCTAGTTCCTGCTAGATAGATTTCACAGTGCCTAGTTTGCTTCTATGGAAGTTTTTTAGCTTTTTGGAAATCACACCCGCACCCACCTCCATACCCCCAAGGGAAGATGGATAGTGTGTGGTGTTCCAGAAGGGCTGTGCTCATCACATAGTGACCAAGAGTGTGTCTTCAGCACTAAGCTTTTAAAAGGTTTTGATTACAAACTTACACTAGTAATGGATTTTCTAAAATCAGTCCTCAAAACTTCCCGCTGTGATATCTATGGTCACATTTTCAGATCGCTCGATGCTCGTTTGGTTGAGTTTCATTTTTGGTTTTAATTTGGCCATTTTAATGCCTAGCGGGGAATTGAGGTTTTTACTTACGCATTATTCAAAACGTACAAGACATGCTATTACTAATTGTCTCATTTCTCCTGAATAACTTGCTTATCTTGTTCTGACCCAGTTCCGTTGTTGCTATATGACGCCAGAGTTGAAGCGTCGGGAGAAGAAACGTTGCCGCCTTTCCCCTTTGGCACTTACGGCCATATCTGCACAGTATTTTTTCATTGGCCATAAATCAGGATGTGAACTTCCTATAAAGATTACTTTAAAAACAATCTGAAATATGACATATTTATGGGATCATGACCATATTACTCTGATATGAGAAGGAGTTAGTTTCCTTCATTTTTTTTCTTGGTAAATGAGAGTGGGTTCTCCTTTCAGTAAAGTATGCTTCATGATGTATGGAATAAAGCAGGCCAGTAATTTAGTTAAGATGATTTATACGAGCCATACATATAACTATTTTTCCTCTTTGTCTTATGGTGTCGTGCCAGGAAGGCTGTAAACAAATCATTGACCTTTCTATGAGTGTGTAACCATTGACCTGAGGGCTCCTCTGTTTGATTGATCCTGTATGTCCTGGCAGTACGGAGGATGCTTTGAGAGGAGGGTGAGTGCTTTTGTGCTCCTACTGTCTCTGTGTATGTGGGGGCTGTTTACATTTTGTTCGTCCTCTTGGAGCCCTCTTCACTGTGTGTGAGACCTGCCTGTCCTTTTCAAGTGAATTGCTTGAGTTTTAATAAGGGCAAGTCAACTTCCAATTCAGAAAGACAAGGTTTATTGCCTAAAAGAGGCGGTTACTGTCTCATTAGTAATACTTTTCGTTTCATATGTGGCCTTGAAGCACTTTGCAAAGTAATATGAATATCATAATTGCCAGATTACGTAAAGTGACTCGTCTACGGTGACCCAGCATATCAAATCATGGAACAAACCCACCGTTCTGCCTACAAAATCAGGGACTTAGTCATTCTCGCAGGCTGTCATCCACATCCAGTAGTGCAGCGAGTGGCCTGGACTGGAGCCGGTCAGTGATGTCAGCGTGTAAAAGCAAAATGAAAATGTGTTTCGAGAGTGACCCTAAAATGAAAAGGTGGAGTGGTAACAAATACTGAGCCTCTGTTTTCAGAGGGACTTCAAGTACAGCCTAAACTTAATGGGAATTTCAAGTGCTCAGGAGTCATGAAAGTAAGCCTGCTGTGTCTCAGAAATGCCATAAACATATTTGAGCACAAAATTGGAAAAGAATATTGGGAGGGGGTGCTTTTCTTCCTCTTTCTTCACGCTTACTATCTCCTTAATTAAATCACCCACAAGCAGAGCAGATTCACTCAGCCAAGGAGAGTTAAACAGACTATAGCTGGGAAGAGGTGTCTGCATTTGCCTCATTTTCTCTTAGAGTATGATCCTTTACGCTGCTCAGGCCTTGAAATTGGGCCACGTACCACTGCAGAGTCACGAACATAGTCCTGACTGTGGTGAAGAATCAAGGACTTCTAATCTTTTCCTTTTTTTTATGCTTACCCTGCTGCTAAGAAAGGGCAGTGAGAGAGCCACAGAGACCTAAGAATCTTCTGACAACTTGTGTGTATATCGCTTTTGTGGACTCCATGCAGTCTATCCGCATCGTGTCCACAGCAAAGACGCTGTCACGTGTCTCTGTGTAACAGCACTGTGGCTATTTTGAAGGAATGAAACTTCTGTGCTGGTCACAAAAAATTTCTGGTTATATGAGAGGCTACAGAGAGAGACCAAGCAGTTCTAGAAGTGAAGAACAAATGCCGAGTGTGTTTTCTGCACTGAGAAAGTTGTCACAGACAACCCTCTTTTGCTTGATTGGTAGCCTGTGATAAATTGATCCCCTCCATGATGCAAGTTCTTTTTCTCTCTGCTTGAATTTTCATGTATTATTCTTTCCTTCAACTCCATGCATTTCCTTTAGTGCCGTGACGTCACTGCATACGTTACTTGCCTAATCCTGGTGCTGATATGCAAGGTCTAGATCGCACCGGGCATACGTTTAGCTAGGATTAATTAGCAAACCTCTGTTGAATGATAAAGCCATTGGTATAGTCCACCATCTTAAATTGAATACTGCTACCTACCCCTGTGATAATCTGCCCCATCTAGTCTGCAAAATTGTTTGTATGTATTTACTTTTATTCTCCAAGTCAAAGCCTGTCTTACACATGTTTCAAATGCTGAGAGTTGTAGACATTACCAGCTCATTTCAAAAACTTCACTGTAGCTTTGCACATAATTACTTGCACATAATTTAATACCTATACATTTTTTCCGTAATTAAAGCATGTACCATGAGTTATCTACTTTCACCAATTATTTATCTCTTTTATTTATAGCCATGCACAAAAGTCTTCCTCCTAGTCTAATTTCTCCTTCAGTCTTAAGGTTAACTGCAATTACGGATTAGTTTCCAACCCACCATATCAGGAAATTAATTATAAAACATATATCCTCATCCTAATAGACACTGACCACTCCAAGTTTATGGAATAAATTATTTTCTCCTGCTTTCTTTATTGTAAGTAATCTCTGTTTAGGAGTCGGGGTGAGGGGTGTGGAGGGCGAAGACACTTGTAAACACCCAAATCCTCCTTCTTTGAATTGGGCAAAAGGCTGCAAGCACCAAGGCTGATTCGGGAGCAATTTTGTGGTATTTGGCTGCCCAGCCATTGCCTCTCAGAACCGAAAGGGATGCAGGAAGCTTGTAGGAACCACCTCAGACTTTCCATACCTCTGAAAATGGTTAACTTCTGAGTGATTAGTCAATTTTACTGGACAGGATTGACAGCAAGATTGCATGAGTCCCTCTCTATTAATAGATGAGTTTAAACAAATTAACTATTAAAGATGCTGATTGAGTATCCCGTTGGCAGGAAAGGCTGGGCAATGTGGGAGTTAAGGTAAGAAAAGAGGGGAGGGCGGAATGCATTCGTAAATGTTCTGCTGAGTCACGTCACTGTTTCAGGATACGCTGTTCAGTGACCACCCTTGCTGCTGGCTGCCTGTGTGAGCATCTGCAATTAAATTATGTTTTTTTAAGAATGTGGGACTTAAATATGTAGAGTCACTAAGAGTCTGTGAGTATGTCCTACAGTGCTTCTGAAAATCTTTCTTGCAACATCCTCTAGATCCAGAAAATCAAAGTGCCCAGAATTTCAAAGGCATGTGTGATTCTATGCTATTTTGAAAATCTCGCCTCTTGCACCATAATGATTCTTCACGCAGTGGTGAAGGCTAAATGTGTGAAAATCTGTCCCTAAAACTGCAAGCTAACTTTTTACTTACCTTTTCATTACAATGCTTCCTGGTTGGTTTTTTGTTTTTTTTTCCTCCGAGACTGTTTTTGTTGTTTGTCTTGCATCAAGAAGCATGCATCGGAAAGAGCAATAAGGGCAAATGCAGTGTTGAAATCAGAAAGGCCAAGGTACTGAAGAAGTTTCTGCATTGAAATCAGTGGAAGTAAATGTAGTCCTGTCAAGATAATTAGTATGATGAGTAAAAGTGACCTTTATAGCAGGGAACATAATTGCATTGTCATGGCCCATTATTTGACCTTCTACAAACCATCCTTCAATACTGCTAATGAGTACTTCTGTGTATGCATGTTGACAGCCAGGATGTTGTTGGGAAATAACTGGCACCTAGAAACCAAGCAAAATATTAAGTACACAGTATGCTTATTATTTATAAAAGATCCCTATTAATATAGTTCCTGCATGGTGTAGTAATTGGTGAGAGCTTTACAGAACTTGTTCCCCCTGTCTCACTTAAAGACCCCAAGGTTTCTTCTTTCTTATATCCTAAAGCCAGTTATTTTAGTATGTGCTACTGAGATCTTAAAAAAAAAAAAAAAAAAAACAAAACCAAACCCTTAGCCTACATGTTTTTCAAATTAAAACGAAATCAGTGAGACTTAGCTGCACACTGCTGCCTGAAGGATTGGCATTGTGATCTTATTTTTTCTAGCTTGCAAGTTAATGGTTTGTTCATGGACTTTGAGTAATGTTGTAATTTACCTCAAGACATGAATTTTGATGCCATCTTTTTCAAATTTGTGAAAGAAGCCTCTCATCTGAATTTTTTCTTCTGCAGCTTCTTATTCAGAGATACTCTGTTATTCAGACCAGGAGGAATCATTTTGATAATCAGCTTCTGCATCCCGTGAAACAGGGGCTAGAAAACTTCCCTCCCAAACATTGGCCTCACACATACTTTATGTCTCCAAGAGCTCTCAAATATATTTTAGAAAGAAATAAAGCCTTGGTTTAGGATTCCAAGTGACAGAGAATTTGCCATCTTCCTAACTACACTATGTAAGTAGTTGATTGCTTTCAGAAACCATGTCTCTTTCGGCTAAACTTATGTAGCGCGGTCTTCCAGGCATTGGCTTTTGTTTTACTTAATTTGGGGGTCTCAGCTATTGTGGTAGATCTCTGACGAGAGATTCTACAACCTCAGAAGCAGCAGCTATTTCAGTGCCTTCTCAACTGGAGGAACTTTTCTTGTTCTCTAACTTGCCTATATTTTGGTATAAAATAAGCTCTATCTATGGGTCTGGAAAACATCTTTTGGGGGGGCATAATTTTTTAATATTTCTATAAGTACATAAAAATATTTATATTCATAGGTTTTGCATATATATTTGAAGGCCATTTTGCTGCATCCCTTCGAACACAGCTGTGTTCAGCTTTTCCGTATGAATAATTTTCAGTACTTTCGATGATTCTTGTGGCCTTATTCTGAATCTAATCAGTTGTCCCCTAACTTTTTCCAGCTGGTGCCAAAAGATTAATACGCTGCTCCCAAGTCTTACGAAAGCTGAGCAGATGCCTACCTTTAAATAAGTCCTTATAAATGATGATGAGGTCACCAATTAGACTCTTCTTGAATAAAGAGATTGAGCTTCTCGGCTCTCCATAGGAAAATGGTTACATGATCAAGTTCTGAGTTTTCCATAGGCACAGCTGGTGGTGACTGCACTGATGTCAAAAATCATTCCTGATTCCGAATTTGGTGTCAAAAATGTGAAATTAGAAACAACCCTCTCCATCTCCCGTTTTAGGCACAACCATGTTAGGTGGCTTACATTTCCTTATGAACTAAGAAGCAAAATAGTACTGTCAGTATAAGCACTTGCCAAATATTGTATTTGTCCTGTAAAGCATTAAAATTTAATGGCTGTTAGATCTATCTTGCCAGTGCAGTTATGGCTGTTGTATGTACCAGCCTTCTGTTCTAAAAACCTGCTAAATCCAATTATTGTCAGCAGTTGTCTTCTGTCTTGACTGTGTAGCACAAGCACCGCTGTTTCTGTGTGGTCACTTGAAGGGCCAGGGAAGAGAAGTCAGAGGAGTAATTAGAATATGTTGAACAGAGGTTGTTGAAATTCCTACCCATCTGTCGTGAGGTTGTCTTGGTTTTATTCAGGCAGTTTTCATAACTCTGACTCTTCTGGTTTACTTAATGTGTTTCAAAATTAGTTGATGACCATGCTGTTTCTGAAAAGGTCTGTGTAGCCTTTGTGGGTACGGTTGAAGCCACTGCTTACTCTCATTATAGAGGTTTACAAGACAAAAAATTTTGTGTAAGATGCACAACAGAAATTCAGGAGATATGACTTTGGTCCCTGACTCCGCTGCAGGGTCAATGGCTATATTGCCGAATTCCTTTGTGCTGTATATAACCTCTAGAAGATCCAGATAAATGGTCCTCTCGCCTACCGCTTGCCCCTCTTGTCTAGGATCAGTCGTAGACTGCAGTTGGCTTGGGTCTTTTCACATAGAGAAAGTCTGAACGTCTTGATACTGTTTCTAGTTATCCAACTCTTGATGACTGTAGGTAATCTTTTGAGGTATGGCTAGTGGTAAGTGTGTAGATAAATCTGTCACTTTTGCTTTGAATTAATTTCCAACTGTTAACTGATTTTGTGTCTGTTGAGAGCGCCTCTTTTTTATTTTCCAGCACGCTCTTAGAGCAACCATTCCACCCCGTCATTGTTCTAATAAACATTTTAAGCATTTTAATTATGAAGTGTTTCTTCCATATCCTCTTTTTTCTTCCCCTCAAGCAGTGAGAGTGTGTTTGATTTCATAACTTCGAGTTTTCCAGTATATTATATGGCTTTAGAGAACTTTGCATTTTTCCTAGCGACCACCATTGGGAAGAATTTTTTGTGCTCAGTACTTCAGCATTTGCAGAACTTAAGCTGTGGTGTACATCACATAGGGGATATGAAAAATGCAAGTTCTCCAAGTCTTTACACATGTTTTATAGCTGCTAAAATGGAGGAGTTGGAAGGGGGTATGTGAGATTGAGATCATCAATAGAAACTCAGAACATGCCTAATCTATTGCTTTCGGGTGCAGTGAGACCTTTAAGACATTTTGCACGTACAGAGCTTACGAAGCATGACGGAAGAGTACCTTCTGGAGTTTTCATCATCCTATATATTTGAAGCCATGCGATGATTCTGGTGTGGTGCTAAGCATTTTTGCAGAGCACAGAAGGCTCTTTCCACCGAGGAGGCAGATCCGGGAGGCTGGAGTAACTTTCCTTGAGGTCAGTGAGACTCGGGATTCTTAAAATGGTCATGGATCTTGGGTTAGGTCATTTGCCCAGGGGAGGAGTAAGGTAGTGCTCAATATTGACAACTTATTTCCTGTATTACATCTGTTTCTTGCATCACAAACTCTTTATTGACTCCTTTTTACAGACTTTGCATACCAGACTAATTATGCCCTTCTTGTTGGCTGCATGCCCAAAGGAAAGGAAACTCTCTCTGCTTCTGCAGTGTCTACCAGTGCTCAATCCTAAATGGAATGTCCGGATAGGACCGCAATATGAATGTTTACAGCTAATACTAACTGAAAAGTTGCAGTTTTCTAGTCCTACTCATTCATAGCAAGTCTGTTCCATCTGAAAAAGACAATAATATGGGTGTTGAAAACCCGTCTCTGTTCTTTTTATCAAGTGGCCTGGAAAAGTCATTAATTTTTTAGTGGTACCTGGGATTGTGTGGGTGGTGTACTGGGAATTTCAGTTTTCTCGCCTTGCATTGAAAGTGAAAGCTGGCATTTAAAATGTATTCTAACAGATTCAACAGTTTTCCCTGTGCAATCAAAGATATTAATTATTGAGCCTATTTTCAGAAAAGTGGTTTTTAATGGCAATTTATAGGGATGGTAAATGATTTTGATTTCATATCTGTAGAGGATGCCAAAAGATAGGTTGCTTAAGGCTTGAATATTCAGTGTAATGAGGCCCTGGGGGATAAATAGCAACAGCCTGAGCACCCCAGCTATGAATTGGAAAACACGCAGGACATGCCTGTCGAGAACGAGGCCAATTCTGATTTATTTGCTGTGTTGTGGCTACTCTGCTGACAGAGCAGTAGCAATATTCTGCATTGATCATGGGGAAGTTACTGAGAAACAGTCAGGAAAACTCACTCCTCGCACTCGGTGAACTCTAGCTGTCTTCCTAGCATTCGGACTTCTGTCAATCGCAGTATTGATGCTATTTTACTAACAAAGTTCCTGCAAGATGTGCTGCAGCTCTGACAGAGCGGAAGGGACTAGATCCTCTGTCATCACCAAAGTATTTAAAGTATATCCAGCATTTACAGTGACGTTTCCATACTGAGGATACAAACTAACGTGAATGCACAATTGCTTATTTTTTATCTGTGGGTTGTTTTTTTTTTAATTTGTGTTAGGCGATTATTACTTTACAAGGCAAAGAATTAGAACAGGAAAAGCAATGTACATGCCTTTGCTGTAAGGTGCAAGCCAGCCAGTGTGTCTAGAGGAGAATAGCATGGGCCAACAGCAACATTTGAACTGGTGCCCTTGGACAAAAAGACTCTCCTGTTCGGAAGGAGACTGCTCAGTCTGGAGACTGAACTGAAAAGACCTGTCCTGTATTACAGGAGAAAAATGTTATAGAAGAGGTGTAAGCCATATGGTTTCTCTGAACCACTGACATTAGCAGCTTGCAACTAGATAAATATTTTTAAATTGCCTAGTGAAAGAAATCTGAGATCTTCCCACAGATAGCATTAATCTTGAGGGAAGAGAGGATGGATTCTTGCACCAGTTACTAGCTTGGGTATTGCTGAAAATCATATACCCTTAGACTGAAAGTTGTTTTGAAACAAGGAGTCTCTCTTGTTTCTAGAGCTCTTAGCCCAGCAGGCCTCATAGGAGACTCTATTAATGCAATAATAATGTTAGTAATTCCTCATTTAGTTTGATATCTTTCTAGCGACGTAAAATTCCTACTGTGCTTTTTTTCCTTTTACGTCTATATGCCTTTTCCTTCTGGATTAAAAATTTCCCAGATTTCTTGGCTATACTCATGAGCCTGTATTGCTTAAGTGACTTGTGAATCAAGTGAGAATACAACCCAGTGCAGTCTGAGTGGTTCACCAAGTCAGCTAAAGGAAACAAAATGCTAAACCCAAGAAGGAAAAAAAAAAAAAAAACAAAACCCAAAATCTAAAATGTCAAGTAGGACGCATCATGAGAAACTCACTCATCCAAAGAGGGGGAGATAATGTTGAGGCAAAACTGAAAACTAGTCTAGGTAGAATGAGAAGTCTCTCTGATTCCAGTTATGTGCATATCATTAGCAGGTAGCAAACTTCGATTTGAATGTTATGATTTCTAATAATACCTATCCTCTTTCCAGTCGCAGTGATAGCAAGAGAGATTACTGCTGAGACTATGCAGAATCAGTCCACTGTCATTGGATAAACTGTGAATTAGCAGCTCTGGGATTAGCTGCTGTGTATGGATCAAAAAAACCCCAAACAAACCTTGGAGGTCTCTAGGCTGCATCCCGTTATTAAAATGATTTAGGAGCCAGGATGACGCCGAAAGTCAAGGAAATGTACATTTGTTGACACAAAAAAGGCACAAAGGCAACACATATCCCTAGCAAACTTTGCTTTTGAGGTCTGTGAGGAAAAACATTTTACGTCAGCATTTGGCGCTCTCCTTTGCACCACTGGCTTTTACACCTTTGGTGTTTCGGTAGGCACTGCAAATACATTACTTTCTGTCGTTACCGGTGAGGTGCTCCTGGTACTGCCACTTCAAAGGCGTTTGAGGATTGTATGATAACTTCGGGAACTGAATTTATGGCATCTTGATCATATATAGAGAAGCCAGTATTTTGTAGAACAAAATTCCCCTGCTAACAAAATATTTGTTTGGTTGGTTTTTTTATGGAGCAGCACAGTTTTGAAAATCATCTTTTTCTACTGGCAGCTGCGGGTTTTGTGTTTCTCTCTTACTCCAGATAAAATGTGCAACACTAATAGTAACAGGTTTTCCTTTGTCATCAGACTTCCATGATTGAAAGCAAAACAGGCTTTTATTCCTCAGGGATATCACTGTTTCTGAAGATCAGGTTGAGAGAAAAGGGGTGGAAATACCCCTTGCAACAGAAGTATTAAGGAGTTCAATTTATTAAGTTAATCAAAATACTGCTAAAGGAAACCTGATCACAGTCTATCCCCACAGGGAGAAGTTAGGTGATTATAAAGGGTTTCTTATTCTGAGAGATAATGAAATAACAGTTTCTGATAGCTGGAAGTTGTCTAGGAAAAAAATCCCATCTCATGCTAGAAATCAGGTGCAAACTCTTACAAGCGAGTATTTGGAGAAATTACTATAGTTGTGGTTTATCCATCACTTGAAAGATGCAACAAAACCCCATGCCTAGACTGTAGTCAATTTGTTTCATATTTGGCAAACAACTTCATGTAACGACCAGAGCAGGAGGACCCAAGAGATCCACGTGCTGTTGCTGTCTCTGTCACTAACCTGCTAAGTGACCTTCTGCCTTCACTTCACCCCTCTGCCTCAGTTTCCCCATTTTAAATTGACAGGAGAGGTACTTGCCTCCATTTGTAAGAGCGTTGTGTTCTGTTGATGTAAAGCACTACGTGCAAGACTGTTGTTGTTATCATATCTAGGATCATTGACTTGTGTGCTTGCTTTCAAGCTGTGTTTTTGACAGTTCAACAGTGAGGTTCTGCTACCACATTTCCTCCTGGACTTTTCAGGGATGCCTCACTAACGTGAGTCTTGAACTCTCACCGCTGCTGAGTTTCACTACGTACATTGCCACCACGACCCACTTTCCTTTCTTAGATAAAAGCTGCCCACAAAGCAGCATCGTTTTCATTCTCCTCTCCACTCCCACATATTCTCTTTCCAAAACACTTTATTCCTCTCGATAAATTCTTGTGTGTGATTGTTGCCGTAAGTTACTGATCTGCTTAAAAAAATCTAAAAAGCCTTCGATTGAAATTTCAGAAGAATGAAAGTCGTAATGAGAAAAAAGAAACCATAAAGCAAAAGTTAATGGATGCAGACACACAACCACAGGTCTCTCTGCAGGTTCTGGAACATTAACTAATGCAGAGATAAAGAGGCATGCTGTCGCTGTTTTCTTTTTTAAAGCTGCTGTTCGACTTAGTTTCACTTGGGAACCAGCCATGAACGGAAACCCAGACTGCCAGTCACTGGGAGGCAGACGGCGTTTTTGAAATCCAGGAGCTCTACGTGGCTGAAGAACTTGCTTGAACTTTAGTGCCTGTCTCCTTTCCTAGCACGTTCATCTTTCAAACGCCGTGGTGAGAGGAGAGGGGAATGGAAGTGCAGTCCCCCACCTTCTCCTCCCCTTTCAGCGGGGCACAGAGAGCGCTTATATGGCCCGACGCAAAATGGTATTACCGATCTCAGCAAACTGCTTTGTCTACACAGAGATACTAGCTTGAGTCCCAGAAGCAGCATCATTATGGTACTTTGCCTGGGATAATTATCTTCTTAACATGGGTAATTAGGCTGGTTGCCACACTATGCTGACTCAGCTATGCCGTGCTTGCCTGTGGATCACGCTCGGCTCAGAGCTAACGTGAGCATCCGTGCTGCGCAGATACATGACAGGGTAAAGCCCAGCTCCGCGGAGGCTTTTGAGGGCTTGTATCAGAGCAGGCTGCTGAACTGGGTCAGCATTAGGAAATTCCATCTGGAGGACTCTTGCCGTGGAGGCAGCTTGTACAAGGATGTTGTCCTGTTGAGGTTGTCCCCAAGATCAGGATAATCTGGACTGACCTTATGGGTACTGAGTTATTTTTCATGTTTATAACATTAATTGCAGGTGGTCAGCTTTGTGGCTAAGGCGACGGACTCTGAACATCTGGGTCCATTTCTGATGCCTACCACGGATTTTGTAGCCTTGATAAATGTACCAGAATCTCTTTATCTCAGTCTCTCTTTCACTGATTCTGGAGAGAAATAGCTCTTCTCTTCCTTAGCTGTCTGCCTTGTTTATATTTTTTTTTTTTTTTTAATACGCTGTTGGAGACTGGGATTTTCCTGGTATCAGTTCATTGTATTTTTCTGAGAACGGTCCAGAGTCTGCAAAACTTTGCGGTTAGGGTTTTACTTGGCTTCGTGTCAAAAACCATACACTGATTTTACATGAAAAGATTCTAGTTAGGCAGGAGGTGATAAAGCAAATTGGAGTTTGGCAAGGATTCTGGGGCTGTTAAATGCCATCAGATCTCTTAATGATCGCAAGTGCTCAGACGGCTAGTTTTGCACCCCATCCAAAACGAAATGGCAGTAGGGGTTGTCTGTGCAGATTGGAGGACATCTGGTACAGACTATTGGGATGTATTTTCTCAAGAGTCAATGAAAATCTTACAGCTACCTAAATGCACAAACGCACACATTTCAGTCCCAACCCTTCTGTACGTGCGGATGTCTCTAACTCTTTCTAAAGTAGTTCCTTCAAGCTTTGCAGTTCGCAGCCCGTGTCCAGTTAAGTATTAAGCTGTGTTGGGGAGACAGCTGAGTAGCTGATACTTCTGTATCTATTAACCTTTTTCCTTTCAAGGCTGAAAGTCCCCTTTCCTTACTGGTTTAGAACTTGCTCACGGTAAGAAATGCTTGTGCTCTGCAGAGGTGACCCAGTTCTACAGCTGCCATTAATAAGAACTCAGAGTTACCAGCTTTTGGCTGCACATGTTGGACGATGACAAGGAATTTATCGCAGCTAGAGGAAGTAGGCAGCTGGCACAATCAGCTGGTAAGGGAACATTTTCTGAGTGGTTCATTTAGATTTCACCTCTACACCCCACACTCAGGTTGGATTTTCAGCTGGTCTAAGTGAATTCAGGTTTGCTCATCTAAGGGACCATTCAGGTTTGGTAAGCATCCAGCCCCCCATTACCGTCTCTCCACTGAAATGCGATCAGCATTCCAGCTAGATTCTTGTATCCATTTCATCCTGATGTTTTTCCCTGCCTTACAGTAGGAAGAGCTCTGTTGGACTTCACAAAGTATCACCAAAGGGAAAGAATAACACAGTGAAATGAATCGGGACTCGCGATCCACTGGGATTGAGCAAGTGCAGCTTGCTCATGAGCTCAGCTCGCATCTCATGAACTAGCAGCTAAAGAAAACTGCCCTTCCTACTTGCAGTGTCTATCCACAAATAGCTGATCTCATGTGAGATTTTAAAGTGGCACCCTTTAATAAACCTGCTATTAGAAAGTCACCTCTTTGATAGCTCAATTAGTCAATGGGTTTGCGTGGCACACGCAGGAAAGTGTGAATTTAAGTTGACCTGGTTTAGCTCGACCAAAGTTAAATTATATTGAACTTCTGTGTTGACGCCCTAATTCATAATTAAGTAGTCTTAATTTGCTTCTGTAGTTGTTTTGACTTTCAGATGTTTTCGTACTGGTTGTAATTGCAGTAATTCCTGAGCTTGCACAGAGACGCACACCCCTACCCTTTAGCCTCAAAGTTCAGCTCCATCGGAGGTGAGGACCTGGAGAGACCGCAGGGGCAGCCTGAACCGAGATTTACAGACTGCAGATAACTGCACGTACGGAAAGAGACTCGGTTTGGTCTTCAGGTTTGCTTGGGTGCAGTCAGTGCTACAATAAAGCAGGATCTTATTTTTATGGAGCAAATTCCCAGACTTTATGGAGAGTTTAAGCAAGCTTTTTCCCTCTTCTGCCTGCCTAAATCTTGCGAATAGGAGGAAACTGGAGGGATGGGGGGGCTCCCCCTTCATACCATTTCTGCCGTTGATGCTGGAGTAATAGTAACCACAAACTGCCAACTTGATTCCCCCCCGCTTTCACAAGGCTGTGCACCGGTTTTGCACAAGTACATAAAACCTCTACCTGAGGTGAAAAGCGAGGAGAAATCAGATGCACAGCACACCTCTGAAAGCTTGCTGTTCCTTAATCCTCTAACCTAATTTGCTGCTGCTTTTAATATAACCTCTGCATTGGCAGCCACGTGAGAGAGACTGCGTACCAAAGGAAAAAAATCTCAGTTGTGAGTGTAAGGCTTTTCTAGATTTTCTGCTTTTGAAAACTCAATAGAAAAGCAAAGGGCTAAGAAGATTTCTTTACTGTAGGAGAGACTTTCCAACAGAATGATAAATAGGTCTCACTTCTCCCATTCTCTGCTACAAATCAGAAACAACTCCCCCAGAGCTAATGATGTACTAGCAGTATACCAGTATGAAAGGGGGATTTTGGCACTGGTTTTTAATTCGTGCAAATGTTTTAGACTCTGGCAGGTTTTAACCCTCTCAGTTCAACTGTATTTGAGGTGTGTCGTGGCACATTTGTGTGTGAAACCTGTACGTCTGAGAACTTTCTGGGATCACGGACCTCCCTTTTAAATACTAAGGACAAAATCTTGAACTGGTGTTAAACGGTGCCAGTCCTTTGATTTGGATGGGTGCTGATTTACACCAGTCTCATCTCCGAGCTGGCAGTGAGAAATTATGGGCTCCGTTTCTCATTTTCTGAAATAGCACCTTTATATTCCTTTGGCAGAATAGAGAGGTCTTTGCCTCTCATTTGTCTCCAGTTTGAGACAGCTGTAAAGTAACTTTGTAGAAATGAGATTCGGAAAGAGCCAGACACTTGCTTCCTCCTAATATAAAGTACCGACTTCTGCTTATTAATTTCGTATTTGATTGTGGGGAGTGGCTGCTGATGCCATTTCCTGCCCAATTTTGTTAAATTGATTCATGACTAAATATTTGTTTAGATTGTGCCCCCCAAAGTCCAAACCTGGGAACACCCATGGGTGTTACCAAAGTCTCCGAAATCTGGGTTCCTCTTTATAGCCATCCCTCCTCAAACAGCTCCCTTCCCAGGTGTCATCCTGAAGAGAGGCGAGAGAAAAGATTCAGTCTGTTGTT
Source organism: Harpia harpyja (assembly GCF_026419915.1). Taxonomy (NCBI): domain Eukaryota; kingdom Metazoa; phylum Chordata; class Aves; order Accipitriformes; family Accipitridae; genus Harpia; species Harpia harpyja. Next base: position 43,484,231 of record NC_068952.1, read on the forward strand.
GACATTGGTCGGTGGCATCTGATTTAAAAGAAAGAACAGGAAACTAGTGGGTTTTTATGATGCCAGAAGCCGCTATGGGCTGTTTGATTTCCTTACTCAATAGATTAGACATAGGATACGTGGCAGTTTCTACCCCCTTTGAAAGACACCCGGTGTTAATGTTTTGTAACCTTCATCCTGTAACTCCAGATGTTCTTTATTCTGACTCATTTTTCTGAAATTAGTTGAGCTCTTGTTTTTCACGATACCTGAATATGATGTTGAAAGAAACTATTTTTGTCCTAATACTTTATTAAGGGGATGTATAGGAATTTTCATTCTGTTTTCTCTAGGGTTTATTTCATCGTACTTTTCCTCTGTTACTAGGTATTTTTCTCCTTTCTAAGATAAACAGTAGTGATCTTTCAATATCTGTAGCATTGGCATTAAAAAAAAAAAGACTTTAAATCATCCTATAAAGTGTAATAGAAAATGTTGGCTGTGCTATATAATTCTGCTGGAGAGCTTCTAAAACCCTATGGAAAGGTTATCATTTTCTATAACAAATACAGACTTCTAATGCACTTCCTACAAAATCCTATTGGGCTTCATTCCTATTAAATTCTATAGGACTGAAGATGCCCCTAAGGATTATTCTGATAACAGCAAGAGACCATTTTGTTGGGTAATGTATCTTTAGCTGGGCTGTTTTCAAGCTTGCTTTTTTGCAATTATCTGGTAAAACTTTATCATCCGTCTTTAATTTCTCAGCTGTCTTTCCCATTCTGAAAAATGCTGATGAGATCTCTCTTTCTGAATTTCAGATTATAAGGCTGTCAGAAGTGTAAATATTTCATAGGTGATGATTTGGCTTTCCAATAAATTAGCACTTCTTGAAGTCCCCTAGAACCTTTTGGGCCAGGTTGATATAATGTTGTCGGTCGTTGTACCAGCACGTTGCTTCTGCATTCGCTGCTCTGCCTTTCTGCTGCGGAAACATGCGTGGCATCTAACGGCAATTTGCTCGATTTTGTGTCTCTGAGTGGCGGCCTGAAGGATCCCTTTCATGAGGGGTTTTCGTAGGCGGTGAAGGAAACGCTGTGTGTTGACACTTGCTATTTCTCCCTGCTGCTTCTCTGCTGCCGTGCAAGTGCTGGTTAGTCCCTTCTCTTTTGGTAGCAAAGGGCTTGGTGTACCCTTCTTCTCCAGCCCCAAAGTGCCCCAAGCTGTGGAAATGGGGGCAAGATCCATTTCAACTACTTTAGATCTATCCTAAACGCTCTGACTCGTTCCTTTAGCAGTATCACCTTCTTCCCCCATAAAGGGCGCTAAGGTTCTTTGCCCGAATCCACTGAGTTTCACCTGAATTAGATGCCTGAAGTATCCGTGATGTGAAACCCTTCTCCGGCGATCACAGCTCGGAGGGAGTGGCAGTTCTGCCTAGGCTTACGCTGCACGACATCTTTTCAAATGAACCGAACATCAGGACATAATGGGCCTCGCTGGCAGTCCTCTGTGTGCCATATGTTGAGTGCAGCTGGTATGTGGCACCATCGCTGAAGCAGGTAATTTACTGCAGGAAGAAGAAACAGGCTGCGTGTGCCAATTTATCAAGGTTAAAAACAGCGGCAATGAAGACACCATGGAAAGGGATGGTGTAGAAAGATCTGGATGATTTCTTCTGAGAGGGAATAACGCTCTAGCCATTCCCTCCGTCGTTCTGTGGGGCCCTGATTTATTCCCCCAAGGAAGAAGGTGAGGACTGCACTAGACAAGCCTAGAGGATGCCAGTACATTTACTGGAGATGGGAACTCCTTCTGTTGCTCCATCATCGCCAGGTTTTTTTCACAGGGACCTGTGCATAAAAGAGATGAGATATATCTATACGCATGAACTTGAAAGGGAGAAGGCAGATTTGGATCATAGTCTTACCTTGGGAAACAAAAGTGTGATGCACTGATAAGATGCAGCACTGCAAGGCTGGGAAGACTTGCGTTCCTTCTGTAATTCGTGATGTTAACGTTTCCTTTATTTACTCAGTTGATTTAGCTTGTAGGTTAATTCAAGTGGGGACTGTCTCCTTCTGTGTAGGTGTGCTTGGCCGGGGGGGGGGGGGGGGGGGGGTGGCCTTTCCTGCAATGTCTATGCTCCATTGAAAAGCAGATTTATTACAATTGCATGAAAAACATCCAGTTTCGTGAGGGTGCTCTTTATTCTCTTTCTGATTTCCACAGCAGTGAATCCTGCTTTGTATCCTCATGTTGCCTTGTTGAAGTAGAAAATCAGAAGTTGACCTGGATGTAAAATGTAAGAAACGGCAATATATTCCCTGAATGATCATGTCTAGCGGCTTCCAAAAGGTGTCTAGCACATGCTTACCTTTTATTCCCTGGGTAGGCTGAAATATGTCTGAACACCTCACATTGTTATTAAGGCACCAGCAATAACGTTGAGCAACATGACATAATTAGAATAAATCTGAGTGGAGTGTGTTAGGAGAGAAGAATCATCATTTCTCAGAAACATCATTAAAAAAATCTTATTTCATGCAATATTCTCATCCAAAGTACCATGCTAGCTCATTTTGGCAAGTTGGAAATGAATCATTGGCTCTGATTGTCTAGTCTAGGAATTCCCATATATCAACATCCTTCTAAGAAATTGCAAGAAATACAAGAAAGCAAAATTAACTTTCAGACACCCTTATTCAATCCTCTGTACCTAACTTAGATGAGATTAGGGATTTTTGTTTCCCTGGCCAGACCCTAGGATTTTTTCCTATTATTAAAGATAACCAAACAACAGCCTAACGCAGTATATGTCAGGATCTTTCATAAAGCCTGATTTTATCTCGCAAGATAATCTTACTTCTTCATTAGGAGCTATGTGGCTATTTTGGGCTGGTGCCCAAAGGATGAACATTCACCGCTGAAAAGAACAAACCTGCATGGTCTGAAACAGAAAATTTCTTAGTGGCTTATCTACATTGGTGGCAACAAAGTTTTTTTTCAGACTCCCTTTCATTCCCCCCCCCCGCCCCTTTAAGTCTAAAGCCCAGAGTCTATGAGCTAATATCCTGAATTGATGTAAAATTGATTCCATAACCTTTAGGAAAAAGAAAAAAAAGACTTTCACAAAGATAAGAGGAAGCAACTTAACAAAAACAGATAGGCAATACCATGCCTTCCCTCCCCAAATATAGCTACTGGATTCCATGGGTTCAATTTAATATGATTAACTTAATCTAGGAGAATGTGCATCATTTGACAGCTAAGATGCAAGGCCCCGTAGTGGCTCTTCTAATCTAAAAACAAAGATGGAGCTCAAAGTTCAGGCTTCCAGCAGAGATTAGCTAGCAGAAGCATCAGGACAGAGCCCACAGCAAGTTATTTAATTCCCCTGCACACTCATCACCTTTATCCAAATGGTTTGAGCTTACTTCTAAAACAGCCATTTTGTTCCTTCCTTCAAGACAGTTTGGGTTCTTTTATTCCCCTTTTCTCCCCCACTAACTAAATCATATTGGACATTTCACGCTGAACACACTGATAGTCTCTAAAATATCAAATGCTTTATCCCTGGGAGCCCCCTAGGAGTTGCTTTTTTTAATGGATTAACTATGACAGGGACTGCACTCCCACAGTTTTTAAAATATACAATAAGTATATTACATACTTTTAAAGCTATAAATAAGATTTATACACAACCCATGGGGATTTTCCATTAAAACTTCATAAATCACATTGTACATTATCCTGTTTAATCCTCAGCCTTGCAGTGTTAGTCACCAGAAAATATATTTAACCCTGTATAAAAATCATGATAAGCACGTATAAAGAATGTTAATGAGAGCTTTTATGTGCTCTGTATTTTCTTACCCTAATGCTTTTTTTTTCCTGGCAATTATTTGTAATAGTAGCAGTTATCTCTTGGCCCCGCTTTATTAACTGAAAACTCAGGTGCTCTGCCTAGGTCTGGTACAGACCAGCAGAATAAGCTTTGCCTGCGTTATCCTCTCTTTAGCTAGAGGGGTCCCTATTGTTTGGTGCTAGGAGAAGGTGACTTTCAGATTCCACATCTCGTTTGCTCTCACCCTACTGATTAAGCTCTTCCTTTCTAGTGAATGGCATCAGAAGAGGAGCGCTGATCTAACTATCGTATAGACCTGCCTTCAGCTATTTGGCCTGCTTAATACGTCACGGGATTCGGAATAGCGGAGACTGCCGTTGTCTCTGCCCCCACGGCACTGGTGTTCCATAAGGGCTATTTAATTTGTTTTTATGCCTTTTTGGTATTTTGGGAACAGAACAAAAATGAGGCTCTGTGTGGTAGGATCTTGGCACTTGAACCACTGAAGTGAGAAGCTCTGTTATCTCCATGTGCTCCTCTTTTTGGTTCCAGAGAAAGGAAGGTGTTCGAGCGTATGGAAGGGTGCTCCTGGCCCTAAAGCTTTCATTACGTTGCAGATTCTCCGAAGTTGTGTTGCCGATACCGAGAAAGCGTGTCTGTGTGAGAATCAAATCATACTTGGGATTTTCAGTTCATATAGGTGATTGTCAGCTTAAAGCTTTAAAGGGCTTAGATGAGGATTTATTAAGATGCGCTGTTAGTACATGGGGGGGTTAACTCACATACGTGGTTTTTCCTCTGTTGACTAGAAGGTGAATGAGATGTATTTATTCCCATCATAGATACGCATAATTTTAAAATCACAGCAATTTCGCTAAGATAAAACTGGAATTGCCTGTGCCCTGGTGTCAGTTTCCTCAGACAAACTGAAAGCGCTGGATCCTAATGAGGTGCTCCAAGAGGTCTGTTGGTATCTCTGTGATCACGGAGACTTCCAGTGAACCTGGTTTTTGTCTTTTCAACAGCTGAGCAGATGCGTCTTGCCGTTACCGACCTAAAACAGTCAGAACAGAATGATCAGGCTTCCGCTCTGGACTGTGGATACCCTGTGGAGGGAACTGCTTGTCCTTATTTAAAAGGTCTTCACAGCTTGGTCCTGCTTGCGCTGTCACCTCTTATGCTCTGCCTAGTCATTCACCCATGCCCTTCCCAACCCACGTGCCAGCCTTTCTCAGCAGCCCGATTTCTCCATAAATGCTTTTGTCCTCTCTGCAAAGACCCCTTGCAGCGATCCAAAAACCCACGCCGCCTTCTTCCTTCTGCTCTCTCCCGACAGCTCTGTGACGGCGCCTGGTTCAGCGTTCTCACGTCTGCAATCCCCAGGTGGGTGGGTGAGGAAGACTCTGGCCCCACGGCGGTGAGCGTAGCTTGCGTAGGGCTGCCCGAGCTGGCTTTGAACGACCCAGCCGGGATGCCGATAGCCGCCCGTGCGCAGCAGCGGACCTCATACAAGAGACGAGGTCGTTATCCGAGCTCTTAGCTCCTCGTTGCCTACCACGCTGGCTTTGAACAAGTCTGGGTGAGGTGCCGGTACGCTCTAGATGCAGCATAGCTGTGCTTGCTCAGCCAGAGGATGAGTAGCGAAATTAGAGCCCTTTGGGTTTCGCGGCTTAGCATTGGTGTGGTATTGCAATCCCTGACTCTCCCCACAAAACCCTAAAGCTCGGCCAGAATTGTGACATCTTTTTCTTCACGCAGTCTATGGCTATTTTCCATGACGACAGGGGCAACGATTCTTCTACAGGTGGAACCGGGGGCTTCGGGGCCTTTTCATGGGTTGACCTTTTCATGCATCAGTAAAGGGGATGCAGCTGTAGTGAGAATCTAAGTGCAAGCGATGACGGAGCAGCTGGCTGGCTCTGTCTGCTTGAAACACTGAAAATAATTGTTGTTACCTTGTTCTTCTCACCCCAACTATCTGTCGATTGGTTTTAGCTGTTATCTCCTCTTTTCATGCATTTAGGCTGTAAGCCCTTTAAAACCAGGACCATCTCTTCCCACTTGGAAGAGTGGAAAGGAAGGATGCGTGCAAAGTAGACACGATAACGCAGTCGTAGTCTTCCAGTGAAACCTGATCACCTGCGATGTGATATACGAGCAAATGTGTTGCTTCAGTGTGTTTAATGGTGTTCGGGAGGATGCTATACAGAAAATAATGACAAAGTTCTTGAACACCAGGATGCTTTTAAAACACTGGAACATGCAGTGCAGCTGCCTCCCCACCAGGAGCCACTGGCAATCTGACTTAATTAACAGATCCCTTCACGTTTTACAGCAGGGATGTTGTTTTGTAGAAAAGCAGCATCCTTAGCGCTAGGGAGAGTGGTGCCTCAGCACCACAGAGACAAGCAGCAATCTGGATTCTGCTTCGGAGGCTTTTAGAAACAAGCAGCTCTGATTAGCTTATTGCCGGCCCAGCCAAAATAATAATTCATCAGGCTTGGAAAGCTCTGTTAAGGAGGAAGACAGGAGGAGCTTCTCGTTTCACAGGTGTGCGGGAGGGCGGGCAGTTATTTCATAACAGAGAATGGCAGCCTAGACGCCACGGTGATGGGTGGGGTAGATCCTGCCCTGATTTAGATGGCAAGGGTGGACTTGCATGATTATCCTCAGCTGAATGGCAGCTCCTGTTTTGACTGGTTCTCTCAGGAAAGCGTGCTCTATCTGATCATGTAAATGAGTTTTTTCTCACCAAATGCAAACAAGATCGAGATTATAGCAATAAAGTTCATTAAGAACTAAAGAGCAGAACCGTGCTAGTAGGGACTGTGCCAATACCTGTCCAAGACAACCCGCAGTCTAAAGATGACATGCAGTCTAGAGATGAAAGAAGCAGCAGAGTTGTGGAGCGATGGGGTTTTTTACTTGAAAGAGAGAAACTAAGGTAAGAATAGACCTGTTTGTGCCTGTGTTCAGATAGGGACTCTTATGTACTGCTCTACAGTGCTTGTTTAATCAATGTGACAGTAGTGTGGGAATGGGTAGTCAAAATTACAGCATGAGAAGTTCCTAGGGGGGACTTGTTGAGTGTCTGGTTGCGCTCCCATCATAGGTGAGGGATGAGATTCTAGTGCAATGGGGGAGACGGCAGAGAAAATGAAAAGGTGACACTGGGAGATGTTGATCTACAGCACAGTACCTATTAACCCAGAAGACATCTCTTTTTATTGAAGGAAAAAAATGACATATCTTCCTTAGCTTTACAGAGCTGTATGTCAATTCTTGCTCAAAGGTGAGAAGGTTGCGCAGAAGAATCACTGGCAGCTGGTAGCGTAATGGGAAGGTAGCCAGTTGATATCACACTGGGTGAACCACTTGAGAAGTACTGGCATTTGTGCAATGGCATCTGCTTATGCAGCCCATCAAAAGGTGCCAGATGCTGTCTGTGCAATAATAGCTTCTCTGGTTTGGCATTTGTGTCCTACAATTTACAGCTCTGCCTCATAAATGTTGGGAGGGGACAATCCCACGCTGCTGAGCAGAAACTCAGCTCAGCTAGGTGATCTCGGTGTGAAAGCGTCTTGTCTTGATCCCAGGTAAACTGTCTCCCCATCTACAGAGCACCCTGAGATCTCCAGAGATTCCTGACATCGCTTTCACGTCTTCAGGATTCTCATGACCTCAGCGCGTTGGACCATTTAAGTTTGGGGGGAATTATCTTTTGTTTCGTAGATCTTGCACATAGGGAAGTGGACTGATTCACTGGACAGCTTGTGTGAACTCAGCCCTTGTCATCTACGTTTGCCTCCATCATCTTAAGTTTTAGTGGCAAATTTGAAGAGATTGTGTAACGCTAATTAAAGAGGGACAAACGCGGCAAGGCTGCGTAATGGTACCCAACTTGGGGGTTTGGTTGCCTTTGTGAAGGGGGAGTCACTGATTTGCCCGCTCTTCTCTTTCCCGTTGTCCAAGAGTAAATATACCTGAAGCATATAGACATGCATAAGATGAAAAAAACCCCAGATATATGTCAAAATGTTTCATGAACCAAGATCAGTATCTTTCGCTTATTTTAAAGATCAGGAGGACAGGGGTACATCCATTGGGATAAAATAGGTTGTTCATCATGGATTTCTTTTTCGGTTTACCCTATGAAAAAGGGCATTTGCCGTACATAAAATGTGTGGGTATTGTGTCTGCTTAAGAAGTGTAGGGCAAAACCATTTGGGTTTGTACGCTGACATTCCAAAGGTCGGAAAATTCAGGAGTGAGTGTAATATTTGAGTGTACTGGTCGGATATTTGTGACTTACAGTGCAAGAGTAATATTTTCCCTTTGGGATCTGATGCAGGAAACTAATATGGCTAATGAAGGACTTAGAGGGCTAATAAGCCCTAAATCAGGCTTCCCAGCCTTTTAATTATGCTGCATAATTATTGGAGATTTGCCATCAGCTTTTTAATCTGGTTGATTAATAGGTATCTTAGCCAATCCACATAGCAACCTATTTACACTTCACTGATGATTGACTATCAGTTGAAAAATTACAGAGGCATTGGCTAAGCAGAAAAAAATATCAGTCGCTTGTTTGTATGAAGCACATTTATCATACGTGTCAAACCTCAGCAGAGGTTAAGTTTGGTTTCTTGCTTTTAAGAGGTCAGGAGGTGGTCTGTTTGTCAGCTCAAGCTCCCCAAAGAGAATCTAAGACATCCTAAGTCCCTACAGAAGGGACAAGGTGTTAGAGAAAGAGGCGGTAGTTGTCCCGGGCAAGGGAAATAGAGCTACTGCGACCATTTACAAATGCAAGCCAAAGGCAGATGAACCCTGCTTGGGATGGGATGAGAGGAAGAGGGACAGGGCTGCCTTGCTACATGACTGCGGCCGCACCACGGAATGTATTTGGTGGTGCTAAGGGAGGGACTCCTGGTCCTTTAGCTTCTCTGTCTTCTCCCCACCTTTAAATCTCTGCCCGCTACTGACCCGTTGGAGACCCTACATTTCAGCCTTTTGCAGGACTGGAGTTTAACTGGCTTTTAGGCAAGTCATTTAGAGAGTGTGTGGGCTTGTCCATACTGCCAGGGTGGGTGAACTGGCTTTCTGTAAATGAGCCTCTGGAGAGCATCGTGCTGCTCTGGGTAGACGTCTCGAGTGTCCTCGTGGATCCTTCTGCTGCTCTTAGCCCACACCATATGCACGACTTAAAAATGAACTGGAAATTATTTTTCACTCTTTCCAATGACCGTTTTGTTCCTATTTTTTTTTACATAAATGTATATGCAGTTTGGAAGAATTCAAAGCAGGTGTTGAATAAACCTGCTTTTTTATGATTCTGAGTGGTACAGGGAGGGAATGCTTTTGTTTTTATGTGAGAGTTCAAATGTGTTATTAGATGCAAAGCCCATTTAAAATCCATACCTTGCCAGCAGTAGAACTCACTGCTGCTTGTGCCTGATCCCTAGCTAATAGATGCTTTGATACTGCTGCTGAACTCATTTGAGCTAGTCTGCTCCGAGTGCATCTGACCCACCTTTTTTAATGGTACTGCCTGATTTCTTATTTGTATATATATTGAATTCTACTTTGAAATCACATGTGTTTTAAATTGTTGTGTAAGCTGTTTAGGGATTGCGAGAGACTAGCACATTGTGATCAGAGAGATTAGGATTTTAATACCTTCTCCACCTGTATCCCTCTTTGAACAAAGTGTGCCAAGGTAATTACATCTTGGAAAATATTTTTGTGCTGAATAATTCACTTGAAGTGGAGCATATTCACTGTGCAATTTTCTGAGCTCTCTGCACTGCTTGGATCTTGGTGGGGCTGGAGTAACGCGTTTGGCCTTTGCATAGGAATGTAATTCAGCCTTACTACTGCTAGGAGCAGCTACATTTCATGAGCACATTTCAGTTTTCCCTAGTGGATTAGTTATTTCCATCTTTCTTGTTCACTCTAGGAGCTGGAAGTCTGTGACACAAGCTCTGTCATTCATTCTGTGATAAGCCTGGTAAACCACTCAGCATTATTTTTGACTACTGATCATGCAAGCTGTTCTGGAGCAAAAACTTCAGTGTGGATATGTTTTAAAACATTGCCGCTATGCATATTCACATATGCCATTTTAAAATTCCCCTCCCCGAGACATTTTTGGCAGTGAAAAGCCAACCACCGAAATGTTTGTAGGAAGCAAACATAAGATGTGGGCATGCAGGCAGGACTGAAATGTATCTAGTTAACCATGGCAATGAGAAAGTATGAACAGTTCCTTTTGCATTTTCTCCATAGAGCTGGCCATCTCTAGGCTCTCCCACTCGCGTCCGAGCTTTTATGTCATGTTTTCAGCTATGGCTGAACACCAGAAGTGGTTACTCTCCCAGAACAAGGCTTATGAACTGGTAATTCCCTATTTATATAACATCCTGTATCCACAGACTTAAACAGTTGTTGATCTTTATCAACAATAAGACCAAGGGCTTCACGCAGAACGTGGTCATTTTAACTACTTGTTCGGGATGTTTTCAGGGGTTTTTGTTTGTATCTCATCATCTGCCATTTGTTGGGGTGCAGATCCTCCAGTAATTGTGTGTTTGGTTAATGCCATGTAGTTCAGCTCTGTGACGCTGGTAGAGCTGAGCCCTTAGTGAAGCGATGGACAGAGTAGCGGCAGTGTTGCCCTGATCTGCAGAGCTAACTACCAAGCAAGGCTTTTTTTTTCTTTTTCAAGAGTGGTTTAGATTTGTGGTCCTGGTTCCTGCCTCTATCCCTAGTTTCAACAGCTCTTTGGATAACACAGGTGAGACTTGAGACTCCCTGTTCAAATGGAACCAAAATTCCAAATAAATATAATTGGCCTCCATAATGAAAATGCCTGTCAAATGTCAGCCAGAAGTGATTTTTTTTTTTTTTTAATGTCTATATTATAAACCTTGGATATAAGAGGTTGTAGCAGAAGTGCTGACAGGCTCTTAACTGTAGTGGCACAAGAACAACAGTATAATATAGTGTGACAGAGAAATAGATTTTTCCATGTACAGGATGTGTATGTTGGTAGAATAGGTTGGACCAAAATTACCACACAAAATTGATTAGATCATCATGTAATGAGAATCATAATTTTAGCAGTGGCTTTTTGACATGATCTTGACAACATAATTAACCTGGGAGATGTTGAGGCAATGAAAATAGAAAAGAAACCTGTGTAATTATTGGCAATAAAATATAAAAAATGTTGCAGAATAATAAAAAGCTTAATCTTTTGCCTTTCTAGCATATTATCGTAATTGCACCTTTTAGACCATTGCCCCAAATCCCATTGCTGTCCTAAATTTGAAACCTTTTTTGAAGAATCGTATTCTGTATATTGCTTTGCATGTTCAGAATTGCAGGCAGGCTAATCGGTGGATTTTTACCACGCCTAGTTAAATTACACAGCTGTTTGGAGAATTAAGTAACGTGTATTATTAAGGAAAAGGTGAAATTAGGTAAGCAATGCTCAGTGAAGAGGAAATTATATTACGCATAACTGATGGTCTTAATGGAAATGTGTCCGTAAAGTTGCAGTATGACTTGAATTACCACTTTCAGCAGCCGAAATATGTAGCTTTTAATTACCCTGATTTAAGTCAGATAATGGATTCACGTATATTATATTCTTATTATTGTTATTTATCTCCGCTCAACATTGTAATTTTATAGAGTATCTTCATAAACCTGCCTTCTGACTGAATACCTATTAATGCTCTCTAAACATACTACGCATAGGGCATTTGTACAGAAAGTTGAGCAAATAACTGTCCCAAATGTCTGTTTTCACCTTCCTTCCCTCCATGTGTGCATTTTCTCCTCTGGGACAGTTTTTAGCACTGAAGGGACTCCGAGGGGTGGGAGATACTCCACTTCTCTGATAGCCCTGCAAGCTCTTCAGTCATTGACACCGATATGAAGAAGGGCATTTGCAATGTCCTCCGTTGGTTTTGCTCAATTCTGATGGAAAAGAATACAGAAGACACGGATCAGTAGGACGGGATTGTTGTGTGGGCCATGCAAACTTCTGGAATTGGATTCAGAGGGGTATGGCGTCAGGTTTTCAAAGGCTTTCCCAAGGTGCCTGACTTCTTCAGCGTTTTCAGCTCTCAGATGCTGAGTAAACTATAAGACCTCTGTTAAAGACAGCGTTGAGAGCTACCACATCTTATCCACGGATAAGCCCCATCTCTTTAGTCTATGGAAAGGATGAATTGAATTTCAATCCTACAAATGCCTCCCTTTGTAGGGGACAGACCACATTGTGCCGTGCTGACTCATCCTTAAAATCACGGCCCTCGTACTATTTAGGAATTTAGCTGCGGATGCGAAGCTGTGCTTCCCTGTGACGCCCCTGAAGTAAGGACAACGAGACCTCCTCCTTAGCTTAGCAGATCAAGGGAAAGCCTCTAACAGCGGGGAGGAGCTTGACTAATATGAGGCCGGATGGGTAAGGTAGATTCGTGGTGGATCTACTTCTGATCTGTTCCCGTATATGACACAGATTAAAGAGGATCTTCCTCTCTTTCCTCTCCCACCCCAGCTACCTGGTGTTCTTGGTGGCCTTTGGGGAAGGAGGGAGGAAAATCTAATGCAGTTCTGCCTGTGATTTGATAAGAGTATAATTCTTAAGCTGTAAGAACAACCAGCTGTCAGCAGACCTCACTGTACATGAAGTTGTAATGCAAACTTAATCAGCTTGAAAAGTGCTGCTAGCACAATATATGCCACCTCTTCAGCCTATAAATAATTGCGAATGACTAGGCTAGCTATTTTTTAATCACGAGCACAGGGTGAAGTTAACCCCTGCATGTTGAAGCCAGCATAAGGGTGAACTGCAAAACAGGGTTTCCTAGGTTGTTTTTGCTCTGGTCCTTTGCACAACGTCAAGATGCTCTAAATACCCTTTTCACACCTCTCTCTGCCTTTTGTCTGGTGATCTCAAAGCACCGCGCAGTAGGAATCAATTAAGCCTTAGAACATCCCCAGGAGGTAGACGAGGGACATCAGTTCAGCTGCTGCTGAGTGGAAAAATCACAACTGCCCAGAACAAGTCCGTAGGCAGCGGTTAGAAGGGGTGCTAACCCTGTCCGGGGACCAGGGATGCTGCCTCACGAGCGGTTTTGCTAACCAACTACTCCGTGCATTTGGTCTCGGTTACGGCAATCGGGCAGGAGGATGCAGGGGCAAGTATGAATGGAGGTGTGAGTATGTGGATTTGTGGTGTTGAATTTGTGGAGGTCGTGATGCGAAGCAGGGATAAGCCCCTGGCTCTGTATCAGGGCAATGCCAGCCAATGTCCCCTGTCCGGTAGCACCAAGAATGTAATACACTTCAAGCTGAAAATAGCTAAGTGGGTGGGGAAACCTGTGATTAGTGGTAATGACTGACTAAAATAGTGCGTATATCTACTTTATGCATTTTTTAACCATCTCATTGTTTCCCACTCTCTACTACCTGCAAAAGGTGGCGGTTTAGATTGAGAACATTTGGTGGAAAAGGCTGCCGTATGGCCAGACCTTTTTAGAGCCTCTCACACAGTAGGACCCGACTTCTTAGTACCGTTGGGCTTGTTTAATAAAAATGAGTGGGTGATGAGGCATTGTGTGATGCCATTAGCAGATGATGTGCTTTGTATATGAAGGATCAGGAATTGTTGGCTCTTAAAGAAATGAAATTGGGAAAAGAAAATGAAGCTGTTGTGAAACGTGCTCCTCTGTATGTCCTTTCATCTTCCTGTGAAGGATCTGGCCTTCCTCCTTTTCTTCCAGTGTTCATGCTATGAGTCCAGAAGGAAAAGCAGGTTTTTTCCTTTCAATTTTAAGGAAAGCAATGCCCCCGTTGTTCCGTTAAATCTCTAGTCTCGTTCTAGCCCAGCGGGGAGAGGTAAGCTTGGTGAGGAGAGAGGACAAGAGAAGCAATCCCACACCCTCACCAAAGAGATGGGATGAAGATCCAATTACTCGTTTTGCAAGTTTTGCCTGGTTTTGCAATCGTTCGACTCCAGTCTCTCGTGCTGGGATCCAGCCTCTCTGCCTTTGACAGCAGCAGCAGGAGAAAGAGGCACCTGGGGAGCTGGAAATAGAGCTTAAAGCTGAATATTATATGTGTTAGCAGGAATGATAAGGTGAGGGGGTGGAAGGAAGGCATCACAGAGCCTCTCGTTGTATGTTGACATGGTACCTGATCTTACTATCAAAAATGTGGTTAGGGAGAGAAGGTTTTAATATAAATATGCGAGAGATATACACATATATGCATTTACACATGTGTATGAATGTGTGCCTATCTTTTGGGCGGGTGAGCTGCATATATCGTTATTAGGGGGAGTGATCTATAAATATGTTTTGTAGTCTATCTGCATACATTTTGCAATCCGTAAATCAGATTTTCAGTGATGTGCAATACAGCTGAATATTTGAGATAAATGCAACTTTCAAGCAATGATTTCTAAATCAAAACGAAGCATTTAAAATTCGGTGGCAGCTTTTATAAATCAGTGACCCAAGATGTAAAACCCCAAGCACTGGGATGTGTGTATTTTTAATTTCACCTTGTAAATCACAGTGGTAGGAAGCGAGAGAGAGGGAGAAAGATTGCGTTTCTTAAATGTTTATTTGTGGAGGTGCCCTGTGCAGAGAAACACAAGGAGAAAGGCCGCATCGTTCCTTCAGCTGAGCTTGGATTTAACTAGAAAAACTTTGCAACAAAGCTGTGACCCCTGAGCCTGCTGAACTTGTTTTATTTTTACTTTTTCTGTTCTGTTTCCAGCTTGCAAATACAGTTTGGTGGTGGTTCAACAAACCAGTGTTTTTGTGTTTGAAGAGGTCAGCGTTCACGAGATCCCAGGTCTGCTTCAGTTCAATGCAGCCACCTGTGGAGTCAAATGCAGCCTCAGCTCTGGACTTCTCCAATTAAGGCAGTGAAGACACAGCTTTCCCTGGAGCGTGGGAGCTCATGGGGCACGGGGAGCTGTTTTGTGAAAAAAGCAATCATTCCTCCTTGTGTTTGGGCTTAGCACAACGTTTTAGACGTACGCCTAGAGTGCCTGTGTGCCACAGGAGGTCTTAAGACCAGAAAATGTGGAGTTTCTCTCTCATCCCAAAGATAAATGGCCCAGCTGGCATCATGCATTGGTTTTTCTGTGGCAAAACTTCGTTGATTCCGCCAGTGTAAGTGGAAGCAGGATTAGGTACTTTTCAAACACACTCCAGCTTCTGCAAACAGTATTTACAAATTAATGTTTAGCAGTTTAAACAGATGAGATGCACAAACGAAAGACAAATCAGTGTCACTATTAGTTAATTGCGCAAATAGATGCCATGATCAGCGTTGGAAAAACTGGGCCAAAATTCTTCTTGTGTAACCAATATTTAGTCATAGAATATGGAAACGCAAGCTTAAACTGAGTCATAGCAAGGCTCTGTTATAAAATAGTTACTATATATTTCTGAATAGCAGTCTAACTAGATGTATACTGAGATTGGCAGCTGCCTTCCTTGCATATGCTGGGGAAAATTCAAAAGGTTTGGAGGTTCATTTCAGATATTCAAGCTTGTCCTTGGCTTATTTGAAGTGTGAGAATTTTTGAGGTGTATAAAACTGAGCTGTAAATTTAACAGAAGACAGATTTTGTCAGAAGATGCTGCAGTTTCCACCTCTTCCCTCATTTGGAACTAATTGGCGCAAAGAAATGACCAAAGATGAAACGAAGAAACTTTACGCAAACACAAAGATAACATTAAAAGTCCGTTTCAGTTTTGGTTTGCCTTCTGAGCCTGGGAATGGATTCATTTAGCTTGGCCTCAATACTGAGCAACTCCACAGCATGTCACACTAGGGGAGCTAATAATTCCTTTTTGTCCTAAATTCTATTAGTTTAGCATGAGCCAGAGTCCAGCTGACTTTGGGCAGGGGCTTTTGTCTTGAAATATGTTCGGCTCAATTATCTTTGAATAAGAATAACAGAGATGGGACATTACCAGCCTGTTACCTCGCATTGGCCTCTAACTTTGTGTGATGTCTTTATTTTAGCATGTCTGTCTCCACAGAGAAGTAGCCGGCGGACTTTCTTGGTTCAGGTTGCCTCCTGGAAATACGCAGATTTCCAGAACATTAGCAAAATTGTGAAAGCAAACGCTCTTTTATGCGTGGGGGTCTTTAGAAGAGCTTCAGAGTGTCTGCTTATTAGGTGGCATATCTGAGAAGATAGGGCAATGCAGTCCTTGAGAGCCCTGTTGCTGGTGGCTAGGAGAGCGTACGTTTTGCTTCGTGTGCGGTTTCTCGTACCGCTGTCCCGACGTGCCAGGCTAAGACAGGGCTGGATGGACCCTTTGGACCCTTTGACCCGATATAGCCGTTGTAATGGCTCACTAAAGCGCTAAACTTAAAGTAACTGGGGCTGCCCTGAAGGAGGGTAGTAATGTTACCACTTGAATGTTGTCTATCCTAATTTTGAGCAAATCCACCCTGTGATGCGGGATATCCAGATGGTGTCTTTTACACCTCCTCTTCACCAGCTTGGATGTATCTTAGCACATTCTCCCTTGTCGTCCTCTCTGGCTTTGACAAGACTCAAACCCTGTTTTTTCCGTGTTTAGGTCTTGCCAGTGAAGATGGGCGAGATGTGCTTTGAAAGGCCAGAAGATGGCAATTAGTGCTATTTCAAATTAATGACCATGGTGATTAAGTGGCGCAAAGGAGGCAACAGGAGAGGAGAAAATACCTGCTTCATAAATAATCAGGTTGGGTTTTAACCATCTCTGGTTAAAATACTTTCTTTTAAATGTTGTCAAGAGGCAGATAAAGGTCAAGGTGGAACACGAAGGGACTTACTTATTGTGTTTCTCTAGTTGGTAGT
This sequence comes from Harpia harpyja, assembly GCF_026419915.1. NCBI lineage: Eukaryota > Metazoa > Chordata > Aves > Accipitriformes > Accipitridae > Harpia > Harpia harpyja. Next base: position 43,500,943 of record NC_068952.1, read on the forward strand.
AGTCCGTATGCATTAGTGGCTACTAAAGGATACTGGAAAACTGGGAAATGAAATTTCTTGCTGGTTACGGGTCCTGGCATTACTGTGAAGAGCGCTGAAGTTTAGGTTATGAAATCCTCACGGTTGTGTTTCCCGGTTTGTTCGCCGTTAGCAATGAGCTCTGTTACTACTATTAGAGCTGTGATATCCCGGGAACAAGCACTGACCAAACCCTGTGTTGGAGACAGTACTGATGAACTGGTGATGGGTAACTACTTATATCTCTTCCACTAGTGAGAATATAGCGTCTAGAAAGATTGTGTGCTTGCTTTCAAGTCATGAGAGGGTATCTGTGGAAGAAATGGAGATTCAGTTTCTGCTTCCTAAGTTTTCTCAAGTTCTTTCTTTTACCCAAGACCATTTTGTCATCTTAAACGTTCCTGCTGAGAGCCTTCTAGCCTCCCTTGTTTCAGGGTAGATTCAAATGAGGCTGAATTAGAGAAGGAAGAATGGGAAACCTCGGTCAACTCGAGCTCCTGAAGAGGAAGATATTCAACAAACATCAACCTCTCTGCCCAGGCTTGTGTAACAAGGAGAGCTGCTAGCTGGCTCTGAAGAGCACAAAATAGTGCATTTTGTAATACATATGCTAGAGGAGGAGGTGTATATAAGAAGTTTGTGCAGCTAACTGGTGTTTGTGAGGCCAGAGGAATGTCCTGCAGGCAGATACCCAAACGGGGTAGATTAAATTGACAGAAGTCATGACGTGCGGAAACAGACTCTACAATCAGTGAGACTGTAAAGTAGGTGTGTTTATTCAGCGCTGGGCAGCACGGGGGGTAGTCCCACCAAAGTTGTGCGCGCCTGACACGGCAACTTACTTCAAATTTAAACAGTCAAGTGTTACATATACATAAGATTTTCTAATACGCCTATACATATGCATGACCTATCCCCGCTTCATATTAAAATTAGTTCCAAGAAGTCATTTCCCTAAGTCCCTCCTAACTGAGTCTGCGCTATGCCTCCTTGTGGTGGTCGTAAAGATGAAGGCTGTATGTCTTCCTCGCGATGAACTCTTTACCTCTTGCTCCTGCGCAGGCTCAGTCGCCCTTTGGCTTTTGTTCAAATCGCGTGGCCAATCTTGGCTGGTTCTTGGGGTCGACTCCTGCTTCTCATCAGGAACTATCCCTTGCTTCAGTTGGTTACAACAACATATACATTAATCATTGTCCCTCATCCCTTTGAACTATGTTTATTGCCATTAAAACTCTCTTACAAGTTAGATAATCATTAAACAGCTCCTACCCAAATCCATTCTTTACCATGATCATTAAAACCCTTACCTATATCTAAAATAAGTAACCATGCTGATATATTTCTCCTAAAATTTCTAGCCCCCCATCTCAGTCAGAGCCAGAGATTTTCAATTCCCTTGCTGCATTCACATTAGCGCCGACTGACATAGAGCTGAGGAAAACAAAATGCAAGCAATTCCAGAAGGCAGGGATCCTGTGTGTACCAGGTCCCCATGGCTCTGCAGGTGTTACACGGCACGCTGGCTCCGGAGGCCGCTGTCTGCAGCAGCGAGGCGCTTCCGCAGGACACGCAGACTGCTCCGCGGTGCCTGCGGATGCTCAAATAAACCTGGAAGGTGCTGCCTGGCTGGTCGTTTCTCATGGGCTGTTTCTTGCTTCCGTGTACGGCCTTCGGCCCCTGCTGAGTTCCCGCAGGTGCAGATACAGCCAGTTGTCACTAAAATCTGGTAGGAATGTGTTAACCCTATTAGCCGAAGCTGAAAAGCATCCAACAGCATTATCAGTTCTGAATACTCGCGTATCTGGAATCGGGTGTGCTAAAACAGAAGGGAGCCAGGGGAGAGAAATGTCGGTTTTGTCCTGGTTTTTGAGACTTGAAGGTAAACTTAAATTATGTTTTCAGCCTTTTCTCTGAAGACTTAGATGTTTTATCTAAAAAGAAAAAGGCGGGGGGGGATCCTCAAGAATGCTTTCTTAGGCACCAAAGCATGGCCGTATTGAATCGGCAAGGCAGCTACTGAATTTTAGTAGATCTCGGGAGGCAATCAAGAATAGCATGGTGGCCTTTGCCCCCAGATAGTTCAGTACCTCTTCAGAATGTCTGCAACCAGGGCTGAAATTGTACAGCAACTGAGAAAGTTTCTCTCAGGGGTCCGTTTCTGATCCGTTTCCTTGTCCTTTGTCCTTTTCTAAAACTGCACCATTGAAGTTGCCTCTCTCCAACAAAGAAACGTCATATTAAGAAGAAAGATTTGCAAGAAGCAGTTAATCAAACTGAGGGTCAACCGTGAGGGTCACGCGCCCTTCCAGCAGGTAGGAGGGAGAGCCCTGCTGTAAGCACAGCTCCGCGAGCTTACAGCAGCAAACGCAGCGCTTTGTGCAGCCGAAGCAGCCGAAAGTCACAGCGCGTTGCACGACGGTTCGTGGAGAAAGGCACGTGGAAGGGGACCGGGAACTCCGCCGAGGACAGCATCCGTGTGCTCAGCAACGGTGGTGACGCCGGCGCGGTCTGGAGCAGCTATTCCTCGTCATCAGAGACCTCGATGCAGACTGAGCTGCTGTGGGAGGACACAGCTGTGCAGGTCTTGGGCTGCGGGGAACGCCTGGTGTCCCGCGCTGAGGCTGGGATGGGGCAGGGATGATCTCCGTGCCCGCAGGAGCTGTGCGGTGGTGGAGGGTCTGTTTTGCCATGTAAAGGAGGTGCAGGAGGAAATCAGCAGGCTGTGCTGCGTCTGAGACGATGGGAAAGAGAGTGATGGGATCTTTGAGACCTTGCACTTCGAGACTTGCCCAAAGCCCCAACTGTACTGAAGGAAGTGCAGGCAGAATCCGTGCTTAGCCAGCTGGGAAACGGAGATTCCCGTCATGATGACAACTGGAAGCTTGTGACTTCTGGCAACAGAAACTTCGGGGTTTTTTTACTGTGTGGGTGGTCAAATTCTGGAAGAGGTTGCCGAGAGAGCTTTCGTGGAGTCTCCGTCCTCGGAGATATTCAAAGCCCAACCGGACAAGATCGTGAGCACCCTGCTGTAGCTGGCGCTGCTTCGAGCAAGGGGTTGGACTTAGACGATCTCCAGTGGGGCCCTTCCAACCTCAACCGCTCTGTGTGATTCCCTGCGTGAAATTGTGAAGTTGGCCACCCTGTTACTGCAGGGTTCAGTGTTGTCAGCCAGTTAAAGGTGGCTCACAACTCTTTTATGCATTATATTTAGGGGATTAGATTATCAGAGTCAGGTTGCCCTGCAACACTAAAAGAGTACAGGCGTTGAGGGGAAGGGAAATGCTTTTTATCAGCTTAATTTCTCTAATAAATTTCCTGTGATTTTTTTTCTTGCTGCTAGGGCGGGGGCTTAGTTTGAAATAGAGGTTGACTTTGAATTGTAAGTAATGCTAGTCTTTTGTGGATTTTGGTTTTTATACAGATTACAAAGAAGGAAGAAAGAAAGAAATGCATCTGGGCTTATATCCAATTGGATTACTGTCAACCACAGCCAGCTGAGAAGGGAAGACAGATGTATTGATGGTCACTGAAATGAGATGGAACAAAAGACGACAACCTGAGCAGGGAAGAAAAGGTACTCTTTTAAAATGGTTGTGTTTTGATGGTGCTTTATTCTGGTCTTTCAGAGCTTCCTGCATACCCCTGTGTGCCAAGTAATCCTCCCTCCTTTTTTTTTTTCCTTTTTGCCTCAAGGACTTTCATTATTAATATTTTTTTAATCAAAATTCAACTGGACTCCTTTCTTCTCAGCTGTCCTTCGTCACAAGCAAAGTGGCACATTTTTAGACCTCTGTAATGCGCAAAAGCCTGCTGCTCTCCCCCTTTTTATGATCTACGAGAGGCAAAGCCCTCGAACCTAGGGTTTTTTGGTTGCGTTGAAGAAAAGGCCTCTCAGTTACTTCCATTTGTCTGTTGCATTACGTTCTCTGTATGTACTTTGTCTTTTGCATATTTTTTCTGCCATTGTGTGATCTGAGCTCATGCGCTAGAGTGAAAATGTAGTTTTTCTTCTCCACAGTGTGCTCAATGAGTCACCAACCACATAAAATGTTGACTGTTAGCTGACTTAGCTGCCTAGACGCAAACAGAGAGAGATCCAGCTGGCAATGTGGTGCCTGGGGCACTTCATACAGCCCAAGCCTACCTGTATGAAGTTCGGTTAAATCATTTCGGTCCAGAGGATTGCAAGTATTTTGGTACCCAATTTCTATCATGATGGCAGGAACCAGTTGGCTAAACACCTTTAGGATCTATCAGAAGTGCTTCCTTGTTTTGCTGGAGAGATCTTCCAAAATAACGTGCTTTCTGGAATGAGATACGGTCTTGATTCTTCCATCTATGCGTTCATATTTCTCTCTGTCCATCCGTGAAACAATAACCCATCCCAGTGCAACACCACCACATCTCCAAAACACACAAACTCCAGCCACATAGGTATAGGCTTAATTTTAGCTATAGCCCGATGTCCCTTTGATTTGAGCGGATCATGAGCACACATCAAAGTACTTCAGTCAATAAGGCTCTACGTGGAAATTTGTCTGCTGTGGTTTTAACTGTCGGCTGGTTATTAGTCTTTGCCTTGATTTACCTAATTTTGTGTAATGGAGAAATCGATGCCTTCCTTTCTGATTAAAGCTCCGTATTTTATTTATGGAAGTCTCCCGACTGAAAGGTGCTGTACAGAAGTGTAAACTATTATTATTATTTCTCTAAAGCATGTTGTCCATAACTCACAGCAAATACAGTTTATGAAACATGTTAGCTATGCAGTTTTCATTTTTCATCCTTATTTATTAATGCCTTTTCAGAGCACTTTAGATAAGTATTTGGAAACCTAGTTATAGGAAAGTCGTATTTTGCACATTTCACTTTTACTGGGAAGAACATTGTTTTCTGATTTTAATCATAAAAATGAAATGCTCCTAATAGAGCGGAGAAACCCAATTTCCTCAAGAAGCATTTGCAGGCTGATCTGGCTCAGATATTCCTGCGATCACAGGAGAGTAATATCTTAGGCATGAGAAAATGTTCTGCAGTATACCTGAAACAAATATAGCTGTACTGGACAATTATGTGTTTAGCATCATTGACTTTCAACTAGATGGCTAAGATACTCTTTACTGTCCATTGTCAATTATTAACCTTCACAGCTACAGTGCTTTTTAATTCTGGGTGCAGGGCATGCATCAGATAGAGCACAGCGAAAGAAGGCAGCTGAAAAACACGCCATCTAGAGCAGTGTAGCACGCACAAGATGTCGTGATGGTTCTGCTGCATCGATTCAGTATTTGCAACTTCTCCCTGCCTCCTCTTCCTCCTCCTGATTATTCCCCACGTGAGCAGTCCAGTGACTCGGAGGGCACAAACTGTGGAAGCGCTTTTGAGAGCCAGAGCTTAGCGAGGAGCGTAGCCCGTAGCACTGTGACGGAGCCCTACCATTTCAGTCCTTTGCTAGGACCGCTCCTAAATATAAAACAAACACTGCTGGGTGCGGTGGAGTTATCAGTCTGGATTTACAATACAGCAGAACTGCTGAGGCCAGAATTTCTTCTCCATCACTTTGGAACAATCAGCTGGTGGAGACAAGTAGTGCTCATCATGAAGAATACTGATTTCTCATTTTTCCCTGGATTGAATTCCTCTGTTCTGCTTAGCGTTTGTCATTCCTGGCCTCATATCCCGATGTTTGTGCCAGACCCTCGGTTGGCATTGTCCCGTACAAGTCAGTGTAGCTACACCGATTTACACCAGCAGTCATCTGGGCCCTTTGTATATAAAACATCCTGTGCGTGGAAGGGATGTTGTTTAAGGAAGGATTAGGCACAAAAGCATCAGCTTCTTGTGTGTTTCTTACGGGTTTAGAGTGAAATTCAATGATGCCATTCATTACCTTTCTTTGACCTGTTCTCTGACCATTGTGTTTATACCTGTAATAAACTTGCCGCTGCATTAACTCAAAGTTAACCTTGTTTTACTAGATATTGCTGCGTGAGCCATAAATAGATACAAGGTATGGAGAAAGTACAAGAGCCCTTGCAGTGTTAAGCAGCAGGTGGTTCAGTTTATGGATTGTAGGCGACTGAGATTTTTTTTCCTTTCTCTGCCCCCACCCCTTCTTCACAAATCTGAGCTAACATCACTTGATTTTTCAATATATATGCAAACAAATCACAGCAAGTGATTTCATGGTCAGTGCTAACAGAGTTCATTTGGAGTTGCACAGCAGCACATTTTGAGAGCAGGGGGATCAAACATAAAATTATATTGGCAACTTGTAGCCATACCTGCTAAAGGATTAGGAAGCTTACGTGAGGGCTGAAAGTTGCATTATGGGATCAGAAGCAAACAGAAAGCACTTCAGGCAATGCTTGCAAAAATGCGTAAGTAACTTCAGGAGTCTTTGAGTTTCAATTAGAGCTGCGGAAGGTTGTCCACCTGTGATTTTTTTTCTGGCAAGGAATACAAGTTTGCAGGCACTGAGATACCTCTTGAATTCATCTCAGCTTGACTGAATTTTTCTGGTTCGGTCGTTTTGAGGTGGATGTTTTATCTGGATAACTGCCTAATTTCTTGGGAAAACTTTCCACCTATGTCCTTTTCAGTTGCCTAGAGTCATTCTTTTTTCTGTTTTCTCTTCTTGTCCTGGGAAAGTCCAGTTCCTCCGTATACATTGTAAGCACTTCTGTACTGAGGTTTATTACTAAATAAATTTGCTGTGGTTTTGGATGCCTCAGGGTTTTCTTGGTGGACTTTATGATATTAAGCCCAGGAAGTCATGTCTCTTCCTGAATGTCTAGCTTTGAAAGCAGTAGCATTTTGTAAGTTGCCAGTGTTGTGGGGTTTTTATTCTTTTCCAGAAGTCTCACTGCAGGATACTGGGCAGGGTCCATCTGGCTCCAGTTTGGGACTTTTTTTTTCTATTTTTAGGTTCTACTTTTGGATCTGTCACCGACGTTTTCATACTTAGGTCATAAGCTCTTTAAGATGGGAATTGGCTACTGCTACCAGTTTGTTTGTATGCTACCTGCCATGAGGATTTCTTATTGATCAATCTTAGCACATTCTTCCAACAAAATTATTATTACCAATTATGATGATTAGATCTGTATGTGCCTGGGTATCTTTCATGAAAAAATGGATTATTTCAATCTATCATAAAGAACTCTGAGATTAAAATAAAACAGTGATTTGTCACTGCAGGCTATTAGTATTTCCATCTATATTGGCGTACATCTTTTGCAATATTCACGGAAATTGCATTCAGTCTCTCTCCCATGCAAGTGTAAGTGCTAATGAAGCAAGCATATGTTCAAATATGGGATGGTATCTTGTTGGAGTACTACACTGAGAAGATGAAATTTGACTAAAAGTAGCACACAGCGTAGTCATTTTGTGTATGTTTAGGACAGTAAACGTCCTCTGTTTTTAAAGGAGCAAAAGCCCAAACAAAAGGAAGATGCACATCATCAATATGTGCTGGAGCGTGGTTTTGATGCTTGTTTTGGTTCCATCACGTGCTCTTCCCTCCTGCCTTTTGTAGCCTTACTTTACTTGTAAAATAGCCATTTTGTGTGACTTCAGTTATTGAATTCCGTGTTGATGCTCCTTTTTCACACTGGTATTTTTCCCCTCAAGCCTTCCCAATCACACTTTGATTGCAGTTTGTGTTTGCATCATATGCGAGCTCCGGTCATATGCTTTCCCAGTGGTTTTTGTTTTTCTGTCTGAAATAATAGAAGAAGCAATGGTTCATTTTTTTTTAAATCCTTGCAGGGTGTTTGTCTTATTGGGTATGATTAAAAGAAAGCAGCATAATTGACTTGGTGAAGTAAACACTTGAATCTGCTAACGCCCTAGCTCTTTATAGACAACTCAAGTTACGTATGGAGGTCACAGCGAGTTGTCTTAAATTAAATCTGAATACTTAGGGTGCAACTTCAGCACTTTATAAAATTAGGAGATTGATTTAAACCAGCTAATAGTTACTTACCCTGAGGACTGTGACTTTCTGGCACTTGCTGTCACAGGAGGTTGCAGAGGCAAAGAGTACTGGAGGTTCAAACAGGGATTACACAAATTCATGGACAGTGGGCACATAAATGAGTGCTAGAAGAGCTGTTTGATACAACAATTCTGGATGCTCTGCAAATGTGAGGGGAACAGACCAAAGAAGAGGCTTGATTTGGATGTTCTGCCTAAATAGCTTCTCTTATTGCCACTCAGAGGCAGAACCGGTCACTTCTACCGGACCAGGAATCAGAGCCTGTAGAGTGTTCTGTAAGCTTTTCTGTCTAGGTTATATCTCAGTATAAATAATTTGGTCGATCTCTACAAATGTGTTTTTAAAAAAATGCGTGTATGAAAATGTTACAGAAAAATTGTCCTAGAAGCAAATAATCACTTGAATAAAATTGTATTGTTTTATTTGGGAGGGGGTGATTTGATTCTAAAGTGAAAATAATGAACCCGTATCTCCCCAAAACAGCCATTTAAGGTATATGTTATGATACCTATTATGCTCTGTAAAGTCATTAAAATGATGACTTTCAGATTGTAAAAATTCTCATTGTAGTATATAGCATTAGACAGTAAAGACGACTGCGTAAGGCAGAATGCACACCACACAGGGAAGATGGGTTCCAGGAAAACAACAGAAGGGGGGCAGCACTGGGACCCTTAAAAAAGGCAGATGTTTAAAATGGCAGTCCCAGGGCGAAGAGAACGGACTAATGATCCTGTAATATTCTAGCCTAGGAATTACGGAAAATGCTGGGTTTGTTTCTCTCATCAGCTTGAAAAGACCCGAACTCCTAAATTCTGTGTCTGGGGCAGAGCCAGGGTGAGGGAGCAGGAGGAACCGGGAGTGGTTTGTGCCGTGACCAGGACATCCTGCTCGGGAGGGACAATCCGTGGTTCCAGCACGTTCTTCAAATTATTTCTGCTTTCTGTCGCTTGACAGCTTACACAAAAGGCTGAGTCATGCTTCCTCTTGCAGCTTCTTTTCCCCTGACGGGATATAAAAGAAACCCAAACGCATCACCATAAACTATCGGTGTGAACCGGTATGGTGATTCTCATGTATCCAACGCTGAGTAATGCATATTTTCTAGCTGAACGTCACAGAGTGCTAATGCATGTGAGATGGGGAATGCTAATTTGATATAATGATGACTTTTTTAAGATCTCATAGATATTGTTTAATACACAAGTTGGCCTTTGGTTTTGCCTTTGCCAGTGTTCAAAATAATAAAATGGGATAAGTTCTAGGTGTTTTACAGAAGGAATTATTTACTATACCATGGTGACACGCATTAAATGTTAACAGACAATATCTTGCAAGATTTACTGTAGGAATCTCGCTGCTTCTCCATTTTGAGGTATTGAGTAAAAATGAGAATTATTGCTAGCTATGATGAACAGCAACAGTATCTTGTGATAAGTTTAGCCATAACTCAACATTTACTGCAGGTCACCACTGCAATGATAATGCAAAGGAAATTAATCTCTGGCCCTGGTTAAATGAATGCAAGCATGAAAAGACTAGCACAAGGGTGCCTAGCACTCACATGAGGATCAGCCGTTAATAAATGTATTTAAAAGGAAATTCTACAGTCAATAATTGCTGCATGCATCATCTTTAGCTCAGGTATGAGCAGAAGGTGCAGAACTTAACTCTTGCCTAAGACCTCAATAGTCTAATCCAAAAAAATTCACATGATCACGGAGAGGGTGGAGAAGACTCCAAAGTCACGTGAAGTCTTGGCTCTGTATGAAGTAAAGCCACGGAAATCTGCAGTAAATCCCTGCACCAAGAAATGGTCAACTTAGACAATGAAGTCAACGTGGCGGAAGAAGGGGTTATTACACTCATTAAGAGATGGGGAATTGCTCTTAGGCACTTGGTTTAGCAAGTTAGTCTCCTGCTCCGAAGGGCATGTCTGTTTTTCCCGAATGTAAAGGAATCACGGGGAGCCTGGGTGGTTATTTGGCTGGCTGTGTTAGGCTTTTAAGGTTGAGTGGTATGAGCAGTCTGTTAAGTGATGTGTCTGAGTTTATCAGGGAATATGCCGGGTCCAGGTTCTGAGTCCAATTCTTGTGACTAACCGTCCAATAACTTCAGACCGTCCTCCACTTCTGATGTGGTACCTTCGGACAGAATCAAGGAGATTCACTCATCTAAACGGGTATGACCAAGGCTTATCTAACACTTGTGAGATTCGTTTGCCACTGTAGTTTGGAAAACTTTGCTGCAACATCCTGGCCCTGTTTCAGGTTTTGCAGCACAGCCCGCTGAGCTGAAGTTGCTCTCGTTCGGTGTTCCACCGCGAGGCCAAATTCCTTTTCTGTCTATTCATGCCCACAGATAAGACGCAATTTAATGCTCGCCTCCTCTATATTCTCTGTCCATTTTTGTTCTTCGTTCTTCTGTGTTTGTAATGTTTCTGAATGAGCAGAAAAATCAACCAGGGCATCATTTCATCTTTTTCTTTTTTTTCTGAAATGGAAATCAGCATGTTTCTCCATAGTTTGCAGGCAGGCATTCCACCACTTGAAATTTGTTTTGAAAGAAATAGTTCTGGGGATCATGTCTAATAAGGTTCAAAAAGATGCCTGACTTCTGCAAGCCAGAAAACCATGATACTGTGATTGGCATATAATCAGTTATCAACTATGCGGTTTTTATCAGCAAAGTGTGCATGAGGTGGTTCCTTAGGTGGAGATGTACTTGTTCAACTGAGACAGATTTTATGGACCGTGAAAAATTTAAGTTAGATTTTTCAGGAGAGGGTGAAAGGGAGAAAGAGAAAGCAACCATCAGTAATTCTTTTCATAGTCTTTTTTGTATAGCACTAAATACCAACTGTGAAATATCAAAAAGAGAACTTGGCCATATAATGAACTGTTGTTTGTGGAGAAGAATTTTTTCCTGGCCCTTCATTGGAGCTCAGAAGTTGTTTAATTTCAGGCTTTGTCAGTGAGTAAATTCAGGACTGGGAGTAAATCTGTCTCTTTTGGCCTCATTGCTTCATCTAGACAACGCAAATCATGACGGGTTTGGGGGTGTTATGGGTATATAATTAAATGGCATGTTGTGTGGGGCAAGGACTGCCTCTTATTTCACAGATGACTCAGTTTAGAAAGCCAGTGGTAAGGGGGAGTCCTGATCCTGCTTGGAATGGGTAAACTTTGTGGAGGAGAAGTCTTTTAAGTGTGGTTCTGAAGCACAGCTTTTTTTGAAGGCAGAGGATATGTTTAATACATTAGAGAATCACCATCATACTTTTTTTTCCCCCTGGTAAATATCATAAATGGAAATAGTTAATCAAGACAAAAGAAATCTCAGATATCTGAGGAATTATCAAGTTTTCCCTATTTCCAGTATTCTCTCTGAAACCTAGCTTATTTAAAGTCTTTGATAAATTTAGCAAGGAAGAACTGTGCCTAAAATGATGATGTTCTTTTTTTCCTTTACATCAAGAAGCACAAATATAACTGTAGCTGCTTATAGGCGATCAAATATAGTAATAATTAGCGTTTAAGTGCTAATTTACATTTATAGGCCGTCATTATGTAGGTCTGTTCCTGAAAGTGGGGAAGAAGTGTGGGAGGGAGTACAGCTGACGAAAATCTAAGTAGCCTGATTGATTTCACAGGAGTTGCACAAGTTTACGCTACCTGAAATGTGCCCCACAGAAGTAAGTGCTTATATTTTCAGAAATACCTGCCAGAGGCGTAAGGGCCGGATTTTGGCGAGCGCTGAGCACCGTGTAGCTGCCACTGGGAGATGCTCTCGGCAGAAGCATGATTCCAAGTGCTGGCACCAGGCTTTTGACCTTACTGGAGTTAAGAAATATTTGGAAACTTTTGTGATTCAGCCTAGAAGAAATTAAAATCATGATTCATCCGATGTAGCATATTTCCTCTGAAGTTCAGGGTCGTTATTGATTGCTTCAAACAGGCGGTCCGGGCTGCTGAGCTGTTTTCAGAATGCAATTCTGCCTCTGGTTCCTCCCTACACCAACCTTTGGGGCTGGCCAGGTGCTAGGTGGTCAGCCCACGTTTCCATTTAAATGAAACGCTGTGAACTCAATCATCTGAGGTTTCTCTTCCTCAGGTAACTCTGTTGTTTTACTTTACCTGTTCTGCTTGGAGCCCTTGCCAGTACAGGGGTTTTCAGTGAATTGACTGACCGAGACCGGTGGGGGTCTGAGCTCTACCCTTGGCTCTGTCACACGACTCACTGCGACTTCACCTGAGCCTCTCCATCCCCCTTTGAGTCCTATCAAGTGAGGAGAATCCTTTTTCACACTCTTTAGCTGTCTTATTTATTTAGCTTTTTGGAATAGGGACCATCTCTGAGTTTGTGCACTACCCCGGCTGAGATTTCAAACTCCAGTAATGCACTGACTGACAGGAAAAGCAGCCTGGAGTTTCCAAGTGCTCAAAATGAAGCTATAAAAGCCATAAGATCCTGTCCCATGGAAAACGACAGCACGGTGGGTGACCGAGACCGTTGCTGTAATACAGTCTCTCGGCACTCGAACAATTGGGGTGAGCGGCGTGAACGAGAACGGTGACAGCTTGTCTGACCAAGAGCAGAGAGCAAGTGGGGTCAGCACCAAAGCGAGCCCGGTGGGGCTGATATTCCGGCGTTACAGCCAGCACAGCTTTCCTTGTAAAGGGCAAGCTGAGGTCAGCAGGGTTAGACTGCGCTTTGAACAAATTGCCAGCCAGTAAAAGACTCTGAGATGGAAAGCTAGATTTCAGGCATGTTAGTACAGACAGACACTCATGTTCTCTTTAATGGGCTTCTCTAGACTACCCATCTCGTAAAGATCACCCGCGAAACATCTTCTTTACCTTATTACTTTATTTTCTGCCAGTGGTACTCATTTTTCCCGGCACCGTGTCTTTCCTGAGAGTTATTATCTGAATTACTGTATATTGCAGCTCTAAACCCAGCACCCGTCTGGATGCTCTCACAGTAAAAGGGACCCTGTCCCGCAAACCGGACCTCCGTCCTGCCGCGTCGTCGCAGGAGGGTTCACACCGCCGCGGATTGCTGGGGCCTCAAAAGTAATTAGCTGAGGACAGAGACGACTCAGCACATAATGAAGGAAAAATAGGATTCGGGATGATTTTGCGGCTGCTAATGCAGGAAGCTCTCCCGACTGAGAGGAGATGTGTGTATCGGTGAGCTCAGCGGAGACCAAGCTCATCAAAAAGAGTCCTAGTACTTGGGCAGGACAAAAGAGGTTCTCAGCTGTTGCAAAGGTACTCCCAGAGGGAGAAGTTCTAAAAAGTTTCTTAGTTTATTCCCTTTTTATTTGTTTTCTGCATGCATGTTAAAAAGCAAAGGTGTTTGGGGGACTATCCTAAATTTGAGACACTCTTCGAGGCTTTTTTGCAGATTTCTTCTGTGATGTTGGGCAAGTCATGTAGTTCTTTTCTACGAGCCCTAAAAGAGGGATGAAAATATTCCCCTTTTCACAGGAGGATTTGGGTCCTGTGGTTGTGATGACCAGAGGAGTGTCTTAAATACTTATTAGGAGCAACCCAGTATAATTGCAACAAGTATAACTAACTGATGCAGATTTGTTACAGGCAGCTGCAACGATACCATGTCCTTCCATTCCCCCCTCCATTTGAGGGACTATATGTAACGAATGCACAAGAAAACGAGAGGCAGTCTTGCACCGAAAACCTGAGGAACTGTTAAAATATTTGAAACAAAATGGGTGGCCTCAATTAACAGATATGTAAAGGCTGCCTCAGAAATGCTTTACAGCATTGTATGAATACTTTAAGAGCTCTTGAGAGCACAGTCAGTGTGACAGGGCTTTCTGGAGATCTTTTCTTCGGAGGCATTTGTCATGAACCTCGGAATAATGCATGATGCACTTGAAGAACAAAGGGAGTTATCCGCTGAGTTTCAAAGGAGAGATTTTTACAATTACAGCCGCTCGTAGGGCAGTCTATAGGCAGATTACAGTGCCTGAGCGAACGGCTGATTGACTGTTCTCTCACAGGTTTCTTGTTCAAGAACCTGTTGAGAATAGAAGAGTTGTATATACATCTATGCTGAGACTCCAACAAGAAGTGAGATGAGCTAAGGTCCCCCCTTTCCTTTGCGGTGCACACTCTCCCAGTTTACAAAACTGCTTGCTTTTACTGTCTCGTCCTTGAATGAAAATTTCAGCAGCCTTGGGCAAGGAGGAGTAGCAGGGTATAAATATTACAAAGGGATCCTTTGAGCTCTTGTACATATTGTGATGCCCTGATGAAACGAGACTTGAGGATTCGTCCGGGAGAGTCTTAAACGTGCAGCCTCACATTTTTTAAATTAAGTTTGTACAGCAGGGGTTAATGCGTGCTTAGGCAGACGTTGCAGGCAATGTTACAGCAGAAGCAGAGACATAAATGGGGACTAATAACACCTTTGTAATGTTTCAAAAGGAAATCGAGAGACTCGTGGTTAAATTATTTAAAAGCTTTTGTCCCGTGTTTATAGGTGGCTTGTGCCCATATGCAGATAGGTACTGGTAGTTCTTACAAGCCTGGAAACCCATTTTCCACTGATTTCACCATCTGCAGTCATGCAGGTGAACCTGTACTGAACATGAAATGGCTCCCAGCTGGATACCTGGTGCGCTCTGCCATTCATTTCAGCACAGTTCGTCTGTCCCCAAGCTGCGCAGGGCAACCGCAATCCAGCAGGAAAGCGAGAGCAGTATAGAAAGCTTGTGCCCTGAAACGTCGGTCTAGAGCCTCAGCTAGCAGGACTTGGCAGAGCCACCGTTGACGGTAGTCATCGTCCTTTGAAGCCTTGTTGAAATCGCTGCAGCTAATACCAACCGGCGCAATCAAATATTTGGCCAGTCAAAGCAAACCTGTTTGCTTCGCAGTGAGCCAGCACACAGGCTGTGCCTGGAAAGCACTTGCACCATTTTCTGTAGTTTTGGATGAGGGAATGGCATAAGTACTTAAAGGGGAAATCTATGGAAAGCAGCTGAGGATCTTGGGAAAGGTACACTCAAGAGATGTTTTAATTTGTTTTGTTTTGCTAAGGGAAAATATTGAACTGATTTTTCTTGCAGATTCTTTTTTTAAATCATGTTTGTTTGTTTTCCATGTTCAACTGGCTACCAAAGATGTTCTATTTCTCTTCCAAACTAGCAATAACCCTAGATATTATCACTCTGACTTTCCCCATTTTACACCAATACAAATCATGTCATTACCTAAATACCTCTCCTCTCCCTTTTCCAATCTGTTCTGTTTGTATCTATACTTTGTTAAAGATTTTTTTTTTCATGCTAATAGCTTTGCAGAGTCCTCTGGAGGTCAGCCTTCCTCGCTGTGCTCAGGAAGAGCAGTGGCTCTCCTTGCACTTGAGAAAAATTACCTCTGTAAAAGCCATTCATCCGGGAACAAAAAGTGGCAAATCTGGGAAACCATCTAGTCTCTTCTGTAGTGTTTTCCTTAGAGCACGGAGGGCGTTTTAATTTGCTTGACACCGTTATCTTTGCACTGTCTGACATGTCGTTTTAACTTAAATAAGGGGAAAAAAAAAAAAAAAAAGATAAAATGATCCAGAAATTCTAGTTCTGAACCTGGGGAGAGGCAGAAGGAGAGGAGATATTTCTAGAGGAATCTGTCGTCGAGGGAACTGGGAGGCAAGGCTTGCTCAGAGAGGGGATGCCCAGGTTCGCTCGCCCCCCCATCAGCATCCCGCTCTCTGGACTGTGTTAGCTCTTCAGTATTTGCAAGCTACGGCTCAGTCCGCCCCGTACTGGACCAGCGATGGGAATCACAGTCTCATTTTTCTAACAACCTTGCCTGTGTCTGCATAAAACTTAACAATGTGAAATAAACCAAACCAAGGCCCTTGATAGCCCCAGGAAGGCCATTTATTAACATCACACTATGTGTGCAATCCATGTATAGCATACACACTGTATGTAATTAAAAGTCTTAGAGCTGTAGCACTCCGTGATTAATGCCTTAGGTAGGCACTTCGGCTCCTAATACTAATAGGAAGTGACTTGCTCTAAACCGCGAGTGGTGCTCGGGTACCTCAGGAGTAATAAAGGTTGCTCTAGGCATATTGCATGATTCCTTGACTCATTAATTACAGCTGCCCAAAGTGGAAAGTTTATAATTAAACATATAGTTTACTCTTCTACTTTTGGATGAAGTAAATTAAGGTAATTAGATTTCTTTTCGATTAAGCATATGGAGCCATTAACAAAGTGCACAGGTGCGTGGAACAAGGAGGTTACTGTGCAAGGGATTTTGTCTTGAGCTCATCTGAGATCCACTGTGGAATGATGCCATGTTTATAATCAAACTCATTCAGTTTAATTACCTTTATAGGCGGTTTTAGACTCTTAAAAAGGAGAGGTATAGAGTGAATAGGCAGCTTCACTTGTTTGGCAGGACCTTCTGTCGGTTTGAAGCCAGCCCCATTTCCTTTCCTGATAAACTGAGTTGCAGGCAGGAGTTTTTGAACTGAAAATATCAGAACACACAATTAAAAAAAAAAAAAAAAAAAAGTCAGGTGTTCCAATGCAGGCATGTGTTTAGTTAAAAGAACAATGTTCATTAGTAGTATATGTTAAGCATATTTTATGTTACCTGTTCGTAGCCACTACCACGATACCGGAATGTTCACAATCTCTGCATACGGTAAGAAAGTATTAGCTCAGCTTTGCAAGGAAACTGAGTCGCAACGAAACTGAGGCGCAAGGGCCCAAGTCACATCTAGTTCACACACTAAATTTTAGCAAGGAATTGATCCTGAATCTCAGACTCGTGCCCTTAACTTCAGGCGACTCTTTTTACCTGCCGAGATGAGCGTTTGTTGATTTGAATAAAACAAGAATAGAGGGACTAACTGGAAATCCTGTGAGTTGCAACCCCTCCTTTTCATTGTAGGTTTTCTGATTGCTTTGTAGGAGTGAATCTGCAGCAAACAAGACAGCATTACTGACAGCTTGGCTTGGTGGGTTTGTTTTGGAATTGATGTTATAAAATGAACACGCGCTTTGCGTTATTTTCCATTATCAGCATCGAGTCCCCCTTTCTTTCACGTGCGTTTAATTCAGCACAGACTTATATAGAGATATACATATGTTTATGCTTTTGTACACACGTACACGTACGTATCTGAATACAAGCGAGTTCCTTCTGTGTGGAATTGTGTGGTTCAGCCTTCTGTGAATTGTCCTGAGTCGCAGAACGAAAGCACGGAGAACTATTTGCACAGGGTCACACAGCCAGTTGGTGAAAGACAGAAATAAATGACGGGGCCCTGGGTAGCTCGTATCTCGTTGTGAGTCTGGTCTGCTGTTCCATTGCCAAGAGCTTTTATTTGTGTATTGTCTGGAACTTCGAGGGCTGTAGCTCCAGTGTTTCTGATCTGGGTGCAATCGAGTCAATACAAGTCAGACTCATTAATCCTGGCCTGCGGCAAGTCTTCATGGCCGAGAACAGTACAGAATGTCTCCTAATGACTCAAGTAGGGATAGTATGGAAATGAAGGAGTCTGAGTACTTAGACTTCATGAACGTGTGCGGTGGTTTGTTTAGTGTCATCCCCTCCCATCGGTTTTTGTTCCCTGTTGTAGGCAGATATGAGGTGTGTATTGATTACCCAGAGAGCACGAATGACATTCGTTTCTTTGCAGAATTAAACTTGACATAATACATAATAATGACTTTGCCAGGCTCTGCCTTTACTGAGCTCTTCCAGGCCCAATCTGCAACTCTGTGAGGGTCTTTTCTGCAGCTTACTTTTATGAAAACCAAAGACAAAGCACGGTAGGCAGGACTATTTGAGTGGTGCTTTAGTGCCTGCAGTGCTCCACACCCATCTCTGGAAGACACCCCAGGCGTAGGCAAGGGAAGCTGGTGCAGTCGTCTCCCACTGCCGTCAGGATTTAACTCTGCCGGTGCAAACGATGGCTTTTCCCATGCCGTCACAGCGCGCTGAGGTGCCTACGTTGGTGGCTGCCTCTCCGCCACTGGAAGGGTGACAGATTTCCCCCCCTTCTCTGCCAGCCCTTCGTTCCTCCGGTGCTCCCTGGCTTTGGCTAACACAAGCAGTCATCATCTACCTTGTGAGAGCACGAAATGAGGAGAGAGCACATTTTGCTCTTCCTCCCCCTGCATCTGCAACCGCCCTAAGCACCTTCTGGTAATTGGCTGTCTGGTACAGGAGGCCAGAGCCGAAAACGTCGCAGTTAGGGAAGGCATTTGTCCTCGTGATAGTGCCAGCATCGCCCTACTGTTGCTATATAAAGGAGCAGGCACCGACATGGGCCGGAGTATCCATCAAAAGCATTGTTCCAATACCTGTCCTCGCGGAGTGGAAATCAAAGGCACTCTCTTTATCTGAAGGTCTCTAAAAGGGATCTGAAACATCGATTTCTGTTTTCAAGTGAAGCAGGAGTGTCACTTTGGCTTTGTGCACGAACCTTATCTCAGTTTCCTCATTGAGCAGAAAAAAACAGCTCCCTATATTTTATTTTATTTCCTTGAGGCAGGGAAGGAGAGCAGTTTTGCTGCAGTTGGCTCGTCTCGGAGCGTTGGAGCTAGACAAGGAGTCCCTTATGTTGTTTTGCCCAATCTCGCTAGCACCGAGGCTTTTTTCATTTCATATCTGGGCACACACACTCCGCTGTCAGCCTCGTCGTCCCGTCCCCCTGTCCTCTGCTCCTCTTTGCTGCACCGGCTCCCACCTCCCTCCATGACCTGTGAGCACGGGCATTTCGCTAATGTCGGGGATTCTCTTGAACCAAGAGCTGGCATCAATGTTTATTCTTTAACATCAGTACCTGGGCTGGGAATTGTGAATTTTGAACTACTCTCAACTTTCTCACCTCTAGGTCAGGCTATTTCATTGAAAACACTCAGAAACTGGCTACAGATGCTAAAATAAGACCTGGTTCAACAAACACTGAATCCGCAAAAGGAGTCCCATTGCTTTCAATAAGATTTCTTTGCATGGCGTAAACAACATTGCTTCTCCGTGAGTTTCTATTTTGCTTCCCGATGCGATTTAAGACACTGTCTTTAATCTGTGAAGTCCTGTGTGCTGACAGTCTTGTAGATTTATTTATATTCTTCTGCTCAGTCCTGACTATGGTAAATCTCAGAATAATGTCTGTTGGAATCGGCTTTCAATCTGAGAGGTGTAATTAGCTTAGTTGATCTTGGTTCGTGTTGAAAGATGCCAAGAAGGAAATGGGAAGATTTTCATAGCGGTGTATTAGCGCAGGCAAGTTGGGCAGTGACAAATACCTTATGAACTTGTTAAATATTTAAATGTGTCACACGCAGAAGGAGAATCGAAAGGAGCAGCAGGGCCGTTCAAGCCTTGTGCCTGTGGGAAGAAAGAAGCAGGTTTTCAGATCACGTGCGGGAAGAGAACGGAGAAATCCCCTGGAACTGCCCGGTGCTCTGAGCAGCCAAAGTGCAGACCTTTGCTGCCTGCAAAGGCAAGGTCCCAATTTGCCGCGAAACCCACAGCAAACCTTTCGGCAAATACGTGACTCTCAGACGAGCTACGTGATCGCGCTTCATCCTGTTACAGCAGAGAGATTATTAAACGGGGGGGGTTCAGCCTGGTTTTGAAAAGAAGCATTGTACAGCTGTCTGCTGTGTCAAGCTGCCACGTGAACTGTGGCTTTTGAAGGCGTCTGCACAAGAGCTGCCACCCACCCTGCAAAAAATGGAGGGGCATTGGGTTTTCATAACTGTGGCCTGTGCGGGGAAGCGACGGTCAAACGGTCCATTACTGCGTAGTCCGTAACGCTTTGGGTTTTCCTCCGTGCAGCCTCTCTAACGCGAGGTAGTTGTGCAGAACGAGGGAGCACGCAGCCGATGGCTGCATGTCAGTGGCACAGCGTGTTACAAAATTTAGGGACCAAACAAAAGCAAGGCTGCTTGCTTAGCCTAAGAAAAGAGGGACCGTAGTTGGCTATTTGCGTTAGTAATTCCTATCAGACTCTGTGTCTGCTAAAGCACCAAGTAGCTTCTTCATTTAAAGGACATGTGGAAGTGAAACTGAAGTAGGACAGGATGAAAAATTTCTAAAATATGAATGGAAGGTCATCACATCAAGAGCTAAATGTCACATTTGTTGCTCAACTTAGTAGTATTACATCTGGAAAAATGTAGCCCTTCTGCTCTGCCACTGAAAATAAGCTGAAGTCAAACAGAAGTCCTTGAGTGCAAACATACAGATTGGAATTAAATTTCCTTCTAACTCCTGGGTAATAGAGTTCTGTCAGAGCCAGGAGTCAATTAAGTGGATAAATACGCACATAGTTCACGAACACTTAGCATTTCAGTGGTATTTTGCTGAAGTAAGCACTTAATGTGATTATTGTGTTTCAGCCTGATTTAAGATGACAAGTTTTGCATTTCCTAAATATTAATTAGCTCTGGATTTCTATTTACTTAAACTCTGAGGCAGCAAGTGGGTAGTTGTGTGATTTACCTCTACCTCCTGGCACTTATCTCATCTGGGACATTTGAAATGCAATTCTAAACAATTAGCCTTCATGCTTGTCAGCATAAAGAATGAAGAATAGAGCTTGTTTTGTTTATTTGGGGGAATGATCATCCTACAAACTGCATCTACGAACAAGTGCAGGGATCTGCTCATTTGGAGCTCACTGCAGGATGAGGCTTTTTGATACCTAATCAGGGAAAAGCTATAGATTTTTAGATGGATTTTTCATTTGTTTGGTTCCCCTCGCCCAGGACTAGGCTGTTCCCTTAGGGCTGCCTTGTAGGGACAATACCAAAGGCACGCAGTGCTGCATCGCTGGTCTTGTGCTACTGGTGTAAAGCACTCGGCTGCCTGCCTAGCAGTAAATACCTTAGCTGAGTATATTACCTGGAAGGCTTTTGAATAATATTGTAGGAATGGGAATGAGAGAGATGGATCTGCAGCAGTCCACTGCTTCTGGGCTGAGAGAGCACTGCCTTGCACGGGTGGCTTGCAGAAGAAATCAGTTTCCACAAGAGGAGGGTCCTCACTATAGAGAGAGGACATCTTCCGCATCAGACCCCTTCGGAGCACCTTGGGGTTGTCTGAATTCCTTTGGCATCTCTGAAATCTTCGCCCTGTGGTATCTAAGAACTTACGGGCCAACTGTGAAAATGTGTCATTCAACTCACCGGTGGCACAGAGGAAAGGTGGGTATTTAAAACTTCAAATGGACTGAGATTAAAAGACTCTGAGCACCCAAAGCTCCTTTTGAATGTAATGGGAATTTGCGTGCTCAGCAGCAAAAATAGAGATATTTTTATAGAGCAGCACCAACTGGAGCATTGCGAATCTCCCCCCAGGACTCCTGCTCCATTTCTCCTGTCCAATTATGGCCCTTGTTGCACTCTCTTGGCTATCACTCTGTATGTAATGAGGTGATAGTTGAAGTATTTCAGCTGTAATGGACAAATGGCCACTAATTTGCCTTGAAACTTGCCTTTCCCTTTTAAATATTTCCTCTCTTGTAGACATTGAGATGCTGAAATACTTGTATTTCCGTGGAAGAAGTTTTTTGTAATCACAGCAAAAGTATGTCACCAAGTGGTCATCTGTCTTGCCGCCGTGCGTTAAAAGCTTTGGATCATCTTCTGTTTTGGAGACTTATTTTTAGATCTGTACTTTTTGAATGTGTTATTGGCCACCAGTCAGAGAACAGCGGGGTTAATATAGCGCTTGGTGGAGCTCGCCCATCTGTTCCAGTTTCCATCCAACCATGGAGTTTTACGAGAGCTCTCTAGGAGGGGTTTGAGTTATCCAATTTGTAGTATTCTCTAATATAATCAGCTTGGTAGCACTTGAAGAGCTCACTGTGCCAAACAGGAGGGTATAAAATTTGCTAAGAGACAAAGGAGCTTGGAAATCTGAGATGTTTTTTACATTTTCAGGAATTATGTTTATTTCAATTCCTATTGAAATTAGAGACTGGAACAGATGGAGTGATTGTACAGTAAGATGAGATTAGCCGAGGCTTTGACACTCTATCTAATGAGGAATTAGAAGGCAGACACTACTGATTGGGTTTTTCTTTGGGGTCTATTTGTGTTTTATTTGCCCTGTTATTTACGTCAACAGTAACACGTCCATAAACAGTCTGACCCAGTCCCATGGACAAGATAGATCATCAAGACTTGTTGAATTGTATATATGCCATCTCCTGAAATTCACAGGCAAAATGCACCGTCTATTTTATGGAGCCGTGTAAGCGTTGGTAGAAAGCAGATATTTTACATCCATAGGATTTTGGAAGATGCGTTGGGGTGGGGGTTTGAAGTCAAGAATGAGAGGACGCCACAAGATTTTTGGCTGAGCTTTTCCTTCATCTGCAATCTAAGTTACCTTAACTGACCTATGCATCAGGATACTCCTTTCTTCAGGGTTGTCTTTCTAATGGCGGGCTTGATCCGGCAGCGTTGTCGCTTATACAAATGTTTGCACTGATTAGATATGGACACAGATTTTGCATGTGGATGCAGCTGCAGTGAGAGGACGTGTGAACTGCTCTCATGGATGTTATACGTATGCTGTGGGCAACGAGTTTCTGGTTTAGTTTATGATGTCAGTCTTTTCTTGGTTTCCATCATCATTAAAGTCACAGAATTAAAGGAAATACAGTAATTGAGATCATTCCATGCTAATACATATGGGCAGCCATTTGGAAATTGAGATGTTATTATAGAAACCTAATTAAATCATTGTTGGCCACTTGTCCCCCCCCCCCCCCCCCCCCAGGTATGAAATAACCATTAAGTGTGGTGACTTTTCTCCAAGCAGCCACCATGAAATCAGCACAAATTTTCCATCAAAAATGGACAACTGTGAAGATTAAACCAAAGAGCGCTGGAGGCATTAGATCTGTGCTACCTAATTAAGTGCATTTTTCTTTTGGATTGGGAGGGCTTTTTTTCCCCCACTGTTAACTAGCACTGGGCCTGGACCTTAGACATCCTATGGAGAAAAAAAAAACCAGAAAGACTTTCTCTTCTCAATAAAGTTGTAGGCAGTTGCAGCCATTGAGGTACGGGCCTTTTCCTTCAAGCGGAGCAAAGCTGGTTTTGAAAAGTTCATGCATGCTTCCCTCCTAACACGTGCCTGTCGGAGGTCAGCTAACAAGAACCAAAGAGGTGTAATAATCAGCTGGAAAGGGATACAATCACAGGTATAAATAAGAGAGAGAGAGATGAGGTCAGAAAGCTTCTGAGAAATGGCATCAAAGCCTTACGTGATTTCCTCTTCAGGCTTTCTGTAATTCCTGTCATGTGGGTATTCTTTGAAACAGAAGGCCCGGAGCAAACAACCCTCGTTCAGACTGTCTCAGGTGTTGCTGAGGTTTGAGGTAATTGTATTTGGTATGATTAATTATTGCCGAGGCTCCTTAGGCAAGGGCGATGAGGAACTGCTGCTTTGCAGAGCGCAGGGTGCGGGGCAGCCACCCGAGGGAGCAGAGGCTGTAAAGTTCTCGCACCCTGACACGGCATTTGTAGCCCAGTGCTTTGTCCCGAGAGGGTTCCAGTGAGTGAACCCTTAACTAGCTCCAGGGCTCGAAGGGGCCTTAGCGAAATGTGCGGTTATGCTTATCCGTGTGTCTCTGCAGAAATTACCATCAAAGCCCTGAGCAAATGCCTGCTAACTAAGAGACGTTTAAATACAAGTTCCATCTTGGGTAATTCTGAGGTTCCTATTTTCTGGTCTTAAAATTAAGAAAGTGCTTTTTAGTCAGTGGTATAAATGGGAATCACATCAACCCGAGGTTGTAGAAAGTGAGTTTCCCAAGTTGCAGCTAGCTCATGCGCGGATTGCCTCCTTGGCTTCCTTCCTCACTGCAGTGCCTTTTGGCTAAGTCCAGTCCTGGGTCTGGACTGCGTATTCCAAAGCCCCCTCTCAGAGCTGAAGGTTTCACAGTTGCAACATGGAAAATACTGAAGTTGCTTTACCTAAGAACGTGTGGTACAACAGGAATCCTACTGCAATTAATGAATATACTGGTGGGGCTGAATGAGTGAGACACATCCCAAAAGACTTAAAATGCACCTGAGCAGGTAGGGCTGTCATGGCAGCTTAGCAGTCTCCCCTGCCACCTCTAAAATCAGATTTTGTTTTATTTTGTGCACCTGCGTTATACCATTTTCGTTGTTTGCTTGCTTTTCTGCGATGTCTGTTGCTCCTCTGCAGGTTTTGTTAGGAACTATCAGTCCCTGACAGCTCTCCCCCAGGAATAGCTGGTGCAGAGGAGAGATGGGTTGCGTTCCCTTCTTTGCATTCCTTTCTCTGTATCAAGCTTGTTCGCTGCTGGATGACTAACGTGACCAGACATCCAGTAACGGAGTGCTCTGTGTCCTGCCAGACGTTGCTGAAGAGCTAGGATGTGCTGGTTTGCCCCTCTTTCCCCCTGTCCCCTTTCTCCCTTCCTCGCTGAGCAGTTTTCTACCTGGTAGAGGCTGATGGGCAAGGCTCTCAAAATTGCTCATTGGAGGGAAGGACCATCCTGGCGTAATTGAAGGGAATGGAAAAGGATGGGTTTGTGTTTCTTTTCCTTCTAATTTACTGACAACTGCGGCAGCTAGGGCTGGTAGTTGAATCACCTCTCTGAGACTCCATGTTTAAGTTATATTTTTATTATTTTCCCTTCACGCTGTCCAAGACAAGGGAGGAGACTTTCAGAGTTTTACAAATGGAGTAAGACACCCAGGAGCCCTTGATTTTCAGTGGGAAATGAGCATTTCAATGGTCCTTTGTGCCTTTGAAAACCTTCTCTGCTAAGATTAGCTTCATGGTGGAAGAAGCCCTAGTGTGGTTTAGTCCCTGTTACCTTAATTTGAAGAAGAAAATCCTTCTAAAGGTAACTTGATCAGGGTTTATCACTGTCCACGTAGGGAGGATGTTTCTGATCATAGCAGACTATTTAATCTGTCTGACAAAAGCATAGCAAAACCCAAGAGTGGGAACCTGAAAGCAGCCAAGTTCAGGCTACACATGAAATTAAACAGTCTGAGTTGTTAACCCTGGAAATAACTTGACAGATTCTCTATCACTAAGCTATATTGATACTGTCTGATGCAAATTGCACAGGGATACCGGGTCTGGCCTCTGTGCTGCAAACAGCATTGCACTAATTATTGCAAACTGATGCTGGAGTGTGGTAGCTACTGGGCTTCTGGGACAGAAGCTGGATCTTCCACACAGATATGTGCTGTGCTTTTGGACGTATCAGCTTCTTCAGAGCTAATTAGGCTGTGTCCGAGACACCACTTTATTGCTCTGTACAGCCCGGCTAAAGTTGAGGTCAAGAGCTGTAGATCAAAAAAGAAGTTGCAGGCGTGACTTGAGCGTTTCTTGCTGCGGTTCTGTGCTGGCTGTTATAAACCCTAGAAAAAGGGGTATTATGACCGGATGATTTTTTTCACATTTTTATGTGTCTCTTGAAAACCCATGCTCTTTTTTGATGCCCTAAAAAGCAGCTAAACTTTGTTGAAATCCCTCCCATGCTGAAGTCTCCAAGTAGCAGTTCAAATCCAACCGTGCTTGTTACTCTCTGCGCATTTAGAGTGTAATGTCATCCTAATTTCTTCCCTCTGCCTGCGGCCTTTCTCCAGGGATATCTGTTCTGAAAAGTCACATTGTTTTGCTATGTATGATACTCAAAGCTTGTAACCACCGTGGCCGAATCAGTAGCACTGCATTATTTCAAGGACGACAAGGACCTGAAGGTAGCCTCTTATTAAGACTCTCTGCTGGAATTTCACTGACATCCTTGTTCTTCAGTAGGAACTTATCACTGTGCGACTCAAGATGTTAATTGAATTCAGTTAAAGCAATAATAGTGACTGGCTCAGCCTGTCCCAGGATTGCCACTGAGGTTTTGTTTATTTATTTTTATTTTCACAGCTACCAAAGCCTTAAATGCTGCTTATCTGATATTACTTCAGCGGGGAAGATCAAAGGGTCTTTTTGAAAGAGAAACTAAAGTCAGGTGCCCACAAGGAAACTCTTGCTACAGTCACCTACTCAATGCCAGCCTCAGCAGAAAGCTGGGAACCTGGTAAGCCGAGTTCAAATAAAACACACACAGAGCTTGATTCTGGCCTTGCTTCTAGCAGCAAATCAGAGTAGTCTTCCACACGGACTTCACCCAGTTGGCAAAAGCTGCCATTAAAGTGCATGAAGCTACTCCGGAGTGTGCCATTTGAGTCCAGGCGGAGTCACCTGTTGGAGGATTTGTAGATTCGGCTCCGCCAAGAACCTTAGAGAGGACAGCTACCCTATCAATCCCATGGTACACCGCAGAGAACCTGTTCTGCTAAAGCTGCTTATTGGCTTCTATGCAAGGTGGAGAGCCCCGCAGTAGGGTTGCTCTCCTCTCTACCTTCTGTCTCCCACACCCCTACTCGTTACTCTATTATCCTCTTTTATTCCCATCAGTTCAAGGACAGGCGTGGCAGGGTTGAGCCCTTCTGCTCGCTGGAGGCAACAAAGTCATCCTCTCCTTCTGCAGCAGTTGAGGTGCTTCACTCAGTTACCTGAGGTTTCCCACTCCCTTTCAGTAATGCTGGCATCACTGAAGCTTCCAGAGTGGTGCCACCTCAGTACAGATGCCGCCAGAGATGCAGCTGAGAGGTGCTAGAGAGGTGGGAATAGGTGGAAGGGGTGATAATGAAAAAAAGAGGGGGCGAGGGACATTACAGTCCTGAAAGTGAGCTCCTGACCTGTTCTGTGGAGTCATGAAAACAGAGTCCCTCACTGGCTGCACGTTCAGGAGCCTGAACGGAGGGGCTTGACTGTTGAAAACGCCAAGCGGTCATACCAAAACCGGATCTAGCTACTCCCTCTGCCACCATTTATCACTGCAATGTTGGCAAGAGATCGTGGACGGTCTCTTAATTTCTAAGATCACAGTTCACACTAGCAGTTGGCTCCTGACCGCTGACATCCCTAAGGCCATTATCGTTCTCCTTAAGGCCTTGAATGAAGTACTTGAGGATGCATTTTGTTTTAACCACATGAATACTCCTGTTGAAATGACTGAGAACCATGTGCTCCATGTTAAGGGTCGTAAGCCAGCGCTCCTGCAGTTTGGTTTTTTTTTCTTAATATTTCTTATTTTTCTCAAATGTTCACCAAATTCAAAAAATTCTATTTCTTAAAGTGCAATGCTATAGGACACCCCTGAAAAGAAATAATGCTTGGCCCTTTTTCTGGTTTTCTTCAAGTATTATTTGCTTTAGATGTTTTTGTCGCTCTGGTTTTTTGGTGTAGCCGTATAAAATCGTCCGTGTCTATTAATACATTTTGCATGGCTGGCCTCAGGCCAGCAAATGTACAGGAACAAGGTTCTGGTCCCTCCCAGGTTCACTTCTTTAAATTTGCAAGGAGGAACAAATCCTCCAAGGAATAGTGCAGAATCAACACAAGGTCCTTGGGTGCAACAGATTGCCTTGGGCTGTTTACTGTAGCAAATATATTTGTACAAGCACATTCTGGCAGTTGGCTCTCTACGGACGCTGGAGCAGCAAAAGGGGAAGAAACCATTTACAAGTCCTCAAATATACCCTGCTCAAGCACCTGGTTTTATTTTGAAAGACAAAGATGCACGATAGGTCATTGAGCTGCTGCAACTAAATTTTTTCCATTGATCAAGGCTAGGTTTCAAATCTCCACCAACAAGACTGCCCACAGGCACCAGCTAGACAGGACAGTCTGGTCAGAAGCTGGATGTCGGTAGCCCTAATGCTTTGTGAATATTTGGAGGATCAGGGCCACCGTTTTGCTGTTTGTTGGGTTGCGTCGAAAAGGATGCTGAATGAATTTCCTAAGGAGCGAGAAGCCCTGTGATCCTGAGCCATGAAATGTTCAAGTTTATCTTATCTTCATGTAGCTGAGCAGCTTCGTTCGGAAAAGTCACCTTCACGATCAAGACCGCGCGAGGGAAATGAAGGCAGGGATCGCAGGGAAGGGACAATTCTGCTGTCACACTCGGTACACGGTGTCAAGACGTGACATCTTTGCGGTGATACAGGCGTGGTGTGTCTTTCTTCCTTTCAGAACTCGGTCTCCCAGCTTGATCGTCTAAACCCCTTCAAACTCTGCTAGATTTTGTGGGCTGAGCAAGAAGCTGGTATTTCATGAAACCCATGTGAAACTTGGTGGGGTGCCAAGACAGAAAGCCAGACACATCATTAGTTGTGTTTGCCTGACAGAAGATTCTCGGTGGGCTTTTATTAATAATAATACTTTGTACAACTGATATCTTTCATCCAAGGATATGCAAATATTAATTGATTGAGAAATTCCCTGCACTCAACTTGATGGCATTTCTTTGTTTGTTTTTGTATAATGCAATAACTTCTGAATGTCACATCTCATCAGTACAAAACTTGGGGAAAATGTTCTATCCATCAATAAGCAGAGCCTTACTGGTTTGAAGAGAGAAACACCAGCCTGGAAATGCCAAAACGGAGAGGACAGAAGAGGGAAGGGAATGGAGCACCTAGGGTAACAGAGGTGAAGGAACAGTAACGAGGGTAGAGAGCAGCCAGAGGAAGCTATCATAGCGAGGAAGATGAAGGAATAGGCAGGTCCTTTGGTATGTGTTGAGAACTGTGCTGGCAAAAGCAACGCGAGCAGGTAAACTGATAAAAAAAAAATTTGATGATTTCATGGAAAGTCAGTGGCAGCATTGGGAACAGAACCAAGGCGTTCTCAGCTAGGACCCCCATATTTTAAGTGCAAGACCAACCTTTTAGGGCCAGTCTCTCAGCTGGTATGAGCTGGCATTGTACGTGAAGCAATGTCTATTTATGGTAGCTGCAGATCTAGCCTTGGATATCTTGATTGGAATCTATGGTGGTAATTACTCACACTCACCATTTGTATTTTGGGACTAATTAACTATTCTAGGTTCCTATAAAGAATATTGTCAACTATTTAATGGCTCATTGAGTTTAGCAGGATTTCTAGCTTCTCTTTTACAACTTCAACAGAATAGTTATTGTGATTTGTGACTTCGAGTAACAGCTAGTGAGCTGTGAGCAGACCATGCGTATTATGATGTTAGTTCTACCCTTTGACAAATAGGTTTTAATTGGCTTTACATGGATTCTACTTGACGATACAAAGCATCCAAAGATAGGAGACATGGTAGTAGAGTTTTTCTCAAAACATATCAAAGCAGTGCCTTCGTGCTAACACGTGTTCCACAGATGCTTTTCAATTTTAGGTGATGAGGATGAATATTTAAAATTAATTCTGGTATTTGTTAGTCCGTTGTCTTGCATCTGTCTTCATAAAGACGATCGAGCCAAGGTCTTCACCCTAATTTTACACTAACAAAAGAACTTTAGATTTCTGACTAGCTCAGTGCATTGGCTGTTGAATACTTCCGCAAATGTCCGTTTGTCCAGTGAACAGTGTGTACTGTTCTGAACATGTAGTCCTAATTTTGGTTGCAAAGTTTTTAAAAACATGGCCCGGAGTACTCCTGAAATGACTAATTGTTTAAGTAAGTCTTTGTAACTCAATTCTCTGCATTTTAGTAAGGAAATGCATTTGTTGTGATCTCAAAACTGCATTTCTCAAGGTAACAGGTTCCCATGCTATGGCACCCTATCTGAAACTACTCTGTGTGAGGATCTGACAATGTGTGTCAAAGAGATACTCCCGAAGTGCTTAATTGCCACCTCTGTTTTAGTAGATGGAGAAGGCAGCTTGATCACAGACTGGCGGGGGCTTTTTAGATTGAACCTGTGCCCTTGCATTTCCTCAGAAAGAAAACGGGAGAGCGGTGAAGCTGAGAGAGCATTTTGATCTGATTACGTCCTTATCCTTACTCATGCTTTCGTGTAGTTTTGGTGTGTGGATCGCAAGATGCTCATAGCTGAGGCTGACCAGGACAGGAGAAAGAAGGAACGAGTGACTGTTTGAGATTCATTCTGTTTACGGAAGGTTTCAGACTTTTTGCCACTCGCACGTAGTTAAGAGGACAAATTTTGACACCTTGCCAAAGGTGGAGCTCCATCCTCACAGTTGCTCTGTTACTGCTATTTCTTTGCCCATTTAGCTTAATCTTGTGCCTTGTGATATCCAAACCATGAAGGAGTGGGGGCAAAAGGACAACTCCTGTTTACTTTTTGCCTGGGCATTGTTGTCCTGGGTTTTATCTGCCTGAAGAATGAGTTAGGAGGATCTCGAATGTTTGTAAAGTACTGGAGTTAAAACCAATTGAACCTTTAATTCAACTTTAATTTAGTATTTCAAGTCCCAGTGAACAAAGATTGCAAGCTCCATTCACATGCAGCAGACATGGGATGGTGACCATTTTAGGTTGTTGTCAGGCTGAAAGGAATGAAGGCCAATTACCCACGGGCAAAGTTCTGTCTCAAATTCTCTGAATCATCCGCTCAATTGAACAAGGGGAGAAGACAGAGCCCTTTTGTTTGCTTTGTAGATAACCATATCAGCTATTATTATTGCAAAAGAAGTAAACACCAAAACACATGAGGACTTGAGCAGGAATAATATTGAGGACACCAGTCAGTGAATTGAGAACCTGCATGTCAGCAGATTGACAACGTTATCAGGGGACAGAAAAGGCTGGGCATCAGGTGTGTAAGAGGCAGAGAAGGACTGCCGAAAGGAATTTATATTAATTTCCTAATACATGGTTCCCGTAATATTTTCTAGCGCCTGTCTCATCACCGTATATTGTGCATAAAGAAACTGCACCCAACTGAAGTAAACATTTTCTTTTGCTCCGCAAGATTTCATCTAAGATAGGTGTGTAGCATTAAATAATTCAGTGTCATCAGTGTCTGTGATGTGTGTTAACAGCATTCAAATGAGACTTTATGGAAGACAGACTCAATCAAAAAAAACAATCTCCCAAAGTAGTTTTTTGGCAATAGGTCTGCTAAATCTTTAACAACCTTCTCTCCTTCTAAATAGTGAAGCCAATTTGCAGATTCCCAAGTGACGGATTGCATGTGCGGGCTTGTAGGCCACAGCGGTATGACCCGGCTTGTAGGCAGTTTCCTTGTTGCACAATCTGCACCTGTCACCTATGAGACAATGAAGAAATCCTGCTGGAAAAAAAAACGAATGGAAATCTTTTTATTGACATTTTGGCTTTGCTGAAGGAGAAGATCAGCGTACGTGGAGGTGGGCAGTTTCTTTGGCTGAAAAGGCAGGGAGAGATGCTCTTGATCGCATTTTTTAGTTTGATATTCTGCACAGAGACTGGAGTCACTTGTGCACTGCTGAAACTGTAGAACCAAGACTTTGAATCAGGATTTACTTTTGGCTGTATGCTCTCTCTTATGCCCACAATAATGGCATCATCGTGTTTCACTAGCACCCTTAAACACCAGAGGACTTAATAAAACAAGTAAGGACAAAAGCTTACAAACGAGATATAACTGATTATTCTGCTGATAAAGGGTTAAAGTTTATCTTCCATATCTACCAAAAAAATGCCCAAATCCTCAAGCGAAGAATGTGTCGTATGCAATCTGTATTGCAGATCTCTTATCCAGGCTGCAGATTTACTGAGTGTCTTAAACTGGTGCCCATGTCTATTACACACAGGGACCTCCTGGGCGTAAGGACAATCTCTCCCTCTCCTTGTTTTCGGTCTCTGCCAGGAATAGGCAGATTTCAATTTTAGTTTCATTTATTTGTGCTGCTTTGTTTGTTTGGGGGTTTGTGGGTTTTTTCTTTCTTAATTTCACCCTCCTTCTCTGCTGCCCTTTGCTGGGAAAATATCAAGCCAGATCCTCAGCTGATATAAGTCGCTGCAGAGGCGTTGGCTCTGAGAGGAGCTGCACTGACATAGACCACTTGCTTTATGCTGGACCACTAGAGGATGGAGAAAGATAATAAAGACCCGTTTCCCCAGAATATTTAAAAGCCTCTTCACCCCAAAGGCATAGAGCCCTGTGGCGGGGACATTTCTGGATTAGGTGGGGGGCAGAACACCCCTTCCAGCTGGCCAGAGCTGACCCCGAATGTCTTGTCTTGATTTGTTTTCACCTGCTGCGTTTGCTTTGCTTGCTTTCGGTGAGTGAGCGGGTATGGGTCCTGGTCTCAAACTGGCTCACCGCAAAGATCAATAATTTGGGTTGGGTGACGGCTTCTGTATAAACTAAGCTTTTCAGGTTTGGCATCATTGGTATGTCTCAGTGCATATACGCTTTAAAAGTTCCCCCAAATATTAACCACCATTATTAGATAATCACAGCTATCATACATGGAGATCATGTTCATCTCCTTCCCCTTGCCCCAGGTGTGCAGTTTGACTCTAATAATGTAGGAATCATGAGTTTTTAAAGCACAGTAATTTTTTTTCTGGTTGAATTCGATGGACATCACAGAGCCGAGAGAAGAAAATACAATCCATCTTCTGTGAAATGAAGTCAGTCATCCTTCAGTTTATTGAGTGAGAGGGAATACAAAACAAATCCACAAATGCCAAAAGCAGTCTACAAGGGATCATTCCATTTCTTTTTCCATTTGTTTCCTTGATTAAAATGATTTTTAACTGATTCCTCTCTTAATTTAATATGACAAAATATAATTCACTTGAATATCCTCCTGAACCCCCCTGCCAAAGTTTGTGCTTGGCCAAATTTGCTGGAAATAGGGTGGCGATGGGGAGGGACTTTGCTGAATCATGCTTGTGCACTTCAATAATCTCTTTACTATAACTGTGGAAATGTGACGAGGAAAATTCTAGCCCTATTAAATTCGCTGGCGGATTCCTACTGATTTGAAAGGGCTGGCAAAGTACCCCGGTGGCGATCGTCTGATTTCTTCCGAAATGAGAAAAGCAGGTCTTTTAGCAACGTTTTTCTGCCTATGAGCTTATTCTGCTGGCTGCAAATAGGCCTTTTGCAAGCGTTGGACTGGTAATTTCTGTGGTAAAATTTAATCCCAGAGATTGTTCACAGTCGACCTCCGTCAGCGATCCTGCACGTTGACTAATTCGCACGTCCCACCAGACCCCCCGCAGCCACGTTCTGCCTTCCCTGCCCGCGGCGGGAGCTCTCTGCCGTTCACGGGTCCTTCTGAAACTCCCCGTCCTGTACTCGCTGTGTAAATAAGGTTGGTTGAACTGAAACATGTGATTAATTTTGGCATGGGTCAGACCAGCTACATAAGAACATAGCGAACAAGACCAGCAATCCATCCGGCTCATCGTGCCGACTCTGGCAGTAACGCTGTAGGAACAGGGAAGTATGTGTAATTCCCCAGTCGCAAACCTTTTCGGTTAGATCACACAGTGTCTTTTCTGTTTCCTGATTGAATAAATATTTTTGTGTAGGAGGCAGAAGTATTTCCAGCATTCCACAAGGCTTAGGAATGGATCCTCCTGGCAGTCACTTGGGGCTAGAAACTGTTATTCCACTCTCACAAGAAACCTGTGAAATGGATTGTCCGCTGTCATCCGGGGAGACTGGGGCAGAAACAGGATTTATAATCCCGATTACCCAACCCAATCTTGTGCCTTATCCACAGCAAGGTCCTAATTCCCTAACAGCTTCTAAATGAGAGGATAGCTGAGGTCTTTCTGTATTTCTGAGTAGCTGTGGCTATTCTTTGAACTCCAGCGCATAATAGAAATGAGTAATGGAATCGAGCGTATAATGAAAACGAAGATCGTGAAGAGCTATCTTTCCGAAGCAGTACAAGATTATTTCGGAAAAAGTTTTTTCCTCTACTAAGGCCATTGTTGTTATATCAAATCTAATATCCTGAAATGAAAAGAAAGTCTTAAAAAGTTGAAATAGAGGAGTAATGAATTAAGAGCCACCAGACATTGTTAGTTTAATACTACATTTTGGAGCTGAATTTAAGTGAGAGATAATTTAACTAAGACACCGTTAGTAATTTTTCTGATTTCATTTTAGAGCCAGAACTGAAATGGGAGTAAATTTGTGCATCTGCAGCGATTCATACAGGCGGAGGGTCTGAGTGTTTGCGTTCAGATATGGAGCCAGATTAGCAGCCCCGGAGACTCCGTTCTCCCGCTGCCTGAGCAACCAGCCCCGGTCATGGAAGTGCCCCTTTCCCTTTGCTCTCTCCCTCTGCCCAGCCACCACCCGGACTCGGTGCCGGCAACGCTCTGGTGGATGCCACGGAATCCGTGGCAATTCCGTGCAATCCCCAAAGCCAACATAGGAGGGTAAATTCATGCTTAATTAAAAGCTGACATAGGAAGGGAAATTAAATTAATGTCCTAATTAATGCTTCAGGTTTAGTCCAAATAGGAGACTTAATGATTCTCCTTTCCCTTTTACAGCACTACACTTACCTCTGAGCAGTGATGAATTTTGGCTCATTTGGCCCCAGTCCTGGAAAACATCCTCATTAAAAAATGTATTGAAGCCCACCCTTAATTCTAGTCCTGCCATGCTTAATTGCTGGCCTGGATAGGCATGGAGTTAAGTATTTGATTAAATAAGGTGGAGCTATTGGGAAAATTTTGCATAACGGTCCCCAGCTTGCCAAGCTGGTTTGACTCTGAAAAAACGTCACTTAACATCCTCTATTAGAATGAATAGCATTGGTCAGTACCGCAGTGTTTCTTTTATTACAGTAGTTTTAGCGGAGTTGGTATTTTTGTAAACGTCACTTCTTTATGATCAAGAAGAATCGAAAGTCTACTAGAGCAGCAAGTTTTTTGTGAAGGAAAATGAGAACAGAAGTATTTGAAGGGTTGAGACAGCACATTGACCCTATCAGGGTTCATTTCCTTTAACAAATCTTGGTTTATTCGTGACAAAGGCTTCCATTCGACAGCATGTGAAGTACAACAAAGTGTCAAACTAAAAACGCGTAGATATTTAGGTTGCTCCGCTGGCTGGAAAATTAGCTTCATGGAATGGCTTTTGGATCCACCCTATAACTTCAGAAGCAAAGGCAGTCCCCCAACTGTCTGCACAAATGCTGAGCTGCAGTGCTTTGGGAAGGACGGCGTACGTCGTAGGGCAGGAGGGTGAGATTCTGCACCTACCTGGAGGGAGAGGAGGAGACACAGCGGTGGACTCTGATAATGCACGTATAAGCGGTAGATGAATTGCTGAAAGGTGTATTTTTGGTATCGAGGGCTATATTTTTCTTTATCAAGGGCTTGATAAAGAAAGCGGAGGATGAAACGCTCTGGCCTGTGCCACGCAGGTTGCATGAGGAGACCTGTAATATTGCCTTGTGACCTTACATTTTGGGAATTGATGGATTCAGCACAAGTGGCATTAGCACCAGTGTTGTAATACACACTTTATCAGTCATGTGAGTCAGTCCTGCAGAGAAGCAAGCAAAAATGTTTCCCTGGCTTCCTACTCTTAAAGCTCTTTTTTTTTTTTTTTTTCTTTTTCTTTCTTCTTTCCTAGATTAGGAAAGCTGCAGGTTGAATTGCTTAAACCATGCCGGTTTAGCGCATTGCGCACTCAGATAGAAAGTCACCGTCAGTAGGGAGGTATTAAACTTCCCCAGCGCTGTCGGGAGGTCAAACCAGAGACTAAGTTGCTGTAACTGTACAGAAACGTTTGTAGTTTGAAGCGCTGAAAAAGCACCTGTCCTTGCCTTCCCCTCCAACCACTTATTTCTACCCAGCATGGCTCTTTGTGCAGCTGCCCAGTGAACTGTGCTAGCTGAAAAATAACCAAGTCAAAAAAAAAAAAAAAAAAAGGGTTAAAGGACGTGCTTAAGTACACATCAAACTGTGAGCCCCGTTTCCTGTAACGTATCAAACCAGTTTACCTCTGCTCTTTTTATGATGTGAGGTGCCACATGAGTCAAATTATTAGTTGCTGCTTACGATAGAGCGAAGGAATGTCGTATTGCCGGTGCGTCTGGCATTGCAGTCGCCACACCTACCTGTTTAATATATCTGGATTCATATTGCATGCGTCATGGCAGGATTCAAAGTTGGGCAGAATTGCTCATGCGGTCATGGGAGGAAGAAAAAGAGGAGTGTATCCAAAAAACCAACATTATAGCTCGCTCTCATATAGTTTGCCTTCTGGGCTGTGAGCCCTATTCAGAGTCCTCTGAGGATTTTCTCTGCAACCACGTGTGCTGGAAGGCAAACTTGCATAAGAAGCTGAGATGCTCACCTGGTCTCATGGGTCCTGTAGACCGGCTTTAAAAAAATGAAAGAAGTTTTAATAATTATTAAGAAAAAACGCCGTGAGTCTGAGTAATCATCATAATAGGTGGCACTGAGATTGAATGAGATTTTGTCTTTGAATAAGATTCCTATTGAAATCAATGAGTGTTTTGCGAGTGGTACTGCTCAGGCATTATTGATTAGTGACTGATAGATGATTCTTGTGTTTTTCAGCAGCAGTATCTCCCTTTCTGTATATGCAGTTTTCTCTCTCCAGTCAGTTTCTCATCCTTTTAGCTTTAAAAGAAAATTGGTTCTGGAAGTTGAAGAGTATGAACTCGTTTTGTAAGAATCAGTCTGTGGGTTTCTTCAGTCTTGTTCAGATCCCAGTTTGAACGTTTAGGGAGAATAAAAACGGTGAGGGTAGGGGTAAATTTCCCTCTCCAGAAACCCTCTCTGTCCTTTCCAACGTTCACGCACACAAGAAGAAAGTTGCTATAAACTGGTTGAGGTCGTGCATCACATGGAATGTCTGTTAATGCGGAGGGCTGCGTACCCAGGGCAAATCCAGCTCCCCAGAAAATGAGCACGTTGGGAGCGTGCGTGTACGCAGCATCAGGGCAGGGGGGAAAAAGCCATCCGATTCTGAATCCAGCTCACGATGCCTGGATGTCTGCAATGTAGGAGCATTTCTCATCCAGATACTCTGGCTCTAAATGTTAAATGTTTTTTTTATTAGCAGCTCTTCTATTGTGTGCACTGAAAGATGAGTCACTGCCCTTCAGAGCAAAGCTGGGAATCAATAGACCTCTGTGAATTAGATAATGCGCTAAAATATGGATATCTACAGAGGCATGGGAATTGTGATGGTGACTAATGGGTTAGTGGAAATATACAGTGAAAACAGCCCAAGCAGACAGTAATCTTTCTGGAACCTTCTCTGAGACCCAATCCACTTGTGATGGTTGAGCACCTTGCGCACCGTGCTCACGTGGCAGATGAGAGGATGCGAAATTGAGCTCCCAGGCCCTGACGTACAGAAAATGAATCTTCTGCAAGACTTGCCTCTTAATGACAGAAACTGCCTCAGGATTGTTTGCTGGGGAAACCAGCTGCAGACACTGCACCCTGAAACCTGATTAGAGAGACATAGGTAGGTGACAGATGATTGTTCGCCTCTCCTCAGCGCTGGCGAGACTCATCCGGAGCACTGTGTTCGGTCCTGTGCTTCCCAGTACGAGGGAGACGTGGACGTACTGGAGCAAACGCAGCGTAGGGCTACAGAGACGATTAAAGGACTGGAGCGGCTGACCCTGCTTTGGGCGGGGGGGTCGGACTGAGGCGATCTCCAGAGGGTCCCGTCCAGCCTCAGCCCTTCTGTGTGATTCGGTGAAAATCCAGTCCCGCGCCAGCGCGATAACCCTTACAGAGCGCGCTCAGTAAAATTTGAAAATCTATTAAGTCAGAATAAATTCAAGCTTTGTGTTAGCTATCCAGGAATAGTCTCATGGTTGTCCGCGATGTTCTTTCCCCTCTCCAAATGTTGCGTGAGCAGCCTCCAAATCTTTATTACAGTGGCCCATTTTATCTAATGAACCTTGCTAGCTTCTGAATTAGCCAATGAGCTCCCTAAAACCGTGTTAGTTGCAAGTAATGTGAGCTCCCAGAACGTGCTCATCTATACCAGTTAAGTTTGCATTGGGGATTTTTATTGTTGTTTCTCTAAACAGAGAGGATAGCCTCAGGCAGATCTGAAAATTGCATCTCTAGCCAGTTGGGGGAAGTGAAAGTCAGAAACAATCGTCAACGAAATAAATTTTTCCTCTTGGCACATGACGCTCTGGACTTCTCAATGCCAGGTGCTAACTCCCTTTGCCCCCCAGACTCCCACTCTGGACTGGGAAGGGAAACAGGAGTCATAAAATACAGCTAGGCATGTTTCAAGATAAAAGGCCGTACTGAATCCCTCCTGTGACTCTACGGCAGAGAGAGGCAGAGCTAGAATACAAAGATTCATGGCTGTTGGTTGTACGCTAGTATAACGCAGTGGATCGTGCTCAAATCACTGAGCGGAACCAAAAAAAAAAAAAAAAAATTTGACATAGGTATTTATGTAGCCATTATCTGACTCCAGACTTTTGCAGAGCACATTGCTTCAGTGTGCTTTTCCTCCAGAAAACCATCTGACATAGGCAAAAGTTTTTATCCCCGTGCTAGAGATGAAAGAGGCTCTGCTGAAGGCAAATGACAGTTATATGTTTATGTATCGTTTGAAGACTTGCCCAGATAGACAGGGGAAGTTCTTGGCATGGCAGTAACCAAACCTGAACTCTTTCAAGTCCCAGGATCGTATATTAATCATCAGGACATAGTTCTGAGACATTTCATGGGTAATATTGGTATAAATATGTAATAACACCAGATCTAGCCTACAGAAGGGACACTGAGCTTTATTGAGGTAATGGGAGAGTTACAGCCACACAGTACTATCTGGATATCAACTCCAGATTATTTTATTTTGCAAGTGTTTTGAGAGGAGAGCTGGGTTTTGGTTGTTGGGTTGGGTTGGAGTTTTTTGTTGTTTGGTTTTTTTTTTTTTAAGGTAAGGTTTTGTCTGGATGGAGGGGAGATCTTAGGGACCAAGGCACGACTTTTAACATCTTCCCCATCTGACAGGCCTTCAAAGTTCTGTGCATTTCAAAGATGATGAAGTTAATTTAGCATTTCTTTCACCAGCAAGGAAAATATGTTAGATGTGAGAGCAGAAGCAACTGGGAGGTGAATGACAGATCAGAAGGGAAAGATGCTTTATAGATTGGTGACAGTCCTGGTTGTCTCTTGCGGTCGATTGCGTTCAGTGGAACCGTTCCTGGCACGTCCCTTTCTGTGAGAATAAACTCAACCATGTGGAGAAGAAAAGGAAAGAGAGGAATTTTGCTTTCCTAATTAAGTGGTTATGGCAACGCTGAGCAAAAATAAATGACTTGACTATCTTTGTTATCAAAGGCCAGAAAAATACAGTAATTAATTATATTTTACTTATCCACT
Organism: Harpia harpyja; assembly: GCF_026419915.1. Lineage (NCBI taxonomy): Eukaryota > Metazoa > Chordata > Aves > Accipitriformes > Accipitridae > Harpia > Harpia harpyja. The sequence continues at coordinate 43,540,166 of NC_068952.1, forward strand.
AGTTGCCTTGGGGGAATAAGAGGTCATTATCACGCAGGCTGTGATATATGTCTGTAGATATCTAGCTGACAGGTATACTTAATGCTTGAGGTCTTTGACCTAAAGCCAGCCGACATTGATTTAGATTTTCTGTAGATCAGATCTTCTTCCTGGAAAAATCTACAGGTTAAATAGTAACTTAAAAAATTACTCGAGGTTTATACAAGTGTAAATGCGAGAGAAGACTTCAGCCCCAAAAGACCTGTCCTGTAACAGAGAGAAGAAAGCCCATGATTTCTCTGTTTTTTGCTTAAAATGGGTCAGAAACCCTGCTGTATTTTTATTTTTTAATTCCTGATGCTGCTATCACTGAAATCTGTAGCATCTCATGCAGCTTGTTTCATGGAAACAGGGTCTGCACTGAGATGCTTCCTCTACCCTGTACCTTGTCTTCTAGGCAGAAATTTCTAGGGAGATGTCTATTTTCACATCAAATGTGAGTAGCGGTTTGTGTTGGGGAGCGCGTGCAGCTGGCTTGGCTGATTCCTCACTAGTATGCGGAGGGCAACAGCAACCTTGTGTAGAGGCCATCTTTTTCCCAGGAATGTTAAATTCCTCCATTCATCATCAAGGATCAGGGCAACTAAATCCAGATAAATCCAGAGCAACTACACTGAAGTCTCTGGAGGCTTACAGTAGCTGACGTGGGAGTAGAACTTGGTCCAGAAGAGTTATTTTTGCTTAGACAAAAACAGCCTCTGCCAGAGAGTAAGCTCAATATAAATGTTAGCTTTCTTCTGTAACAGAAACTTCATTTTATTTGGGAAAAAAAAAATCATGTATGCAAATTCTGCTTTTAGCTGCTTTGGTGTAAACTGGGAGTAACTCGTTGACTTTCAAATCCTTGCTCATTTAGAAATATTCTTAACCTTATTTCTGTGCATTAACCACGAGCTATTCTTTCCTCAGATGAAATGCAAATCGAGAATAAGACGGGGCTTTTTGCAGAAGCCTAAGGAAGTTAGGAACCCAAATCCCATTGACACCCAATAGAATTTAGCCATGTAAACTTTCTTTACTTCTGTGAAAATCCCCGTCTATGATTTTAAAAAAAAAAAAGTGCTGGCAGTTCCTTTAACTTACTGAACATCTTTTCGAGAGTGTTTTATATGATTGAGTGCTGAAGAGCTGTCATAAACCTTTTCATTTAGCAGCATCCCCAGATAGATAGCAAGAGGAGATTGCAGTAACAGAGAAGAACAAGAAACAGAGGATTTGCTATTCTGCCTCCAAACATTTCTCCTCAAATCCCATGTCCCACTCTCAGAAGTGGAAAGTGCCTTAATTATTCAGGGGAAGAAGGATGCCCTCCTGTAACTTGTTGGATAATTATGCTGTGCCTACAGTACCCTTAAGGACTTCACTTGTTTCTGTGCCTTTGAGTCAGCTGAAATGTTCGAGTGCTTTTAGATCTGAGAGTCGTTTATGGGGAGGGCACGGGGACCTGCTGTTACAGAGAAGGAATATCAGGGTGCACGCAGCCAAAATGCCTCCTTGTGCCTCTAAATCTACCCAGCCCACACAAGGCAGGGTTCATATTGCAAACTTCAGCTGGTAAAAAGCTAGTGGCCAGCAAACTCAGCTCAGATTAGATGTCTTTCTCTTGGAAGGAGGAACCCAGCCCCGGAGCTCATAACCCTCCGCCTGCCTTTGGGAGCAGTTGCTTGGAAAGTGTAAAAGGATCCACTGTTTGGAAAGAGGGGAAGTTTGGGCTTTTCGTGCGCACAGCATTGTCTAGCAAATCTCAAGTCGTCCTGGAAAACAACAGCCTCTAGCCCGCAACGCACAAAGCGTTAACGCTGAGAAGACGACGTCTGCAAACGCGTGTGTTGTTGAAGCTCACACGGGCTGGCAAAGTTACTGATGCTCTAATGTGTTAAAAATACCCAAGTTAAAGGGATGCGATGCTTGGGTGTGACGGTAAGGGCCTGATCCTGCAAAGTGTCAAACGCTACTTTCGGTCGCTCCTCTGGTCGCTGGAAGAGACGCTGGCCCAGCACCGGGGCAGGATTGATCCGCGGAAGCTCTAGGCGCCGAGCAACAGCAAGCGGCATGTGAGAAGTCGCACCACGAGAAGGCTGAAGTGCTTATGACGGATCTTTCCAACAGTGAAAACTGTCTTTTTCCCTGCTCCTGCATTTAGCTAGCACCTGTCAAAGAAGATTAGAAGAGGGAAGATGACATGGAATTAAGAAAAAGGTTTCTAGTGGCCAGAGACAGTGATAAAGCCCACTGTGCTACTGCCTGGTGTGTCAGACTGCTTTCTGCATCAGAGACCTGCCTTATTAGTAAAGGGAAAAAAAAAAAAAAAAAAAAGCCTCAACAACAATCGTAAAATTGTATAGGTTCTGCTGCTGGGTACTGCAGGTATTTTCTTCCGCAAAGAAAATGAGTATATTTCAAGTAAATTGATATCAAAAGTGACATGCCATTTTTTAGCTACCTAATTTAAGATGCTTTAAGACAACCTGGGATGTAGATGGTGAATGCTTATTGCTTCCTCGCAACCAGCCCCTTCTGCAGCATCTCCAATTCAGCATCCAGGATGACTCTCTGAAAACTTGGCCAAATCCTTTCCACCAGTGTTCATTATGTTGCAGATCAGCATAAGCAGAGCTAGCAAGAGTTGGTGCTGCATTGGAACATGTAAGATATTGGAGTAATATAGGTGCACGCACCTCTGGCAGTCCCTTCCTGAGCAATTCTTTTGTGATATCTCAAGTCAGGTCTGAAGTCTTTCAGACCATGATCTTGGAACAATTTGGGAAGTAGGAGTTACCGTTTTTATCGCTACACATGCAAGTCCACAGATGAAGCTGGAAGACCTTTCAACGCAATTTGAGAGTCCTAGCTTAGTGGCATTGTCACAGATTTTTATGCTCTGGTGACCAGACAAAAAGACGGAGACCTTTGTTAATGGGGTACGCTAACTTTGCCTGTGGCCCCTTAAATGAGAAGGGCTACAACTTAGGAGCCCTAGATTTTAGTTTGGTATTTCTATTGCTGGGTGACACGGTTTTTCGTTGTATGACTTTTGTCAGTAAGAGAAAATAACTCCATCCCTGCCTTTGAATAATTTGGGAGGTACAGGATGTGTTTTGAAATGCTTTATAAGAAGTCCAGGTCTCCTTTTAGAATTACTGTCATCCAAGTATAGATCATTTGTGCTTCTGGAGACATCTTTGATTTTTATTTTTTTAACTTCCTGGGAACGTATTCCTTTGGAAACAGTTGAAACAGCCCTCTCTTTCTTAACTCTTTTGCCAGAGTGAAAAAAATATTTTCCAGGAACTCTCTTTTCCTTTTTTTTCTTTATTCTTTAAGGTTTCATAGTTTTTATGCCAGTGAAACCATGCACTTCGAATTCTTATCCCAAGGTTTTGAGTTGATTTTCATGGCAGATACAAGCAGTGATGCCTGCACTGATCTCAGACATGGTTTATTTTTATTCTTATATATCAGCAGCTATTTGTCACGCTACCTTGCAATGTGGGACTCACATTTATATGGTTTGGGGAGATGTAACTCATTTTCTGTTTAATCCACTGTCTGTCAAAGGGAGAGATTTAAGATAGAATACTGTGGGCTTTCTGACATGGTTCACAATTTTTTTTTATATGTGTATTTATTTATTCTCGGTGCACACTCTGTCATTTGTTAGGTTGAGTGCAAAAGAAAGTTGGTTTTCCAATAGGTGTAATTTGAGAAAAACTCTCAATGTGGAATGGACTGTAGATGTGATTCTGCCAGGATTCTGGAATATGAAAAATGTCCTAGTGAGCAGATTGCACTGTCTCTCCAGTTCTGCTATGAGGAAAGTCTTAGCAAGTTACTCCCCTCTTGTTTGTTCTCTGGTAAAAAGAAAAAAAAAAAAAACAAAACCTGACGTTGATGCTGTCCTTGGTGAAGCGCTTTGAGATCCACGGACCAGAAGTTCGGTTCTTGTGGAGACCCGGGTAGTTCTTGTCCCGTGGTGTTAGCGAGAGCTAAGGCGGACACGGGTATGGAGAGGTGAGGTGACTGGCAGAACGGTGAGGAGCGAGAACGACGGCTAAAATCCCGCATCCCGGGGCTGCGCGTGCTCCTCGGAAGAAGTCGAGGCTGCTGCTGGGTAGCAAAGTGGACCTCACAACATCCCGAGCGGGAAGGGACCCACGAGGATCAGGGATCCCCGGGAACATTCCGGGTCAGGTTGGACGGGGCTCCGAGCAACCCGATCTGGTTGAAGATGTCCCTGCTCACGGCGGGGGGGTTGGAACTAGACGACCTTTAAAGGTCCCTTTCCAACCCAAACCATCCTGTGAGTCTACGCTGTCAATCTTTTGTCCCGCGGAGCGGCAGGGAAAGCTAGCGTTCCGAAAGCGTGCTGCCACGTAGCGCCCGTCAGCTCTGCATCTTCACCTCGTCGTGTCTGGCGCCCGCCGGGAGGGAGAAGTTCCCGTCCTGAAAAAAGCTCAGGCTAAACGCGGCAGGCAGACGAGAGGCAGGAGGAGGAAGGGAGCTGAAGAAGCTCGCTCGCAGTTGGCATCGGTACTCGGAGGGGGAGCTGAGAACAGGCCCCGGGCTCCAGGCTCGCGCTCCGGCTGGCACTCGCATTCACCCAAGCTGTCGCCATCCTGCACCGCGCCGGGGGAGGCATGTCAGCCCTACTCGGATGACTCACACCCATCCGACGTGACAAAAAGCTAGGGACGGCATCCTGCCTAAAAAAGTTAAAAAAAAAAAATTACTCTAGACCTTTCTTAAAAAAACAATAACAGGCACGAGTGTAGGTGTAAATCTTCCATCGAAAGAAAAAGCCTTCAGGAGACAGTCGTGGGGTGCCAGCTGCAGAAGGACTAATCTCTACAGCCCAAACCATATTCCAGGAAGCTTTGCTATGACTGAGAACGTCCCGAGTGAGCTGGTGGTTATTTTAGGCAGTCTCCTTCCGTCTGGTGTGTCTCTAAATAGGACTTTTTGTCTTTCTGCAGTAAAGTTTGAAAAAAAAGTCATGCTTGTTTAGTATGACAACAGACTTGCAGTTTCTTGAAAGAGAATTTGGCTTGGGAAATAGTCCTTCCTAAGGACGGCTTGATATGACAAGGAGTGAAAACGCACCGTCTAGTGCAATCAGTGGGTTAGGCAAATGAGCACAGGTCTCATTTGCTGAGGATATGATGCAACGGGCATAATACACAGCGAAGGAGGAAACTGTCTTGGTCCCCGAGGCTTAAAATCAGAGGATGAAAATGAATCAGATGCAAAACTCATAGCATCGCTTAGGTCTGGTGTTGAGGGCAACAGTCGGGTCTCAGGCATCCTTGCTGGCCGGTATGGCTCAGCTGGTGGTGTTAAGCCGTGATAAATGAATCATGAACCTGAGCCCTTAAAGCTATCATGGATACTATGTGAGGTTAGTGCAGGAAAATAAATATCTTGGAATGAATGTTATGTTATTGCTTTTCCTTGAGAGTCTGGTTCCATATCACCTGACGGCAGCCTATAAATTTGAAGGCTCCAAACACCAAAAAAGGCAACTTTCAGGCGAGAGAGTGTACAGAGCACTGATGAGATGACAGTAAACAAAAGAATTAGGTTGTATTACCAGGAAGATCTCAAAGAAGTGAGGTCTGAAATAGCCTCCCGTGAGATTTGGACCAGACAATGATATAAAGAATGCTCTTGAGAGCATTCTCTCATTGTCAGAAGGATAGACTATAGAAAGCCAGCTCTGAGAGATCTTCTCCATCATTTCTATGAGTCTGTATGGTTAAGTGCTGTCAAAAGTACGTCAGAGGAGCATTTCTTTTGGATTAGACACTTGTTATCGGTCTGGAGTACTGGGCAATTGATGATGTGAATTCATTGATGCACTGCACAAGGTACATGAAGGCTGAGAGCATTTGTCAGTCCTGGATGAGCCTCTTCTCAGACAAAACTCCGGCACCCTCGTAGCTTTAAGGGAGTTTATTACTTCTTAGTGAAAAGCAAGGGAAGAAATATAACAGATGAAAGGAGACTTGTGAGGCATTGCAAACCCAGCTGCATAAACCAGGTAAAAATGGAGCAGATGAACTTCAAAAACTGTGGCTGGAAGTCATTTCTGCTGTGCACACATAGATGAATAGAAAACTCATGGGATTCTTAAATCGCTCCGTGCCCTTACCAACCTCTTTCAGATTTCTGAAACTCCAGCGTGGCTGATCTGAAACTCTATCATAATTATTCAGTATTATTTATTTACCTTTTGGTACTGTCTAGGGAACTAGTCACACATCAGCCCCTGGCAAAAGCGGTGTACAAAATCAGCACGGAGCAAGTTGCACAGATGGGCACAGTGATGGGGATGGGCAGCACAGCTGGCTTTAGATCCAAATTTCACTTCGCTCTCCAGGTGGGGATTTTAATCAGAAGGCCTGGTTCTCTCCAGCATAAACCTATGGTGGGATCTGGTAAAACTCAGGCCTCAGGTCTGCCTTTGAACTTCATCTCTGACTTCTCCAATCTAATCTGAGTAATGCAAAATCTGGGATTAAACTTGGGAAAAGCTGGGGGGATTTAATTCTTTAGGTTTGGCTATGTGTGACGGCCGATGACTGGCAGTAACTGTTCGGTGTTTGACAAAGAAATGCTTGTGACAGTACACGTGGCCCTTTGGCTTTTGTGCCCTCTGTAATTAGTCTTCTGAATTCTTAACCTAAGACTAGTTGTTTTTGAAAATCAGGATCTGCCGGAGCATAACTGTCCAAGAGAGAGCAGTTCAGGAGGTTACTGCCATGCCTGCATGAATGAACCAGCCAAAGAGTAGATGGAATAGCAATGGGAAAACTCTAGCGTTAAATAAATAAAGACCGAGAGCGATAATGACATAGCCTGAAAGATGAATACGTATAAGGAGGAAGAAAAATGGCTTTGTTGTTTAGGCATTAAAACGGGGTTTGGGGATCCGTGTCTTGGTTGCTCTACAGCCCTGCATGATGTTAAGCTAATCCTGAATCTCCTGTCTCTGTTCCCCATCACTTACATAGAACACCATGCCTTTTTTCACTAGAGAGTATCGACTCTTCGTTTGCACTCTTTACTACATTTTGTTACAACATCTGTGGGCAGCACACCCAGAGGCTTGAGACCCCTAAATGCAGCTTCAGTATTTAGTGCAGACCTTAAGTGGTTTGCCAACCTTGCCCACGTCTTGGACGATACATCCCAGAAGTAGGTAACTATTAGTGAGATTACCACCAACCGCTATAGTTGGTGCGTTAGAGCTGGGAGAATCACTTAAGAGCTCATGACCCCCAAAGCCTGCTCAATTGACTTCTCTCACTGACAACGTTTTTAGGTTTAGGCTGCGGCTTAAATGTCTAAACCACATTTAATGTTTAAGCTGACACATCTGATACTTGGAAAGGGCTAGGAGCACACACACTGTCAGTGTCAGTGGCTCAGCTGTCAAGTGTTAACTCTTCACACTGCACTTAGTCACTTGTCATTATCTACTCATATTTTTGTCGCTGTTTCCAAGTGAAAAAGAGACAAAAACCTGGATGGGAGTTTGGGCGGTCTTCTCAGAACCTGACTTAGAGAACTTGACTAGTGCCTTACTCGATCCTTTGAGCGATCTAAATGAGGCACCTACATTAGATGCTGGAAGTAGAAAGTCGTTAGGAGACGGGCCAGGAAAAAGTTCCTAATGGAGCCTGTGGGAAGCTCTGCAAGGCAGAGCAGCCTCTCGTCCTGAACCAAACCGCTCCTCGCTGCCAGGAGGAGCCGCCGTCGCGGGAACGTAGCTCCTCTGGTTTGGGAAGGTGCCCTGCTGCAGACGCTGCGAAGGAACCAGCGGTGGAAAGAAGGAAGACAACAGCTTGTCGGATTTGCAGAAAGGAGAACTTGAAGGAAGAGAAGCTGTGGGGGATTGCTTCTACGTAAGCAGATCTCACGTTGGATTTCATAAGGAAAATCTCGCACAAGGATCACCATGTGTCGCTGTGAGGCTAGGGTAACGTACAAAGGTTTTGGGCGACGGGGAAGGTAAAGGAGAAGGGTCACCAGAGGGGAAGATACGAGAAACTGGTGTTGGAGATTGTCTGACCTTCAGTCCTGCAGTGCAGCAAGGAAGGGTTTCAAGGGCGGGATGGGATGGGATAATTCAGGGCTCCAGCTATAGGGCCAGGAGCTGGGACACTGAGCTCTAATCACGGCTTTTCCAGTGGCAGTCTACACGGATGTGAACAAGACAGCTACGTCCTCACCCCCAAAAGTGCCTACGTATCCCATAGGGTGATGGAAGGTAGGAATTAGAGCTTTGCTGCCTGGGCATTTTCTGCCTTTGAAAATGGGACTCGAAATGATACCTTCTTGCCTCATGCTGCTGTTATCAAACTTAATTCACGGATATTTGCGAAAGGCTTTGAAGGGAAGTACCAAGTCTTATGAAAAAAACCCCTCTCTTATCAGTGAATCCCTGCGCCTGCGCTCTGTCCAGGACTAGCCCAAATAAATCTGATGATTCCACAGTTGGCTTTGGCTGCAGAGGCTGAGGATGAAAGTTACTCAAAGCTAAAACTGTGATTTTAGGCATGTATGAAGCTGGTGGAGTGTATTAATTCAGCTGTGAAATGGAGAAATAGGATAGATATCTCTCCAGACTTATGTAAGTGACATGCATCCCTTTTTGGCTGGTACAATAGGTTTTTTGATGTCATCTGTCATTAAAATTCATTCCTCTCTTGCCCCATGATCTTGATTGTTCTCTCTGACGGGAGTTTGGGATTAAAATTGTATATACCACTCGCATCACATGAATTCTGTAATATACTAGTCCTGGCTTGGTTTCTTTCTTAACCTCGGAATAGTTTCACCATACCCCACTCCTAGGTGGATTTTGCCGTGGGCAGAGTGGAAGTACGCGGGTATTTTGGGAGGCTATGGGACTTGGGAGTTCAGCCGTTGAATACTAAACGCGGCAGGTGGGAAACAAAGCACGCCTGTAAAATTGAAAAGGTACAAAGCAGGCCTGAACGGCAACTAATGGCTCGGAATGGGGCACAGAGAGGAAAGCCAATTGACCCTTTTAATCGCTTCATTCAGGTCTGCTAGAACAGAGGCACTGAGGGTAACAGAAACTACTGAACAGTGACACAACCTTCATCCTAGGGGTAATAAAGCTCCATCATTTAGCTAAAATTTTACCTGAACTTATCGCTGGGAGGCCCTGGCCTCAGTTGTTTTATTTGACTGAACTTCCTGCTGTTCACTTAGAAAGAAGATCCAGGCTCCTTTTCATTGGAGTGGTGTTAAAATTGCCAACTTCTAGAGTCAGGAGTGATTCAGAGGAGACTATGACGAGGTTTCAGTGTCACTAACACGCTGAATACATTTCGGTTTGGAACATATGGTTAGCATCTTCTTTGAGCCCCTGCTTCAGCAAGCAGCAGTGAGTCACTCTGATGGGGAAGGGCTTGGGCTTTTTTGGTTTTCTTTTAACAACAAATGTTTCTTAGGATAAATTTAGGCTATTTGACAGGAATACCAGGGATGCTTGAAATCATGCTAGCCGGATAAAGCAGCAGGTAGACCCAGGTGGGTCAGCCTCCTTTTTGCGTTTAGAAGGGTGTCAGAACTCGACAGGTGATCTCCGGCTACTTTCAATATCAAATGCCATCCACTTTGATTAAAAGTTTATTGTTGGTTGGGACTGCAATTTTGCATACTCCTTCCATGCCTGCTCACAAAACAGAAGCTTTGGTTTTGGAAATAAAAATTAATGTGCTACATCATCTGCTAAAGTGGTAGAATAATTTTGATATGCAGAAATATCAGACTCATTACGAGCGCCGTTAGTTAACCATAAAAATCTGAAATTGTGAAACCCAAAAGACATCTGCCTTGTGTCTAGATCTATCTTTTTATGTTCCATAGACAATACGCCCGTATCATAGACCTCCAGTCTGTCTCCGGTGCATGCTGTTACCCTCGCATAAATATAGGACACAACATATATCTTCAGGGTTAGCTTTGACGAGACAAGATTGCGGTAATGGTCAAAGGCAAAAGCATTAATACGATAAATAACATTTCACATTTCAGTGCAGCAGCTCAAAGCTTTTAATTCACATCAGATCCTTGTGCGAGAGTATACAATAGGGGGGAATGAAGCATTCAGAGGGAAAGCCAATTGCCCAAAATCTTTAGTGTAGTCAGTAGCGCAGTCCTGAACTCCTGCCCTGCTCTTAATCACCAACAGACATTTTCTTTCCTTGTGGATTGAGTAGTCTGTATAAAATATTAATATTCTCTTGCTCCTTTGAATGTCTCATGTATGAATTCTTTAAAGCAAGCATTATCTCTTACCATGTTTTTAAGCAGCACAAAGTCACGCAGAAGAAATCATGGGTTGGAAAGGCTGACATAATAAATGTTTGTGACATTCTCAGACACTTCAGTAATACAAGTCCTCTAGCTGGAGAAATTTGTACGTTTTTTAAAGCAAGCACAAATTTACTTCTCAGATGTTTCTGTGCTTCTCTCGGTAATTTCAGGGCCCCCTCCGGACTGGGTGAAGCTCAAAGTGACTCACTGAGTGCGGCGCACGCATCTGTGCGCTGATGTCAGGCATAAACGCGTCTTTCCTCCTACTGCTATGGCAAGTTGTGATCCTGAATCTGAGACCCATACTTGAGATTATCCCTGAGAGGTAAGGGAGGCAACAGCCCTGGCATAATATTTGGCTAGAACAATCTGTCGCGGGGCTTTCCTTAGCATTTTGAAGTGCCCAGCGTTAGCCTAGTGCTCCTCGGCTTGGCACAGCGGGCAGTGTGTGAAGCAAGAGAGCCCGGGACCAGAGCTCAGTCTCTGTTTCTATCCCTAGTTTAAGTTCAGTGGGAACAAGTCTCTGCGCCTCTTTGTGTCTCCATTTCCCCACCTGTGAAGTGATGCCCAAATCCATTGTAAAGCTTTAGCTAAAAGCCAAGCGTTTTGATCATGAAATCCGGAACTAAGGACAAATTTGAGTGACGCCCAGCAGTGATGGTTTTACTTGGGTAGATGTGCGTTATTTCAAGATTTGTGTCTTCCCCTACACAAGCTCTTCTCGATTTGCAGATCGTCAACGGTATGACCGTGTCAGAGCTCAGGATATCTCTGGACGTGTTTTAGTTTTTTCAGTCCCTGCTCTGAAGAGCTCTGATCCAAGTCAGTGAGAAATTATCTTCTGCCTTGCAAATTGAGGCACGGTATAATTAAGATATTTGCCAGATGTCCTCCAGTGTTCGTGACGGAGCCACAGACTGACCCCAAATCCCTTCTGCCCTCGCTTTTCCCACACCTCAGCCGCAAGACGATTCTTCCGCTCGTTTGTCTGCGGAGACATTTATATAACATGAGTACTGAAGTGTGTCCTTTACGCGGGCTCCACTTTCATCCGCAGCAACTACATTTAGTCCTATCTTAAATCAAGCCCAAAGGCCTTGAGAATTTTGCTAGCACATCATCTGTCAGAGGTCTTTCTACCCGAATAAATCTGTGTACACCCAGAGCACACCAAGGGAAGGATCAAACTAACTGACTTCTCCGTCTAACAAAACATTTTTCGGAATGGGACATCAAAATGATCATCTGACACAAATCATCTGTTTCCTTTCTCTTTTTCTGCCTCCCCACCCTTTTCATGGAAGGAAAAACAAAGGCATCCTTTAGGATGGTATTTACAGTGCCATTGTCTCCAGTGCAATCATGACATTTCATCACAGAGCAACACCTCCTGCCTTTCCAATTACATTAAATTTTCAAGATGTCTCAGAGTCAGCCCAGAGCAAACTGGATCAGATGGATGCCTGGCTGCAAATATTTCCAGGCCCCTCCTTAAAGAACTGTGAAAGATTTAGGTGTCTTTAGTCCAAACGGAGGTAGACAATACATTTATTCTTTTCTCTCTGTGCCAGTAAAGTCCCGGGGACCAGACTGGAATGGAGGAGAGGCAGATGGAAGTGAAGTGGTGATGAAATGCAGCCATCCGTAGGTCAGCTATGGTGAAAACACTAAACGTTTAATTACATGATAAAACCTCCCCCTTTCCCCTGAAAATAGGTTTGTAAAAGTCAGGATCAAGGATGTCTACCTTGGGTTTCTCTTCCCCCCGTATGTCTTCCAATTCTCCTGTTTGGCTTTTCAGTTTTGTGCAAACCGACATGGAAAACCATTTTCTCTGGCCATCTTTTGGGAGAGTGAGCTGGGTAACGCGGAGTCCTCTTGCGTGTCTGCTGGTGTGGGGAGCAGAGCGTACGGCCGGGCACCTCCAGTCCATAAGAGCGAGCGTGTGGGGGAATTTCAGAGCAAAAGCATCCATCCTAAGTAGTCCTTTGGGGTGCTTGTCCCAATTCAAACTCCTGAGTCCGTTTTCTGACTGATCCTGAGACGCACAGGGCAGGAGAGAGCAGGAGAAGAGCATCTCTGCAAGTCGCGTATATTTTGACACTATATAGGTAAGGTCTGCCACAAATCTCACTCCGGCAGCGTACGATGTTTCTGAGGCATTCGGCATGCCTCCTACCTTTGAATTTGAACTTCAAACCCTAGCTTAAACCTGCATTCAGCCTTCTTCCCAAACCGTTCCTGATCATGTTGTATTTAATGACTTTTATTAACAATGCAAGACTGGTAATGAGATTACTAAAAATGTTTATGGGACAAATTCATTTAGAAAGATAAACCTGCTTGAGGACTTGGGGGTCTCCTGGGCTAGACTCTCCTAGCTGTAATTATTATTACATAAACAGCAAGTGAGTGTGGATCTATTTCATTCTAATATTAAGCAATAGCTTTTCTTTTAATCTCTTAATGTTTTCCCTAGGCATTTTGGAGGTGGTAGGGAAGATCCTGAGTAATAAAGCATGAATCTAATGTGCTAGCAGGAATGGGAAGTATCTATGCGATGTCAGCATTGCTTTGTCTCAGATGTTTAACAATAATGAAACATATAAAAGCTTTCTTTTGACTAACAGTCTGCTGCTGCTCATTGAAGTGAGAGAACAGATGATCTGCTCTGGACTCTTATTCTATCCCCTGTGCTGCTCTGTGTGCACATGCCTGCGTGGTTCCCCCCACAAGCACCCCGCAAGACAGAAGTCGCCATAAAGTATGCGATTTTTTAATTTTTATTTTTTTATTCCCGGTGGTAAAACTGGCAGCTTTTAATATGGAGTTTATTTCTGCCTTTGGCCTTTAGGAGGGGCAAATTTTCCGAGTGCCTTTTAGAGTCTTCCCAATTATTATTAATTAAAATTGGCTTGCTGTAGCCAGCTGAACGAGCACGGGCACACTTGTGTCAGCCGGTCTTCACATCCAAAGCTGTTCACATCTGCAGATCAGAACTCCTGGGCTGTCCAACGCCGGGCTCCTGCAGCTCCGCTGCTGGGAGGCTGCGCTTCCCATGCGAGCTCACGTCAGTGCTGTACATGCATATGGGGTTTCTGCTGAAGGATATCTGCTTTAATGGGAAAACCGCTTTAAACTGTCTCGGACCTGTGGAAGCAGCTGCTTTGGTGTCCGTGCCTGTGAACGGCCAGGTGAATTAGGGACAGGCTCTCCTTGACTTGCTCAGGGGTTGTGCCATGACAGTACAGGCTGCTGTCAGCTCGCCAGAGCTATTTGCAGATGGATCTTCCGCTGTATGGCTCAGGTGCTGTGAACTGTGGACATCAGTGATTCAGAGCAACGCGGGGAAAGGACATGCTGGGAATCAAATCTGCCTGACAGGTGAATAGATTTGTATTTGCAGAGGCCAGCTCGGAGCAAAGCAAATGAGCAACTGTCCTTTCAGCTGCTCAGCCGTGGCCAAGGGTAAGCCAGACCTCCTCTGGAACAGGGTGGACGATCCGGTGCGTGCGTCCAAAATCTTAGTCCAGGCCTCCCCAGGTCAGCGTCTAGGACTAGGACTTGCAAAGCCGCTGGCCTCCAGTGGCGGTGGGGCCAGAGCTGAGAGAGATGCCCCGAAGTCTGGCCCTTGGCACTCGTTTCCAGTAGGAACTATTGCATTTTTCCAGTAGGATCTATTGCATTGCTCAGGGTGGGCTCTCTCATCTGTGTTCTCTTCGGTTGCGAGTTACGGCTTTCCGCACCGGTTGTACTCTCTGCAGCAAAGGTGATTTCCACTCCCATAAGCTGATATTCCATAGATGAGATGAGTAGCTCTCTTGTTTTTCCACGAATTTCCTTCAGAGGAAATAAGCCCTATGTTGAAGCAGGGCAATGGTGGAAAGAAGAGGTACAATAGTATTAACTGAGGGGAGTCCACACTGCATGTTACTGCAGAGGTTTTCTTTGAGCTGATTAAACTTCCCTTAATAAATCCACCTGGGGAAGGTGTAGAGGGTACGGGATTTTTAAAATGGGCCTGTCATCACCAGGAGTCCACTAGTTGCTGTTCCTCAGTGACCACGTCCATAAAGCAAGCGAGAAGGAACGAGCAGCGGGACTACGACTCGAATAAATATTTCAAGTTAAAGCAACTTCAAAAACGCGTTGTAAACAAGAGCGGAAATTTATCTCCAGACTCAGCGCTGCGGAGGGTTAGAAGCAACGTGTTCGAGAGCGAAAGGGTGGGATGGGTAATGTTGGCTTGAAAGCGTGCGTGCAGCCGTCTGTCGTAGCGGCGCGCCGACAGAGCAGGTCGGCACGGGCGGCATCGCCTGGGTCGCGGCTGAGGCGGGAGCAAGACGGGCTTTGTGCACGGGGAACCGCCGGCGGCGAGCAGAAGCCAACGCTTGCCTAGGTCCAGGTAGGATTGTAGCACAAGAGAGTCGTCGTCCTCCAAGGAACGTCGAGGCCGTGCTGGGAGCCGGAGTATAGGTCTTGTCTCCGAAGGCACAACCCGCATTGATCAGACGGGGTTAATGTGTATTTTAGATGAAAACTGTAGAGTTTTCTTCGCGCTCTTCTGAAACAAGATGACTTCTGGAACAGAGCGAAATAACTTTGCAGAGGGTGATTGAGAAAGAAAACCTCTGTTTTCCAAGAGCTGGCAAGGGGTTGTGTTGCTTCAGACCCAAGAGAAACGTGTTCCATCAATGTTGAATGCTTTGCTCGAAAGAAATGTTTGCCTACCCGTTTCTTCCCTATTTCCACCTACCTGAGGAAAAGAAAAAAAATCAAAACAAAAACCATGTCATGTGGAAACTGCTTTTCCCCAGAAAGGCAGAGCTATGGGAGTCTCTCAAATATCCTCTGAGGACTTAGTTGTTGTGGTTGATTTCGTGCAGAAAACATTCAAAAACCATAGCAATGAGGCAGCGTAAAACCCCAAGATAGATATTAATTGTTCCTGTGCAGGAATGTAATAGCAACCAGGTTTGGAGTTATTGATCCTCATGGAGTTTGACACAGTCAGAGGCAATTTGGGGTGGAAATTTGGGAAATGAATTAAACACAATTTTCTTTTAATAGGAATTTATAGGTCATTTAAAGCTTAATGATCTCTATCCAGAGCTATTGGCTTTGGAACCCTTAGGAGGAACACACAGGCAGGGAAACAGCCCAGCTTGCTGGCTGGGGAGAAGGAGCAACTTCCCTGAGGACGTCTGCTTAGAAGTCAGACCGTGGCTTCAGAAAAGCAAAGGATAAACAAGTGCTGGAGGAAGAGGATGCAACAGGAATTCAGCTCTGTTGGGTCCCAATGGGGAAAAAGCAACAGAGGCCGCTGAGGTTAAGTAGTGATGTAAGAGCAGAGAATTTATGTTCATTTTGGAATACACACCTAGAAACTATAAGCAGCCTTGTGGGGCGGTGAGGTGGGAGGCATCTGTGTATAGTAGCACTGTCGAGCTGGAGGCAAG
The DNA here is from genome assembly GCF_026419915.1 of Harpia harpyja. NCBI lineage: Eukaryota > Metazoa > Chordata > Aves > Accipitriformes > Accipitridae > Harpia > Harpia harpyja. Next base: position 43,556,014 of record NC_068952.1, read on the forward strand.
GAAGGAATACCGAGCGTAAAATCATGCCAAAGATTTCAGCTCCCAAGAAAGGGCTTTTTACACCTCCGGTCTCTGGGGAGAAAGGAAAGAGAAATGAGAAAGGAGGGAGGGGAATGCAGCAAAGACAGATTGATTTCAACTGCTCTCTTTCTTTGCTTTCCACCAGCGAAAAGGGAGGTGGAACGATTCCAAAGGCAAAGCTCAGATGGCTGTTGATGCTGCTAGGAGAGACCTTAAGCGCTAAGCACGTACGGGCAGGACGTCACGTCATATTAGAAGTTCTCCAAATATAAAGGGAGAGCGAGTTATATATTTTTCACGAGGAGGACCTGCATGTTGCAGAGGTTATGCTGCAGCGGGATAAACGTGAGCGCAGGTTTCTGAAGAAGAGCTTCTCTCCAAAAATAGCGTCAGGAATGGGAAGGGAATTGAAAGCGATCAGTGGTTTGTCAGCATTTTTAGACAAGAGTTAAAATCGCTAGCGTCGATGGTTCATTGAGGTATTTTATTGGTTTTGCTGCTTTGGTGGTAGTCTGCAAAACATGGTATTCTTGATGAAAAAATTCAAGACTTAAGGGTCAGAAATCCAGAGCTAAAATCAAATGTTTTGTTTTCCGTTGCCAGGGATAGTATGGTTGATTTGACCTTTCTATTACTATTCTTATTATTGCAGTTTGACGTTATATTTTTAATAGTTTTTTTTTTACTTTGCTATATGCTGAAACATAGAAAGAAGCAAAGCTGTACATCATAAAGCAACGGTCACAAAGGGAACTTTTTAATTGAGCTCTTAGTAGCCGTACTACTGGCTTTGACCACTGCCATCTCCTTCCTAAATGGGAAAGGAAAGCATAAAATGTCTCTCTCCAAAAGTCTTGCCTAGCACTATTGTGAATATTATAATTAAAAGAGGTTATGGAGTACTACAGATGACTGACAGGGTGGAAGTGGAATAAAAGTTTGTAACTTCAACTTTCATGGGCATCTTTTAAAACTGTTAATTGGATGTCTTTTAATAATAGTCTGGACTTTTTCAGAAACAAACGCCTTAAGAGATGTAATATCCTGCTTGGTGTTCATGACACGGTAGTCTAGTGCATCTTGGTATGGGAAGGCTGTAAAATGATTTTCTTTGAGAGAAAGGTTCAATATTGTATTATTCTTATTATTTTTCGCTTCAGGCACTGTATCTCCCACAATGCAATGTGGATGACAAAAAGTGACCCCTTTCTTCCCCTTAGATTTATAATTTTTCCAAAGTCTGATGTTAACAATGAATTACCATTCCTGGAGCTCTGTATTTATCAGGAGTGGCAGAAGAGTTAATTGCATAGCCAGGGAGCTATGCATTAAACAACGCCCGGCGATTTGTTCGGAGGGTTGTTTATTGTTACTACTCTGATCAAACACTGCTGTGCTTCCCTATCGTGGTGTTTCAGCTTCTCCTCCCCTTACTAAAAACAGTGGATAACAGACCAGTGAACAGTAGTGTCATGGGATTCTCCCCCCCCCCCCCCCAAGAGCTAGTTTCTGTAAAGAAATATTGTTTCTTATTTATCATTTATCCACTTCATTAGGTATTGTCAGCAATGGAATAAGAAATAGGGCTGCTAAGATGATGCACGTTTGTATTTATTTTCTTTTCTGGGGAGCTGGAGATCGTTTAAACAAGCAGAGGTGTTAGAAACACTAAAAGCCGAGTTTTCCGATGGGCAGAACACGGGCCGGGGCTCGGGGCAGCCCTGCTCTATTTCTGGGTTTGTCCAGCCGCTGCCACGTCACCAGCTCAGCTCTCTGGAGCGTGGCAGGCGATGCCTCAGCCCCCCACCCGGCAGTGAGGTACCCTCTGGAAAGAGCATTTCTCTTCCTTTTCCCACCTCTTGCTTCTTCGGACATCTCTTACTCCACGTATAGACAGAGCCCAGCCGAACGCAGCTTCGGTCTCTTTAGGGGTCTGTAGGTATTACTGCACTGCATACCGTAGTGAGGATAAAACTGATGTGGAAGTGACGTCTCGAGCTTAAAACAGCTTGTCATCGGAAGGTGCTGGGCTCCCCCAGCTGTCACCGACTGTAAGAGGACATTTGCTCTGTAGCGAGGTGTGTTAAAAGGCTGGTCAGAGCCATATAGCTTTCTTTTCATTAGCAATTACTTAATACCTGATTAAGAAGTGGTAGGAGCGAGCACACTGGAGGCATGAATAATCTGGAAAAGACATAGTCACGAGTATCCTCTTGAGTTACTGGAATACTGTAAAGATGGATTTGCCATGTTTTAACTCCTTATAATCTGTACATTTTCGATAGGTTACCTTAACATTTCCTTTGGAATGAGCTCATTACCACTTTCTGAATAATATGGAAGAAAAAAGGTGGAAATAGGGAAACGAGCTAAGCGTTCGTTAGATTTCCTATGGCCTCTGGTAGAGATAAATGAGACACCTGCTCCAGCGGGTATCTTTGCTGCAGGATCTCAGGAATTAAGTGAAGCAGGAGGTGCTCAGCTCAGACGAGTTACTGCGTATGTTAGGGGAAAATTGGGACTGTATAAGGGCAGAAGCTGCAACGTGCCGGTTTCCTTCTCCGTGGGAATGATGAAATAACCAAGGACGAGGGAGAGACCTTTCACGTCTCTGTTTAGTGTGATACATCAAGGCAGTAGTGCGGGAATGGCCCAACAGGGAGGTTTATTTCTCCTGCTCAGGGTTTATCCTTTATAACCTCTGTAGCGCTCAACTGGGGGACTACAGTAAACTTCATTTTAATCGGTCCACCAATGATTCTCACCTCTGGCAGCCCAGGTATCTGCTTTGCTGAGGGTGTATTGGTGGCTCAGACGCTGGACAGATGGGAAGCAGAGGGAGGCTGGCTCAGGGACTTGGCCGGGGAGGAGGCAGAGCAGGCAGCATCGGTCAGGACCTTGAATGCTTGTCCCAGTGGCGACTGCTGGCCTGTAAATCGCTGTCACTCAGCGATCTTCATCTCCCTCGGAGGGATCTTCATCTCCCTCAGACGGGCTGAACAGCTGCTCCTTCTCCCCTCTCCCTCCTTCTGCCTGTGGGCCGTATCCAAGCTTGATTTCTTTATTCCCGCTTGCCGTGTTCATCTGGATCAAAGGTCTGACGGGCCGTGGGTGGAAAACTCCCCAGCAAGAGCCGCAGATAATCGTAGTGGCGATTCCGGTTCTTTGTGGGCTACTAATCACCTGTCAGATGCTAACGTGGGGCTGGTGCTGCTCTCCTAGCCCCAGCTGGCAGTCAGTCCAGTCCACAGTGGACCTTTTAATCTCTGCACTGACTTTTGTTGACAATAGCTCGTATTCGTATAGTCACCTCTCACCTTGTCTCAGTCAAATGAATAAACATCTCTTCTTGTTATTAATTCACCCCTTTTTTTATTTTCTGCTGCTGTCACTCTGTCAATCTCTTCTGTGGCAGAGGCAGACATGAAATCCATTTGACTAAATAGAAACGCAAAGATAAGATGGCCCCAAGGACAAGCTCTGGGAAAACATGGGGAGAAGCGAAAGAAAATGAACCTCTAACGCAGAGAGTCCATTCAGTGATTTTTGTATTTCTTTAATGATTGTCTAGTTTCATAATGTTTCATGCAAATGAAAAGGGCATGGTACAAATGAAACATGGACTACCTTTTTATGCATTCATCATCAGCAATTACTCTTTGCTCCATATATTCCAGACTTATATCTAATGACAATAGCTGAACACACTGAATTGATTATAATCAGTTAGGAACCCTTTTTACCTAAATAGAGAATTCTTATTCATGATGGTTTTTTATAATCTCCAAAGTCCTCATTTAAAATTCAAAAACAAGAAACTTTGACCCAGAAGAATGTGGGATATATTTTTAAAAATGCAAAACCAGAAAACCCAGAAGGATGACTTAAAGCAAACCAAATAATCGAGCAATTTAATCATCATGCTGCCCATCAATCTTTGCTCTTATCCTTGCACTTCTCAGTTTTACGTGGAGGATGCATAGTTCAGGAAAAGACATACATTTCTGCTGTTGAAAAGAAAGCAATGGTGACAGTGGAGCTCCTTCAAAAGCCCTTGGCAGAATCCGTCGTGTAGAAGAGGCAAGGGAAGAGCCAAGCACTTCCAGATTACGTTCCCCATCCTGCTTGATGCTCTGACGGACCCTTGCAGACCTGCTGGAGAACGAACACTGCTTTAGCGTTGCTTCAAACTGGGAGACGTGAAGTTACCACAGCCTGCTCTCCTCCGTCGTTAGCCCCTGCAGTCACAAGCGCATCGCCGCTGCACCGCCAGGGACCCTCGCTCAGTACCGCGCTCTGCTTTCTGCGCCGGCCAGTTGGGGTATCCCCAAAACCAAGGCTTTTCTGCCTGAGGGTGTTCCCCCTTGTCCTGTGGATGGCTGGAGCCGGATCCTGGCTCCCCGCGCAGCCTGGCAGACCCAATACCACCTGAGGAAAGGCAGCGTAAGTCACCCAACCCAGAGGCTGGCAGGGCTGGAAGGCGAGGGCTGTACTTTCCTCTTGTTCCCACGGCTGCCTTCACTGAAAGTCTCTCCTCCTCCTCCTCACCTCTTTGCTCATTGAATTCCCTTTGCCTGTACGTGACTTCAGAGGACGCTCCCTGTAGCCTGCACCCACAGGTTCGAGGTGTAGGTCTTGGGAATGGCAATCTAGGTTCACCAGCAGACCAGCCTTCAGTGCTCTCTCCGGTCAAAACCAGCGCGACGTAGACGTGCAGGTGCGTTTGAGTCCGCCTGGGAAGATTCTTTTGACGGATTGACACAGATGTTGGCCATATTTAAAAACTAACGTCAACCTGGATCTTCCCTGACGCTGTTCCCATACCCTGAAGCACAGAAGAAGCAGCAGCAGTGACAAGCAAACCCTTTCAGAGACCGGCTTTGAAATGGACACCCAAAGGATTTAATTATTTCCCTGGGTCTGATGCTTGACAATTTCCAGTGCAACTCTGGCTGCTCGCGTATTAGTTTCAGTTGAGATTGCTGGCATGCAGCTGGAGCGAGAAAGTATATGGATTAATTATAGGCCTGGCCACCTGCTTCACCTAGCACAAGCTCTCTGAGTTTGCAGCTAATTTCACGTTGGCAGGCTCTATCCTTATGACGATGGAAATGGAAGCGGGTTTGTACAACGCTGCTTTCACCAGCGTAATAAATTCTGAATGCTCCACTCAATATTCTGCAAAATAGATTGGAAGCTCAGAAGTAGATTTTGCTCATTAAATCCGTGTACATTTCTGGAATGGAATAGGGAAGAAGTTATTAGATCCCACTCAGCCTTTTCTAGCTCCTTTTCCCTAGGGCTGTGATGACTTACGGAAGGAGAGCAGGATATTTTTGGGGTAGGAGAACAGAGGCGGTAGGTGACTGCAGTTCAGGGGAATTTGCATTTTTTCAGGGCATTTCCAAATTAAGTGAGGCCAGCGATCACTGGCAGTTTCTCTTACCGAGGTACTTTTTCTCACTGTCTGCTGCCTCCTCTGACTCTGCCTTCGTGTAGGTTAAAGAACGGAAACGGCACTTCGGGATGAAGCTTTGATTGCCTGCTCTGTGTCTTCTCAAAGCTTTTTTGTCAGGACACTGAGTTTCTCTATGCCTTAGTTTCCCATTCTGAGGGGAAACGGGTATAATAGTTCTTATTCCTTCTTCTGTCCTTTGTCTTTTGTATAATTTAAGTCGTAAGCTCCATGGGGTAATGAAAGTTCTCACTGTGCCAGTATAGAGTGCTTACAAATGTGCTGTAGTCTTGTCCTGGGCTTCTAAACCCTACTGCAATGGAAATAATATAGTGACGATGAAGAGTCTGGAAAGCACTTGGGATTCAGCGATGACCTCTAATACGTGCTCTCTGTATCACGCCACAGGGAACAAATCAATCAAAGAACAAGAAGTAAGGAAATCAGGAGACTCAACAAGTTCCCTCACTCACCTTAACCTCCGAGGAAAGAAAACGGCAAAAGAGACAATCCTCTTTTCCTCCTGAATACAGGATAACACAGTTGCTTTTCATGGCAAATTAAATAAGGTTCATTCTCCTTGCTATGTTTGTTTCCCTACCTCTGCTAACTATGTAAGGTGTCTCCAGCCACAGTCAGTCTCTCTCAGGTAAATTAAGAGTCTGTCCGTGTTATCAGGGCTGGGTGACCGAGCAGGCTCTGCCACGGGAGAAAAGCCGTTCTCTCTGGTGGAGAATCCAGGCTGCTCTGGAGAAGGTTTGGTCCTTCTCCCACCTGCAAAGTGTCTACCCGGCTGTGACTTTTCTGATGTGGATCCTCTTTCTTACAGTCCTTAGTAGGGAAAGGGCAGCAGCTCGCAATGTTTGCTCACACATTGCTTGTTGTGCAGCACACTCGCGGGCTGAGCAGTGAGAAAATCGCTCCTGAACGCTTCAGCGTTTGGTTACCCATAGATTTTAAATTTCCTGTCCGGTCTTTGCTATTTACAGCTATCTAAAGTGGGGTTTAGCAGAAGACAAATCACGTTTGTACAAACTCTGGGTTAAAAAGCGCAATTTCTCTGTTGTACAATGAATTGCAGTTGGTCGTTTCTTCCCGTGCCCATGAATCAGAAGGGCTCTGCCCTATTTTTAAAGAGGGTAGAGAAGAAAGATGCTGGAGTCCGATGTCTGAAATGAAATTTAATTAAGCTTTCTGCTTCTTTATGGCAGCCCGGAGTTTGTTTAGCCTATCCTGGTATCTGAAAAATCATTATTAGACCCATAATTTCTGACGAACATGTTCTAGGAAATGGTGTCAATTATAACTGTGTAGGACTTTGTTATTTCAGTCTATTACCTGTAAATGAGTTATTCACGAACAAGAAGTTCAATTGATAAAAGGCAAAAAATCAATAGGTAAGATTGTTGAGATTAATTCTGAGTTCATAATGGATTTTCCCCCATTGAGGTTTCCAAAAGCTTTTGTAGACTATCTGTCTTAGACCTAAATTTAAGTTTCTTGGAGCCAAATTTGTGACTGAACTCATGTGAAACTTTTGTAAATCCTTATTTTTGCATTAAGTTTGTTAATAATTTCAAAATTACAGCCTTTGGGGATAAGTGATGAAAGCTATAAAACCACACTGGACCTTCTTCAGCAGAAATTGCAGGAAGTTTTCCGGATGCAGTGAAAGAAGGGATAATTTAGTTTAATATTTATGTTACCGTGTGTGTCGAAGATCGGGATGCTATTTTGCAGGCTGCTGTACCAGCTCGAGAGGACCCATTCAATCAGGGAGATTCTCATCTAAATAGAGAAGAAAAAGAGAATATTATTCTCAGTTTCTATCTGGGGATCAGGATCCTAAATGCTTTGCCAAGGGGACTGAAAATTTGAGCCTCCAGCATCCCAGCCAAGTGCCGGATAGCTGTCTGAGCAGGATTATTACTGTGCTTGTAAAGGGCAGGTACCGTGATTAGACTTCAGTTCTGACCTCGTACGTCGAGGCATCACTGCCTTAAAAGCAAATGGGCAAAAAGAGCTTTGTTGTACTGCTGGGTCGTTTTGATCTGACGTGGAGAGGACTAGGAAAAAATTGTTCCAGATGATGGGTTTTTGTAAGTTATGGAGGAAATGGTAAAAGATGGCAGGAGGTAATTCCTGTGTGCTGAGACTGAGACCCTGGCTCATTAGAGAGTTGGAGCAGTTACCTAACTGTAAGTAAATGTGAAGAATTTCTTTTAAAATCCATTTTCTACCAACGTGTGAAGTAAGATGGGCAGAGAAGCGTTTTCAGGCTTAGCCTTGGCCATAAACTTGTCCCTCCTCTCCCACACCCTTGGCACTCCGAAACCCAGCACGCGTCTCGCCAGCCTTCCTCCTGTCACCCTCCCTTACTGACTCCTTGCTGAACGGTCTGTAAATTCTGGTAACGTGAGGACTGGAGAAGTGTTGAGCATCCCTGAAGAGTCCTTGTTCAGTCTTTTCGTATGACCGGAACAGGTCCCTCAGGATGTTTGGAAAAAGTGTTGCTGACTCTAGTCTTCTCCTGCCGGCGTTTGACACCAGTGACACCCGAGTTTCTCCTTTCTTTTTTTACCTTTTTCTGCTGAACCAGCGTTTCCTGGCTCTCCATCCACCCACCTTTCATTGTCGCTGGTCGGAAGCTTAGAGCCATCATCCGCATCTCCGAGCCCATCAATTAGTTTCTGTTTTAATCAAGGAATCATATCTTTCTCTTCGGGCCCATCAATCATCTCTGGCTCTTTGTGAAGCTGCAGTCATCCATCCTTCACCTGCCTCATTACTCAGAGGAAGGCTGCGCTGCCGTGGTGGGCAGGGAGGTTGCCGTGCCAGCACTCCCCGCGGCACGGGGAGATTGCAGCTTGCAAAGCGTTCCTCTGCAGCGGGCAGGACCTCGGCGTTTCTTCCTTTCTTCCTCTCTTTCTTCAGGGCGCTCGGACCACTCGGGATGAGTTTCTTTCTTCTGCGGCCGTAGCTCATTCCTGCGCAGGCTGGGCAGGGATCTCCGTGAACGAGGGTGTTGCTCGACATCGTTTGGCACCAAATAGGCTTTGGCAGCGGCTCTGCCTCTGCAACGGGGAACGGCATATACGAGAAGCCCTCTCCAAACAGGCAGTATCATCCGTCAGATCTCAAATGGGGTGTCTCTAATTAATTAAGCATATAGTCGACCTAATGAAATGGGAGACAACGCCCAAAGTTAATGCCGTCGTTTCTGTCACTTGTTAGTGCCGTGCTGCCGGTGGGGGGACGATGAAGTGCTACCGTAGAGTTTACACGCATGTAAGTCCTTTTCCAGGGTTAAGGAGAATATGAGCAGATGCTGCCAAATGTCTTGTCCTCCTGGCTGGAAGTCCCAATATCACGGCCTGCCCTGGGATTTATGAAGAAAACACTTCTCGCTACAGAGAGGTGTCCCCACGGCCCGAGTCCCACGTGAGCCTCTCATTTTGAGCAGGGCTCATGCTGCATTTGGAGCTTTCCTTCCCGTACCCCGTGGCTGGCCGCCTGCGGTGCTGCAAAGCAGAAGCAGGGCTGCGACGCTGCTGGAGGAGGGGAGGGTTAACGAACAGATTCTCTGCCTTGCACGCAGACATGCAAGCTGAGCGAAGAAGCAAATAAGACAAGTGTAGTGAGGCATATTTCTCATTAAATATAGCAACTGGAAACACAGCTACTGGAAAAGGGAGCTCATTTATCATATCTCATGGATGACACTGTGTTTTATTACTTCTGGGGCTGTAGGTAAACTTCTGTCTTACTGGGTAACACAAGGAATCAGAGCGTTGTAGTTGCTAGGGTCCGGCTCCTGTTTTAATATTTCCCATCTGCTCCATTGCAGTTCTCGTTAATCGCGTGGTGTAATTTTGTGCACCGTCATCCGAGCCCGTTAGGACGAAGCCCTCGGTGTGCCCCGCCGTGCCGCTGCTCCCAGGCGCAGAGACCCCCGTTGCCTACACGGACTTAACGTTTGGATCCTGAAACTTCGCACCCTGGAATTGCTGCTCTCCCCACCTTGTCCGCTCTCTCGCGTTAAGCCCATCCCTACAGAAAGGGATTTTTCAGTGCTAGTACCAGGCCTTAGCTGGCACGTGCGAGACGCGTGATACAGCAGCTATGGTCAGTATTTACTTCTTTTACAGATAGCAGCAGCTACAAATTTAGGCCCTTTCAGTAAAGTTCCTGACAGTAATTGTCCTATTAAATTTGTGTGCAAAGTTTATATCGAAAAGTTATCATTTGGTGACTAGACGTTCCACGAACACCTCATCTATATCAAGTGTTGGGGTATGCAGGCATTAGTATGCCTGCACGGTTGTGCAGCCTGTGGAAATGTGTGAAAACTGGCTGAACAGAATAAACTGCTGCTAAAACATCTAATCCTTTATTTTAATTTTTGCTGCTGTTCACAGCTGGGCAGATTACAGCCCCGTGCGTCCTTCAGGCGTGGGAAGCTCTCGCGGCCAAACCCAGCAGGGTTTGCCACGTTCCTTTGCTGCAGAGACTCCAGCTGATCCGAAAGCACCTCTGCAGCCTGGAAGCGTGGGAGCCCTTTGGGGATCAGCTCTGGTGTCTGTTCTATCGTGTCATTTTATTTTGCTTGATAAGGGGACAAAGATACAGTAGTCACAGTGACTACTCTATCACAAGGCGGTCTAGGGAAGCTAACACCCGCGGTGGTTCCTAGTCGGCTTTTTACTGCCGGACAAGAGGTCGAACGCTGGGATCCCTGGTCCGATTTTGAGGCCAGCTTGAGGTCCGCGATGGAGCATCACTTCACTGCGGCTTTGCCGTACGTACCCAAGGGGTGCTGGCGGGCAGGAGAGTCGGTTCGCGAGCAACGGATGCAGAGGCGGTTTACGTGGCGAGACCTGCGTGTGTTGTAAGCGTTCCAGGAAAAGCCGAGCAGGGATCCCGACTGAGTCAGTGCCCTCCAGAGGGGACACCCAAATGCCGTGCTGGCAGTACGTAAGACGTATAGCATATATTTTAAAGCTCGTATATGAATGTGTGTTTCAGTCTACGTGATGCACAGGGACCAAGGGAAAAGCTTGCCAACATCAAAGGCTGACAAAAGGCTGCCTTTTTGCATATTAATGCCTAGAGGTGTATCGGTTTGCTTGATATGTTTTCTAACCTTATGTGTTTATCAGTCTTCCCTGATTTGTATATCAAATGCATATCTTATATTTATGCCGTGCTTCACTTCAGACATCTTACAGTGCTGATCTATTCTGGCAGATATGAAGCACCTGATTCCTTCCTTCCTAGTGTGCGGTAGGATTAATTACTCCATTTTGCCCATGCCTAGGATTAGCACGGGCAGGGAGCCGTTCCTGCTTCACGTTAGGCCTCGGGCTGGCCCGAGCGCTGTCCCGCTAATTGCTTCCTAAACATACACCGAAGAAATTGTGATCTAAACGATGGCCAAATCAAAGTGGTACCAGATAAGGATTACTCATCGTGAACCCACTTGAGCTTCACTGGCTGTTTCTTCTCTAAAGCCCAACCTTTATATAACGTTCAAGATGACAATTATCTAAAGAGTAACTCATGCCTGGTACTTTCCCCTCCATTTCGCAACCGTCGTGCTGCTGTGTAGGGGGGTGGGGACCTCACGGCACCGGCCCTGCCGGGATGGGGCGTCGAGCGGCCGGAGAAACGGCGGCGATACTTCTCCGTGGCTCAGTTCGCCTGTTTTTTCAGCTTCCTGGTGAGGGTGAATTACCAAGGCAGAACAGATCTTCATGCATCAGCTGCAGCCCCCTCAGAAGTGGAAAATTGTAGGTGATGATGATAAATCTTATGAGGAAAAATGTCAAACACTAGTGAGCTTTGTAGTTAAAACACTGCTACTCATAAGTGTCATGTGGAAGGGAATCGCTCTTTGTACGTGATGTAAAAACTCATAGATAGGAGAAAGCTACTCAAACCAGGCAGAAAAATCTATATTTGCATTCAGCGCGATTAAGCACAAGTCAGTTCTGCTGGTACGAAATGCCTGCCCAAAAGAGTTATGCCAGCCAGGTGATAATAGCTGTGGGAGAGGAATTTTAAAACACCGGGACATCATGTATGAATAGTGGGTGGACTATTCATTAAGCCATAGTTTTATTGCAGGGACAGAACTTGTCCGTGTATTCGATAGGAGAAGAGAAAACATGGTGGAATGGATAACAGAGTAATTATCCGTATTGTTGCTTACCATTATTACAGCGGGTCACAAGGAGGACATAACAGGCTAGGTACCATAAAGGTCATATTTCTAATTTTAATGGCTTGAATTTGCTCTCTAGACTGAGGTCAAAGATGGCTGTTAATCTCTGTAAACGGTTTTGGTGTATAAACTAGTTTAATCTTCCTTTTTGTAAGGAAATGTGTACTCTAGCTTAGGTACAAAAATAAACAATTTTTTGTTCTTTATTATCGCGTCTCTGCAGCAAATGCCTGAGTTATTGGTAGCAGTTACAAAAAGCTAGATTTCTTCCTTGACTGGCTCAGGCTATATTCAATGTTGAGACTCGAACAGAACTTATGTAATTTAAAAATATTATATGAATAAAATGTGAAAGTGGCTTTCTCTCTAAGCTATCAGTTTGCCAGTCTCAGCTGGAGAGAGAGTAAATGATTTTTACAGATTACGTGCCTTTATAGTGTCACAAAAGATGTAGGGTAGAGTCTGAAGAAGAATTTTTTTGTCGTCTTTTTCTGCCCTTGAAGGTTTTGCTGAATCCACCCAGGAATAAAGAACTGGGTGTTAGCGCGGAGGGGGAACCTGGACGTCTAAAGGAACCTGAACTGCCGTTCTCAGAATCCCTTATCCACCACCTTGCCTTTCAGGTGGGGGTTTTTTTTCAGTTCGCACCACTGCGCACAAGTCAAGATCATTTTCAGCCCTTCGACTCTAGCAGCTTGCTATAGAAAAAAGCCCCTTTCATTTTTCACTAAGGCTGTTGTTTGACTTGAAAGCTGCCTTCTCCCCGACCCCCCCTCAGTTGGCTACAGGAAGCCCAGGAAACGCTTTTTGTTCTAGGAACGGTCTTTTAAATGGAAACTAAACCATATTACCAAAGGCAACTTGTGTACTAGTGTTTAAATAAACATAGGCAGGAAAAGCATATTTTCCCCTTGAGGAAACAGTGAAAACACATGATGCTTCCCTTCATTTTTACTCTAATAGTCTGTCTCTCTGCAATAAATATGTTGTCTTTTCCCTACTACAGTTGCTTTGCTCAGCTTTGCCACATCTGACCCGGCTTCGTGGCCTCGTCCCATTGCTCGGTCTGTGTCTTCTTCCATGCAGCTTTCTCTGCCAGGGACTCCGGCACCGCCCACCCTATTTCCCCCCGTTTAGCATTTCTGAAGGAGCCTGAAACCTCTTAGCGACTGACCTTTGCACGGAGCTGTGTAATGGAAACTGCTTGTGGTTGGTAGTCTTGTCGGCTAACGCATAGATCTGGGAGTCCGCAGACACGTGCGTTGTTCTTCGTTTGACCCAGTGTGTGCCAGGAGACAGAAAAATTCCTCTGCCGTGGCCTCGAGTTTCCCCCTCTGGAAATCAGGAGCAATGATAATTTATCTCCGCTGAGTACTCCAGGAGAAAATCAATGTTTAATGGCTGAGCCTACGACCTTAGAAGCCCGTGAACCGCTCTGAACCGGGACTTGGGCATGGAAACGCACAACAGCCGGCACCATCCGTGTTCTCTAGATAGTCCAGGGATATTGCAGGGGTGTCCGCTGTGATTTACAAGCACCTTGCACACAGAGGGAAATATGTTGTCAGCGAGTTCCCTGTTAATTTGCATTCTTCCAATCTAATCAGACCTTTGTAAACACCAGCTCTCTGAAAATAATAATCAACAGCTAGAGACACGTTGGCAGGCTAAGGGAAGGTGAATTAAGATGCTTTTCTTCCTCCTATGCTAATCTTTTTGCTAATTATGTTTTATTAATATTATGATGCAGATGCTCCCGTTCTTGTTTTCACTCATCTTGTCCGTAGTTAAAATCAAATTGCAAACGAATGAGCTATATATTTGACTTAATCACTTAAGCCTCTGACTTTCATCATTTTCATAAGCAACCCCTACAGTCATACCAGAATTGAGTACATTTCTTTTTTTTTTTTTTTTCTGTTTTTGAAGTATTCTTGCGCGATTATTCTATGGGTGACATTGACATTTTGTTATGATAAATTGGCTGAGTCATTATCATCAGGAGACGGTTGGGTTTTCTTATATTTATAATAAGGTGCTTTTCATTCCACAATGGGGGAAAAAAAAAAGCAACACCTTTTTGTTTTAAACAGTCTAATATTGCAGCTTTTATGTCAGAATTGCAGTAGAATGATGTTATATTCTTCCCTTTTGATTCTTGAGGGATGCTTTGAAAGGCCTAATCAAAAAGAAATTGGAGTCTTGAGCTTGGTTGCTCTCTGTAGATGAGCAAGTCTTTGAAGTTGAACAGTTGGTAATCCAGCCTGTTCCAGACGTATGGAGCCCACAATACCTAGCGCGAGCCATTATTTTTATGGGAACGTATGGCAGGACCCCGCCTCTTCAGATACCATGCAGTATGGTATCCAAAAGCTATGGTATTTAGCGTATAAGCTATTGACTTGGTTTCGGGTGGGCTGAGTGATGACTGACTTTGCGGGGTACCGCTGCGGCTATAACAATATGTTTCGTTTTGTTTATATGTTGTTGTTCAGGTGCAGCAATGGAGTGAAAAAAAATTGTGAAAGAAATGTAAATGTATGTCACGCTGAATTTAGAAGCTTTTGCTCAAGATCTGTTTTGATAGAAGTGCCAAATTCTATCAGCTTAGTTTATTTCAGGTGGCTCTTGCAAATCCTCCCGGTGGCTTGTCCATCTGTTGATGCTGATGTTTTTTATTTTCTGGGTTTTTTTCATGGAGAAATCAGGATACCCTTCACCACTACGGACAACTTTTAAAATATTGCCGATGTTCTGTAGCTTATCAAAGAAACGTCAGCCCACGAGTTTGTTTCTTTCCCAGAAGAAACAAAATAATGCCTTGAGAAGAGAAAATATTTCTTGGTTGACAGAAACTATTTAAATACATAATTATCACTGGGAGGGAGTCATTAAGATGATACTTTTTTTTACTCTGATGAATGTATTGAATTATTAGTTGCATCAGAACCATTTATAGATCTAGCTTAAAGACATATGCAAATAAGATGTGGCAGCATACTCTCAAGCTAACGTACCCTCGCTGCAGTTGTATGACGATTAAAGGGCTCCGTTCTGATCCCGCAGCTCCTAAAAACGGACGTAAATTCATCATTACCCAGACGGTTGTCCTGGATTTTCCCAGGTATTACGGAGATAAGTCTGTGGACCTCTGTTTATTAGGAGGTGAAATTCAGTTTTGCATGGAGGATCAGCTCAAGTCCTGTGCATGCTTAAACACCACTCGGCGCTTGAGAAAGACGTGCAAGGTCTTTTGGAAAGCATAGTTTTAAGGGCTTAAGTGGAGCTGAAGAGGCACAGAGGTCTTCTGCAAAGGACACTGTTTTCACCCTGATGGCAAGGAGGAGAGTATCTTCATTGCAGAGTGCTCCTCGGTGCTCTTTCATGCTCCCCCTTCCACTCCACAAATCTGGCATTTGCTGAAGTGTCGAGGAGATGAGCAAGCTGCGAAGAATGGAGCCACTCTAACGGGAAGATTTATTCACAGCTGAGGAGCAAATAGTCACATTAACGTAGGAAGAAAAGGCCTGATGTTAAGAAAATGCTGCAGCAGTAAATGCCGTGTTAAACTGAGGTGTGTGGAACCTGTTTCTCATCTGGCACTGACATAGTCGTCAGGTTGCACGAGTTGACCCTGGAGTACTTTCGTGCAAACAAATTGTTTTATTCATCCTTTCTTGCTGCGCGTTTTTTCTTTATCTTATCCAGATTTATTTCTTTTCTTTTAGATCCAGCTTTTATCTAATCACGGAGTGCTCTGTTTTCTATCGGCACTAAACTGTGGTCACAAAAAGATAGAGAATAGTCGCTAACAAAGTTAGAGAGGCAGGGACTCAAAGAAATATTTAATGGAATTGTACTCCAGAAAGAGCCCCAGAGAAGGTGTATATTGCAATAAATGGCCAACATTCTCGATTAAATTGCCTCCATTGATGGAATGAAGTGTGCATGTCTTGCCAGAAAACTTGATTTTTCTCCTGCTATGCGCAATATATTTGCTTTCAAAGATGCAAATACTTCCAAGAGGAGCAATTGAATACGCAGCCTGTCATACCGATCTAGGGACATTCTCAGGCTGAACGCTGTGATCTATAGCGTAACGTGTTGGAACTGGGAACCTGTTCCTGTTACTCATTAATCTTGAAGTGCTCAGAAGAGATGCCCTACGTAGTGTGACAAAGTGCATCAGACACGTACAGTTAAAAAGCAGTAATTAGAGTCGCTCCTGGCTCTCCAGCTATTCCCTCAGCACTTCCCTGCACACACCAGCTCTCCACGTACGTTTTCCCCATGGTCCCGCAGCTGACAGCCCAAGTGACCCGGTCATCTGGATCAGATACATCTCGGATAATATCGTAAAACAAGCTGCACGTGCAGTTCCTGTTGGTTTCAGTAACAGCTAAGTGTGCGTAGGAAAAGATTTTCTTTATGAAAAAAATAATCGAGGGGCCTGCGATGTGTATTTTTCAACCAAACTTTAAGCGGGCAGGTTTCAATATTGTCGTCACTCATCTTAATTGCAATTATTCTTAATTGTAGAATTCTTCTTTGGTTTATAGATAGTAAGAGTAAGTCACTCCGAGGCCAGAAATGACTACCGGCTGTAAAACAGTTGATGGATGTTCAGGGCCAGCATAAGATGATTTGGTCTCAGTCCAGTTCCCAGCAGACATGTATCCACATTACAAAAATAGGACATTATTAAATGGCCATTGAATCGATGGAGTCAGAACAAAGACTCAGCAGACCATTAATACCGAGCCGGGATACTGGACGCCTCGGTGCGCAGGGTGCGACCTCCCCGCTCGGAAGGCACGGTGCTACGGGCACCCGTTCGTGACCTTGACTGGGTCACTGGCTGGTTTCCCCGTCCGTAAAATGCAGATCGCTGCCCTTTCGGGAGAGCTGCGGAGATGATCGTCGGAAGGTTGTGATGTGTGCTGATCACAGAGGAAAATAGTTAGTACCTTATTTCTCGTTACCGCGATAGTTGGTGCTTTTGATCGCTAAACGGGCACGCGTCCGTGTCTCTGGCCGGGTGGCTGTTTTAGCGTACGCTGTCGCGTCCTGCTGTAGAAACTCGAAGGAACATCTTCCTTGAGAGATACCAGGTACTTTCTTACTTTCTGGCTGTGCTTGGGAGTATTGGAGCTGGGCAGAAAAAGGTGGGTGTTGGCATTCTTTCTCCCAAATTCAGAATTCCATGCTTTAGGAAATACAGATGAGCACTAAAAGATTAGGCAGCTCTAGTGGTGGAGAGGAGATTTCACAGAAACCTTAATTGCCTGTTGCTCGGCATTGTCAGTTTGACACGCTGACATTTGGAGATACCGAGCACCTCTTCTTACAGCGCAGTGAAGCCCCAACAGTGACAATCAATTATGCCGGTAGTAGTCGTCTTCCGCTATTGCAGCATGAACATCTACTCTGTAAATTAAAGAAGAAACTCTATTACTGAACAGCCAAAGAGGGCTCACATCTTCTTCTGAAGACATGTGTTCTGCTCTGTACGCAGATTGCAGAAACATGGGGGCAACTGCCTTATTTTTGTCCATTTGGTTCCGGCTAACGCTGTGCGGTTCAGGGGTTGAAAGCCTGGTTACTCACTATTACAGCTGAACAAGTTCTCCTTCATCTTTAGCAAAGCCTCAGAGGGAAAGCAGAGATAAAAATAAAAACCTGGTGAGAATAAAGGTCACCATGAGAGAGACAGATTCAGGATGAAAAGCCTCAAGAGAAAACAATTGGTAACAGCTCTCCAGGTGTCAGAGAGGAGAGGAGGGAGGTTTGTGCCCACAGCCTCTGCTAATAAGCTGCCTGAAACGAAAAGCAGCAGTGCTGGTGAGGAGCGTTTGCTCTTTTGCTTTCGGATCAAAAGACAACCAGCAGCAGCGGAGTGGGCTGCTGTTCACGGGACAGCGTGACAGCGGTGGAGGATACGCGATGGAAACATCTGTTTGTGCAGAACCTGCTGGAAAAGTAATAAGATGCAGGAAAGGGGTAGAGAAGTGTGATGTTATTGATTTAATTTGATTACGCTCTTATTGATTTTCCATTGTATTGGGAAGTGCCAGATGGTTTTGCTTTTCATTTCCTTTTTATCTGATTTAGATAATAACGAAAAGTCTTTGAAGGATGGCAGGAGTAAGAATTACCAGCCCGGATTGTATCGGGGGTCTTGTCTCTTGGGTTCTGGCCGCTGCCAGGTGTTGAAGAGGAAGGTGGGGTGGGAGAAGCTCAGCTAGTATGGGGTAAAGCAACCCCCTCGTGAAAGCTTCATCCGTATTTCTTCATGGCAAGGGAGGACTTCGGGGCCTAAATCACGAGGTTTTGTATCCCACTGAGCTGAATTGAGGACGACTGTGGTACCCCAGGCCACCTTTATCTTCTCCCCACGTGTCCAAGAACTGGAAACTCTTTGCTTTGTGGTAGAGACGGTCTGATAAACCGAATGAAAAACTTGCAATGCCCGTGTATTAATCCCGAGGCGGAAACCTGAATCTAAAACCTCGGAGCTCAGTACGAGCACGCGTGGTGGATGTATTTCTGTCTTCTGCGTCTACGGTGGGCTGAGCCCAAAACACGCGTAGCTCCTTCGTGACACCTCTCAGCCTCTCGACCGTGTGAAGCTCGGTCTGACTCTGATCGGGGCTGACGGGAGCCCTCGGTGGCCCCGGACGGGTCCCTGCTCGTGCAGGGCGTGAGCCTTCCCACGGGAGCACGTCCCAGCTCGAGTCCTGCATCTCCGTCACCCAGGACCTGGATCCTCCCCCTGGGTCTCGGGGCGATGGCTGCCAGCCTCTGTTTGTTGTCTGTTTACTCTTTTCTCGTCTCTTACATTCATGAATATTTATGTGAAGCTCCAAAATAGCCAAGAGCACTTTAATCAGAGGACTATCTGCAACCTAATCAGGGATAATACTAATCAGGAAGTTCAGAGCACGCTTTAACACTTACTGCAGGAGGGGAAAGTTTACTCCCAACTCCGAAACAGAGTTTGGCGATGCGTCTTTTGCATTTGCCCCAGTTACCGGAAGAGAAAACAAAGATTTACTGTTTACATCTGGTGTTTTAAAGCTTCACGGCAGGAGCAGTGAATGCTGGATATGTCATAGGAGCCGGTGTTGTCATGAGGAAATTATGCAAACGGCGCGATGCTAATTTAGATCCAACATCTCTTGTGTTTCCAACCATAGGGATCTCACTTTTCAAGCCAATCTCTCAAAATCCCATCTTTTTTTTTTTTTTTTTTTTGTCATGTGGCTTGGGTTGGATACGTGCTCTAGCTTGCAGGAGGATGATTTTAATGCAGAAAAGCTGGTACACTCCTTCTGTGTAAGTTTTTTTAAGTCATTGACTTTGCAATCTTGATAACTAGGATTTTCCGACAGAGATTGTATTCAAAAGGGAGGAAAGAAAGCTCTGATATAAATAAAGGTAAAACTTTTTAAGGTTTAGCAAACTTAAAATTAGAGCTCATGAGGGTTTTAGACCTGCCAGGCAATATTGTACATCTGTTTAACATGATGCCCTTTCTGGAGTCGAGACTTTTTTTTTATTCTCACTCAGACACAGAGTTTTGCAGAAAATCCTTTTACATGATTCACATGAAAGTCTCTGCTTCCTGAAGTCTTCTCAGATATAAATGACAAAAGCTCACATTATCTGCCCCATTTTTCAATTGCAATTTTATGGGATAAGGAGCCACAATGCTACTGGATTATATCTTTAATGCAGATTTTCCACTAAGGTTTTATTTTTAAAGCATTCATCTTTAGAAATATGTGGATTTAAAAATAAATAAATCATCTCCTAGGTCACAAGCCTGCTTCAACTGAAGCCAAAGGAAGCAGCATTAGGCAATAATTTCTGTCTCGTTAGCGTGCGTCTCTGCTTGCTGGATGTCTTTCTTCCCTTTCCCTTGGATAATAAGCAGCCGTGGGCCCGATCCCCTGCGGTGCCAGTCACATGGATGGAGCTCAGAAGCAACGTGTGCCTTAGGATGCACAAACTGGGCACCAGCACGGAAACGACAGGACGCCAACCCGTAGCGGGGGGGTGCTTTTCCCTTCTCCGCTCTTGGGAATGACCCTTCCCAAGCTGAAGGAGCAAAATAGGTACTTGTTTTACGACGAGTGAAACACGCTGTTGATGCCGAATGGTTAAGTTGGCTCCGGTTCAGTGCACGAATCCAGTTTGGTGTCAGCGTAAATGTAGTTCTGTCTACGGTCACGGCCGCTGTATTGTCGAGCTCGAGTGCCAGGTATCCCTTTGCCAGCGGAGGAAGGATTTTGCCCATGTTCTGCAGAGAGCAGAACTGAAGGCTTCTCGGTTACCGGCACCGGCTGCCCTGCAATACATTTCTTCTCAAATTCAGCTAGTGACGAACTCAACGTATGGCAAAATAGCTCTCGCTAGGGACTGACCTAAATCAAACTACCCACACCTTTGTCTCTGGCGAAAACAGCCCATGAGACAGCTACCCTCCGTCCGCCACGAGCCGCGATTAATTTTACACCACAGCAAACCGGTGGGCTTGAATTTGCAAGGGGCAGGTGGGCCATATAAAAACCAAAAAAACCGAGCTGGCTACGAGTGCTGATCCTCTCAGATAATTATCCTGTCCCCTCTCTCTCTCTTGCTTTAGTGCTGCTGCATTTGTATGAACAAATTCAAAGTAGCAGTTGTGGTGGATTTAAAGCCGTTGCAGTCCTGATGAGCTGATAGTTTATAGCCCTACCACAAAGGGATATTTTTTTCTGTTGTTTTAATCGCTAGCACAAAATAATTACATTCCTTTTTTTCTCTCCTGTGAAGCAACAAAATGACAAAACAGCAAAATAAAAATTTGTGTGATCTTCTTCACAGAGCAAGCAAAATTGGGTTTGCAAAATAAAATAAAGGAATCAATCACTTTCCACACACAAAGCCTAGTTTTAAGTAATTCTTGAAGCAGGAGGTGTTTTAGGATCAGAGAAGTGGCTGTAATCAAAATGCTGGAAGAAAATGGGATTCGTTCAGAAAACTAAGTACCTCATTAAAAATCAATCCCTTTTCGGCTCATTCAAATGGTGTATTGATTATAATACTTTAGCAGATCTCTTTGTAGTTACGTCTGCTTGAGAGCGGGGAAGAAAAACCATGTTGTGTCATATTTACTAAAGTATTTAGCCATCTATGGATGCAACCTAATACTCAGAAGATTTATGAAGGAAGTTAGGTACCTACCACGGTAGTTGCATGGGGAAGGTTGGTTATACGAGGAGTTTATCTCCATTGCTCAGTTCCTAATTGTCACCCTGACCCTCTGTGATGAGTTCACGGCCACCTTGCCCTGCTTAGATCGCTCTTTCTTCAGCATCAGGGCTGTTCTCCCAGGAAAAACTGATGTCCTTGGTGTTGCTGCAGATTTGCAAGTGAAAACAGGGAAACAAGCAGATGAGGGGAAAAGGTTTATTATTCAAATTCCGTTTCCTGATTACCAGCATGCCAACTCTCTTAGTTTACAAGCAGGCAGCTCCCTTGAGTCTCCGTGCTCATCAATTATTTTTCTTCTTTCACCTAGCAAAGCTAATCCAGCAGGTATGAGCAGAGGCTTCGGTGTTTGTTAGCACCATTGTGGTCCTCCTTTCCTTGCTGAAAAATCCTCAGAGTGTGACCTCAGTGTGATTCGAGATTATGGTATATATCTGCACCTGAGTTAGACTTTAAATTGTGCTTCTGAATATATAAAAGAGTGAGCCTAAATATGAATCTCTTCTAACCATCCGAATGGCGATCTCTCCTCCCGTACTGAATCCAGGCACGTTGGTATTTGCGACGCGAGCGATTGCTCTGCTGCTCTGCGCAACAGACGTGTTCTTTGCTTGCGTTTACCTGTTCGGTCATCAATAATTACAGCTGGTGGTACCTCCCAGTAACACTCAATTCTCTTGAAAACTCTCTTCTTATTTCCCTATCCACTGTCAACCGCTAGAGACTGGAAAATCCAACGGAGCTGACAGCGTAATCAGCTATTGATCTGCATTCACCGATCTAATCTAGACTAATCTCAAACTTCCTTTAAGAGCCAGTAAATACGCTCTTTGGTTGCAGCTGCCTCACTGCAAACCGGACTGCCAAAGCTGCTCTCGTGTCGTTTGGGACCGGCAGCGCTGTCACTGCCCTGCGGAACGCCAGCCGGCTGCATAATCTGGAGCACGGTTTTGATACCAGGAAAAAATGCAAAAGCGGCAGAGCTTCCCACCACCCTGCTTGAGAAGCCATGGCAGGCTCTGATTTTTTATAAGACACAGGTGCTAATTACTGGGGAACGGTTTCCTGAGAGATACCAGTCCCCTAAGGGGAAGTGTTGGGGGAGGCATTATTTTCCATCTAATCTATTAAATTTAGAAGTGAGGATGGCTGCCACCTGGGAGACCCCTGTGATTATTGACTTATGCAAGCACACTAATTTCCACTGCTACCTTGTCTCCGCTCTCCTCCCGCTGCATTTTCTCCATTTATATGTCAGCTGCACGTTACCAAAATTGTAGACTTTTATTTAATACTCCAGGAGCACCCAGGAGCCCTGGCCAAGTTCAGGTTTTTGCTCTGATGAACTGCACCGAGAAGGACAAAGTCCGTATCTACCCAAGACGTACGAGTAGGCAGCCGGGTAGGAAAGAGCAAGAACGAAAACAAGCCTAGTATCTCGGTGTCACAGCTCTGAAAATAAAGCCTGGTGTGCCTGGGTGTACGCAACGTAAAGTTGTGAGCTGCCCGGGGTAGGGATTGCTCCGTGGGTGGCGTGTAGTCGGCACGTAACGAAAAAGGACGCTTGATGTGGAATTTCGGTCACCGACCTGAGCCATCTCCAGGCTTCTCGATCTTGGTAGAAAAAAAATCCAACAATAGAAAAAAAAGTTACTTTCTAATTCTTCTTCCCAAACGTTACTCCCCATAAGATACAGAAGTTTTGTAAGGTTCTCGATTTTACCGTGTTGCAACGAGTACTTGAAAGAAACAAGGGTGGATAAAACTTGCTACGAAGAAGCAAATGGATGTTAAGAACCTTGTTTTAAGTCGGAGGTACCGTCAGGGTCGTGTTTGACGGTGATCCAAGCTGCGTACATCTGCCGCTCAAACGCAGCCCCCCACCCCGAGACGGGACGCAGCCGCTACGGAGGAGCTGGACCTTGGAGCTGCTGTTGAAGGAGCAGTACCCTTTTCAGCCACCCGCTGCTTCAGGCGTGGCTCGGGGGACGATTCACCATCGCTGAGCCTCTGCGAAGCTCGCTCCGGGCTGCCGACGTCTTTGGGGAACCCTCCTAGCCACGGCGACATCGACCAGCTGCCGTCGTCTTTCTGCGCTAGGCTGTTGTTGCGTACACCTACCCATACGCCTACCCAGCCCGAGGCGTTTCTGCCCACGGTGGCCTATACACGTGCTTCGCGGCACCGTATAGCCCAAATAGACCTCTAACGGCTGAGTAATGGGCTTCAGCTCGGTATATCACTGTGCCATTGATTTCAACGGGCTTTGGATTGGACAGTAAGTCTTTACGATGTGTTTTACTTCTCGCTTCCTAGCTCCTCACTTTTTTTTGGCTTAATGCAGGCCTTTCCACGTTACTTTAACAAAGTTTTATGTGTTTTAATTTTCTTTTATTACTTTGTAGCTGATTTCCAACTGCTTCACAAGACAAGTCAATGAGACAGAGCTCCTAATAAACGTGCATTCATCAATGCCTTGTTTTACGCTCTTTCATCTCTATCTACTATCCAATCACTTGGACATCTGATGCTTCTGAGCTTGCAATTAGACCCATGCTTTCTGCTTCTGATGAAGGAAGATTAATTAAATCAGTGCTTTCCAAGACTAGAACAAATGCAGGAACGTTTTTGGCAATTTTCTCCTTCCTTTAAACCTGTAGCCTATTAATTTAAGACACCTGGCATAGAACTAACATTTTGCCCTGATAGAAAACAATAAACCGAGATTTATACACTGGAGCCTTATGGAAAGGCTTCTTTTTCCTTCCCAAAATGCAAATTAGGGAATAAAACGACATGAGATCGGGGAAAAGTTTATAACCTTCCATCCAAAGAATCAGACAGATTTCTACAATGAACCTTTCATTTTTTAACCACACCTGAGAGAGAGAGAGAGGATAACGCAGTGATATACCGATATCAGGATTTACCTCATGGAGCATTCAGACTGCTCTATCATCTGAAACTCCCCATTATGCCAGTGCTGGATGTGTCCATATGCACGTTTAAGAGCATATCTCAGAGAGGCTACAGTCTAAATAAACAAGACAAAATGGATAAGAGAAAGGAAACGGTGTGATTTCTATTGTATAGAAAAAGAACTGAGTTGCAGCAAGATTTTAGATCTAGAGAACGGGAAACCCAGCTGAGAGGCAAAAAGTCAGAGGCGAATGAGTGCTGGTGTGCTGCGGAACGGGATCCCGGGACTCTCTATACCTTTAATTTCCCTTCATGAGGGCGATCGGCAACTTAGCATTGAACCGTAAGAGCTGCGTGCATCTCTTGAGAGAGCTGGTGTGCTGGCTCTTCTCCCAGGGTCTTAGCGAGAGCCGGAGTCACTCGTTCACTCCTGCGTTCAGACTTCCATGCAGATAAATGAATTGGAGTGCAATTCTGCCCAGGGCGACTTGCCCACCGTGGGCTCCGTCGCGGTCACTACAGGTAGTGCCGAACGCTTCCTTCTGTAACTCCCGGAGGAGACTTTTCCAGTTTGTTTTTGCTCTCATGACAGTGGGGTTTAAGTAATTTGGGGGTGTTTGCAAGAGGACAATTCCCCTTTGCTGAGACTGACAACAGCTCCTGCCTTTTTATATATCATGCTTCCCCGCTTCTCTAGGACAGGGTTTTCTGGGGAGAAAAAGGAGATCAACTGATCTTTTTTAGAGTCTATTTTTGTGAAGGAACATCAGAGAGAACAAAAGACTAATTATTTTCCTACACCGGCAGTTGCTAAGAGGAAGATTCCAGACAGCGCAATTAGCTTGCGACAGGTATTCTCCATTTACTAATCACAACACATTTAAGACCTTCGTTCAGGGTTGGTCGTCCGTGTCCCGGCTGCTGGTATCACATGGACTTTGTTTCCTGTGACCACTGTTGCAGGTTCGGTGAGTCTCTGCTAAAGCCAAAAAAGAAAAGCGCCACTTAAAAAATCCAGATGGGAGTCATCACGTTGGGCAGAATTCACCCAAGCAGGGTTCAGTAGATTTTTCCTGTGTGTTGTTAAGCCGCCTCGACGTGAAAGGCCTAAATCCTCCTGTTCTCCTCGCGTTGGCTGTTAACTGGTGCTTATGAACCATCCAGAGCCGGGTATTCAATGAGACCGTTTCGGCTATTGGGTTTGGGTGGCAAATTCGAACGGTGCTTTTAGGAGATATGTCTGTCTATGCACCTCTGCATCGATCTGATAACCATGGCTGAGTGGTTCCTCGGTAGATGTCATTGTCTTTTTAATGATCGTACATGCAAAATTACATTCCTAGCATCATCTCTTTAAGTTCCAGTGACTGGGCACCCGTACTGAAGTACAGGTAAGGGACTGCAGATAACTTTCATTGTTTTAAGTATCTTAATAACAACACAATAAGCTACAAATACTGCGCAAACCCTTGCGAGATACTCCCTCTCTATTTCCTAAAAGCTAATATTGCGTTACCATGCCCTTTCAGCACTAGCCACCTCTTCATTACCGATCTCTCGGTTGGCGTGGGTGCAGCTTGCGCAATTCCGCGGGTTTATATCCGTTGCCACCGCCTGTACCCTTGCTGGTTGGTCAGTGTCGATATCAGCCAGGGTTGCGTTTCGGGAGCTCGGGAACAGCCTTGGGGCGCTGGTTTGGCCAGTCTTAAAACGTGCAGAATCTCTGTTGGCATCTGTCGTCCACCAATAACCAGCACGTTGCAAGAGTTGGCTCCAAACGCCGCTCGACGGTAGCCCACGTGCCCTGTTTGCTGGCTGAGGCAGTCTTTGAGTAGCAGAAGCTGTTGGCATTAACGTTCTCTCCTTTTGGAGCGGGCGAGACAATAAGCGTATTTGTCGATGTCAGTTGTTGCATTTCAGAGACACAGATGGCGTGTGAATCCCTGCAATTTCAGAAGGTTTGTTGAAGCCTTCCCTACTTGTCCACAGTGCAGGAACAGTTTGCATAGGATTTAGGGCTCCTTTCTTCACAGAGAAAGCTAGAAGAAGAAAAAAAAACCCACAAGCCAAGGGGTGCACTGCGTGTGTCGGTTCCAAGGCAACGTGCTATTTTATTACCGTCAGCAAATTTTCCCGGGGTCTGCGTTCCAGCTCCCTGCTACAGTCGGTGAGATCTGACAGTGCTGAACCTGAGGCAGAGCACAAAGATACCTGTGTTTTAAGCTGTGGTTTTTATTTACTTATTTATTTATTTGTACCCGTGTTTGAAGGCACGAAGAGTGCTGGTAAAATACTACATGCCTCTATGTCCTTTACCTGGGATGTTTTGAGACGTTCAGGTTTCTCACAGCGACCTTTGATTAGCTTGAAGCAGAAGAGTTCCCCAGATCTTAGTTAATTGAAACACACATCAAGTAACTACATTCATAAATGAGTCATTTATAAATAAGACAGCAAGGAAAGGAGCTTGGCAGGGGTAACGGCAAGAATTGCTAATACGTACCCGGGCTCCTCCAAGTGTGCAACACGCATGGACACGCATCAAAAATTCTCTGGCGCCATGAAAATAAGAGCAGTGGTAGCAGATGGGTAAACACAACTAATACGATGTAATCCAATTTTCAGTTTGGTGACAATCTTGGAAAATTTAGTAGCATATCAAAAGATTCAGCTAATTGATACCAGCCCGTCTGGCCCAGGCGTTGCCACCTGAAGGCACCTGGCTCGTGGGCTGTAGGCAAGACGACCCTGCAGAGAGGGGAAGGCTTGAGTAGGATGCTGTCTGGTTTTGGTCATTTACGTCTCTGAGCGTTAAAAAAACTTAATTTCAATCTCTGATTCTTTGCCCCAGCCATATAATTTAGAATCTCTCCAAGGTCTGAAAGCGCCTTTTACTCGGCGTACATGCAGTGTTTACCGTCAGAAGTCCTGCACCTTGAAGTCTGCTCTAGCATTGCTGCAGTATAAATATAGACACAACAAAGTGTGTCAGGGTTGTAAACCATCATTATCTGTACATAAAATGTTTTCCGATCCACAGATGAAAGAGCTTTTCAGTGCAAAGCATTGCTGTTACTGGGAGTTACTTCTTGTTGGGTTTTATTGGATTTTTAAAAATAATTTTGAATATCTTCTCTGGTTTTCTGGCTAATGTTTCACATGGTATACCTAGACACATAGATAATAAACACACTAACTCTTGCCACAGCTTGTGATTTATAAAAGAGAGTAATATTATTCAATATTTTCCTTAAAAACCTTCTCTCTGGAGTCTTGCACTACTCATGCAAAATACTGAGTTTTCTTTTAAAACTACACCGGTGTTGCAGCTGAAAAAACCCCACAGGCTAACCAAAGATAAGTACCAGCCCTGTGTGTGGTTCTCAAGAGCTTTTCACGTGGGGAGGCTGAGGCATTAATGGGCCAAACGATCCGCTTATGAACGCTACCAATAGCGTACGCGACTAAATACTTTGGTTTTCCCTTCTTGGGAGCAGAAGTGTTGGCCCTGTTGGTTACATCCTCGGCGCCTCCTCTTTTGCTTTCCTGCCGAAGGAGCCTTGTGCATCCCTAAGCTGGGAGCGGACCTCCCTAGCTGGTGTAAGAACAGGACTTCAGCGTCGTATTGCCACCAGCAGCAGCCAAACGTTTGCGTGCGCCAGGTAGGGATGGGCGCGAGCGTCTGGGCACCATAATGGAAGCATGCTCAGTCTGTATCTATAAAAGTTAAGTCACGTTTGCGTGTTGAGTAGGAAAGGAGGCTCTGTAATTGTAACAGGAACTGACAAGCGAGGTTGTCCATCTTCAGCAAAATTGCCAACGGGGTTGCTTTGATTTAAGTCCACCGTTTACTCGATATGGGGGGAATGGGAACAAAGGGATGTGTTGTTTCGCAGGGTCCGACCCTGCTCGCGTTCGTTCGCTCCGTCCAGCCGAAGCCACCCTATGTCAAGTGAGCCCTTTGCAGCCGCTTCTGCTCACCGAGGTGGAGTTTATGAAAGCAAATAAAACAGATTTGCATTGGAGTCGGTCGAAGTTGGGTGTGATGAAACAAATCGGGCACTTGTGAGCGTTGCAACTTTGGTGAGCGAGATCTCCCAGCCCACGGAATGGGGGGTCTGCGCCCCCGTAAAGGACCGTGCCGCTCTGGTGTGCATAACCGCGGTTATCCGTGCTGGCAGCGTTGCTGGTAATCCATAAACGTACCGACGTTGGAAAGGCTTTGACTCTGGCTGCCCTCGTTACATCTCCCCCGTGGTCCGTAGGGAAGTTCAGGCTCCAGAACTGCCAGTCCACCATGAAATTCCCATTAAAACACATGCAGTTCACAGCTCCGTGAGCCAGGGGGCATTAGCCCTATAATTGGGCAGGTTAGACTCACGCTAGAGTTTAATGGCAATTTAAATCTCTCGCGCGCTCTGATGCGGAAGTATTAACGCTTTGATCAAGGCCTTTCGGTCTTCCAGCTCCTCATCAAGCATGGTGCAGAGCCGATTCTCTCGTAATGAACCAGGGGACCCAAGTGTTTAAGACATCAAAACTAGGCAAATTTCCTTTTTTCTTTTATTTTAAACCCTCCAGTCTGCTGTTCAAACCTGCCTTTTTCATACTTCACAGTTCTGGTTATGAATGAATAAAGCAATTAGGGATATTGTGTTTGTAAGGCTAATAATAATGAATGCATTGATTAAAAATAAGAAATTATGCAACTGGAGCAGAGAAGAAACCCAAACCCTTTTCTACAGGAGACTGTTTCCTAGGAGGTTTCCTTCTGTTACAGAAATATTTACTTGCAATCAGAAAAACATTTCTTTCTAGTGGAAGAATAAAAAATCATTTTCTTCGCAGCCTAATGAGCAGAGGCATATGTTTTTAATAAACATATAGAAGGATATTTTTTCTGTAGTCAGGAATTAGTATTCAGGAGCTTTACAATGCTTATAAATCTCCGTGCCTTTTCTTTCTTTTTATTTAATTAAGGCAATTTTCAGTCTGTGTCCTCTGAAGTCCTGGTAGTTTCACCGAGTCTTTCCATGATCATTTAGGCCGTGTGAGTGTTTTCAGCATCTGAGCTTTAATTATGATGGGGTTCCCCTGCTCTGCTGAATTTCCCTCTTTCCCTGTTGCGGCAGGTTATTCATTTGCAATTTTTTGGACGTGATCTTTGATGGAGGGAATCTCCTGTGATCTTTCAAACTGTTGTCTTCACGTGATGTCTTCGCCTCCACTGTAGAGCCCCATCGCGATAAGAGACCCCCGCAGTTACATCCCTGGGATCCGGTTCTCATCCATGGTGTACGTGGTTTTCCAGAGGTGGGGAGGTTTTTTTAAGGGTCTGATCCTACGTCAATGACTTTATAAAGAGGTTTGCACCAGTTTGATCAGTTGGATCATAAGGCACTAGGATAATATTTGCTTTACAGATGCAGAACAGAATGACGGCTCTTGCCGTAAAGGCTGAGCAGCCTGCCCATCTCCCGGCATCGTTCAACCTCCGATGGACTGAGGTGCCCGTCGGCAACCTCTGGCCAGGCGGTCCCCAGCTTGAGAAGAGGCTGGGATGGGTGGATGGGAGCCTGCTGTACCCTCCCCTCCTCGTTCCTTTTCATTGAGAGCACAGCATCGTTATTAGCAATGAAGTTTTTACACTTTACAGTGAGCCCAGCCAGGTCATGATGTGTTATAAATCTTAGACAAGCCAAGCACTACTTCTTGCTGGGTACAGTATATGCTTGGCCCCATTAAGAATAATAGCGTGAATAACCATAAGCCATTAATTTTGACGAGATCAGGCCCGTATCACCTTAAAAAGAGTGCACTGATACCATGGGAGACATTCGGCTATTTCCGCTGTTCACTCCCTTAATGAATAAAAATATGAAAGTAGCTGCAGTTTGCCTGACAGACAAGCACCCAGAGCCCATGAGAAAGTTCATCCTGTCAGCAGCATGTGCAGGGGGAAGGCACCGAGAAATTACTGCCGGCGCTCCAAGAAATTGCAGCCATGGAAAGAGGCACTAACCGCATCCCGCACGGACCACCCCGGGGTCCGGGAAAGGCCTTTTGCAGGGTGAGCAGGTTGATCTCCTCCAAATGCAATAATAAGGAATAAAGCGCTACGCTTTCTCATTTGAGACTGGCCAGAGATAAATCCCCTGAGATTCCCAGGTTTTGGGGATCTTACTTTACGGGGAGCCAGCCAGAAGCCACTGTCAAACACCGAGCTGTTAGAAATACCTCCCTCGTACCACGTTCTCGTTAGCGCCTTGTTTTTACCTGCGTGTGGGTTTGGGTGCTTGTAGCTATTTTCAGACTTCCCGTAGAGAAAAGATCCCTTTCGTATTTTTTCTCTGCCAAAAAGCAGGCTGGGACAGTTTGTTCCCTTGACTTTCGAATGTTCAGAGTGAAAAAAGAGGGGGGGGAAAAAAGGGGGGGAACTAAAAGGTGGAGGGAGGGCAGGAGGAGAGTTGCTGTCGGAGTCCCACACGTAGACAGCGTTCTTTGTAAGGCTGCGGGTATCGTAGCTGCTGCTGTCATTTAAAGCAAGACATTGTTTTGTTTAAAAGCAGCATCTTTCCTCGTTATTTTAAGTATCTCTGTGCACGGCTGTTGCATGTTCGCTGCATACACCGAGTTCCTCATCAAAGTAAACACCGTTGTGCCGGCACCGAGGGAAACGATGTGCAATTGTGAGCTTTTCTCATCCTACCTCTTCTTGTTTCCAGCGCTCCTCTGGGATCCGCAGTGGAAATGAGGAGGGCAGGAATGGCAAAAATGTATATACTGTGTGATGGTAAGGGAGCCTTTGTGCTTGATTTAGAGGTTGAGGGATGCTATCGTAGCACGCCTGCGGACGCCTCTTTCTATTAGACAGGTGATCCCGGTGGGCTGAGGATGCGTGACCTCGTTCTGCCGGGTTCTGGGGCTTTTTTTGGAGGGGTCCTGCTTCTCTCTGTGTGCAAACCTCCGTGCTGCCGTGCCTGGTGCGCAGCAGAAGCCCTCGGTACCTTCTTTTGGAGGGCCGTATCCGCACGCAGCCTCCTTCAAACCAGCCAGTCCCGTGCTTGTTACAAAGGACCCGAGAATACATCAGCCCTTGATGTAAAAGCAAGCAGGAGGCACGCTAACCGGGCGCCTGCTTTTTCTCTTCTTGTTTTCGTTTCTGTGCAAGATAAAGGCATAAATGTCTAAATATTTGGGGTATGACTCACTCCTTGTATGTTTTCCCATGAACGGTGTTTCCCATGATTAAGGAGCCAGGCTTAGGGGAAAGGACGGAAAGGTTTTAGCTTACGTAATTATTTCTGGGCTTTGGTATTCATTTGTTCCTGTTATTCTTACGTACGAATTTGGCGGTGACGATGGTCTCAGGTGGACCCCTTCCCCTGACTCTGTCGCAGTGACCCACCGCTCGCTTCTTAGGCTGGGCCAGAAACGTGTTGGGCTTCCAGGTAGTTTTCTATTCGAGTATTTGGCAGGCCACGAGCAGCTGATCTCCGATCAGACAAAAGTCGGCGCTTTCCCTCTGGCATGGCTGTTGTCCAAGCATTTCAATATGTAATTTCCGCTAATTTGCAGAACTGTACTGTTAATTACACGAAAGATTCACTTAGAGCTACCCCTTCCGTAATGTTCTTAATGCCTGCATTAACTACGTTGCTTCTCATTTGTAATTCTCGGTCACTCAGTGAGGCTAAGATGATGTGGTCGATGCCCTCTGCTTGCTCAGAACATACCGTCCCGTGCAGAGCACGGCGTCGCCCAGCTGCGCTCAGAGACCGGGCACCATTTAAACACGGGACGGGCAGGTGGCTTGAGGCCGTCGAGCCCCTGTGAGTCGAGGTGAGATGCTCCAACAGCAAATCTCTTTTTGCTGGGATGCGAGGGCTCTGCAAACCACCTCCCGCGGGTACCCTGCCTCGGTAGCCTCAACCTTCCCAATATCAGCCTTTCTTTTTTTTCATTCTCCTCTTCATTTACAAGAGGGCGAGGACAATGATAAGCAACTGCCCCTTATGCCCGCTTTTTTGGGAACTCTTGCTCCCATTCTTAATTTTTCCACCGAACCAATAACTCGGCTTTGATCAGAGCCTCCTTACGGGACACGAATTACTGTATTCCACTTTGTGCGTAATAGATCCCCCATGGCCCTGTGCTGGCAAGCGCAGAAGAGCTGGGGCAGCGACAAGCGCAGCGTGGATGCTCGCTGTCGGACAGGCTTTCTCGGGGCTCCCGGAATTGGGATTGACAACTTACGGAAGGACTAAATCTTCCTCCCGCGTCTTATGCTCAGCCCCAAAAAGCTGCAGCCGGTTTCCTCGCCAGCCCTCGGCAATGACCACCGGTTCCCCGTTCAGCGGGAAGAAGCTGCGAGACAAACTCCCACCTCGCCGCCCGGCGTAACAGCCCTGGGAGGAGAGGGCAGGGGACCTGCCTGCCGGCACGGGCGACGGCACCCATCCGGCTCCTCTCTTCGGTGCCCACGTCAGGCAGTCTGTCACCGGTGCAATTTCACACTCAATTTCAGTAATTGCTTGGCATAATTTCCATCAGGTGAAGAGTAGGAAGATGGTTGTGCTTCATCAGAAGACCGGCTATTCATCATGAGAGCTATCTGACACCGGGACACAGTCTGATTTGTTCCCGTCTCCCATAGGGCACCTGCCAACACACTCCTCTCTAGGCAGCACAAGAGGGACAGCAGACAAAAAGAAAGAAAATTCAATTACTTGGTAGTTTCCCAGCTAGGCGCTCCCTTTCAAAATGATTTATTTAAGGTTGCACCCACCGTGGGCGAGGTGCCGCGCCAAGACGTGGGAATTGCTCCAGGGAGCTCGTGGTCTGTGACAGGGCACGTCGGAGCAGACGGCGGGGAGACGTGGGACTAGAGAGCCGGGGGCTTTGTCCCACTCGGACGCCCGGTATCCAGCGTACAGACCTGCTCCCGCTCTCTGCTCTATTGCGCTTAGTTAAAGCCGCTAATCATGGCAAACGCACCCACCCGGCATGGTTTATCTCTGTGGAAGAACAGCAGGCAGATTGACCTAGACCAGGTTGTTTAGATGCGAATGCCTTGTTGTCAGGTTGTGTTACTGGTTAAAACGGAAAGGCACAACACGGCCGGAGCCAGGCATATACAGGTGCCAAAAAAAGAAGGGGGGGGGGGGGGAAGGTGAAAGCTGATCTGGACTCATCAATAACCTGACGCACATCCTTGCCCGTGCTCTGAGTTGAGAAAACACAGCAATGATCAGCACGCAGGTCAGGATTTCACTGAGCTGTCCGAGGAGAATTTACTCTAGCTTCTTCCTGACAAGAGACAGAGGTATAAAAAACAATACAGTGACTTCTGTTCAAGCAATAGCTGTGTAAAATATTGTTCATCAGAGCTATAAAGGTTACCTCAGTAGAGAAATAATGTCTGCGGCTTTTGGCTTGATATTCCTTTGGGCAATGCATTTGTGAGTTTGTCGAAGGCGAGGAGAAAGAGCTGGCGATGGGCAAGGACCCCTGTCACTCCCAGTCCTGAATTGAGCATCATCGTTTTTCATCGCCTTTGAGTTGCATCTGGTCGATACGGGTTTGTAAAACAGTTGGAAGCCCTCCAGCCTTGTGTTATAATAGGTAGCGGGCACTAAATACCTTTGCGTGGCCGTTATCGCGCCGACAGCGCTTCCCCCCTCTATCGGGGTGCTGCACGGAAAAGCCCCGCAAGTCAGCGCGATGCTTTGCGCTAGACGAGCAAGCCGAAGGATGGAGAGGGGTTAAGCAACTATCACAAGATCCGACAATCCTGTGTCTCACCCCTGGCTGTCACCAGCTGGTTAAGAGAAGGTCAAGCCTGAAATGGTTTGCTCTACAATAACCTGATGACAGGGAAACTTTCCTAGTGCTGATTATGTCTCGGGCATTCCTACGGAAGGCCAGGAAATCTTGACTAGGACCAGATCCCTGTGTGTATTCAAGCCATGCGTCCTGTCTCGTATTTATAGGCTGCACAAATGGCTCAAAGCTCCAGGATTCGTAAGGGCATCCGATATTCTCTGTCGATCGCCCACTTCCACCTCTTCAAATAAATCAGTTCCATCCCCAAAATCCAAGCTAGTGCTGGGGAAGGAGACTGGTGAATAATTGACATAACAAACAAGATTTTTATTTCGTTTGGAGCTTGTTAGGTTACATTTGCATAGCTACAATGTCAGATTCATTATTCATGAGCATAAACTGCAATGACCCCCGCCTCCCCCACTCGCACAGGCGTTCGCAAACACCGGCTCCCAGAGTCCCAAGATGAGACATCTTTCTTGCTGCTTTAAGCAATTTCTCTTTAAAAGGAGCATGGCAGAGTGACAGCCTGATTTTTTATTCATGTGTGGGTCTTTTCAAGGCATAACATTTACCACAGTACATAAAAATCAGCCTTGCAGGTCGGGGAGGGGGGAGATGCCACTTAAGCAAATGGTGTTTAAGGGGAGTTTTTGGCGGTGGGTGTTGGCAGGGAACAGGCATGTCCGACCCGGGGCAGGTCATCTCCCATCACACGGCAGCTCCTCTCCCAGTGGGTGACACGGAAAAAGGCTCAGGGTCCCGAGGAGGGGCTGGGAACGGGCTACTGCCCCGAGCAGCCAGACCGATTTATTTGTGTTTGTGTCTCCTAAGCAGGGGCACTGGAGAGCCCGTGCCATGGCAGATGTCGCCTGGGAGAAGGGGAAGCGTACAGCCCTTTGGAGGACAGCCCAACAATTCAAAAAGATCCCGTTCACTGGGAAAACGGGCTGGAGTCGAGAGGATAAAGGCAGGTGGGTGCAGAAACACTAAACGGGGGAAATGTCTGGCTGCGCAGTGGTAGCAGAGAAAGGGATCCGGGGGTAACAGCACAGCCCGCAGAACAAGCCAACACCGTGATGCTTGTGCACCACCGAAAAAAAAGTAGCAGAAAAAACAAACGCAGAAGGGTATTGAGCGGCACAACGTATGTAAGACATGGGGGGGTCGCTATCCTGCTCGGCGCCGATGAGGGCTCGGGGTCACCACGTGCTTAGAAAGACGTCGGCAGACCGGGGAGCACGCGGGGGGGAACGGGCAGAGCTGTGCCAGGAAGGAGAAAGGCAACGAGACCGCAGCCTGAAATATCCCCGTGTATTGCAAAGCCAGCGATCAGCCGCGCTCCGTAGCCACTGAGGCAACGAGGGTCTTGGCTTAATTTGCAGTTAGGGGAGTCGCGTTACCGCTTTAGGAAAATCCTCCTGGGAAAAGATGCTGCTGAGGCCCTTTTGTGGGACTCCTCGACAAACATCTCTCAAGGATGGCCAGGGCTGGGTCTTCCTCGGCGCGGGAGGAACAGCAAACCGACCTTGGGGTCCGGCCATCAACACCAAGAGCAACGAGCGTCAGAACAGCTCCCTCTATCAGCGTGTGGCCTGCGGTAGAGAAATAGAAAAGAGATTTCGGAAGGAGCCTTGCATTGTTTCGGGATACCATTAGCATTTTTAGCACCGGGAGGGGGGCGATCAGAAGCTGTTCTGGGAAGCGCTGCCAATCAAACGGCGATTTGCTCTCGGTGTGAGGCACTCTCCTGCTCTCTTACCCAAAGAAGAAAATGGAACCAACAGGAATGATACTAAGAAAAGTAATTAAACACCTCAGAAATGCTAGAGATTGCATTTAGCACATGACAGGCACAAAAGAAAGATGCTGAAAGGGAGCGTTTCCAGTAGGCAAAAGCGAGACCGTGATAGGATGCTAATTGCCGGGTCTCTTGACCTTTTCTTGCCGTACCGCGCAGAATAGAGACAGGGACGCGCCAGCCCCCTTTCTCCCTGCGCCGTGTCCCTTCGCAACTCACAACGGGGGGGTGAAAGGCAGCGGCAGAGCCTTGA
The DNA here is from genome assembly GCF_026419915.1 of Harpia harpyja. Classification (NCBI taxonomy): domain Eukaryota; kingdom Metazoa; phylum Chordata; class Aves; order Accipitriformes; family Accipitridae; genus Harpia; species Harpia harpyja. Next base: position 43,591,766 of record NC_068952.1, read on the forward strand.
CACTCTCCTCGCCCCCCCGCACCTCGTGCCCCGGTCTCATTCGCGGCGACTTCCCTCCCTGAGAAACTCCGCGCGGCGTCAGGCGAAAGCGGATTTAAACTAGAAAACAGCCCAGGCTTCGGGCTGAGTTATTGTTCACGGCTCTGGCTCAGGCTTGCTCTGAATTTTGGCCGGTCGCGGCCACTCCGAGCTCCCCCGTCTCCGCGGGAGGTAATAACGCTCTCACAGGGGGGTAGAGGGAAAACACGGCGCTTTTGGTGCCTGATGGCCAAATTATCAACCCGAATGAAAACCTCCCTTCTATTATCACTTTAATCATAGGGAATATATTCTGGGGAGACGCGCGGTCACTTGTGATGACCAGAAGCCTTCCTTAAAGCCTCTTTCTGCTCCAGCAGCAGAAGAAACTTAATTCCAGCATCGACCTCTCCCCTTGACCCGGGGGGGTCTCACCCCCATCTAGGGCCAGGCTGTCCTCCCCTGACCCACCGCTTTCCTTCGCCGCTCGCCTGGTGCGTACGTGCCATCTGGTGGCAAGAAAATATGTTTAAAATGATTTTTGCAAAGACAAGACTCTGTTAAAGGAAAGGGGCTGGAGGACAGGTCATCTTAAATTTGGCCGCTTTGAGGAGAACGGGCTCCGCCGATTCCGCGCGAAACCTGTAATCCCCCCCCCACCTTGTTCCAGCCGCCATCGCAGGCGTTAGTTCGTTACAAGTCTGATTACCGGTAAGTATTTTGCCAGGAGGTTGTTTTCTGATGGAAGTAGCAATTTGTCTCTATAGAGGTATTCTGATTTCTTTTTGTAAGAGTGAAAAACCAGTCTGCCCCTTTTTCTTTGCTTTCAATTGCAATTTTTTCCCTGTTAACTGGGCTTTTTCCCCTTCTTTTCATACTTTTTCCCTTTGCCAACCCCACAGTGGATAAACAAACTAAAGAGAAAGAGGAGAAACAATCAGAACTGGAAATCAGTCAACAGCCAGAAAACGTCCTTATATTTTCTGTCTCTGGATTTTTTTTTTTTTTTTTTTTTTGCTTTCTGATACAGGAACAAAGCAGGGAAATGGGTAGTGGGATGTTTCTCTGTAAAATACATTTATCAAATATTGATTATAACGCTGCAATATTTAAGCGCGGAATGACGTGTGTAGATTGATGGGGGTATTTAGTGCACAGAGAAAGTTGGTTGCCGACACCCAAGTATGAACTGTCTTTCTGAAAATACGGCGACAGAAGAGAGAGAGATAAGTGCCATAGATTATTATCCACTTGGTATTGAATAGGATTACAAGGAGCAGGGACACGCTGAGACAAAGATTTCGTAAGGCTGTACTTCACCCCCATGTAAAGGAACAGTGCAAGGCCATGCATCACTTAAGCCTTATTTATAGGTATTAAATAAGACTTCACTAGAACATAGCTCTTGTGCTGACCCTCTGCAGATGGGTGAATTGCACCCTAAAGCAAATATAGGAAACTTGTATTATTCATCAGGCTCTGTTAATAGGGTTATTGCAGGCTGAGGTGTTGCCTGTCTTGACTGAAGAGCAGACGCTGGCCTTGGTGACTTATGTTTGCATAATTATACTGTAAATTCTGTCCCGCTGTGTCTGTCTAATTACATTTTTAAATAAGAAAAAATATTTATATACATGCAGGGCTTGTTTTCAAGGCCAGAGTTTCAAGTATTCAGGAGCAGGGTGGTTGCAAAACAACAGAAAAAGAAAGTTATGCTTCACATTTGACTTGTTTGATAGCAGAAGGAAACCAGGCGCTTCTCCTGCCTGTCCGGGAGGGCAAGCCTGGGTTTTTTAGGACGTTCAGCCGGGATGAAACAGGCTCCTTTCCCTGCCTTTGTGATCTACCCGGTGCGCTTGATCCTGGTCCTGTAAGTATCCCTTGGGAAGGAGAAAGAGGTCGAGTCTCCCAGGTGGCATTTTCCAGGGACCGCTGGGTTGGGGGGGGGTGAGGGGTAAGTGGTGCTGAAAAGAGGTTCTTGGGAGACCTTCAAAGCCAAGCTCTGCTTGGCTTTATACTTTTATTGATGACTTTAGGCACTGAAACTGTCATGAGGATCCAGATAAAGCGTTCTGATCATAAAAACAAAACTCGGGAGAAACCGTAAGCCCGGAGGAGCGGCCTTACAAACTTGAATATGGTAAAAAGGGATGAAAATGTAATAGCTCTGTATACAAGCCGGTTTTGCTGTGTACGTGCTCAGCAGCTGGGAAGGACTGAAAAGGAAAAGGCCTGCGTGTGGATCGGAGGATAACGCGAGAACTACGCCAGTGGCTGCGTTGAGAGGGGGGAGCCGGGTGGGTGCAGCTCCGCAGAACGGATGCTGAGAAATGGGACGACTGCTTTTTATAGGCATGGGGGGGCCCTGGGCACGCCGGAGGGAGGAAAGCCATTGAACCTGGCACCACCACAACTGGGTATAAACTGGCCCTGGAAAAAAAAAAAAAAAATGAAGGCTGGAAATTAGGAAAAGCCATCAGAGCAGACAAGTGTCTGGGATAGCGAGGGTCGGTCTCGCGAGGCCCTTTCTAGACCGGTCTCCCTATTTTAACTGGATACCTCAAGTTTTTCTAGGTTTTCTCTTTTAATTAAATATAGAGCGTTACTCTTTAGCATAGTGGCCTTGCAATCAAAGCACTGCTGTCGACAGAGCCGGACTCTTCTCGGGGGTGTTCACTGAAAGGGCAAGAGGCACAAATTGAAATGCAGGGATTCCATTTACACACAGGAAAAAGCTTTTTTTTTTTTTTTCCCCCCCTCCTTAAACTTGAGAGCTGTCAAACACTGGGACGGGTTGTCCAGAGAGGCTGCGGTGTCTCTGTCCTCGGCGAAACTCAAAACCCAACAGGACACGGCCCTGAGCAAGCTGCTCTGAATGATCCTGCTTTGAGCAGAGGGCTCGGACTGGGGACAAGCCTGGACTCTTTTGTGATTTAGCAGCAGAACCTCCCATCTCTTGTTTCCCTCCCAGGTGTGAGCTACTACCTGTGCCGCTTCGCAACTGCCTGCATCTCAGCGCCCCAATGTCCTCTTCCCCAGTAAGGAAAACCAAACCGTCACCCCTCCGCATCCTTTTTTTGTCTGCTTGCCTTTCAGGGCCCCAGAGCAAGCGGCATTGATGTCAGCATCCGCAGCTGCAAAAGCAGTTCTCTGCAGCCCTCTAGTGCTTATTAAATACATAAAAAAAAAAAAGCAGTTTGCAACAGCGATGGGGAAAAAGGGCAAGGACGGCTCAGGCTCAGTGTCCTGTACCTCCCGCAGCGATGGTGGGTGCAGACCCCAGCCCCGGCAGGAGCTCACCCCGCAGCAGGGGCTGGGGATGGAAGCCTCGAGCAGGCGGGAGCGCATCGGCGGTTTGGGTTTTGGGGTCTCAAAGCCTCTGCCCCAAGCAGGCAGGGATGCCGGCAGCTGCCAGCCCGTACCGCGTTTCTATCCCTGCCTCTGCCGCTGGGTAACCTCGGCAAAGCGTTTTTCCGCGCCTCCTTTCACGAGTGCCATAATCCTAATTGTTCTCCCATCCCTTGTCCCCGCGGCGCGGCTAAGAGACGATGCTGATCTCCTGGTGACTGCAGCAGTTTAGCGAGAGCATTTTCCCCAGGAGTTCACCGTACCATTTGTATTGAAGTTATTTATTTTCCAGGGGAAGACAATGTAACTATTTAAACATTGTTCTTCCTTGCAACACTAATTTAAAATAGAGGCTTTTGTTTGCTAACAGGACAGAGTACCAGCTGGTATTTACCTAAACAGTTTTAATGTTTAGACAGGCTCCTGATCCACAGAATATATTCCCACCAGAGAAGCCGCGCTAGCGTACAAAAGAGCATGTTGGCCGCGCAAAGGGTAGATTGTTTTTGCAGCACCAACATCTGGTATGGAAATGATTTAATAACTTCATCCCATGGAACATCGCTGAGGGAAGGGGGGGGGGGGGGGTTCATTCTAAGTCCCCTCTCCCCTTCTCCTGCCTGCCCTGTTCGGCTCCCTGGACCCTTTTTCCATGCCCTCAGCCTTCCTCTCTTAGAGCACGTCCTGTAGTTCCCCACATCCTACAAACTCAGGGATGAACACCAGGCTTGGGAGGCCCCGTAAAGGCAGCGGGTTAGGAGAAGGGTACAAGTTACTAGTCCTTTTCCCGACAGCGCTTGCCTATTCGTGTTAGGATCATGCTGTATCATCTCAGTGACAAAAATACACGTGAAGCCAAGTTGGGAAGCTTTTTCTGCATCTGTTTCACTTCTGTCAAAAACACTCCTCCGGTTTTCATTAAAAATCAACCCCTTTTGCCAAATAACAGCTACAAAAAATTAAAAGTTAATTAAATGAAATACAGTTGCTTTCCAGGCTCTTTCTGATAAAATCCTGAAAAGCTTCTTTACAATTGGATTTCTCCCACAAATCTCCACCTCAACAAAAGAAGGCGTCTGCATATAAAATACTTCGAACGATTAATTCTCTGGAGCTCCAGAGACAGATGTACTGATACCAACCACATTGAAACAGGTCAAGTGTGCCTTATAGCTATAGGATTAAGCTCTTCCCCGTCCCCATGCTGAGGTCCAGGTCCTCCCACGCGGTGCAGGCAGCATGGGCCCGTCGCCATTTTTGCTTTTTCCCCCAATCAAACGGAATAGGATTTCTTTAAAATGAGTCGCATGTTCTTTGACTTCATGCTTTTGCCACTAAGGATCCGAAAAGCCGCGGTGCTAAGTTTTATCCCTGGGAAAGTTCAGAGGCTCAGCCAGGAAGGAGCTGCGTTTGCCTGCCGGAGCCAGGACTCCAGGATGCTCCGGCTCTGCCAGCGCTTGTGTCGGGACCTGACCTGTGTGTTGGTGGAACGAGCAGAAAAGGTCCATGAACCACCGCCTCCCCCGTTACGGTGACAGCGACGGCTTTACAAGGGCCACGTCTTTGCAAGGACTTAGAGACAGAAGTAAAACACAAGGGAAAAAGCAACTAGCGGGGGTATGCCCACGAAACTTAGGATTTGGTCCATGAATTGCGAAGCGCTTTGGGATTTAAGTAGAAGATGTTTGTAGAAATCCCCCTCAGCAGAAGAAGAACCTCAGCTACTCTCTCCCTCACCACCTATCCAGGCTGAAGCTGCCTTTAAAGAAACAACCTGAATAACCTTGTCATTTCAATTTTTCACACATTTTTCTGTGCTGTGTGTTCTCAAGATCTGGGAAGCTTCATTTTCCCAGCACGACTGCCAGAGGCTGCTAGTCCCTATCAGGGCTCGCTCAGCCACATCAAAGGGAACAGGACACATCAGAGGGGAGCAGAAGGGCCGCGGTCCCATCCCGGGGGGCCGAGGGGATGCTGCAGGCTCGGAAGCATCCCTCAGCTTCTGGAAGCGGGGTCGGATTAGCAAAGCGCGTTACCAGTGCTGTTGCGATTGCCCGAGCTGAAACAAGTGACGTGCTGTTGTGTCTCCTAGGTTTTATCTGAGCAACACTGGCGTACTGGAGAATCGCAGCGAGACCCTTGTCAAGGTGGTATAGGACGATGTTTTTCAAAAATCACTCCTCTTCCGAAAAGCACCAGGAAGACAACTAGGTGATGACAGCCTTTGCAAGCATTGCATGGTCATCATCATCATCACATCCCAGAAAATGGATGCAAGTAAAGAAGTCAGGAATGTTGAAAGGCTCCATTTTCCTGATTTTTCAGGAGTTGATCCCTAAGCTAGCTCAAACACTAAATGCAAACCCTGGCGTTGAAAACAAGCTTTCACTTGCCTCCATCGGAAGCCAACACCTCAAGTTTGCCACCCCCCACCCAAACCTCACACAGGGAGTCCCCGGTACCAGGCTGGGTCCCAAAAGAGGACTGGCATTCACCTGAAGCCATCTCAACTGAAAGGAAATTAAAATGCAGACATTCAGAAGGGAGGGTTGTCAGAAACCCAGAGATTCAAGCCACCTAATGAAAGAGGGCTGCATGCCTCGGCAAAATTTGCATCCCTTTGTTGATCCCAGCTGTGTCTTTCCAGAGCCTAATGCAGTCAGCAGCAGCATTTCCCTTTGGTTTAAAACAGGAGGGGGGCTTGCTTTGAAGACTTTGCTTGCATAGGAAATGAACTTCTTGATTCCTGTTGACATTTGCAGCAAGGTGTAGGTGGTGCTTGTAGCATTTTTCAAAGCTCCCTGGCTCTGTTTGTTCAGCTACTTCACGCTCCTGTGAAATGTGATAATACTAAGCAGTGGGTGGAAGGAACAGCACAAATGTATCCCTTCAGGAGACAGTAGGTTTCAAAACTGCTCTGCATGTAAAGACAACTCCCTCCGTTACCAGCTTCCACGCCACTGTCACCGGAGTCCCTGCGTACACGGAGCTTTTTGCTGGGGAAGCGGCAAGGAGCAGCAAGACGCGCCATTGTATTTCATTCCAACCCTGCACCAGTCAAAGTGACTCCTGTGATGGTTTGTTTCTCTGGATTCCTAATGAAGGCAAAAATAAGGCTTTGCCTTTCCAGTCTTACACAGTGAGAACTTCTCTGTTATGGCAATACAGGAACATTATCACTCTCTAGGCTAAAAAAAAAAAAAACACCCAAGGTGGTAAAAACTGCACCATCAGGAGCAGGGCAGCGTTCATCAAGTCTATAGAAAAGTCAATTAACGCTCACTTTCAGGATTAGGTCTTAGGGGTGTTACTATGCTTTACTTCTCAAGCACCAGCTCCTGGAGTCAGGTTAATAAGTGGAGATTCCGGCTGGTGCTTTCATTCTAACCTTGGTGTTTGGTGAGAAGGAGCTCACAGCTTGAAGATCACTGCTTTGTTTTAAGACAAGCCTACGGCCTTTCCAAGTACTTAGGGTTGCCCAGACCTAGGTCCTATAAAAGCCTTGGCCTTAAAGCTTACAGTGTCCTTGAGAAAGCACTCAGCATCCTGCAGGATTATGGCCCGTAGCATTAAGTTGGCTGCAAAACCAGGCAGCTGAAGAGCAGCCAATTTTTATTTTTGCGAGATGGCAGCGTTAGAAATTCAGTGTCTAGATGTCGCAACGCTCGTCACAGTCGTGGATCTTTGATATTAATGCTGGCCACTTCTGACTCCTATCTTGTTTCACTGCATCTCTACGTTCACCCCCTTTTTGTTCTTTGTGTTGTAACCCACTTAGAGCTGCCCTTCCTCCCTGCAAACACCTTCTTTTTCTTTTTTTTTTTGCCTTCCAGGTGCCCGGGAAGCTTTGCTCGTTAAACGAGGCAGCTCTCTGCAGCACTTGCCAAGACCAGGCTCTGGATGATCCAAGCCTGCATTTGCTATCCTTCTCACCACCGTGCAACTGGGCTAATCAGGCTCCCAGACCCCCTAAAAGCTGCACTGAAGGCAGGTGCTGGGTTTTGCTCTCTGCCTCCCAAAGCAAACCAATCTGCCCGAAATCCTCCCCAGCAGGGCCTGCCTGTCCTGCAGCTGAGAGCACACTGACATCTAATGGCATTCCCTGTTACTGCCAAGGGTTTCCAAGGAAAAGGGAACAGCCCCCCGCATCTCATCTAACAGCAAGTAATGCTACAGCATCACGCTGCTGGAGCGGAGAACTGGGAGGACTTTTAGCCCTAGAGAAGCTTCTGTCCTGACACCCCCTTTAAAAACATCTGCACAGGATTAAATGATTTCTTATATTCTTTTAAAAGCCTACCTGATATAGCAGTGAGGTCTAATGACCAGAGCCCCAAAACACCAAAGTCATCCAAGTTCTTTCTTGTTGTGTCCCCCGGGACCTGAAGGCACAATCCCAGACTCGTACCTCTTCTTCTACACCGGCAGAATAAAGCAGCGAAGCTAGCGGAGGTTTCATATAGGCTACATCATGGTATTATGGACTTACCCCTTCCATAATTCATGGCCTAAACGGCACATCTTGCTTAATAAGGGTGTCTCCTTATGCCGCTCATCCTACCAAGCTGCAGGGAGGAGCATTGACCAGGCACCATCCCTGGAGCCCAGCTCCTTGTCTCTGGACTGGGCTGACCTGCCTGGGGGTGCTGAGCACCCGGGGGAGATGGATGAGAACCCAGAGATGACCCTACTGCTGCAGATGAAGCTTTTTCCAGCAGCGTACCATCCCCAGCACATGGGTGCAGCAGGACAGGAGCTCTCCAGGGTCTCTCCAGCAAATGCAGGGAAGAACTTGCTCACAGCACCCTGCAGGTGAGGGCAAGAGCCCTGAGCTTAAATACGGCTCCTGGGCTGTGGGTGGGAGGGTGGAGCGGGAGCTCAGGTGGGGCTGCTCAGGGCAGATGAGGTTTATTAACGCAGCCAGGGGCTGGTGCTCACGTTTGGGAGATACTGAGCTTATGCACGGGGGGCTTGGTCTCAGAAGGTGGAAATGAAGTAGCTGGGCTTGTCCTATTGCCCCTCTTTGCTGCCAACCCTGGTGTCTGCCAAGAGGTGTCCTGTGGTGTGTCGGGTTGGCGTTGAGGCCGTTGCTCCGTAAGTAGCACTGGTTTGGGTTTTTTTTCTCTCTAAGCTGTGTTTTTTAAGTTTCTGAGTATGGCTATAGCTTTTCTTTAGTTGTTATAGCAAGAATTTAATTTGCATGTGGCAAGAAGGGAGGATAATCAAATGTTTTTCCTGCTGTGTTGATTTTGCTTTTACTTTGGCTGAAGGTTATTGTTTGCCAGCAGCGATAGTGCTGGTGTTTGCTACCCTGTTTACAACCTGGGTCACATACGCAGATCTAATAAGGGGGAAGCGATTTCATTCTTGAGATATAAATAGAACAGAAGCTCTGAACCTCTTTGAGGGATGAAACCTCTGGACTGAGTTTCTCAGGGCACTATAAAACAGTTCTTCCTAATACATGCAAGGCTCGTGTGAGCATTTCACTTCCTGCAAGCGCAGATATCCCGCGTTCTGCTTTATGCTTCCCTGACTCAGGAGTTGACTCCTGCAGCTCTGCGCCGGGGCTGGCCACCCTCCCTGGCCGCCAGCATCAGTCTCCGAGATGCAAAATAAGTGGCAAAACTCTCCCGAACAACGTCACTGTGGGGTGTATAGACACTTAAAACCTTTCTGCAAAGCGTGGTTAGGTTTCCCCATTTAGCTATTGGGAAATGGAGGGAGCACTCTACAAACTTTAATAGAAATGTGAATTCCTTCCGCATTTCCCGCAGCATCCCAACCTGCACGCATCCAGCTGAGGTCGGCGCATCGTTTCATCACCCGATTTATTTGTCAGGCTAATTGCTCCCCGTGATGATTAGCGCTATACCTAGCTCTGGCACAAGCATTTCCTAGCTAGCTGTCAGAAGTGAAGTGCTGGGCATCAGCCGGTCCTCAGGGGCTGCGGAGGGATGCTGCTGGGGTTAGGCTGGACCCCTTTGCAGTTACGCTGGGGTGACGAGGGGTGGCTGTCCTGGAGCAAATCTTCCTTCTCCTGCACTACTCCTGACTTTGCTGCTGCTCGGTGGAACAGGACCGGCTCTGCCCACAGCCGTTACCCTCTTGCTGCTTTGTGTCACGGTAACGGAGTTCCTTACCCACGGCTTGATTAATGTTTGCTATGCCAAATCGGGATATGCCCTTAGGGATGAAGAAGATGATTTACTGTCCTGCGTTGCTGCTGAAGGCGCTGCCGAGCCCCGCAGGGGAGGGTTTGTGTGCTGCTGGGGCAGTCGAGACCGTTGTTGGCGACGGACTTTGCCCGTCCCGTGGCCGGAGACACCTGCGGCTGAGCTGCCCTTCAGAGTAAATGTTGGTTTTTGGGGACCTCGTGCAGTATTTCGTAAGAGGGCTGTCGCAGGCAGGGTGAGCGCTCGGGGGGGTCCGAGCTTCTGCAAAGAACTCGGTGCGTGTTAGTCCAAGCTGCTGTTGGCCCTATCCCCCCTCCAGAGCTCACTGAATTTCTTTGTTCTTTATCTTTTCGTTAGGAATGCCAAAGCCACCAGCGTGTGAGTGTCAGAGGGACATGGAAACTTCTTTCTGCTGTGGCCAAGCAGGCTGTGGACCGCGAGGAAAGAGAACTGATGGCAGAGGAGAGCTAACTGAGAAGCAGGAAAGCTGCCCGTGTGAATAAAGCGTGGATAACTCCTTCCGAACCGGGATAAGCATGGTGCAGATGTGCCGCCCTGTATTAGAACTGATTAAAAACAAATCAAAAGTTTATCGCGCCTGGATCTTTTGGGCTTATTAGTGGTTATTTAATGATGAGAATTGTACCCTGGGTCTGGGGGATGATTTGTAAGAATGGCAGAAAGCAATTAAACAGGAAAAGCTGAGGTGGTTATCAGGAAGCTTGTGTAGAGGTGAAAGCTAATGCTTTTAAAGAAACTATAATGGAAATATTCCAGGGAGCGTTTGTGCTGGCTGAAGTCGGGGTGGGGGGTATTTTCTGTGTCTACCCATGATGTACCTGCAAGTGAATTCGGTAGTTTCTCCTTTTTGCCCTGCACGTCTGCTGAAGAACTATGACAATCGGACCCGTTCTCCCCCAAAAGTCGACGTATCTCTGCAGATCCATCGCACAGGATAACGTATCGGTCGTTTGCAGCAGACCACTAACGTGGCATTTAAAGAATGCCAGTAGATCTTGTTGTGACAGGAGAGGGAATTCTTGGTCGTCCCACGGAATGTGGCTGACACGGCAGAGGCAGGTCCCCCCACGGGTCAGTCCTCGCCGCGCTGGCCACCACTTCTCCAGTAACTAGTCCAGAGGAAGAAATTGCTCAACAGTAGCCATGCTACACAGGCAATTTTCTCAATCTGATCTAAATAGGAAATGCTACAGTCTTGTGGATTCTTGCCAGCTCCTCTGAACTTTAAAGCAAGTTTGAGGAGCAAAGCAAAAAAAAAAAAACAAAAACCAAAGGTATTGCATTATTCATGCATAAAAACAATTCTTTACAAGTGCTCCCCAGGGGTCTATCCTACCTCTGAGCCCTCTTACATCCCTGGCAATTTATAGATATTAGGAGAGCGCTGAGGGGACAGATTCTCATGCTGTTTTAAATCAGGGCAGAGATGAATCGCTTGGCTCTGTACTGTAATTATTCCCTTTCCACACAATGTACATTCCTCGAAAAAGGGACCAAAGCTTTTAGCAAAGCTGGATTTAATTCAACAAATCATCTTGGCCAAAGCGGGGGGAATACTTGCAAATGTCAAAACATTCCAATCTGACAATTAAAAATATGCATTTTGGAAACGCTCCAGTGTTTCAGGCAGAGATTTAGGAGTGGAGCACTTTGATTGTTTGAAAGCAGATTTTTCACTTGGAAACAGCCCTGAAGCAAAACTGGGGAAGTTGAGCAGAGGACAGAACCCGAGCGTGACATTCAACTCCAGCGTAGTCTTTCCAGACTGACCTGTAGCTCTGTGTGCTCCGTGTGGGTTTTTCCCTTCCCTGAAAACCCAAAAGCTGCCCGTTTTGTTTCAGCCTGAACTAAAAAGCTTGACCTTCCATAGCTTTTGTGCGGTTCAGCTATTGAACCGTGAATCCCCGTTACGTACATTGGTGAGGTTGTGCTTAAGGAAGATGAGGGTTTCTTCCCTGACGTGGATGTGAAGAGGAGTGTAGAGGAGGAGACGGTCTCGTTCCTGGTGTCACTTTGCTGTCTGCTTCAGAGCTCTAGAAAAGTTTAATTCTGGATTTCGGAGCCCGATCCCTGCGCTGCCCCTCTCCTCTCGCGTCTGACGAAACCCGCCCGATTGCTGCTTGCTTGGAGTTAACGTTCAGCCGGGGTGGGATGAAATGCAGGGGACGGGTGGTCTCGGTCGGGCTCCGAGGCCAAGGTGGCAGGAGGGTCCCCAGGTCAGAGCCAGGGATGCGCTACAGGTGCTGGTGGGCCACCTGTGCCGCTGCTCCGTGCCTCAGTTTCCCTGCCTGTACAGGAGATCAGCCCTGGCCCTTTGCGGAGATGAGCATCCTTGGTCCCTGCTGCTCCGAGGTGTGCCTGCGGGCTGGGAAAAGCCTGGTGATGCCAGGAGATGGCACCATCCTCTCAGCTGGGGCTGCCCAGCTCCGGGCGAGCCCTTGTTTGGGGTGTCCTGCTCCCTACGGACGGGCAAGGGCTGGCACAGCTCTTGGCCTGGCATTTCTGCGGTAGGTGTTGGCCATTAGCACCCCAGCAAGCCCTCCGAGCTGCCCAAGCAAAACCCTCCTGCACCCCGTAAAACCTCCTACCCCCCGTAAAACCTCATACCCCCCATAAAACCTCCTACACCCCGTAAAACCTCATACCCCCCGTAAAACCTCCTACACCCCGTAAAACCTCTTCCTCCCCACTAAACTGCGCCCAGTCCTGCGCTGTTGCCCCAGGGACTTCTCCGAGATTTGCGGGGTGAGGCCAGCAAGTTCAGAGCAGCCCGAGCGAGCCGGTCACCCTCAGCCGTGTCGAGAACCCGCTTCGGTAGCTCTTGGTTCCCTTTTCAGTGAAACAGGAATTACAAGGCGCTGGGAAGCAGCCTTTTGCCTTCTGCCACCCACCACGGCCGAGGGAGAGATTTTTATTTCTGCTTTCTGGTGAGCAGCCCCGACCGGAGGCAGCCGGGCAGCCGGCCAGGTCCGATTCTGTCTTTTAAATTCTGTCATTCGGTCTTTAATGGTGTTTTGGGGAACGAACGTGAGAGAAAAAGGAGAATAGTGAAAGCTGGATTTGATGGAAGGCGATCTTTGTGCAACTCAGCCAGATCGCCCCGCAAAGGCAGGCGTTGGATGCTCTTTGCTATTCCCCCGCCCCATCTCACCATCCTGGCATTTCGGTGTCCTCTCCGTGTTGGCATCGTGCAAAAGACCCACGTACCGGGGGAGCCAGGGAGGCAGAAGCCCCGTTCCGAGCGCGTTTGGGCTTTACTGAGCTGGGATGTGACGCGCGTCATCTCAACGTGTCTCATCTACGCACATCTTTGGTGCCTTACTCGGAAGGAACTATATTTTTAATAGGAGATCGTTGTTTCTGGGTGCATTAGTGGTGCAACAGGTGCCTGTCGGGTGCAGGGCGAACCTTCAAAAATCACCGGCCAAAGGAGCGTATGGTCAAGTAGGGATTTTTCCTCCTTTCTTTTATTTTTCTCCAGAGCTGCCTGCTCACCTCCGGCCGGTACACGGCACGCCTGCCTTCAGCCCCGGATCGAGAGGCCGTGCCGTGCCGTGCCGTGCCCGCCTCGACCTCGCTGCCGTTCCCATCGCGGGCAGCGACCGCTCCAGCCTGCCGGCACGCACCTGCAAAAAAAGCCGGAGCGTTTTGCCGGTACCTGGCCTCCCCGGCGAAGAAGCTGACCCCCCCACCACCCCCCCGGGACCGCCAACCACGCTGGGACGTCTCCCCGGCTTCCCGAGCCAGCCTGCAGATAGATTTTTCCGCTGGGCTCCTTGCAGGCGCTGGCTGGCAGCCTGCCGAGGAGTTTACCCGGCTGTTCAAAGGCTTTTCTTGTTCTGCGCCCGGGCTCCTGGAGAGCCCCGAAGAAGGGCTCCTTTCACAGCCCTGCCTTTCCTAGACAGAAATTGTCATTTTTCAAACACAGCTTCCCTTCTCTTGGCCTGGAGCCTTTTCGCCTCCCCGCACCCTGACGTCAGGCCGCCTTTGTGATGCTCGGGGCGGCATTTTGTGCTCCCGTTTCTTTTCAGAGGTTGTAAATGACGGCCGGGCGAGGGGCAACCGGGGCGGCCACCGCGCGCTTCCAAAAGAGCCCGTTGAGTTTGCACCTTCCTCCGAGCAGGGCTGTCAGCCCCGGGTGACCATCAGAGCCCCGATGGATGTGGCGAACTTCGTTATCGAGTTTCTTGATGGGATGGGAGAAGGAAAAGAATTTTTTTTTTTTTTTTTTCCCCTCTGGTTTGTAATACTGCCTGGGCTTTTGAGGCTGCCTGCAAGGGAGTTTTGCAGCGTGGTCATGCAAAGCGTGGTGCACGCCGGAGGGACCGAGGCTCTGTGTCCCAGGAGAGCTCCAGACACTCCGGTGCATCCCCCGAGGGGATGAAGGGCTCCCGGCACCTTTTCTATGACAGGAAAACAAGGACCGAGGAGCCATCGCAACCCTCGCTGGGGCTGTGCGGAGGGGAAGCCGGAGCAGGCATTGCAAAGGGCGTTTTCCTGGGGCAGCTCTTGTGAAACGAGGCAGGCGGGCGCGGATGCCGTCACCCGGCCGAGGCGCAACGTCACGGCTCAGGAAACCCTTGCAACACAGCCCCAAAATAGAAACCATCGCCAGAAAACTAATTCCCTTCTCCCTGCCCGAATTCCCCTTCTTGCATCAGCTGCGGCGGTGCGTCCTCAGCTCCCGGGTCTGTCGTAACGCACGAAGGGCAGAGCCCGGATCGCGGCCGCGGCAGCGTGCATCGTCCCGGGCCGCCGTCGTCGGTGACTCTCAACTTTGCCCGCGCCGCTCCTGGCGCTCGAAATTTTCCAGGCTTGGCGCGAGCCCAGCGGCGAAGTTTGTTTTGCAAACCGAGCAAAATCGGCTCAGTGTTGTCAAGCTCGGCGGCCGCGTGAGCAAAGTACGGGTCTCCCCGGCTCTTCCCGACGAAATGTTTGCCTTTCATCTGGCTTCCCGCCGCTGCCTTGGCACGGAGCCGCGGGCAGGTCTGCGCGGGGTCCGTGTCCCCCGGCGAGGTCCCTTTGGCCGCAGGGCTCCTGTCCCCGCGGGGGTTAAGCTTGCTCCTTAAAATGGGTCTCGGCGGTCCCTCCGTAAGGGGACGGGAGCAGGCTGGCACCGCGGCTCCTCGTCCCGTTCCCCCCCCGCTCCCCGCCTCATCCGCGGACGGGGACCCTCGTGGTGTCACCAGCCCATCCTCGTGGTGTCACCAGCCCATCCTTGCGGTGTCACCTTCTGCTTGAGTGTCCCCGGGCAGGTGGCACAGCCCCGTCGCGGTCCCTGCCGGGGGCACTGCTTGAGGGGGGGGGACACGACACAGCAAAGCTTCCCCTGGCCGGCAGACGGGGAAGGCGAAGGCGAAAGCACCGCCGAGGATGGCTGCCGTCAGCTCTCGTCCTCCCCGTCTGTCGGAGGGTTACTGCAGTCTCTTCCCCACTCCGTTACGAGCCAAATTCAGAGCATTTCAGTGTTTTACGGTCAAACGCAGGGTGTAAAGGCGGCGTGGCGGCGGCCGTGCGGTGACTATTTGTCGGGCTCGGGTGCAAATCTAAGCCTTCCCCTCCCAGGGTTTGCCTCGCTTGGGAAACGCGGGTGTGAGATGCTGCAAGATCTCGGAGGATCTCCCAGCGCTTGGGAACATCCGATCCCTCCAGGGTCTCTCTCTCCTTCCCGGAGGAGTTATGGCAGCAGAGAACGCCTGGACCTGTTATACCTGTGTGCGATTTCCCTGGGCAGGTACAAATTCCTGCCATTCCTGCCGGGCTGAGTCACGCATGTCTCCTCCGGGCTCCCGCGCCGTCCCGGGAGCTCCCGGCTTCTGCGATCCTTCACCTCCATCTCCGCTTCCGAAGGTGGCGGGTGACTCATTCCCGTGGGAGGTAGGGTCACCTATCGCACTGGGGAGTCTCAGCCCGGGGCTGGGAGCGGGAGGGGGGGAACGCATTTGCTTTCCCACGTACCCGGGGAAACCCGGGTTTTCTTTGCAAGCTCCGGTGCAGCCGAGCGGTTGCGGGGGCTCCGGTCGTGCCGATGCTATCCCAAGCCTCCCGGCTCTGGGGAACCGGCTCGGCGGTGGGGCCGGTTGTCGGTGGATGCCCGGGAGGTCGCTGCGTGGGGACACCGGGCTGCGGGCGCTGAGTCAGCGTTCCCACTGGCGTTGGACGGGCGCGGGGCGGCGAGCCTGCCAGGCAGGCACAATGCAAATGATAGATAAACAAGCAAGAACAAGGACAAATACATCAAGCTCGGGCATGTGCCATGCATTGTGACCTGCCGCTGCGCCTTTTGTGACGGCCGGATTAATGGCCCGGAGACTGAGGGCCTCTGTTCGGCCGCCGGCTGCTTTCCGGCCGGACTCGGGTGCTTTTTCCCAGCCGGACATGGGTGCTTTTTCCCAGCCGGACTCGGGTGCTTTTTCCCAGCCGGACACCGAGGTCCCTTTGCCTTGCTCCAGCGGCTCGGGGAGAAAGGAAGGGCACGGGGCGGCTTCCCAAGCCCGAATACCTTGGCTGGATGTCTTGGATATCCTGCCTGGTGGGTCCCACCTGCGTTGCAAGGGTATCCCGAGGCTCCCGACCCCTTCCCGGTGTGTCATTTGGGGGGGGCTGCCTCCCCCAAAAGCCGCCCCAGCACCCTCCCGTCCTTCCCGGCTCCGTGCGTCCCACCCTGCTGCTGCTGCTGCTGGCCCCCGGGGTCCCGCTGCAAAACCCTCGGAGGGACCCGGAGGAGGAGGAAAACCGAAGCGTGGCCTCGGGATTTTTAAGGGCACGGCCAGACGTGCAGCCGCTCGGGTGCTCGCTGGGTCGCTGGCCGCCGCGGCTGAATGCCCCTTGTGTCAGGCAACCCTCGGCGGCGTAAATGAACGTGGCTTCCCGCGACCGCGGCGGGTTACGGAGAGCCGGTAAACCCACGGCAGCCAAAACACCTGGCAGAGGAGGGACCTGAGAGCCAGCGCCGGGACCAGCTCCAGCCGCGGGGGCACCGGCCCCTCTGCCCTCTCCTGCGCTCCCAAGGAGAATTCCTGCTCGCTCCGAGCCACGGCGGACCATGCTTATCCCCCTCTGCCACTGCTGGATAAAGATAAATATATATATATATATATATGTATAAAAAAAAATACAATCTCGTGCTAACCGGTCTGCTATTGACATTAGCCCGAGAGGTGCCAGCCTGGAACCAGCTGCATTGCTGCAGCCAACAAAGCCCTTTTTAGTGGCCGGGCTTGAACTGGGGAGCCCGTAGGTCAAAAATCCTTTATTTATAGAGGCTTTCTGCAAAGAAGGGCCATAAACAGAAATGGGGGAGCTAAAGAAAATGTCTGGGAAGGAACAAAACCCCAAGAGGTTATTTAGGAAAAGAAAAAGAAAAACGAAACCCAAAAAACCTTGAATAAAATGTACATTCACAGGGGAAAATCCCGGCTATGAAAGAGCCTTTTAAGCTGGCAGAAAAACAGAACCGGTGGCTGCAAGATAAAGCCAGGAAAAAAAACTCCAATAAGGCCCCATTTTTAGCGGGCGGGCGGATTACGGGCCGGAGGAGACGTCAGAGGCGCTTCCCCTCCGGCAGCAGCCCCGGGACGGGTCGGACCCCCCCAGTCCCGGGTCCAAATTCGGGATGGGGGAGCCCCGGGGTTCTGCAGGGATCCGAGCATCCCGGGGTCGGGACGTGTGAGCTCCAGGGCAGCAGCACTTGGTGCCTGACCTTGGGTGTAATATTTAATTTATCCTGAGCCCATACATTAAGAAAATAAACAGTGGGGGGGGAACTGAACACCCCCCCCCCCGGCTGCCGCAGCCTGATTGATTTCTGCGTTCAACGGAGAAGCCAAAAACATCCCGGCGGCTACAATTTGGGTTTGTGTGAGCCATCGGGGAAGGGGCGGGGAGGGCGAAAGGCGATGTTTTCCCTTTGCCTAATTTTCACGTTCACAATCCAAAATAAACAGGCGGCCGGAGGCTTTTATGCCGGACACCAGCACACAGCCCCCTTGTTACACGCTGCTTCGGGGCAGGATATAGATGGGGGGTTTGGGAGGGGTTGGGGTTTTTTTCCCCCCCCTTTTTTTCGCCGCCACATCAGAATATTTTAAGCGGAGATTAAAGGGATCTCTGTCGCGGGGAGGGACGAGCGGATAGAATGTCCTCGCCGAGCGATGGCTGTGGACGGTGGCATTCGCCGGCAATATTCCCCGTCCATCGCGGGGACTCGAGTCTCCTCCTTCCACCGTTGGGGCGCGGAGGGTGTTTTGCAGCGGGGAAATCACCGAAAACAGCCGCCGAATCTGTGCTCTGACGTGCTTCGGGTTGGTTTTTCCCACCGGCCCTCCAGCCCCGATAACTGCCCGCAGGCAGGGAGATGGGGTGATGAAATGCAAAGGCAAGCTTCAAAAATAAATAAATACCGAACGCCGCCTCCCCGCTTCGTGAAAGGCGAGGGGGTTTATACGCCTTTTTCAGGGTTTTGCCCTAAATTAATCGATTTGCCAGAGCAGGATTCAGTTCGGTGCCTGCCCGGCTCTGCTGCGGCATTGAGCGAGGCGGGATCTGTCCCCCGGTTTCACTTAACTTGGGAGGGGGGGAATAACCCCTTTAATCTCCAAGCCCAGAATAAGCCACTGACAAAGAGCGATTCGAAAAGGGAAAAAAACAACCAACCAACCAACCCCGCAGAGGCTCCCGGCATTGTGCACCTTGCCAGCATCAGGGCGAAACAATTAAATAATTGTTTTTGTGGCTTTAGAACAGCAGGAAAAGCACGAAACCCTCGAGCCGGCACTGGAAGGGCAGCTGGAGCGGCGACGGGCACAGCGATGCTCTTGGCCCGTGCTTCCAAAGCAGCGCCCGGCCGGCGAACGGCCGGTGGGTGCCGGGGCTGCCGGGACGGAGCCGGCCTAGAGCCGGCGGGCAGAGAGCGAGGAGCACCGGGCAGCGACCTCGGCCAGCTCTCTGCAAGCTTCTTACCGGGTTTTCTTTGATCAAATACAATATATTCCCTCGTGGGCTTGCTCCTGCTCTTCCAGGGCGACTGGTTACAAATAAAAAAGGAAAAAAAGAAAATCCATAAGCTGAAGTTTTTCCTTTTATCGAGAACAATCTCCATTCAATTACCCCCTTGCGTCACACGACCCCAAAGCCAGGGGGTTTTGCCCCGTTACACCGTTGCTCTCTTGCAGCGCGTCCTCACGCCGGGAGCGAAGAGCCGCCTTTTTTTAGGTCAACTCTCCCGTGACTTCCCGGCCGGCTTTCTAGGTACTCCAGAGCATCCCCAAATTCCTTTGGGCTTACTGCTCTGCCTCGCTCCCGCCTGCCCTGCCCGCAGCCCGCTCCTCCCTGCCAGCTCCGCCGGCCCTGCCACCATTCCAGTTCTCGCGGCGGCGGCAACCGCTTCCACCGAGTGATTCACGCCGGGAGTGGGAGGACTATTGCAAAGGAGGAAGCCTCTATTTACAAATAAATACCCCAGTTATCAGCCATGGGGTGGGGTGGGGGGGTGGGGGGGCGAGAATGGAGGGAACAACACAACCTCGCCCGCGCCGGGGTCGTCTCCCAGGTTGTTTTTCCTTTGTTTGGCTGGAAAGTCAATCACCGGGTGCCGGCAGAGGGGTGGGCGACCCTCGGCGGGGACGGTGGGAACCCCGGCCCGTCGCCGCAGCCGCCCCGGTGGGGTTCGTTCTTTCCCAGGGGCTGTATCTGCCT
Organism: Harpia harpyja; assembly: GCF_026419915.1. NCBI lineage: Eukaryota > Metazoa > Chordata > Aves > Accipitriformes > Accipitridae > Harpia > Harpia harpyja. Next base: position 43,611,025 of record NC_068952.1, read on the forward strand.
CGTGGCGCACGAGGGTTGGGGGGGGGGTCGAGCTCCGAAGGGTGGGAGCACCGTGGGGTGCTCCGGGAGCCGAGGGTGCGCAGCCTCCGGAGCCGCCTTCGGTCAAGCACTCCCCTCGGGGCTGGGGCTCCGGTGGGATTTTGGGATGGTTGTTGAGCTGAAACGCTTGGGCTTTTGGGGTAAAAGTCAGTGCTGGGGATTTTGGGGATCGGCAGCGTTGGGAAGAGCCGGCTCCCAGCCCCTTCAAAGAGCCGCTTTCAAGTGCGGAGGTGAGATGGTATCACCTGGGAACGCCGGGAAGGCTCGGCTCCGCTCAAACCGCAGGGCTGGGAGCAGCTCCCGTGGGGCTGCGGGTGCTCCCTGCACCGGGGTGGGGGGGTTCGATGGGGTCCTCTGCCTGCCCCCCGACCACGCTCCTCGCCTGCGAGGCCAAGCCCCATCTCCGGAGCCTTCCAAGGCTTCGCCGCGGCCATCCCAGGCGAACGCTCCTCCAAGGACCGCGGGAGATGCGCTCGCCACCGGCCGCTTTTTTGGCCACGACCGTCTTTTTTCGGTGCCCATCGCCCCCTCGGGACGCGCTGCCCTGCGTCCCCGTGGGGGCTCGGCCCGATGGATTTGGGGATGCCCAAGGTTGGGATGAGCGAGGTGGGAGCCGCAGGGGTGTAGGCAGCAGATGAAGGAATGCGCTGGCGGTCGGTGAGGCAATCGGGGAGGCCAAGCCCGGTGATGCACAGAGAGATTTGGGGGGGGGGGGCTGCTCCTGCCTTCCTCCCGGCCCCCCATGTCCTGCATAGGGACCGCAGCCCGGGTGGGACAGCGGAGGGCTGGCGGTGGTGGGTTTTGTTGGGGAGGGGGTTTGGATGGGCTGGGGGGGGTGGGGAGGGGTCCCAGTGGGTGCCGTGACTCGCCCCGCGGGTGTCGCCCCACCTGCCAGCAAAACCCGCTCACGGGGTCACCCCCAGCCCCAATTTCAGCCCCGGCAAGAACCGCCTGGGGGCCCGGGCTGGTTCCCCCCATGGGGCAGCAGCTGGGGGGGGGGTCAGTGACCACCTTGGGGGGGGGTACTGGGGGGGGGTGCAGTGAGCACCCTGGGAGGGGTGCCGGGGGGGGGGGGGCAGTGAGCACCCAGGGGTGTACTGGGTGGGGGGGGAGCCGTGACCACCCTGTGGGGTGCTGGGGGAGGGGGTCGGTGCCCACCTTGGGGGGGACTACTGGGGGGTGCAGTGCCCACCCTGGGGGGGTACCGGGGGGGCACCGGGGGGGGCAGTGCCACCCTGGGGGGGGTGCTGGTTGGGAGGGAGCCGTGACCACCCTGTGGGGTGCTGGGGGAGGGGGTCGGTGCCCACCTTGGGGGGGCTACTGGGGGATTGCAGTGCCCACCCTGGGGGGGGTACCGGGGGGGGGCACCGGGGGGGGGCAGTGCCCACCCTGGGGGGGTGCTGGTTGGGGGGGAGCCGTGACCACCCTGTGGGGTGCTGGGGGAGGGGGTCAGTGACCACCTTGGGGGGGGTGCCGGGGGGGGGGGGGGGCAGTGAGTGAGCACCCCGGGGGGGGGGGGGGTACGGTGCCGGGCCGGGGGGTGGGTGTGCCACCTCCGGGGGACGCCCCGGGGGGGGGGGGTGCTGGTGGGGTCGGGGTGTGTGGGGGGGGGTGCGGCCCCGGGGGGGCGGCGGGTCGGGGCTGGCCCCGCCCCGGGGCCGCAGTGGCTGGCGGCGCGTCCGCGCCCATTTCGCCGGCGCGGAGCCCGGCCCCTCGCCCCGCCGCGCTGCTGGGCGCCCCGGCCCCGCCGGCCCTGCCGCTCCTCCGTCCGTCCCTCCGTCCGTCCCTCCGTCCGTCCGCCCTCCGGCCCTCCCGGCTCCCCCCCGCCCCGGCCCCGCCGGCAGCATGCCGGGCGAGGCGGCGGCCGCGCTGGCCATGGGTAGGTGCGGGACCGGGGGGGGGGGGGGGGGGAAAGGAGACGATCCGGTACCTCCCCAGCGGGATCGGGGCGGGGGGGGGGGACCCGGGGACTTCGCTCCCCCAAACTTTCTCAGCAGTTGGGACGGAGCGCGGTTGCCCACCGAGCATCCAGCATCCCGAAATAGGGTCGGGTTTTTAAAGGGGGGGGGGGGGGCTGGTGCGTCCGCGGGGTCGGGTTGTGAATCGGTCGCTGCTTTGCTCCTTAAATCCTACAAAAGTATTTGGCTCCGGTCCCTCCCGGAGTCGGTCGCGAAACCGCTCCCCGTTGGTGGGAACGCGCCTTCGCCACCGGACTCGTAAGCACGGCCTCGGGCGGGAGAACGAGCCCTCCGGTCTCGTTCCTTAATTTTAGGGCAGAGTTAATTAACGAGAGCGTATTGCTGGGGCTGCCATTAGAAGGAGGGGAGCGTTACTCGTGTGCCCCTTTCGCCGGGGGAAGGGGGCGAGCGGGGGGTACGCGAGGCTGGACCTGGGTGATGCTGTGCACGGGACGGGACGGATCCGGACACGCTGCCCGGCCTGGAATTGCGATGACCGTAGAGGTGGGAGAGCGCAGACCTGGGCGATGCTTCGGTACCGGGCAAGGGGACCCCCTCCCCGGGCCGGGGCTGATGCAGGGGGAAGCACTTGCTGGACCTCGGTTGGGGTTTTTTTTTTTCCAGCGTCCCAAAGGAGAGGGTTGGGCGTTCCATTCCCGGCCGGTTGTCACCGACAGCACCGGGGGTTCTGCTGCTCCTCGCCGCGGCTCCGTGGTCGAGCCGGGGCTTGGGTCGGGGTGGGGGGGACCGAGGCAGTGCCAGCCCGGCGGGAGAGAGGCTCTTTGCAGCACTTGGGTTCAGGAAAGTAGCCGGTATTGGCCCCCCTCCAGCCCTCCTTGCCGGCGCTGCCTCTTCGGCTCTGGCACGGCCGCACCGAGTTGCCTCCTCGCTCCGTTCCTCCGGCACGACTCCTCCACCGAGCATCCCTCGGGCGGGTGGGCGGCCGCCGTCGGGGGGGGGGTCGGTTACTCCAGCGGCCACATCCCTCCTCGGCTCATGGCTCGGTCTGGGGACACCCACGTCCCCTCTGCTCCCCGCTGCTTTGCCGCTCGTGTGGCTTTGGACCTCTCCGGCCCCGGTGGTCGCCCGTCTCGGGGGGACTGAGCCGTGGGTTTCCCACCGGGACGGGCACCCCGCTTTCCCCAATCCCCCATCCGGGGGTGATGGCTGCTCCTGGCCTCCAGCCCGGGTTGGGTCCAAGCCTCCGCGGCGCCCCGGATGCTGCGGGGGGAGAGGAGCCCCTTATAAACGGGATCGGACCAGCAGATTGGAGCATCCGCTTAGAATACTGGCGGAAAAGGGAACCTCCTCTGGCCCGACGTACGTGCACTTGACGGCTGCCAAGGGCTGATCCGCGAAGCCGAGGGGAAAATCTGAGCCAAGCGGATTAGGAGGGAAAACTTGGGGCAGGGAACAAACCCCAGCGATAAGCGGGAGCTGCTCACGAAGAGCGTTACGAGAGGCTGGGGGCGAGAGGAGTTGAGCCCTTTGCTGGTGGCTGGTGGTGGTGCTGGTGGCTGGTGGTGGAGGAGAAGCGGAGGCTGGTAATTAACGTCGCGTTGGGGACGGAGTCGTTAAGCACGTGTTTCTCCATCGGCGAGGCTTGGGGGTCCCTCAGCAAGTTGGGTGTCTCCTGCCGGGAGGGTGAGTTCGGGGGGGGGCTTTGCTGGCTGGGGGTGATGGCAAGGAGACCTTCCCAAAGCGGGGGACCAGGGGCTGGATGGGAATGGGATTGGGGGAGGGCAGCAGCCTGGCTGGCGTGGCCGAGCGCCGGCTTTGAAATAAAACCGGGAGACGGCGCGGGATATGGTCTTTCAGGTTCGGGGAGAGAAAAAGCTGAGAACGGGGCTGGGATGGGATTGCCAAAAATCAAGCGAGAGCGGCTGCTTGGGACAGCTGATGGACACAGCCCTGCTCTCGGGGGTCCCAGTTGGCCGGTCAAACCAAGGGGGCGGACGCTCCGTGTCTCCGTAAGGTACCCGGTTGTCCCCACGCCGGCTCTCGGGGAGCTCACGGCGGCCCTCGGCCGGCATCGGAGACGTAAGACCGCTGCCGAGGGGCGAGGGAGGTGGGGCAGTGACCAGGGACGACGGGCGGTGGTGGCACGGGGAGAGCCGGGCTGCTTCCTCGGCCAGGCTCCTCCGGCCAAAGTGGCTTGAAGGTGAGCGGGGTGTTATACCTGCCGGCGGAGAGAAGCGGGGAAGAGGCATCGCCGGACCTGAGCGGGGTCCCGGCAGGAGGACGGACAAGCCGGAATGCTGGAGGGGATGATACGGCCGCCCTGTGACACAAGGATGAGCCATTTCTCAAATAACACGTGATTTCCTCGACGTGTGGAGGTGCGAGTATCGGCACGAGCAGGAGCGGGGCAGGAGGACGAAGCATCTTCCAGCAAAGAGCCTGCCGGCGGCAGCAAAAAAAAAACAACACCTGGGAGGAGACGGGATGCCTCGAATTCAATTTATACGGGAAGAAAATCCCCGGGGGCTGGCCGGGTCTGTGGCGGCATGGGGAAAGGTGTGGCAAGGACCGACGGGGAGAAGCCGAAACGAGGGAAGCTGCAGCGATAACTAAAGCCGCCGGTCGCTGGGTGGTTTGCCGGATGCAAACCCCAAGGGCTGGCGCGTGGTTTGGTCTCTCGCCCGTCGCCTTTCTGCATGATTTGATTAAACCCGTGGAGGAAATTGGGTCAAACCCAGCGAAGGGGCTGCTGGCCTCGTCTGGCTTCGCACCCCGGGGTCGATCGAGCTGCCCCGGGAAAGCCTCTTAGCTGGGGGGGGGGGTTCCCCGGTCGATGCCACCCCCTGCGAAGGGATGGCTCGGAGGAGGTTGTTCTGAGCCTGCCCGGACCTGCAGCCCCCGGGGTTGCACGGGTAGTTCTGCTGCACAGGGTATTTCTGCCCGGACGGAGTATTTCTGCCTGCACGGAGCCCGCCGTGCCCGGGTGTTTTGCAGCGGGGAGCCCCGCTCGCACCGCGGGGGCGCAGCCTGCGGGTCCCCGGGGAGCAGCAGCAGCAGCAGCAGCGGCGCTTGCAGGTCGGGCAAGGGGAGGGGGGGTTCGTTGCGGCACCCGAGCTTGCGTCGAGGCTGGATCCTGTCCCGCCGTGGGGACACGGGCAGGAGGAGCTGGCCAGGGGGGCACAGGTTGTGCTGCGCAGTGCATGGGGGGGGGGGCTGCGCGGCTGGCACCCCCACCGGCACCCGCCTGGGCAGGGGATGCTGTCGGATGAGCGAGCGCGTGCCTATCGTACATGCAAATAACGGGCCGGTTTCAGGCTCCTTCCTGGCTTTAAACACCGTTGCATTTTCCTTTTAAAAAAAAAAAAAAAAAAAATCATAAATCTTTGAGTGATTTTTGGGTAAACCCCCCCCCCCGAGCCGTCAGCTAGCCCTCCCGGCTCGGGGTGGGGGGCACACGACACGCGGTCCGGCTGACCCCCGTCTCTCTGGCCTCTCCGCAGGTGTGCTGCTCGCCGCGTGCCACGCGCTGGAGAACACCACGGCGGCCTGGAGCGGTGAGTTTGCCGACGGGGCAGAGCCGGCACGATCCCGGGGGGGGTGGTGGTGGAGGGGGGGGGTCGCGGGGCGGCCGCCTTGCCGAACTGCCCGGGAACAGGCAGCAAAGCGCAGGCACAGGTAAACCGTCCTCGCCCCGAGTGTGCACCGGATCAGCCGGAGGGATGCTCTCGCATCCCATCCTCCGCCCTGGGGGGATAAGGGGTCCCCAGGTGGGATCCTGACCCCGCAGGTGCTTTATTCCCAAGGGAAAACTGGGAAACAGGCCTCTGCGGTGGGTATTTCTCATGCACCTTGGGGTTTTTTTGGTGGCGGGGGGAGGGGGGGCCTGAATCCTGGCACACGGCCGCTCGGCGTGCGGGGAAGTCTGGTCTCGTTAACCGTGCCGCAGGTCCCGCGGGGAAGCTGCCGGTGCCTGACGCCGGCTCGCGGCGGCACCGAGTCGGTCGCGCCCAATAAATCGCCTCATTCATGAAAGCGGCACAATGGACTGCAACAGCCAAGAGCCCTTCGCGTCCCCCGGCACGGCACGGCGCGGGGGCTTTGCCGACGGTGGAGATGTGCCGGCTGCGGGAAGGGCCGTTTGCAGGCAGGGATGGAAAAAAAAAAAAAAACCAAACCTCCTTTTGGGGCTGGAAAATGGGATGGTTCGACGGCATCGGTTGGGAAGCGTTAAAGGAAACGGTGCCACCGCAGCGCCGGGAGGCTTCGGAGCAAAACCCGGCGGCGCGGCAAGCGTCGGCACCGCGGAGGATGCTGGCAGCCCCTTTCCCGATGGATGCGTGTGCCCAGCCCGGGTTGGGGGCTGGAGGAAAGGGGCCGCTCCGAGGGGCGCAGCGCCGGCTGGGGACACCTCGGGGACGGGGTCCGTGCGGGCGGCAGGAGCGCGGGGCTGCGGGAGGATGAGACGGCTGCAATGTGGCCGGCAGCTGCGAGCGCGCCGAGGCTTAATGCAAGCCAGGACACCCCGGGAGCCGGCGCTGGATCCGGGGACGCGCTGCCGGCGGCGGGACGGGGAGCAAAGGGACGCGCGGCCCCGCGCAGCCCTGCTGACGCCGTCGCTGCCGGTGCTGCAAAACCGGCGAATTCGGGGGAGCTCGGAGCCCGGGCTGCGGCAGCGGGGATGTGCAAAGCTGCGTTTGGGGCTCGGCTTTGCGGGTTAAAACTCCAAAAAGGGTTATTTTTGTGGGGATATTCAGGCCAGAGGCAGGAGTCGGGGGAGTCCGGGCTCTCCTGGGGTAAAGCCGTCCCCGGGGAGGGAGGTGTCGGGGTTTTCCTGGCGAGGGGCTGCGCCAAGGCGCAGATTTCGGCAGCGATTCTCACCGCGAAGACCAAATCCCAGCTCCCGGCTCCCCAAGGATGCTGCCACCAGCTCCGACATCTCCAAACCGCCCACCGATGCCTCTCTCCCCACCGCCGGAGACGAGGACATCGGACCTCCGCTCCGGCACATCCCCGGCTGAGCCGGCCGCGCTCCGTCTTTCCTCGCTTCGCCTCCTCGAAGACCCGGAAGCATTCGGCAGACGTGGGTTTAATTACCCCGGCCTGCCATAAATTCACGGCAACAGGAACTTGAGGTGGCTTTGAAACGACAGCGATCGGATGTGCTTTATACCCGGGCTAATCCGAAAGCAGGATATTTGTTTTCCGTCTCTGCTGCGGAGGATAATTTAAACCAGCGCGGGATGTAATGGAAAACAGCATCCCCGGCAAAGCCACCGGTCCGGGGCTGCAGCCGGGTCCGCCGTTATTTAACTCTCTGCTCCTCCATTTTAAGCTTTAAGCTCTTTAGGAAATTCCTCTAGTGCCGGTGAGGCTTATTTTCAGTGCCGGTTTAAGCGGGACCCGTCTGGGCTCCTTTACCCGACAACCCCAAAATAAACGCATCCAGCCCTAAACCAGAGCTACCGACCCACCGTCGGCGACGCCTGGGTCGCTGCCGGGCCGGCAAACGCCCAAAAATGCCATTTTCTCCTTGTTTTTCCTCCCAGCTCCGGGCCCGCCGGTGGCGGCAGCGGTGAGGTCCCACTTCAACGACTGTCCCGACTCTCACAGCCAGTTCTGCTTCCACGGCACCTGCCGGTTCCTGGTCCAGGAGGACAAGCCGGCGTGCGTGTAAGTGTCGGGGGAAAAAAAAAAACCAACCACAACGTCCGGCAATTCAAATCCAAGCGGGTCCTTCGTCTCTCCCCTTGGCTCTCCCGGGGGAATCCCCCAAAAAAGTGGGGTCGACCCTGGTTTTGCCGGGCTCCGAGCGGGTGCCCCGGTCCTCGGGCTGATGCCGATGCCCTTCCCGTGTGTCCCCCCCCCACCGGTGCAGGTGCCATTCGGGGTACGTGGGGACGCGGTGCGAGCACGCCGACCTGCTGGCCGTGGTGGCCGCTAACCAGAAGAAGCAGACGATCACCGCCTTGGTGGTGGTTTCGGTGGTGGCCTCCGTGCTGCTCATCGGCGTGTGCGTGCTTATACAGTAAGTACCGGGGCGGGGGTTTCGGCTCAGCCGATTTGGGGCAGGATGCGAGCCGAGGAGGGAGGGGGGGGTCGAGACCCCCGCAGCCCCTGACCGTTCCCCTCCCCGCTCCCTTGCAGCTGCTGTCGGCTGCGGAAGCGGTGCCAGTGGTGCCGGGCACCCGGCGGTGGCCCGGAGAAGCCGGGTGGGCTCCTGAAAGGCGGCACCTCCTGCTGCCACGCCGAGACGGGTAAGGGGGCCGGGGGGCACTGCGGCGGGTCGCCGGCCGCCGGCGTTCCCGGGGTGTAACCGCGCTCCCCGTCCCCTTCCCCGCAGGGGTCTGACGGAGCCGGCGGGGGTCCCGCCGCCGCCCCCCAACCAGGAGACCCGCGCCGGGGACCAGCGCAGCATCTCTTCTCTGGTTTTGGTCTTTTTTTTTTATTTTATTTTTGGTTTTCCCCTTTAGTTTGGTTTTTTTTTTTTTTCTTTATTCCCCCCTCCCTACACACACACGCAGAAGACGGCAAGCAAGCGCCCCGGCAGAGGACGCGCTCGGCAGCACCGTAAGCGTGCCGGCAGCGGCAAAGCGCTGGCAGAGCCGGGCATCGCCCCGCCGCAGAGCCAAACCCCGGCCGGGCAACAAGGAACTGGGGTTTGTCTTTGGATTTGGGTTTGTTTTTCCTTTTCTCAGAATTTTTTTTTTTTTTTTTTTTTTTCTTTTTAACCAGAACCCCCCACCCCTGCAGGATGGGGCTTTATTTTTCTATAGAGACAGAAGCTCCGGCGAACCCTCCGCCTCAGCAGTCGCACGGACCGTGCTCACTTTGGGGACAGATACGAGCTTTTTATTAATAATAAAATGAACCATAATCCTAGGAAACCTCCTCAGGCCGGTGCTCTAACCTCCCGGTGCAGCGTTAATCTTTTCCGTAGTCTTTATCATAACCAATCGGAAGCTTTTTTGTTTGTTTTGTTTGGTTGTTTTTTTTTTTTTTTTAAAGTCATGGTTACTCTCATGTCTTTCTGTATATGTTGCACTGAAAGTTAATATTTAATGTTTTAATTTATTTTGTGTGGTTAAATTAATTTTGATTTCTATAATATGTTATTGTGATCAGCTGTTCTTTTTCCCCTAATACCTGATTATAGTTATTTAAGTGATATAAAGGACACTTTTTCAGAAAACTCGTCTCTCGGGCCTTTTTTGACAGTGGGGGGGGGGGAATATTTGCGAAGGACTTGCTGGGTCCCGGGGGCGGTTGCGGGGAGGGGGGAGCGTCCCCAGGGCGCAGAACTGATACCCCGGTGATGGTCTCAGCCCCGTCCCCCCACGTTTCCAGCCCAAACCGTGAAGCGAGGGGGGAGGGAAGGATGGATATCGGGGTTGATTCCGTTCCCGCTGCGCGGGGAGCAGGGTTGGGGGGGGGGGGTCCAGCCTTGCATCACGCTCAGGACCTCATAGCGGGGGGACACCAGCCCCAGCTGGGGCACGTCCCAGCCCCTGTCTCTGCGTGTCCCCCCCCGCCTCAGCCAGCAGCAGCAATCTGGGGACAAACACTCCCATTTCACAGCAGGCTTTTAGTCCCTTTTTTTTTAATATTTTGCCATTAACAACAGCGGCAGCCCTTGGGGGCGGTTGGGGGGGCTGCAACCCTCCGCGGCAGCGGCCGGTGGCACCTCCCTCGGTGCTGGTTCCCCCCCCGCCTGCAAACAGACATCCCCGAGGAGCCGGGGGGGGGGGCCATGCCCGGGTGCTGTGCCTGGGTGCTGTGCGGAGGTGGGGGGGTCGCGTGTGTGCGCACACCCTTTCCTCCGCACACCCACCGCCGGCCCAGCTGGTGAGCAGGTGCCGGAGCGGATATGGCCTCGCCGGGGCTGGAGGGGGGGGCCAGGCAGGCAGGCAGCGCCGATGTTCCCCCACCCATGGAGTCACAGGCTTCATCCTGCCCTATGAGCCCCCCCAACATGGTGTCAGCCCCCCCCCCGACCCAGCCTGGCCTCAGTGTGCCGGGCTGGGAAATGGGCTAAGGCGGGAGCAGGATAGTGCTGGGGTTGGGGGCGGGGGGGGCCCGGATTAGTCCGGAGCAAACGCCGCTGCTGCAAAGCCTGGCCAGATCCTGCCCCGCTCAGGTTATGGGGACGGGGGCGGCCATGGGGCTATTTTGGAAGCGGCCGCTGGCCCCCCCAGCCCTGTTAGTTATGAGCTGCTGGTTCTTCGCTGCGGGGTATAAATGGAGCAGGTTTTTTGGGAGAGGGGGTCGAGCCCAAACCCCGCACGGGTCAGGGCCGGGGGGCACGTCCCCGAACACCCCAGCAGTGCAGGGACGTGTTTGCAGGGAGGCAATGGGTGCCCTGCATGGGACCCGAAGCATTTGGGGGGGGGCCTGGTGGGGGTTGCACTCGGTTGCTTGGCCTCCGTGGCTGGTCGGCCGTAGCCCGGGGCTCTCGCTCCCTCCTGCGTGTTCCAGATTTCCCCCCCCCCCACGCTGCTGCCCAACCGGGACGTGCCCACCGCGACGGTGCCCGGCTCCGGGGCAGGATGGGGCCATGGGGGCTCGGCACAGCCCCGGCCGGGAGCTGGCTGTGCCGCGGGGCTGGGGGGGGCCGGGGGGGCTGGAAGGGCTCTGTAACGTCCCAGCCACGAATAACCCGGGTGGGGTAACGTCACCGGGGGCTTAGCTGGGCCCTTGCTGTGGTGTAGCGGGGGCCTGGCAGCGTGGTGGGGGCATTGCGTTGCACGGCAGCGTGGTGCGGGCGTTGCAGGGCAGTTGGGGACGCTGCATGGCGGTGCAGCGGCACATCGCGGTGCGGGCATCGCATCGTGGCGCGGGCATCACATCACGGTGCGGGCATCGCATCGTGGCGTGGGCATCGCATCGTGGTGCGGGCATCGCTGCGTGGCGCGGGCATCGCATCGTGGCGCAAGCGTTGCAGGGCAGCGCAGGCACCGCATCACGATGCAGGCATTGCATTGGGGTGCGGGCATTGCATCCCGAAGCGGCTGGGGTGCGGGCATTGCATCCCGAAGCGGCCATCGCATCGTGGCGCAAAGCGTTGCAGGGCAGCGCAGGCATTGCATCCCGGTGCGGGCATCGCATCGTGGCGCGGGCATCGCTGCGTGGTGCGGGCATTGCATCGTGGCGCAAGCGTTGCAGGGCAGCGCAGGCACCGCATCACGATGCAGGCATTGCATCGGGGCGCGGGCATCGCATCCCGGTGCGGGCATCGCGGCGCGGCGCGGGCATTGCTGCACGGTGCAGGCATTGCTGCATCGTGGCGCAAGCGTTGCAGGGCAGCGCCGGCGTCGCACCCCGCTGCCGCCCGCGCCGCCCCTCGCCGCGTGCCCGCGTCCCGTGCCGTGCCGTGCCCCCCCCCCCCGCCCCGGTCCCGCCCCCCCCCGCGGGGCGGCGCCGCGCGGGGCCCGGGATGGCGGAGGCGGCGCAGACGCGGGTGCAGGCGGCGGTGGAGAGCGCCGTGCGGGGGCTGGAGCGGGAGCGCATCCGCGGCATGCAGGTACCGGGGGCGGCGGGGGGGGGGGGGGGGCACCGGGCAGGGCAGGGCCGGGCGGGCTCCGGGCCCCGCGGGGAAACCGCCGTTGCCGGCCCCCCCCCCCCCCTTCCCCGCCCCACGCCGTGCGTGACCCACGTGTGTGCCCTGGGCAAGGCCTGCCCCCCCCCCCCCGTGCATGCCCCGTACAGCCCTGCACCCCCGGCCCCACACCCTTCTCTGTGCGTGGCCCTTACCCCCCCCCAGCGCGTGCCCTGTGCCCCCTAAATATGCCTTGTGCCCCCCCCAGCACATGCCCTGTGCCCCTACACACACGCCCTGTGCCCCCCCAGCGCATGCCCTCCCACACATGCCCTATGCCCCTAAATATGCCCTGTGGCCCCCCCAGCACGTGCCCTGTGCCCCCTAAATATGCCCTGTGGCCCCTAAAATATGCCCTGTGGCCCTACATATGCTCTGTGCCCCCCCCAGCACATGCCCTGTGCCCCCACACATGCCCTATGCCCACTAAATATGCCCTGTGCCCCCCAGTGCATGCCCTGTCCCCCCTACACATGCCCTGTGCCCCCCTAGCACATGCCTCGTGCCCCCTAAATACGCCCTGTGCCCCTATATATACCCTGTGCCCCCCAGCACATGCCTCGTGCCCCCTAAATATGCCTTGTGCCCCCCCCAGCACATGCCCTGTGCCCTTATATATACCCTGTGCCCCCACACATGCCCTATGCCCCCTAAATATGCCTTGTGCCCCCCCCAGCACATGCCCTGTGCCCCTACGCATGCCCTGTGCCCCCCCCCACGCCCTGTGCCCCCCCGCGCCCGGGCAAGCCGCACACAGCTGCAGGCTCAGGGCGCAGCCGGCTCCTCGCAGGGTGCTCCCACAAAGCCGGTGGTGGGGATTTGGGGGGGGGGGGTGGGAGGGGGTCGTCCCCGCAGGCTGCACCCCGCTGACCCCGTGTCCCCTCAGGGCGCCATGTTCCGGTGCAGCGCCCGGTGCTGCGAGGACGACACGGCCTCCATGCAGCAGGTGCAGCGATGCATCGAGCGGTGCCACGCGCCCCTGGCCCAGGCTCAGGCCATCGTCACCGCCGAGCTGGAGCACTTCCAGGTGAGACTGGGGGGGGGGGGTTGGACGGACGGACGGACAACCGAGGGGGTTGTATGGGGGAACCCGCTGACCCCACCGTGTCTCCCGTCCCGTCCCCCCCCCCCCCCCGTCTTCCTCACCCCACCCGCGCAGGATCGCTTGAGCCGCTGCACGCTGCACTGCAACGACAAGGCGAAGGACGCGCTGGAGGCGGGGGGCACGGAGGCGCGGGTGCGAGGCCAGCTCGACGCCTGCCTGGTCGCCTGCGGGGACGACCACCTGCGCCTCGTCCCCGCCATGGCCAAGAAGATGAAGGACAGCCTGGCCGCCCTCCAGCAGTAGCGGGGCGCCGGGGGGGGGCCCCCCCCCCGCCTCGACGCGCTTTATTAAAGGCGAGGTGCCACGTTCTAACCGCCCGCGGGTGCTGCGGGGTTTGGGGGGGGGGGGAACATGGAGGTCTTGGGTGCTTGCAGCAGCACCCGTGCTGAGGGGTGAGCCCTGGGCTGGCATGGGGGTGCTTGGGGGGGGGGGGGGGGGGCTGCCGCCTGTGCAATTTGGGTGATGCTCGTGCAGGTGCAGGGTAATGCGTGTGTGTGTGCAAAGTGGGGGGGGGACACACACACGTCCCCTGCTCGTCTGCTATATATTGGGGGGACGCTTGCGCACATGCGGGGGGGGGGGTGACCCGTGTTACGCGCTGCCAGTTTGGGGATGCCTGAGCGTTGCGGGGGCGGCCCCCACGCGTGTGCAAGGCCCGGGCCGATCCCCAGCAGCCTGCATGGCGTGGGGCGGCCCCTGCAAGGCACCGAGGGACCCCTGTGCCCCACGCACGGCGTGGGGGGTGAGCCCCGCGGGTGTGCAAGGCACGGGGTCACCCCCCCCCCGCCATGTGCGTGCACAGCGTGGGCCGTAGCGCCTCGTGTAGCCCCGCCCCGCCCCGCCCCGCCGCGCTTTCCGGCCCCTCCCTCCTTCCCCCGCCGCGCCGCTACTCGGAGGAGTGCGGTAGCGTTCCCGCGGGCGTTGATTGGCCGCGAGAGGCGTCGGGAAAGGGGAGGGGGCGGGGAGGAGAAGGGCAAGGCGCGGTCGCTATTGGCTGGCGGAGGAAGGGGTGGGGTGGGGGCGGGGTGAAGTTACGCTGCGCGGCGCGGTGACGTCAGAGCGCGGCGCGAGCGGCAGCGTGAGGGGCCTGGTGGGCTGTGGAGACGCCATGAGCAAAGCGCACCCGCCCGAGCTGAAGAAGTGTGTCCGGGACCGGGATCGGGGACCGGGACCGGGGAGGCGAGAGGGAGGAGGGAAGGGAGAACACAGCCGCGGGGCCCGCCGTGATCCGCCGGTATCCCGGCGTGCACCGCGGGCGCCCCGGTGTCATGGCGGCGGCGGCGGGTGGCGGGGGGGGGAGGGGGTGTGGGATGTTTTTCCATTTCTTTCCCCGCCGGTGCTGACCAGCCGCCGCCATCTCGTTGCAGGTTCATGGACAAGAAGCTGTCATGTGAGTGCCGGCCGCCCGGAGCTGCTCCCGGCCCTGAGTTGATTTTGCCGCGTGTGTCTGCGCCGGGGCGTGGGGTAAAAGGGCTGCGCGGCCGTGGGGGAGCCCCCAGCCCTCCCCCCGTGTCCGTGTCCCCCCTTCCTCGACCTCCTCATCCCCCCTCCGCAGGGCGGTCTGCAGCGGGGGGGATACGCTGGCTGCCTGGGCTAGCGCTCCTGCCCGGCGAGGAGCGGGCCCACGGTAGTTTCAGGCTTCAAAACCCGTTAATTTGGGGCCAATATTAATTTAAAATTCGCATTCCTAAACTCTCAGGGCGGTCGTTTCTGACCACGCTGGATGCGGCGCTCTGAATGCTTCCGATTAACACAAAGACCTTCCCTTGTCGCGGCCCCCCGCTCGGTTTCCGAGCTGCGGGTCCGGTGAGGAAAAAACCCAAACGCTGGCGTTGGGCGGTCTCCTTCTTTAAACGGGCTCCGTTTCTTGTAGTGAAATTAAATGGCGGCCGACACGTCCAGGGGATATTGCGGGGCTTTGATCCCTTCATGAACCTCGTCATCGATGAGTGCGTGGAGATGGCGCCGGGGGGACAGCAGAACAATATCGGCATGGTGGTGAGTGCCGCTGCCGCTGCAACAAGTGGAGGGTGACGGGTCCCGCACCGGCCCGCAGCCGTAGCTGGCGTGTCTGTAAAACGAGCTCAATTCTCAGAAGCGGACGTGTTTGTTTACCGCAGCAGCGCGGAACAATCCGCGGGGTTTTAGAGTTAAAATCGGTCGGCGTTCACCCTCACGGGGGAATTCACTGCAGTTTTTTGGCGCGGCGTCAGCTTTGGAGGAAAATAAACTGGGGGGACGGGATGGGACGGGACGGGACGTGCGGCGCTGCAGAGCGGTGGGTAACGGCGTGCTGCGTCTCACCGGCTGCTCTGAACTTTCGCTTTTAGGTAATACGAGGGAACAGCATCATTATGCTGGAAGCCTTGGAACGAGTATAGCGCCGGAGAAACCTGTGTCGTTACTGGCCGTGACAAGACCTAACCCACCTCTTTTGTTTACTCATTGAACCTGCCACAGGGCATCCCTGAGCATAAACTTATTTTTTTGTTTTGTTTTGTTAAATAAATTTTGTAATGGTTGACGTAACTTGTGTCAGTCGTACTTGCTTTTTTGGGTAACGGGGCAGCTGAAGCGCGCTGGTTCTTCAGCGCAGTGGGGGCGGTTGTTAATTCTGCTCCCGATAGTTTTAGAGCTCTGGGAAGGCTTTCGGGAGGCTTAATTTATTGAAGTGGATGCTAAATCGGCGCCGCCTTTGGTGTCCTTCCCTTTAGCATCTTGGAAAGAACAAGCTACAAAGCTGTGTCGTGTTTGTTCAGTGGGTTATTGGCTCTTAAGTGGGAGGAAAATGGTAAAATTCCCCTCTGCGAAGAGCGACGTAGAGTATTTGTGCCAAGCTGGGCTGCCTGAAAGTAGGTTTTTTTTTTTTTTTTTTTTTTTTAATGATGATTTTTACTCTTATTTCTGCATCACGGAGTTGTGGTGCAGGAACCAAGGCCTGTGGGGGCTGAACTGGCCCGAAGAAGCCTTTGAATCTTTCTCCTAAATGGGAGCCAGGCAGAAACTGGCCTTTTTTTGGTTTGCTTTTGTGAGCAAATGAGCTTCCACTTACGGGTCCCTGTTGACAGAGATGGTCTTTTTTTGTCACTGCGTCTTTAATACAGAGGTGCTAAGCGCTTTCTCAAGCACCACAAAGGTAGAACGCGAGCTTTGGGCAGAGCTCAAAGGGTTTTCTCGGAAAATTTGACAACCGCTACCTGGAGTGAGGGCTACAGCCCTGCCGTAGGTGCGTGCCACGACCGAGCGTCTGTCCGACACCAGGAGCACAAACCCTCAGCTTGCTTTTCAGAGTTCCCTGACCTGGCGCACGGAGTGCCCCGCAGCGGGAAGTCTGTTCCGCTGGGATGGAAAGCGTTTTGCGGGGGGGATAACGCGAGCTGTAAGTACAATAATGTCTTTTTTAGCTTTTTATCGCTGCTGCGTCCACGGCGGCACAGCGGGGATGCGGCTGGACGACGAGATCTGTCGGGTGGCTGAGCACAGAGCAGCCGTATGCTACCTCAAGGCAACGGTGCCAGCTTCCTTTCCAAACGGTGTGTTAGTTTTTATTTGTAACGGCAATATTCAGACACGGTCGAGGTATCGCAGCGCTATTAGATACAGTCAAGGGAGACAATGTTCTCACAAAAAGGGTTTTTACCTACTCAAACCTAGCGGTGCCCCGCTGCAGCGTCAGGTCGCCTAAATTATTAACTCTTTCAAATGTTGACAAAGCGAAGGACATGGGTGTTTTTGCTCGCTTACCGCTCGTTTCGGCAACGCGTGCGCTCCCAGCAGACCAGCTGCCCCCCGCCACCCCCCTGTAAGCTACACTACTTGTTCTGGAGGCAAATTACGAACGCAGCCCCAATTTCCACTGCGCTAGTCCCGCCCCAAGGAATAACTGCTTGATACGCCTTTCAGAAAATAGCTGAGGCAGAGAGATTTACAGTCCAGAAGTTGATTTTCCCTGCCTGAAACAATGTCCAGAGAGGGAAAGCGACGTGCGCGGGTTAATCACAGTGATGCAGATCCTGAGTTTGGCAGACTCCTTGCCGTGGAGGGCACTTTCGGGGTCAATATGGCATTTAAAACTTCTTTTTTGATCTCACTTAGGGATAGACAGAGGATTTTGTTTGAGGCAGGGTCAGCTCCCTTGGGAAAGCTTCCTCCGCCTTTTCACTGCTGTTCTAGTCTGTCTTGAGCTGGCTGGGTGCCTCCTTTTAGGGAGTAAGCAAGGAGTTCCTCGTTCGTTAGCTTTAATCGTGGCTAAACGGTTACACTACGCGATCCGTATCGCCGGAGGTTGTAGTGCGGACGCTCCCGCGAGCACCCAGCCGTGGGCTCCCCGGGGCTCAAAGCTCCGTTTTCAGCTTCTCGTGCAAATCTTCCTGGTCAATCCTGTCAGCGTTCCCGTACCACCGGTGGTAAGCGAGCAGGGCGGCGTTTTTGGCTGCGATGGCGCTCATCTCCATGGCGCTCGCGGCCCGCTCGATGCCGTTCAGGTAGTAGATTTTGTCGTGGAGGATGACGGGAGGGCATTTCTCCGGGGGGCTGTAGTGGGGGTACGCCAACCACTTCTTCACTTTGACGGAGTCGTAGGAGGAGAAAAGCAAGTTAAGCTGCTCTTTGGTGAGCACCTCCTTTGAAAACACCTTCCAGACGGCCGACTGCAAGGGCAGCTTTCCTTCGCCGCCCACGTCTTCCACGGGAGACACCACCCCCAGGCTATTGATGAACAATTTGGGATTCTCCGTAGTGAAGATGGCACCAAAATGAAAGGCGGATGGGTCCCGGTAACCAAAGAAGGAGGTGTTTAAGCGTCCGTGCACGAACGTCGTGACAGTCTGGTGGTAAGGATTTGGGAAGTCTGGGACAGGAGGGTCAAAGTTCTTGAAGGTGATGTTGGCCATTTTGCGGCTCAGCGGAGCAGCGATGACAACGATGTCATACGTATCCCCCGTTAGTCCCGACGTAGTGTTGTAAGTGACCTGGTAGAGCTTCACCGGGTCCCCTGGGGAGAAGAGCTCGGTTATCCCACTCCGTGGCTGGAGGGAATCCCCTTCGTTCCCCTGACAAACACATCAGGCTTTTAAAAACGCCATCCCGTTTAGGCTGATTATGCCTTTTTGCAAGCTGAAGTAGCTTTATAAACTCGTCCCAGCTTAGCTGAGGGAGCGCTGTGAGCTGGGGCTTTGAGCAGAGCCCAGTTTTCATCTTAAAAGACCAAGGAAGACCCAATCTGTTGCTTCGGTCCGCCAAGGGCTGCAGCCGAGCAGCGACGGAGGCCAATGTCGGTCTCCAGCTGCCGGAGCTTGCCGTTCCCCTCCCCGCCAAAGGGAAAGCAAACCCAACTCACCTGTGGGTCTGGGTCTGATTTTTGGCTCTATAGACAAAACCGTACCAGGGATAACTTCAGCTTTGGAGGCGTAGATAAGGCCAGTGCAGACAAGTTTGTTCCCCCCTTTTACCGACCAAAGGCCCGACTCCACCCCTGCCAGAGAAACGGCACCTACAAGGAAACCACGTTCGTTAGAGCGGCTTGTTCGGCGTCATTCTGTAGGGGAGCATTTGAAACAGAAAGTGGAAAATTAGGGGAAAAAAACCCATCCCTTTGGGGCACAGAGCTTGCTGAAGGCCAGGGCTAAGCAGGTCGCGTTAGCCAGCACTTTGTCGGAGTAAGGCGGTAACCCAGCGTGGGAGGTACTGCCGCACGGTACCAGCCCAGGGAGCAGGAATCCCAACACGCGTGAAGAGGACAAGGTCCGTGGGACAGACGTGGTGGGAGGTTAACCCACGAAACGCTCACCTACGAAACCATTGATGTTGACGCCTTGCCCATAATTGACTCTCATGGCCGGACAAACCATCTCATTTATGAACTTATGGGAGAAGCCGGCTTTCTGCATGGCTTCGTCGATGGTTTGGTTCAGCATGCGGATGAAGTCGTTCCCTCCGAGGGCGTGAAGCAGGCGCTCGTTACTGCTGAAGGCGTAGTCATGCGTCTGGTAGCGATAGATCCTTTAACCGGAGATAAGAAATAGGTGTTCAGTCGCTGTTAATTCTCTTTGTTGCCCTCGGAAGCTGCGGAGGATCTCACAGCGTGGCTCCCGAGAGCCTCGCAGCCCTTTGCGGGAGCAGCAGGGCATGTGCTTCGAGCCAAGCCCTAGCCTAAGCAGTACCTGCCTAAGTAGACCTGGACCTTCATTACGCGTTTACTGGTCTTTCCTAACAAAAGCACTTTTTGCACAGTTATGAATTTAATTCTCTTATCGCTTATCTCGATCTTTTTCCGTAGAAAAATGATTGGCAACAGAGAGAGGACAACCGGAGACTCCTTTCTCAATGGCGATGGGATGATTTCACTGATTTTTCTTTTTTTTTTTTTTTAAACTCGGCAGCAGGTTTCGCGCCTTTTCCCGCAGCTGCTTTCCCACATTTTTCCTTACAGGGGCCCGACGTACCGCATGAACTTGTCCAGGACGTCCTCCACCCACATGTACATTCGCAGGGGGTTGAGCCCGTAGTGCCAGAGGAGCTTGAGAAGGTTGACGACGTACCAGCTGCTCTCCTCGAACACGAACTCCTCTCCGTTATAAATGCCTACGAGGCTGCCGTGTGCTGGGGCAACCGAGAGGCCTTGAGGAAAGGGGTAAAAAAAAAAAAGAAAAGGTAATTTAATGAAAGGTAGAGCTTGCGTCAAGCCAAACTATATTACGCCTCAATTTTAACTTCCCGAGACAACCCAGCTTTGCGTTGTTAAGGGTGAGCAATTAAAGATCGGATCCCCAAGACGTGGAAAGGGGAATTAGTTCTTGACCGGGAGCCAGGTAGTTATTTGCGGTGACTTTTGGACCTTTACGATGGGATTAATGCATCCCCTGGGGGGGGGGGGGGGGTCCACCTTCCATCGGGATGTGGGTCTCCTTTTCCCGGGGCTGGGGTACCACAGGGGGATATTGGGGAGGGATATGGAGGGGGAGGGATATTGAGGGGGGGATATTGGGGGGTATGGAGAGGGAGGGATATTGAGGGGGGGATATGGGAGAGGGATATTGAGGGGGGGATATGGGGGAGGGATATGGAGGGGGGGATATCAGGGAAGGTAGGGGGGCAACCAAGGCTTGTTCTTTACGGGGATGTCCCCCCAGGAGAGCGGGAGAGCCGGACCCAGAGCATCCCTGGGGGGGGGGGGGGGGGGGGGTGGTTTTGGGGTGGGGGGATGCCGGGGGGGTGGGGGTGGTCCCCACTCACCCAGCTCCTTGACGAAGTGCTTCATGTGCAGGTTGAGGGGGTGAAGGACGGACCCCCCCGCCTCGTAGCCGGCCCCCTCCACCTCCAGCGTGGCCAGCCGGCCGCCCACCGCCGCCTTCTCCAGCACCTCCAGCCGCACGCTCCTCCCGAACTTCTGCCGCAAGAAGTAGGCGGCCGCCGCGCCCCCGATCCCGCCGCCGACCACGGCTGGAAGAACCGGCACCGGCCGTCAGCGCTGCCCCCGCAGCACCCCACGCCCACCCGCCCCGCCGCCGCCGCCGCCGCCATACCGATCTTCCCGGGGGCATCGCGCTGCGGCCGGCGGCCCGGGACGGGCGGGCAGAGAGCGGCGAGGAGCAGGAGGAGGCGGACAGCCGGCATGGCGCTGGCTCGGCGGGCGGGGCCGCCCTGTCAGCTGGTTCCCGCCGCGGCGGACGGCGGGGGGGGGGGGGGGGCACCGGCAGGGCCATGGGGGCGGGCGGGGAGAGGCCAGTCAGCGGCGCCGCTGGTGTAGTGGTATCATGCAAGATTCCCATTCTTGCGACCCGGGTTCGATTCCCGGGCGGCGCATAACTTTTTTTTTTTTTTTTTTTTTTTTTTCTTTCTCCTAAACCCTGCTTTTAAATCCCTTGGGTTTATTTTTCCCGCCCCGCTGGCGTGAGGAAGCGGCAGGGCCGTTCCCCGCTGTCACCGGGGGAGGCTTGATCGTTACCGGGAGGAAGGGATGGGGGGGGGGGGGGGGTGGCCTGCTGGCAGCGGCGGGGCGCATGCGCGGCAGCGGGCGGGAAGCCGCATCCGGAGGTGGCGCGTCTCCCCCCTCCCTCCTCCCCCCCCCCCCGAGGCGCATGCGCGTTGCCGCCCCCTCTCGGCCGGCCGGGCCCCTTCGCCCGCCACCCGCCATCTTGCGAGGACCATTGGGGTTATTGTCCGCCGCTCGGGCTCGGCGGGGCCGGCGGCTCTCGGGCTGCCCAGGCGCTGACGGGGGCCGCGGGGCCGGCTCGGCGTGAAGAGCCGGGGCGGGGCGGGGGCGGTCCGGCGGCGGCGCCATGGAGGATGAAATGCCCAAGACCCTGTGAGTGGGGAGGGGGCGAGACCGCCTATTGTTCCCGGCTCCGCGGGGAGGGGCGGCCCGGGCTCCCCTCACGCACGGTCCCTCAGGCCCGGGCGACGCGATCGGGCCTCCGCGACGGGCAGCGGCGGTCGCCCCGGCCCTTCAGCCGCCTCCAGTGACAAGGAGGCGCGGGGGCCCCGCCCGCCCTCAGCCCTGCGGGACACCGGGCCCCGGTTCCCCTCACGGCGGGCCGGCCCCGGGGGGAGAGCCCGGCCGGGGCCGGCCCCAGCCCCTCCGCCCGTGCCCCGCCATGCCTGTCCCCTGCGTTGCTTGCCAGTGGTGTTCACCGGCTTTCTGTCCGTCCGTCCGTCCCCCCCCCCCCGCCGCCCCGGGGCTTTCTGCCGGGCCTCTCCGGCTCACATCTGGAGGGAAGGGGTCTGGGGAGATGTACACACACCCCCTTCCCCGTACTTGCTCCGTGTACGTTTTCGCGAGGGTCTGGCTGAATTTTGCCATTTCTGGGTTGTGTTAGCACCGTCATCTCACCGCGGCGGGGGGTGTGGGGGGGGTGAGGATGGGGCTGCCCTGGCCTAGCAGCTGGATGTTCAACAGCTTGATGGAAATAAACGGGGGGGTGCCCGTGAAATCGGCGCTTGCCCCAAGTGTTTAAAGCGTGCTGCGAGCCTGTTATTTCCCGAGGAACTAATCGTAGCTGTAGGGCAGCTCCTCGCCTCGCTGAAATCATAAATGGGCTTCCTTTAATTACAAGCCGCTTTCCTGGCGGTGTTCGGGCAGCTGACGCCCGCCGCTGTCAGGAGGGATTTGGACTTTGGCTCGGCTGTTGCTCCTGCAGCCAGCTGTGTGTGAAAGGCGCAGGACAGCTCCTGTCCACATCTTATTCGTGCGTTTCTCTCCTTTTCTCGGGCAGGCGTGATCTGGAGTGGTTTCCCTCGTTCAGCCTGGGGAAATCACAGACTCCAGTCTTCCACCTCTGCGTAAGCTTTGATCCCTGTTTCAGTGCAGGAGTTGAGAGGAGGACAGACAGGAGGGAGAGGGAATCTTTCCAAGGCGAGGGGAAAGTTTTGCCCGTGGACAGTGGCTGTACCTGCCCCGAGGGTTGATAAATGACTTGGCCGAGTGACTGCAGGAAAACAAGACTCTTACGTGACTTACGCCAGCTCCTCGGGCCCAGGCTTTCCGGAGCGGTAAACACTCTGTCCGCCTCCCTGTGTGTACGATCCCGTTGTCTTTCTAGTGCGTGCATTTTTGGAACTATTCTTGGCGTCTGCAAACATGGGTCAGACCTGTTGGCATATTTGCATGTTTGTTTAGAAAAATGTTTCTCCCGCCCCCGTCCCAATGACATGGTTGTCTGGAGTCTAGTGGTCTTGGCCGTACACGGCATATGCTTAACAACGCAGTGAATTATCTGACCTTGAGCACGTGCGGCTCATTGCACAAATACGGCCAGGCTTCTGAGCTACAGAACCGAGCGTTGAGCAACGTACCGAGAACGGCATTTCTCTTGAATCGCTCCGAGTGACTTTCTCAAGTCATATGGAGGATTGTCACAAGCTGAACTCCACAGATTGGGTTTAGAACGAGCAGCTTGAAGGAAGAAAAAGCAGCTAAAAGTAATCTCTTTCCAGCTCGGGTCTGAAGTGCGTGTTAAATATTTGCTTGCACGAGGATTTCTGTAGGTAGTGCTACAGGAACCCCATCTGGACGTGGGTTACGGGGCTCCCTCCTCGGTTCCGTTGTTTTGCTGCGTCGTGAGGGGCCGCCAAAGC
Source organism: Harpia harpyja (assembly GCF_026419915.1). Classification (NCBI taxonomy): domain Eukaryota; kingdom Metazoa; phylum Chordata; class Aves; order Accipitriformes; family Accipitridae; genus Harpia; species Harpia harpyja. The sequence goes on from NC_068952.1 coordinate 43,633,754, forward strand.
GGTCTGCAAGCCGTGTGCCTTTTCCTTTAGTTCCTTTAGCACGTTTTAAGTCGTTTTTCCGGAACAGATTCCAGACGTTTTTGGAAGTAACTGCTTGGTTTTGCCATTTCCACGTAACCTGTTTCTTTGAAGGGAGGTGTTAGAGCCTTGGCGTTTCGAAGCACGTTGGGAGCTGTATCACTTATGTCAATGATTTCCTGGATAGGCAGCTCATTTTCACGTCGCCAGTGACCTTCCTTGAAAGCCACTCTTCAATGATAGAGATTATAAATTTGAAGAGCGATTCCAAGGCAGACGGTGGTTTTGAATCTACAAAGACCTCCTGTTTGTATTTTTCATAGAAGTGCGTAGGTGCTTATGGAACACGTGTACTTCTAATTTACTTTGTGTGTCTAAAACGATGCAGAGGTGCTAACACCCAATAGTTGGTATTCCTTTTCAAGAAACCGTCTACCGATCAATGTGCGGTGAGTAAATGGAGTTGTCTGCCTAGGTTGCCTTGTATAGTCCTTCCTCTGCAGAGGAACGTCGACCGACTCATTAATGAGAATCCAACTAGCAGGAAAGAGAGGGATGGGAAAGGTGCGGGAGACGACAGAACCGTCACACAGGAGAGATCTCCTCCCGTATTAGCTGTCCCTACCTGGCCGGGTCACCTCGGCACTCGGTTATTTCTTGTATAACTGGTCCGGGACAAGGTCCAGGTGTCTTGGACCTTGCCCGCGTGCCAGCTACACGGAAGGAGAGCTGCGGTGGAACTCCGTGGAAAGGTTCGGATGGTCCAACGCCTTGAGTGTAGCACGGAGAGAGTACATCAGGGAAAATAACACGGGGATTGTTCCTCGGGGGGGAGGGGTGTTACAGCTCTGTGTTTTTCCCATCCGTCTTGGCACACGGTTGATAGTATCGCAGGACTTTGTTGTAGTTTGTCAGCTAGTGGATTGGAGAAACCCCTCCAGACTTGCTGGCTGCAGAGAGCGGGCAGCAGATGTACGCAGCTACGGGTAATGAGGTTACACTGACAAATAACATGAGGAAAAACGCTGCTGAATTTGTACGACGTTAAGCTGTTTTTCTGAGTGACCGATGTGCTTTACGATTCCCCCCTCCTTTTTTGAGTCTTTTGCAGAAGGCTCGTGTTCTGTGTTACCGCTTGCGTGGCCGTTAAGGGATGTCTTGACCATGTCTGTGCATGAGGAGCTCAGATTTGGTTTTACCTCTGCGTGGAAGCAAGTAGGTCAACATCTAGTATGCAGTTACACATACTCTCTCTGTGTGTGTCTGTACACGTGTATCTTGCTGCAATTGATCCTCTGGGGACGCGTTTTGAAAGGTCTGGCCACGCAGATTCGTGGGGCCGTCGGAGATTGCTTACCTAAATCCTGCTTTTTTCAGCTAAATCCGGTCGTAAGGCAGGGAATGTTTCAGGAGATGCCTGTCTGATTATCGGGGTGAAAATCCAGCGTGAGTGCAAAGGTCAGGGTCTAGGCACCCTGTCTAGGGAACCGTCGGTCACAAACAAACCATTAATAAACTTAGACCTAGAAGGTGACGTGCGACTCTCATCGGTTTAGTGCCTCAGCTTATTTATTATCCAAATGGCGATGATATTTTAAAAAAGAGAGAGAGGGGGGGAAAAAAAGAAGTCTCGCCGGTTATGACTCTCAGTTGAACTTGATGCGGGGTGGAACGTCCCAGTGTTATCGAGCACAAAGTTAATGGCCTTAACAAAGTGCACTAAACCCTCCTCTGTTTAAGGAAACCTCCTCAGAAGCGCAGGAATTACTCGCTTTGTTGAGCGAGAGGATGCCTGTGACGACCCGGTTCTGGTGAAGCACGTGTTGGTTTTAAAAAGGAGTACGACTCTGACTCCTGCCTAAAATAGTTGTTCAGATTATTAGTACACAGCTCGCCGGGTCATTCCTGACAGAAAAACAGAGGCTGTCTGTCTTGTTCCCCCGTTCTCTCCTCTGCTAAGCCAAATATTGGAAGCGCGTCCATCTCTTCGGGAAGGCTGTTCGCAGCCTTCTGTCAACAGAAGGAGCACGAGAAGTCCCCGGTTTTGCCACCTTGTTGTTTTCTTACGACATCTTTGCAACTCTTGCACCGAGACGGGGAGGATTGCTGATTTATTGGTGCGGTTTCAGCGGCACAATTCCGTTGAGGTTCTCGTTGCAGAGGCCGCGGTTTGCCACGTAACGTTCCTTTGCGGAAGGGTGCTGCCACACCTTCGGAGCTGAGGTTTCTCTGTGTGCTTTTTTTAAAAATCCCGTGACTTGGGCTTAACAGCAACAACAAAAAAACTCCACCTGTGGGTCGAGGATGATCTTCGTCGCTGAGAATGCCAAAATCCCAAATCGGAGCAGGGGTTCGGGTTCCGTTGGCGCTTGAGGAGGCTGATCCTTCCAAATGGAGGAGGACGGGGGAATGCCCACACTTGAGCACCTTTGCCCTCGGTCGTTTCAGGCAGATGAGTCCTTTTTTAAAAGGAACTGACTAAGTATCGTGTAGCGTGCTTGCTAAACACCAGCTCGAGCTACTCGGGCAGCTAGGGAAATGGCGCTCGGTGAAAGATGGCTGCGTATGGTTATCAGAACTGCCGTTTCTGTACGTGGAAATCCATTTGGTAGGTCGAGTTGTCCGTATCTGGCTTTCTGTTCAGCTTTGAACCGGGGCGCGATTTTAGAAACGCAGGCCTCGGGTGGGACTGAGGACAGGCGCTGTCACTGCCCGCCGTCACCGGCCGATTTCTGCCCCGTCGCTGCACGAGCCGGGATATAATCCTGCGGCACGCTTCGTTTCAACGTCCTAACCTGGCGGGTTGGGTGTTGGGGGAACGACTTCGGGCCGCGTTTGCTCGGTTACCGACGAGCAGACTGGAGCGTCAGGGTGGCTTCTGACTGTGTATTTGATCTTATAGGTACGTGGGGAACCTGTCCAGAGACGTGACCGAAGCTCTAATCCTCCAGCTGTTCAGCCAGATCGGACCATGCAAAAACTGCAAAATGATAATGGATGTAAGAGCCTTCACCTGGTGATTTTCACGTTTCTTGTAGCTCGTGGCTTTGGGTCGTGCTTGCGTGTTTCGGAATTCCGCTGGAAACGTGGCGTGACCACGTTAAAGGGCCGCAGTAAGGCTGGAGATGACAGTCGCGTACTTTTGGCATCGTTTCTGCCTCGTACCTGACGTTAAATTTAAGGCTGTGTGGATATTGTGAGAGGGAGCGAACAGGTTAATATACGCGGGTGTCGTAGATGAGATTTGGAAAGTTCTTTGCCATGCTTTTACCTTTCTAAAGCAGAACTGAAACCTCCTGGGGCATTGTTGGGGCATTGTTAGCGCATTGACTGCGGTCTCTGCGTAGAGTAAAAAAGCCTATCCGTTTTGAGACCTTTAGATGTAATGAATAAGGAGCTGAGTAGAATAGCGGGAGTGTGGTTTGAAGAGGTTTGTATCGGTAATCCTTTGTTTCTTTCTTTCATCAGACAGCTGGAAACGATCCGTACTGTTTCGTGGAGTTCTATGAGCACCGGCACGCGGCCGCAGCGCTGGCTGCTATGAACGGCCGGAAGATAATGGGTAAGGTAAGCTGTCATGTCTACAGGGTGAGTTGGAGTTGAAAACGGGCTATCTCAGATGGCGCGGGTGAAATATCACTTGAGATGAAATGGGTATGCTGCAGACGTTAGACGCTTCGTTTGGACGGAGGTCTTAACGTGATGTGACCAAGAAGAAAAGCTGTTCAGGCTGTTATAGGAAGAATGCAGAGGGAGGGGGGGATGTAGAACTGGGAGGGCTCAGAGGCGGCAGGAGTAATGAGGATTTTAACTCTGCCGACCTTATCAGGACCGTGTCCCTCTCTCCCAAGCCCTGCAAAAAACCGCGCCCGAGCAAACCAAATCTCCAGACCAGATCTGGTTCCCATCTTTGCTCTTAAGCAGCGAAACACGGTTTGGAAGAATGAACTCTCTCCCGAGAAATGGGTCCTGAACTTGAGCTTTCGCCCCAGACTCGCACGTCTGGTGCCCCTGTAGCGTCAGAATGAAGCGCTGGAGGCATCTGAGCTTAGTTGGGGTTTGCGTGATCTAACGTGAGCGACTGATGTTTGCAGGAGGTCAAAGTGAACTGGGCGACGACCCCCAGCAGCCAGAAGAAAGATACCAGCAGTAAGTGTCGCTTAACGCTTCGAGTACGTGTTTGATTTGTACGAGTAGTTTTTAAACGTAAACAGTAAGCATCGTACAGTTATATGCAGTAATGTTTTGATCGTAATCCTAAGATATTATTTAATGTGTTTGTGTTAATAAACTTAAGAACAAATCTAATCTTTGTCATCAGGTAGTACCGTTGTCAACACACAGCGTTCACAAGGTAATTGTATCTTCTTAAACATAAAATGAAATCTCTCAAGGGTATTCACTAACCACCTGGAGCTATGTATGGGGTTTTTGTTAGTTATGAATTTATTTTTTGTGGAAAGACTTCCCTTTTGTTTCCCTATAGCATCAGAAAGTGATCTAGCGTCCACCGTTCAGTTCTGGTGCTAATCTCTGCTATCGAGGCAGAACGGTTGGCTCCCCGTGAGGCTGCAGTATGCGCTCCTGCAGGCAGGCTCCTCGGGAGTACTAGACTTTTTCCAAAATTGGGCTCCACGGCTCATGGCGAGCCTGCGGATTGCTGCTTTTCTCGGCAAGCTTTGCATTTCCGTAGGCCGGTGGGGCTAAACTACGTCGGCATCCGAGTGGACTCGAGAGTCTCGTACCTGCTGTAGTACAAATAAGTCTGCATATTGCTAGGATGGTATGCGACGCGTTGTTTGATTGTAGCAGAAAACTCCTTAGATACAGGACTTCTGTTTCTCTTTGGTGCCTGTTTTTTATGGCTCTGACATAAGTTGAAGGGATTACTGTTTCCATTCTGTTGCCTTCAGTCTTAGTTCACTTGCACGTGGATTCGCGTACGTTGAATTCACGTGGATTCACGTGGCGTATTGGCTGGGCAACCGAAACTGTTGGCTTTTGAGAGCTCAAATGCTTTACCAGCAAACTGTTGCAATGCAAGGTATTTTTTTGATTTGTTCTTTACGACCTACGGTGTTAACCCGGACGTTGTGGCTAGGTTCAAAATACGTCCCGCCCTAGAACGAGCGTTACTCTGCGCTTCTCGAGGGGGCCAGACGTTTCAGCTGATCGGATTTTGAATAGCTAGCGATCTGCCGTGTCAAAGCTTAACACGAGCGTACGGAGAGAAAGATTTTCTTGTAGCCTCGGCAGATTAAGTAAATAGTTTAAGACTTTGTACGGTAAATGCCGACTGGTCTTAAAAGCGGTTTGTAAAATACAGAATGTAAATGCCATATGTCACTGTAGTAGCCTTAAAATCGCTGACTTTGTAGCGCTGCCAAGCAAAGGATCTCTTAGGAGCGGCAGTAAATTCTGTTTTATAGTAAACGCTAGTCTTTGTGTAGTTTTTAATAATAGCTGGAGAGCCGTGCTCTGTGAGATCGCTACGCTCTGTGCGCGTGTGCGCGCGCGCGTTCAGGGGCCATCTTCAAACGTTAAAACCCTTTTTTCTCTTTTTCCCAAAAAGACCATTTCCATGTCTTTGTCGGAGACCTCAGTCCAGAAATTACAACGGAAGATATAAAAGCAGCTTTTGCGCCATTTGGAAGAATATCGTAAGTAATTTCTTAGGGCAAATAAACTAAAAGTTATCTCTCCTAAATGGAGGCAGCCTTATGTTTCAGTAAGTAAAAAAATGAGAGTTGTCACAGTGCAGGAATACTCATTCATCTGCTCATGCAGCGACTTGAGTCTGAACGGCCAGGCATTAAGTGGGGATGTGTAACCCGAATTCCTTTATAGCAGTTTGTTCTGCTCTCCTAGAGAAGTTGCATCCAACTTGCTTTGGTTTTATACTCCTTGCCTCGTTTGGCAAAGCAACGCTGGAAAAAAATTGACTCCTAAACCCTGGGGTTTGCATTTCACTGGTCCTCTCGGCGATCAGATCAGCATCACGCTGTACAGTTTGTGACCGAGTCCGTTTGCACGTCCACGTCTTGAGAGGCTTTGGATTTTTTGTTAGCCGTGGTGTGCCGGCCACCGGTAGCCAACGTGTTTTTTGCCCTTAAATTCCCACGTCCCGCAAAATGAACCTTTTTTAGCACGAGACTCGTTGGGGCAGCCGGAGGCTGCAGCTAGAGCGGCCTCAGGGCGTCGGGCACTGGGTCAGCGTAAGCCCTTGACCCGAAGGGCTCGGCCAAAACCGCGGGGCATCTCGGGTCAAGGAGTCGCGCTCATCCCAGCGGCGCAGAGCGACGGCGTCGCAAGCGAACGCGTTAGAAACGGGGAACGGCGCTGGCAGCTCTCCGCCCGCCAGTTTGTTGTATTGAGGGTGTAGCAGAGTAAGGAGCGGTTCGTTCATTCCATCCTCCAAATGTAAACCATTAATTTTCCTTGTAGTGTTGTCTGTACTGGCCATTGAAGTTTCTTGATGGTGATGTAAGAGAACATAGAGTGCTTTGGAGTGTTGTGTAGTGAAGCATTTAATTGAAGTAAGTTTGGTTTTTGTTTTTTTTTTTTTCCCCTCAGAGTCCAGTGTATTACTCTCTTAAATGCCAGCTTGATTTCCTCTTATGATAAGGTTTAAAAAAAAAAAAAAAAAAAGTGATCTGAATGTGACTCGCTTCAGACAACTCTAATGCTTGACTGCATCTTTTGTGTAATTGTCATCCAGGAAACGCAGAGGGTCGGACTCCTAAGGAGAGTCAATTTATCCTCTGGCCAAATGCGGTCTGGATGGAAGGGACGAGGGGCTCTAAAGCAGAGCTGAACCGGAATGAGCGCGGAAGGGAGGCAGTAATAGACGGCCGCGTAGGTGGGACTGCGGTGGAGCTGTGAAAGAGAGTTTCCCCTAACTGAGTCAGCGCTGGGTTTCTGAGGCGACGGTTCAATGGACGGTCGCCTTTAACAAACGACCCCCCCAAAACCACAAAACCCCTCCCGAGCCTGAAGCAAAAAGTAACGTCTGAAAGTCAGCTGGGGGAGCGTAAAATCACAGCGAACATCGGTCCGCGGTCCGTATTTCTGGGGCCGTGCCCGTTGTCCCGTCTTTTCTAGAAGAGCTTTTCGGACGCAGAGCCTTTGCCGTGTGGCGGTGGCGACGGGGAAGGGGGAGCGATGCTCTTGCTTTTGGGGCACTCGCCGCACGGCTGTAGAGCTAACACGCGGAAAACGCGCGGTTTGCCCTGGCTCGAACTGACTGTCCAAAGCAAAACTCGGTTCTTTTCCTCCCACGAAAGTAGTAGATTAAGAATGGTCCCCGTAATGACTCTTTTGAAGTCTGGCTCCAAAACCGAGGGGTTACGTAAAGCCGAGGGGACCTCGATTTTCGACTTGTTGAAATTTGACCTGAAAAAACGTTGCTGCTGTCTCTTAAGTGGTCGAATGAAGTTACTTGACTTTACCTGTTCCTCGTCAGTGACTAGTTTCTGCAAATGTGGTGCTAATGGAATATTTCCTGATATTTTAATTTTTTTTTTTTTTTTTTTTTTTTAACGTTGTCTTTGTTGGTGCTAAACTGAGCTTGTTGTTAACGACACCGAGGTTGAACTACTGCATGATTAGCGCATAAGAAATTTTGGTAATTCTTTGCATCTGGATTTTTTAATCACTGTAAAAGCGCACTTTCATTGTGGTTTCCTTTTATGCTTGCTGTACGCATGTTTTCACTTGTTCTCAAGTCTTTATTTTCAAAGTTTTCAGTTGAGGGTAAGTAGAGATGAGTTTTTCCCCCCCTCCCTCTATAGGCTCTTCAGAGCAAACCGATCCAAGCTTACCAAAGCGGCTCTTCTCAGGCAATTTGTAACGTACGACCCAAATTCTGACCTAACCCGGGAGGGGGGAGATTAAAAAGGGGGAAGGGGCGGGTCTCACAAAGAGGAAAGAAATAACATTTCCGCCGTAGCTTTGGGAGAGGTGTTTTCCTCGGGCCTTCGGCGACGGCGTCGGCGCCGTGGGCTAACCTACGCCAGAATTAGGCTTACGATGCGGCATTTGCAGTTACTGTAACGGCTTAAAAAAAGCGAGCGTAACGAACCTTGTCCTCATTGTGACTTTTCCGGCCGGTCTTGGAATGCTAAATGTTGTGCACACGTTAACGCTCGTTTCTCTGAACCCTGTTATTTTATACAGCCGTAAGTTACATTGCATGACCTTCTGACTGGTTTTATGTTGTCGTTTCTGTTCTTTTTAATGCCTGCGTGTGGGGGGCAAAGGAGGGGAGGAGAGGGTGGCCCGTACGCGAGAGCATCTCGCCCCTCGGCTAACTTGTACGCAAATTGCCTGAGAAGCGCTGTAGAATGGCGTTCCACGAGTGGGGTTTAGCTCTTGTAGCTGGGTTCTCTTTTTTAACTCAATCTCAAATAATAGGGCTCTGGTTATTTTGCAGAGTGTCTCTGAAGAATGGACAGAATTGCCATGGCTAACTACAAGCTACAGTTCACAGTGGACAAACGTTGTAGTTTTCTTATTTACTTTTATAAATATTTTTTTTGCTTTTGCTTTTTTATATCTTGTAGTTTCCAATCAGTCCTGTATGATTGCTGTTGTACAAATGCAGTTTAAATGATGTGTAATATGTAGTTTAAGACGTGAATGTTTCGGTGTTTTCTTTTCTTCAATAATTTCTGAAAATGTCAATCTCTCAAAATTTACAGCTGCCCACAGTCCAAAAAGGGGGTAACGAATTGACCCGAGAAAATTAAAGAATTCAGTTAACAGGCGACGTATGCCTTTTAATTCCTATCTTTTTTTCATTTTTTCTATTTAATATTTTGAATGAGTAGGTAGAATGTGTTGGCAAATAGCGAGTTTAAAAATTGCATGGTTAAAGAGAGCCATTCAGCTAATGTTAGTCAGCTACGTGCCTTAAGTGATTCTTTTGAATAGCTGCTTTGACCATGCTTTGTGTCTTAACAGTCTGTAAAAGCATTTTGAAGCGGGAGCCGACTGTCGTAAAGTACATACGTTTGTTAGAGAAGCTATTGATTTGCATGTTTACACAATTAAGTTTAATTTTGCTACTACCTGGCAAAGCGTTAGTAAAGTTCTGTTTAGAAATAAGCCTTTTGCTTTGACTGTGTTGCTGGTGCAATAAACAGTTGACGTTAGTCAAGGTGAAACATGAAAATAAGCTGTACGCGTGACTCGAGTTGTCGTTTTTAGTAAGGTCGTCTTTTGGCGGCGCTGAACTGGCTCTCGTTTCTGCTTTTTAGAGACGCGCGTGTGGTTAAGGACATGGCAACGGGAAAATCTAAAGGATACGGCTTCGTTTCCTTCTTCAATAAATGGGTAAGCTGCGGCACGGTCTCGAGCGCCCCTGAAAAGCGGACGGGGGGAAGGAATACCGTCGGTCCCGATCTCCGTCCGGCTTCGGTTTCCCTGCCTGCCGAGGGGGAGGCTTTTCTCTCCGTTCGTCGAGACGCTCTGCTGTCGCTTTAGCGTTTCTAAAGCACGTGGCGAGCGACGTCCGAACGAGCGACGTACAGACGTGACGGAGCGACGATACGTCCGGCGTGTATCGAGAGGGTCTCGGGCGCGCGCGGGGAGGCCCGACGGCGTCCTTCGTGCCGCCTAAATCCGCTTCTTTTGAAGCAGGATTTCTTTTGGCACGCGGCGAACGTCGGGCAGGGTGGGCGCGCGGCGATTTCATTCGTTTGGCTCTACGGCAGAAGGAGGAGATGCCGACGGTGGGGTTTTCTGCTCTCCCTCTCTTGTGGACAGGACGCAGAGAACGCGATTCAGCAGATGGGCGGTCAGTGGCTCGGTGGAAGGCAAATCAGAACGAACTGGGCGACGAGAAAACCTCCGGCTCCAAAGAGTACATACGAATGTAGGTTCTCGATCGTTTGCGTCTCTGCAAACGTCCCGCCGCACCCGTGAGGAGGAAGAGAAAAGGGCGCGCTGCGAGCCTTGGAGACGGCGGGAGGAGGGAAAGCGGGCGCTAAAGGCAGGCGAAGGCTCTCTCGAAGAGCTTCACGCCTCCTGAATAAAGCGGCTTCCTTCGCTACGGCGACTGTATTGCCGCCGCGGGGCAGCGGAGGGGGGGGGATTCTGTCGGCTTCTGCACGCTCGGGTTGGAAGCTTGCTTTCTCTCTAGGCAGCCAGGGCGAGCTCTGGCTTTTTAACTTTGCTCCCTCGCTTTTGAGGCTTTGCGCCGTGATACGAAGCGGGGACCGTGTCAAAGAAAGCGTTTCCGTTGGAGAGGTCTTAAATCGGGTATATCGGACCCGCCTGATAGGCGTTCGCAGTTTGCGCTCGACATCTCGTGTGCCCACCAGGATTAGAATTTCTACACGATGCGTGTCCGATCCACTGAAAAGCTCTGTAAAATCTCTTTAAGCAAACGCCAAACAGCTGTCTTACGACGACGTGGTCAATCAGTCCAGCCCGAGCAACTGCACCGTGTACTGCGGAGGTGTTACTTCGGGACTGACAGGTATCGTGGCTTCCAGCTACCGTCGCGTTGGACGTTTCTGAATAACTCCGCGGTCGCCTCATTTCGCCGCTCTGTTTGTGTTTGCTTCCTGCTCCAGAACAGCTAATGCGCCAGACCTTTTCTCCCTTCGGGCAGATCATGGAAATTCGCGTCTTCCCGGATAAAGGCTACTCCTTCGTACGGTAGGCTGTCGTGCGGTTTGCGTGTCGACGGATTTAACGAAAATTGCGGGTTCGGACGCTTTTGGTGTCGGCGGAGCGCGGGTGGGCGTATGCCGAGCTGGAGGGTATGCTTTGCGGCGGCCCTCTCGGACCGCAGCCTGATCTGAGGAGGGAGTTAGCGGCTTGTGGCGCTTTCGGCAGGAGCGGGAAAAAAGCCTTAAACCCGGTCGCAAGCGGCGTGGTGCCCGTCGTCGTAAGAGATCTCTCTCTGTTCCTCTTGCGTAATTTCACAGTGGCGTTACTGAGGCAGACGGTCGAGTTTTAGAGTCTTTTTCAGAAGCGTCCTCGTCTCTCCGGTGCGTGCGGCTCCGCATAATAGAAAGGAATTGTAAATTGACTTGCTCTCCTTGCTGCTGAATTTTCCCATTTGTTTAGGGAGAGTTAGGACACCGAGACGGGAAAAGTGACCGTAGCCTAGCGGTCCCTGCCGCCCGCCGCGGGGGCGACAGGAGGAAGTTTCTGCCGTCGGGCCGGCGTTCGCCCGGAGCCCAAATCCATGCCGAGCTAGCGGGGACTCTCTCGGGGTCGCTACTGGCCGCGGCTCACCGAGCGAGTTGTTTATATCGGCACGACTTACGTTTCGACAGGTTTAATTCTCACGAGAGCGCGGCGCATGCCATCGTTTCCGTCAACGGAACAACTATAGAAGGACACGTAGTGAAGTGCTACTGGGGCAAGGAGACGCCAGACATGATCGGTCCGGTCCAGCAGGTCAGAACTTCTCCTCTGCTAAAGACGGTGGCTTTGCTAACGAGTCCTTGCTAGAAACCCGTCAAGCGGCTGTAACGTCTGCGCGCGTGCCGGTTGGAGGCTTGGTGTCGCGCGCCTCGCCTGCCTCACGGCTTCCTTCGTCAGAGCGTGCGTCTCTGAGGCGCAATCCAAGCTAAAAGCTTTCTCTGGCGCGAAGGCGGCCGGAGCTGCCGCTCCCGTTCCCTGGATCTCTGCCGACGGCCGCGTCGTTGACCGGGGCGGGGGGGGGGGGGGGGGGCGACGGGTCGCTCTGGTAGTGAGAGGCTCGCCGACTCAAAAGGGGCGCCCGACTGAACGTCCGCACGGCCGTTTCGGCGTCGTTTTAGCAAGCAGACTCGTAAGCCCGCCTCAAAGACGGACTCGGCGGCGGGGGGCGGGGGGGGGGGCGTCTCACGAGCCGACGTAAATCGCCCCTTCCTCGGGCGCCGCTTAACAGCCGGGTGTTTGCTCTTGCAGAACCAGATCGGCTACCCGCCGGCGTACGGGCAGTGGGGCCAGTGGTACGGCAATGCCCAGATCGGCCAGTACGTGCCCAACGGCTGGCAGGTCCCCGCCTACGGGATGTACGGGCAAGCGTGGAATCAGCAGGGCTTTAAGTGAGTATTTGGGCTTTTTGTGACCGTTTTCCCCGCCCTGGGGGAGGCGACGATCCGAGGCGGTAGCGGCGTAAAAGCTGCCGAGACGTTCCGGTCCTTCGTTACTTGGAGATTTGGGACGGGGAGCGCGCGTACGCGTCCCGGACGGCGCCGTGCCGAGAGCGAGCCCGTCAAGTTCTCCCTCGTTACCCGCGCGTTTGCCTAACGAACTGTTTTTTTCCACCCTCCCCCCCCCCCCCCCCCGCCTCGCCGACAGTCAGACGCAGTCTTCGGCGGCGTGGATGGGCGCCAACTACGGCGTGCAGCCGCCGCAGGGGCAGAACGGGAGCGTGATAACCAACCAAACGGGATACCGCGTGGCGGGCTTCGAAACGCCCTGAGGAGGAGAGGACTCCGAAAGCGGCGGGCTGGAGCCGTTGTCGACCGGCAAGATTTATCGGATCAAGCGTCGGATGCGATGTATTTATTTGAGAGGGAGAGAGAAACGAGGCGGGGAGGGGGGGGGAAGCATTTTTAATCATGAAATTGTCATCCGCATTGTTTTAAAAAAAAAAAAAAAAAAAAGAAAAAGAAACAACAAAAAAAAAACGAAACACAAAACAAAAATCACACGAAACGAGATGCTGGATGTCTGCCAACTTTTGCCTTCCTTTTCCTCCTTTATGTGTTTCTCAAGATCCACGTTTTTGAAACACAGCAAATGCAGGGACTACTGCCGCTGAAAAACGGGGGCAGCAAATTGCACAATGTCAAACCGTTTTTGTTTTTCTTTTCTTTCCTCGGAAGTCGCGTGCCGTTCTAGTTTGCATTCCGAACGATTTAAAATGTATTATAAACCGTTGTACAAAAAAAAAAAAAAAAAAAAAAAAAGAAACAAAAAAAACCCAAGAAGCCAAAAGCGTGTGAATCCTGAAGCCGCCGCGTCTTCAGCCTTTGCACCCTCTGTTTTAAAAGAGCCTCTTGTATAAAGCCTCCGTCTCCCCGCTTTTGTTACACCGGGTTTTTGCGACGATAAATTATTAGTTTACATCGTTTTTTGTATCTCAGCGTGTTTTTCAGGGTCGTCTTTGCCGTACGACGGGGAAAGGGGGACGCCCGGCGGGACGGCACCCGGCCCCCTCCCCTCCCCCCCCGCCCCCTCGGGAGCGAGGATTTCCACCCTGGGACAGCGAAAATCCTGTTACTGACGTGTGACAAATTCCTACGAACCGGCCGGGTTGTTGTGTCTTTTTGGGGGGTTTTGGTTTTTGGTTGTGTTTTTTTTTTTTTTTTACCGATTTCTACATTTACATGTACTGATTATGTAAAATATTTTAGCAAATTAATATTTTGCACAACCGTTAGCCGCCTTTGTACGTTTCCTTATTTAAAGGTGGGAGGCCGAGTCCTTTGACGCGAGTTATGCCTCAAATCGTCCTTTTTTTTTTCTTTCTTTCTTTTTTGCGTGTGGACGTCAGATACCCGCTCTGGTCCTCTGGAAACGCGAAGCTCATCCTCTCTTGGGATTTAATAATCGTAGAAAAATTCCCCCCCTCTGCTGGGTCGTGCTGAGAGTCCGTTTCACCCGGCTAGCGGAAGGCGACCGCAGCTTTGCAAACCGGGTCTTTTGCAACGTTCGGAGGCCAAAACCGACCTTTTCTGTCCTACCTCTTGACCAGCCTTCGGAAAAAAAATGAAGGGGAAAAAAAAAAAAAGGGAAAAAAAAAAAAACAAAATCGAAGCTCGTTGTGTGCTCTCTTTTCTTGTTCCGTGTCCCCGCGGCCGGCTCTCGCCCTCCCCGGGCCGCGGCGGGCGGGAAGGGAGCGGCTGCTGGGGGAAATTTGGGGGGAAAAGGGCCCGAATCGAGCAAATCTGGCCGCAAGCGCGCCGCGGGGGTCGCTGGGAGGTGGAGTCCGCGGAGGCGCCGCAGCGCGCCTGCGCGCTGCGGCGCCTCCGCGGACTCCACCTCCCAGCGACCCCCGCGGCGCGCCACGTGACGTCGTCTGACCAATGAGAGCGAGCGAGCGGGCGCCATGGCGGAGGCGTGGGGCTGAGGCGCCCTCGCGGCGGTGCGGGCAGGAGCGGGGGGCGCGCGCGCCGCCGCCCAGGTAAGGGAAGGGGAGAGGCCGCGCCCGCGGGACAGGAAGTGACATCAAGGGGGCGGGGAGGATGCTGGGAAACGGCGCGGCGGCGGGAGGGGGGGGGGGGCGCCGCCTTCCCGCCCCGTCGGCGGGGTGCGACGTCACGGCGACGGCGGTGACGTCAGCGCAGCGCCCGCCCGCGGGGCCGGGGGTGGGCGAGGCGTTGCCGTTGAAGACACCCCCCCCCCCTCCCCAGACGAAGGGAGGGGATGGTGGGGGGGTCCCGGGCCTACCGCTGAGGCGTTCCGGGGCCTGGTCGTGAGGTGACCGGGGCTGAGGGGAGGCCCCGTTCCGGGTGACCGGCCCCGCGGGGGGTCCCGGTCCCGGTCCCGGTCCCGCCGCACCCGGGGGGGGCCCGGCCCGGCCCGGCCTTCGGTGCAGGGGTTGGGGTCTGTGCTGGTCCCCGCTGGGCAAGCTCTGGTCCTTCCCCTCTCCCCTCGGTGGGCTCCTCTGGCCCATCCTCTCACCCCGGCGGCGGGGGGGGCGTCAGGGGAACCCCCGGTGAGCCGTGCCCTGGCACAGACCCCCGGTTCTCGGTAGTTGGGCCGGGAGCTCGTCCCTCCCGGTGCTGGCAGGCTTGATCCCACGTACATGACCGTTGAGATCCCGGGACCGGCGTAAATTGCCGCAGGAGCAGCTTTTCGGCATCCTTCGTGTCTCGTCGCGTCCACTTTGAGGTGCCGGGTGCCGAGGTCGCATCCATTCTGAGGTGCCGGGTGCCGAGGTCGCATCCGCTTCGAGGTGCTGGGTGCCGAGACGTTGCAGCTCCGGCAGTGACGATAAACCTCCCTTTCGCCTCCGCCCGGGTGTCTCCCGTCTCTCGCCTGCTGCCCTCGCTGGGCACAAAGGCTGGCTCGAAGCCTCGGCTGCCGGCCTGCTGCCAAAAACCTGACACGGGTGGGTCGGGAGGGAATCGGCGCGTTTCTGTCCCGTTCGTGCAGGGGTTTCTCCCCGCTGTCGCTGCCTTAGACCGCCGTTTCCACTTCGGCGTTGCTCGGAGCGGCTCTGGCACGCTCGGCAACTGGTCGGGGGCTCTGTGAGCCCCCTCGCCCGCGCGTTCCCCCGCCCCGCTTTATTTACGTCCCACCTCCTTTATTTAATCTAATTTGCCCCCAGGGAGGGTGAACCCGTGGCTCGGGCCACGAGCGTGCACGTCCCAAAATCTCTCTTTTTAGCCTCGTTTTCCTCCTACGTGGCCGAGACTGGGATATAGCAGGGGGTGGGCGCCGGGGCGGAGGCGGCGGGGTCCGGCCCTTCCAGGGGTGGCAATTTGTCGCTCCGTGCAGGGAGTCACGCCGCCGTGGTGTGTCGTGTTGTTGCCGAAATCCGGAATAAAACTCCTTAACAGCAACGAGAAGTTAAGAAGCGGGCACTCCTTTATTGCAGCGCTGGGCACACGGGGGGGGGGGATCGCTCCACCTATCGTGTGCACCTGTCTAGTCTAATTGTACAGTTTAAATACACTTGCTATACATATTCCTTAAGTTTCTGGGAAATGTTATACATAATCATCAGCTTTCCAGTAAATCGTTAGCGTATGTATATGTCTCTTCACGCAGGCGCAGCAAAGGTCTCTGGTGGTCTTCAGAAGCCCTCTGGTGGTCTTTCATAGTCTTCCTCACTTGTCCGCTTCTTGACCTCTTTTAGCTGATTCTGCGCAGTATGATTCTCATCACTATCTGTATTAGTTTGCATAAAAATGTATACTATGTTCTCTCTTGAAATCTAACCTTGTCAATGATTGGTCTTTCAGTTATCAAGATGGGAAAGGTAGGGAGTTTCCAAGAAGCAAATCTTCTTGGCTTCTTAAAAGAAAATATAAGCCAACGATAATCAGCTAAAAGTACAGTGCTACACATTCTTTAAGGTCTTTAACTACTATAGTCACACACCATAACTTTATATTGCTAAGATTTTAGCTGTAATCAGATTTGATTTCTTTTTAAAGTGTAACGGTGTCACACCCGGGTGTCGCTTCGGCCCTCGGTGGCGAGGAAGGAGCTGAAGTAGCCGACGTGGGACTGCGGCAGGGTGGCGCGGTGGCCGGCAGGGACCCCTGCCCGTCCCGCCGGGACCGGGCAGGCGGTCGCTTCCCCCCGCTCTCTCTCTCTTTCTCCCCTCTGCCTCTGCTGCTGCTGGGGACCGAGGACGGCCGCGTCCCTGCCGTCCCTGCCGTTCCGTCCGCCCTCCCCAACCCCGGGCTGTTAACTGACCCCTCCCCACCGATCTCTGCCCTTCCAGGTTCCCCGGAGGATGGAGCCGGCGTCGGTGAGGACGAAAGTCCCCTCCTTCCTGTCCGACCTGGGGAAGGCCACGCTCCGGGGTATCCGGAAATGTCCCCGCTGCGGCACTTACAACGGCACCCGAGGCCTGAGCTGCAAGAACAAGAACTGCGGGACCGTCTTCCGCTACGGCACGCGCAAGCAGCCCGGCGTCGACGCCGTCAAGATCATCACCGGCTCCGACTTACAGGTTTATTCGGTGCGGCAGAGGGACCGGGGACCGGATTACCGGTGCTTCGTGGAGCTGGGGGTCTCGGAGACGGCCATCCAGACGGTAGACGGGACCATCATCACGCAGCTCAGCTCCGGCCGCTGCTACGTGCCTTCGTGTCTGAAAGCGGCCACGCAAGGCGTGGTGGAGAACCAGTGCCAGCACGTCAAACTGGCCCTGAACTGCCAGACCGAGGCGACCCCCCTCACCCTGAAAAGCTCGGTGCTCAACTCCATGCAGGCTTCGCCCGAAACCAAACAAACCATATGGCAGCTGGCGACCGAGCCCACGGGACCGCTGGTGCAGCGGATCACCAAGAACGTCCTGGTGGTGAAGTGCAAGGCCAGCCAGAAGCACAGCCTCGGCTACCTGCACGCCTCCTTCGCCCAGAAAATGAGCGCCAAGACGCTGACGGACCACAGGTTCTCCTGCTCCTGCCAGGCTCTGAAGCCCGGCAAGGGCGGCCCGGCCGAGGAGGAGGCGCCGGCACCGCCGCGCTGCATTCACTTCTTCGCCTGCATCTGCGCCTTCGCCAGCGACGAGAGCCTGGCGCAGGAGTTCGCCGACTTCCTCGCCTACGACTCCGGCGGTAGGTGGGGGGTGATGTGCAGAGGATTTGGGAGGGAGGGGGCTGTCAAGGGGCCCTGTCAGACTGATGCCTCCCGCTCGTGCCCTGACAGCTGCTTTGCTTTGCCTGGGCTGCCCTTACACCTGCTCCCTATCAGTGCTTCGTTAGCTGGGGCTTTATTATTTCCTGCCCCCCTCCCTCTGCAAGCGGAGGGCTTTGTGGGGAGTGATTTCTCCGGGGCTGCAGCTTGCCCCTGGCTCCCGGAGCGGGCTTGGAGCTGGGTCTCCTCTTCCCTTTGGGCCGGAGCGGTGCCGCGGGAAGCCCGGCTCGTTGTGAACCCCCCTCCCGTGGCCGCAGCCGCTGGGGTTCGGTCCCCCCGGGGGGGTTGTGCGCCCCAGTAGGTGTGCCTAGATAATCCTGCCCTGCCTTTAGTCACCCAAAGGTGAAAATCTGCCCTGAGGAAAGCAACCTGGGTCACATGAGTGAATTAAAATCAAGGCGCATCTCAGTGTTTCCCCCCCCCAAGAAAGGGGTGTGTCTGCGGGGCCAGCAGGGATTTGGGGTTTCTCCGAGGACATTTGGGGCGTGCTGGGAGGTCTCGGGGGGGGGGGGGGGGGGGGGGGGGCGAGTGCCGGCGTGGGGAGGGGGACACGAGACCCCCGTGTCCCCGCAGCGCTGCTGCCTTTGGTTGAGATGCTTTTTAAGGACAGAGGCTTGTTTCTCCTAGGTCTGAAAGGGATGGCGGTCCCGCAGTTGGTGAGCGGCCCCGATTCCACGGTGCGGGCTGGGGAGGCGGCTGCTGCGAAGCCCAAGAAGAGGAAAAAGGACGCGACGCCCGGTGAGTGTCGTCAGCTGCCGGCTCTGTGGGAGGGGGCGGACGTGGTCTGAGGCCGAAAGCCGTTGGTTGCCCACCTGGCACGACCGCAGGAGGGGCGGCCCCGCCACGACTTGCCGGACTCGTAGCCGGCCGTGTCCGGCGGGAGCTTTCGGAGAGAGGCTCTGGGTGTCGGGCGCACGCCTGCCCCGCGTCTGAGTGGGTCTTTTAGTGGTCGGCAGCGGTGTTAAGGTGGAAAAAGCTGTGGTGACAGCCCGCCCTAAGGAGAGAGGTGACTTTTCCCTCCCACCCACCCTGCCTGCGGCAGGCGTGCTGGCATGGGGTGCCTGCAGACCTCCGGGGCTCGTGTGCTGACGCTCTCTGAAACGATCCCTCAGGGACGCAGGCGACCAGCCCTCTCCTGGCTCAAGACCCGGCTCACAGCAACCCCAGGAGAAGCAGCCTGAAGAAGCCGGCCGTCGCCTCCTCGCTGAAAAGACACGGTAAGCTTCGGCCGCGCGCCTCGCCGGCGGTCGGGAGCGCTCGGGGACCGGGCGGACGCCCGCGGCCGTCCGGTTCGTGCCGCCGTAAACCCTGCGGAGGGGACGGCCGAGCCCTCCCCGTCCGTCCCTGGCTCTAGGAGGCGAAATTGGGCTCGGTCACCCTCCCCGCTCCCTCGGCGTTACCGGTAGCTGCGTGTGTCTCGCGGAGCTTCGGGTGCTGGCGTAGCTCTGGCTGGCTGTAAGCGTGGTTGTCGGAGAGGGACGATGCCAGCGCGCTCCCGGGGTGGCTCGCTCTTTGGCGGATTTCTCGGTGCGGCAAGCTGAAAGAAGTTGGCTTGCGGTGGTGCCGGCGCGGTCGTGAGCGGGGCGGCCGTTGTTACGTTAATGTCTCCTGATGCAATTAAAAGTGCCATCTTGGGTAAAACGGGTAGGCGAATCGGCTCAGGCGAAGTTGTGAGCTGGTTTCCGTTGCTTTTTTGCCGCCGCCGGTGTTTGCGGTATCTCTTAATGATGTCCAGAGCTGCTGGGCGGAGGGGACGTGAGGCCAGGGTAGCGGTGGTTTCTAGCGGCAGATTCTCGCCCGGAAGCGCCGTCCGGGGTCTGGCCGGGCGCGGGGAGCGTGCCAGCTGTGAAGGAGACGACGGCAACGCGGGTAACCCCGGCCACCTCGGGGAGATAGATTGTTTTGGGCACGTCATACGTAGTGACTAACTGTTGTCCCTCAGCAGACGGCTGTGTGTTCCTACGTGTTTATAGGTGATGTCTGAAGAGGGAAGGATCGGTTCGATGCCATGAAAACCTGTGGGTTTTCCCAGCGACTCGGAGCCCTTTAGAGAAAGCTGCTCTTGCTGCTCGTAATGGTCTGTGCCAGGGTCGCAGCCTTTGTTTAGTGCTTTTGTTTAGTGCTTTCGTTCCTCTTTTAGCTTTAGTTTTGGCCTAGAAAGTGGTACAAATCTCTTCTTATTTTTCCCCTTTCCCCCCGAGGCAGAGCGCATCCATCTCGCCCCACAGCCTGCGATGGCTCGGTTGGCTCCTGCAAACGCCCCCGGGAGCGTGTCGGCGCTCACGGGGAGGGGAGGACGTGTCGGGTCCCGCTCCCGGGGATCGGAACTGCCAAGGCAGCTGCCCGGTGAGACGGCGTAATTGTACCACGGTGCTGAGGCGGCAGCTCTTGCCGAGAGCAGACGGGGGTTTTAAAAGGAGGAGATGGCCGCAGTTAAAGCAGTCCTGCGTTTCCAAGCCCTGGGAGCGAGGTGCCCAAGGCAGCAGCATGGAATTCATCGAGCTGGTGGAAAGACAGTTTTGTTGTTTGGTTTTTGTCCCGAGGCCTTTCTGAGCTCTGTTTAACGCAGGGAGTCGTGTCCGTGCTGCCGGGCAAACTCGTGCAGGTAAAACGGGGAATACTGGACTGGAGCTGCGCCTGCGGGGCAGCCGCTCGGGCTCGGTTATTTCTCCTGCCCGTCTGGTTTGGCGCTTCACTTCTTTTGTATGCCGATGTGGATTCCGATTTCCCTTCCCTTTCTTTTGCAGGCTGTACCCAGCTGCTGGACGAGTCACAGGTGACCCTCTCCTTCCAGGACTGGCTGGCCAGCGTCACCGAACGCATCCATCAAACCATGCATTACCAGTTTGAGGGTAAGGCTTCGAGGACCGCCTCGGGAGAGCCTTTGGGCTGTCTCCACTCCGCTCTGCGCTGCGCGCCACCTCTGTCATTAAGCTCTTGGCAGCATTAAGTAACTAACTAACTGTTAGGCCCGAGGCAGGCGAGTGCTTTGCCCAGCTTGGTGCAAATGTTGTTATTTTACCCTGGGAAGTTTCTGTTGGCTTTGATTTGTTTCCTGTACGTGGGCTTAATGCTTATCAGCAGCCGGGTGTTTGTGTTGTTTGTGTTTGTGTTTGTTTTGTTTATGGTGGGGAAGGGAGAAGAGCTTATAGAGGCTTGAATTCAAAAACTGCGTGGGGCCACGCAGAGGAGGTGAGGTAAAGTAAGGTGAGATGCCTCGTGTGGCATTAGGTCTCAGAAATGCTGGCAATCCACTTCTTTTCCTCCTGTGGCTGTCCACAGCGCTCTGCTGTCTCCCTCGCCGCCCCCCCCCCCCACCCCCCCCAGTGTCGCAGTGGCAGGGCTCTGGTGCCCCCCCTGCACATATGGCTACAGGCGATGGCTTGTGGCTGTAATACCTGGGGGGGGGGGGGGGGGGAATACTGTCAGTTACCTGCACCGCCCCGCTGCCCCAGCGAGTGAGCAGAACGGGACTTGTGTGGGCAGCAGGGCACGTCTTTGGCCCGTCCTCCAGCCCAAGGCAGCAGCTTGTGTTTGTTTGTTAGAGCTGTAAACATCCGTAACGGGGATGTACTTCGTAAGTCAGTCAGTCTCTCTCTTGGCTGCTGGGAGAGGTGTGCCTGGCAGGCAGGCGCTGCAGGGCAGCTGGGCTCACTTGAAGAGAAGGATCCCCAAAAAATGCCTGAAGGGGAGAAGCTCTTTCCAAGCAATGTAAGAAAGAGCACTGTGAGTTAGTTTGTCGCATAGGACAAACAAACAAAAACAACACACACGTCCTGCTATTCAGCAGCTGTCACTGCAAGGTGTCATTAAGTGCAGGAAGCACGCGAGGACGCAGCCACTGGCAGCAACAGCTAAGAGCCACAGTCTGTTGCGTTCAGCTCATGGTTGGACTCACTGATCCTAAGGGTCTTTTCCGACCTAAGTGAATCTGCGGTTCTTAAAGAAGACAGTTACGTTGTCACCACCCGGCCCCCTTCAGCAGCATCACCCTCACTTACTCACTTAGCAGAGTGACCCACAGGCTGCAGGGGCACAGCCCCACTGCCACGCTCCCCAGGATGAGGCAGACAGGGACACGCTGGAACAGATCCAGCACAGGACGGCAGAGCTAATAGAGGGACTGGGGTCTCAAGCGATGAGCCGGGGCTGTCACCTGGAGCGCAGACAGCACGAGGGGGAGTCACTGCTCAGAAAGGTCATAGAATAGCTCGAGGCAGAAGGGACTCTGGCACGGTTTAACCCCAGTCAGCAACTGGCACCACAGAGCTGCTCACTCCCTCCTCCTGTCCCATGGGATGAGGAAGAGAATCTAAAGTAAGTAAGTAAGTAAACTCACAGGCTGAGATAAGAACAGTTTAATAATAAAGTATGATTGATAGTAATGAAGAGGAAGATGATAACAAAGAGAGTGAAATAAACATAACCCAAGAAAAGACAAGTGACACACAGTGCAATTGCTCACCCCCTGCTGACCGATGCCTGAGCAGCCACCCCAGCCAACTCCCCCCAGTTTATATACTGAGAGCACACTGTTCTATGGTATGGGATATCCCTTTGCCTAGTTCAGGGCAGCTGTCCTGGCCCTGCTCCCTCCCAGCTTCTGCACCTGCTCAGTGGCAGAGCACAGGAAACTGAAAAATCCCTAACTTTGTGTAAGTAAGTAAGTGAAGTGCCGCTTAACAACAACTAAAAGGAGCTCCTCACAAGACTAGATGTTGCCGTCCTGCTTGAGCTAGGGGGAGAGAGGGCCTGGGGAAACGTCACAAAGTAAAGCAACGAAGTCTGAATTCCAGAAAATAGTTTACTGTGAAGGGGCAGCAGATCTCGCCAGTGCTTTTCGAGCCAGCAGTAGTGAAGACACTGAAACATTGAGGAGGATGGGGGGAGGCTGTGCTTGAACACCACCACCTCACCCTCACCCCATGTCATGTTGTTCGTGCCCACAACAGGCAAGCCCGAGCCGCTGGTGTTCCACATCCCTCAGGCTTTCTTTGATGCGCTGCAGCAGAGGATCTCCAGCGGGAGCACAAAGAAGAGGCTGCCCAACTCCACTACAGGTGAGATATTGCACTTACATGCAGCCAACCCCCTTTGCCTACTGGTTAAGGCAGGCTGCTTTTGGAGGAAAAAAGCAGCAGCAGCCACAACAAGAAAAAGATTCCTTGCTCCCCCTTGGTTTCTAGCAGCTTTTCCCCTCCCTGCAGCTAAGTGGGAAATAGCACAGCTGTACAACCAAGCCCCAGGGCAGAGGACACAAGCTAAGCAGGAGACACAGCCTCTACTACGCCGGACATGGCCATCGGCTCCCGCCTAAGTCTAGCCTAAAGCCCCAGCCTGACCCCAGGCACCGGTTCTCTCAGCGTTTAGCAGGGCACGAGAGTAGCACGAGCCTGGGCTGTGAGAGTAAACCCCAGCCCCAGCAAAGCTTAAAGCTGAGACTTTACTCCCCACATCACCTCCACCGAGCTCTGCCTCTGAGCCAAAGGGCAGGTCACAGCCCTCGGTGCTGGCAAGTATCATTGCCGCTTTACACCCTCTCTGCTACCCAAGTGTGGAGTATAAAGCCAGACTTCAGCACGCGCTCAGGGCTCTCTACAAAGTTAAATGCACCGCGTCAGCGCTGCAGGAGAACAAGTCGCTGCCTCTGCTGCAGCAAGGCCCCGGGACCACCAATGCCAGCCCCATCTGTGCCCCCATCATCAGTACAAGCCGAGACAAAAGCACCTCTCTGAAGCCCAACATCAGTTAGAATTCGCTTTATTAGTAGGTATTAACAGAGCCCTGGGGAAGAGTCCACCAGCAAGGACAAAGTCAGGTACTCGGGAGCTGGGGCTGGCTCCCAGACAAGGCAGGTAGCCAGAAGCTGGAGTAAGACCTGAGGCCAAAGAAAAAGGGGGAGAAGAAAAGGGTAAGAACAAAGCACCCCCAGTTTCACAGTGAGCCACAGCCCCCCCCACCCCTCACTGCCCTTTCCCTCCCCGCAGCTTTTGTCCGCAAGGACGCCCTTCCCCTGGGCACCTTCTCCAAGTACACGTGGCACATCACCAACGTCCTGCAGGTCAAGCAGATCTTTGATACGCCCGAGGTAAGGGGGGGAAGGCAGCCCCCCAGCCCCACCGCTGCCCCTTAACCCAGCCCCTCACCTGGGTGCTCCCGTGCTCGCCGGCAGCTGCCGCTGGAGATCACACGCAGCTTCATCCAGAACCGGGACGGGACCTACGAGCTCTTCAGGTGCCCCAAGGTGGAGGTGGAGAGCATCGCCGAGGCCTACGGGCACCTGGAGAAGCAGCCAGCCATCCGGCCCCTGGAGCTCAAGACCTTCCTCAAAGTGGGTAAGTGGGGCCAGCTCAGCTCCCAGCCCGCCTTGGGGGGCAACAACCCCCCCAGCCCAGCCAGGCAGCCCCAGTCTGAGGTGCCCTGGCCCGGGAGCCCGGCTGGTCTTGGAGGGACACCAGTGGATCCCACCAGCCCCCCGAGAAGACTCTCCCCCCAACATGGGAGCAGCAGCCCAAGCCTCCTGCCAGAAGCCTGGAGCAGCAAGACGCCTGCAGAGCCACGGGGGGGCCCAGGCCCACCCCCCTCCTCTGCTAGCAGTTCTTTTAAGTGCTGCATTCCTCCTCCATGCCTGGGACTGGGGGGTCCCAGCAAGAAGGGTGCCCCCCCCCACCCTGGCAGGCCAGCCCCCAGGAACAAGGTAGACCCCCCCTTGTTCCTACCCACACACAGGGCCCCAGTCATCAGGGGGGGCCCCCGAAGCCCAAAGGGGCCCCTGCCCCAGACCCCCACCCGGGGGGGGGGCCCCGAAGCCCAAAGGGGCCCCTGCCCCAGACCCCCACCCAAGGGGGGGCCCTCCCCCGGGGAGTGGCCCCTCCCCTGGGAGGAGCCTCGCCCGGGGCAGGGCTCCTCCCCCTGGGAAGACCCCTCCCCAGGAGGCTCCTCCCAGGAGAGGCCCCCCTCCGGGGAGCGGCCCCTCCCCCGGGAGGAGCCTCCCGGGGGCGGGGTCTTCCCCGGGGGAGGAGCCCTGCCCCCAGGGGAGGGCCCCCCCGGCCGGCCGGCCGCACGTCACACCCCGGTGCCCGCCCTCCCACCAAAAAAAAAAAAAAGTTAAATCTCAAACACTTGAGATAGGTTCGGCGGACTAGAGGGGCCCCCACGCAAAACAAAACCCAAGCACACTCACCCACCGCCCCAAACACGGCACCGCATCCGCCTCAGCACCTGCCCAAAACAAACAGCGAACACACACAAAAAAAGTCAAATAACGACCCCACCAGAGGGAGACAAACCTCGACACTCCACCACAGGAGGACCCTCAGCCCACTCTCTCCCCCCAGGAAACACCTCCCCCACGCAGAAGGAGCCCACCCCCTTCATCATCGAGTGGATCCCCAACATCCTCCCCCAGTCCCGCATCGGCGAGCTCCGCATCAAGTTCCAGTACGGCCACCACGGCGGCCCCCAGCCCGGCGCCGACCACCGGCCCCCCGCCGCCGTCGAGCCGCCGCTGGAGCTCACCCCGCTCACCACCATCACCTTCCCCTGAGACCCCCGGGGGGGGCACAGCACCCACCTCAACACACGTCCCGAGCCCACTCCACAGCTCTGCTCCTCCACGACCACCTGCAAAAAAATAAAAATTGACACACCACGGGTGCCCTGAGCCTCCCTGCACCCACCACAGGGGTGGGGGGGACAGCCGGGGGCTCACACCAAGGACAGCCCAGGCTTGAAGGGGGAGGCACTGGGGGGGGGCCACAGAGCAGTGGGGCTCCAGCCACCCCTGGGAAAAACAGGAGGGAACACTCAACCACCACCACCCCCCCAAGGGGCTCTGGGGGTCCTTACCTGGGTCTCCCCACCATCCACTCCTCACCTGCAGGAGCTGCACCAGGTCCTGGAAAAGAGAAAAAGACAGCCCCCCCCTCACCCCAGGGAGGGCCACCAACACCCCAACCGGGGCCAGCAGAACCAAAGGCACTTCATCCATCCATCCTCCAGCAGAGCCAAGGACTCACACCTGCAAGGCTGAAACAGAAACACACAGGGCTGCTGCACGCTGGGGGGGGCCATCCAGGGCCAACCCCCCCCAAGGCATCACCTGCTGCCTGGGGGACAACACAAAGGGCCCCCCCCAGACCCACAGCACAGCAGCTCCACAAACTGACTCTGCCAGGCCACAGACCCCCCCCACCCCAGCAAACTCCCCAGCCCCCCCACACTCACCTCCCACAAAGCCCCCCCACTGCAGGAACCCCTGCGGTTCACTCATCTGGGGCTCAGCCCAGCAGCCAAGCTCCTCGCTCCACCTGCAACAGAAGAGAGCACACAGGGACAAAAAAAAAAAAAACCCACAAACTCCAGCCCAGAAACCCCCCCCAACCCCCCCACTCACCACCATCACCTTCCCCTCAGGCCCACACAACAGGGCTGGGGGGGCACAGCACCCACCTGCACATAAACATCCTGATCCAAGCCCCTGGGGCTCCGCTTCTCCACCAACACAAGCACCTGCAAAAATAAAAATTCACACATCCTGGGTGCCCCGAGCCTCCCTGCACCCACCATGGGAGGGGGCAGAGCCGGGGGCTGCAACACCCTGGGAACCCCCCAGGCGGGGGGGGGTCACACCAAGGGCAGCCCAGGCTTGAAGGGGGGGCTTGGACCAACAGCCAGGGCTGGGGGGACACCCCCTGCTCACAGCAGCACAGGGACACAGCACCCCCAAACCCACCTGGGGGCAGGGGCACCCACCAGTGCTGTGCCCCCCCAGCAGCTCTCCAAGCCAGCAGCCAGCACCCACACAGGATAGGATCCCCTCAAAGGCAGCACCAGATGCCTCCCAGTCGCTTCGAATGCCTCCCAGTCGCTTCGAATGCCTCCCAGTCGCTTCGAATGCCTCCCAGTCGCTTCGAATGCCTCCCAGTCGCTTCGAATGCCTCCCAGTCGCTTCGAATGCCTCCCAGTCGCTTCGAATGCCTCCCAGTCGCTTCGAATGCCTCCCAGTCGCTTCGAATGCCTCCCAGTCGCTTCGAATGCCTCCCAGTCGCTTCGAATGCCTCCCAGTCGCTTCGAATGCCTCCCAGTCGCTTCGAATGCCTCCCAGTCGCTTCGAATGCCTCCCAGTCGCTTCGAATGCCTCCCAGTCGCTTCGAATGCCTCCCAGTCGCTTCGAATGCCTCCCAGTCGCTTCGAATGCCTCCCAGTCGCTTCGAATGCCTCCCAGTCGCTTCGAATGCCTCCCAGTCGCTTCGAATGCCTCCCAGTCGCTTCGAATGCCTCCCAGTCGCTTCGAATGCCTCCCAGTCGCTTCGAATGCCTCCCAGTCGCTTCGAATGCCTCCCAGTCGCTTCGAATGCCTCCCAGTCGCTTCGAATGCCTCCCAGTCGCTTCGAATGCCTCCCAGTCGCTTCGAATGCCTCCCAGTCGCTTCGAATGCCTCCCAGTCGCTTCGAATGCCTCCCAGTCGCTTCGAATGCCTCCCAGTCGCTTCGAATGCCTCCCAGTCGCTTCGAATGCCTCCCAGTCGCTTCGAATGCCTCCCAGTCGCTTCGAATGCCTCCCAGTCGCTTCGAATGCCTCCCAGTCGCTTCGAATGCCTCCCAGTCGCTTCGAATGCCTCCCAGTCGCTTCGAATGCCTCCCAGTCGCTTCGAATGCCTCCCAGTCGCTTCGAATGCCTCCCAGTCGCTTCGAATGCCTCCCAGTCGCTTCGAATGCCTCCCAGTCGCTTCGAATGCCTCCCAGTCGCTTCGAATGCCTCCCAGTCGCTTCGAATGCCTCCCAGTCGCTTCGAATGCCTCCCAGTCGCTTCGAATGCCTCCCAGTCGCTTCGAATGCCTCCCAGTCGCTTCGAATGCCTCCCAGTCGCTTCGAATGCCTCCCAGTCGCTTCGAATGCCTCCCAGTCGCTTCGAATGCCTCCCAGTCGCTTCGAATGCCTCCCAGTCGCTTCGAATGCCTCCCAGTCGCTTCGAATGCCTCCCAGTCGCTTCGAATGCCTCCCAGTCGCTTCGAATGCCTCCCAGTCGCTTCGAATGCCTCCCAGTCGCTTCGAATGCCTCCCAGTCGCTTCGAATGCCTCCCAGTCGCTTCGAATGCCTCCCAGTCGCTTCGAATGCCTCCCAGTCGCTTCGAATGCCTCCCAGTCGCTTCGAATGCCTCCCAGTCGCTTCGAATGCCTCCCAGTCGCTTCGAATGCCTCCCAGTCGCTTCGAATGCCTCCCAGCTAGCACCCAGGACCTCTCAGTCACTCCCAGCAGCCCCCAGTAGCCCCCACAGGGGTTTAAAAGGCCCCCGGATTGGGCCCTGCCCAGGCCCCCAATGGGACACAGCTGTGCTGAGGGGGGGGCCCAGCCCCCCAGCAGCTGGGGCTCATCGCTTCGTTAGCACAGCTGGTGTCATTAGCACCCGGCCCTGCACCCAGGCACCCTTCCCGGGGGGCGTGTGGGGGGCGTGTGGGGGGTGTGTGTGGATGCAGGGTACGGGATGGAGGGTGCAGGGTGCGAGGGGGGGGGTCTCGCCTTGCACAAGGGTGTTGCATGGGGAGGGAATCTCACGTTGCACGTGGTGGGGGTATCGCTTTGCACGGGGGGGGGAATCGCACAAGGGGCAGGGTGCAGAGCGGGGGGCTTTGCGCAGGGCGGGGGGCATCGCCTCACACGGGGACGCGGCCTGGCACGGGCACCTCGCACGGGGACGTCTTGCACGAGGGCAGCGTCTGCGTGTGTGTCCCCTTATCCTTGGGGTTGGCCCCCACATCCCCGAGTGCCGGCACAGCGCACGCAGCCGGGGGCAGCCCCCCACCCTGCCCCAGCACCTGCCTGCCCCCCGTGCTCACCAGTGCCCACCAGTGCCATCCCAGTGCCCCCTCAGCGACAACACAGTCCCCCATGGGTCCCTGCCCCATGCCCACCAGTACACCTCAGGAACATCCAATATCCCCCTGTACCCCTACAGTATCTCCTGTTAGCACCAGTGCTCCCCAGTACCTCTCAACACCCACCCAGCACCCCCAGTACCTCCCAATAATCCCCCATTAACCCCAAGTACCCCCAGTATCTTCCAGTACCCCCAGTACCTCCCAATAATCCCCCAGTAACCCCGAGTACCGCCAGTATCTTCCAGTACCCCGAGTATCTTCCAGTACCCCCAGTACCTCCCAATAACCCCCCAGTAACCCCGAGTACCCCCAGTATCTTCCAGTACCCCCAGTACCTCCCAGTAACCCCCCATTAACCCCGAGTACCCCCAGTATCTTCCAGTACCCCCAGTACCTCCCAATAACCCCCAGTAACGCCAAGTACCCCCAGTATCTTCCAGTACCCCCAGTACCTCCCAATAACCCCCCAGTAACCCCGAGTACCCCCAGTATCTTCCAGTACCCCCAGTACCTCCCAGTAACCCCCCATTAACCCCAAGTACCCCCAGTATCTTCCAGTACCCCCAGTACCTCCCAGTAACCCCCCATTAACCCCAAGTACCCCCAGTATCTTCCAGTACCCCCAGTACCTCCCAATAACCCCCCAGTAACCCCAAGTACCCCCAGTATCTTCCAGTACCCCCAGTACCTCCCAATAACCCCCCATTAACCCCGAGTACCCCCAGTATCTTCCAGTACCCCCAGTACCTCCCAATAACCCCCCAGTAACCCCGAGTACCCCCAGTATCTTCCAGTACCCCCAGTACCTCCTAGTAACCCCCCAGTAACCCCGGGTACCCCCAGTATCTTCCAGTACCCCCAGTACCTCCTAGTAACCCCCCATTAACCCCAAGTACCCCCAGTATCTTCCAGTACCCCCAGTACCTCCTAGTAACCCCCCATTAACCCCAAGTACCCCCAGTATCTTCCAGTACCCCCAGTACCTCCCAATAACCCCCAGTAACGCCAAGTACCCCCAGTATCTTCCAGTACCCCCAGTACCTCCCAATAACCCCCCAGTAACCCCAAGTACCCCCAGTATCTTCCAGTACCCCCAGTATCTTCCAGTACCCCCAGTACCTCCCAATAACCCCCCAGTAACCCCGAGTACCCCCAGTATCTTCCAGTACCCCCAGTACCTCCCAATAACCCCCCAGTAACCCCGAGTACCCCCAGTATCTTCCAGTACCCCCAGTACCTCCTAGTAACCCCCCAGTAACCCCGGGTACCCCCAGTATCTTCCAGTACCCCCAGTACCTCCCAATAACCCCCCAGTAACGTCAAGTACCTCCAGTACCTCCCATTAACCCCCCAGTAACCCCGAGTACCCCCAGTATCTTCCTGTACCCCCAGTGCTCCCAGTAGCCCCATATACCCCCAGTGCCCCCAGTTACCCCCAGTACCCCCCATTACTACCACTACTGCTATCTGTCTGCACTTCAGCAAGGCTCACAGCACGCTCCTTGAGAAAGAAGCTGGTGGCTCATGGCTTAGACAAGTATACTCTTCGCTGGGTGAAAAACTGGCTGGCTGGACGAGCCCAGAGGGTTGTGGTGAACGGAGCTAAATCCAGTTGGTGCCCGGTCACGAGTGGTGGTCCCCAGGGCTCAGTTTTGGGGCCAGTTCTCTTTAGTATCTTTATCAATGATCTGGACAAGGGGATTCAGTGCACCCTGAGCAAGTTTGCAGATGATGCCAAGTTGGGAGGGAGGGTCGATCTGCTCGAGGGTAGGAAGGCTCTACAGAGGGATCCGGACAGGCTGGATCGACGGGCCGAGGCCAACTGCATGAGGTTCAACAACGTCGAGCGCCGGGTCCTGCGCTTCAGTCACAATAACCCCATGCAACGCTACGGGCCTGGGGAAGAGCGGCTGGAAAATCTGCCCGGCAGAGAAAGACCTGGAGGTGCTGGTAGGCAGCCGGCTGAATATGAGCCAGCAGTGTGCCCAGGTGGCCAATAATGCCAATAGCATCCTGGCTTGCATCAGAAATCGCGTGGCCAGCAGGAGCAGGGCAGGGATCGTCCCCCTGTACTGGCACTGGTGAGGTGACACCTCGAGTACCGTGTTCAGTTTTGGGCCCCTCACTGCAGGAAAGACATGGAGGGGCTGGAGTGTGTCCAGAGGAGAGCAACCGAGCTGGTGAGGGGTCTGGAGCACGAGTCTTACAAGGAGCGGCTGAGGGAACTGGGGTTGTTTAGTCTGGAGAAACGGAGGCTGAGGGGAGACCTTATCGCTCCCTACAACCACCTGAAAGGAGGGTGCAGTGAGGTGGGTGCTGGTCTCTTCTATCAAGTAACTAGTGATAGGACGAGAGGAAATGGCCTCAAGCTGCGCCAGGGGAAGTTTAGATTGGATATTAGGAAAAATTTCTTTACCGAAAGGGTCATCAGGCATTAGAACAGGCTGCCCAGGGAAGTGGTGGAGTCACCATCCCTGGAGGTGTTCAAAAAGCACGTAGACAAGGCACTTCAGAACATGGTTTAGTGGGCATGGTTGACGGTTGGACTCGATGATCTTGAAGGTCTTTTCCAACCTAAATGATTCTATGATTACCCCCAGTACCTCCCCAGTATCCCCCCTCACCCCCCATTACCCCGGTTACCGAAATCCGGAATAAAACTCCTTAACACCAACGTGAAGTTAAGAAGCGGGCACTTCGTTTATCGCAGCGCTGGGGACACGGGGGATCGCTCCTCCAAAGTTGTGTCCCACTCAGTATCAAAACCCGTCAGTTTTTACAGACTTTTTCTGTCAGGTCATTGTTACATAAGCTCTTTCCATAAAATGCGTACTATGCTCGTTCTTAAATTTAACCTTCCTAAGGATTGGTCCTGTGATTATACAACCTTATCAATACTCTTATTTAAAACCAATCGTTGGTCAGTTACGCTTAGCTCTACTGACTGGAATCTTCGATACTCAAATCAAGATGGGAAGGGTAAGGGGGTTTCCAAGCAGCAAACTGGCGTCCACGACGGTTTCCTTCGTTTCTTGAAACGGAACATAGAAAAACCTGTAACTTCCTGGTGAGGTTTCTAGGGTTGGCTATTTCCAACCTTAACAATATTAAGGTTCCGATAGTCACGCGTAACGCAGTTCCTAAAGTTTCTATGGCTACGTTTCAAACTTCACAATCCTATACGTTACGCTTCACAATTTTACTTCTCAATCAAACCTAACTCTTCTATGTGATTAAATTTTGATTTCTTTACCAAAATATTTGCAACACCCCCAGTACCCCCAGTACCCCCCCCCACTACCCCCCAAGTACCCCCCATTACGCCCATTACCCCCAGTACCCCCCCATTACCCCAGTACCCCCCCAGTACCCCCCATTACCCCCAGTACCCCCAGTACCCCCCATTATCCCCAGTACCCCCCCATTACCCCCAGTACGCCCCCAGTACCCCCAGTACCCCCCCAGTACCCCCAGTACCCCCCCAGTACCCCCAGCCTCCCACCCCAGTGCCCCCATTCCTCCGCCGCGACCTCCAGCCGCCAGGGGGCGCCACCGCCGCCACCTTCGCCCCGCCCCGCCCCGCCCCGCCAAGATGGCGGCGCCCACGGCTGCCCGGGCGCTGCGGGTGAGGGACGGGACGGGGGGGGACACCGGGGGTGGGGGGCACCGGGGGCTCCAGGCCCGGGGGTATGGGCTGGGGGGGGGCTCTGGGGACACCGGCTGTGGGGGGACACTGGATATGGGGGGGACACCGGGTATGGGGGGGCACTGGGGACACTGGGCATAGGGGACACCAGGCCTGGGGGACACTGGGGACAGCAGCTGTGGGGGGCTCTGGGGATACTGGATATGGGGGACACTGACTGTGGGGGGACACTGGGCATAGGGGATGCCAGGCATGGGGGACACTGGGGACACCGGGCGTGGGGGGGTACCAGATGTGGGGGGCTCTGGGGACACTGGCTGTGGGGGGACACTGGGTGTGGGGGGCACCAGGACACTGGATATGGGGAGACACCTGGTATGGGGGGGCACTGGGGACATGGGGCATGGATATGGGGGCCACCTGGTATGGGGGGACACCAGGTGTGGGGGGCACTGGTCACAGGAGGCTGCAGGGACGCCATGTCGGGGGGACTCCAGCAATGATGGCCCCGCTCTGGGGACAGCGGGCAGGGGGTCCCAGGGCGGCAGAGGAAGGGCTCCAGGCATGGGGGACACTGGGGACACTGGCCCTTGGGGGCACGGGGGGCCGGGCAGGGCCAGACACCCCCCCCCCCCGCCCCGGCCGCTGTGGGGTGCCCGCTGTCCCTCACCCCCGTCACCTCACCAGGCAGTGCCCCGCATCCGCCCCGTCCCCGAGGCCCCCCGGCACCTCCACACCACCCCCGCCTGCCTCAAGGTAAGCCCCGGGGGTGCCCCCTCCCCGCCTCCCCCGCCGGGTCCCCCCGCCTCTGACGCCGCCGTCCCCACAGACGCGGGCGGCGCGGGTGCGCGTGGGCAAAGGGGACAAGCCGGTGACCTACGAGCAGGCGCACGCCCCCCACTACATCGCCCACCGCAAGGGCTGGCTCTCCCTGCACACCGGTGGGTCACCCCACGTCCCACCCCCCCGCACCCCGGGGACGGGGGGGGACCGGGATGGGGCGGCGGGGACTGGGGCGTGTGGGGCACGGGGCGCCCGTGGGCATCGCGGGGACGGGGGGTGCGGGGATGGGGACATACGGGGCACGAGGGCATCACGGGGATGGGGTGTTGTGGGGACAGGGACGTGTGGGGCACACGGGTATTGCGGAGGCAGGGATATGTGGGGCACACGGGCATCACGGGGGGGGGACAGGGGCACGTGGGGCACGAGGGCATCTGTGGGGATGAGCCACAGGGTCGCGTGGGGACAGGAACGTGTGGGGCACACGGGCATGGTGTGGGCAGGAGCACGTGGGGCACACGGGCATCGTGGACATGGGACACACGGACATCTTGGGGACCAGGACGTGTGGGGCACATGGGTGTCACAGGGACGGGGCCACGTGGGGCGTGAGGGCACTGTGGGGACGGGCCGTGGGGCATCGTGGGGACGGGGACATGTGGGGCCCACGGGCATGGTGCGGGCAGGAGCACGTGGGGCACACGGGCGTCGTGGGGACGGGACACACGGTCATCGTGGGGACGGGGACGTGTGGGGCGCATGGCCGTGGCGGGGCCAGCGACGTGCGGGGCGGGCACACGGTGACCCGGCGAGGCGCGTCGGTGCCGGCGCCGACCCTCTCTGTGCCCGCAGGGAACCTGGCCGAGGAGCCGGGCGCGGCGGAGCGGGCGGTGGAGGACGCCTTCCTGCGCCGATTCTTCTACGGCACCTTCCCCGGCGTCCTGGCGGACGAGGTCGTGCTGAAGCGCCGCGCCAACCTGCTGGTGGTCTGCCTGGTGCTGGCGCGGGGCCTGCCGCCCGCCAAGCTCTACTTTCTGGTGGGCTACGCCGAGACCCTCCTCTCCCACTTCTACAAGTGCCCCGTGCGCCTGGAGCTGCAGACGGTGCCCGCCAAGGTGGTCTACAAGTACCTCTAGCGTCCGGCGGTGCCCCCCCGGGGCGGGGAATAAAGCGGGGGTTTGTGCTCACCCTGCCTCGCCTGTGGGTCTCGGAGGGGTTGGGGGGGGCACCCCGTCGCCGTGGGGTGGGCCTGGCCCCGCGACGCCCCTGTGCCCCCAATGGCCCCATCCCTGCGGTGCCCGCGTGCCCCCCGTGTCCCTCTCCCCACAATGTCCACGTGCCCCCCGTGTCCCTGTCCCGATAGCGCCCGTGTGTCCCACATGTCGCTGTCCCCACGACGCCCTTTGTGCCCCACACGGCCCGGCGATGCCCTCGTGCCCCATGTGGCCCCATTCCTGTGGGCCCCATCGCTGCCATGCCCACGTGCCCCACGTGTCCTTGTCCCCTGTGCCCCCCACGGCCCCAGCCTTGGGGTGCCCGTGTGCCCCACATGTCCGTGTCCCTGTGATGCCCGCGTGCCCCACAGGGCTCCATCGCCACCGTCCCCTCGCGCCCTGTATGTCCCCATCGCCCTGGTGCCCACGTGCCCCGCACGTCCTGATCCCGTGTCCCCGTCCCCGCACAGACCCCGTGACGCTTCAGAGCCAAGATGCAGTTTCTGTATAAGGTGCCCCTTCTTCCCCCCCTTGGCTGTCCCAGTTAAACCCAATCCTGAATCTGAGAAAACCAGTTTAAATACGACAGCTGTAGAAAAAGCGGCGGCGGGAGGGGGCGGTGAGGGGCAGCGGGGCTCAGCCCTGCCTGGGGGCCGTGGCCTTGTCCTTGTCCTCGGCCTTGTCCTTGTCCTTGTCCTCGTCCTTGTCCTTGTCCTCGAAGGAGGGGTTGCCGAGGGCCAGCCCCACACCCTGCTCGGCGCCAGCCGCCGTGTCCCTCGCTGTGTCCCCCACCGTGTCCGCCACCGGCACCCGTGGGCTGGGTCCTGCGGGGACGATAGGGGACAGCGGGAGGCTGCCATCGTCCTCCCGGGGGGCACTTCGGGGACAGGGCACCGTCCCCGGGGGGGAGACAGGGGGGTCTTACCAATGTAGCTGAGGAGGACGGGGAGGAAGATGAGGCCGTGGGCCAGCCCCACCAGGGTGATGATGAAGTTGAGGCGGAAGAAGAAGATCTGGATGAGCTGCGCCTTGGCGAAGGCCAGCACCACGATGCCGGGCAGGTTGGTCATGGCCACCCCGGCCACCACCTGCGCCCAGGACGGGGTCAGCGACGGTCGGGTCACCCTGTCCCTCCTGTCCCCGGGGAGGGAAGGGGGTCCGCGCGGCCGTCACCCCCCCGTCCCGTGCCCACCTTGCTGCCCATGTTGACGGTGGCCTCGGCGGCTCGTTCCACCCGGTCGGGCTTGGTGCTGTGGGCGAAGGCGCAGGTGATGTGGGACACGAACTCCACCGAGATGCCCACGGCCTGCGGGGACGGGCTGTCACCCAGGGGCACCCCTGGGTGCTCCTCCGGGCTGCCACGGGGTGGGGGGGGGCCCACGGCTGGGCATGGCTGGTGGGCGCCCATCCCGTGCTTGTGCACCCTGCGTGTCCCAGTGCCCTGTGCCGCCCTGCACGCCGCAGGCTGCTCTGTCCCCACGTCACCCTGTGCGTCCCACGTCCTTCTGCCGCCTCCCGTACCCCCCGCCACCCCACGTGGCCCAAATCCCCGCGTCGCCCCGCGTGCCCCGCACCGCGACGAGGTTGATGAGGGCCACGGCGTTGTAGGGGACATCCCAGAGGGTCATGGCGCCCACGGTGTCCAACAGGATCATGGCGATGGTGAGGAGGGTGGCAACGCTGGAGCGCAGGTCCATGCCCAGCAGGAGGAAGGAGACGACGAAGGTGGGCACCAGGCACAGCGCCAGCGTGATGACGCCCTCGGCCACCACCGTCAGATACTGCTCGTAGTAGACGTAGGTCACCCTGCCAGGGAGCGTCACCGTCACGCTGGCACCCCGAGACGGGCACCCGTGCTGACCCCGGCCGGGTACCGCTGACCGGGCACCCGTGCTGACACCTAACCGGGACACCCGCGCGGACCCCGGCCCCGAACTGGGCACCCGTGTTAATCCCCAGCAAGGCTGTGGGGTGCCCACACTGACCCTGGCCGGGCACCCCAAGCGGAGCACCCACTTCGGACCCCTAACAGGGGCACTGGGGCACCCACCACACCCCAGGCTGGGCACCCTGACCTGGGCACCCACTTCTGACCCCTAACCAGGTACTGGGACGCCCCCAGCACCCTGTGCTGAGCACCCTTCCCCGTCCTCCCGCGGTCAAGCCCCCCGACCCGCGGCGGGTGCTTACGTGTAGGGGAAGACTCGGAAGTCGGGGTGGGTGCCGGGCACCCGGCGCAGGGTGGTGGTGATCTCCTCGGCCAGGTCGCGGGCAGCCCGCAGTGCCGCCGTGTACTCCTGCGAGGTGCGCAGGGGGCTCTGGTACGCCATGAAGCGGGAGGCTGTGGGAGATGGGTGGGTTGGGGGGGGGGGTCAGCCGGGCACCCTAGGGTGCCCACGCCACGCCACCCGCCCTACACTCACCCAGGATGGTGCCGTTGGCGTCCATGCTCACCGCCGTGTCGTAGGCGCCCAGACCGCTGCGGGGAGGGGGGCAAGGGGTGAGGTGGGCACCCAGAGCGTGGGCGCCCATCTGCCCGCACCGACGTCCGTGTGTACGTCTGTGCCCACGTGCGTGTGCGTGCCCCCCCGTGTACGTGTGTTGCCCCTCGTTGCCGGTGCCCCCCCCGGGTGGCACCTACCCCTTGGCGCACTGCAGGGTGGGGTGGTCGTGGAGGAACCAGGGCAGGAACCGCTCGAACTCCTCCACCGTCGGGCGCCGCGTGGCGTTCAGGCACTGGCCCCCGAGGCAGCTGGGGTCATCTGCGGGCACGGCCGCGGTCAGCACCCCGGGGGTGGTGACCAGCACCCAACGGGCACCACGGCAGGCACCCAGTGGACACCATGGCACACAACCAGTAGAGCCCATGGCACCCCAGTAGGCACCCAACGCCCAGCCAACGGCATTCCATGGGCACCGTGGCGGGCAACCAGTTGGCACCATGGCAAGCATCCAGCGGCCACCCAATGGGAATACAACAGGCACCCAATAGGATCCCAGTGGTCTCCGAATGGGACCCACGGTGGCCATCATCACAGGCACCCAACAGACACCTAATGGGATCCCAATGGGCATCACGATGTCCGCCCGATGGGCGCCCAACATACAACCAATGACCTCCACAGCGGGGACCTCACATGCACCCGACGGCCACCATGGTGGGCACCCAATGTACACCATGGTGGGCACCCAGCAGCCACCATGGTGGGCACCCAATGTACACCATGGTGGGCACCCAGCAGCCACCATGATGGGCACCCAACGGCCACCATGATGGGCACCCAATGTACACCATGGTGGGCACCCAACGGCCACCATGGTGGGCACCCAATGTACACCATGGTGGGCACCCAACGGCCACCATGGTGGGCACCCAATGTACACCCAACGAGCACCATGATGGGCGCCGGACGGCCACCCGGGCGTAGACCTCGCGTGCCCCCGACGGCCACCACGGCATCCCCCCAGCGCCCCGGTGCCCACTCACTGCTGGTGGAAGGACAGAACTCCCCGGTGAGGTTGCCGAACCGGTGGATGCGGCAGCAGCGGCTGGTGGGGTTGAGCCAGTCGACGAAATCGTCCACCCAGGAGGTGGCGGGGATGGCGAGGTAGGACCTGGGCAGAGACAGGGCTGGCAAGAGGCTGGCGGGACCCTGCCCGCCCAGCCCCGTGCCCCCCGCGCCCCACTCACACGTTGGGGAAGCGCGTGGCGTACTGGATGGTGTGGGTGAGGGAGTCGGTGGCGCAGCCGGCGCTGGAGCAGATGCTGTTGATGCCGGCCGGGGAGGAGAAGTTGTAGCCGCCGGTGGTGACGAAGTAGGTGGGTACCCCCACCGCCAGGTACTGGTTCAGGGCGGCGAAGTACTCCAGCATGTAGGAGTCCTGGGGGGGGGCACCCACCCATAGTGTCCCGGTGGTCCCCAGACGGGGTCCCACCATCCCCACGTCCCCGTATAGGGCCGTGCCACCCCCCCGCCCGATGTATCGCCCCCGTGCGTTCCCGTACGGGGCCGTCAGCTCC
Organism: Harpia harpyja; assembly: GCF_026419915.1. NCBI lineage: Eukaryota > Metazoa > Chordata > Aves > Accipitriformes > Accipitridae > Harpia > Harpia harpyja. The sequence goes on from NC_068952.1 coordinate 43,671,644, forward strand.
ACGGTGGCCGTGCTGTGCCCGTACGGGGCCACGCCATCCCCGCGCTGGCCCCATACAGGGCTGTGCTGGCCCCACAGGGGCCGTGCCGTCCCCGGGCTGTGCCCGTAAAGGGCCGTGCCGTCCCTGCGGTGGCCCTATACGGGGCTATACTGTCCCACGCCTCCCTGTCTGGGGCCGTGCCACCCCCGTGCATCCCCGTACGGGGCCGTGCCACCCTCGCGCTGTGCCCATACGGGGCCACGCTGTCCCCGTGCATCCCCATAGGAGCCGTACCACCCCCGCGCATCCTCGTAGAGGACCACGCTGTCCCCGCGTGTCCCCGGGCACCCGTCACCCCCTGCAGCCTGGGGCGGGGGTACCCCCAGAGCCAGCCCCCACCTTGGGCATGGCGAGCTCCTGGTCCAGCCCCACGGGCACCTGCAGCGTGAAGTAGAGCCCGGCGCAGGCGAAGAAGAGGAAGAGCAGCACCTGCCAGCCAGCGGCACCCCAGTGAGGGGACCCCCCAAATCCCCTCGCAACGCCTCTACGTCCCCCCCCAAACCTCCCACACTCCTCCGGAGGGCCCCCAGCCCCCCCACGTCCCATTCCCCCTCCACCTCCCGAGACCACCCAGACACCCCCCCCGCCTACACCCCACATCCCCACCGATCCCCAGGAACCTCGCCATGCCCACGGCCCCCCAAGACCCCCCCAGACCCCCCCCCCTCACCACGACGGGTCGCGCCAGGCGGTGCAGCAGCAGCGGGGTGTAGTAGCGGTGCAGCAGCGGGCGCAGCAGGCGGGCACCCGGCCCCGCCGGACCCCCCTCGCCCATCCCGCAGCAGCAGCAGAGGTCGAAGCGGGCGGCCTGCGGGCAGCGACGGGTTGGCACGGGGCACGGCACGGCACCCCGGCTGCCGGGGAGGGGGGGGTGCCCTCTGCCCACCCCGGGCACCCCAGTGTCCATGGGTGGGCACCCCACGGCAATCCCAAAGACCCCTGGGCACACGGGCGCCCCGTGCTCGTTCAGGGCACCCTAAGGGCTTTGGGCACCCCGTGCCCACCCTGTATCCACCTTGACCCCCCCCCCCCCGTGTCCACCCCAGGTACCTCAGGCACAGAGGTACCCCACGGGCACCCCATACCCACCCTGGGCACCCCACGCCCACCCTGGGGACCCTAACGTCACCCCATGCCAACCCCTGAACACCCTCATACCCATGGGCACCCCACGCCCATCCTGGGCATCCTCACTCCCACGGGAACCCCGTGCCCACTCGTGGCACCCCATGCCCACCCCGTGCCCCCTCGTGCCCACGGGCACCCCGTGCCCACCCCACGCCCACCCCGTGCCCACCCTGTGCCCACAGGCACCCCGTTGCCCACCCCATGCCCACCCCGTGCCCACCCTGTGCCCACGGGCACCCCTTTGCCCACCCCATGCCCACCCCGTGCCCACCCCGTGCCCCCTCGTGCCCATGGGCACCCCGTTGCCCACCCCACGCCCACCCTGTGCCCCCTCGTGCCCACGGGCACCCAGTTGCCCACCCCATGCCCATCATGGGACCACCCGGGCACCCTCCCACCCGGTGCCCACCCCGTGCCCACCCCCCCAGGCAGGGGCACCCCGTGCTCCCCCCCCGTCCCCGCGCGCCGTACCTCCTGCCGCCGGGCATCGAGCGCCAACAGGGCGACGAACCCCGACATTTGGAGGAGAAAGTCGAAGGCGATGGCCACGGCGGCCGTGAGGGCGAAGGTGCGGACGGCGGGCATGGAGGAGAGGGCGCCTGCGGGTACCCGGCGTCAGCACCCCCGCAACGTACCCCCCCCCAGCCCCGCGCGCCCGCATCCACTGCACCCACCGCGTGCACCGTGCCCGCCGCGTGTGCCGCGTCCCTGCGCTCCCCCCGGCCCCGGCCCCGTGCCCCTGCTGTCCCCCCCATGCCCCTGTGCCCCCCCCCTCCGCGTGCCCCCACTCACCCAAAAAGAAGCAGATGACCTCGGAGAGGCTGCAGAGCAGCATGCTGGGTGCCACCCGCCCCAGCACTCGCCCGATGTGCTGCTCCCGCGTCTCGCCCGGTTCTCGCTGCGACTGCTGCTGGCCGGGGGCGGTGAGGAGGGGGCACCCGCCGTGGGTGGCCCCCACCCCGGGGACCCCGCGACAGGCACCCACCGCCCCGGCCTGGGGGGTGCTTCCACGTGTACGGCGAGGGCTGCGGTGCCCCACGGGGATCCCGGCGCCCGTGGGTGCCCCCTGCCCCTGCGCCCCACGGGGACGTCCCCACTCAAGGGTGCCCACCTGCCCCACGGGGAGACCCTTGCCCAAAGGTAACACCCCCCCCCCCCCCCAGGGCCACATTCCCCGTGGGAATCCCCGCACCCAAAGGTGCCCCTGTGCCCCACGGGGACCCCGTCCCCAGAGCGTCCCCGTCCCCATGGGGACCCCTGTACCCGCCGGGTACCCCCCCCCCGCCATGCCCACCGACCTGGTACTCCTGCACGAAGATGAAGATGTTGTCCGCGCCCACGGCGAGGACAAGGAAGGGCACGACCTCGAGGATGACGAGGGACGAAGGCAACCCCAGCAGCGCCAGGAACCCCATGGAGGCGAAAACGGCGCCCAGCACCACGGCGATGCCCCCCAGCGCCAATGTCACCTTCGACTCCACCTGCAACGGGGTTGGGGCGGGGGGGGGGGGGAGACACGACACGACCGCCGCCCGCTCAGCACCCGGCGGGGGACCCTAGGGTGCTGGCATCACCCCGACACCCACCCTCTGCCCCCGGCGCGTACCAGGACGCGGCGCCAGGCCGTGTACTCGCCCAGCGCCAGGGCGATGTAGGCGAAGACCACGAGGTAGCTGATGGCGAAGACGGGGATGTCCTCCCCCGTGGTGCGGTTGATCTCATCCTCCAGCGAGCGCTGGCGGAAAAGAGACGGGTCGGGGGGTGCCGGGCACCCTGGGGTGCCCCCCCCCCCCCCTCCAAAACCCAGCCAGCGGGTGCTTCACCTCGGCCATGAAGGCGACGGAGAGGCTGGGGCCGTGGGCGCGCTGGAAGTCGCCCACCACCTCGAGGAAGCGGCGCTCCCAGCTCAGCACCCACTCGTGGCGGGGATCGTCGCGGGGGAAGTTGTTGAGGGAGTAGGTGACGATCAACGCCTCCGCCTCCGTGTACTCCGAGCCTGCGGGGACAGCGGGGGACGTGACGTCCCCCACGGGTGACATCCCACCCGCCGCGCCCACCCCGTCCCGGCGATGCCCGGCGCTTACCGGGGTAGCCGCCGAAGGCGATGTAGGGGAAGACGGGGCCGCCGTACTCGGCCATGCAGCTCAGCTCCAGCGCCGTGATGTCCTTGAAGGAGAGCGGGGAGCTGGTGGGGACACGGCGCCGGGTGAGCAGGCGGCTGCGCCCGCCACGGTGCCCCCCCCCCGCCGGCGCCCACCCCCAGCCCGCCGCGGGGTTCGGCACCGCGGGGTCACGCCGAGCCACGCAAGCGGCGCCCCGCGGGCAATGCGCCGTGCTGGGTGCCCCCGAGGTGGCACCTGGGGGGCCAGCAGCACCCTGACCCCGCACCCCAGCACCCCACGGGCACCCTGCCGTGCTCAGCGCCCCACGGGCATCACCCCGACCCCGCACCCCGGCACCCCACGGGCACCACGCCGTGCTCAGCGCCCCACGGGCATCACCCCGACCCCGCACCCCGGCACCCCACGGGCACCACGCTGTGCTCAGCGCCCCACGGGCATCACCCCGACCCAGCACCCCGCGGGCACCCTGCCGTGCTGGATATCCCATATATATCACCCCGACCCCACAGCTCGGCACCCCGTGGGCACTGCGCTGGGCCCAGCACCCTGTGGCCGTCACCCTGACCCCACGACAGCCCAGCACCCCACGGGCACCGTGCCGTGCCCGGCACCCTGCGGGCATCGCCCTGACCCCGTGGGCACCGTGCCGTGCTGGGCACCCCGCAGATAGCACCCCGGCCCCACAGCTCAGCACCCCATGGGCGCCGCGCCTTGCTGGGCACCCCATAGATAGCACCCCAACCCCACGACCTAGCACCCCACAGGTACCGTGCCGTGCCCAGCACCCCATAGAGAGCACCCCAGTCCCACAGCCCAGCACCCTGAGGACACCGTCCCATGCCCAGCACCCTGCGGGCATCGCCCCGGCCCCACAGCCCAGCACCCTACATCTATCCCCCCGGCCCCATGCCCGGGGAGCGGCACCCACTTGACGCAGTAGAGGAGATGGTCGTGCCAGTCGACGGTGCCCGTCTTCTTGCCGTCGGTCTGGGTGGCCGTCATGGCCAGGCGGGTGCCGTTGTTCTGGAAGTACTGGGTGACGCTGTTGACGCAGCAGTCGGCCAGCCCGGGCTGCGTAGGGTTGAGGGGGGCATAGCAGACGTCGCTCAGCGTCACCTCCCTGCCCGCCACCGGTGCCCACGCCGTGGTGGCCGCCAGCCGCTCCTGCAGCTCCAGCAGCGCCCGCAGCACCTCCTCCGACAGCACCCCGCTGAAGTTCTTGGCGCCCAACACCACCGACTCGTAGCCGGAGCCGGGCCGGCCCGGTGCCGTCACGATCACCTGGTTGGTGCGGAAGAAAGGACCGAAGTGTCGGTCGTAAAAGGCTTTTTCTTGCCGGGCACGGCTGCCCGGCGCCGACCACAGCTCCACCGGGTCGGTGGTGAGACGTAGGGTAACCAAACCGGCCGATAAACCGCCCGCCAGCGCCGCCACCACCGCCAGCACCGTCACGGGGTGCCCGGCCACCAGCGTGCCCCACCGGCGGAAAGCCCTCGCCAGGACGCGGTGGCTGGCGTCGCCCAGGCGCGCCGAGCAGCCGGCGGCAGGCGCCGGCGCCGGCTGCGGCGCGGTGCCCTTCTTCTTCTTGGCCCGCCAGCACTGGCGCAGCAAGGCGACGACGAAGACGAGGGCGAGGTGGCCGAAGAGCAGCCCGCAGAGGACCAAGGCGCCGTTGGCGTTGCCCAGGAGAAAGTGGGGCTGCGGGGCGGGGGGGGGCGATCACCGGCGGGCAGGATTCGGCACAGTCCTGGCAAGAGCAAGGCTGCTCCTGGGCGCTGAGAGCCTGGTCGCAGCGCCAGGCCGTCCCGCCCAGCGGCACGATGGCATCGCCGGGCTGCGTGCCGTTGGGCACCAGCTGGAAGTCGATCTGCAGCGGCGCCAAGCCGTTGTTTTTATCCCCTTGGAAATCCAACCAGCGCTGGGTGGTGCAGAGCCGGGCGCCGTAACGCCCGCACATGGTATCGATGGCGTAACCGCCGGTAGCCGGTAACCGGACGCCCCGGCAGGAAGCGAAAGAGTCGTCGGTGAAATACTGCCGGTAAAAACACTGGTACTCCACGACGGCGAGCTGGGGCGTCCCCTGCGCCGTGGTGCGGTTGATGACGCGGGTGACGTTGGTGAAGAGGCTCTGGTCGGGGCTGCAGATGTTGTTGCAGTAAAGGTTGGCGAAATTCCTGGCACACGCCGGGCAGCGGGAAAGGACGGCGCCGGAAAGCGCCACGCTGAGCTGGAGGGCGCTCAGTTGCGCCAGGGAGCAGCAAACCCGCGTCGTCTCCGCGCTCCCCCCGCGCCAGCTCGGGGCAGACGGTGCGGAGCAGCGCCAGCACCGGGGCCGTGGCCGCCCGCGCCGGCGTGTTGGAGAGGCATGGCACTTTGGAGGACACCAGCGAGATGTTCACCTCCGGGTTGCGACCGCATTCGCCGTAGAAGGCGCAGTAACCGGCGCGGTGGATGGGAGTGAACGTCGGCGCAGCCTGTGGCGGGGAGGTGGTGGTGGGGGGGGGGATCGGTGGGCAGCACCCCGTCCCACGGGGCACGACACCCAGCCCCTCCAAACGGCACCTGACGGGCAGCGTGCCGGCGTCCCCCCCCCCCCCGGTTCTGCCACCCCCCGGCCCCTCCGAGCCTCACCCCACGGGCACTGCCACGGCTTTGCCACCAGCGGTCACCGCGGCCCGGCCCCCGGCACCCCTCCGGCTCGGCCGTGCCAACCCCCAGGCACCTACCAGCGCCAGGAAGGCGCCGAGCACCGCGCCGGCCAGCGCGGCAGAGCCCGGCATCCTGGGCAAAAGGGTGCCGCCGGCTTCTCCCGGCTCCTCGCCGGCTCCTATAAGACCCCGGATCCCCTGGGCGGTTGCCCGCCACCGGTGAGCTCTTCTGGCCTGACGACGCCGAAGCCAATCAGCCCTCGCCGGAGCTGTAAAGCCCTTGTGATCATTAACCCTGATCGATAGCCGCCGCAGCCGGCCGACACATCCCCGCCGGGGAGGTGCCCAGGGGCACCCCTGCCCGAGGAGGGGGGCACCCCGCTTCCCCGGCAGAGCCTTGTTTTGAGGGGGGAAAAGAGGGAAGTTTTGGAGCCGTGCCCACCCAGGGTGCCCCGCGGGGTCGTGGGTTTCGCAGGGCGGAGGAGGAAGCGGAGAGGCCGTGCCGGCCATGGTGCCAACCGCGGGAAACTCATCCCGCCCAGCCTAGCGCCAGGGAGACGGGCGCCTCGGCGGTGCCGGCGGCGCGCGCCAGGCCACCGGCAGCGAGGGGGCAAGAGAAACCGTCTCCCTCCCCACGCCGCGTGGGCAGCAAAACCTCCGCCGTTACCGAAGCAGGGCTGCCGTGCCCGCGGGGAGGGGTGCCGCTGCCAGAGCCCTCTGCCCCAGTACCAGGAACGGTTCAGGGCCAGCAGGCAGCCTTGGACCAGAGCGGCGGGCCCCCGATAAGACGCCGTAACCCCGATAAGATGCCTTGGCGGGTGATTTCAGGCACCCCGAGGGGTAACGCCTGCCTCGTATGCCACGGGGCAGGGGCTGGGTGAACCTGGGCACTCCGGGAGGCAGCCGGCCGGGGCGAGCGGGCAGCACGCAAGCCGCGTGCTGCCCAAGGCACGGTGCCAGCTCCAGGGAAAGACGTGCCAGGCTACCAGGCTCACGGCAACGTCGGCACAGGGGTGGTGGGGCGCTTGGGGGGGACCCCGGGCCCCCCAAAGCCGGCAGTGCCACGCCCCCACCGCGTCCTTGCCCCGATTTATGGCCCTTGTACAGCCTTGGCCTCGATAAGGGGGGGGGGGGCGATAACGCCCTGGCACCTTTGCCCGGCATCAACCAGAGACGCCGCTTCCCGCCCCTGCGTCACCAACCTTCCCCCGTCACGTAGCCGGCGGGGGCACCGCACACGGGCCGGCAAGAAGAAGCGCCCGGCAAGGTGACGGCACAACACGGCACACAGCTGGCACAGTCCGTTGGCACCCTTTATTGGGCACGGCCGCCCCGCAGGGTACGGCACGGAGATACCCCGTTCCTCGGCCGGGCGGGCTGCGAGGCGGCCGCGGTGCCCCCTCCCCGGAGCAGGCAGAGTCCGTGGGGCACCGGGGGAAGCTCAGGAGGGCGGCGCGGCCGGGCGCTTGGCGCGGCGTCGGGCGTACTTGAAGCTCTGCAGCGGGTTGCCGGTGCCGCGGGACTGGAGGTGGGGGCGGAAAGAAAAGCAGCGTCGGACCCCCTGGCAGCCAGGGGGATGTGTGTGTGGAGGGGGTCCCTCCCTGCCCGTTCCGCACTCACCGTCGAGCCGCCCCGACGGTTGGCACCGGCGTGGCGCGGCCGCAGACACTTGCGCTTCTTGAGGTGGGGTTTGGCGATGCCGCGGAGGCTGGGGGGCACTGCGGGCAGAGAGCAGCGGGTGAGAGGGTGCCGGTGGCCCCAGGGACGTCCCCGTCCCCCCACAAACATCACCCCCAGGCACCGCTTTGCCTCTACGCCGCTGTCGCCACCCAGGGTCCCAAATCCCACTCCTTTTCTCCCCCCAAACCAGCGCCGGCCGCCGGCACGGGGACGTACCCAGGTACTCGGGCACGTTGCGGAGGTGAGGCTTGACGATGGCGGGGTGCAGGGGCTTGTCGTGGCGCAGGACGTGCAGGTCGCGGGGGTTGTCCTCGAAGTACGCCTGGGGGCGGAGAATCGGGGGGGCTGGCAGCGCCCGGTACCCACCCCACGCTGCCCGCGGACCCCCAGGACGCTGCCCTCTGCCCCCTCGGGCAGCCCCGAGCCCGCCGGGAACCGGAGTGGGGCTTACCTTGAGTTTCTCCGAGTTGAGCAGCTCATCCTTGATCTCCCGCAGCCGGCCTCCTTCACCGCCTGCTTGGTGACGGAGCGCATGGCGTCCTGGGAGTGGGGGACACGTGGGGTGTCAGAGCCTGGCACCCCCCCCGCCAGCCGGTGCCACCGGCCACCCCCTCCCCGGCGTTGCCCGCCGCCCACCTACCCGGCAGCGGTAGCGCAGTCCCCTCGATCTCCTCCGTGGAGAACTTGTAGGGCTGCAGCATCAACTCGCCGTTCTCTGGGGACACACGGGGACACGTGGGGTCGCCCCCCACCCTCGCTCCCAGCACCCGCCCCCCCTCCCCAAAGCGACACGGTGTCCCCCCCGACCTCCGGCGAGCGTGTCCTCGATCTGGGCCAGGGAATCCTGCTCCTCGGGCAGCGCGAAGGTTAGCGCCGTGCCGGGGTTGTCGGCGCGGGCCGTCCTGCGGGCACGGAGGGGACGCGGCGGTGGGGACGGCCACCCGAGGGGGCCGCCAGCCACCGTGGGCACCGCCGCGTCCCCTCCCCGTGTCCCCACGTACCTGCCCCACGGCGGTGGATGTAGGACTCGAACCGTCGGCGGCACGTCGAAGTTGATGACGGCGGCCACGTTTTGGAAGTCGATGCCCCGCGCGACGCCATACTCCGGGTCCTTGCCCTTGCTTGGGGGACACACACACACACGAGGTGTTGGGGTGGCTCGGGGACCCCTGAGGACACGGGGACACCCCGGGCAAGGGGACATTTGGGACACAGACACTCACGTGTGCGCAGGGACGCTGGGAAAAGGGGATCCCTGTGGGTACGAGGACACGCTGGGTACCGACACTCACACGGGCACAGGGACACACCCTGGACAGGATGACCCCAGAGCCACGGGGACAGGGCAAGGAGACCCCCACAAAGAAGGGGACACGCTGGGCACAGGGACCTCCCTTGGGCACGCACACAGGCACACGGGCACGAGGCATAAACACGAGGCATAAACCCCCCCAGACAAGAGAACTGCCCCCCTGCCTTGGGGACATGGCGGGCACGGGGAACCCCCTGGAGACAGGGACATCCCCGCGGGCACAGGGACCTCCTCTGGGCACGGGACCTTGGTGGGGACAGGGACACCCCAAGCAGAAGCACCCCGACAGCTCTGGGTGACCTTCCCTGGCCTGAGCCCTCCCTGGCTGCAGCGTGACATCGCCCTGGTGACACCGCGGCACCCGCGGGACTCACCTCTGGGCAGCACCCCTGCGCTTCTTGCGTGGGGGCTGCTCCGCGGGCACCGCCGGCGCCTCCTCGTCGGTGGCCACGATGTAGTCGTAGATGCCCCGGTTGAACTGGGTGATGACGTGACACCTGGGGACAAAGCGGGTGCCCGTCAGCGTCCCCACCACGGGCACCCCTCTCTGGTGTCCGCCCCCCTGCCCCAAACCCACAGGTACCCCTGCCCTTCTTCCGCGGGCACGCTGCACCCTCCTGGGACCCCCCCAGGGCGTCCTTACCCCCATGGGCATTTCCTCTGGCACCCCAAGGGCACCCTACTTCCCCGGGCACCCCTTAGCTCACCCGAGATGCCCTCGGGCACCCCTTGTCCCCAGGGAGCACCCCGCTTTCCCCCGATCCAAGGCTGCCCCTCACCTTCTTCCACAAGCCCCCAGCAGTCACCCTCCTCCCCGGGGGCACCCCGTCACCCCCTGGGCCCTTCGTGGACACCCCGCTTTCCCCTTTCCCCTCCTCCGCACCACCCCAGGGGTACCCTCACCCAGCCGAGCACCCCACCGTCCCCTTGGGCGTTACCGGGAGCGGGCCGGCAGCTCGGAATTAAGGGCGCAGGCAGGGATGCCAAACTGCTCGAGGAAGAGCTTGAGGCGGTAGCAGCGAGCGAGGGTGCCCACGAAGAGCAGGGCCCGGCCCCGCAGCAGCCGCAGCTTCAGCAGGGCGCAGAGCAGCAGGAACTTGTCCTCCTCCGTGCCGCAGCGCACCACGAATTGCCGCAGTTGGGAGCTGCCGGGTAGCTGCGGCTCCGGCGGGCGCACCGTCACCTGCACCCACCGCGGCAGGGTTGGGGGGACGTGGGCACGGGGCTGTCGTGCCCCCACCCCCCTCCACCCGCTGGTGCGCCCCAGTGTCCGCCGTACCCCGTGTGTCCCCCAAAACGTGCCCCTGTGGGTGCTGCGTTCCCAAGTCCCGCTGTCTCCCCATCTCTGTGCCCACCTCCCAAATCTCCCCTCGTACCCCCCCCGGACACCCTAAACCTCTCCCCGTGCCCCCCCAAGTGCCCACTCACCGGGTTGTGCAGCACCAGCTCCTTGAGGGCCTCCACGTCGGGGCTGAACGTGGCCGACATGAGCAGCGCCTGGTAGATCTTGGGGAGGTGGCTGGGGGGGCGCGGGGCGGGGGGAGGCTCAGCGCCAGCCCCCCAGAACCCTTGGCACCAGAGCCGGCAATACCCGGTTTCCCCCTCTTGAGCCCCACTGCACCCCTCAGCCCTGGCAACGCACCCCAAACGTCCCCCAGCTCTGCACGTGGCCGCCCGTGTTGTCCTGCCCTGGCTGGGCCCCCCGTGTCCTCCAGCCCCACTGTGCCCCACAGCCCTGGCAGTGGCCCCAAACCCCCGGCTGTGGCCCCCATGTTCTCTACTTCCAGCAGTACCCCCCAAACCCTCAGCGTCCCCCAAACCTCCAGCTGTACTCCCCATGTCCTCCAACCCCAGCAGTGCCCCCCAGCCGTGGCACTGACCCCCAAAATCCTCAGCGTCCTCCCCAGCCCCAGCAGTGCCCCCCATGCCCCCCCAGCCCCAGCACTGTCCTCCAGCCCTGGCACTGTCCCCCAAAACCTTGGCTGTACCCCCTATGTTCTCCAGCCGCAAAAGTCCCCCCCAAACCCTCAGTGCCCTCAAACTCCTGGCTGTGCCCCCCAAACCTTCAGTGTCCCCCAAGCCCCTAGCTGTGCCCCCCACGTCCTCCAGCCCTGGCAGTGTCCCCCAGGTCCCCTGCAGTGCCCCCCCGCGCCGGGGTGCCCCTCACCACAGCAGGGACTTGATGTCCTCGCCGAAGCCGAAGGAGAGCAGCAGGTCGGCCTCATCCAGCACCAGCAGCTCCAGCGAGTGCCGCAGGCTCAGGCTGCGGGCGCTGAGGTGTGCCAGCACCCGCGCCGGCGTGCCCACCACCACGTCCGGCTTCTCCATCAGCACCGGCCTGGCGACACACGGCGTCACCCACCTCTCCCGTCAACCCCCCCCCCCGCTTGCCGGGGGGACCCAGGCGTCCGGGGCCGGTGGGTGGGGAGCGGTTTGGGGGTGAGCTTACCGCTGGGCGGCGAGGTCGGTCTGGGCGCAGAGGTCGGCCACCCGCACGTGGCGGGCGCAGAAAGCCGCCAGCTGCCGCAGGCTGCGCACCACTTGCTGCCCCAGCTCCTTGGAAGGCACCAGCACCAGCGCCCGCACCGCCTGCGCCACCGCCGAGGGTGCCTGCGCCCGCCCGCCGTCACCGCCGGCGCACGGGAGAGCTGCCCCGGCGCCCCACAGAGCCCGTCCCTGCCCACACAGCCCAGGGTCCCCCCGTGCCCCACAGCGTGTCCCCCCCCCAGCTCAACACTCCACAGCACCCAGCTCTGCCCCACGGTGCCCACCCGTGCCCAGGCACCCCACCGAGGCCGCGTACCCCACGGCGCTCACCCCTGCCTACATACCCCATGTGCCCCACAGTGCCCACTCCTGCCCGCACACCCCAAACCCCACCTGCCCCACAGTGCCCACCCCTCCCTAGATACCCCACGGTGCCCCCCCCCATGCCCAACACCCCACAGAGCCTGCATACCCGCCGCTACCCACCCAAGCCCAACACCCCAGGGTGCCCCCATGCCCCCCAGCACCCACCCCTGCTTGACACCCCACGTACCCCCCAGCACCTGATCCCCCGCCCCGCTCACCGCCTTGAGGCGCAGGAGGTGCTGAAGCAGGGGCAGCCCGTAGGCCCCCGTCTTCCCGGAGCCGGTCCTGGCCCGGGCCAGGAGATCGCGGCCTTCCAGCGCCAGGGGAATGGCCTCGGCCTGGATGGCCGTGGGGGCGGCCCAGCCCAGCTCCGCCACCGCCTGCGGGGTCCGTCACCTCGGGGGTCCCAACTACCCGGGATCCCCAGTGCCCCACTCCCCCCATCACGGCGGGGGTGAACCAGGCCTGCGAAGCACCCCCACCCCAAGGCACCCCGGTGTCCCGGCCCCTCAGGGCCGCCCCCTCCCCACCGAGGAGCCCCGGTCCCTCACGGCCTCCCCCCCCAAAAGGGACCCCTGTGTGCCGGCCCCCTCCACAAGGCCTCTCCCCTCGCCCACCCTGACACCCGCCCACCCCGACCGAGCCCATCCCCAGGACCCCACAGCCCACCCTGACCGTCTCACACCCCCCTTCCCCGCCCCGGCGCACCCGCAGCAGCCGCCCGTCCAAGCCCATGTGCTCGAAGCCCGGCGCTGTCGCAGCCGCCATGGTGGCCTCCTCGCCCGCCTACTGACACTTCCGCCGAGCGCCCAGAGAGACCGCGAGGAGAGCGGAGGAGCCGCCGTTGTCGCCCCCTACCGGTGGAGGACTGAACAGCACCGGTGGGGGGGAGCCCCCTCCCCGGTCCTTGGCGGGGGGGGGGGGCGGAATCGGGACACGCACACCCGGGGGGGCTTAACAAACAACCTGAGCCCCCCACCCGGCTTGGTGCAGCACCCCAGGCTCCCCCCGCCCCCCAAAAAAGCACCAGCAAACTCCATCGGACCCCAAAAACCTTTATTTCACCCCCCCCCCCCCGCAAATGCCACCGCGGGGGTCGGCCCCCACCCTCCCCAATGGCGGCCAGGGCCCCCCCGCACCCTTCACGTTTGCCCATCACCCCTGGGGTGCCGGCAGGCAGCAGGGGTTCCCCCTGTGGGGGCTGTGGGAGCCCCCCGGGGTGGGGTGGGGGGGGGTCCCAGTGAGGTGAGGGGGGGGCTACACCAGCTTTTTGGCCTCAAAGAAGCTCTTGAGGTGCCTCATCTGCCAAATGCCGGTGAGGATGAGGATGATGGTTTGGGCGATGGACCACCACAGCACCCGCTGGTTGGTGCTCTCGCTCGTCATGCGGAAACGCTCCTCCCGGTACTGTCGGTCAAAGAAACAAAAATAAATGGAGGGGGTGTCATGGGGGTTTGGGGGGGGGGGGGGGGAGAAAAAGGGTTCTACCCACCCCACCGGAGCCCCCTCCTCACCCGTTGGTAGTTTTGCTCCTTCTGGATCTGCTCTACCTGGTCGAGGAGCTGGCGGGCGCGGAGCTGCAGCTCCGTCAGCTTGTCCTTTGCGGCGATTTCGGGGTAGTTGTTGGTGTGTTCACCCACCTGGATGTCCAGGTGCACCCGCTGCGGGGCCGAGAAGTGAGACACACACACGTCAGCGGACCCCCGCTGCCGCTGACACCCCCTCCCCGGGTTTGGGGGGTGTCCCGTCCCGTCCCATCCCCCCCGCCCCGCAATTACCAGTTTGCCGCCGGCGAAGAGCGCCATGCGGGTGGAGTTGGAGTGGAGGCAGATCTGGTGCTCGCCCGGTGTGTGGGAGGTGAAGGTGAACCGTCCTTCGGAGCCGTACTGCCGCGACAGCACCACCTACGCCGGGACGCGGCCACCGTCACCCAGTGCCCACCCTGGGGCAGGGGGGGACACCGGGACAGCCCCCGCGTCTCCCGTGGGCCCCCCAGTCCTGGCTGGTGGGTGCCCCGTGCACCCCAAGGAACCCCTGCCCTTGTTGGGGGGGTACACTGGGCACCCCAGGGACCCCGTGCCCCAGCTGGAGGGCAGCCCATATGCCGCAGAGACCCCACACCCAGGACAGCGGGCACCCCATGCACCCCAGCAACCCCCTGCCTTGGCTGGAAGGCACCCCAAAACCCCCTCCAACCCAGCCAGCAGGCACCCCAGGGACCCCCCACCCAGGCTGGCAGGCACCCCATGTGCTCCAGGGACCCCCCACCCAGGCTGGCAGGCCCCCCGTGCACCCCAGGGACCCCCCCACCCCAGCTAGCAGGCACCCCAAGGACCCCAAAGACACCCCCACCATGCTGGCGGGTGCCCCATGCACCCCAGGAACCCCCTACCCCAGATGCTAGGCACCCCACATGCCCCAGGGGGCCAACCCCCTGCCTGATGGGTACCCGAGCCCCCCGGGGACACCCACCCCGGGGTGCCCGATCCCCCCCCGCCCCACCCGGGACACTCACCTTGCCGTCGGGGTCCTTCACTTCCACGTGCATGCCCAGCCCCGGGGTGGAGGGCAGGAACGACTCTGACTGTTTGTCCCACAGCTGCGTCCGGTAGTTCCCTGGGGGGGGCGGGGGGCGGGCAGCGGGTCGGAGCGGGCCCAGAACCCCCCGGCACCGCCCGCCCCCCACACCCGTCCCGGTATCGCCCCCCCCCCACCCCTCCCGGTTCCTGCGAATCTCTCCTGCCCCTCCCCACCCCCGTCGTTCCTGCGGGAGCCCCCGGTCCCTCCCGCTGGTCCCTCCCGTTACCCCTCCAGGTCCCCGGTGGTCTCCTGGCTCCTCCCCGCCCCCGCCTCAGCCCCCCGCCGGCCCCTCCCGCGCCCCGTACCGATAACCATGGTCTCATCCGGGATTTCTTCGATGAAGCAGCGCTTCTCGGTCTCGCCGATGTGGAAATACAGACCGTGGGCGCTCCAGGCCGCTAACACCACGGCGACCAAAGCCGCCCGCAACGTCTCCCCGCCCGCCATGGCCCCTCTCCCTCCCCCCGGCCCCGCCGGGGCGACACTGCGCATGCGCCGTTGTAGCCCACGAGCACACCGCGCATGCGCCGCCGGCTCCCCCGAACACACCGCGCATGCGCCGCTGCCCTATCCGCCCACACCGCGCATGCGCTACCCGCCGGCGGCCACTCACTGGTCCCCACGATACACCTACGGGTGCCCGCTGGGTTCCCGCCGGCGGCGGCCCGCCTTCGCTTCGCTGCGCATGCGCCGTCGCCACAGCGACACTGGCATGAGCGGAGCGCCCCGCCCGGTGGCGCAGCGGGGAGGGCGCCGCGCCCCTAGCGCTGAGGTTACGGGTTCGAGTCCCGCTTGGGCTAGCTCCGAGGGGGCTCGCTCACCCCCGGCTGTGTCCCGGTGTGCCCCCCCCGGGAACGACCGGCCTCGGTCGTCGCCCCCGGCCGCGCCGAGTTCCCCGGCGGGGCGGAGCCAACCCCTCACACCCCGCCAGCCAGCGGTGTGGCAACACCACCACCAACCTCCTTCCTTCCTTCCTTCCTCCCAGCCGCTGCCCCAGGGCTTGGCCAGGGTTGGGGGGTCCCATGGGTGAGCGGGTGATCGGGGGGACCCCCCCCGGGGAAGGACCCGACGAGGCGGGAGGGGAAGCGGAACCGCGGGGACGATTGCGCCACCGGCAGCCCCCCGCCTCCGCAGGCTGGAAATTTCGGGAGGGGTTATAAAGGCGAGGGGGGCACGCGGGTGGCGGGGATCGGGGTGCCATGGCGTGCCAGCCCGTGCTCACCCTCGCCCTCCTCTTCCTCTGCGCAGAGGCCGAAGGCTTCGCCCTCTGCAACGCTCCCGCCCTGCAGACCAAAGTCTTCCAGTATCGGTAAGTCGGGGGGGGGGGGGGGGCACCCATGGGTGACACCTCGGTGCCGGGGGACGGGGACGGGACACGGGACGTCAGGGTGCTGGGGTGGGCACCGCCGTCACCCGCTGTCGCCGGCAGGATTTGGGACGTCAACCAGAAGTCACTTTACCTGCGCAATGACCAGCTGGTGGCCGGGCACCTGCAAGGGGCCAATGCCGCCCTCGAAGGTGAGATGGGGACATGGGGACATGGGACAGGGGGACACACACACGTGTCGGGTACGTCCTGATGGCCCCGTGCATGTGTGTCCCCCAGAGAAGGTGTTTTGGGTGCCCAACCGCGCCTTCGAGCCCGCCCGGCTGCCCGTCATCCTGGGCATTCAGAATGGCACCCGCTGCCTGGCCAGCCCCCCCGCCAGCCAGCCCACCCTGCAGCTGCAGGTCAGGGGACACCGCGGGGACGGGGATGCTGCGGGGACACCAAAGGGATGGGGACATCAAAGGGATGGGGACATCAAAGGGATGGGGATGCCACGGGGATGGGGATGCCAGGGGGATGGGGACACTGTGGGGACAGGGACACTGTGGGGACGGGGACACCGTGGGGACGGGGATGCCATGGGGACGGGGATGCCACAAGGATGGGGACACCAAAGGGATGAGGACACCACAGGGATGGGGATGCCATGGGGACAGGGACACCAAAGGGATGGGGACGTGAAAGGGATGGGGATGGGGACATGGTGGGGATGGGGATGTCACAGGGATGGGGACACCGTGGGGATGGGGACACCGTGGGGATGGGGACATGGGGATGTCACGGGGATGGAGACATCATGGGGACGGGGACACCGTGGGGATGGGGATGTCGCAGGGACAGGGACACCATGGGGACGGGGACACCGTGGGGATGGGGACATGGGGATGTCACGGGGATGGAGACATCATGGGGACGGGGACGCCACAGGGCACATGGGGATCACCGGGCTGGGGCATCACAGGGATGGGGACACGACGGGGAGGGGACACCTGGGGACAGGGACACCGCAGGTGGCGCGGTCACCCCGTCTCCAGCCGGCCGCCGGTGACGTTCCGGCACCGGTCCCCACCGCAGGACGCCGACATCAGGGAGCTGCCCCGCGCCGGGGTGGCCTCGGCCGCCTTCACCTTCTTCCGCTCCTACAAGGACGGGCTGTGGCGCTTCGAGTCGGCCGCCAACCCCGGCTGGTTCCTCTGCACCTCGGCACGAGGCCACCAGCCCCTGGGGCTCTCCCGGCACCCCGATGCCACCCACCTCCTCGACTTCTACTTCCAGCTCTGCTGAACCCCCTCGTCCCCCGGGACGGTGACGTCCCCCACCGGGGACGGTGACGTCCTCACCCCACGGACGGTGACATCCCCCCCGGGATGGCGACATCCACCCGGGGATGTAGACGTCCTCCCCCTGGGGACGGTGACATCCCACCCTGGGGACGGTGACATCCCCTGGGAATAAAGATGTTTAGGACACCTTGGTCCCCGTGACGTGGGGGTGACAGCGAGGAATGGGGGGGGGGGCAGGGCAGGGCAGAGCGAGCGGTGGCCCCCGGTGCCCATGTCACCACGGCGGGATGGCCGTTGTTGCGCCACCGGTTCGTTAGGGATGGGGACGGGACGTCCCCAAGAGGGGTGACGCAGCTGGCGGGGCTGCCCCGTAGCCGGGTGCCTCCCAGATTCGGCCCCTTCCCGGATTTCGCCCGGCGCACCCCCAACCGCCGCCGGCACGGCACGGCGTGGCACGGCACGGCGTGGCACGGCACGGTGGGGATGGGGCGCGTGGGACTGTGGGGACGGGGTGGACGGGCACCGGGGGGACACGGTACATGGGACCACCGGGACCGTGCACCGCGGGGACGGGGCACAGGGGCCATCCCAGCCACGGTGAGCACGGGCATGATGGGGGGGGACACGGGGGACAGCGGGACCAGGTGGTGTTTCACCATCGCTCCGCGTCCCCGTCACCCGTCCTCCCGCCCAGCCCAGCTCACTCCCGTACAATTACCTGGGCGGGATCTGCCCCCACCACCCTGCCCAGCCCTATAAGAGCCACCGTCACCCGGGGGGACACACACACAACCCAGAGGACGCGGGACGGGATTTCGGAAGCTGACGGGTTTGCAGGTATCGCTGGGGACGGGGACAAGCTGGGTCCTATGTGAGCGATGTTCTGGGGGCGTTCACTCTGGAGCCTACTGACAACTGGGAGCTTATTGGCAACCAGGAGACCAGGTGCATTAGGGGGGGATCCCCCACCCACATCACCCGTGTCACCTACACGCTACACTTTCTCTTGTGCAGGCTTGGCCATGTCCCACGTGTCCAGACCTGCCTTCAGGTGAGCGGTGACGGGGTGGGGATGGGGTCCCTCCCCTCATACCCGGGGCTTGAGTCACCTGGTGTGGCGCCCGCCCTCACCCCTCTCTCCCCATCCTCCCCCCCGGCTGCAGCGGGGCCGAGGGTCCCGAGGGACACCCGCAGCAGTCCCAGCCCCTTGGGCACCCGCTGGGTGTCGCGGCGGGGCTGAGCATGGGGACCGGCGACGCGGCGGAGTCTGTCATCGACCCTGACATGGTGGCCTTGTTCGAGGATTTCCTGGGGAAAGGTAGTGCCCGGTGGGCATGGGGGCCCTGTGCCCCGTGCCTCCACCTGCCCCCTCCGTGTTCCCGTCCCCGTGTCCCTGTGTCATGTCCCCATGTCCGCCATCCGCACGTCCCTGTGATGCCCACACGTCCCCAGGATGCCCGTGTTTCCCACCCATGTCCCCATGCGCCCATGTGCCTCTGTTCCCGGTCCCCACGTGCCCATCACACCCGTGTCCCCCATCCCCGTGTCCCCATGTCCCTGTGTCCCCTAACCCCACATGCCTGTGATGCCTACATGTCCCCGTGTCCCCATGTCCCCACAGGTCCATCACACCCGTGTCGCCCATCCCCACGTCCCCACGTCCCCCGTGATGCCCACATGTCCCCATGTCCCCATGCACCTGTGCCACCCCGTGTCCCCTCCCCGTGTCCCGCATCCCCATGTCCCCCATCCCCACGTGCCCATCACCCCTGTGCGCCCCATCCCCACGTCCCCACGTCCCCCAGCCCCACATCCCTGGGACGCGCCCGCATCCCCACGTGCCCATGACGCCCCGTGTGTCCCCTCCCCGTGTCCCCACGTCCCCTGGCAGAGGTCTCGGAGGAGGCGACGATGTCCTCGGCGGGGGTGCATCCCCTGGCACAGCCCTACCACTACGTGGTGCGGGACACGGAGCAGAACGGGCTCTGCCTGCACAACGGGCACCTGGTGGCCACCAGACTGCAGGGTGCCAACGCCGCCCAGGAAGGTGGGTGCCCTGGGTGGGGAGGGTGCACCCATGGGTGCTCCCACCCAACCCATCCGCCCCATCTCCTCGTAGAACCCATCAGCGTGGTGCCCAACCAGTACCTGGAGCGCCGGCGCTCTCCCCCTCATCGTGGGCATCCGTGGTGGCACCCAGGCCCTCTCCTGCGGCACCGGTCCCAAGCCCCAGCTGAAGCTGGAGGTGAGCACGGGGCGGGCGTCATGATGGGGGGTGGCCCAGCGGTGGGGGGCACCCAGCGGTGGGTCAACCCTAGGTGGGTCAACCCAAGGTAGGCAACCCAAGGTGGGGGCACCCTGGGGTGGTGGGGACCCAGGTGGGTCAACCCAAGGTAGACGACCCAAGGTGGGGTCACCCAGAGGTGGGTCAACCCAAGGTGGGGGCACCCTGGGGTGGTGGGGACCCAAAGGTGGGTCAACTCAAGGTGGGGGCACCCTGGGGTGGTGGGGACCCAAAGGTGGGTCAACCCAAGGTAGACGACCCAAGGTGGGGTCACCCAGAGGTGGGTCAACCCAAGGTGGGGGCACCCTGGGGTGGTGGGGACCCAAAGGTGGGTCAACTCAAGGTGGGGGCACCCTGGGGTGGTGGGGACCCAAAGGTGGGTCAACCCAAGGTAGACGACCCAAGGTGGGGTCACCCAGAGGTGGGTCAACCCAAGGTGGGGGCATCCTGGGGTGGGGCATGCCAAGGTGGATCAACTCAAGGTGGGCAACCTAAGGTGGTGGCACCCTAAGATGGTGTCATCGCCAGATGGTGTCACCCTGAGGTGGTGTCACCTGGAGGTGGGGGGTTCCCCAGGGTGTTGTCGCCTCATGATGGCATCACCTGGAGGTGGGTGTCCCTTGAGATGGTGGCACCTGGAGATGGTGATGGACGCCCGGGTGGTGTCCCAGCGGTGACCCCCCCTCCCATGACAGGAGGTGGGGCTGCTGGACCTGTTCTCGCGGGGGGCCGAGGCCACCCCCTACACCTTCTACAAGACCTTCAGTGGCTCCACGCACACCTTCGAGGCTGCCGCCTTCCCCGGGCACTTCCTCAGCACCACCCAGGGGCAGGGGAAGGCACTGTCCCTGGCCCCCCCCCCCCGCCGTCACCTGCTTCTACCTGCTCCGCAAGTGACCGCGGCACCCGTGGGTGGGGGAGGCACCCGTGGGTGGGGGTGTCCTCCCCACCATAGGTCCCCCCCAGGGTGGGGGAATAAAGCGATGGCGTTTGTCACAGCTTGTGGTGTGGGGTTTGGGGCCGGGGGGGGCAGGATCGGGCCCTGTGGGGCAGGATCGGACTCAGTGGGGCAGGATCAGGCTATGGGGGGGCAGGATCGGGCCCCGTGGGGGCAGGAGGAGGGGCCTGCCACGCCGAGGGGGCGTGGCCTCACCACGGGGCGTGACCGGGGGCGGGTTGGTGTGCTGCCTTGCCCCGCCCCCGCCGGGAGGGGAGGGGAGGGGCGGAGGAAGGGGGCGGGTCCGGCGGTGCACACGCCCCGCGCCGCGCGCCGGCAGTGCCGGTAAGGGGAGGGGAGGGGAGGGGAGCGGGGGGGGGCGGCCGGGGGGTCCCCACGGCCCGGGGGGGGACACGCGGGGTCCCCTTGGGGCCCCCCCCCAATAGCTCTCAGTGCTCCCCAGGGCCGACCCCCCCCCCCCCGGCCCTGGAGGGTCCCCCGAGACTTGAGGGTCCCCCCAAAAACCCTTGGGACCCCGCCAGCGGGGGCCCCCCCATAACTCTGGGGGTCCCCCGTGGCCCCTGAGGGTCCCCCACGGCTCCTCTGGAACCCCCACAGGTCTCTGGGTGCGCCCCGTGGGGTCCCCCACACTCCGTTGGGGTCCCCCCCCAACCTTTGGGGTCCCCACCCCCAGCGCCCCCCCATAACCCCTTGGGGTCCCCCATAGACCTTTGCCCCCCCCCAGACCCCTCTTAGGAGCCTTTGGGGTCCCCACCCCTTGGGGTCCCCCCCGAGCCCCCTCATAACCCTTTGGGTACCCCCCTACCCCTTGGGGTCCCCCCTGCCCCGTTGGGGGGGGGGGCATTTGGGGGGAGGGGGTGCAGGGTTTGGGGGGGGGGGGTCCCACCAGGGTGTCCACCCCACAGTGCACAGGCAGCACCCACTTTGGGGCGCGCACCCCCTGGCCTCAGCAGGGACATCCCCCCCCCCCCCAAAATACAGGCAGCACCCACTGCTGGGTGCAAGACCCCCCCTCCTTGATTTGGGGACCCCCCCCAGTGCTGCAGGAAGCCTCACCCTTGAGTGCTCCCCCCCCCCCCACTCGGGACAGGGGTCCTGGCGTGGGGAGGGGGACAAGGGTGGGTGAGCCGTGACCCCCCCACCATGACGGCGGTGGCTTCTCCGATGGCTGCTATGGGGTTGTGCTCCGCAGCGGCCTACGCGGGAGGGAGGTGTGGGGCGCGGCGTGGGGCGCGGCGTGGGGTGCAGCCCCCCCCCGAGCTGGGGGGGTCGTTCGGGTCCTCTTCCCCCCTTCCCATCCCCCTTTCCTGCCCCGGCAGGGCCGGAAGCCGGCGGCGGTGGCGGTGACGCGGGTGACGTGGGGGCCGTGACGTGGGGGCCGTGGGGTGACGCGGGGGACGGGGACGGGGTGCGGGTGCTGGGGTGCGGGTGCTCGGCCCCCACCCCTGCCCGGAGGTGCCCACCCTGACCCCCTCCCTCCCCTGCCCCCCCCAAGTTCTCCTTCCTCCTCCTCCTTCCTCCTTCCATCCCTCCTTCCTCCTCTGATCCCTCCCTCCTTCCTCCTCCGTCCCTTCCTCCTTCCCTCTCCCCCGCCTCCCTCCCTTCCTCCTCCCTCCCTCCCTCCCTCCTTCATCCCTCCATCCTCCCTCCATCCCCGCTTCCTCCATCCTTCCCTCCCTTCCTTCCTCCTCCTTCCCTCCCTCCCTTCCCTCCTTCCTCCATTCTTCCCTCCCTCCCTTCCTCTCTCCTTCCTTCCTCCTTCCTTCATCCCTCCCTGCTCCCTCCCTCCTTCCTTCCCTTCCTCCCTCCTTCCTCCATCCTTCCCTCCTTCCTTCCCTTCCTGCCTCCTTCCTCCAACCTTCCCTCCCTTCCTTCCCCTCCTTCCTCCATCCTTCCCTCCTCCTTCATTCCCTTCCTTCCCCTCTTTCCTCCATCCTTCCCTCCTTCCTTCCTTTCCTTCCTCCCTCCATCCTTCCCTCCTTCCTCCCCTTCCTTCCTCCCTCCTTCCCTCCCTTCCTTCCCCTCCTTCCTCCCTCCTTCCTCCCTCCTTCCTCCCTCCTTCCTCCCTCCTTCCTCCTCCTCCTTCCCTCCCTTCCTTCCCTCCCTTCCTTCCCCTCCTTCCTCCATCCTCCCCTCCTTCCTTCCCCTCCTTCCTCCATCCTTCCCTCCTTCCTTCATTCCCTTCCTTCCCCTCTTTCCTCCATCCCTCCCTCCTTCCTTCCTTTCCTTCTTCCCTCCATCCTTCCCTCCTTCCTTCCCCTCCTTCCTCCATCCTTCCCTCCCTTCCTTCCCCTCCTTCCTCCATCCTTCCCTCCCTTCCTTCCCCTCCTTCCTCCATCCTTCCCTCCCTTCCTCCCCTTCCTCCATCCCTCCCCCGGTGCAGGGACCCCCCCACCCACCCCCGTCTCCTCCTGCTCCCCCCCCACAGGCCCTGACCCACGGCCATGGGGCCGGGCAGCGGGACGCCGGGCAGGACAGGCAGCTGCCCGTACGCGGCGGGCGGGCAGCCGTAGCGGCGGGCACCGTGCCATGGAGCCGGCGGGCACCACCACCACCACCACCGCCACCCGCCGCCGCCACCACCACCACCACCGCCGGGGTCCTGGCGGCGCAGGACGCCATCGTCTTCTCCGGGACGGGCGCCGAAGGGGTGACCCCCCCCGCCGTGGCACCCGCCGCGGCACCCCGCCGGCACCGACGTCTTCTGGGCCAGCCTGGTGCGAGCCCAGCTCTGCGTCCAGGAGCTGCAGGGAGCCATCGAGGGGCGGCCGGACGGCGACGACCGCGACCGAACGTCCCGGGACGTCTGGCACCACGGCCACGGGGCCGCCGCCGCGGCAGCGCCGAGCGTCTCGCACCGGCGACGCGGTCCCAGCTCTACGGGGGAGAGCGTCTCGCACCAGCACGTGCCCACGGATGGGAGCGTCTCGCCCGAGTTCGTGCCCGCGGGCGGGAGCAGCTCGCGGGAGCGCCGAGGCCTGGGATCCACGTACGAGAACTTCTTCCGCACGCCCACCGGTGGGAGCGTCTCGCCCAAGTCCACCCCCGTGGATGAGAGCATTTTCCGCCAGCACCGAGGCCACGGATCCGCACACGAGAGCATCTTCCGTGTGCCCACGGATGGGACCGTCTCCCCCAAGTCCGTGCCCGTGGGTGGGAGCATCTTCCACGAGCACCAAGGCTGTGGAATCGCATACGAGAGCGTCTCGCACGTGTCCGTGGGTGGGAGCGTCTCAAACGAGCACCGTGGCCGCGTGCCTACCGATGGGAACATCTCGCCCAGGTCCATGTCCGTGGATGGGAGCATCTCGCCCGTGTCCGTGCCCACGGATGAGACCGGCTTGCAGGAGCACGTGCCGATAGATGGCACCAACTCGTCAAGTCCACACCCGTGGATGAGACCAACTCAACCAAGTCCGTGCCCACGGATGGGAGCATCTCGCATCAACGTGTGCCAAAGGATGGGAGCATCTCGCCCGCGTCCGTGCCCCACGGATGGGAGCATCTCGCAGGATCACGTGCCCACGGATGGGAGCATCTCGCCCGCGTCCGTGCCCACGGATGGGAGCATCTCGCATCAACATGTGCCAAAGGATGGGAGCATCTCGCCCGCGTCCGTGCCCAGGGATGGAACCATCTCTCCGGAGCACGTTCCCATGGGTGGGCGCGTCTCGCCCAAGGCTCTGACCGTGGGTTGGACCACCGCGCCCAAGTCGCTGCCCGCGGACGGGAGCATCTCGCCCGAGTTCACGCCCACGGGTGGGACCACCTCGCCCAAGCGCTGGAACCCCCAGTGCAGCGAAGAGGAAGAGGAGGAGGACGACGAAGATGACGACAGCTGCTCTTCCCGGGAGGAAGACGCCGAGGAAGAGGAAGATCTGGAGGAGGAGGAGCCCCACTTCCACACCAACCCCCCTCTTCCAGAGCCGGGTGCCGGCACCCACGGGTGCCCGCCGGGTGCCCCTCTACCGCCCCACGGTGCGCCCTGCGGCCGCTGCTCGTCACCGAGGGGGACGACGGCACGGGGGGCACCGGGGAGGGACGGGGGTGTCCCCCCCCCACCAGCACCCCCCCGCCCCTTGGGTGCCGCCCGGCAGGAGGGGACGTCGGCAGCACCACGGAGGGGGGTGAGTGCGGGGACCCCCCAACCTTGGGGGTTTTTTTTGGGGGGGGGGGGCACTAAATGGTGATGGGGACCCCCCCCCCGGCTCTGTCTTCTCCACCCCCAGGACCCCCCCGACTCCCAGGCCTGATGCTCTCCGACCCCCCGGATCTGCCCCCGGGATCTGGGGGGTCCCCAGATCCCTACGGCTGCAGCCAGAATGGGGGTACTGGGACCCCCCCGGACCCCTGGCCCCACTGGAGCTTACCCTACGGGGGGGTGACCAGGACCCCCCCAGCCCCGGTTACCCCCCAAGGTGTGGCCCCAGGAGGGGGAGACCAGGATCTGCCCCTCCCCAGGCCCCTGACCCCCCAAAGCCGCCCCTGGGAGGGGGGTACCGGACCCCCCCACCCCCCCCAGATTTGCCCCAAGGAGGGGGATTACCAGAAACCCCCAACACCCCCCGTATCAGCCCATAGGAGGGGGGTACGAGCCCCCCCCCAGCCCCCCGAGCCCCCTCAATTTCCTCAAGCCCCCCCCCAGCCCCCCATACCAGCCCATGGAGGGGCGGTACCAGCCCCCCCCAGCCTCCAGCCCCCCCTAGATCACCCACAGCCCCCCCCCACCCCCCTGTATTGGCCCATGGGAGGGGGGTACCAGCCCCCCCCCAATCCCCTGCCCCCCCCGGACCACCCCCAGCCCCCCTCCCCACTCTCCTCCCTGCCACCGCGGGGTCCCCCAGGACCGGGGGTTATCAGGGGGGCCTGGGGGGGCCCCCCCATGCCAGGACACGGCTGTGCCTGGCTGTTGGCGTCCCCGGACGCTTCCTGCCCGGGGGGGGAAGTGGTGCAGGGCCCCCCCCTCCCCGCCACCCCACCACCGCACCCCACCATGGAGGAGCTGCCCCCCGAGACGGGCGAGGAGCCCCCGCCGGACCCCCCCGCCAGCACCCATGGGTGAGGGACACCGGCACCGGCCACGTGGCCTCCCCAGCACCCTCAGTCCCACGTGGGCGTTCCCCCCCCCTTTCCTCTGTCCCCCCCCCCGGTCCCTTCCTAAAGCCCTCTCTGTCCCTCCCAGACCCCCCCCCATCCATCTGCCCCCCCAAACCCTCTCCCAGCCCCCCTGCATCCCCCCGCCACACCCCTGTCTGTGCCCGCTGACCCCCCTCTGTCTGTCTGTGTCCCCCCCGCACCCACCGGTCCCCCAGACCCCTGTCTGTCCCCCCCCCTGGACCCCCATCTGCCCCCCCATTCCCCATCCACCCCCCCCAGAACCCTGTCTGCTCCCCCAAACCCCCACCCAGCCCCCAAATCCTGTCTGTCCGTCTGCCCCCCAGACTTCCATCTGTCTGTCCATCCCTCCCGGACCCCCCCATCCCCCCTGGCCCCCCTCCACCCCCCCCATTCCCTCCCCCCAAACCCCCCAAGCCCCCCATTCCCCCCCAAACCCCTCCACCCCCCCCAAGCCCCCCCATCCCCTCCCAGAGCCGTACCAGCCAGCAGGGCAGAGTCAAGGGGATCCCCCCCAGCACTGGCTGACCCCCCCAAACCCCTGTCTGCTCTGTCTGTCTGTCCCCCAACCACCCCCCAGACCCCTGTCCACCCCCCCAGACCCCCTCCATCCCCCCCCCCGACCCCCCCCATTCCTTCCCCCCATCCCACTCCCACAGCCATACCAGCCAGCGGGCAGAGTTAAGGGGACAGCCCCCCCCCCAGCACTGTCTGACCCCCCCACCTCGTTGTTGTGTCCCCCCCCCAGGTGCCCACCGGGGGGGGTCAGCGGTGACACCGGCGCTGGCAAACGGGGGACAGGGACGACGGGGGGAGGCGCAGCGTTTGGCCGCCCGCCTCTTCCACCTCGACGGCTTCAAGAAGTCCCAGGTGGCCGCGTTCCTCCGCAAGAAGTAAGGATGGGGGGGGGGACACACACACACCCCCACCCTTTGGGGGGGGGTCCCCTGGGTTTGGGGACCCCCCCTCAAGCTCATGTCGTGTCCCCCCCCAGCAATGATTTCAGCGGGATGGTGGCCCAGGAGTACCTGGACTTCTTCCAGTTTGGTGGCCAGACGCTGGACCAGGCGCTCAGGTAGTGATGGGAGGGGGCTTGGGTTTTTTTTTTGGGGGGGGGGGGGGGGGGCAAAGGTATCCCCCCCCCCCCCCCCCCAATCGATAGCGTGGCTGGGATCTGCTGGCAGGGGAGAGATGGGGCTCTTGGAGCTTTGGGGGAGGAGAGATTTGGGGTGGTTTGGGGGCTGTTGGGGTCTGGGGGGGGCAGATTTGAGGTTTGCTGGGGTCCAGGAAGGCAGATTTGGGGTGTTTTGGGACCGGGGGGGGGGCAAATTCAGGATGTTTTGTGGCTGGGAGGGTAAATCTGGCATATTTTGGGGCCAGGAGGGGCAGATTTGGGGTGTTTTGGGGTCTGGGAGAAGACTTGGGGTCTCAGAGTTGGGGGGGGCAGATTTGTAGGGTTTTGGGATCCAGGGAGGCAGATTTGGGGTGTTTTGGGGCTGGGGGGCAGATCTGGGGGCTCTCAGCCTCTCTTGGGGTCCAGGGGGGTAATTTTGGGGTCTGTCGGAATCTACAGAGGCTTTGGGGTCTGTCGGAATCTACAGAGGCTGATGTGGGGGCTGTCTGCCTTGGGGGGGGGGCAGTTGTGGGGTCATTTGGGGTCCATCAAGGTGCTGGGACAGGGGGAGGCACAACAGCAGGGTCTGTTGGAGCCTGGGGGGGGTCCCAGGTCTGGGGGGGGGGGATTTGAGCTCTTTTGGGGTCCTGGGGGAGGGTCCTTAGGGTCGGGGGGGCAGATTTGGGGTCTATAGGATTGGGGGGGGCAGATTTGGGATCCACCAGGCTCTAGATGGGGGGAGATTTGGGGTCTGCGGGGAGTGGATTATAGGGGCAGGGGGGCAGCCAGCATCTGGGGAGGGGTTCTGGGGGGGGCGGGGAATTAGGTGTTTTGGGGGGTCCCGCTGCCATCGCGGGGGGGCCCCCCCAGGTCCTTCCTGCAGGCGCTGGTGCTGACGGGCGAGACGCAGGAGCGCGAGCGCATCCTCGGCCACTTCTCCCGGCGTTACCACCACTGCAACCCCGGTGCCTTCCCCTCCCCGGGTGAGACCCTGCGAGGGAGGGGGGAGCACCCCTAGGGGCCCCCCCCCTACACCCCCAGATCCTCCCCCCCCCGCCAACCCCAAACCGTGCCTCAGTTTCCCCACCCATCACCCATCCCCTCCCAGTGCTTTGGGGCATCCCCAGCTGCACCCCACTGGGGTTCACGGTGACGGGTGTCCTCACCTGGGGGGGACGGACGCCCCCACCCTGACCCCCCCTCACGTCCCCCCCAGATGCCGTGCACTCCCTGACGTGTGCCATCATGCTGCTGAACACCGACCTCCACGGGCAGGTAAGGAAAGGGGGAGGACCCCAAAAATCCACACCCTGCATTTTTGGGGTGCTTTGGGGGGGGGTGTGTGTGCAAAATTATGGGGGGGGGGGTCGAGGGGGCACCCATACACCCACCCCGCTCCCACAGCGCCTCGGCCGTGCCATGACCAGCGCCGAATTTGTGGCCAACCTGAGCGGGATGATGGACGGGCAGGATTTCCCCAGGGAGCAGCTGAAGGTATTTTGGGGGGGGGGGCGGTTTGTGAGGCTGGAAAAGGGTGGGGGGGCACCCCCCTGGACCCTCCCTGAACCCCACTTTCCCCCCCCCTCCCCACAGGCTCTATACGGCTCCATCCGCAGCGAGAAGCTGGCGTGGGCAGAGTGAGTATGGGGTTATGGGGGGGGGGGGGGAAGGAATATGGGGTGGGGGCCACCCCGTGATGCTCAGCACCCCGTAGGGATGAGGAGGAAGAGGAGGAGGAAGAGACGGCGGGGGGGGGGCAGCCTGGCCCCCCCTGGCTGTAAGAAGAGCAACCCTTTCCTGGACCTGCCGGGGGGGGCCGGGGCTGTCACCTACCGCCGGGGCTGGCTGGCCAGGAAGGTGCTGGCCGAGGCCGACGGCAAGAAAAGTGAGTGGGGGGGGACTTGGGGGGGGATTTGGGGTGTTTTGGGGCAGATTTGGGGGCTGCTGGGACTGGGGGGGGGCAGATCTGGGGTGGGTTGGGAGCAGGTTTGGGGTTTCTCGGGGTCTGCGGAGGCAGATTTGGGGTCTGTTGGGACCCAAGGGGGCAGATTTGGGGTATTTTGGGGTTGGGGGGGGCAGACCTGGGGGCTCTCAGCCTCTCTTGGGGCCCAGGAGGGTAATTTTGGGGTCTGTTGGGGTCTACGGAGGCAGATTTGGGGCTGCCCATCTCGGGGGGCAGACAGATGTGGGGCCATTTGGGGTCCATCGGGGTCCCGGGGAGGGGGGGTGCAATGCCAAGGCCTATTGGACCTGAGGAGGGGGGTGTCTCATTTTTGGGGAGGGTGTCTTTTGGGGGTCCGACCATGCCCCCCAACTTCTCCCTCCCTTTCAGCGCCGTGGGGCAGACGAGGCTGGAAACCCTTCCAGGCTGTGCTAAAGGGGACAGTCCTCTACTTCCTCAAACCTGGGGGGCGAACGGGGGTCCCCCGCCGTCCCCCCGAGCCGGGACCCTTCCCGGCCCCCCAGGAGGAGGAAGGACCCGAGGCCGAAGAGCCCTTGGGGGTCCACCACGCCTTGGCCGAGCGCGCCAGCAAATACACCAAGCGCCCCAACGTCTTCCGACTGCAGACGGGCCGACTGGCGCGTCTTCCTCTTCCAAGCCCCGTGAGTACCCCCCCCTCTCCCCCCCGCCGGGAGGGGATAGAGATGTCCCCAAGGGTGATGACATCACCCCCGACCTCATCTGTCACGGTAGGACGTCGGAGGAGATGTTCTCCTGGATCTCCCGCATCAACTTGGTGGCCGCCCTCTTCTCCTCTCCCCCCTTCCCCGCCGCCGTCGGTTCCCAACGCCGCTTCGTCCGCCCCATCCTCCCCGCCGCCCCCAGCCGCGTCCCCCCGGTGAGCCCCCGCTGCCGGGATGGGGTGGGTGTCACCCACGGGTGCCCACCGTCACCCGCCCCAACCTTCTCCCCACGGGCAGGAGGAGCAGCACCGCTCCCACGAGGCGTGGATGGAGCGGGTGGCCCAGGAGCTCTTCGAGCATCAACGCAACCTCCCCGAAAAGCGGGGACGAGCCCGCGACCTGGACGAGTACCGCCTGAAGAAGGAGTATCTCCTCTACGAGGTGGGGCAGATCGATTCCTCATTAATTTCATTATACGGGACACCCGGGCGACGTGGGGGACATTGGGGATGTCCCCACGGTGGTGGCTCATCTCCATCCTTATCTTCCCGATGGGAGAGATGCCACTAGGGGACATGGGGGACATTGGGGACACCAGGGATGTCCCCATGGTGGTGGCTCATCTCCATCCTTATCTTCCCGATGGGAGAGGTGCCACTAGGGGACATGGGGGATATTGGGGACATGGGGGACACCAGGGATGTCCCCACGGTGGCGGCTCATCTCCATCCTTATCTTCCCCATGGGAGAGATGCCACTAGGGGACATGGGGGACATTGGGGACATGGGGGACACCAGGGATGTCCCCACAGTGGCGGCTCATCTCCATCCTTATCTTCCCGATGGGAGAGGTGCCGCTATGGGACATGGGGGACACAGAGGACACTGGGGACATGGGGACGTCCCCATGGTGGTGGCTCACCGTCCTTATCTTCCCCACGGTAGAGAGACCACTATGGGACATGGGGGACATTGGGGACGTCCCCACGGTGGTGGCTCATCTCCATCCTCATTTTCCCGATGGGAGAGGTGCCGCTATGGGACATGGGGGACACCAGGGACGTCCCCATGGTGGTTGCTCACCTCCGTCCTTATCTTCCCCCCCCGGCAGAGACGTCGCTATGAGACCTACGTGCAGGTGCTGGAGACGTGGATCAGCGCCGGCGCCCAGGACCTGGAAGGGTGGGAAGCCCAAGCGGGGCCGGTGGTGGCCCCCCCGGACCCCCCCCACCCTGACCAAAGCCCACTCCAGCCCCTCGCTGGTCCCCGAGCCCCCCATCGCCCCCACCGTCCGCGTCAAGAGGAACATCTCCGAGCGCCGGACGGTGAGGAAGATCGTCCCCAAACGCAACAAGAACCTGCTGTGATGGACACGGGGGGGGGGGAAACATGGGGATATTGGGGGGGGCAACCCCCCCCCCCCCCCCCGGTACGAGGTTCCTTCGGGCACCACCAGTTTTGAGCCAACCTGGGGGAGGTGGGCTTGGGATTAAGAATAGGGAAACTCAGGGAGAACACCACCCCCCCCCAAAAAAAGGGATGAGGGGGGGTTGGGGGGGCCGCAGCCCACCCCAGCCCCCCCCCCAAAGCGTCGCCGCTGCACCCCCTCCCCGCGTCCGCTGCCTGCTGCTCTCCGTCGTGCAATAAAGGTGTGTGTCCCACCGCTGCCACCCCCCGTGTCCCCAAAACACCCGGGGGGGGGGCATAGGGTTGGGGGGGGACACGGCGGTGGCCTCTGTCCTCACCTTGGTAGGGATGGAGAACGGCTGGCGGGGGGGGGGGGTGGCTGGCGAACCTGGGAGGTGACAGTATATACGTTACCTGTAGGGTGACACCCCCCCCGGGGGGTGCAGCCCCCCCAGCACCCATGGGTGTGCACCCACCATCTGCAGGGACCAGCCCCCCCCAGCACCCATGGGTGCACAACCCCACAGCCACCAGCACGGATCCAAAATCACCCGACGCTGCCCGCAGCACCCGGGCACTGCCTTCATTTGAAAGGGGGGGGTATGGAATCCAGCCATCAGCCCCCCCCCCACCAGCAGGGACCCCCCCCCAACACCAGCAGCCCCCCCCCAGCATTGCTGTGACACAGTGTAGGGGACAGGGATGACCCCCCTCCTCTCTGGCCATTTGGGGTGGGCGGCAAAGGCTGGGGAGGGGTCCTGGGGGGGGGGGCAGAATGGACCCGGCCCTCAGTTCCCCCCCCCCACTGCCTCCCCCCCCCCCCCCCCCGTTGCATGCCAAATCCCAGCCTTGTGCCACTGGGACAGAGCAGGGCGAAGCCGCCGACCCGTTCCCACCCTGCCACCCCTGTCCCCAAATCCTCAGTGGGGACATTTTGACCCCCCCCGCCCCCCAGGGGACATTTCAGGGCCATAACCCCCCCGGGCTGATTTGTGCCAACGGCCACAGCGCTGTCCCCCCCCTGCCCCCCAAAATCCCACCAGAGCAGCATCTATGAACCCCAGAACACCCAGGATGGGGACAAGACACCCCCCCACACCCCCCGAAAAGCCCCCACAACCTGGGGGGGGGGCCCTTCCCTCGCCCATCAGCAGCCAAAAGATACTGCCCAGGAGCAGCTGCACGTGCCGACCCGGAGCCACAGCACCAACAAACCCAAAATGATGGGGACCCCCCCCCCCCAAAAATTCTTTATATGGGACAAGCGGGTCCTAGCCCCAGAGCTCACCCTTGTAAAAGGGCTAATTAACACCAGTAACAGGGGCTGCTGACTGGGGTGGGACGCCGAGTTTCCCAGCAGCGAACGCAGGATGCTGCAGGTATGAAGGGGGTGATAAATATATGATAAATTTATTTTAAGTTGGGAATTTATATTTAAGATAAAATTATTTTAAGGTGGGGATTGAAGGGGGTGCGAGAGGGACCCATCCGTCAGACCCCAGAGGGGTTCATTAATGTGGGATGCTAATTAGGATCCCAGGGGGTGCCACCACAGCTGTGGCTAGGACAGATAATTTATTAGTATTTTGCCGATCCTACAGCTTTCGCTGCCCCCCCCACCTCGTGCCACAACCCGGCGGGATCAGCCCCTGTAACACCACAAACAACGGTGGGGGGGGGTCGCGGTGACCCAGGTTAGCACCGGCAGAAAGGTGCCCCCCGCCCCAATCCCACAAGCTCCACCCTCCCCTACAACAAACCAGCAGCTAAAAACCACCCCAAAAATAGCATTTTTCCCCCAGTTCCACCAGTTCAGGCCACCCACCCCAATAACAACCAACCCCTCCTTGCGGGCCGAGGAGGTTGAAGGGTCTTTTGGTGGGGGGAAAAAAACCCCACCGTGAGACGGTGACGTGGAACATCCTCATCCAACTGCCGCCGTACAAAAGCAAGACCCAAAAATATTTGGGGTCGAGAGTCCGAAGAGGGACGAGAAAAGGAGGGGGTGGGCAGGGCAGGGGGAGGCTGTCCGTGCCGCGATAAAAGTTTTTTTTTTTTTAGGGTATTTTTTTCTGTCGGGGAGGGGAAATATTTACCGGTACAGAAAAATGATTACACGACATGAGATTTCATCAGCCTGGCCACGAACACATACGGCGTGGGGGACAGGATCCCCATCCTGAAGAGGGAGCAGAGCTTTGGAGATGAGACGGGGAGGGAAAAAAACTGAACTAAGCTCCAGCGGCAGCGGCACGGCACAGGTCCCTCTCCGGAGCTCGGCTCCCCGTCCCGGGGCCGGAGGAGCGGAGGTTTGGCTTCTCAGGCATATTCCAGCTGGGCAGGGCTGCAGGTACCATCGCTCTTGTGCTCCGCTGCTGCCATACTCGCCTTCCCCTCGCTGCCGCCGCTCTCGATGGGCTTGGCAGACATATAGTCCCGCACTTCGATCTCCATTTTTTTGGCTTTCAGCGCTGCCGTGTGCAGCTTCTCCAGGAAATCCGGCATACCTGGCGGGAAGGAGAAGCGGGAGATGGTGAGCGAAGCGGGAGAGGGACGGGCATCCGCTCGGCTCCGGAGATGCCGGAGAGAAGATCCTCCTGTCTTACGCCCTTCTCCCGCTCCATTCCCATCTCCCCCAATTTTTCTTTACCCTCCTGATTCTTCTTTTCCCTTCCAGTAACGCCGCTCTGCCGCTTTATGCAAGGGGGATCCCACAGCCTCGCTGGCAGTAAGGGGTCTCTGCCGCTTCCCATCCCCCTGCTCAGTGATAACCTCGTGGTTGGGGTGCTTTAGAGTGGTTTGGGTTTTTTTTAATTAAAAAAATTAATCAACTCTTATTTGATTCACAGAGATCTGTTCTGGAAGAGGGGTGCAAAGACCTCAGAGCCCAGCAGCCCCTCCTGTGAGCCCTGGGGACCCTCACCCACCTCCTGGCTACCTTCTAAGTGAGCTGGGAGTGAGCCTGTGACATGTTAATTAATGTTTAATGTTTAAAATTATTGCCTCTGCCCCAGGAAGGGCTGCACCAGCTCCGCCCAGTCCCACCTGGAGATGCCGTTCTCCCACCACTCATTTTTATTCTAAAAAATGAACATTAAGTGCGTGGAGGAGGCCCCTGCACCAGGCGGTTACCGTGGCACGGGGGTGCGTGGGTGATGCCAGCCCCCCCACCAGAGCTTTAGCCGCCTTTTTAGATGCATTAAAGAGCGCACTCCGGAAGAAAAGAGGTTTCAGTGGTTGGCGAAGCAGGGAGGTGCAAGAAAAAAAAAGTTGGTCTGACGCTCGAGTGTGTTGAATGAATGTATTTCAACTCTTTCTCGCCTCAGTCTCTACCATGAGCCACATGATGGCAAGAGGGGCAAAAAAAAAAAAAAAAAAATCACCACAGACAACACTTCTGATTTTATTCCCCTCCCCGATGAATAAAATGAGAGTTAAAGGTGGTGACAGCTCCTTTTTCTCCCAATTTCACAAGAAAACAGCGCTCTCCATCTTTCCCCTGCTGGGGGAGGGGGGGGGGCGGTGCATTGAACCAGTGGGTATTGCAACGCCAAGCGCGCCTCGGGCTCTTCCAGGTTTATTTGGGGGTGGCTCTGCCCTTGGCTCGGCCAGATCCTTTAAATGCCGCTTTTACCCCCCCAACCAGGTAAAGCTGAGCTGCTTCGTGGGAGTCTCGGCACAGGCACTGTACCTCTAAACTAGAAGGAGTTTTCTCCCCTGTTCACTGTAATGGGGAAGAACTCGATTGCAGAAATACTTCAGAGCCACCGCTGCTCTAAAGTAAGGAAAAACCAGCTCATTTTATTAAAAAAAATTTTAAAAAGGATCCTGCTGTTTTTTCCTTCTGCCTGGGGTAGACTGAAGAGAAGGAATATCCTTGTGCACAGACCCCGTTCCTCCTCACAGCCAGGAATGCAGGCAGGACTCCCCGTGATAAAGGAAGAGCAGCCCAAGGCACCAGAAGTACCCCCAAATCCTCCAGAACTCAGTTTTTAAGCTTCTCCGTCTATTTTCTGCCCCTCACAGGTGCAAGAAGGGGAAGGCAGGAGCACCCGGGCTCGCTCCAGAGCAAAGAGCCGGAGGGATTTCTTACCAAGGGGTGAATTCTCACCACCAACGCTCACTCACCGCTCGAGACCATCCAGCTGACGCAGTAACGGGGGAACACAGTCTGAGGGTTGTCGCTGTAGGTCAGCAAGTAGTCGAAACCGTTCTGGGAAAGGAGAAGGCGAGTAAGCCTGAGCTGGCAGAGAAACTCCGCTGGGTTTTGCATCCTCACCTAAATTCCCTTTAGGATCGCTCTTTTGGAGAAGGAGGTGTCATTCCCCTAGTCCTTCAGTAACCCAGCACGCTCTCTTGGGGCTCTGGATACCCTGCGAAGACCCAGCGATGCTTTTTCTGAGAGCATTAAGTGCTAGGAACGAGACTCGCGAGGCTTAAGGCTTTTAAAAAAAGGAGCCTGGTGCTCCGAAGCGGCGTGTTTGGCTCTCCAGGAGCACCACGCTCCTGCAGGAAGTCTCAAGCTACTGGGATAGAGCTTCACGTCCTTCCAGAGCCAGACATGGGATGGGTTTCTCTTGCCTTTGGGAAAATAACTCATCCCTCTTTTCCGACTCTGGACTATTGACCCCAGCTTAGCGCTACGGACGATGGCCGGAGAAGGAACAGCTCCCCTTGGAGCAGCAGGAAGCTCTCTTGTGACAAGCTTTCTGCTCCGTTTCCCAGCCCACTCCCAAAACGTACCTCGTCAAAGGTTTTGTGGGGACGGATGACCATTTGGGATTCATAGGTTCTGACCCGAACGTACTCAGGGTCTTCAGGGACGCTTGGATGCTCCACTGCCCTGGAGGGAACAAAAAAAGGGAGCAGCTCTCGACTTCATTTTACAGATGGGAGACGGCAGAGAGCCGTCGGCAGGTCGGCCCGGCAATACCTACCGTGAGACTAGTACCATGAGGTTGTTCTCTTTGTCTACGCTGTACCGTCGAACGTATACGTAGTCTCGTGAGTACATAGGGTACTGGGGAAGAGAAAGAACAGGCATCAACCCCGCTGCTGGCCGTTTGCCCGGGGGAAGGAGGATCACCGGAGCAGGAAAAAAGGAACCACTCACCGGGAAATGAGTGACCCAGTGAATCACTTCTGATCCAGTGGCCAAGTCTCTCTCGATTACGTCCAATTTGATGACCAGTGAGTCCCACTTCTTCCTGTATTCAGTGTCCAGCTGGCAAGAAAGAGAGACCGAGTCAGAACAAAGTGCAATAGTGTTGTTAAAGGAAGGTAACCGGCCCTTTTCCTCATCCTGTGGAAACAAGCTGCGTCATGGTCAGGTGTTTTACCCACCAGGAAATTATTAAAAACTCTTTGAAAGTCACCAGAAGAGGAAGTGCAGGAGCTGGCAGGGCGGGCAGCGAGCAAGCTCGGACCAGGAACCCGCTGAGCTCCTGCAGCTGACTGCAACCCACACGTGCCGATCCTTCATTTCCAGCAGGGACGGGCAGCAAAACCCGATAAGGGCATGGGATAACTCGCCCTACTTCTGATCTATACTGGGATCGGCTCTAGATCATGTGAATGGTATAAAGAGAAGAGAATATTCACCGTTTCTCCGTCCCACCCCTCTGGCAGAGGCTGTACTTTAGTTCTAACACGCCAAACAGCCCGGATTTCAAAGGCGCTCACCTGTACGTTGAAGAACTGCCTGGGAGTCACATCTGTGTATGACCCAAACACTGCGGTAAAGAGAAAGATTTTAGTCCCAAGGCATAAGCAAGTCTTTAACTCAGTGCAGCAAGGTTAAAACGAAAAGGCATTTTCTAAGGCAGGTGGCAGGGCTGGGACTCCTCCAAAGAGCTAAGCGGGGGACAGGACTACAGAGAGGGATGCAAAGGATGACAATTCCCTTTTTTTCCGGTTTCCTACAAATACAAGCCAGGCAGGATGCAGGAGGGACACCGCTAACGAGGACTCGGCGCAAGAAAAACAAGCTACAGGCAGGGTACGGGGAGCACCGTTACCTCGGTACTGGTATAAGTGGGTACCCTCGATTGGCCGCCGCCAGAGCTTAAAGTGCTTCTTGTCCATGATCATCTCCCAGGGCTGCTCCCCAGGAGCTGCGATCGCCTCTCGTTCCAATTTGGGATCCAGCCGCTGATACTCGCCCGGACTGCCGCCC
Source organism: Harpia harpyja (assembly GCF_026419915.1). Taxonomy (NCBI): domain Eukaryota; kingdom Metazoa; phylum Chordata; class Aves; order Accipitriformes; family Accipitridae; genus Harpia; species Harpia harpyja. The sequence continues at coordinate 43,708,298 of NC_068952.1, forward strand.
TGTAACAGGCTGGATATGTTCTCCATGTGCTTCATCTCCTGCGCAGACCTGGTGGAAGACAAAAACCAAAACACCGGTTAGTAACCAAAGCCTCGTTGGAGCCTTTCTGCTACAAACAGAGTCCCTCCAGACCAGCAAAAAACCTTCCCAGCACAGTCCAGGCTTCATCTAGAAGGTTCTTGGTGTGGGAAGAGCAGCCTGGGCTCTCCCCTCCTGCCTCGACATGGAAAACCCACCCTTGCAGCCTTTTTCTTTCAGCCTAAGGGTCTTGTGCTTATATATATTATACAGCATTGAAAAATCATGCCGTGGTGTGTTCAGTAGGGGCTTCCACATGTCCTCTTGCAGGGTAGAAACCTAGTATGGGGTTGAACGCAGCTGCTGGGGAGTCCCTAAGCCAGGTGGCCCTTACAGCACCACAAAATGTCACTGGCAGCACCACAAAATGTCACTGGCAGCACCAGGACGGGCTGCAGGGCTCGCTCTTCAAGGAGAAGGAGGAAAAAAACCCTGCGGGATGGTAGCAGTGTTGTTGTGCTGGCTGTTTCTTAGGGGAAGCGTGCAGGGGCTTGTTCCTTGTACAGATGGGAAGTGCTTCTCCCCCGCCCTGGTGAGATCTGGCAGACAAACCACCCTCCGTCCTCAGCAAATATCAGCCTTTCCATGAAGGAAAAAAAACCCCAACCCCGCAGCAGTCGCCGTCACATGCTCGCAAAACAGGATTTGTTTTCCTGGCTGAATTGAAGCTGCAGAGGATGAAACAAAGTAAGATGGATTTAAGGAAAAGAAGGATTTTTGGATTGAAGGCACCGAGCTATGAAGTTGTTCGCAGGATTGAGACTTGGGGTGCAAGAGGAGGCGGAGAGGGGGCTCCCTGCCATTTCAGGGGGTGGCTTGGCTCGTGAGAGCCTGTCTCGGTCTCCAAAGCGACAAGAGGCGAATCAGCGACGGCAGCTAGAGTTTGCAAGGCAGCAAATGGGAACAGCAGCCTCTCCTATGAGAGGGAAGGAGAGAGAAGGAGTAGGGGCTTCCCACAAACGGGGCTCCACGGACCATCAACCCCCCAGTTTCAGCATCCTTCACCTACAGAAACTGGAACTGGATTCAGATCTCGGGTCTCAAAAATACAGGGGGAAGAGAAGAGGGTAGGAAAACTTCCCACTGCTGGGGTAAATCCCTCTGAGCCACGGCTTCAGCCCCCAAAATACACATTGGAGAGGAACGGCTGGTTTATCTACACCTGGAGTCCTCAACCTTAAGGAAGGAGGATCACTCACTGTCTGCAGCGCTTTCAACCCTCCCAGCGGTACATGAAGACACTAATTATATTAAAGTAATTAGCATCAGCCAGAACTAAAGTACCAATTTGTAACCTGTAAGGCAGGTCTCACTGGTCTGCCTGAATTAATGTTCATGGTCCCTGGAAATCACCAAGCTCCCAGCCTCCCCCGGACTGCTCTGAAAGCTTTGCAGGACAAATTTGATCCACAAACCCACCTTCCCCCAGGTTTGGGGGGCACAGCTCCAGCGTGACCCCCCCCAAACGCTCCTCCGCCCCCCGACACAGCCCTACCATTACCTTCACCGAGCAGGGAGAGCCCCGCTCCCTCCATCCCACCTCTGGTTTATTTATTACAGCCTTCGCTCTGTCCCTCTGTGAGCCGGCTCCTCTCACAGATGCGGCAAAACCCGAACGGTCTGGGTTCGCAAACTGAGATAGGGGTGCAGAGGGCACGGAGCCCGCGGGAGTGGTGGCAAGCTGAGGAATCAGGACCGGGAGATATTTCCAAGCGGGATCATCTCCGTGACCGCAACCGAGCCGCTCCACAGAGGGCAGCGGGATGGGATGGGATCAAACCAGGGCAGGGAGCAAAGCCTCTGTGCTCCTGCTTTGCCACCTCTATCCTCATCGGAGAAGAGCTACAAGAATAACAGCCACAGGATTTATTTGCATCAAGGCACGAGGCTGCTACCAGCCTGGCCCTTCTCCCACTGCAAACAAGCGCCCGTCTCACGGCGTAAGAAACAAAATCCACGATTCCCCTCTCCGTGAGGAAGGGGCACGGTATCGCAACACCCGAAAACCAAACCACCGTCGCCAGTGTTTGAACGGCGAGGGCTTGGCGGTGCCCGCAAGCCCAGCCCCACACCTTAAACCTGCACGTTTTAACTTCTAAACGAAGCTAATGCTGGAGGAGTTGGCCCCCAGCCCGACAGCAAAGCTCTCACCTCGACAGGGCCTCCATCACCCAGCGCAGCCTGCTCCGACCGGCCGTGCGGAGGACGAGGCGCCTCCGTTAGCCGGCAGCCGAAGGACTGGCAGACGCCGACAGCCGCCTGAGCCACTTCCCTGGCCGGCGTCCAGCCCTGGCCTCACTTTACCGGGGGGGGCTGCGTCGGTGTTTCTGCACCCGCTGCGGGCGGGATGCCAGCGCAAGGGATGGCTGGGCAGGCTGGAGGTGACGCCGGCCAGGGGCAGAGCTCTCCCTTGCCATTTTTGAACCCCCCCGACGGCTACAAACCATCACGTCAGGTGGGGATGGCATCGCCGGAGCAGGGATTTTGGTTTTACCAAAAAAAAAGAAAAGCCTTCCCCAAAGTTAAATGAGTGGGGGACAGAGAGCCGGGAGGGGAAGAGAAAGACGATACCCAAGCAGCGAGCTATTTTAAACCCCGGGGAGGAGACACAGCTCCCTGGCTGACACAAAGCCACGGGGGAGCAACCTGGGAGGGGAGAGCTAAGTGGGAAGAGTTTCACCACACGGTTTTATCCTATTTATTTATTTCCGCCATCATTTGGAGCCCGCACGTGGCATACTCCCACCTGCCTTGTAAAAAATACATCGGCTGTTGAAGAGAAGAGAGCAAAGCTCTCCTGCTGACACCTCCTGCGACTCCCAATTCGTTGTAACAATGAGCAAAGACTTTGCTGAGGACTTTATCGCTCCCGCAACTAAACTGAAGCCTAGCGAGCCATGATGGACAGTAAATGATTACAGGAATAAGGAGAAAGTAAATAGTAAAGAGGAATAATAAAAGTGAACTCTCCCTTGCCTCGTAAAGTGCACTGGAAGAGGATTGGGCTTGCAGAGTCCTTAATTAAGGTGAGGAGGCTCAAGCCCGCAAGAGGTAACCTTGAACAAGAAAAGACTGACTCTGCTTTTAATCCCAGGCCTAAGCCAAGCCCTGCTGAGCCCGCTGGAAAACATCAGGCAGGGTTTATCGTCAGCGCTGGGACCTGAAAGGCTGCACGATGCAGAGCGGCGGCTCTCTCTGTCGGGGAATAAAACCAGGATTTGGTCCTTTTTCCAGCGCTGGCTGCGCATAAAGGTTGGGGATCTCTCCAAAGTGTTCGAAGGTGTCATAAATCAGGGTGTGAGGGTTGTTTCTCATTAGCTCTAAGATTTAATTAAGCCTTAGGTAAGCTACTTAAACAAATACCAGGTATTTAACGCCCACAGGATGGTCTGGACAAAGCACCCGGACGCATTATTTAAGAGAGGGGAAAGCTGGCGATGCCCCATCGCACCCCGAGCTTCTCATTAAGTTGTAATTACCCTCTCCTGACTCAACCCTACTTTATCACATGCTACGCTGGGTAATTACACCTAAACGAAGCTGCGCGCTTCCCCAGCCATCTCAAGAAGCGACTCGAAAGGTTGGAGGGTCCTTCTGTTGTCATCCCGTCAGATTGGGGGGCACCGCCCCCCGTCCCCCCCTTATGCCAGCGCTGTCCACAAGGTGTAAATACTCCGTGTAGCAGCACGATGTGGGGGCACCCAGTATTGGGGCGGGGGGCACCCCTTTCCATAGCACTCTCAGGGTGGGAGGGGGGGTAGGGAGCCACCCTGAAACTATCGCAGGGAGGGTTTGGGGGAGGCACCCTGCTGGGACAGGATTTGGGGGGTGGAGGGTGCACCCCCAGATCCTAAGGAGGGGAGGGAGCTCGGTGGGGGGGAACCAAGCAGAAAATTGGGGGGTAGGGGGACACCCCAAGGCCTGAGTGAGTTTGTAGGGGCTACACCATGCAGGAACAGGATTTAGGGAATGAGGGATGGTGCACCCCCCCAGCACCCCACAAAAAGGGCTGGGGGACACCCTCCCAGGACAGCGGCCAGGGGAGGATTTGGGGGAGCACCCCAGTAGATTTACGATGGGCACCCTGTGGGGGAAAGGACTTGAGGGGTGCACCCCCAGGGTAACATACGGGGCAGAACATGCAGAGAGTAGCAATCCCAGGCCCGGAAATGTTTGTGAGGACACCCCCACCCGAGAAAATATGGGGGGCACCCCCAAAGGTTTGGGAGGGCACCCTCGAGCTTTAGAAAGCTAGGGTGCACCCCTAGTGATGGGCAGCTTGGAGGGGGGGGCATCTCCAAAGAGCTTGGTGGGGCACCCCCAGCTCTAGTGCATCTGGCACAGAGAGGGGGGGGGCAGCCCTGAGGATTTGGGGGGCACCCCAGGCCCTAAGGAACGGCGAGTTTGGGGACCCCAACCGCCGGGTAGCCCGGGCCACCGAGGACCTGGGGGGGGGGGGGGGGGGCTGGTTCCCGGACCACCGGGGATAGGGGTGTGTGTGGGGGGGTGTCCCGGTCCCGGGGGGCCCCGCGGCGGACACCCACCGCTGCAGCTCCTCCTCCTCGATGCGCTGCCCGTCCCAGACGAAGACACCGGCCAGGGTCGCCATGAGGCGGCCGGTAGCGGCGAAGGCGGGGCGGCCTCGGAGCAGCCCCCGCCACCACCACCACCACCACCACCCCCCTCCTCCTCCTCCGCAGCCTCGCCTCGCCCGCTCCGCCGCCCCGTCCCCGCCGCTACCACCGCCTCGGTACCAGGCCCGCCGGGCCCGCCGCGCCCGCTGCCCCGTCACGCAGCTGCACTGCCGCGCCAGCAGGCCCAACAGGCCCCGCCGACCCGCGCCGCCCCCCGCCTGGCCACCGGCAGCGGGGGGGGCCTCGGCGGGCCCGGGCGGGCGGGGGCCGAGGCGGGCGGTCCGGGCACAGCGGGCGACGAGGCCGACGAGCGGCCGCCGCGGCTGCAACATGCCGCCGCTCCCTCAGCGGGACGCCCCGCGTCGCAGCCGGACGCGTCATCGCGCCGCGCCGACCACGCTATTGGCCGTCTCCTCGCCGCCCCGCTCCACTCATTGGGCGGCGGAGGGGAGCGCCCGCCCCTGCGCGCTCGGGGATGCGGCGGGGGGGGGAGGAGGGCGGGCAAGGGCGCGCGGAGGGCCCGGAGGGCGGGGTCTGAGGGGGAGAGGCGGGGTTTGCCGCGGGAGGGGCGGGGCTTACCGCGGGGACACGCCCCCCCAGCAGCAGAGTGCAGGGCAGTGGGTGCGGGCAGTGGGTGGTTACTGGGGGGCAGTGGGTGGTTCTTGGGGACAGTGAGTGCAGGCAGCAGTGGTTATTGGGGGCAAGACTGGTTATTGGGGGACGGGGTGGTTATTGGGGGCAGTGGGTGCAGGCAGGGGTGGTTATTGGGGTGCGGTGGGTGGTTACTGGGGGGCAAGGCTGGTTATTAGGGTGCAGGGGTGGTTATTGGGGGGCAGTGGGTCCAGGCAGGGGTGGTTATTGGGGTGCAGGGCTGGTTATTGGGGGCAGTGAGTGCAGGTAGGGCTGGTTATTGGGGTGCAGTGGGTGGTTACTGGGGGGCAAGGCTGGTTATTAGGGTGCAGGGGTGGTTATTGGGGGGCAGTGGGTCCAGGCAGGGGTGGTTATTGGGGTGCAGGGGTGGTTATTGGGGGGCAGCGCAATGAGGGGCACCCCCCTTTCCAGAACAAAGCGCAAGCTCCCACACACGGCTCTTTGCACCCCCTTTATTTCCTCTAGAGAAGGGCAGGGGGGAGCCCCAAACCCCACGGCACCCGCGCCCCATCTAGATTCCATCGAGCTACGGGGATCAGCGGAGAGGAGGGAAATGACATCATTTGTCTCTTTCTGGTTTTGTTTTTTTACAGAAATACAGTATGTTTATGCACAGACTATTTACACTCAAGCCCCTCTCTTGCATATAAGTCACCGGCGGGGAAACCCAAACTGTTTTCCAGCCGGATTGCCACGCCAGCCGGGGAAGAGCCGGCAGGATGTCTTCTTTGGCCGAGGACCCGGAGGTGGGACGGAGGAGGAAGAGGAGCCGCCCCGGGGCCGCTAAACCCCCTGAACGCCACGCTGCCGGGTTCTCCCCACGCTCCGCGCCCTTCCATCAAAACCCTCGAGGGGTTTAAGGGGCTGATTTTCCTTCTTTGAGTCTTGCAGGGCACGGGCAGTGCTCTCCCCGGGCCGAGTTTTTCAGTTTCGTGCCACAGCCTGAGCCCCGGAGATCGGCCGAAGCTCTTGCATAGCCAGTGCTGCTGCGGGTGCAGGGGGAAGGGGAAAGGGATGAGCTGGGCAAGACAGATGGCAGCAAGAAAATAGGTAATAAAAGCCTTAGAGGGACAGCTGAGAACCTACAACACGCAGTATTCCTGTCCTAAAACTCCCTCCCTAAACCACCGCACCCTCTGCAGAGCCAGCCTTGAGCTTTTCAGTGCTGCGGTGCTCGGGTCGATGCATCCTTGCGTGTTTTTTTCCTATCGGGTTTACTTTAAACAGCCCCCAAAAACCCCACTCTGTCCCTGCCAACTACCTCCTCCGGGTTTGGCTGCAGGTCTGGGCATGCCAGGATCGGCCTTCCCTCGGTTCTCCGGCACCGTCCGGGAAAGCGCTAGCTCCTTGAGGTCCGGTGTCTCTCGGGGCTTGTGGAAGGAAACAGGGTAATAAACTAAGAGCAGGACAGAAAAACACCGAGATTAAAAGTGGGGGCAAAAAGCAGGAGAGTCAGATTGGCGCGGAGGTCAGGAACTTGCATAAAAGCTACAGGCAGAGATGCCGGTTTTCCAGCGCAGGCTCAACCTGCTTCCCGGGAGCTGTCGCTGTACCAAAGTCTGGCTTTATCTTGGCTGAAAAAAAAAAACCCCAAGATTTGCTCGGTGAGAAGCCGAAAGCAGCTGGATGCTGCAGTGGTGGGGGACAGAACTCCCCCAAAACCACCGCCGGCGGCAAAAGAGCTTCTTTGAAATCAGCCCGTGCTGTGCCGCCCACTTGCAAACGGGGTTTTACAGCGGTGACAGTCCCCGGCAGCTGGCCCCGAAACTGTCACCGTCCTCCCCCGAGCCTGAAATAAAGTGCAAAATGCTCGCGTGGTCAGCGCCAGTCAGGAAAGAGGAACAGACAGAGCGGCGGGAGGGTTCGCTCTACCTTCCTCCTGCTGTATAGCCACTACAAAGGGCCGTTCCTCTCCCACCAGCACGCCGTGGCGGGTGTTTCCCATATATATATATATATATATATATAAATATATACACGCACGCGTGCACCACACCTTTCTCTGGGTGTGTGTCGCACCTCGGCAGAGGAGGAACCGAGTTCACTGCGCGCCGGGCTGGGAATCTGGCGCAATTTCCCCCTCCTTCCCGGTGCAGGGTGGGGACGAGATCTCCGATGGAGAAGAGCAGATCCCACCACCCCTCATGCCGGGGAGAAGCTGCGTGGGGGGTAACGCCATCGTTATTTCGGCCAGCCGAGCCGGTGCGGGGTTAAAAATCACACCATCGAGTTAATAAAATAAAAGACGGGAAGAAAACGCCGATCGTCTGACCCGTAAAGTTCTTTCCTCTGCACGGGAGAGATCAGAATAGTGAAGGAGGTGCCGAGAAAATGAAGTTCGGGGGCGGAAGAAAGCAACGACTGCGTCCTGGTGCCGGCATCAGGGGGTGTACGCCGGCGGCGGCTGGAATTGATTGATCACTTCGTACTCGGCTGGGTAAGGTTCGTTCTCCTCCATCTCAGACAGGAGCTCCAGGGCTTGCTCCTCTTCCTCGGTGGGGTAGTGACGCAGCAGGTTGGCAGCGGTGGCGAGGATGGAGGCTCCCCCGGCGCCCGCGACCAGGTAGAAGCTGATGGCGAAGGTGACGTAGACTTGGGACCCGTGGTACTTTTTGTGCTGCTGTTGTTGGGCGAGGATCAGCTCCGAGGCCCAGTAGCAGAATCCGATGACCGTGGCACACTGCAGGACTGAGAGACCGGGAAAGACACGCTGAGCAGCCAGCAAAAAAAATAAATCAGCAAGCTTGTTTCACGGCTTTCGGCAAAGGGACGCCAAGCCCGGCTTGGCGGCGGTTTAAGCAGGCAGAGTGCAAAAGCCTGCGGTGAAAGGAAGCGGCAGATGCCTGAAATCCAGCCCCGGAGAGAGGAAAACACGGTGGAGGACCAGAGGCTGAGAACGAACCCGGCCGAGCGGGGAGACCAGCAACACAAAGCAAAGCTGAACGGTTTGGAATGGGGTTTTGGTTTTGGGGTTTTTTTTTTTTTTTTTTGCGACCTAGCAGGAGTGGCAGGGACAAATCGGCGCTCAGCGTTTGGGGTGGGCTGACAGCTCAGGACGTTCCCTGAGCCACTCAGGTCTGACGTGGGTAATTCTGCCAGGGATAAAGGATATTAAAGCTCCTTCGACCTCAGGAGCCAGAAAAGATGGCCTTCTTCCTCAGAAAGGTGCTACGGGATCTCTTGGAAAAATAAGGCCTGTTAGTAGATACTTAATGTTCATCCTTAACCTATTCCCCCCAAGATTTAACTCCAATTTTAGCTGTGTGAGGCTTCCGTGGCCCTTCAGACCCGAAACGCCATGAAGGGGAAGCTCTGTGGGTAGGATGGGCGCCGCAGCTCCCAACCGAAGGCTGAAAAAAACCCCCCAAGTTTGGGGGCTTTTTTTCCTTCCCCTTGAGGGTCGGGGATGGAAAAAAAGAAAGGGAGAGCTTTCCTCCAGCGCCGGCGGGGATTTACCTGTGAGGATGTGAGCGAAAGCGTAGCGGCGAGTGATCTTTAACGCCGGGTGCTTGGGTCCGAAGACGTCCAGGAGGAAAGCCGAGAGGCTGCAGATGATTCCCAGGAAGCAGAAGGCAGCGATGACCCGGAGCAGCAGGACTGTCTGCGGGTTCATGCAGTAATCTGCGAGGGGAGGAAAAAAGGCAGGCGCTGAGCACCAGAAAATTCCTCTTTTCCACCCAAACCACTCAGCAGACAGAGCAACCGGCATCACGACACCCCCTGCTCCGATCCCACCCAGTGTTTTCCTTTGAGGTTTAAAAACGCAGCTCTTGACAGAAACCGGAGCACAGCGGGGCGCTTTTAATTAGGGTCTAGAAAACGAACCTCCATTATACAATAGCAGTTAGCCTGGTCACGTATTTCACTTTATAAACTATTATTACCATGGAAATTAAAGCTAAAGAAACACTCCCAACACACCAAAACAGCTGAGAGAACAAAGCGGGTTGCACGGGTTCCTTATTTAAAGCGAACCTGGGGGTGTTACTAGAAAGTCTTTTGACTAACGCCACGTCCCGCTGGCGAACAAGAGGAGGACGTGACCCCGAATTCAAGTGCCTGCGGGCTCTGCCTGTCCATAACCGGGTCCGCAGCTGGCGCTGGGGGCATCCGGAGGTTCAAAGTCATGCCCCTCGGCTTCCAGGAGGTCGTGGGGGAGAGGAAGGAGGGGAAGGGGCTGCAATCGCCTCCCCCCCCACAAGCCACGAGAGATTTTAATAAAGCAAGCCAAGCGCTCGTTTTATCGTCACATTAAAAAGCGCTAATAAACACGCCGGTGTGATACACGGCTGGAAACGAGGCGCAGGAGCGCGGCTCTAACTCCATCCCTGCTGGGAAAGTGGCGGGGGGGGGGGGGGGGAACTGATGACTAAATGCTCTCCTGCAAGAGAGGGGGGGACTCTCCTCGTGCCACCGCGGCTGTCGGGCTGAAAGTAACCAAAAGCAGGAAAACAAAGGCGTAATGCAGCCGCCCACTGCGTTTTACCATCAGAATTGTGCATTTGAAGGCATTATCCGCATTCACTTCTTGTTTTAACTCATTGAAAAAAAAACCCCGACGACGCACAAATCCCGCCATAGGGATGCAGTCGCCTGTTAGCTCAGAAAATGAGTTGGGAACAGCGGTTTTGTGCTTCTCTCCTTCCTGGCTGATTTAATCACGCCAGAGCCGCTCAGGCTGGGGGCCGAGGCCCGTTTCACTGCCGGTAACGGCATACGCACGCGTTTATCGCCGATATTCGGAGGTGAATTTGTACAGCGGGGCGGCATGCGCCGAACCCCGAACAGATTCGACGCTAAAATGGGGAAAACCCACCTCGTTTGGGTGACGCTGGAAGGCAGAAACCTTTATTAATAACCTTCAGGAAGAGGCACGGGGGGGTGGCTGAGGCTCAACCCTACCCCCGGGGCCCAGAGGGGACGGCGTGGCGGCCCAGGCGAGGCCCGAAGCCCCCCCCTGCCCACACCGGGCCCGGCGCCCCCGAGCACCGGGGCCGAGGTGGGGACGGACGGAGACGGGGACGAACCCACCCGGCCCGGCCTCACCTCGCAGCAGCTCGGGGTCGACGTATCCCAAGACATCGGCGACTCCCAGCTCCTGACGGGCGCAGGTCCCGCCGTGGATACGGAGCCAGGCGGGTTCGGCCAGCGCCGTGCAAAGCGCCGTGATGGAGAGAGCACCGGGCAGCGCCGAGGCCAGGCTGCGCTCCGGTTGTTTGGGCAGGCCGCTCCCCGCCGCTCCCCTCCGCCGACGACCGCCGGGCAGCCCCGGCCCGCCCGGGGTGTACATCCCGTCCCGCCGCCGAACCTCCGGGCCCCGCCGACGGCCGCTCCGCCTCGGATCCCGGCCAAACCCCCCCCCAACCCCGGCCTCCCCCTCCGCCACCGCCCCGCTTCCGGTTGAGCGGCGCTTCCGCTTCCGGCGCGCTGACGTCACGCCGCGCCGCCGGCAGCGTCGCCATGAAGGAAGCCTTGGAGCTGCTGTGCCGCGTACCGGCGCATCCCGACTCCCGCTGCTGGTTCCTGGCCTGGAGCCCCGGCGGAGGGCTGCTGGCCTCCTGCGGCGGCGACCGGCTCGTCCGGCTCTGGGGAAGGGAAGGTGGGCGGCGGCGGCGGCGGGCCGGGGGGTGGGCGGGGCGAGGCGGGGGGGCGGGGGCGGAGGGGCGGTGAGGGGGCGGGGCCAGAGAGGCTGTGGTAAGGGGCGGGGCTAGAAGGGAGGGGCTGCGGTGAAGGGGCGGGATCAGAGAGAGGATGTAGTGGGGGCGGGGCTACGGTGAAGGGGCGGGATCAGAGAGAGGATGTGGTGAGGGGGCGTGGCTAGAAGGGGCTGTAGTGAGGGACAGAAAGGCTGTAAGGGAGGGGCTGTGGTGAGGGGGCGGGGCTAGAGGGCGGTGTGGGAGGGGCAGCTTGCAGGCAGGGGCGGGGCTTGGGGCGGGGCCTGTCCCCCGCCGGTGGGCAGCAGGGTTGTTGCCCCCAGGGCCGGGCTGGTCCTGCCGGGCGGTGCTGGGCGAGGGGCACCAGCGCACGGTGCGCAGGGTGGCCTGGTCCCCCTGCGGCTCCTACCTGGCCTCCGCCAGCTTCGACGCCACCACCTGCATCTGGAAGAAGCAAGAGGATGGCTTTGAGGTGAGACCCCCCCACACCCCGTCCGGCCCCCGATCCCCCTCCCCGTACCCCCCCCACTCCTCCCCTCTCCTCTCCCTCCCCAGTGCGTCACCACCCTGGAGGGGCACGAGAACGAGGTGAAGTCGGTGGCCTGGGCTCCCTCCGGCACCCTGCTCGCCACCTGCAGCCGAGACAAGAGCGTCTGGGTCTGGGAAGGTGAGGGGAGAGCGGGGGGACGGGGGGGAGCAGCCCTCCCCCCGGGCACCACAAGGGACAAGGCGGGGGGGACAATGGAGGGGCCTGAGGCGGGACGTGGCTGAGCCAAAGCTGACCCCCAGCCCCAGCCTCCCCTCCTCTCACTGTAACAGTTTTCTCGCTGCAGTGGATGAGGAGGAGGAGTACGAGTGCGTCAGCGTCCTCAACTCCCACACGCAGGACGTCAAGCACGTGGTTTGGCACCCCAACCAGGAGGTAAGAACTGCGCCTGGCCAGGGCGACCCCAGTTTCCACCCCAGACCCTACCCCAGTGCTGGGAACGGGCCTGGAAAGCGGCAACCTCGTCCCGTTCTGGCTCCACCAACCTCAAACCACGGGTGAAGGGCAGCTTCACGGGTGCAGGCAGCTGCCTGGCGCCTGGTTCATTCCTCTGCCCTCCCTCAGCTGTTGGCCTCGGCCAGCTACGATGACACGGTGAAGCTGTACCACGAAGAGGAGGACGACTGGGTGTGCTGCGCCACGCTGGAGGGACACGAGTCGACGGTGTGGAGCGTAGCCTTCGACCGCAGCGGCGAGCGCTTGGCTTCCTGCAGCGACGACAAGACGGTGCGCATCTGGCGCCAGTACAAGCCGGGCAACGAGGAAGGTGAGGCTCCGAGCCCGTCTTACATGCCACAGTGCTTGGAGCTGCGCGTAACCGGCTGGGGAAAAGAGCGGGCAGGGAGCCAAAGTTATTCTCTTGCTTTCCAGGGGTGGCTTGCAGCGGCACCGACCCCACCTGGAAGTGCGTCTGCAACCTCTCTGGCTACCACACCAGGACTATCTACGACGTGGCCTGGTGAGTGGAGGGAGGCGGTGGCGGAGCCGCCCGGCTCCCATTTCTCCCGGCGGCAGCGTGGGTGACCCGCCTGGCGCTGTCTCCGCTCTAGGTGCCACCTCACCGGGGCGCTGGCGACGGCCTGCGGCGACGACGCCATCCGAGTCTTCGAGGAGAGCGCGTCCTCCGACCCGCAGCAGCCCACCTTCGGCCTCGCCGCTCACGTTCCCCGGGCGCACTCGCAGGACGTTAACTGCGTGGCCTGGAACCCGAAGGAGCCGGGCTTGCTGGCCTCCTGCAGCGATGACGGCGAGATCGCCTTCTGGAAGTACCAGCGCCCCGAACTTTGCTGAGACGTTCAATTCTCTTGCGTGTTGTCTCCCCTACCCAGCAGCGGGACCCTTCGGCGCTGCCGCCGGCACCCAGCCCCATGCCGGTGCGGAAAGCAGGGCAGGGAAGAGGGTGACCAATCTCTTCTGCCTCACGGGCTGGACTTCTGCATGCCCAGGACCATGGGGGTCCCACCAGCCTCCCCGGGGATGCACATGGGAGCACGGTGCCTTTGCCGGGATCTGGCTGGCTTTCAGAGACGGGGCAGGACTTGCTCCCCGCTCCTTCTGCCCCACGCTCAATAAATCTGTGCTCTCCTGGCCAAAGCCTCCGGCTCTTCCTTTTGGTGCCGTCACTGGTGCAGCCGGCACCCTCGGGGTGTAGGTGCTCCCCCAGGAGCTGCACGAGGTGGCAGAGGAGGACAGGCCTGCCAGGGAGCTGGTTTTACACCTCATGGTGAAGCACAGCCCCAGGGAAAGCATTTAGGTCTGCTGGCGCCGGCATAGTGCTCCCAGAAACGGCTACTAAGCTAACTCTGCCTTAATTAGTTCTGCTAATGAACTTTTTTGAGCCCCACAGTGAAGGCACAGAGCTACTCGGTGAGTAGCCTCAGGGTCATGCCCGTTCCCTCCTCCCCTTTCCCCCCCAGACCCAGCAATGCAGAGGGCAAGATGGATCTCAAGATTTATTCCAGCTGCCACAGTTACGCTTCTGCGTGCAGCTCCTGTCTAAAAAACACTGTACAAAACATCACCACCTTAAAAAAACAAAACAAAACAGGAAAATACACAGAATCCACAAAAAGGGAGGCGACACAAAGCGCTACCACGGCTGGGGTTTGGTGCCTGAACTACTGGGGGATCCTCACTGGGCCCTGCGGCCCCACGTTAGTCGGAGTCGCTGTCGCTTTCCGCCTCCTTCACGTCCACGCTGAACTTGTACTCCTGGTCGCAGCCCATGTAGGCGTCGCTCATGAAATACAGCGTGTAGTTGTGCGTCCCCGTAGCCGGGGCCACAAAATCCAGCTTCACCTACGCAGCGAGGAAGAGCAGCTGTTGGGGTGGCAGCGGGCAGACCGGGCACCCGTCCAGCACACTCAAACCACGTCCTTTTGGGTGCCGGCCGCCCCTCTGCCCGGTCCCCCTCACCTTGGCTTTCTGCTGCAGCGTCAACCGCTTGATGGAGATGAGGCTGTTGGATTTGGAGTCGCCGATCACCACCCACCAACCTTCCTCACGTTTCTGCCGGAGAGGTAAGAGTTAATGGGCTGGGGGCAGTGGGGGACAATCCCCCCATACTTTTGCCACCCCAGTGTCACCAGGTTCGGCACATACCTGTGGGAAAAGGGGAGCGATGACGGGCCCGGTGACCTCCTCTTCACGCTCCAGCTGCACCAGCACCACCACGGGCCCACCGCTGCGGCAAGAGAACCGAGACCCGAGGGTCAGGGCATCCCCCCCACCAGTGCCGGCACAGCAACTGGGGGACCGCGCCACCCCTCCCCGCCTCACCTGCGGATGCTTTCCTTCTCCACCACCTCGTAGGAGAGCTCGATGTTGGGGTAACGGTTACAGAAGCGGGCAACGTCTGCGATCTGGGCATCCGAGAGCTGCAGCAGGGCGTTCCGGTCCTCATCCTCCATCTCCATGATGTCGAAGACGCTCTCCACCCCCTGCAAGGAAAAAGTTTTCAGCCCTGCGCTTACCCGGGGCTCCTCAGTGGGCGAGGGCAGGACCACAGCGCTTCCCCCCGGCTTTACCTTGTCGGTGCAGCGCTTGATGTGCTCAGAGGTGAAGTGAGGCAGCTGCTTGAGGTAAGAATCCTTCGACCACATGGCCTGCGTCACCATCTGCGCCAGCTCCATGGCAGCCAGCGCAGGGCTGAGCCAGCCGTTGCTGGACAGCACGTCCACGCAGGCCTGGATCAGCCGGATCGCCTGGATGTGAGGGGACAGGGACAGGTCAGACCACGGTGACACAACGCAGTGACACAGGCAAGGCGGGCAGGTTCCCACCCACCCCGTCGTACCTTGCTGAGGATTTCCTCGGTGTCTGACTGCAGCTCGGCGCTCAGCTGCATGCGCGACAAGTGAGCCTGCAGCAGGAGGTTGGTCTTGACGTGGGGATCGTTGAATTTGGGGTTGGTCAGCTTGTGGGGAACTTTTTGGGCCAGCTACGGGGAGAAATGATAAACCCATCAGTGCTTCAGCCCTACAGAGCCAAAAACGCGGGCAGCTTCCTTCCCCCGACCCTGCAGGAACCCACGTCCGTCCCCTCCGACCCCAGATCTGACGCGCTGCCGCTCACCTGCCGCAGCAGGTTGTCCTCATGGTGCCTGATGGGGATGTTCTCGTACTCTGCAGCGTTGGAGATGATTTCAATCAGCCCTCGCACCTTCGTCTTGGCGTTGAGGGACATGCTGAAGAGCTCTGGGAAAGTCAGAGAGGTAGAGGGGTCAGGGGAAACGAGACAGCATTACGCCCCACGGTACAAGAGACACCTTCAGGCAGACAACACACAGCCTCATGCTAAAGGACAGTTTTACACACCCGACCACACGGCACCTTCTCTCCATCGCCTGTGGCACAGGGAGCGACGCAGAGAGTGGACAGAGAGCAGGAGCGCCAGCGAGCACTTGCATGCGGTACCTGCCCCTCGCAGAGCCCTTACCGATGGTGGTGTAGTTGATGTAGTAATAAGCGGCAATCATCCCCAGGTTCAGTGGAGCCACGTCCATCTCGTCCTCGATGCTGATGCACTTGGACTGCTCCAGGTCACTGAGGGTCTGTTCCACCAGCTCAGAGAGGTGATCCGAGAGATGCCTGTGGGACACACCTGCGGGTACAGCAGCATTGCGGTGGGCTCAGAAACTCCCCAGGACAGAGAGAAGCTGCTCTTGTGAAAGCAGAGCCCACAGGCAGAGGATCCCCAATATCCTCCAACCCTGTATCCACCAGTGCAGACCCCTCTGCTCACCTTGCAGGTTGTAGTAGTTTGGATTCTGCGTCATCCTGCGATACAGGAACGTCCAAGTGAGGTAGTCCACCGCATCCTGCTTGTTTTCGATGGTCTTGGTGACAATCTCGGCGTTGAAGTGATCGTGCATGCAGTGGTCCAAGTGCGACTCCACTGGCAGGGGCTCATAGAGGAATTTCTTGAAGAAATCCTACGGCGGGGCAGGAGTAGAGGGAAGGGGTAAATAAACCCCAGCACCTCCAAAATCTGGGAGCACCTCCCAATCAGCAGGGCTCCGAGTGAGGGTTATACATCCAGCCTGCCCAAAGCTGGGAGAAGAAATCCACTCCCCAAGCAGGAGACAGACATTCACAGGCCAGAAACAGTGCCCTGCTTCTCACCCACCTTCTTGGATCCCTGGCACATGATGACACAACGGCCCTCGTCGTCCTGCAGCGGACGATTAGCGTGGCCCACCATCTGCAGCACGTCATAGATGGGGTAATCCACGTACCTGGGACACGGAGAGAGAGTTAACGAAGCTCCACGGAAAGCTACCACCACTCTCCCGCAATTCCCAGCCTCTGCCTGGACAGGGATGAAGCCCTTTGGGATTAGGGCCTCGTTCCTCCATGCTCAGCACAGCCTGAACTAGCAGGGTAGACGCCGAGGGAAGCCACGGCCGGTCTCGCCCGCAGCGCAACACACTCACGCGTGGATCTTGCCGTTGTAGTACTGCGTGTCCATGATGATCACCAGGTGAGCGGCGATGTTCATACCCCAGCAGAGGCTGCGGGAGGCAACCATCACCTGAACCGCCCCTGAAAGGTGTGCAGGGAGAGCAGTCAGCCCGTGGGCAGAGCACGTCTCCGGGTCACAGAAATTCGGGGCGGGGAGAAAGATCTGGGGGTTCTGTGCTTGAGTAGATCGGTCTCAGCATACAGGGAGGTCCAGGAAAGATGTTGAAGTTTAAGATTGCAGCCTTTTTGGACCCGGGAGACACAGAAGTGACACGAGGCTTGGGCAAGCTGTTGCCTCCAGTCCAAAGACTGTGAGCAGTGCCAAGCTCCGGGGAAAACGGTTTATGGTTGGAAGTGGTGTGTTCCCATCCCACCCTGCTCACCGGAGCTGAAAAGCTGCTCCACCACTCGCCGTTCCATGGCGGTCAGCCCCTCGTGCAGGTAGCCCACCCCGTTCACGAGCGTCTCCTTCAGGGTGTTGTCGTTCAGCTTGTCCAGGTACGGTACCAGATCCTTCTCCGCACAGTGCAGGAACCTGCCCAAGAAAGGGAGTAAAGAGACCGCTGCCAGGCCCAACAAGCCTGTCCCTCCCCGATACCACAGCAGATGCTTGAGTGACATCTAACAAGACCATTTTCCATCACTAGTTCTCCCTCAGCCCAGCCAAACAGCCCAAAAACTTGCTCCTACCTCAATCAGAGGAGGGACACGGGCCACAGCACGATTACCTTTGCCTCTGGACATCCGAAGCGCACGTGGTGAGGATGTTGATGGCTGTGAGCCGCGTCTGCTTGCGGGACGGGACGAAGACGATGACTGGCTTTTTGGGCGAGTGCTTCATGATGGCATGGTAGACAGGCTTGGCCATGGAGAGCAGGCGAGTCTGCGTGTGGCTGATGTTGAAGCCCTACAGAGGAAGAGGAGCAGGCAGTGACACTGTCTGGAGACCAGGCAGAAGCGAAAGGAGACGAGGTTGCCCAAACCCTACCTGAATGTGCAGCTCCAGGGGCACGGGGCGGACGTTGGGGTGGAAGTTGAAGGTGGAAGTGGCGCTGCAGCCCAGCCAGTGAGCCACGTCCTTGGCGTTGGACAGGGACGAGCTAAGGGCCACGATGCGGATGGGTCGCTCGATTTGGGAGGAGATGTAGCGCATGCGAGAGCAGATGACCTCCAGCACCGGCTGCAAGCGGGAGAGGGCAGGTTATAGCAGGAACAGGAGGGGAACGCTGACCTCTCCGCACTGCGGCCGCCTCTCCTGGCTGAGCTCCAGCCACTTCAGCCCAAGCACTCTCACCCATGGAGACGCCAGGGGATACCACTCCTGAGCTTCCCCAAGGATATGGCCCTCCTATCCCAGCCCATCCTGCAGCCTGGGGAAACTCCCAGCAGGAGAAGCTGACCTCGGACCAGATATTAGGAGTGAGCAACCATCCACCCCACAGCGGGTCTACTACCAAGACCAACGTGATGACGAGCATCGCTCAAACAAGTAGCTGCCTCCTCCCCTCCCAGACGCACCCCATTTTCGCCCCCAATGAGATGCACTTCGTCCACGATGAAGAGGTTGACGTTCTGGACGTTCTTGCGCTGCTTCCAGCGTCGCGAGAGGATGTCCCATTTCTCAGGGGTGCTGATGATGATGTTCCCTTTGCCCAGCAGCTTCAGGTCGGTGCTGGTCTCCCCCGTCAGCAAGACCACCTTCTTATTGAGACGCTCCTGGAACTTTTCGTACCAGTCCAAGAAGACCTGCCAAAAATGCAAGGGATGCTGCTGTTAACCTCAAATTAGAACAAATCCTACCAAATCCCTAGAGACACACATATGCACACACCGACATCAGCAGGTCGGCAGTGGGGCGGTGTCTCTTTGCTCCCTCAGAGAGACCACAATTAATCAAAAGACTCTGGAGTCATCCTGAGGGACGTGACAGCAAAGAAGGGATGAGGAAAAGTGAAACAGGAGATGAGGAAGCTAATCTAAGCTGGGGTAAGGCTCCAGTTCCCTGCAGGATGCCGGGCTTACCTGCTCTGCCAGGGCCTCCATGGGGGTGATGTACACGCAGCGTCCCTCCGAGTTCTGGAGCAACATCCTCAGGATGGCAAATTCAGCACAAATGGTCTTTCCGCTTCCCGTGGGGGCACCCACAAACACATTGTCATCACTGTTATAAACCGTGTTAAACACTGGGGACAGACAGACAACACAGAAGAGAGCAGTTTAAGGAAAATCTGCATGGATTTCTATCAAAGCTCTAGAAACAGGCAGGGAAAACACAGCCCAGACCCAGCCCGCGCAAGGTGGAGCTACAGGAAAGGCTGTTTTAAGAGTTTTAGCCCAGGATCCACCAAGCAAAACAGGTTCTAGTCTGTCACAGTAGCTCGTAAGTGTGAATTCCCCACTCAGGCAGAGAAACACAGACAGGGCAGCTTTGGTTTGCTCACAACTCCACCCATACAAGCAGCACAGATGCAGAAATTTGGGGCCAGCCGGCTGAGTGAACCTGAGCCACGGTGTTAGCACAGACATGGCTTCCAGGAGCAAACCTGCTGCTCTCAGACAGCCCCGGACTACCTGCTTGATGTACTTGAGGAATATATCAAAGATACTCTGGCCCATGGAGAAAGACTTCAAGCCATCAAACCTCTAAGGCTCAAGAAGGTAGAGGGGATACACTATTTGCTACAGAAGTTCCTCACATTATACGAATAAACCCCACAAAACCAAGGCTATGGGACTGTGAACACCAAAGGGGCCAGGACTCGCCGAGGGGCAGTTTGGAGGAGGTGAGCAGAGGCAATACCCACCCTGAGTCTGGATAGGGTTGAAGAAAGGGAACTTGTCCTGGTAGAGGCTCTCGAAGGCGCTGTTTCGCAGAGCCGACACAGGCAGCGGCTGCAGATCCAGCAGCTCAGTCGGAGGAGGGTACTTCTCAGGGAGGATCAGGTGGCGGAAGGAAACAGGCAGCTGGGTCTCACAGGCTGTCAGACACATGAAAAAACATCTTCAATCTCCGAAAGCACTCCAACGGTTTCATCTCCGAGATCCCTTTGCCAATGCGATCCCCAGCCCTGCTGTTACTTGGATGTCAGAAGTCTTTCCCCCAACACAGCACTAGGAGAGGGACCTAGGCGCCCTCTGACACCCTAGGGAGAAGCGCTGCTGTATAACCAAGGTGCTCCTGAAAGAATGAGACTTACAGAGCCAGCGGTCAGAGACCACTCGGATGAAGTACTGTGGGGGCAGCGGCTCAAACACGGGCACGAAGAAGGTGACGAGGTGCTCGTCCTGCGCGTACTTGGCTTTCAGCAGGAAGTACTCGTGGTGCAGGATCACTTCGCTGTCCACATCCTCCACCAGGATCCAGAAAGCTTCGGATGAACCATGTACCTGAGCAAGGGCAGCTGTTACCTTTGTATCAGAGTCCAGATCCCCCCGCTTCCAGACCTCCAAGAGCTAAACACCAGCCCTCCCACAGAAATCCTGCCCCAGAAGTGCCCTCCTCCTCCCAGCATGGTATTTAGCCTGATGCTATTTAGCTGCACAACTCACCTTTTCATCCCACTGGAAGTCAGGGGCAATGGTGAGCTCTACTTTCAGGGTGGAGCGGGTAATGGGCTGCAAGTGGACCGAGAGCTCCAGCTTTGGAAACAGATGAACGTATTTGTGGATGGTCTTGCCCATCTTGGGCATTCGGATCAGTTCCCCTGCAACAGGAAGGCACTGCCGTCAGGACAGACAGATAACAGCGTGACCAACAGCTCCCAAACTGAACAGTATTCGCTATCAGCAATCCAAGCAGCCAGAAGGTGCCAGGGCAAAGCCTCTGCCCTCCTCAGGCTGTAACAAGACCCTCACCAGTCCTGCTCCTTCTATCAGATAGGAACAAGGCCCCCAGACTCTGGGTCAAAACACAGCAGAGGAGAACAAAGAGGCAGACACCTCTCCCTGCCACACTTGCCCGTGTCTGCGTACCTATTTCGTTATGGTTCAAGTCATAGAGCCGTTCAAACGGGAAATTCTTCTTCTCGATTTTCTTCACCACTTCTTCAGGCAGTTTCTTGAACTGGCGCAAAGGGCACATGGACTGCCACCTGCCGAGGACACCGCAGGGTGAGACAAGCAAAGAAACAGAGACGAAGCCTTCAGAGCACCAGGCTCTCTGTGCTGCCGAAGACCAGCCCTCGGCCAGACACACGCGGCAGCTCCTTTACACCCCGACAGGCGCAAGCACTCTCCTTCCCAAATGCTGCAGACCTAGCCAGGCTATGCTGAAGGATCTCATCCAGCCTGCAATCAGAAAATACCTCCGGGATCTCACTTACATTCGTTTGTCAATCATCTTGCAGAGGTTAAGAGTCTTGTCAGTGAGCTGGGCCCAGCCACGGTTCAGGACGATCTCAAAGATGGCACGCATCAGCCGCCCAGCAGACTGGGGGAACAGAGAGCAGCTCTCAGAGCTTGGCTGCGATCATCACATTTAACTCTTCCTTCCTTTCTACCCATTTTCCTGCCCAGCCACAAGGTGATAGAATGGTTTGGGTTGGAGGGGATCTTCTAAAGATCATCTAGTCCAACCCCCCTGCCACGTGCAGGGCCATCTTTCACTAGATCAGGTTGCTCTGAGCCAGATCCAACCTGGCTTTAAACACTTCCAGGGATGGGGCATCCACAGCTTCTCTGGGCAACCTGGTCCAGTGTCTCACCACCCTCATCGTAAAAAAATTCTTCTGTATATCCAACCTAAAACTACCCTCTTTCAGTTTAAAACCATTATCCCTTGTCCCATCACTACAGATGCTGGTAAAAAGTCTTTCCCCATCTTTCTTATAAGTCCCCTTTCAGTATTGAATCATACTTAAAAGGTCCTTCATCCCAAACACCTACAGGTGGAGCAATTGCTCGATTCCCAGCCTTGGGAACTTGGCCTTTGTGGTAGAAGAATAAGGCTACACTGTAGTCCTCTAGCACTGAATTATTTTGATTACCAATTGGAGACTCCAATGAAGATCTAATTCCCATCCCGATAGGAGTTAGACCTTCTCACCACTCACAGCTCTAGTTATTCTCAGTGATCTATGACCACAAACCCCATTTCCGAGGCACAAATAGTTGTCTGAGACTGAGACATGGCTGGACTGCACACACCTAAATGGAAACAGAGAGGCCCCAGCCACGTTTCCTCACTCACCTGGGTAACGTACACCATGTCTGCCATGAGAGCAAATCCTTCCAGCTTCAGTTGGGAGATGAAGGCCTGGAGGAGCACGTTGATCTGGGGAAGCAGAACAGAGAGGCTCTCAGTGTCCTCTGCATCATCAGCACCTGACCCTGGTGGGCTTTGACGCATGGCAGGACAGAAGTGATCAACAGGGACTGACTGTCCTACGCCGCAGGAC
This sequence comes from Harpia harpyja, assembly GCF_026419915.1. Taxonomy (NCBI): domain Eukaryota; kingdom Metazoa; phylum Chordata; class Aves; order Accipitriformes; family Accipitridae; genus Harpia; species Harpia harpyja. Next base: position 43,730,219 of record NC_068952.1, read on the forward strand.
AGCAAGCTCAACCAGAGACAAGAAGCACCTGCAGCTCTTTGAGGATCTCTGACACAGTCCAGGATGTCCCACAGAGGGAAGAGAAAAGAAATCCTCCCCAGAGCGGCATTTACCATGACAGCTCTCCCACAACGATCACTGCTCCCCACAAGACAGGTGGAGAAGTCCCCTCGAAGGGGCAGGCAGGGCTCACCTTGGCACTGGGCTCCTCTATGCTCTCCTTCACTGGGATGGGAACTCGCTCCAGCAACTTTTGAAGCTCGAGCTTCTCCTCCTACAGAAAACCAAAGCAGAAGAGATGAGAACGGTCCCTCACAGCGCTAGCTCTGCACCTTCCCCTGCAGCATCAAGACCAATGCCTCAGGGCTGTCTCACTTGGGACGGGTGTCTGGCTCCATACCTCCCTCACGGTGATATTCCTGAACTCCGAGGACAGCGAGAAGACCCGAAACAGCTCAATTTCACTCAGGGTGGGTTTCAAGAGCTGATTGTAAGTTTGCATCGTCTCATTGGTGATGTAGTAGTGGCTGGCAATGCGGCCCAGCTCTGTCACCTGCCACAAGGACAACAGCCAGAGTGAAGCAGCAAAGACACCTGACTGTTCATAGCACAGACAGAAGGTGCTGAACGGGAACTAGGTTGCAGCAGGGGAGATGTCTCCAGAGAAGCTAAGCATAAACCCTCAGGCTACAAATCACCCAGGAAAGCTGCTTTTTACCTAGCACACAATTCCATACATCACAGCCTCCTCTTTCTCATCTTGCTGCCTCTGAAGCAATGAAAATGCAACGGGAATGTGAATTTGCTTAGGAGGCAGCAGCAAACACACAACAGTGACAGACCGAGGGTCAGATTTTACACCAGCACTCTCTGTGCCAGCAAACGGCTCCCCGGAATCACAGACATGCACAACACCGGGTCTGAATGATGCGGCATCATTCCCTGGGATCTGTATTTAATCAGGGAGGTGCCTCTTGCACACTTTCACTCAGCCAGAGGATGCTCCTGTCCAGCTCTGCTTGGTCACAGCACCTTTCCCAGGTCCCATCTCACCTGGAAGTTCCCCGTCTTCTTGTCGTACTTCACCAGGTTGTTCTTGTCCAACATGAGGGCTGCGGTGTGAACCAGATCCAGGCGGCGCTGGTCCAGCAGCGGATCCCCCTTCAGATCATCGTGGGATATCCCGTAGAGAGTGGGGGAGCGCAGCATTCGGATGTACAGGTAGGTATAGCCCAGCCAATTCACTGCATCCTGAAGAAACACCAACACACCGTAAGAGCTGACGAACACGCCTCACGGCAAGCAAGGGTGATGCTCCGGCTTGGAGTCCAGCGCTCCCAGCACTAGCGTAGGACACAGTAGGCTGAGCCCAGCTGAATCCAGACAGGTCAACATTAAACCAGAGCTTGGAAGCCCAGCAGTGCCATACGCAACTCTTCTCCACTACCAGAAAAAGATTTAAGGAATTAAAACCCAAAAAACGCCACCTCCACATGCAGACTTTTCCCCAGCATCCTTCTCCATGTGGAGAGCTCTGTCTGCTCTGAATTACAGAAGCATCTACCCACTCACCTGACACACCAGCCGGCCTTACAGGAAGGTAGTTCTCATGGCTGCCCTTCTGAATCTTAAAAATTTGCTCCCTGGGCAGCAAAGGTTGCAAATATCTTTGCTCCCGTACAACGATGGCATCTTTCCCCAACAGTGATCATCCTTTGGCCCCTGCAATTCCCACCAGCTCTCTGGGTGCAACAAAGGGCACGCGTACACAGGGAAAGCAAAGATTCACACTCGCCTTTGCGTTCTGGACATTGCCGAGCACAGTCTCTGCATTCAGCATGTCTGGGAGCTTCGACACCATCTGACTTTCAATGGGGAGCTGCTGGTTGAGCAGAGACAGGTAATACTGCAGCTCACCGTGGGATGTGATGAGGATCCCCTCTCCTTTGGTATCGTACTGAGGCCTCCCAGCACGCCCCAGCATCTAAGAAATGAGAAGGTGACGTCAGCAAAACGTAAAAGCTTTTAGCTTGGCAATTTCTCCTTGCTGCCATGTCCTGGGGCTTTACTGCCAGATTGCTCAATCTGCTGTTACTTCTAGCTGGCAGGAGACACAGAAATATCTCAGATGTGTCTGGGCAAGATACTGGGAGAGGAATCATTTGTCCTCTTCTCCTACTGATCTGCTTCTCCTCTGCCCTCGCAGCAGGGCTGTTCCCAGAACAGCTGAGACAGTCTGACAGTAGAAAACAGGGAGTGACTACACTGAGAAAATACAAAAGCAGACGTCGAATGTGCCTCAGCGGGAAAGGAAAAATCCTGCCCTGGGTCCCGGCAGCATCTTTGTTACCAGAACTTCACCTGCAGGATGTCCAGAGCACCCAGCTCGGTCCAGCGCCCTTTCTCGGGGCTGTACACCTGCGTCCCCTTGATGATGACGGTGTGAGCAGGGAGGTTCACACCCCAGGCCAGTGTGGCTGTGGAGACCAGCACCTGCAGGAGCAAAACAGCAATCAAAACCAGGTAGAAGCATCTTCCTAGGGAAAAAAAAGTATCTAAAATGCTGGTCCTGACATTTGAGACACACACAAAAGGGACAAAGTCTGAGAACTGTGACTGTCTCGACAGCTCAGCAGAGGAAGCTCAGATAAACAGCAAGATCTTTGCCCATATTTCCCAGCTCACTGCATGACCCTGAGAAAATCCTCTGCCTTCCATTTATAATGCAGCCAGGAAATCGCTTGGATGGGGTTTTTCCAAAATGGCAACTTTGGGGAAGATGGCCTGCTCTGGGACAGACCTCTAACTTTAAATGCTCAGCTAGGCCCAGGGGAGAAGTTCTTGCCCTCTCCGCTCCTGGCCGTGTGCTTTTAGTTTCTATTCTTTACACGAAAATCAAGACTGCCTTCATCAGGCACCAGCTTCAGTAGAGCAGGATGGGAGTTGGCTACGCTTCATCCTCTTGATTTTGCCCAAAGGGCTATTGGAAAACACGACTCAATCGTTTCTTGTGAAGTACCTACCCCAAACAAATGTGCAACTCCTCCTGGGAAGTGAGGCTCACCTGAATGTGCTTGTCAGCAAACAGATCCTCCACCAGTGTCCGGTCCACTCGCGTCATCCCGGCATGGTGAATGGCAAAGCCGTAAGGAAGGAGGTCCTTCAGCTCCAGGTTCTGCAGCAGAAACACAACCAGCTCTAGGTTTTCCACCCGAGCCAAGTAACACCAGGGAGAAAAGAAGCAACAGAAGGTAGTGCATATCCTAGAGGAAAGACTGCGGAACTCCACAAAACTGGCAGCATCTTTGTAGCTGTGCTCCTGCTATCGCTGCGTCGGAACAGCCCTGGCCGGGCAGTTACCTTGCACTGCTCAGCTTCGGTCCTCAGGACCTCGGTGGAGGCTGAGCCCTCCCGCAAGAAGAGGCCCAGGGTATCTTTCTCCAGGCACATGTCCCTGATGGCCCGGGCAGTCTTCCCAGTCTCCTTCCTGGAGTGCACGAACACCAGCACCTGTTAAACAAGCAGATGGTACCATTGCTGAGAGAGAAATCATCATGGTCGCAGCTAGCAAAGATGCTTGACTCAGCCTGCTCCTGGTGTTCAGGGTGGGAAGAGATCTAGAATTAGTCCAGATGCCCTGTGAACCATGCACAGAGCTCCTGATTTAATAGGGTAGCATCACAAAACCTCCTTCATCCTAAAAGGACAGGTCATATATTAATCAGACAGCTGGCACAGAGAGAAAACCTGTGTTCCTTCCTCTCTTGGCAACGACCACCCAAGCCTACCCTCTTCTCCACTGCAGTGTTTCTGCAGCAACAGCAGCTCGAAAGAGTCTCACCAGCAACAGACAAGCACGAGGATTAAGTGTGTCAGGAACAATAAAATAAAGTATCAAACCTGGTTCTTTCCAGCATGCTCCATAATCTTCTCATAAACAATCTCATTCATTATCTGGAAGCGTTTGATTGCTTTCTTTTCTGTAATACCCACATAGGTCTGCTCTAGGGGCACTGGTCGGAAGCTATAATGAAAAAAAACCCCAAGTCCATAAAAGAGCAGAAGAATGGAGAAATCCTGCTACAAAGGTCCTGTCAAAAGGCATCCTGTATTTACTGCTACCAAGTTCAATATACCTCCTTTGTGCCTCAATTTAGTCAGAGATTTGATGGCTCCAGTTCTGCCCAGTTAGATTAAACAGTAGGGGACAGTAACATGTATTCCTGTTTCCTGGAATCCATTTGCTACGCACACACTCAGGGAGCAAAAATGGTGTTTCAGGAACTGCCATAATCCTATTTTAGGCTTCCTTCAAACGGCTTCTGCAGCACACAGGTACAGCAGAGTTTATCTGCCTTCTCTAAAGCATCTTCTTGCAAGTATGACATTGCAGGAAGCCTAGCACACATTCTGAGGCTGTATTTAACTGCTTCAGTCCTGAACCTGCATTTACCAGCACATCTAAGAGCAAACAAATGCTTGTCGAAGTAGGCTGAAGGCCCGGTGAGACTCTGGCTCCATCTGACAGATAAACACTTAACTGCCTCCACAGGACGCAGGTCTTTCCCAGCTCTCAACAGCTACCCACCATCTGACCGTAAAGATCTCTCCCAGCTTTCCATGGTACCTGTTATCAAAATAGAACAAGCCTTTGGCCGGGTCCACTCTCAGGAACGTAGCCACGTCCTCGTAGTTGGGGAGGGTGGCACTCAAGCCAACGAGCCTCACGTCCTCCTGAGTCATCTCGATGTTGCGGATGGCTCTGGCTACCAAAGACTCCAGGACAGGACCTCGGTCATCATGCAGTAGGTGTATCTCATCCTAAAGAAAGGAAACAGGAACAGAGTTATTCCCACTCCAAACCCGCTCTATTTACCCGGTTTTGTTCTGGTTTCTTAGCTTGTGTGGACTGAAGCACACTCATCCCACAGCTCAAACGCCCAGTCTCTCCACAACCAAGCACCAGAGACATCTTCAACCGCTAACGCACGTTCAGGAACCGCAACACCGAAAGACCCAGCGCCCGTCATTGCCCCCCTCCTCCACACCAGGGCTTTGCGGGCACCGGCGCTGCTCACCAGGATGACCAGCCGCACCAGCTGGGTATAGGTGCGTTCTCCTCCCTTGCGGGTGATGATGTCCCACTTCTCCGGGGTACAGACGATGATCTGGGTAGCGCTGATTTCCTCCTTGCACAGCTGGTGATCCCCCGTCAACTCAGCCACGTTGATGCCATAAGTCGCCAGGCGCTAGGAGGAAGCCCACAGGCGGTTAAGATGGATAAAGGTGCGTTCCTGGGGGCAGCATTAGAGCAGCGCAGCCCTGAGACGCTCGCAGACAGTTTCATACTTGTCCCGCTACAGCACTGGAAGAAATGCGCAGATTTCATACCCCACACCGACATCCAAAGCCTAGTGAATGCAGACTACACAAACAGAGATTAAAGGCACAACCCAAACTCATCCTCTCCCGACAAGCTTCTGCCAGAGCTTATAACTTTCTGTAAGCATAATATAAGGAAGCCACCGCAATAAAGCTCATCCTCCCTAACCTACAGTTCAAGCAGGAGCAGGACCAAACCTCTCCTTACCTTCCCAAAGCTGCCCACCATCTCCTGCACCAAGGACCTCATGGGCGCGATGTAGATAATCTTGAAATCATCCACGTTGATGGTTCCGTCGATATTAATGTGTTTCCCTATTTCTCGCAACATGCACATGAGGGCCACGTTTGTCTTCCCAGCACCCTAGAACGCAAGCAGAACCAGTCCCATCAAATTTGTGCCCTCTCCAGGGTAAAAGTTCACCCACAGCAGCCAGCCTTTTCTGCCCAAGCAGGTCATCCTTCTGGATTCCCCATCACAGAGGACCCGAACAACAGGATCCTTACCGTGGGAGCACACAGCAGCAAGTTCTCATCCGACTCCAGTGCAGCACGGTACAGTTTGCTCTGAATACGGTTCAGTGTTTTAAATCCCTCGAATCCAGCCTGGGCATATTTGGGCAACTTTTCCACAGAAACCAATTGCTGAAAAGTGAAAACATCAAGCTCAATGCCTTTGTTTCAGTACCTCACAGGCTGCAGGGCATATGTGAGACCTCAGAGACACCCTGAGGAGTATCAGGGTCATGTTGTCTCCAGATGGCCAGAAGAGAAGCCCCATGCCCAGGAATTGTGCAGCAGGTTAGGAAGAGATCAAAGGAGGCTCACTAGCTGGCCCACGCGCTCCAAGGAGTACAAGTTATAGCTGCTGCGCCATCAGAAAAGCAAATCCCCGCTATGTTCTCATGATGGGACAGATCAGACCACATTTCCCCTGCCAGCGCTGATCAAAAGAGGCAATTTATCACAAGGCATGTGATGAATCAGTCAGATCTTTGGCCCACACTGCACATCACAGCAAGGAGGGAGCAAAAGCAGAGGCAGAGCCAGGGGCTCAGGAAAGCAGCTAAACAGAGCATGGGAGCCCTGAGACAGAAACCACCAACACTCGAGAAGTGAGAAACTAGAATTCAGGAACTCTCTTCAGACATGTGAAACCTCTTAGCTTAAAATAACGGTTCTTCAAGAAATCTGAGAGGGCTTCACAGCCACATCAAAGCCTGCTGAGTCCCAGGAAGTATGTCACGATATAAGCAACAACTCACAGAATGGTAGAATAGTTTGGGTTGGAGAAGACCTGTAAAGGTCATCTAGTCCAACCCCCGCCACGAGCAAGGACATCTTCAACCAGATCAGGTTGCTCAGAGCCCCATCCAGCCTGACCTGGAATGTTTCCAGGGATGGGGCAGCTACCACCTCTCTGGGCAACCTGTGCCAGTGTTTCACCACCCTCATTGTAAGAAATGTCTTTCTTATACCTAGTCTGAATCTGCCCTCTTTTAGTTTAAAACCATTACCCCTTGTCCTATCACAACAGGCCCTGCTAAAAAGTCTGTCCCCATCTCTCTTATAAGCCTCCTTTAAGTACTGGAAGGCCGCAATAAGGTCTCCCCAGAGCTGGTATGGATACTGGGAGTTGCCCTGACCCAGGTGCAGGACCTTGCACTTGGCCTCGCTGAACCTCCTGAGGTTCACATGGGCCCACTCCTTGAGCTTGTCCAGGTCCCTCGGGATGGCATCCCTTCCCTCTAGCAAATCAACCGCCCCACTCAGCTTGGTGTCATCTCCAAACTTGCTGAGGGTGCACTCGATCCCAGTATGTCATTGATGAAGATATTAAACAGTACTGGTCCCAGTACGGACCCCCGAGGAACACCACCCCTCACCGATCTCCATCCGGACATCGAGCCGTTGACCACTACTCTCTGGATGCGACCATCCAGCCAATTCCTCATCCACTGAACAGTCCATCCATCAAATCCATCTCTCTCCAATTTAGAGAGAAGGATGTCGGGGGGGACCCCGTCAAAGGCCTCACAGAAGTCCAGATAGATGACGTCAGTCATCTCATCACTCAACACACCTAATGCTAAATAAGGGGGAACAAAGCAGGTCACCTACCTCTTCGGAGCCAAAAGGCTTCGGCTTCAGGGCAGGCACGTGCACCTCCTCGTAGCCCTTGCGCTGTCTGCGGAAGGAGCCATCGGGGAGCTGGCATCGCTTGTTGGCCATGAAGTGACTACCTTGGGCAAACACCAGATCCTCCAAGTCCAGCACCTGCCGGGGAGCCAGTGCCTGGGAACACCAACAGGAAAGGGGCAAGGATTAGAGAACAACCCTCTCCTGCCATTTTCACTCTGGGACCAAAGGAAAAGCAACTGCATCCAACTGGCAAGTGCCTCTTTAGCACATTAGGGGCTTATTTGTGGTGTCTTCCTGCCCATGCCGCTTCAAGCACTCTTTTTGCACTTACTGGGGATGCTCGTCAGAAGGGCTAGGAATAGATGACTTTAAAGAGTTTTACCTCTCCTCCTTGGTCCAGATCCATGGTCTCCAAGTCAGTATCCATCCGGGACTGACGAACACGTTCCCGGCGAGAGCGTTCCTCCTGTGGGAACAGATGAGAATTCAGCCCCAGGGAAAAGTTGCCGAGCCTCCTCTGCGGACTGCCAGGCTCTCCTGTCACACATGGCTTCGCACCCTGCGAGTCTGTGCAACCAGAGCACCAGGAGCCGTGATTTCTTCCGAGCACAGGCATTCACGTAACCGGAGACAATAATTTTTGGCAGTAGAAACCACTGCCCCCAAGGCCAGGATGTAAACCTGCCTTCCAGGAGAGCAGATGAAAGGAAGCAGGGAGTGAAGACACACGAACGTGCAGTGCCTCAGCAAAAGTCCAGCCAGCTGCATGCCAGCAGCGCTCCTCAAACACAGAGACGCCAAACTGGCCCCTCACATCAACATTACCAGGTTTTTTTTCTAGCAACAAAGCAGGAATATGGTATTAATTCCCCAAAAAACAACCCCCAAATCAGTCACGGAACTGCTATCACCCAAAGGCCAAGCAGAGCTAATCCTGCATGCCAATAAACCCGTTGAGTGTCACATTCCAACCCCAGGTAATGAGGAGCTAATCAGAGGTGACCAGGGTGTTTTATTGTGGTGAGCCTCACATCAAGGAGGCCCGGAGGTGAAATGGTGCTGTTACAAGACAGTTAACACCAGTATTAAAATGCGAAACTTGCAGATATTGACATTTTCCTGGAAAAGCGGACATCCGAGCGACTCAAAAATAAGAAGTGGTAAATATATTGTCCTCTCAGCTGAGTCTCAGCCGTCACGTAAGCAACATTTCCTATGGTTTCAAGATCCCAGCTGAGTCAGCAGACTCCTCTCTCACAAACAGCAACCAAAACATATAGCCCAACGATGACCACAGATGGCAGCAAGGTTCCCACAATTTCTCCTCTCGTCCTGCCCGAGGTTCCCTCTAGCCTTACCCGGATAAGATCCTCCTTCTCTGTCTCATGCAGCTGATACAAGAACTTTGACAGCTCAGGATCTGCTTCCATCTTCCCCATTATCCTTTCTTTTTCAGCTTCACTTTGTGCACTGGCCAGCAAAGTGCAGTACAGGACTGATGAAAGAAAAATTAAAGGATAGCAGGTGGGCCTAAGGGTTGAACCAAAAGAAGCTAGCAAAGAACAAGGGCCCAAGCTTCACAAAGCAACACCGATGGCAGTTAAAAAGCCTCGGGTTGTGCTAGAATCACGTCAGAACACCAGGGAAACAACAAAGTGGGATGGTTAAAGCGAACGCCACTCACTCATCATCCGGTGCTGTCGCAGGACTTTAATGAAGTCGAAGGTGTTAAAGCCCAGGAGCAGAACAAGCTGGTTCTCACATTCCCGGTCATCGCTTGCAGTCTGGAAGAAGAAACGAGGAATGACCGGTTACCTCTGCGTCCCACAGAACAAGAATCCCTGCTTCGCACTGAACTGAACTCAGGTGGAGCTAAACAGCAGCTACGCCCAAGACTAGGTACCCGATTCGGACTGCAGATAAAAATCCCATCCTCTCTGACTCCCCTTCTTCCCCAGCGAGTTGCGATGCCCAGAGCACACAAGCATCAGCACCAAAATTAGCAGGGAAACAGACCCTGACAAAAACCCAACCATCTTTCCCTTAGAAGAAGGTTTCTGTGAATTAAGACTAAGCCCAGCCTAGTCCAGCACTTATCTATCTTCCCGGCAAACATGCCACATCCACAATTGCATTTCATTTGAAGAAACATAGGTAATGAGTTGTTGGGGCAAATTCCTGTTTTCCAGACTGAGAGGTATGCTGAGACTGCTGCAGTCCTGCAGATCAGGTGGCCACTGACCTTCAGGATCTCCAGCACTTCATCTGCCTTCTTCTGGGAAACAATGGCATCATCGTAGAAGCGGCTCAGCTGCCGCTGGAGCCAAAAGGCGTCGATGTCTCGAGGATGCAGATCCTTCTTCTTCGAACTCATCAGCTCACCCGAAGCCACAAGCTTAAGAAAATCCCACAAAAACGTTATTTTCCTGCGAGAGGAAAGCAGGCACACAACCTTTGTGTTGTGGAGCGAGCATTTGGGGCCTCTCTCTACCCCGGCAGAGGAGCTGAGAACCAGCAGATGCAACTGTGCAGCTGCCAGACCTGTTAATTTTATTAACGTTCATTTTGGCCTCCATCAGACAACAGCTTCAAGGCTCCTCTCCACCCACAAACAACCTTAACTCCATCCATAGACCAACAGGATCCCCGACCCTCCTCCAGACGACCCCGAACCACGTTTCACGTGTTCCTCGTGACTCACGTTGGCCGAGAGGGTGCAACGGACAACGGCTTCGTCTCCCTCCATGTCATCGTCGGACGCCTCATCACGCACTTCGCCATAAATGTCCTCATCACCTTCCTGTTGAAAGGAGAGTTCCAGTAAACGGCTTTTGCAGACATCAAAAGAGAAGCTTTTCCTCAACAGAAATTATTAATCTGGCAACTCATTCCTGAGGGGAAGCAGCCTGCCTTGTGCTTTTAACAGGAACATCATGCTGTTGTTCAGGTGAAGGACCATGTGATAAGATTATTTCTACTCTCTACAGAGAAGTCTTGCCAGCGACTCCTCCAACAATCTCGTATTTGTCTCTCTTATCATTCTCTCAGCCTCTTCCAAAAAACAATCTCAGGGAGTGTTTCTATGAAACACTTCCAACCAGCGCATTTGAATTTCTCTCTTCCTCCCGATCTGTCAAGTTTCCCCACAAGATCTAAATATCACCATCTGTTTTCCATCATACTGACTCATGATAAGCCTTGGATTAGCAGGATAATCAACAAATCCTCCCCAAGCCAGGAAGCGACATCTAAAATAATCCGGCTTTTCCTTCCTGGCAGAGACATCCCAGCCCAAGCTAATGCCCACTTCCCAACATGACCGAATAAAACGGGACAAACGCGGTCCCTGCGATGCGGCTCGGAGTGAGGGGACAGCGCAGAGACTCCACTGACACCCTGCAGCCTCATCTCGTACCTCCTCATCAGACTCGAACTGCACGTTCACCCCGTATGTCTCATCAATATTGTCATCTGCAAGGGAGAGCGCAGTTAGTTCATCAGAAAATCTGGGCACCACACGCAAGGTTCACAGATCCACATACCCGCCCACACCTCTGCTCATCCAAAAGATGAAAAGAACGTGGTTTGGGGGCTTGAAAACTGTCCAAACGTTTTTCTGGCTTCTCTGTGCGCACGCTACCTACCCCAGAGTAAGGCTGGGTTTGGCACCACGTGGTGATGCATTTCTTCCCCCTCTCTGGGCTGATCTACGAACTCGGGAAGTCTCGCTAGGCCTTAGCATAAGTGTAATGAGCCGGGCAGTTAAGCGTCCCTTGACCATACCAGGAACTCTTGCATGGCTAAGACAGGGAGCTGCACTGACTCTCCCAAGGACTCCTGTTGCCTGGCAGAGGTTGGGGACGGGAGTAGGAATAATCAGTCATTTCCTGACAACCTTGGGACATATCTCTGTCCTCTCCTGACAGCCCTGGAGCCTTCCTTATCTAAACTGTAACTCACGTGAAACGGTACCAGCGCTACTGGAAACCCAGTAATTTCCTGATGACTAAAGCCAATCATCTCCCAAATCTATAAGCAGCGGTACTAAGTGAGACCCTTTGGGCTCTCCTGGACTGCAGCAGGCTGTGACCAGCAGCTCCCTCTGAGCGGGACGCCTCTGGGAGCTCACAAACTTTCCGGTTTGTGAAAATCAGAGGTCTGTCGCCAAAAGCCGACACGACCTGGGCTGATTCTCTCCGCTCCTTGAGGCCCAACCCTTCGCACGTCGAGAAAGACGCCAAAGCATTTAACATGAATATTTTCACTGAACTCGAGGGGAAATTTTTAACAGGTATACCTCTTTTACTCGCACATATGTATATCTCTTTGTGTCTTCATGCATGTGTGAGCACTGACCGGAATATTCTATAGCAAGTATATTACAAATATTGCTTTTCAAATCTATACAAAAGTTACTGCTGTGAACTTTATTCAGCTGTGAATGAATCTCAGGCTGCTATTATACTCATAATCCCTTTAAATATAAACCATTGACCAAGTCTGGAACTAGGAGTCGATCCAGCCGCACCTAGACTCTGACAGGAGTTCAGAAAGCAAGGGGGTCTTCTCTGAACCTCGTGACTCAACAGGAGGGTCTCGCTTACCCTTTTTACATTCCCGATCTCTGTACCAATCACGATAAATCAATTCTAACCCCATTTTCCTTTGTATGTTTCTCTCTCAACCTTTTGCATCGTCAGTTTCATAGTTTTAGTTTGATTCTAACTTAATTTTCCTTTGTATGTTTCATCCATGTATTAAGTAAGAGCGTGAACCTTGCCATCGAATTCTGTGAAGTCGCGCTTTTATATACATTCCTGTTAAATCATTTTTGTTAATACCCTTGACAGTGATTCTTTAAGCGGTCCAAACCACTCCATTTCGTGACACACCAGTAACCTGCCTTTCTGCCAGCCCCGTCCCTGAAGCTGCAGCCCATGACAACGCCTCTCCCATACCCATGTTCTGGATTTCCTTGTCTCCACCGTAATCCGTGATCTTCTTCCCCAGGTTCACCAGCACGTGGTAGCGGGTATCATCGGTCTGTCCCAGCAGCAGGTCGATCTCCTTCCGCCTCTCCTTATCGCGCAGCTTCTCATTCTTCAGTACCGCCAGAACTTCGTCGGCGGCTCCGCAGAGGATGTCGCGTGGCTGCAAAAGGAATAACGCATCACACGGAGCAGAAATTTGCTACGTGAAGGGTACGGGGTTGGTCCCTCCTATTTCTGTACCCTTGTATAGGCACTGAGAGGCCAACCCCAGAACAAAGGCACCACTGCAACATCTCCGAGCCCAAAAGCCAGCACCGACAGAGCAAATCCATCCCATGGGATTACCGGGAAGGATTAAAACATCCAAGGGCCGGATCTTACAGGCTTTGAATCCTTAGCCGGAGCAGGAACACCCGCCCTGAGGCCTCCCCGTCCTCACCTGGTCCCCAAGAGCCGCCTGAATGAAGCTCAGCAACACCTCGTAGGTCTCGCGGGTCTCCTTGGTCTTGGGTTTGTAGATGATGCCCACCATCTCGTCGATGCCCTCGGAGAGCAGGGTGTAGCCCTTCATCTTGTTGATGTCGTGCCTGTCCTCGTCACGCTTCCTTCTCCTGGAAAGGGGCAGGGAGGAGAGCGCCTGGGTCAGCCCCGTGCCGGAGCCCTGCTCCTGCTATTTCAAGTACGGCTAGTCTCTTTTATTTGAAAAACAAAGGAGAAAAGTAGATGTATTTTAATTTTTCACTTCAATTTTAGTTTCTTGACATGGAACAAGCGACTCCAAATGAAGAAAATAATGCCTCTGTATCTTCCAGGCTGGCGGTTTTCGGTCTGCAGCCCTGTGCTCACGCCACCAAAACATTTTCCTCTAGAAAACATCCCCAACACCATTGAATTCTACCCTTTTTGTACACCTAAACCAAATCAAGGCTACATTATTCAAAGACGAGAATGAAAAATTAACTGCCCTGAGTATTTTTCACTCAAATACAGTTCTGGGCCAGGGCTCTGCGGCCCCTCGGCTCTGAGCTCACACTCACTTTGCTCGTCTCTCCTCCTGCATCTGGGGTTTGGTTCTCTGGGCCTTGTCCCCCATGCGGGTCCCTTCCAGTTTGCCCACCAAGGACAGGACCTCTCCCGTCGGCTCATCCCGCCGAGTCCGGTCGATCAGCGAGCGGTCGGCTTGGAGGACGAGGTTGGAATTCTGGGAGAAAACAAGAACAGGAGCTGATGGGGGCCGGGAAGGAGCTAACGTGGGTCTCGCCGTGGGTCCCATCGGGGCCGGGGAGAGGGGCCAGTCCCATCCGGGACTCACGGCAGGTCTGCTAACCGCCACCCGCACACCGTTTCTTGTAACACAACGCTCTCCGCATTGCTCGAGGCACAAATAATCTGGGTTTAATTAACCGGGGTGTTATTTAACCCCCCCGCACCACCACCAGGCGCGGGTTTAGACTTTAAACTGGGACTGAGCCACTCGGCCCCATCAGGGCCCATCACTCCTCGCCCGGGTGCTCTGTTACTTCTCGGTGCCCGGAAAATTCCGCTTTAAGGGGGAAAAGGTCCGGAAAAAAAAACTTAAAAGGGGGTTTTAGTCCCCAGAAAAGCTCCCCCCCCCGGTCCCGGTAAAGGGCCGTTACACGGAGCTCTCCTCAGGCAGACCGCTCTCACGGGAAGAGCCGGGGCCGCCACGGACCCGGGGGTGGGTTTAATGGCACCTCCTGGGTTAACGGCACCGGGGAAAGGGAGAGCACCGGAGAGATCCCGGTACCGGGCCGCTGAGGCGAGGGAAGCCCAAGGGCCTTCGGGGGCCGCACTCACCGCCTTGTACTCGTACTGCAGGCTCCGAGCGGTCACGTCCGCCATGGCACCGCCGGGCTGGAGGCCGCACCGCCGCCGTGCACCGGATCAGGCCGCGGAACGGAACTTCCGGGGCAAGCGGAAGCGGGTCCCGGTCTCTGCCGTGGGGGCGCGACCCGGAAGCGCTTCCTCTCGGAGGGGAGCCCCTCCCATCATGCCCCACCGGAGAGGCGGTGACGCTCCGCCGGCCTCCCACTCTGATTGGCTGACGGTGCCTCGCTCGGCTGCTCCCCGCCCCCCTCGCCAAGAACTGGCCGTGATTGGTTCAGCCGCCCGGCTCCTCCCCTCCGCGCGCTCCGATTGGTCGCGGCCAGACAGTTGAGCCGTTGACGGTTGAAGCTTTGAAAGCGCCGGGGCGCCGCGGGCAGGAGTGGTCACCTCCGGGCCCGCCCGCCTCCTATTGGCTCTCCCCAGCGTAAGCCCCGCCTTTTTCTCACAGCCCCGCCCCACGCCGCCATGGCGGGCGCTTCGCCGCCATTTCAGGGTCTGCCCTGAGGGGCGCCGGGCCCGGCCATGGCCCCCCACCCCGAGGGGCTGCGCTGGTACCAGATCCCCCTCTCCTCCGCCCGCATACCCCGCTCGGGGCTCTTCAGCTATGGCTTCCAGGCCAGCCTCCAGCGCTACCAGCAGCTCCGTGCCCTCAAGAACCTCCGGGTGGGCCGCCCCGTCGCCCCGCCGCCCCCCGGCCTGTTGGAGCCCTGGCCCCCCGGCCCCCCGCCCGCCAACAGCCCTCCCCGGGTCTCCCACCGCCCACGGGGCGCCGGCAGGGCACGAGGTGAGCGTGGCCCTGTGCCGGGGACCGGTGTGAGGGGAGCCGTCACCCTCCTGTGGACCCCACGGTGCCCCAAGGGGGACCCCGGTCACCCCCACGTTGTCCCCACAGACCCCATGCCTCAAGGGGGGGTGGCCTGGTCACCCCTGCGTTGTCCCTACAGCCCTCCCTGTGCCCCAAGGGAGCCCCCAGTCCCCCCCACATTGTCCCCACAGCCCTCCCTGTGCCCCAAGGGGGCCCCTGGTCACCCCCACATTGTCCCCACAGTTCCCTGGCACCCCAAGGAGGGCCCTGGTCACCCCTGTGTTGTCCCCACAGCCCTCCCTGCGCCCCAAGGGAGCCCCCAGTCACCGCCACATTGTCTCCACAGCCCTCCCTGTGCCCCAGGGGGGCCCCTGGTCACCCCCACATTGTCCCCACAGTCCCCTGGCACCCCAAGGCAGGGACCTGGTCACCCCTGCATTGTCCCCACAGCCCCCATGCCCCAAGGAGGCTGGGGGAGGCTTGGTCACCCCTGCATTGTCCCCATGGCCCTCCCCCTGCCCCAAGGGGGCCCCCGGTCACCCCCACATTGTCCCCACGGCTCTCCCTGAGCCCCAAGGGGATCTGTGGTGACCCCTGTGCTGTCCCCACAGCTCCCCGGCGCCCCAAGAAGTCTCCTGGCACTAGGAAACGGGTGAGCAGAGGGCAGCAGCCTCCTGGCTCCCCTCAGCCCCATGCCAACCGGCAGGATGCGGCCAGCCAGGGCTCCCCAGGATGCCGGGTGGCACCGGACAGTTCCGGGCATGTCCCGGTGCTGCCAGAGGCAGCTGGGAGGTCCCTGGGCGGTGAGGCCAACCATGGCCAGCGCCCTGCAGCTGGGACAGTGCCGCAGCAGGCAGGCAGGAGCTTTGGGGGGCAACTGCCAGGCACGACGGGGGGGACGGTGTCCCCCACAGACAGCGAGGACGATGACCTGATCCCACTGAAGGATATGCTGCTAGCAGGGGACGAGCCCCTGAGCTCTGCAGACCACCAGCAGGTAGGTCCCTGCCTGAGGGTGGGTGCCCCGGCATCGGGGGGTCCTTGGGGACTTCTCGGCGCCCGCTGGGTGTTGTGGTACCTGCTGAAAACTCACTGTTTCCTTGCTCTGTTGCCCAGGTTGTGTGCCCACAGCCGGATCCGCTTGCCAACAGCCTGGATTCACTGATCCGGGAGAAGAGGTAAGGTTGGTACCCCACCCTGGGCACAGGAGTGGGCATGGAGGCTGTGCTGGGCATCCTGGGGTGCTCTTGCCCTGCCCTAACCGCCCCCGCGCCAGGGAGCAGAGCCAGGCAGCCATGCTGCAGGCCAGCCTGGCCTGGGTGCACGTGGATGACGCCAGTGCCTCCGAGTCCCCGGACGAGGACACCCAGCTGCCCGAGGAGTACAGGTACCCCTGCCAGCTGTGCCCGGGTGGAGGGTTAGGGGGGTCCGCACGGTGCCCGCTCCCCACCTGACGCCATCCTCCCGCCCGCAGGGATCTCCTGGCCCGCTTCACCACGAAACCCAGATTCATCCCCGCCGTCCACCCCGGGGAACCCGTCTTCTGCGCCCACCCGGCACCGGCACCCACCCTGGACACCCAGGGGCTGCAGCCTCAGAGCGTGTTGGAGAGGTTCTTCCTCTGGTGAGCGCCGGGCAGGGGGTGGGCAGGACGTATCGGGGGTGATGGCGGGGGGGACAGGGGACGCGGGCAGAGCCCCGCTCACCCCCTCTGTTCCTCCCCCAGCAACTCGCCTGCCTGCCAGGCAGCTTTTGTCCGCAACGGGGGCCTCAGCCTGCTCTACCGCTGCGCACCCACCTGCCCGCTGCCCGTCCTGCGCTGGCTCTTCCAGGTAGGCCACCGTCGCAAGAGGGTGCCCCCTCCTCCCGCGGTGACACCCCGGTCACTCCTTCTTTGTTTCGGCAGCTGATGACCCTCTGCCCGGACACGACCAACGCTTCCCAGGCGCTGTGGGAGATCTGGCTGACCACCGGGGGTGAGCGCGGGGCGGGTGCAGGGCTGCCTCACCAGGGTGCCCCCCAAACCCCTGCCCGCTCTCACCGTCCCCTTGCCCGCAGGCGAGCCCTGGTGTCCCACGGTGCAGGAGATCGGTTGGGCTATCGCCCGTCTCGGCGCTGACCTGAGTCCCCTGCGCCGCCAGCGCCTGGTGCCCCCTGAGCTGTGCCCCACGGAGAGGAGGTGAGCCCCGGTACGGCGGGCAGGAGGGTGCTGCCCACCCTGCCAGCCCCCCTGCCAACCCCTTCTGCTCCTTCCAGGAACCTGGATCCATCCTGCTCCCCGAGACAGGCGAGCCCCGATGCCACCAGCACGCTGGCCCTGGTGACGCAGCTCGGTGACATCTGCAAGGTGGGAACCAGCTGCCCGCACCAGCGATGTTGCGCCTTCATTATCTCTGCCCTGCTAATTGGGTGGACAGTGCTGATGCCAGCTCCTGGAGGGGCATCCGCTGGGGCTGCCACCGGCCGTGCCAGCCTTGTCCCTGCCCCGGTGGGGACGTCCGCACGGTGGGTTTCGGGGGCTCCTCGGTGACACGCCGCCTTCCCCCTCCAGTTCTTGGCGCTGTGCCTGGTCACCCAGCCGTGCCGCTACGCCGACAGTGCCCGCCTGGCTCTCGTCACCCTCCTCTCCTTCCTCGGCCTCGACCGGGCGCTGCGCTGCCAGCCCCTGCCCGAACTGCAGCATCTCCTGCACTGCCTGCTGGAGGGCATCCGGGACTGGCAGGAGCAGGTACCCAGGGCAGGGGGGGATCCCTTCGCCCCGTGCCCACCCTCCGCACCCCTCCCCGAGGGCTCTGCCCGCAGCGTTTCCCTCTCTCCCCAGCTGCCTGCCCTCTGCCTGTCCCTCTGCCAGCTTTCTCGGCACCACCACAACCTGGTTGCCCTCATGCGGCTGCTGCCGGACCTCACGAGCAGGGGCAGGTACGTCCCTGCCCGCAGCGCCGCAACCGGGTGGGATGCCAAGCAGAGCTGGCAGCGATGGCCTGCCAGGCGTCCCGTGCCACCCGCGCCCCGCGGATTGGTGACGGGGAGCCCGGCGGGAGCTGGCACGGCCCCGCGGCACCGTGCCAGGGCCGGGCGGGCTGGGATGCGTCTGCCTCTAATTCCTTTATTCCAGACGGTTGCGCAGGCACAAAGCGGGCAGGATCCGGCTGCCGGCACCACCGCCCCTCGCCACGGGTGTCCGGAGGGCACCGGGGTGACGCCGGCGCTGCGTGGACGGCACCGTGGGATGGCGGTGACGGGCGCAGAGGCGGGCACGGGCACGCGGGCACGTGCCGGACCCTCCCTCACACTCTTCCCCTTCTTCCCAGGGAGCTTCGCCGGCACCTGAGCCTTCATGCCATGGCCCGGCTGCTGAGGGAGCCGCCGTGCACCGTGCCGCCCCCCGGGGCGCACGCAGAGGTGGGTGCGCCGAGGTGGGACCGTGCCGGGGCTCCGGCGCCCACCGTGAGCTCTGGCACGGGGCGCGGGCGCCCTGACACCCGCTTTCCCCCAAGCTGCAGGTGCTGGGCCGGTTCCTGGTGCTGGCGCAGCCGGATACCCTGCGACGTCTGGTGCTCGCCGGGGGCCTGGAGGAGCCGGAGGACGCTGACCAGGAGGTGGGTGCTCCCCTCGATGGAAAATGGGCGCCGGGGTTGCCCCGCACGCCTTTCGGTGAGCCCCCCGTGCCCGCTCCCACCCGCAGGCTTGCTACCTGAGCTACAGCCTCCTCCTCCTCGCCAGCAACGTGGTGGGCTCCGAGCACCCGCCGGCCGAGCAGCGGGTGAGCACCGGGCCCTGGTGGGGGACCTATGGTGGGGCGGTGGGGGGGGTCCACCGTGTCCCTGACACCCCCCCCCCTCTTGCTGCCTGTCCCCACAGGGTCACCTGGAGCAGCTCTGCGCCCAGCTGGACCGGCATTTTGGGAGGGGGCTGCGCGAGGGCAGCGGGCTCCTCTTCCGAACCCAGCTCAAGGGCCTGGCCGCCCTCCTCTACGTCAAGTGGCAGGAGATGCTGGCCTAGGGCTGGGGGGTCCCGGGGTCCCCCGGGGCACCCCCCTACCCAATAAACGCCCCCGGCTCCTCCTGCGCCTGCCGGGCTGTTGGGGTGGGGCGGCCGCCGGCACCCCGAAAGGGCGTCGGGGCCTTAGAGCCCCCCCCGTTAGCGGGGGCCGGGCGCGGAGCGGCTCCCGTGGGGCCGGCTTGACCCGAGCGGACCCGAGCGGAGCCGAACCCCCTGGCCGCGGCCCGGCCGTGACGTCAGGGCCGGGGGCGGGGCCGAGCGGAGCCGCGCGGCGCGCACCCGCCGCCGCCCCGACCCGCCGCCGCCGCCGCCGCCTCCCCGCCGCCCCGGCCGGGCCGCCCGCCCCGCGCCCCGAGGTGAGTGCGGGCCTCACCCCCCACACACACACACCCCCCCCGCGCACCCCCCCGCCGCCCCCGCCCCCGCCGGGCCCGGCCCGGCCCCCCCCCGCCCCGCCCCGGTATTGTTGTGGCGGAGCCGCGGGGGCGGGGGGAGGAGGGGGAGGCGCTTTGTTCCTCCCGGGACCGGCGATCGGGACCGGCACCCCCCCGGCGGCATCGCGCCCCCCCCACCCCGCGCTGCCGTGGGGGACGGACACCACACCCCCCCCCCTCCCGTAACGGCGGCCGCCCCGATCCGTGGCTGCACCGGTTCCCCCCCCCCCACCCCGCCCCCATCGGTACAGGCGGCCGGTGCCGGCCCCCACGCGCGGGGCAGCAGGGCGCGGCGGGGAGGTTGCCCCCACCCGCGGACACCGGGTGGGCTCATCCCGCGGGGATGTACGTCGCCGCGGGGGTACCCCCCCCCGGGATGGCACCGCCGCGGGGCTGCGGCACCCCGGTCCCCCACGGGACCCCCGGGCATCCGGCACCGAAAGCGGGGACCCCGGGGACCCCGTCCTGCCCGTGGCACCCCGGCCGTGACCGTGGCGCCCTGGCCATGGCCTGTGGCACCCTGGCCGTGCTTTTGTCCCCAGGGCCGTGACCGTGGCACCCCAACAGTGCCCATGGCACATCAGCTGTCCTCGTGGCACCCTGACCGTGCCTGTGGCACCCTGGTCATGCCCGTGACACCCTGACGGTGCCCATGGCACCCTGACCATGCCCGTGGCACCCCAGCTGTGCCCGCGGCACCCTGGCCATGCCCGTGGCACATCAGCTGTCCTCGTGGCACCCCGGCCATGCCCGTGGCACCCTGACCATGCCCGTGGCACCCCGACGGTGCCCGTGGCACCCTGACCATGCCTGTGGCACCACAGCTATGCCCGTGGCAGCCTGGCCATGACCATGACACCCCAGCTGTGCCCGTGGCACCCTGACTGTGCCCACGGCACACTGGCCATGACCATGGCACCCCGACTCTGCCCGTGGCACCCTGACCATGCCCGTGGCATCCCGGCTGTGCCCGTGGCACCCTGGCTGTGCATGTGGCACCCCAGCTGCAGCCATGGCACCCTGACCGTGCCTGCGACACGCTGCCCACATGCATGGCACACCAGCTGTGCCCGTGGCACCCTAACCGTGCCCGTGGCATTCCGGCCATGCCCGTGGCACCCTGACCGTGCCCGTGGCACCCTGGCCGTGCCCGTGGCACCCTGACCATGCCTGCGACACGCTGCCCACATGCATGGCACACCAGCTGTGCCCGTGGCACCCTAACCGTGCCCGTGGCACCCTGGCCGTGCCCGTGGCACCCTGACCGTGCCTGTGACACGCTGCCCACGCGCATGGCACCCCAGCCGTGCCCGTGGCACCGGCAGGCCCCTGCCTGCAGCCCCCCCTCCCGCCACAGGCAGCCTTGCCGGGGCGTCCCCCATTCCCACGCCTGCGGGGACCCGTTCCCGGCCCCCCACCCTCCCGGAAATCCTTCCCCAGCCGGCGCAGGGCCCCCCCCGGACCCCCCCCCCGGCTTCCTGCTTCCCGCAGAGCAGGGCAGAACAATTCCCGGCCGCCCGCTCGCCCGGTCGCATCCTGCCCGGCTTGAGGCGGGGGGGAGCGACAGCGGGGGGCACCCGCCCCAGGACACCGGGGGGTCCCAGGGCAGGACGCGGGTGAGGTGGTGGCCGCCCGGGTGGGGTGGGAAGCGGAAGGGCCCGTTTCCTTCTCCGTGGATCCCCCCCCGGTGACTCGTCAAGGCCGGAGGAGGGACCGTGGCGGGGGGGGGGGCAGCAAATCAGGGACCCGCGAGTGTCCCCCCCCAACTCCGCTGCGTGGGGTGCCCTCGGCCTCGTGACGCGCGGCCCTCAATGCCCGCCTTGTCCCCGCGCCGCCCGCGTGATGCCGTCTCCGCTGGTGTCGATGCCCCGTAACCCTAACGGGGGCCGGGCGTGTCCCTCCCCCCCCACCCCACCAGGCCGTGCGTTCCCCCCCCCCCTCCCCGGCGCCATGGCCCCCCACCGGCTGCTGGCCCTCGCCTCGCTGCTGGCCCTCGCCGCCGCTGCCGCCACCCCCGGGGTCCTCGTGGAGCGCCGTGCCCCGAAAAAACCGTCCCCTACGCGGGTGAGTACCGTGTGCCCCCCGCCCAGGGGTCCCCAGGGAGAGGGGAGCAGGTTGGGGAAACTGAGGCACGGCGGGCGGGCGCGTCGATCCCGTCCCTCGCCGACACCGGGGTGACGCTCTGGTGGCTGTCGTCGTCCCCCCACCAGCTTGTCAGCACTGTGGGGACTCCCCCCCCCCCCCGCCCGGGTCGGTGGCCCCAAAACCGGGGGTTCTGCGAGAGCAGAGGGGGGACACGCAGGGACGCCGCCCCGTGTCCCTGTGCTGTGCCAGCGCCCGGGGTCTCCTGCCATCGCTGCCATCCCCAGCCCTCTGCCGCATCCCCTGTCCCCGTGCTCTGCCATCGCCCACGTCCCCTGTCCTCGTGCCCTGCCATCGCTGCCGTCCCCAGCCCTCTGCCGCGTCCTCTGTCCCCGTGCCCTGCCATCGCCCGCGTCCCCTGTCCCCGTGCCCTGCCATCGCCCCCGTCCCCAGCCCTTTGCCGTGCCAGCACCCTGAGATGCCACCCTTTAGCCGTGCCAGCACCCTCCGTGTCCCTGTCCTGTGCCAGCACCCTGTGTCCCCATCTGTGCCGTGCGCCGTGTCCCTATCCCCGTGCCATGCCAGCACTGGCGTCCCTGTCCCTTTGCCGTGCCCTGCGTCCCCATTCCCCTGTCTCTCTGCGGTGGCAGCGCCCCACGTCCTCTACCCCTGCACCGTGCCACCGTCCCCACGCCGTGTCCCCTGTCCCTGTGCCGTGCCCGCGCCCGAGACCCCCATCCCTTGGCCGTGCCAGCGCCCCGCGTCCCCGTGCCGTCCCCGTGCCGTCCCCATCCCGTGCCAGCCCCGCGTCCCCGTCCCTGCCCGGGGGGCCCTGGCGTCTCCCCCGTCAATGGGGCCTTTCTGCGGGGCCTGGGGGCGGGCAGGGGGGGCACGGGGTGGGGGGGGGCGGGGGGTCTCGCCAAAGGCCGCTGTGTTCGTCCGGCGCTGCCAGCGCCTGCTCCGGTGACAAAGAGCCCTTTGTGCGGTGCCGGGGCCGGGGGGCTTCCGGCAGTGGGGTGCAGTTGGGGGGGGGCCGCGGGTGCCCCGGGGGTGCCAGCGGTGCCCACCCTGGGAGGGACCGATCGATCGTGGGGCCGACGGTGGCCTCGCCCTGATGTCCCCCCCCATGTCCCCCTCCCCAAACCCCGCAGAGCTGAAGGACGTGGCCAAGCGCTTCTCGCAGGGGGGGGTCTCGCACTACCTGACGCTGACGCTGGACGAGGCCGAGGCGCTGCTCTACGTGGGCGCCCGCGAGGCCGTCTTCGCCCTGGCCACCGGCACCGTGGAGCTCAAGGCGGCGGTGAGGTCCCAGGGGACCCCCAGAGGGGGAAATATTTTGGGGGGGGCAGTTGTTTCCAGCCCAGTGACTCTTAATTCTGTCCCCAGATCTCCTGGCAAGCCCCCGCGGACAAGAAAGCCGAGTGCATCCAGAAGGGCAAGAATAACCAGGTGGGGGGCACGGGTGCCGTGGCCGCAGCGGGGGGGTTAAAGGGCACCCCGGTGTGTGTCCCCCCCCCTCTGCTGCCACCCCCTTAACCGACTGCTTTTCCACCCCCCCCCAGACCGATTGCTTCAACTACGTGCGCTTCCTGCAGAGCTACAACAGCTCTCACCTCTACGCCTGCGGCACCTACGCCTTCCAGCCCAAGTGCACCTACATCGTGAGTGCGGCCCCCGGGGGGGCCCCCCCCCAAAACCTGTCAGGCCCTGGTTCACCCCCCCTGCCCCTGGGGATGAGGTCCAGGGCAGCCCCCGGCCTCAGGAGCATCATCTAGGGGTGTCCCCGTCCCTAGGGGTGTCATTCAGGGGTGGCCTTGTTCCCATGAGGGTGGTCCGGGGGTGTCCCCTGTCCCCTTGGAGCATTGTTAGGGGTGTCCCTGCGCCCAGTGGGGTCATCTGGGGGGATGTCTCTGTCCACAGGAGGGTCATCCAGGGTGCCCCTGTGCCCGGGGGGGTCACTGGGGAGTGTCCCTGTGCCCAGGAGGGTGGTCCAGGGGTGTCCCTGTCCCTGGGAGCATCATTTAGGGGTGTCTTTGTCCCCATCATGGGTCATCCAGGGCTGTCCCTGTCCCAGAAGGGTCATCTGGGGAGGTGTCCCTGTGCCTGGGGCTGGTCTGGGTGTGGGGGGACATGAATCGGGGAGGAGGTCGGGACCCCCGCCCACTCCTGTGCTCCACAGGAACTGTCCGGCTTCACCCTGGACCAAGTGACTTTTGAGGACGGCAAGGGGAAGTGTCCGTACGACCCCACCAAGGGACACACCGGCCTCATCGTGGGTAGGTGGCAGCGCCGGGCACCCGCTGGGGTTGGAGGGGTGCCCGCTGCACCCCCCAGCCCCCCTCCCTAAACCCTTGTCTCGCAGATGGGGAGCTGTACTCGGCCACATTCAACAACTTTCTGGGCACGGAGCCCGTCATCCTCCGCAACCTGGGCCCCCACTACTCCATGAAGACGGAGTATCTCACCTCCTGGCTGAACGGTAGGGGCGGGAGGATGTGGGGGGACACGACGCGGGCACCACCGCCCCCCCCGGCACGGCGTTATCCTCCCCTTTCCGCCCCCCCTCCTCTGCAGAGCCCCACTTCGTGGCTTCGGCTTACGTGCAGGAGAGCGCGGCCAGCAGCACCGGGGATGACGACAAGGTACGACAAGGTTTACTTCTTCTTCAGCGAGCGGGCGGTGGAGTACGACTGCTACGCGGAGCAGGTGGTGGCCCGCGTGGCGCGGGTCTGCAAGGTACGGGGAGGGGACGATCCGTGCCGGGGACGCTGTCCCGGCGTGGCTTCGCTCCGCCGGTGAGCGCGGTGGCCCTGTCTTGATGCCGGCTGGGTGCCCAGGGGGACGTCGGCGGTGCCCGCACGCTGCAGAAGAAGTGGACGACCTTCCTGAAGGCTCGCTTGGTGTGCTCGGCGCCCGAGCAGCAGCTCCACTTCAACCGCCTCCAGGCTGTCTTCACCCTGCCGGGGGCCGATTGGCAGGACACCACCTTTTTCGGGTCTTCCAGGCCCGCTGGTGAGTGCACAGGGAGATGGCAGCCCTGGGGTTCCCCGTGACCGGTGGCTCCCCCTAAAAAACCTTCCCCGTCCCGTGCAGGGGGGACGTGGATGTCTCGGCTATTTGCCAGTACCACATCCTGGAGGTGAAGAAGGCGTTCGAGGGGCCCTACAAGGAATACCGGGAGCAGGCGCAGAAGTGGGGCCGGTACTCGGATGAGGTGCCGAGCCCCCGTCCCGGCGCGGTGAGTGCCGGCACCGGGGTAGGAGGGTAGAAGAGGGCGCGGGATCTGGCCGCGCAGCTGACAGTGCCTTCCTTCCCCAGTGCATCACCGACTGGCACCGCCGGAACGGCTTCGCCAGCTCCCTCGAGCTGCCTGACAACACCCTCAACTTCGCCAAGAAGCACCCGCTGATGGATGAGCCCATCCTGCCCCACCGTGGGCGCCCGCTTCTCCTCAAGAAAGACGCCAACTTCACCCAGCTGGTGGTAGACCGAGTGCCCGGGCTGGACGGCACCGTCTACGAGGTGCTCTTCATCGGCACAGGTACCCGCCGGGGCTGGGGGGGAAGCTGGGGAGGGGAGCGCGGAGGGCTCCCGGCGTTGGGGACGTCCCTCACCGCCTGCCGTGACCCGTAGGTGACGGCTGGGTGCACAAGGCGCTGAACCTGGGCACTCGCGTCCATCTGGTCGAGGAGCTGCAGGTTTTCGAGCCGGCGCAGCCCGTGGAGAGCCTGGTCCTGGCCGGTCAGAAGGTGAGCGGTGCCACGGGGAAGGGGCTGGCGCCCGGGGTGTCACCTCCTGGTGTCACCTCGCCGTGTCACCTCGCCCGTTCTCCCTGCCCTCGCAGAAGCTGCTCTTCGCCGGCTCCCGTTTCCAGGTGGCCCAGTTGCCCCTGGCCGACTGCGGCCGCTACCAGTCGTGCACGGACTGCGTCCTCGCCCGGGATCCCTACTGCGCCTGGAGCCGCAACGCCAGCCTCTGCGTCCACACCGACGGCCTCAACGGGTAAGGGGGTTTCCTGGGGGGGGGGGGGGGACACCCCGCCGCGGCACGGGGTCCCCCCCTCACCTCCGCCGCCTCCTTCCGCAGGTCCCAGCTGGTCCAGGACGTGCTGAGCTCTGACACCCGTGCCTGTACCCTGCCGCAGGTGGCCAAGCAAGGTAGGACACCCCCCGCCCCGGTGCTGCGTGGAGCCAGGAGAGGGGGGAGCCATGCAACCCCCCCCTCTTTACGCTTCCCCTCCTGACTCGGTCCCCTCTCCCGCAGGGCCCATCACCCCCAAAAACGTGACGGTGGTGGCGGGCACCGACCTGGTGCTGACGTGCCGTTTGGGCTCCAACCTGGCGCAGGCGCTGTGGACCTTCGAGGGCCGGGCGCTGGCGGCCGAGCAGGCGCTGGTGCTGCACGACGCCCGCCTGCGGGCTCTGGTGGTGCCGGGAGCCGGAGCGCAGCACAGTGGCACATACCGTTGCTTTTCGGAGGAACAGGGCGCCCGTTTGGGCGGCGAGGTGTACCAGGTGGCGGTGCTGGCCGGCCCCGGGGTGCCGCTGGAGACGCGGGCGCCGCTGGAGAGCCTGGGGCTGGTGTGGGTGGTGGCGGTGTGCCTGGGCGCCCTGTGCCTGGTGCTGGTGCTGGTGGTGCTCTCGCTTTGGCGGCGGTTGCGGGAGGAGCTGGGCAAAGGCGCCAAAGCCATCGAGAGCACCCTGGTGTACCCCATCGAGCTGCCCAAGGAGCCCCCCAGTCCCCGCTTCGTGCCCAGCGCCGCCTCCGACTCGGACGAGAAGCTCTGGGACCCGGCCAGCTACTACTACTCGGACGGCTCGCTCAAAATCGTGCCGGGTCACGCCACCTGCCGCAACGGCGGCCCCCCCGGCGCCGCCTCGCCGCCCAACGCCATTCCCGGGCAGCCCCTCCACTCGCCCACCCGCATCCACCTGGGTCCCCTGCGTGGTTCCTCCTCCAACGGCTACATTCGCCTGGCGCTGGGTGCCGAAGAGCGGCCGCCCTGCGCCGATTTGGCCGAGGAGCTGCGGCGCAAGCTGCAGCAGCGCCAGCCCCTGCCCGACTCCAACCCCGAAGAGTCGTCGGTCTGAGCCGCCGGTGGGGCGGCTTCCCCGCCGCCGAGCAGCCGTACCTACCTCAGGACCCGGCCCGGCACCCGCCGCGGGGACCCCGGTGCCGGCACCCGCCGCGGGGGCCACCGCCTCGGCGCCAGCACCCGGCTCGGGGCTGCAGCCGCGGGCGCCCGGCACCCGTCTTGGGGACGGGACCTGCCGCCCCCAGTGCCAGTACCCGTTTTGGGGACTGCCACCCCGGCACCCGCCTTGGGGCCGTGGCACCGGCACCCGCGTCACTCGTTTGGGGGCACCGGCACCCCGTCTTGGGCACCGGAGCTGCTCTTGGTCACCGCGTCCGCCTTCGGTACCGGTGTCCCGGGCAAGGGATCGACCTCGGGGACTGCCACCGGCCTTGGGGACGCTGAGCCCCCCCACCCGGGCACCACCGAGCCCCCCCCCGGGCACCGCGTCCTGCCCCGGGCAGCGGCCGCAGGATGTTTTTTTGGGACGATTTAAGAACCGATCGGGTTTTTCTTCCTGAGAACTTTTTCTAATGCCCCCACCCCTCCCTTGGCCCCCCCCAGGGCTTCGTACCCCCCTCGGCCCTGGTTGTAAATACCCCCCCCACCCGCCTGCCACCCCCCCTTGCACGCCGCCCGCCTGGGCCCCTTTTGTATAACACCCCCCCCCCCCAGTGTAATTTATTTGTTACTGAAATATATTTATTTGCTGTAAATACGTGAGTATTTTTATATTAATAATAAAAAAGAGTAAAAAAAAAAAAAAATTCTATATTGAAAGCAAAGCCCGCGGGGGCCGTGTCCGGTGCTGGCTGGGGGGGGGTGCGAGGAGGGTGCTGGGGCCCCCCCCGGCCGCTGAGCTCATGGAAAAAGGCCGCACTCGGGGCTATAAAAGGGCATCGCGGCGCCGTTCCCAGGGCAGTGGGGGGGGGGGGACCGGCCCGCCCCCCATCCCCCCGGGGCCTGAGGCCTGGCCTCATGCCCGTGCCCCCCCCCGGATGCCGGGGGTCAGAGTGGGGCGGGTTGTGGGGGGGGGCGTGCGTGTCCCTGGGGAGGCCCTGCCGGGAAGCCGGGGGGGGGGGGACGGGACCTGGGAGCGGGGCCAGGGGCTGCCCGGGGCGTGGGAAGCGGGGCTGGGGGGGAACCCTGAGCCCCCCCTGGAGCTGGGGGGGGGGGGGGCTGAGCCCTGGGCCCCTAATAGCTGGGGGGGGGGGGGGCGGGTTGAGGCTTGGGTACCCCATAGCTGGGGGTCGGTGGGGAGGGAAGGCCCGGGCCTCCCGTAAGTGTGTGTGGGTGATCCCCAGGGGACCCCACAGCGGGGGGGTGAGGCCTGGCCCCCCCATATCTGGGGGGTGAGCCCCGGTGTCCCCCCCCGCTGGGAGGGGGGGGGGGGGCGGGCACAGCCCGGGCAGCGCTCAGCCACGGCGGCGCCCCCTGGCGGCGGCCGTAGCGCTCGGAGGAGCGGCGCCGTTCGGCTCCCTTCGGCGCCGTTCGGCTCCCCTCGGTTCCCTTCGGCCCTTCCCGTCTTCCCTCGGTCCCGCTCGGCCCATCCCGGCCCGGGCGATGGCGGCGGGTCGCCGCTGGCCGCCCGGTCCCTGCTGCCCGTCGCGGGTGGCGGTGCCCAGCGTGCACCAGAGCCTGCCCGAGATGGACTTCGAGCGGGGTCGGGGTCTGGGGGGGGGGGGGGGGGGGGGAACACACCCGGGACCGGGGGCAGCGGTGTGGGTACGGGCAGGGGCAGGGCACGGGGGTGCGTGAAGGGATCGGGGGGGCGATGGGCCGGACCGGGGGTACGGGCAGGACACGGGTGGTGGTGGGGGGTGTCCTTCGCTGCTTAACGCCGTGTCCCCGTGTGTGTGTCCCCCCCCCGCAGGGATCTGGTCGGCGGCGCGGGATGGGGACGAGCCCCGGGTGCTGCAGCTGCTGGAGCGGCGGGGGGAGCCCAGCCAGCCCGACCTGGCGGGGTACACGGCCCTGGTACGGGGGTGGGTACAGGTCGGGGGGGTACGGGGGGACAGACCGACCCCCCCCCCCCCGCCCACACCCCCTGCCCTGCTCTGCTTCTGCTCCCCCCCCCACAGCACTACGCCCAGCCGCAACGGGCACCTGGGGGTCTGCCGGCTGCTGCTGCAGCGGGGCGCCCGCTGCGACGCCCGCACGCCCGGGGGTGCCACCCCCCTGCACCGCGCCAGCTACTGCGGCCACCTCGCCGTCGCCCGGCTCTTGCTGGCCCACGGCGCCGACCCGGCTGCCACCGACGAGGACGGCCGTACCAGCCTGCACAAGGTGGGGGGGTGGTGGTGGGGGGGGTGTCCCCTGTCCCCCCTCCGGCCGTGGCACCGGCGACGACGGATGTGTCACCCGCAGGCGGCTGAGCAAGGCCACCGGGAGCTCTGCGCCCTGTTCCTGCGGCACAGCCCGGCGTTGGCCGGCATCCGCGACGCCAAGGGTCGGCGACCCCGCGACGTGGGCCGACCCGGCGGTGCGGGACCTGTTGGATACCTGAGGGGACACGGCGGAGCCGGGAGAGTCGGAGCTACCGTGCCGCGGGAGACACGGTGCCACCGGACCCCGGTCGCCGATGGATAAACAAAGCACTCCGCCTCTCTGTCCCTTGCGCCGGGTGCCGGCGCGGGCCGGGGCTCACCCACCGGTGGGGGGGCTTGGCAGCAGCGGGGGGGCCACAGCACTATTTTTCAGCTGCCAGGAGGGAGGCACAGACACCCCACACTCTTCCGGTGGCTTTTATTTCCTCAAAAAACCACTAAAAATGGGGAAAATAGTGTTTGTTGAACCAGGAAACGCTGCAGGGCTCACGCTGCGGCCACCGGCTCCCACCCTGATGAGCAGCCGGGAGCGCCGGGGAGGCAGAAGGGCTTCGGCCCTGGCTCTCCGCTTCCCCCCGGGATGCTTTGGTGTCGCCTGCGGCAGAGGAAACAGCAGCCGCTGAGCTCGCGGCGCCCATGCCGGGGTGGCGGTTAGCCTTCGAGCCGGGAAATGCAGCAAGACACATGCGAGAGAGAGATGTGTGACTTACGTGTGGGGAGGAGGGAGCCTCGCAGGGGGCACCCCGAATCGCGCATCCTGACAGCCGCTCTGCCCTGCCATGCCATGGTCCAGCCTCACCTGCTCGCTGCTGAGAAGAACCGGAGATGGAGGTGGCCCCACCAGCACCCCAAAACCCCCCAGCCATGCCCAGGGCATGGTTCCCAGTTGGGCACGGCTACTGGGGCAGCCATCACCATCCTGCTGCTGTGCTGGCTCCCTACCTGGTGTGGTGTTCTGGTGGCTCAGGAACGCGGGCTGGCTGCTGGGGATAATTTTTGGCTCGATGCTTTTGGGTGACTTGGCTGGATTCAGGGGCCCGGCGGCCGCAAGGGCACCGAGATAACCGCAGCTGCATCACCTGGGTGGAGAGTGGGTCAGTGCCACGCGGCACAACCACAGTCTGGCAGCAGGGTCGGGGATGGCAGGAGACCTGCGGGCAGCTCGGCACGGGTCACGGTGCTCCCAAAAATGCCGGGTGAGGCAGAGGCAGGCTCCCAGCAGGACCCCGAGGGACGACGGATCCAGCCCCTACCTTGGCCAGCTGCAGGTCGGTGAGCACCCGCACACTGTAGTCGGGGCAGTACGAGGAGCAGCTGGTGTAGTCGGCACAGCCCAGCTGCCGATTCTGGATGCCGGGGATGGGTACACGGTGGATGGCGGTCAGAGAGCCAGAACCTGCCAAAGAGTATCTATCTCCCTTTGCACCCCAAAAAACAGGCGAGTGGGTCCGGCGCTGCCCCGGGAGCGAGCTCCAGTGCTCCTGGCTGCTCTCACCTGCAGGTAGTGGTGCCAGTGCGGAGACGCCATAGCAGGTGAAGGCTCCATTTTCAAACTTCAGGCTCTCCTTCCCGATCTCCACCTCCATGCGGCCCTGCGGAGAGCGGGAAGCTTGGGGCAGGCAGAAGGGAGCGCTGCCTGTAGCCTGCACAGCACGGGACAGCCTGCAGCACCGGCACAGCCGCCCCTCAACATGCCCTGACAGGCGCAGAGAGCACCCAGTGCCGCGCAGACATCACGGCAGGACCCAGGAGCGGACACGCACGGGGCCGATCGGCCACGGCCGGGTCCCAGCGCAGCCGGTGGCGGGTGGTGCCGTACCTGCAGGATGAGGATGAAGTAGCGGTGCTCTGGGGCGAAGCGTTGTCCTCCTCAAACTTCAGCTCCTGAATGACACCGGGACGGCTCAGCAAGCACAGCAGGGCCTTCTCGGGGATGCGGACCGGGCTGAAGAGCTCCAGCTCCGCAGGGAGAGCGGCCAGCGTCGGCCCAGGCGCCACCGGACAATCCGCCATCGCCGTGCCCGGGGAACCCTGCAAGCAGCCCAGCGGGCAGGGTGATGGCAGCCCGCTCCTGCCCGCACTCACCTCGCACCGGGAAGCGCTGCGCGGTCAGCGGGAGCTGTGTGGAGAGCTTCGCCGTGGCTGCACCGTCAGCCTTCCTCAACGGGGACATACCCTCCGTGCGGCACGTCGAGCTTGGGGTGGGTGACAGGCGAAGGGGACGGGGCGGGGGGGGGAGCGTGCGTGCGGTCCCCAAGGCTCCGAAGGCCAGGTCACGGGCGCGGAGCGCCTTTAGCAGGTCGGAGCACAGACGGGCAGCCGGGTCCGGTCGCTGCCGCAAGATGGCGGCCGCCGTGGTCGAGTCCAGCCGGTCTCCGGTAAGAAACGCTTCTCCAGAGGCCGCAGTACCGGGGCCTGTCACCGTGGAGATGGCGGCGCCCGGTGGCCTTCAAGCCTCCGGTAGGGCCTGTCCTGGGGGAGGCGAGGGGCGCCCGGTGCCGGTGCCCAGGCCCAGCGCAGCGCCCGGCCCGCCATAGCGTCCCGCCGCCGTTCCCCGCCCACCTCCACTCGGGGGGAACCAATCGGCGGCCGCCTCACCGCCTGTCGCTCCGCCTTCTCCGCGGCCGCCCCCACGCCGTAGCCAATCGCCGGCCGCTCCTCGCCCCGCCCCGCCGCCTTTCCTTCTCGCGGCCAATCGCCGGCCGCCCCACCTCACGCGGTGCAGCCAATCGCCGCCCGCTATCCCTTCTGGGGGCGGTGCCTCACCGCCGCGCTGTAAACAACACCCCGGAAGGATTTAAAGGGGCCGCGTCCCACAGCGGCGTCCCCGGGACCCTCCGGTAACCGGGACGCGCCCTCCGCGGCTCCCCCCCCGCCGCGAAACACGGAGGAGTCCGACGTACAGATATAGATTTTTATTACCCAAAGGGCACCCCCCCCCCCCCAAAACCCCATCAAATAAAATTCTACAGTCGGTTTCGCAACCGGGAGGGGGCGGCGGGAGGAAGAGGAGGTGTGTGTGTGGGGGGGTCACAACCGGGAGGGGGAGGCCCGGCCCCCCCCGCACCCCCCCGGGCCCGGCCTCCCCCAAATATACAAATCAAACCTGATGCGAAAAATAAATACGAATTCGGGGGGGGGGGGGGGGGGGGGGGGGAGGGAGGGAGAGAGGGGGTGGGGTATTTGCATAGAGGAAGATTTAATTAAAAAAGGGGCTTTTTTGTCTTGGTTTATTATTATTATTAATTATTATTATTATTATTATTATTATTTCTAGTATCTCCCCGCAGAAGGACCTAGGACCTGATCGTCGAGATGTGATTAACAAAAATAATTAACCTTCTCCCAATAACTTACAGAATTCATCCAGGGAACTTGTGCTTTTTTTTGGGGGGGGTGGTAGTGGTGAGGGGGGTGTCTCATACCCCCCCCCCCCAACCCCCCTGCCCCCAGGGCACGAAGCTCCGGGGACTGGGGGGGGGTCCGGCTGGTGCTTACCGGGGGGGTCCCATGTCCTGCCCCGAGGAGGTCACCGGGGGATTTTGGGGTCCCCCGGTGCCGGGGTGTGTGTGTTCGTGGGGGGGGGGACGACACAGCGCTGGCCCCCTCCTGCCTGTACAACTTTGGTCACTAGCTTTGTGCCGCCCCAAAAAGCCGGATCCTGCACCCCTCCTCGCCTCACCGATCCCCGTCCCCCCGGCACGGATACCCTGAGACGCCCCATGGCAGGGGGGAAGGCACCGAAACCGCCGGGGGGGGGTGTGGGGGGGGGACACACCGTCCCTGCCGTCCTCAGCACGCTCATGACACCGGTGAGTGGCAGAGGGGCCGGGGCGGGTCTCCTGGGATGGCGGAGGGTCTTGGTCGTGCCCGGCTTTGCGCCGGAGACGCTGAGCCCATCCCCTCGGCTTCAGGCCCGCCGCCGAGCTCTCCGCCGCCGCATCCCCCCGGTGCCCCGGGCCAGCAGGAAAGGGGAACGGGCACGGAGCAGGGTCGCGGCATCGATCGCCTCGGTTCATCCGGGAGAAGGACGAGACGCCGCCGTCACGCCGTACCCCGGGCGTCCCCGTCTACCGTTGTGCCCCCCGAAAACGCCGGAGAGGGGCCGGGATGCCCGTCCCGGGGGGGCCGCGGCGGAGCCCCCCCCCCCGCCTCCCCAAAGCGGCGTACGAGACCTGAAGCTCCCTGAGCTGAACGAGCGCCGTCGGCGGGGCGGCCGGCGGAGAGTTGTGCCGTCTCCACCGCATTCCGTTTAAATTAATTAAAAATAAGCCAGTCTGGAAAGCAGCAGCAAATCCCGGCTCCGTTTCCTACCGCGCTGCCGCCACCTCCTCCAGCTCAACCGGGCTTCTCCGGCGACCGCGGCACGCGGCACGGCATCACCGAGGAGATGCCGAGCGTTTCCTACCGGGGCAAGGGTCCCTAAAACGGGCACGCGAGGTCCCTCCCGGCGCGTGCCGGCGGGGCCGGGGTCAGATGGAGTTTTCCAGGGGGCTGTGGTTGCTCCGGCGGCTCAGGCAGTTCCTCTCGTTCAGGAGACTGGTGGTCTCGTCGGCAGTGGTGGAGGGTTCCGGTTTCTCCGGTAAACTGGCGTCTGGTTTGGGGGCGTTGCTGTCGGGGGATTGGGGACAACTGTCCATGCGGGAGGCCGTCAGACCATTCTGGTATTCCTGCCGCGTGATCTGTGCCGGGGAAAAATAATAATAAGCGAGGTGGGGATGAGGAGCGGTGCCGGACCTCGCCGACGGCATCCCCGTCCCCGTGTCGGCGGGCTCCCGCCTCACCTTGACGAACTGGAGGTCGGTGAGGGCGCGGACGCTGAAGTCGGCCACGTACTGGGCGCCGGTGCCGGCGTTGAGCTGGTTGTTGCTGCCGCTGACCGGGGAGGAGACGGAATCGGAACGTTCGTGGTAGCTGAGGGAGGCCGAGCGGTTCAGGCTGCTGACGTGGGACGGGGAGCGGATCTCTGCGGGGACAGGAGGGACGGGGTTAGCCACACCGCGGACCCCCTACCCCGGGGAGGGTCTTACGCTGGGATGAGGCCTGGCAACTCTCTGCCTGCCGGTTACGGGGTGCCGAGCCCCCGGTGATGCCGGCCCCGGCTCCGGCGCGTGCTGTGTGAGGAGAGCCCCATCCCACAGGCTCTAGGGACACAGAGCCCAGCGGTGACAGGGAGCGACGGGATGCACGTCCACCCCAGCGCAGCCCTGTGCCCCCCGCGGTTGAGCGCTGCCGTCCCCCAGCTCTGCCGGGCAGCGCCGGATTTGATCCCTGCCCGTCACCTGCCGAATGGCCACCGACCACGGCCAGGGAGTCCGGAGCCCCTCCGGTCCCCCTGCTCCAGGCCAGGCGCTGCCCAGGGGACAGGGGACCAGGGGACAGTCCCAGCCCAAGGACACTGTGACTCCCCGAACCGGTGGATCAGTCACCCTGCATGGGTTTAGGGCCGAGGTGGGGGTTACGGGGACAAGGAGGGCCTGGTGACGTGCTCGGAAAGCCGGGGTGACACAGGAACCACATGCAGCAGCAGGGAGAGTGGCACCTCCTCACCAGCCAGCCGTCGTGGGGACAGCCACCACACCGGGCTGCCCAGTCGGCGCTGTCCCCCTGCTCCTCCGCCGTAGCCACGGCAAAGGCAGACGGGAGAAATCGGGACGGTTACGGGGCGTGCAGGACCCTAACGCCACCGTGAGCGGGGCCGGGTGACGCCGGGCAGCGTCGTGCCCAGCTCCAGCCCCATGCCGCAGCCCGCACCGGGGCAGAAGCCACCTTTTCTCCTCCAGAGGCACTCGGATGTGGCGGGGAGAAAGCCGGCGGTGTGGGGAGGCAACCGGGACGGCCTTGGGGCACACGGAGCCGAACAAGATGGCGAGCAGCCAGCCTGGTGCGGGGGGGACAAAATATCTGGTGCTGCATTAATGGGGTGGGGACGCCCACTACGGCGGGTTAATGCGGTCACAGCGGGGTTTGGCACGCCATGCAGCCGCACCGTTTACCTGTCAACCTGGCAAACAATGACCCTCGCTTTGTGGATGGGCGCCGGGGCTGGGCTGGGAGGGCTAGGGCAGAGAGACGGACAACACAACACACATGCAGAGGACAAGGTCAAGAGAAGCTGCTGGGGCAAAGGAGAGGGCGGCTGCGGGTATCTCGGCCCCTCACGGGGCCGGTGGACGGGCGCTGGTGACCCCACGACGCCAAGCCGAACCGTGAGGGTCGGTGTCTGGCCGCTTGGAGAGCCTGGCAGCGATGGGAGGGCAGCCCGAAATCGGGGCAGCGGGTTTTCAGCCTCCGGCTCGGGCACGGACCCTCTGCCTGCTGCCAGACACGCTCAGGTGTCTCCCTGGCCACAAGTCCTGGCCACACAGCCCCCCAAGACGGCTCGGGGGGCACCGGCAGGGGCTCAGAGCCTCCAGCATCTCCTATTCCCACCGGCAGCAATAAAACGGGGTGGGAGAGCTCTGCCCGCACTGGCACCCAGGCGATCGGGGGGTGCTTACCGGATACAGGAGAGGGGCTGAGGGCCATCACCCCGTAATAGGAGAAAGCTCCCGCTTCAAACTTCATGCATTCCTTGCCGGCCTCCACCTCCACCTTGCCCTGCAAGGGAGAGACACCGTCAGACTCTGTGAGCCCCACCCCACAGCGCTGGGCTGGAGGAGACCCCCCCCCACAATCGCAGCCTTCCCGGGGTGACGGTTCACCCAAGGGACCCCACGCGCCTGGCTGGCAATGCCACCCCACGCCCGGGTACCTGCAGGATGAGGATGAAGTAGTCGGCTGCCTTGTTCTTGCAGTAGAGGAAGTGGCGCGGGGATTTCTTGTTCTCCTCGTCGAACTTCAGCTCCTGGATGACGTCGGAATATTTGAGGAGCCGCAGCAGGATCTTCTCCGAGATGAAGTTGGGGGTGAAGAGCGTCACCTCTGAGAACGAGAGGCGAAGAGGCATGAGAGCCGCAGCCCTTGTCCCTCTCCTGTCCCTCCAGATGAAGGTGCGTCCCCCGTCCCTCGGGGTGGTTCCCTGCATCAGGCTGGGCCCCATCGACACCTCCCTGGGGCAGAAGCCCATGGGTCCAGCCCCAACACCAGCTCCAGGTGCCCAGCAAGGCCAGCCCCAGCCTTGGGGGCACCCATGCCGGGGAACAGGACCATCCTGGAGGGACAGGGACCTGCCGAGCATCAAGAGGCAGGGCTGGCATCCCTGCGCCCCGTCCCTTCTCATTTTGGGGGAGACAGAGGGGAGGAGAGTGGGACAAGATGCAAACGCCCCGTAATTTCTGAACGAGATGGTTGGAGCGACTCTTCCTTGGCGAGGGGATGGGAATGGAGCCCACGTGGCTGCCAGGGACGCGGCAGCGCAACGAGCCCAACCAGGTCGGTGCCAGGGAGCCGTCAGTGCTGGTGCTCCATAGCCGGACTGAGCCCAGGGGTGCCTGGAGCCCTGGGGGGGCTTCCCCCCACCAAAAAACTTACCCGTGGAGAGGAAGCGGTGAGCGGCCAGCAGCAGCTGTGGAGAGACCTTCACCTTCAGCTCGTTGACGGGGTCCTTGAAGGCCGAGAAGTCCCTCTTGTTCTTCTGGTTGCCCACCCGCTTCTTGCTGCGGTTGTCGGCTGTGGGGAGCAGGCTGTCAGGGGGGGCAGGCGGGACCCCGGCACGCGATGAGGAAGGGACAGGGGCCGAGTCCAAAACCTACTGTACGTATCCGACTCGTCCAGGATCTCCGACTTGATGATCTCCTCGATGACGTCCTCCAGCGTCACCAGCCCCAGCACCTCGTAGAAGGGATCTCCCTCGCCCTCGTTGTTCACTTTCTGCACGATGGCCAGGTGGGACTTCCCTGCGGACAGACACATGGACGTTGGAAGGGAGACCACCCTGGGGCACCCCCTGCCCCACCGCTGGGTCCCAGCACCCAGGGATGTCACCGGGACCAGCCCTTCCCTCCCTGCCACCCTCCTGGACAGGAAACAATAAACCAGTTAAAATCTAAACGAGCCCCTGGGCTGGGCATTAATTCCCAGTGTAATGACAGTAATTAAGCCCATGACAGTGGCGCCTGCGAGGCTCAAGGCACCCCCGTGCTGCCGTGGGGTGCGGGCTTGGCCAGGGGGTTCACGGGAGATGGGATGTGTCCTCGGAGGAGCCCGTGCCACATCACCGGCGCGCGGCACGATCTCGGCGGTGCCGGATGAGCGCCCGTGGGCTGAGGGCACCCCAGCACAGGGGGATTGCCGCCGCTGCCACAAATCCGGTTTCTGCCAGTGACCCCGACCTCTCCGAATTTCCTCGGTGGCTCTGCCAAGCTGACCCAGGGCTGTCCCATCCCGCAGGAAACACTCCGGACACCTGGTGCCGCAGCGGCCGCCCGATCCCAGAGCCAAAACATCCGGGGGAAGAAAGCCAAGGGCAGGCAGCCACTGCCCAGCCGGCCCTGGCAACGAGCAGGCAGGTCCTTGCTGGCGGGAAGACCTCTCCAGCCCTGAATTAACAACTCTCCTCGCTTTTCCGGCCTCACCCCACGCAGGCAGGACGCAGTTTGCCTTATTCTAGCTAAATCCAAACCGCCGGCTCGTGTCGAAGCTGGCGTCGCTCCTTTCCCAGCTGCCAGGCGCTGGCCAAGCCTCTCTGTGAACCAATGGTTCTCCTGCTTCGTCCCAAAATCGTGCAGAGCTGCCAGGAAAAAGTCCTCGGACGAGAAACATCCACCTCCGCTCTGGGAAGAGGAGCCGAGTGGCCGTGTGGAAAACCGCAGCTTGCCCAGGCCGGGCCAACGCACCCGCGAGACCGGTATCCTTAGCCTGGGGAAACTGAGGCACGGAGGAAGGCGACATTGCCTCCCTCACTGCAGCGCAGCCCAAAATAAAGTCACTTCTACGTCCTCAAGCACCACGCTTGCCCCCAGGCCAGCAGCAAGGTGTCCCACTCATTGTCCTGCTCCAGCTGCAGCATAAATCTGCCTTTCCCAACACTGTCTGCTATTTAATTTTAGAGCTGGCCACTGCAGGCCCCTTGTTGCCCAGCGAAAAGCTAATTTTAGGGATGGGCACCACGCAGCTCCCCTTTTTCTCCTTCTTCAGTCAAGCTCATGCAGCTCAGGCAACCCTGCTGCAAAAAGCTGACGCACAGAGGGGCAAAAAGACCCTAAAATCATTGCTTGGGCCGTGAAAACCCCTCACCCACCTGTCTAATCCCCTTCAGTGAGGTGCAGTGGCTCCTTTGCTGACTGTGTGCGAGGTGGGGAGAGGTGAAAGGATCGGGGCTGCGGGGCCAGCCCCGATGAATCAGGCAGCAGTTCCTCTCCGGGATGAGCGGCCAAGGCTGAGCTCGGCAGGGAGCGGCCGGTGGCAAAGCAAACACCCCATGGGGAGCCCAAACCGCCAGAGCAAAGGGCATGGGGCCAGCTGCCGCAGCATCGCCAGCGGGGTGTGACGGACCCCGCACACCACCCCGGGACCCCCTTTGCCGTGATAGTCCCCATACGAGGTGGGAGAGCAACACCCCGAGCTCGGCAGGGAGGCTGGGAGCTCCCCGCAGGGTTGTTCCCCACTCGAAGCTTCGCGCCGAGTGTGTGCCGAGAGAAGAAGATCGGGAAGAGGCGCTGAGCCGAGGGCCGACGTCGCTGCGGGAGCTGTCACCCCGAGGCCAGTGGCTGGGACACCTCTGTGGCACTGGAGGGGAGAGGTCTGGCTGCCGAGCGCCGCAATTAGGACAATCGGAAGCACGGCCTGTTGATTTTCTCCCTCTTTATCCTTTTCCTGGGTGCGTCTCCTGCTTCCAATCCGAGTCCCGATCAGTGGGATGAGGGCAGAGATTCGCCGCGGTGCTGCATCCACGAGGAACGGGGTTCAGAGGGGACCTCAGAAACAGCCCAGCCCCACAAATTACCTGCCTCTGACCCAGAGAGGCAGCGATGAAAAAATAACAATACAGGACATGGGCGGCTTTGTAACCGGAATGAGTGTGCTTTAAATCCTTTAATAAGGATTCGTCAGAGGGAAAGCCGGTGCCAGCAGCCAGGATAACTCCAGCTCTGGCAGCAAAAGGACTCCGCTTCTGTACTGCTGTTTTTTGGAAACGGGGTGGAGCGGTATGGCTGTGTGCGGTCCTACGGTGGTTCTCGAACCGGCATGAGATGAATTGAAGGAAAAGCATTTGCCAAGGAGGTTTTTCATGCATCAGGGCAACTCCGAGACGATGAGATCCCGTTGTCATTGCCACAACCACAGGCAACGCTGCACCACGACCGAGGGGTGTTATTCCCATGCCGATATTTTTGGGTGCCAGGGAAGCACAGTCACAAAGGGAGGCAAGAGCAGAGCTGCCCTCAAAGATCAGCCAGGCTTGAACCTATGAGCTCCCAAGCTCAAGCCTAGCTCTCGCTGTGGGAGGAATTATTAGATCGCCTAAATCTCGGCATGACCCGTGCCTCCCCCCCCCCGAAACATCCCTGACGGCGGCAGGACGCAGCAAACCACCCGGCTCTCGCGATGCGCCCAAACCTCCGCCGGGCGAGTGTAACGGGAGCCAGAGGAGAGAGCAGGGTCA
The DNA here is from genome assembly GCF_026419915.1 of Harpia harpyja. Classification (NCBI taxonomy): domain Eukaryota; kingdom Metazoa; phylum Chordata; class Aves; order Accipitriformes; family Accipitridae; genus Harpia; species Harpia harpyja. The sequence continues at coordinate 43,769,852 of NC_068952.1, forward strand.
CGCACGGCTGAGGGTTGGCCTGGCATCACCCGGCACAGCTGCTCCACAGCCGGGCTCTTTATTTCATCCCAGCCTCGACGCAGGCAGCTGGTCCTGCACGAGCAAGAGCTGCGAGAAGCTGGGGAGGGCAGGAGGGTTCCCTGCCCGGTCTGGCAAAGCCTCGAGTGAGGACCCCCCGGGCAGGTCAAATCCTGCACAGAGCTAACACAGCCCTTCCCGCTCCCCACCGGCTCAGCCTCCGGCGAGCCTGGGTCCCGCTCCTTCTACCAGCCCTCGGGCTGCTCTCGCTTTTAGGTGCCCCGATGCCATGAGTAGGAAGCAGAGCGGGGATGGGGGCCGGCACCGAGCGGTGCTTCCCTGTGGCGGAGTACAGCCCAGAGGAGGGAGCCAAGCCCAAACCAGGAAGCCGAGCAATTTTCCAGCAGCTATTCAAGGGCCTCCAGGGCCGATAATTAAAAACAAGGAGCAAGTAAACACTCCCAAAGTGTTTCTCGAAGCTGGCGCTGAGCTCTGGTTGCTCCGCCACCGATGAAGCAGAGGCTCTCCCTCCCCGGTGCAGCGCCGTTACACACCAAACCCCGGAAGCCCGGGTGCTTCCAGGCACCGAGCAGCTGCCCCCGGTTCGGTGCCGCGCTGCTCGTCCCCAGCACGGCAGCAGCGTGTCCCCAGGCACCCGGTTCCCTCCGGATCACGACCGCCCGAACCGTGGGGACCCCAGGCAGCCCCGGCGTGGGCAGCTCCAGCCCCGGCGGGCAAAACGCCCCAAAGTTTTGCTTCCGGCATCCGCCGGCCTCCTCTGGGAGGAAGAACGTAGCACCCTGGGGAAGCAGCGGCACCCCCCTGACCCCCTCACCCTTTTTGAACTCCTCCAGCATGGCATCCAGCTTGGTGTCGTGGAAGACGACGTGGACGGGGTGGTTGTAGAATTTGGTGATGGTTTTGAGGGGGGTGCAGTCGTCAGGATCGACGAAAGCCAGGTCCTTGACGTAGAGGATGTCCATGATGTTGGAACGCTCGTCCTCGTAGACGGGGATGCGGGTGTAGCCGCTCTCCATGATCTCCGACATGGTGTTGAAGTCCAGGATGGCGTCGCTGTTGATCATGAAGCAGTTCTGCAGCGGGGTCATCACGTCCTCCACCGTCTTGGTGCGGAGCTCCAGGGCCCCCTGGATCATGTTGAGCTCTTCCCTCACCAGGTCGTTGTAGGGTTCCGTCACCTTCAACATCTCCACCAGCTTCTCCCGGTTGTAGACGGTGCCGATCTCCTGGCCCAGGACGCAGTCGAGGAGCTTGCTGATGGGGTAGGAGAGGGGGAACGTCACCAGCATGAAGAACTTGGTGACCAGGATGGTGTTGGCGCCCACGGCCAAGCCGTGGCGGGAGCAGAGCGCCTGGGGCACGATCTCCCCGAAGATGACGATGCCGATGGTGGAAGCGACGACGGCGCCGATGCCGGAGCCGATGAGGTCGTCGAGGAGGATGGTGAGGGTGGTGTTAACCAGCACGTTACCCAGCAGCAGGGAACAGAGCAAATAGTTCCCCTTACGGCGGATGGGCTCGATCTTGCGGGCGTAACGCTTCTCCTTATCGGTGCCGCAGTTCTGCACGATGCGCAGCTCCATGGGGTCCAGCGCCATCAGGCCCAGGTTGAGCCCGCTGAACATCCCCGACAGCACCAGCAACCCGGCGATGAGGATCACCTGCAACCAAAGGGGCAGCAGCGACTTCTTCTCCTCCAGCACCACGATCCGCCCGTCGGGGCCTTGATGGGGCAGCCAGGGTTGGCCGGGTCGGCGTTGGGTGCAGAGGACGTAGGTTTTGGCTTGCTCGTCCTTGCGCAGGGGCTGGACGCGGACCCGCAGGAGGGCCGAGGTGTCGCGGGCCTCGGCCGGGCCGGGCTGCACCAGCAGGTCCTGGGAACGCTCGGGGCAGGTGCCGTTGGGAACCGAAGCGTTGGCGGCCGGCCGTAATTCGGCGAAGGCCACCCGTTCGCCGGTGCGGGGGCCCAACCCCAGCCCGTAGAGGCGGAGCAGCACCTCGCTACCCTCCGTCACACGGATGGGCCCGCGGGCCGGTGACCCCGCCGCCGGCTTCGTGCTTTCCTCCAACCGCATCCCCAGGATCACGCTGTCCCCCGACGGCACCGCCCCGCCGGGCAGCGCCAGCAGCAACAACAGCGGCGGCAGCAACGGGGGAGACGACGACGACGACGAAAACGGGGAACCCCCGCCGATCCCCCCGGGGCCGCGGCCGAGGCCTCCCCCTCCGCCGCCGCCGCCGCGCCGCCGCCCGCCGCCCGGCGCCATGTTAGTGTCTCGCGGCCGCCGCGCTCGCGGCCGCGTCACACGCCCCGCCCCGCCCCGGGGGAGGAGGGAGGGCGGGGGGAGGGAGGAGCACGTCCCACGCCGCGCCCCGCCCCACCGACCTCCCCCCGCGGCTTAAGGGGGCGATGGCAGAGTGGGCTTGAAAGGGGTGGGGACCGCCGGGGGTCTGGGGGTGAGAGAGAGGTGTCACCTGAAGGGGACGGGGGGGGGGGAAGGTGGGACCGCAGGGGGGCGGTGTCACCTGGATGGGGGTGTCGGTTAGGTGAGGGGGTGTCCCCTGGGGAAGGCGGATGCGTGGGGGGCCGGGGGACACCAGGACCTGGGGGCGGGCACGAGGACCAGGGAGGGGCACTAGGGTCTTGGGGAGGGGGGGATCTAAGAGCGGCGCGGGGGGGCACTAGGGACCTGGCGGGGCAGGACTCAGGCCGGGGCAGCAATAGGGCTGGTGGGCGCCAGGTGCCGGCGCGGACGCTTTAAGGCGGCCGGAACTACATTACCCATCACCCCCCTCCCCGCCCCGCCTCTCGATTGACAGACAGGCCGCGCGGCCAACCGGCCCGCGGCAAGGCGTGATGGGGACGGCCAATGGGCGGGCGAGGCGGGTCTGGAGCGCGGTCGGCGGAGGGAAGATGGCGGCGGCGGGCCGGTGGCGGGCCGGGCTGGCGCTGCTGGCGGTGGCCTGGGGATTGGGCGGGCCGCGGGCCGAGCAGACGGAGGAGCACCTGAAGCGGGAACACTCGCTCTCCAAGCCGTACCAGGGTGAGTAGGGCGGGGGAGCCGGTGGATGGTGCCCGGTGCCCGGTACCGGCGCCCGGTACCCATCTTGTGTGTGGGCCGTAGGTGTGGGCTCGGCCAGCTCGGGGCTGTGGGACCTGCTGGGTAACGCCATGGTGATGACCCAATACATTCGCCTCACCCCCGACGTGCAGAGCAAGCAGGGAGCCGTCTGGAACCGAGTGGTGAGCCCGGAGGGGACCGGGGGGGGGGGGGCGTGGAGGGGCCTGGACCGGGCTGGGAAACACCGGGATGGGGTTGGGGGGGGCTGAGGGAGAGGGTCGGGACCCGGGGGAGGGGATAGAGGCGGGTGGGACACCGGAGGAGTCGGTTCAAGTCAGGTTTGGGGGGGATTTGGGGTGAGTGTGGGGGAACTGGGGGCCAGGGGGGGTTGGGGGCTAAGTGTGTGTGTGGGGGGCTGGATAAGGGGATTTGGGGTGCGGATGTATGGGCAGGACCCGGGGCTGGGGTCCTGGGGAAGGGGGTTTGAGCTGGGGGGAGGATCTTGGCAGGGGGGTGGTGGTGTGTCAGGGTGAGTGGGCAAGACTGGGCTAAATGAGGGAGGGTGGGGGTCCAGGCCAGCAGGTATGAGGGGTTTATGGGGGGTGGGGGTGGTTTGGGGGGTGGGGGGGTACAGGGGGTGTTTGGGCTGGGGGGGTTTGAGGGTCCAAGTCAAGGTGGTGGTGGGGGGATTGGGGTGGGCTGTGGGTGGCCGTAGGGACAAGGTGGTGGGAAGCTGGCTGGGGGTGTTGAGTGGGGCAGGGGAGGGCCGTGGGGGTTAGAGCTGGGGGGCTTTGGGGGCTGGGGGACTTTGGGCTGGGGGTAGCAGCGGCACTTCAGCTTCCAGCCTTTGGTGTGGTGATTCCTGCAAGGGTTGAGTCCCCTCCTTGTGAACTTGGGGTCTCTATTGGGACACCCACGGCTGGAGCGCGCCCACCGCTCCCTTTGCCATGCCCACATCTCGGAGCGGGGCCGGTAAAGTGGCGGTTTGACGTGGTGTACCAGTGCTGCGCTCTGTTAAGGTGTTTCGCTGTCCCCACAAGCCTTTTGCTCAGCAGACAGCAAGGCTCCCTTCAATACCTTGACAGTTCCCGTTGAATTTCCGTTTTGGGTTGAAATCGGTGGGGTTTTCGTGCCCCAGGATCCAATGGTTTGGAAAATGCCCTACGAGACCAGAAGCGATCCGTCACGCTCAACTTTTATTGTTATAAAGTATTGAAGGAGGTTGTTTTTATTTTCTTGGGTTTACGTCTCCCAAGAAACGTGGTGGCTTCTGAGTGAAGCCACTGGCTGGCTTCACAACATCGCGTGAGCGAATCTGTTACAAGCTTGTTGTCTTGTGTGCCTGTTAGCGCAGGGAGTTTGTTGGTAGCTCAAGAAATAATTGGTTCGTCAGCAATTAGGAGCTGCTCCTCAGGCTTTTTGTGCTCTCCTTTTCCCGGGTGTGAGTTACTGATTTTGCTGTTGCCTCAGAATAGTGTGAGATCAGAATCAGTCCCTTGGCTTTTTATAGCCTTGGGTGATGACCAATTCCCTCAGCTTAATGATCTCCCTTGGGATTAATTATTCTTGCTCGCATCCAAAATATGGGACAGCACGGACTGTTGGCAAGGGCAACGGGGAGCGGCAGTGCGCTTTCCGGTTTGACGGCGCGTGGAGCTGCTGGCTGTTGCGATGGGCAGAGGATGGCGCAGCTGGCTGCGGTGGTCCGTCCCCGCCAACCCCTCATCCTCATGGGCAGGGAAGCGGCAGATGCTGGCACGAGGGACACCCTAATTTCACATCCTCGCTCCTTCTCTTGCAGCCATGTTACCTCCGAGACTGGGAGATGCAAGTGCATTTTAAAATCCACGGGCAAGGCAAGAAAAACCTGAATGGGGACGGCTTTGCCATCTGGTACACCAAAGATCGCATGCAGCCAGGTAAAGCGCCGGCAGTACCTGCCGAGGTGGAGGCTGTGCCTTGAGGGGAAGGTGTCGAGTGGCACGTGCCACCTTCTTGAGGACGCATGTTGGCCAGACTTGCCCTCCTGGTCTCTAGGCTCAGTCGGGGAAATCGCAGCAGCGAATTGCAGTGTTTTGGGGCCTTAGGGCTGTTTTTCTTTCACCCTGGCAGGCGAAGAGGGAGTAACGACCGTGCATGAGGCTGCCTCTGAGCCTCGGCACCCTGGGTTGGGGGTTTACGGGGGCCCTGGGAGGCTGGAGTCAGCTCTGGGGTAGGCGGCTTTGGGATTGTTTTGCCCTGATCTTGAGATAGGCCGTGTAACGGGAAGCGTGGGGCCTCACATGCTGGGAGTCAGGTCCTTAAAAAACAGACTGCGGAGGAAGCTCGATCCTTGACCAGCAAAGGGGAGGGGATTTAATCTGGCGCTCTGACTTCCCTGCTTGAAGGGTCTGTGTACTTGATTAACTGCTCAAGGCCACACAAAGGGACAGTAACGAACCCTTTGCAACGCCTGCCTGGTCTTGCCACCCTTATTCAGAGCCTCTCCTTCCTTCTAGGACCTGTCTTTGGAAGCAAGGATAACTTCCTGGGCCTGGGAGTGTTTGTGGACACCTATCCGAATGAGGAGAAGCAGCAGGAGGTGAGCTAGGAAGGATAAACAGGACCGTGCTGCTTGCCGGCTGCCTGCAGAGTGTGGCACGGGCAGCGCCAAGGTTACGGCTCGTGTCGCCGCAAACGCAGCTCTTCATCGGTGCGGTACGATCTTTTTTGAGCTCTTAAATCAGAGACCAGATATTACTCTGCTTCCTCTCCACTGCCTTTCCCCTGCCATGCTCCACGTAGTTGGTTTTTCTTCCTAGTGAGGCAATAACTCTTCAGAGGCGTGAAGAGCTGAGGGGTAGTTTTGTGAGAAAAGGCTTTCAGGGCAGGAGAAAACTAGTTGGTGACGCCACCTCCGTGTTGTGAGCTCCTGTGCTTTCTGGAGGCTGCCAGCAAGTAGCAGTTGAGGTGAAGCTGTACCAAGTGCGTGGTCTTTGTAGACCTTGAGTAGAGCAGTACCCGAGCTGCCAGCCCAGGCCTGCCAGCACGATGGGGCTGTTTCATGGCAGCTAGCTGGCAGGAGGCTTTCCCTGCTCTCAAGGATGCAGCGTGGCTGTGCTCTGCCTCTTTGCAAGATGCCCGTCTAGAGACCTTTGTGTTCCTGATGCGTCTGTTGTTTCTTTGGGGTTTATTGGCGTCTGTTCCTGTGAAGAAAGGACTGTAGAGGCAGTTAGAACCAGGCCCTTCCCACCCTGATGCTGGAATCTGTTTCATCACTCCAAAAACAAAGCTGGGCCCTTTCTTGATTCCAGTTTCCCCTAAAAAATAGGCACTATTTTACCCCAAGACCTTGGTGCTAACCCCACCGCCCCGCAGGACCTGCTTCATCCCATGGAGGGAGACAAAAGGGTGCGGTTGGGATGCGCCCTGACCTCGGAGCTGCCGAGCAAACGTTGAGTAACTACCGGCTTTTGTTCGAACATCCAAAGAAGCCGGCTCTGGTGCAGGGGTGGACTTTGTGCTCGTAAAAGCCTTTCTGAGCTGCCTGGCTCTGCGTTACCGGCAGCGCAAGGGGATTAGCATGTTGTTGGATGGATCCTGTGGATTTGTGGGGTGGCAGCTCTGCTTTTTTGGGGTAAATGGATGCACAGCAGGTCTTATTTAAAACAAACGATCAGTGGAACATTGGTGTCCGGATTCCCAGCTCAGTCTGCAACTGGAGGGGGCTGCCCTCCTCCAGTCAAGCACCGAGGAAGGGAAGAGATGGAGAAATGTTGATTGGCCAGTTGCTATGATGGTGTGTGGGTTCACAGCTGCTTTCTCTCACCTTTAAAAGGACAAAAAGAAGTGTCTTATTCTTGAGGGAAGAGGGGCAGGTTAGTTGTGGGTCCCTGGGGAACTGTCATGGCTGATGTGTCCCTTGTTGGGGTGCTGGTTTTTGTGCAAGCGAACCGCTGTGCAGTGAGGAGGAGAAATGCTGTATGTGGCAACGCTCGATGTGGCTTTCGCCCACTGGCGCCGTTTCCTTGCCGTGTGTCCCGGGATTCGACACCTAACACCTAAAACCCCTCTCAGCTTTAGTCTCCGCTAAGCCGACAATGCGCCGAGCTCTCTAGGGAGGAAGTTTCGAGGCTGCAGGTTAATACTAAACTCTGGTCTGTGACCGTCTTGCTTCTGTGCTCTTTCTTGCTTTGCGATAACCCTGGACTGGCAGGCTCAGAAGAGGAGGTACAGCCCAGGAAATCAGGTACTTGCTCTTGCTGACCTACCCGTTCCCAAGCTGTTGGGTTTCACCTTGGCTCACAGTTGAGGAATTCCCTCCTCTGATCTCCAGAAATCCCTGTGTGAGAGACTGCATGGAAACTGGCTGTCCTCCATCCTGGGTACCTGGGAGCTGAGGCTGAGCCCCAGGAAGGCTGGGGGATGGAGTGGGATCGTGCTGTTGTCTTGTTGAGGCAGATTCTTGGGGGGTGAAGGAGTTTGGGGTCCGTAGGGCTGTCGTGGCTCTTGACCCTGGAGGTGTGCCAGGATTCACAGGCAGCTGGTAGAGCCGAGCCGCAGCTGGTGGGGCGAGAGCAGAAACTCACCCCGAGCCTTGACCCCCCTCACAGCGCGTGTTCCCGTACATCTCGGCCATGGTGAACAACGGCTCTCTCACCTACGACCACGACCGGGACGGGCGACCGACAGAGCTGGGGGGCTGCACGGCCATGGTGCGCAACCTCAACCACGACACCTTCTTGGTGATCCGTTACGTGAAGAGGAGACTGACGGTGAGTGCTGCCTGCCAGGGCAGAGTGGGCAGTGGGACCATGGTGGGGCTAAGGGAGCTGCTTCTTTCTCAGGTGTTGATCGATATCGACGGTAAGCATGAGTGGAGAGACTGCATCGACGTGCCGGGCGTGCGCTTGCCCCGCGGGTACTACTTTGGGACTTCTTCTGTCACTGGAGACCTGTCAGGTACTGCCCTGGGGCCCCCAGCCTCGTTTCCCAAACTGCTCTGGCAGCTCCTGCGCAGCTTTGGGTATCTGGAGGTGCAGCTCAGTACCTGGTGGGGCTTACAGAAGCATGTGAGGGCTCTTCCATGCTTTAAACACCTTTGAGCTGTGAGCGGGCACCTTGTTTTTTATCTTGCAGCAACTCCTGAAGAGCCAAAAGCCCGGTCTGGGCACGTTACTCCCCCGAGCGCTTTGTCTAGGCAGCACTTCCCACTTTCCGTGAGCTCCCTGTGGAGCCACAGCCTGACCTCAGCCAGCCTCTCTTAACGACATGGCAGTGAAGCAGCTGTACCAGCTCAGCCGGAGGGTCTGTCTCCAAAACATGCACCTTGGGAGGAGTAAAAACAGGATGAGCACTGAAAAAAAAATCTGTACTCTCCTGCCGCAGCCCATGATGCCTGGGTTAGCCCCGAGGGCAGCGCTGGAAATAACTGCCTTTGCTGCAAACGCCCCAGGCGTTACAGCCAAGCTACGATGCTTGCTCCTGCTCCCTGACCCTGTCTCTGGGACATGCCTGGGAGTATTTCACTTTGGATTTCATAGCCTGAGAGCTATTGCCTGCCTGTTACTGAGGGAGGGACCAGCCAGGTGTGCCTGGAAACGGTGGTGCAATGTGGGCCGATGTAAATCAGGTTTTGCAGAGAGCTAAAGCCCTCCCCCTTCCTCAGCCTAATACTTCTCTCCCGGTGCTGGTCGAGGTGCCGTGAGGCCTGATGTTATCCCGCTGTGCCTCTTTCAGCAGGTTTTAAGCCCGATTGAGTTATGCCTCTACAAAAGCGCATTGATGGCTGGTGTCTGGGCCCATTGTTGCCTCCAACAAAAGTTCCTTTTCTCTCTCAGATCTCTGCCCAGTGCCCGGGGAGCTGGCAGGCTGGCGTGGAGCGCTTGCCTTGTCCCACTAATAACTCCACCATCACGAGCAAAGGAAGTAGGGCCACATGAGGCCGATGCTAACACATTCCCTTCGGGTGGCCGAGCGGTTTCGAGTCAGATGATCTCCCAGCCTGGGCTGTTGTTTTTCAGTTTAAGTAGCTTAAAGGTTCCTGTTGGCAGAGGGCCCTGTGCTGGGGCGCAGGTCTCAGCCCGATGTAGACCCTGCCCTGCGGAGGTGAGTTTTCCCCCCTTGGGAGGGAAGAGCCAGCGCCTTTTGCCCCAAGTGGTAACATCCCACAGTGCTGCCTGTGGCACTCGAATCCCTGGCTGGAGCCATACTTATTGGTGACGTCTCAGGATACGTTTCTGGTCTGTTTCCAGACAACCACGACATCATTTCGCTGAAGCTTTACCAGCTAACGGTGGAGAGGACGCCGGAGGAGGAGAAGCGGGACAGAGAGGTGTATTTGCCAGTTGTGGACAACCTGAAGCTGCCGGGAAGTGAGTAGGAGCTGCCGGCCTCATGCAGGGGAAGGTGGCACTGGCAGGGATTTGGAGGGACTTGTAGGGTTGTGGAGCTGTGGTGCTCACGGAGCAGAAACCACATCATCTCGCCAGCAAACCAGCCAAGCTCCAGCTGGAATCGGGAGGTCCGTGCCCTGTTCCTTCTGCTGATGGTTGTTCTTGCCTGCTGTGTGACACAACTGGTGTCACAGCCCGTCTCTGGAGTGGGCATAGTGGGCAGCAGTGCTTGCCCTTGGAGAGGTGCTGCCTTCCTGGAGAACCCCGGCCTGCCGGGCTAAGCGTGTCCGCTCCGCTTTGCTCGTGCCGTGACCAAAATGGGGTGTGCTGGTGCACTGGAAGCTCACAGAGGTTTGAAGCTCAATGGTGCCATCTCACCTCCAGAAACTCCACTGCAGATGTGTCCACGAGCCCCTTGTGCGTCCTGAGGTCTCCGGGCTGTAGCCCTTACGACGAGCTGGCCCCGAAAGCTTTGGGGAGCCAAACCCTGGGGTGGTGTGAGCCTGGCAGGGTGTGTGTGGGGTTACCGGTGTGTCAGTGTGGGGCGGGTAAACTCCCCCAGTGCAGGCAAATCTCAGCTGGGTTTTGGGGTGCTGGGCTCTCTGGGGGCTCACAGGTTGTTTTTCTTCCTCTGTCATGCAGTGGAGGCACCGCTGGAGCCCATGAGTGGCCTGGCTCTCTTCTTAATCGTCTTCTTCTCCCTTGTTGCCATTGTTTTTGCCATCGTCATTGGAGTCATCGTCTACAACAAGTGGCAGGAGCAGAGCCGGAAACACTTCTATTGACTTGGGACTCCCCACCCCAGGATGGCCTGTTGCTAGTCCTTGCTAGCCACGTCCTGACTCCCACCCGTCCCAGACTGGCCAGAATGTGATGGACTGACCCTCATGTCCCCCCCAAAAACCCCAGCGGGGACGTCCGCCACTTCTTATCAGGCTCCAGAACTCCCACGCTGCTCCCGGTGGGAGCAGGGATCCTTGGCGTGGCGTGCAATGGACTGGGAGCCGAGCGCTGCGGGGATGGACCTGCTGTCCTATGGAGGAGCTTTGCTTTGTGAGTCGTTTAAGAGGACGGGCTGTGCCGTGGGGTGCCGGCGGCGCTGAGCCATCTCTCTGCCGTACAGGGAGCCCAAATGCGGGCAGAAGTCACCACCTCGGCTGTGAAATCCCAGCTGAGAGGGATGCCAGCGAGTGCCTGCTTTCCTCACCAGACTCCTACCAGTCCTTGCAGCGTTACCATAATCCTCACAACCCGTTGTCTCAAGCAGTTTTGTTTCCAGGAGGGATTTTCCAAGCTGTTCATCCCGCTCCGGCTGCTTTCCATCGCCTGCCCTTAGGCTGTCTTTGGAGACCAGACTGCTTTTCTTTATGCTTTGAATTCCCCTGCCACTGTGCAACCCCTCTCCGTCCCGCTCGTCGCCGAGGTTTGGTGTTTTGGGGCAGGGAATACTGATGGCTTTCCCTGGTGACAGGGTAGGTCAAGCTGGGAACCTGCCTGGCTGCCGGGCTCACCCCTTGGGGAGCAGCCGGTACCCTCCGTGAAGCCAACCTGGGGCAGCCCCTCGCTGCAGACCCCTCCTCGGTTTGGGGTGTAACACTGGGTTCCCCATCATTCATAACCATTTGCTGCTACGTCTCGGGGCTCGGTCCCTCTCCCCGCTCCATAGGGCCGCCGCTGAGCATGCCGCCGCCTCCGCACGCCTCCCGTCCCGGCGCGGCCTCCTGCGCCGGTGCTGTTTGCATGTCGTGTTGTGGCTTCTGGCAGCTTTCCCCTCGGTGCTCGCTGCATCCCGGGGCCCCTCCGAGGAGGAGCTGAGCCTCGTGGGGCGATTCCCCTGCCTCTCGGAGCCGGAGCTCTCGCTGCCTTTCAGGGAGTCGTAGTTTATTCCTACCTCAGTGACTGCTTTGGTCAATGATTTCTCTGCGTTTCTCTTGCCGGTTGTCACAGCCACCTTCACCCCCCCCCGGGACCCCATCGATCGCTTGCAGGGTGATGGCACGGAGGCCGCAGGGTCCCCAGAGGGACCCAGGAGAGGGAGATATTAAGTCAGTTTGTCCCAGGGGAGTCTTAGTGGCTCTGGGGACATCAGGAGGGCAAATTTGCCGCTCTGCCAGCCCCATCATTGGCAGCACCCTCCTTGCTGGTGTCCTGGGGAGCTGTGTCCTTGCCCTGCAGCTTTCCAGAACGCTCGCACCCAGAATGGATCCCCGTGGGGCTCCCAGTGGTACCCAGGGTGGGGTGGGGGGGACACACATGCCCGGCTTTTTTTTTGGCAGGATGCTGTTGCCAGGTTAGGTGGGAGGTTTTTTTTCAAGTGCCCAGTGGTGGTTGTGGCATGAAAGGAGAGTTTTTCTGGTCTTTTGCCTCTTTTTGCCTGATAACCAGGAGTGAAACATGCACCTCTCCCTAGAGCTGTAACTGGTGTCTTGGAATAAACATTGGTGTGTGTGTGTGTGTGTGACACAGCTGTGCTCCTGGTCACGGCCGAGTCCCCTGGATGCAACTTTTCCTCCCCAAACCAATGCTGTCGAGTGCCGTAGCGAGTCGGGGGCCATGTCCCAGTGCCGGGGGGCTCCCCAAAATGGAGTAGCTCCTTTGTCAGTCCCCCCAGTCCATGGAGTTGGGGTCGATGCTTTGGCTGTTACTGGATGTGGCTTTATTAAAGGGGTGATGCAGACCGGTGGCATCCCCTCGGCGATCCCCGGGGATGGCACGTCAGGGCTTGCCCGCACCGCCCGTGGGATGCTCACCGCCGGCAAGCTGCAAGCTCTGGAGAGGGTTAACCAGCTTCATGGCCAAATAACCCTGCAAGGAGGAATAAAGGGGAGCTCGGAGCGGGCTTTGCAACTGGTGAGGGTGGGAATCGGGGGGGCGGCCGTGCCCCCCAGACTCACCGGGGCGGCGTAGATGAAGGTGAGGAGCAGGGCGAGGAGCAGCAGCAGCGCCAGCCCCAGGCTGATCCGGCAGCGGTGTTGCTGCCAGATGCTGTAGCGCAGGGTGCGCAGGGGTGCCTGCAGCCAGAGGAAAGACCACTCGGGACGCCTGTGGGGTGACACTCAGCTTAGTCACCCCATGTCCCCCTTCCCCTCACCCCCCCCTGCACCCCGGGATGGGGGGGGACGAGCCGCTCTCCTCGGGAACTCACACGGGTGCCGGGAGCGTTGGGTACATGTTGGGATCCTCCCGGCCTTTCCCCGCCGGCCGCTCTTCTGCCTCCTTTGCCGTCAGCAACTCCAGGCTCAGCTCCAGCTTACCCTGGAGGGGGGTGATGGGTGGGAGGTGGGGTGCAGGATCTGTCCGTCTGTCCATTCCCCCCCCCCATCATCGCTGTCCCGGCGTCCCCCCCCCACCTACCGAGAGTCGCTGCTTGCTGCCCTCCTGCACCGTGCAGGGCCACCACCCCCTCACCCGTCTGTGCCGGAAAAGGGACAGCCGGGAGGGGGCCCGCACCCCCCGCCAGGGCCAGGGGCTTTGGGGGGTCCCCTTCCCCATCGGGGTGCAGTTCTGGGGGTGCTGGGCCGGCTGCGGCAGCCTGGTGAGCTCCAGCTCCAGGACGCCTGCGGGAAGAAGCCATGGGTCACCCATGGGTGCTCCCCATCACTTGTGGGTGTCCCTTGTCACTTGTGGGTGTCCCCCGCCCTGTTGGGGGACACGGGGCAGGGAAATGGGGTCTCACCCAGAAAATCATCGGCCGAAAACTTATCGTTGTCCCACACTTGGAGGATGAGCTTGGGGGGCACCTTCAGCACCGTCTCATCCAGGCTCCAGAAATGCTCCTGCCATGGTGGGGAGGGGGAAAGGGAGGGGTGTCATCCTCGTCCCCTGTGTCCCCCCCACCCCAGCACCCCCCACCCCGGAGTGTCCCTCGCCTTCCTGGGCAGGACGCAGAGCTGCTCGGCTGCCAAATACTCGAAGGAGAAGACGAAACGCCAGTTGAAGGCCCCGTCCCCCTGCAGCGAGCGGTAATGCACGTCCGTCCTCTGCCGCTGCTCCTCCAGCCCGTCCAGCCACCTGCCGTGCCACCCGGAGGAAGGGGACGCTGCCGTCACCCTTGTCCCCAGCCCCGCTGTCACCTCCCCGGAGGGGGGGGACGCAGTGGTGGCCTTGGCTCACCCGGTGACGTAGATATCGCTCATCCGCTGTCCTGCCAGGTTGGTGTCCCCCAGGTCCACGTCCCGCGTGTTCCAGACCACGCAGCGCAGCTCGTACCTTGAGGGGGGGACACACCAAAAGGATTTGTCACCTTCTCCCCCGGGATGTCCCCGTCCCACCCCCCCAGGGCCTGGCCAGGTGCTCACCTCTGGGGCTTGCGGGGGGTGATGTCGACGGGGGGCCCGGGGGGCCCGAGGCTGGCGGGGAAGATGTCCACCCACATCTGCACCTTGCCCTGCACGGCACACAGAGGGGGGACCGGGACCGGCACCCCTTGGTCCCTGTGCCAGCGTCCCCCCCTGTCCCAGGGTGTCCCCATCAACCCCCCCCCCCAGCATCCCTCCCTGCCCTGGAACCCCCACCACCCCCGGGTCCCCATCACCCACCCCTGGGTCCCTGTCACCCCGAGGTCACCGTCATCCCCCTGGCATCCCCACCTACCCCAAGGTCCCCATCACCCTGGGGTCCCCATCACCCTGGGGTCCATCCCTGGCCATGTCCTCATCACCCCAGGGTCTCCGTCACCCCCTCCCTGTCCCCGTCGTCCCTCCACCCGACGCGGGGTGCCCCGTCCCCACCTGCTCCAGCCCGGGCTGGGTGCTGTTGTAGAGGGTGCGGGTTTCGAGGTGCTCGGGGACGAGGTGACAGGCACGGAGTACGTGCAGGGCCAGGCGCTCGCGGGGCACCCCGAGATGCCGGCGCACGGGGGGGGCCGCTCTCTGGAAGGCCGAACCGTCGCACCCGCGGGACAGGATCCCGCTCCCCCCACCCCGTGCCCCCACCCAGACCCTCACCCACCGAAGTGGCTGAGGAGGAAGGTGCGATCCCCGAAGGTGACCGTGGTGCCATCGGCGTTGAACTCGGGTGCCGGCAGCCCTCGGGTGCGGGCAAAATGCTCCAGTGCCCGGCTGGGGGGGAGCTGGTCCCTCCAGCGCCCGGGGCCGCTGCTGTGGGGACGGTGGGTGGGCTGGGGGCTGCGGTGTCACCCCTCCTGGGTGTCCCCTCCCTGGCCATCGCCCCCGTCTCCCTGTGCCCACCCCGTTCCCCTGTGCCCATCCCTGTGCCAACCCCATCCTCCTCTTCTTGTGCCCACCCCATCTCCATCCCCCTGTGCCAACCTCATCCCCTTGTGCCCACCCCATCCCCGTCTCCCTGTCCCCATCCCTGTGCCCACCCTCACGCACCCACCCTGTCCCCATCTCCTTGGGAGCATCCCTGTGCCACCCCGTTCCCCCCCCCATAACCGTCCCCCCGTGCCTATCCCCGTGCCAACCCCATCCTCACCTCGTGCCCACCTTGTCCCCAGCCCCGTGCCCACCCCCCACGCACCCACCCCATCCCTCTGTGCCTACCCCATCCTAATCTGCTCGTGCCCACCCTGTCCCCATCTCTGTGCCCACCCCACCTCCCTGCGCCCACCCCTGTCCCCCTCCACTCCCTCACCATCTCCTTGTGCCCACCCCCATGTACCCACCCCATCCCAATCCCCCTGTGCCCACCCTCTTCTCCTCTCCTTGTGCCCATCCCTGTCCCCATCTTGTGCCCATCACCCTGCACCCGTCCCCGTGCCCACTCCTGGGCTCAGGACCGGGCACCCCGATGCCCCTCGGTACCCCCCACCCCAGGGGCACCCACGTGCGATAGAGGGTGGGCAGCCCGCAGTGGGCACGGAAGCGGGAGAGCAGGCGGTTCTCCAGGTCGATGGTGGTGGTGCCGATCTCCTGGTCGGGTGGCAGCAGGTCATAGTCCAGCAGCGAGACCCGCAGGTCCTTCTCCAGCGGGATGGTGCCCGTCACCTCGAACAGCCTGGCAGCGAGGGTGCCGTCAGCCCCGGGGACACGCCGGCCTGGGGGCTGGCACCCCTTGGCACGGGGAGTGGGGACCCATAGGCACGGGGACCTGCTGGCACAGGGACCCACCAGCATGGGGAATGGGGCATCTTGGTGGCATGGGGACCTGGGGAATGGGGCATCCAGTGGCACAGGGACCTGGGGAATGGGGCATCCAGTGGCACAGGGACCTGCTGTTGTGGGGAATGGGGACCTGGTGGCATGGGGATCCGGTGGCATGGGGACCCAGTGGCATAGGGACCTGGTGGCACAGGGACAGGTTGGCACAGGGACAGGTTGGCACGGGGACATGCCAGGCCTCCCTGGGCACCTCCTCTCAGTGCCAGCCCCCCCCCAGCCTGGTGCCCCCCAGGGTGACAGTGCCACTGGACCACCCACCCTGGCCATACCTGCCAAAAACGGGCTCCAGGGTGTTGGGCACGTACTGGTCCCGCTGGCCCAGCGTCTTCGCCCCCAGTGAGACGCGGACATAGGGGTCACACTGGAAGCAGGGAGGGGACCGTCAGGGTGGCATGGTGGGGGCAGAGGACAGAGGACCCCTGCCCAGCACCCGTGGGTGGCCTTACCAGCCCGTTCCTGTCGCGGGGGGGCAGGTCGAAGGCCCGGATGACGTAGACCCGCACCAGGCACTTTTGGGGTTGGCTGGGGGGCAGCTCCTGGAAGTGGCGCGGTGGCGGGGGCACCCCGGGGTCCTCGGGCAGGGGGTAGATACGGAAAAGCCCCTGCGAGAGCCGCCCGGCCGTGCACCCCGGGGTGCCTCCGCCCCGGCTCTGGGGTCCCACGGGGGCTCTCACCCACCTTGAACTCGCCCACAGGCGCGGGGTCCTCCCCCGCCGCGGGGTGACCCCCCGGCTGGTAGAGCGGGAAGGTCTGGCAGAAATCCTGCAGCCCCTCGAATTCGGGCACTGCCTCCAGCTCACAGCTGTAGATCTGGGGAGCGGTGTCTGTCCTCATCCTTGTCCCCATTCCCGTCCCTGTTCCTGTCCCCATCCCCATCTTGGTGCTTCTCCCCATCTTATCCCTATCCCCTTCTTCATCCTTGTCCCCATCCCATCTTCATCCCTGTTCTTGACCTCATCTTGTCTTCAGCCCTGTCCTTGCCCCCATCCCATCCCCTTCTTCATCACTGTCCCTGTCCCCAGCCTGTTCCCCTCCCAATCTCCATCCCTGACCTTGTCATCATCCCGTTTCCATCCCTGTCCCCATTCCTGTCCTGTCCCAATCCCCATCTCATCTCCATCACTGCCCCTGTCCCCAGCCCTGACCTCATCCCTATCCCATCTTCATCCCTACCCCCATCTGTGTCCTCGTCCCCAACCATCCCTGTCCCAGTCCCCTCCTTCATTCTTGTCCCCATCCTATCCCATCTCCATCCCTGTTCCTGTCCCCATCCCCATCCTTGTCCCCTGCTCCAGGTCCCAGGCTCTGGCTGACCTTCAGTCTGTCCCTGTTGGTCCCCCGCTGGCTCTTCGCTTTGTCCCCCGTGGCCGCATAGAATTTGCTCCACCAGTCATCCTCATCTTCATCTTCATCGTCCTCCTCCTCCGCAGCCTGGTGGGGAGCAGGATGAGCTGGGGACTGGTGGCCGCAGTGGCCGCGGTGGCCCCGTTCCCGTGCCCACCTTGTCTGCAGCGCCTTTCTCAGTGGTGATCCTGGGCAGTATCTGCAGGGAGCAAAGGGGATTACTCGGGGAAACTGAGGCACGGGGCCGGGGACCCCGGTGTCCAGCCGTGCCGAGGCCGGGTGCCGAGGGCCTGGGGGACTCACCTGAGCTATCCTGCCCCAGGGAGCCGCTGTGGGGGGGGGGAGAGGGGCAAATAAACCATCCTGGAGGTGGGCAGCGTGGGACAGGGATGGGACAGGGGGGGTACCAGGGATGGGGCAGGGATGGGGCTGGGGTACCACGATGGGACAAGGATGGGCAGGGATGGGCCTGGGGAGGGGCAGGGATGGGGCAGGGGGGTACCAGGGATGGGCAGGAGTGGGGCAGGGGTACCACGATGGGACAGGGATGGGGCTGGGGAGTACCAGGGATGGGGCAGGGGGTACCAGGGATGGGGCAGGGATGGGACAGGGGGTACCAAGGATGGGGCAGGGGGTACCAGTGCTGGGCAGGGCCGTACCGGAGCCAGGCGGGGGGGTTCCAGGGCCGGGGGGCTGCCCCTCGCCGTGGGGCTGGCAGCAGTACTGCCCCAGGCTCCGCACGCAAGCCTGCCCCACCTCGGGCCGGTACCCAAAATCCCGCGTGTCCGTCACCCGCAGCCGGATGGGGGGCACGTATTCCTCCTCCGCCGGCAGGTGCTGGGGCCGAGCCGTGCTGTCACCCCAGGGTGCCAGCGGCAGCACCCGTGGGTGGGGTGGTCCCCCCCATCCATCCCCCCCCATCCTCACCAGCGTGAGCAGGAAGGCGTTGATGGGGAAATTGGGGTTTGCGGCGAGGTCGGTGATGGTGGGGGTCCGCAGCGTCCGGCCCCCACACTGCACCTCCAGGCTGGGTGCCTGCACGCCGCTGCGCAGCCCCCGCAGCCCCCATGCCAGCACCTGGGGGGGGGCACCCAGCAGCTGTCACCCGCTCTGGGGTGCCCAGAGTGCTCCGGGGTCACCTCAAATGGGCTGGATGCCTGGTGGGATGCTGAAGGTGCCCGTCCCCATCCTCGTCCCTGTCCTCCTCTTGTCTCCGTCCCTCTGTGCCTGTCCCCATCTTCATCCCTGTCCTTGTCCCTGTCCCGTCTCCATCCCCTTCTTCAGCCCTGTCCCCATCCCTGACCTCATCCCCAGCCTGTCTTCATCCTTGTCCCCATCCCTGTCCTTGTCCCCATCCCATGCCCAGGACCTTCATCATTGTCCCCATCCCTGTCCCCATCCTGTTCCCATCCCATTCCCCATCCCAGACCTTGTCCACCCTGTCTTCCCCCCCGTTCCAATCCGCGTCCTCGTCCCCAGCCACCCCTGTCCCCATCCCTCTCCCTGTCCTTGTCCCCATCCCACCCCCTTCTTCATCCCTGTCCCTGTCCCCAGCCTGTTCCCCTCCCCGTCCCCACTCGGGGTCCCCGGGTCTCACCTCCAGTGCCACCAGCCGCAGGAGGGGCCGGATGCCCAGGGGGACGCTGAAGACCCCCTGCCTCCACGGGGGGGTGCTGACCTGTGCCAAGGACCCATCCTGCCGGGGGGGGACGATGACGATGGGACCCCATCACCTGGGTGCCCTCCGTGCCACCCTCCTCACCAGCCCCTCACCTCGGCGTCGTGCAGCAGCTCAAAGGCGGCCAGCAGCTCCCCGGCCGGCCCCCCCGGCCCCCCCAGGGAGTAACGCCGAAGCCGGGGGGGCCGCCGGCGTCCCACGTCCAGCCAAACATCTGGGGTGCACACACTCCTGCCCAGGAAACCGCCGGCACCCTGCGAGGCATTGCTTGGGCACGGGGGCTGCCCCCCACCCCTGGGTGCCCCCCACCCATAGGTGCCGTACCCCACCGTCCTGGTCGAAGACCTCCACCACCACAGCGGGGGGCTCATCCTGGACACCCCGGGGGTCCCCGTACAGCAGCACCCGGTGAAAAAGCAGCGTTTGGTCCCAGAGTGGGTCCAGGGTGCTGGGCAGCACCCGGGTGCTCTGGCTGACGTGCACGAAGGAGACGTGGGCGACGGGGTCTGGGTGACAGTGACGCCGTCAGCACCCCGGGGTGCCCACCGGGGTGGGGGCTGGGGGGCCGGGGAGGGGGGGGGTCCCACCTGCGGTGGCCTTGGTGCCGTGGGGTGCCAGCTCCAGCGCCTGGAAGATGTAGCAGCGGAGCTGGAAGAAGTTGGGTCCTGTGGGAGAGGCAGGGGCTGGCGGGGGGACCTGGCACCCCCCCCCCCTCCAGCCTGTCCCCGTGTCCCCCCCGTGTCCCCCGGGACTCACGCTGGAAGGCGCAGAGGATGAGGGGCACGGGCTGCTGCGGGGGGGTCCGGATCGAGCCCCGCGACTGCCGCTCTGCCGCAGCCGGCTTGTCCTCCTCGGCCGGGTCCTCCGTGCCCTGCGGTGGGATGGGATGTGGGGTGGGGGGTGGGGGGGTCCCCTTATCCCTGCTGTCCCCTGCCTCTGTGTCCTGCTGTCCCACGTCCTACTGCCCCAGCATCACTCCATCTCCACATCACTCCATCCATCCCTCCATCCCTCCATCCCTCTCCCTCCATCCCTCCATCCCTCTCCCTCCATCCCTCCATCCCTCCATCCCTCCATCTTTGTCCCTCCATCCCTGTATCCCTCCCTCCCTCTGTCCCCCATCCCTCCACACCCCCCCCTTACCCCCAGGACCCCCCCAATCCTCCCCCCAGCTGCCCCCCTACCTACCGGGGAGCCCTCCAGGAGGAATAGGGGTGCCACGGGCGAGGGCTGCGTGGGCACCATGCGCCGGTGCCAGCAACGCCGCCGGCACACGTCGCCCGCCCGGGGCTGGAGATGGAAGCGGCAGCCCCAGAGGGGTCCGTACTCCCAGGCCTCGGCCCCCGCCGCCGCCTCGGGGCTGTGCTGCGGGGACACGGGGCACGCAGGGGACAGCGGGGCAGGGGGACAACGTGGCGTGGCGTGGTGGGAGGGCATGGACAGGGCTGCTCACACCAGTGCACCGGTGGGCCAGTGCCTGTCCCTGCCACCTCCATCCCTGTCACCCCCATCCCTGCCACCCACATCCCTGTCACCCCCCTTCCCTGCCACCTCCATCCCTGTCACCCCCATCCCTGCCACCCACATCCCTGTCACCCCCCCTTCCCTGCCATCCCCGTCCCTGTCACCTCCATCCCTGTCACCTCCATCCCTGCCACCTCCATCCCTGTCACCCCCGTCCTTGTCACCCCCATCCTGCCACCCCCATCCCTGCCACCTCCATCCCTGTCACCCCCGTCCTTGTCACCCCCATCCTGCCACCCCCATCCCTGCCACCTCCATCCCTGTCACCCCCCTTCCCTGCCACCCCCGTCCCTGCCACCTCCATCCCTGTCACCCCCATCTCTGCCACCTCCATCTCTGTCACCCCATCCCCGTCATCTCTATCCCTGCCACCCCTGTCCTTGTCAGCCCCATCCCTGCCACCCCCATCCCTGCCACCCCCATCCCTGTCCCCCCCATCCCTGTCCCCCCCATCCCTGCCACCCCCTTCCCCACTGCCCTCTCCCTGTCCCCACCGCCCCGACCAGCCGGAGGAAGGCGGCCACATCCTGCTCCCGTCCCTGGGCGCCGGGGTCCCTGCGGCGGGTGCGCAGCCAGCGCCGACGCCGGTGCGTGTGGTACGTCTTCTCGACGGCGTGCCATGCCGGTGGGGGGCTGCCGGGGGCCGCGCTCACCCCGTACTCCCAACCTGCGGCACCCGGGTGTCCTCACCGCCGCCACCACCGACCACCTACCCACCCACGCCGGGGTGCCCGGTGGGGACACCCACTCACCGGCCTCGTCCACGGCCCCCGTCACGTCCACCCGCCAGCCGTCGGTGACGTGCCAACCTCGGGGACACGCCACCTCCTCCTTAGGCGGCACCGCCACGCCGCTCTGCAAAACCGGGCGAGAGCTGAGCCCTGACGCGCTCGTGTCATCCCACCGACGGCTTCCTCCCCGGTGCCCCCCACGCCGCCGCCCGCTCACCGCATCGGTGCTGGCCGCGGCGGCGGGTCCCCACTCCCCGCCGGGCTGCCGGCTCTCATTCTCGTAGACCTCCTCCAGCACCTCGCCCACGTTGGTCTCCGTGTCCAGCAGCAACCTGGGGACGAAGGGGACAACGCTGGCGTCACCCTCCCCGAGGTCCCCGAGGTGGCAGGGTGGGTGTCACCAACCCGTCCCACGGGACTCACCGCCGCTGGGGCTCCACGGTCCAGGGTCCGTCCCAACGCCAGCCCTTGGGGGGCCGGATCTTGTGGCGGGGGAGCCCCGCTTTGCCGGCGCTGTCGGAGAAGCCGGGGCGCCCCAGCAATCCCCGGGAACCCCACTTGCCCAACAGCTTGGTCTGGTTTTCATACTGGGGGAGGGACACACACACACACACACACACACACACGGTTGAGGGGGGCTGGTTGTGTGTATGTGTGCGTGCCATCGCTGTGATGAGTTGTGTCCGGTCTCAGCCCGCCGGTATCTCTCTGCCCCTAGGGCTCACCGTCTCGGCGTAGACGCGCGGGGTGCCCTCGAGGTGCCGTGGCAGGTCCCCGCTGTCGGCCACCCGTCCCAGCCACAGACGGAGCCGGAGCTGGGCACGGATGTCCCCAGAGCCCTGCGCCCCGCAGCGTGGGTGGGGGCACGGGGGGGGATATGGAGGGGACATGGGGGGGGACATGGAGCGGACATGCAGATGTAGGAGGGATGTAGAGGGGACGTGGAGGGGACAGGGAGGGGATATAAAGGGGACTTGGGGGGACACAGGGGGGACGTGGAGGGGGTGTGGGGGGACATGGAGGGGACATGGAGGGGATATGGAAAGGATGTGGGGGGGACACAGAGGGGACATGGAGAGGATGTGGTGAAGTTACAGAGGGGACATAGAGCAGACACGGAGGGGACACAGAGGGGAGATGGAGGGGCCACGGGTGGGACACAGGGAACACGGAGGGGCTGCAGAGGTGACATGGAGGGGACGCGGGGTGCCTACCACCAGGAAGAGGGTCTGGATGCGGCCGCAGAGCCTGCCGCAGGTGCCGGGGCCACTCCGGGAGAACATGAGGTCGGTCGCGGGGACGCGGGCACAGGCCACCCGCCGCTCCCCCTGCAGCAGCCACAGCAGCACGTCGGGCACGCCGGCCTGCGGCTGCGGGGGGGGAGAGAGAGAGAGAGAGAGACCGGTGGGCTGAGACCGGCCAGAACTCATCACAGCGATGACGCCCGCCCCGACACAGACAACCAGCCCCGGCCCCCACCTCGACAGCCAAGGCAACCACGCGCCGCAGCCAGCCCTCGGCCACCGGCAGCAACGTGTCCCAGCCGGCTCTCGGTGGCACCGCCGCCGCCGCAGCCACGCGCCGGAGGAGGTGAAGACGGGCGGCCCGGAGGTGGGTGTCCAGCGGCGTGGGGGTGGGCTGCGCCTCCAGCTGGGGCAGTGCCCGCCTGCAAACAGCACCCCCCCAAAATGCCCCGTTTCCCCCCCCCCCCGGTTGACCCGTTTTCCCCAAAAAAGCTTTGCTCCCCCCCCAAATGCCCCGTTTCCCCCACAGTTCCCCCCCCAAATGTCCTGTTGCCCCCCAAAATGTCCCATTCCCCCCAAATGCCCCATCTTCTCTGCAATTGTCCCATTTTCCCCCCAGGTGTCCTATTGTCCTCTAAAATTCCTCATTTCCCCCCCAATTGTCCCATTTTCCGCCCAAATGCCCCGTTTCCCCCCAATGCCCCACTTCCCCCCCAAATATCCCATTTTCCCCCCAATTGCCCTGTTTTCCTCCCCCAATGCCCCCATTTCCCCTCCAAATGGCCCATTTTCCTCCAAAACACCCCATTTTGCCCCCGACTGCCCCATTTCCCCCAACTGTCTCTTTTTCCCCTGAAATGCCCCATCTCCCCCCAAACGCCCCATTTCCCTCCCAAATGCCCCACTTTCCCCTCAATTGTCCCATTCCCCCCCCAAACGCCCCATTGTCCTCCAAAATTCCTCATTTTCCCCTCAATTGGCCCATTTTCCCCCAAATCCCCCATTTCCCTTCCAAAATCCCATTCCCCCCCCCCAATTACCCCATTCCCCCCCCCCAATGCCCCCATTTCCCCCAAATACCCCATTCCCCCCCCCCCCAAATGCCCCATTCCCCCCCCAACCACTGCTTGGCAGGCCCAGGGGTCGTGTCCCCCCCCCGGCAGCATCCCACCACCCACCGCTCTGAGACACCCAAGACCCCCCACCCGAGGGACCACCCACTCACCTGCAGTCCTGCGCCAGCTGACGCAGCAGCCTCCTGCCGATGTCCCCCCCGGCGTCCCCCCGGGCGTCCCGCAGCTCCGTCACGTTCCTCTCCTGCAAAGTTGTCCCCAAATCATCCCGACCCAGAGCGGGGGGACACGTGTGTGTGTATGGGGGGGGGTCACATCCCACCCCGCCATCACCCATGGGTGCTCACCAACCGCCGGCACACGGCACGCAGGAGGTTTAGGGTATCCCAACGGTGACCGGCGTCCTCCCAGGATGAGGTGACAGCCGCCACCGGCTTGTCACCGTACCACGGCAGGTAGTGATAGCGGTGGCCTGTATCCGGAGAGCACCGAGCATCCCATGGGATGCCGGAGGGGACCACCCTTGTGTGTGTGTCCCCCCCCCAACCCAGCATCCCGCTCACCATCGAAGAGGGGACAACCGTGTGGGGTGACGGAAGCGGCCGGCTTGCAGGTGACGTCGCCCGTGTCCCCGTAATTGCCGAAACTGAGCTCAAAGCGCAGGAGCTCGGGGCCGGCTGGCACCATGGTGGCCGAATAAAAGACCCCGCACAACCCGAATCGGCGGCGGGGCAAGTGGCGCTGCGGCAAAAAACAGGTTAAAATATCCCCCCAAAATGCTCAAATGGCACTTGAAAAAAAAAAGAGACCCCAAGGGTGACATCGCACCGTGTCCCCGTGTCCCCACCTGCACCCGGGCGATGTCCTCGGGGGCGATGGTGTCTCGCTGGCGCCCATCCGGGGTCCCCATGTGGGTGCTGAGCTCCAGCAGCACCCGACCCCGATAAGCCACCCCGGCGTCCTGTAAAATTAGGGGTGGGGTGGGTTGGGGTGGCTGGGGATGTCGTCCCCCCCCCCAAAATGGGTGCTGTCCCCACTCTGGAACCCACTCACGGTACTGGGTGTCCTGGCAGAATCTGGCCGGGGACCGTAGAAGGGGAGAAAGCTGGGTCCGAAGCAGGGTGAGAAGCCGGGGGTCCCCTCTGGGAGCAAAAGAGGGGGTTCAGTGGGTGAAAGGGGGGGGTCTGGGTGCTGGGGACCCCCCACCCAAGGGTGGACCCTCCTCACCCTCGAGCTCAGCACCGGCGGAGGAGATTTGGGAGAGGCGGAGGGTGGCGGTGCCCAGGACTTTGCTGCTGCGGGACCTATGGGTGGACAGCAAAAGGGGTGGGGGTCCCCCCAAAACCGGCGAGGGTGCCCCAAAACCGGGGGGGTGTCCCCCCACTTACCCGCTGAGGATGGCCAGCTGGATCTCATCACAGATGGGGGGCAGCTGTGGAGAGAAAATTACAGGGGTGTGTGGTGTTGAAATGGGGGTGCACCCCCTTTCTTGGGGTAACCCTGCTTTGGGGGGGGGGTGCAGGATGAGTGCCGGGACTGGGAAGGGGGGTCACCTCACCCGCAGAGGGAAGAAGAAGACCTCGTTCCACGTTGGGTTGGCATCGGGGGGCATCACCCGGGTGCAGAGCTGCATCGGGCACAGCCATGAGCCCCCCCCCGAGCAGGATCTGGCCCCCCCGCCCCGTCCCCTGCCCGGCACCCACCGTCCTGCCGGCGAAGGTGACCCGCACCGCCGCCGCCACGAAGCCCATCTTGCCACCAGCCGGTAGCACCGAGGGAAGGCATTGCCGAGCCGGTTCTGCTGCACCGGGGATGGGGAGAGGTGGGCAGGGGGGGCTCCCCCAGATCCAACCCCCCCGCCCCCAAAACCCACCCCGGTGCCCACCCTGCGGCAGGTCCTCGGCGCGGTAGACGCGGAGCTGGAGCGTGGCGGCACACGGCGGTGGCCGCAGCAGGTTGGCCTCTACGTCCTCGTCCCGCGCCGGCTCCTCCTGCTCCTTATGGGGCGCATGGAAAAATGGGGACCGACGCCCCCCAAGGGAATATTTTTTTGGGGGGTGGCTGGGGAAGGTGGCGGGGGGCTCACCGGCACCGGCTCGCCGGCGCGAAGGACGGCCAGGCTGACGCGGAGGTACCCCCGGGACCCGGCGTCGGGGCGATTCGGATGCTGCAGGCTCAGCCACTTCCAGCTCAAGCTGCGTCCTGGCACGGTGGGAGACCCCCGGCATGGTCACCCCCGCTGTCAGCCCGGCGTCACCGCGGCGTCACCCCAACCCTCTCGCCTACCCGGTGCGCGGTAGACGGTGCCGACGTCCAGCTGCGGGGATGGCAGAGGGGGTGAGAGCGGCCGAACCGCGGCGTGACGCCCCGTTCCCGAGCCACCGTCCTCACCTGGAAGACGCCGATGACGGCTTCGGCGCGGGTGGCCCGTGAGTCCAGCACCTGTGATTTGGGGGGGGGGACACGCAGCGTCGGTGGCCACCCCGCTGTCCCCGTCCCCACCAGTGCCACCGATCCCCTCCCCGACCTGGATGCGGATGGGTTCCGCCGCCAGCTGGGCGGGCGTCCGGTGGAAATTTTGGCAAAACACCTAGAAAATGGGCAAAAGGGGGTGAGGGCGGGGTGAGGGGACACCGGCGGATCCCCGTGTCCCCTCCCCGGCGTCACCTCGTTGTAGTAGGGATTGTTCCCCACTCGGATCCTGGTCCTGAAGCGGTGCTGGCCGATGAGGACCGTCACCA
Organism: Harpia harpyja; assembly: GCF_026419915.1. NCBI lineage: Eukaryota > Metazoa > Chordata > Aves > Accipitriformes > Accipitridae > Harpia > Harpia harpyja. The sequence continues at coordinate 43,795,784 of NC_068952.1, forward strand.
CCGGCTTGATGTCATTGCCCTGGAGCTGGTGGCCTTCGATGATCCTCACCCGTACCTACGGGACAGGCGGTGACGTGGTGGCCGCCGGATGGGACATCGCCCCCGGGTCCCACCGTACCCGTGGGTGCCATACCTGGAAATCCTCTTTCCTCCCTGCCGGGGGCTTGCCGGGGCGGGGGGCTGTCGCCGGTGACACCGCCGGCGGTGGCACCGGTCCTTGCAGGGGGACCGCGGCGTCCCCGGCCGTGCCACGGGGGACGTAGGAGCAGCGGAGGGTGACGGTGCACTGCGAACGGATGGGTGGCACCCCAGACCGTGCCCGGCGGCACCCTAGGGTGCTGCTGGGTGGGTGCATGGGTGGGTGCTCACCCCCGTGGGCTGTCCCCGCGGGTCCAGCAGCGGGACGTGGCTGAGGGCCAGTGGCAGCCCGGGGTTGGCCACCAACCGGTCCAGTGACACTGTGGTGGCACCCAGGTCCCTGCGGGGACAGGGGGACACAGTGAGGGTGGCCACACTGCGGGGGGGTCCCCCCAGGGTGCCCACCCATGGGCGCTACTCACCCCCGGGGTGCCGGCTGGCCCCAGTGCCGGAGGCGCAGGGTCAGGCTGGCCGTGGGGTGCAGGGGACGCGTGCCCAGTGGCCATGCCAGCGTCTTGGGGGGGGGGGGGGGGAGAGGTGACAAGGGGTCAGTGGGGTGGCCCAAGTGTCCCCATGCCACCGCAGGCCACCCTGGGGTCACCTCACCTCATTCCAAGTGGGGCTGCGCTCCTCCGGCACCACCCGGGTGCTCCTGGGGACGCCTGGGGGGGGGGGGGGACGGGAGGGATGGCGGTGGCACGTCAGGGTGGGGACGTCGGGGTGCAAGGGGAAGGCTGGCACTGTCCCCACGCGTGGGGACGGCCAGCGCTGTCCCCAAGCGTGGCCGGCACCATCCCGTCCCACGAGGATGCCGCCCCGGTACACCAGGATGGCCGATGCCATCCCATCGCGTGGCGATGGCCGACGCCATCCCGTCCCACGGGGACGGCCACCGCGGTGTGTGTGTCCCCCCCCTTCCTTGTACCCAGCGGTACCTCTGAAGCGGGCAGACACGTGCACACCGGGACCGGAGCCGGTGGCCCCGGGGATGTGGGCACTGGCCACCAGCAGCCGCAGCATGGCCACATCCCTGAGCCGCCGGGTGCTGTCACCGAGGCGCTGCCACCGCGGCGCTGGGACGCGTTCCAGAATGGCACTGGGGGGGGGGGGGGGGCATGACAACAGGGACAGGGATGCTGCTGTTGGCTTGGCTTGGCGGGTGTCACCTGTCACCAAGTGCTATGTCCCTGCGTCCCCGTGTCCCCATGTCACTGTGTGGCCATGTCTGTGAGCACCCGTGTCACCGTGTCTGCAGGTACCCACGTTCACGTGCACCCGTGTCTGCGTGTCACGCTGTCCCTGTGTCCCCATGCCCATGTGTCCCTGGGTCTGCTTGTACCTGTGGCACTGTGCTCATGGGTCCCCGTGTCACCGCGTCCCCATGTCGGTGTGTACCCATACCCATTTGTCACAATGTCCGTGTGTCCCCCTGGTCGCGTGTCCCCTTGTCCCCATGTCACTGTGTCCCCATGTCCGCACGCCCCCATGCCCCCATCACTTGTCCCCATGCCCATGTGTCCCCGTATCCCCACATCACTGTACCCCCATATCTGTGTGTCCTTGCGTCCCCATGCCACTACGTCCCCATGTCCGTGCATCTCTATGTCCCCACGTCCATGTGTCCCCACATCACTGTTTCTCCATGTCTGTGTGTCCCTGTGTCTCCATGTCACTATGTCCCCATGTCCACACGTCTGCGTGTCCATGTGTCCCCATGTCACTGCATCCCCACATCCACATGCCCCTGTGTCCACATGTCCCCATGTCACTGCCGGGGGCCCATGTCCATATATCCCCATGTCACCGCATCCCCATGTCACTGCACCCCCATGTCCCCGTGTCCCCATGTCCATATATATTCCCATGTCACCGCATCCCTATATCCCTGCGTCCCTATGTCCCCATGTCCATATATCCCCATGTCACCGCATCCCCATGTCCCTGTGTCCCGATGTCCCCGCGTCCCCATGTCCATACATCCCCATGTCCCTGTGTCCCCATGTCCCAATGTCCCCGCATCCCCATGTCCAAACATCCCCATGTCCCTGTGTCCCCATGTCCCGATGTCCCCGTGTCCCCATGTCCATATATTCCCATGTCACCACATCCCCATGTCCCTGTGTCCCCATGTCACTGCACCCCCATGTCCCCATGTCCCCATGTCCCCATGTCCATATATTCCCATGTCACCACATCCCCATGTCCCCGTGTCCCCATGTCCACATATCCCCATGTCCCTGCACCCCCATGTCCCCGTGTCCCCGTGTCCATATATTCCCATGTCACCACATCCCCATGTCCCTGTGTCCCCATGTCACTGCACCCCCATGTCCCCATGTCCCCGTGTCCCCATGTCCATATATTCCCATGTCCCTGTGTCCCCATGTCACTGCACCCCCATGTCCCCGTGTCCCCATGTCCATATATTCCCATGTCACCACATCCCCATGTCCCTGTGTCCCCATGTCCCCATGTCCACATATCCCCATGTCACTGCACCCCCATGTCCCCGTGTCCCCATGTCCATACACCCCCACGTCCCCGTGTCCCGATGTCCCCACGTCCATACATCCCCACCTCACCGCACCCCCGTATCCCCGTGTCCCCGCGCGTCCCCCCCGCCCAGCCCACACACTCCGCTCCGCGTTCCGCTCTCCGCCCTTTGATCCCGCCCCGCTCCGCTCCTCTCAAATCCAGCCTCCGCGCTTTACCCGCCGCCGCGCCGCGCATGCGCCGGCCGCGCCCCCCCGCGGGTGGGGGCGTGGCCGGCGCATGCGCGGCGCGGCGGGGCGGCGGGCCGTGCGGGGCGGGATGCGCCGCGGGGAGCGGTAGGGCCATGTCGCAGCGCGGGGGGGGACCGCGATCGCGACCGGGAGCGCGATCGCGACCGAGAACTGCAGTGGTCGGCGCGGAGGATGGGGACGTCGTTGCTACTGCAGCTGTCGGTGCACGAGCGGGAGCTGGACCTGGTGTGCCTGGACCACAGCTACGCCAAACCCTGGAGCGCCCACCCCGACGCCAGCGCCGCTCGTCCCACCCGCATGCTCTTCCTCACCCCGCGGCGGCAGCCCGGCACCGGCCTGTGAGCCCGGGGAGGGGGTTCTGGGGGGAGCGGGGGGCTGCGAGGCCTGCCTGGGGGCTGGGGGGGGGGGCAGCTGTGGGGCTGAGGGGCCTTTGTGGGAGTGGGAGGGATCCTGTGGGGCGGGGAGGGGGTCCGTGAGGTGGTACTGTGGGGCTGGGGGGTCTGTGAGGGGAGAGTGTGGGGCAGGGGGGGGTTCTGTGGGGCTGAGGGGTCTGTGTGGGGGCTGGGAGAGGTGCTGAGGGGTCTGTGAGGTGGTACTGTGGGGCTGGGGGGTCTGTGAGGGGAGAGTGTGGGGCAGGGGGGGTTCTGTGGGGCTGAGGGGTCTGTGTGGGGGCTGGGAGAGGTGCTGAGGGGCCTGTGGGGCGGGGGAGGGGGTCTGTGAGGTGATACTGTGGGGCAGGGGGATCTGTGAGGGGAGAGTGTGGGGCAGGGGGTGTTCTGTGGGGCTGAGAGGTGCTGAGGGACCTGTGGGATGGGGGGGGACACTTGTTGGGTGAGGGGGTCTAGTATGAGAGCTTGGGGGATCCTGAGGGGCCTCTGGGGTAGGGGAGGGGGGGCTGTGAGGTGATACTGTGGGGCTGGGGGCTCTGTGAGGGGAGAGTGTGGGGCAAGGGGGGGTTCTGTGGGGCTGAGGGGTCTGTGTGGGGGCTGAGAGAGGTCCTGGGGGGCCTGTGGGGCGGAGAGGGGGTCTGTGAGGTGATACTGTGGGGCTGGGGGGTCTGTGAGGGGAGAGTGTGGGGCAGGGGGGGTTCTATGGGGCTGAGGGGTCTATGTGGGGGCTGGGGGGGGATTCTGAGGGGCCTGTGGGGCAGGGGCTGTTAGGGGCTGGGGGGTCTGTGAGGGGAGAGTGTGGGGTGTGTGGGGGTGTCCTGTGGGGCTGAAGGGCCTATGTGGGAGGTGGGAGAGGTCCTGGGGGGGCCTGTGGGATCGGGGGGGGGGACACCTGTTGGGTGAGGGGGCCTGTGTGAGGACTGGAGGGGGTCCTGAGGGGCCTGTTGGGGTAAAGTGGGGGGTCTGTAGAACTGGGGGAAGTCTTGTGGGGCTGGGGGGCCTGAGAGGGAAGAGTGGGGGGGCCTGTGGGGCAGGGGGCATCCTGTGGAACTGGTGTGGTGGTGGGAGGAGAGCGTGGGCTGGGGAGACTAGAGCAGGTTTTGGGATCTGTGGGGAGCAGTGTGGGCTGTGGGAAGGTGTGGGGGCTGAGTTGGGGGTCTCAGCTCCGCAGCTTGGGGATGGGCTCGGGGCTGGTTTCACGGCCTTGGTGTCGCGGCAGGAAGGGGGGTTGCGGCTGGACCTCAACGGTTTGTTTTAGGGTCAGGGTGTGGGGCTGGGCCCGGGGTCACGGGTGAGTTTGGGGTCAGAGATAGGAGTGCGCTCAGGGTCGCAGCTCAGGGGCTTGGTCTTGGGGTTCAGGGGGCTGCCTGGGCTCGGACCGGGAATAACAAGATACCCGGTTATGAAACTCATTGGACTTTTTGTTGTAAAGCACGGCAGACCCCCAACGTGAGCGATCCCCTTCTCTAAAGTGTAATTATTCCTGACAGTGAAGCAGATATCCCCATCGATGTCGAGACGGTGACGCCCACGCCCGTGCCGCTCTATGATAACCAGAAGGCGCGCAGCGTGATGAACGAGTGCGAGCGCCACGTGATGTTTGCTCGCACGGATGCTGACGCCCCTCCGCCGCCGGACGACTGGGAGGAACATGTCAACAGGTAGCGCGGGGACAGCAGAGAAAAGAAATTCGGGCGTTAAACGGTCACCCGTTGCACGGTGTGGGTTTTTTTTAGTGTGACTTGATACGCAGCTATGTTCCTGAACTGAATAATGTTCAAAGAAAATGAATTCTTGTGTCCCACATTCCTTGTCTGCCTGCTGTGAAAGCTGTGGGATTTAATGGTAGAGGCTGGCCTAGCTGTTGAACCTCTCTCGCATGCTTCATGTGAAGCCATCTCCTCTGTTTGGAGGAGGCTGGGACAGTGAGTTGTTAGGTTACACGTAGATCCTCAATTCAGCCATGTTCCAGTGTCAAAAATTGAAAATGAGGATATGCGTAAATTCCACCCTATTAAAAACTGGAACTGTAGTCAAGCCAGTTTGCAGTCTTGATGTTACGAGGAATGTTTCTGGGGTTTTTTTTTTCTGGACAGTTTGAGAAATGTGGTGATGACCTATGCTAGAAGGAGTGTTTATTTTGATCTTGTTTATTGCTTGTGCCGTTGTTACTCTTGTCTTTCTGATGCTTGGATGTTTGCTGACGTGCCCTAGTGACGTTTAAAAACTAGGGGGTTTTATTGAGCCATCCTGCTAATTAAATCCTCGGTAGTGAAACTCACTTTGTCCATAGCACTAAATCGGTTCTTCAGGCTGCGATCGCAGCCGATGCCCAGCTGTGCTGCCGACTGCTTTTGGGAACGGGCAGCAGCTTGCAGGACCTGGATGTCTGTGCAACAGTGACCTGTGTTACCTCTCTGGTTTTCTCAACAGGACGGGTTGGACGATGGCCCAGAACAAGCTGTTTAATAAGATTCACAAAGCGCTGCAGTCTGACAGGCTGGCTCGCTTGGCTAACGAAGGGGTAAGGTCTTTTACTATCCCCTGTTTCACTTCACAGCAGAATCGCTGCCTTTGCGTTTTTTATCAGTCGTTCCTAGCAAAGCTCGATTGAGTCAGGATGAAAGTTTTGGCCTTTGGGTTGTGTAGTCTTAAGAAACAAGCAGCTCTGGGCTTCTTTGAGGCATGATTTTGTCCTCGCTGTGAGGATGTTGGTCTTTGCTTGCTGCTAGAGGATTTTGGGTTGCCCAAGCCAATACTTCCCTGTGATTTGGGATGCATGTGGCACACTTGATTTTTCCCTTAACTGTGTTTCTTTTTAATTTCCTGGTTTTTAGGCTTGTAATGAGCCAGTCCTGAGGAGGATAGCAGTGGACAAATGTGCTCGGAGGGTCCGCCAAGCTCTGGCTAGTGTCAACTGGGACACCAAACTGATCCAGTGGCTTCACACAACGCTGGTGGAAACACTCAGTTTGCCAGTGCTGGCAGCTTACTTGGATGCTCTGCAAACGCTTAAAGGAAAGGTGATAAAAGCAGTGAAAGGCTTTGTTATCACTTACAATGTTCTCCTTTTGTAAAGCTCGTTAAAGGAAGCTGATAGGGTCTTTATCCTTTTTGTTTGGAGTGGCAGGGATGATGCTTAAAAGCCCCTTGAAAAGAACGTGTGCGTTTTCTCAGTCCTTTCTGGCCTCTGGTTTCAGATCCCCACACTGATCGACAGGATGCTGCTCTCCTCTACCGCGAAGACGGGGGCCGCAGGTGCTGAGGCTCTGTCTCTGCTTCTGAAGAGACCTTGGGACCCAGCAGTGGGTGTCTTGTCGCATAATAAACCAGTGAGTACCCCTTGGAGCTTGCAGGGAGCAAGAGACAGGTCTCACATCAGTTTTATTCTTCCCATCCTTCTGCTGTCCTTTTCCTTCTGCCTCTGTTCCCGGGCTCTTTTCCTCCTGCTTTAGACTTGCTCAGTGAGGGGGACTCCTTCTGTTGGACACATTCCCCCCATACTATCCTGAGGTAGCTTTGACTGGGGAAAATGTGATCAGTTAATGCGCTATGCAAGATCCCTCCTGCTTTGTTGTGCAGGCCAGGCTGGGCAGCGAGGTCTCGGGCAGGGAAGTTGCTTTCCCTTATGTGTCTCTGTTGAACTTCGTAGAGCAAATTGCCTGGTTCCCCCCTCATCCTGATTGCTTCCTCTGGACCCTCCAACTCCATGTTCCCCACTTCTCGACGGCACCGATTCTGGCAGTCGCAGCTTTCCTGCTTGGGAAAGGTTCGTATGGTTAGTTTTGAGAGGAGGGAAGTTCAAACTAGCAGCTGTGCTAGGCTGCAGCTGCCGAGCTTGTTTTTATAAGCCTTTGGTGCACCAAAATACTCGCCTCTGCTGAAAGCAGAGGCTGGCTTCCGCCACCTGCGGTGTTTAGCATTTGAGACACTGCGCAGGGAGTGAAGTTGCCCAAATCTGATGCATTTGGGGTCTCTTGCCGACAAAAGCCATCCATCTTCAGCAGTTTAGATTGTATTGTTACTGTTATTAAGGATTGATCAGTCTTCCAGTAGGAAGAGGTTGGAGGAGAGGGACTATAGGTCACCTTAGTCCTCTGCCTGGATACAGAGCTGCTCACGCACCTCCTAATGTGGTAGATACACTGGGTGTATAGGAGCAAGGTGAATAGCAGAGGTTGTCTCTGTGGGGAATTCTCTATTTCCTCTGTTCTTAGTAGTCGGAAGTGAATCCTGGGAGAAAGAAGGAGAGAGAAAGCACAAGTTCATGCATAAACTGGGTTCCAGTCTGTGCTTATTGTTGTCGGTACCTGTTGTCCCCAATAATGCCTTTGTTATTTATTGATCTTTCATTTCAAACCACAGGTGATTCCCATCGCCACCCACCTGTTGAACAATGGCAGTGGGGTGGGAGTGTTGCAGTGTCTTGAACACATGATTGGGGCGGTGAGGGGCAAAGTGGCAGAGGTAGGTAAGAGCGACGAGTGTATCGGGGAGCCTTTGCTGCTCCCTTTAAACTATTCGCCTTGCCTGTAGGTGCTGTGCCACCCCAGTGCATTGTCCCATTCTCTGTCCCTCTTCTCCATCCATGTCTTTTTTTTCTCCCATAGATTCACAACCACTTTTCTCACAAGCCGATCATCCTGATCGGGTGGAACACGGGTGCCTTGGTGGCCTGTCACGTAAGTACCCGATTCCTTTGCATCCTCACAGAACCCACTTAACACCTTCAGTTGAGCGTTAGATTTGAATTAGTGTTGTGTTTAGACTCTGCTGGGGTTGTTTTTGTCCCTTTTCTCTTTCCAACAGCTGGCTTTGAGACAGACGTTCTCTCTGGTTGTGGGGGCATAAGCCATTTGAGTCATTGTGGCGGGTTGACCCTGGCTGGGTGCCAGGTGCCCACCAAAGCTGCTCTATCATTCCCCCTCCTCAGCTGGGCAGGGGAGAGAAAATAAAATGAAAGGCTTGTGGGTCGAGATAAGGACAGGGAGAGATCACTCACTAATTATCATCATGGGCAAAACAGACTCGACTTGGGGAAAATTAATTTATTACCAATCAAACTGGAGTAGGGTAATGAGAAATAAAACCAAATCTTAAAACACCTTGCCCCCGTCCCTCCCTTCTTCCTGGGCACAGCTTCACTCCCGAATTCTCTACATCCTCCCCGCCAGCAGCGCAGGGGGATGGGGAATGGGGGTTGCAGTCAGTTCATCACACGTTGTCTCTGCCGCTCCTTCCTCCTCAGGGGCAGGACTCCTCACACTCTTCCCCTGCTCTGGTGTGGGGTCCCTCCCACAGGAGACAGTTCTCCACAAACTTCTCCAACATGAGTCCTTCCCACAGGCTCCCCCCACGGGGTCCCAAGCCCTTCCAGCAAACCTGCTCCAGTGTGGGCTCCTCTCCCCATGGATCCGCAGGTCCTGCCAGGAGCCTGCTCCAGCGCGGGCTTCCCACGGGGTCACAGCCTCTTCCGGGCATCCCCCTGCTCCGGCATGGGCTCCTCTCTCCCTGGGCTGCAGGTGGATATCTGCTCCACCGTGGACCTCCCTGGGCTGCAGGGGGACAGCCTGCCTCACCGTGGTCTTCTCCACGGGCTGCAGGGGAATCTCTGCTCCGGCATTGGCTCTGTCGGACACGGGGGAAGCTTCTAGCAGCTTCTCACAGAAGCCGCCCTCGTAGCCCCTCCTGCTACCAAAACCTTGTCACACAAACCCAATACAGTCTTTCAGTATTTTTTCCCCACTCTTTTAATCAACAAAGCAAGGTCTAAATATGGAAGATATTTCTGTGCCCGGCAGGAGCCTGGCAAAGCGCCTTTGCAACCTCGATGCACTTGGCTGTTACGATGCTGACTGTTGCTTTTTCTGTCCAGGTTTCAGTGATGGAGTATGTCACCGCAGTTGTGTGCCTTGGATTCCCGCTGCTCACAGTGGATGGCCCCAGAGGGGTAAGGACCAAAGGGAGATGGAGCCATTTAATGAACTGTACTTTTTTTTTTTTTAATCTCCCTAGATTGTTTCATAGAATCGGGCTTAGAAGTCCAGTGATAGTTGGAAGATTTTTTTGAGAATGTCTGTGTGATTTTTATTTGGAGGTGTGCCCAGCAGGCAGGACTGTTGCATTCATAGTAGGATTCTTGATGCAATAGCAGGTGTGAGAATCCTCTGTTTGTTTGTCTCTGCTGTGACATGTTTTTGCAGCTCCTTCCTGGGTTCTTATGTGCAGGTCACTTGTTAACTGTGTCATTTGGTGCCAGAGAGGACAACTTGGGTTGATTTATATGGAGCCCAAATTCCTCCTTTATTAGCTGACCACAGTGTGCGAGTGGGTTGGGAATGATTACGGTTTTGCTAATGAAATGGCTAATTCTGAGGGTAGTGGCAATCTGTATAAAAGGCATTTGCTGGAGCACGGTGCAGCTCTCGAGCAGAGTTTTCTTCAGGACTTGGTACTATCGTGTAAATCCCATCAGGGGCTCACCCCAGGAAGCTTTGCTGTTGGTGCTTATTCAGCCTTATCCTGGGTTTGTGCAGCAAAAGCTTGGAAGGAGGAAAATGCAGTGAAATAGGTTTTCTGAGGGGGCGGGCATCAGTCTCACCTGTTAATGAGTAATAGCACTATGTACTCATTCAGCTTTTGAGTCAGTCTTTCTCATGAGATGTTTAAACGAACTGCACAATTTATACTTCTCTCAGGACGCAGTTGGTATGTACTGGGATTGCACGTGAAGCGCTGTCTGCCGCTGTGGCACGTGCCTTCCCTTTTTGGAAATCCTCATCTCATTCAGAAAGGTTTTTGCTTCCAAAGACTCTGCATCCTGGATCAGTCTTTCTGGATTACAGTTCCCCTTGCTCTTGCAGGATGTTGATGACCCCCTCCTGGAGATGAAGACCCCTGTCCTCTTTGTGATCGGTCAGAATTCCCTGCAGTGCAACATTGAAGCGATGGAGGATTTCCGGGAGAAAATACGAGCTGATAACAGCATGGTGGTGGTGGGAGGAGCAGATGACAATCTCAGGTAATGGTCTGCGAGATGGATACTCTCTTCCCAGGAATACTGGACAAGATCTGAGTGTGCTGTGTATAAAAAAAAAAAAAAAACCCAAATGTGGTACTGAAACTAGATGGGAACTGCATAAAAATAGTCTATCAGGGTCAGCTTTGTTATTCAAAACCTGGTATGTTTGATAGAGGGCTGGTTTTCTGTGATAAATCTGCATTGTTTCTCCCAGTGGTAAGTTAAAGATCCAGGGTGTGGTGTTGTATGACACTAGAGCAAGTATTTGCTTTTTCGTGCCACCCCTGGCTCTGGAATATGTAGCTTTTGGAGGCTGTGCACAGAATTGCGGTAAAGGAAGGCTGTAAGAGCCTTGCAGGAAGCAAGAAGCTCTTAAGGTTTCAGTAAACTCTGGAGCTTGTTCTCCTGTCACACTTGTGCATGTTTAGAATGACTGGCATCAAAAACCTGAGCAAGTTGTGTATGAGAATAGGGTTGGCCTGATGCTATTGCTGGGCCCAGCAGCACAGACAAGGTATTGGAGTATCATATAAGTCAGAAATCCATAGTAGGGATAATCAGTAAAGGAGAGGAAAGAAAGAAACATAAAACTCCGATACTGGGTCTGAAGACAGAGCTCTGAAGGGAAGGAAACATCATACTTGCTTTGCAAAATCCTTTGGAATGCTGGGCCTTTTTCCTCACCATCGAAGTTTGTCTCAGCATTTCTGAGGGATGAATGTCGTTTTTCCAGTAGACGGTGCTCTTGAGTTGAGAGCTGATGGAGCTGGCTCTTGCCTTACTCTGTGTCGAACTGGGTAAGGGAGCAAGCTTGCTCTCGCTTGAATCTTACTCTCAGGTGAAGAACGATGTCGTGAGTGTGAAAGTGGAAAACCAAAGGTGCTGACTTCCATCTGTTTTTTTTTTAATAGGATAAGCAAAGCCAAAAAGAAGTCAGAAGGCCTGACCCAGAGTATGGTGGACAGGTGCATCCAGGTAACCACAGAAATCTTCCTTTTACACCTTATATCTGTTAAAAAAAAAAAAATCTCTGCTGAAATGTCTCAGTGACCACAAGTTATAACCTTGCTGCCAGGATTGGTTGGATTGAAGGTAATCTATCTCCTGAGTGGGATTTTGAAGTGGCTGTGTCCTTTCAGGAGAAGAGACGTGAGCTTCCTGGTAGCGCACCTTAAACAAAGAGCAGTTTTCTGAGTCGTCCTGTACATCTGCCTGGGGAAGGAAGCAGTACTTTTGGGAGCATTGGAGAAACCGTCGTGTTTCTCTCCCATGTGTCAGAAATCAGTGGAGTATGAGCTTTAATGAGAAAGCCAAGGTCTGTCTGTAAGGTTTTAGGGTTTCTTTTTGCAGAATATTAAACCTAGAAAGCCTTATCTGTTTGTCCCTTTGGGAATCTTTAGTTCTTCTTTTGTTTCAAGATCAGTGATAGTGATCTTTTGTTTTGTGAAGATCAGTTGTTTAGACCTGCACACCACTTAGTCTAATTATTTGTTTCATTCTTACTAGGATGAAATAGCTGACTTCTTGACTGGAGTCCTCACCCGAGCAGAGAGCCACTCGGGCTCCGATCCCCGTGACCTGGATGCTGAGAAGAAGAAGAAGCCGCGCGACTCGACCAGGAGGGATCTGTCGTTTGACCTGCCAGAAAGAAGCAGCAGGCCCGCCTCACCGGCAGCCAAAGTGCCCGCCTCGCCTTCGGGCTCGGAGGTGGGAGCTCTCTCTGGGATACTTTGATGTGTAAAGAGATGCTTTTGTACTACTGAAATATGTGGTGGGAGATGTGATTAGTGTTGGAAAAGGGAGGTGAGAGGATACGGAGGGACTAATGGTTTGCAGTGGGGCTGACGAACCTTCAGAAGTAGATCCGCTCCAGCAAAAGGATGCCAGTGTGCTGCTACGCTCAGGGTTACAGCTGCCTCTTAGGGAGACATGGGAGTAAGAGGTGTTCCTTTTCTTTGAGCAGGACTTATCCAGCGTCTCCAGCAGCCCCACTTCAAGCCCCAAGACTAAAATGGCTGCCGTGTCCTCCATCCAGAAGCCCAGCCAGATCAGCACCACGCAGCTGCTGAAGAGGCAGGTGCAGAGGACGGACACTGTCCTGACACACAAGCAGGCACAAGGTAATGCCCTGCAACTTTCCCTCTTAGCATCTGGATTTTTGGTCTTTATCTGTCCTGATGTGTATAGGTTTTTGTCTTCTGAGTCCTGTCTTGAATTCCAAGCTCCCCGTGGCAGCTTTCTCTACAGCTCGGTCCCCCGTCACTGTCATCTGAAGGCAGCAGCCTGTGGAGGGTTGAAGTTAGGTTGGAAATGGTGTTGCTGCAGCTTATGGAGCCTTGCTGCTGTTCAAAGTGGGAAGGATTTTCACTTGCTCTGACTGACCAAATCGCCATGTAACCATACTCTAATTCTTTTTCAAGTGTGAGCCCCTTGACTGGTGTCTTATATATTTGAAGGCTGCTTGGGAGGGAGACTGAAGGTACTCAGGAGATGATTGAGGCTATTGAATTGTGACAAACAGTGGGGCTTGGGTAATTACAGAGTCATCTTGCATCAAATGGCAGTGGAAAACCTGCTCTGAATAGGTCACCAGCTTGAGCTGTGGGGTTTTTTTGTCCTGTTAGATGCTGATTAAAAACCTTACGGTGCAGCTTCAGTCTGATTGTGAACGCTGTGAATGTAGGTAATGGTTTTGTTGATGATGATACCTTCTGGCAAATATCAGTGAGCACTTGGGGAGATAGTTCTCCATCCTCCCTTGTCTCCTTATTTCTTTGCTCAAGACAGACCTGAATAGGCTTGTTGTTGTCTCCTGCAACAGTGTGACCCTCTATATTTGCTAAAGTCTTTCTATAACTCAGGGGTAGGCTGCAGGGGGAAGTTGAAGCTTGGATTTCCCTTCTCAGACCACAGACTAAAGAAATCTATTCCTTTGCTGTTGTAGTTGTAGGAGGAAGTTTCTAGATAGCACATGGGAGGCAGGAGGAGGGTCTGTGGAGTGGGGTGTATCGTGGCCGCCTTGTTTTGTCAGGACCGCTGCTGCAGTGTGGCTTCTGGCCTGCGTTTTGTGGCTGTAGCTGTTCAGGGATGTGCTGGCTGACGTCTCCCAGCTGCTCTCAGCTTCTCAGTGCAACTGCTTGGTCAAGCTAGCCGTGCCTCTCGCAGCCAAGCCTGCTCTCGTTCCCTGGGTGCCGGACCTTTTCCCGATGGCTGTGGGGCTGGAGAGGGCTCGTGCTGTTGGGATGTGCTCTCTGTGAAAGCTGGGATGATGCCCCTTCTAGTGTCGGATGTGCTTTGCTGCCGTCCAGAGAGGAGGTCGGTCTGTCCCCGTTGTGCCCCGTGGCTGGATGAGTCGTGGCTGGAGCTCTCTGCCTGCCTGTCTGCTCCAAGGTCTCTGTCTGTGGGTCGCAGTAGTGTCCCTGGAGTTCCCTGTCCCCCTCCAGAGCCGGGCTGTGATACTGTAATTCTCTCTGATTCATTTCAGCTCAGTTTGCTGCTTTTCTGAAACAAAACGTGCTGGTGAGGAAAGCTCTTCCTCCTGGCACCTCTTCATGTCTCTTTGGTGAGTATCTCCTCACTTCTTGCTGTCTCTCTCTGTCTCCCTCCTTCTCTCTGTCTCTGCTACCTTCTTTCATCGTCTTCCTCTTCCCTTGCATTGGTTTGGGGATGTGGCCCAACGTGTCCCCTTGTCCCCCTGCTTTTTGCTTTCTCATTGCTGTATTTGAAGCTAAAGCAAATGGCCCATTTGCTAGCCGAGAGCATTAATTTTTCCTGAGCTCTTCCCCTTTCCCTGCTCAGGTGGGTAAATACTGCTCTTCGAGCCATGTAGTCTGGCAGCCGGTTTGCTCTTATGGACTAAAACTTTGTGGACAATGCGGTGACTTTTTATGATCGTGAGTTTAACCCTTTCCTGTGCTGGGGCTGTGAAGGCGATGTGGACACCAGCCTGGGAGACTGCGTGTGTTGGTGGAGCATCCTGAACATGTGGAGCAGCAAAGGGGCTCTTGGTGGGAGCAGAAACAAGGTGCTGCCAAGTGATTTGGAAGGGGCAGATGTAGACATGTGGAGCAGCATTTCTTGGCCAGAGAGAGTTAGAGAAGAGCAGAGAGGTCAGGGAGAGGGTTGGCTTTGGGAAGACGGTGATGCCCTGGGAGAGGGATGCTGTCTGGACCAGGAGACACGTGGAAGTGAGCAGTCTTTAGTCCTGTGGTCGCTTGCCTTGGGTGCTGGAGGGCACAGAGAGGCGAACCTCAGTGTGTGCGGTGCTCTGAGGGTTAGGGATCGAGGGGTGAGATCCACAGCGTATCGAAAGGCATGTTTTGCTGTCTCGAATGGCAGTGATTGTGTGGATCTGGGATTAGGAGAGGAAGAAGAGTTGAAATCCAAGGCTTTGGGAGGCTGCGGTATCGTCACGTCAGCTGTCAGTGTCAGTTCTCCGTTCGGGTGACCCCACGGTGCCGAGAGAGTTGACGTCGGTGAGAACTGCCTCTCTGCAACACCCCAAATGCCAGTGCTTTTACTTCAGTGAGGCAAGCGCTGGATGCAGGGAAGCTGGTGGTATTTTGGCATGCAGTGTAGAGACTCCTAAGATACAGGCTCCCTGCTTGTCCTGAACACACATGAGATACAGTCTGAACTGCACGTATACAACCGTGGTGACAAGCTCCTGGGGCAATTACTGGCCCGAGCTGGTTGTTTTAAAGGTTTCTTTCTCCCTTGAGCCTTGTTTTGTGCTCTTCCCTGTGCGATGAGGTTAGCCTGGGAGCACACATGGGGCCCTGCACTTATCCGGAGTCCTTCCACCCAGAGACTGCTGGGAAGAGAAACCACAGTGGATGTTACCCCGCTGGTAGGGAGATGTGGAGAGGCTGGCACCAGCCTGGGCTGCCTTTTGATATGATTAAAAGCCGATTAAGATCTCTGGGCTCCTTAACTGTGTTGGCTCGGCTGCCGGAGCTGCGAGGTAGGAAGCTGGGGTGCGCGCATTGGGAGCGTTCGCTGTTGTTTTGGGAGCGGGGTGCTCCTCCCGAACACACAGCCAGCCTGTCGTGGCGGGGGTGTGCGTGCCCCTGCGCGAGCAGAAGCAGGCTCCGCTCTCGTGCCGTGGGGACGCAGAGGGACGTTGGGTCGCTGCTCGCCGATGCTTTGAGGGGCATCTAACGCCACTGCCTGTGCATGTGCCGTTTCACTGTCCTGCTTGGCTGGTGGCACTTGGTGGGGGGGCTTGGTGCCTGCAGTCTGTGCACGCCTGATGAGGTCTCTCTGGACGGTGATTTGGACCACGCATGTTTGCAGGTGGGTGGGAGGCACGGGGGTGTTGCACGGGTGTCACGAGTTAATGCGCTCGAGACGCAAGTCTGGCCATCGATAGCAGCACGGCAAGCTTGGCGTTTGTCTTGGGGACCCGAGTGGCCCCGAAACACTTGGAGTCGCCTGACGTTTAGGGATTGGGCTGCAGTCTTTTCCTACACCCACAGTTCAGAGGTATGCAGGTAGTGTTATACGCAGGGAGTGTATACATAACATACATATATATACATGTGTACATCTATATTGATTTTTATATAATATATTCATATCTAGATACCTATAAATTAAAAGGTATGTACATCTTGGCCTCTAGGCTGTTGAATACATAGCCTAGATGCCCAGGACCATGTGTAAAGAGGGAGTTAGCTGGCTCAGCAGCGGTCTGCAGAAGCTCTCCGTGGAGAGGGCTCTCTGTAGCTTTGAGCGAAGGCCTTTGCCCCTTGCTGCAGATCACGGCAGCACTCGGGCATGGCAGTGACTGCATTTCTGAGTGCTGCCAGACTGCAAACACCACAGCAGGAGGCAGATCTGCGCCCTCGTTTCGACCCAGTCCACCAGCATTTGAGGCTGGGGCCAGACAATCGTACACCAGCGGTGGGAGACTTGTGGAGAATGGACGGGCAAGATGTGGCAGCGCGTGACTGTGTTCCTGGGCTGCCCAGAGGTGCTTGTCGTGGGTCCTCTGTGCTTTTGCGGATAGCCCTGGCAAGCTTGTGCTTTAGGCAGGACGAAACGGATGTGACGGCTCAAGGACATGGCAGCAAAATGAGTCGGTGGTGTAGAAGAGAAATCTCAGCTTGTGGTTTTTCTCCCCTAGTACCAAGCAGTGTAGGGTATGTGGGGGCTTGGCTTTGCTGCAGCACCTTTGTGCTCATGGCTGTTTCGCTTAGTGCCTCTAAGAAACCTGTACGCTTCCGTCCAGCTCCTGGAGGGCCGGTTAGGAGCACTGGAAGGGATGTGCCGAACGACAGGCATGCAAATACCTTTGCTGGTGTGTTGGAGGAGCAGGGAGCTGAGCTCTAATCCCAGTACTGGCAGCACGCCTGCACCAGCTCTGCAAGTCTCTGCGCCCTCATCCCCTCAACCTGGAAATTAGGGATGTTGGAGGGCCCTGATGCTGGGATTGATTATGCTGCGCTTATGAAATGAAAAGGGTTTATGTGGAGATGTGGTATCGCTGTAGGCATCCGTTTTTCTTCGCTGCAGAGGCAAGACAAACTTCATATACTGTCCTGCTTTAGCCTGTAAGAGTAGCTGAAGCTAAGTCCTGGCCCTAAGACAGCAGCTTAGGGCACACAGAAGTCAGTGTAGGTGGTGAAAAGGAGAAGCGTGGGTTCCTCGTGCATGGGAGATGGGCAAGGCTGGCATGGAGGGAGCTGTGGAAGTGTGCATGGGCATGTGTCCCTTCTCTGCACCTTGGTGTGCACAGTGGAGCAGCACTGACCTCGAGGGATCGGCCATCAGTTTTCAAAAAGCTACTTCTGTGTCCCCTAGTTCCAGTCTCCTCAGAGCACTCGGAAGGGGCTGAGAAAGATGATGTGCGTATGCAGCTGAAGAGGCATCAGACCCCCAGCCCGACCCAGTGCACCAAATCCTCCAAACGAGCCAAAATCAAGGTGACCATTGTCTCTCATGGAGATGCTGCTGGCGTGGGGAACGGAGCACCCCTCACCACCCAGGCAGAAAGTGAGTTGCGATTGCATAGCTGCTTTTTAACCAGAGAGCGGGGACGTGGCTCTGCCCAGACCCACTCCTCTGGGGCACGGCATGGGGAGGGGAGGGGAGCTGTGATTTTTTTTTTTTTTTTTTTTAATTATTTTTGGAGGAGTTAGCTGCAGAAAACAGACAGAGGCTCAAGATGTGAGTGAATTGGGGATAGCCGGGAAAGCGTGGGGGCTGACAGCACGTAGGAGCTTGGCAGGAGCCTCTGTTTTCCATAGCAGTTGGGATTCCACGCTCCAGCGAAACACTCGACCGCAGCCTTGTGTGCTGCGAGGCAAATTTTACACCTTCCTCTGAGGCATTGAGCTGCTGCTGGAAGTAGGATGCCGGCCGTGGAGGACCCCTTGCTCCAAGTAGGTCGTATGCGTCTCCAGTTCTGCTGCCCGCTCCTGCAGCACCTGCACGAAGCTCTCACCTGGAACGTGCTCCTGCTTTAGGGATTACGGCGATGTTCCTCCCTCTGGAAGACCTTCGTACGCTCAGACTTCACGATTCAGCCAAGTGTCCCGCTCTGCTGATCCCCTTTGGGCCTGAAGTCTGCACAATACGTGCTTGATACATATGTAAACAAATTCCGGCTCCTCTCCTGCCCCTGTGGCTGGGAAAACCCACTGTGACATGCATTGCAGAGGTCCCCACAGTCCAAGAAGAGGTGATGTGCTCGGTCTTCTTCACCTTGAGCCTTTGCAAGGGAGGCCAAAAGCTTTGGCTACTGTCACCCTTGTACCTGACGGATGTTGCCTTATTGCTGGCAGTGCTGGTGTATATGTCTTCTTCAAGTCAGAGTGCAGAGCACCAGAGATGTAAAGCAGTTACTTGTTATTAGCATTAGCTTGATGCAGTGCAGGACTGAAAGGTCAGCGTCTCCATTCTGATAGGAAATCAGAGGTTTTCAAAGCTGAGAAATAGTTCTGCTCCTTTGGAAGCATCTCTCAGTTAATTTAATAGTTGTTTTGAACTGTGAAAATGAACTAATAAATACACATCTTTTTAAGGTTACAGTTTATCTGCTGGCAGCTTTGAAAATCTCTGGTTTCTGGAATCTTTTTTTTAATTTTACAAACTTTACTTCTTTTCACAGAAAGGAAATGAATTGCAGAAGTAAACATGAACCAAAACAAGAATTCCCTCTTACCGTGTGTGAGCAGGAGGAATGCACAAGACAAACGCAGTTGTATCCCAAAACGCCGCAATAAACAAATATTGTGACTCGTCGCATCCCTGTGTATTTTGTAAAGTGTCTCTAAAGAATGCTTACAAAATTGCTCACTAGTGACTAGCCAGATCTGAATTAACCGGTTGAGGTGGTAGACCTGTGCCATGATGGACTAGGAGGAGGTGATTAGTGGAGATAACATTTAGGAGAGAGATTTGCATTTGGTGGTGAGGGCCTGAGATTTCACTGCTTACAGATTTTGAAGCTGATTCCTTCAATCTTGTCTGTTGTAATGCTTCCACAACTGTTTTTATTCGCAAGTCTGCTCTGTTTGATACTCCCGATCTCCCGTAGCGCGGTGCCTGGAGTATATGTTTATGGCTACGGTGGAGGTTTCCTTGAGAAGATGCTTTGTGAGCAGGATAAGCCCGTGGCCCGCAGCGCTGTGTCTGTGGGTACTTGTGTGAGAGAGGGAATCCCTAAAGACTCGTGGAGGAGAGTGAGTGAGGTTTCTTCTTTTTCTTTTGCAGTTGTCGCTGGAAAGCCCGTCCCCATGGCTGTTGGCCAGTCTGTGTCAGGCGCAAAGGAGCTGTCAGGACTGCTCACTGCCCCGAAGTGAGTGTGACTTTGTTTTTTATAAGCCGTGGGTATTTTTGACAGGCTGCTGATGGGAAGCGCTGCAACAGAAGGTGATTTCTGCATGTGGAACTTTCTGGTATCTTGCTTATGACTGGAATTATCTGAAGTGCAGGAGACTCTTGGATTCCTGAAAACTATTGTCAACTGGCAGTTGGGTCTGAGAATGGCAGAAATGGGCAAAAGTAGAAGGTGGTGTGGCTGTTGGGCTATATTTCTATGTGGCTTCCCAAATCCAAGTTTGCTTATCTCTGTCTTTTGAATGACTGTGGTGTCTTTGGCAGAAATTCAGTGTTGTCTTTAATCCTTCCCTTCATTCCCTCTGGTGGTCAAGCATTTTTGCCCAAAGATAGGGGAAAGAAGCCTCAATATTGGCTCATGAAGTTGATTAACTGGCTGTAGGGATTTCTGTTGGGGAATCAATTTGATGTTGACATCTCGTATTGCTGTTTTCCCTTTTAATTCAAACCAAGCTTTGGAGAACCAGACTGACTGACCTGGGAGGGGAGAGGAAGAAGAGCTGTTTTAGAAAGTAGGTTTTAAGTGGGAAATGTGTCACTGCAAGGTAGATTGCTTTTGTGTAGGGTGACGCAGCCCTTGCAGCACTTAGGTAGGTGCACACATGATAACAAGCTCACTTCCAATTGGGAAGTACATGGATTTTGCCATAGGTGCTCCTTGTTCTAGCTGCCGCAGTGGGCACAGGGAAACTTCTCTTGCTTTGGGTTTTTGTAGCTCATCAACTCCCTGCCTTACACTTCCAGGAGTCCTGCTTGGTTGCGTTAGGCCAGTGACAGCTCGCTGTCAAAGCCATCTCGTTGCCCCGTGCAGTTTATTGCTAACTGGAGTCTTTCTCTTCTGCTCGCTTTGTAGGCTGAGTTCGGCAGCAGAAACCTCCTCCACAAGTCCTGCTCCGTCTGCTGTGATCCCCAGCAGCACGGCACCCAGTGCTTTCCATGCCCTGCAGAGCAGGCTGGTGGCCAGCAGCACCCACTGCATGCAGGCCCAGCCAGCCAGTACCCTCCAAGGTACCTGCCTCTCTCCATGTCTCTGTTGTGAATGTAAAAGGTAAACCAGGTTCAAAATCATTTGGTGGATCCTCTTTCTTGCATTCCCTGGTTGCTTTGGGTTTGGCTGAGGCAGCATTTGTAGTGCTTTGCTATTGCAGAGCCTACAGAGATCCAGTGGGATGCTACAAAGCGAGGCTGAAGGTGCAGTAGGTGACCTGTTAATTGTGTCATTTGTATATAATGATGCCTTGAGATACCAAACCCGATCTCCTTCTGCCTCCTGGGTTTCACAGCTAACCTTGTTTGTAGCTGCAGCAATGAAATGTGTTGGACTGTTTGTGTAGAGTGGCTAGGAGGATCCCTGCCGACCTCGACGCAGGCTGCTTGGGACACTGCTTTTTAAAGAACAGTTTTGCAGACATCTGGTGTATGACAGACCTGGAATCTCATGGTGGTGAATTCTCTAAGCCCGATTTCTTTATTCCTTACGTTTTTTTTAGGAGCAGCATCTGCCAGCAGCCTGCTGCAAGGGCTGAGCTTCAGCCTGCAGGACATTGGGACCAAGTCATCAGCCCTCCCTGCCAGCGTGGCTGCTGCTGGGCCGCCCGTGCAGGTACGCAGCCTGCAAACATCAGAGATCCCTCTCTGGAGGGTAGCTGTAGGGAGGATAAAGCAGTAGGAGTTGGAGGGAACCTAGACAGGCCCTGTTTACTCCAGGATCAGAAGAGATGAGGGATGCTGGGTGTGAACTGCAGCTGAAATGATGCGTCCAAGCCTTGGCAGTGTGCCGGGTGCCAAGGGTTCCTGTAGGTGGCATGAGGTCTGGGAAGCAGGGCTGTGAGAAGTTGTTTCTAGGCAGCCACCTAGAAAATGCTGGGAAGAAGCTGGAGAATGGACGGAGCGGGGGGATCAGCAATCTTTCTCCTTCTTGTTCTTCTGGGAAAACGCACGCCTGTGACCTCTCAGGCAACGCTCCCGATCCCCGCAGTCTGTGGCAACCTCTTTCAGAACGGGTCACTTCATTAGAAGCAGAGCCACAGTTTCTCCCAGTCAGGCTTTCAAGTTGAAATGAGTATGTGCAGACTGGAAGGGACAAGTGTACTTGCTTTTAGACCTGCTTGTGGCCACCAGAATGAAGTGTGGAAACACTGACCTCTAAAGGCCTCTAGCCTCTGCATGGGGGAGAGGCCGTGCCATCCCCTTTCCTTCCAGGTACTCAGTGCTTCTGCTTCTCCTTCCAGACCTCAGCTGTGAAGACGCCCGCACCTATCCAGAACCTGAGTGCCATAACCACAGGCACCGGCACAATTGTCCGCACCATCCCGGTTGCCACCTCTTTGTCTCTGGGAGCTTCAGCGAGCGGGAAGCCCACGGCCATTCACCAGCTGCTGACAAATGGGGGACTGGCAAAGCTGGCCAGTAGTCTCCCTGGCTTGGCTCAGATCTCCAACCAGGCAGCAGGTGAGGGAGAAGGGGGACAGGCGTGCGATGCAGGCACCTGGAGCACCCCATTATGCCAAGACTGGCATTTCCAAAGCTTATTTTGCCTTTGAGATGTAGCTATGGACGGCTGTGTGTGCTAGTAATTTCTGAGCAGCTGCCTCTAATGGGAAGAGGCTTCACATGCACCCCGGTTGGTGAACGTGGCCTCTGCAGTCCCTGTGTCTCAGGGACGTCTCGCTCACGTGTTTTCTAGGCTTGAAGGCCCCGACAACCATTACTGTGACGCTGCGTGGGCAGCCCAGCCGCATGACCACGCTTAGCCAGGCTGCAATGGGGACTGTCCAGCCCCAGCTCGAGGAACAGCCAATGCAGACGCAGGCACCTCAGGTAATTTTTGGCATCTTCTCTGTAGAGAAAGTGTTCGCTGATGCTCTTCTGAGCTTTTTCTGACCATCATAGTCAAGGGCAGATACAGCTGTCGTGGGGAAAGTGTTCTTGGTCACAATCTCTTGGGTGTGATGAGCTTTGTTGCTCTGCTGAGGCCGCACAGAAAGGGGCCTCGCAAGGCGGTGGTTAAGAAGACCCAGGTCATCTTCGCGTCTGTTAGTGGCAGGGTCGATTGTGCTCAATATCGCACTAGTACTGCACCGAGGGAATCTCCAGCTAGACTTTGAAAGCTGACGTCAGCATGGGAATTGTTACTGAAGCTCCAGGCTTTCTTGGCAGTAACAGGTTTTGGTGGGAGGAGGAAAGCTGCTTGTAGAGTGTCTATCCCCTGCCTCTTCAGGCAGGAGAGTGGGTTGACTGTGCTGTCTAGAGCTGTATTCCTCTTGAAAACACTGACTATTAGATGCCCTGATGTGAGGCTGGACCCTGTGGATGTTGGGGATACTGTACTACTTCCTTCTGCAGGTCCCCAACTCCTGCTCTTTCTCACTGCCATGCTGTTGAAACCAATTTATGAAGTGCTGACTGCGTGCTCCAAGGTTGTATCGGTTCGATACAGATCTGCTTTTGGAGGTGGATCATGGACAGTAGGAAAAGGTCTTACTATTCAGACTGTAAATGTGTGCCAGGTACTGTCTCAAGGATCCTGGCTGCCTTCCTGCTTCCTAGGTTAAGTCTTGGTGTGGTTGAGAAGAAAGCACAAGGTACCAAGTCAGAGAGGGGTTGTTTGTTGTTGTGAACGTAGTGGTCTTGGGTACTGTAACACGGACCTCTCAACCCCAAATCCTGGAGGTAGCAAAAGGGGTAAATTTACTGCAGGTGTATCCTTGGGCTCCATCCTAAATCACTGTCAGTTTTGAGCTGGATCCATAAATGTGACGGCGGAAAGGTTGGTTCTGACTCCCTGCACAGGATGTTTGGTCAGCGCTGGCTGTGATGTGCTATCAGCAAGGTTGACCTAAGCTCAGATGGCTTCCCCGTGGTCCCGGCTCTGGTCCTGTACAACACTCGGGTCTCTTCTTGTAGATGCTTTCCTGGACATGGAGATGTAGGAGAAAACAGGCAGCCCAGGCCTGTGATCTGCCTTGTGGGACTAAAGGGGGCATTGCAGGAAAAGGGCTGCAGGTTGCCTGAGTATATACTGAGAGTATAACTGACTGTCCAACAGATGCTGAGTGTAATGATTTGAGGCAGGCGTCTGCAGGGAGAAAGCAGTTCAAAGAGCAACGAGCTCCCAGAATGATAGATGCTGCAGCTTGGGCAGTCAGATGAGTGAGGAGCGTCCAGTGGGGATCAAGCTCCAGTTCCCAATGGGGATTAACAAGTTGGCACTGAAGGCTGAGGATGCCAAGATCACTCCAGATTGGCAGGGTTTGTTTTTTTTCTTTCTCCTGCATGTGATTTTTCCTACTGTTGATAGCACTAATGCAGGTCCCAGGCAGGTAAGCTGGTGTAGGAGAGGCAGAGCAATCTTTGCTTTGTAGATGAAGCTCTGTAGTTTTGGTCCCTGTTGTTGGGGTAGCTCAAATTGTGGGCAGCATTGTGGAAGCAGGGAGAGTGCTTCTGTTCCTTGCTGCTATCTGCAGACGTTTGAGGTTGCCTGAAGCTCTGAGATATATTTAGGGAGGCATTGTCTTAAGGGTGAAGCCTTTGGATGGAAGTTGGGTAAGTATTAACAGCAGCAGCCATAAATCATTAATTTGTCCTGCGCTGCTTTAGAGCTGGCATTGCATCCACCATTGCCAGTAGTTTCTACGCAGAGTCCTGGTTTGCTGCTGGTTAAAGCTCAGATTCGGGGTCATCCGCGTCCTCCCTCCCTTGACTTTTCTGTGTTTCTTTGTCACTTTGCTCACGCAACAGAGCCGGTGAGCATTGGCAGAGCTGAGCTTAAAGCCGGCTAAGGTAGAGCTCGGAAACACAGAGCTAGTGACACTCCGTGCAGATCCCACCTAAGCAGCGGGTGAGTTGCTTTCTTAGGTCTGAAACTCTTCATCCATGTTGGAGGCAGTTTTTGTGCTCTTCAGAGGCCGTTTAATAAACCATCAGAACTGGCATGCTTTCCTTTACGTCTTTTGTTACCTTTGAGAGACCCTAAATATCCAGCAGAACAGTAACTCTGCAGCGTAATGAAACTTGGTACAGATCGACTCCAGGGTTAACAGGTTCACGTACGGGTTAATGTTTTAAGGTGGTGGCACTTGGAACTGGATATTGGATCGCATGCTGGGACTTTTACCTACAATGCTGAGCTTGTGTGTTCAAGGTAGGGCTTAATTGTGTGGCCGGCTGAGAGAGTTGCTTCAAAAGCAAACTGAAAGCTGGCTTTTACAGGAAATGGAATGAGCTGTATGTTTTTGTAACTAATTATAGCCCTTGACATCAGCTGGTGTGTACCTTTAGCGCATAGGATTACGTAATCCAGCCCGGCTTCCTGTAAAAGAGCAAATTTACAGAAGGCTTTGGGGGATAACGCCTAGGGCTTAAACTCTTGTGTTTTCAGCAGTAGCCAAAGCTGTTGTCGGTTGGGTTCCCTTTGAAATTCCAGCTGACGGCTCCGCTGTGCCTGTGCAGGAAGCGTGAAGCCCACGCATCGGCTGTGCGCTGTGATTTTTAAACTCTGGGGGCTGGGGCGATGCCTGCAGCAGCTGAGATGCAGTTTGAGTGGGTAACTCTTTTCCTTCCCCCGTGGGCATTAAATGGGAGACAGAAGACTGAGGAATCTCCCTGGGGAGTTTGGTGCTAATGCTTTCTGTGAGTAGCGGAGTAAGAAGAAGCAAGAGTGTTTGCGTGGCTTTAAAGTGAAAATACGAGCAGACTTCAGCTTCTCTTTTCAAGAAACTGTTCCGCGGTGGTTTGAACATGGCTTTTTGTATGGGTTCCCCCCTGCAGCGTGGTGAAATCCTGATAGTAGCTCCATAAAGCATGGAGTGATGCTAATGCTGGATCACACTTTTGTTTTCTGCTTAGTGGTGCGAAGATTTACGTAGCAATGACCAGAGCTGCAAACTGAGGTCGTGGTTTGAGCTTTGGGCAAGGATCTCCCTCAGATGGCATGAGGAGAACTCTGACTCCAGCCCTTGCTGCTGCCCAGAGCTGGCTGCTGGTGGTGGATGGGCTGTAAGCAGGCAGTGAACACTTTCTTTTCCTGAAGTCTGACCCTTTCAACTCCCAGGGGCAGAAATACTAGTTATAGCAAACAGAGCACCGTTAAATTGCTGCACAGGGCGTGGAAAAACAGGCTGTGACCTGCATGGGCATCAGGTAGGGGGGTCTCAGACTTGAGCTTAGGCGGTGCTTGTCAACGGTGGAGGAAAGCGAGCAAGTTGGCTCAGAGAAGTCTGACCAAAGAGGTGGGTATCTGCTTTTATAGCTGGAAAAGCTGCTTTGGAGCTTGAATTGTGTCAGCTCAGGGCTGTGAGGGCTCCCAGGGAGAGCACAGGAACGCATGCAGTTGGCTCTCTCCAGTATCAGATTGCAGATGCACCTGGACAGAGTTCAGGCAAGTGAAGCAGACCCAGAGGCGTTCGAAGAACCCCTCGAATGGGGGAGTTTCCAGGTACTTCACTGAAGCTTGTCGGTGCTCTCCAGGGTGTGCTGCCATCTGCCTTAGGATACAAATCCAAACTCCCCAATTGTCCCAGTGTTTAACGTTTGGTGGACACTGGTGCTGTGTAACCAGCTGGTTCTTGTCAGAGGGGCTTGTATGTCTTTGTCAAGCGAGAGGGAAGCTCTTCCAATGTAGAGGATGGTGCGTGCTGTTCCAGTTTTTGCTGGGCTTTTTCACTGGTGCTGCTGGTAGTAGCGGATCATTCTTGCAAGTGTGTCTGCATGATGTGGGAATCATTCCTGAGCTCCCGGCTCTTGCTTTACTATTGCTGCAGAGGAAACGACAGCAGAACTGATTTCTCTAACAGCCAGAGACGGGGATAGAGCCATTCCATTCCGCTCCAGAAAAAGGCAATGAGTTTATGCCAGTCTCAGCCCAAACACCGACAGTGGTGTTGGTACTGCAAATGACACCATCGTGCTTTTAAAATACAGATAGATCTGTGGATATTGTCTCGGTACGCGTTTTTCCTTGAGCTTGGTAATGACTGGTCAGAGTGAGGGCAAGGCTAGAAGAAGCAGGGAGAGGGCGTGCTCTGATTTTATTTTTTTTTTAGGTGAGGGCTTGCGCAGGTCCCAAGGAATGGTTGCAGCCCCCCGCAGATGGTGTATCCTCGGCAGTGGGGCATTTCCAGTAGCTCTCCGTTACTTTAACCCTTCCAGGCTCCAGACGGTGCTGTTGGGAACCTGGCTGCCCCAGCTACCAGCGCCGCCTCTCCTGGCAAGCTGCTGTCTCAGATGGATCTCAGCAAAGCCCAGGCTGGCGCAGAGATGGCTCCCGCCGACCCCGCGGCACACCTGACCTCCGCCGCAGCAGCACCCGTAGGTGAGGCGCATGGCAGTCGTGGGATGCGGGCAGCCGGCCTGGGGACCAGAGCGGAGGCCGGATTGGAGCCATGCCACTGGATGACGTTTGCGGAGTCACTCTGGGGAATAGCTGCCTGAATGCTGCTTATTTTTAAGCCCCTCGCTTTGTTTGTGTGGTGTTTTTTTTTTTTTTTTTTTTTGTCCACCCCCTTAAGTTAGGTTCCCCCATGGTTTCTTTGCACAAGGAGTTGTGACTCAGTGCAGCCATTTTTGAGTGGCTGATGAAGAGCAGGGTGTTAAACTTGAGACCAAACACAGAAGGGATTATCTGCCATTTGTGTTTAGGGCCGCCGTCATGCGCTTGTAGCACTAAGCACTCTCCCTGCTGCCCACATTTATTTACCTTGCCTGGGGGAGAGCGGACCCATCCAATTACAGCTAAATAAATATTGCAGAGCCACTGCCCAGCCAGTAGCCTCAGACTTGGGGGAAAAAAAAAAAAATGACACAAAGCGGTGATGCGATCTGTTGCATCCTCAAAGGCTTCTGTTCCAAAGAGCCCATTGCCAGCCAAGCCAGTGTTTTCGTTTTCCTCGGTCCAGCTGATTTCCAAGAAAGCGGCAGGGTGAGCAGGTAGTCAGCACTCAGGCCAAATCTGGCGGATGAAGTTTAGTGGGGCTGTGCCAGTTTCCCAAAGGGCAAAGCTCTGCAGCATGTGTGGTTTACCTTGCAGGCGTTAAACCCAGCTAACTGACCCCTGCAGACCTTCAAACTCTGCTCGTCTCCCCCAGGACTCAATAGGGAGGTGCAGAAGCACTAGGCTTAAGTCGTCTTCTCTGTGTTTTGTTCCTTTTGTTATTTGTTGTAGCTAGTGGATGAAATTAGATCTGTGGAGAGCTTTACCTGCTTTCGCTGGTTGGCTTTGCGTCCAGCGGGGAGGACCAGTTCATAGGAAAGCTGCTGGAGCAGCAGGGTGGACTAGGGTGTTAGCGCAAAAAATTTTTCAGACTTTTCGGTTCGTGGAGCGGTCGTTGCCACTGTCTAACAGCATCACCGTGTGTCTCTGCCGCTTCCCCAGCCCGTGTAGGAGAGGCTGGAGTCGCCTGTTCCTGCCGTGCTCCTGCCCTTCCAGCCTCCCCGATTCCCCCCAGGATGGTGGGGTCGGTGGTCCCATCCTGGTTAGGCAGTCAGTCGTCAGCCTTCACTCCGTGCCCTCCCTGCTCGAGGCATTTCATTTCGGAGAGGTCCACGCTGCGCTGGTGGTGTTCGTGGCACGCTGTCACCGCTGAGGAGTGTGAGGGAGACCGCGGTGCGTCTTTGATGCCACTATATCAGAGAGACGCAGTGTCGCGTGCCAGGTGACCCAGGGTGGCTGGGCACGTGCTGCTTTCCGCTCCTCGGTGCGGACTCCTGAGGGATGGAGCAAGTCACAGCCTTGGGCAACTGCAGGGGCAAACTATGGGCTGCTCCAGGTTGGGGTTTTCTGCCCAACGTTGTCTTTAACTGCCAGTGGGTCTCCAGGCTTTTTCCCGTCCCTTGAGTGCGTCTAAACCCAGTGATCAGATTTCAGTGAAGTCTCTCTCCCCTCTGTTGCTCTCTGGGCTGTGGCCGCTGTAGATGCAGCTGGGGAGCTGACTCGGATGGGGTAACCACCACGATACAACCCCTGCCGTTGCCTTAGAGCACAGAGGGTTTCGTTTCACAAAGCCTAAAGTCTTTTAGCCGTCTCCTGGGGTGGAGTGTGATGAGCACCCCCAGCGCTGCTGGTGGGACGGAGCTGGAGATGCCAGAGCTGAGCAAGAGCTTGCCTTGAGCTGGGCTGCCGAGAGCAGCGTGAGCTCGGTGTGGTCTGTGACAGCTTGACGGGTAGGATGGGGCAAGATGGGGCCTGCTTGCCTGAGGAGGAACCATGGTGTCCTGTCCCAATGGGACGGGACTTTTTCTGGGAGAAGATCAGACACTGAAGGAAGAGAGGGGCTTCCTTGGGGGATCTGAGCGGTCTAGGAGAGGAGCGGTGCTGATGGTGCCTGTTTGGCTGTTGTGGTTTCCTTGCCCAGGCTGTGACAGCGCTGGGGTTTGTTTTGGGTTCTCGCTCTGGAGAGCGGACAGGGCCAGGTCTTCCCATTCAGTCTGAAAGCCTGCGACTCCGCCGCTGCAGCTGGGGGCTGCAGCCCAGGGTGGGCACCACGTCCCCACAGCCACTGACCGCGCTCTCCCCTTCTCCACAGTGACTCTCCCCTTCTCCGCAGTGACCACCACCAGCCCCATGAAGACGCTCTACGTCATGTCAGATGCCAAGCTGTCTGCACTTACCAAGTCTGTGATGGGCGAGGCTACCTCCGTCCCCCTCAAACTGCCGGGCATCCAGCCTTCCTCCTCTTCCTCCTCCTCATCTGCCAGCTCTCCCACTGGTGCCGTCACCTTCGCCACCTCCCCCCTGGCCAGTGCCCCCAGCCCTCCCGGCAGCCTGGTACACTCGAAGGTTGGACCTGTCCTGCAAACTGCTTCCAAGACTGTCATCCTGACCTCCACGCTGGCCACGGTGAAGGGCGATGGACCCCTGGGACACATCGGGGAGAAGGTCAGCCTGACCAAGAGCGCCGCGGCCCTCGGCCACGCTCTGGGGGCAGTGGAGACCCTGGGGAGGGTTCCCTCCGTGGTGGACGACGGGAGCACCATCATCCACACCAGAGAGGCTCTGGCCAACAGACACTTGCTGCCCCAGGGTGTGCTGCCAGGAGGGGCCGGCACCACGCTCATAACGCTGGGCAGCAGCCTGGCCAGCTCCTCCATCATCGCCACGGCAGGGCCCACGCTCAGCCAGAAGCCGTAGGGACCCCCGGGACCCCTCGGCTGCGACCGGGCACTTCAGGAAGACTGAGCTCGGCTGCCTGGTGGGAGAGGAACAGCCCTGTGGGCATGGGGGGGGCTGGTTCAGGCTGGAGGAAACTGGGGGGATGTTTTTCTGGTTTTGTTGCTGTTTAATAAAACTTTTTTTTGTTCTTTACTGACTTCATTGCACATGTCCCTTCCAAAAGCAGCTTTGGTTGCAGCCCAGCCCTTGACCACTTTCGTTGAGGACCAATTTCTCTTGCCGTGAAGGTGTGGAGGGACAAAGCAGCCTTGTGCAGGCAGGGAAGGGTTCATGCTGTGGGTCCTGGGAGCAGGCTGGGCAGCAACCGGGGCAGCTCCTGCTGTCTGTGCTATCTGCCCGTACATCCCTCCTCTGGGTAGAAGTTTCAACTGCTTCCTCCTACTATTGGGAATATTTATACACGCTGAAAAAGGCTCAACTTTAATCTGCCCTGAGCCTTGACTTAACCTTTAGTTGTGTTTGCATCGGCAGGCAGGGGTAGCGCCAGGCACCTGGGCAGCTTGTGTTTGAAATGGGGGAAGCAGCAGAAGGGGTGACACAAAGGGGCTGAGCCACAAAATGAGGGCCGAGATGACGCGGTGAGGCTCAGTTCGGCACCATCGAGGGTGGTTTGCCAGGGCTCGGGACAAGTGTTTCCCCGCCCTGGGGCTGTCACTGGGCTCTGGGGCTTGCTTTCACAGGACAGAGCTTAGGGCTGCGATTTGGTGGGTCTTTTTGTGGTTATCGGGGATAATCCCGACGCTCTGTATGTATGTCTTCATCCCGTGCTGCGGCTCTGCTGAGCCCTTGACCCTCGCTTCCCCGGAGCGACGCAGGGCACGGTGTGACGTTTGCCGGCTGAGACGCTTTCGGGGAGCGTGATTCTTGGCAGACGGAGACCCACAGTGCCGGGGCAGCCCCGCGCTCCCGCCGAGGGCAGGCACGTTTCGGACATCTCCGCTCACTTCCTCATCCTGCCGGCTCGTGAGAAGATCCTGTTTTTGGCTTGGCTTGGCCAGGAGGGCACACACCACAGCAGAAGCAGGGCGTTCGTTACAAGGAGCCTGAAAACAGAAGAGAATAACAGTTTTCCCCTTTGAAGGCTGTATTTGCTCATCGTAAGAAGAGGGAGATGCTGTGAATCCCTTCCCAGCCCTCCTGGGCTATACACATGCTGCTCCAGATGCTGTCCGGCTTTTCGGGGACCGTCCTGCTTTGCCCTTCGCAGCCTCTCGCACGCCGGACTTCATGCCGGCACGATGGTGAGTAGCAGTCTTGAGGGTGCTGAGCTTTGCCAGCACCCCAAACCCTGCTGAGCCCTGGGCTTTTCTCCCCTTTTCCCTGGGGTTTTGGGGGGGGGGGGAGAAAAAAGAAAAAAAAAAAAAAAAAAAAAAAAAAGGCAAGATTTTACTTTGCCAGCAATCCGGGTTCAGCCCAGGCAAAGTTTCCTGCAGGAAAGGTCATGGGTGCAGGATGACCTTGAATCCCAAGGCTGAGCTAGCCCCTGGCACGGGGGGTTTGCCGATGGGATGCCACTAAATGTGGCACCTTCTCCCTGAGCGGACAGCGATGGGAAAACAACCAGGATGAACTTAGGCTTGGCTCTAGCATCCGCGGCACCCATGGACACAAGCATGTCTGGTAAAAACGAGGGTCTGCTGTCGACCTGCAGTGTTTTTAAGCAGCTCAACTTTCTTTTCCAGGCTTGAAGTCACAATTTCTCTGCTGCAATAACAATAATAAGGCTGAGACACCCTTAGGGTTGTGGCACCTCCAGTGCCCTCGCTCCCAGGTGCAAAGGCAGCTATTCGTGGGAAGGCTTGAGCTCCGTGGCCACGTCCTCGCTCCCAAACCGGGGTGAATGGTAGGTGTTTTGGCAGTGAAGCTCTTGGGGTAGAGTCGGGGTGGTCTGCAGCGCGTGTAATGCCTTTCCGATGCCCAGGCTGGAAGATCCAGGAGTGGTTGCGTCTGTGACGCTGCTCTTCTCACCGAGTCTAACGCTCTAAGTATCATGGAGTGACCGGTGCTGCTGGGGACTAATTCTCCTTTTCCAGTTTCTGTCCCAAAGCTTTTCCTTTCTGTGGATACAGCAGAAGTGGTCCTTAAAAGCTGACTTATGGCTCCTGCTCCACCTGAAGCAGTAACCCTCTCTGGGGATGAGCAAGCGCCACCGTCCCTCTGCCCTTTCCAATTTGATGGCTCGTGCCGAGGCGCCCAGGACGGCGGTGAGCGGATGCGCTTGTGGGGAGCAGCCGGCACGAGAAAAGCAAGTCCTGCGCCTCTGACAAAGCCTTTAGGCCATTTGCAACAGCTCAACAGGAGCTCACGGAGGCAAAAACCACCTGGAGATGTTGCTGGGCTGGTTCGCATTGGGACACGTGGCTGCTCCACGAAACGGCTGCGATTCCCCCAAAACTGATGCAGAAAAGCACCTCCTTCTCCATGGGATCGGGGCGGCCCCGGAGGTGGGTCTCAGCCCATCCCCACAGCATCACGAAATGCATCTGGGGCTCCGTGCTTAGGGCGAGGATCCCCCCAAACCCTGCCCCGATCCCAGAAATCAAGGACACCCCAAACACCGCCAGGTCGGGACCATCCAGCCAGTTTTATTTTGGGCACTGCCCCTGCAACCAGCTCAGCCGCTGTGGCTGTTCGAGGTGCAGAGCAACAGCGAGCGGAGCGGCCGGAGTGCTTTGCGGGCAGACACCCAACGCAGCGGCCGCTCGCTGCAGTCCCAAACCCCTAAAAAAACCTCCGGAGCCCTGGACAGAGGCAACGGAATTAAAAACCAAAATCGCATCAGGTGGTGCGAGCCAGCCGGGGCTCTGGACCAGCGAGTCGCCGAGCATCCTGGCCACGGCGGGGTGGGAATAACCGTCGCCTGGCTCAGCCTCCTCGCCACATCATGCGAAACTGTGCCGGGGCACGGCATCTCTAGCAAAATAGAAACCTCTGCAACTCATTTTGCTCCCTTTTTTTATGTGTGTATGTATATATATATATAATATATATATAACCCTGTGATATTGGTAGTTAAGTCACCGGCGTAACGATGTCAGATACAAACAGCTCTAAGATCAAGAGTAAAAATGACACAGTCCAGATTGTCTCCTCTTAGTCCCCTTGCCAGGCTCTGAAGCGGTGACCGGCTCCGGCACGCGCCTCGCTTCCCGGCTCAGCCGCCGCGGCATCCTGGCCGGCTCCCTTCTCCGCAGGGAACGAGGCCGATCCGGAGCGGGATGGAAGCGCTACAGCTTGGCGTGGCGGTGAAAGGCCGGCGCGTGCGGGGAGGCATAGGTGGGTTGGCTGTGCCACGTTGCCGCCGGGTAGAGCCGGTGCTGCAGCGAGCTCTCGTAGGATGCCGGGTAGTGCCCGGGGGCCGGTCGCCAGCGGCCGGCACAGGTCGGAGGGCTGCGTGGAGGCGGCTACCAAAGGGCTGGGGAAAGCGGGGATGACGAAGGGGTTGACGGAGAGGGACGGTGCCACCGGCACCCCTTGGGTTTTGAGGTGCTCCAGCGGGTTGCCGAAGCTCACCGGGAAACGCAGCATCGCTCCCTTGTAAACGTCCGGGGCTTGCGGCAGCGGCGTGGCGTAGCCAGGGCTGGCCACTACCGCCTTGGGTTTGGCCAGCCCTTGCTGGCCCCCGGGCGAGCCGGCGCCCGGGTCCCTGCCGTCGGCCTCCTTCACGAAGGGAGAGATGGCACGTAACTTGGCGCTGGGGCCGAAAGCCGTCTCCTCCTCCCGACCGCGCTTGCCCCTCGGCGCGGTGGGGGTGAAGCCGGCCCCGGGGGTCACCCAGCAGGCTTTGACGGCGGCGCAGGCGGCCGCTCGCCGGCTCTCCCCGCTCCACGGCTGCCCTCCTTTGCTCCGCAGGTCTTGGGGCTGCTCCGGCTCCTCGGGTCGCGACGGGAAGGCGGAAGGCGGCTCCAAAAAATCCTTCAAGCTGGAGAAATAACCCCAGAGGGGATGGCAGCCGACGGGCTTCAGCACCTCGTTGCGGTAGGCGTGGAAGCAGCCGGTGAAGACGGTGGGTGCCGGACACCCGTCCTCGGCCCGCGGGCAGGGCTGGCTGTCTCTCTCGCCGGGGGACGCGCTGGGGACGGGTCCCACCTCGCTCCCGACGCTCGGAGCTGTATCCTGAGCTCCCGACGGCTCCGGGCTCCTCCGCTCATCCAGGTGGGGGCCGGCGGCCAGCCGGGGGGGCTCGGGGTTGGGGCCAGGGCCAGCGTCGCTCGCCGACCGCCGGCCCTCGGAGCAGTGGCGTTTGTGGCAGTGCAAGGACTCTGCCTTGCTCACTTGGGCCAGCAGCTTCTTCTTGGCCAGCGGAGACATGATGGGGTGGTTGCCTTTGGAGTAGAAGCTGGAGAAAAGGCGCTTGTAGGTTTCGGTGTGGGTCCTGCAGGGGCCGGGACACCCCCCCGAGGGGCTCAGGGTCGGGACCCCCAGACCGGAGCATCCTTCCGCCACCCGGCCCCGCTCCGGCGCGTCCCTCGTCTCCTCTGTGCCGGCCGCTCCCTCCGGCTTCGCCTTATCCGGAGGCATCTGCGAGCAAAGGGGATTCGGGGTGTGGGTGCCAGGCTCTGCCGCATCCCCGTGCCGGGGTCCCGGCTGCCCCCCGGCCCCCTC
Source organism: Harpia harpyja (assembly GCF_026419915.1). Lineage (NCBI taxonomy): Eukaryota > Metazoa > Chordata > Aves > Accipitriformes > Accipitridae > Harpia > Harpia harpyja. Next base: position 43,829,693 of record NC_068952.1, read on the forward strand.
CCCATCTTTGGCTGCCCTCAAGCCCTCCACTCTCCTCTTTTCCCAGCCAGCCGCATCCCTCTTGGCTCTTCCCCGGCCACCCCGATGGATTCCCCCCCCGTGAGGGACAGACCCGGGGGTCGGTGCGGGGTTCCGGGGCTGCTCCCAAACCGGAGCCACATCAACCGGGGTCTTGGGAGGGGGGGTGGGCTGCGCACCTGCTCCCGGCCCTTCTCCTTCTTGGCCCTCTTGCTCTTCTCGCCCGTCTCGGTGCCCTTGGAGACCTTGTACTGCTTGCGGGGCTTGCTGGGGGGGCAGAGGCTTGTCGTCCTCCCCCTTGAGATGCCGCACGTACGGGAGGACCAGCCTGCGGGGGGGGGGTGTGGGATGTGGGGGAGCGGCAGTGAGAACCGGCGCCGGGAGGGGAAACCGAGGCACGGAGCGGGACCCCCCCCCCCCCCCGCCCAGGCTCGTCCCCCCACCTCTCGTAGTGCCGCCGGGTGCAGGTGGCCGCGCTGGTGCTGCCGGGGCTGCCCCCCAGTTCGTCGTAGACGTTCTTCCAGAGCCGTCGTCCCGTCACCTGCGGCGGGGAGGGATGGGTTAGCCGCCCCCCCCCCAGCCCCGGGCACCCAGGGGACGTCCCGGCACCCAGGGGACATGGCTTACCAGCTCGTAGGCTCCCAGCTTCTCCACGGCTTTGTAGATCTTCCAGAGGTTAACTGGAAATAAAAAAGACGCCGAGGGTCAGCGGGACGCGGTGCTCGCCGCCGCGGCCGCCGGCAACGCCTGCCGGTCCCGGCGAGGGCCGTACTCTGCTTGAAGCCGAGGTGGGGGATCCTCTCGATGGGCGTGTGTCGGTCCTTCATGAACTTGTAGAGGCTGACGAGGAAGGCTTCCTCCTCCTCCTTCTCCCCGCCGGTTGTCGTTTCTTCCACCGGCTTCTCCCGCTCGGAGCCATCCTCCCGGACCGGAGCCTCCTGCGAGACACGGGGGGGGGGGGGGGGGCGTGAGAAAGAGCCGAAGGGGAAACTGAGGCAGAGCAGAAGCACCCAACAACCCCCCCCACCCCCCCCAACCTCGGGGATGCTTTGCAACCCAAAGGCATTTAACGAGCTCTCGGTTCGTTAGCCGGCAGCCCGGGCCGCCGGCCAAGTTGGTCAAAGCGCTGGAACCGTGCGAGAACACGAGGAACGGCTTCCAGGAAAACAGACGGGCAGAAATTCATCCTCCACACCCCCCCCCGCCGCCGCCTTTCTCGGCTAAAAATGTTTCTCGTTTGTTTGTTCTACATTTTCCGGAGTTATAAAACTTGTTGCTATTTTTGGGCAAAGCAGCTGCTCGGCTCCCAAGTACTTGATTTTTTTTATATATTTATTTTTTTTAATTCTTCTTCTTCTTCTTTCTATTCTTTTAACCGCTTGTGACGGACGTGGTATTTTAACGGCTGAACTATTTTGAGGCTTTTTTTTTTTTTCTTTTAAAAATAAAAAGCTGCTGGGGGGGGGGCGCAAAACCTAACCACCCCCCTCCCCCTTCGTCAGGATAAAAAAATAATTAGAAGCCGCGGGGGGGGGGGGAAGCTCATTTCTGTCCCCAAAAATGCCCTGTTTTGGGTAAGTTTCCCCCCCCCAATGCTGGGAAATTCACCCTCCTCTTCCTCATCCTTGCTTTCACAGGCGGCAAAGCAATGCTCGTGTGTGTGTGTGTCCCCAAAATATGGGGGGGTTCAGCATCCTCCCCCCCCCCCAAAAAACTCACCGCCGGTTTGGCAGCGGTGGGCTCTTGGGGGTCTCGTCCCTGCGCTTGGTTGTCCTCCATGGGGGGAAAAGTTGTCTTTGATTTTAGGAGGGGTCCTGCAAAGCAAAACCAAAACAAATAGGGGGGGTGAGACACCCCAAATTGTTGCTGCCCCCCCCCACCCCCCCAAAAAAAAATTAAGGGTAAATTGGGATGATTTGGGCCACGGTGTCGCCCGCCAGGCACCGAAATCGGCCGGATTTCGGTGCCTGGCGGGCGACACCGTGGCCTCAGGCTGCCCCCCCCCCCAAATTTAGGGCTCAATCCCCCCTTTACACCCCAAATCCCCCCCCCCCCCCCGCGCGCCTAATTTTGGGGTGAAAACTTTGGCAAAAAAGGGAAAAAAAAAGCGTGAGGGCCAACCTGGGGAAACTGAGGAACGGGGTAAGTGGGGGGGGGGCGACGGGGACCCCCCCCACTCCCACGAGAGACCCTCTCTGGTGTGTCCCCCCCCCCCCGCGCCGCGATCGCGGTCCCGCTCACCCGCCGCCGCCGCGCCATGTGATTACCCGCCGCGCCCGCGGGGCGGTACCGCCACGCCCCCCTCTCCGCCTATTGGCTAGCGCTTCCACGCCCCCCTCTTCCTATTGGATAACCCAGCCGCTCGTTGTTGTTCCCCCCTAGCGAAGGGCATGCTGGGAGTTGTAGTCCTGCGGCTCATCGTGCGTGTGTCTGCGGGTTGCGCGTGTGTGCGTGTGTGCACACGCGTGTACGTGGACATGTATGTTGCTACATGGGCGTGTAGGTGTGCGTGTGGGTTCATATATTTCGGGGAAAGTGGGTATTGGCCTGGGGGGGGGGGCATGCGTGTGCAAGGGGGGCACACGCGTGGGTAAAAATGCGCGTGCCAGGGTGGGCACGCGTGTTGCTGGTGGGGTATACGAGTGCCAACACGCGTGTGCAGGTGAGTACAGGTGAGCGCAGGCACGTGCGGGCGTGTACATACACGTGGGCGCCCGCGCCCGCACACACACGCGTGTGCACGCGCACGGAGGTGAGCACACGCGTGGGGGGTAGGCGCCTCTGCCTGGGGGTGCAGTGCTGGTGGGCACACGCGTGTACCTCTATGTGCCTGCAGGTACACGCGTGTGCGGCAGGTACGCGCGTAGTACACGCGTGTCCGTACGCGTGCGGCCCCCCGCGTGACCCGGCCGTGATTTCACCGGCTCGGATTTGATTCCCGGCACCACGAGTGCGGCCGAGCTGCTGACGTGATTTCCTCCTTTTCTGGTATTGCTACGAAAACGCAGGAAACCGGGGAGGGGGGGCGGACAACGGGGGCTTTTGGGGTGAAAAGCGGCCGATTTGGGGCTGAGCTACTCAGGCTGGCGCGAACAAGCTGCGTTGCATCAAACCAGGCGGCGGGTGAGCTTTGTGCCGGTAATTTGGGGAGCCGAAGGTGACGGCTGGGCTGTAATTACGCATTTAACACGATAATAATTAACGGCGTTTTTGTGGCGGGGGCGGCACTTTCCCAGCGCTGTCGAGAAACCGCAGCGTCGCTCCACGAAAGCTGGGCCGGAGCGGGCTGAGACCGGCCAAACTCATCGCACGTACCGCCCCACCGCGCTTCTCGCCACCTGCAAACGCCCTCGGTGCCCCGCGGGCCTCGTTCTCCTTATCGAAATCACTCCCCTTAACCTAAATTTTGACCGTTTAGGCCCAAATTCCCGGTGAACGGCGTCCCGGTGTTGCCGGCCGGCCGCCGAGCGTGGCGGAGGTTGGGATCGAAGGGCCGAGCGTCACGGCTAGGAATAGCGCGGGAGCGGCGCCAAGCCATTACGGCGGGTGAGTAATGGGTTGAAGTCATCCTTTCCCCGGCCCGCGCCGCCGCCGGGAGTGAAAATAACCCCCTTACATCACCCAACGCCGGGCGAAGGGACCCGCTGGCCGCCGAGGGTGCGGGAGAAGGCTGGGGAAGGGGTTTGGGGCAGGCGGGGATGGTCACGGGTGAGGGTGTCCCCGTGGGGTTGGGGTGGATCCCCCCCCACCCCGCTTTCTCCCGCGGGTTTGGGATTCCCATCCAACCGGATGGTTTTCCCCACGGGCTTGCCGCCGTGGCGTGCGCCGAGTTCGGCCGGTCTCAGCCGGGCGGCGGCGGGATGGGATGGAGACGGGGTGACGCGCGGCTCGTGGCGGCTCATGGGGGCCCCCCCCCCACCCCGACCCCAGCCCCAGGGACCCCCCCGGTACTCACGGGCTCAGGAGGCGAAGGCCGGGCGGCTCATCGGCGCGGCCGGAGGAAGAGCTCTGTGGTTTGCTGGTGTTACGGTACTGGGGATGACGGGCTGGGGGATGAGTCATCCCCCACTCGGGGAAGTGGCGTGTGCCTGTGTGCGAGTGGGGGTTTGCGTGTGCCATTGACTCTTTCGTTACCGGAACGGACGGGCTTTTTTGGGGGTTCTCACCCAGGGGCAGCCCAGCACCGCGCTGAATGACTGTGCAGGACTTTCCAGTCCGACCCCCCCCCCCCCCACCGGCGCCCCAATCCAGAGCTGGCGATGCGGCCGCGGTGCCGGCCGGCCCCCGGGGGTCTGGGGACACGGTCGGGTCCCGGGGGCCGGGATGCCGGTGGGGTCGTGGTCCTGGTCCCCCTCTGAGGGTGGCTTTGCTGGGCACCATCCTGCAAGCTGGGATCAAGCCACCGGTGTCCCCTGGGGCTGGGCATCATCCTGCAAACTGGGACGGAGCCACCAGTGTCCCCTGGGGCTGGGCATCATCCTGCAAACTGGGACGGAGCCACCGGTGTCCCCTGGGGCTGGGCATCATCCTGCAAACTGGGACGGAGCCACCGGTGTCCCCTGCGCTGGGCACCGTCCTGCAAACTGGGACTGAGCTCCCAGCATCGCTCGGGCACTGGGTACCACTTTCCAGGGACAGTGTCCCTTGTCCCCAACTTGGGCATCCCAGTCCCATGGGACCAAAGCCATCCATAAGTGGGGGATGGGAGGGGCCGGACTGGGGGCTGCTGGAGAGCACCCATGGGTGCTCAACCCCATAGCAGCCCCCTGACAGTCGCCCCCCCCCCCCCCCAGCCAGCTTGTGAAAGAGCCCCAAAAAAAAAGAAAAATCCCCCGGTGACTCATTTTGGGCCAACAGCCGGAGAAAGCAGAAGCAGGGGGAGGTCAGGGGGGGCATCTGGCTCCTGTCCCCCCCCAGGGCTAGAAAAGGGGTGAAGGAATCCGAGGGTGACATTAACCCTTTTGTTCCAGGAACACATCCGCTTTCTACTTAATAATAACGTGATTTAATGAAAAAGAGCAAAAAAACAACAACAAAAAACCCCATTTGGGTTTCTATTCCTGGCTCTGGTTTCTATTTAAGCAGAATGGGGGGGTCTGGAGCTGTGTGTGTGTGTGTGTGTGTGTCCCCTGCCTCAGTTTCCCCTTGCACATGGCAGCTGTGTGCACAGTCCAGCCTGCCTGGACGCGCCATCACCTCTGCTCGCCTGGCTGGGAATATATTGAATTTCAGGCTCTCAGGGGGGAGCTGAGCATCCATCCCTGGGTGGGATCTGGCCCCTGCAGGGCTCCGCTCCAACAGGAGCGCGAGGGAAAGCTTCTGCCCCAGTCAGGGTTTATTTTTTCATCCCGTGGAAGAGATGCTGGAGGAAAAGGGGAATTATTGAGGTTGAAAGATGTCGCTGGGGTGATAGTGGCCATCAGTGCACTGAAAGGCATCAGGGCTCAGCCAGTGTGCAAAGCCCAGTGCTGTCAGCTGCTGGAAAAGGAAAAGAAGGAAAAGGAGAAGGAGGCAGAAAAGGAGAAGGAAAAGGAGAAGGAAAGGGAGAAGGAAAAGGAGAAGGAGGAAACGGAGAAGGAGGAAAAGGAGAAGGCAATGGAGGAAAGGGAAACGAAGGAGAAAAAGGAAACGAAGAAGGAGAAAAAGGAAAAGGAGAAGGAGAAAAAGGAAAAGGAGAAGAAATAAAGGAAAAGGAGAAGGAGAAAAAGGAGAAGGAGAAGAAAAAAAGGAAAAGGAAAAGGAGAAAAAGGAGAAGGAGAAAAAGGAGAAGGAGAAAAAGGAAAAGGAGAAAAAGGAAAAGGAGAAAAAGGAAAAGGAGAAGGAAAAAAAGGAAAAGGAGAAGGAAAAAAAGAGCCAAAAAATGAAAGCCCAGCTGCTGGGGGTGGCGCTGGATTCAGCAGCGCTGGCAGCACCTGCATCCCTTTGGGGCACAAACTGCGGCGACAGGGTTCGTTATCTCATGAGGGTCTGGGGGGGCTTCGAGGTTGCAGGAATCGCCAGCACCCTCCTCCCGTGGGTTAATCCCATCGAGTGCTGGTGTAGAAGTGTAGCTCTATTCTGAATCCTGATGCTATAAATTATGAATATAAAGCCGTGAAATAGCTCCTGGATTTAATTACCCCATGATTAACCGATGTAATCACCGGGAAAACAGCCTCCTCAAGGAGCACACGTGAGCTGAGCCCCCCCAGCACCGGGGAGATGCTGTGCCCACACTGGCACAGGGGGTTTATTATTCACGAGGCAAAACCCACCTTGATTTAGGGGAGCAGCTGGAGCCGGATGCTTTCGGGTGCTGCTGCAGCACCCTGGGTGCTGGGGGGGGACACAAGCACACTTTGGGTGCCCCCCATCGAGAGGAGGCTGGCGGCTGCAAAAGGAGGTGCCAGCCACAGTGCCAACATTTTACACCCCAACCCTCTGCCAAAGCGGTGGCACAGCTGAACGCCAACCTAACCGCAAGGGTCTTTCCAGGGACAATTAATTAGTGGGGCACTAATAAGGCTTAATGACCTCACCTGGGGTGTCCCAACACCCACGGGACCTATTTAAGCTCAGCCCAGCCACTGAGCCTGTTGCTGCTCATCCCAGCCAAGTCTGCGCATGGATGTGCATGTGCAGGGATGCATAAATTCACGGGGATGTGCACCTACGCAAGCGCCTGTGACCGTAAAGGAGCGTATATCTGCAGAGGGATGTCCGGGGACCCCTATAGATCCACGCACGTGGCTTTGGCAGGGGTGCAAGGCGGGGGGGCCAGGCAGCACCTTTGGGTGAGCACGAACTTTTTCTCTCGTCCTGAAAATACCCGAGGGTGGGATGCGACCCGTACGGGGCGAAGCATCCCCTTTTCGGCACCTCCATCTCACGGCACATCCTGCGCGGGCCGGGGCAGCGCTCAGCCCCTTCCTGCCCGCGGGGGAGGAAGAGCGAGGGCTGCGAAGGTGCTTGGTGGAGGAGCTTGAGCCCAGCCGTCCACCTTTTCTCTGCATGGAGGTGGCCCCATGGCTTTTCTCCGGCGCCTTTTTGGCTTTTCGGAAAAGAAGAAGCCGCCGAGGCAGTACGAGCACGTTAAACGGGATGTCGACCCCGAGGAGGCCTGGCGGGTGCTGGGCGAGCTGGGCGATGGCGCCTTCGGCAAGGTCTTTAAGGTAGGAGGGCACTTCAAAACGCCGCTGGTGCCCCAAGGGTTTTTGCAAATGCTTTTTTTTTTTTTTTTTTTCTGGTGCTGCCTCGCATCGTGCAGTTTCCGGCACGCAAGAAGCTAAAAAACCTCTAAACAGCCCCAAATTTCTAGCAGAAGATGGCAGGGTCCTCGCCCGGTGCTGGCTCGGCCCATCCCCAACCTTCGGCACGGGGAGAGCCACCGGCTCCTGGAGTCGGCCCGTTTGCCGGCGGGTGTTTGCCTCCTTGCTTGGTGTGAGGGTGTTGAGACGGGGATGTTTTTCTCTGAAACCACGGTGCAGAGCCTGAGCGCGACAGGAAACCCAAATTCGCCGCTCATCAGACCCACGGCAGCAGCCGCCTTCCGGCACTGGGGCCGGTGACACGCAGCAGTGGTGGTCCCCGGCCCTGGTTGGGCTTGTCCTGGCCAAACCCATCCCCTTTTCTCTCTTTTTGGTGTTTTCGGGGCAGGCGAATGCCTCGGCATTGCTCGCAGGATGGGACCACCAAAAAAGGTCCTTGGGGTGGGGTTTGCTGAGCCCCCCACGTGCCGGTGCTCGCTGTGGCTGTGCCCACAGGAATTATATTGCATCCGTGGGAGGACGTAGCTTGCAGGAGGGTTTTGGGATACAGTGGGATTCTCCGAGACCCGCACACAGGGTGGCACGGCCACACTGGGACGACCTGCGCATCAGCCCCGTGCATGGGGTGGCCGCGCATCCCTCCTCTTCCTGGCTCTGGTGACAGTGGGGGTCCCCACGTCTGTCCCCCGCATTTGGCTTGGCAGCACCGAGCACCTGGGGAGGGATGTGATGGGTCCAAGCTTCCCCTCCTCTGAAAATTGTGGGGCTGCTCCTTTCGTACCCCACGAGACCCCACGAAACCTCTCCCCCCCCAGGCGCAGAACAAGGTGACGGGGGTGTTGGCGGCCGCCAAGGTGATCGACACCCCGAGTGAGGAGGAACTGGAGGACTATGTGGTGGAGATCGAGATCTTGGCTTGTTGTGACCACCCCAACATCACCAAGCTGCTGGATGCGCTCTACTGGAATGGGCGGCTCTGGGTGAGCTATGGAGGGTGCTGGTCCCCCCCACCCCACCAACCAGGGTCCCACCGGCATCTTGGGGCTGGGGGACTCGGTCTGGAGGGGACATGTTTGCAGACCAGGGTGGGAAACATCTCCCTGCAGATCCTGGTGGAGTTTTGTCCCGGAGGGGCTGTGGATGCAGCGATTTTGGGTAAATAAATGTTTTTTTTTTTTTTTCCGGCTGGCACGCAGCCGTCGGAGGGTTTGGGATGGGGTTGCCAAATTTCATGGTGTGGAAGGGAGTCCTGGGCTTGTGCAGCATCTCCAGGAGGGAGGATGGGTTGGGGTGCATCTTCCTCCGGGTACCCCCCGGGTTTGTGGGGGGTGCTGGGCAAGAGGCATCATTAGCGGCGGGGTTCATTTGCGCTAACGGCAGAGCTGGAGAAAGGGTTGACGGAGGAGCAGATCCGAGTGGCTTGCAAGCAGCTGCTGCTGGCACTGCAGTACCTGCACGGCTGCAAGATCATCCACAGGGACGTGAAGGCTGGCAATGTCCTGCTCACCCTCGACGGGGACGTCAAGCTGGGTGAGTCCCCGGGGCACCGGGGTGCCGCGGGGCAGAGGGAGGCCAGGAGTGAAGTCCTGGGAATGCTTTTCCCCAAGGATCTTCTCTCATGGCTGCTCTCTGCTCTGCAGCCGATTTTGGTGTCTCGGCCAAAAACTCCAGCACCGTCCAGCGCCGGGTGTCCTTCATCGGTACCCCGTACTGGTAGGTGTGGGGCAGAAATCCCTGGGGCTGGCGGGATTTGAGAGTGCAGGCAGGTGGGATGGGGGAACCCAGATGTCCCGTTCCTCCTGTGGATGCTCACAACCAGCTCCTTGACACTAGGAGCATCTCGAGGAACTGGATTTTTCCTCCTCCAGCCAATGCCAGCTCCAGCGTGGGCTTCCCAGTAGCATGAGACTATGTATGGAGAGGACACGTGGGGTGCTGGTGGGTGCAAGCCCTCCTGGGGTAGCACTGGAAGAGCTGGGGTCGAATCTTGTGCCCGAAGGGTTGTCTCTGGAGGGGATGGCACCTGGGTTTGGTTTCAGGGGGAGATACCAGCCCCCGGCCCAGGGCAAGCTGGAGCTCTTCCCCTCTCTCCCATGCACAGGATGGCCCCAGAGGTGGTACAGTGTGAGACGTCCAAGGAGAGCCCCTACGGCTACAAGGCTGACATCTGGTCACTGGGCATCACGCTGATCGAGATGGCCGAGATGGAGCCCCCCTACCACGAGCTGAACCCCCTCCGGGTGCTGCTGAAGATCGCCAAGTCCCAGCCGCCCACCTTGCGTCACCCCAAGAGGTGGTGAGTCCCCGTGTGGAGATGTCACCCCATGTCAGTGACGGTGGGAGAAGTTGTCCCATGGGGCAGCTCCTGCTCGAAGCCATGTCTGGGCAGCTGGCAGGGGCTCTTAGACTGTAAGTGATGCTGGTCATGACTCCTTCAAGCCCAGCTCCAGAAGTGGCACCGCAGGTTTCCCATCGCGCCGCCTTTGCCCGCAGAAGGTGACACCGGTGGGCAGCACGGGGGTAGGGACCTCCTGCCAAGGTGCTAGCAGAGCCTGAGTGTCCCTAGCATCACGCCACGGTCTGTGGGGTCCACAGTGGGGGTGACAGGGACCATCCCACAGGTCTGAAGACTTCAAGGACTTCCTGAGGAAATCCTTGGAGAAGAGCCCCGAGGCGCGGTGGTCGGCCAGCCAGCTCCTGCAGGTGGGTAGCATCCATCGCCACCTGCTCAGGGTGGTGGGACCCATCCCTGCTGCTGGCCCCGCTCACCTCCCTTGCTCCCGCCCAGCACCCCTTCGTGGCGGGCATCTCTGACAAGCGGCCGCTCCGGGAGCTGGTGGCTGAAGCCCGGGCTGACGTGCTGGAGGAAGAAGATGAGGAGGAAAGTCCAGTCCCCTTGGTGCGTGAGTGGCGGCTGGCTGGGGTGCGAGATCCCTCCAACCCTTTCCACAAGCTCGTTGAGCCTCACCTCTTCCCCTGTTGTCCACCCCACAGCCTGGGCAGGAGCATGGAGAGTCCTCCTGCCCCCCAACCCTGGGGGGTCCCCTGGATGATCAGCCCCCGGACTCTGCGGGGAGAGTCGGCGAGGAGCCAGGCATTCCGTCCGACGTCCAGGTGGTGGCAGAGCCAAGGACCAAGAAAGCATCTGACTTCTTGAAGCAAAGGAGGAGGAGGTCCTTGCTCGAGCCCGTGGGCTCCATGAGGCTCCCTGCAAAGAGGCCGTCCGAGTTTCTGAAGCTGATGCGGCGCAGGTCGTTTTTTGGAGGGATGAAGTCCCAAGAAACACTTAAGGAGCAGCACAGGGCAGAGCCGAGTGGGTTGGAGATCATGGCGCTGGATGCTCCTCAAGGGACATCAGTCCCAGCAGAAGCAGGAGGAGAAGTTCAAGGGCGTAAAGAGGAGACTAGCCCTCTGGGGACCCCCTGCAACGTGGCCGAGCTCCCCTCAGGGCCACAGTGGGAAGGAGACCTTGCTGAACCGCAAGAGCTGAAGGCAGAGCAGGTTGGACCCAAGGCAGAGCCCCAGGAGGAAAACCACCGTGCTGATGCATCACCGGTGGCTGAAATGCTGGCGGAGGGACGGCTTGCAGCCCAACCGAGCCCCATTTCCACCCCCAAAAGCGATATAAAAAAGGAGTTAAGCAGAGACCCTACTTGGAACTCACTGGCCCTGCCTGCACCCGTGGACGGGGGCTGGCACAGAGGCTTGGCCGTGGGGCAGCTGGTGGCAGCCCTGGACCTGTGGACCAAAACCCAGAGCTTCAACTCGCTGGCAGAGCATCGGCACCAGCTTACTCGGTCATTGCTAGACCTGAAGGTTGAGGTTGGCTCCACTGGGGCTGAAGATCGCCTTGGGAAGGATGGTGATGGAGCAGGGAGGGCACCCATGGGACCTGAGGGTGCTGGAGAGGCTGAGGAGACGGAGCTGGTGGAGGAGAGGGTGCCACGGGGTGAAGAATCGCTGACACCCAGTGTGACAGAGGAGGTAGTGGGGGGGTCAGATGTTCTCAAGGGGTGGCAGGAGCCTCCGGCCGGTCTGGGAGAGGCCGGAGAGAGGAACAACGGGGAGAGAAACTCAGGCGTGTGCGAGCCCATCGCTGACCCCCTGGACCTGGTTGAGCAGGAGGTGGGGAGGAATGAGGAGGAAGCCACAGACAATGCTGAAATTGGGGTGGAAACTTCTCCCGAGGAAGCCCTGGTGGCAGCAGAATTGAAATTGGAAGAGGATGTTGTAGAAGGGTGTTTGATTGGAGACCATAACCCAGTGGGAGATGCAGCCGGCCTGGGGGAGGTGATGCCGGCAGGAGAGGAACCGGAGGCAGCCTCTGCAGCATGTGCGGGAGAGGGACCTGCAAGTGAGGAGGCCCAAAATTCAGCAGAGGATTCGCCCCCTGTGGAGATCCCGGGGCCTGTTGAAGAAGAAACAGAAGAGAAAGCGGAAAGCAGCCCCAGAGACAACCAGCCAGGAGCTGCTCATGGGAATGGCTGGAAAGGAGAAGATGGAAATGATGGAGAGCTTGGAGAAGATGGGGTGCAGGTTGCTCCAGCACTTGAAGGGCCATCAAGGGATGGAGCTGGAGAGGAGATGGGTGGCTTGGAGGGTCACGGAGCAGTGCCAGAGCCCCAGGAGGGCCTCGGTGGACATCCAAAGGCCACAAAGACCGTGAGCTTTGATGCTGCCCTTGTCCGCACCTCTTCCCAGGCGTGGGCAGTGTGGGAAGCGGGGAACCCACCAGATCCACCCGTCACGTCAAAGCAAGGAGAGGAGCCATCCCCTGTGGAAAACCCTGCAGATGTACAAGGTCCAAGTACCCTCCCTGCAGCAGCGCAGCCTTTCCCCTCTGCCGGGGAAGCCCAGCAGGTAAGAAGCTTGCAGGGAACATGGCCACGTGAAGCTGCCCCCCTCCTTACGTGGGCTCCCGTGTCGGGTTTACATAGTTTTGGGCCGTCTGAGCTCAAACTGTTGCTTCCTGTTGTGCAGGAACCTGCCTCGCTCCAGAGGACCGTGAAGAAAACCCGCAGGTTTGTGGTAGACGGGGAGGAGGTGAGTGTGACGACCGCCAGGACCGTCGGCAAGGCTGAGGCGAGGGATGAGATGGTGCGCTCGGCTCGGTGAGTGATGCCGGTAGCGGAGGGGCCACCAGGCATCTTCCACCTGTTTCTGGCCGAGGAGGACCAGGAGCAAAGGGGAGAAGGTGTGGGATGGAGGATGGGTCTGGGTGTCTCTGTGCAAAGTACAAGTGCTTGACCTCCAGGCTTGGAAAACCCATCTGCCTCCCTGGCTGGGGTCTACTCCAGCAGGAAAGCGTGAGCAAACCCTTCCCTGCATCCTCAGAGCTGTGCACTAGGGACACATGAGGAGCCAAAACATCGCCCAGCCCCATACCTGGTGTGTCCAGCAGCCAGCTTAAGCAAAGAGAGGAAGATCTTCTCCCATAAGCTCTCACGTCACCCAAGGAGCGTAGGAAAGGATGAAGGGGGACATGGAGGGGCAGCGACATCGGCTGAGCTTGGGACTGTGGCCACCACGGACCCAACCGGCGTCCCATCTTCCTTCTTGCTGGAGAAAGTCTTCTCCGTGACATTGCACCAGGGCTGAGCTTCTCCCTTCCTTTAGCCACCTAGAAGTCAGCCATCCTGAGAGCAAGAGGGGCCACCTTCAACCCCCTCTCACCCTGATTCCCCAAACCTTTAGGCGCCAGGAGCTCCGCGAGCTGCGAGTGCTGCAGAAGGAAGAGCAGCGAGCTCAGAGCCAGCTGGAGCAGAAGTTTCACCAGCAGCGGGAGCAGATGTTTCGTCACATTGAGCAGGAGATGACGGTAACCGGACCATCATCCCGTGATATGTTTGGAGAGGGACACGTGCAAGGGGGTGCTGGGTCCCGCTGGGGGAGATGCCAGTGTCTGGGGGGGGGGGTTGGTTTCTTTGGTGGCCACTTCTGGTCCCTGCAGCCCCGTTAACCATATCTGCATGGCAGAGCAAGAAGGACTTTTATGACCGGGAGATGGAGAGCTTGGAGCGGCGCTACCAGCAGCTGAAGGAGCGCCAGGAGCTCCAGTACACGGTGAGGCTGCAAGATGAGGCCAAGCGCCTCAAGTCCCTCCAGGAGAAGAACTGCAGGAGGAGGATGGAAGAGCTGAAGGGTGATGGGAGAGAGGTGAGGGTCTGGGGGCAGCGCTGGCTTCCCCGGCCATGCCACCAGGAGCCTGGGGACCGTCTCCCCTGGGTGCTGGGACCAAGTCCCTCCATTGCTCACCGCAGGAGCAGCGGTTCCTGCAGCAGCAGCAGGAGGAACTCAATGCAGCCCTGCAGAAGGTCGTCCAGGAGCACAAGAAGAAGATGACATCCATCGACTGGGAGTGCATCAACAAGATCCACAGCCTCAGGAGAGGTGCACACCGGGCTGGGAGGAGGAAGAGGATGGAGGGTTCTTGGGGAGGGGAGCAGGGGGTCTGGCTGGGGGTTTTTTTGGAGGTGGTCATCGTGCTGTGGTCTTGCCCGGCAGCCCGTGAGTCAGTGGTGTGGAACATGGAGCAAGGGCACCTGCAGGAGAAGTACCAGCTCTTTAGGCAGCAGGTGAAGGAGCAGCACGCGCTGCAGAGGCAGCAGCTCCGCAAACGCCACGAGAAGGTGAGCTGGGAAGCGCTGGCGATGCTCCCCCGGCCCTGCAGGCTCCCGACCGCTCTCCTGGCTCACCCTCCTGCCCCTTTCCCAGGAGACAGAGAGGATGAACCGCTTCCACCAGCTCTTGCTGGAGGACCTGAAGACCCAGCAGGCGCAGGAGCAGGCTCAGCTGCTGAAAAGCCAGCGCTGCGATGCCAAAATCCGCCTGGCCCTCTTCAAGGACAACCTGAAGATCCAGGAGGCTAATGGGGCCAAGCAGAGGGAGAGGGCCAAGCAGGTACAAGGACCTGTCCGGGGCCGACGAGGTTCCCCAGCACAAAGTATGGGGAAAGTCCCCGCAAACTGTAAGCGATGGCTTTTAGGGAAGGGAAGGGTGACGCGGGCTGTCCCCCACCGCAGTTCGTGCAGCAGGAGGAGAGGCGGCAGCGAGCGGAGGCGCAACAGCAGCAGGAGCAGCAGGCGCAGCAGCTGCAGCAGCTGCAGCAGCAGCAGGCCGAGAGCCTGGCAGAGCTGGAGCAGGTGCAGGTACCGGGGACCACTGCAAAACTGTCCACCCCAGGGGCTTCCCACACCCCTGCTACCTCTCCTCGAGCACCTTCCTTCCCGTTTCCACCTCCCCTCTCCCAGAGCGAGAAGATGCACCTCTTGGCAGAGCAGGAGAGGAGGCAGCTGGGGCAGCTGGACCAGGAGCACGTCATGGAGCTCAGCGAGTGGAAGCAACGGCTGGCTGCCCGCAAGGAGGTGAGTGGTCCTGCAGCCTGAAGCATCCCCTCCCCATCTTGGCCCAGCTCACGGGATGCGACGGAGGGCTGCCCTCCCCGCTGCAAGCCCCCGCAACGCGGGGCACGGGACGTGGCAGCGCTGCTTCTCTCCTCCAGATGCTGGAAGAAGAACTGGGGAACTCACTGCCGGCGCAGCGGCGAGGAGGGCTGCACGGTGCCCACAGCAGCAACAGGATCACCCGCTTCTTCCACCTCCCCTCCTGACACTATGCCACCGATTACCGGGGAGAGGCAGGCAGCTGCCTGGGGACCAGTCCCACGGCTCTTCTGGGAGATGGGACTGAAGGATCTCAAAGGCAAGGTGAGGGGCAGCTGCCCTGGGGGTGATGAGCCCTGGGGCCGGGCAGGACGTGGTACGGATCCTGGGGGTGGCAGACGTGGGGGTGTTCAAGCCCACCCTCGCCGTGCTGGAGGGGCTGAGGTGAAGCAGGCGCTGCCACCTCAAATCGCCCCAGAAGTCCCTCGGGGAAGTCTCCCCCACTGGTCTCGAAGCTGTGGATACAAGGGGGGGCTGCTGGCGCTTCCCGTGCGGACCTCCCCTCAGCTGAATTGCAACTCAAGGAAATACATCCTTTCTTGAAGAAAGTCCCTGTTTGTGACTATTTTATTTAAAACCCCTCACCTTGTGCCCCACCAGCAAGTCCTGTGCCCCCAACCTGCCCCCTCAGGCCAGCTCTCAGGGAGGGGGGGGGTCCTGTGCCCATCCTCTGGCCCAGAGATGCCCACAGGGACAGCACTGGAGCCAGCTCTAGGCTCCCCCACCCCGTACAGAGCTGTTCTCCACCCACCTCGTCAAGGGCCCTGAGGGCATTAATAAGCACCAATGGCCTTGACCAGCCTCACCAGGGGCCTTGACCAGCACCCACGGCCCAGGAGCTCCACCGAAGCTCAGCTCAAGGGCTTCAGTCCCTGCCTGAGCTGCATTGGGAGTGCTGCTCTCCCTGCCTCATCGCCTCAGACCCGATCCTGACCTGCAGACTGACTTCCTGGCTTGATCTCGGACCTGCCTCAGCACCATGCACTTGTGTGGTGATCTCAACTCTTGGTTGAACCTGGCCACCATCTCCAGGTTGGTCCTGCTCACATTGTTCAGGTACTGGAGGACTGGGTCCTGGCTGGTGATGCTCCGGCCGTGCGATCCCCCGTGACTCCTGGTTTGCCTTTCTTTAGGGAGCCACCCTGCTCTTGCTGCTCCCTGACACTCATGTGTTGTTATTTTAACCTCTCTCCTGTTTTGGAGACTCCTCCTTCCCCATCTCAAAGGCCCATCAACAAAGCCTGTAGCAATTTATTATCTTTAAGCTCAGTATAAAAGGTCAGTAATTTCAGGGGATGAACAGGACTACAGGAGGAACTGGAGACACGAGTAACAGTCAGTCCACGTACTGGGAATTACAGACAGACAGTGAGTGACACACAGAGGGGCCTTTTGCTAGCAGGCACTGGCAGTTCACAGTGAGATGGAGGAACTCTGCTACCCAGACGCAGGAAAGAGCCGATGGATCGAAGAGGGCAGGAGCCAGGCAGGCTGAGCTGCAACTGTCCATCTGTACAGGTCCTACGTTTAGGTAGGACATCCTTGATTTAGAAGTCTTTGTGAAGTGCAGAGACCAGTGGGATTTCTCAGCAACGGTGCTGGGACGAGAAAAATCTGCCACTGATGAGAGTCCAGAGCGAGCACTGGCCAGCTGGGAAGCTGAGCTCTGTCCTGTGGGTCAGCCCCGGTGGTCTGCTCCGCACAGGGCTCAGTTGCCTTGCTTCACTAGGACATCAGACAAGTCCTCTGTGCCCTCCAGCTTCAGATTCTGGGAATATAAAAGAAAAGCTAAGTTTGACAAAGCCAGACTCTTCCCCTCGGAGTCTGAAGGCCTGGCATAAAAAAACCACACACGATGACAGTTCAGAACAACCTCAGCCCCTTCTGTCACCAGTAGCGCACGCAAGACCAAGGCTTCCCATCGGCTGTTGCTTCGGAGTCTGAAACTCTCACAACGCTTAGAACAACACTGAGCAACAGGTGCTCACCCCTCTGCTGCCAGACCCAAGGACAAGGAAGGACAGGCAGCAGTTAGGCTGGAAATGCTACAAGTACTTAACCACAGGCTGTCATTCCCAGCACATTAGCCTGATTTATGTTCACTATAAGCATGAAACGGGGACTTAAGTTGAGAAGTCCTGATGTAGCAAGAAAATGGCCCTGCTCCTGGCACTTTTCACTGCGTGTTTCGCCTGCCGCTCCTACCATGTCTCCTGTGGGCACACTGCGCTTACCTTCTCATTTGCCAAATGCAAGAGGCAGGCGAAGGCTAAGGGGACAGACAGATTGTTAGCCATCACAGAAGGCAGCCTACAAAAGAGAAGGGAGGAAGTTAGGATGGCCAGAGCCTACTGAAACCCAACGGATGGAGCATGTCTGCAAGGACCAGGTCGCCAAAGATTAGCTCTTCCCCGGGGATCTGGTTTTCTCTACCTTTCCCCTCCCACTTGCACAGAATTTGCCAAGCTCAATGCAACCCGTAGCTCCCAGAGAGCAAGAGAAGAGATTTTTTTCCCCATCAGGGTTCAGTTAGCAGGTTGTAATATAGACACAGAGGGGTCAGCATTTGCCCAAGCTCAGCTGAAGTCTGTCCCCCAGCTGCAGTCCAACCTTTTTTAGGGTCTCTCTACCTGTGAAGCAGTTCCTTTGTGATGCTGCTGAAGACCTTCTCTCCTGCTACCGTGGATGTGTCCTCCTCTTTTTCTGCATCTTCCATCTAGTTAGCAAAAAGACAGACACTGCTGAGACAGACTTTGCTCCCCAGTATTCAGCCTTGTGTTCAGAGAAAAAACCACTGCAAGTTACACTCAGTCTGTCCTTACCAACCATCCCATGGGAGCAAGACTACTAGAAAGGAATTGCTACTAAACCTGTCCAAGACTGTCTCTGCAGGGGTTAAGCGCAGTCCCGGGCCTATTGAGGTATCTGGCTCCCCCTGCACTCACCTCAGCCACTGTTTCTTTCTTCTCTCCATTAGTCAAGATGTCCCACATGTTTTTCTTTAACCGCTTCATGTCCATTTTCTTGGCTGTCTTTGCATACTGAATTGCTATCTTATTGACCTGAGGAAAAGAAGTCCAGGGTTAGTTGAGAGCAGCTGAGCAGAAGCAGCAGCACTATCCTCACTCAGGGCCACAGGAACAATCAAAACATGGTTCTTGGGAACAATGGTAAATGCTATCTCACTACTAAACCTTTGATTTTTAATTCCCTCCTCTTACACAAGGGTTCATCTGGGAATAAAGTGTCCAGTAGCAAACCCAGAAGAATCCTGCAGCAGCGAAACTGCCATCTCAGGACTTCTAACCACCTGAGGTGTTGAGAGGCTTTGCTCCGGACCTGCTCAAGTGAGCAGTTCACAGCTTGGCGACAACACGAGTCCTTACCTTCTGGGGCTCAGCAATGAGGTTCAGCTCTCCATACATTGTGACATCGACATTGCTGACAACCGTGTGGAGCTCGGCGTCTTGACTCTCAGGGTGGCCAGTAAGGTTGAAGTCCCCTGTCTGGCCCATTAATTGAATGGGGTCATTATCATCATCGCTGTCTGCAGCCTGATCAAGAAGAGATACGGCAGTGAGGCTACCCAGAGACATCTTTGAGGAGCCAGAGTTGTCCTGCACCGAGATAACAAGAGCACCCGCCTCTCAGGAGGGTGGCGATACCTGCCCACCTTCCCCATGGAACATGTTCTTATTCAGCCTCTCCCCATAGCGCTTAGGCTGGGCTAAGGCTAAACTCAAGGGAGATCTAGAGCGCAGAGTATCAAAAGACTGTTCTACACGGAAAGGTAACAGAGATGAGGGCTCTCCTGCCAGTGTGGGACCAGACTTGTCACAAACACAGTCAGGAGGCAGCGCTGGCCTGGCAGAAAGCTGAAGCTTTAGAAGAAATCTACTTCAGTGGGAGCTCGAAACAGCTGGGAGCAAACTTCACTGTGTAGAGATGACGGAAGAGGTAAGCAATGGCATTTACTCCTGCTTTAGGGTACAGGTCTATGGAAAAGGCTGGAATGGAGTTTCTGCAGCAAACTGACTGGCCAACACCAAAGGCAGAGAGTTTAGTTGATTTTGTTAAGAGTGAGGGGACAGGGGTGTGCGCAGAGGCTCGTACAGCTTCGACATAATCTGCAGCTCCTATTCTTTTTCAGTAGTAATTAATTCCAGACACAGATTCTTCCTAAATTACTCCCATCACATATCAAGTATAGGCAACAGAAAGAAATCTTGTTCCAGTTACCTGCAATGCAGGGCAGAAATTGGAGGTGTCATTGGGGTTGTTGTAATTGTACTCGCCGATCTCATCTTCGTGATCCAATGAGCTGTCCAGCTCAGACGTCCTGCAGAGCTACAGAGACAAGACCAGGGATCAGGAAAGAAGAAACTCTAAATACTTCCCCAAGCAATGCCTGCGCCTTGTTCCTTCATCGCCTCCTTTTCCCAGCCTGCTAGCTCTTCCTCCTCCTCGCATGCCAGCCCTCTAGCAAGCCCCTTGTAAAGCACAACAGCTAAGCACAGCCGCTTTGGCATCCACAAGTGGGGCACTTCAGCGAGAGACATGCTGGCCCGTCTCCAGCCCTAAGGAGCATCCCGAAGCACTTCAAGCATTTGGTGAAGAGCGGTTTTGTTCATGGAATTATTGCCAACGGGCTTTTAGAGAAGACTCTTACCTTAACAGCTGGTTTGAGGAACAGCTGGAGAATGTTGTTAGGGTCATAGTTGAAGTCTGTGGGAAGCGTGGTGCTCTTCACATTCTGGCTTTCCAGAATGGATCTGGCTAGAGTTACAGATGCCTGGGAAAGGTAATAAATACCATTACACATGAGCTATGCACTACTGGGAAGATTAACGCACAAGTAAGTGTTTTGAACACAGGTCTTCGTCTGAAAGGGGGCAAGTTCTGAGATGCCTCTGAAGAAGAGTTCCACACTAGTCAAGTCAGTGCAACCAGTGGCTTCTGCGCAGCACCCTGTGACACACAGCTGGAGCTGCAGGGTCTCTTTGACTGACAGGGTATAAGCCAGGAAGAATCCAGCCTGATTCTCTACCCCAAGGTTGGTAAAACTCTCTATTTGTAACGTGATCTGGAGTCAGAAGACCCTGCACCAAGGAACATACGTGATGTTGGGTTTACAGAGCCAGTTTCACAGGAGCTTGAGATGAACCATTTGCAGATGACAGTTCCAAGGCACACTGATATGGCAAAAGAGAGAGCAGAAAGAGGCAGAACCTCAGCACGTACCTTGGTCTTACGGAAATATGCCTCAAAGTCAATATCCTCATCAAAGTTAATTTCAAACGCTTTCTTTGCACTTCTTTTCTTGGTCTTTTTTTCGGAGTCAGCATCTGCTGCAGAAAGGAAGGAAACTGTCAGTGCTTTGTGACAGAGTAAGGACAACAAGCTCACTCCTAACTTGAGCATCTGCTCCACACAGAAAGGTCACCTACAAGGACTTTTCCCTTTGTTACAGGAAAGCAATAGCTGTTGTTCTAAGCTTCATGTTTTAAAGGGATCATTATCTTTTTATAGAAGCAGAAAGTGTAATTTAATCTTCAGGTTTTATGCAGAAGGTGGGAAACAACACCAGGAGCTGTATTAGTGCTAGTATCTCTTATTGCTGCAGTGAGAGACACCCCCTCAACTTTGAACATCATTAACAAACCCAAACAATAGAGAATACATTAGACACCAAAGGATCCACGTGTGACTGAGAGCCTTCCTGGTGCCTGAACTCAGTGCTGTTTCCCATCTGGCTAGAAAAGAGCCATGCAGGCTCGTCCCATTCTTTACTGTCCCTACTTTACAACTCAGGTGGCACCCATCTCCAAAGGTAAGCAGGACCTGGCAGTAGCTGCATCTGTAGCGTATGAGCCGCTGTCTCTAAATACGTACCTTTGTGTCGAGGTTTGAAACGCCAGTGCTCTGGGCCAGCCCACATTGACAGAGTTCGGGGACTGAAGTAGGAGTATTCCCCTGGTTTCATGGAGAGATGAAGGCACATGGTCCCGATGTCTCCCTCTCCAAAAGGAACTACATCAATTCTGGAAAGAGCACACATGCTGCTCAGTGAAATCATTCCTTTAGCACACACCAGGCCTGAGCGTGCATTTAATAACCAGATCAGCTCTGTACAGACATCACCCGCTCCCTCTGCTGGCATGTGTGCAGGACTCCGGCTCTTTACTGAGTGAACAGTACCGTGGGTGCTGCACTGTCTGGAGTCCATGAGGCTGCTGCAAACACAGAGTTGGATTTGCCAAAGGGCAGGCTGGAAACTGGGTAGCAGAGTGAGCAGACAAGCAATCACTCTGAGGAAAGGCGACCATAGGAAAAGGTCCTCTTGGAGGGTAGAGGTACTACTGTAATGCACTCCTGGACGTACCCAAAACTTGAGCAGAAAGCAAGCTATAGGCAGATGGGAAATGTCTACACCGTAAATTAAAGATTCCTCAGAGAGCTGCCAGAAGTTGTCGCTTGCTATCAAAGCAAAGCTATAGATTTTCAGTGACTACTTACCTCTTGCTCTGGCAGACTGTCCCACAGGAGTTGAGGTTTTCTCTGAATTCCCCTATCTTGTCTGCTTCTGTACTCCTGGGGGAGTCAGAATTGAAGTTGTCATCTGGCAGGGCGGGAACAGAGTCTTCCATGTCGCTGTCTGTCTCTGCATTGATATCGAACACTTGGTCGCTCTTCTTAAATTTTTCCAACAGGGCTGACACTGACTGTAGGAGAAGAAAGTGCTCAGGAAAAAAATTTGCAGGATATCAGCAGCCCTGCAGCGCAACATCCCACTGCCCCGTGTATCTGGGAGATCGCTTTGGAGGTGAGCACAGAATATAGCTCAAGTATCCCACCTGGCACAGAGCTGACAAACATACCTCATCATGGGATTCAGCATCCCACTTTGTAAACTGGAAACCAGCCAGCGAAGAGCAGATGGGGCGTTTTTCAATGCACTGTGCTAGCAGGGCTAGAGACAAGGAGAGCAAGGGGGAGAGATTAGATATAGGTTGAAGCAACCAGCACCTAAAACAAGTGCCAGGCATTAAATCATTCTTAAAGCCACACATATAGGCAGCGCTTCTTCCATGTAGGGTGGTGCAGGGCTCGCTGCAAAAACAGTCAGGCTCATTTCTCAGCAGAAAGGGAGAGTTCACTTGCTACCCTAACTCAAGGGTGGGCATAACGCTGGGAATCTTATCAGAGCAGTGGGGTTGGGTAGTATGTACAGGCTCAAAACACTCTTAAGAAGGTCAGTCGTTAACCGGGAGCACACTAATCTCAACTGGTGCACGGCTCAGACCACGTATACCTGCTGTGTGACAGATCTGCCAGAGGTTAAGTTACATGTAGTGATCTAAAACCTACAAAGGTCCTGTTTTTCCAGCAACCAGTCTCAATTTGATCAGGATCAGAGCAATGGTGCCACAGGGTAGCGAAGCAGTGAAGAAAAGCACAAGTCAAGCTGGCTGAGACTAAAATGAGCATGCTTGGGAGATGAAAAGAATTGAAAAGTCTGGATGGGCCCCTTTGCTTAGCAGTTACCGGCACTCACGCTTTAAATCTGTCACTTTCACAGGATCAGAGTTTGGCAGCGTGAGCGTCTCTGAAGAAGGGAGAGGCACGATCTTCGAGTCAAAGAGGAGCTCACTATGGCAGCTTTGGGTATGCAGCCCGGTGAGGAAAATGCCAGCTGTGCTGCATTCATCAAAAGATGCAGCTGTTTTCTGGAACATGGGATCAACCTACAGGTACGGAATGAAGCAGAGAATCAAGGAATGGAGTAGACGGAGGGGGTGAAGCAGGTCTCTGCAGGAGACTTTGAAGCACAGATCCGAAGGGACAATGACCCACGCATCTTTTTCAGCGAGGAGAGAGCTCTCACAGCTGCCTCACGCAGGAGGAATATACGTGACTAGGAACTTTCTTGATATAATAGCAGAATTCACAGATGTGCATGTGAATGTTAGAGCCCAAGAGAGGAATGCACAATAAGGAAAACAATAGAAATGAGAAAGATGAGGCGACATCTCCTTTCCTCCACTAGAACGCAGCTGCTACAGCAGCCCCCCTCCACCCACCTCACATCTGCGATTAGCCTCCGACACATTGATGTTACTCAAGTTCTTCTCAATGGTTTTGAATGAGTGCTTTTTCTTTGTCTGAACTCTCTTGACAGCCTCAGGAACTGCACTGTCTTCTAAAAGGAAAAGAACAAGTTACACTTAGAAAACTTGCTAAAATACCCTACGGAGGGATAGCACAACCTTTACTTCAGTTTGTAGGACAAACGCGCAAAAACCCAGTGGGCATGAAGTTACCCCATTAGGTATCTATTGGTATGAACTACCAATGTTTTATTGACTGGATGCTGCATTTCTTTTTATTGACTCTATTTTATCTTAACAGCACATTTTCGTTTCAAAGCAAAGGACAGCAAAGAGGAGGGCACTTCGTTTTTAATGTTTCAGATTAGGCCACCTTTGGTTTGCATTCAAATCTGATGGGCCAAATCGTTGAATACAGGATTGAGCAACAGGTTCAGGTTCTCATCTCAACCCTCCCTGCTCACGTACCCAGGCAAACTAATTCAGGATTTCCCAGCCCTTGAAAATGAAGTGAGCGGTACTCTCCTAGATGTACAAAGTGCTTCGAAATTCACGGGTGCTATGTAAGTACACTGACATCTCTCTTACGGGAAGAGCTTAACAGAAAATGAGTGAATGGCACACCTCCTTCCGGGCTGTCTGCATTTTCTGTAGGTGCCAAGTCCTTGCCTAAGCCTCCAAGAACTTTGTATGTATCTGCATGGACCACATCCACACGCACGGCGTAAATCTTCGCACTGGCATCAAGCGTGCCAGCTGCTATCTGACAGGAGGAACAAAGGATGCAATTTTTAGTTAGAAAGGAAAGAGTCTCATCTAGATGATGCAAACACAGAAGGCAAGCTGCAGACCTGAATTTCTGAATGCTCTGTATTACAAGCAAAATTGTGAACAACTGGAAAAGGATTTATTCCGAAACCTACTGGAGACCTAGGTGCGCAGCAGGGGTCAAGATGTGTCTTCTGAGGCAGAGCCTACAGTTTGCTTTGTCAGGTCTTTTGGAAGGGATCACACAGAAAAATACTTAAAAAATCGCCAAGATTAAGCAACGTGGAAAAGCAGAAAGGTGCAGATTTGCATCTCCCAAGAGACCTCTCTCCTCCGTCTCTCCTTCATGCCTTCTTTTGGGTCATCCTCTTGGTATCATTCTATTTTCTCAAATTACGAAGTCAAAAGAGGTGAAGCGCAGGAGGTGCCAAGTGCCCTTTTTGATCACAGACCCCCCCAGGAAGGCAAAGGACTACCCACTGAAAACCTGTGCAGTTTCTCATCCCTTCCTCAGTTTCATCAACCATGAGACAGCTAGCTCAGGGGTTCCTTGAGGACACATTCAAAAGCCCTGCCATTTGTTCATTCACCCAAGAATTCAGTTCTCCCTCCTAGCATCAGTCAACTATTATAGTGAATAAGTCTTTGCCCTGGCACATTCTTATTCTGATCCATCCTGGATCAAAATTAGACCAGGAGTTAGCCACACTAACTTCCTTTCTCTTCCAGCCTTGTTTTGTCACTGGTTGTAACACCCATTATTTACCTCAGAAGCCTCACAAGTCTTACTTTTAAACAAGCTCTCCTTTTGAAGGACCATAGCTGAAAGAATTCAGCCTTTAATTTCTATGGTACAAAAGGATTCAACACTGTAAGCTTCTGCGAAAAGTGACTGTGCTGCCTCTACCAGGTATTTTTAGTGGAAGTAACAAGCTCAGTTAACTTCAGCATTATTTGAGGTTTGTTGTTGGCTAAACCTTAGGCTAAATGCCAGTTGGAGACAAAGCACCACCGTGACTAGGCAGCAATTCTTCTCACCTTGAAGTCGGTCGGTTCAGAGCCCTTCTGTTTCAGGATCTCGGTCATATAGTCTATCAGGTGTAAGCCAAAGGCATTCTTCGTGGTGATTTTCTGAAACAAAGCACAGCTCGGAACTGATCACCTGGCAAATGACACCTGTCCAAACTGTCTGAACCCTCATCTCATGGAGGTATTTATAGCAGGACCGAGGGGGTACGGTCCGTGCCACATCCTACTTTGTTACTGCAGGGAAGGCAGCAACAGAAGCCCAGATCTGGCCACGGCTTGGATCAGGGATGTGGCTCAGAGGGCTTGGAAGAAGAATAACCGCGTAGCCAAGGCTCAAGGAGTTTTAAAATCCCTCCCGGCCTTGCGACTGCTGCCAGACAGAGAAGATGTGAGAGGGGCTGGGATCAGGAGCCCTCCCCGAGGTGTCCGACTCACGTTCTCGGTGGAGAGCTTGATGCAGGTGCTGTAGTGATCCGAGATCTGAGCGTTGGTCCACTGGGGGAGGGCCGGCAGCCATGCCTCCGTCTGCCTGGGGGAAAGACGGTGATTTGGGGACCCTCCTCCTCCGCGTACCTCCCTCCCCCCCTCCAACCCCCTCTCCCCCCCAAAAACCCCAAAAACCTCCTCAGACCGAGGCCGCCCGTACCTGGGCGCGGGTGAGGCGAGGCCCAGCGGCGAGTCGGTGCTGCCGCGCTGGAAGTCGGTGGCCCTCGAGCGCCGGCGTTGCCGCCTCTCCCGTTCATCGTCGTTACCGGGGCATTCGGCCAACACGGGGGTGCCGGTGCTGCCGAGGGACCGCGGGGCTGGGGAGGCGGCCGGGGCCTGGCGCGGTGTCGCGGCGCTCATCCTCACGGCGGGGACGGGGACGGGCCTCGCCGCCTCAGGCCCGCCACCCGCCCCCGCCCCGCCTACTCCTCGCCTTCTGGCCAATCGGCGCGCGGCTCGGATGGCGGCCCACCAATCGGGCGCGTAGCTCTCCGCCCCGTCGGGTTTGAATCGCCGCGCCAGCGCGCATGCGCTGGGCGCAACGGCTGCGGCGGGGGCGGGGCGCGGTGCCTCAGTCTGCCGGCGGACGCCGGTGGGGGAGGACGCGCCGCCCGCGGCTCCTGTCAGGGCTCGGCTACCCGCGGGTCAGTCGCTTTACCGCCTCGCTGGCCCAGGGTTGCGCTCTGAAGGGTGCTGTCCGCCGGTGGTGGTGGCGCCCGGGCCCCTCTCGCAGCGGCGGAGCAGCGGTTAGCCGCGGGTAAAGCCCGTCTCGGAGGAAGAAGAGCCGCCAGAACCGACCTGCTTAGGTACTGACCGCCCCCACCCCCAGCCGCTGTCTGGTTTTCACTGGTCCCCACGATCATTGGCTCCTCCGTGCCTCCCTTCTGTCCCCCGCCCCCCCCCGGAGGCCTCCGTTTGTTTCTCGTTGTCCCCCGGAGCCCCTATCTGTGTGGAATTGCCCCCGGGGCTGTTTGCCTGACCCTTCAGTTTGCTCTGTAGGCCTCCCAGAGCACTCCAGGTGCCTTCTGGTAGTCCTTCAACCGCTCTGCTGTTTGGTGTTCTCCAGAGCCCCCGTGTGTTTGGTTCTGCCCGCCCCATGGCCCTCTAGGTGTTTTTTGGTGTGTCCTGTAAGCCCTCGGTGTGCCCTGAAGCCCTCCCCAGCATTTTGTGGGTTTCTGGGTACGTTAGAGGGTTGGCAGGGGGTCTTGAGGCTTTACAGTCTCAGGCTGGGCAGTATCCAGCAGCTCAGATGTCAGCCACATATGGTGGGGGCTAGCAGATGGCTCAGGGCATCCCCCCGGCTTCAGATCTGGAGTCCTCCATCCTGCCCAATACAGCATCCTTCCTTCCAGTCTGGCCCGGGAAGGATGTTCCATGAGAGCAGGAGCAGGTCGCAGCTCCTGCTTTCCTTGCAGTGCTGGGGGCAGAGAGACTGGTAAGTGAGGAGCCAGTAGTGCTTCCTAAAACCAATCCCTTCTGCTCTTGGTCTGACCCAAGGAGCCTGCGTTTGTGTGCAGGACCCCGTGAAGACAGGAAGGTTCCCTCGTATCTCCACCTCAGCTTTTCACCTGTGTCCCCAGTTCTCAGAAGATGAAGCTAGGTTATCTGTAGTGCTTTGGTTTCCCTGCACCTACTAGCAGGAAAGGTTTGCTGGGGAAAGCTGTTGCTCCTCAAATTTCCTTTTCCCAGCAAAGCCATGGCCTGGTGTGCCTGATTCCAGCAGTCCTGCCTGCGGGACAGTGCCTGGGCTGTGGGCACAGGAGACGGGCTCCTTGGTTTAGTATGGAGAGCAGTCTGGTCTGAGGGCTGAGCTATGTGCCTGAGGCAAGGCTGCATGATGGGGGAAATAAAGCTGCGTCTTTTATTTTTGTAGCATGTCCTGCGCTGTAGAAGTGTTAGCAGAAAGTTAGATGGCCTGGACCTGCGCCCGCCTCCACCATCATCCTGACCCTATGGCTGATGGGAAGAGCAGCTTCTTCTCCAGTGCCACCACCTGGACGAGAAGCTTTTCCAGCCCTACCAGGCCAGCATTCCTAGCCGTCGTCCCCCTCAGGAGGGTGAAGCAGCAGCTGCCCCAATCCTTCTTGGGGGATTTAGGTACTGGGGACTGCGACGTTGCTGCAGTTTGATGTGTGAGTTCTTCCCGACTGCAAAGTGTTCTTCCAGCCTGAACCACTGGATGGAGCAGGAGGAAAAGATGTGGTTTGATTTCAGCTACATTCCTCAAGATGCTGTGTTCCCTGCCGAGCCAAGCCTGGCAGCAGTCCCCGTGCTCCTGTCACAGAGTGGTCAACGGATCGCTGTGCCATCAGCTAGTTTCTGCACTGACAACAGGCACCCCAAAAATGGCAAAAGAATAAACTTCTGGAGACTGGCGTCTACTCGTAAGCACAGCTCAAGGACCTTGGAGGCCCAGGGCACTTCTGAAAGCCACAGGGGACTAAGTGACTTGTTGGGGGTGGGGGTGGTGGTGTGCAAAAACCCTGTAGGGCTTTTTTGTCCCGAAATAACTCGGGGTCTGAGCACAGAGGTCTGGCCCCTTCCCTCAGCTGCTCTGGTTGGGCCAGACTAAAATGGAGAAGCTGTAAAACCCAGGTTTTGCTTTGTGATGTGTCTTCCTGTGAGTAAAAGCCTCATAACAAAGCCTTTAATGGATGTTGTAAACAAATCAATATCTCCAGCTATACATCCGAAATGAAGGAGGCTGAAGGAGCTATGAAGGTTTATAATGTCCAAATAAATTACTCCTGCTGTGGCAGTAGCAATGTGTGGAGCATTTGATTATTCCCAGCCATTAGTGATGCTGGCAAGGACAGAAATATTCATGCTCTGTATTTAACTGGAAATTAAGAGAATGTATCATTTGGTGACACGAGCTTTTACAAATGGCTGCTCCCCCTTTGGTCAGCTCCCCAACTAATAAATCACTGGCAGGACTTTGGGAAACTTGATTTACAACTCAGACCTGCCAGTGGGTGTTTGCCGGAGGATGCGTTCCCAAAAATCCCCCGGCAGACGGAGGCGTGCTGGGATTCTCCTGCTCTTGGAGGGAATGCTGGAGGCTCATTTAAGGTTTGCTTTGGGAGCTGGGAAGAATGACTTACGATGGAAAGCCGGCTGTCCGCCCACCAGGCAGCAACTGCTGCCTGCTGCGCTCCTGGTACTTTTCCACCTGCCTGCCTGCGCTGTGCCAGGGCTGTGGGGAGTTTTGGGGTGACACTGAACACGGGGGATGTCTCAGCTGCAAGCAAGTGCTGGAGGGGAGTGGGAAGTTTGGGAGAAGAGTAGGAAGGGGGGGAGCAGTCCTGCGTGACTGCCGCAGCTGCCGTGACCGACTTGAAGCCTTGTCACTCACATCCACGGGACTGCCGAGCTGCTTGGCAGGTCCCGGGGTTGGGATGCGCTGACCGCTCTGGACCCACAACACGCGTAGCGTAGCAACAGGGATCTTCCCCAGCTGCAAGGCTAAAAATAGAGGTGGGGACTGTCAAACTCTCAGCCTTCTGGGGTTACTGGGACCTCTGCACCCCGTCCCCCCGCGAGCATCAGACCTCAGCTTGAGTTGGTGGGCGCTTGCCCGCTCCGATGGGGCTGCTGGAGGTTTGGTTTTTGTGTGGGTCTGGGGCACTTCTGCATGTACCCATGTCCCCAAGCATCTGGGGTCCCTACTGCAGTGGCTGAAACTGTTGATGCCACACAAGTGGGGTCTCCTCTTGTTGAAATGGTGCACCCCTCTATAAATGACCTGTAAACTAAAGATTATCTGGTAATTTCCATGTGCTGGAGCAGAGGGTACAGGAGCATTTATTAACCCACTGGTACTATTCTTATGCAAACAACTGTAGCTCATCTCAATAATAAAAGGCAATTTAATACCTGCTCAGCTGCTGACAGTGGCTAGGAGGGGGCTTGGTTTTGGTGTTCAGTGCAGATCCTTTTTGCAGACAGACACCCTAGGGTCAGCCTCTCCGTCTGATTTTTCCTTCCAGAGCGTGCTGTCTGCTTTCAGCCTTGCTTGTTATTGCTGCAGAGCTACTTTTGGTCATGCTTGTACCTCCGGGCACAAGGAAGAGGTTGAAACCTCAGAAGAGGTAAATGGTTTGATTTCCCTAAGGTCTTATTAGGAAGGCCCATTCCCGAGCAGCCTTCCCACACCCTGGCTCAGTGCTATGTCTGCAAAGGCTATAACACAGATTGCACTAACACAGCTTGGATTTTTTTTTTTTCCCCTTAGCATGGCTCTGAGCGGGGAGGCCCTGAAGGAGGCTGGTGTGCAAAGGACCATCCCACATGGTTTCAGAGCTCAGGATGGCCCCACTGACTTCTCCTTTTGCAGGTGCCTGGCTCGTTTGCAATGAGCAGTGATGATCTGACCTTTTGTGCTGTCATTTCTTGTGTTTTATTGCCAGGAAAGCACTTGGACTATAAAATCCAGGATTTCACAGACCCAGTAATGGCTGCAAACTCAAATATAAAATTAACTCCTGAAGTGCAGCGATGTATAAATCATTGGTAGCACGGTCACAGTGCGGGCTCGCACTTCCAGCCAAGGAAAAGTCCTCAAGGTCCCCATGGAGCAATCAAGATAAGATTGCGGGGTTGAAAGCAGATGAAGGATGTGATGAGCTGTAAATCTTCTCAAGCTGTTGGGGCCGGCAGCAGCAAGACGAGGCTGTGCTTCTCCCCAGCTTTGGTCTGGCTGTGCCCACGCAATGTCTCACGTTGTTCTTGGCAACTTTCCCTTACAAGT
Source organism: Harpia harpyja (assembly GCF_026419915.1). Classification (NCBI taxonomy): domain Eukaryota; kingdom Metazoa; phylum Chordata; class Aves; order Accipitriformes; family Accipitridae; genus Harpia; species Harpia harpyja. The sequence goes on from NC_068952.1 coordinate 43,859,541, forward strand.
GAAGGGATGAAAAATGGGCAGGCTGGTCTGGATGCAACCACCAGGCTGCAGCCCCCAAGAATTACACTGGGACTTGTTTCTGACTGCAGGAACTTGCTGCAGAGATGCTAGATGGACTGGCTGGGTCGGTAACTTGTTAATTCAGTTGAATTTATTTTGTAATTTAGGACTTTAAGCAGTTTGAAACCGTCATTTCAAACTAGGTTGGTGTTTGTGAATGAGGGGCTTACAGCACAGCCAAGCTCCCGTGGCTCTGTCTGCATGGGGGAGAGGAGAGTGGGACTGGTGTACACGCAAGACCTGAATCCAAGAGGGCAAACTCAGCGATTCCCCACATCCCAGGGGAAATCGGTGGGACCTTAGGCTTGGAGTCCTTGCACAGCTGCCAACCGGACTGGTGTTTTTGGAGGTGCTGGTGCCTTTGAGGGTGCTGCGGGTGCCCTGTGCGGGGAGGAAAGGAAGACAGTTTGCAAAGCAGGACAGCTTGCTTCACCACGCTTCACAGAGCATGGGTGAAGTCCTTGGGGAGGATTTTGCTGACAGATCTTGAGAAAGCATCTCACACCAGAGCTGCTCTGGAGGACATTGTCTCCATCCCCTGCATGCTCCAACCCTTGGGCATGCCGAGTGACTCAGAAGTCCCTGGAAATGTGCCCAGTGTGCCTCTGCCACCGGTTTTGTGGCCTTTTTTTTCGCGCTGCTGATCAAATCCCGGTGTGGGTAGTGTCTGCCACTGCTGTCTGGGTGTTGAACACCGGGGGGGGTGTTTGTGGTGGGAGAGGTTGTAATGCTGACAACGTTAGTGCTGCAAGACAAAAATCTTAACGCAAACCCATCTAATAGGGACTCCGCTCCCTGGAGGGTTATTGCTGCGGCACAGTTGGGGCATGGGTATCAATCACGTCTTTCGGAGATGCACGTCTTGGCAAAGGGCGGCAGGACAGGCTTTGGGGGGTGCTTTGAAGTCACGCATGATTTTTGTCTTCCTCTGTGAAGGCTGTGAGATACCAGAAGTGTCACCCAAGGAGGCCTGCTCCTCTTTGGGGTATGGATTACTAAATTCCTCAATTTAAATGCAAATTCGCAGCCGTTTGATTATGCCATGCATCAGAGAAGCTTTTGGATGGTGAACAGCTTGTAATAATCAGCTACGCATCCCTCAATACAGATATTATCTGCTGTTGCGATACCACGGCTGCGTGCCTCTGCAGAAAGCAGAGAGGTTCAGAACGACCCTCCTTTCCCCTCTTTCTTCTTTTGCCTCCGTTGAAAATTGCTCTCATTATCTCCCTGAAACCTTTTTAATCAACCTGGACGGCACAATCTGCTTTGCAATAACAAGAATAATGTTTTTTGGAGGTGCTTTGCATGGTAATGCTCTTCTGAGCCTGAAATGCTGCTATTCAGAATGACTGCGGCTTCAGGAAGGGCTTGTATTTCTTCTTGACATCTTGGTCTTCTGTAACCAGAATATTCTTGGTGGGAGGCTTATAATTGCCTGACTTACAGCCCACAGGAAGCTCGTCCTGGTTGGGATCTCCGTCCTGGGATATCTTCCAGGACGAAGCCTTGATCTTGTGTAGTGGGAGCACGGGTCACACTGGGATTTCCTAGACCCTTCTGTGACGCACTTCCCTGCCAGTCAAATTGCTCAAATTAATAATATTTGACTTTTAATCAAGCCCATTACAGTCGTGTCCACACTTGAGCATCCTGTTTAAGCAATCATCACTCTCACCCACTCCCTTTCCTTTCCTTAGGAGCTTCTCAGGTATTTGCATCTTGCCGATGAGAAGGAAAGTCCCGTTGACGTGGTTACTTGGCACCAAGAATACGAAAACTGCAGTTAATCCTCATTTCATGCTTGCAACCGGATTGGGTTGATTTTTGAATCGCCGTTGCGGGTTCTCAAATCTTTCATTAGCTACTGCTTGATTCATTTAGTTCAGTAATAAAAAGTAATTGCTCATCTAAACAACCAGGTGATGGTGAAGCGCTGTCTGTAATTCTCCATCAGGTATCTGTTTGCGTTGGGGAAACCAAAATCTGCTGCAATCTGCGCAGAAATTGAAGTGGGGAGCTCGTGAAGTCGAATGCAGAACATGAAGAATCCACTTTCCTCTGTATGTTTTAAACTCAAGTTGTTTCTCTTTAAGCTCTAACTTTGTCATAACGATCTGACAGACCGTTTGGTGCTATGGAAACCCCAGTTTACACACGGGTGCATAGCTGCAAGCAATTAACTATCTTTAATTTTCATTTTCTGGGGATATTTTTGACTTGTGTATTAAGCAAACATTTATGCAAAACACTGTGGAAGCCATAAATGTTAATTAAGTTGAACTTGTGTCTTTGCCATAGCAGATAATCAGATTGATGGGTTCACTGAAGTCTGCAAAACTTGCCATGATGGCTGAGAGCAGCTATTTAAAGACACAACGGCGCAGGTGCTGAAAAGGCTTTGCTCTTTGGGTGTCACCTTTAGTGTTCTCCTGCTTGGTCCTGCTTTCACCTGGTGTGTCCTGCCTTAACCAGATGCAGATCCGGGTTTCGCCCCGTGAGTGACACCGGTGGGTTTAGTGGGCACGGTAGCAGCTCTGCGAATGTCTCTTGCTTGCTGTGTGAGGGTACAATGAATGCAATGAGTGGCAAAGGCCTCAGCTAGGGAAGGAGGATGCTGCTAGTTGGAGAAGAGCTCCACAGTACTTCACCAGGCTGCAAATGCAGGGAATAATCCCTTTCTCTGTCCCTCTCCTCCTTTGTAAAACAACCACCTTAAATTCTCCCCAGAGCCTCAACCCTGACCCAAACCCACCACGTAGCTCTTGATTTTGGGGGTTTTCATATTGGATTACAGATGGAGGAAATGTGCGAACTGGAATGAACCGGGGCACGAGGAATGTGGATTGCCCCGTACCATTTCTGCAGCAGATTGCTGTGGCTGATGAGTATTTTTTATAACCAATAAGCACATTCTCATTGCTTTTATATAGCGTGTGTGTGCAGGTGCATTTAGGAACAGGTACGAACCCTTCTGGGAAAGAGGATGCGTTGCTGCTGATAAATAAAATGACCCCTTGTTTGGATCCGACATGCTGAATCCTGCTGTAAAGTGGGATCTGCTCTCTGGTTTCTGCTGCGGGGAGGCTTGGATGGAAGCAGATGCCTGCACGAAGCATGGCACAGCAGCGGTGTGTGACACTGTTTATTCCTTCTCTCCCTTTTGCATGATAAAATAACCCATGAAAATAAATAACAAGAGCTTAATAGGCACATGGGACAGGGCCTTTGGCAAGCCATGCCAATCAGCTGTGCCTCAGCAAAGCTCCTCTAATTAAAACCACAAATTACAGTGGGCTGGAGCTGATTGCAAGGGCTGGCTGGGTTGGGGGCTTTGCTTGGGAGGTGAAGCATGGCTTGTTGCTCCTCACATTCACACTTTCTCTCCCACCAGGGTGGTGAGGCCAAGGATTGTGCTGTCCCAGTGCCTGCCCCAGCAGAGCAGTGGGATTTGGTTAAGTGCAAACCAGAAAGAGGAGCCAAGTGTGTTAGCTGCTTCGTCAAGGGAATTGCTCTGCCTCGCAGCCAGCTGAATAGGTGGAAATGCTGGCGCTGACGCACGATCCTCGAGTCACACGTCTGCTTCAGCCCCGTGCAGAGAAGCGAGCAGCTGTAAGTCCTCCCTGCGTTCGAGGAGCGATTCGAGCCTTTCCCGTGCTTTGGGAATCGGTGATGTGTGGCTGTGTTGCTGAGTTTTGAGGGTTATCCTTTTTCTTGCTGTAGTGGTGAAATTTCAGAGAACCTACCTCTTACCGAAGGTCCCTCCAAGCCCACCACCTGCCTTTCACCCCTCTTTTCATCTAGTTTTGCCTTTGCCGCCTTTTACCGCTTCTCCTCCCGCTCCCACCAAGCCACCAGTTGCCACCTCCCATCGTTGCAGGCTAATTAACCGGTTGCAACATGGTCTCACAAAAGAAACATTTATTTATGAAAATCCATTTCGACAAACCCGACGATCAGAGAGAGACCATTTTGGGGAGGAGGGTTGGACTTCTTCTCTGTAGAGATGCTACTATGGGAAGAACTTCACACAAAGCTCCTATCAGCTGCCCCACACACCAAATACCAAACCCCAGACGTACATTGCAGCCCATCTCGTCCCCTCACTCCCCTCCTGGCCCCGACTGTATCGTATTGCACAGAATCAGGAGCCTTTTATGTCTGGGATGGAAAGTTTAAGGGCAGAGACACCCGAGAGTCATCTCTCATCCTCAGCTGCTCTTGGGACTCACTGTCCCTTCTCCAGGGGGCTGCAACTGCTTTCCGTTATTTTAATGGTAAGCAAAAGCTAGGAGCTCTTGGGCTGGGCACTTTGGTTGTGTGATCTTACAGGAGGGCTCTGACTAGGACACAGTAACCTGGGAAAAAAAACCCAAAACACCCGTGAGCCCTATGGAAATACGCAGCAAATAGCAGATACTCTGCTTCTATCCCAGGTCACTACCCTTTGGCAGATGCGGTGTGCTCGGCTGGGCCAAGCAGTGACTGCATCCCTCGAGGGACAGCAAAATAAAAATAATAATAAAGATAAGTGGTGGGCAGGCAGCTCTTTGCATGTCTATCGGCAATCCCATTACAAGCACTACAAACAACAGGGATTGGTACTGGCTGCTTTGCTTTGACTTCCACATTCGCAAAGCTGCCTGATTTTTCTGGCAAGCAGGCTCTTGCTTGGTTTCTGCTGTTTTTTGTTTTGAGCTGGTGGGAGATAAATGGTCACACATGAAACGGTGTGTAAACGTTGTATTTTGGAGCATTCGAGCAGACCTCGAGGTGTGTACGGAGACAGGGATTTGCTGTTCCATGCTCCCACTGGGAGCTAGGTGGGAAGAGCTATTTCTGAGTGCCAGGAAGCAAACCTGAGCTTATAATCAATCCCTTGGGGGTAAGGAGGTGGCTTCGGGCTGGGATTTGGGTTTCAGAGCTCCCTTCTGCAATGGTTTTGGCTTGGAGTGTGTTGTAATTGGGCTTAGGCAGCTCCCCTTAACAATGATGGGAGCTGTCTGTGTGCCTCCAAGGAGGAGATGGCAAAGGGATGTGTGCAGACCTGCTGAGTGATTCTCTGCAGATGCTATTATTTTGCATTTCAGAAAGCCAGGAAAGAGACAAAGAAACTGTCTCGTTTTGCAATTGAATTTCTAATCAGAGATCTGCAAGCGAACTAGGGAAGCAGGCTTAATAAACCGGAAAAAGCCTCTGTATTACAGCTGACCTGTTTGAAAGGAGAGCTGGAAATAGTGCAGAGACTGGGCTGCCCATATGGTTAGATGTCCCATCCCCAAGCCTGGGCAGGGGCATCTTGTTTTAGGCTTTTTAGTCTTCAAAAGAAGAATTCTCTGTGGCTTTTGCATGCACAGAGCATCCCAAGGTTGGTGAAACCAGCTGATATTGCCTGATGCACGTCATGTGCGTGGACACAGACCTGACCCAAACAGCCCATCTTGTGGGTTGGCCTAGATCTTAAATGTGAAAAGAGCCTCGTCCCTGTTCCTGCCTCCACCAATAACATAACTTGGCACTTGGAAGGGAGAAAGGAAAACATGGGTCTGGGCGTGTTGTACCCATTTACACAGAACATTTTGGTTTTCCTGCATTGGTCTCCATCTGTTGAATGATCCCTTGACACGTTCCCATCAGCTTGGGCGTCCCAGGCAGGCTCTGCTGCGGTCATTGGCACTATTTATAATTGGTGGGAATTTTTCCCACTTTATTTCAAGAGATAGTTTTCTACAAGATGCACAAGAAGCTTTTTAGGCTGTAAACTGTCAGCTTGAATTGAAGTCTCTATGCACGCCCTTGGGGTTATCCCATGTTTCAAGCTGAGCGTTGCTTGTGAGAAGACAGTTGTCGTTTCTCTGCACATCTCATGATCACAGCATCCTTGGGGCATAAAACATGGAGTGCATAAAACATGGAGGACAAAAGGGCAGCATGGTTATATATATGTATACACACACACACACACACACTTTTTTTGTTGTTTTTTTTGTTTTTTTTTGCAAATGCTGACTTCTATAGACTCACAACCTGACACAAACTCTTGTGCGTGGGGTGTATGGAGCAGATCTCTGCTTGTCTTATTCGGCTCTCTGGACCATTTTGAGATATTTGGTTTCATTTTGATTTTGAGTTTGGGTTGGCAGCTGGGAGTAAATCAGAATTTGGCTCTGGTTTGTAGCACCTTCTCATGTATTGGCAGCACAGCTCCTGTGGAGTTGGTGGGAAAAGTTACCTAGTCCAACCCTTGCGTTAAAACCCTTGGCATTGCCCGTCCCTTCGATTGCTGCTGCCTAGGGCTGGTGGTTTTTTGCAAAACCAAATCCCCAGGCAGGCTTGTGCCATTCCCCCTTCTCCACGCCGCAGGGTTGCAGGAGGCAGCGGCAAGGGAATATGTCTTAAGGCGACAAGAATGGTGAGAAGTGGAAGTTTAAGTGGGGAAAAACCAGCGTATTCCAGTGTGTGCACGAAGCACGTGGCAGTTTGTAATGTCACATAGTCGCAGCAGTTGAGAAAAACATGGAAGTGGCTAGAAGAGCTGCTCCTCACTGATGTCACTTGGCAGGATTTTGGGTAAAAATGAAGATGATCATTCTTGTCAATCCGGTTTTGCAGCCATTTTGTTGTTCTTGGATCCATCTATTTGCCCATTCGCTTAATTTCCGCTGGAGTCATTGCTTAAATATGTGTATTTTTATCTCCAAGAACCATTGTGGCAGGGGATTTATTAATGACTGGATCTTCCAACAGCCAGTTTGGAGGCTGAAGAGTTGAAGAGCTCCAAAAGTCATCTCTGCTTTACTTCCAGCATTTGCTGTGTGCTCAGCAGGGTCTGATCTTCAGCTGCTTTAAAACGAATGAGCAGTTTCCTTGCCCTGTGTGAATATATCATGCACCTCTCCAGCGTTTCTGTCTTGCAGTGAATCCATTTTAGGAGTCTGGTTTCTACACCGAAAGTGAGAGATTGGACCAGCAGCAAGGAGCAGTTGGTACAACTGCCCCCAAATTGCCCCCAAACTTGTGGGTTTGTTCCCAACAAGCCAGTTTTGTCCACTTCTCATTTTATTTACTTTTTTTTCTCCTTTTGAGTGTATGTTCGTACATTTGCTGACCAAAGGAGCCCTTGGTATGAACAGCTCTAGTGAAAATTATCCATCGTAACAGGACTAAAATATTAGATATATCCATGTACACATCATAAACTTAATGTTTTGTGCAAAAGACGGGGGATAAAAAGAAAAAAGTTTCCCTGGTTAAAACAAAATCCAGAAAGTGGAAGTGAATCATTTCAACCCTCCTCCAAGTAAAAAATGTCTGCAAAATTCTTGTCTCCCTTCAAACCTTGTATGCTGGGAAAAAGTTGTTTTACTGATGGAATCGTACCAGGCCCCTTTCTGTGCAGCTCTAGACATTTCCAGGTTATGAAAAACATTTCAGTATAGTCAGTCTCTTTTTCTCCAGACCTCCACAGGCGTCCAAAATCTATCCAAGAGACATCACCTTGGGTCTTTGAGGAAATCACAGTGATTGCTTTTGGCACATACGGTTGATAAACAGCGACCAAAGTCTGGCTCAGTTCAGAAATCCTTCTCGAGAGCCCTGTTTCGATGAGCTGTGGTGTGGAGTGGCAACAGAAGACCCATCGTGCAGAGGGATGCGGGTGCCGGAGATGAGTTGAGACAGTGCAGAAATGCCTGGGTCTGAGTTGAAGCATCGAGTGGCCAGTGGTGCCCCATGGTTTTGTGGGCTCCAAAAGTTGAAAACAGCATTTTTTGCTGGATTTTTTTAATTGAATACCCCTCTGGAAATTCAACCGAGAGCGACAGGGAGAAGGAAATTTAAGGAGGAGGAAAGTGCAAGACTCGTGCATTTTTCTGTGGGGTGGGATGCACTGGGAGATCCCCGCTGCCTTGCAGGGAGCAGGGAAGCACCTGCCAATGTACTTACAGTTTAGGAGAAAAACCCAGCTCTGTCCCATTTCTGCATCCTATCCACCCGCCCGGCACATGTTGGGTTGGCCAGGCAGCGAGCAAGGTGGGGGCCAGCCAAACCTCCCTTGTGTTCGGACACGAGTCACAGTGGAGCACATGAAACTAATCCAAAGCTTTTGCTCTCGGGCTCGCCCAAGGATGGTGAGTGAGCAGCACAGCAAGAGACAGTAAAACAGCACGGAAAAAAGCCGGCACATCAGAAACCAGGGCGATGACGGTGGGTGGATTGAGCGCCGGAGCATCCCAGTGAGGGAGAGGGGATGGTGGCACCCTTGTGAGCGGCCGACGGAGCCGGGGAGCCGCTTAGGTGAGCGTGTTGGAGTAGAAGCTGAAGCTTTCAGAGACTGTTTTGGAGTCACTGCGGGAGGAGCCGTTGGAGGTCATGTCTACGGAGAGACGCTTGGCCTTGCCGCTCTCCTCCAGCTCCTCTTCGGCCACGCCAACTGCCGAGGACACGGTGGTCTCTATCCGGCTGACCTTGTACATGCTGCTCTGTGTCTGCAGGTACCTGGCTGACTTCATTTCCAGGCCCTCGTACTCACCGGCACTGATGAACGGGCACCACCGAAAGGCGTGTTTGAACCCCACGCGAAACCTGGGGGGACAGAAGATGTGGGGAAAGGCGGGGGTGAGGGATGTGGAGATGGCAAAAGGACCTCGCTAGGATTGGGAAGACAGAGCTAAGCACTGCTAAATAAAAAAACCCTGCTGCTTTTCACTAAGGGGACGAAAAACCACTGATGAATCCCAATTAGGAGTCGGGACTGTTTTGATACCCGCCCTCAAATCCCACAGGGGCTTCAGGAGAGCCTTATTTAGGTGAGTATTATATCGTCCCTGCATCTGTTGGAAGCAGCCCCTGGCAGAAGATGGGACAGAACCGTCCTGGAAAAACTCTCCATCCATACTCTCCTTCATCAGACCCCTCTGTATCTCCCCCTCCTCTGCTCCCTGTTGCACCAAGATGCTGCCGAAAGTCCCTCGAAACCCACCTGTCATTGAGGCAGCAGTAGATGATGGGGTTGTACATGGTGGAGCTCATGGCCAGCCACATGATAGCCAGGTAGACCTGCTGGATGAACTTCTGCAGGTACCACTCGGGGTTGAAATACTGCAGGGTGAAGTAGATATGGTAGGGCAGCCAGCACAGCGCGAACGTGCATACCACGATGATCATCATCTTCACTACCTGTGAGGACAAGAGAGGGCAGGGAAGCTAAGTCATCCGTCGGACACCTGTGGACCTTGGAGACCTTGCCAACTGGGAACACATGGTCGACATCTTGGTTAAACCATCCACACTCCTGGAGGACACACATCTGCTCCATTAGCAACAACCATGCAATAAGTCCTGACCTGTTTCCACCCCTAATGAAGTATTTTTGGCTGTGGTTAGTTGGGATCGGGTGTGAATTATGGCTCCTACTGTGCTCAGAGCTCCTTACCTTCCGCTTAGCTGAGACCTGCTCATGGTAGCGGTCGGAGGAGTCGCCGGGTATCTCGCTTGCCCAGAGAGTGATACCAACCACAGTGTAGGCACATCCTATCACCAGAAGCGGCAAGAAGTAGATGAGGATGGTCATGCAGAAGTGATACCTAGAAAAAATTATGGTCATTGAGTGTTTCCTCTACCTGTTCCGTCTTTTTCTTGCAAACTGAGCTTGAAGGCTAAGTGCTTTACAGGGGCAAAGAGAATTTGGCACAATTCCTGCAGACATGTTGCCTGCAGAGCTCGGGCTGGGAAGGACTCCCTACTTTCACCCCAATCTTTTCCAAGCCTCTGCTGCCAGCCTTTGGCATCCTAGCACCCTCCTGGCATGGGATGTAGAGGCCAGTGAAGAACTTGAGTTACCTTCATAAGGCAAGGATGTTTTAGCTGGAGTGGCTCTGCTCTCACTTCTACTCTATTTACACCCCAGATTATCCTAGAGATGAATGCTTGCTCTTATCACACCTTTTATTTGGCAGTCCTGCAGGAGCAAATGTGGTTTTTTTGACATATAAAGGATGGGAATATTAAGCTGAAGAAATAAAGGCTTTCCCTCCGGGCCAAACACTGGGTCTTGGATGCAGCTTGCCTAAATCCTGGTCCACCATCGGTTTAGCTGGGCTCAGGTGGCACAAGCATAACCCCAGTCCCCCAAAACACAGCCTAAACCCTTGTCATGGAAGTTCATTAAAACTTTTCTGTGAGTTCAGCAGCCAGGTCGGTTCTCCAGGCTTGTGGGAGGGGCAGGATCTTTGTGTTTGTTTATAACAGGTATAAATAAGTCCAAAATCAAATGAGTCTGGATCAAACTGTTAGCTCAGGCTTGAGACTGTTTTGTCATGAAGTTGGTGGAGCTGTGGCAGGTTGCAATAGCTGCTGGGATTGCAGTGGGTTCAGTGAAGGATTTGTATTGAATAGTAGCTGGTTTAAAAAGGAAAAAAATAATGCTGTTTTAACAAACAGGATGGGGACAGACGGTTTGACCTTACAGGTTCCTTCCTACCATCAGAGCTTGCAAAAACCTCTCTCTCCTGCAGAAAGATGAGCAATAGTGGTATAGAAATGCAGCTGGCTTGCACAGTGCTGGCTTGAAAAGCATTATGTGTGCCACCAGGTCCCGAGGTAATTTTCTTTCAGCCGCTTTAGGGTCTTTGCATGCATTTTCGGGGTGCGTTCCCAGCTTGAATGCAAGATGCTATATCTGTTCAAGGTGGTTCGGGCCACGTAGCCACACTCTGCTCTTGCACTCACTCGTCCTCCCAGGAGCTTCGGTTGAATAATACCTTCAAAGCGTAACGAATGGGTCGGGCTCGTGCCTGGTGCAACTCCCGCAGGGAATGGGGTTGGCCCCAGACCTGTGCTGCCACGCCATCTCCTCCTTGTTTTGTACCTGCAATCTCATTTGGCCTCCTCTTTGCCCAGCGCTAATCACATTTGAGCTGGATTTTGTAGGGCTGTTTTCTATTTTGCTAATTAAAGAGGCGTCTCTGTGGCTCTGCGATGAAGATTTTGTTGCAGTTCCCATGTAATGCAGGGTCTTAAACCAGCTGCAAACAGCTGAGAGCGATGCAGAAATGCCCCAGAGGAGCTGTTAGATAATGTAAGCAAGATGGATCCTTATTTTCAGAGCCGCCTGCACATGGTAGGGGCAGGGATTTCCAAAGAGCCCTGACACATTTTTTTTGGACCCTGGGCACTGAAAACCGGTCTCCATTTGAAACCATCCGTATGTTATTCTGTCTACAAGAACGGCAGGATCAGAGCATTTAGTGAAGCCTGGGTTTTGTGATTTTAAGGGTTTTGGTGTGGGGATTTAGGGTCTTGTGTAGGATGGAGGAGCCTGTAGGAGTTATGGGGCAGTAGTGTTGGAGGAGGGGGCTGCCATTTCCTTTTGCCTTGCAAAGCCCGGACGGTCGCCGTGGGCTGTTATCTGCCAGAGAAGCTGGCGAGTGGAGCAGCTTTTCCCTTAACAAACCGAAATGGCAGCTAATGAAATTGGAATAGATCAGACATCTATTTTGAAACCAAAAGCGGGAGAGGGAATCGGTGGTTAGAGGTGGTGAGCAGCCGCTGAATCGAATCGAGCTGAATTGCCAGCTCTTGTTGCAGAGCATCTCGCCTGTGCCAAGGTCTTCGTCCGCTTCCCCCCATATGAGCGGGCTGAGAAGGGGCACGTTTTCCCGGTGAAAAAAACCTCACGTGCACATCCTGGCCTCTGATACCCTCTGCATGCCGGGATTGTGCTTTCTGGGCTCCATTTGCCAAGAGAAAGGACCCCCTGGTGTTGGGAGAAGTCCCCTATTTTCACTATGAACTGAAAAAATAATATTATTTTTCATCATGGCATTGCAAACAAGCCAGCTGCTGCCAGCGCCTTCCTTAAATAACTGCCCCGAGGCCATGCGAGCAGGGGAGGGTGTTTGACAGTGGCCCAACCACCTGTCCCTGCAAAGTTATTTTGGGGCAGTAAAATAACATCTCGGGCTCTGCGCTGTGCAAGTGAGTTCACGCGGTTTGGAGAGACGCTGCTGAGCCGCAGGTTATTTTCAATCCCCACCAAATTATTTGGGTTTTGGCTATTTAAAAGCTTCTGCTTAGCATCTGCTTTCCTGGCTGCCCTCATCTGTCTCCAGAGCCCCTGGCTCACCGAAGAGCATGGGATGCTCAGGCTTTGAAGCGGCGCCCGGCTTCCAGCGGCAAATCATTCATAGGTTAATGGTGGCATTTTTCTCTTGAATTAGCTATTTGAAAAAGTGACTGCCCCGGTGTACAGCCAAACGGCAAACTATCTGCTGAAGGCAGGCCCTCAGCTCGCGCTGGTTGCTGCTTTGGTCCGGGGGGGGCTCAGCCCCATCCCGTCCACATGGGCTGTCTAAGCCAGCGGCATTTCTTGGTGCTGGCTGTATTTATCATGGTGGCCTGGGATAATTAAGGTTGCAAAACACCTCTGGAGATCAGCTGGGCCAGCCCCAGCTTGGTTCTTGCCATACCTGCCTTGCAATGCAAATAAATAAGATGATAATAAATGATACCGCCCAGCTCTCTGCAACCTGCCGCTCGCTGCTGACTGGCAAATTCATCTCATTTGTCTTGCAGAGAGACCTTTGCCAGGCTCAGGTTGGCTTTAAACACCTCCCCATGTGTGTGTGTCCCCTGCTTTGGCTCCAGCACAATTTCACAGCCCTAATTCATTGCTCCATGGGACTGGAGATCACAAATGCCTTTTTTTTTTTTCCCCCTCTTTTTTCCTTAACTCATGACATTTAACTTGCCACATGACTCGCAGACTTCAAAGAGCAAACTATGGAGGACCGCTGTGCTGGCAGACCAGAGGGGTTGCCCGGACCCTTTGGAAATGCCAGATTTAATTAGCCGGCACCTTAACGGGAAGGAAAGAGATTCCTGCTGAGCTATCTTAGCCCAGAGTTTGCCTCCCAGCCTGAGCTGATGACAGAGCCTCTTTTTGTAGTTTGGTTTTTAAGCAGTTGAGTGAATTTTGGGGCATTGGGACTCGGTAAATCCCAAACCAGTTTTTTTTTTTCTGTTACTGCCTGGCCAAGATACCCCCAGTAAAACCCTATTTACCTCTTACAGGAATAACTCTCGCCCCAGGAAGCCTTTAGAGATATGGATTACAGGAAAGGTGCTGCAAAAACCAAAGCCATACCTGCATATACGAGTAAGCCCCTGGGGGCAATGCAGACCCCATCCCCACAGCCAAAATACTGTGTCTTAGTTTTACATGAGTTTCCCTTAAGGATGAGCATCCAAGAAGGGCAGGGAGCATGGCACAGCATGAGGCAATATTTGGACCACGAGCAGTACTAAACTCACCTTAATTAACCTTAATGTGCCCCAAGGTGATATGGATGGAGATTTTGCTACTGTCAGCTACATAGCACTGGCCCTCGCTAGAGTAAGGGGAGAATTTCCCCATCCCGAGGAGCTTTGAGCCATTCCCATCCTTCCTCGCTTCCTTTTTTTAGACCTTTTTTTTTGGCATTTTTTCTGTACGGTGACTTGTCCCCACTGCCGGAAGAGTTCAACTCACGTTTTTCCGTACACGTTGGTGCTGTGCTCCGGCCACTCCACCAGACACACCAGCCGGCCCGGCAGCTCCTCCATCACTGAGTAGTAACCCTGGGGGAAAGCCAGCAGGAAAGCCAGGAGCCAGATGATGCCGATGACCACCTTCGTGGCGGTGGCCGAGAGCCGGGGTTGCAGCGGGTGGATGATAGCCATGTACCTGCAAGGTGGGAAGAGGAGAAATCAAGGCTGGAAAGCCCCGATGTTGCAGCTTTTGGGGCTGTTTTAGGTCTCCCTTGCATGGGGGTCGTACTTTTGACACCCCCTTAATGCATCCTGGTAGCCCCTCACTCCACATGATGTAAACAGCATCGAATAATCCCTTTATGGAGGACTCCCCAGCCAATGCTCTAATTCTCTTGCAGCATCTTACCCTTGAGATTTGAATCCCGTCTGAGACACTCATTGACTTTTAACTGAAAAAACAGCTTTGCTAATGCAACCAGCAACCGGCTGCTTCTGCAAAGACCAATTTGTACAAAGCCAGCCGCGATGCTGCCGTCTGGCAGCAGCCGCTTTGGCAGCACCCGGTAGTTTTGCACCCGTGCAAAATCGTATCTCTGTGGTAGATCACAGTGCCAAGTGTTACAGGAGGAGAACCAAAAATACGAGTGCTGGACCAGCGTGGGATGGGTGATCTGAGATGCCACCTATATCTGCCTGGCTCGTGGGCTCTTTCCCCAGAACATCAGTCATCATATGTGAGGAAAGCTCCAGTGGCGACAAGGCAGATTGAATTTATCCCTCCGCAAATCTAGTTTTGCAAACCTGGCAGCAGCCAGCAGCACTAGAACGATTAAGTGAGAACATCACAAATTTTTTATTTTATTTCCGCCCCCCGCTCCACATCAAGCTTTGGAAAGAGGAGAAACATTGCATCACTCTGCATGAGTTATCGCCCGAGGCATTTGCGGACTCCTCTATTTCTCCCTTCATCCCTTCTCCTTTCAGAGAATGAAAAGTTTTTCCTTTTAATTTTTTCCTAGATGGAAAATACTTCCTGTGTTGCATTTTTGGGTAGTCACTTGCAGGGGCAAAGACACAGGGATGAATATATAAATACGCAGGAGGTACTGCCGTCAGCTATTCCTCTGCTCTAGGGTACCAAACCTTATCGCCTTTGTGCAGCTGAAAATCCACCAAATCCACCCGATAATTATCCCTTGAAAATCTCCTCTGGCTGGTTGGTACCTGAAATCGAAGCTGGTTAGAAAGAGCCAAGGCAGTGGGTGTTAGTGATGCTCTGGCACAGCGGCTGGCAATGCACCGAGGTCTCGTGGTTTCTGCGCCTGCATTTCTCATTTTCCCCTTGTTGGGCTGCGATGGGCTTCCTGCGACCCTGCAAGGACTCGTCTCCTTCCTCTTCCTCATCCTTCAAACACCTGGCGTTGGCTGAGCCCCTTGTTGGTGAGTTTGCTGAGCTGGACGAGGTTTGGGTGGGCTTTATCATGGGGTTCCAAGCGGGTTACTCTAGGTTTACACTCCCAGTTCAACATGCCTGAGTTTGCTGCTGGTGCTCGACCCGACAGTTTAAGCTCAAGCATGCAAATGGTGGAAAACAAGAGATTTCCACAAAAGTTGAGCCATTTCTGTTTAAATACTTGCCTGGAGACACATCTGAGGCTGAGACCTCCAGAAAGCAAAGCCAGCGCTTGATTGCAACCAGCCAGAAATTCTTTTACATCTCCGACCTTGTTTCTGCCAGTGCACTTTGGAGGACTTTCCTCGTCGGTTTAAAGCACTTTGCATCCGCAGGAGCCCTCATGGTTGATAAAACCTCCAAATAATTGCCGTAACGATGAACTAAACCTCAACCACATCACCTAGAGACCATTCCAGCTGCCATCGTCTTGTCTGCAACACTGTCTCGTGGTGGAAAGGAGACTGCAAAATTCATCTGATCACGCTGGCGTTGCAAGGATGGCATCAGGGAGGCAGGAGGGAGCAAGCTAGCGGCGCTTTGAGGAAAACTGGCCCCAAATCCTATTTTTCAGCAGTGATTCCCAATCCATCGCTCCGGAGAGACCTCTGAAATATTCCCTTGGGGATGCTCTGAGTTCAGCCACCCATCAGGCTTAAAAATGGGAATAATGACAGTTCTCCCAGACAGGGGCTCTGACGGCGAAGAAAAAAAATATAATAAAAAGGGTCTGGGCTGCTTGGAGGAGCTGGTATTACAGACCATAAAAATGCTGGAGATAGATGGAAATGTACAAACATCCTGAAAATAATTAGACCATTATTTCATATTACGATATCGTATAATTATATAATAATTGTATCACTAAGCAAAAAATTGTCCTAACATTTTAGTAACTGCTTCCTTTTTTTATTTTCCTTTTTTTTTTTTTTTTGTCTTCCTTTGCTTGACAAGAACATTTGATGCAAAATCAAACCGAGGAGAGGGAGGGAGCAGAGAATATGGTTTCGTGGCTGCCTTAGCTTGGATGACAGCTGCCGTCTTGCTTGTATTAGGGTGGAAAAGCATCAGTACAGGGAGCAAAGCAGCTTCTTTTGCCTTCTTCCAGCGCTGGGTCCGTCGTGCTAAAATAACTCTCATTTCCTTGCAGACTGGTTGGACTTCCCATGTTTCTCTACCCAATAGGTTTGTGCGCATTGCTGTCTCTGAATTTTTGGTTTTGGTGGGTTTTTTTAGGCACCACTGGATCTTTTTCTGCATCCAGAACACAGGTCCCCAAAAGCCAGTTTGCTTTCTTGCGATTCTGCTCAGTTTTGAGCCAAACCCTCTCCTGTGGTGTGTTTCTATGGCAGGGTTTTGGATAACCTAAAATAAAACCTTCCTTCTGAGCAAGCAAATGCAAAGCAGAAAAGCAACCCTGTGCTGCGGTGCCGTATTGCGGGTACCTCCAGGTTGTCTTCTCCCTTCCACGTCGGTTCGATTTCCCAGGCGAGGCTGCGGTAGCGGCTGCAGCCAAACCTCCATCAATCACTTCTTAGCAGGGAAGAAAAATGACACATCCATCACGACTTTGCCTTTCAGCAAAAAAAGCTTGCCCATCTATTTATTTTTTTATTAATACCAACAAGTTTGCATTCAAATGGAAATGCAGAGCGCAGGCACGGAATGCAGCTGCAACGCCCCGGCGTGTCTGCAAGGTGCTGGCGGGCGTTTGGCCCTGTGCGTGGTTTTGCGGCGCTGGGCACAAAAGGCATCGATCAGAGCTTAAGTGCCGGGAAGCCGCTGCCCTCCTTGGCTTGGCCACGCAGGTCCCGGCCGCGCCAGCAGAAGCGGGCTCTCAAAAGCAAGGCTAATGAGTTTATTAGCTCATATTTCTCCTCGCAAAGTGCCTCTGTGGCCACACTCCTCCCATCTCCCTAAGATGCTGTATCCTATTAGAGAGATTTATTTTTTTTTCTCTGCCGTCCAAGAGGGCAGTTTTCCCGTCCATAAAAAATGGGGTGTTGCGGTTTGCTGGGGATGGTCGTTCCTGGGAGGTGAGGCAGAGGAGCACGTCCCCACGTGAGCATCCTGCCCCCGCTGCTGCGGTGGGTGACAAACCACCGTGGGGTCTTCAAGTCCTAATTTGTCACAGGGAGTTGGGTCTTGGTTGAGAATTTAAGGACAGATTTCCTGCGTTAGGGAAAGGTTTTGTTCCCCGTGCAGGCGGTGCATGGGGGTAGTACCGGGAATGGGGCCATTTGCCTGCAGAAGATGTTGGGTTGGGAAGACTTACTGATACCCGTTCCTCAAAATAAAATGATCTGCAGTTGCCCTCCTTGCGGATGGTAGCGCCGCGTTTGAGTGCAAACCATCGTTAAGGTTTGCAAGCTCAGGGCTGCTCAGCTCCTTGCAGGAGAGACCCGATGCCCGTGCAGTTGCGTTTTCCTTGCACCTTTCCCACCATGTTTAATGTTTTAAATCCACCATGTTTAATGGGCTTGGTACTAAAGCACACGACTTTATGCCAGACGCTATTTCATGACGCTGGTAATGCCGTTTGCTGTTGTTTAAATATTTTATTGTGTTTTTGGGGGGTGTTACCATGACAATACAATAGCATTTGAGTACAGCTTTGTACCAGGGTAGCTCCAAGTGTATCGGTTATTAAATAGATACTGTATTTGAGGCAGCGTAGCCATCTATTAATTGCATCTGGAAATCTGGAGTCTGCCTGGTTAACTAATATTACACAATTGTTTCCACCCTCATGGAGATGAGATTAATATAATAGCAAAAATTTATGAAACGTCTTTCATCCTAGAGTTTCCTTATCTGCTTCATTAAGTAATAAGGATGCGACAGATAAGAGATGAGTAACCAAGAGGATGCAGAGTTTGTTCTGTGTGTTTTATTGCACAAAAATTTCCTGTCCTGAGCAGAGAGGGGTTTAGTGCAGAGTCAGTCCCAGGGGAGTTGGCAACCAAGTCAGAGCAGACGTCCTGGATCCACATGGGTCAAATGCCTCCACCATGGCTCCAGGTCCCTCCTACCCAAGAAATGAAAAGCTTCTCCATAGAGAAAAACCTGCCTTTTTGCTTTCCACGAGGGTTGCGTCGCAACAGCATGGATGCAAAAATACCATCCCTCGAGCAGGTTTGCATAGCAAAGCTTGGCCTCGTTGCGCTGGCCCCAAATACCTCGTATCTGGATGATGGCCGAGGAGGCTAGCCGAGCCCTGCGTGCTTGAAACACGACGCTGGGGACGAAGGCGCTGCGAGCAGCTGTTTCCTCCTATTTATTGTTTTGACATAAAACAGCGATCATCCAAACCGAGGGACGGACAGCGCGCTCCTGCCCCGAGACCTGAGTGATGGTCAACGCTCGGCAAAGCACCTTCATCAAGCAGGAGGCTGCAGGTTTCTCACCGGCATTTCCCCACAGCACCGGTACGGCACAGCATCTTTCCTTTCTGAAAGCAGTGCGGTATTTCCTTTGAGCACAATCGAAAAGGTCGCGTTACCTGCCACCGAACAGTGATCCGAGTTACTCCAGCACCTTTGCAACCTCCCCTGCCTTCCTGCACAGCACCTCTTGCATTGCAAACCCCACGGGCACACTCGGTTTTAAAAGCCAAATACAAGCAAAACAGGATCAAACCCCAGTTTGTTGCAGCAGGCTGTTAAAGAGGCGTAGAGCTCCCTCCCGCATTCATCGCGCTTGCCGACAGCGTCGGGGTGGGATGGGAGAGGAGGACCCAAAGCACAACCAGCCCCACCGAGAGACTCTGCAGATGCTGTTACTCGAGGCACCTATGTGACCTTATGAACCAGTTAGTCCTGGCACTGGTTTGTAGCTGGAGAGTGAAGGGGCAGAACATAAATTACATGAAATATAGGGCTGGTGACCCATGAGACCTGGCACACTTAGTGCATGAGTGGTTCCCACTGGGCCATTGAGGAATTAAGAATAAATTAAGCAAGCCATCAAATAAACCAAATATCTCACCAGACGCCCTCAAACTCCTACGGTGGCTTGTGCCAGCGCCCATCTCGCAGATGAGCACCGTGGTCACCCCAAAAGCATGTCTAAAACCTGAGCCTCCTGCGTCTCCCAGCCACCAGACTGTTGCTAATTCATCTTAGTTCTATGTTTATTGCCACAGGAATTTTAAGCCCCTTCTTCTTTCCAAAGGAGAGGGGGGAAAAAAAGATGTAACTTATTTTTTGACAGGCTGAATTCATATCTAGTGGGTATTGGGGGGGATTAATTCCAGTTAATACCCATCAGATCAGAGACTACTGCTGGGAGCAGGGGCATAAACCAGCCTTGATGAGTGACCCCTTACTAAGGCGTTCCCTTGTCCATCCTCATCCCCCTGCTTTCTAACCCCAGCTGGGAAATCAATGCTTCGAGCCAGCTCCATGCTGGGTATCCAGCAGCTTTGTAGGGTTTTTGCTGTGTTCAGTGATGCTTCATTTTTTCAGGAACGCAAAAAGCTGCTTCGGTTAGTGCTAGCTGGTGCGTAGGCAATGCTGGCCCTAAACCCCGGGCTTCTTTCTCTTCCCCCTTCCTCTTCCATCTTCCAAATTACATCCCAGCAGAGCAAGATTACACAGCACCAGGCGCAGATCAAAGTCCTGCTCTGCAAACCCCAGAAGTCCATTAAGTCAAGAGTAAAAAAAAACACCCTGGTGCTATATTAGGGTGTAAATGACTAATTAATCTGTCTGTGCGCTGATGTAATTTGTCCTCTCCGGAGGGTTTCTTTCTGCAGTAATCACCTCTCGGGGAATGCATGGGGTCGCTGAGCTGGCAAATACGTTCCTGATATTCAGCTGGTTCATCCAACCTGGGAGTTCAAGCTTGCAAGCAGTAAATAATTTTCTGAGCCAGTTTTTCTGCTGCAAATAGTATGGGGTTGGGGAGATATTAACAGGTCTTAGCTGCAAACTAGCAATTTTAGGAGCTGCAGTGGTGAATGAAGGTTTGCAGATTTGATGTTTCTTCTGCAGCTCCTGCTAGCAAATTGATGGATCTTAAGACACCTAATATAATTTGATAACCCATTTGGAAATAAAAAAGGAAATATAAATAAGATCCCAGTTGGATTGCCCAGCCCTGCATGCTGGTCTGACAGCATTGGTGCTGGTGGAGGTCGGAGAGAAGGCTCTTTTAATGAGCAAAAGCAGCAAGTTGGTCTAGGAGTTGCAGGAGGTTAGTCCCACCTTGCAGGAGGTTAGTCCCACTGTATGTCATTTTTATAGCTGCTTTAGAGCAGAGGACACTTTGCAGAAAAAGGGAAATTGCTTTGTATTAAATAGCACAAGTGCTGCACAGTCTGTCTTCACCCTGAGTTCATGGCAGGGCTCTCACCCTTCTCATTGGGATTTGTTCAGTCTGCGGTGTTTTTGGCTTGGCTCACTTAAAAGTTTTGAGCTCAGAGATGATTTTTTTTGATTCTGCAAGTAATCCAGGATCTTCACCTTCGGTTGCATTCCCAGTTGTCCATCATCATGGAAACTCATTCCTCCATCAGAAGTTTGCTAACGGTGCGGGTGAGTGGTGGTGCTTAGAGATGAATCCAGGTCCCAAGCAGAGAGAAAACAGCAACAGTGATGCTCCATCCCATGCGCCATAGATATTGCAATTTAGAGATGTCCAGAGTTGGTTTTTTTTTCCTCTAAGTGTGGCTGCAAATTAGCTTGGACTCACCATGGGCACTGCTGGGCTCTCACTTTTCCTGGAAGATTGTTAAAAAGCAGGATTTTATTTCTATCTCTTTCAAGTGAATTAATTCACAGGGAGAGTTGAAAGCCAGGAAGAGATATGTGATGTGCTCTGGCACTGAAACGCCCAAAAACGAAGGACGTGGCAAATTTTATAGTGCCAAAGCGAGCTGTTTGGCCCCCGCTTCTGCAGGATGCTGAGCAGACTTTACCAGCTGCCAGCCTTGACTCCTGAATTTCCTGCTATTGTTGCAGGGTTCAGAATAACACTCGCTAGAGGATTAACTTCTTTTTTTCTCAGAGCGGTTGTGCCCAGGCTGAAATAGGTCCTGGTGAAAGAGCAGATGGTCTAGCTTCAAGCAAAAGCCTTTTGTTTCTTGCACAAACCCATGGCGGGTCCTGCAAAAAAAGCCATTGGGACAATCAAACCCACTTCCCCACTTGTTGTCTCAACGACTCTGTTACGGCTGCGCCGAGTCTTTCCGAGGCGGTTTCGTATCCTCCGGTGAGGATGTTCTGGAAATTGCTTGCAGAAAGCACAAGCGGAGATGATTTAGGGGAGCAATCTGCACACTGACGCTCCTCCGAGCCTTCAGATTCCATATCCAACCGCTCTGCTAGATGGCTTAATACACTTTGGGAACACAAGGCACATTAAATTCTGCTTTCCTAGTTTTTGATGAAAATCAGAACTGCAGTCATGTTTGATTTCAGATATGTCCTGGCTGTGAATATACCCATTTTGCTGAGCCTACCTGGCTCTGCCGCTCCAAATTCAGGTGCTTGCTTTGCTTGTTCCCACACAGCTTTTTGCTGCTTGCCAGGACAAATTCTTCCCTTTTGGTTCCTGGAACAAGTTCCTGCATTTCATGCATTTAAGTTACTATTGTCAGGTCTCAGACACAGGAAAACAAGAAATTTTCCAGTGCTTGGAGAAGTTGTTGCATGCTGCTTGCCTGGAGGGGCAGAGGATGGGCTTTGCTGCCTTCACCTTCCCAATTTCCACCTTGCTGGAAATTTGGGGTCAAGAAATGCAGCAGGTAGCTCTGTACAGGAGGTGCTTGCACACCGAGGCTGCGTTCTTTTGGGTCCTTCTTGGTGGGTGAGCCAAGCCTGCACGCATGGGTTTTGCAGCCCAGTCATGGGAAAACCAAGCCTCTTTTAAGGGTTTGCAGATGCAAAAAGCAAGCTGGAAATGCCAATTCCCCCTCCAAAATTCAGCCCCAGGCTCCCAGACCTGCCTTTGTTACCCATTTTACACATGCTCCTCCAGCTTCCCCTGGCAGATTTGCTTTTCTGGTTATTCCAGGGTGTGGACTGAAGGCAAAACCCCAAAGTATTAAAAAAAAAAAAAAAAAAAATCATCTTTCTAATTCACCCTAACCTAAAAGGGGCTTTGCCGGCTGATCCCCGACATCCTCGAAATGCAGATACTCCTGAAACAGAGTCAGCAACACCACCAGGTAGGAACAGAGCCACACTGGTAGTATTCCTCTTTTTATTTATTATTGCCTTAATTCTCCTCACATCTCCCATATGAGAGTTTGACTATGTCTGATTGATTTTGGGGAGAGGGTCTTGTAACTGCTCCAGAGGGAAACAAAACCTGAGCCTGTTTTTAATGACTAGAGAGCATCATCCATCTCAAGCTCTGTGTCCCGAGCTGTCAGTGCGTGAGTTGTGGCAGCACTATAATTTCTCGTAGGGAAATATCCGTGCCAGTTTGCACAGCACTTAGACATCAGCTCAAAATGTGCTGGCATACGGCAATGCAAATCTCCCCCCGCTTCGCCTGTATCCCCAGCCAAAATGTCTTTTACTCCCTGGGAAGAAGGACCAAAAAGAGGCGTTGCAGAGCCGAGCTGTCTTCGGGAAATATGTTGCGTTGGAAAAATCTGTTGCGCTTGAAACGCCGATACTCAAGAGAGAATTGCAAAGCTGTTTGAGAGCCTTGATTTATCTCTAGCACTGGTGTGAAAATGCCATCAAATAAAAGATTTCTCGGAGGGGGAGAGAAGAGAGGGGAGCTGCACACTGGAGGTGCTTGGTGCTTAGCTGTTTTGTGTCCCTCGAGCCCTGGCGCATCCCTCTGGGGTGACAAAGGCAGCGTCCCCCGTGCCATCGCACCCTGCCGAGTGCTGTCTGAACTTTTGATCGTGGCAAAATGCAAGCGGGATCTCGCTCTGCCGGCAGTCCCCAGCCATCGGGCAGCACCGGCAGAAACCAGGCAGTGAAAAAAACAAAAACCCAACTAAGCTGTGCTGGATTCAGCTGAATGAGAGAAATCCTTGGCACCTACCTCTCCCCCTTGACCCCCACTGGTAAAATCAAGGTGGGTTTGCTTGGGGTGACACACCACAACACAACGCGACAACACACGCCCGCCAAGTCAAGATGCCTTTCCCGAGCCTGAGCTTCTCTCCGAGGCTCCTGGGTTCCCACCCCAGATCAAGAGATGCGAAACAGCTCCTGCAGCACAGCCGAGGCACGTCCGACACAGGCGTGTATTTTATGTCATGAGGTGATGCCGTTTCGTGCTAAATATCAAGTTTGC
The DNA here is from genome assembly GCF_026419915.1 of Harpia harpyja. NCBI lineage: Eukaryota > Metazoa > Chordata > Aves > Accipitriformes > Accipitridae > Harpia > Harpia harpyja. The sequence goes on from NC_068952.1 coordinate 43,882,846, forward strand.
TTTTAAATGAGGAGGTTGGGAAAAGAATGGACGGCTCTGCAGAGGAGCTGGGAAGGGAGAGGACAGTGATGCTACAAATGCACACCCAAGACACGCTACCGACATGCACGGGGGTTACAAAGCCTTTTCTCGAGCTCCTTTTGCAGAGCTGACAAAGGATTCCCAAAGCCACCTGCAACCAGGGTGGGGAGAGGGATTATTTCTAACGTTCTTTTACCAAAACGAGCTTTATTTTAATTGCAATGTTCTCCCATGACCGAAGTTCAGATGGAGCTGAGCACAGCACCCAGGTGGAGGCAGACCTAGGTGCCAGGGAGGGTTTGGGGTTTGATGCTCAGAACTCACCTGTCCAGGGCGATGGCCGTCATGGAGTAGATGCTGGCGAAGACGGCGGCGATGGGGAAAAAGTTGTGAAACTTGCAGTAGAGCAGCCCGTAGTACCACTCATTGTGGATGGCATAGGTGAAGTTCACCACCGTGTTGAAGGCGGACATGGAGGCTTCGGCAAAAGCCAGGTTCACCAAGAAGTAGTTGGTGACGGTGCGCATCCTCTTGTGAGCCAGGATGATCCACATCACCACCACGTTCCCCACCACCGACACCACCACGATGAGGGCGTAGGCGACAGCCCACAGGGCCACTTGCCACGGGGGCTGCACAAACTGGTTCGTGAAGGACTCGTTCAGGGAGCCGTTGAACAGCCACTGGTGCTCCAGCTCCGCTTCCAGCGGCAGAGCGTTATCCATCGCGCCACGATGCAGCCAGACCAGGCACACGCGTGCTTTGGGGCGCAGGTCCTTCCTCGTTTAGGGTGCAGCAGGATCAGGGTACGACAAGTTTGGGGGACACAGCTAGTTTGGGGTGCAGCTCCCTCTTGATTCAGAGAGCAGCCATTTTGGGGTGCATGGCTGGTTCAGGGCACAGGTACCTCCCAGTTCAGGGGACAGCTGGTTTGGGGTGCACAGCTGGTTCAGGGCATAGGTCTCTCCTGCTTGAGGGTGCAGCCACTTTGGGGTATAGGACCCCTCTGGTTCAGGGTGCAGTTTGTTTGGGGTGCTTGGCTGGTTCGGGGTGTAGGTCCCTCCTCTCTCTGGGTGCAGCTGGAGCAGGGTGCCCAGCCATGTCAAGGCACATCACTGGTTCGGGGCACGGGTCCCTCCAGGCTTGGCTGCAGCTGCACCAGGGCGCAGATTCCTCCCGGTTCAGGATCAGAGAGGGATGCGGGTCCTTCCCAGTTCACGACCGCAACAGGATGCGGGTTTCTCCCGGTTCAGGACTGGAACAGGATGCGGGTCCCTCTGGTTTGGGGTGCAGCCAGTTTGGGATGCGGGTCCCTCCCTGTTCAGGACCAGAGCAGGATGCTGATTCCTCCTGGTTCAGGACTGGGGCAGGATGTGGGTCTCTCCCAGTTCAGGACTGGGGCAGGATGCGGGTCCCTCCCAGTTCAGGGTGCAGACGGTTCAGGACGCAGATCCCTCCCCGTTCAGGACTAGAGTGGGATGCAGGTTCCTCCCGGTTGAGGACCGGAGCGGGATGCGGGTCCCTCCTGGTTCGGGGTGCAGCCGGATCGGGATGTGGGTCCGTCTCGGTTGAGGACCGGAGCGGGATGCAGGTCCCTCCCCGTTCAGGACCGGAGCAGGATGAGGGATGCAGGATGCGGGTCCCTCTCGGTTGAGGACTGGAGCGGGCTGCGGGCTGCGGATTCCTCACGGTGGAGGACCGGAGCGGGATGCGGGTCCCTCCCGGTTCGGGACCGGAGCAGGATGCAGGTCCCTCCCCGTTCAGGACCGGAGCAGGATGAGGGCTGCGGGTTCCCTCCGGTCGAGGACCGGAGCGGGATGCGGGTCCCTCTCGGTTGAGGACTGGAGTGGGCTACGGGCTGCGGGTTCCTCCCGGTTGAGGACCGGACCGGGATGCGGGTCCCTCCCGGTTCGGGGTGCCGCCGGATCGGGATGCGGGTCCCTCTCGGTTGAGGACCGGAGCGGGATGCGGGTCGCTCCCCGTTCAGGACCGGAGCGGGATGAAGGATGCGGGATGCCGGTGCCTCCCGGTCGAGGACCGGAGCGGGCTGCGGGTTCCTCCCGGTTGAGGACCGCTTCGGGCTGCGGGTCCCTCCCGGTTCGGGATGCCGCCGGACCGGGATGCGGGTCCCTCCGGCCCCAGGACCGCGGAGGGCTCCGGGGCGCAGCCGGGACCGCGGAGCCGGCTGCGGCGGGCGAGGCACGACCGGGGCTTTTCTAAGCGGCGCGGGCGGTGCCAGCGAGCGGTGGGCAGAGCCGGCCCGGAGAGCCCTCCCCCGGCCCCCCCGCTCCCCTCTGCCCTGCCCGGGGGGGCTCTGCCGGGTCCCGGAGCTGCAGCCCCCCCCGGCCCTCCCCTTGCCGCTCCCCGCAGCGCAGAGCTGCCCTTCCCAGCGGACAGGAGCCCCCGCGATTCCCCGTCGTGTCCCCCCCCCCACCCCCCCCATTTTCCCACCTCCTCATCCCCTCTCCAACCTCTTTGCCCTCAAATTCTTCCTGTGCTTTGCATCCTTCTGCGGGGCTGACGGGCGTCTGGGCCAAATGTGCTCTAAAAAGTCACCGGGAGTTTAAAACATGCTGGTAATGGTAAAGCTTCTATATTTTATATATTATATATTATAAAGCTTTCCAATATAACAGCCGGGGCATTTCTCCAACCGGCGTTACCTTGTGGCTGGCAAGTGCTTTGCATCCCCGACGAACAAAGCAAATGTTTGACTTCTCGAAGAAGGAAAAGGTCTTCCCGTTCGATGCGACCGGCTTCCTACCACTGCAAACAGGACGTTTCATTTTAGTGCCTCTCTGCTCATAAAGCAAACACGGCTCCTGTTGGGCTGGCGAAACCTTCTCCACTAAAGAATCTTTTCTCCCATGAATAAGCTGTTGGAATCTAATTAAACTGCAAACAGAGATTTGCACCATCCCACAGTCCGGGTTTATAATATCCACCAGACAGAGGTGATTTTAACTTACTCCTCCAGTGCTGTGTTATTGCCAAGTGTGGGCGAAAAATTAACGACTGTTGTTGCCTGCCAGGAGAGCTGGTTTTGCCTTGGGATGCACCAATGAAGAGGAAAATCACCTTGGAAAGCTGAGCGCGTCCCTCCGGTTTGCTAACGGATGCTCCTAAATCGCGTGCTCAGGACGCAGCCTCCCAAATGGGTGGAAGAGGAGCACTGAGCTGGAGGAACCGCTCCCAGGTAAAGCTGCGGCTCCCTGAAAACTGGGAGAAAATCGGATTGGAATTGCACAGCTGAGCATCGTGGAGGGAGGATGCTCGGCTCTTACGCCGGAGCAAGCGCTTAGGGAAACCTGAGGGACTGAAAATCTTGAGTCCCCAATGCCAGGTCAGTAGTTGAAGTGAGACTGAGCTTTTTAACCCTAGGACGGATGAACGAGGAGATATATTCAACCAGGGCCTCCGCGTTTCCAGCAGCCCTGGGAGCAGGAGCTGCCTGGGTGACCGCAGAGGGATCCAGGCCGGTGGCTGAGCGCTCTTCCCGCATCCGGATGCTCCCGGACCACTCGATGGCAGCATTGCCTAAAAATGCAGGAGGAGGAATGGGTGAACAGCCTGCCGGGGCTGGGGAAGGCTCCCTGGTTGATGGTATTTCCAATTCCTCCCCCCTGCCAGGCTGTTTTGGGGCATTGCTATAAATTTGGTGAACGGTGAACCCCAAAGGAGGGGACGCTGTGGCAGGTGGGGACAACGTTAGCAGCCATCTCAGCCCACCCCAGCAAATCCTTTCCCAAGCCAACAAACCCTTTCCCGCTCCCTCCATCCCCGAATTGCTTCAAGCCGGTAGCATCAGCCCAAGGACCACTACAGGGCTGAGAGAGAGCACATCCCTGCTTCCTGCCTCAGTTTCCCCACTAGGAAAAAGGGGGCAATGCCTTTGCATGCTCCTGTTGAAAAGAACCGGCTCTTTTTTTTTTTTCCTGTGCTGCTGCCATGCAAGGAATTGAAATGCAGCCAGAACTCTGGACCAAAGCAGGCTCCGGAAGGGACATGTGTGTATCGGCATGTTCAGGCTGCTGAGCGTTGGGTAGTCTGGGGGGGATTTCACCCAAAGGGTACGTTTTCTTTCTTTTGGAAGAGATTGCATTAAAAGGAAAAAATAAATAAATCAATTCTAGGACAGAAACCCGCATGAGGGAGAGCAGATGTATTTATTGCTCAGCAAAACCAAACAGATTAGTGCAAGCTTTTGACAACTAATTAATACTTGCAAGTCCCCATGAAGATGCCAGTGCTATTCTGGGCGTGAATGCACTGGGCTATTCCAACAAGCCCTCTCCTTCCTTTCCCCGGGGATGCTTGTATACCTTCATGTATATCATCAGCCCTTTCAGAGTACAGAGAAAGGCTTTGTAACTGGCAGCTGGAGAAAACCTTGCCTTTTCCTGTTGTGTTTTCCAGAAGGACAGGAACCTCTTATGCAGAATCCCCTGGGGCCAGTGTAACATCAAGCTCATACAAAGTGTGGTCATCTGGGAGGAAAAACTGGCCTCGACCTTCAGGGAACCATCAGAGATGGTGTTTCTCCAGCTTCTGAGGTTTTGGCTCCTCCAGCCACCCCGGCCAGGGGGTTGGACCCCATCTCCCCATTGCAAACAGTCAGGTGCGAGCAACACCAGGAACAGGTTCAAGATTTGCCACCTCCCCAAAACGTGGCTACGGTCCTAAACAACAAATACCCCTTGCAAGCTGCCAGACGAGGTGTTTGCGTGGCTTTTTGCTTGGGTAGAACAAGTGCAGGTGGATCAAGCTGTGCTTTAAATCTGGGGTATGGCACCAGTGGGGGACAGCAGCTTGCACCCAGCAAGGCAATAATGTCTTTTCCTAAAACAGCTGGATCCAGAAAGGAACATCTGCCCTGGTGTATCCCTCAAGCAGAGCAGGGAAGCAGCTTGTCCTTGCGCCCCTGGGCACGCAGAAGGGACAGCAAGGAGCCATACAAGCTGTTTTCCGCAGCACTGTGCAGCACTTGGATGCTTAGCTACCTACCAGCAGAAATAACTCACTTTATCAAGTGGCTCCTCATGATTAATTTGGAAATCATATAGTCTAAAAGCCCCAGAAACAAGCTGCCTTCTGCAAGATGGGTTGCACAAGCATGTGTGCCAGTACATGCTTCTTCAGGCTCCCCACCTTCCCCCATGCTGTTGCCTTGGCTTTAAATTGAGCACAGCTGAGCTCTGCTTTGGGGGTTATATTTTGCAGCTGGTTGGTGTTTCCCAGGTTGGGGTGGTTTGTTAATTAATGAGTGCTCTTCCTGCTCCCACGTAGCTTTGTGCTCTAGGTCCTTGTGCTTTGGAGACTCTAAAGCGGGGTGGATGGAGGTTGTGTGGCTCTAAACTGTGGTGTCTTTGCTAAATGTAAGTTTACTTTATGCTTCTTAGCAGGAGGTGGGTGAAGTTTCCTTGTCTGGAGCAGTATGAGATGGGGTTTATTTCCCTGGAGAGGAAGCCTGTACTGTGCAAGGGGTGCTGGGTGTTGAAGATCCTCTGTTTAGGGCAGTGCTGTGGTGGTATGAAATCTTTGCAAAGCCCTTTAGAGCAGTTTTGTTTGTTTTTTTTTTTTTTTTTAAATTTCCTGACCTTGCAGAAGGAGCATGTTAAATGGTTTCCTTAGAAATGAGGTTTTTGAGGACGTTTTGGTTGATTGCATGCTCTGTAAGTCACCTCTTGCCCCAGCAAGAGCTGTGTTATGTGGTGGCAATCAGCAATGTAACTGTTAGACTGGTGAAGAAGGGAGTGCTGTGTGTTTGCTGTATGCTGGTGCAGACTTTTGTAGCTCCCTAGACTAAGGGATACTACTTAAGTATGGATTTAAGCCCATATGTGAGCTAAAAAGTGCCTAAAACTGTTGCATTGCAGCATCCATGTTGCAATAGAGTCCTTGTGCCACCGCAGCAGCTCTGGGCTGTAGAAGTAAGACAAGAGGGAGGATAAACTGGGGGTTTCTTGCAGCTCTGCATCACTGTGGAACCCTGAGGCTGTAGTTAGTGATGGGCAAAACCCTGTGAATCATGCTAGGGATTTGTATAGCTGCCAAAATCACAGCCTTAATAGATGTAGTGATGGAGGAATGGCTAGCAGAGAGTTGTGAATTTGGGGAGATGTGGTTTGGTAAGAAAATGTACTGGGGAGCCTGAGATCTACCCCAGGTTAAGTGACTTGGGATGGAGTTTTAAAATCCTGCCTTATAATTAAGCCAACCCACTGATACTGCTGTGACTCCAAAGCTGCCTGCAGTGGCAATGAGCCATACAGTGCTGCTGGAGGAGTCCTCAGTTTTGGAGTGAGAGGAAAAAATAACTGGGATTATACAAAAAAAAAAACAAACAACCCCAAAAAACCCAAGACCTACATTAGCAAAATAAAATACTTGGTTTGTTTGCTGCTACGCAATATGTGACACCAAGATAAGCAGGGGAAGGAAAATGCTGATCCAGGAGGGACTGATAGCAGGTTCCTGAATGAGCCATCCCAAACTTGTAGTGATGGGTTTGATTTAGCACCTGGCTGTGAATGCTGAAATATATTTTGCCTGGGCATGGGCTGCTGAGCAGCCCTCTCCTGGCTGTAGGCAATTATTTGCTGATTTAATCCAGCTTGTGTTAGTTTTGCTGTTTACTTTAAATGCAGGTTCTCACCAGCAACACTTGACTTGGCCCAGAGTGTTTCCTGCTGAAACTTCTTTTCGATTTAGCTTCTCACCTCCTGGAAAGATGCCTTGGGGTTCATTGCAGGGTTTATTCCTCCCCATCCCCTCATTTACTTTCTTTATTCTCCATGTCAGGTGGAAGAAGGCTCAAACCTAGACTTAGCTTTAACTAATATTTTAGCCTTGGCATGCCCAGCCTAAGCAAATGCTTTGGATGCGTGGGTGAGTAAACCATCTTTGTGCGCTTCAAAAGTCTTTGTGAAAGTTTAAAAGCCCTTTCCCCTGCCCCAAGCAAAATGTCTCTTCTTTGAACTTCAGGGCTGGCAGCGCAGCAGTTTGGGGGTCTGCAGGGCTTTGTGGGCAGGATTTAGGGTGTAAGACACTTAGCCTATACCCAGGGGTAGCTGCTACTTGCCCTGCCTCAAAGGTCCTGGCTCATTTTTTTAAGCCTAACTGCCCAACAGTCCTCACTAGGGTGGGGATGAGCCTGGACCAGCCGTGATCTCTTGCAAGAAGGGCTGATGGAGGGGCAGTTTGCTATGGAAATGGCAGTTTTGTCTCTTACTGGTGAGTTGCAGAGAGGAATCCAAAGGACCAGGAGAGGGAAGGGTGGCCCCTTGACTCTGTTAGCTGGTGACAGTGCTTGACTGGCAGGGAGAAGGTTAATGGCATCAAAAATATCCTGTGCTGGTTTAAGGGGTGAAGATGGTGGAGCTGGTGTTGCTTTGGTGGATGCCCAAGCACGCAGGGACTGTCCGGCCTCCTCCTGGGTCTTTTGCCCCAAATAGAAAGAGCAATTCCCAATGGAAAGGAGCAGCGGAGCCGGTGTTTGCATTGCCCTGAGTGCCGGGGTCCTCCAGGCAGCTCGTACTTCACCGCGGCAGCTTGCTCCTTAATTTCTCACTCCTTTTTCGGAGTCTCCTGCTGCTTTTTGACACATCTTCAGCCTGAAATCACTGAAGCCTGGTGCAGGTGTCCTAGCAACGCTCCCGGCCTTGCAAGAGGTGGCTGGTGGTAAAGCAAAGCATGCAAAACCTGGCTGCGGGCACCCCAAAGCAGACCTGGCTTGGAGGTGTGTTTCGATCCTAGGGGAGATGTTTCCTCCTCTTTCTCCCCCCAAAAATCTTCTGGGAACTGATAGGTTTGGGCTTATCCTGTCTCTGTGTTGTTCCACCTGAAATGTGGATTTGGCTTTGCCTCTCCAGCTGGGTGCACCCCTGGGAAATGGCCTGCGGTTATGGACATTATGGACAAGACCCTCTTGGGTTGTAAACATGGGGGTTTTGGCTTTAGCCTTTGTCACAGGACTGACCAGCCACCGCAGCTGTGACATGGAGAGGTGAGGAGCCTTGGGTGACCGATGCAGTAGATGAAACCAGACGTGGTGTCTTCTGACCGTTCTGTCTCTGGGCTCTTCATGGTTGCCTTCCTCTTAGATGTTTTCCCATGGCATTGGATTCTGGTTGCGCTCGGTTTTGCATCCAAAAGCTGAGAACTGCAGGCCTTCTGGATGACTTAAAGCCACGTGTTTTCTCACCTCTTCCTCCCTTTCCACCCAGGTTTCCATGCTGAGGCCAACCTCAAATGCAGGACAGGGGTAGCTCCTCCAGGTTTGCTGCTTCAGAAGGATGTGTCACCTTTTCCACAGGAGAACAGCCTGAGGGGCCTTGAAGGACCCATTTGGATATATGTCATTAGATGGATGGGCTGAATGATGATGCAGTTGATGGTGTCCAGCTCCAGGGAAGTTGTTTCCAGCTTTTCCTTGTGAGGATTGCAAACCGTTTGGGTGGGAAAGACCCTGGAGGTCTCAAAGCTGGGCTGCTTAGATGATCTTGCTCAGGTCCATGTCTCCGTGGCTTTGAGCATCTCCAAGGATGGCAGTTCCCCACCGCTCTGGGTCCCTGGTTGAGCACCCTCATGCTATTGGGGCTGGGAAGATTAACCATATCCCATTGGACTTTCCAACTTTGCAACTGAGCTACCTGCCAGCTCATTGTGACACCCAAGGGTTGCTTCTGGGCTGGGAAATTTGTGCAGCAGCCCTTTGTCAGCTGAAAGCACTGCGTTCTAGCAGGAAACCTGCCTGCAAAGCTTTGAAGCAGGTCATTGGGATGAAGGGCGCAGCCAGAGACTGGCAGTTTGCATGGGGAGAGGGAAGTCGGTGGGGGAAAAGGCTTTTTTTTTCCCAGCTGGAAGCGGTAACGGCAGCACCTAGCCCAATGCCAGGGAGCTGGGGTGGCACAAGGATGTCACTTGAGAGCAAACGCTTGCAAATACTAAATAAAAATAGTTCAGTGCGAGTCTTGTGGCTCGCTAGTAGCTTGGCTGTGATGACTCTTGTAAACTGGGTGAATTTAACAGCAGGGTTGTAAAGTTTATTAATACTTCATGCCTGGGGGCTGGTGAGCCCTGGCAAACTTCATCCAGATGATGGTTGCGGAGGAATTTGTTTTGCAAATGCCTCTTGCAGCTCCAGTTATTGCTTGCCATGTAAAAAAAGACAAAAGTGGTGCTAACTTCATGATATTTGTGGTTACAAATGATCATCTCCTCCAGTAAAATCCGCTTTGCTAGCTCTCCCTAGCTGTCAATGAATTAATGAGTTGGGCCCGAGACCAAGCAGTAGCTAATTAAACTATTTTCAATTCCCAGAACCTCTTAATTCATCCTCTTTGCAAGGATGCAATATTAAGTGAGATTCAGATCAGCTTTTGCCAGAGGACTCGAGAGAGAGAGATGCTTCCTCGCAGAAGGCTATTTCCATAAGAAACTTCAACCTTCTGACCCCAGGGGCCAGAGAGAGCGAGCTGTGCAAATAAAAGCAGCAAGAGATGCTTTTAGCTGTGGAATACAACTCTTTCTCATGGCCTTTTTGTATGCAAACCACTGACTTGTTTTAATGGCGCTTTTTTTTTTTATGGTTTAATTGGCTGGTATTGTTCTACCCCAAAAATAACTGCAAAAAGCCCTTCTTCCATAGATCCATTGCCCACATGTATTTTGTCTCCAGCTTGCTTGCCTGGCTGGGATTTCTTTCTGTTATTTCATGGTGGAAATACTGAAGCTGCTGGGAAACAATCTCTCAGGAGATAAAGTGGGGTTTTTACGCCGAGCTGTTAGGAAAGGGACGTTTGCTATGTACCTCCTCAGTTTGGAGGCAGTAGGGGATCTGGGCATGTGCGTGGGAAGGATGCTGTCCTGAAATTAAGGCTAAACATGCTCAAAAGAGATGCTGGGGCTCAAGGAAGACCAGAGCTTTGGGTGGGCTTGTGTTATGGAGCCTCTAACTGCAAAGATGACGGGGCTGGAGGTGTAGCCCTGTGCTATCACAAATTTGAAGTAGACCAGTAGCAAAAAGTACATATGGGTTGGAAAGGTCTTCTCTCCAGCTGAGCCTTAAGTGGATAAATTGTAAAGAAATCTTGCCCAAAGTGTTTTAGCATGAGCTAAACTGCATCTTGCTCTCTAGCTGCTTCCAAAAAAGTGGTTAATCTGTTTTAGCTGTGGTTGTTTCCTTCTTTTCCCCCTCCCAAAACACAATTTGTGCTGATGGCCATAAATAACTCCAGCCTGAAATTTGGTTGGGATTGTATAAGCAAAGCTAGGGATGTGTTGGTCAAATCGAATGAGAGGTTTGAGTATGAAAACTCTTGTGTTACAGCTCCAAAGTCAATGAAAGAGGAATAATTCTTGACAGCAGCTGATGGGGAGAGAGGAATTAGCGCTTGAACTGGTGATATGAAAAGGTGAGGAGCCACTGCAGGGCAGAAATGTGTCTTGAGGAGGAAAATCAAGTGGACTCTTGCTACTGGAAATTAAGTTTTGGGGGTTTTCTTTCTTTTTTTTTTTTCTTTTTTTCCATTCTCTAAAATCACTTCTTGGAAGACGTAAGGGAATTGAGGTGATGCTCTGAAGGCAGAAGGGTCTGGTGCAGTAAATGAATTAATTAAGGAAAAAAGGTATTCAGCTCGTACCAATGTTTGCTGCTATTTAATTAAAGGTACAAAGCAGTGCTCAGGAGCTAGGGGGGACAGGTCTGCTCCTGATGCTCTACAGCTGCGTGCTTCTGGCATCTAAAGCCATGTGCACTGTTGTCTCAGTGTCGCCTGCCTCGATTATTTACTATTTTGTGCTGAGAGCTGTGAGGAGATGCTTTCAGAGTACAAAGTTTCATTCAATGGCCAAATAAGTGCACGATGTCTGCAGATGTGGGGGATTTGGGATGAAAAGGGTTGAGGATCGCTCGGTGGCACAGGGTGCATGAGATGCTGCTGTTGGCATGTTCCTGCAGGCTTTGCTATTATTGCTGTTGCCTGCTGAGAATAGCTTTTTTTTGGAGGTTACAATATAGTGTGCTCCAAGTGCCAAACTTGCAGTGTTTTGGGGATTTAAAGCCTACTAAGCAGCCCGATGGCTTTTGTTGTGTTTGGCACCCGATTAAGCTGCGCTTAACCCAAGCGATCCCAGGCTGGGTATAAAGCAAGGCTGACCTTACCCTGTTGGCGTTGAGCCGTCTGAAGCAACAAATCTGGTTAAAATGGGTTGGGTACATTGTTTGGGTACATCAGGATGCTGGGGTAAGTTTTTTTGGCAAATTAGCTAGCCTCCTTGTAGGAAAGAGTTGCTAGAATTAAGGAAAGAATAAGAAATGCATGACATGATAATTTTTATTTGTTGGCCCCTATTCCAGCTTCTCTGTAAAGCAGAGGAATCTCTGCAAGTCCTTTTTCTTTTCCCCCTGTTCTCCTCTTGCAAGCTGTGAGCATCTTTGAGATGGGAACTTTTGGGACCTGATCTCATCTTGGCAGTTATCTTGATGAATTCAACAATGTCTAGAGGGGTGGGGGGGGGGGGGGGGAAGCCCCTATTCCTGGAAGCAGCCTCTCAACCAAAGCTCCAAGATGCAGGAGCCCAAAGGTTCAGGTACTCTCTCTGGAGGTGGACGCAGGTGTTAAATCTCTGCTTCTTAGAAGCTTTTAATTTATTTTTTTCTTCTCATGAGGCGCCTTTTGATAGGAAGGCGTCAGGTCCTTTTGAAAAGCTCGAAGTGTCACTGGCCACAACCTCCGTGCCAATGTGCAGCAGCACCGGAGACCAAAGAGAAGATGAAAATTTCTTTTTTGTACTTAAAAAGAAATCTCAGCTCCTGTAGTCTTGGCAGCAAGAACTATAGCAATGCAATCCGAGGCTGAGGATGGGTTTATTGATGTTTTCCCTGTACCAAACGCACAAGGCATGTCAGAGAGCGTGTGGTGGGGAAGGTGATCTGCAGGATTTGGGGGAGATTGCTGCAGCTTTAGCAAAGCTGCTCTTAATTTCTAGGAAAAGTACTTCTGAGACTGCTCAGCAGCTGTTTTAGCCCACCGCTGAGGCAAAGGAGGAGAACAGACCCAGATAAGACCCAGGGAGGAAAACTTACTGGGTGCAAAAGCAGGATATGGTGCAACCTCATCCTCTCTAATGATGGCATCTTTATCAGGAGGTCGCTTTGTCTTGCAGACTCCTGCCTTCAGCGTTGACAGAAGGAGAAGCCTCTCTGGTTTTGCTTCAGCCCCTTCGGTGGTTGGCTTGCACCATGCAAAGAAACAGCCGTGCTCCTCCGCTGCTCTTCCCCTTGCTATAACCCTTCGTTACGGCGAGAGCACCATGCATTTCCAAGTGTTGGCCTTTTATTTATTAAATGACGGCTTTATTTCGACCCGGCAATGTCTGCCAAAAGTGCTCTAAATGAAGAGCAGAGATTATCCGTAACGCAAACAGCCCCGCTCTCTAGGCTGTGTGCAAATGAAATGAAGTCGGCTAAATTGGATGATTGCTCTAAGCAATTTAAACCCAAATACATCTTGCTGGGGTTGCCTCTCTTCTTTCCTCTTCTTGGTTTTTTGGGTGTTGACTTGTGTGTTTGCAAGCCTGTGTCCTAAGATATTGTTTGTTTCTGAGCAATTAAAAGCTCATTAGGGGATGTGCCTCACCCTGGCTCATTGCGGTGATGTTGGAGGGGTGGAAGGGAAACAGCATGGAGCTGGTGGGAGGATGCGAGGTCTTCTGGCTTTGCTGCAAGGGAAATTTAGGGATAATTTTGGGGGGGGGGGGGGGGGGGAGATTTGGCATCTGGGCTCCATGCACATCTTCCCTGAACAGTTTGCAGCTTGATTCCTAGAAATCCAGCAATTGCACCACATGGTTTGAGTGTAGCAACCATCGCTTGGGATGAGTAGAAATGTTTTGGACGTTAAGCCCAACAGAGTTTGCTCACTGCTGGCCGGCATCCTGCCTGGAGTGTGCTGGCCCTGAATTCCCATAGAAAACTCCTGGGTTGGTTACGGCTTCCTGCAGTGTGATTGTTTCAGGGCTTTTTTTTGGGTATGCCAAAAAAAACCCGGTTATAAATAGTTGACTGGTGCAACTGAAGCCTGGGATTCCCTCCTTAAAAGCATTTCCTAAGGGCGTTTGAGAAATTGCCAAATTTTAGATGTGCTGGGTGTTGTCAGACAAATGCTGTTATTTCCAGGCAGGTTGTGCTTTAATGTGCTTTGCTCTTAAAAGAGCAGGTACTTGGTTTTTTTCCAAAGGGAAGTAGTGCCGACACCCTGTCCTTGGAGATCCTGGCTGCAGGATGTGGGACAGCAGAAATACCTGTAGGTGAACTTGCATTTTCCATCTAGCTTCTTTTAGGGTTGTAACAAATCCAAGAACTGAGACTGTGTCTTAGGTGGAAGCTTGTGGCTGGCGTGTTGGCAGAAAAATAGCTTTAAGCCACAGATTTCCTCCTCTGGGGGGGGTGGTGGTGGGGGGAAGGTAAAACAAACCTTGTGCTCTGGGAATCTTTATGGCTTGCATGCGAATTTACACCCCATCGTTGCAAAATCTTGCAGAGGAAAAGCAGCGGTGGCTTGTACGCCGCTGTGTCAGGGCAGGGTGACGGCAAAGGGGACCCGCCAGCACCTCCATGCCACCCCGGGGGCGCGCAGGCTTTGCCTCCTCTCCCTCGGTGCACGCTGCCGGAGGAAGGGCTTGATTAGATAATTGTATCATGAGCAGCTCCAACAACTGTCAGGATGGATAAAGCTCCTGAAGGCAAGAGATAGAAAAGACCTTAATTATTTCCCCAGTTTTTGAACCTAGGAAAAAGGCTACTGGGATGGGTAAGGATCGAAGGGAGGGCGGAAATGGCTGGAGGAGGGAGGCAGCGGGGGGGGTTAGGGGTTGATTTGTAGGCAGATACAATCATCTTTTTATGTTTTTCCACTTAAAATTTGACTTCTGAGGAAGTGCTAGTGGCGGATATTGCATTAATGTTCAGATCCCTCGGTGCCACGCTGGGTTTTTGGGCCAGCAGAGCTGCTCTGTCCTTGGCCAAACCTGCCTTTTATTTCCTTTGCACGCAATTGGTTTTTTGTTGTTTTTTTGTGTTGTTTTTTTTTTAATTGGGTTCCTCCCTGTGGCTGCTGGTTTTCCTGCAACAAATTGGTCATTTGTGCAATGAGTTCAAGCTGAGAGTGGTGCTGGAAAAAATACATTTAGGGCAAAATATCATTGTAAAGGGAAATGACCGCTGGACCATCTGATCCAGCACCCATTCAGGATTAGCAGGGATGCTAGAATTAATGCCAGTCCTTATTTTTCTTTTGGAAAAGAGGCTTTTGTCATGCCAGGCACCTCATACACTGAGCTGCCCTCGCAGCTGCACAGTGCTGAGCTCGGCGGCTGTGTTTTATCTGGCGAGGTTTGATTAGTGCTGACATAGACCACTTGCAGCTCTCATTAAGTAGCTGGAGTTTTCATCTGGCTGGTCATTAATAGCAATTAATATTCGCCCTGGGTACTGCATCTTTCATGGCAATCCCCCACAGATAAACCTCTGCTATTTAATGCTAAATAGTGGTTTTCTATCTAGAACCCATATTTCTTCTTAGTGGGGATAATAGGCTCTGGCAATATGGCTAAACATATGTTTGGTGTGTTTGTCCAGAGGGTTATCAGGATTTGATGTCTCTTGGCTTATGCAAGAACTAGGGATTTATAAAGCCTTCAGTGTTTTTATTATTCAAAAGCCTGAATAGAGGTGGCAGCTCTTGGTATGGGCACTATCAATCTGTACTGGGTTGCAATGGGGAATGCTGGTGGAAAGGCTACTTGGGTGACTCATTTTGTGTTTGGCATTTCTGCCTTGGATAGTAAATGTTTCTGAAGCTCTGTCTGCAAGTTATTTAGTCCGTATTTTCCCAGCTGCTCTGCGCTCGGCTGTGTGAGGTCTGTACTTGCATCGATCAAGTGAGCATCGCCGACTGCCGCGGGGATACCAAGCAATGAAGCTATTGCTAAAGCAGCTGGTGCAATTGTTTTGGGGTGTAAGAGGGGAAAAAAAAGTCTTAAATGAAATGTAATTTAGTATTTTGAGGCTGAAATTCAGGTCTGGGTGATATTCAAGTGTTAAGGGGAGAAGTAAGGCTGCAGCACTTGGTCCCACCTGCTCCCTATCCTTTAGGCATGGAAGGTGCAAGGGTTTGGGGGCAGCAGGACTGGTGTCAACAGGATAAATAGCGCTTTTTTTTTTTTTTTGTCTGATTTCCTTGCTCATGCTTTATCCTCTGGCACAGACTCTGCAGCCTGTGTGAGCCCACCCAACCACCTCTGCAGAAGGGGAACGGAGACCGAGCACTTCTCTCCTGCATGAACTTCAATCTGCAGTAGGAACCGGCGCCCTTTGGAGACCTGCTGTTAGCAAGCAGCTGAATTAAACGTATCGATGCTGCATACAAAAATGGTTTTCAAATAGCAAACTGGTGCAAATTTTCCCTCCCTGGAGCCGGTGCAGGACAGAGGCTGCAGGAAGGTGACTTTCAAGGGAGTATGGCTATTTTTAGCAATAAGCTATTCAGTCTGAATTTCCTAATGCTTGGCCTGAAAATATCTTTGTAGCGTGACTGACGCATCTAAGGAAGCAGCAATCGAGGGATTAAAAATATTTTATGCATTTACTGTAGAGAAATTGGAGTTGGCTGTTAACCTATGCTCAGTGCATGGATGCTGGGCATCTGTGGATTCATGTGCTTTCTGCTCTCCTGAGGACGTGTGCGGTGGTAATGCAATGTAGTTGTTTATCTGAGGCTTGGGTACACACAAATGTGCCTTTTGGTGTCCCCTCAGAGCTTCCCACTTATTTTGGGGACTCCAAAACTTATGTGAGCAGCACTAAATAGGAATTAAAAGGCACTGAAAAATGAGGTGATCCTTTATTGTGCTTTTTTTTTTTTCCTGCTCTGCTGTCTCTGAGCCTGTTTTGGTCTGTAACTGCCAGCGAAAGCAACATTTTAGAGGTGGAATAAATCTTATCTGTTTATTTGGCCAACAGAGATTCTCTTATTTCCCCTGATTTATTTTTCTTTCCGCTCCCCCCCCCACAGATGTTATGACACATTTCTGGCTGTAAGTCCTTTCTCTCGCCAGGATATCAAATGAGTGGATCTTGCTGCTGCTTGGTGCAAAGAGGAGCTGTCGGGAGCTGGTATCGCCTGGCTTTGTGCTGGCTTTTAACAACGTGTATGGAGAGAAACAGCAACTTTGGCAGAACAGCATCACACCAAGATTATGATCTTGAGATGAGGTGGTGGCCAGTAATGCCTATAAGTCTGTGGCATACAGAGATTTTTGGGTCTGCAGGTAAAGTCTGGCTTATTTGACGTATAAGCATTTCACAATTGCAGCTTGTACCAAAATATATCTGTCCTACTTGTGGCCAGGTGTTGTGGTTTAACCCCAGCCAGCAACTAAGCACCAGGCAGCCACTCACTCACTCCACACCCCCCCCCAGTGGGATGGGGAAGAGAATCGGGGGGGGGGGGGGGGGGAAGTAAAACTTGTGGGTTGAGATAAGAACAGTTTAATAGGACAAAGGAATAAAATAACAATGATAATAATAACAATAAAATGACAAGAATAATAATAAAAGATTGGAATATACAAAACAAGTGATGCACAATGCAATTGCTCACCACTTGCTGACTGATGCCCAGTTAGTTCCCGAGCAGCGATCTGCACCCCCAGGCCAGCTCCCCCCAGTTTATATACTGGGCGTGATGTCACATGGTATGGAATACCCCTTTGGCCAGTTTGGGTCAGCTGCCCTGGCTGTGTCCCCTCCCAGCTTCTTGTGCCCCTCCAGCCTTCTTGCTGGCTGGGTGTGAGAAGCTGAAAAATCCTTGACTTGGTCTAAATGCTACTTAGCAACAACTGAAAACACCAGTGTGTTATCAGCATTATTCTCATACTGAACCCAAAACACAACACTATACCAGCTACTGGAAAGAAAATTAACTCTATCCCAGCCCAAACCAGGACACCAGGATTGTTTTCTACTGTGAGATGATGGCTTTTCTCTCCCTGGTGTGATTGAGCAGGGTGTTTAATGCTGCAGTTGCAGAGGGTTACGGTTGCTTTCCATGCTGCTCGGACTGAAGTTTTGGCTTTTGGCTCTTTAGGACAACTTGGCAAAGGGACTGGCTTTTTCCCTATTAGTCATCCTTGCTTTTGGTGGCTTCAGATGCTCCTCCAAGGTGTGTTAAAGGATGTAGTGCTGGCTGCAAGCAGGAGCTGAACCTGGGAGGATTCTGTAGTGGGAGCTGATAAGTTTTTCGGCACTTGTGTCCTGTGATGGCCTGAGGCATAAAAGCTTTTAAATACACCTAAGGAAAGTTTTTGGAGGAGAATAGTCAGCAATGGGTTTATTTCAGCCATTGAGTGGTTCTACTTTTGTTCTGAAGCTCCATAATGATTAATATCTCATTCAGATCTGCTTTTCCCTGCTCTCCATCCTTATGGCTGAATTAACATCATCACCATCGCGTCCAAGACATGAGGCTCAGCTCCAGAACATGGAAAGACCTAAAAAGATTCTTTTTAAGCTGTGGAAGGGGCATTTCTGCTTCTAGGTCTCAAGTGGCTAGGAAATGGCTAAGCCTGGGAGACTTTTAGGTAGAGGGAACGATTAAAGCAGAGCTGTGTTTACTACAGGAACACAAACAAATTTACTCTATAATTATAGCCCACGGGGCTGTGCATCACCTCTGTCAAACATACTGCTTCTTTGAGACCCTATAGAGGAAAATCCAGCCCTGATGCCCTGGGTGTGCAGAAGACCATTAAATGGGCAAATCACTGGGCTCTGCTCGACCCAACCTCCTGCTCCGGCATGTGTTTTTTTTCAAGAGGGAATAGGCCAATTTCCACATTTTTGTTTGAGGGGCTCAGCAAGCAAGGACAAGCTTTTCTGGGTGTGCGCAGATAGTGGCTTTTGGGTTTTTTTGGGGTTTTTTTTTTTTTTTTAATTTCTTCTACAGGTTCTTGCTCTCCCTATATATCATCCTCTGTCATCAATGGTGGCTTTGGGCAGCAAGTCCTTATTGCTAATGCTGGGCACTAATACTGAGCTACCTGCATCCCTGATATATTCAGGAGGGTATTTTTCAGGTCCCGAGTTTCTTGAAGGCCTGGGAAGGAGAGCAGGATTGTATGGCTGGGCTGAGCAATGCTTTTACTTATCATCAGGGCTGTAAATCAGGCTTGTGTGGTAGCAGAAAAACCAGAAGCTGGTCTGACGTTTGAGCCAGAGGCTCAAAATTGAGGGTTTTTATTGCATTAGAGGCTTTGGTTTTCTCTATTGCTGTATGATGGAGTGCGTTGGTCCAGGGTTGGTCATGTGTTGGTGGGAAAGAGTTTGGAAAGAGCCTGTATGTCTCCTTACAAGCCACGGCCTCGGTGATTTTTCTCCAATTCCCAGGCTATACATTAGCAATTTAACCATGCATCGAGCATCTGAGTTGTAAAATATCTCTGCAATATTTGCTGTGACTCACTGCAGAAAGATGCAGCTCCCTCTGTGACGCTGGTTGATGTCGGTCGGATCTACCCTACCCATCATGACAGTGCAGTCGGATCCTGCCGCAGAGTTTTTGCTGGAAAAAGCTGAGCAAATCACATGAGGAATGTTTGCTGGAGATAAAATTATGTCTAGTTGATTGCGGTGGCTCCCATTCTGGGCAAATCGTAACAAGCTTGGGGACTTCCAAGAAGTTTTTTATTTTAAAAAAGAAAATACACATAATTAAGGGGTAGGGGGGGAATGAACAAAGAAAATATATGCTCAGAATAATTTGTGGATAATTAAACCCATCTGACTCGTCTTGAAAATGGAGGGGGAAGGTTGTTTTTTCCCCAAGCTGCTGGATAATTTCTGCAGCCCCATGGCTTTATTATTTAGCATATTTAGCCAGGTATCTTGTGGCAATAGATTAAATATCCCTGGCAGAGACTAAATCTTAGTACAGGATTAAGAAATGGGTATAAGAGGGAAATTGCGGCACCTTCATCCACATTTCCCAGGCAGAGACATGGGTCTGGACCCCGCGCAGGGTGCGGGGTTGAGGTCCGGAGGGGTTATTTTTAGTTTTTAGTTATTTTTAGTGTTGGGAATCCATGCAATGAGTTTGTTAGTTGCTGTGGGTTAATTAGCGAGGCTTTTTAATGGAGAGCGCTGCAGTGACTCAGTGTTTTGGGAAATGTCTTTGGGGCTGTGGCTTCCCAGTGGGTTTTACTCAGTGCCCCAGGGAGCATAGCTTGCATAGAAAATGGAATAAAATTCCTGTTTTCCTGAATTTTATGAAGTAATAAATAATCTTTTTTTGTTTAAAAAAAAAAAAAAGACAAGAAAAAGCAAAGCTGCCAACTATGAGCTACAACTTCATCTTTGTTTTGCAATTACAACTTCTCTGCTGGCAAAACCTGATTTCTTGGGGCTATAAGCCCAGTGGTGTCTTTACCCTTTGGCATGTGCTAGCCCAAATTATAAGTGATACTTTGCTGAAGCAGTATCTGTCAGATGTCCCACCATGTCTGTGTGGGTTGTTTGGTTTTTTTTAACCTAACTGAGCTCTGTGAGTTTGCATCCACCTGCATGGCTCCAGCACTGAGGCTCAGCAGAACAAGTGGCCAGCAAAGAGACACCAAGACAGTTAAAAAGTGAGGGAATGGGGAAAAAAAAAGAAGTGACCCCAGTGAACAGGACCTTTGGGAGCTGCGAGGAAGGAGACGGAAACTCTGGGCACACATGAACCTTGCAAATACCCAGCGGAAGGTAATGCTGTCCCACCTTCTCTAATTAAATTGCAGGGCTTTTTGCTGCAGAGGCTGCAGTATCAGTCACTTCCCAAGGGGATAATAACGCAGGTTTGTGGAGGACCGCTGTGTCCCGTGCTATTAGAAGTGATGCTCCGCAGACCGATGCTGACCCAGGAAGATGCTCGAGTGCGATTGAACCGCAGGAGCGAGCGACTCCTCTTCTCCGCGGCACTTTTGCCACCAGCGTGGGCACGGCAGCTGCAGCGCGAAGCCGAGCCTGGCACCTCCAAGCCCCGCTCCCTATCCTCCTCATGGAATCAGAGTGTTCTACAAATCAGAAAATTGCACATTAATGCTTTGGTTTTATTCCTGCTCATCATCTTCCAGCATTGCTTGCTTATTATCTTAACTCCTTGGAGCAATTTCTCCTCCCACCCCCTTGCTGCTCACTTTGTTCTTTATAGCTGCCACGCTCACAGTCGTAGCAAACCAGCTGTGCCGTGGTTTACAGTGGTACAGATCAACATTTTCCACTTTAATCGCTGCCTGCCTGGGAAAAAAAAACAAAAATACAGGCCAAGCTGTCATTTGACTAAAGCAATTGCACTGCGGAAAGTCTTTTCATTTGTTGCTGTGGTTTTTAAACAAGTTGGCGCTTTCAGTTGCCACAGGAGGGGGTAACGAAGCTGAGGGAAGTGCATAAGGTGGGATCTGGTGCTTAAATATAGCTTGGACTTGGTGTGCAACACGTAGGGTTTAATTTGGAAACCGGCAGCTCGGTTTATTCATGGCCCAATAAAGAGAAGCAACTCCTGCGCGTGGCTCGAGCATTGGATGTGAAAAGCATTCGGCTAATTTTTTTCCAGCAGGATAGGTGGAGAGTTGGAAAGCCCTGGGAGAAGGAGGAGCTGGGACTTGCTGTCATCCATGAAGATGGAAAAAAAACTAGCCCCAACAATATATCCAGGGAGAAAAATCACGAGAAGATAAGCTCCTGTGCTTTTAAATAAGGAATTCTTACTGGCGTGGAGTTTTGCAACAACAGAAATAACAGTGCTGAAAGGCGCAGGCAAAAGTGGTCAAATAAAGCCTTAGAAATCCAACATCAAAGCTTGCAAATGGGGTTAAGATTAGCACAAGGATTTGCTAATGAAGTTGTAGGGACAAGTCAAACTTCTGCTTTCTGTGGCCCTGGTATGACAGGGAGTAAAACCAAACTCCGCATCAGCAAAAGGGGTGTAATGTGGTTTGGCAGCTGGGAGATAAGGAGGGAGTTTGCTGTTTAAACCCATTTTGCTGTTCAGCTGCAAAACTTTTTCTTGTGTAGGATGTTCAGTGTGGCTTGCTTGCAAAGGGAGCGCAGATGAGAGCTGCAGCAGCATTGCTTTTCATGCAATTAAATGTTAAATTAGTTGGCAGGAACCATAATTTGGGTGCTCTCGTGTCTGTCTGAAGAAGGCTGGAGTGGCAGCGTGCGGCTATTTCCCTGGCTCGGAGAGGATAGCATGGATCCTATCCCTGCAGCGTGCCCACGTGGGCAGCCTGGAGCTTGCCTGGACTGAAGTGCTAAACCCTAAATTAGCACTTTCCAGTCCTAACTCTGTTCTAGGGAATTGCAGCAGGATCCTATGAAAAGCCTCACTAATTAACGCCAAGGGCATCATTAAGGCAAAGAACCAAGACACTGAAGCAGCAAATACTGGCTGTTCCCTTGGCACTTCCAGCTGCAAGCTGGCTACTCCCATCCCATTTAAATGAATTTTGGGGCTTCAAGGGAGTTTTTTGGCTGACCAAGTCCTAGGCATGGCTAAAGGACCCCAGGCTGCTCAGCTTGGGCCAAGGGTTGGAGCTGGGGCTGGGTAAGGAGCAGGCAGCGCGCAGCAGCCTCTTCCATCTAGCAGCTTAGCAAAATCACTGTGTGGATCTCCACCAGGCCCCACATCTAGATTTTTGACCATAAAACCTATCCCAAAAGCTCCCCAAGCCCCTTTTCACCCTCTGGCTGCTTACATGGGGCTCATATCTGCTTGTGCGTGGGACTCCCCTTGCACGGGGGCAGCTGGGTCCCCTCCTTACCCCAAAGCACCAACAAATCCTGCTTAACGTCCTCTCCACGCTGTTCTGCGGGGGGCAAAATTTCATTTGCAAAGGTAAAGCTGGCAAAGTTGAGTGGCAGTCAGGTGCTTGGGCTCGTCAAGCTTGCTGTGCCAATGATTTGCAATTAATATGCTGGGGAGCCCTGCTTGGGGGAAGAAGTAGCATCTTTATTGAAGGTGCTTGGTATGCCGGCTGCATGCAGAGCCAACCGAAGCAACACCGAGAGCACGTTAATAGCACGGCTTGGTCCTTCGGAGAGCTTTGCATGTTTTCCTGCAGCCTCGTTTTTTTGTTTTACTGGATTATTATAGGAAACTTTCTGCCTGTAAAGCCCGGGGTGATTTGTGGGGTGGGAAGGGCATCCCCATTCTCCGGGTATCGGAGGGGGACAGGGATCTGCTGGTGGAAAATCTCCTTCCAGCAGCAATGTTGCCCCCTCAAATGGCTGCAAACCCCCAAATTTTGGCTGCTGGTTGACATCCAGTGGTTTGAATGGGCTCTGTTGGTTCTGAGCATTAAATGCTGGCCGAGTCATTTCTTCCTGCAGTTAATGATTGCTGGGGCCTAATGCTGCCAGAAGCAGTGTTGTGTTAATGATTAAAACCCCTAAATAAGGGCTTGCTTATTCCCCGTGTGTGAAGCTGCTCTACGACCTTCCCCCAGCTCCAGCAGCTTTGCCAGAGGAGGGAAAAAAATATTCGGGAATAAACCCCACCCTATTCCCATTGCCCTTCCTGGTCCCTCCATACCCTGAGAGCATTGCACCAGAGTGACGTTAAATAGAGCAAAGTTTCAAGTCCTGTTTAAATTCGGACCGCGGAATTTATTCAATGCAATGTTAAGCTTTCTGAAAGCTACGCCTGCCTCTCCCTGGTGTCCAGCGAGGCTTGTGCATTATCTGTCCATTACGGTAATATTAGTATAAATAAATGGATGATTTAAGGTTCGCTCCTGTCTACTCATCTCTGGGTGCATCTCTACAGAGCCAAGCAGCAAAGCATCTGTCCGCATTTGTGCCACCAGAAGACTGCTTATTCTTTATCATCTCTTGCAGAAAGGAAAGCACTCTATAAAATTTTATACGCTTGGGGAAAAAAAAAAAAAGTAAAATTTAAAGATCTCTGGATGTCTAATGAGGGGAATTTTCTCTTGCTAGGGGAAATACTGAATTCCTGCTGATGCACGCAAGGGTGGGAGCTGGGAGAGGGACCTGCTGCTGCTTTTGCAAATGTGCTTTCGTTCAAATTAAGGAATTTTTAAGGGGAATAAAAATAATTCCTGATTCACCTGTGGGACTGCTGTATCCCTGCACCAGCAGTCCTCCCAGGCTGAGGTCCGAGTGACAGTGAAAATCAGCGCCATGGAAAGCAAATCTCTCCTTTCTTGAGAGTGTTAATGGTGTCATATGGAAGTAGGCAGAGAGTTTTATTGCTGTTCCCATCCCTACAGGCACAAATCTGTTTTTTTAGGAGTGAGTTGTATGGCATAATTAACTGCTTGCAGAATATTGGGTGTTAATTACTGGCTGACGGGGAAATGGTGTTGGGGAAGAGCCTGTGATGTGCTCGTGGTGTTCTGGCCTGATTTATGCTGCTGGAGGTTTGGGGTTTGCCTGTGATTCGGTGGAGAAGGGGAAAGAGCCCGCAATTACTGGTAAAACCTAGGGTGAAACAAAGTTTTACGGGGAATCATTCTCTTAAATGTAGCTTCAAATTAATGTGGAAATTTTAGGCACTGTTGGGCATTATCTATGGACCTGATAGTTTAATGATTTAAATACTGCTTTGGACATGCCTTAGCTGCGTCACAGCCTGGTTTTGTAGGGAAATATTATTTCTCCCTTGCTCTTTTGCACGCTAAGTTGACTTCTGAATTAAAGCAAAGAAAGCATATTACATAAATAGGTGAATGCACAGAGAGTTAGTCACTAAGTGGCAAGATTTCTCTGTGCAACGAGTTGAAAATAAGCCCTGCAATCCCTGTGCTGGTTCACAGTCAAACCTGATGGGAAGAGGTTAGAAAACCAAGAGAAAAGTTATGGGGGCAAGTTTTTTTGTTTTGGTTTGGTTTGAGGGGGTCGGGTGGGGTTTTTGTTTTGTTTTGTTTTGTTTTGTTTTAATTGACTGTTCTCCGGGCTGCAGCATCCTTCAAAAAGGAAAGAAAGGGTGGAGGAAATACATCATACATCTCCCTAAGTGTCTCTTCCTCAATGCTGGGTGTTGGGATTTCTTATTCCAAGCAAAGGTTGGTAAAAAGAAGTACTCTTTGCTGGCAGTACTATTGCTGTTGTCTTCCTTTGCACAGGTGTTCACAGCGCCAGCTTCACTGGGTGTTAGAAAATGGAAAGTGCTGGTATAAACCAAGCTCCAACACACTAAAAGTTTGTTTTAGATTAGCTTTAAAAAAATGGGGAGAAAAGTTGACTGCTCTCTTTGCTCGTTCAGCCTGGTCACAGCCAGCCGTAGCTAAATCATGTCCAGAAATGTCATTTTTGGGACGTGTTTCACCCTGCTATCATATCCCAAAGTGTAATTTCCTCAGCGTTTGGGATCTGCTGGCCATTGATAATCATATAACTCTCATCCCATCTCTGCTTTCACCCTTGCAGCTTATATACTAAAAGGTAAGGGATACGATCTCTGTTGCACTGAACTACTCAACATCTGCTACGAGCTGGGTAAATACAGCTCCCACGTCTTTGGGTGCATCCCTGAGTCTCTGTTATTTCTTCAAACCTTGCTTTAAATTCTGCATTTGGCTACTCCAGAGAGAAGCAGCATCTTCCTCCCAAGAGCTGGGCTTTTTAAACATTTCCCAGGCCGTGAGCCGCATTGCAGATGATGCCCCTCTTTCTTCCCATCTCTGATCTGCAACGAGTCAAGCTGCAGAAGTGAAGGGTGCTCCTCTTCATCGTCAGAGACCGACTGCAGACACAGCTTTTCCAAGCTCCTCTTTTGGCTCTTTTTATTAAACATCAGTTTTATGCTCTCTAGTACTATATTTGTACGGCTGTACAAATGCTTCCAGGAGCTGTGCGGTCTCCTGGTACTGGTTTCTTCCTCCCCACAGCTTTTCTTTCAAGCGTTAAACCTCACCAAACCTGGCTGTGATAACTTATCTTTCCTTCTTCCTACTCACGCAAGTGCCAGGCAGCTCAAGGTGGTGTTGAAAGGGAGGAGTTGCTCACAGTAGCAAGCTACAACGGGTAAATCTGGACATCGCTCTCCGGTCCTGGGCTCCGAGCGACCGCCTGAGGGGCATCTGTCCCTGCTCTTGCTAGATTTTGGGCTGCCACTTCGCCCTTTGCTGCTGCAGAATTGTTCCTGGGATGGCTGCAGGATTGCAACGGGCTCTTTCAGCATGCCGGCAAGGGCAGGAGGCCCTGATTGCAACACATTTGCTGTTAAAAATTTGCTGGAGGTCCACCCGTGCACCCATTTTTGGATGAATTGTTGGGGTAAATCCACTTAAACGGAGCTTTGCTGTTGCTCTCAGCAGCAAAACCAAGCAACAAACTCAGTAAAGGGTTAACGCCGGCCGCTTGTGCCGCTGCTGCCTTTCCTCTAATTGCTCTCTGCTCCTGCCAGGCGGAAGTTGGAGCGAGCAGTTCAAGTTTAAGACTTGTTTCTGTGCATGTGTACGCTGCTTTTTCGGCTCGGCGGCGGAGGGCGGGAGCCGGCCGGAGCAGAGAGGGTCCAGTGGGCAGCAAGCAAACCCCTCTCGCCGGAGCTACGAGGATGGCTCAAGCCTCCGAGTGCCGAAATTCCCACCTCTATTACTACGGCATCAAATTTGCTCTGTCCACCTACGCCACCCTCTTCTCGGTAGGTGCTCCGGTTCTTTTCTGTCCTTCCTGGTGTTTCTCCCCACCGTACTACCCCTGTGGGTTGGATTTTACTTTTCGGTGTCCAAATTTCCCCTTCCAAGGTATCAAATCCTTGCGGTAAAACCTGGTGCTGCGAAGCCCCTCGTGCTCGGTGCTAGCTGGGTCCAAACTGGGCAATCTTGGGCGAAACTCTGGGTTTTGGTGGATTTAAAAGCACCTCCCTGGGAGTGCCCTTCCCCAGAGCCATTCTTGCAAATCCCTCATGGCAGCGAGTCGCGTTTCAAGGCATTTGGAGCATAAACACATGGAAATTTAATGTTTTCACCGCACAAGCACCCGTCGGGCGATGTTGCCAGCCAGATTCCCCCTGCCCGTCTCGGCCGTTGCCTTTACAGTGTTTAAGCGGGACAAGGCATGAAAGCAGACATCAAGTGGCAGGTATTTTAGCCAGGTTGGTTGTTCTAAGAGGAAAAAATAAAGCTTGTTTTTAAGCAGTTTTGAATCATTGAGGCAGTTACAGTCGGGGCGAGGCTTCCCTGGCACCTGGGAGGTGCCAGCACTTGTTGGAGCAGGGGAGGGGAAAGCAAGAAATTCCCCATCCCTTTAGGGTCTGTGCATCCTCAGTTAATGCACGAGATACGAAGTTAGCACCTTCCTAGGGTTAATCTTGCATAATCCAGTCCATATTTACAGGTATTTTCTCCTGAGGTCTAATTAATACTCTTTGCCCTGTGCACAACTGCCTGCTGGGCATGTATTGTGGTATGCGTATCTAATTGTACAGGTGTAATTGCAGAAATATCTGCGCAAGTTCCCAGGCAGGCTGTGAACGGTGAACAGGGTTACAAGCAGAGTTTGAAAATGCTTTTTATTTCCTTTTTTTTTTTTTTTTTTAATGAATGAGCTCATTGGGAGGGCAGCGCTCACCCTTGCTAGCTGGGGACTGTGAAGCCCGTTGTCTCACTGCACCGAATGACTTGTGCCCACCCCGGGGCATGAATGTGAATAAGAAAAAAGGAGGGGGTTTTGTACAATATCTCACTGATTTCCTCGTGGCCTGCTGGGTAGGAAGACTCCCGAGGGGAGAGGAGACTCGAGTATCTCCCGCAGAGTGGCCAGGGACTCCTGCTGCAGCCAGTGAGAGCAAAAAAATCCAGATTTCTTAACCCATTTGTGGCTGCAGTTTGAGTTTTTGGGTAAGGATAGTGCAGTATTTTTGCTTGCAAAATTAATCTGTGGGAAAACCTAAATTGCTGAGTTTTGCTCGGTTTGAGGTTTCCCCAAATACCTTGAAGCAGCTGTAGGGAGGGGGAGGAGGTGCAGGTTTTTTGCTCCCAATTAATCTGAACTCAGGTTGGGGCTGTGCTTTGCAAATGCAGATTAACAATGGGATGAACCAGCACAGTCTCGATGCTGGATGCTTACCAATTGCTGAGGCATTTTGGGGCGCTCAGTGGGGCATCCTGGTGAGTCCGCCAACAAGAAGAGACTCAATAATTTCCCAGTGACTGGAAAATAACTGCAAAAAAAGTTGCTTTGAATCGCTCCAACCCAGCCTGCCTTCAACCCTGGAACGGTCCTTGAGTGGGGACGTTGCTCCATCAAATCCATACGGATCGTGCGGCTCCTGCGAGCTTTTCAGCCGCATGACCTACTTCTGGCCTCATTTGCACATGTTGCCCTTGTATTAATTCAATGGCGCTACCGAGCCCGTCAAAGCCTCGTTAACTAGACGTGACCAGGGCAGGGTTTCACTCTGGCCAAACGCACTCGATAAAAAATGATTGTGTAGGAACTTCTCGCTTACGTTGCATGAAGGCTTTGAAAATTTAACCCCCCTGAGTAAAAATTCAGTTAAATAAGAGTTGAGTTGGTTCACCATGAAGGATCGAGGAGGCTTGGGATGAGATGTATCATGGTTTTCTAGCACAGGTTTGTCCCAGCCTGCAGAAAGCTGGATCTGGTGCTGCTAGATCCTTTCCAGTCCTTTCCTGTAATGAAAGCACTTATTTATAGGTGGGAAAAATCAGTAAGGGAGTGTGGGACAAGCCGGAGAGTGGCTTTAAACCAAACATGGAGCAAAGGGCAGAGGGATTTGAGCATCACGGGTTGGACCAGCTGGTTTTATACAGGTAGATTTAATCCTTGTTGTCGAGGACTTGGTGGACCGTAGATTTGAAGTTTTCTTTTCAAAAATAAATGCTTCTTTCCTTTTCTTACTTTTCCCATAAAATTGAAAACTGTTATTTGAATTGACCCTTATAAAAGCGTATTTTTTTCCGTTCCTACGTACCGTCAGCAGTTAAGCATTACACGATGTATTTAATCGCTGTATTATTAATCCCGTGATTCTATCTTTTAATGACTAAAAGCATTCAGCACTTCCTATATCATGGTTTCTCTCCTGCACGTTACAATAAATCCTTCTGAGGAGGAGCAGGAGTGCCCTTTCTGCTAATTTGAAGACAGACGGATCTTCAAAAGCTGGGAAGAACGATTCTGCTGTGAGCTGGGGATTTGAAAAACAAGAGTTTTGGCCTTAGTTTTGCATCTCTGGTCATCTTGGATGGAGAATGAAGTGATGCCCCATTCCCTCTTCTCCTCCCTGGACCAGTGCTCTGACTCACGTAATCTGGCTGCCGGGGTCTGCGTGGGCTTGAAGCCACTGTCATTGTGACTTTTTGGTGTTCCCAAATAAGGAGAAATTACTGCCTCGCATTAGCGCGGCGTTGACTCATCCAGTTAATGCCGTTCACCGTGGAACGAGCCATGTCTCTTGCCTGGCCCTTGGCAGGCTTCGAGGTTGCACCGCTTCGGCCGTGTTAACGTCCCCTCGGATTCGTGGTACCCGTTTGCTCTGCTTGTGGCTGAGAGTAACTCCTGTTACTCGGGTCTTTGGGGTCTCAGACAAGGGGAATGTGGCACCTCTTAGGGATTTAGTGGGATTTTTAGGACAGGGTAGGACCGTGCGTGTCTCTTGTTAGCACTGGTAGGACTATGCACGTCTCCTGTCAGCATCAGGTAGCTGCCTCTGTGCCAAAGCCAAGTCATGCAAGGATGGAGAAGCAATCACAAGCACCAGGGAGCCCGTAGCTCAGAGAGAGTTTTGCAAATTCCCTGTCTCACCTGTGGGTTAGCGGTGAGCTCCAGCCACCCGTTTGGCACTCCCCAAGCCCTGCCAGCATCATCAGAGCTGTGTATTATATTATCTTCTGTTCGTTAATTGCCTTTCATCCCACTTCTTGACCTCCAGGTCTCTAAATGACTCCGCGATCAGTGGGACAGTGATTTCCACCTTTAGCTCTTCTCCTTCCCGGGTCCCCAACTCCCTGCCCCAGCTCTTTCCTTGCCGTTAGATGGAGAAATGCCTGGAGAGGAAAACCAGCATCTCTGTTATCCCACTAAGAACACATGAGGTTGGAGCGAAACAGCTTTGGAAATAGGCTGCAAAGGTGGGTGGGGAAGGGACTCGGGCAGATCTGCAGCTTCTCAGCAGAGAGAAACGCTCTTTAAATTGTCAGGTTTTGTAGCATCCCTCCAAGGATCAGACTTCCCTGGTTTGTGCTCTGTTGAGTTTTCGCTCTTGGTGTCAGAGCTGATTTGAGGGGGCTGCACAAAAGCCTTATCACAGCGTGGTGCGACATGTCAGGTCTTCCTGCCTCTGTCGGGGAACAGCCCTGCATTTTACTGTGGGTTCGGAGGCTGCTAAAATCCTGGCCGGGGGGAAGAGTTGGTCATAACAACTCGTACTGGGCTGCAAAATTCAAGTTTGCAATTTTATCTACCCAGGACTATGGGAGGGAGGGAGGAGAGCACGTCCTGGGGGTCTTTTTTGGGGTGGGAATGGTGGTTGGACGTCCCGGGGCGGCTGCTTGCTGCCCTCCATCCCCTGCCCGCTCAGCTCCTACAAACTCCAAGATGCACTAAAATCAAGCAGGGCTGAAATTAAAACCGAAGGTGATTTCTTCCCGGCTTGTAAGAGGAGAATTGATGCAGGACGCCTTCGCTGCAAGGTCTGGTGGAGTTGCAGCCACCCCCTTGGCTTTCCCCATGGTGGCGGTTCAATCGCGTGGTTATCATCATATAGAAATGGGGTAATCATCCTCTCATTAGAGGGTAAGTGCAGATTTGCTTTTTCTCTTAGATGCATTGCAGAGCAGTTGTAATTACCAGCTGCTGTCTATCCTGGTGTTTGCACTGTTATTAAGGTGATCATCGGGCAATTAATAAGTAACTACAGAGGATTTACCGGCAAACTTCATTATGTGCCTTACCATGTCATCGAGTGTGGGTGGTAGAAAAGGGTTGTGATGCCAGGAATCAAAAATATCCATGCTGATTGAATTCATATGGCAAAAACAACCCCCCGCCAGAGAAACCCAGTGATGGAAACCAGGGCAGCCAGGCTTTGCAAGGGCTGATGCAAACTTTTCCTGTTGCTTTTGATGCTCATCTCTGGCCAAAGGGGGATGGGCTGATCAGGTTTTTGATGAAATACATGGTTATTCCCCTTGCAGTTTTTTACCGTGCTGCATAGATCCTGGCAAAGACTTTGATGTCGCCGGTGTGCTCCAAATCCACCATTTTTTCACAGAAAAGCTGCTTTTCAGGGAACGCTGGTCTTTCTCCCCAGCTATTTTCCATCCAAATCCCTCTGCCGCCCATCTTGCAACAGCATCGCTCCCTGCTCATCCTTCCAAAACTCATTATATTCCAGCGAGCCTTCCTTTGCAATCTGCCTTTGCTGGGAGATGTGCCAGTATATCCATTCCCTTCCTTGAGGTGCGTGTTGCTTTGCAAGATGCTTTCTTGTGCTTTAAGCTGATTTGAGTAGAAGGAACTCTTTTTTTTTTTTTTTTTTTTTTTTTTTTAATCAGAGGGTGCTTTTTAGCCAGCGGGGTGTGGAGGTGGGCTGGGGTCCAGCCTGCAGCACCAACCCTTAGCGAAGCAGGTTGCAAGGGGCTGGGTGACCTTTTAAACTAGGAGCTAAGCAAGGAGAGGGCCAAGAAATTCAGGTGGATCAGCTTAATATAGGCTTGTTAGTCCCAGGGACTACTCTGAGCCGCTTGGGCATAGATAGCACGCAGCCTTTTCTAAGCCACGAAACCCCAAAAAAGCGATGCAGCATGGCTTGGGTTGCTGGCAGTATCGCCCCATACCACGCAGCGCTTTTTTCCCCCATTGCACTTGCATTTCCCCATTGCATTTGCATGGCAAATAAGCGGTGCATGCCTCCCTCCAAAAAAGAGGGGTGTTATGCATGGCGCTGGTGGGGATTTTCCCTGCCAAAGGGATGGCCCCGGCGATGCTGGGAGGAAGGACCAGCACCGCTCTGCAGCAGCCTCATGCATGCCACGTGCTTTCAATTTTTCAAGGATACTTTTCAGCCCTGGAAAAGCTATTTTTAAGCAATGCACATGTCCGTCCTGAAAACCCTCCTCGGTTTCTCTCCCTTGCTAGCGGGTGAAGCCTGTCCCATGCACGCTGCTTCCTCAGCCCCTCAAGCATCCAGCCCTCGAACCTCCCCCCTCCCAGTTTGCTCTGTGCACTTTCCGTGATCTCTTCCCTCGCTCGCTTTGCAGATGGATTAATTAAAGTGGAGAAAGTGATTCTGATTGGCACGCGGGAGGAACGGCGGGGATTAGCGGGGGACGCATGGTGTGCATTAATGTCTACCCCCCGCCTTCAAAGCCAAATGTATTTCCTGGGACACTGTAGAAGAGATAAACATTAAATCAAACCTAATCCCAGCACACCGACCTGATGCTTAAAATAGAGTATAAAGATGAAACTGTGATTAAAAGCCTGTTATCAGAAAGAGGCCTGCCTGTTTAGTTTCAAACAACTAAAGTGTCTGTAAAATATCACAAGTCTAAATTTCACTTTCCGAGAGATTTCAATTCCTTTATAGATGAGATGGAGCCTGGAAGCGGACAGTGATTGATAGACATAAACTAGCTACAAAAACACACCAGAAATAGTGTCCAGGCAGAGTAGAGAAGATAAAAATCAAGCCCCCCCAAAAAGCAAAGATTGTGCATGAAAATTAAGGATTGAATTGTCAGCATGAATTAACAGGAAGAGTTTGAGTGAACTCATTAGGAGCAATGAAGCCTCTTGGAACGGTGAAAGCAATGGAAAAAGAGCGAAAAAAGGGTTTTTTTCTTCTCTTTGGAGAAGAGGTTTTTGAGCATGGGTTTCTGCGGCCGGGGGCTTTCCCCCAGGAGCCTTCAGCTGTGATTTGGGATGGGGAGGGCTGCAAAAAGCAACGTGAAAAGGGCTCCAGATGCTCCTTGGTTTCTTCGAGGACCTTTTCACGTGTCAGCTTGGCACTGGCTGAGAAGCCGCTCGCCTCAGGCTGTGCCGCGGGGCCGACGGGCGCGATGCGAACGGCTCCTGACAGCACGAAACGCTTGGGATCGCGTTGCTGGCTTTGATGTTGAAGGAACTGAAGGGATGCAAACAGCCCCTTTTGGAGCCCTGCTTTATCCTGGCATCGTTAGGCTCTCTTTTTCAATTAAAGCTGCTTCATTGAAGGGGGAGAGAGGGGAGGAAGGTTGTCATAAATAATCCGTTGCTTTTCTTTATGGTACTTTTCATCCAGGGATCAAAAGCTCTTAGTAACGGTGCAGTGAGCTTTGTTTCTGATTGTTGGTGCTGGTGTGCGAAGAGAGGGTGAGCGGCTCGCCGTGGGTTTGGGTGCAAGTCGGTGCTCGAGCCAGGTGTAAAATCAATGGAGTGAAATGAGTCGTTTTGGGGATTGTGCTGTCTAAGGGTGGAATTTGGGAGGGTGGGCTGTTGGTGTTAATGACTATCAGCCTTTGGGTCTGTCAAACCCAAGGCAAGGGCCAAGCTGAGCATCCAGACAGACCATAAAGATACAAGCAGGGAGGGGAGAGGAAAAACCTAGCAAAACCTAGCTTCAAGCTGTCCAGCTAGATTGATCATGCTGCAATTATATGTCCCCTTCCCAGCCAGAGTAAGAGCAGCCCAGCATTGAGCAAAGGGGATGCGCCGAGTGCCGACGGCACCGTTTGGGATTGGATGTTTAATGTCCCAGAGTTGGGTGGGTTTTCCTTGGCCATCTGGGACATCTTCCACCTCCTCCTCTCCCTCGAAGCCTCTGCTTTTTCCCCGTCGGCGTCTGAATCCCATCCTGTACTTCCCTTGCAGATCCTTGGCCTCGTGATCCTGTGTGTTGGGATTTACGCCGAAGTGGAGAGGCAAAAGCACAAAACCTTGGAAGGGATCTTCCTGGCTCCGGCCATCATCCTCCTCCTGCTGGGCTTCACCATGTTTGGTGTCTCCTTCGTCGGCATGGTGGGGAGCCTCAGGGACAACCGGACGCTGCTGAAGATGGTAAGGCCGTTACCGCGCTCTCCGTGCAGCCCTCGGAATGGTCTGGGCGATCTCAAGGAGGAAAATTAATGTATCCTAATGAGTCACCACCATGACTTACAGCAACGGTGTGCCCCTTCCTGGATTTAAATGCTTGTTTGATGTGACTGCTCGGTGTTTTCAGCTCAGCTGTGAAGTCAGCGGAGGGGTAATGGGGAGAGGATATATTTAAATTGCAGAGCTGGCACCCTGATTTCCCTGTTTTCCATGGCTGAATGCCTCCTGACATCTGTGGGAAGTGCTGCTGCCTTCCTCCTGAGGTAACAAGGGCATTATTTTGGGGGCTGAGATCTCATCTCTGGTGGAGCAAAGTCTCCACCGTTAAGTTTATTTTAGCCGCGACGATGCCAACAGAAAACAGCTTTGTTTCCTTTTGCAAGGGAGTTCTTAGCAGAGGGAAAAATTACCTTTGAAGTCTGAACTGGAGATCCAGGACACTAGGGCAAAGCTGTTCACTCCTAACCTGCTTTCCAGGGGTTTTGTCGGCACGTTGAGCATCCGACCGCCCGTCCTGCCTGCGGCTCATTGCCTGCCCTTGCTCTGGGGTAACACCTCTGCCTCCAGTGAGCAGCAGGAGGCTGCAGGGCTTTAGAAGCTGAATTATAAGCCATTCACTCCATTCAGATGGGTGCGAAGCTCTTTCATCACCCTCAGCCAGGGCCAACGTCCATCGATGAGTTCTGTGACAGCTCTGTCGGTTCTTCGGCTGCATCCGATGCTCCTTCGGTGAAGAAGTTGCTTTCGGATGAATAATCCGTGCTGGTCCGTGGAGCCTTCCTGCCGGCGTGCGTGTGCCTTGCATGCTAACAGTTTGCATAACACCTTCATCTCCCATGGTTTGGGTTGATTGGTTTATTAAAATCAAACACTTTGGGCAGCTAGCACTCCCTTGTACTGGCTTGCAATATTGCTTTTGAAAATTGCTCAGCATTTGCATTTCCAATTAATACAGATGGGAGCCCAGATCAGAAAACCAATACTGTCTTTGCTTCTGCATGAACGGATGAAATTATCATTGCTTTTCGATACGTCTGGTTTTGCCACCTGTAATAGGTGGTTGTCTGCGTTGCATTTGAAAAGGTTGCAGGGATCAAAGCTGTGCAGTTATACCTCTAACATATAACCCTCTTTTTCCTGTCCATCAAAGCAACTGGGAAAGCTCTGTATTTCTTTGCAATCAAAACCTAGAAAATATTTTTCTGCCAAAGCTGAAGTTATATTGCTTGTGGAGAACATTTCATCTTCTTCTTCATTTGTCTGCTTTTAAAGCCATACAGTATGGTGTTCATTCTACCTAGGCTTATTCCAAAGAAGGATAAGTACTTCAAATTTCCGATAATATTTTTCTTTCTGTGCTAATGCTTATGAATCATGGTTAATACTCTGTTTCCACAACCCGGACTGAATTTGGAAGTGGAAAATTGACACATCAGAGGGTAGGAAATCTCATCCTTGGGGTGACCCAGGGCGACAGAAACCCAAGCTCATTAACTGTATTTCACAGGTTGCCGGCTGAATCAATTTTGCAATGGGCACAGCTGAGAAAAAGAAATAATCCTGCCCATTTGGGTTGGCTTTTTCTCTTCATGGATATAAGCAGCTTCACGCCTGCCATGTGGAATAAATAAAGCAATACCCAATGTGCAAGACATCAAACACAATAGCACTTGCATCCCCTTTGGCTAGGATATAAGAAAGGGATGTTTGTCTCGTGTGTCGAAATACGTTGTATTTCTGAGTGGTGGGTTTTTAGGGTTACTCAAGGCTTCTCGCCTGCCTTTAGTTGGCTGCAGAAGAGCACAATTGGCCCAATACTACATTAATTATCTATTTTCTGGGAGCAGATAAATTAAGTGATATTTCGTAGAATCATAGAATCATTTAGGTTGGAAAGGACCTTTAAGATCGTCAAGTCCAACCGTTAACTGAACACTGCAAAGTCCACTACTAAACCATGGATCCACTTAATCACGATCCACTTCTGATAATGGATCCAGCCTAACTCCCACTCTCGGAGCTGCAACGCTGTTTCCCCCATGGATATATTCAGCTTGATGGGCATCAGCATGAGGAGGAGAGCACGACAGCAGTGAAGCATTTTGGAAATGCTCTTGATGGTGAGATAAATGAGGGTGTTCCTTGCGCACGCACTGCACAGTCACACAAATATGGGAGGTGTTGGTGGTCTGCATGGAGGTGAAAATCGTAATGCTGCCTCTTCTTGTAGGAAATAACATTGCAAGCTCATAGCGGGCAAAAAATGCACTTAAAGAGCATCTCTAAGAGCCCGGGCCACGAGCGTGGGTTTGTTTGCATGTCCACTTCTGGCTTGCTCTGCCACCTTGGATGAGCCACGGAAGACTTGCCCACTCAAAGGGGTTGCAGGTCTGTATGGAGGCAACCTTGGATTAGTGTTTTCCTGGTGGAGATGCAGCTTATCCCAGCAAAAGTGCTTTATCCTTCTATCTTAGAACAGTTCCCCATGAGACTGGGCTGCACTGGAAGACCATTGCTGCTGGCATCATTTTATGGTGCTGAATTACTTAATGCTTTCTTGTGCTCTTACCTGCTTGTGGACATATTGGCAAAACTATGCGGTCAAGCCTGGACTTCTCCGTTGTGTTTATATTCAAATTGTCTGTGAAATGCATTATTAGTCTTTCCATCCATCACTCAAAAGTGGGTGCTCATACCAGGAATTCATAGAGGGTTTCACTGTGGGATGTCCTCTCTTGTGCAGCAGCCTCTCGAGGCATGGGAGACTGGGAGTTGCTTTCGTTTGTAGAAGTGTTTCACACCAGTTTTCTGCTGAATTTTACCGGGAAAACTCTTGAAAAGACATTATTGGTTAGTGGGTTTTGTAATCTGTTCACCTCAAGGGGGAATCGGGTGGTGTGGGGACGATGGAGAAGGGAGCTCTGCCCCGTGAGCCCCAAAACCAGACTCAGGACAGACCCTGGAGATTGTATCATGAGACAGCATAAAAATGCATATATTGATGCTGATGGATAATCAATGCATGAATCCCTTTGGGCTTTTAGGAGCTTGTGTGTGCAGATGTACTGCAGCTGCTCGAATGCCTGCACACGCGTTTTCAGGGAACCCAAGCTAAGAAAGAGCACAAAACTGCCCCGAACTTCAAATCTCTAATAAAAATTGACTTGCTGCTTCATCTAAAAATATGTCTTGTTAATCTGGAGAGCAAGCGATAAATTCCTCTCTATTTAGGAGAAAATACTTCAATGCCCTACAAAAATTCATCAGATAGCACTTGATGTTAATAACCTTTTTTTTTTTTTACACAAAATGTGGTGGGTGTAGGTGCAGGTGTGTATGTGCTTGTTAAATCCTCATTCATCTCAGTCGCTTACTGCTGACAGATGGATTTTTATTTTCCTTAGCCCCCTGGAAAAAAATCGACCAATGTTTCTCTTAGGCAAAACAGTTAGGAAAGCCACCCAGCTCCTAAATCTGCTACTTGATGTATTATTCCAATATCCCTCCTGCAAAGTACCACAAATTACATTTTGGTTTTAATCTTTTCCTTATCAATCTTACTCTCTCCAGTCATTACCTGTAATTATCATGCACAACCACACAACTCATAAGCCAGATTATCATGTCTTGAGTGTCTTCCCTAATAACCCAAGCAAAGTCTGTTCAATAAAGCCACCGCCTGATTGCAATTCTCAGCTCAAGTTTATGAGACAAATAACAGGCAAGACCTGGGGATTTTAGCTGCTGGTGTATGTAATCGGTGTTATGAAGACTGGCATTTTATAGATGGGTTAAGAGTTTCCATTTGGAAATCAAGTTTCTTCTGTCACCATTAACATTTGCAAGGCTTGAAGAACTGCACATTGTCTGATGAAGATGGCTTGCCTTTGCTTTGAGGGAGTTCAGGGTGATTTAGCAAATAGACTGTAAAAATCAATATTTCTCTTGCTCAATTCAATGGCTGGGGGGAGCTGGGATGGCTTGGTTTAGAAACTAGAAATGCAATGGGACAGGCTGCTCTGGCGATCGGGTTTTGCAGTTGAATATCCCCAAATTGGCTCCTCTTCATGGGCTTCTTTTAGAACTGTTCTTGCAAGAAACGTATCATATCTTACTCAGCATCTCCTACCTGGGGGCTTGGGATCCTTGTCTTCATCCCATGGATATTTTAGCTTCCAAAAAGTCAGTAAAGCCCTGAATTTTCACAGGTGGTTTCAACAGAGTTTCATTTATTTTATGCAGAATGAGAGAGAGATGAGGGTCCAGGCAGGCCAAGAAATCCAGTTTTCCCATTTTTCTTTTCTGTTTGGTGAGCTTTTTGGGTTCCTCCTTTCCTGCCTTGGGTTTGTCAAAATTTGTCACCCACGGCAGAATTTGACCTTGGGTTTGCGGCAGTGAGAGATCAGCTGCTGCCGCGGCTGTTTGGGCCTTTTGCAGGTGTTATATATCTATATATAAATATATAACCAGCATAAATATTTATAAATACTCATATATAAAAAAAATGTATATTTATATCTATACTGCTATTTCCAAATGTCAGCAGCAGCAAGATGTGAAAAGCAAACTCTGACAACCACCACCAGCTTTGCCATTTATTTTATTCGCAATTTTGTATTTTTACTCTCAAGGTCGACCCACGATGCGACTTCCCGAGCTGGGCTTGACATGTGCCTTCCCCTCCCTCTCCAGCCCCTGATTGCACGTGTAAATAGAGAGATTAAATGCTGGAAAATGGCAGATATGTCAGGTTTGAAGAGGGGAGCGAGTACGGCTGCGGGGAAATGGTTGGCAATCACAGAGCTATTGTGTGGATGGAGAATTGTCCTTCTCCTGGGAAGATTAATTCACCCTCGAAGAGAGTCAGCTACTACAGTTATTTGAAGCTTGGGGGCCCTGAATAAAAGCAATCAGAATAACACACGTGTGAAGGAGCACTTTGAGGTCTGAACTGGTCCAAGCAGCTGGGTTTTTTTCCGATCGTGCAGAGAAAGGGGCAAAAATTAACATGGAAAACCTCTATTACAGTGATGCCATATAAAGCATCCTTCTGCTACATCTCCAGCGCTAATTCATTACCCCACAGCAGCCACTTAAAATCAGTTTTAAGTCAGAGGAGGCGAAAATACCAGTAAGTAGCACCTTCCCCTTATTGTTCTTCTGTGCTCAGAAGAATTGGGTGAAATAGTTTAAAAAAGAGTAAATGTTTTGTGGGTGCATTGCTCGTACTTAAGCCACTTGGATATTTGACTCGGGTGAATTCCTTGTGGTTTTGTGGTGCTGGAAAATCTCTTGGTTGAGAGCAGAGCATTTGCACGGGGTACCCAGCTCATTCATTTACTCCAGGGCATGTTTGCCTCCAGGCCAACAAAAAGAAATAATCCCTTGAATATCTGCAGCAGAGAGGCAAATTTCCAAGACCAGAGGGCTTTGCAAAGGCATTGGGATGAACCGAAAGGCTCAGCGTGATCCCCTGAGCATGGCGAGCTTGGTGGTTGGAGGAGTTTGGGGTGAATTTGGGCTGGCCTGGGTTTGCGAGGTTTGCAGCTGGTGGCTGGAGGTGGGTTTTTCTGTCCCTGCGTGAGGGAGAACTGGGTGGTTTAGGATGCAGTGAAAAAAATGGGGTATTTATGGACAATACGGAGATTCCCTTCCAGAAAAAATTAAAGCAATTTCCAGCTGAAATGGCATTTCACCAGCACCTCCTTTAGGCTGTTTTTTGTCTATTTCTGCCCTCTTAGAGGATGCAGAAGGGGAAAGAGTTGCCCCTTCTGCTCTAGCCACAGCAAGAGACCCTGCCATGTGGTTTTTCCCTTCGGCGAGATGCAGGTTTTGGAGAAGCGGTTGCAGGTTTTGGTTGCAAAAGATGCAGGTTTTGGAGGTCAGGTGCATCTGACCTCCACCAAAGCGTGGCGTATTATAAACCGGGGCAGCATCGATCGCTGGGCTGGCAGCCCTCGGTGGCTCTGGCAGGGTGGTGTGATGAATATCACGCGTCGAGCGCAGTGGAAAACTTGATAAATAAAAGGCTTCTTCTGGTTATAGGTTTGCATGAGAAATGAAGCTGCGTTTCTGTGTTTGAACTCATCCGGGGTTATAATCGCTGCTGCGAAGGAGGTCACGAGGCTTTTTTCCACTTGCTTTTGTCTGCTTGCGGGGAAATTTTAGGTTAATTTGAGGATGCTTTGTGCAAAACATCACTACAAAACCCCATTTCTCTTTCTGCTTCCCGGGGACTAGGCTAGGGTCCAGAGTCTGCTGCCCCGGGGCGGGCTCAGCTCCCTGCATTGGCAATGAAGAGTTTTCTCTGGATATTCTGATATCAGCAGGTTTCGATGGTGCCGCTTTAACTCTCCAAAAAACAAATTCCTGATAATTAGCACACAAATAGAGCCTGCTGGAAAAAAGCAATTGAAGAAACTCCTTCCTGCAGAGGTTTGCTCGGGGATCTGCATATATTTCTTTTTTCTTCCTAAGCCCGCTGATTATATAGCGCGCTCTGATTACAGGGTCTCTAAACAAAAACACCACTTTCTTGATTTTTTTCTGCTTAGCCGCGCAGAGGGGTGGATAAATGAGGAGGGCCTGACATTTGCGCAGCAGCAAGCATTCGGGATTGCCGGGGGAACTGAAAGCATCCCAGACTTGGGAGCAAAGGCTTTGAGCGAAAAGAGGAGAGTCCCAGCTTTGTGCTAGGGACCAGATCCGATGCAAAAGGGCTTTGGAGCAGGCGGGTACCGATGCTTCCCTTGGGCAGCCTTTCGTGCTCCCTATTTGCGTAACAAGCATCTGCAGCCTTCTCCTGGGTGAGACGGATCTGCAAACCCTCTAACACCCAAATCCCCCCAAAATACAGTGAGAAAAAGCCTTGCAGGGAACCTCCAGCACTTCTTACCCAGCTCTTTGTGACTAATTTGTTCTCCTTCAAATCTGTGGGTTTAAAGCTTTTTTAATTGTTGTTATTTCATTTGCTTGAGACAAAGTAGGAAACCCCAGGGCAGCAGAAGTGGCTTTGTGCAAGAAATCGTGGCCGATCTCCCCCGTTAAGTGTTGCTCACCTCTTGGCTGGGGCTTTTTAATCACCGCAACGTGCTTTAAATGGGGATTTGCTTCGCCCAGGTTTGGCTCTGAGGGAGAAGAGGGGGCTGCAGCCCTGGGAGAGTTAAGGGGTCTTTTGCCATGCTGATTATCAGCATTTTCACACTGAATTTCTTGCAGCGTCCCCCATTCATCATCTTTCTAGGAGCAGTTTGGGAAGGTTTTGCAAGCAGCAGAAAACATACTTCATTTTTCCTGAGCTTCATATGTTGAGCATCACCAGCAAACTCCCAGCATGTTGCACTTCTTTCCTTGGTGTTCACCCCTTTCTTTTTAATCTCATCACTAAATTAGCTGTTACAATAATAAAAGTCATCCTTGTAGTGCGTTAGTGGGGCTTCAGAGCTTCTGGAAAGCCCAATAAAGGGCTGACGTTACAAAATCCTTCCAAAAATCCTCCAAGCGTGGATTATTTATGGGCATCTCTGGAGTTACTTATGTTCTCAATATGAATTTTTAATAGACAAAAGTTATTTCTACTCCCTAGAGAGAACTGCTGGTGGTTCCCCAGCATTCCTCAAAGTCACTGCTACCCATTGCACAATGAAAGGGTGCTGGTGAGCACCCGAGTAAGACTGAGGAGAGGTTTTTGCAAAGTCTGAGATGATATTAATAGCATCCAAGTGGTTTAATCTGTATTAGGAGTTGCCAGTGAATTGCCTGGTGCTCATTAAAGGATTAAGCTGATTGCGCCATTGAAATATTTTTCCTGATTGGGGGGAAAGCAACAGGTACGGAGGTCTTTGGAAAGAGGTGAAATTTGATTGCTTGGCCCTCAAACTCTGAAATAAATTAGATTTGAAAGGCGCCATTGCTCATGGAACTGGATGGAAGGGGGGTCCTAAGAGGCGACATCCATCCCGGTTCATAAAACCCCTCCTTTTCTTTGGGTTTTTGGGAACATGAGCATGTTCTAGCTGCAGCATCCATCCTGGTCTTGAGATGGGAGAGGAGGGTAGCAGGGCTATAGCTGAGGAAGGCTTAACAGCAGCCAAAAATGGAGCCAGCTGCAAGCTATAAAAGCCCAAAGGGAGGAAAAGGGAGAGTCCTAGCAGGTCTGGGGAGCAGATTTGGTCTTCAAAGGAGCAGAGCAGGCATCTGTGGGACTTGGTGGAGGTAGGGCTGGTACCTGGGGCGTGGAGGATGGACCACGCTGCGTGCCTGGGGCTCTCGGGGAGTCCTGGGTGATTATTTGCAAGGCTACTGGCTCTTTTGGGATTAAAACCAGGTTTCTTGTTTATTCAGTTTCTGAAACATAAAGGAAATGTGTATTTTTACTCGAGGCTTGGCAAATGTGTGCGTGAAACCCAGATAGGGGTAATGACCCCCAGCCTGAGTGGATGGGCAGGAGGGGCATAAATAAAATAACATGGTTTGTGTGAATAAAATAGTGTCCTGGGCAGAGAGGGTTATTCCTGTATTGCTAAAAGAGAAGATGCTCTGCAAGTCTTTTCATCTAGGCTTTGTTGTCCTCGTTTTATCTGTGTAGGAGACATTCCTGACAGATTTTTGTTGTTTTTTTTTTTTTTTCTTCAAAGCAACTATGAAGGCTGTTTCTATGTGGGAATAAACAATTATTTCGTTTTTCAGAGGAAGGTCTGCATGCAACCGTCTTTCAGAAAAAAAGCAAACCCTTAGAAAGGGCCACTCTGTGTGGGAGAAAGCTCTAACATGTCATTAGGAAGAAATGGTTCTTTAAAAGCATTACTTAAAGTTTCAATCTAGGGACAAAAGCAACCGGAATCATGTTTCTGTGCTCACGTGAAACTGTAGACTCCTCGGTGGCTGGTCTCGAGGAAGGCAGAGGAGGCGTCAGGCGCTTGCCAAGGGGATGATTTAGTGGCCTCCCAGGTAGAGCGAGAGATTTATTTATCACACGCCTCTGCATCAGGTGCGTTTCACGTGGCTGCATGTTCGATCTGTTCCTGTTTATCAAGAAGGAATGACCAGTTCCTTTTCCAGATGCCCAGAAATACGGAGAAACCTGGGCACCGCCATCCTGTAAACTCCTGTGCATGCAAAACCAGGGGGATTCGTGCTTTATAGGAAGAGAAATTAAATTGCACTAGTTTCTTTTCATCTTGGGGATGGGAAGTCAAGATTTTCCATCCCTTGACGACCTGTCACCACTTTTATATTGATGGGTCCAAACCCTTTTCCTGCATTGGCTTCAGTGGGACTGACTTAGCTCCTGGAGAAGCAGCTATAGAAATGGATAAAATTAAAATGTTGGGGGGGGGGGTTATTTACGTGAATGCAGAAAGTACCTCTTCCCACAGGGGTTTAATGGTGACTGTAGAGCCTGGAATGAGGATAAAATT
This sequence comes from Harpia harpyja, assembly GCF_026419915.1. Lineage (NCBI taxonomy): Eukaryota > Metazoa > Chordata > Aves > Accipitriformes > Accipitridae > Harpia > Harpia harpyja. Next base: position 43,925,389 of record NC_068952.1, read on the forward strand.
ATCTCCACCCTTCGCAGAGGGGTTTCAAACCCTTCTGTTCCTCCTCCATTCGCTTCTCTAGGGTCTCGTTATATGGGGCTTGTAAGGTCTTTTCTTTTAAGTATGACCAGTACCTTTTTCTCAGCAAAAACCCCACTTGATTTCTTAAATTAGGCAGCGGTTTATGATCTGCCTGTACTATTTTAATGTTAAGTTCATCAAGAGGGCAGAAGGATTCAAGAGCAGCATCTTCAGCCTCAGCTTTCCCAGTGTCCTGCTGCAAAGTACCCGGGAATCTATTTATAGGTTTATTTCTTTTCTTTTTGGCTTGTATCATGGGCTCTCTAGAAATTATCATCCTTGTTATCGCTCTTATTATCTTGTCCTTTCCTGTGACTGAGCTGAAGTAGGAAATGGATCATCAAGAAGAAAATATTTTCCCTTATCAGCCCCCGGGTGCCGCATGGGAAACTGTTGGCGCTGGGTAGAAAGGAAGGATTTTTGGAGGTTGTCTTTTTTTTTTACTTTTTTTTCTCTGCAGTTGTGGCAGCTGATCGCTCTCCCCGGCCACGCTGTGAGATCGCAGCAGCGTTTTGCAGACGGGGGTGGCTCATATTAAATAAACATCACAGATTTCTCTGGTGCTTTTGCGTTGCTCCAGGAGCTCTTCCATCCCACTGGCTGTGTCTCCTCCTTTCCCTGCCTCATCCCTGGCAAACAGAGCATCCCTCTGCCATCCAAAATCCCGTTGGAGTCACACTTGGGCTTGGCATGTCTTGAACCTCCCATGGCCATAGGTGTCTCGAGTGCATCTGAGCTCAGGAGTGATGCTCAGCCTCTATCCATGGCTCAAGGATCCTTCCTTGGGCTGGCTCCCGAATAAATCCCTGCGTGGTTTGTTCATCCCTCAGCCTCGGTGCCTCCAACCCATCCCTGACGCGTGTTCTTCCTTTCTGCCTGGTGAGAACATGTTCAAGCTGGAAACTGGAGGAGGCTGCATGCTGCTCGTGGTCTGGAAATGAAGCAGCAGCAGGTTTGCAACCCTCTATCAGCCAGACCCACGGCTGGAAGCATTTACTCTGGACCAACTCCATATTTCAGGTGGTTTTTAAGCTTCTGGGAGATGAAACTGGATGGCGAGACATCCTATCTGGCATATGGAGGTGGTAGAAAACCAAACACCCAGAGGACATATAGGAAGGGATCGCTCTGGGCAACCTATATATTGCTTATGTAAAATGACCCTAATGAAGGGGATTATTCCCCAAATTGGAAGGAGACCTGTCTTCAAACCTGAGGCAGAGTGCGGGCCCTGGGCACTTTCCTTCTGTGCTCAGCTGGGCTTCGGGAGAGATTAATGATGAATAAAACGGCACTAGAGACTTGTTAGAGGAGAGAAAGAGCAGCTTGGAGCTCTGCTGGTCACGGGAACGGGGACGACTAATCTTTTTGTCAAGGGATTTGAGGGAATTAAGCAGTATAATTGTAAACTTTTGGATTGATGAGCTCTTTAAAGGGAGCTTGCTGCGGCGAGTGTTAATTTAATAAGAACTGAGCAACTTTTCCCCGATCCAGCCGTCTTGAGCAAGATAAAGTTTTTACTGGGGAGTTTCTCTCTGCGAAAGCTGGGCTTCGCTTTCTGATGGGTGAGATCCTCGGGCACCTTCCTGGTCCCTCCTCTCAGCGTTTGCCTCTTCTTGGGGATGTGAGCGGTGAAGCCCGGCTGGAGGGTCACGCCGCAGAGGCACGGCAGCTCGCTTGCGTGCCACCACTTTCATGGAAAGGGTGAATTTTTGCAAAAACTGGGGGAAAAACCAGCTCCTTGTCGTACTGCTTTGTGATTTTTTTTTTTTTTTTTTTTAAACTTGCTTTGTGATTTTGAGCTTGCTGCAAACTTGCAGCAGCTCAAGGCAGGATTAAATGCTGTTTAATGTGGATTTTTGCTCTTTATTTTGCTGCTGGAGTCTTTTTAAGGAACAAAATGCTGATTTATTCGGTCTGGCAGACAGCAAGGGCTGTGATGCACTAGTTAAAAGGGACGATCATGGATGCTGCCAGCAGTTTCGCTCCTAAACATGCATTACAATTACCGGGGTTGCTGCAGTCCTCGTGAATGCAAAGAAAGTGCCACTTTCTGCTGTATCGGTGCAGCTGGTGAGGGTTTGCATGCTCTGTTTGGCCGTTATTTGGGGGCAGAAGAGCTGGTTTTTACTCAGGGTGCACAATTTTCAAGGCTTGTGCTGGAGACCCGAGTTTGTGGTTGCTTTTCTTGCAAATCCTCTATAAATTATAAGGGAAATTGTGGACTTTCTGAAGGCAAGGTTACGTATTGCAGGGTGTCTGGGGGGAGCTGGGCATCACCGATGTGACTTCGCAGGTTTGCAGTTTCTCTCTTGCGAGGAATTGCAATCAGCATCTGCTGTGTCTTTCTTCCCAATTAATGCTGGCACTTTTCCCCCATTTATAAAGACCGTGAGCTAAGCTCTTTTTTGGGCTTGCTCTCTTGGAAACAGTGGGTTTTGCTACCTGTGAACTTCATCTGATGGAGCATTTGAAAGCCTCATTCAGTCATCATTTTTCTAATAGCCGTGTACAGCTGGCATCCTATGGACTTCTGCACAACACGCCCGCGTTTGTTTATAAATCAGATATCAAACCTGGATATTAAATATTAGCCTTGACTTCAATATGCAAGGAGCAGGCTGAGTTGTATTGCATAACCCTTGCCTTTTATATCTTGACTTGACAAGCTGTGCGGCAGAAATTGAGACTAAAAGAAGGAAATAGAGTGGGGGACAAAATCAGTGCATGGTATGCAATGGCCAAAGCACCAGAAAGAGCAGAAAAACCATCTAGCAACCTGCACGAGCAGTCTCTTGGGTTGAAATTCTTGATTTCTGGGAAGAGCTGCAGGGTTGGTGCCTTCAGAAGAGCCTCCCATCAGTTTGGCAAGAAGAAAGGCTCTGCGTGCTGAATCCTGCTGATTTTTAGGCATTTCTTGGTGCACTGGTCTGACCATGAACACGGTGGTGGTCCCCACTTGGACTTTGAAGCCACGGGCTTTTGTCTCTGCTCATGGTGGGATTGGTAAGAGTTTGCACTTTTTCCCAGTAAACAGGGGACAAAGCACTTTTTTTTTTTCCTTGGGTTTTAACTAAGGTTGAAGTACAAAAATATTTCCAAAATTGAATTTCTTCTTCTTGCTGCTTGCTGCAGCATTGCAAGATCTAGACATGCCCAGCTTGGTAAAACCACGCACTGTGCCGCCTTGGGCTTCCTCCTGAACAAACCCCATTTTTTATCAGTTTAGATGCGTGTGGCATTTTGCATATCATTTCTGCCTATGAGATAACAGGTGCGTGGTTAATTGTGTTCCTTAATTATGGGATTCCTTGTCTAATTACACCTGGCCCATTATGAGCTGATTTAACTGGTGATGAAAGCGGTGCTACTCCTCCAGTGGAGCCACGCTAGCTGGCTCTTAGCAAATAAGCACGGTGCAAAACTCATTGGTGGGCGGCTAATTAAAAATCCCAACTGTTTGGGGCATGAAGTGGTGTTTTGCTGCAATGGTGCTTTGGTTTTGCTGAGCTTGGGAAATAATTTATGGGCATGCAGGTCCCTGTTCTACCTGCCTGATGGTCAAAGTGAATAACATGATAATAAATTACCTATCCCCCTGCCTTTTTTTTAACTTGCTTTTGGATTTTTAGCTAGTTACCATGGTAACATTCCACCTTCCTTTTTCTGGCGAGTCTCCAAAGTCGCTGCTGGAGGTAGCCTTGGGGAGACAAGTGTGAGCTGAGCAGAGCTTTGCTCTCCATCCTCTGCAAAGTCGGATGCGATGCTCAATGGGACCTATCAGGTAGGGACCAAAGCATTAGGAGACTGATAGGTGTGGGCTGCAAGAACATCAGACCTTCTAGTTTAAGTCGTTTGCTCCATCAGGAAATTGATTCCCAGCCTAAATTTGTTGCCACAATCAGGTCTGGCAGAGGCATGAGTTATTGCCCATACACCGGGGGATGGATGATCCTCCATTAGATGCCCAGGTTGAAAACATCAGTGTTCAGCCAAATGCCACCATCGCATCACGGAGGGATGCTGCACACTTATATCTACCCAGAGAGAACATTTGGCCCCACTGTATCCATTTTACCCATGCAGAATTTGGCCATTCAAATTGCATCTGGTTTCTTTTTTCAATCCATCCATCCATCCTTCCTGCCACATTTTCTACAAGGGAGCAAACTACTTTCCCTATTTGGAAGAGATTTGCAGCTCCCTGGGGAGCTTGTAATGAAATGATCTGATTTCTAAGTGTTTCAAAGCAGCTCTCGGTTTCCAGGTCTCCCTTGTTGCAGTTAACCACTGACAGACGACACAGCCCGGCTCAAAGCAAGGCTAATCCTTTCCTTTCTCTTTTCAGTTCTTCTGGGTCCTTCTGGTGATCTTCCTCACGGAGCTGCTGCTGATATTCATCGAAATCATCTTTGAAAACAAGGTGGGTGCAATCAGGAGGCCTTTGGATGCTGCACGGCAACAAACTGCAGCCTCGCATGTCATCGGGGAGGAAAATCCTCAAGTATCCAGTAGTGTCTTCCCTGAAAATGGAAGGGTTTCGTTGCTCTTGCTCGTCTGGGGCTGCCCATTGTGCTCCAGAGCTGCGATGGATCTCCAGCACCACCCAGAGCCCCCGCCGCAGCCGCAGCTCCCTGTGCAGACTCTTAGCCAAAAACCTGGGTTTGGGTTTTTTTTTTTTTGAGGACTCATTAAGCTCCTCGCCTCAATTATGTTAACTGCTGGCTTGCATTTGCAAGGACAGGTTTGAGTTATAGCTGAGCCGACGAGATGGTAAACGCTTCCAACGGATGTCCTTTCTGGCCTCCTGCCTTCTGCTGAAGAAACCCTGCCATTTTCAATTTAATCTTACCCTTGCTATCGATCAAACAATTAAATAGTTAATCTCAGTCTCTGCTGGCTCAATGAATGCACGAGGCAGGAGAACAACATCTGAAATACCCACTTACAGGCTGTAAAAATCAATTCCTCTTTGCACAAACAGCTTGATGCTTTCAAACACATCAAGGTTGGGGTTGGGAGCTATGTGTTTACTGAGCCCCAAAGTTGAAGGGAGGCAATGGGGGAGGACGCTGCCTTTTGGATGCTGTAGCCAACTCCATCCAGCAGCTTCCCAGAGCTCTCCAGAACCCTCTGATCCCTGAAAAATGAGGTGCACCAGTGGAGAGATGTGCTTCTGAGGAAAATCAGATTGCTCGAGTCCTTCCCACATACAGAAAATCAATATGTGCTGCCACGTAGAGGCTGTATTTTTGTGAAATTCAGCGTTAAATCCTCTGCTTTGTTCCACCTTTGAGCTTCAATGATGGTGCTCAGCACCATCCTGCACTGCAGGGATGCAAGGGGGAAACGCTGGTACCATCAGGAAGGGGGACTGCAGCCTCGTGATTAAACTCCTAGGTTGAGTAGAAGCCATTAGTGCCTAAAGTGTCCCTTAATTTAAATTTAACGGGCAATATCAAAACCTAATTATAATCAAACAATGAGGCAGAGAGAAAAGAGAGATCCAACAAGCGATGAATCCACTTGACCCCAAATTGTTCGGAGGCACAAATCTGCATTTGGAACAATGGTTGTTTATTAAACTTGTTAAAAACATATTTAATTGGATTTTGTATTAAATCAGCAGGGACGAGGAACGAATTTAGTGGCCTCAAAGCTACTGAACATTGAAATGGGCTCTGTTGATATGCAAATGGGGTTTTGGAGATTATCAGAGATAACGGGTTTGGCGTCCTTGAAGGGAAGGGAGTGGAGAGGTCTCATAACCAGAACTAATGATTTAACCTTGCAACATTTATCTCTCACGTTAAAATCAAGATTTAATTACAGAGGCCGCCTCCGGGCTGGCATCTTCTTGGAGGGCAATAGGATCGTGGGGTGAGCCTATCTGGGGGCAAAACAAGCAGAAAACAGTAAAACCTGGGCATTGCCCGTTGTGTTTGGTTGTAGCGGTGGGCAAACCGGGAATTAACATTTTAATAAACTTCCACATGAGCAATTTCTTAAAGGTTTTTTCAGATCCCCTTGCCTGATCCCTCACTGTCGGCAGGCTTTGTTTGCCGCTCTGACGTGCCTTCATTTCTCTTTTTCTCATGTTCTTCTCCCCGTTCCCGGTTTGCCCAACCTCTAATTTTCATGTCAGAGTGAATTATGAAAAACATTTTCTTCCCCCCCTTTCCCCTGCTTCTAACTCAGAAAAAAGTTCCTTTTTCCTTCATTAATATTTCTACTTGGTGGTTTGTCAGGAGTCAAACGGCAAACCTGCGCTGGGCTTTGCATAGGACATTTCGAGCCTCCGCTCCCAGCTCACTAATAAGCTTCCCAGGCATCTGTAAAATACATTTTCGATTCAATTAGTGTTTAATGTGAAGTGCCTGATGTGTCAAAGTGTCCTCGGAGATATGGCTAAAAGAGGAGCAGGGAGAGCCCCAGCCCGGCTGCACCATTCCCTTTCAGGGCATGATTGAATTGCTGAATGATTTGTTGGGATTAGGAGTGATTGAGGGCTCTGATGAGGCCTCTGCTCCTGCACGTAGCTCATCCCATGGATAAATCACTGTGCAGCCAGTGGTGTTGGCTCTCACAGCCCATTTCACCTCCTCCAGCCCCTCCTAATGCAGCAGAACCCCCCCGGCAGTGGTTAAAATCATGTTAGTCAATGGGATTGGAGAGCTTGAGGAAGCTTTTGAAGAAGTCACCTTAATAATTTCAATTTAATAGGAAAAATGGGGTGGGTAAAGGTGTGTGGGTCGGCTTGCAAGTGCAGGAAGCGGAGAGATGCTACGGGATGCTGCTAACCCTGAGAACTCAGAAATGATGGTGCTAACCCTGAGAGCTCAAAAATGATGAATTTTACCCCAAGAAATAGGCTTGTGCCAGCATGCAGATTAGATTCTTACTCTGCTAACAGTTGGCAACGCGTGCTATAAAAACATTTTCATGTTTTGCAATATATTTCCAGTGCCTTTTCCATGTGTGAGGTGTGTTTTTGGTTTTTTCTGTCCCCAGATGAATGCAGTTTTCCACTCCAACATCCAAGAGGGCATCAGACACTATTATGATGACCTTGACTTCAAGAACATCTTGGATTTTGTACAAGAAAAGGTTCGGTTTTGGAGGGGGGGGGGGTGGCATCAGGGAGGTCTGCTTGTGAAGTTTTTCAAGCAGTAGTTAACTCTGTGCCTCGTTGAACCAGGAGCATTAGTTTTCCCTGTATTTTTAGAGTTTATTCCCATCTCTAGGGTGCCTTGCTTGATCCATCTTGAATAACTTGATCTTTCTTGGTTTGCACTGCTCTTTTTGCACAGTTTTGTGTTGTGCTGCTCTCTAAGCCCACCCCGTTGGTGTTTCCCGTGAGTTATTCTGCTGTCTGTGCCCCCTGCGAAGAGCATTTTCTGCTCCACACCATGACGTGGACCATGCCAGGATATTTATATTTCCCAGTCTTGATGGGAAACCAGTGCCTAATGCCTGAAAGCTTTTTGATACTACCCCAACCTTAATAGAGAGAGAGATGGAGGAATAAAATAACATGTGCTAAAGCTGCTTCAGGGCTGCAACGACCCTTAGATAGGCCACCTTAGGTAAGTCGCTTTACCCAAGGTGTCATCGGTAGCTGGCCAAGCCCTTGACTCAATGGGAAAATTGCAGATAAGGTGTTTTCACGCAGTAGCTGGAAGGAGAGAAGAGCTCCAGCCTCTCCATGGGCAGCACTGGGAGCAAGCTTCTCCTGGGACTGGCGAGAGCTATGTCCAGTCCAATATTGGGGCTTGGCATAGCCTACTTTAATTCTTCTAGGTGTGTGGTTGCATATTCTGTCTCAAATCTAATGCTTAGAGCCTGCCAGGAGTTGGCAGGATCTGTCCCCTATCCTCAAGTCAACCTGCAGGTTGATAAAATCGTCCTCACAACTCTTGTGGTTTTTTTAACCAAACTTTTGACACACTGCTGCTCTTGCCTTCTATTTATGCACGTCATAGTTTGTTTCAGGTACTAAATATTAAATTATTACATTAAAATGCCTTCCTAATGCCTGCCATTGAGCCCCAGCTAGATATGTTTCCCTTTTGTCTCTTGAAGCCCAAAGTAGCCGTGCTTCAGCAAAGCAACAATGCATCCCCCACCAAGTACACCAAAAGGTCAAGTAAAGTCAGGATTTGAAGTTATTATCCATGCCGTCAAGCGTGTAGCTGGTCTGGACAAGCTTGATTGGCTCTAACATACCATTTGGTTTTTCCAGTACTGGTGAGAAGCCGTTCCTGGGAATTTGGGGGATATAGGTTTGCTCATGTTTTGAGTGAGGGTATTTGGTTTACCTGTTATTTATGTTATGGCAGGAGGGAAGCAGTCAGCTCGAAGCATTTGGCGAATGAAGAAAAGTGGGAAAAAAACCCAAAAACTTGAGATCTAGGACAGAAATTGCAGTGATGTTACTTTTCCTGGGTTGGTTTTGGAGAGCAGAGCTAGGCTTTGCCAGCAAAGCTGCTTTCAAATGAGCTTTGTTCTCACCTTGGCCTCATTTCTCTCCTTTCATTATGGGTTGGAGCATCATAAATATGTGACTCTTATCTCCTGCTTTGAAGAAAAGGAGACTGTGAAACTCCTTCTTCTTTGATGTAGCTGGAATTTAAGGCCAGTGGTGCCCTCCACGCTCCCCTCTCTTGGCTTAAATACCTGCTTTTGACTCTTGGAGTCATCATTACTGAGCCGAGCGCATTAATAAGACTGAGACCCCTCTGAAGGTCTCAAGACACAGCTGATTCTGAGAAAGATCTGAATCTTTTTCAAGTTTTACTCCAACCTCTCTAAGAGGATGCTATAATTCAGACCTCTCTGTATGAATGATAAACGGATGCTGCCGGGAGCAGTCAGAAAGTCCATGTTGGAGCCATCCTCAACGAGACTTGGCAAGGAGGCTAGACCACAAATCTTCAGATAAAACAGATATATTTGTGGGAAGGTTTCTATATCTCCAAACAAGCCAGGATCAGGCACTTATCATATAATCTCACCCTATTTTTAAAATATTTTTCCCCATCTACTTCTTCACTTGACTTTCTATTAAAAGTTTTCAGGGGGAAAGCTTCATCTCAAAGTCTCTCTCTGTACTAAAAGAAGTTGTGGCCACTTCCAGTGTTGCCGTTAAGCCTTTAACATCTGCATGTTTTATCTTGTAGCAAGAGAAGGAGCTTTGCAAGAACGTACAGCTCGTTGCTATGAGCTTTTATATTAGCGTATGATTTCCAGACCAGGAACAGCAGCAATGTCAGCGATTGAAATGCAGTTGCTTCATCCTGAGTGTAGGACCGGGGAGAAGCAATGCAGAGGAAGAACTGCTTTTAAGAGAAGGGAAATTGGTTCTATGGGACCTGAGCAGGCCAGTTCACTTTGGGAGGATGAAAACTTGCAGTCAGTCTGGATGGATTGCACCCAGACCTGCTTTTTTGATAGAAGACAAGCTCAGAGCAGCCTGTTATCATCATTTAGTGGTTGTTATTGCCATTTTCCCTATTAAAAACCTTGTCTATGCATAGGTTAGCTGGCACATGGCTTACTTAGGTCAGGCAAAACCACACTACACTCCTTAGGATTTGAATTCTGCTTAAACCCTCTCTCAAGTGATGCTTTGAACTAGACCCAACTGCCTTCATACCCTTAAACCAGTATCATACAGTAAAAATAACAAGTAATTATGGTCCCAAGTGCCAGGCATTAATATTTTACATTAGCAGGATGATGGTGCAAATAATGCAGTTTTACTTGTTGACACTTACTCAGTCCGGCTGCCTGTGAGCAAGGAGATATGGAAATAAATTGCCCTAAAGAAAATAATACTTGTATGTTTTTATAACTCGTTTTCGCTGAACTACTGCCCTTTGCAGCCCTTGGACATGAGGCTGGAGACCATGATGACTCAAAAGCCAGGTTTGCCCCAAGTCAGTAACTGCAGCTATCTGCAGCTCCTCGCTTTATCTTTGTTTAATGGCTTGCTGAGTACAGGTGGAAGAGGAGAGTTCAAACTGCTTTGCTGATCACAGGATTTGAATTTCAAAGAGCTGCCAGGGCTATGGTTCTTGTTCAAACCCGAGTGGCTCCAAACTCAAAGTAAGTCTCGGAGGGATGAGGGTGTTGCGCTTGCAAACCTCCTCCTTTCTTCTTGGGGAAGATTGAAGGCAGCTTTCAGTAGCATGGCTCGCTGGAGTGTGTTGCTTCGAGGGCGATGGTTTTAGCCATAATGAGCCCGCATCTTGCGGGTGACAGCGGTGGTCCTCGACACAGAGAGATCCTCGAATACGACCTGCGAGACTCTTTCTGTGGGCTCTCTTTGGTTTTTCTGCTTGTTATGCTTCTCTGAGCTCCGGGAGCCTGCATGAAAGTAAAACCCACACTGCAGTCTGTCTCAGCTTATGAGAAATAAATCCAGGCACAACAGTAGTTTGGGCTAAACCTCTCTTTGCAGAGAAGAAAACACCCTGGTGAGGCTTCCTGGCAGCTAGTAGCCCTCATTATAAGCATTTTGTACCTATTTTTGCACAGTTATAAAAGCAAATGGAAAGAACTTCTTTGCAGCATGGGGATAGCAAATGGGTAGCAATAGCCAGTATCCCTTTGGGTGTTTTTCTCCCCCTCTTTCTAGGCAACTTTTGCAAGCTGGTCTCCCTCACCAATACGGGTAGGATTGAAAGCAATAGAGAAATTAAAGGCAGGAAGTTAGAAAACAGTTGTAAATCTGTGGGTCGGCTGCTCCTGGCCATATCGGCCCATTTTGGCATGGGAGGAGGCCAGGAGGACCCCAAGAGCTGGTGGCTTTTCCTACTCCCATTGGCCAAGTATTGCCACCAGCCCATCAGCAGGAGGGGGAGCAGATGCTCACAGGGTTAAACCTCTCGCGAAAACCGCTCCTTGAAGAGTGCCGTGCTTAAAGAAATGGGGAAAACCTGGTTTTGTTCTGTCTTATAAGCACACACACCTCTCCTGCCTACTTGTCCTGGTACCCAGGACACTACTTCAGGCACTACTTCAGGCTTTTCTTTCCAGGGGAAAAATGTAAAGATTCAAGCTTGTTTACAAAGAGAAGAGATGACTCAGTATATAATAAACCCACTTTTATTCTGTGGAGAACAGAAAATGACTTTCATTAAACTTTTTTTTTTTTCATTGTGTGAGCAGAAGAAAAAAGAAGCTTTTTTCCTTTGTAGCTGTAGCATTTGATCTCTAATTTAACTTGACGGGAAGAGAAATCCCTGTTAGACTGCAGAGCCTTATTAGCATTTTGTCGAATGGCACCAACTAGCTGAGCGCTGCCTTCAAGAGCCAAGAAATACATTCATTCAAGGCGCTGAAAGAGCCATCTCTCTGGTGTGCCCTGGGAATAGGGTGGATTAGTCACCTGTAATTAAATCAGTGAAGCATGAATGAGCCTGATCATTCCTGGGCTTGTGAAAGCAAGGATGCTTCCAATACATGGATGTACACATCTGTAACTGCCGTATGCCTCTAAAACGGGGCTAAAAGGAGTTACACACCCACTTTTCTTTTTTTATATGGTGCCTTCAACTTCCTATTTAGGGTCCTAGAAAGCAGAAAATAATCAGGGCTTTCAATGCTGGTGTTGCAAAGCAGCATTGGAGATGCAGGGCAAGGCTGGAGGGGAGATGCGTTGATGGGCTGGAGATGTCGAGGTTTGTTCGGCTACATGTCTCATCCTCTCCTTTTCTTCTTTTTGCAGTTTTCTTGCTGCGGTGGTGATGAGTACCGGGACTGGGAGGTTAACCAGTACCACTCCTGCAACGGCAGTGGGCCGCTGGCATGTGGGGTGCCCTACACGTGCTGTATCAGGAAGGTAAGGCAGCCGAGGCACCGAAAGTGCCTTTATTTCCGTCAATATTTCAGCAAAGCCCCCTCTTCCAACTGGTTATTACTGCATATTTCTGCACTGTAGGGTTTCTTGTAAGCCGCATTGCCATCTTGCAAAGCGGTTTGCTATGGCATCAGCGTGAGACGCTAAAGAAACTAAAAATTATATATATGGGCTACACTGTATTTTAGTAGAGACTGCTGTTTTAATGTAGAATAAATATGAAAGCACTGCACTATTAGTTGCATTTTTATCATGCCGAGGTGTTGTTAGAAATGCCAAGTTCCTGTTTTTCAACCTAATGTGTGATATAAAATGGTTTGGAGGGTCGTCTTGCAAAGAAATAGCAGAATCTTAAAAGGACTTGGCTGCATGTCAGCATGGATCCGAGTGAGCTGTTGTCCTCTGCTTTCCTGTCCAAGAGGACGCGTTTCTCAGCTGGCCGCTGCGGGGTTTAGTAGTATAGGGGGATCAAGTTTGCTGGTGTCTGCTCCTAATTAGGAGGTTTTTGAGGGTTTTGCTGAAAATGGGGCTGGGAGAAATATTTGGATAAAGAGCCACTCTTGTGCAATGGAATAAGAAAAGTCTTGTGAGCAACTGCCCTTGCAAGGCTGCATTTCTGACACGCTGCGAGTTGGGTCAAACAGAGATGGAGAGAGGGAGGAGTGGATTTGCAGAGCCATTAGGGTCTCCTGTGCTGATTTTCAGAGCTGGAAATCAAGACACCCCCCACCAAGGAGTGCTTTTCTGCTGAGACTAAGCTAAGTGCTCTGACACCATCTTGTTTAATATAACTGTCCACCTTGTTGCAATCAATCTAACACATGCTGTGGATAAAATGCCAGGAGCTGGGCCAAGGCAGGGGAAAAAAAGTGCAAATATCCCTGGTTGCTGTGGCCAGAAATGCTATAAATGTTGTGAAAAAGGATTTTCTAAGGGTAATCCTGGTAGCCAAACCTCCTCGAGGTTCAGAGCATCAGGAGTATCAGCGTTGCCTCTGAACCCTGGCCGTGCCCCAGGCTTTACTAATTGCACAAGGAAAATAGATCATCAATCTTGTATTGTTGTTGGATTTTTAATGGAAAAAGGGAAATCTGACGTGTTTTAATTATCAGTGGAAGTCTGACATGCAAATCAGCTGCAAAAATAATTGTCATCTCTAATCAGGGCATTGATTAAGAATCCTAAAGCTCCTGAAGATGGAATTAGAAATTCATGTGTTGTCCTTTTGTATTACAAGTGAGGATGTGTTAGAGAGAGTCAAGTGCGTTTTTCAGTATTTTTACACTCCCCACGGTTTTGGTTGACAATTTGGCAAACAAAAGACCTCAGTGCAGCAGGCAGTATTGGAGAGAAAGAAATCACAGGTGATTAATATAGTAGGGTAAGAAATAAGGCAACTTTCTGGCTTCCCATTGCAATGAGCTGGGTCTGGAGGATGCTCTAGCGAAGGACTGGAGCAGCCAGCCCCTGGGAGGGAAAGTCCACAGTAAATCCTCTACATTTTTTTCAAGAATTAAAAGTCCACGAATATGGTTCTGACAGCCAGAGCGGTTTTATGGGAAGCGAGACCTCACCAAATGCATCTAAATCTCCATGAGAAATGAAACCTGTTCCTGGGGAGAACAGTAACCAGGTAGATAGATGTAGCCTTATTCTTCAGAGTTGTGATTTTTGGCACTGCAGGGCACTTTTGGTTAAGAAATCAGCCCGACGCAATATTAATTATTAATTAAGAGAGCCAGCTCCCTTGGGAGTTTTTTGCTGTCTGCGACATAAAACAATCTAATAAAAATTCAGTTTAAACAACAGAGCGAATCCCCCCCAATAATTGCATTTACCATAAGGTCCAGCATGTCTGTTCGTAGCTATTTGCTGAAATTGCAAAGTCGTCGTGGGGTTTTTCCTTGCGGGCTGAGAAGGTGGGAGAAGGACCTCTGCGCCTCAGGATGAAGAAGGTACCTGTGTGTGGTACTCTGGACATACTTGGTTGGGTCTTAGCGACGTGCAAGCCCTGCTGAAAACTCTTTCCGCCAAAATATGTTACTTGAGGACTGAAGAGAAGATCTTGCGTTGGCCCTGCAGCTGGAAGGATAAACAGGGACCACCTGGATACGTGTATGAATTCTTCTGCATTGAGTAGAGATGAACACGATGGTCTCTCCACTGTGAATAACCTTTTTATCAACCAGTTACCTATCCACTGGTTTGTAGGGCAAGGAATCCTTCTCTTCTTGTGTGCTGCTTCTCTATTTGTGTCTTCGTGAATGAAAGATGGAGAGCAAAGCATCCTTTTGTCTTAGAGGACCTTTGAGATTTAAGAGGTACCAGAAAAGGTCATTTGGAAACGTAATGTGGAAAGAACGAAAGATGCTGTTAGAAGCGAGCTTGTCGAAAGGAAGCAGCATGAAACACGGATTAGGGGGTTGATTGAAATGTGTTTTCAACTTGTCATTAAATACAGCCATAAAACCACCCTGTTTGCCAAGACAAGACTTTTTCTGTTACAAGACCCTCCAAGAGCTTTGTGTTGCATCCCTGGGGCATCTTCCAAGGCAGGCTGAGTTGCAGTAATGAGAGCAGACATCCTCCAAAAATGCTCTGGCTATTTTGAAGAGTCTCATCTCTGAGGTTGTAGACCTTAAAGTCTTCCCAGGAAGAAGGAATGGGCAAATACGCGCCTGCCTGAGGGTGTGAAACTGGATCCTCATCTCTAAGTGCTTTTCTAAATGGTTTTCCAAGGCACTTGTGCCTTCTCCTGGGAAGCTGCAGTGTAGCTGTGCCTCTGCCAAGCACAGTGTCTCCGAACCCTTTGTGAAGTGTCACCGCTGACATCTGGCACTGATTTGGGGGAGAAAAGCAGCTGGTTAAATAAAAAGTGCAAGGATTGCAGTCTTCTGCCATTGGTGGGTTTTATACGTCTGTGTGTTGCTCTTTTGTGACCCCTGAAGGCATCAGAATGCATTCTGAAAGAATAAAGGCTTCTATCTGGTTTTATGTTAGAAATTTCAATTCAGCTCTGACCTTCTTTTCCATGCAAGACCTTGACAAAAGTCGATCAAGGCTAAAACCTCACTTTTCTACCTTCCACCCTTCTCCCAAATACAAGGTGTTGAGGGAATTACTCAAAGAGACGGGCAGGACTGGAGATGATTGAGAAACCCTTGGTTATTTAACGCAAGAAGGAAGAAAAGGGGTGATGAATCTGTGCCGTAGCCAGATGTGTTCAAACGACAAGCCCAATAGAAAGCAACGGTGTTTCACTGGCAAGGGTCCTGCGATGTCCACAAAGTGACTCTGAAAAGCAAGGACAACTGAAAGCTTTCAAGAAAAATGGTTCATTTTTTTAAATGTAAACCAAATAGATGGATCCTTGGTCACGTACAGGTGCCTTTATAGCACTATAGGCGACAGCATTTACCTTAGGGGGAATTTGCAGTGCTCTTATGCTGAAGGTTTCCCATTTCATGGTCCCAACCCTGGATGAGATCTCTCTCTCAGCAATGCTGATGGGTGCTTTGCTGCTGATCTCCAGATTTCCCCGCAAGTCTTTCATATGCACAGGGGCTAATTAGTGTCCTTAACTATGCCCAGTTTGTAAACAGTGTCTTGAAATGGTGAGAGATGGGATTTTTGATGGCACTGTGAGTAATGTGGTAGGTACAGAAGCTCTTGGTAGGGTAGCGCTGGAATAATTTCCCTGCCAATTACAGAAGGTACAAGTTGCAGCTTTATGGATACAGTCTGTCTGGAGGTGCACATTTCTTTTATGCTGTGTCTTGCTGGAAAGCATAATTTACATCTAAATGTGCACATTTCTCTTTTTCATCTCTGGCCTCTGAAGCACGGGATGTTTTTGTTTTGTTGTCCAGGAGCTTTTACTGGTTTTCAAAGCTATCTTTCTGAAAGCATAATAATTTCAGCATGTTATTATTCTATGGGCACAAGGCCCCTTTAGAAACACACAGTGTTATGGAAGCTGCTGTTTGATCCATGAAACAAGCCCCCAAAAAACCCATCAGAAGATCAATCCTGAGAGGTGCAAAGTACCCAACTAGCTCAGGATGTGCTGGAGCTACTCTCCAGCTTTGGTTTTTTTGGGATGAGCAAGAATCAGTTTTGTAACCCAAAATGTAGCACTTTCCATCCTGACAGAAGCAGAGGGATTAGATTTTATTTTATAAAGGTCCTGAATAGCAGCGTTTGGCCAGGATTTCGCTCATTAGCTGTAGCTCTTGAAACAATTTTGTTGACCAACAAAGATCTAAGCTTTGGGGATGTCTAAAATCCTTACGTTTCTCCTCAAAGTGGTGGAAGACTTTGGGGAAATTCCCCCGTGATTTCTGGAGAGCCCAATACATTTAATCCCTGTGAAATTCCCTTTATTATGGAGAAACAGGACTGAAGGTGTTAGAAAAGGTGGCTGGAATTAAACAAGGAGAAAAATCAAGGGAGGGTTTTGAAAGAGCTGCTTTGCTAAAAGCTCATGTGACGTGGAGGTGGTCCCAGCTCAAATCGCTGGAAAAGCATTGAGAGGACCTGAGCATGCTCCAAAACAGCGGAAACCAGAGAGAAGGGTAGTTTTAAAAAAAAAAAAAAAATCAAAAAATCCAACTACTTATTGCCAACGTGCATGGTTTCAGCACTGCATTTGGACAAAAAGGAGCCCGTGGTAGCAAAGCAAGGTTTGAGGGTAGCTGCTTGCCTTGTGCTATGCTGAATGGTCGAGGCAACTGGGTGAGCTCTTCTATTTCTTATTTTTTGTTCTTATTTCTTGTATTTCCCCTTTTGCTTCCTCTGAGCTAAGTCTGTTCACCAATTCTCTGTTCACAGGTCCCTGGAGAAGTCATTAACACCCTGTGTGGATACAGGACGCTCGATAAAGAGGTAACACTGGCTTTTTCCTTTGTACATATGAGACGTGCTTCTCCTTCCCCAACCCCCCTAAAATGAGACAGTTATTGGCAGGTAAGCTCTTTCCCCACCAAGGATGGCTGTTACTGCAGCTGTGTACAAATTCATCTTTATCACTTTTCCCTGGCATCTCAGGGTGTTACTCAGGCTCACCGAGCACGGGCAGGCTCGTGACATGTTTGGGTAGTCCCTGCAGGCTTTGGCATGGTCCTTCTGGATCAGCCCCGGGAAATGCTGATCCTGAGTTGTGTTTTCAGGCTTGGTGGTAGGAGAGAAGCTGATTTTGAGGCCTTCGGGGGTGACTGTGGGACTGTATTGCAGCAGAGAGCTGCGGTATCTCCGTGCATATGGTCCGTAGCTCCCAGGGACAGTTTTTTGGCAAGAAAATCCCCGGGAAAGATGCAGTCCAAGAAATCAATTCCCAAACACTTCTCGTGCCACTCCTTTGGCTTGTAAGAAGGAGCAAATGCAAGAAATGACATCTCCCCCCAACCCCAACGTCTCAATGAAAACCGTGATGCTTCTCTCCGCTCTTCTTCCAGCGCCTGGAGCTGCTCAACGTTATCCACGTGCGAGGCTGCATCCATGCCGTCGGGCTCTGGCTCAAAGACAACTTCGAGGCCACTTTGGGCATTGTTTGCTCCCTGCTGCTTCCACAGGTACATGGCAGATCCGGTCAGCATCTTCTCGGCTTCTTTCACTGTGCTGGAGGAGGAGAATAATTCATTTTTAGTTTGGTTTTTTTCCCCTCCATTTACATCTGAGATTTGCGCCTTGGGCAGCAAACGTCACAGCGCTTTCTAGAGCACCCTTAGCAAAATTAACGGTTTATGACTGCGGTGCTGGCTGTCTTGTAACGCACTCCTGAAATCTAATTATTGATCAAGTAATAGCATCTAAAAGCAAGGCATGCATATGTGAGCACAGCAAATCCTTTTATATTTGTTTTTATGGCTCTCTTCAAACAGAGCATAAATATTAACCAAAATAAACCATAATCGTAAATTTAGCAGAGTTTGCCATGCCTCATGAAATCCAGTTCCCAGTAATGATGCCTGAGGATCCAAGCAACTTTCCAGCACAGGTAATTAAGCTCTTCATCACAGATGCTCGATATGGAGAGAAATCTTGTGTTGCAGCTGGGGCTGTCCCTTTGCAACGCTGTTGGCACTGTGCTAGCAAGGAAGTGAATACCTCTCTTAAATCTTTCCAGAATTATTTCTGACAAAACTTTGATGATTTAGTGTTGATTTGATCCTTTTTTTGATTCCTTTCGAGGCTCACAAGTGAAAGCTTTCTTTTTATCTCATTGTATGAAATGTTGGGTTTGCCGCTGGAGGTATTTGGTGATGCTTTCCAGATACCGGGTTTTATCTAAATGGGAATGAAATTATTTTATTTTTTTATGTGTTTCCACTTGCAGTGAAAGGTAGAATAGTGGCTGAATAAAGCAGAAGCTGCTGGGGAAATATGTGGTGCGTTGAGCTAATTTTTCAAAGGATGGACTTTCCCCTTGAGCTCTCAGATGGTCCAAATGAAAAACCAAGACAGGGGAGCAGTTTGTGCCCAATCCACATTTCTAAAGCGCTTTCTCCAAAGCATGCAAATGAGCAGTGGACTTCTGCTGTGCTACCACTAGGAAATGCAATGGGCACAGAAATGGGGTGACAAAGTGCCGTAATAGAGGCGACCACTTCCATCTGCCTTGCAGGATGTTGAGAGCACATTACAGGAGCCGCCTGTTGCGTTACCCATTAACCTGCCAACGTGATGCTCTTAATTGGGAAAGATGGGGAGAAAAACCAGAGATGGCAATAAGGATTGCTGAGCCTTGATGAATATCAAGTGCTTTTGAGCAAGCATTGTGATTTTTCTGTCGTGCCGTTAAATGCTCTTCAGATGAAGAACCTTGTTCTTCCCATCTGCTCACAATTTCAAGGTTTTAAATGTAAATCGGATTTGATTCTGTCAAGTTTTGGAGGGAATTAAGTTATAAATGGCCATCTGCGTTGCCAGGAGCTGTCAGCCCAGAAACAGCTTCATCCCCAGCAGCTGCCAGTAGAAAGCTGGGGTGAGAATATTGTCCTTGAATTGCCGATCCAAGGGGGAAGGGGTTGGCATTGTTGACGTGGGGAGTTGACAGTGCCTTGAGCTTTGGGAAGAGTGAACGTATCGACCTGTCCCATCTTTGGCCTTTGGGTATTTGTCATGTCCTGCATGGGACACGTGCCTCTCCATGGAGCTGCAAACCACCTTGGTGGAAGACTTGCAGGATGCTGGGGAGAAGGTTGGGATGGTGATCCATGTCCCGAGTCCAGCTTTGGGTTTTGCCCAATTTCCCTCAAAGTGTTGCTCTTCCTTAGGCTCAAACTTCAGCCTCATCTGTGATGGTGAGCAGCTCGAGGGCTCAAAGGTTGGGGATTTGAGCTCGGCTGATGTTCATCATCTGAGCGCCCGAGATTTGTGCTTGGATTTGGGGTAAGCAGCCAGCTCTTCTTGTGCAGAAAGAAGGACCCAAGAAAAGTTTGGCTGACGTAGAGCGCCCACGGAGAGTGGGCAATTACTGTTCTCAGTGTTGTCTTTCCATCATGCTCAGGTGTGGGAAACCATCGAATTTTGACTTTCCATCATGTGGGAAGTTACTGAATTTTTAAGTTTTCTCTGCTTTTCCCCAAATATCTGTGAGAGGCCAAGGCCACAGGGCAGGCTGCTTGGCTTTGCTTTCTCAGGGGTGCGGGTATCTAATTGGGTTTGGGAAAAGCTGTAAATCTGCTGGGTCCTGTTGGGTGTTGAACTGATCGAACGAGTGAGGAGGCAGGGAAAAATCCTGCCCAGGTATGTCACTGCGCAGCAGCCAGCCTCTCCCCTGGCCGGTGCAGGGCAGAGGGAGTTTGTAATTTTATGATCGCTCTTAAATCATGAATGTCTACGCCTTTTTTAAGTAAGTCATCAAGCAATGGGAAAATTTGAGGAGTTGGGAAGTGGTTGTGTTCATTTGTCTTGCTTCATTCAGAGCGAAGCATAAACACACCAACTCAGTTATTTTTCTGCCTTTGCAGCGTACCTTTAATTCTTTTTTTTCTTTTTCCTATGTTTCATTCTGCAGTAAAATCCCATCTCCTTGCCCTTCTTCTCAGCCAAGCTGCAGACCGAGGCCAAACTGTGATGCATTTCATATCGCTCTCAAAGAGACGTTTTAATTTAGTTGTTGGCAGTCAGTGGCAAATTCATGTTGTGGCCTCGTACTAGTTGTGTTTAATTATGAAGCAACCCCAGATCTTTCAGCAGGTGCAGCAAAGCACGTAAATTTCTTTTCTACTGACTGCATCCCTACCTTCCCTGCCTCTAGCAAGATTATCTGAGGACTTTACAGCGTGCGTAAATTGTGGTTTTAGTTAAAATAAGCCAAATAACCTCTTGCATTGCTCTTTCCCCTTTGCCGTGCCCAGGTGCTCTTGTAGTAGCTTTTATACGGACCTCAGGAAAAGCATCTCCAACTTTTCCATTCCCGTGTCTTTACAGGGGATGTTTTCTGACGGTATTTCATCCTCCTTAGCAAAGTGAAGATGTAGCCACTGTAATAAGGTAGAAACAAGTGCATAAAAAAGCTCTTCAACCCCTTTTTCTCCATCCTAAAGAAGCAGAAAATGGCACAAGTCCAATTAAAGAGGAAAAAAATCTCTGAAAGGTCACTGCCAAGGCCTTGTATTTATCGGCTCAGCGGCACTGCTGACTCGCGGTGAATCGTTGCTATCTCCGTTTCACTTTGGTATTTCATCAATCTCCAAAGCTCTACGTTGGGAGCAGCTACAGAGTAACAGGGCATCAGTGTGGAGGTAGATGTTCCCTCCTAAGAGTATAAATCCAGAAGATCAACTATTTCAGTCGTCAAAAATGCAGCATTAGACTTGCAACAGGCATTTTGCAGGTAGGCGTCTTCATCTCTTGGTGACAGTAATGTTAAATGTTTCCTTGTGTATTTGGCTTTGTATTGCCAAAGTTCCCTTTTTCTTTGCGAGATTAATTTGTATTTTGTTTGCTTTTTAATATCTTAGTTGCTTCAGGGGCTGGAAGGCGGTATATTCTCAAGCGGCTGACGCGTGCTTAATGTAGTAGAAAAGGAGAATAAAAGGGATTTTTCCATCTGCAGTCCATGACCTCTACGAGAGCCTGGTCTATAAATATCAATTTATGGAAGGAAAAGCCAATAAAAGATAAATGCTTGCTTTTTACTTGATTAGCTCTGGGAAAGCTTGAAATGATTCAACTCTCCTGTTTAGCAGGATCCAGCTTTACAGCCGCCCAAATGGGCAAGGACCTCCAGAGCCGGGCACACGCCTGCACAGCAGCCGGTGATGTTTGCATGGAGAAGGGTTTTCTTGCAGAAAGTTTTGCTTGCAGAAGACACTCGTTGGGCTGATGGATTATTTTCTCCATGGTTAGAGTTGGTTTTGTCGGGACCGTGATACAGTGGGATGTGGTTAATCATGCTGTCACCCTGCAAGGGCTCTTGAGCATCGTTTTGTTGCTATTTTCTATCCTTGATTTTTGCCCTTGTTAAGCGAAAGCCACATTGAGCCTTACATGTTTGATTGCCCAGGAAAATGTGACTGGAAGAGCTGAGCTCCTTTCGAGTGCTCTGCAAGGGCCCAAAATGTAACTGTTCCACCCCGAATCAAGCCACTGATCGCATGCACATGCTCACATGCATACGCACACCCCTAAGGGAAAACAGCTGTGGTTTTCCAGACCTTTTTCTTGTTGTACAATAATGTGAAAATGAGCATTTGAGCCCTTTCCTTCTCTGCTTCCAAAAATGGTCCTGACTCCAAACATGTTGCTTTTTGCCAGACGTGGAAGAGATGAGCCATCAATCAATGAGCATTTCCCAGTGAGGAGGATATTGCAATTAGATCTTGGCCATATCAGCCCCATTGAGACCTATTCCTAATGCAAAACCTTTTAATCCGAAAGAACAAGTGGAGCCGCTACAAGACAGCGAGCAAAGCTGGGGCTTGGCAAGGCTGGAGCTGAGCACCAAAAAGCCTTGTAATAATCTTACGGCACCTACGTGCGAGACAGAAATACATGGCTCATGTCTAGCAGAAGGCTCTGCACTGCACCAGAACCACGGAAATTGGAGTGTAGCCTCAAATACTTGTATATACTTCCTCAAGTGCTGGAAGAGAAGGAATAATCATTAGTTGTGTTAAAGTACCCCAAACTTCCATACTAACCTGATTTTGGTCTTGTGATGTTGGTAGGAAATTGGTAATTGGGACCGATGCTGTCTTGTTTGAAATGGTTTAAAAAAGTCTTCGTTGGCTGCTGTCAGCTCCAAGGGCAAAGAGGGCTTTGGGCTTTGAGGGAGAGAACAAGTCTTGATCCCAAGAAGTGCAATATTAGGGTTTATCTGAGACAGATCGTGCTGGAGAACCAGGATGCTTCACTGCCACCACGAAAAAGAGTGGAGAACAGGCGCTGAAACCACCTGACCATGTATTTCCAATCTCTTCTGGATATCTCTTGTAATATAAAGATGATTCTTCATGCCTTGGAGTAATAGCAGTGGATGAAGTGAGGCATTTGCTATGTCAGGGGCAACAACAATTTCTGGGAACAGCAGCAGGATGGTGTCCTTGCTCAGCCAGACAGGCCAACACCCGTAGCTTAATCATGATACAGCACTCGGTTATAATTAGTGCTACTGTTCTAAGTTGGCTAGAAATAATTGCAAATTCCCGAGAAAAATAACGGGGGTTTTAATTTGCTTTTTGAGCTTTTGCTGGTTTGCATAGAGAAAACTCAAGGGTCTTCCAGTAGCAGGGACTTGCAGACATCCATGGGAACCTTCTGGGATTAAATGAGCATTTATAATTGGGGCTTAAAACAGAAAAATAATCAGACTGCCCTTGCCTGGCTGCATGTCCCCACATTGTTTTGGTGGGGCAGGGAGGTCACTTTCCCAGGGACTCATGGGGACAGGAGAAATACAAATGAGGGGTTTGATTAAGCGGCGTGGGAGGATATGAAAAGCTGCAAGTGATGAATGGGTTTTATTTCCCCGTCCTTCCAGGTGGCTCAGAAGCATCGTACAGCCCCTGGGAGTCCAAGACAAAATCCCTGAGGATTGGTGCTTTGGAGCGTGGTTTGGTTTTTTTTTTCCTCTCTGATGGACATAAATTTCCTCTAGCTGCTTGGATGGGTTGGATGGGAGAATTTATGGCTGGCCCTCGCTGACAGCAGACGTCCCACTCACCCTTTTGCTGGTTGAAAATGAAGAAGCAGAAGTTCCTACCCTAAATTGGATGGGTTTGGGGCAGACTTCAGCTGTGGCTTGCCAGGGGAGTCCCAAAGCGCTGCTGAGAGATCGAGATCAAGGTCTTCAGCTGCAAAATGCCAGTTTGGATCTGCTCAAGGCCACCAAGCTGCTACGAGGAGGAGCTGGAGAGGTGGGAAATGGCAGCAGACATCTGTCCCCCATTCTGTTTTGCTGTGCATTTAGATATTTAATTTTTTCTTAAAAAAAAAAAACAAACCAAAACCAACAAAGCAACAGGATGGTGCAATGTTGTGTGCTTAGCGTGTTAAAATATAATAATCCAGGTCTTTGTATGGCCACAGTGAATACCATTGCTTCTAACGGTTGATGCTTTGGTTTTGCAAAGTTTCCCTTCTTGATTTGTGCTCAGGGTGGCCGGGGAGCAGAGGGCGAGGTGGGCAGCGTGCCCCAGCAGGGAGGAAAACACGTGCGAAGGGAAGGATGCAGGAAGGATATGCCTGTGCAGGCCTTTGCACGTTCCTTGCTGCAGTGTCCGGATGGGAAGCAATGCAGTAATCCTCAGATAATGTCATCTGCAGGCTGCTTTTCTCCATACCTGTCACCACAGGGGATCCCCAACTTGGGTGCCACCAAATTACCAATAGCATTATCAATGCAAATTGCAAAATATAGCTAGTGCAATTGCTATTGCAATATCCTTGCAAAAATTAATTTTTTATATATATATATATATATATATATAAAAAACCCTATTGTGACTTTCCGGTGAGTCTGCATGCTTTATTGATTCCCTTGATACGCAAAGGTCTTTGGATTTATTTTATGCATGCAACTGCTCTTGCACCCTGTAAGAGCAGGTACTCAATGATCTCATACCCCTGTGAAAACCCTGTGGATTTAAACCCCCCAGCAAAACCTCAGAAAGTGGCAGACTAGAGACCTCCCGAGTTTCTGTACTTCGCTGAATGCCAGCCAGAAAGTAGAGGCAATTTTCTAACTTTAAATGACCCGCAAGCATTAACTCCCAAGCAGTTCTACCCTCACTCGCTGGTAGTTACCATCACGGGGAGGGGAAGTCAGGGAGAAAAGCAGGTTTTAAATTTTTTTAGCCTCATATTTGATACATTTTGTTAACATGCTCCTCTGCAACAACGCCTTCCTTCATATTGCAATGCAGTAAAATCAGCGCTCACGTTAGAAGCCTCTTTACTTCTGGAAAACATGGTGCCCTTGGTGCCGGGGATATTGAATGCATCTATATTCCTGACAGCTTTTTCTGTTTTCATTAAGTGAAAGAGGATATTTAGAGGCGTGCTGGAATGGAAGTTGGTTCATAACTCAGAGGAGAGTGAAGGCTGTGGGATGCAGTCTGTTGATTGAGGACTTGGGGTACTTTTATTCCATTCAAGAAATCCCCAGTTTAACTGGGATGCTGCATCTTGCGGTACCTCGGACATCGCATTGCCATCAGGAGGAGAGGAGCAGGACAGATGATGTCCCCAAACCTGCCTGGTTTTCCAGAATTGGATTCATTTGCATTAAATTTATTGTAAACACAAATCTTTCCTGAATTACTGTTTGGTTTAGGGATGAAAAAATGACGTGCTTGCCTTACAATTTGTCATTTCAAAGGGTTTTGCTTGCTTTGTCCTTTCACTGTATCAGCAGTGGGATTTTAATCTGCCCAGTGATGGCATGCTAATAGAAGTAAATAATGCTAAGGCTTAACATACATTTAAATATTATTCTAAAACTTGTTAAATCCTTAAAGGCTCTGCTGTTGAATATAGATTAGCACAATCTTATTATCCAGATCCGCATGGGAGCGGTTGCTCTGCGCTTTCCCTACGGTTCACGGAGAGACGGAGCCATCTCCAAGCATCATCCAACCAGCCTTGGCCTCCTGCATCCCTGCCTGGAGGCTTCTCCAGCTTTTGGGGACAAAAGAGGGGACAGATATGGGAGAGGAGAGCAGGAACCCAGCTGGCGTTTCCATGACAAAGTCTTTGGTTTTGTTATTTTTGCTTCGCTACCAAAAGCAAGCTCCATCCCAGGTGACCGCAAGGTCGCACAGCCCACTTTTGGTCCTGTGCACGTTCTGGGAGATCGAATGTGTCTCGCACAGTTTGAGTCGGAGATGACTGCCGTCTCTCTACGCAGGCTGAAATAATTTCGTAGAGTATTTGGGAAGGAGTTGCCTGCTGAGACGGATACATAATATGCAGCGCAGCAGTGAATATTTTGAGGGCAGCGGGGAGCTGTGGAGATACATACACAGAAGTTACCTGGGCTGTAAGATAACCTGATTTCAGGTCGTTTGGATAACGAAAGGGATGCTGAGATTGTTGCAGACTTCAGTTTTTCTTCCAGCATCTGCAGTCATCTTTCCCAGCAAAGAACCCTAATGGCACAAATCCAGCATTTCTGCAATTCCCGCTATCGGGAAAGCCCTGCTAGCCGTAACCATGCAGCAGCCTCCGGCACCTCATCTGTTCTTTCAGTGATTAATCCTGTTATCAGTAATTAGGTGGAATGTCAAATAAGCAGAATGCTCTTTGAGGATTGGTGGGCGCAATTAGGAAAGTGGGAATGGGGCAAGCTCCAACTGAGCACTTCAAGGAAGGACTCTCCGTGTTGGGAGAGCATCTCAAAGGATGTGGTCTTCCAACTTGTTGAAGGAAGAGTTGTTGGTCCAGAGGGTCCCCTTGGATTCCACCTCCAGGTGAATTTGGGAAGGCAAAGTAACTATTGAGCTGTTTTGGGGCGGCTTATGTGCAAGGTGCATGCTGCTCGTGCAGATGACAAGGTATTTCTGTTTCTGAAAGACAGATTAATAAACCCCAGTGATGTTTGTATTTGCCTGTTTGCTTTCAGCTCACTGGGTGACACTTACCTGATTTGCTTTTTCCCTGTGAAGTTTTTGCCTCCATTTTCTGCAGCCTCCTCTGGGTAAACACTTTTCCCTTTCCACTATGGGATAAAATGGTCCCTAATTTAAGATGCATTACAACCTTTTGCTCTTATCCCCATTTATCTTTCTCTTAATGTTCCCACTTTCCAGGCTATTTAACGATGACTCAATTAGGACCCAGAGAAATGATTAATAACATTTTTCAGCTCCAAAACCAATGTGCTGCAATAGCGCAGGAGATTCCAGCTGATGGATGGTACAGGTGCAACTGGGTTATTTATTGACTCTTTGTTGCAAGGAATGGTTATGCAGAAAAAACTTGTTAACTACTAGCCTTGAAAATGAGAAGAGCCCTGATGCTCAAGATGGTCTCGTCCTTCTCCATCCCATCTCACTCATTGAAAATATCTATAAAACTGCAGTTTGTATCCTGGTGCTGACCCCAAAACATCTGGGGCTTATAGAGAATAAAACTTATTTCTACAGTAGTCAAGGTGGGTAAAGGGTTAGTACAAAAGATGCAGTTTGTGCTGACAGTCCTCCGATTGCCACTGTGCCACTCGTCAGCATCTGGCCTGCAAATAGCTCCTCGCAAAGGCTTATTGCCTAATGTTCGTAGCCACCACAGTGTAGCACTGCAAAGGAAACATCAGGAGAAATCAAAGCAATGCACTTGAAATCTTGCGCTGATGAAAATGCTTTTTTTTCCCCTTGTCCTAAAGATTTAAAGTGTATTTTTTAAAGTGTATTTTTTAATTCGCTGACAGCCAGCAGGGAAATGGGAAATAATCTGTGGCACCATGCTTGCAGCAATATCTTAATTTTAGCAAGAGCCCGGACCTCTGCCTCTCTCTTTGCAATGCTCGTGGTGACGTCCAACTAATCCGCATCCCTCTGTCAGGGCTGATGTGGGAAGTTGTGAGATGGACATGGCCATTAATGAGTTGGACAACGAGCCTGTTGCTTTGGCAGAAGCTTTTACTCGGAATTGTCCTCTCTTGTCTCATGGCCAGGTTTGGAATTGCGGGTGACAGCATCCCTTGCAGGAGAAGACCTTCTGGAAGAGTTTGTATGGCTATGGCAGTTTTAACACTCATATTTTGCAGGTGATCGGCCTCGTGATGGCTTGGCTGTATTGGCAAAAGCTCAACGAGATCTACTCCAAACTGGACACCGTTGACTTCAAGATCCTGGAGATGCGGGATTTCAGCTTCGGGGCGGTGGATCTGAGCGGCGCGGGCTGGTGCTGGTGTTTACCCAAGGAAGGAGGCTACATTCCTGTCAATGCTGAGGATGAGGAAGACGAGAAGGAAGAGGAAGGCACCATCTGCCACAGCAAAGTGTGAGAAGGTGGAGGACTGAAAGGCAGCTTGGAGCAAAGCTCTGAGGGAGGCGCCGGGTGTTGAATGTGGAAATAATGTGATTTATCTTCTCAGGTTCAGGAGATACTTTGGGAGAAACTGTAAAGTAACGCTGGAGGGTTATAAAAACTGCAATGCACCGTGCGGGCACGTGAGCTCCCCCGGGTCCTTTCGCTACCTTGCCATTTTGAAGCATTTGTACATCTCCTTATTTGGTTTTTAGGGGTTTTTTTACACAATAAATGTGACTACTGTCGTGTTTTGCAAAGTCGCTTCCACTCGCTGCATGCCAGTCAGGCCATCGGGGAGGGAAGCGGCACCATCATTATTGAACTTTGTGGTATCTTTATAGTTATATTTAGCCTGATCTCCTGAAAAATAGTGGCTTTATGGTAGATCCCCAGATGTGGCCAGAGCCCGGGTGTGCCCAGGGCCCAGAAAGACATAACTAAAGGAAAAAACGGAGCAGCTTGCTCTGCAGAGCCTTTCCAAAGGGCTTTTCCAGGAATCAGATCCCCAGGGAGGCACAACTTCCACCTCCTGGGGCAAGATGAATGTTTGGGCAAGGCTTGCACAGGGGGAAAACACCCGTTTCTGAAGGTTTCCAGCTCTTCCCCATGAACAACGGCTTTCAGTTTTTATCCCCAGGCAAGGAAAAGGAGAGCCTAGCAATTTTTAAAACAAAGACAGCTTTGTCGCGGCAACGTGCTGCCCCTGGAGATGGTGGTAACTCCCCTCTGCTGGAGACCAACCTCTAATGACCAGGTAAGGAATTACCTTTTATAGTATTTCATTTTTAGCACAACTTGGTGATCAAGGCGGCAATTCCCTCCCAGATCACTCGGAATATAGGAATTAAATAGCCGACGTGTCTTGCATCCAACCCCAGACCGGTAAGTTGAGCCACTTTGGGAAATGGGCTCGTAGAGGGAAACCTCAAGCAGATGAATTGCAAAAATACGAGTGTGTTTTTATTAAAAAAAAAAAACAAAAAACCAAAAAAAACCAAACAGTGAAACCCTCTGCAAAGGTCCCTGGGCTGCTCTGGTGCAGGCTCAGCAATAACCTACCGATGACAAAGCTTCCCCCAGCAGCCATAAGTCAAATGCAGAGGAGGGAGCATAGATCAGGGACCTGTTTTCTCTCCCAACGTACCCAAATCCCACGGGTACCCTGGGGCGGCTGTAGCTGCCGCATCTATCAAGCAAGAGGAATCATCTCAAAAGCGAAATGCAAAGAAAAAAAAGGTCTATTTTTCAGAAGAGCGATGTGTTTGCAGCACTGCTCGGCAAAGGAAACGTTGGGTTTATTAGTGGCATTTTTTATTAATAAGGGTATTTTGGAAGCCAGAGACTGGCTTCATTTAGCTGGATGCCCAAGCAGGGAAAAGTGGGTGAGCGCTGGGGTGTGACTGCTGGGCTCTGTCTCCCTCTTCTGACTGTTTCCAGGCTTTATTTTTTAACTAAACGACAAGCAGTCCTCAGCACAGGCCTGAAAAAACACTTTTGGAACTGTGGTTTTTTTCCGCAAATCACGTTGAAAACAGAGCTGGGAACCTCAAGAGCTGAGCGGTAGGGTTATTGAATTTTTTTAAAACAGTATGGCCAAAACTGGGGTTTTGGTTTTTTGCAAGTGAGGAAGGTAAAACCTGCAGCCCAGGGAAATCGGGTGAGCGTGATTGTTTAAGGAATAACAGGGTTGCTGCCTTTACCCAGGCAGCTCGTGGGCTCTGGGGATTTTGCTTTTCTTCCTTCTTCCCCGTCTCTCCAGGAGGTGTTTAGTAAAACCTTAAGAAATACAAACTGATAAATTCAGCCTGCTCTTTGTATTTCCATGTATTTGGAGAAAGAAAGTTCATTTCTATTATTTTCTCTTTATTTACAGGACAAGCAGCCACCAACATCTTTATTCCATTTTCCTGGCTGGGCAGAGCCCGCTGATGCTGGACCCCGGCACAGACAGCATTGAACCGGTCGGATGCAAGCAGGTTTTCATGCCTGGATTAATACCGGTTTTTGGCAGGTGGTGAGTGAAGGGAGATGGGGAGAAGTCGATTTATGCATCAGCTTGGGCACCCGGCTCCCCTGTTCCCACGGACAGTTGGTCTGCAAATGCCTGTAAAACAGGAAAGGTAGATTTAAGCAAGAGCATGAAATCATAAGTGTGCTTTGCAAAAGCTTCTCTCCCTCCTTACAAACATGCCTCCTAAGTCTAAATAAACAGGATGCCAATAATATTCCCTAATTCACCCTAAATTTTGCATCTTGAAATCACGGCTGCCTTGCTCCAGACCTGACCCTGCTACACGTGGAAGAGCAAATCTAATAAAACAGGAGCTGGGAAGAAAATGGGAGCAGGGATAAAGTATCAAACAGGTTTTGCTTTGCTTCTGCTGAGACTCTGGATCGTGCCATCAAATAATCTCCCCAGAGGCGAGAGAAAAGCCCCGATATCGGATGACCTTAATGCACAAACTCTGATTTCCCAATCCTCGTTTTTTAGTTTAACGATGAGGCCAGTTGTGACGAAGTGCCAGGCATTGCTTTGATGTGGATTTATTGATACCCCTGTTAAAAGGCTAAGTGGAGGGGAGCGAGCCAGGCGTTAAATAGAAGCGGACAGCTCGGGAAGCAAAGCAGGCATTCTCGTGTGACTGGGAGCTTGGTTTTCATGAAATGAAATTTACGGATGTTCAACACATTAAAAGCAAAGCACGGAAACTGCAAAATAATTCGTTGTGCAACCCTCATCAACACCTCCCCCTTCCCCAAACTGTATTTGATGGCCCAGGGGCTGATCCTATTGTCCCTAGGGGTTTTAGGAGCTTTCTCACTGATGTTGATGCTTCTCTGCACCTCCCTGATGAATTTTACTCCAATTCCTTAAGATCAGATGTACATGATATGGCACAGAGCAAAAAAATAAAAGCAGTTGCCCTCCCAAAGCCCTAGCGATCGAGCCAAAACTGATGCAACCCCCACCCCCCAACAACCCCAGAAGACACAGATCCTGCAAGCTGGGGATGGACAACTTGAATTTTCCTACATCCCAGTGGTCTGATATCTAGAAACCATCACTGCGCAAGACCAGGTCTCTGGTGGCTTGAATGTCCCATCCTCTCCGGAGGTCTATTTGCATCCCGTGATGCCTTTCTGCTCCCAAAGTCAATCAGTGTCACCCAAAATACATTTTAACCTGGGAGCTACAAAGCGTTTGGCAGTAGGCGTCGATACGATGGTTGCAAGAGCAGCTTTATCTCAAGGCAATCTGGGCTCCCGCACCCACCAGCACCCGTGACTTTATTCTGCGGCCCCGTCCATCCTCCGATTTCTGAGCATTTTGGGGGAGCTCAAGGTGAGTTTATTAACAGTAAAACTTGGTTTTGTGGAACTGAGAGCTGGTGGGGGTAGTGGGTATTTGAATTGACAAAGATAACAGCGCTCTCCTTTTCCTCCCCTTATTTCTAGTGCACTTACAGTCATGTTTTCCAACAGTTATAGTCTGCGTCGTGCTTGTGTTTGTATGCAAGGATTTTGGGGGGGGGGGAAGCTTTATATGTAAAAAATTAGAGGAAAAAATCCTAGGCTATATGACTCTCATAAATCAGCCATAATCAATCAGGACGTTTCATTTATCAGTGGATCTAACAAAGCGTGGGTTTATCAGAAGATGGGTTATTTTTGCTGCCCAACAGAGCTGTGGTAGAGCTCTCACAGCCAAGCTAGATTGCAAAAGAAGTCATATCTCTTCCCAATATAGACCCAGCTGAAGGGTTGTGTATCCCCATCCGTCATCTGGAGACCCCGACCTAGTGCTGAAGCTCGTGGGGAAATCTCTTTTGGGGGGCTTTGTGGCACTTCATCTGTTAGAAGATACCTGGTCATTTTTAGAGCAAAGATATTTATGCCTGCAGCTGGGTGGGTATTTCATGGTTTCTTCTGCCAGCACCAGTTTCCTAAAATCCTCAGAATTAGCCCCATAATGTTATTCCCAGCAAGCCAAGGCTTGTGACTGATGTTATCCCTTAATACACCCAGGTTTGGGGCACTGTTGTCCCTCCAGAGGTGTTTGCCCCTAAAATAAATTGGTTCCTGCACCTGTGCAAAAAGTGTTGAGTTAACGTGGTCCAAAAAAAAATCCCAAATCTGTTATGTTAAGAGGTGTCTTCAAATAGCAACTGGGTTAAGGCTGGAGCCTGTATTGGGCTAAAGATAGTCTTTGCCTTGGGGGAAAATGGGTCAATAATTGGGCAACCCAAGCAGAGCCAACCTGGCCAGCCCCGGACCTTTCCAGCTATTTAGGTGCACACCCCCTTCACTTTATATTTTTAACCTATTTGGCTTGAATTGAGATTTTTTCTTGCCTAAAATAGATGGATAATGATATGATATTGCCATGGATGCAAGCAGCCGGAACGAGGGACGCGGAGAGGCTGGCTCTCTGACCGCTCTCAAAGTGACTTTGGGAGGCATCGACCGGGCTGCCATGAATAGTAACTGTTCTCCCATCCAAGTCAAGTGTGAAAGGCAATCACTGGAGGTCAGATAATTAGGAGATTAATTAGCATCCGTGGCAAAATCCAAAGAAACTCGTATGGGGAATAAAAGAGCAGGTTTGGAGGAAGATACCTGGAAGCGGCAGCGTGTGTGCGGTGTAAAATCTGTGCTTAGGAGATGGGGAAAAATGAACTCTGCTTCTGCAAAACCCCTTTTATCTGTGCAGGTGCCCCCTGAAAATTAAACGGGTGCTTATTGCCAGCAAGCAACCCCTGTTAACTGAACTTGTGTCCGTAATTGTATCAGCAAATCTCTGCAATAATCTCTCACGCTTCACTTACGCCTTCCTTTGAGCAGCAGAAATAAGAGACCAGAGACGTAACCCCGGTGAAATTTATCCGGATTTTCTTCAATATGGGGAGAGCGGAGGTGGAGCGCAGGCAGGGCTGGCGCAGAGCGAGGCAGGGCTGAGAGCTTGCCGAGGCGAGACGCGGGCGCTTGCAGGAGGTGCCGGAGGGTCCCCGGTGCATCCGCAGGGAAGGTCCCGGCTCCCCAGTGCATCCAACCCCGGCCGGGAAGGATTCCGTGATTTCACTGGGATCACGCGTGAAGGATTCCCATAGTGGGGAGCACCCGCCGGGCGTGCAAAGAGCTGTTCCCCTGCCCAGCACCCTTTAAAATCTCTCTCCTTTCTCCTCCCCACAGCTCAGCTCTCTCCAAGCAGCGGGACCATGCTGGAGGATGAGGATGGGATGAGCGAGAGAGGGCTCAGCAGCTCGAGGAGGAGATATGAAGATGAGGAAGGTGAGCGAAACCTTGGGGATGCCCCAAATGGCAGCGGGGTCTTTCCTGCTGGCTGATGCATCGGATCTCCTGGCGCTCAGCTCGGCACATCCCATGCGCAACATGGGAAAAGCTTCTGTGGGTGCTTTAAGCCTGGTGGGAAGAAGGCAAATATTTCCCTGGCTTTTTTCCTAAAGCGTATTTTTTTTTTCCCCCCTCCCCTCTAGATTACCACTCCATCTACATCGGGGTGCCGGTGCCGCGGGGCTACCGGAGGAAACGGCGTCGGCGAAGATCTGCCTCCAGCCGGGATAGGACGAGCGAGAGCGAGCGGCACTACGAGCGCCAGGATCGCTCCGACACCGATGATGGTGGCCACGGCTGCTACGAGAGCGGCAACGACAACGCCAGCAGGACCAGTGAGTCACCCTCGGGCTTCCCGAAAAAGCAGGAGGGCCTTTGCAGCGTCATTTAATCCAGGATTAAATCGCCCCCATGCACCTAGCCATGTTGCTTGGTCTGGTGTTTGCATTTGGCACTGCTTTTCCTGATGCTTCGCAGGTTTATTTTTCCCTGTGGATGTCTCTGAGAGCCGGGCATGGGGTGTGAAATGGGATTTGAGGCTGCGTAGGTGATGGGTGGGCTAAAAAAGAGGTTGTCTTTGCCCTTGGGTGGTTGCTAACGAAGAAATCCGGGTACAGCGGGATCCCGGCGGTGCAGACGTCCTCTGGGCATCACACCTTGTTCCCGACAGGCTTTTGCCCAAGGCTTTGCCCGGTCTCGTTAAATCTCCTTAGCGAAGATTAACATTTTGCACAGCAAAGCAGCTGTCGATCTCTTGGGGTTGTTTGGGTTTTTTTTCAGCCCCCCTATGGCAATTTGCATTTGGTTTTATGTCGAGCAGACCATGTCGCGGCTCAGCAGAGTGGGCAGAGGCTCAGCTTTGCTTTTGCCTACAGAAGAAGTTTTCCTTTTTTTTTTTTTTTTTTTTTTTTTTTTTTTTGCATGGGGAGAGGTTTTTTATTTGCAACGGGCTTTGCTTGCAGCTCCTTCATGCCTTCGGTGGTGGCGCGAGCGGGACCACGTCCCCTCCTTTCCGCAGGCGATGAATGCCACCGGGATCTAACACTGGGCTGGTTTGGGGGGGGTGCAAAGTCATTTTATGGAGGAAAAACACCCCAAAAAGCCTCAACTCTATAGCAGCCCCGCTTTCGCCCAGGAAATATCCTTCACTGGGGTGTTTTTTCCCAGAAAAATTCTCTGCCCTGAGCTTGGAGGGGGTTTTCCTACCCCGTTCCAGCTGAGAAACAGAAACCCGCCACAAAATAACTCCAAACCTTTGATTTCTGTCTTCCCACCTCTCCCTCCCCTTTCTCACTCACGCCATCCCGCTGCCACCCAAAGCGCTCACCTCTCCTACACGCATCCCGTTTGATTTGGTAACTTCCCATCATGAGAGCCAAAGGGAAAGGAAAGTGCTTTATATTCTCTATAATCTGCTCCTTAAGCCTTGGGAGTTTAACAAGCCTGAGTGGATAAAGGAGGAAGTTTGGGGGTTTGGTGTTTTTTTTTTTTTTTGTACCGTGCAGCGAAGGTTTGGTTTAGCCGGGAAGAAATGGGGGAAAAAATGGAAACAATTCCAGGTAAGTTATTTCCATCGCTCTTTGGCGTCCGTGGCGGGGGGAGGTGGAAGGGAAGAAAGGCTCCTTTTTTTTTTTTTGCTTTGCTTTTCCCTTGTTAAAGCAACTTGGGAGCCTGCATGGTGTTGGGTTGAGAGCTCGCTCAGGGCTCCAAGCTCCAAAGCTCACCCCAAAAATATAAGGTGGGGGGGACCTCTATCAGCTTCCACTGCTCCCCACCAGCAAGGAAGCAGAAAAGATGATATTTGGAAGGAGAAAAGTCTCCCAGACCTGGGGGTTTCTTGAACAGGAATGGAGCATCTAATCCCATGGGATGTGCACCCCAGTTTCCTCTTTTTTTGGGAGGGAGGGGACCCTTCTGAGCCATGAAACCCTGGGGAAAGGCTGTCGTGTGTTCAGAAGGACCACAGCAGCGGATGGTTAATGAGCCAGAGCCTTCAATAAGGCTCAGTCCTGCTGCCCAGCTGGACTGCAAAGCCCGGGCGGTACCACGTTCCCCCATCCCCCA
Organism: Harpia harpyja; assembly: GCF_026419915.1. Taxonomy (NCBI): domain Eukaryota; kingdom Metazoa; phylum Chordata; class Aves; order Accipitriformes; family Accipitridae; genus Harpia; species Harpia harpyja. The sequence continues at coordinate 43,960,205 of NC_068952.1, forward strand.
TTTTATCACCTTTTTTAATTGTACCTGTGGCCAGAGTGGGATTTTTCGTTTGGGAAAGCATTGCTAGGCGAGTTTTTACTGCTCGATCAAAGTTGGGGTGTGAAGGGCCCTGTGCACCTCAAATTAAAGGGGGTATAAATCAGTGCGACTGGTCCGTCCTGTCCGATGACCCGCAGAAATGTAGGTTCTTGTGTACATAAAATTATCCTATATTATCACCAGCGTTACTGCTGAGCTAATTCTGCGGCTCTGGGCTTGATTCGGAACCCACCATGGCTGAAATCACAGTGGAGGTTTGATGGGTGTAAAGCAGGAATTGCAGCTTTGAGTGTTTTCCCATCATAAAAGCTGGTTCGGGGAGGTACGGATCTGCTCTGGGCACCTGTTGAACTGTGTCTTGCAAGAAATAGATGCCAATTTTAGGGTGGCTTTGTGGGTTTTGGCCAGTGTCGCTGCAGCAGTTTTACTCTTGCGTTCCCCAGAGGTGCCAAGCCCTGGACACCGCTATACAGTATATCCTCCTAAGCGAATACCTGCTGCTTCCCGGGATTAATTTAGGTGCTGGATCATATTTCCAGGAGGAAAAAAAAAATAAAAATCACCCAGAACTGGGTTGTAACCAGATGCCGGGCTGGGTGCTTTCCCGGGCACGAAAGGGTCCTCCAGGTGAATAAATCCCATGAATTTTGGCTGCGTAGCCAAGCCCCAGCATTGTTGGTTTAGCAACCGGCTCTTTGCTCGGGTCAGTGAGCGGCGGGGAGAGGCAGCTGCTGCCGGGAAGCACATGTTATGTGTTGAGAGATAGGTTTGTTCCTTAAACTGGGGGACGATGGGGAAAAAAAGCTTAAAAATCCCTAAAAAGCTCTTTATGCGCAAGCTTTCCTTTATTTTTTGTGGTTTCTAGCGGTTAAAGAGTGTCACAGCCCTGACACCCCAAAATGAGTTGCTGGGGGGACCCTCCAGCAGGTCGAAGCAGGAGGGACCCGTTCTTAAGCACCCGAGGGGGGAATTCGGGCAGAGCTGGGAGCAGCAACCACCAAGTCGAGGATTTGCAAAGCTCTAACCCCTCCGCCACCACCTCCTGCAAAATTGCAAATTCTCCTTTTTTTACAAATGCATCCAGAGATCCCACCCCGGGGTGGCTATTCCCAGCAAATTCCCTTTTTTTGTGGTCCAGCTTATTGCGTTTGCAGCGAGTTTGGGGTTTTGCAGGAAATTCAAGGTTTGGGCTCAGAGCAAAGCAGACGGCGTGAGGCTGGGGGCGGGGGGGTTACTGGTATTGCACCGATTTCATCCCCTCTTACGCGAACAGCACTTAGGCTTAAAGAGCCTGAAGCCCTCCAGGCATGTAGCCCAGCTCTAAAATTAACAGGAATATTAATAATCTTAATAATCATAATAATGAAGCTTATGGAAGTGGAAGGAGGACTTGACAACAGGGCTTTAGTCCTGGTGGTGGGGCTTAAAGGGCTTAAGCAGTTAAGCAGGCTCAGCCTAGAGCGCAAGGGACATCCTATTCTTTCACAGCCGCCGCGACTTGGGTTTCGTCTCCTTTGGTGAGGAGACAGGGCAATATTCCTGGTTTTTCCGCCGCTTGCGCACAGCAATTTAATTACCTGCTTTTTTGCGTACCGTATCACCCAACTTTCTTATTCCTAGGTTTGAGAACAGAAAGATTCTGCTAGCAAAGACATTTTCCGAGATGGATTAACTCCTGCTGTATTAGGAGAGGGCTAAGACCCAAGATTTTATTAAAAATACACCATTTCCACGGAGCCTGGAGTAGGGCTGATTTTAACCTCTTGTTTGAATAATGGGGCAACTGGGGAGCGGTCCCATCCGTGCCACGTCCAGGTTCATACCCTGGTGTTTGATTCCTCCCTGCGACCAAATTTAGGAGGCTTTGCTAGAAAAACACGGGAAGATGGAGAGGGTTAAAAGAAAACCCAGCCTGGCTTTTTTTCAGGTGGAGAAGGCAGGTCCATCACCTTCCCGTGGCTGCAGGGAATGCACCAAAGATGAAAACCCCTTTTCCCATCAGTCAGGAGGTTTGCAGGAGGGTGACATGTCACCGCTCCCCTTCCCGAAACACACTGTGGGGAGCAGGAGGCACTAAGTGCCCTCCCCAGCCTGGCTGGTTATTTGCAGCAAGAAGCTGGATTTTTCCTGCAGAAATGGTAAATTTGTATTATTCCCCTCAAATGATACACGTTCCCCTCGGGGATCCAGTGGAAAATCGTGTGCCCAGTACTCGTGCATCCCGATGCGCAGTGTCAGAGACCGTAAGGATTTGGTTGCTGATGGCAGGCGGCTCTAACCTGGCAAAAACAGGCTCTGTGGTAGGGAAAAATGTGGGATACGCCATGGAAATGGGGCACATAATGCTCCTGGAAAGGGAATTGTATATTGGGGTGGCCACATTCCTCAATTCCCAGCCGGGACCTACATATTCCCTTCCTAGCTGCTATGCAGTCTCCACTCATCCTTTCCGCCAGCATTCCGTATCTCTTTGCACAGGGATTTTGGGACACAACCACTTAGAGTTTCCCCACTCCTCAATGTCTCTCACCTTTATAATTTCCCTCAAAATCTCCTTTTTTGACCCCAGGATCCTAAATAGCCCTACAGATCCCTTTTTACCCCTCCAGAGCTTTCCATATGGGAATGGCACAGGATCACGTTGTCTCCAGCCGATGGTAAACCTCTTTTTTCCTTCCCCCCGGCAGTGTCACCAGCTGCCGAACGCCTTCGCTACATCTTGGGGGAAGACGATGAGCCTCCCAACCCCACGCTCTTCACGGAGATGGACACGCTCCAGCACGACGGCGAGGAGATGGAGTGGAAAGAGTCAGCCAGGTGAGGCTTTGGGTTGAAAAGATCCCCCCCCTAAATATCCCTGGGTGGAAACAGGGTCAGGGAATGAGCATCATTTTTAATGAGGTTAAAAAAGCCATGCTTGAATTAGGGAAATGCAGAAAACATGGTGTTTTGGGGGGCTTTGCACGGCAGCTGCGGCCTGCCGAGGAGGAGGAGGGAGAAGGGAGGAAGATTTCCTATCTTGTCCAGCGTCTCCCCAGGTTGGATCGACCCCAGAGCTGGGGTTTTTCCCATTCCCAGTTGTAGCATGAGAGCAAAGCCCTGCAGAAAGGGCTGGGAGGGTGAAAAAAACTGGGGTAACATGCTGGGAAACTGGAGAATTAGAGCAGAGAGCTGGGAAATGGGAATAGGGGACATAAAGAACATTTTCCCAGGTCTTCCCCTCCCCCAAATTTTGCTGACCAGGCCAAGAGTTAAACTTCTCCCACCCCTCAAGCAATAATAATAATAAAACCCCACCCACTACATCTTTAATAAAAGTATTAGAGGAGTTGCAAGTGGCGTTCGCTTTATTGAATTAGGAGCTTATCCAAGGGAAAAATCTCAAATCCTAGTGGGATTTTCTCTTCCTAGCCTTGGCTGTGCAAGGGCTAGTAGGGTTGGGGTTTTTGAGGGGGACATTTGGGAAGGGAGTCAGGGATGCTCATGGCACCCCGAGCCCTTTCTTTTCAGTAGCACATGCGGGATTTCTGAGTCTGGGTGTGGAGGTTTGCCCGAGGAATGGGGAGTGAGCAGGATCAGGCCCTGAAGGTGCTCCTCCTATCTCTTGGCTGGTTATTTGCATCACCAAAAATTTGGAAAGTTCTTAAGCATCCTCCTGGTTGGTGTCCCTGCTCAAAACACAGCCCAGGGGTGCTGTTGCTAAAATCCTTTATTTTTCAACCCCCAATTTTGCATAGGTCTGTATCTACTCATCCCTCCCCACTCCCCAAAGAGCTCAGAAGGCAAAAAATCAGCACTTGTATTGGGATTTTCATCAGGGAGATGGAGGTTTCCAAATTTGCCCCGGGAGGACGGAGGTTTCTCAAGTCCCGGATTTCCGCTCTCTGGCGAGGAGCGGTTCAGCCTCTTTAGCCGCAGGAGAGCAGCTCCTCGGTGGGAGCAGTGCTACCTGCGGCTAAATCCACAAGAAATGGAAAGAAATGGAAATAAAGCAGCTGAGCGCAGCAGGGAGATGGGGTTTTGCCGTAGCCTTGGCGAAAGCATCATGGGATGCTGGTCCCGGGGCAAAGGCGTTGCTGGAAACGTGCCTTGAGTCCCGCACGCCACCCCAAGCTGCCACCCCGTCTGCACGCTAATAACCCACTTTCGGCAGGAAGACGGGGTAAAAAAGAAACGAAAAGCGACCTAATCGGCTTTGGGCGAGCACTAACGGGGCTTAGTGGGTGCTATGGCGGGAAGCTTGAATTTCCTCCCAGTAAAAGCAGTGTTGTTTAAAGGGCTGGAGAAGGGGTTTCTGCAAAAAAATTGGCGTAGGGAGCTTTGGATTGATGGGCATTAGGGCCAAAGTTTTTATTTTTGGATGTGCTGGGGTTTTGTCCCCAGCACAAGACCATTCCTGGCACTCCCAGATGATATTTTCGGGCTTTTTTAGTAGGGACACATGGCATTTTCTCTTTGCAGCAGCATCTTAATGCAGCCCCAGCAGCCGATACAATCCCAGACTTTCCCCACCCTTCCCCTGCAGCGTTCAGGAGCCATCAGCTATTTCCAAAAACCCTTCTCCTCCTACATCCTTTCCGTCTGTGCCCTCTGCGGCGGCAGGAGCCCAAATCCCAGTTGTACCAGTTAAAAGTTGTAAGGTTAAGCCCTGTGAAGGCTAATCCATAGAGCCTGCAAACCTCCTGTAAAGGAAAAGCAGCTTTCTTCCCCAAATTGACGTCTTGCTGAGAGCTCCCTGCCCTCCCCAGAGCCTGAGCCCCGTTCCCGGGGAGCTGGGAGAAATCAGTCAACGTTCCTGAATTTGCTCTGAAGTCTTTGGTTTGTAAAACTAAGGAATGGAGGTGGAAGGGCTGATTTCCAAGGGCTTGCAAACCCTCTCGTCTCCCACTGTGGGAATGAAGCACCCAGGCTGAAGTCTGAGTGTTGCTAAGAAATTAAAAAGACATTTGCAACGCCCTGGGTTTTTGCTTTCTTGCGTGCACGGCTGGTCCATGTGGGTGCGGATCCTGGCTAAGGCAAGGTCAGCTCCACGGGAAAACCGCCCAAATCTCGCAGGAGCAATTTGAGGAGGGTGAAATCTGCAGGGTTGAGTTCAGTGATGGAGCCGAGAGGTTTTGCTCCGCTCTGCAACCATGCAAGCAGCACTTCGTCTAATGACATTACTTGATTTCTCCATTCCCATCCTGAATAACAAGCAAAAACTTTGCAGGATGATTTAATTCAGGCTTCCAAAGCCACCTGCAGAAGGGCAACTCCACAGGAAAAGCAATTCTCTTCTCTTCTCATACACCATCCCCACCCTGTGCTCATCCCCATGGTTGCTGCTGTCATTTCAGGTGGATAAAGTTTGAAGAAAAGGTGGAAGAAGGTGGCGAAAGGTGGAGCAAGCCCCACGTGTCCACGTTGTCTTTGCACAGCCTGTTTGAGCTGCGGACGTGTCTACAGACAGGAACGGTGCTCCTGGACTTAGATGGCTACTCTTTGCCCCAGATTATAGGTAGGAGCCAGCGGGTATCGGTGGTTTCGGATGGCTTTTTCTCCACGTCCTGAAGTGCTGGGAACAGATTTAAATGCATTTACTTGCTACATGCAACTATAAACCAACTTGCACAGGAATAAGCAAAGACAGGAGTTGAGAGCCATCAACTTGGTTCAATAAGTGTTGTTATCTTGAGCTTTCTGGGAGGGTTTGCAGTGGGGGAACCCATGCACCTCCCTTGTTTGGTGCTTGCAGATGATGTCATTGAGAAGCAGATTGAGGACGGTCTGCTCAAGCCGGAGCTGCGGGAGAAGATAAGCTACGTGCTCCTCAGGAAGCACCGTCACCAAACCAAGAAGCCAATCCACCGGTCTTTGGCCGACATCGGCAAGTCCGTCTCCTCCAACACAAGTGAGTCCTTGGGGTCCAACCTGTGCCCGATTGCATCCTTGAGACTTTGGTGAGCAAGCCCGGGGGAGGAAGATCTCAGGAGAATGAAAAGGGGAAACCCAACCTTTTGGGGCACCCGACTATTTACTGCATTGAGAAAGACCCCAAAAGCTCTGCCATTGGTGGCTTTAAGGGTGGGGGGGTCATTGGGAGCCAGAGGCCAAGGAGATGTCTGCTGAGATGGACAACGGCGTTGTGTGAGGGACAACGGCGTTGGCGGTCGCTCGGCCAAGGGGCTTTCTGGCAGGGCAGCCTACAGACAAATCCAGTCTGCTCCGCGGTTGAACCTGCCTATTTTTGAGCCATTATAAAAGGGCATTTGTTTGTTTTCACGCTAGATTATTTACTTAGGTTTAAACAGAGGTCATTTGGTGGAGCCCGGGATTTGCCGGGCTTCGGCTGCTCCCCCGGTAGCCAGAAACAGCAGCGCCCGAGCTCAGAGCGCACATGGAAGAGGCCATCAATAAGCAATATTGCCACCCCGTGGGCATCCCCAGGTTTCAAGGCAGCCATCATCCACATTGGAGGACTAGATATTTGAGCTAACGTTTGCCCAGAAGCTCTCAAAACGGAACAGGACTTGGAAATGTTGTGGTTAGTCCCTGTAGATAGGGAAAATAGGGGCATCTTTTGTGTTTCTGGTTCCTTGCTGAGACGATGGCATTGCTTTGAGTTTGCAAACAGGGACGCCAAGGAAAAGATGGTCATTGGCAGGAGCAGAGGGGTCCCTCACGTTTCTTGTGCCAACGGCAACTCTGTGATATTGGAATAAATGGCACCGGCACATTGAAAATAGGGTCATGGCCAGTGGGAATTTCATAATTATTTTTAGTGGGTTTAACAAAACAAAACAAAAAGATGATAGATGCTGTGGTTGCAGCTGCTGTCTCGGAGAGATGCAGAGCAGCTCAGCAAAACTGGTCCAGATGGTTTTCCAAAAGGAAAACACAGGGTTTGGAATTCAGGAGGTTTTCTGAGAAAATGCTGGGCTTAACACAGAAAATGCATGGGGGAAAAGGGAAGTCTTTATAGTGAAGTAATTCAGTTTAAACATCTGAGATGAAAAATGGGACTCGTCACCAGTTTAGGGAGGAGAAACGTTAACGTGAAACTTGGTGGTGGCCAATGTAAATATTTTGAAGTGAGGAGTTCACAGCAAATTTCAAGTGTAGGTTTCTTTGGAGAATTATGAGATTAAAAAGCTGAAGTGTTGGGTCTTCCCAAGTAACAGAAATTGCACTTCTGAACCTATTTATAGCCTCGAAGAGAGCATTGGTGGGGCGTGGGGTGGTGCAGGCTCCTTGCACGGAGCCTCTGCAGCGGGAAGACTTGGGTGAAGGCCGTTTATTCTTTGCTAATGGGAAAATGACTATGGGTGGGATAAAAGCGCAAATGAGAGTGGGAGGGAAAGGCAAATTGCTGGTGTATCAGCACTGGAAGGTTCACATCTGTGCTGGGCAGCTGCTTTTCAGCCCGGCCTCTTGCCTTCAGCATCACCCAACGGTTCCCCATGGCACCTGCATCTCTTCTAACGTCTCCTTTCCCCCAGCCCGCAGCCCCGTCCGGAGCCCGGCCGCCGGTGCCGCCTTCCACCGCTCCACCGAGGACCTGCGGATGCGGCAGAGCGCGAGCTACGGCCGCTTGCGTAAGCCGGGGAGGGCGGCGGGGAGGCAAAAACGGTCCTAAAAGAAGCAAGACAAAAAAAAGATGAGGTTGCAATATGAGGGTGGGCGATTGCAATTACAAGGGGATCCCACCACAGCCATAAATGAGATGTGGTTGGTGTAACTACAGGGTGACTGATATCAGAAAAACTCATAATCTTGGGTTTTCATCTCATTGCACCTGGTTTGCAAAGCCAGCTATAATAAAAAATGTTTTTCTTCCTTTGCGCTGAAGTCCTCCCACCACGTTTTCTCCTTGCACGTGGGGCTGAAATTCGGCTGCGCATCACGGGGCAGTTTTCTCACCTTCTCCGTCTTATCTCCATCAGGTCACGCGCAGAGTCGAAGCATGAACGACATCTCGGACACGCCGAGCACCGACCAGGTAATCACCCCCCAAAACATTAGTGCGATGCTGTGAGGAGCATCTCCGACACGACCCACGATGGGGCGGGGGCTCTGTGGTTGTTAAGGTCCATGTGAGCCTTGTGCAGCTTTGCTCGGTCAATAACCACACAGATTCCTAATTACGGAAATTAATACATGTATTGATCCCTGCTAACTCATGGGGAAGCTGTCCCAGAAATAGTACCTGTGCTTGCAAATTGAACACAGAATGAGGGATATGTGAGGATGCTGATGTAGCTTGAGATCCTTAGGGTGGGGAAAAAAATTCCTTAAAATCTTTAGGTAGGAAGGGAAAGGTGCTTGGAAGAATGCGGGGATTCTAAAAGAGCCTTTGCTTGGCTGGGTAAGGGCAGGTTGCAGCGGGTAAATCCCAGCCAAGCACTTGGGTCCGCAAACGTGAATACAGCTCTCGAGATAACGGTCTGTAAATATAGAGGCAGGTTCCATTTTTCCCTCCGTTTGCAGCGTGATGGACATGGGATTTCTTAATGCAAAGCTCAGCTGAGAGTCCATCGGGGGCTTTTCCCCCCCGGTTTGCTTTGCATGGGAGAGCTGGGAAGGAGGTCAGGTTGCTCGGGCAGTTCATGGGCGGATCTGTGCTTGGAGATGCGATGGATCAAGAGGCTTTTGTGCTGTTCTTTTGCTACATGTCCCGTCCCCATCCCAATATCAAGGCTATTCATCTGGGAACTGTTGATGCATTATATGGGCTTTGCTTTGTTTCTATTTGTGCGTGATTTCAGCATAAACCTAAGGGAAAATTAAACAAAAGGTGGGTTTGTAGGGGACAGTACAGGATAACAGCTTGCTTTTCCCCAGGGATGTCCTTGCTGGGCTTACCTGGGGTGATGCAGTTTAGGGGAAAGCGAAGGATGGAAGTTCGTGTGTTGCTGGGAGCCACGGGACGGGGCTGCCACAATATCAGGGAGGCAGAAGGTTTCGAGGGCACCTTCCTAAATTAGAGCTGCAATAAAGCAAGCCAACTGCCCACTATCGAACCCCAAATATCAGCCTCCAGCAGTGGGGTGCGGAGGGTTAATCCCAAAATATGCAAAGCATTTAGGTTTAATCGCCCTATTAGGCCCACTACAAAGGGACTTTTTAAGTGTTACATGAAGCTTAGTGGTCACTGTTAACTCCTGCTCTTGCTTATTCCAAGCTGCATTGGAGGAGTTGCTTTATTATTATTTTTTTTTTTTCCATTTGGGTTTAAAAGATTAGAAAGGGGAGAGCTTGCTGCCCGGCTCACATGCCTCCCCTCATGCTGGCATATAGATTATAATAACACCCTGCCTGGGTTGGTATTGAACCCTTTTAGACTAGTAATGAAAGAGCTGCAGGGGAGAAGAGACCCGGGGAACAAATCCATGAACGAGGTTTCCTACTTCCATTATTTGTTCCTGCTCCAAGGATGAGATTGGGGGAAAATAAGCTACAAATACATCCCCCGTGCACAGTGCCGAGCAGTGTTTCTGCATTATATAGGGTCTTGGGGGAGCCTGGGGCTGCAAACAGACTTGTAAAAATGCATGCTGGCTTGCTCCAGCATCCGTATTTTTTGGCTCAGATTTTCTGCAGGGCGATTGCATGGGGTTTTCCTTGCGTAGACCCCAATGCTGCAAAGCACCTTTTGCAAACCACCCGGTTGCTCACTGTGTTACGGAGCCCCAAGAGTGTGATTTCAAGTTAATCTCGGCCTTAGTGATGGTTGTGAATAATGAAGAAATTCAGCTTTATGAATTCTTGCTGGTTTATTCTTGGATACGGCTCTTGAATCCCCACCTCTGGGAGTCCTGGGACCATCAGAGATCAAGAGGTTTGAGCCTGCGGCTTCAGCTTTTGCATTCAGGATGTGGAAAAGAGGGGGAAAAGCCAAATTTTGGCAATCGCTCCCTTTCCCACCCTTGTCTTTCCAACAGCTGAAGAACAAGTTCATCAAGAAGATCCCAAAGGATGCAGAGGCCTCCAACGTGCTGGTGGGAGAAGTGGAGTTCCTGGAGAAGCCCTTTGTGGCTTTCGTGCGGCTCCTCCAGGCGACGATGCTGGGAGGGGTGACGGAGGTGCCCGTCCCCACCAGGTGAGCGCAATTCCTTCAGGTCCGAAGCACGAGTGGTCTCACGACACGGATGCCAGTGGTTCAAGGTTGCCAGCTCTGTGCCTTTCCCTTCCCAGGTTCCTCTTTATTCTCCTTGGTCCCGCGGGAAAAGCCAAATCTTACAATGAGATCGGCAGAGCCATCGCAACCCTCATGGTGGATGATGTGAGTAGATGCAACACCCGGCCCTTGCTCGGAACCCCCCTGCTCAGAGCCAAGAAAAAAAAGCAATTTTCATCCTATTGCCCAAACGAATGAGCTTTAAGGTCCTATAATGACACGGGACATGTGCGTGCTGGACGCTGTTCCTGGGCTGACACCTCTCCTCTCTTGACCCCCAGCTCTTCAGCGACGTTGCCTACAAAGCCCGGGATAGAGAAGACCTGATCGCCGGCATAGATGAGTTTCTGGATGAAGTCATCGTCCTGCCACCTGGCGAGTGGGACCCCAACATTAGGATTGAGCCACCCAAAAAAGTGCCCTCGGCTGAGAAGAGGTAGGTGGGAGGCGTGGGGCCAGCCCCAGCCCTGTGGCCATCCCCATCTCTCCTGTTTTGGAGACGCTGGAGGAGGAGAGCAGCTTTGCTTTCCTTCATCCCTAGAAAGAATCTGCGCAAATTTTCCAGAAATGCTGCTTTTTCAGCAGATTTTGCCCCCAGATCAGCTCACAGCCGTTTCCACTGCAAAAGTCTTCATTAACCACCTAGGCTGAGCAAATCCAGCTCTTGATCTTTCCAAATTCACCCCCAAACCCAAGCTCTAGTGCAGATGGAGAGCTACACCATGGCCTTGCTCATGGTCCCTGCATCAGGACCGGCTTGGTAGGGCAGGTGCCGTGGCCGACGCCGATGGCTCTCTCCCACAGGAAATCGGTTTTCTCGCTGAACGAAGTGGGGCAGATGAACGGCACGGCCGGTGGGGCGGGCGCCGGGGGTGGCGGAGGAGGCAGCGACGATGGGGAGATGCCTGAAGTTCACGAAATCGGGGAAGAGCTCGCGTGGACCGGCAGGTGAGCAGCACCCCAGCACCCATCAACATCTCCTGCTGGCTCACCCCGTGGTCTCCTGGGGCACGGAGGGGTGAAATCCTTTTGGGCGCAGGCTTTTGCGCAGCACCGTATCTATTTTGGTGGAAGGCACGTGCATCTGGTCCTTGGTGGTGTCTCTCCAGGTTTTGCGGTGGCCTCTATTTGGATATCAAGAGGAAGCTGCCCTGGTTCCCGAGCGACTTCTATGAAGGCTTTCATATCCAGTCCATCTCTGCTATCTTGTTCATCTACCTGGGCTGCATCACCAACGCCATCACGTTTGGGGGCTTGCTTGGGGATGCTACAGACAACTACCAGGTTGAGTCCAAGGAGAGGGGCTCACGTTGGCTTGGGGACAGCAAGTAGGGATGGGATGGGACGGGTTGGGATGGGTTTTACTCTCCTTGTGCCATGCCAAGCTTTAATGCTGGGGATGGAAATTCATTGCCAAGTGGGACTGGGAGTTCTGAAATACCTGCAGGATGGGAAAACCCATCTCAATGGCAATGCCAGGAGCAAGGGGACACGGCCCCAACAGTCCTATATGGGTCCAAGCAGAAGTCCTTAATTCCCGTCTCCATCAGGGGTATCCATGGGGATGTAACGTGGTACAGCAACACCGTAACGCTGGATTTGATCCATCCTCAGGGCGTCATGGAGAGCTTCCTCGGCACGGCGATGGCAGGCTCCATGTTTTGCCTCTTCGCTGGGCAGCCGCTCATCATCCTCAGCAGCACCGGCCCCATCCTCATCTTCGAGAAGCTGCTCTTTGACTTCAGCAAGTAGGTGCTGGGCAATGCTGGGGGGAACCGGGACCCATCCGTACTGGGATGGGAGCTGTCCTCCAGCCCACGGCGTGCATTCAGGGGGCTGCTCTCGCCTTGTCCCCGCTTTCAGAGGCAACGGCATCGACTACATGGAGTTTCGCCTCTGGATTGGCTTGCACTCTGCCCTACAGTGCCTTATCCTGGTGGCCACCGACGCCAGCTTCATTATAAAGTACATCACCCGCTTCACAGAAGAAGGCTTCTCCACCCTCATCAGCTTCATCTTCATCTACGACGCCATCAAGAAGATGATCGGAGCCTTTAAGTACTATCCCATCAATTCGGACTTCAAGCCCGACTACGTGACCATGTACAAGTGCGAGTGCGTTGCTCCTGACCCAGGTGAGTACACATCTTTTTCGGCGCCAGATGGGGAAGATGAAGGGGGTGGGGGGGTCCCGCTGTGGATAAATCCCACTGGATCGTTGGCTGAGGACATGGAAGGAGGCAGCTACCCGGTCAGTGTGGGGTGGAGGGACCTCGTCCTCCTCCTCTGAAGGTGTTTTTGGGCAAGATGGAAGAAAAGCCTTGTCCCCCATGGATGAACATGTCAGTGCTTGCCGGGACGTGGTGAACGGTGCCGGAGAGCTGGGGCCTCAGCCTGGAGCAGCCACACCTGGATGGATAAAAAGGAAATATGGAGAAAAAAAAAAAAAAAAAGACATTTTAGATCATTAATACCAGCCTGCTGCCAATGGAAACTTATTCTCCAGAAAATATGCTGGAGGGGTTTTGTCTTCCCTAGTGTCTGGGACACCCCGGGATGTCCCAGCTGGGTGTGGAAACCTCCTTGGACTGTTTTTTCTTGTCTTTCTAACTCCTTTTCAAAAAGGAGAGGCCGTCGGGCTCTGAGCAGACGGTCTTTTGATGGCTCCAGTGGTTTTGCTCTTGGATAGACGTACCGGATGATCCCTGGTCCGAATCGTGCAGCTCAGATGCTCCCACGGCCACCTGGAAGGGAGCGGAGATCTTCGCTTTGGGCTAATCGCAGCTACTGCCTGCTCTCAGACGAGCTGAATTTACTTAAAAAGTCTAAATGCTAAGAATTTTGGGGAGTATCAGCTGCAGACAGAGGAGGCAGAGAGGTGTGATGGTGAAGCTCTCCACAGAAATAAAAGCATCTAAGATCTGCCACACAATGTGTTCTCAATATATCTGTCATTGCAAGAAGAGTTCTTACCTACCACGATGGAAAAAACATTTTTTTGCTTTAATTTTTTTTTTCCCTCGATTTCTGTTTATCAACCATGCGCTGAGTGACCGGTTCCCATTGGATTTTGAAAGCCCCGCAAGCAGTGGGGAACACCTGGAGATGACACAATCCTTTCCAAACCAAAACCCTCCCAAATTTGACCTGCAGGAAAGCGAAGCCCAGTGCCCGACACAATCCCTGGGGGGCTGAAATAGCCCGAACGGGACCGTGACCGCCTCCATCCACCCGCGTGTGCCGGCATCTGCCCGGCAGCACCCACCGCCGTGGCTTAATGCAGGCGGAAGATGAAGCCTTTAGCCTCCAGGGAGGTCTCCCCCTTTTCCAAGCCCCCATCCCAAGCAAAACCCGGGCAGCCGAGGGGCATTTGCACCCCAAAAACCTTAAACCTCTTTGCAACCCAGCCCCATTCCTTGCCCTCGCTGCCCTGGGCACCCAAGGCAGCGGTGTCCGCATTGGATTTTCCATTCCTCTAGATATTGAGAAATTATGTTTATTCCCCCCTACATCCTTTTTTTTTAATCTTTTTTTTTAATTAGTTCTGATTTTTGATTATTATAACTGATTTGTACCATATTTGTCTCTGCTGCACACATCAATTTGGGCTGATTTCAATCTCAAGTGAGTATCACCTTCTAAATATTAAAACTATTTTAATATTTGATACTCTTCCCCCGTGGGGGTCTTGTTGTTATTTTTTTTCCATGTATTTTACTTTTCTCTCTGCTCTGCTAAAAGGGTTTATGTAGAGCCCTTAGGGGTCCTCTCGTAAAATACCACCAGTGGTATGCTACCCTTTAAGTTGTAGAAATCACAAATAAGGCTGGTTTCTGGAAAAATAAAAGGTTATGAGGAAAAAAAAAAAATGTTTTTAACGCTGGGTTTGCCAGCGCCATTTCCCGGAGCCCGGTTTCGGCAGCCCCGGGTTCTCTTCTTCTAACCCAGCAATCGCTTCTCCTTCATTAATCCTCGGCGCCGGGGATGGAGGCGGCAGGTCGGGGCAGCCGAAATTCCCGCTTGGTGCAGGAAGAGGATGGACCGGAGGGAAGAGGGGGGGCAGGGCAGTCCCGGATCACGCTTAGGGGCACCCATAAAGAACATGGGTGCTCCTGAAGCCACGGAGCTGCGTCACCCGAAGAGCCGAGCGGAGCCACTTTTTGCACTGGAAGAGAAGGTGCCGGGGCTAGAAAGGATGGATATTTTGCAGTGAGACACCAAAACACCCCTAAAATATTTTAAAAAATAAAAAAACAAATAAGAAATGTAAATTGGGCATGATTGGGTGCCACCTCTCCAAAAATAACAGGCTACTTTCTCAGTCTTCTACCCCCCTGGTTTTAAGACGCGGGTGTTGGGATGCTCGACCCTGCTGCCGGCGGCTTCCCTGGGAAGCCCCTGAAAATTTTAGGAGCTGGGAAGCTCCTAGAAATACTTCCTCCCCCCCCGGCACTTGCCAGCCCTGGAGGGAGAAGCCGCCAAAGGAGAAGCCGTGTTCTCCGCCGACGCATGGGATTAATCAGGGAGAAGTCGCTGCGGGGTTAGAAATCGGGGGTTTTCTCCCCAAATCCCAGTCCGCCCTCGGGATGCCGATCCCCGCGCGGCTCTCGGAGGACGTGCTCGACCCCCTGCGTTTGCTTTTATGCCAGCCGGGCTGAGCCGTGCCGCTCTGGGCGAAGCCTGGCTGCTTTTAATACCGAAACCTCGATATTAGCCGAAAACCTCAATAACAAACTCCTTTCCTGCAGCCAACGCGACCTTGTTTGATGCTTCAGCTCCAATGGCACCAAACACCACTAACGTTTCTCTGGTAAGCGGGTTTGCTCATCCCGACGGGAAATTTGGGACAAGGGCGGGCAAATCCCAGGGACTTCTACATCCGGGGAGCGACGCGCGCCAGCTCAGAATGAGGGAAACGTGGGATTTGCCTTGATTTGGGTTCACAGTTGGGCTCGGCAGCACCAAATCCTCGCTTTTTTGCCCAAATTAATAGCAGCTCCGGGGTTTTCCTGTAGTTATGGGGCTCCCGGTGGCAGCAGCCCTGGGAAATAGCCCTTTCCTTGCACGCTGCAATTACTTAAAATACTAATTTGGGGGTTTTGGCCAGGAAATACCTCTTCCCTTGCATGCTGCAGTTGCTAAAAATGCTGATTTTGCTTTATGTGGCTGGGAGATACCTGTTTCCTTGCCTGCTACAATTGCATAAAATGCTAATTTTGCTTTTTTTGGGGGGGGGTTCTCCCCAGTACAATGCTATTAACCTAACAGCTCTGGACTGGACTCAGCTGAGTAAGAAGGAATGTCTCAAATATGGTGGCAGCTTAGTGGGGAAATCCTGTAAATTCGTGCCCGACCTGGCCCTTATGTCCTTCATCCTCTTCTTCGGGACCTACTCCATGACCTTGACCCTGAAAAAATTCAAATTCAGCCGCTATTTCCCCACCAAGGTAAGGAAAGTGCTGGGTTTTGCCCTCCTCTTTTCCAAAAGGTAGGAAAAACGGGAGCTGTTGGTCTCTTTGCTAGATGCAAAATGCTCCAGGAAAATAAATCTATATTTCTAGGAGACATCGGTAGCAATTAGGGGAATCGTCCTCAAGCTTTTAGCCACTGATTTGGCTCTTGCATGCTGAATAACCCATCACCTTGCGATGCAAAGGGGAAAAAATTTGCATTTTGTGGGTTATACCCGGGTTATCTGTGGGTGAGCGGAGCTGGAAAGCCCAGGGAAGGATGCTGAAGCAGAGGCAAACCTCTCCATCCCATTAATTAACCTTTCCATCCCATTAATTACCCTTTCCACCCCCATTTCCCCGTCTTGCCTCCAGGTCAGGGCTTTCATTGCCGATTTTTCCAATGTCTTCTCCATCCTGCTCTTCTGCGGAGTGGATGCCTGTTTTGGACTGGACACCCCTAAGCTCCATATCCCCAGTATCATCAAGGTTCGGCCGCACCGGCGGGGACCCCTCACCTCTCCGCCCACGCTCTCTTTCCAGCTCCTCTCCGGTTTTGGGGGAAAATCGCGGCTCCTGCGGTGTCCGGGCACCTTCTTACAAGCTACTTTGTCTTTTCTGGGGGAATATTCTAATGCTGTGACTTTTCTTCCTTTCTTTTTTTGTTGTTTTTTTCCCCCTCTTCTCTTTCTCTCACTCCTGGCAGCTGCGTAAACTTATTAGCGATTTCTCTATCTTTATGTCCATACTAATGTTTGTGGGGCTGGATGTGCTTTTCGGACTCAACACCCCAAAGCTCCAAGTGCCTACTGATTTTAAGGTAAAAAAAAGGCAATAAAATCCCTTTCCGGAAGCGTTGCCAAAAATTTCTCTTCCCCCTATCCAGGGTATCGCTGTTGGTGATGTGGGGAGTCCCGATGAGCATCTGGGAAAATTTGGGGGTTGAGGCGCGTGGATGCTGGGGGTGATTTGGGTACCGATGTGTGGTGGTGGCATTCAGGGATGGATACGGGATAGGATGATGCTCAGAGGTTCGGGGGTGATGTGGGGCTTCCCGAAACGTCAGCGCTTGGGCTTTTCCCCCTCTCTGACCCATGCCCGGGCTCAGCCGCGGTGTTCAAACCTCCTCTCTTCTCGCTCAGCCCACCCGCGTGGACCGAGGGTGGTTCGTCTTTCCCTTCGGGAAGAACCCGTGGTGGGTTTACCTGGCGAGCGCCCTGCCCGCCCTCCTCGTCACCATCCTCATCTTCATGGACCAGCAGATCACAGCCGTCATCGTCAACAGGAAGGAGCACAAGCTGCGGGTGAGCGGGGACTCGTCC
The DNA here is from genome assembly GCF_026419915.1 of Harpia harpyja. NCBI lineage: Eukaryota > Metazoa > Chordata > Aves > Accipitriformes > Accipitridae > Harpia > Harpia harpyja. Next base: position 43,977,172 of record NC_068952.1, read on the forward strand.
CATGCTCGGGGGCACAGCATCGCATCGGGTACTGCCTGCATCCCCGCGAGCGCCCGCTTTTGGGGCTTTGCCCCGGCTTGGCATGCTCTGCAAAGCAGGGGCTCACCCTTCCCTTTCCAAGCTGTATTTTTGGGGTGAGAAAGCCTCCGGGGTGTGAAATTCACCCGATGCTGTAGGTAGCATGGTGATGTGGGGTGCGCTGCAGCAGTGCGGGGTGCACTGCATGGGGATGCGGGGTGCAGCGTGGCAATGTGGGGTGCATCAGGGTGATGCAGTGCGTACGGGAGCAATGCAGGGTACTTCGGGGGTGCATGAGCGCAATGTGGGGTGCACTGCAGCAATGATGGGTGATGCAGGGTGCACTGTGGGGGATGCAGGGTGCACCATGGCAAAGTGGGGTGCGTCAGGGTGATGCGGGGTGCAGCGTGGCAATGCAGGGTGCATCAGGGTGATGCAGGGTGCTGTGCCGTGATACAGGGTGCACCATGGCGATGCAAGGTGCACTATGGCAATGTGGGGTACATCAGTGCAATGTGGGGTGCACCACAGCAATGATGGGTGTACCAGGGTGATGCAGGGTGCACTGTGGTGATGTGGGGTTCATCAGGGCAATGCAGGGTGCACCATAGCGATGTGGGGTGCATCAGGGTGACACAGGGTGCTTCAGGGTGATGCAGCATGCGCTGTGGCGATGCGCGATGTTTCAGGGGGTGCACTGGAGGGGAAACCCCGCTTTGCTGGGCTCTGGGGTGGATATAGGAACAACTTCATGAGTCGTGTTGCCCACCCTGACCCTCCTGGGTGCTGTGTTGCAGAAAGCAGCGGGTTACCACCTGGACCTGTTCTGGGTGGGCATCCTCATGGCCGTCTGCTCCTTCATGGGGCTGCCCTGGTACGTGGCAGCCACCGTCATCTCCATCGCCCACATCGACAGCTTGAAGATGGAGACAGAGACCAGCGCCCCGGGGGAGCAGCCCCAGTTCCTGGGTGTCAGGTGAGGAAGGCTTGGCCGTGCTCTTCCTTGGGGTGGGGGGATAATCCAGACGCAGCAGCGGGTCCCGCCAGCACGGCCTCATCCCGCTTCTCTCGCCATTCCAGGGAGCAGAGAGTGACTGGCATCATCGTCTTTGTGTTGACGGGGATTTCTGTCTTCCTGGCCCCTATCCTGAAGGTAAAACATCCCTGTTCCCTCATCCCCATTCCCTCCCTGCAGATGTTTGGGGACCTGGGAAGAAAAAGCTGGATTGCCCCCCACCCCCGTAGCCCCCAGCATTGGTCCCCATCCTCGGGAATGAGCTGCCACCTTCCTTGGGGTAAGCGCCGTGTTTTTTCCATGTCCCCAGTACATCCCCATGCCAGTGCTTTACGGCGTCTTTCTGTACATGGGCGTTGCGTCGCTGAACGGCATCCAGGTAAGTGCTCCTCCTCCTCTTTCTCCTTAATGGCCATGAAGAGATCCTACACCGAAGCAAAAAGGGGGATTTTGACCTGAAAATCTGCATGCGTCCAGTATTTCCAGCTGCATGGGACAGCAGACATCCAAAACCCTTCAAGAAACGTCGAAAAGCCCCAGATTCCCCATTTTGGGGATTAAAGAGGGTTTATCTGGGCAGCCTGGGGAATGGGGCCGAGGGCTAATGCTGGCCTTCATCCCACCGCAGTTTTGGGACCGCTGCAAGCTCTTCCTCATGCCAGCCAAGCACCAACCCGACTACGTCTTCCTCCGGCACGTGCCGTTGCGTCGCATCCACCTCTTCACGCTGGTGCAGATCGTCTGCCTGGCCATCCTCTGGATCCTCAAATCCACCGTGGCCGCCATCATCTTCCCCGTCATGGTAAGGCCATCCCCCGGGCTGCTCTCATTTAGAAGATTTTTTTGAGATTTAAGGAAATTTTGGCAAGCGGGGCTTGGTCCCGTGGTGGTCCCCAGGTCTTGGGATGAGAGAACTCTTGCAGATCCCGCTCTTGCACCTCTCCCCTCTTAGATTTTAGCCCTGATCCTGGTGAGGCGGCTGCTGGATTTTGTCTTCTCCCAACACGACCTGGCCTGGATTGACAACATCATCCCCGAGAAGGAGAAGAAGAAGGAGGATGACAAGAAGAAGAAGAAAAAAGGCAACAAAGGAGATAGCAGCAGCGATGAGGAGGTGGGTGCAGGGTGGGTAGGGTGCTCCCATGGACGGCGAGGGCATCCCGGACCGGCCAGGGTGGGAAAGGTCCCACCGAAACCTCCAGGTCGGTGGGTTTGGGATGAAGATCTTTGATTCATGGTGGTGTTTCACTGCATATATAGGACTAGCTGATTGAGGGGCTTTAAGTGATGCTTTAGGGGCTGGCCGGAGGCTCCAGGGGATGCTCAAACTGCCCTGACAGCTGGAAAATCATGGAAAAAAAGAAATCATTAGGGAGAAGAGCCAAAATCCCATGGCTGAGGGTACAGCACCCATCGTACGATGGCAAAGCATCATTAATCCATGCAAACCCCTGCTGCAGACCCTTCCGTGGGCAGAAGGGCTGAGTGTTTATTTGGGAAGAGAAAGGCAAAGCCTCCTCTTCCTCCTCGTGCACCCACCTCTGGAGGTTTTGGGTCCCTTTGGGTGCTCCAGGTGGGCTTGGAGCCCACCCAGGCGCTGCCTTCACCGAATTTCCCTGCTTTCTTCCCCAGTTCCCACCTCCCTCAGTCATTAAGATTCCCATGGAACCCCTGCCATCGCAGCCCCAAAACGGGGGGTCCCATTGCCTCAGCCGTAAGTAAAGAGCTCAGGACCCTCTCTCGCATTCCCTACCGCTTCCTAACCACCCCCTGCAACGGGATCCGCTCGGCCACCGATGGCACTAACCCCGCTAAAAGACGCAGCCTGGATCCGTCCTGCTGAAGTGGGATTGAAAGCAGGTTTGAGAGGATGCAGCAGGCTCGGTGCTGCTAATAATTTTGTGTTCCAGGTGACTGGGAAGCCAGGAGTCTCCTGGGTCTCCCTGAGCCAATGCTGATAGGGATTTATAAAACATATATGTATATATATGTATATATATATAAAATTTGGGGAGGTTTTGAGCCCCCAAAAGCAGGGGATGCAGAGCTTGTGGCGGCATTATCCCAGCTGCAAAAGAGCAGATGTGTTCAGTTTGGCTCAACCTTCTGCCCGAAACGTCATATGTGAGCTGGTGCAAAGCCAGCCATGACCAAAAAAATTCGGAATAAATCTGGGTGTTTGTTCCAGCTCGGCACCAGGTTGCATCACGATGCCAGCAAGTTTTAACGCAATAATTCGTGGACTCTGTCCTCAAGCTGCTGCTAGCGGGGGCTGGTGGGGCTTTTCTCGTTCTCTAATCACCCCACAAATCAGCATATCTTGGAGATTTTCTCCTTCTCCCACCGTCCAAAGGATGCTGGATCTGGTGGCAGGTTGGGGGGGGGGGGGGCTCCTTCCTCACCCGGGAAGTGTTTTACCTCCGTGTCCCCCCAGGAAAGAGGTCCTCCACCTGGAGCTTTGCGTTCTGATTCCTCCCCGAACGGTTCAGACCTGGATCGCAGGTAAACAGCCCCAAATGGGCTCCCCCATCCCCGCGGGACCGGCACCCGCCGTGGGAGACATTTTCAGGGTCACTGACCGATGCTCCCGGCTCACTTGTTCGAGCCTGTTGCCGTCATCCTCAGGCATTTCTGAAATATCTGAATGCATTTTCGCCACATCCCTCTGTAGTTTGGGTGCCTTCGTTTGCTGGCCCCAGCTATCGGGTTGTTGGGAGCGGGGCTGCGTGGGATGGCGCATCCCGAGCCTGGCACGAGAGGGTTTAGAGCAATCAAAATGCCGCTGGGTAACAGCCGCAGGGATTTTTAGGACTGGGATGTATATCTGAATCCTGAAAGCTTGGGATTATTCTCCACCTGCAGCTGTGAATTCTGCAGATCGTACACATTAAAGGCAAAATATCATATTTTAATGAATTTTTACTGGCGATAGCATCAGCCGGAGCCCTTTGCTGGGGGTGCTGGGGTGGTTTTGGGATGCGGGTACCCGTGCCCAGATGTTCACTTCCCTGTCTCCTCCTCAGTATTACGCTTCACCTGAAGATTTCGTGCCCGTCGTCTCCTGCATTTAACTACTCCCGAAACCCCATCTGCGCCGTGCCCCAGGTGAAGATAGAGATGGAGTCGGACTACGAGGATACCGACACTGAAAAACCACCTCGGGACATGGGCAGTGAGACCACGCTATAGTCCCGCGCAGCGCTTCCTCTGCTATTTATATATATATATAGATATTTATATATTCATATATATATATAAAGCAAATTGGGCTTATTTTTCTATGTGAGGAGGAGGAGACCGGTGGCCCCAGGGGTCCGTCGCTCCAGTAGTTTTTAGCGTCACGAGTTAAACGCGTTGTTGAATTTTCTCCCTTTCTGCCGGGCGAAGGCGTCGCCGCTGGTGGCGAAACGGGGCTGAAAAGGTGGAATTGGCGATTTTGGCCTCCGCTCGCCCTGGAGCCGTTGCTGGGCTGGAGAAGCTGAAGGTGGTTGGGGCTGTGGGAGCAGCCGGGATGCGGATAGGGCTGACGGGGAAGGGGACTGTGCCGGGGTGACGTTTTCAAGGTGGATTTTTGGGGCGAGGAGGAGGTGTGCATGGCTGAGAAGGAAAGGGGAGCGTGCATCCCTGCTCCCCAATCCCTGAAATCGCAACGCGGCTCTCGGGGAGTCTCGTTTCGTGAAGGGGTCGGTGCGTCGGGCTTTGTGTCGGCAGGAGGACGCCGGTCCAAGCCCACGGCACCGGGGAGTCCCTTCTTGAGGCACAGCATCCCAGGCGTGGTGGTGGGGATGCAGGAGGGACCCGCCGGCCGTGGAGGGACCCCGGCTCTGCCCCCCCCGGGCTGGATGTGTAGGAGGGTACGAGGAGGTACGGCAGGGCTGTAAAGGAGCCGGTGGCCCGGAGCTGTGCCCCAAGAAGGAGGAAAAGCAGCTCAGGTTTAAGGTTGTTGCCGCTTGAGGGTAACAGCAGACGGGCCGCGGTGGGAGAGCGGAGCAGGGAACGGGGCTTCGGTTTCCGCAGGGAATCAGGAATGGTTTCTGCAGGCAGCGGGGGACGGTTTCTGCCGGAAAACGGGATCGGTTGCTGCAGCGAAGCCGTTTGGTCTCCCATCCCCATGTCCTCACCCGCAGTTTTCCCAGGGCCACCCCTGGCCCCAGTAACAGCCGTATCTCTTCCTCCGGACGGGGAGCGAGACGTGCCCGAGCCGTTCTCTCGCTGGAGGACCCTGCTCTGCCTGCCCGGCCCCTGCGCGAGGGGCTTTGCGCCCACTTTAGCTCCTCGATCCTGGGTATTCGCACACGGTTTAACAGCAAGCGGCTCGTAACGGGGAGGGGAGAGCAAGCGTGTCCCCCCGCCACGTACCCACCTGTGCTTTCAGGCTCGCATCCAGCAGCTCCCCGCTTGGTCTCCGGTCGGCATTTCGGCTCCGCAAAGGGCTCTTCCCACCCGTCGCTGCCTTTGGGGTCTCTGGGAAGGGAAGGGAGCAGGTTAGGAGTCAGCGTGGGCACTGAGCTCGGTTTGGCTCTGCCCGGCTCTCACCACCTCTTTTTTCCAGCAGCGCCAGGGCAGTAATGAGGCTTTTAAAGGTGTGGGGGTTTTTTTTTCCTTCCATGGGCTACACCCAGCTGTGGTTTAGAAACACTGGTCTGAAGCAATCCTCTCAAATCTGTTGCTTTTTCTCATTTTTGCTAGATGCGTTCTTTATTTTTTCTCTGTTTCAAACCTCACAGAGCCCCAACCCTTCCCCCAAGCCGAACAGCGTACCTGATATTTATACCAGCCGTACGGGGGTCTCTGGGACACCAATTAAATATTGCAACTGGTCTGAACCTTTGTGTGGGACAGATCCCAGTTCTCTGTAAATAGCCAAGTCCAACAAAGACTCGAAGGCAATTTCCTATTTATAGCAATTTTTTCTGGTTCAAGTACACCTCCTTGGGGAAATGTGGTGAGATAAATAACACAGTATTATTACACCCACCACCACTTAAGCGAGAGCCATGTAGCTTGACGTTAACATTAAGAACTATTTCAACTTGAACGCATCGTGTCTATTTTGTAGCATTTTGTACCAATCTCCTGTGTGGTAGCTGAAGCGCGGTACAGGTAGGCTTACGATTTTAATCAAACAGGTTCATTTGCTTTAGCCGGTACTTCAGCTCTACTACCCCATGCCCCCAGAAAGGCTTTGTGGACTCTGGTAGATGTTTCATAGAGCTGAAGCCACTCTAGCATCCAGCTTGTTTTGACTAAATTTGTCCTTTTTGCAAGGTTCACACATGGTTTCTACTTTTTGTATATGAAAACAGTGGAGCATCTCAGATTTGCCACCTCCATTACAGTACCACTTTAGCCATTTTGTATTTATCAGTGATACAACCCAATAAACCTCATTTCAATGAGTCTCAGCTCTTAGTGTGTTTTTGGTGCAGAGTCCTTGAACCTCAGCTTTCCTTCCCACACGGTTAAGTGTTTTTATAAGCCCCCTCCCCTCTAGGAGAGAACCATGAATGTGGGGTTAGTGGCAAGTCACCAGGTGCCTCCAGCAACAGCCCTTCAGCATCACAACAAACCTTTCCTGCTCCCAGAAAGGTGGGATCAGTCTTTCCAGGGAATACACGAAGAGGAAGGAGTCCAAGACACGTACCTCGCTGCCCACAAACAATGCTGCGTGTAAGTTTTTCCATCCTGCCCAAGGCATCGTGACCCCAGGTAAGGTTAATGTTCAATGGATAATTAGAGCTTGCAAACCAAACTCATTAGAGGACTAAGTTTGTACTGTCATGTCAATGCAGTTAGGAAACAGAGTCAGGAAGCTGAATGGGTTTTGTTCAGGCATGAAAGCAAACAGACCTGCTTACTTCTAAGCTGAGTTGATGATGCATGTAGCAGTTGTGTCTTAGCTAAACTTGGGGAGAAAGCCAGACCTAACCCTGCTCCGCAGTGACAAAAGGGAGCTTGCATCACAAGTGCTATAATAAACTATTGCTGGAGACTGCTCTCCTTTTCTGGGAGAAGAGAAAAAACTTGCATAGTAATAATTCTAGGACACAAGTAGCATTTTTTGTCTTCTCATACTTTATTTAGAGTTAGCCTGCATTATTCACTAAGTACTTGCACGCTTTACAATACAGTCCAGGAAACCTCCTGTGTGCCCAATGTAGGCACCAACAGTCCCCACCCCATTGTTCTTTGGTTAGAAAAAAAGGCTTTTAAAAAAGTCACCATCCAAATAGCAAAAAAAAAAAAAAAACAAACAGTTTAGCTGCACCCTAGAAGAACATGTTACAACAAATCTGCCACTGCCCAGGGCCCCGCACAGGCTGCAAAGAGACATATGGCTTTTTTTTTTTCTTTTCAAGTAACTTCTTCTACAGAAGAGCGTAACTCTAACTAAACATCCAGCGTTGAATAAAGACTTCAGCACGAGTCAAACGCGAGCAGTCTGGGCAGACTGAGCATTTGTGAGAACAGAACCATGAAGATCCTTGCTTTTGCACTGTGGAGCAGTGCTCTACCTCCCACGGGATTGCTAACGCCACACCGAGCTCCCGGGGGAGCTGCACGCCCAGGATCCTGACTGTCACCTAGTCCCTGCAAGAGCAGGGCAGGCTTCCTAGAAGAGCTAGCTTAAACATAAAGCAGCTTTGCTAGCACGAGTAGGCCAGAAGCGTAGATGCTTACACCTTAGTACGACTAATGTGCATATGCTTCAGCTTCCAGTAAATATCTATGACCTCAGAATAGGAAATTCCACTTCCAATACAATAAATAAAAATATTGCATTTTCTATCGGCCTGTTTGGGAGTCAGTTTGGAATGTTGTTTTCAGTGCTAAAGAGAATCCCACATTAAGCGCTTAATGCTTTCAGCTCTTTGGGTTTCAACAGCTTCTTGGCAGCAATGATGGTGTTCTTCATCAGCATGGCAACTGTCATGGGCCCAACTCCCCCAGGGACCGGAGTGATGTAGCTGGCTTTCTTCTTCACCCCTGCAGGAAGGAAAGCTAGAGCTTCACATACAAGTCAAAGGCAGCGACACTTATCAAGCTGGCTGGCCAGTACAAAGCTGTAACCAGTCTAACATCGTTCAAATTCCTTCAAGATTACTAGCTAAGGAATAGCGGTTTCTCAAGGTGGACTTTTTCCCCCCCTGTAATCCAGGGCAGGGGAGCGCACACCATAGTCTGTCCATCCCTGCTACAGGCTTAACTGCAAAGCCCAAGGTAGGGGAAAAGCAAAAAGCAAGGTCTAATAGCTGGATTTCTAGCACAGAAATGTCAAGTCCAAGACTAGATGTGGGCTTCACACGTGCCCTTGAGGGCAGCCACAATAAAGTACTAACATTCTCCCTCTCTCTTTCTTCCAGGAGGAGGTTCCAGTGTCTCTCACCCAAAAGTGCAGGGCTCATCGCCCACAGTCTGTCTGGGCACCGTTGCAGCTAAGTGGTGAGCAAGGCCAGTGAGTAGCAAGCCAGAAGGTAAGTTCTGCATGTTTTTATTTAAAAGCAGGAATATGAGTGATGGAGGAGAGGCAGAGCAACCCGACTGCTTAGGTTCAGGATGAGTCTCCTCTGCCTTGCAACATACAGCTTTCCCATGGCATATTTACAGGAAGAGCTGCACCCTTGCATATGGTACAATTTTGAATGCACCAACCAAGAGAACAGAAGCACGGTCTGCCTCTGCTCAGTCACATGAACCGGGACTTTCCCCTCCCCTTCTCAGCTCCCTCGATGTTTAACTCTCAAGGAACCAGATGCAGAGCCTTTCCATACCTTCAAAATCCACATCGCCAACCAGCCTCGACTTGGCAGTGACAGGATCCTGCACTCTCGTTATCCCCACATCAATAACTGCAGCTCCTTCTTTGATCATATCAGCTGTGATCAGGTTGGGTATGCCTGCAAGAAGAAAACAGAATCAAATGCTCATGGTGGTGCTCAACAGCCCCCCTGCTCCCCTTCACCCCATCTTCACATTATGTCTTCACCCACCTGGGCCTTACTGCCTCAGAAAAGAGTTGGACTCAATCTTAAGGGTCTTTTCCAACCCAAAGGATTCTACCATTCTACAAAATGCAAATCTACCCAGAGTTGCACAATCCAGCACTACCTCCTTAATGTTCAGCTCCATCAGGAATTTGAGCTGTTTACTTACAACCTCAGAGTGTAAAGAACTGGAATCCACCCCCAGAAAGAGGTCTGGCAAAGCAGCTGGAACCAAAGCATCCTCTCCAAGTTGAAACCTTAAAGCTCGCATTTGAAGTCTGCGGCTGTGTTTGTTCACACAGCTCCAGCAACGTTTTTGCACCTGCACTAAGTCAGCAAGCTGGAGCAGCGTCCGAGACCACCGCAACCCAGCTTGGCAGAGGCACTGGCTTTGCCCAGGGGCTGTAAAACCCCCAGATGACAGGGGGAGAGGGGTGGGGAGCAGCAGCTTTCTGCTAAGCCACCCTTTCAGGGTGGAGTGTGTTTGTCTGGTTCTGCCAGATACTGCTGGCTCAGAGGAACTCATTCCCACCCTCTGCTTAGTTACCTCTTTCATGCAAGCCTTCCCCTGTCTGCTGACCACCTTTGGCAATTCACATGCCTTACCTGCCAGCAGCACTTCTGCCGTCATTATGTGCACCGACACCTTCAACACCGCTTCTAATCCTTCCAGCACCTTGTCTCTTTATACCCAGTTTCCAACCCACTTTTTCTCTCCTCCCTCCCCACAGGCTCACACCCAGCTTCTGCTGCCAAACAGACACCCTAAATCAGCTCAACTCCTCTGCTGATGAACTAACTCCATGCCAAGGGTGCAGCCTGGAGAAGAGCACACCTCTGAGCGATTCCTTGTGCTCCGAAGATGGCACTGCAGCTGTCACTCAGCATTTTGACTGTCTCTAGGTAAGCAGATGCTATCTTGGGGGTTTTTTTTTCCCTCCTCCTCACATAAATACAGCACTGTGTGCATGTATAACAGAGCCTGTCTGTAGCTGTTCCCTAGATCTGATCAGGTGCTTGCTGGCATACCAACCCCTCCTGCCAGATGTTATTTTACATTTCAAAGGCAGAGCTACAAACAGCTCTGCTACCAAGATCAAGTATGTGGCTCCTAGGCTTAATCACAGGATTAACTGGCTGGCTCAAACAGCCCCTCAGCTGCTGTCCTAGCCCTTGCCTACAGCAGCTGCAGCCAGCCATGAGAGCACCAGACCCTCCTACGCTGCCAGAGCTGCCTCAGATAGGGAGGCCCCAGGACATTCAATACTGACAGGATTGTCTCCTGCGAGCAAGGATTCCCATCAGAAACACCACACAAGCTGCAGCGCGGCACCCTCTGTGCGCCTTGCCTGCGCTATTATTAAGAGTCGGGTCTTACCTGCTGCCGCTACCACAATATCAGCACGGATAGTGTGTTGCTTCAGCTGCTCCTTGGGAGTGTAACGGTGGGATATTGTGACTGTGGCATCACCTGCAAGAGTGGTTACATGGAGCTTTTTAATTCACATACACTACTCAAACCCAGGCACTTCTCTAAATCTTCCCCTTCAACCACCTGTGTATTTATTAGGAACATCGGAGCCCGATGAGAAACCCCAGGGAACAGCCTACAGAGTCAGAGGGAGGGATATGGTATGGAAGAGGACAAGGGCTCACTGAAGAAGGCTCCAAAATGTTACAAGACTGCCTGTGCAGAGTTAACTCCTCAGCCTTGACCACAGCCCATGTGATGGGCCAGAGTCCCTAAGGTGCTCCTGGGACCGGTTTAGGAGCCTAAAGAGGCCAGCGTGACGGGCAGAGGATTTCCTTCTACAGCTGCCTGGCGCACAGGCTCCGAGGCCACCAAGCTCTTACCTCCTGGGCGCTCGTGCCTCCCGTCCGTATGCAGCAACATGGCGATGGGCATGCCCACATTCTTTGACCTGCCGGCCACCACCACGTTTTTCCCCAGCGTTGGGATGCCTGCAGAGGACAAGATGGAGTCTTAAAACAACCACAAGCTGGAGTTATGCCAGGCAGCAGCCAAATACTGCAGCAGCAGCAGCTTACCAGTTCTCTTAATGATCTCCCACACCCCCCACGGGGTAGCCGGCAGCATGGAGTACTGGTCAAGGCACATGCGACCCACATTTATCACATGAAAGCCATCAACGTCTTTGTCTGGAGTCACAGCGTTGCAAATCTTGCGCTCATCAATATGTTCTGGAAGAGAAGAAAAAGCTTTAACCCTAGGGATCAGCCAAAAGCCTGCTCTTTGCAGTCAGCCAGAGCCCTGACCTCCTGCACCAGCCCCTTCGGAGTTCAAAAGCTTGAAGCTACTCAAGACTTCCAGCAAGCTCAAGGCTAACTGCTCCCAGCAGAAGGGAACTGGAACCGCTTCGGGACTACAGCGTCGCTAATGCTGAGAGGGTATTTTTAGGCAGCCTCAGCGTCACAACAGAGTTCAAGCTTCTGGCTCTGGAAGCTGATACTCCCTCCACAAGAATAGATTTCTGTGACCCCCAGCAACTTAATTCATGCAGGCAGCTGTGTGATCGAGTAGCTGCATCAACTTCTTTATGCTGCATCACGGCAGGGTGCCACCTCTCATGTCACCGGGTAGCCCCCGTGCTATTCCTCCTTCTGGCACATACAAACCCTTAAAAGCTTCATGTAAAAATGAAACAGATGGAAATCTAGCTACTCACCAGGTAAAGGAAGCTGTACTAAAAGGCCATCCACATTGGCATCATTATTGAGTTTGCTGATCAAATCCAGCAGCTCCTCTTCAGTAATAGAAGCCGGCCTGAGGATGGTTTCACTGCTGATTCCTGCACAGCCATTGAAAGCGTCGCATTAGAGCGCCACGTGGGCACAAGTGCAAGAGCAGTTTTCTTAATCCATGCAGATTTAAGCTGCCCTGTTCATTGCTCTACTAAATCTGACAAGCACACACCAAGGATGGTATGCTTTGCGTAGCAATGAGCACCTTCCAGGCCGGAGACCTTCACAAGGCTTGCAAGTTATGGTTAAGGACCATTAGTGTCAATCTAATGACCTGGGAAAGACTACTTGGAAGCAGAAACCCTCCAAATGCAGAGAGGGCTTGGAGAAACCTAACCAAAGCGTGCTACGATGGAGATGCAACCGCACATCCTGTGGTCCCTCTGTGATCCCATCTTAAGAAGGGGATGTTAGCCTAAAAATCTCAGCTCCAAAGAAGGCTTCGGCAGGACAGAACCCAAGGAGAAATTAAACCCTTTATTGCCCCTAACCCCTTTCAGCACATTTTCTTCATAAGCCTACTTGGCTGAACACTGAGCAGGACCTCAGCTTGCAAGACTGGAAGCAGTCACAGGGTAGCAAGGCTGCTGAACGATGACTGCATCTCAAGTATTTGAGGAAAGACGGCAAAGCAGAGCCCCGTCTGTGCTTTATATGGCCCTAGAAAGACTGCAAATCCAAACTACAGAGCTTGACGTTGCCCTAAGGGACTCAAATGGCACAATGCACACGTGAACCGTGTTTATTAACTACGCCCCAGTACAACAATGAAGGCAGCCAAAAGAGTCATAGCAAATGCTGGGGCAAACATGGACTTCCACGCAGCTGAGGTGAAAAGCTGCCAGATGGATGGATCCCAAAAAGCTTCCCTCAGCCTCCAGCGGAGAGGACTCCCAACTACAGCAAGATAAAACAGTCACTTGCTCCACTTTTTTGGAACAGAGCGCAAGACGTACCAACGTCAGCAGCCGCTTTGGTTTTGTTCAGTACGTAGGAGTGACTCGCTGGATCTTCACCGACGAGAACAACGCTGAGGTGAGGTCTCTTGTTTCCAGCTGCTACCCACTGCTCAACCTCGTGACGGGCTTCCTGCCTGATCTGCCGGGCCAGCTTCCTTCCAGAAATCACAACGGCATCATTTCTGCAACAGATAAAGCATTACCAAAGCAGTCAGCATCGTTAGGACTTGTCATTAGGGCTCTGTGCAACACAGATCAGGAAAAGCTCTTTCACTCAAGCCTTACTTTTACAAGCCTATTGCACCTTTATACTAAATCGTATTAAGCAGCATAGTTCAGTCTTAGTTTACAGCTTTGCTGCCCAAAGCCAGGATCAGCAAACAAAACTACCAGAGGGACCAACTTATTTGTGCAGCCTGAGAAAGCTTACACGCTGTTCTTCTCTGCAAGGTGTGCATCATTTGTCTGGTGCATGTTTCAAGCTAAGATACTGTTAGCTCCCATTTGTAGAAAGCCGGTCACCCATTCCTTGCAAAGGCACAACAGCTTCGCTACAAAGGACGTACATGAAGCAGAACTCGCTCCACTTAAGTGGAGCTTCCACCACCGAAGAGGTCTACTGAGTAATTCCGGCTCATTGGATGCAACACGGGAGGCACAGCATGCCATGCTTCTGTACCGAGTGCTGTTCCCAGACATCCTCATCCTCCACAAATTCCTCGGCGAGACCGTCGGCCCATCTAGCACAGCACGCACCTCGCGCAAGCCAGTCTCGTGCCTTCCCCTGCTCAAGTAAGTGCTGCTACCGCTACAGTCGTGCCTTCAGGCTGTTAAAGCTGGGCTGGGGGTACGTGGTTTCACCCCCTCTGACAGACTCCAACGTCTAGCTGGAGTAGAAGGGACATTTGCCCGTTTGAACCAGGTCAAAACAACTCCTTGCATACATTTCTGGTCTAAATTGGTAACGGGAACATCCGGTCACCGCCAAATACATTCCAGGCAACTGGACACCCTGCAGTACATAGAAAAGCTGGCTTGACCTACAGCTAGCTGGGAGGCCACGGCTGCCAGTCCCCACTCACAACAGGCTGTCACAACACTGCTCACATTTGGTTTTTTTTCTTCAGGTTATCACTACAACTCTTATTTGAAGATCATTCTCGTTCACTAATCCCTTTGGGAGAAGGTACACCTTCACAAGCTTCAGTTCTAGGCTTCACTACAGCATTGCCTCACGACGAGCACTTTACTTGCCCCATTATTCCTTCCTCTGAGCCAGAGCTGGCAAAGATGCTCCCACAGTGTTACTGTCATTTATGATGCCTTCCCAAATCGCAAGGACCAGCTCATTTCTGAAGCAATATACATCAGAACTCCACAAGCTACTGAACTTGCCACAGGAATCCAGGAGACGACTGACCCACAGGAGAAAGCCCGACAGCACCGAGCGCAGTTTCCAACCCTCCCTGTACCATCCAACAGGAGCGAGCCAAACTGCTGCAGTTTGTCCTCAAAAATCCATCAGCTGCCTGGCATACAGACCTTCTCCTACCAGGATCCCACGTTAAGTCCAACGCTGCTGTTTTCTGACCTTCTCTAGGTACAATCCTGATCCTGGAGCGCTGGGGACAGCTGTCACCAGCAAAAGCCACTACAAGAGCCGCTCCGGCCACATACCTGCATCCCTGACCTACTCAAATATGTAGTTTTTTCCCATTTACTGGGAATTAAATGCTGCTTCATCCCTAACACTAATCAGCCCAGTCAAACTTATTTAACAATAACCAGCAAAAACCCATTGCAGACCAGCTCAGCCCACTGGCCCTCTAATTCTTATATGTTAGCTTCAGAGCTAAACCTGCGCTAAACTACTGTACGCCCGCTTAGATGTAAAAGGAGTTTTACATCTATGGAAGTTACAAGTGTCTGGCAAGCTAGGGAAAGGAAAACTCATTAGATCAGAGACACCTCATGCCAAGAGCCTACCCGAATCTTCCCCTTACGTAAGCCTGAAGTCTGGGTGCCCAGCCTGGGGTTCCAGGGGACGGGGAGAAGCATCAGCCCCCCTTGTGAGCTACAGGAAAGCCAAAATAAGAGCTCGGAGCCCTGTTTAGAGTAGGGAACGGGGGTGAAACCAAAGCACCCGAGCAGCAGCAGCTCCCCGAAGGGCTCTTTCGGTGCACGGGAGCAAAATCCGCGGGAGGGTGGTGCAGAAGTGGAAGGAGAAAGTCTGTGGGTGCACAGCCTGAGCCGCGGGTGGGATGCTTGGGGTAGGATGCTTCGGGGAGAGAGGGGGTCTCTGGTCCCTCTCACACCATTTTAATCTGGGTTCAGCCTGAGACCGGGCCCCGAGAGGCACCTCTGGGGGTGCGGGGACAGCTCGGTAGACCCCATGTCCCCCCCCACCCCCCTGCCCGGAGTGAGGGGGAAGCCCAACATACACCATGCAAGGCGGGAGCGGGATTTCATCAGCCTGCACCGCTCGGGGTGACCGCTGGGGGTCCGCCTCAATCATTCCCGGTGCCGGTAGCGATGAGCCGGGTCTCTACCCCAGCCCGGTGGGTGAGGCAAAGGAGAAGGTGGGGGGGGGGTTGAGGGCCAGGCCGGGCCTCCCCCTCCTCACGCCGGCACTGGGCGGAGGAAAGGGACGATCCCCGCTTCCCCCACCACACAGATATATCTAAAAAGGCCGGATCGGGCCGTACCTGGGTGCGCTGAGGTGGAGGCGGCGATCGCGGGGCCGCAGCGCGGCGCGGCCGAGGGTGCGGAGCGGGCAGAGCGCGGTCGCCATGGCAGCGGCGGGCGCTGAGGGAGCGCCGGCGGGAAGCGGGAGTGAGGCTTTCTGCCCCGCCCGTCGCCTTATATAGGAGGAGGGGCGGGGAAAGTGTCCGGCTCCTCCCCTCCTCGCCGCCCGCGGCAGCCAATCGCGGAGGGGAGAGTTGAATGGAGGTGGAGAGGGAGGGGGCGGGACGGAGCGGGAGTTTCCTGGCGGCGATTGGGGTAGAGGGAGAGAGGCGCTAGGGCGAGGGGGTGGGCGGGGCGAGCGGAGAAGGAGAGGGGCGTGATTGGTGGAGACGGGCGAGGCTTCTCCTCTCTAATTGGGCACGGCGGCGCTCATTGGCTGGGCCCGGGGGGGGGTGGGGGCAAGGGGGGCTGCGGGTTACGTGCAACGCGGGGCGGGGCAGGGGGCGGGGTCAGGATTGGGTCTAGGGCTGGGCCTGGGGTTAGGCCAGGGGTCAGGGTCGGGATTAGGGCTGGGGGTCAGGTTTAGGGCTGCGATTTGGGTGGGGGTTAGGGCGGGATTAGGGCTGAGCGAGGGAATGGGATTGGGGCTGGGAGCAGGGCTGGGACTGGGATTGGGGTTGGGGCTGGGATTGGGGTTAGGGCTGGGATTGGGGTTGGCATGGGGGTTAGGGCTGGGATTGGGGCTGGGATTGAAGTTAGGTCTAAATGTGGGACTGGGGTTAGGGCTGCGGTTGAGATCCGGGCTAGGTTTCCATCTGGGATTGGGATGAGATTAAATACAGGACTGCGAGTATGTCTAAAACCGGACTGAGGTTGAGATTAGGATTAGGGTTAGGTCTAGTTTAGGGACTAAGCGTACACGCACCAGGACGGGCAGTTTAGCTGCTAAAAAATAGAGGAGGTTTTTGCTGCGGGAGGTTGCGACGGAGCCTGGCAGCTGGTGTTGTCCCTCGTCAGGCATCACAAAACCTCAGCAAAACCTGGGGGCGAGCCAGGCACTCCCAGCTCCCAGTGCTCCCAGTGCTCCCAGCTCCAGGCAATCCCAGCACAGAGGGACTGGAAGCAGGATCCCACACCCGAGCAGGCACAGGGCGGCCATCCATCAGCATCTATCGACAGCGAGAGGGAACCGTTACTCACCGTTAGTATTTCTCTGCTGTTTCTGGCCACGCTCTCCACAGGTGGAAAAATTAAATGCTTTTGTGCAAAACTAAATACCATTAACTTAATTTTTAACAGAGCCTGTGCGGCGTCCCCTGGCCCACAGCACCAGATCGGGTCAGGATGGGTGTGAACGATGCTCCCTGGTATCGCAGAGAAGGAAGCAAGAAACCTGCACGGAGAAGAGGTAAAAGGAGAGCCTGTAAGTGCTTGAGAACCCGTGCTGAGCGAGTTTAGCCGTCTCCTGCGTGTTTATTTTCCTTAGCTTTGCCCTGCGTACTGTTTGAGTTGTGAAAGGCGGCCTTGGAGGTTTATCGTGAGGTCATCGAGGTGCTCGGTAAAGTCTGGGAAGGTTTTTATGCCTCCCTGAGTATCCAATAAATACCGAGGATCACCAGCCGCCGTCCCCGTGACGTGCCCCAGCGGAGCCGGTTCCACACCGTGCTGCTTGTGAGAGCTGCGGGAGGCGGCCTGGCTGCGAGCTAAAATAACCTCAGCGTGTTTATTTTAGTTTTTAACTTGTTTAGAGTGGCCACGGTCATGCCCTGGTTTTAAAAGTAATTGTTTAGGTTAGTAACAGCAGCTCTTTGCTAAGACAAGGGCTGGAGAGGTCACATAGCCACAAAAAAAGGGTGAAAACAGGCAGAAATCAGCCCTGGGTAAAGGGTTTGATAAACTTTAGGATCTTTTGGGGGAATTTCAGCCTGTGAAGTTGGTCTGGGGCGCTGGATGGGGCGTACGGGTCCGGCCTGGTGCGAGGCTGAAAAGGAGGGGCTGAAATAAGATGGTGGGGGTTGGGGGGGGGGGGGGGGGGGTGGGGAAGCATCTGTGAGTTGGGGGTGACCTAGGGGGAGGAAAGTCCATGGGGGGGTCCCCAGGCCCATGGGGAGGGGGCTTTGAGGGTCCCCAGGCCCATGGGGTGTCCCCAGGCCCATGGAGAGGGGGCTTTGGAGGTGCCTGGGCCCATGGGGGGGTCCCCAGGCTCATAGGGAGGGGGCTCTGGGGGTCCGCAGGCCCACGGGGAGGGGGCTTTGAGGGTCCCCAGGCTCATGGGGAGGAGGCTCTGGGGGTCCCCAGGCCCATGGGGGGTCCCCAGGCCCGTGGGGAGGGGGCTTTGTGGGTCCCCAGACCCACAAGGGGGGGCCGAGGCCGGCATAGACCCACGTGGACCTCGGCCCGGGGGCTGTTGCCATGGTGATGGCGCCGTGCGAGACCCCGCCCCCCTCTGCGAGACCCCGCCCCCTCCCCGCGACCCCCCGCCCCCTTCAGCATGAAACCCCTCCTCCCCTTCCCTGAGCTCTCGCGAGAGTTGGCGGCGGGGCGGGCGCGGCCCGCAGCGAGCTGGGGCCGCGCGCGAGCAGCCGCCCCCGGCGCCGCCGCCGTTTTCCCCTCAGCCCGGCCCGGCGCCTCGGCCCGGCTCCGCTCGCCATGAGCTTCCTCTTGTGAGTGTCCGAGCTCCCCGGGGGAGTGCTTTGTGGGAGACCCCGAGGCAGGAGGATGGCTGTGAGGGGCTTTGGGGGGGAGGCTGCGTGAGAGACTTCGGTGGGGAAGGCCTCTGGGGAGGGGGGGGGCGGTCTGTGAGGGACTTTGGTCTTCGGGGAGGCTCTGTGAGAGGGTTTGGTCTTCGGGGAGGCTCTGTGAGGGGCTTTGGGGTGGGGGGGCACTTAGGCTTGGTTTGGGGGGAGGTTTTGGGGTGCGGGGAGGCGTTTGGGGGGTGGTGGGCCTTGAAGGCTAGGTCTGTGAGGAGCTTTGGGGGAGGAAGGCTTTTGGGGAGACCCTGGGGGGGGGGGTCGGGGAGGGGGGGAGGTGCTGGCGGTGTTTAGGAGCTTGAGGAAGGTGTTGAGGGGAGAGTGTGAGGTGGGATCCTGAGGGAAGGGCCTCGAGGAAGGCTTTTAGGGGGGATGGAGGCCTCAGCGGTGCCCAGGAGCTGAGGAAGGCCTTGTGGTGAGGCCCGGGAGGGCTCTAATGGGAAGTTTTAGTTAGGAGGAAGGCCGGGGGGGGGGGGGGGGGGGGGGGCTTTGGGCAGACGCTCTGGGGGTTCACGAGGGGCTTGAGGAGGATTTGGGGGGGCTGAGTGTGTACGGAGGAGGAAAGGCTTTGAAAAGCGTCCCCGGGAGTGTACCAGGAGGGCTTGGGGAGGAGGCCCTGCAGGGACACGGGGAGGAGTGTAGTCCTGCGGAGGAAGCCCTGGGGCTCTAGTGGGTTTTTTGTGAGGAAGCCTTGGAGGAAGGTGGGGTGAGAGAGGGTGCCTTGCGGGGGTAGGATCCTAGGCCGGGATGTGGAGGGGGACTGGCAGCTGGAGCAGGGCGGCCTTGGAGAGCAGGCACCCTGGGGAGTGCCCATGTTGGGTGACTGCCATGGAGGGGAATGGGTGGCGGGGGGCTTTGGGGGTGTATGAGGGGATGGGAAGCCTTTTGGGGGGCAGTCTTAGGGGGAAGGCTCTGGGGAGGGGCTGTCTTGTGAGGGTTAATCCCTCCCAGGTGGGGGAGAATTTGAGGGGTTGGTCTTCCAGGGGAATTGGGGGAGGCCCTGAGGGGGTGGGGGTGTCTGCAGGAGTGCTCTGCCTTAGTGGGAGGCCCTGGGAGTTGGGAGGGGGCTTTAGGGTAAGGCCTTTGCCCTCTGGGTGGGGTTTGGGTGGGCCTTACCCTACATCTGTGGGCAAGTGCTGGTGCAGTGCAAAGGGTGTGGGCTCTTGGTGCTGGCTGGTGTTTGTGTGACGGGCTGCCCTCCTGTGAGGTGGGGCAGGCCTGACTGCAGGGGGAATGCTGTTAATGTGGTAAACGTACAAGCATGTGGTGTACAAAATGCATCTTTAGCAAGCTGCAGGGGGTGTGTTGTTGCATACCTGTGTTGTAGATGTGAAGGCTTGTAAAGTGAGAGAGGGCTTCTGGCTCCTAAGGCCTGGTAGGTGCTGTGGATGAGGACTGGAGGCATTCTCTGCTGTAAGAAGGGGCTGGGGACCCTCTTCCTAGGGCTGACGATGTGCTGGGTCGTCCTTTTGGGACCCTCTGCCTAGGGTTGGTGGCGTGCTGGGCCTGCGTTTCGGCTGTAGCAGGAGGCAGAGGCTTGGTTTAAGAGTGAGCTGGACCTAAAGGTCTTTCACTTCCGCACCGAGCGTTGCACGTAAACAGGGTGTGCAAAGCCGTAAGGCTGCACCAGGAAGCTGCCGTGAGGCGCGTGCCAGCCGAATGCGTCCGGTTGCATGCAACGGGGGCAGGATGCCGGCGATGTCGAGCGGCATACGCCGGAGAAGCCCGTTTCCCCCGAGCTTTGCTTTGGCCCTGCTTGTCCTATTGTTTGCTTCACCCTTGCTCAGAAGCAGAGAGTTGGTGGGGTCTGAAAGTTAATGTTTTGTGGTTGAGAGGTATCAAAATTCATCCAGTTTTTGGCAGCGTTGGCTGTTTGGAAAGGCTGCGGTACCGCCGGCCCCGTTGGAGGAACCGGGGGGAGTTCGGTGAGGAGTTGTGCGATGGCTCGGCTGCTGAGCACAGCTGTCGGTACAACATGGAGAGGGAAGGTTACGATGACGATTTGCATTTCAGGGCTGGAGTCTATTAAGTTGCTATTTTTAGCAAGCTGTTTCCTATGCTGCGTTTGAGTGCTGAGTACCTAATATTTGCCGCTGTCAAACTGACCTAGTGGCAGTCAGCAGGTCGTTTCATTCCCCGGCGGAGTTATGTGGGCTTTTCTTTCCATGATTGCAAGCAACTGTTGCTTGATGAGTCTTTGGTCCTTTGCGCAGAATGTTTGTGTTTTTTAAAAAGGGTAGACGAAAGAGGGAAGCGTGCGGGCGGCTTTTTTGCGATGCCATCAGAAATGCTTCGGCTTGCATGCAGGATCTGTTCACCCTGATGGCGGGGGAAAAGGGGAAGGGCCAGCGTCACCCTGGTTAAAAGTGCCAGATGGTAAGGGGTAATATGGGAAATGCTTCTGGGAAGAGAGTGCTGTTAAAGGACTAACTGGAAGTGTTTTCTGTCTTGTCAGTGGGAGTCGATCTTCGAAAACATTCAAACCCAAGAAGAACATTCCCGAAGGCTCCCATCAGTATGAACTCTTGAAACATGCGGAAGCGACTCTGGGGAGCGGTAACCTTAGACAAGCGGTTATGTTGCCGGAGGGAGAGGACCTTAACGAGTGGATCGCAGTTAACAGTAAGCCCTATGAAAGAGGGATCTGCCCAAGCATGGAGGTGGAGTGGGAAAACCAAAAATCTCTGGGTTTTTTCCTTTAAAGAACCTAGAAATTCCCCAGATGAAATTCTTATTCCAGGCATGCTCTGTTTAAGTAACGGAGTTGGGATAAAAGGAAAGGAAGCGGTGCGACGTGCCGATGGCAGATGGGTCCTGCGTCAAAGGGGTGTTGCGCTCTGGAAGCGTGCAAAAAGCAAGAAACGAACCTGCGCCGTTGTGGTTTTGGGGTGGGTTTTTTTGAGTTCAGACTTGCAAAGGCGATGAGGTTTGTGAATGGTTATTTTTGTACTGGGGAGTTAGCCTCAAGTATTGATATTTGGAGTTACAAAGTTAGCATTGTCGGCTGCAAAAATGGTGGCAGCGAATAGTCCAGGGAGGAAGTGGAACCGTATTGTCCACTGAACTCTAGGTTTGTGGAGTTTCTTTTTTGTTGTCTGTTTTCATTTTATTGTTGCTGCATGCATAGTTTAAAAAACAAAATACTACAAACCTATTTTGCTTTTAGCAGTCGCTTTCCCTGGCCTTGAACTATGTTTCTTTAGAGGTTAGAGGAGGAAGAAGCAGTTTTGAGCAATGGAAGACAGTAAGTCAGGCCACAAGTGTTTAACCTAAGGAAGGTCCCTCTTGTATTATCAAAATCAATCGGTGTTTTGAGGTACTGTCATTTTTTTAAAGGTGTCTGGAACCTAAAGCAGTCATTTCCAAGGTACGGAAGGCTAAGTGAAGCTTCCTGCTGTACAAATCGGCTAGGGGCAGTAGCCTGACGGTGAAAAACTGACAGAGTGATTCAAATTCCTAGATGGCTGAAATGTCTCGAAGTCATCGGCCACATGACATCGTACGGAAGGGGGATGTTTGTTTTCACTGAGAGCTTTGTGGCACGTTCACCCCCGTGACAGCTGAATGAGAGCGAACCGGTGCTCCGGTCCGCTTTGCGTTTGCATTTTGAGTAAACTTGATGCGTTTCCTTTCCAGCGGTGGATTTCTTCAACCAAATCAACATGCTGTATGGGACCATTACGGAGTTCTGCACGGAGGCGAGCTGTCCGGTCATGTCCGCAGGACCGAGGTAAGAAGTTTACCGCAGTCTACAGCCACAATTGAAATGTGGGGAAGCAGATGGGGGCGCGGGTTGCTTGAGCGTGTGTAGAAAGAAGCTATAAAGAGGATGGGACGTGTCCAGTTCGGGTCGAGGTGCACCATCGTGCTCCCTGGCGCCGTGTACCCATGTGCGAAGCTACGCTGTCTGTTGGGCTGTGTGGCGTTGGTAGCCGTCGGTTTGTCTGGCGTGTTGACTACCTGTCCAGGGGAAGCGTGCGTGGGGATCTCTTTCCCCCTGTCGATCCGGTCCCTATGTTCTTTGGAAACTGAAAAGATGTGTTGTCGAAATGGTTTATTTTAAGGAAAATGAGAGATCTAACTTGATTGGAAGCAGCTGGTCTTGCTGTCAAAGTCTTACAGTAACCTCTTGTGCCCTGTCACAGAGCCAATGCTCAGAGGCTGTAGCGTGATTTTTTTCAGAGCACAAGTGATTCTAAAGTTGCTGCTGCCAGCACGGGGCAGGACATGAGGCAGGCGAATGCTCTGGCTGGGTTACTGTACGGCGCGTGCGATGGCTGTGCAGGGAGGAGAGGGTAGCCCGGCACGGCGGCTGTTGTGGAGAGTTAAAGCTGGGAAGGAAACCTTGTGCTCGTAGAGACTGGTGTGTGCAGTAGGGAATGGCTAAGTGTCTTTTGGGTCCTGCCGATCCCTGTGCCTGCCCTGTTGAATCAGCCTGGCCTCAAGTATGCTTATCCTGGCGCAGGCCGTGAAAGGGCACGGAGCGTGTGTTGTCCCGAGGCGGTTTTAGGGGCTGTTGTCCCTTGATTTGTGCGGGTGCCTGGGTGAGAAGCACGGGCGGTGGTTTTCAGAAGGCATGTTTACCCAGCTGGTGTAGCATAACCTTTTTGTCAGAGAAGGTTGGGGCATCGTGGAACATGGAAAGCAAATAGCGGAAGTGTATTTGGGGCACCCCATTGTTTTTAGGAGGTGTGAATACCCGCGGGGAGAAGATGACATGTTGGTTCTGCACTTGTGTATTTTGTCGAGGTGAAGCTGCAGCAGGGTATCTTGTCTGTAAGGTTGCTCGAGGCATTTTGTTTTTTGGGATAGCAGCGTGGAGTCTGGCCGGTGGGCAGTATTTGTAGGGTGCCGTGTAACATCCTGCCCCGCTTTTCTACCCAGAATTATCTAGATTGCAAGTTCCTGTTTCTATATTTGGGGACATTTCCTGTAACGATTTCCTGTTGAAACGGCACTGTTTTTTTTCGCTTGTTGTCAGTCGAGAGGCGACAGTCAAAACGTGGGGGGGGGGGGGGGTTCCCCCTGCTTTTGAAGCATTTTGCAAAAGATCGCAGAGAAAGCAGGTTGTGTTGTCGTGTAGCATTACAGCCAATGTCTGCCCCAGTTCGGAGGAGCTGTCAGATCGATAAGCATGCGTGTCGATTTGCAGATGGCGGCTTCTAAAAGTCTTTGGCTAATGTGCGACCCCAGGGATGGTCTCCTGGGGACGTGAGCCATCTTGTGTGAGGAGAGAGGGCGTGCCAAAGTCCAGGAGGAGCCCGGAAAAGCCATTTTTCCTCTTGGAGCAAAGGATTTATTTTCCTTCCCTCTCCCTGCAGGTATGAGTACCACTGGGCGGACGGCACCAACATAAAGAAGCCGATCAAGTGTTCGGCTCCGAAGTACATCGATTACTTGATGACGTGGGTCCAGGACCAGCTGGATGATGAAACGCTCTTCCCTTCAAAGATCGGTAAGCGCAGCTGCGCGACGCAACGAGCCTCGCGTACGGGACCGAGACGCTGCCGGAACGTCTCGTTTTGGTACTTCTGACCAAACCGAAGGACTTAGCAGTGCGTGTTGGTGCGTTTCAGGTGTCCCTTTTCCCAAGAACTTCATGTCGGTGGCCAAGACGATCCTGAAGCGGCTGTTCCGCGTGTACGCTCACATCTACCACCAGCACTTCGATTCCGTCATGCGGCTGCAGGAGGAAGCCCACCTCAACACCTCCTTCAAGCACTTTATCTTCTTTGTGCAGGTGAGTTGCGAAACGGTGGCTGGTTGCCTGCCTCTGGGGTTTCTTGTTCCCTGCTTGCTTTTAAAGGGAGTTGGATTTTAAGCGCCTCCTCGCTCTTTGAAGATCTACAGCTGTGGCGTGCGCTGGAAGATAGGCTCAGCTCCTGCCCTCTGTACCATGCAAACTGTGCAGCTGCGGCGCTGTGGGTTTGTGGTGTTGCGTTTGGGTTTTTTTGCAGGAAGTGTGGCACAGTTGGCTTTCAATGCTTGAATGTCCCTCTGAGGTTTTAGCTATCAGCCTGCAGCAAAAGAGACCAGGCTTGGAGGAGAACTTGGGCATTTTGTAGCTGAAGAATTGACTCGGAAATAGCAGCAGCACCTCCTTTTTTTCTTCCCCCCGCCATGACAGTGTTTCAACAGCCTGTCCTGTGACCGCACATGCAACTCATCATGCAGCGCAGCATGGTACTTCTCAGCAACACGGCAGAAAAAGTTTTTTGTTGTCTTACTGCTTGAATTTCTCCACAGAGAAATGGGAGAGGTGGCTGCTGCAGCAATGCCTGTTTAGTGTTTCTCTCGGGAGCTGGCATGCACTGACACAGCAACTTCCCAGCATGCATATGGTGGCCGGATGTGTCTTCCAGCAGCTCTTTGAGAGGTGCCTTTAGGTTTTGTGCTGGTTTTTTTTCCCCTGCTAGGAATTCAACTTGATTGACAGGCGGGAGTTGGCTCCTCTGCAGGAACTGATTGAGAAGCTGGGCTCCAAGGACAGATAAACTCTCCTGGGCGGACCCTTTTGGCCACTCCTTTCCGCTTTGTACGCCAGCCACTTCTACGCTTCGCCTTCAGCGATGCAAGCCCCGAGATGCCAGGCAGCGCTCCGAGTGGCATCAGTCTCAGAGGCCAAGCATCACTTCTACAGTGCAGCAGCAGCCACCACAGCCTGTGTTGTTTCAAAAGTTGTTGGCTGTGCTGACTTGCCCTGTGTAGTCCACTTGGTTTTCCAGGCTATGTGCTCTAGTCTGGCTGAAGATGGGACTTGCCTTGGACTCAGAGCAGGTTTTGTTTCCCCCAGGCATGGGGTGAAGTTCACATGCTGCAGAGCTGCATTCTACTCCCAAAGTTTTCTTCTGGACCCCATGGACACAGCACTTGGCCTATGAGCAGCCTGATCAGGGCTAAGCCCAGTGTGAGAGCAGAGTGACTCAGCTTATTTTTGGAAGTGCTTTTTTTGGATAAGAGGTGCACTTTTGAGCCTTAAGCTCCCCTTAGGCAGCAGCAATGTTGCGGGGGGAGGAAAAGAAGTGCCTGGCCCCTGCCTGGGCTCAAAAAGCAGCTCCCTGGTGTTCCCAGCATGGTTGTGGGGGGCTGAGGAAGGGACCCTACTGTGTGGCAAGGCAATAATAAAGTTTCTCCTTCCTGCTGTCCTTTCAGAGGAAGAGTCTCTTCTTCCTCCCTCCTTCCCCCTCCCCTTGCAGCCCCCCCAGCCCTGCACAGGTGCCTTAATTGAAAATGCAGCACTTGGGGAAAATTTTTCTTGGTGGGTGGGAGGCAGCTGCCTGCTCATCATCAGCACAGAGCACCTCCCAGTGAGAGCATCTTTATTGATGGGGCAGCATCATCATCAAGGTTTGGGGGTGGAGGTGAAGATGCGCAGTCCATGCATGCTCTTGATCTCCTCACTCAGTGCCTGCAACAAACACAGGGCAGCTCTGAGTGTTTTGGTGTTGCACCAAGTGGTGGCTGTGTAGTACTAGAGACTCATGCACACTATCACTGCAGGGTGCTGCATACACTCACACAGCCCCAGTGCTACACCACATTGGGCTATGATGTTCCTTAATAGTGTAACCTCCCCTCCAATAATAAAGACACTTGCACATTCCCAGAGTGCCCAACAAGGAATGGCTACACACACAAAGCTGAACACTAAGTGCTGCAAACACAGAGCTACACTTTTATTAATAAAAAAGGTAAATGACAAAAGGGCTGCACTATTGAGGCACAGCACTTAATCCTCTCCCCAGCCATGGGCACTGTGTGTGTGCTCATACAAACCACCCAACTACACAGTGGGGCACTAAGTGCTGCATGCATGCACACACACAGAACAACACTATTTATTGGGAAGGAAGGAAAAAAAAGGGCAGGCAATGCTATTTAGTACTGGGAAGGGGGGGCTACACTGTAAGACACTAACACTGCATGCAGGTGCAGCAGTTAGCCCTCTCCCACAGGGGTGTGCACACACACACACACCATCCATCCAAGCACCCAACTAGAAGTGCTGTGCACGCACACACAGCTACACTGGTTTTTACTGGGAAGGAAGAACTACACTAAAGACACTCACCCTGCATGTGCAGCACTCAGAGCTGAGCCCACAGCACTTTAGTTTTGCACACCAATTGCACATGTGCGCACACACAGCAATTTGTGCTGCGCACATACAATCAGCATGCTGAACTAAAGTGCTGTGCACACACAGTGCACAACTACAAAGTGCAGCAGGCGCCAGGCTCAGCTCTGAGTGCAGCACACACAGCACCAGCGTTAAGTGCTGCGCGCGCACTCACACACACACCCAGAGCCCCCCCTCCTCACCTGGTTAACCATCTGGTGCTGCTGCACCGTCCGCTTCTCCTTGAAGTCCTCCGACTCAATGTGAATTTCGTACATGGCACCACAGCCGCCTGGAAAAACAAAAACGGCAGCAAAGGCTTGAGGAAAGACGAAGGTCCTTTGTGCCCCCACGTTCCTGACCCGTTTGGGGGGTCCCCACAGCAAAGGGGGGGGGACATGACAGCCAAGGGATAGACTCCACTCCTCCCTCGCAAAGCACGTGCATGGCTTGGGGGGGGGGTGGGGGGGGATAATGGTTTTTGGTGGGGGGTTAGGAAAATACGAGAGCTTTTTCCATACCTGATATATCCACGACTTTGATGGCAGAAGCCCGGGGAAACTTCTCCCGCAGGACCTGGGTCACTCGGGCCTCCCCCTCCGTCTGCGAGGTGAAGCTTCGCCAGGTGCCACGGCGCAGGAAGAGCTGGGGGGGGGCAAAAACAACGTTGAGAAACTCTGCTGGGGGCAGTGACCCCCCCCCCGGGGGAGGGAAAACCCTCCATTGTACACCCGGGCTGGGGGCTCAACAGGCCGGGGGGGACTGCCTTCACCGGCACCGGGGGTTAGGCAGCCCGCACCGGCAATGGGGAAGGATGGGGAAGGCTGCCAGCACGGCGGGGGGGGCGGCTGCCTTCACCGGTACCGGGGAGGGGGGGGGGGCGGGGGGAAGAAGGTCACCCTCACCAGCACCTGGGCGAGGGCACCGGAGGGGCGGGTTGACTGCCCTCACGGGCAATGGGGAAGGATGGGGAAGGCTGCCGGTACCGCGGGGGGGGGGGCTGCTTTCACCGGTACCGGAGGGGGGGGGTGTCCGCCTTCACCGGTACCTGGGAGGGGGGGGGGTGTCCGCCTTCACCGGTACCTGGGGGGGGGGGGGGTGTCCGCCTTCACCGGTACCTGGGGGGGGGGGGGGTGTCCGCCTTCACCGGTACCTGGGGGGGGGGGGGGTGTCCGCCTTCACCGGTACCTGGGGGGGGACGGGGACTGCCTTCACCGGTACCTGGGGGGGGGGCGGGACACTGCCTTCACCGGTACCGGGGGGGGGGGCGGGACACTGCCTTCACCGGTACCGGGGGGGGGGGAGGAGGGGACTGCCTTCACCGGTACCGGGGGGGGGGGGGGGGGCGCACACTTACCGCAAGGGAGGGAGGACACTTCCATCGTCAACCGGGGTCACTTACCGTGAGGAGGCGCAGGCCGCACTTACCGTTACCGGGGAGGAGGGAACACGGAGGGAGACGCGGGGAAGACGGACCCCCCCTCCCAAAACAACTGGGAGGGGGGTGTCTCGGACAACGGACAAAGCGCCCCCGCCCCCTACCCCTGGACTGGGAGGGGGGCACAGACAGAGGGAAGGACGGACAGGACGGACAAACAGACACAGAGAGAGGACACGCACCGGCCCGCGGCACAGCAGCCCCGCCGCGGCGGCCATAGTGGGCGGCGCGCGCCCGCTGCCGGACGCTGAGGCCGCGCCGCGGGGTCACCCGTCGTTCGGCCAATCACCGCGCGTCTCGGGCAGGGGGGCGGGGGCCGGCGCTGCGCCTTCTCCACCGCTGCGCCCCCTGTCGGCTCGGAGGACCTTGCCGGGGACTAGGGCCGATACCCACTCGCGGGGGGGGGGAGGGGGGGTCCGTCCTGATGCCAACCCCCCCCCAAAGAGGGCTCTGTCCTGCCCCCCCGAAACGGCCTCACCCTGCACCCCCCCCCCATCCAACACAGGGCCCCATCCTCCATCCCCCCATCCCATAGACAGGACCCCATCCTGCCCCCCCCGCGCCGTAGACAGGTCCCTATCCTGCCCCCCCCCATTTCCCATACCCAGGACCCCATCCTGACACCCCCCTCGCCAAGAGGGCCCCATCCTGCCCCCCCTTCCCATACGCAGGGCCCCATCCTGCCCCCCCCAATTAAGCCCTATCCTGCCCCCCCATTCCCATAAAGCAAGCCCCATCCTGCCCCCCCCCAACAGACAGAGCCCCATCCTGACCCCCCCTTCCCATAGCCAGGGCCCCATCCTGCCCCCCCCCAGCAATTGGGCCCCATCCTGCCCCCCCCATTCCCATACCCAGGGCCCCATTCTGCTCCCCCCCCCCCCCCCCCCCCAGCAGGAAACAGAAAGCAGGTGGGCCACGTGTTGAGTGCAAAAAATAAATATAAAATTTATTAAAACACCCACAATATTTTAAAGATATCAGGAATAATACATTTCGCGGCCCGGCCGGCCGCGCGTAACTTAGAATAAAATACAAATTAAAAAAAAAAAAAACAAAAACAAAAAAAACGAAAAAACAACAACAAAACAAAAAACAAAACCAAAACCGGGGAAGGAAGGGGGAGGATCCAAACTTGCAATTTTTAGGCATCCTAAAAAATAAATTTACCAAAAACACTGAGGGGGGAAAGGGAAAAAGAAAAGGGTGTTAAGGGCAGGGGAAAAAAAAAAAAACAAAACCAAAACAAACCACAAAGAGGGGAAAAAAGAAAAAGGGAAAATTATACAAAATAAAATTATCAGCATAAATTTACTGTCCTAGAAGTATCTACAGTTTAATACACATTAATCCTATTGCCTTGAGACATGGGAAAAAAATCTACCGGTCCTCGATCCGCCCCGGAAAAAAACTTCATTTCAAGTAACCACAGTCCCGAGCCGACCAAGAAATCTTCAAGTGTGAATTTTTCGGAGCCGCCGGGACACCCCCGCGGTGTCCCCCTCCTCCGCCTGCCGCCGTCCCACCTCCCCTCCTCAATTATCTCAAAAAAAAAAAAAAACAAAAACCCAACAAAAATGCCAAAAATAAACCCCCCCGCCTCCGATCGAATTCCCGAATCCGAGAAGAAACGGCGCTTTATTTTTCCAATTTTGAATTAATACCTCTTTTTTTTTTTTTTTCTTTTGGCGCCGCGGTGCAAAAACCCACCGGCCAAAAAAAAAAAAAAAAAAAACCAAAACCAGAATCTGCTCCTGGAATAAAACTGAGGCTGAAATTACGGCGGTTTGTAATCCCTGAAGGATGCGGAAAAATGAGGAAAAACCCAGGCGGAAAGGGATAAAGGAGGGGGGAAAAAAAAAAAAAAAATTAAGGAAGAAACACCGCTGCGAAAGGATCCCTGATTTTGGAAAGATTCGCCCCGGTTTCGCTCGCCTTCGCTGCCGCGGCGCTGCGGGGGGCTTGGGGGGTGGGGGGGGGTTGAGGTATTTGCCTTGGTTTGGGGGGTGCGGGGGAGCTGCTGCCCCGGCGCTGACGGGAAGCCGAAGGGGAAGAAAGTAGCACCAATAAAACCCCAAAAAAATGGAAAAAAAAGGGGGGGAAAAAAGGGGAAAAGAAAGAGACGGGCAGAAGCGGGGTGCCCGGCCGAGCCCTCGCCGTGGGGGAGACGCCGGTGATTCGGGGAGGGGAACGAGCCCGAGAGAGCTGGCGGGGAGCGCGGGTGCCGAGCGCGGTGCTGAGCGCCGGTGGGCACGGGGCACGGGCGCCGCGGCGGGGGTACGGGGCCGGGAGGGCGGCCACGCAGCGGAGGCGTGCGGCGGGCACCGGCAGCATGCGGCGGGTCTGCGCGCCGTGCTCCGGCACCGCGGCCAAGCGCCGTGGCCAAGCGCCACGGGGCTGCGCGGTGCCCGAGCACCGCATCTGTGCCGGGGCAGCGTGGCCGAGCGCCGTGGCCGTGCGCGGTGGGCGAGCGCCGTGGCCGAGCGCCGTGTCCGCGGAGCATGCCCAAGCGCCGTGTCCGAGCACCGCGTCCATGCACCATGCCCTTGCACCGTGCCCGAGCACCCTCCCTGTGCCCACGCACCCTGTGCAAGCACCGTGTCCGAGCACCGCGGTCATGCACGGTGCCGGAGCACCACGGCCGTGCGCGGTGCCCGAGCACCGTATCCACATACCATGCCCTGGCACCGTGCCTGCGCGCCGTGCGCGTGTACCGGTGCGTGCACAACACCCCCATGCTCCAGGCTGAGCACCCTGACCGAGCACTGTGCCCATGCACCGTGTCCGAGCACCGTGCTGAGCGCCGAGGCCGAGCACCGTGTCCAAGCACCACGTTCACGCACCCTGGCTGAGCACCGTGTCCACACGCCGTGTCCGAGCACCGCGGCCGAGCGCCACGTTCACGCATCGCAGCTGAGCACCATGTCCGCGCACAACGTCCGAGCACCGCGTCCGAGCACCGCAGCCGAGCACCATGTTCACACACCCTGGCTGAGCATCATGTCCACACACCGTGTCTAAGCACCATGTTCACGCATCATGGCTGAGCACCACGTCCATGCACCGTGTCCACGGTGCATGGCCAAGCACCGTGCCCGAGCACCATGTTCACGCACCGTGGCTGAGCACCCCATTCACACACCGCGTCCCAGCACCGTGCCCGAGCACCACGTCCACGGTGCCTGGCCAAGCACCGTGCCTGAGCACCATGTCCATGCACCATGTCCAAGCACCACAGCAGAGCACCACGGCCGAGCACCATGTCCACGCACCATGTCTGAGCACTGCGGTTGAGCACCATGGCCGAGCACCACGTTCACACACCTTAGCCGAGCACTGTGTCCGCGCACCATGCCCGAGCACCGTGCCCGAGCACCAGGTCCGTGATGCGTGGCTGAGCACCGTGCCCAAGCACCATGTCCACGCACCACGTCCGAGCACCGTACCCGAGCACCAGTCCATGATGCGTGGCCAAGCACCAGGTCCGTGATGCGTGGCTGAGCACCGTGCCCAAGCACCATGTCCACGCACCACGTCCGAGCACCGTACCCGAGCACCAGTCCATGATGTGTGGCCAAGCACCAGGTCCGTGATGCGTGGCTGAGCACCGTGCCCAAGCACCATGTCCACGCGCCACTTCCAAGCACTGTGCCCGAGCACCAGGTCCGTGATGCGTGGCTGAGCACCATGCCCGAGCACCACGTCCACGCACCACGTCCGAGCACCGTACCCGAGCACCAGGTCCATGATGCGTGGCCAAGCACCAGGTCCGTGATGCGTGGCTGAGCACCGTGCCCGAGCACCATGTCCACGCGCCATGTCCAAGCACCATGCCCGAGCACCAGGTCCGTGATGCGTGGCCGAGCACCGTGCCCGAGCACCATGTCCACGCTCCACGTCCGAGCACCGTGCCCGAGCACCGTGTCCACGCACCATGTCCGAGCACCGCAGTCGAGCACCGTGGCCGAGCACCATGTTCACAACGCCTTGGCCAAGCACCATGCCCACGCACCACGTCCACGACATGTGGCCGAGCACCGCGGCTGAACACCTCGTCCAAGCACCACACCCAGGCACAGCTCTCCTGCCAGCACCCCGGCCTCGTACCAGAGGGGAACGGCTCCACCGCAAGCCCGGTCGGCGGAACGCCTCCGACGCGGCACCGCTTTCAGTTTGCATAAACCCAACCGGCTCCCGGCACGCTTCGAGCTGTCGCTCCGGAAAAGTAAACTTCCTTCTCAACGACATTGCTTTTTTTTTTTTTTTTCTCTTGGTTCCCTAGTTTCATATATACATTAGTAGCACCTCAGCGAGATGGAATCAGGCAGAAGCGTGATACAGTTTGTTAAAACACCATAGCACCGTTTTTATTAGAAGATTTCATTTAATAAAAATATGCCTTATAGAGCCCACAAAGCATACTCCAGTATTAAAAGGAAAAATCAGCAATTGAGGCACCTCAGGGATTCTGGTTTCCTTCTCCTTCCCGTGCCTCGTCCCGAGAGCGTCGAGATGGGGGGGGGGGAACCCCGAAACGTGTCCCCCGTTCCCTGCTCGAGGCGAAGCATTGCGGCCGGAAAAACCGAAGCGGGGTGGAAGGAGCCCGTCGGGGCTCCCCGCACCGAGCCCTCCCCAGGGTTTCTACCGCGGGCGTTGTTCTAGCACCATTGTGGCCGCGACCTGCTGCAAAATTAGGTCCCCATCCCACTCCAAAGCGATTAAAAACATTCCCCACCCACCCCCCCCCAGCAAGGCCCCCTTAACACCGCGACCCCCCCTGGCTTCGGCACGGGTGGGACAAGCGCGGCCGCCGGGACGGGTAAAGGAAAAGATTTTGCTTGAAAAACAGCCTCTCAGCAGCAAGGGGTAAAGAGCTGTGCATAGATTTCGAGTTTTCATAGAAGAAGTCTGAAGCGTGCTAATTTTTCATGACTGAGATTTGAGGTAGGTTAGACGTTATGTAGTGTAAAAACGTGAGACTGCAGCAGTTCTCGCTCCCCGACCCGCAGCGCCGGCATCTCCCCGCTTACCCGGGTTGAACCCGCCGGAGCCAACGCCGCGCCGGACCGAACCCCCTCCCTGCACCAAAAAAAACCTCCGAGGAAGCAGGACTTAGACAGGTTACACAGACCCTCGCCTTCTCCGAATGCACCCCTTTTCCTCCCGACTCTAAACCCATCCAGGCGAAGCTCGCAAGGCACCCCCGCCACGACAGTCAGACGAGACCCCGGGCGATGCGAACCGGGGCCGGCACCCGAATCCGGCCCCGCCGAACGCCGCTGGCGGGGATCAGCCGGGTCCCCTTTTCACCCTCCGAAACACATCGACACGTCGGGTCCCCGCGCTGGAACCGGCATCGCCCGCGGGCATCCCTAAAATCTGACTTGCCATCGACTCTTACAATCCTGATATGCTATTGGGTATTTATAAGAAAAGCGGTAATAGCTCGTTGAGTTTCCTTGTCAAATATACGCGACTTTACAGATTACGGTTAAAAAAAAAAAAAAAAAATTAATTATGAAGGACGGACAAAGCATGTTAAATATTCTGCCAGTATTTACAGTTCTCCCACAATAATCTTGTTTAAAACATACTGCTTTCAAGTTGTTGCGGGGGGGTGGGGGAGGAAAGAGGGGAGTTGTTTTTTAAGTTTCGCTTTCATTTTTAAATCTAGGTGAAAGTGCTTTTAAAAAAATTCTTTCCCTATTTACAGGTTTAAAATCAGACCACGTAAATGTTCAGGCTGTTTTACCGAGATCCTGCTGATCTGTGCCAGTGCGCAAGGAAGGAGGGTGACAGTAAACACAAGGTGATTTCTGCACGGTGACGGCGTCGGCTCTGGCTCGCTGGCTCTCCAAAAGGCACCTGAAAGTGCAAAAGCAACGACCCCGGGGACGCCGGCACCCGGATTCGGCCACGCCGCCCTCCCGGTGAGCCGCAGGGGAGCTCGTCCGCCCGTCCATCCCGGCGCGGCTTCAGCATCGGCGACGGGAGGAAAGTCTCGACTGAGATTGTTCGAAAAGCACCACGCGGTTGTTGTCGTCGTTGGGTTATTTGTTGCGGTTTTTTTTGCGGGAAGAACGGCGATCCGTAGGAAGGAGGGATGGCACCCGGGGAGAGAAAAAGCACCGAGCCCCGGCGGCGCTCGCCGCCGCACTGGCTCGCCGGCACCGGCGGGGAAGGCGGACCGGCGGGGTTTTGGCCAGCCAAGTCTTGGGATTCGCTCTTCCCAGAGCCGATCGCACGGAGAAAGTCCCCCGGAGACGGAAAGCACCAGACTTTAGCAACAGTGATGTACAGAGAGCAACACTAGCTATTCACAGTTTGGGGTTGGTTTGTGTTTTTTTCCTGTTTTTGTGGTTTTTTTTTCTTTCTGTTTTTGTCCTGTCGGCTCCTGGAGAGATGCCGCCGCCGCCGCTGCTCTCCCCGGGGCTGTCAGCAAAGGACCCCCCAAGTCCGAGCCCGAGCGCGGCACCCCGGCAGCGGCAGTCCTCAGCCCGGACGTGTCCTGAGGTCTCCGGCGCCGGGAAAGACGCCGGCTCGCTCCGTCCCGGCGGAGCCGATCCCGCCGGCGGCGAGAAGCCGAGCAAAGACGTGCCGTCCCGGGACGTCCCGCTCACGAGCAGGTCTCCCGTCACTGTAAGAAAGGACTCCTCAAGTTGCAAAATAGGTATTTTTAGGTCCTTGGGAAAAAAAATAATCGGATGTTCAGCGTGTCCGGCTGACAGTAAAGCACACAATCCTGCCAGGCCCCATGCGCTGGAGCTGGAGGGAGTCACCTCTTGCCTTTAAGCTGGTTTGGTGTTCAGGTTGTTTTTTCTTTGCGTTTAGGGGTTTTTTTCGATGTTGGCTTCTTTTTCGAAGATCGGCTTCGTCGTTGTCATCGGAGTAAAAAATAAAATAAAATAAAATCCAATAAATAGGCATTTTTAAGTGGAATTAAAAACCTCTCCTTTGCGAAAGGACACTATAAACTTCTCCATCCGTTCGCACGGCGCACGAGGCTAGATTAAAAAAACGCGGAGATATAAATATGAGATTACCGAAAAGCGTCAAACAGCATCGTTCCTCTTTTTTTTCAATCGAGTTTTGCTTTGTTTGCCAACTCCTCGCCAAGCGCAGCTCTCTGACGGCATGCGCCCGCGCCGGCTCCGCTGTTTCCGAGCGTGCGTGTTGGGTTTGCTTTCTGTGGGTTGGGTTTTTTTTGTTGCTGTTGTGTTTTGCTTCGTTTTTCTCTATTTTTTTTTTTTTTTTTTTCTTCTCCCCCACGCCCGAGGAGAAAGCACCACGAAGCAACGCCGGGCTCCGGCGCTGCCGAGGGTTGAGGTAAGATGGGGCTGCGGCGGTTGCCTCCGTCTCAGATCCAACGGCTGTAGGGGCCCGTCACCTTGGTGTAGGCGTAGGAGGACACAGTGATGGCGGAGTTGGTGGGGATGGCCACCGCCTGCCGCGTGGGGACCGAGTCCCTCCTCTCCTTGCTGGGCGCCTCGGTCGCCAACGCGCCGCCCCACTTGCGTTTCTTGGCGAAGGCTTTGGCGTCCGGCGGGAGACCCAGGCGCGCCGCCTCCTCTTGCCGGGCTCGAGCCCGCTCCGCCAACTGCTTCATCTTGGCCTCCCACAGCGCCAGGCCGTGGTTGGGCTGGTTCAAGTTCTTGTGTTGGTAGAAGACCAGGGAGATGCGGGTGGGGTGGCAGCGGTTGGGTTTCTTCAGCGGGGGTGGTGGCGTGGAGCTCGCGGCGGGCGCACTCGATGAGGATGGAGCCATGGGCGGGTGCCACGGCCACCCCGCCGATGTTCTCGTCCAGGAAGTTGTGCTCGCTGTCCGACCACTCCTCCTCCTCTTCCTCGTCCTCCTCCTCCTCCTCCTCTTCCTCCTCCTTCACCGCCTTCTCCGGCAGATCCTCCTCCAGGCCAAAAGGGTCCCACGGCTTCTCCCGGCGGGGCCCCGCCGACCCCTTCTCGCCCACCGCCGCCTCCCACGGCTTCTCCAGCAGCCCCGGACTGGGCGCCGGCGTCCTCCGCTCCTCCGCCTTCACCGAGCCCCACGGCTCCTCGGGGAAGCCGGGCAGCCCCGGCAGGGCCGAGCTGAAACCCAGCGGCCCCAGCAAGCTCGAGGTGCCCGTGCCGGCCAGCGCCGCTTCCCCCAGCTTGCAGGGGCTCCACGGTTTCGGCAGCAAGCCCGAGCCGCGCGCCGCCGCCGCCGCCTCTCCCGCCAGGACGTTGGGCCATTGCTTCTCCGGCGGCGGCAAGCGCGCGGCAGCGTCGAAGGCGCTCAGCTTCTCCCGCCCGCCCAAACCCGGCGCCAGGGCGTTCCACGAGCCCTCCGCCGTGCTAGTCCTCTCAGGTGAAGACGTGCCCCGGGACGCTTTGAAGGGGCTCCACCGCGGCTCCGGCCCCCCGCCGCGCGCTGGGATGGGCGGCAGGGCTAAGCCGGTGCCAGGCACGGCCGCCGCGCCAGGAAGGGGCTCGATGGCGGGCGGAGGGTCCGGAGGCTCCTGCTTGATGGGCCGGCTGCCGAAACAGTTCTGTGCAAACGGCGGCACCTCCTCCGAGCCCGAGCTAGTCCTGTGCGCCCCGGCCGCCGCTGCCCGCCGCTGCCCGCCGCTGCCGCCGCCGCCGCTTTCTGCTGGCTGGCGTAGCGGTTAGCCCGCTCGTAGGTGCGCTGGTGATGGTTTTTGCTCCGGACGCTGTGCGGGATGGGCTCGGGGAAATCGGTGCTCCCATAGGCATGGTTGAGGTTCTCCTGCAACACCGGGACGTCAGGCTTCTTCTCGTAGCCGTTGCTCACCCAGCTGCTCCCACCCCTCTCGGGCGCCCCATAATTCAGAAACTGCG
Source organism: Harpia harpyja (assembly GCF_026419915.1). Lineage (NCBI taxonomy): Eukaryota > Metazoa > Chordata > Aves > Accipitriformes > Accipitridae > Harpia > Harpia harpyja. The sequence continues at coordinate 44,013,736 of NC_068952.1, forward strand.
AGGGAAACACGTGGTTGCTGGAAAAGCCGTAATACCCGAAGGAGGGAAGCGCGAACTTGGAGTGAAACCCGTTCACGGAAGGCAGATTGGGCTGTGCATAGTAGGAATGGTAAGAGTAAACACTGTTCATGCTGTATGGGTCGGAGGGCCGGCAGCTCCCCAGCACCGAGTAGCTCTCCACCACTGCGTTACCGTTGTACTTGAAGGCGTTGTAATGGCTCTGCGGCTCCACCTTGATGGAAGGTTTCAGCGGCTGCGGGGGCAGCCCGCTTTTCAACGCCATACCTGCGGGCACAGCACACACACAGCCCCTGTGACCCGCCGGCCGAGGAAGCCGCCGGTGGGGAGCGAGGACCCCCAAAAACTCGGCCAGACTCGAAAATCCCACGGTGATGGGCTCACCGGCCGAGCGCAGAGGTCAGCATGGCCCGGTGCGCTGGCACCAATTCACACCCACGCTCCGGGCTGCGGCGAGAGCTCCCCGCCGCACCGCAGTGTGGGCAAAAACCCAGGCACCACAGAAATGCCATCCTGCACCTCAACACCACATGCTCAACGCCGCCAGCCCGAGAAAGCCCCCGATCGCATCCCCATCCCCTCGCGCACTTTCCGGACGGCTTGGGGCGGCGAGACCTCAGCTCCACCCCCGTTACCTGCATTTTGCTGGAGCATGGGGAGCTCGAGCGCTTCCTGCTTGATCTTCTCCGGCGTCATCAGCTTCTCTTTCTGCAGCTTTTTCTTCTCCGCAGCGGCTTTCTTTGCTTCCAGCTGCCTCTGCCGGCAGGACTTGGCGGGCTCGGGCAGCTTGCGGACCTCGCGGGGGAAGGACGTGAGCACCTGGATGGCCCCGCTGCCCACCTTGGCGTTTTGGTTCTCCTCACTGCCGAACTCATCCGTGCTGGACATCTTGTAGAGGGGGAGGACGTGCAGTTGCTCATCTTCGGGGATTTTCCCCACCACGCGATTGTCTTCCTTTGTCAGCGTGCAGACCTGGGGGAGCGCAGGGTGCCATCAGCAGGATGCTGCCAGATGCGGGACAGGGGCAAAATCTCCTCCTTATTCACCTCCATCGCTGTGAAGCCACGCCAGCCTGGCATCCCTCCCAGCCCACGCCAGTTCCCAGCCAGCACTCGGAAACCTCCCGTGGGGTTTGGGTCAGATGAAAGCAAATGCATCGTCCCCTTTAGCACCGTGCTTTAGTCTTGCTGGGGTGGCTTCAGCACCCCACAGACCTGAAAGGTTTCATCTGAGGCGTGCAAACACCGAGGACCGGCCACTGGAGTCATGCAGGTATGACAACTGGGGACAGGGGGGACCAAGTGGCTCAAACAGGAGCATCCCGAAACAGGGGGAGAGCATCCCAAAAAGGCCCGCTGGCCGCCTGCTTACCACTGTGCAGCCGTTGTAGAGGTTATGCTGATCTTTGTGAGCGTGAGCGCAGAAGTCCATGCACGCCGTCACTCCCGAGAACGGCCTCCCCTCCTTCAAGCCCAGCCGGCAGTCTATCGCTACATCCTCGTTGGTAACCTGGCAGGAGGAGGAGATGGCTCCGGTTATCCGAAATCTCCTATGCGCCGCCACCCCGTACCCGCTTCTGCGTGCCACCGGGCCGATGCGTTCCAAAGGGGACAAGCGGGTGGCCGGTACCTGGTTTTGGTAGGCTTGCGGTGCCAGCCTCTTGTAAAGCGGAGCAACCTCGGTGGCCAAGTCCTGAAAGCTCTTCCGGAGCAGCTCTTCCTGCAGTAGGGAAAAGAGGAGGACGTCACCCAGGGGTTTCGGCAGCGGGGATGGAATTGGGGGCAGAGCGCCCGCACACCACGCGGCATCCAACCCTTCCCACGATGTCTGCCACAGCACAAAGCACGCGGCTTAAGTTCCTGGTGAGATTCTGGCCGTTCAACCTCCAGCCTCAGCGTCTGTTGCGCTTTCGCTTGCTCGACCCGTGAGCCCTCTGGCATCTTCCCTGAGGTTTCTAGAGACCCCATTCGTGCCATCCCGTACTGGCACTTGCTGTCACACCAAAAGTCCTGGCTCTGGGACGCCAAGGCGAGCCTGCTCTCTGGGTTCACCAGGTTGGCTTTCTGTCCCCCGACTCCCTAATTCATCAAAAGTCCCACAGGGAATCCTGTTTTCAGGCTTCCCCCCGACAAAACTTGGAGCTGGGGGTAAAAGGAGGTCTGAACCCACAGCCCCGCCAGTGCTGCCCCACTCCGCCCATGTCACCCACCTCTTTGGGATTGTCCCCCACCAGCCTGAACTTGCGGGGAGTTTTGCTCCGGGCGTATTTGCAGCCATTAAAATACATGCTCCAAGAGCAGCCGAAGGAGAAGGAAGCGCCGCAGGTGTTGGGGTCTTTGCCTTGGCACGCGCAGGTCCGGCTGCGGGAGGGACACCGCAGAGGAGCATCAGCCGCTGGCGCGGTGATGGCAGCTCCGAAAACAGGGGGGACCCCCGCATCCCCTTCCCACCCCGTCTTCCCGAACCGGACCGGCGGCGCGGTGCGACTTACTCGTCGTTCAAGCCGCAGCGGCGGCTGGTGGGGTTGCCGTACTTGGTGAGGGTGTCGGTGAGCTCCTGGTACAGCGTGTCGCCCAGCGTGCGGGGGATACCCTCCCAGGCCAGGATCAGGATGATGATGACAGCGTTCTGGCAGTGGTGGCCGGCCCGGTGCCGCACCAGGCACAGCAGCTTCTCCTCTTGGTTGTGTCTCCGGATCACCTGGAAAACAGAACGGCCAAGTCAGACCACTCCAATGGCGAACACCTCTCGCGATGGGGAGGACCCCAAAAGCGGGTCCTGACTGCCTTCTGCAGCACCCCGTGGGGATTTGGGGGGGGGGGGGGGGCAGAGCTGTGGGGGGTCCCATGGTTGCATTCACCCCCACGGGCTTTGGGGTGCCGGGGCACGGGGGGATGAGCCCGGCCCAGGGCCTGCAGGCACGGACGTGCTGTTCGGCGGGTGCCGAGGGTGGGAAGCCCCGTGGAGTTTCCCCGGGGGCGGCCGCCGCTCTCGCTTCCTCCTTGCCAGCCGCAGATCGAGCATCCGCCCCTGCCCGCTGCGGCCACCGCCGGCGGGGGACCTCCTCGTCCCCAGGCAGGGAGGGGACAGGCAGGCGCGTTACCTCGGGGAGGACTCCGAGGGGGGGGACGAGAGCCGGGGCGCGGGCACTCACCCACTTGGCGATGGGGCAGCCCCGGGAGCTCTTCCCCTCCTTCCCCGTGTAGATGACCTTCTCGATGCGGATGGCCTTGCCCTTCTCGCCATACCTGCCGGGGGACGGGCATCAGCCCTGCTCACCCCCCACCGTGCTCACGAGTCCCCCGCTCGCCCTCATGGGCCCCTCACGAGCCCCCACTGGCTTCACGGGACCCCACTCACCCTCCCTGGAATCCTCGCGAGCCCCCACTCACCCTCAGGAGCCCCCGCTCACCCTCGCAGGATGCCACTCGCCTTCACAGGACCCCACAGGACCCCACTCGCCCCTTTGAGCCTCCACTCACAGGACGCCGTTTGCCCCCATGGGACCCCATCCACCTTCACAGGACCCCGCTTGCCTTCACAAGACCCCACGGGGGGCCCCCGCTCACCCTCACAAGCCCCCAGTTGCCCTCACGGGGCCCCGCTCGCCCTCACGGGATCCCTCATAGACCCCCACTTGCCCTCACAGGACCCCTCACAAGCCCCAGTTCTCCCTCACGGGCTCCCACTCACCCTCAGGGGCACCCTCATGGGCCCCCATTCACCATCACAGGACCCCACTCCCCCTCGCAAGCCCCCACTCAGCCTTACAGACCCCTCACGGGCCCCCACTCACTCTCACGAGCCCCCACTCACTCTCATGGAACCCTACTTGCCCTCATGGGCCCCCGTTGACCCTCACGGGCTTCTGCTCACCCTCACGGGACCCCACGGGACCCTGCTTGCCCTCACGAGCCCCTCCTCACCTTCATGAGCCCCCACTCGCCTTCAGGGGACATCACTCGCCCTCAGGGGACTCCTCATGAGTCCTCACTCCTCCTCACAGCACCCACTCACCCTCATGGGCCCCCACCCACCCTCACAAGCCCCCGCTCGCCTTCACAGGACCCCACTTGCCCTCATGGACCCCTGACAGGACCCCCTTTGCACTCACAGGACCCCACTCGCCCTCACAGGACCCCTCACGAGCCCCAGTTCTCCCTCATGGGCTCCCACTTGCTCTCACGAGACCCCACTCGCCCTTACGGGCCCCCACTCACCCTCATGGGCCCCTACTCGCCCTCACAGAACCCTACTTGCCCTCATGGAACCCTACTTGCCCTCATGGGCCCCCACTGACCCTCGCGGGCTTCTGCCCACCCTCACGGGACCTCACGGGACCCTGCTTGCCCTCACAAGCCCCCACTCACCTTCATGAGCCCCCACTCGCCCTCTCAGGGCCCCACAGGACCCCACAGGACCCCACTCACCCTCACAGCCCCCCAGGATGGGAGGGGACGGGATGATGGCCCTTACCGCTCCTCCATGAGCTCCCTGATGGATGCCACGGTGGGCCCCGAGCCCAGGTGGGTGTAATACGGCCCCTCGTCCTTCTCCACGATTTGCTCTGCAGAGGCAGGAGAAGGGGACAGAGATTTGGGGGTTTGCACCTCTGCCGGCTGCTCCAAAGGATGCCAAACCCCCAAATGCCCTCAAACCGAGCACTTCTGCACCAAAAATCAAGGGTTCCTCAATGGTGTCTCCCCACTAAGAGCATCGGGGAAGGGAAGCCGCAATTAGGGGTTCGTTAAACAGCCTGGCGGCTCCTCTTCGTTTTCTGCTCTGGAAGACGCTCCCAGCACTAAAATGCACTGGGGAACAAGGGGACGGGTGCTCAGACCCGCACCTGTGAGTACCCGTCCCCTTCGGGGACCCAAAAACCTCCCCGAGCGGCCGCAGCCCCTCCGAGCATCCTGGCAGCAACCGTGGCTCCATCCCGGCACAGGGGATTTGCGCCGGCCGCTCGAGCACGGTGCATTTTGATGAGCTCTGCTGAGAAGAAGCGATTAGCAGTGGCGGGCAATTTGGCATACAAACCCCCCCTTCCTTGTCCCCAGGCCTCCCTGCTCCCCGCCAGCTCCCACCCTGGGCACCCGTCTGGCCCCGCTCACCGAGACCAGCCCGGCTGGATGCTGCCAAAACCATCATGGGATGATTTGGGGGCTGAAAACTACTGCTGCCTACTTTTAGGTTTGCCCAGAGAATTTGGGGATGCGCATGGGATGCCCCAAGGTGGCTGAACCCATGCAAGGAAGGAGCTGCTGCGTCGGGGGAGAGGCTGAAGGATGCTGGGGCTACGGAAGGATGCTCGAGATACAGCAGAAGGATGCTTGGGCTACGGGAGAAGGATGCTTGGGCTACAGCCCCGCAAGCAACACAACCCCCGCAGCAGCAAACCCCTCGGGGCTTTCAGAGCATGAAGGTGCCGGCGCAGGAAGCAAAGGATGCTCCGGGCAGCCACGACGGCGCAGGGGTCGATCCCCGGCGCACGGGGATGCTCAAACGCCGCCGGGTGGGACGCATCCGGAACGACGGCCGGGTCTGATCCGTCTTTCCATCCTTCTGCTCTCACCACCCTGATTTTCATTCCCGTCATGTCTAACTGGCTGGGCGCCAAGGCGAGGAGAAAGCCGGGCTCAGCTGGGCTGCAGCTGTCCAGACAGAGATCAATACGGGACACGCAGCGAAGGCTGATTTTATTACAGCGTCTAACAGCACAGGCACCTAATAAAGCACCGAGCCCCGACTCCTACTTAATTGCTTTCTCTCACAGCTTTTCCTTGAGAAAATGGAGAGAGGTGGCAGGGGGGGGAATCCCCCCTCTCCCAGCCCCTAAACCATGCTGCAAAAGAAAAAGCAACACGAATCTTTTCCTGGCACCGCAGGGTGAAACTCCGAGATCAGTTCGAGCGGCTCCAGAAAAGCCTTTCATTCGCTCAGTGCCATTTGGGCTAATTACTGCTGCCATTTACAAGCAAATAAATAAATAATCATAAGCCCCGCTAATAAAGTGCAGCTTGTGCTTAGCCCGAGGCCACCTCTCCCAGCAGCACTGGGGCTCGTTTTTCCGGCTGGATGCCCCAAGTCCTCACCCTGCTCCTCCCAGGGGAGAGTGCAGCTCCGGTCTAAATTTTGGGGAGGGAAGATCCAGCTCCCCGCGCTCCGATGGAGCTGGACTGCAAGGACCAGGTGGGAAACCTCTAGCACTTGCTGCAAAGTCTAACAAATGCCAACACACACCAAAAAAAAAACACAAAAAAAACCCCCAAATCCAAGAGTTTGGTGCTTTTTCAATGCATCCCAGTGGGATCGGCCACCGAACAACCCAGCATCCCGGCAGCAAATACGGCTCCAGGCATAAGCTCACATGCTAAGTTAAAGTTTGGGTTGAGTTAACCCAAACCAGCTAATTTGGCTTAAAACAGCAAGAATAACCAGGCGAGCTGGGTTTTAGGCAGGTTTTGGCACTGGGGCAACCACCGGCCCCTCTATGGGATTTAGCTGAGCGGTTAAGTGGAGGCAAAACCCAACAGCCCTTTGGTATCGCTGCTCTTCCAACCCACACCAGCACAGCCAGGTCGGCGTCGGCACAACCCCCCTGGTGACGCGGCAGTCGCTCGGCGTTTGCCGTCAGACCGTAAAAATAAGAGAAGAGAAAGCAAAACAAGGCTCCGCAGCAGCCGGGTTTTGCCGTGTGAGCGCCGCATCCGCCCAAAAAGCGTGGGCTTTGCCAACGCCACGGCATCGCTCCGTTATTTATCCAGGACAATCCCACCCTGCAAAGCCAGCTCCTTGAAATGCCACCCCCGGGGCTCGCCACCATCCCCGTAACCCCCCGGCACGGCCGCTCGCTCACCGACGCAGTCGCAGGTGGGGAACTCCGCTTGCGCCCGCTTGGCTGGGGTGTCCAGGAGGCTTTTGGTTGGCGTGTCCAGGTATTTCAGCGGCGACTCCAAAAAGCCGCTCAGGGTTGGCGTCAGCGGCACCTCGTCCTTGGTGGGCGTCCCGTCGGCGTCGTCCGCGTCCGGGTTTTGGCTTTCCTCAGAGTAAAAGCACGTGGTTGACACCACGGTGATAGCACCAGAAGACTCGATTTTGATCTGTTTGGGGGACCGGGCGGTGAAGGATGGCTCCGAAAGTGGACCCTTCCCCGGCGAGAACGAAAAGCTTTTGGGTCCGGCTTGGGGAGCGCTGCTCGGAGCCGGGGCGGCGGCGGCGGCGGGGGGCACTTGCGGGGCTGGTGCTGGCCCCCCCGGCAGCTCAGCAGCCCCGGGGGCGAGCGGGGCAGGCGTCTCGGGGGGCTGCAGGTTGAAATTCTCCCCAAATTCAGCTTCAAATTGCCGGATGAGCTCTTCCAGCTTGTCATCCACCACGATGGGGGTCGGGGCAGCCGCTGGGGGGGTGGCCGGCGCTTCCTCCGAGCCGGTCGAGCCCGCCGGCACCGGGTGAATTTGGGGGCCCCCCCCGGGGGCACCCCTTTCCTGAGAGTCGGGAGCCGGGGGGGCCGCCGTCGAGGGGGTTCGGCGGCGGGGGGCGAGCAGCGGGCAGGGGTAGTGCAAGAGGCTGGAGCGGGAAGGCAGGCGGCGGCGGCGGCGGTTCGGTTTGCATCTCTTCGGCGGGGGGTTCGGCGGGCGCCCGAAACCCTTCCAGGCTGATCTGCCAGAGGGGCGGGAAGAGCGGCTGCGAGTCCTTCTGCTTTGCCTTCTTGATCTGCACTTGCTTACGGAGCGGTTTGGCCGGGGGGGGCTTTTCGGGCGGCGTTTTCTTCTTCTTCTCTTTGGCCTGCTTTTCGAAGGGCTTGGGGGGCACGGCCGGGGCGCCGGGAGCCCACCAGCCGCTCGGCCGGTCCGGGGGTGCCGCCGCCGCCGCCGCTGCCAGGCTTTGCTCGAGGAAGAGGCTGCGTTTGTGGTGGAGATGCTGCTGCAGGACCAGCTGCGTCTTCTTGTGTAGGCTGGGCTCCGGCGGTGCCGGCGGCAAGCGGGGGCCACCCAGCGCTTCCTTGCCGGGTGCTCGTTCGGGGGGGTCCGTTTTAGGCGCCGTCACTTTGCTGGCCGTCACTTCGGGTCTCTTGAAAGCTGCCTTGATGTAGTCATCAGCGTTACCCAGCAGCTGCTCCAGCTCTGCCATGGGGTCTCCGGCCCCCGCCGCCCCCTCGGCCTCCAGCCCCCACGCCGTCGCGAAGCCACCCCGGGGAGGTGCCGCGCCGAAAAATGGCTCCGGCGCTGCTCCCGGCTCCGGCGGATAACGGGGCTCGTCTCCTCGCTGCCATGCGGCCCCCGGCGGGGCAAGGGGGCCAGGGCCGAAGGGGGCGGCGGGGGGTGGCGGGGGCGGCGGCGGGGGGGGCTGGCCGTCACCGGCGGGCTGGGGGAGAGCGGCCGAGAGTTGCGTCAGGGCTTCGATGGCTATGGCGGTCTGCAGGCTGATATTCTTCTCCTTGGCGATGGTCAGTGCGCTTTGGGAAAAGGGGAGGCCGTCGGGCGGGCACGGCTCGGCGGTCTCAGGCACCGGCTGGGGGTCAATAGCACCTTCCTGGGGGGGCGGCGGGGGGTTGGCGGTGGCGCAGGGCCGCGGTGATGCCGGCTCTTCGCCGAGAGCCGTCTTGATCTTCTGCTCCAGCCATTCCAGGTAGTCGGGACACTCGGGACCATCGCAGTTGCAGTTGGGGGGCTTCACGCCGTGCTTGGCCAAAGCCAGGGCAGCCTTGAGGGCATGCAGGTCCTCCCCTCGTGGCACGCCGTCTGCCGCGCTCAGCCCACCCCGGCTCATCTCCGAGTCGAACTTCTCGTACAGCAGCGATGGTGAACCCGGGGGTGGCAGCCGGTAGGAGGAAACGGCTTCGGCCACCGCCGAGAAGGCCACCAGGTTCCTGACGTCTTCCAGGTGGGCTTTACCGGCGGCAGGCGGCTGGCCCGGCAACCAGCCGCTCGGCTCCATCAGCGCAGTGCCCCCCGCCTCCGGCCGGCCCCCATTCACCAGGCTGAGCCCACTGCCCTCGTTCAGCCGCCTTTCTTCGACATAATTAATTGGCCCTTCTTCCATTTGGCTTCTGCTGGGTCCATCAACCGGGTCGCCCGCCGAACCTGTCTGCGAGGAGGGAGAGAGGAGAGACGTGAGCATCCCCTGCCACGACCCACGTGCCATCATCCCCCGCCCTATCTTCTCCCTCTTTTTCGTTTTTATTCCCCCTTTCCCCATCTCTTTTTCTGACCCGGCTGATGAAGACGCGGATGAGCCACGCGAGAAAATAATCGCCGCCGGCAAAACCAGGCGGGTTTTGCCCGGCTGCGTAAGGAGCAGCTCGGCTCAAAAGGCGGCCGGTTTCCACTGCGCTGGCCCCGCGCCGCCCACGTCCCCACCCCGCCACCCGCTTTCGAAATTGCTCACAGGACGGTTCGGGATTTCCATCGCCCGCTGAGGGCGAGACCCGCCGAGGTGGGACGGGGAGGGCGTCCCTGGCTCTAGCGACACAGTTTGCACCGGCGAAGGAAGCGGCACGGGGAGAAAAGGGGGGTTTTTTTGGACCCATGCCCAAAGCAAACATCCTGGCCGGGAGCAGCCGTCCTTCGCCGGGGGCCGCGGCACGGCAGGAAGCCGCCGAGTTGGCTACGCCGGTGCCAGGGGCGGCGCGGGGATGCTTTCACCTCGAATAACCCGGCGTCTGTATCAACACGGCTGGCCAGGGCCCCCCGGCAACGCCGAGCTACAGCACCGGCGTCCAGAAAACCGGCCGCGTGCCAAGAAGAGACCAAAACCATTAGAGCCGTCCATGCCGACACGAGGTGGCGGCACCCAGGGAGACCGTCACCCCGGCGTCTGGGCTCGCGCGCCCCAGTTAAGACCCTCCAAGGGGTTTTGCCAGGGATAGGGGGGTCCTTCTGTGCTCTGCGGCTCTCTCCCCCCTCGGCAGCGGGGGGTGCAGGGCGCTGGCAGCTTAGTTAGCAGTTTGCTGACAACCGGGGGGAGCTTCCTGCAAGCTAAAAATACAGCAAAGTTCACTGGAAAAAAATATGACAAAGCAAGCAAAGGTTGTGGTCAGATCTTCCTGCCTCTGGACGGTGCCGGTACCGGCTGGTGGGAAGGATCCGCAGCCCAGACTCGCCAGGAGACCCCGAGTTACGGCTCCGTGTTCAAGCAAGCTGACAGTGAGCGGCTGTTGGCGGTGGAGCCGCGTTTAACCCTTCAGCCACCGGCCCCGCGGCTTCGGCACGGGCGTCCTTTGGGGTGAGAGGGTGAGCAAAGCTGCACGCTTGAGCGCGGGTGGTTTCTACGCCGGAGATAAGCACGCTGCTGACTGTGGCGAAACCCTGGCAAAACCGAGGAGGAACCACTCCCAGCACGATTATATCCCCAAAATCCCCAACTCCCCGGGGTGGGGGGAAACTCCCAAGGGAACACAGCACCGGTACAAATCACCGGGCCCCACTCCGGCACAGGGCTCACCCTGATGCTGCCGCAGCTTTAGAGGGGCTCCGGCTTCGGTCCCTTCGCAGCATCCCCGGAGCCAAGCAATGGAGCTGCCAGCGATGGGACCGGCCCATCGGGTCTGGGGAGCGAGTGCTTCGCTGCCGGTTTGTGCCGTGCGCCGGCGAAACGGCAGCCTGGGCAGGGTGGGGACAACACGCCGCCTCCGCTCTCCTTTGCAAACCGAGGAAGAAACAGCCTCGCCCGTCCTTCCTACGCCGTCATCTTCCTCCTCCTCCCCAGCCAAAAGGGTTTTTCCCAAGCGGCACATGGTGGCAGGCAGAAAAATGCCCCGAGCCCCCTCCAAGACCTTGGGGGGACGCACTCGTGCCCCGAAGGGTCCCCACCATCGCGGTGGTGACACCAGCCTGGAGAAACGATGACAAACCTGTTTTGCCTTGGGTGGGGAGCAGACGCTGGCCCCAGGGATCTACCCGGGGCAGGGAACCTGCCGGGTAAAGGCAGGGGAAGCCCCAAAAAACAGCCGCCGGGCCAGGGTGGCACCTTGGGCTGCTCCATCCCATAAACCAGGTTATCGACCCAGGCTGGGAATGCAGGAAAATAGTTCACCCTGCAAACACAAGGCAGGAGTGAGCATCCCCCCGGCTCCTAAGGGGTTAATCCGAAAGCCACAACCTTCCCCAAACGTGGGGGGGGGGGATGGGGGGCGGGTGGGAAAAATATATATATATATATATATATATATAAAAAAAAAATATAATTATTTTTTTCCTGGCTCTCTCATCCAGCTCCTTCTGTTCCTGGCCCCGTGGGCCGGGAGATGGAAAGACCTCGTGGCTTCTCCCCAAAAATCAGTCCCCCTCCCCATCCCGACTCACTCCGGCAGCATCCGCAGAAATCCCTCCATCGCTGCCGTGGGCACCTATTCCTCCACGCCTCGGCCCGTTTTCCCCGGAAAAAGCACTGCCTGCCCAAACCTCCTTCCATTCGCCCCGGAAAAGAATAAAAGCTGGGGAGGGGGGAGGGAAATAAATTAAAATAAAGAGAAAACCAAGCGCTTCGGTTCGGGTTAGCTTGGCTGCTCGGCTCCTGCACAGTCCCTTCTGCATTCTCCAGGTGCTATAAAAGGGGAAAAATCCCCCTGAGGATGAAAACATTTATTTTTTTAATCTGTTTTTCCTCTTCTTTTTTTTTTTTTTTTCCCCATTTTAAATGCTGTAAACAGAGGGAAGGAAGGGAAAAAAAAAAAAAAAAATAACCACACACGCAGAGCCTGGCTTGGAGGGTTTCCAGCCTGGGCTGCGCTCCCTGGGAATAGTCCGGAGCCGTTTATAACCCGGCGAGTGCCGGGGGGGAGCCCCGGCGGGGGCACGGTGCCGGATTCGGGTACGGCTCTGGCCGGACGGCACTTACGTGTGCGGGGTGGGAGGCGAAGCCAGAGGCGATGGCGGGACCGTTCGTTGAGGAAAGACGAAACGAGTTGTTCAAGCCTCAGCCGCCCCGGCCCTCCCCGCCCCCTGCAAAACCAGCTGGAGGAGCCATTAGCCCCGGCGCTGCGCGCACGTAGGGACGGACGGACGGACGGCGGAGGGCCCCACGCTGGCCCCCACAGCTCGTGGGTGCTGGCCGGGCCCCGAAAGGCGCCTTGACACCCCGCAGGGGGACACGGGGGGGACCCCGGTCCCGCGAGCCGGCGGGAGGGATGGCCGCGGCTCCGCCGGCTACGGCGGGGAACGGCAGCCCCCGCCGGCGGTGGCCCTACAGATCCCACTGCCCTACAGCTCCTGCTGCCCTATAGATACACTGACCCATATACCCGGCAACCTGCCTGTTCAGCAATCTCACCTATCTAACAACCCTATATATCCAGCGATCCTACATAACCAGCAACCTGTGTGTCCAGCAATCTTATATATTCAACGGCCCCATATAGCCAGCAACCCTATCTATCAAGCAGCTCTATATAATCAGCAACCTTACACATCCAGCAACCTTACATATCCAGCAGCCCTATATAATCAGCAATCTTACACATCCAGCAACCTGCGTATCCAGCAGCCCTATATATCCAGCAGCTCTATATAATCAGCAATCTTATACATCCAGCAACCTGCATATCCAGCAACCCTATATATCCAGCAACTCGTTCTATCCAGCAACATATGTATTCTGCAATCTCATATATCCAGCAGACCTATATATCCAGCAACCCTAAACACTCAGCAACCCTAAATACCCAAATCCCATATACCCAGCAACCCTGTATATCCAGCAACCTATACATCCAACAACCCTATATGGCCAGCAGTCTATATATCCAGCAACTCTACATATCTAGTAGTCTATATATCCAGCAACCCTACATAAGCAGCGATCTTATACATCCAGCAACCTGCATATCCAGTAACCCTATATATCCAGCAGCTTGTTGTATCCAGCAACTTATATATTCCTCAATCCCGTATCTCTAGCAACCCTAAACACTCAGCAACCCTAAATACACAGTCCACTATATCCAGCAACCCTACATATCCAGTGACCTATACATCCAACAACCCTATATGGCCAGCAGTCTATATATCCTGTAGTCTATATCTCTATATTTCAAATTATTACTTTCAACCTCCCCGCTGGGCTGTACGAAAAACAAACTAAACCCACCCAAAGCCAACAGGGGAACGGGTTTTTAAATCCCTCGTCCTCCAAAAACACCCGCTCACCCCTGCCGGGAGCCCCAAAATTGCCCCGTATACATATTTTGGGGTTTTATTAAATCCCTTGGCAGGAGCCAAACGGCTCAGCTGCAGAGAACAGAGCAACTCGGTGCACACAACGCAGCTTGGAAGACGCCGCTTGGTGTCGTCCCGCTACAAAAAATGCTCAATTTTATTAAAAGCGCAGAATTTGGGAGCCGGAGGAGAGCGGAGGAAGGCTGGACCGTACCGGCGGGGATGCCGAGCCTTTCCTGGTGGCATCTGGGCGGTGGAGGGGGGACGCACAACGCCGCGCGCCGGGGCTGCGGCGAGGGCACGGCGGGGTGTTTGGGAGGTCAGCGGGTGCCGCTGCCAGCCAGCGGCACGGGCCGGCCAAGAGGCAGGAGGCAGCTTGGCTGCCGGCCCCGCACCGCGCCGGTGGAGCCCGGCCAGCCCCGGCACTCGGCTTGTGGTTTTCCTCCTCTGGCAACAGCCCCGGGGATCCTCCACCGGGACGGCGGGTTGGGGGGCACCGCGGGGGGGGGGGTAAGTACCGAGCATCCCTGAGTGCAGGAGACCCTACAATAACAAACCGCGCGGCCGGTGCCACCAAAGGGCTTTGCCGGGGAAGGAAAAGCTGCCGAAATCACGCACACGTCCGCCCGGGGATTGATGCTCCCGGGGGGGCCACCGCTTTGCCTCGCCGGACCCCGAGAGACGGAAAAAACCCCCTCCCGGTCCCAAACCACCGCCACTGTCCCCAGGTACCGGCAGGGGTGATGCCGGAGAGGAGCCGAACGGCGCAGATGCCCTAAACCCAAGCTCAACGCCCCTGAAAACGGAAAATAAAGGAAAACCGGGAAACCCGAGCGCCGAGCCGGACTCATGATAGCCCCCAGCTCCCCTCCGGCTCCCCCCCGGCCGGGGTACCCACCGCGCCGGCTCGCGGTCCCACTGCCTCCCGGCGCCGCGGGCGGCCGCGGCTGCCTCTCCCGCCTTGTTTTCCAAGCTGTTTCCATGGCCCCGGCTGACCCCGGCGCTGGGTCTGAGCTGCTCACTCCTGTCCTCATTTAGCCCGGAGAAAAGCCGGAATAGCGCCGATGCCGAGGGAGCTGAGCTGATTTACGCCACGGGAAGCCCGGCTCTGCTTTACACGAGCCCCGGGAGCACTTTTGGGGACCCCCGTAGCCATAACCCCTCTCCGGACAGCGCTAGGGCGATTATTTCACCCCCTTTTCCTTCTCACTGGAGTACGACGAGGCAGTTGAACGCGATATAGTCCCGCTCTCGGCTTCTGCACTGGCATCCCGCCAGTGCCGGGAGCTTCCGAGGGAGATGGGGGATTTTTTTCCAGGTGGAAAAAAATGTGTTCCCATATCCATCCTCCTCGTTTCCTCCAGGAAAAGGGTTTTTCCCTTTTGGAGGGGCCGCAGCAGGGATGCTCTGGGCGGGAACGCTCCGGATTGGGATGCTCAGGGTACGCATACTCGGAGTGGGGATGCTCGGAGCGGGGATGCTCAGGGTAGGAATGCTTGGGGTGGGGATGCTTGGGATCGGGATGCTCGGGGCGGGAATGCTCAGGGAAGAGATGCTCGGAATAGGGATGCTCGGAACAGGGATGCTCAGGATCGGGATGCTCCAGGCAGGAATGCTCAGGGAAGGGATGCTCAGGGTAGGGATGCCCGGGGTAGGGATGCTCAGAGCATGGACGCTCGGAGCAGGGATGTTCGGAGCAGGGATGCTCGGCACTGGGGACAGGCGAGCGATGCCCCAGCGGATGCTCCTACTGGAGCAGCTTTTGGGAAGCAAGCTGCCGCAGCCAAGCCACAGCATGCGTTCCCACTACGGCGTGCCTTCCCACCGCGGCGCGGAGCCGAGCCGGGAGACGCCAGTTGGCGCGGGCAGGGGGAAAGGCTTGGCACGGCGCAGAGCCGCGTCAGGCTCCCGGCTCTGGCCGGGCAGGGAGGGAGCTCTGCTCTTGAAAGGGAAAAGGAGGAGGAAAAAAAAAAAAAACCGCGGCGTTATTTTTGTTTCTTGGAGCGGTTTTTTTCCTCAAACACAGCTGGCTCCTCTCGTGCCGGCGCTCGGCTACCAGATTGGCGCCGGGGCCGGCTGGGCAAAGCCAAATTGTCGGCTGGTGGGCAGCGGCGGCTCAGTGGGGAGCTGTGTCCGCTCTGTCCCTGGAGAAGGGGAAGGAAGGAGGGAATGGGGAGGAAGGGGAAGAGGAAGAAAGGGAAGAGGAAGAAGGGGAAGAGGAAGAGGAAGGGGAAGAAGGGGAAGAAGGGGAAGAAGGGGAAGAAGGGGAAGAAGGGGAAGAAGGGGAAGATGGAAATGGGGAAGATGGAAATGGGGAAGATGGAAATGGGGAAGATGGAAATGGGGAAGATGGAAATGGGGAAGGGGAAGAAAGGGATGGGGAGAAATTGGGAGAAAGGGGAAGAAGGGGAGAAAGGGGATGGGGAAGGAGGGGAAGAGGAGGAAGATGGGGAGGAAGGGAAACAAGGGGAAGAAGGGCAAGGGGGTGGGGAGGAAGGGGACAGGGTCAGGGAGGAAGGGGTCGGGAAGGAAAAAGGACCCATCTGGGAAGGAAGAAGGAAGGGGGAAGCGCGTGGGCCGTAGGAGAAAGACCTGGGGCCTCGCCTCGCCTCTCGCCCGGCCCAGCAGCGTTTGCCGTCCCACCCCAGCCGCCCCCACGGGGCTGGGCCAGATTTCGCAGCCGTGCTGCCGGCGTCCCCCGCGGGACCAGGCTCGGTCCCCTCCTGGCCCCTCCAGCCCCACCAACCCCCCCACCGGAGACATTTCCACCCCGCCAATTGCTTTGCATTGCAAATCAGGCGGAGAAAGCCAATTTGGGGGGAGCGAGGCGGAAAGCCACCTCGCACTCATGCACTAACCAAACCGCACCCCCATTTTCAAGGTTTTGCCCCCCCCGGTTTGAGCAGAGGGGAGTCCCTGCACCCTCTTGGCCCCCAGGTGCAAGTCAGGGATGTGCCGCCCAGCACCCATGGGTGCTCGGCTCCCCTCCAGCCCATCCCCGTCCCATCATACCTGGGGGATGCTGCGGTGTCCCCCCCCCTCCCCGGGACGTGGGGGCTCCTCACGCCGCCGCCGTGCCGCACAGCCCGACCTTTTGGAGGAGGAGGAGGAGAACCGTGCGCGCCGCCGCCCTCCTGCCCGACAAGCACGGACAAGTCGGCGGCGCGATGGCCGGCGGCAGGAGCCGGGAGATGAGTGGGAGCCCAGCCCTGCCCCGTCTGGGAGCAGGGAAAACGCCAGCTCTGCCAAACCCAGAGCTGGTTTCACCGCCACGACCCGTCCCCGATGTGGAAAAGCATCTCACGGCGGGTGGGAAACGCGACCCCTCTGGATGAAATCCCTTTTCCAAAGCTGGAGGAAGACGCACGGCGTGGAAAACATGTGCCGGTGGCACGGACACTGGCTCGGCACCAGCAAAACCATTTTGCAGCACGCTGTACAAAAACCCCTGCTTTTTCTTCACCAAAATTTAAAGCTCCCCCCCGTCCCGGCTGCCTCCCCGGGGACCGGTGCCGCTGACTCAGCGCCGGCGCTGCTGAGTCACCGCAGCCACCTCAGCCCCGACGCCAACCGGCTCCGGCGATGAGCTCAGCCGCGGGGGCTTCGGCACATCCACGCTCACCGGCAGCCGCGGCACCGGCAGCACCGGGCCCTGGGGAGGCGCACGACGAGGCTTTTGCCAGCACCTCTGCCTACATTTTGGGGTCTCACTGGCTTTTTCCCCCCTGAAACCTCACCCATCCCCAAAACCGCACCAATCAGCATCGCCTTGAATCCAAGGCTACCGAAACGCAGTCGCCGTCTGGGCGAGGAAGCCGGCAGCGTTTCAACTCTCCCACCCGCCAACTGGTGCCACAGTCCTCTCCAAAAACACCCCATCACGGGCCACCCGCGAGCCAGGATGGCAGCCACGGTCGCCATCCACATCCTCCCCATCTCGCTCGCCAAAAGAGGAATGGGAATGATAAAAAAAGGGGGAAAAAAAAAAAAATCTAATTTTGATTTTATTTTTTTCCCCGCTGGGGTCATCAGTGCCGAGGGGGATGTGCCGACGCCGCCTCCGGCTTCCCCGGCCCGGTGACGGGGTTGATGACTCACGGGGAAGGAGGGGGGGAAGCGGCGCGTGCACGGGGCCGTCATGTTTGTAAACCTAAAAAAAGCCATGTGCGGGCAGGCAGCATGCTCCGGCCGGCAGCACCGGCTGCCAGCGGCTGCAGGCGAGGAGCACGGGGACAGGCAAGGGACAAGCAGCGGCTGCCTTCATGGCACCATCCCGACCGCGGAAGGCTCGGCGAGGCGTCCGGCACGGGTGGGAGAAGTCGGCCCCGCTGCAAGGGCTTGTGTTGTGATGGCTTTAATTGGCCCGGCTTTACGTGCAAGGGCTTTAATTGCAATGGCTTTAAGTGCAAGGGCTTTAAATGCAACAGTGTTAACTGCAACGGCGTTAACTGCAACGGCGTTAAGTGCAACGGCGCTAAATGCAATGGCATTAGATGCAACGGCGTTAAGTGCAACGGCTTTAATTGCAACACCAACGGGGGTTTCTAAGAGGCTCAGGGTCTTTAAAGCCCCTCGCCCTGTTGCTGCTCATCCCCCTTCTGCACCCCACTGCCTTCCAGCACAGCGTTTGCAACGGGCCGCAGCTCCCGGGATGCTCCTCCATCCTTCTCCACCAGGCTGGGAAGTGGGGGGCTGTGGTGACAGGGGCCATGCCACCAGCAGCCACCAGCTCTGCGGTGACGAACCCTCCAGCTATTACACAGCATCCCCCGGCCTCCGCGCTGACGACTGCAGCAATTACAACTTGCTCCAATCCATTTTTTATACAGCATTTTCAGGGCTTGAGGTGGTTCGGGTTTTTTTTTTCCCCCTCATTTGGCTGCGATGGAAATTGCAGGCTCGGGAGCTCGTGGTCCCCAGCTCCCCCGTTTGACAGCAAAATCTCATTTAATCAAAAGATGCGGCGACTGGATGTGCAGAAGCACTCCTCTCTTTTTTTTTTTTTCTCCCCTTAAGAACTGCCATTTTAGCTGTAGCAAACAAACACGCCGCATTGTCCCCGCGACACGACTCCCTCCGACAACCCGGCAGAACCCTGCCTGCAAAATCCCTGCCGCCTGCACGCTGCCAGCCCCGTCCCGCCACCGCCGAGCATCCCGGCTCCCAGGGAAAGGAGGTTTCAGCCCTGGGAGAGAGGAGAAAATTGGGGTTGAGCTCGGTTTGCGGGGCTGGCAGCGGCGTGGCGGGCAGATGTGGAGCGGGGACGGAGCCGATCGCAGCTGTTTCACCTCCAGCCTCTTCCCATTTCATTTCATCTCCCCTTGGATGCCGGCCCGGGGAGGGGGGGGGGGGGGGGATAAAAAAAAAGCTCTTTCATCCTCAAAAATGGTCTGGCACCCTCTTGCACCGAGCTCAAAGCAGCGAGATTAAAGAGCTGGCAGAGGAGGGGAGAGGGGGGACCGGTCCCCAGGAGGGCTGGGTTTGGGGTTCATCGCTCTCATCCCAGCCCGCATCCCGAGCCGCGGAGGGGACAGCGAGGGGACAGGGACAGCGGGCTTCGGCGCTGGCCCCTTCGTTGCCATCCCACTCGAAAGGCTCCCCGCGCGCACGTGGAGCGAGGGACACGGCGGAGACCCCGGCACGCGCGGGCAGGGAATGGGAACCCCATTGCCATAGGAACGGGGCCCGGGGATGCCGGCACATGCAGGCAGGGGACCGAGGACCCCAATGTCATAGGGACAAGGACAAGGGAGGCCAGCACGTGCAGGCAGGGGACTGGAGACCCCGATGGCACAGGGATGGGGACTAGGGACCCCGACGCTGCAGAAACGAGGAGCAGGGACCCCACCATGCGCAGGCAGGGGACGAGGGACACCATTGCCATAGGGATGGGGACGCTGGCGCACACACGCAGGGGACCAAGGACCCTGACGCAGCCGGGGATGGGGACTGGGGAACGCTGGCACACGTAGGCAGGGGGTCGGGACCCCCGACGCTACGGGGACAGGGACACACAATGCCATCGGGCCTGGGGACCCTGGCACACATAGAGAGGGGACTGAGGACCCGATGCCACATGGATGGGGACCAGAGACCCCAGCATACACAGGCAGGGGACCAGGGACCCTGATGCTGCGGGGATGGGGACGGGGGACCCTGGCACACGCAGGCAGGAATCCGAATACCCCGCTGCCATGGGGACAGGGACTGGGGACCCCAGCACATGCAGGCAGGGGACTGGGGACCCCAGTGCCGTGGGCACAGCTCACTCCCAGCACGCCGGCACTGGGGACACCCCAGGAAAGGCTTTTTGGGACGCAAACCTGCAGCACAACCGCACATCCCAGAGGCACCGCGCCACTGCTTCACCGACCCCGTCCCCAGTGGGACCAGCAAAACCCCACCGGGAAAGGCCAGAGCACGGGGGGGGACATTTTGCTTTCCCAAGGTCCCATCGGCTCCTCCTCCGAGCCACCTCTCCCCTTAATTACCTGCGATAAAGAGTCCAGGTCGGTAATCCGAAAAACAAACCTCGTCACAGCTAATTAGGTGCCAAAGGCCAAGAGCGGGGCTCGTTTATGGGGCCACGGTAACAACCCGCGAGGACTCTGCTCCGGCGCTGCCCATCCCTCCCCAGCATGATGCAACCTCGGGGCCGCACCGGCGCTCGCCGCATCCCGGCACCCCGCGGTACCCGGCACCCCAGCACCTGTGACGGGGTCTTTTTTTTTTTTTTTTTTTTTTTTTTTGGCAAAGCATCCACGGATCCGGAGGCGGCTCCGGCGTCGGTGGGCAGGCGGGTGCACGCGCCGGCGCATCCCGGGTGCGAGATCTGAAGCATCCCCGTCCCTCGAAAACACGTGGTGCCGAAGCCGCTCACCGCAGACTCAAAACTTCGGGGCGGCCACGCGTTTCGGCACGCTCTCCCTGGCTTCGGGGACGTCCCCCGGTGCCACCAGCATCCGCAGCCAGTCGGATCGTACCCGCCGCCAAACCACGCCGCTCTTGGCACCGGGATAACCCAAATCGCTGCCTCGGCTGGCGAACGAGACCCCTCCAAAGAGGACAAACCGCTTTTTCTCCCCACCTCCATCCTACCCCCCCCGTTATTCCCGGCGTGACGAAAAGCGGGGGGGGGGGGGCCGACCCCGCCGGACCCCCGCGTCCTCGTCACAACGAGGGATGACAGCTGCCAGCGGACGCGTTACGTCAGGGTGACGTCACGCCAGGGGAGCCTCATCGCCCTTGTTAGCATCACCCCGCCGTACCTCTGAGCTCAGCACATTTAGGGGATGGAGGGGAGAGCATTAATAAAAATAATAATTTTTTTTAAAAAAAGCTGAAAGAGCAATGGGGTAATAAGGGGGGGGGGGGGCACGTTAGGACTTATCCCCCCCCCAACCTCCATCCACCACCCCCCCCCCCAGCTGCCGGAGAGAAAGGAAGGGGATAAAAGAAGGAAAATACTCAAAAATCACCCCAAAAGGGAGAGGGGCAGAGCCGGGGCCCGGCCGGGCGGTGCGTGTGTGTGTGTGTCCCGTGTCCCCGGCCCCCCCTGCCCCCCCCCCGGCCCCGCCGCTTTGTCCTCCCGGCCCCGCCGCGCCTCCGCGCCCGCCGCTGCTCATCCGCGCCCGCGGAGCCACAAAACACGCGCAAACACCGCGGGTGGGGGCGGGGGGGGGGGCTTCACCCCCTTCCCCCCCCCCTCCACCTCCCCTCAGCCCGCCCCCGGGGCTGCATGTCCATGGGGGGGGGGGGATATGCACGGGTGGGATGCAGGGGGGGGATGCACGGGGGGGGGATGCGGGGGGGGGGGGGGGGAACGCACAAGTGGGGATGCAGAGGGGATATTTTTCTTTTTTTTTGGGGGGGGGGTGGTGGTACTTACCTCGCCGCTCCCCCCGCCGCTGCCCCCCTCGCAGCCCCCGCCGGGCCCCGGCACGGATCCGGCCCTCAGGAGGAAGCCATCTTGTCTCCCTCTCCTCCGCGCTCCCTCACCGCCGCCCTGCTGCAGCCGGGGGGGGGTTTGACCGGCGCATCTCTTCTTCCCCCCCCCCTCTTCCTCCCCTCCTCCTCCTCCTCCTGCTCCTGCTCCTTCTCCTTCCCCTCCTCCGCGCAAGCTCCCCCCCCCCCCCACGCAAACACCCTCCCCCCCCCCCCCCCCACGCAGCGCGACACCGCCCGCCCGCTCCCCCCGCCGGGGCCGCCGGTCGATCCCGGCCGCTGCGCAGGAGCCGGGGGACACACGGACACGGACACGCAGGGGAGGTGCCTCCTCCCCACGCCGCGACGCCTCGTCGTGTCGTGTGTGTGTGTCCCCCTAAAAAAAAAAAAAAAAAAATTTGGGTAACGGGACCCCCCAAACCCCGGTCGTGTGTGTGTGTGTGTCACCCCCCCCCCCGCTGGGAAACTGAGGCAGCAGCCCGCGCGGGGGAGTGGGAACAACAAGACGCAGCCCCAAAACCACGCTTTGCCCCCCAAAACCACGCTTTGCCCCCCCCCGCCCCCCCCAGTATTTTCCTGCTGTTAAACCCCCGGCATCCTCGTTAATTTGGGGACGCCGTTAATCGGGGGCCCTCATTCATTTGGGGACGTCGTTCATTTGGGGACATGGTTAATTTGGGGAAGTCGGAGCTTTGCAAGGCTTAAATCCCGCACAAGAACCCCCCGCGTCGCCTGGCTGCCCCTTTCTCCCCAAAATCCAGGCCCCGGTGAGGAAAAAAAGGCGGGGGGGGATGTTTTCCCATGGGAAGAGCAGTGGGAATGGGCCAGCGAAAGGGTTAAGGCAGGGCTGGAGTCCTTAAATCAGCCCTGATGGGATCAGCTCCAGCTTTTCCAACCCCTGCCCGGAGCTGGCAGGTCTCAGCTACGATGCACGTGTGTGTTTTGGGGGGGGGGGGGGGGGAAGGAAAAGGGGGAGCGGGAAAGCGAGTTCCCCCAAAGCCTTCCCCATCCAGGGCTTAGAGGTGATGCTCCAGCCCACTATGGGTTTTCCAAGACTATTACCGGCTGAATCGTCGGCAAAACTTCTACAAACTCAAAGGTCCCAAAGGTTTCCCAGGAGCATCCCGGTGAAAACCGTTTTCCAAAGGGATTTGCAGCAGAAGGAGCGATCCAAGGAGCCTCAGGCCTGCGGAATGCCCAGTGGGATGGATAAACCAGATGCTGTGTCCCGGCGGAAAATGCAACCATGGACCCGACATCCCCGTCCCTGTGATATTGGCTCGAGCTCGTCTTTTCCCAAAAAGGCCACGCGTGAGCCGAGAGCCCTATTGCAATGCCAAGCCGGAGCCCGCTGGGATCCGACCTTTGCTCCAAGCAAAGCGACTCCCACGGGAATAAATAGGATAAACTCGTGCCGGGAACTGGTTTTCCCCCCAATTTCCAACCTTGCACGACGGTGCTGCGGGCTGCAAACCCCCTTGGCCCGGCCAAGCTCAGCACCGCCGTGCAACAGGTCGCCGCAGAAAACACGGCGGGGATTTAATTAACGCAGACACCTCCTTCCTCCCATCCTCCTCCTCCTCCTCCGGCCGGACTGGGCAGCGCGTCCGCCGGCATCTACCCGGCGATTTACTCCCGAGTCATTTTAGCTGTTAACATCACAGCTGAGATCTGAAATATTTTCAGCGGAGGCATGGTAACGGCGAGCATCGCTCCGGATTAATGGAGGACATCCCCCTGGCAGGCGGGTGACGGTCCTTCGGGTGACACCGGGATGCGCCGGCCGACAATGAGACGAACCCCGGCAAATCCTTCATCCCATCCATCACCCTGATGCTTTTTTGGAGATGCCAGACCCGGTTTGGGGTGATTTCATGCCGGCGAAAAAACCCTCACCCCGACCCACCAGGGAAACCCCTCGAGATGGACAAATTTAGTAACTTTTTATTAGTAATGCTTTAAATGAGATTATCCCTAATCTCTAGCGTTTGGCACCGAGACAGCCTGCCAAATTCAGTTAGGGGCTTTCATTTCCCAACGCCGGGGATGTGCCGGGGACACCTTGAGCTGCATCATGTCCCGCCACCACCCGGCAAAGGGGTTTTGGGGTCCCGGTGTAACCGTTCCTGCCGGGAATGGAGTTTCCTGTGGGGTTTATTTAAGGTTTGGCCCCCCCAAGCTGGGGGAGATGGGTCAGAGCATCGTCCCCTCTACCAGCCCCGATCTTTGCCGGGCGGTTTGGGCGGCTCTTGTTAGAAACCGGCGGCTCCCCGGCACTGAGCGAGGCTTTGCCGTATATTTTTCCGTGGCGGTAATGAGCGGGTTCTCAAGGAGTTGATTAGTTATGCAAATGGCAAAGGCATCGAGAGCCGCCCGGGGAGGGTGGGAGAGGGTCCGTCGGCGCCGCGGGACGGGGAGCGGAACGAAACCTCGACCTCCGGCGTCTTCCCTCCTCCTCCTCTCCCAAAACCCTCGTGGATGGGGATGCATCGCGCCCGGCGTGGAAATCAAACGCCAAGGGAGACGGCACGAGCGCGGCTCCAGCCACGGAGGTGCGAGGGGAGACGCCGGCTTTCCCGGGCCTGGCCGAGCTGGAGGAACGGGCAGAACCGGTGCTGGGGAAAGGGGCTGGCTCCCCGGCTCGCTTCGTCTGCCAAACCACCCGGGGAAAGGCGCCGGGACGTGGGAACCGCGGCACACCCCTCCCTCGGCCGCCGGCACCACCAGGACCAGCCCGGGGCGGGCAGGGACCCACCGGCGCTTGGGTTCCCAGGGGAATCCCACCGCTGCCGACCCCGGCTCCGGCAGCATCTTTATAATAGTCATCTTTTTTTTAGCACGCCCACCCCGGAAAAGTGCCAGGGCTCGAATCCCCACCGTCAGCCGTTTTCACCGGCGCTTTGCCAAGGGCAAAGTCCTTCCCCCTGCCCTGCCATGTGCCAAACGGCGGCCGAGCCGCCTGTCCCCACGTCCCCACCGCCCCGTCCCATCGTCCCGCCAGCCATCCCAAGGGCAAAACCCGTCGGATACAACTCGGAGGCGCGAGGCGACCGCTCACCCCCCAATCCCCCAAAAAAGCAAAAGCAGCAGCAGTTTTGGGGGGGTGCAAAGTCCTAAAAATAAACCCCAAGCAGGAGATGTTTCTCCCTCCCCACCTCTCCACTGCAGAGACCCCCCCCAGCCGGAGCAGCCCCCCCTCCCCGTCCCCCTGCCTGCTTGGGCACGACGGGCGCGATATTAGAAATCCCGGTTACAACCACCCTGGCCGGTAAAACCAGAAGCGCCGAAGGAAGGCATTGTAATTTTTGGTGGAGAAAATGCCGCGACTTGTTAGCTTGGCGATGCTCCCCGCGGGCACGGCTCTGCCCTCCCCACGTGCCCCCTTCCTCGCCACCCCCTTCTTTTTTGGGGGAGCCCCCCCGATGGCACCCAGGATGGTTTTGCGCAGCATTTTGCTTTTATACCAAGAAATTCAATGTAAAGGCGGATTTTGTCCCATGCGTCCTGCTGCCACCCACCCTGCGGCGGTGTTTTGGGGGACAACCCAGGGATGAGCTAAGATTTGGGGGGGGGGGGGGTGTGTTTAAGGCATCGAAGCGGTTTTTAAGGCAGCAGAAGGTCCCATTTCCACCAGAAATACCCTTAAAAAAATAAAACCATCAACCAACCAAGAAAGGGCTTTCCCTGCCCACCCCCGACGAGCCCCCCTACAAGTTACGGTGACGTTACAACCGCCACAAAGAAGCCACAAATCACCCCCAAAAGGCGAAGACGTCCCCAGGAAGGGGGGACACACACTCAGATGGGTTTGGGGGGGCCGGAGAAGCACTCACCTCCCGGCGAAGCCCCTCGCACCTTTCCATCTCGCTCTCGGGGCGAACGTTAGATTTCGGGGCTCCCCCCCGCCGCGGGGGAGCGGGGGGAACCGGCGGCTGGACCGGGCTGGCAGACGGACCGGGTGCCCGGCGAGAGGGACATAACGCCGTCACCGTCCCCCCCGCCGTGGGGACGCCGGTGACTTCTGCGGGGACAGAGATGAAACCGAGTGAAGCACCCGGCTGACGTGAGTCGCCCCAACTTTTAATTTCCACGTTGTTTCCACCCCGGGGGCGGCCCCCGCTGACTCCCCACCCCTCCTTCCCCCAAACTCCCACCAAAACGAGGGGGGGGGGGGGTGCTGCCCCCCCCCCCCCATTCCCACCCCCTTATTTTTCCCAACCCCGTTTTACTTTTTTCTTTTTCCCCTTAAAAACACGCAGCTTCGCACAACTTCACCCCGCCGCCGCGCAACTTCAGCCGCACACCGGCAACTTTCCACGCGACACCCCCCCCTTCACCACCACCGCCCCCCCCCCCCCACGCGCCCCCAATTTAGATATGAAGAGCATTACCGGAAAAAAGGGGTACGGCACCCCCTTGGAAACGGGGGGCCGGGTGGGTTCGACCCGGAGCTAAGTGCATGCACGGCAGCGTGGGATGGTGGTGGGGGGGGGGGGGGGGGTGTGGAAGGAAAAGTGGGGTTGAAATAAAGATGCAAATTGTCGTCCCCCCCCAACCCCAGGGGGGTGTTGCAGTGGAGCTGCACGTTGCTGCTGCTGCTGCTGCTGCTGCTGCGTCCTTTGTTCTGCAGGCGCCCGCTCGGGGGGACCCGCCGGCCGGCCGGGGGGCTCAGGGCCAGCGCCTTGTGCCACCCCCCACAATGCTTTGCAGCAAGCAAGGCTCCTGGTTTTATTTTTTTTGGGGGGGGGGGGCAGAGGCAGCCAGACCCTCTGGGGTAACGGTGGGGAGGGTGGGAGGGCCTGGTGGTGGTGGAGGGTTTGGGGGGGGGGAAGCGGGGTGGGGGGGGTCTGGGGGGGTGCTGTGAGTTGGGGAGGGGGTTTTGTGGGGGTGTTTCGGGGGGGGGTCGCCGGCCGTGGGGGTGCAGCGGGTGGTTATCGTAGGGTTGTCAGTTCTGAGCCCATACCGGGTTGTTATTGCAGGGTGGGCGGCCGTGGGTCCGTGTCAGCGTCCCCGCTCTGTTGTTATTGCAGGGTCGTTAGTGGGGGTCCGTGCAGGTCCCGCTCTGTTGTTATTGTAGGGTCGCTGGAGAAAACCCCGGGGGTGGCAGCCCGGCTTCTGTACCCCCCCCCCCCCCGCCCTATATCCTGCCCCACAGCCCCCCCGCAAATCCCCCACCCCACAGCCCGCCGACCCCCTGCCCCACATCCTGCCCCAAATCCCCCCCTTCCCGCCCCAAACCCTGCCCCACAGCCCCCCATCCCAGCACCCCCCCCCCCCCCCGCTGCCCCCCCGGTACCTCCGGGGCAGGTGCCCCTCACACGTGCTCGCCCCGCCCCCTGCTGGCCCCGCCCCTGCGGGCCCCGCCCCCTGCTGGCCCCGCCCCACCCGTGTTTATGTAGGGTCGCACACCCCACCACAGCCTCCCCTAAAGGCGGAGGGAGTCCTGGCTGCTACCCCCCCCCTCCCCGCAAAGGGGTACCCCTAAAGATCCAACCCCCCTCCCCAGCAAAAACCACCCAGCAGGTGCCAAATCCCCGTGGTTTTCCCCCAAACCCAGGGGCACTGTCCCCTGTGTCCCCCTCCCCGGGGTCACCCCCGCTGCTCTGGCCACAAACACCCCAAAATTGGAGGAACAACATCCCCCCCGTGGAACAGCACCCACTGGAGCCCACCCCGACCCCCCCGCCTGCAGTTCAAGACACAGAAGAGCTCGACGTCGCTTTGTTTTTAATTTAAAGGAAAAAAATATAAATATATAAAATAATAAAATACGGGGGTTGGCGTAACTTAAATATGAGCCACGACGATTTTTCCGCTGGAATTTAACCAGTGCATTAAATCCACCTTACGGAGCATCCCCGGCTCCGGCGTCCCCGGCTGGGGATCCCTATAGATGGGGAGGGGGTCGCGGCGGCAACCTGGTCCCCCAAATGCGCGGGGGGTGAGCGCATCATGCTGCCCCGAAGCTCATCGCACGGCTGCGCCTCCGATTATTCGCCTTAAACCATCCACCCCGCGCTGTCAGCGCCTTAAATACACCCCTTGCCCAAAATAAAAGGACCGAGGGGGACAGTCGGGGACCAGGACGTGTCCCTTGTCCTTGGTGTCGGGATCTTCGGCCGGAGCTGGCGGCGGCGATGCCCCTTTCCCGGCTCTGCCGCTCGGCGTGGGTACCGGTGGGCAGGGATGCTGCCGCTGCTCAGAGAGGGTTGGGGCGTGATGGCAAAGTTTGGGCTCGCAGCGCCGTCGCGAAAGCCTCCACCTGCAAGGAGAAGCCAATTCAGAGTGCCGGATGGCACCGGGATGGTGCCGGGATGGCCGAGGTTTAAACCAGCTTGGACCGAGGGTGTGGAAATTATTTTTTCCATGGAAAAATGAAGATGAGGCGGAGGCTCAGAGGTTGGCACGACTCCGACGGCTGTGCCGGCGCTCCCGGCAGCGGGATCCCGCCGAGCCGTGCCGCCTCGGCCGTGCCCACCTGTGTCATGAGGACGCCCTGCGCGGCCGCGTCGTGCTCAAAGTCCTTGTCCACATCCAGCACCAGGACGGGCGCGTGCTTCACGTCCGCAAAGTGGACCCTGAAGAAGGGAGGGAGAGATGGGCTTAAAACAAATAAACCCCCAAATCAGGGGGGTCACCCCAAAACCACAGCTGGTCCGCGTGCCGGGGAGGGGAGTGCGGTGGGGATGGATTTGGACTCACTCCGTGGTCTTCTCCACCAGCCAGCGCTCGTGCTGGCCGTGGAGCTGCTGCAGGTACCCCAGCTGGATGCCCCCCTCCTCGCTCCTCGCCCTCCGCCGCAGCCGCTCCAGGCACGTCTGCACCCGCACGGGAGACGGGAGGTTACCGGGAGAGACGGGAGACGGGAGGTTAACGGGATGCAGGGAAGATGGGAGGTTAACGGGAGAGACGGGAGGTTAACGGGATGCAGGCATCTGGCACAGCAGCCCAAGGGGAGGGACCGCAGCCGGGCATCCCTGGAGGATGCAGCAGCCCTCCCTCCCCAAAATCCCCTCTAGGATCCGTAGCAAAACTCCCACCGACATTCCCGACATTCCCATGGGAACAGGAGCGACATTCCCATGGGAACAGGAGCGGGCCCCGCTCCTCCAGGGCAGGGAGTTACGGTTAAAACCCAACACTTCGGTAATTCCAGGCACTCGCCAGGCTCCGAGCGAAGCCGAACGCCTGCCGCATCTCTCTCCCCGCTGAACACGGGGGCTCTCGCCGGCACCCACCTGCGGCATCGCCCGCAGGTAGAGGAAGCCGTGGAGGGCGGCGCGGGGCCCCAGCTGCCGCAGGAGGAAGCCGTGCCAGTCCTGGTAAATGGCCCATTCCAGCGGCTGCAGGTGCCCGGCCTCAAAGAGGTTCTTGGCAAAGACGTACCTGGGAAGAGACGGAGAGAAGGGAAAGGGCAGCCGGCACCGCCAGCATCAGGACCTCCACGCCATCCCCAGCCCAAGTGGCTTCACGGCCACTTTTTTTGCCTTTTTTGCGCCAACTGGGAACAGCTGGCGTTTAATTAAGGCGGAAATCCTTAATTTGGGGCTGAGCGATGTTGGGGGATACACAGCCACCCGGTGTGGCCCACCGCTACCGAGCCCATCCATCACCCGAGGGATTTCAAGCCACCGCCTGACAGGGGCGAAGGTTATTGCAAAAGTTATTTGGGGGATAACGAAGCCCCAAATTATCCAACAAGCGCATTGTTGTAATTAAGCATCACTCCGGGCTTCACTGGGGACGGTGGCTCTGCTCACCCCAGGGGACACAACCCAAGCGGCGCAGACGCTCGTTCTCCCATTTAATCCCTTCATCCCTCTTCTTTCGTATTTTAATCTGGGGGTGCCAGGTACCTGTCGCTGTAGACGGAGCGCTCGAAGACCCGCACAGGGTGGGGGGTCCCGGGGAACCGCTCAGGCGGCGGCTCCAGCATCGCCTTCAGCCGGCTGAGGCAGGAGAAGGTCTGGAAGGTGTAGGACCACCGCGCCGGCTCCTGGTACATCATCTGGAGAAGGTTGGCGGAGCCCACGGACGCCTACGAAGGAAGGAAGAGCTGGGGGACGAGGCCGTCCCGCCGCGGCGGGGTTGCCGAACGGTGCCGTGACTCGACCGGTACCCGCCAACCGGTACCCGCCGTTACCTCCGCCGTGCCGCCGGCTGGCACCTTTTGCCACTGTGCCACGGGTTCGGTCACCAAGTGCCACTCGGGGAAGGTGGCACCCAGCAGCTTCAGGAACGTTGATTTCCCCACGGCTGCGGAGGGAGGGGGTGGGTGGGCAGGGTGAGCCTCTGTGTCCCCCTGCCCCGGCGCCTGCTGTGGGGTAACGCGGGTTTTTGGGGTGCCCCCCCCGCCCCAGTCGGGCAGCAATAATTAATTAATTACAGACATTAAATTGGACGCCGGGAGGCTTCAGGCTGCGCCCCCCGCGAGCACCCCAAATCCCCCCACCTCCATCGCACCCCAAATCCTCCTCCTGCCCCCCCCTCCTTCCCCAGGCAGCCCCCCCCGCACCCCAAATTGCCCCCCCCACCCCGAAAGCCACCGACCCTCCCCTTGGCACCCCGGGGACCCCCGTTATCCCGTGTGTGTCCCCCCCCAGTACCGATGTTCCCCTCCAGGGCCAGGCACAGGGCGGCCCCGCACCGCCCCATCCCGCCACCGCTTCCGCCTTCCCGCGTCATATGCTAATGCAATGGTAATGAGCGGCGCGCGCTGCCTCCCCGTGACGTCAACGCGCGGGGGGCGGGGGCGGGGGGAAACAGCCGCGGAAGCGGCGGCCGGAGGCGCGCGGCGCTGGGGGGGTGGTGGGGTGTATGGTAATTTATGCAAATGTGACTCCGCCCACGGCATGTCCCGGCAGCGCTGGAGAGGGGACAGGGCGGGGCACCAGCGTGGGGTTGGGGTTACCAGTATGGGGGCGGCGGGGGGGGGGGCAGGGGCACCAACGTGAGGTCAAGGGCATTGACACGGGGTCAAGGGCATCAGCGTGACATTGGGGACACCTGTGTGGGGTCAAAGGCACCGACATGGGCTTGGGGGGGCACCCGCGTGGGGGTCAAGGGCATTGGCTGGGGGTGGGAGCCCCCAAGAGAGGGTCAAGGGCACCAGCGTGAGGTCAAGGGCATCAACCTGAAGTCAAGGGCATCAATGTGGGGTTGGGGGCATCAACGTGGGGTTGGGGACATCAATGCGGGGTTGGGGACATCAACGTGGGGTTGAGGACACCACCAGGAGGTCACGGGCATCACCACAGGGTTGGAGGCATCAGCACAGGGACAGGTGACGGGGTTGAGGGCGTCCATGTGACATTGGGGGCACCAACGTGGGGTCAAGGGCATTGACATGAGGTCGGGGGCATCAACGTGGGGTCAAGGGCATCAGCATGACATCAGGGGCACCAACATGGGATCAGAGGCACCAACATGAGGTCAGGGCTCCCCCACCCCTTGCCCATTACCCTCAGCGCCGCCCCCCCCCCAGTCCCTCCCACCCCCCAACACCCCAAAATCTCCCAGAAAAGGGGCAGAGCCTGGAGAAAAGGCTTTAATGCACAGTGGGCGGTGGGGAGGAGCAGCAGGGAGCGAGGAGGAGCGGGGCGCCCCAGCCCGGGTGGGGGGGGCCGCCGCGAGGTGGGGAGGGGGCTTAAAAGCATTTTCGGTGGACGATGGAGGGTCCGGCCTCGTCGTACTCGGGTTTGCTGATCCACATCTGCTGGAAGGTGGAGAGGGACGCCAGGATGGAGCCGCCGATCCACACCGAGTACTTCCGCTCCGGTGGGGCGATGATCTGCCGAGACACGAGCCGTTAGGATGCACCCCTTGATCCACCTCCCCCAAACCTGCACCAGGAGAGGATTTGGGGTGTTGGTTTGCCCACCTCCCCCCACCTACTTTGATCTTCATGGTGCTGGGAGCCAGCGCCGTGATTTCCTTCTGCATGCGGTCGGCGATGCCGGGGTACATGGTGGTGCCGCCGGACAACACGTTGTTGGCGTAGAGGTCCTTGCGGATGTCGATGTCGCACTTCATGATGGAGTTGTAGGTCGTCTCATGGATGCCAGCTGACTCCATGCCTGGGGTGGAAGGCGGCTGTCAGCACCCTGACCCCCACCCGTGCCTCCTCAGGGCTCCCCAAAAGAGCCATGGGGTCACCCATGGGTTTGTCCCCCCGCTTTGGGGTGCAAAGCACCCAGGGGAGCCCCAAAACGCCTCTGCAGGGCACCCATGGGAGCTGGTTGCCCACCGGTGGGGTGGTGGGGATGGGTGGCAACCACCTAGGGAACAGCCAGGACAATTCGGGGTGGGCTTACCAATGAAGGAGGGTTGGAAGAGGGTCTCAGGGCAGCGGAAACGCTCGTTCCCGATGGTGATGACCTGCCCATCGGGGAGCTCATAGCTCTTCTCCAGCGAGGAGGAGGAGGCAGCCGTGGCCATCTCGTTCTCAAAGTCGAGGGCCACGTAGCAGAGCTTCTCCTTGATGTCGCGCACAATTTCCCGCTCGGCTGCGGGAGACAACAACGGCAAACAGGCTCAACCCGGTACCGTGGCAGCACCGTGGGGTCCCCCATCACCCTGTACCCCCCTCCCCGGCCCCATACCGGTGGTGACGAAGGAGTAGCCCCTCTCGGTGAGGATCTTCATGAGGTAGTCAGTGAGGTCACGGCCAGCCAAGTCGAGACGCATGATGGCGTG
The DNA here is from genome assembly GCF_026419915.1 of Harpia harpyja. Classification (NCBI taxonomy): domain Eukaryota; kingdom Metazoa; phylum Chordata; class Aves; order Accipitriformes; family Accipitridae; genus Harpia; species Harpia harpyja. The sequence goes on from NC_068952.1 coordinate 44,045,544, forward strand.
GGGCAGAGCGTAGCCCTCGTAGATGGGCACGTTGTGGGTGACGCCATCCCCGGAGTCGAGGACGATGCCTGGGAAGGGGGGGAAGGTGAGGGAGGGGGCTCGAAGCCAGCTTGGTCCCTTCCCCATCACGGATGGTCCCCGGGATGCTACGCGTCCTACTCACCGGTTGTGCGGCCGGAGGCGTAGAGGGAGAGGACAGCTTGGATGGCGACGTACATGGCGGGGACGTTAAAGGTTTCAAACATGATCTGGGAGGGAGGGTGAGAGGGGCAGCGGGTTAGGGGGGAGCATGGGGGTCCCCAGTGGTATCCTACCCCGACCCACGGGGGCCGTGCCTTCCTGGAGAGACTAGGTCAGTGCATTGCATGGAAAAACACACGGATCATTGCGTTGCACGGAAGAATAGATGGATCATTGCATTGTACAGAAAACTAGGTGGATCATTGCATTGCACAGACGCGTGGGTCAACGCATTGCACAGAACAACACACGGATTGCTGCGTTGCACTGAAAAACGTGGGTCAGTGCGTTGCATGGAAAAAACGTGGGTGAGCGCATTGCGTGGCAAACCCCACAGGTCCACGCGCCGCAGAGAAACCTGTGGGTCCACGCAAGGACGTGAGTACGCTACCGAGAGCTCTGCCGTTATTAAAGCACCAAGCTTCATCCCACCGCCTGCTCCTCCCGTCTCGCTAAACCCCCAAATCCCCCAGCCCTTCCTGCGGTTTTGGAGGGTCCGTCCCCATCCCCGGGGGCCCCGCAGCACCTTACCTGCGTCATCTTCTCCCGGTTGGCCTTGGGGTTGAGGGGTGCCTCAGTGAGCAGGGTCGGGTGCTCCTCGGGGGCCACGCGCAGCTCGTTGTAGAAGGAGTGGTGCCAGATCTGGGGCAGGCAAAGGAGAATTGAGGTCTTACCCCAAACCGAAGCCGGGGCCAGCACCCACTCCCCATCCCAGCGGGGGTCTCACCTTCTCCATGTCATCCCAGTTGGTGATGATGCCGTGCTCGATGGGGTACTTGAGCGTGAGGATACCCCTCTTGCTCTGCGCCTCGTCACCCACGTAGCTGTCTTTCTGCCCCATGCCTACCATGACACCCTAACGCCGGCGAGAGAGATAGCCTCGTTAGCCTCATTTCGGTGATTAAGGCAAGGCAGGGGGTGGTTGGGGGCTGCCCCTCACCCCCCGCCTTGGGTACCCACCTGGTGCCGGGGCCGCCCCACGATGGAGGGGAAGACGGCGCGGGGAGCATCGTCGCCGGCAAAACCGGCTTTGCAGAGGCCGGAGCCGTTGTCGCAGACCAGGGCGGTGGTCTCCTCCTCGCACATGGTGGGGCCGGGAGCGGTTGGCGTTCGGGGGGACCTGGGGGAAAAGCTGGGGCGAAGGGGGAAAACAGCGTTAAAGGGTGGGGGAGAGGGTTACGCCGTGACACCGCGTCTGGCTTTAGGTGTTGGAAGGGTTAGAGTCCTTGGGGATGCGCGGACCCGCAAAATCCTCTGCGGTCTGACCCTGGTGCAGCCATGCTGGCAGCGGGGTGATGCTCATCCCCCACGGGTGCTGCTCCGCGCTGATGCTGCTTCTCCATCCTTCGCCAGCCGGTGCCGAAATGGGTGCCAAAGCTTCTTGCCCGTGCTCGACCGGCAGCAGCGCTCCTCGGGGTGCTCCGGCTTTGCCGTCCCTGGCCGGTGCCCGCCGAGCGGGCAGGTGGAAGGCAGGCGATGCCTTCTCATCCAGTCCTGTCTCGGCAGCCCCTCGCTGCTCTGCCCTCGCATCCTTTCCCAAAAATGGGAAAAAAATAGCCCTTCCCAGGGGGTACCCCCCACCTCTGCCGGCGGATGCGCTCCCAAATCCAGAGGGAAGCAGGCAAAAACCTCACAGGAGCCCAAAAAGAAAAAAACCAAAATCACGAGGATTTCTGGAAGAGCACGACCCGCTTTGGCCGCAGACCAGCTCTCATCGCCTCCACAGAAGCCCCTGGCTGCAGGGTCGTGCCGGGGTTGGCATCCCCCCCTGTGCTGTGCAAACCGAGTTGGGGTCACCCCATAAATGCCAGGGCACCCCAAAGCCCCCCCGGGGTGTTTTTCCTTCCCGCTCTCCTGCAAGGAAAAGGGAAACCAGGGCTGGGCAGTACTCACCGCGGAGGCGAGAGCTCCTTTCCTCTGGGACCGAGTCCTGATGTGCCTTTGGTATAAATACCAGCGAGCCCGTGAAACCTCAGAGGCGGATCCTCTCTAAACAAAGACCCTAAATAGGCTAAGTGATGGTGTGTTAGCCATATGGCCATATAAGGTGTTTTGTTTCATTAAATTGACCTCGGACTGATGGTAGGACCCAGCACGGTTAATTATTGTAAGAAAAATGTATGCGGGGATGCTTGGGAGGCAACATCCCATTTGTGAGTCTGTTCCTTTTATGCTCCGCTCTGATAAACAAGTGAGACACAAGTCCTTATAAGTGACGGTCTCGGCAAAAAGGAGGTGGAAGCATCCCTGATTCCTGGGGAAAGCATGGAGAAACCCCACCTGGGTGGAGGTGGGTGTCAGGGCTCTGCCACAGGGGACATCCCAGAGCCAGGATGGGAATTTGGCATCGCCGAGACACTGGAAATGCACTGGGTTGGTGCATTGCTTCCTCCCGGCCTCGGTTCCCCTGTGTCTCGCCGGCATCTGGCACCTTTGGGCTGTCTCAGCCCGGAGTTTTTTCTTTCTGCCCCCATTTTTGGGCTTTCGGTGCCCCAAAGCCCCTCGTTCCCCAAATCCTCAGCTTGCCCGGGGCTGGGACTGGCAGGTCTGAAGCCCAGCTCTGTGTCACGGGGTGCACGCCGCTCTCACCCTCTCCCCAGGAGGATTTTGGAGACGGGATGAGCCCAGACACCCCGAGGTACAACGTGGGTGCTGTCCTCTGGCCCCCCTGCCCAAATGCAGCACGGGGAGGGGGCCAGAGCCACCCCTGCGGATGCAGCCTTGGCATGCGGCGAGCGGAGCCGCAGCGGCCGACGGCCCTCGCAGAGGCCAACCAGCGGCTGCCAAACTCCCAGCTGCCTTTTTAAGGACAACGGTCCCGCACCGGGGACTCTCCCCAAGCAGCTGGGGCAGGGGGGAGGCAGGAGAGATGCCCCAGAGCTATGGGGGACTCAGGTTGCAGATGGGGAAACTGAGGCACAGGGTGCCTGGGCTGCCTCCTGCTTTGCTTTGCAGGGTCCTGAGCTGTGCTCAGGGCAGGGACATCAAGGCACCGGTGCAGCAATAAGGACCAAGAGCTGCAGGGTCCCACCGCCACCAGAAGGGACCCAAGAGTCCTGATGTCCCCCCCGGCCCCGGAGAGGGGGAGCGGACTCTGGGCTGTCACCCCACGGGGCAGGACAGGGACACGGTGTCTCCCTGGCATGGCCAGCCCGCTTGTACCTCCAACATCCCCAGGCAGTGGCTCTGCCCCAGTTATCCCACTTCCTCCAGGGAAACCTCAGCACTCGGGGACTGGATTTGTCCCCTGGGTCCCCTGGCTGTACACTTGTCGGCGTCCCCACTGCACGCCCTGAGCCCCGGGGACCTGCCGCTGCCTCACATCCCAACCCGGTTCCCTTGGTTCACCGCCAAATATGAGGTCACCGAGGCAAAAGGTTGCCATATATGACATGCTGGAAAAAAAAAAGAAAAAAAAAAAAAAAAAGAAAAGAAAAAAATTAACCCCAAACCCAGCAGAGAGTGGGGCAGGGGGGGAAATAGGGGGTTGGATTGAGAGAGTGGCCCATGCCAGCACTGGGAAAGTCCCACACGGAGGGAGCATGGCTGTGCTGGGGGGCTACACGGAGCCTGTGTCAGGACCCCATCCCACCCACGGTGGGGCCCAAAGCCACGGAGACACCCCCAAACCCTGGGCTGGTGCAAACAGCCGGGTATCGACCCGAGACCCCGCTCTGCTTTGCTATTCCACCCCTGGCATTTGCTTGGGAACGGGTAGGTCAGCTGCAAGCTCCCCACTCCAGCCGGATTCCCCAAAACCACCCCGACCCACGGCACCACAGCCAGCCAGGACAGGACACCTCGGCACAGCCGGTTTGAAGCTCGGACCGCGGCGGAAAAGCCCCGAGCCGGAGCAGGCACGCAGCCTAAAAAGGAAAGATTCGGCCACTGCAGCCAATCCAGCTGCCGGCTCTGCCGGCACTTGGCGGCCGTGGGGAGGGTGGCCGGCGGCCCTGGGATGCTTGCAGGAACGCCAAGCATCCCACGGCATAGGCGAGGCCGGCCCGGGCTGGGATGAACACGGGACGAGGAAGGGGGTAATCCCTAGTTTGCCGTGGGATTTCAAAACTCCCGGCGCCCAGGCCAGCCCTCGGCACCTCCCTATAAGGGTAACGTTCGCGCTTTAAACCTCGGGCTGCTGCTGAGGATGGACAAACCGGCGATGAGAGCTCAGGCAGGGATTTGGGTCTGTTCCCATCTCCAAGGCAGAGATAAGCATCGCTCCCTGCCTGCAGGAAACCCCCCAAAACATGCAACCCACGTTGTTGCGGAAAATAAATCATTCCTGCAAAGCGTGGTTTCTGGATAGCTTAGCTCCTACCAAATTCAACTCCCGGTTTTGAGTGACTTTTAAGGTACAACAGTCACATCTGGTGCAGCTGGACAGACAGGGTGGGTTAGTGGGACACAGGTGGTACTGCCAGGATATCAGCATTCGTCCCAATGCACAAACTGATGACTCAGTGACTTTAAGTGAAAAAATGTGATTAAAAAGCCGCCAGCTCGGGGAGCAGGGCTGGGCGCGAGGCAGCAGCTGGCCGCTGACGTAAAAAACGCAGCCCTTGCGTACGGCCACACTGCGAGGTATTTGAAAAATTCTCCACGAGGGTTTATCGGTCACTGGGACGACTTACAAACAAAGCAGTGATTTGCCACTAGCTCCTCTCCCCGGCTGCTGCTCTCTGCTCAATGCTGGGGTCAGCTCAGACCCGAGACCTTCAGGGACGGGGAGTTGAGATAAATTCATTGTGATATTCACCACGAATTTGAAGGAATCGCTGCTTTGCAAGACAGGCTTTTACACCTTGTGTCCCTGTGATGCTTTAGGGGAGCCATCAGGGTGAAGAGCAGATAGAGCTGCGGGATGAACACCCCTACACCGAGGCTGCAAAACCCACCGCTGAGCATGGTTTAAATAAATGAGGTCTGAAAGTTAGTTCCCACAGATGCCCTGAAGTCCCCTTGCTTCCCTCCCACTGCCGGGGGTAGCCTGTTTCCAAAACCAACTGCAAAAATGATGGCAGCAGTAGTTTGTCACGCAGGAGTCAAGGAGGTGGCTGTTGCAAATAAACACAACCCCTAAATAAATCAATTCCCTCCCCACTCTCAGCCACACCAGACCCCTCCAACCCACTGAATTAGCTCAAAGAAAATAAGTGGCAAAAGAAACCCAGCCAAGATAATACAATCCATCTGTGTTAAACTGTACACCAAAGAATTTTGTATGTGGAAGTACAAGGACTTGACATATAGAACATGTATGTATGCATGCCAGGTGGGAAGGCAACTCCAGCCTTCTTCCCCTCCCCGCACGCCCATGTGCTGATCATTAGAGCATCCTGCCAGAGGATGTGGAGATGTTGTGGATCACGCTCAGCCCTTTGAGGCCAGATGCCTTCCACCTTTCAATACTGCTTCTTTGCTTTCAACGCTGGCAGAAGCGAGGGCAAAGGCTCAGCACGGATAGCGCAGGGAAGGAAAATCGCTGCTCGGCGTCCGAGGAAAGTAATTCGGAAGAGGTCCCTGGCTGGTGTACCGCATAATGGCGACATCACAGACTGCTTGTTTTTGGCAAGGACAGACTTCATACTGTTTTGAGAAGTGCAGAGGCAATCGGGCGCTGTGATCTTTGAGGACTGAAGCGGCAAAACCTGCTGGAGTCCTGTCTCAGAGAGGTGATGGCCTTACAGAGCCTTCACACGACAGCACTGCAGCCAAGAGACCGAGATCCTCCTCCATGGTAACACCAGCAGCAAGTCGAACCCAAGCCCTCGCTGGGCAGCCCAAGTGCTGGAGCAAATCTCCCATCCAGGAAAAGGAATAAAGTAACAAGACATCCCTCACATCTGCTGGAATGAAGCAGCTTGTGCAAAGCAGCGCCGCATCCAGGCACCTTCTCCCCTGAAACGCGGAAATGGGGGTCCCCAAAGGAGGTGGGGCCCCTTCTTACCTCACCAGGCAAAGACCTGAGTACCAGCAAGCAGAACTCACTCCAACTCAGCGGCAATAAGCTCTTGCGTGGAGTGAGAGGGCTTAGGAAGGTTTAATCTTAAACTATAGCAAAGACTTGTCTACTCCAGCCAGCTGCACCGAGACCACAGCATCCCAGAGAGAGAGGCAAAACAAAGCATGGGTTAATTCAGGCAAGTCCCACTTTGGAAAGCACTTGAAGAGGTTTCCGCACCTCATGGTTGCAGCAAATCACAGGGAACCACCCCAAGCAGCTGTTCAAGCCATAGATTAGAGTGTTAAACAATTGCTTCAGTGTTAGCTTCTGTCTTTGAATTTCCAGTTAGCTTTCCCCACACCTTGAACCTCAGCACCACTTCACCAGCCTGACGCCAGGCACTGAGGTTTCACGTGCTCCCACTGAGGTCAGGGTACCGATTTCACCGTGATTATTGGGGGAGAAAGGGGAAGGGTCACTACACGGTAGAAATCATCTGCTACAGGAGGAAAAACAAAAATTCTCTAGGCCTAGAAGGAAGGTAGTTGGTTTTCTGTAAGTGGTTAAGGCAGGAGGCCTATCGGAGATCCATCAGGACCACGTCTCTCTCGACTACTGACACATGATTGCAGGTCTGGAAGAGAGGGGAAGAGAAAGAGGGGACGGGGGGTTATTCAGATGTTCCCAGAGCTCAGATGAGTCTCCTCTACCTCCTGACACAACCTGCACCCAGCATCCTTCACAGAACAGCCCTCTCAGACCAGGAACTAGTGCCCTGCCCAGTGCCACACAGAGACCATAGCAGGACACAAATACAAATCTCTCTCTCTCTCAAATACATGCCTTTGCCACTGCCTTGACCTGTTTCTGCAGAGAAGTGCTCCGCATCGCACCTCCAACACATGCTAACAAGTTAGAAAGCTTTTGCACCTCAACGCTAGGAAGAGACAAGCCCCTGCCAGGCTGACCCTCCTGTCCTGGGTCACAGCCTAGCACCTCACCACAAATATAAATTCAAGTGAATTGTCCAATATGCTGACTCACGGTCCTGCAGCCCCCACTGCCTCGTGGCGTGACTTACAGTGAAGAGAGGGGGGTCTTTGGAGTGCGGGTGGAATCCCTTCTGCCGGCAGGAAGAGATCTCCTCCAGACCATGCTCCGTCAGCTTGAAAAACCCTGTCCTAGAGTAAAAACACAAGCTCTGTGTAGCTCAAGCCTCTGCAAATAGAAACACCTCCTCCTGTGTTTCAAGGAGCATGCCTGAGTCTGCTCATCTCGAGCGAGAGCAGAGATGCGTGCTGCGGGGCTCTCCTCTGCCCAGGACACTCCTCTCCCCAGCCCTACGGCTGCAGACTCATCTCCTTTCACGGGTGGACAACGACAGCCCAGATACCCCAAAGCAGCTCAGAAGAGCTGTCAAATCACACATGCTCTTCCAGCCTCTTCTGGTAAAGCTTTCATTGTGTGACTTGACATTTTATTCCCACACCAGGAATCTGATAGAGGAAGGGTTGTGGTAAATAGAGCTTCAATACATTCCGGAGAAGCTAGACCTCCTGCCCAACCTTTTGGTTAGGCTGCACAGGTAGAGGGAAAGGCCTTCCCTACCCCACATCCATACTTACTCCTGGTATTTCGGAGAACACACAATAGCAATGGACTCTGGCAACATCATCTGGTAGGAGCAGTGCGTGTGCAGGTCGACGCTGGAGAGGAAGGCTGTCTGCGTGGGGTGAGTCTGAAACACAGGGCAGCATAAAAGAGAGGAAGTTCCAGCAGGGTTGGAGAACTAGTCCAAAGGGACTGCATCTGCCAAGAGAAGGTTGTAATAGAGAAGAGACACAGCTCCTCAGATGGCACACAGGACATGCTTGCACACTGAAAATGGTTTTGGCTTGTCCCAAAACATCTGCTCCTCTTTTCTATTTGGAATAGGTACAGAAGCAGCTCTATATTTCTGGCCATACCCCACGGAAAGTCAAACTTTAAGGCACAACGCTGTCCTTGCTTTCATGCATGTCTCCCTGCAGGGCACTTCACACGTTTCTGAAGTGCAGCTATGCCTAAGGCACAGCATCACCAGGCACGTAACATACTGCCAAGGCACTTCAAGATATCACATTCCAGCAAGATGGCCAAGGGTTGTACGATTACAGACAGCTACCACCTTACCAAACTCCGTCTGACAGCTAGATTTCACAGCCTAACTCGTGCTGAAAGGTCTTTCCCCTTTTGCTGTTAAGTTTTTGTTGCCAAGACCAGCAGAAAGGTCAAAGGGATTCCTGAGGGTGCCTGGATGTTGCAGGGCCGTCACTGAAGAGTTAACACCAAAAGCAGACACCCCGCACGTATCAGACACACGCAGCAGGCATTTATTTGTCAAAGCCTGCGAGGCAGCTGCTGCTTTCGAGAGATTACTCAGCAGCACCAAACATTTTGCTTGGCACCAATCCGACTGCCAAAGGCTCCGCGGGGACAGGCAGCAGGGCAGCGCTGAAGCCAGCGGAGGAATCTGGAACTGGCACATCCCACAGCAGAGCAGCACACAGCTGTCTGTGAAAAGCAGCGCTACTACGGGGATGCATCACGGGAGAGGCCCTGCGCTGACAGCAGGAACTTGGGATGCCCCAACAGTGCCTCTGGAGTCAGCTTTTAGCTGGATAAATCATGAGCTTCATGCCCAATATCCCAATTTCAAAGGGCCTCATGCTTTAGGAAGGGACCTAAACTTCAAACAGATCTGGATTTCTCCAGCAGTGTGAGTAGTGACTGAGACTGCACCAGAGGGAGAAATCCAGAGGATGCTGCCTGCTTCATGGCATCTCCTGCAGTAAATTCTCTTCCGTCACCCTGCTCCACACACCCCTTTCCCTCCCAGCTGAATGCAAGGCCAGTCGGGAAGTGAAACAGGAACAAGAGACTCACATGGATCCAGCCTAGTGTAACAAGGCCGTGCTGATCCTGGATCACGAAGAGCTCCTCCTCATTCTCCGTGTTGCAATAATCGGGGCCTCCGTACTGCTTGGGAACAATGACGTGGGTTATCGTGAACTCGTTCCTCATCTGCAAGGCAGCACAGGGAGGCTGTTACCCACCGGACACCCCAGAAGCAGGAAACACTGCTGCCGCCCACTGGTGCAAAGGTAATTTCCTAAGCTTTGGGAACGCGGTACTTCTGCATTCATCACTCAGGGGCCCAGCCAGGGGAACGGCAGCTCTGGAAACAAGCCCACGGATGCATCTACCGTCCATTTACAGGTCACAGAAATGGTAACTGCAAGTTACTGACAAACGGGTTGCAGGATTTTCTGAGTCTAAGCATGACCCACAGCTTTCTGTTTCATTTTCTCTGCCATGCAGAGCACCCGCAAGAGCTCAGAGAAGTCCTGGACACCCACGAAAGCGAATCTCTCTACTCACTACAAGATGATGCCTCATAATTAAATGATCACCAAGTGTCCGGAAGCAGCTGGATTGCAGAAAGTTGCTACATCAAACAACTTCATTTCAAAGCAAACTTCTGCAAGCAAAGCCGCCCCAAGTGACACAGGGGAGATAGGCTGGAGGTGCCAATAGAAACCTGTACACGGAAACTCTTTTGGGGGAGGACTAACTGTCTCCAGTTGGTGTTTGCACAGCCTTGTCTGGGTGAGGGTCCTAGTTCATAGCTGGGACACCTCAGTTCTGCTGGTACCAAAAGGACAAGTCACTGGAGCTGCCTATCACTGGCAACGCAGGAGTGCTTGAAGCAGGTACCCAGCAGACAGCCTTCAACAGGAGAGGGGAAGCTGAATACCCACAGGGACTTGGTGGCCGGCACCTCATTCATTGTGCAGAAATCCTAACGTAAAAGGGAGGAAAAGGAGAGGCTGATCATCCCTAATGCTCACGTGAAAGCCTAGTCATCAGTGAAACTGCACAACAGCCTTCCGTAGCAATAGTCAGGTCCTCTAGCCATTTACAAAGCTATTGCACACCTTGACAAAAGGCCCCTGCACCACTTCCAGGGTCTTAATTAGGATTACCACCTTACCAGCTTACCGCAGAGGATCCCACACGTCTCCACACCCCGGACTGTGTTGGCATCAGCCAGCTGGAGGAATTTCTGGCAGAGCTCCCTAGGGACAATGACCTGGCGAAGGACATCCATACTTGCATCTGTGGGGAGAATGGGAGCACAATCAGCAATGACAGTCAGGGATGCTGGAGAAATGGTCCCTCAGGTCGGTATCTGAAGGGACTAGACAGAAAAAATCCAGCCTGGAAACATTAACTACTCTAATGTCTACCCTTACAATGGCAGTTGCAGATATATGAAGTCACTGTGACGCTTCATAAAGCACAGTTGCTACCTCTTTCAAAACAGGGAAAGAGACACATAGAGAGAAAGAAACCTTCAGCAGCATGTCAAAAACCTAGGATTTTGTTAACGAAAATGTAACCACAAACACTTACAAAATGTAATTTAAAGTAAAATGTGTCACTGGTCATTTGGAAATGTCCCAATCAGTATTTTGGAGCCATATTTGGCAGAAGAGGAGAATTCGGTCAGCCTAGCCAGTAACTAAACCCCAATCTCCAACACGTATTTGGATCTAGAAAAAGCCAAACAGGCTGTAGAATCTAGATCAGCAGTGACTGGGCTGGAGAACGATGGGGGACCGATTCCCAAGAGGAGACAGTTCTCCCCAGCCCTGCAAACCTTTACTGGACAACGGGGAGAACATCCAGTGACTTGGAAGGCCAAACCCCCAGAAGGGATGGAGCCATGATCAGATACTTCCAAGAGCGTTCCAGACAAATCAGCTCCTCAGCCATGTTTGGCTCAGCCCCAGCAAGGGAGAAGGGTGCACTGAGATGTACTAACTGTTTTCCGTGCTCCCCAAAGCACTAGGTTTCAAAGATCTGTCCACAACGGGAGGTTTGGATGAGACAGTCCCTGCTGATGGACTTGCGGGGTCAACTGGAGAGACGGGAACCTTTGGGATTAAATCAGTTGGGGGCTTTTCCACGCCAGGGATGAGGGGTCCATCCAGAGACTCAGGACTTGGCTCTGGCTTTCCAAATTCCTGCACTATCCTTAGACGTTCCTTCTCCAGCTCCTGTCGTCGAATCATCTCCTCGAAGGCATGAAACTGCTCTTGCTCTGCCTGCTGCTGCTTCATCAGGGCTACCCGATTCCTCTCCTCTTCCAGCTGCTGCTGCAAAGCCAAGTTGCGTGCAAATTCCTCTTCCTCCTCCTTCTGCAAGGAGAAATACGCCAACATCAGCAAACAGGGGAATGCTAGCCCAAGGCAGAATACGAAGCCTATGCACTGCAGACCCTCAGCAATCCCAGACTGCTTCTAAAGGGTCTGCAAAAGGTAACCAGCAAACAGCACTCCCTGCAAGGAAGCTTCAGCTTGCAAAACAGAGATCCACACTTCCATCAGGACAGCCAGCTAGACCAGGGCAGTAAAACTACTGCCTTACCCTCCCTCTTCCACAGAAATATAATTCCAGGTTAATTTCCCTCTATCCCATCTCAAAAATTGCACTTGTCTGCAGCAAAACTGACGGCAGTTTTCTGCTTAGCCCACAGAACCCCAGATCCTTGCCCGTGCTGTTACCAACTGCCTGCTGAGTTTCTGGATCCTAACACCTAGACTTCATGTTGGGACAAAGAGAAAAAACCAACCAAACAACAATCCCAGCTCAGACTGCCTCCAGGATGCACAATGAAGAGATGCAGGGAGGCCTGACAGATTCACCTGCATAATGGCAGCAGACATATTATTGGGACAGCCCTGTGCTGCAGGTGATGAGGCTGGACCCTGCAAGATGGGGCTACCCAGACTTCATATTTCAAAGCACCCAGGGAGCCCTGGAGACCTGCCCTCTTCCAAACCTTGGTGGCTGAGGGTCTTCTGGGGAGCACAGGCCTCCTGTCTCCTCTCACTCACCTTCTGCTCCTTGTACTTAGCATAGTCCTTGGCGTACCTCTTTAACAGCTCCTCCTTGAGCTCTTCAGCTCTGGGGAAGGCTACTTCTTTCAGTTTCTGAAGGGAGGAAACACAGTCATAAGAGTGCGATAGCCCCAAGGCAAGAAAAACAAGACTTGAACAGATGCAAGAATCAATGGACATGTAGCACCCAAAGATTATAAACCATCCACTTGTTCACAAGGCAGGAAGGGCCGAGCAGCTCCACCACCACATTCAGACAGGCTGGCAGGCTGCAGACAGGCACGTTGTAGCTGGGTGGCACAGACAGCACTGCCGACAATACTGAGCAAGAGCTTAGGCAGCGTTGTCCTTTGCTCTTCCAGTCAATTTTGAGCAGAGGAGCGGTAGCTTCTTGCGGTTGTGAGCAATCTCCAAGGATCCCCTGGCAAATCCCTTGAGGAGCACCACATGGAGCATCCAGCCACCATGCACAGAAAAGCCACGTGGTCTTTAAAAAGCAAGGAGTTTAACAGGAAAGAAAGGACACCCCAGTGCTCAATAGAAAGTAAACTGGACAACCACAGCCAGCCCAGCGCAAGTGTAACGGGGTAAGAATCCCCCAAACCATAACTCCCAAGGGGTCACGACTGCCTGGTCAAGCCAAGGCTTCTCAGCATTTGTGTGGATCACTCATCCCAGAGCCATGAAAACCCAAAGTCGACGACCCCAAAACATTTCCGACAGCAGCCACTGAAGACTTGGCAATGCTACTACTTACTTTCACCGTCTCCCTCTTTTCGGGTATGATAGCAGTTTTGTAATCACGGTGCTGCGGCAGCTTCTCAATGAAGAGCCTGCAAACACAGGAGAGAAACTGCACTTCTGAATCACAGCAGAAAGGGACAAATACAAGATAGCAAGTGACATTTTGGGGGTACAGATAGTTCCCTTCCAGCACTGTCCCCTTGCTCTGCCACCTCCTGGGCCTCGTGCTCCCCACAGTCAGGGCAGTCATCTGCCTTTCTGCAGGAAACCCTCCATCATATAATGGCCTTCTGAGCTCTTCATGAGACACTGGAGATCTCGCTCAGTCCCAGGGGAGCGCCTCACACAGGAGATTTTTCTTCCACCTGGACTTTGGAGATGATCCTCAGGGATAAATATATTTGTTTTGAACAGAAACATTAATAAGCCAGTCTAAAACACCAAGGACACTGACAGCGATTCAGGAAGGTCCTTGGGCACCTGCCTACACCTCTGCAAGCGTCCAAGGGGATTACACACAAGTTCAAGGACTCGGCTGACTCAGTGCTCACACCGTCCTTCTGTACAGAGGAACAAACAGTTTGTGCAAGAGATCGGGAAACTAATTCAGACCTTGAAAAGAAAAAACTTGAAGGTAAGCTAAAAGCAAGTTAGCAACATCCCCAGCTGCTGCGTCAGGAGCCTTTTGGCTCTGTGGCCCGACCACCCCAGAAGGTCAGGGCAATATTTCAGGCAGCAGGGCTATTTCTGTGCAGACTTCTGGGAGGGAAATCAAGACTGAGCTCAACATCATCCCGCTCCCAGCACAACTACGAACAGGTTAATCTTTGGCTCCTCTGCAAACGCGATAACTGTTTCCCCCTTCCAGGGAGCTCTGCAGGACACAGTGGTGAAGATGCAGAGAAAGAGTACTGCAAGCACTAGAACAAGGAAAAAAGCCCGCAGACATGGGGCAATTCATGCTGACTCAGCTCTATGAGGCTCCCCAGGTTTGAGCCATCCCCGAGTTACCTCTGCAAACAAGTCCCCCGTGGCACACTTGCTGACTGCGTGCTCAGAGTGAGCTCACGGTGAGCTTAGCTGAGTCCTTGTCTCCTGCAAGTGGAGCTGTACGTGCTCCGAGTGTCCACAAAGCCTGTAGGCATAACGCAAAAAACCCTGCCCTCCTTCGTGGCTCTTTGCTACAGCACTTTAGCATCTGAAGGAGGATGCTCTCCAGCTCCTTTAGACAGAAGCCTCATGCCCAGGCACAAGTAATAACGGTAGTGAGGACTAGACCATGCCCCAGGGAGCAGCACAAACCAACCAAGCAGAGCCAAGCGGGAAAAACTCAGGGGGGACAGAGTGAGAACACTCTTCACGCTGAGAAGCCTCTGTGTGTGCAGTAAATAAACCCAGCTGCTTCAAAACCTTAGTCCTCTGGGAAAAGGAAGGACTTTTTGCAACCCCCAAAGGCTCCTGGTTGCCACGGAGAGCGTGAGGATGCTCTCGCCAGAGACCACAGGATCAGCATAACCACGTCACAGCCCGGAGCCACGGAGAAGCTGTCGCTCAATCCGAAACACCGAGCAAGGTCCCCACTCCTGGCTGGTGGTTGTGAAGTAGGTCACTGTGTCGAGGAGACAAAACAAGGCTGTGATCATTGCCAACAGCTAGCAGATTAAAATGGAAGGGATTAATTAAGAAGGATTAAGAGCAGATGCTGGCCTGGGGAGGATGGAAAAACCAGCAGAGACAGCTGGGTTTCCACAAGTCAGGAAGGGGGGAAAAAGTGGGCAGCAGGATGAGACGAGGACTCAGGCAGCCAGAGGAAAACTTTGGGGCAAAACCAGGCAGCAGCAGGCTGGGGTTGGAGGCAGGGGAAGGGCAGGAACAGTTCATGTTTCCTATCGACAGCCCAGCTGAGGCTTGGCAAGACTGAAACGCCAGGAGTTTTGGGCTTGTTGAAACCTCCGCCTGCTCCCGAGTCCACTATGAGCAGCAGCTGTTTGGCACCGAGCAGCCACATCACAGGCTATTTTTAAGCGCTGCTACGGCACGCATGCCAAGCCGGCATTTCTTGAGTCCCTTGCAACACCCCACGCAAACCCCTGGAGCCAATCCTAGCAGCTCACAGCCACGCAGGCAAACCAGGAGCCCAAACACCACAGAAAATCCCCATCTTATTTTTTTTTTCTTTCTTATTTGGCTCTAGCAAAATCAAACCTAGTGTGCCTGATGGCGATTCAAGGAAAACATCCACTCAGATCAACACAGAAGAAGCTGTTCAAGAAGACAAGCAAGCAGATGTCTTACAAGGTGACAAGACACATGTGTTAAAAGTCCAGACTGGTTATTCTTAGAGATAGCCGTGCCACCCTCCTGCCCCCCCCACGAGGGCTGGGCAACAAGCTTTGTCTCCCCGTGGGAAAGATCGTTGCTGTGCAGCCAAACGATCTGCACAAGATCAAGCAGGTGGCTGAAGGCCAAGCAGGAAAATGGCTGCCTCAATGGGAATCCCAGTGCAGATCCATCTTGAGATTAGCCCATGACTAGACAAGACTGTCTCGAAGCTGATGGCTGTCCAAATCAGGCACCAAGACACAAGTCTCATCGTGTAATTCAGGCCTTGAGGTCAGCCTTGGGGAGTGCTGTATAGGGAAATAAAGAGAAAACCAGCTTCCTAAAGCTACACAGACCACACCTCACTCCCAAGGACGATGTGCTCACTCCCACCAAACACACCATGCTAAAAACCTCTCACGTACTTCTCAGGGCTGGAGTCCTCCCCTTCCCAAAGGCACAGCCTGATGGAGAAAGCCCCCGCACTAGGCCATACACTCCGGCAGGGAGCCGGGCTCTGAGAAAGGACAGCCACAGCACAAACTGCAGATGTGGGCTGAAGCACTGGGGGAAGAATTCCAGTCCCCTTCCTAGAAAGGGGAGAGCAGAGCAAGTCCCGTGAGAGGCTCCAATTACCAGTGCCCTGCTCTTGCCTTCTGGATCGTGCCCCTTGGGGAAGAACATCTCGAAAACCATCCATCAAGCCTACCACTTGAGCTACAGCTTCAGATCTTCATTTAAAGAAATGAGACCGTGACATTAAATTTGTATCTTTGGACAATCCAGGGCAACAGCTCATATTCATCAGCACTGGAGAAATCACACCAAGGGAAGGTTTTTTCACCTTCCTGGTAGCCCAGCAGCCAGGCTAACGTAAACACCATGAGCATTTGAAAGCTGCTGGAGAGAAAACATGCCAGCACCTATCATTGCTATAATGAAACAGCAAAGGTGCTTTTAGTTCATTTGTTTAGTTAAACAGTTTCTCCTTTGGCCCCAGCTATGTAACCAGCCTGGAAATCTTCCCGAGAGTTTTACACTTCCCAGCTCCCTGTGCAGCCTCCCACGGCACTCGCTACAATGCCCATAAAAGCTCAGGAAGTGCAAGGCGGGAAGAAAAGCTAATCAGAGAAAAATGCATTGGATTTAAGGGGCAGGAACCCTGCACATGGGGGCAGGGAGAGAAAATGCCCACGGAGATGCCAACCACATTCTGGATAAGCAGGTAGCGTGGGCACAGCAGAGACCATACCAGAGTGGCACTGGGCAAAAGCGGGAGGGACAGGCTTTTGGTCAAAAAACCTACAGGAACAGGAATCTCCATGCCATTGGGATATTTTCTGAGGATCACAGTTTTCAGCCCTTTAAGCACCCACAGGCACAGCTACACAGAAGGGCACATGTTTGCTCCAGTCATACTCTGGGCTGCTCAGACATAATCCAGACCTGACACCACGTCACCACGTTAGCACGGCGTATGCTTTGGCTCGGCAGGCACAGCAGCGGGGTTTCAGACCCAAGATGGCTCATTTCTGGGCAGCTGCGGAGATGACAGCGAGAATATGTGGCTCAGCACTTGTCTACACAGAATGTAGACCCTACAGCTGGAGACCTGGCACCTGAAACACCAAACAGGGTGTTGGCTGGGTTTATATATGATCTGGGGCTTTCTAGAAGGGCACTCTGTACCCAAGAAACTCACCAGTTGATTGGGATCAGGTTCTTTCGACCCAGAACTCCTCCCCACATCCCTCCAAGGAATGGCTTGGGTGTATGAGTGTGTGTTTTGGGGAGGGATTATATTCTACCTGAGATGTAAAACTAAACATACAACCGGTCCCTCCACCTGAAGAAGGAACTCACTGCCTGCTGTAAGAGGCTGTAGTAACTTAAGCATAAAGCAGGCTTCCCCTCCAAAGGCAGTTTATTAGAGAAACCACCAACCAGCCTAGATCCTTTCCAGGTAGACACCTGATACCGAGATCCTCCACCACGGATCCTTGCTAATCCGTATGATGTCACGGCCCACCTAGCGACAATCGAGGCCAATCTAGCCACTCTGCAGTGATAAAACACCAGGAAGCTTTGATATGCAGGGAGACAAAACCTCCCTCCTGCTGACAGGAGTCTCCACTAGCAGAGGGACAGAGGAATACAAGATCAGCCTGGTTTCAAAGGGAACTTCTACAACCCTCCTTCAAAGAGGTGAGCAGCATTTGTGGGTTTGTACCTCACACCTTTATGACATCTCCTCGTCAGTCTAACCAGTTGCATCCTCACCTCTGTGGGAATCGAAATTCAAAAGGAGCAGAGCTCTGGACAGAACCCAGTTCTTCCAGCTCAGCAAGGCCTCACAGTGTTTAGACACGCTCAAAACATGCAATACCAAACCCACAACCCCTTGTATCGACACAGGTTACTTGCAAACGAAGCAATGCTACTCTTACGTGATGTATTTGTTGTACAAAATAAAGGCATGCTCGATATTGCCTTCCTCCGAGTAAACGGTTGCCATGCGGAGAATTTCCACTCCGGAGCGGTAGTAGCGTCGTGGTGGGATGTCCTCATTCACTTCCACAGCGCTTCCCACCTGGATCAGTCTTCGTACTCGCTCCTCCGGCGGGAGGCTGACGTCGGCGTGGT
The DNA here is from genome assembly GCF_026419915.1 of Harpia harpyja. Classification (NCBI taxonomy): domain Eukaryota; kingdom Metazoa; phylum Chordata; class Aves; order Accipitriformes; family Accipitridae; genus Harpia; species Harpia harpyja. The sequence continues at coordinate 44,063,385 of NC_068952.1, forward strand.
CAGGCATAATGACGCACATCAAAGCTGCCGCAAGGCTGACGAACTCTGTGGTGGGAGTAAAGTCAAGTGCATCAAAACCAGCGTAAACCAGGTAACTCCTCCAGTCTCCTCAGGACTGTCTTTCCTTGACAGAAATCACCTCCCCTCAGCAGAAAAGCATTTAATACATGGGCCAAGCTAGGTCCTGAGGGAGGAATCCGGGAGAAGTCCAGCTCTTTTTGGGCACAGTGCTTGGATATTTAGCTTTATTACCTGAAAGGCAGCCACAAATTCTAGTTCAGTCCTTGGTAACCAATTTCAAGCTAGGGTTTGACCCATTCACATCCTACCCAAAGCAGCACTTCCTTCCCAATTGTCTCTCCACACAACAGAACAAGTGCTGGTCACTACTAGTCTGGGCTGAGATGGCCAAAGTGTTTCACTCAGACTCAAGCAGAAGCAGCTTTACATGGGGTTTCAACACGGCAGCGTTCACCACTTTGCTTACACAGCAGTAAGAAGAGGATGGAGCTGAAGGCCAACCTTCCAGCTGCTGCTGCTCAGCAGATCTGTCCTTACCCAACAAGCTCAATCCCAAATTGCTCTCGCCCGGGCACAGTTGCAATCCCTCTCTCCCCCGTGCTGCAGGAGGCACGCCCGTCACCCCAGGAATGCACCTCGACCTGATCCATGCGTCTGCCTCCTGCTTGGCTCCGACAAACCCCTTCTCACCCACAGCCCCGTGGCACAAGACGATAAATTCGAAGCAGAGGAAGCGTCAAGACTGTTTGAGGAGCAGCGAGCCCAGAAATGCTCCGCAATGCTCTTTCCCCCACACCAAAAGCAGTTTTCCCTTGGAAAAGCCATCCCAGACCAGTGTAAGGGTTAAACTCTCTATGAAATCACAGCGCTGAATCCAGAGCACCTTGCAAGCCTTCCAGCAACGTGACTGCCACATACACAACATCATGATTTACCGTGGCTCCTTCCTAAACAGAGGAAAGGTCCCAAGCTGAGCTAGGCACTGCCTGAGGATCCTGACTGTCAGAGGAGTTGCCTTTCTAAGGCTACCTTGGAGCAGAAGCCCCTTTTTTAAGGCAGGCAAGCCCACATTTCTCAGCCCATATCCTGAAAGAGCCTCCACAGGCCTCTTGCCCTAAATAAGGGCTGTGAGATTCGGTCCTGCCAGAGGCTGCCGTGCCAAAGCGCTCACTTATGGGGTGCGACAGAACCACAGCTCAGAGTGGGCTTCAGCTTCTGCTCCTCACTGATGTTTCTACTGGGCGGGGTGGGTTCAATTGCTCTCCCAAGCCAGAGCTCTGAGCCATCTCCCCAAACCAAAGCCCCGCTGCCAAGTTCCACAGTCCTTCTCCCCCAGGAGAAAAGAGACACCACTCACACACTGTAACTCCCGGTGCTCACAACCCAGGGCTCCCCCTCTAATTCCCACAGCAGCCCTCAAGATAAAGAAAGCACGCAAACCACTCACCCTGAGCTGCTAGCCCCCCGAACTACAGACCCCCCCCAGCCATTGCCCACCAAGAGAGAGGAAGACCCACTCCACCCTCCAAATCAGAGCTCTCCAGAACTCCCACAGCCCCTCCCCTGCAAGGGAGAGTAGAGGAGCCCTCCAGCACTGTCTGTCACTCCCAGAACAGCCCCCCCCCCGCCCGCCCTTCCCCTCTAAAAAAAGTAGATCCCCCAACCAAAGCCCCCACGGGCTCCCAGCTCCCCACAACAGTGCAAGGGGAGCCCCAAACCAGATCCTACTTCCTAAAGGGAAAGATACCCACAGCCAGAGCCCCCCTGGCTGGAGCCCCACGAAGGGAACCCCGATACGAGACGACCCCCCCCTCCCCCAACCGGAGCCCGCCTCGCCCGGCCCACCAGGAGAGAAATGGCCCCCTCCCATCCCCAAAGCAGCCTTCCCTCCAGTCCCTGGCCCCTCAAGCGAGGAAGGACCCCCCGCAGACCCCAGTGCCCGGGCCCGGCCCTGACCTGCCGCCGGGAAGGCGCCGCCACCCGCCGCCTCCCCTCAGCGCTTCCGGGTTGTTGCCGAAACGCCGATGGCTCCGCCCCGCCCCGCCCCCTGCTTTCAGCAGCCAATCAAAAGGCGTCGCGACATCCGGGCACGACGCAGCCAGCTCCCGCTTCCGCCCGACCGAAGGGCCGCTTCCTTTCCCTTAGCGGAAAGCCCGGCGTCATGACGTCAGAGGCCGGCCCTGACCCTTAAAGGGGCAGCTCCCTTCCCGGCTGCACCGCTCTCTTCTCACCCCGAAAACACCCGTTCTCACCCCAAAACGGTCCGGTCGCGTGGCTAAAGGCCACCGCCCAACAACCCTCCGCTCGGGTGAGAGCCGAAGCGCATCCTGCAGGGCTCGTCAGGCCCATCCCCGGGGCGGAAAGAACTGCTCCACAACCGGGGCTCGAGGTTTACGCACTGCGGAAATTTACTTCAGCAAAAGTGGGTGAAAAGCGGAAAAAAAAAAAAAAATCACCTAGTTTCAGGCCGAATCTTATTTCTTGTTATGTATTGAGGAAATCAAGGAAAAGCCCTTTTTGTTGAAGGTTAAAAGGGACGCTCCGGAGGATGTTTCTTTAGGATTATTCCAGCTGCATTTGGGTCCACGTTTATTCTCCACATCCCTCAAGGAGCGGAGCTACGACTCCGCTATGACATAGGATTAAAAAATTTCTGTGAGGTTTGTAAAAGTATCAAGGACAGGAGGGGGGGCGGGGAGGAAAAAATTTTTTAAAAAAGAGCTGTGTTAAGATTAAGAACATCTGCGTTTGCAGTTCCCAACTGCTGGTGGAAGTTACGGCAAAGCCGCTCGTTCAAGCGGTGAGAGACCCATCTCGGAGCTCCTCCAGGGTGAAGATGCAGCCCTGGACGGGCTTCTGTTGCGTACAACGTTCCCTACGCCGTCACAACAGGTTTCCTATGCCGGCGCCTGCGTCTCCTGGCCGCTCGCGTTTCCTGGGATGGGCAGAGGTGGGAGCTCTGGGCGGGAAAGGACAGTCCGTTGTGCCACTCCTTAGCGGGCAACGAAACCCAACAGTTCCTCGCTGCCAAACTGCGTGGCTGCCTTTGCTCCGTCGCTCCGTGCTCGCATGCCAGCTCCTGGTGTCGTGCCTGCGCCTTGGCGCCTCGCCTGCGGTTCTTCTTGGCGCTGCTGGAGTTTCTGGAAGAAAAATTCAGAAGTCAGTGCCAGAAGTCACGGCCCTATTCAGTCTCTCTGTACGCTGAACCCGAAAGGGCCGGCTGTGAATCCCCTCGATCCCTCCACATTCACCCGGTCCCTTTTGCTACAGCCTGAACGATGCGACACCCAGGAAGAACACCCAGCTAGCAGCTTATTTCCTACGTGCCGATTTCTTACAGTAAGGGAACTTTTCAGCAGGAAACATTTTGCACGCCCCTGAAGAGCGGGGCTGAACGACCCACTGCTCCGCCAGAAGCAGGCACTGGCTACCACGCATCTGCTCCCAAGACGGTTTCGGAGCTCCCCCACAGCTAGGAGCTGCCAGAGGTCATCTCCCATCTAGGACGCGCGCCCCAGGTCAAGAGGAAGCTCTTTACCTGCATTCACTGTTCCCCTGCCATCCCTGCTGAGACGGGAGGAGCCTATGAACAGAAAGAGAGTTACCGCTTCACTCTCAGGGAAGAGCTGCCTCGCTCGGCACCCAATTCAAAGTCCTCTTGGCCCTGAAAGCTCTCAGACAGCTTGAGAACCTTTCAGCTCCGCTGGGAACTAGCGCCAACACTGTCAGTTACGTTACTCTGCATCTATAGGCACAAGTATGTTCTTCAGAGGCAAAGAGCTTTGCTGCTGCAGACACAAGGAACACTTCAACATCGGCTCTAGACAAGTTTCAGGGAGGTTTTTTTCCCCCACAGCAGAGCTAGCAAGGCAACGGGCGCTCTCTTGTGTGAGTTGCGGCTTGTAAAAATCCAAGTTTAAGTTTCTTAAAAGTGAGAAAGCAGCTCTTTTTGTTCCATCTGTTCAGCTGAACAGCATGCACAGAGGCAAGAAGCAAAAACCTACCTGGGTACCGCTAAGGGGGATTGGTTCGAACGATGCGGATGATGTTTGGCCATCTGCTTTTTAGTGTTTGGTGTAGCGCCGGCTTTTTCTTTGAAGGGGCCCGAACCCAAATTCTTTAGTCCGCAGCTCCTTAAGAAGAATTCTGTATGTCTTGACTGTGTCCACAAACCATTCACCAAGTAATCACAACAGCTCTTTTACACTTAAAAAACCCAGCCCTTTGCATCACTGTTCCCTGAAAAAAGGAAGGGCAGCAGGCCTGTGGAGGTCTTTAAACCCAGGTCTTCCAAATGCCCACCTTCCTCCTTACCCACTGACCCATTCTACCTCCCTTCCTAGGAGCTAGTCACATTTAACATCTGTTGCTTGACAGCAGCTCTCCCTGGGCATATGCACTCACTCATGCACACAAAAAAACTTACTTTTTTACAGATCTTTTCCGAAGATCTTGGATATAGTTGGTTCTCTCTATAGGATGCCCTCGAGCTCTGTTGAACACTGGAGAGAGACGGGTCTGAGTTACGATGATGCTCTGTACAAGTCATCTTTGGGGCTGCAGAGCACTTAAACCCTTTAGAAGGGTTTTAACCCCTTCAACCAATACTTCCAACACTCAGGTCACATAGGGTGATTCCACTCAGCATACCACTCTTTGCACAACAGCCTGTGACAAGGCAGACACGCAGGCAGAGCTGCAGCACAGCTCGATCCAACCTGTGCTCAGTGCCCCCCCACGTTCACTCAACTCTGGTTAGCTCCACAGTCAGGCCGTAAACTTAATTTCTTCTTTCCAATTATCTCAAAGAACCCCCAACACCTCCCCTCCTCCAGCTCCCATTCTACATGACAGGAAAACACACACACAGCTAAAACACAGTTACCTCCCTGGAGCTAGCCCAAACCTTTTGGCCATCTAAAACCACAGGTCCACGATAAACATTTCACATCGAACAAGAACATACACATACGTACACTCTATTGCAGTATTTGGGTCCATTCCTTCAACATCAATCAGGTACCTGAACAGATCAGCAAGAAAGCTCTAATTACACAATTAACTATGGAAACATTGTCAGGTTAGCGATGATTCAAAAAGAAAGAGTAACTGGGAAGTTTTTAGAGCTTCTATTTACATGCCAGAATGAAGTATCAGCATTTGGTCTGCTGAAATCAGGGATAAAAAGTGCCCCCTAACAACCACCTTCCCGAAACTGAAAAGCTTTAAATCGTTGCAAGTCTGGGACTACACAGATCACTTGACTCTTGTTTTACTGGTGCAACACTATTTCCTCCTGGAGCAACAAGAAGCTGGCAATGCCACCACTTAACTCAGTTTGACTAAGGACGACTCACCTACAAACCAGGTAGCCAGTTCTGTTCAAGCCATGCGTGCAATGAACTCCGATGAGTTTATCTGTAACGCACAACAATCAGGTTATATTTAAGTGCTTTTTCTCCAAAATCCCACCAGAACAAGCCCATTTGCATTCGCCCTCCAACAGCGACACCAGTGTAAATCAACAGAAATGATCACGCAACATCACTATATTAATGTCTAATTAGCGCCACCAATTCAGCTCATTAACTCATTTTAATTCTGTGACTCATCTGCATGGTCACACAGCTCACTGCAGGGAGGATGTATTTAAAAGCTCCACAAAAAGCTATCCCACATTTCCCAGGCACTAACAGCTTGCTGCTTACACCGCTACCAAAAAAGCAGTCAGTATTTACAGCCAGTCTAGAGATGGAGTCTCAAACTCAATTAAAACTCAGCTCGGTGCCAAATTATCAGAGAGCCAGCATGAATTCCTTTACCATAACAAACCGACCTTACTGCCTTGACATTCACATGCCAAGAGAAGGAAAAAAAAATTCACGCTGTTCATTAAAACATCCCTGGCCTCCAAGTCTGCAGTGCCCTTCCCAACAACAGCAACGTAAGGGAAATCCACACTTACCATTGTCTTTGTTGTCTCTCAAAAACTTTTTTACAACGCATTTGAATTGAAAAATGGTGTGCCTGTTTGGTATTTCATGTCCCATTGTCAAGATCTTTGAGTAGCAGAGTGTGGCTGGGAGCTCCTACAAGAAAGTAAGTCAATAATTTCCAGAAAAAGCATGAGTATTCTTATCAATTAGAGATTTCTTATCAATTAGAGATCCCCTGCCAGAGAATTCAAGTGCATCACACTCTTTAAAGTTATCTTCTTGCAAGAAACATCTTCCACTTTATCAGCAATATCAGGGCTTACACAGACCTTCACTCCCCTGACAGTAAGACCAAGACTGACCTCTGGCCCGTAGTAGCGAGTTGTGTACGTCAGGTCGATGATCAGGCCCAGCTCTTCCTTCTGCTCTTTGATTTTCTTAATGAGGTCACGAGGGGAAAATCTCTCCTCTGGATGAAGGTTATGATCAAAGCTCTGAGGGGATATAACGTTTAAGAGCAGACATTAAATGCAGGTGCATTGCGACTGGTGGGAAGAGGTTCATGCTCCAGAACCTCCCACAGATCATCCCTTCAAAGAGAAAGACGCAGGCAACGAGCAAAGGCAGACGCAGACTGACACACAAGTTACACCGAGCCAAACCAGGATGCGCTCAGGCCCTCACTGCTTTGGGACTGTTCAGCTGAGGCTTTCCAGGACTGACTGAAGGTTTCATACTGTGGCAAAATGCTGCAGCATGACAAACGTGCTATAAAATAGGCTTGCAGCTCAAACGGAGGTGAGCAAACAGCACTGCTCCCCATCACAAGCTCTGCAACCCCCACGGACATGACCCACAGTGTTTGTTTTAGGCATAACTGCTGCACTCAAACCACTCTGGAGCAGAGCTCGCCCCAGTGTTATCAGTTAATATGTATAATATGATTGAAATAACCAGGGAGCTGCTAAGGTCCTGTGTAGAGCCCCCATCAGTTAATATTTAAAATAGGGAAACAATAACTAGACATGATTTAGGGTTTAGCAACTAACTACTAGACAATGGGGCTTTATGTTTATGTCAGAAAAGGTAATGGATTGTGGTCTGGTCAATAAACCTTGAAGAACCGCTTGGAACTGCCAAGATTAGGGAAGAAGTAGGTAAAAGGTAATTCCTACAGGGGGAGATTGTGACCACCGACTCATTGACCACCAACTCAAAAGAAGACAATGAAGGAAGAAGACTGAGTCTGTGCACTAATTTACACGAGGGGCGAAGAAGAAAGAACTAATCGTTAAGGAAAATAACAATGAATATGTATTAATTAAGTATATAAATGCAAGGATTTTTAAGACAAAGGTGTGCTGTCTTGAGACAGGCACCCATTCATGCACATCAATGAAATTCATTTGAAAATACCTCGACTCTGTGTGTTATTGGTTTGCACATTGGGTAAATGAACCCCATTTGTGGGACAACACCAGCACGCAGTGGCAGGGACCTCCAGGCACAGCCGGGTGGGCAGCGGTGCTGCCACACTGACCCCTCACAGCCTCCGCTCCCAAAACTCAGCTCTGGCACTGCACTCGTTGGGCTACACTGCACAGCCCCTGGCCACCTGGCAGTGCCAGCGGGGGCTGCCCGCAGCACCCCTTCTGCCCTAACAGAGCCGACCCGCACAGACCTCCTTGTATCCGGAGTGCCTGGGCAGTGCTGCTGGCACCCAGAAAGCTGCCAAAGACCCCCAGAAGCCATTCCTGGTCACCCCCACAGCATGAATGCCACCGCCATCCTGTCACACGCTCTGACTGCTCAAACAGCAGCTACCGTGCTGTGCTCCTCTTTCCCGCAGGTTATGATCCAGTTACCAAAAATAAACAACAAAATGACCTAGTGACACTCCTTCTCGTTTTTTGGAAGGAATTCGCTCATTGATTCTCCACAAAGTGATGCTTTCCCGTGGCCCCTTTCCACCTCAAACAATCCCAGGGCATCAGCGGGCGCTTACCTTCTTCAGGGGGACCTTGAAGGCAATGAAGCGGGTGCCCGGCATCCTCCTGCCCAGCGGGAGATAGTCGGTCCACCTAAAACCCGCAACACGGAGGCGTTAAACGGCTGAACCGGGGACCGGCCCCGCCCGGGGACCCTCAAAACCCCCAGGCCCGGGGACCCTCACCCCCCCACCCCGAAGTCTCCCAAGCTTTAAGCTACGGCTCCCCGCTGCCCGAGGGCTGCCATACGTTCAATGTAATGAGCCACGGAGCGCCGCCGCTGTCAGGGCCCGGCCGAGCCCCGCGGCTGCCGGCAGCACCGGGCCCCACGCCGCCGCAGAGAGCCAGGGCAGCTCCCGGGAGGCCCCTAGGCCTGGAGAAAGCCGCGGAGCTGCGTGAGGAGAAGACAGGGGAGACGCACTCACCGGTCCGGTACACGGGATGCCCCTCTGCCCACCATGATGGCGATGGCGATGGCGCCGGTCCCCCCGCCCGTCAAACGACACTTCCGCTTCCGCCACCTTGACCCCGCGCGGCCGCCGTCCACGCCGGCGAAACCGCACTGAGGCCCCGCCCCCATGGAACAGACCACGCCCCCCCCGAGAGGCCACGCCCACCGCCCGACAGCGCCTGAGGCTCTTGCGCCCCCTAGCGGTCACAGGTGGATACAACAGCTCCGCAACCGGCACCGCCATCACCGACCAGTACGGCCCCAGTACCGCCCCAGTACGGCCATCGCCGCCCCAGTTCGGCCATCGCCGCCCCAGTTCGGCCATCACCGCCCCAGTACCGCCATCACTGACCCAGTACCAGTATCACTGTGCTGGTACCAGCATCACTGTCCCAGTACCAGCACCAGCACCCTGGTTCACCCCAGCACCAACACCACAGCCCCAGTACTGGCATCCCCACCCTGTGCCAGCACTGGTACCAGCATCCCTGCCTTAGTACCAGCATCCCCACCCTATGCTCGTACTGGTACTCCCAGTACCAGCATCCCCCATCCCACTAGGAGCAACCCCCACAAGTACCACCTGCGGACCCCCACAAAGGCTCACCCCACGGGCTGCCCATCATGGCCACACAGTACCGGTACGGTTCCACCATAGCTGGGAGCAGCAGTTGCCCCTTGGGACAGAAAGGGGGAGGACAAAAACAACTCAAAAATACCCCAGACCCTTCCATCCCCATCTCTGAGGCAGGACGGGGCAGCACACACATGTCGGCATCGCAGGGTCACCGGTGCCGGCCCCATCCCTTCCCCTCGGACACAAAAATCACCTCCCCCCAAAAATATCATTGTTGGGATGGGAAATTGTTGGCAGGGGGAACCATCGTAGGGATGGGAAATCATTGTGGGGATGGGATATCATCGTGGGGATGGGAAATCATCACTGGCATCATCATAACCGCCCCAGTAGCAGTGTGAGTGGCCAGGGCTCCTTTGCCATATGCAGACACATATTCATATATATATATATGTACCATGCACATAATCGCTTTTCAGACTCCACGCTTTCCTCGCCCTGGGAGTTTTGTCCCGGGATGGGGACTCAGCCAAGCCAGGGCAGGATTTTCCAGTCCGTGGCATCTCATTCCCAAGAGGGTGGTGGGGAGCAGCACCCTGTGCCCAGCCTGGAAAGATGCTGCCAGCATCTCCAGCTGGGAGAAAAGACCCTTCTCCAGAGGGAGGAAAACCACATGGATTAGCATCAACGCCAGGAGGACAGAGGCGTCAGCAGCCGGTGGTGGGGAAGGGCCGGCTTGACTCGCCCGGCTGAGCAGGGGGCCCAGCTCTCAGGGTGCCCCGCGGCTGTCTGGGCACATGGGGGCTGCTCCCCCCGCACCAGGGAAATCAGGTTGAACCTCCCTCGTTTCCAGCCAACCCTGTAATTAGTGCTCAGCCCATGCTGGCGAGCAGGATCCTGCTCCGGGAAGGAGCCGCGGCTGCCTCAGGGTGTGAGGCAGGGACCGGCTGAGCCCAGAAAACTCATCTCACACCTGGCCGACAAGCGGGCATTGCTAGCCAGGGCTTGCCGTGCCTCTCCATGTGTCCCCCCCCGTTTTCCCTTCTTCCCAGCCCATTGCTACCCTGAGTCTCAGGATGCTTTTGCAAAGGGTGATCCTGCTCTGCATGGACCCTGTCTGCGGATGTGGATCCATCTGCAGGGGCTTTTCCACCCCCCAAGTGATGTCCAAATCCCAGATCCCTCCTTCCAAGGTGGCTGCGGTGGGGACGAGCACCCTCCAGCCCAAGAACAGGGGGTTCATCGCCACCTGGCCCTCTCCCCAAAATCCTGGAGGGGCTTTGCCACCCGTTTTGGGAACGGCCTTGACCGTGGGGATCCCGCAGGGGTGACTCAGGGATGCCAGGGGTTGCGAAACAGGCCTGGGATGATTTGGGAGACGCCTCCACGCAGCCCCGCCAAGCCCAGCCGCCCCAGGGAGCCCGTCGGGGGAACAAGCCACGGCAGCGTCTGGGCTTTGCGCGGCGGCCGACCCGTCAGGCAGGTTTCCCGGAGCAGCGAGCCGAGTCGGAGAGAGCCATCCGGGGCCGGGCATGCCCCTCTGCCCGCTCGCCGGCTGACAGAGCCCCCCGGCTCTCTCCCCACCGCCGAAGCCATGCGGGCAGCTGGGTTGCTGCTGGCTTGGGTGCTGCTGCATCCCGCCGGCACCCAGCAATGCCACCTTGCCAGCCCCGGCGGCATCCTCCGCTTCACCGACAGGCATGCCGAGATTCGGGTGCCGGCGCTGCACCGGGTACCCAGCTCTCTTGATCCTCTCTACGGCCTCGTCCGGCGCTGCCTGGACCTCATCCAGCAAAACCCCCTGCCCACAGGTGAGCCCCAAGCTGGGGAGCCGGGACCCCAGCGCCACGGGTCCCAAGACCACCGGGGTTTTGCAATACCTGGAGCCGGCTGCAATCCCCGTGTCCGGAGCTGCTCCGGGGGGTCTGAGCCACTTCACGGAGGGGGATGCTGACTCCATCCCAGCCTCGCTGCCTGGGGAGGGCTGGGCGTGCATCAAGTGGGACCTCTTTTACCGGTGCCGCGGTTTCTTTTGCAGAGCTGCTCCGGGCGGCCCTGAACGACCCCGGCTCCGTGCAGACGTTGCAGGTGAGCCAGGACGTGGGGTGGGGAATCCCACGGGGATGGCATCCACCCGGGATGGGGCACCTGGGCACATGCAGAACCCCAAGCTGGGTGCATTGGTGCCAACCGGTCTCTCCCACCGCATAGGTGGTGCAGTATGAGCTGGGTTATGTCATCTGCGCCGCGGTGGCTCTGCTCTTCACCGTGGCTGTGCCAGTGGCCGGGATGTGCTTCTGCTACTGCCGGAGCCGCCGGCGGTGCGGGGGCCGCCTGCGTGCCCACCGGCGCTCGCTGGGCTGCCGTCGCCACTGCCTGCTGGCCTGCCTGTCCCTCACCTCCCTCGTCATCCTGTGAGTGCCCCAAAGCACCCCGTGAACTGGCCCCCTCACCCCGGGGCAGGGAACCGTGTTCTATGCGGCCGGGAGGCTCTGCCGGGCTGCCCCATCACCACCTGCTCGTCCCCGGCAGGACCAGCGTCGTCTGTGCCTTCGTCACCAGCCAGCGGGTGAAGGGGCAGATGGAGCCGGGGCTGGGGGCCGTGCCGGCCACCCTGCGCACCCTGCGGCAGCACATCGCCAACGTCCCCCAGGTGGGTCCTCCAGCAGCTTCCCCCCTGGCGTGGGGTGCAGCCCAGGGGTGGCCGCGTTTCCTTCATGGAGTAGTCTGGGAGGCGAGAGGAGGTGGCGCATTAAAATGCGCGTTAAAAATGTATTTTGAATGGCAACGTGGGGCTTCCTCCCCTCCCGGCGGCTGCTACCCCCGCCCAGTCGTCTCCTCTCTTCTGGCAGGGGGTGCAGATGGTGGTAGACCAGTTCGAGGTGCCTCGACAGCAGATAATCTCCGACCTGGGCGGTAAGCGCCGCGCCGGGCACTGGTGGGCACCCACCTGAGCTTCCCACCGGGATGAAATGCTGACGGGGTGCCCGATGCCTTGCAGGGCTCAGCCGGAGCGTGGGGCTCTCCATCCATGCACAGCTGAAGGCGATGACCTACGCGGCACTGGCAGACCTGCAGGACAGGGCTGGAGGTACGGCCGAGCGCGGCTCTCCCCGGGGGCCAGTGCCAAAACCTCGCTGGAGAGCCGGGGTGGCCGAGCGGAGCAGTGTGAACTAGCCCTGGGCTTTCTCTTTAAGACCTACAGACCTCGCTGCACCATTTACAGATTCTCGACAAGACAGTGCGGGCACTGGCAGCAGCGCGGGCTGAGCTGGAGCCGGCGCTGCGGGAACGGCGTCGGCGCGTGGTCGCGTTGCTGGACGACCCGCGCTGCACCTCCTGCGCCAGCGTCCTGGGCAGGGCACAGAGCCTGGAGCTGGGCGCCGACTACGGCAAGGTGGGACGGGGTGCTGGTCCCCCACCATCACCCCTCCGGTAGTCCCGAGGCTCATGGGTTACTTCTTCTACTCCAAGGTGCCATCGGTGGAGAAGGTTTTGAAGGCGCTGGCTGGTCTGCCCCGAAGCGACTTTGCAGAGATGATTCGCCAGGTTGGTGGGGTCAGGGTGAAGGAGGGGAGGTCCGGCACCCACGGGCAGCCCCAGCCGAGCCGCTCAGCACCCCCTCTTTCCTCACAGGGCAATGGCACCTTCAACTCCATCCCAGAGCTGGCCGTGGAGAGGATGGCACAAGTCATCCAGGGTGAGTGGGACGGCCAGACCGAGCGGGGACACCCTCTGTGGGGCGAATCCCAGTTTGGGGACATAGGGTGGGCCGTGGGGACCATCCACCGCTCCAGCATGGCCTTGGCCCCGCAGATCTGCGGGACGAGATGGCCCGCGTGACAGAGAAGGTGCAGTCCATCGCCGACGCCTTCCCCCTCCCCGACTACACCCGGCCCGTCAGCGAAGCCCTGGTGAAGGCGGAGGACAGGAGCCAGCCGTACCTCCGGGAGGTGGAGCGCTTCGAGCGGTACAGGTGACACTGGGGAGCATGAAGGGGTGCGGGGGTACAGCAGAGATGGGTGCTGAGCCCCCCCCGAGCCCTAGCTGGTGCATCAGCCCCATATCTCGAGGCTGTGCCCTGCTGCTCTTTCCTCCAGGTGGATCGCGGGCACAGTGCTGTGCTCCATCATCCTCCTCATCCTGGCTTGCAACGTGACAGGGATGGCCCTGGGGGCATACGGGCTCTCCAAGCGGGAGGACCCAAGCGACTACGAGTGCCGAGGAGAAGCCGGCGCCAAGTTTCTCCTGGTGTAAGCATCTTTCTGGGTGCTGGAGGGGGTTGTTGCCATCTTACAACCCCCCCCCCAAAAAAAAACAGAGGGGCAAAGCCAAGGGAGGGACCCGGAGCCGGCCGAGTGGAAAGGCTTTCAAAGCCACCGCCTGCGCCGGCGGGTTTGGGAGAAGCTGCTCCTCCCTGGGAGCCGGCAGCTCCCGCGCCCCGGCCCCACTGCCCGGCACACCCCACTCCCGCGGGCCCTTCCCAGGCAGGCTGGCGTGCCCGGGCGCGGGAGGGAGCCGCAGGGCTGCAGCCGGCCAGGCATGTCCTCACAAGCCTTTCTGCCCGTTCGGGTCTGCAAAGCCGCCGCCGGCGTCTCCTCTCCCTCTTTCAGCGGCGTGGGCCTGGCTTTCCTGTTCTCCTGGCTCCTCATCCTCCTGGTTTTCGCCACCTTCCTGGTTGGGGGCAACATCCAGACGCTGGTTTGCAGGAACTGGGTCAACCAGGAGATTTATAAGGTGGGTGGCCACGCATCCACCGATTGCCCCATAAATCTCTCCTTGCGTGCACCAAAATGCCTCCAAACCCTCTGTGTCCTCCCCCTAGACCCATCCAGAAAAGCCCCATCCTAAACCAGAAGATTAAGTTTAGGATTAGGTCCTTGGATTTGCATCAGCAGCAGGGAATTGCCCTTGTGCTGTTAAATTGCGAGGTGACGATGCTCCTACCAACAGGACCCCTGTCCTCTGGTCGTTTGGGGATCCTTGGGGTGCATGCTGCAATGGGGCTGAGAGAGGGATCGGGATTGGGATCAGGGCTCGTCCCATGGCTGTGGACACACAGGCTGGTCCCTGCACAGGGCTGTCCACCGCTTTCTGTCCGAACGCCGCCTGGCAAGGCTCTGCAATGGAGATTGTACAAATAAAGGCAAGATTAGCTCTGGCTGGTATAGGGTACCCCAGGACACACCTGTGAGGGCAGAGGACCCCCAAATTCATTGCTGGGAATGCCTGCGCCTGACACCGACCCTCTTTTTCCTCCCATCTGGCCCAGTTCATCGACACCCCCGGGAACCTGCCTCCATCCATGAACCTCACCCGTCAACTCAACCTCAGGAGGGACTCCAACCTCAGTGCCACGTACCGGTGGGTGCTGCAGGAGCCCACCTCTGCCCCTATACATCGGAGGGCTAATTTGGGGTCACGCTGCCAACGTCCCTTTACCTTCCAGGGAGTGCAAGAGTGGCGCGGGGCTGTGGGAGGTGCTGCAGCTCGACAGGTCCTACGACCTGGATGAGCATCTAAAAACCCCCAAGGTGAGGGTTGACTCCAGCCAGAGCTTCTGGTAACAGCACGGGGATGCACGAGCTTTAGTGGGGTTACTGGGATGGAGTGCCTGGCCCCAATCCTGCAGCATCCCCCATGTCTCGCCCCTGCAGTACACAGCCGATTTCCAAAAACGCCTGGGCGACTTCACGGCACGCTTGGGTGATGTGCGGCTCCTCCGCAGCGAGGGCAGGCAGGACCTGGAGACCTTTGCCCGCAGCGGCATGGACGAGGTGGACTATGGGCGCTTCCAAGAGGAGGTGAGGGAATGCTCACAGGGAGCTGGACCTGCTGCAGCAGGCAGGATGTGGCCCAGCCACTCCAGAACCAGCTTCCAGGGTTGGATTCTGGGCAGCTGCCAACTCCACCTTCCCCCAGATGAAAAACCCCGTGGTGCAGACCAGCCTCCCTGGCTTGGCAAGGAGCCTCGAGGGGCTGCAGAAAATGCAGGTGAGCGGTGGGGTGGGCGGTAGGGGCTGCCTGCGTGCCCATGGGGACATCCTCACCCTGCTGTCCCCCTGCAGAGGAACGGCACGGTGGCGGGGCGGCTGGCCGCCGAGGCCCGGGCCCTGTGGCAGATGCAAAACTCCACGGTACAATCGCAGGAGGCTTTGGTGGTGAGTCCGTGCCGGGCTGGTGGCTCGCGGTGCTGCCAGCGTTTTCCCGGTGATGTCCCCGTGAAAGGGGTGATGGGGCTTTTGCACCCTTCTCACCTCCCTGTCCTGCAGGCAAAGCTGGGGGAAAGCATCCAGTTCCTCTCCCGCTTGGCACCGCACCTCCAGGTAATTGCACGGTTTCTTCCAGCTCCGAAAAATATGTGGTGCCCTATGGATCCTGCCTGCCAGTGCCCCAAAAAGCCAGTTACAGGGTGATGGGAGAGCCAGGAAAAATGCCACTCAGGGAGGATTGGTGTCCTTTAGATTTGCTGCTGCAAATCAGAAATCCCCCTGCAGCACTCTCAGTATTTCAGCATCCCTGGCAGAGCCGTCCCACAGTGTTTAATCTCACCTGCTCCCTACAAGGTTTCTCTGCTCAGGGCAGGTGCCCTGTTCCCTGCTCTCCGGCAATCAGACCCAACTGGAAGCTCGGCACGTGCGTGCCACTGCACGCCCTGCTCCCGATGTCCTTAGGGCACCTGTCCTGCTGCTCGGTGCTCTAAGGATGCTCTGCCCTTCCCGTGGTTCCCCAGGAGCGGGTGAAGACGACACTGGCCACCACAGCCTCAGTGGAAGCCCGGCTGCCTGTGCAAGCCCAGCAGATCCTCCGGCAGGTAAACTGGGACTGGATTAGCCCTTGAGGGGTACGAAATTCCCCACAGCCAGAAAGAAAGAGTGCGAACGGGGTGCTGCAGAGAGGAAAGGGCACCTGAAGCCTCCAGCCCTCATTTCCAAGCCCGACATTAGCCCAGAGCTGGTTGGAGTGGGGCTGAAGCCGGGCTGGGAAGCGCGGCGCCTGCCCTACATGCTGCCTTCTCTCTGCCCAGGAGATTGGCTGCTTCACGAGAAAGGAGCTGCGGTACTTCGCACAGTACCTGAACTGGGTCGGGCAGACGGTAGGTGCTTGCCTTCACTGCGGGGGGTTCTTTGGGGCCGGGAGCCCCCACGGAAGCTGCATGCAAGCCCCTCGCCGAGCCAAGGCAGGAGGTAGCAAAATGCATCCCCCTGAGCCAGGAGTGGATTTACGCCTTGTCTCCGCTTCTTGTTCCAGCTGAGGGAGGATGTGGCTTCGTGCCAGCCACTTGCCACGGCCCTGGACAACGGGCGGGTGATCCTGTGTGACCGCATTGCTGACCCCTGGGTAAGGATCCTGTCCCTGTCCCTCCACGGAGGTCCGGTGGGCACCTGCATGGTGCTAATGAGCACGAGTTTGGGGTAGCCGGGGCCGACAGCAGCCCTAACACCCCCCCACCACCAGAACCAGCCACCGCAAGGCTCCCCAAACCCCTCTAGAGCCTGGGGGCTGCCTGGTGCAGCTCAGTAGGGACCCCCGTGCTCTCTCCTTGCAGAATGCTTTCTGGTTCAGCCTGGGATGCTGCACCTTCTTCCTCATCCCCAACATCATCTTCGCCGTCAGGCTCACCAAACACTTTCGCCCCATCCGCAACCGGCTCATGTAAGTGGCAGGCGTGGCGTGGGCCGGCGGGCTGCCTGGGGTGGGAGGACTCGGGGAGCGGGGATGTGGGCTGCTCCTTGACCTCCCGATGGTGCCTCCTTCTCCTTCTGCAGCTCTACAGGTTCAGAGGAGACCTGTCCCTTCCACATCCCCCGCGTCACAGCGCTCAAGCTCTAGGACGGGGGTCTGCCGGGTGCAGCGGCGTACCCCGCACCCCACGAGCTCCCGTCAAACTCGTGCCCAAGCGCTGCAGAGCTCCGGGTCCCTCCGACGTCCGAGAGGGCTCCGGGTCCCTCCGACGTCTCTTCCTCGGCGTCCCTCAGGGTCTGAGCATCCTTCCCAGGTGCAGGGCGCTCGTCTACACGCTCCGTGGGGCTCCGGGTCCCTCCGGCGTCTCTTCCTCCGCCACCTTCGGGGTCCGAGCACCCGTCAGGGACGCTCCCACAGCCCGGCTGACCCAGGGCACGGGAGAAGGCTCCGCGCAGCTCTCGCTAACCGCCGGCATACCCCTCGCAGACCCCCCCCCGCAGGGAAGAACGCCCGCCTGCTGCCCCGTGACGCTTCCCCACACGCGGGACCTCGGGGCAGCGGGCACATTAAAGTCCTTCCCAGCCGAACCCGCCGCCGCCTGCTTTGTTTCACGCCCACCATCTCCCCCATTTTTCCACAGGGAACCCCTTCAGGCCCTGGGCTGGGGGGGCAGACCAGGCCGGGGACAAGGCCACGGGCCGAGGGGTCTCCGGGGGGGGTTGTGGCTGAGGAGGCGGAGGGGAAGACCCCGGGGTGATGGCTGAGGGGCTTCCCTGGGGCTGGGAGGGCTCCGTGGCCGCTGGGGCTGAGGGGAAGCCATGGCTGGGGGAGCCCCAGGGCCTGGGGGAGCTCCGAGGCCAGGCCCCGAGGCGGCGGCTGGGCCTGGGTCTGGCTACGGGGGTCCGGGGCCGCAGGACACCCATTTCCAGCCCCCCCCCCACCTTGAGACGCAGCACACATAACCCCGCTCCCACCGCAGGGCTGGGGGACACCCCCCCCGGCCCTCAGGGTGCTGCTAATTAGAGCTTAATTAGAGGGGGTGGGTGTCTCGGGGGCAAAGCTGCAGGTAGTTTCTGCCCCCCCCCTCCAAAGGAAGCCCAGTCGGGGCCCTTGACTCCCAGTTTATAGCATCGATGGCTTTACGGCGTGAAAGGCTTGCTTTTCATTCATATCCTTCATTCCCTGATTTCAAAGTGCTTTGTCCAACCAGCAAATCATTTATAAAATCTCTGTAGGAGTTAGCAGATCAGCCCTTTCCAAGCGAATGAGGATTTCCCAGTATTTCCCTCACCGAAATACTCTCTGTTTGCTAACCGACAGAGAAATGCCTCATTTTTATGCATTATTAAAAGGCTATTGCTACCCACAGCCAGCAATAATGTGTAAAACACCTGCTTAATGCATTATTTAGGTTATTGCTGCCTAGAGACAGCTGGTTTTATGCAGTATTTGCCTGCAGAGGTCAGCATTGCAAAGGCTTTTTGCAAAAGAGATTTGGGGAGCTGAAGCCCAAAGAGGGATTTCTGCAGGAACCCCCATGCCCAGGGTTGTCCTCAGCCCATCTGGAAATGCTCCGGTGGTGTCATCTGCAAAAATCAGCTTTAAAATGGAGTGTTTTGTGGTCAGAGGAAGGTTGGTGGTGGGGAAAGGCAGGGGTGTGGAGAAGTGAGGTTGGTACCTGGGAGTCAATCAGAAAATACGTCCACGACTCTTCGGCTCCCAGCTGGGTATATTTTGAAGGCTTACAGTCACGAAATTCTGAGATAATTACAAGGGAAAGGTCTGCCTCATTTTTATAACCCGCTCTCAACAGTAGTACTATGTTTTAAATGAAATAATACCCACTATGTGGTGCAGAAGAGCAAAGGGATTATCTACTTAAACGGTAAGTGATATAAATGCAGTAATATTTGTTTAGCTGATCCATTGATTAAAAAATGATACAGGTTTGCAAACAAACGAGCTGGATTCAGCTGGCTCTTCTTCCTAAAGTTATTTCTTGTAGCTGGGTCACAATAAATAGCAGCTAAGCACAGAGGTAAGTAATGAATAACAGAGGAATGCACCCCCAAATAGATGTGTTTTATACACGCGCATGGTCACCGCTGCAATATCTCTGTTCCCTGCCTGGGAGGTAGATGGATTAAAAATGTGAGCAGTTGCATCTCTGAGTTAGTAGTAAACCACCAACAAATAATCCTGAAAATTGTCCTAAAACAATTTTTTAGGAAAAAAAAAAAACAAACCGAAAATGAGGACAAGCTGGATAATGATTCCTCACCCAAAGCAAGGTCATGGTTTATGATTAACTCCAATCCCTCCCCAAAGGGACCCCCTCTCATAGGCTGACACACCTTCCCTCTGCTTGATTACCTGTATTGATAAATTAAAGACTGAAATTAGCTCATTTCCAGCTCCTGCATGTGGTTTTTGTTTTTTTTTTTTTACAAAAAGTGGGTATCTCAGTTTGTCTGGGATCCGTGTTCTGTGCACTTACAAGGACTTAACTAAACTGGTGTTGATTAAACCACTTCCCTTCTCAAATCCTCCTCTCTTGAAATTCAACTCCTGCAACACCTGACCCGGCACACCTTCCTCGTGCTCTACCTACTGACCTCGAGAAGTGTCTATAATTAATACATACAAGATCAATAATTCAAAGGGCTGGAGGGCAGTGGAATTGTCAGCTCTCCCTTGCTGGGTTGGGTCCGTGGTGGAGAGCCAGGAGTTCTGCTCAGCCGAGGTGCAGTTCCCCACCAATACCTATTTCAAGACATAAGTTGTTCTTCTCTATTCCCGGAACTAAGGAGAAATGCAGGAAAAGTATTAGCAGCCAATTCTGCCAGAATCAGCCTATTTCTGGAATTAAAATAGTATCCAGGTTTACTATTGTTATTTCATTTCCTTTCTTTTTTTCTCTCCCCATTTTTCAAGGGACGCCAACCCCCTTTTTTCTCCAGAAAAAGGATCTGCAACCTCCTCCATCTGCTTTTCTCATCATTCTCTGAAAACAACTCAGAAAGCTTAAATACAAAACAGCTGCTGTGAAGAGCAGTTCAAAACTTCATTCCCATCCCAGTCCCCAAAACGTTCATTTTAAAGCTATTCGTGCAGGAGAGCTCCAATGATTAGTGAGGGAGCAATAAGACACCAATTCTCAGCTTTATTTCATTTCATCTCAGCCAAGGAGTTGATGTAATTTTGTCAAACTTTCCTTTTTTTTTTTTTTTGAGCAACAGATTACCTAATGAATCCTTAGCAGAATAACCCAAGCTCCCAAACAGGCTATGCTTTGTGAGAAATCAAGTCCCAGAGGCTTTGCTCCAGCTTCCTTTATTTTTAACATGACAAGCTCCTTGGATTATTGATACTACAAAAATATTTTGGACGGCACAGATGTTTCAGGCCAGAATACGGACAATAAAACACCCTGGGAAAAATAAACTGTGTTGTATTATTAGTGCTCATTACTACTTGCTATTTAACGGCTGCAGATGGGGCTTTGCTTTCAGGAAGCCTCCTTGCACCGAGCCCGGTGTGAATGACGTGCCCGGTCCACTCCGGCTCAGGATAAACAGCGTGTCCTGATGTGCCGCCACAAATGCAAAACTAATTTCCTCTGGTTGCTGTATTTTGATCGTTATTCCCTCCCTAGAGCCTTGCTGGACTTGCTGAGAAATGCACTGAAAAACAAGCCCGGGGCCAAGGTCACTGGAGCTGCTGGGAAAAGGGCACGTTAGGGTTATATAGTTTAACGAGCCGCAGCTTTAGGGATAATTGTAGAGAGAAAAAAAGATCTCTTTGCCTGTCACTGGAGCAAAACGCCATTACCCAAGCTGGGGTTTGTCCTCCGGTGCTGGTCCCGCACGTGGGCTCATAGCAAGGTTTTATGTTCATCGTCTTATGAACTATTAACATCCATCCCCTTGAAGCATTGATAGATAAAATGCTTTGCAGCCTGTACTTGACACCTCTGGTTTTTTGCTCTTGGTAGCACAGAGATCGCAGCACCCCCAAGCCCTGAAAAGCCTGTGGGCTTCTTCCCTTGTAATTCAAGCCCGCTGCACAGATTTACCATGACTTTTATTGTCCCAGCTTTCTCTACGCAGGCTGCGAGCCACAGTGTTTGCACTGCATTGGGAGTTGCTTTGGAAAAGTTAAGGAGATAAAATTAAGGAGAAATCCTTTAGGGGAGTTGTCGGCTCTGGCATCTCTGCTTAGTCCCTAAAGCTAGCACACCTCAGGTCCAGACTGTATTAACTAGATGGTCCTATTGTGCATAATCTTCGCTGCTGTTTACAAAAAAATTGCTAGCTGAGGGAAAAAACCTTATTTCAAAATGCTTCCTTCTCCACACCCCACTGAAAAATCAACTTCCTTATTTATACACAGCCTTCTTTTCTTAAGGTAGCCATTCCGATAGCATAATCTTGGGTCAGAAGCAGGAATATTATCTGGGTTTTTCAATCGCATTGGCTAAGGGTGAGAAAAAAAACCTGAGCCTCATCTGAGTACATCATGCACTTGTACCCCAGTGCATCCACTGTAGAAATACCTTAGGGGAGATGCTACAAATCTGTTTTTCATAAACAAACACATTTGCAATCTCAGCTGCCTTCAAGCTCCGGCTAAAAACCAGCCATCATCCCTGAAGATAAACCTCTTGGATGATCCCAAGCATTACTTATTTACACCAGCTGAGAGAGAGCGTGCAGCATTTAAGCTAACAACGCCGTTCCTACGCCGCTTGCATCCCCTCTGCTCAGTGCCAAGGTAGCCATGGAGATGACTACGGAGAGCATCGTGCCCATGACAACTCTGCATGAGCATCTTGAGCATCTTCAGAGCAGCCTTGTCTCTCCCAGGGCTTCTCCTCACACCAGACAGCGATTATTGGCTTGTTCTTGCTCCCACGCAGGCGATGGTAAAGCTTTCTCCCATCAGCAGCTCCCCTTCCAAGACAAAAGGGCAGAGAATGAAACGTATGGAGCAGATTTAGCATATAATGCCTGAATATTTGGTCTATAATGTCTCTTTGGTATATAACGTCAGCCTGATCCTCAGCACAAACTTCATAAAGAGCCTTTAATTTGTTGGTTTAGGGGAAAGAAAAGCTCTGGACTAAGCCACACGTGGTCTTGGGTTGACATCCCAGCTGGAAGATGCTCCAAAATGGATGGCAGGGTGCACATCACGTGGGAAACTGTTTCAATAGATTAAAAACCCTAATGGCTAAAAATCCGACCTGATTTCCCCTACAGGCACACATTTCCCAAGCCCATTTCATCTTTGCTTATTCTCATTTACGCCCGGAGAAAAAGGGGATGAAACCTCATAAAGCCAGCCCCGGCCCTGGG
Organism: Harpia harpyja; assembly: GCF_026419915.1. Lineage (NCBI taxonomy): Eukaryota > Metazoa > Chordata > Aves > Accipitriformes > Accipitridae > Harpia > Harpia harpyja. The sequence goes on from NC_068952.1 coordinate 44,085,401, forward strand.
AACCCTTTATATGGAGGGAGAGGGATAAAATCGGGATGGAAACGTACTCACCGGCTCAGCTAAGAGGATTTGCACGACCATTTTGTGATGAGTTGGGTTTAATCATCTCATCCTTGTGGAGCATGTGAGTTAGAAACCAGGTCATGGGGTGCAAAAGCTCGATTCATTCTCATGTGAATAAACAAGGTGAAGACCTGGACCAAAACTACATATATAAAAGAAAAATATATACCTGAGTGAAAAAAAGAACAGTTCTTTTAAATATTTCTCCATCTCCAATCTGGTCCTCGTTTCAGTCTATTGCTTGACTTTTATTTTAATTAAAAAACAAATAATTGGCTGTATTTCCTGGGGTTCAGCTTTCCCCATCTCACCCCGCAGCCCCTTTTCCCACTGGGAAAACTGATTTCTCCTGCCCCTTTCCCAACACAACCCAGCCAGGAATCCGCAGGGAGCCCCAAGGCCTGCGGTGTTACCCCTCCACCCATCACTCCTCCAGAAGCAGCAGCTCCTGCCCGCAGCTCCACCTGGGGAATACAACATTTAAATACGTCAGCCGGGATTTCGGCACGCTCCTACAAGCTCTCAGCACGCAGCTGACGCATTCTGGCATAGGAGCAGTTCTCCAAAGTGGGATCCGAGGCTGGCATGGATGATTGATGTAAAAACGATGAAAATGGGAGCACCTTTGCCCATCCCGGGTGTGCCCCGGTTTATTTTTAAGAAGGTGACCTCAGCGCAGCCATGTTATGTCATGCAACGTGCTTACGCCGCTACTCTGATCTCGGAAAGTCTTCCGAGGGGATTGCAAGTTAAAAATAAATGAGGGAGAGGCAAAGGAAAGCCTCCTGGTGAGTCATATATTACAAGCCCTGCTGCGAGGAAAAAAAAATACAGATATTCAGCTTTTCCTGCGAAGGAGCCAGCTGGTGGGTACTGCACCGCTTGGGGAAGTTTACGGGAAGCTGGATTAGAGCGTTGCTGGGAAGGTATTTGTTCCTGCAGCTTTACGGAGGGGCATCGTGTTTTAAAAGAGCGCAAATGCCATGCTGTCCTCGTCTGTCTGAAAAACAAGAGATTTATTCATATCAAAGGACATAACGAGCCCTTTCTGCAAAGGGTTACAGCTCTTCCCCTCACTCATTCTCTTGGACACAGCAGGGAATTGTTCAGCCCAGAGGCACAAACCCTCGTGTCCCACAGCGGCTGCTCCCAAGACACAGGGGCAAGTTATTTTTAAACCAAATGCTGGGCTGAAACCAAATTGGACAGCAAATATCTTCCTCGAACAAGAGTGACTTACTTCTCCCATTTCCCATAAATTAATCCAGCTGGCGGCAGGGAGGCTCAAATACCCAAACTTGATTTATTTTTTTCTCCCCTTCAAAGCACTTTTATTATCAGTGCTTATTCCAGAATAAAAAAGTATGTCCAAAAAAGACATTTGGTTTTATTTTTAATAAGGGTTATTATTTTACCTTCTAGCACACCTGGGTGATGCCACCAACCCTGGGAGGGGTCGAAGGCACATTTTTGGGAGCTGTGTCCCATGCAGGTTATCTTCTAAAGACGCAGTGCCTCATTGGGAAGGCATCAGCCTGCGGCCAGGGAGGGTCCAGGTCCCTCCCATCCGTAAGGAGCTTACGTGTGTCCCTGCCTGGAATAGCAGCTAGCACATGAGCAAAGGTTATTACACTCCTAATCAGATTGTAGCAGCTGGATGAACATTTACAGCCTTTTTTAAGACAGTTGTCTAAGAGTAAAGAGAAGGAGGGTGTGTACCACCTCCGATATTTTATATTTCACTTGCTGCTTCGTGCAGAAGAGAAATACATATTAAATTACTTTGGCTAATCTGAAGACTTGCCTTATTTGCTGCTTTTCCCCCCAAAACCACCTTTCAATAGTCTCTCACTGGAGCCTGCCACCAGCAGGCAGGTACTGGCAGGATCCTGTTGCCTGTGAGTCACATCTGCCCATAGATCGCGTTGCAAAAAGACATCACTGGCGAGGAAAGCTGGTCAGCGTGGTGGGGACAAACTCCTCCCCAGCATCACGGCTGCAATAAGTCTCCTTTACTAAAGCAGTCATAAACTGACCTATTTTTTCCATGCCAGCTTTGCACTCCTTGGCTTTGCAACAGAGCTGCATCTGGCCAAAAAGAAAACCCCTCCTGGAAGCACCACGAGATGTGGCATGGAAAGTTTGGGTTGCTTGCTTTTCCCCCCTCGATGGTTCCTCTCCTGGCACGTTGCTCGTGCCCTTACGTGCCTCCGGGATTAGGAACTTGCTGGGATTTCCCCTCCCCACCATCGTGGGTTGTGTAACTGATGATACTCTGGAAGTGTGTGTATTTAATGTCCTGCTCCTGCTCCAGGCCTGCCTCCTGGCCCGTTTCTGTCCATGGCAAAAGGCTAAAAATTTATACAGTCCTTTCATCTTATTGTCGGGGTTTAACCCCAGCCAGCAACTAAGCACCAGGTACCCGCTCACTCACTTCCCTCCATCCAGCGGGATGGGGAAGAGAAATGGGAGAAAAAAAAAGTAAAACCTGGGGGTTGACAAAAGAACAGTTTAATAGGACAGTTAGTTCCAGAGCAGGGATCCCCCCAGGCCAGCTCCCCCCAGTTTATATACTGGGCGTGATGTCACATGGTATGGAATACCCCTTTGGCCAGTTTGGGTCAGCTGCCCTGGCTGTGTCCCCTCCCAGCTTCTTGTGCCCCTCCAGCCTTCTTGCTGGCTGGGTGTGAGAAGCTGAAAAATCCTTGACTTGGTCTAAATGCTATTTAGCAACAACCGAAAACACCAGTGTGTTATCAGCATTATTCTCATACTGAACCCAAAACACAACACTATACCAGCTACTGGAAAGAAAATTAACTCTATCCCAGCCAAAACCAGGACACTTATTTTTTTCTTTTTACAGGAAAACTTACAGTTATCAAGAGCAAAGGAGAAATGCCATCCATGAGCTGTGTGATCCTGCAGTTTAATACAGAATAATGGTGCAGATGTCTATGCAGCGCATGGAAAACCCCTTCTTCTACTAAAAATGGTCCAAAAAAGACATTTTTTTTCCTCTCAGAGGGGAGCTGCCCTTCCTGGGGTCTGCAGGGCCGCAAGCCCTGGCATAGCTTTACCCCACGCGTGCAATGAAGCCCTCGCCACCAAAGAAAATGCAAAATACCCTACTAAGGCTTCAATTTTTTAATTACACACTGTCATGGGAAAATAACAGCCTGACTGAGCAACATCTTTTCTTTTGGCTGGGAAGCAAGCACCCCAGCGCTTTCCTTCCCTGTGCTGCCGTTACCCCGTTTATACCCCAAATTGCATTTTCTCTGTTCTCATCCAGGTAGGAACCAAATATTACCGAGGCATCTGGTTCCCAAGAAAAATCCAAGGTAGAGGAGTTCTACTTAAAAGAGACTATTCTGTGGTGAGACCAGAAAACAAACCAAGTTCTGCAAAATGCGTTTCATGAACCTTCAGAATGCAGCACTTATTTTCACTTATTTTTGCCTTTGGAGGCTTTAAAGAGGTTTCCTGATGAGCTAAGCATGATTTTAGATGGGGTGAGCTTGAGCCCAGAATTTTTGCCTGCTCCAGGGTGTGACATCGGGATGGGGACAGGCTGTGGGACTTCATCCCTACCTCCAAACCCAACCAAATTACCCCCAAACCCCAGTAAGTCTCCCACAAACTATTTTAATGCCTTACCCTGCCTTCGCAAGCTGTGGCTAATTCTCCAAGCCGTCCAGACTTATGTGAATAAAAGTGTTTTGCATGAATTAAAGGAAAAAAAAAAAAAATCAATGAGAAGCAATGAAGCAGGGTCAGATGAACTCGGGTCCTTTGCCAGCTCATCATTAAACCAAAGTCAGCGTTTTCCATTTGTTACAAGAAAAACCCATCCCATTAATGCTTTCTAACCTGGCATGAACCTCCATCACACTTAACTCCCATTATTTCTCCGTCCCCTGTCATTGCCTGAGCTGCGGCTGAAGAGGGGCCAAACCTCCAGCGGAGATCAATGCAGCTCTTGGTTTGCTGCTGGGAGAAATTTTACTCTGAGATGCTAAAGGAACCATGTGGCACATGGCTCTGTTAAATAGATGCTGTGGATATACTGGTTTGGGTGGTTTTAGCACTGCTAACTTCCACAATAAATGAAAAATTAATTAATAGCCAATAGGCTGCTCCTGCTCGATTTGCAGCTGGGATCTGACAGAGTTTCTATATTTCCCTAAACAAGACCAGAACTTCCTCTGAAATATATTATTACGGAAAAATCCTGATTTTTAGAAGCCATGGATGAATTCATCCCAACCATCCCATTCCCGGTGCTGTATTTCTTTCTTTTCCTGGCTTTGTTTAGCTAGCCCACTGAAGAGTATTTGAACCAAAGCCAGGGAATCAGGAGCCATCTGTGCGTTCACAGGAGGAATAAATATGCCTGTGTATTGCAGGAGAGAGCTTTGACAGGCTCGCTGACCTTAATCCTGCCCCCGTTATTTAATTTTTCTCCTCCAGAAATTAATATGCATGTCTCCCCAGTGCAGCCAAAGCGCCCAGCACAACCCATTTCCCTGCCAGACAAAAATTATTATTTTTTTTTTTAACGTAATCCAGGCAGATGGATAAACAAGCATATGGAGCATCGGGGTGGAAATCCTCTTTATGGCCAGATGTGCTCTGTGGTCCAGGGGTGGGAGCATCACTGGGATGGCTGTACCTGGGATGGCTATTTCGGGCAGCAAAACCTCAGGAGGGTTTTGGCTATATCGCGTGATTGTGCAAAATCAGTCTCAATGCAATTAGTTTCAAGCTTCATTTGTGTCTCTCAACCACCATGCAAGCATCCCAGGTTGCTCTGGCCTCAACCCATTTATTATAGCCCGTCCTAACCCTAAAGGATGGGAATAACTCCCCATCCTGGTCTTTAGGTCTCTATAGCCATGCGTACCCTTACCCTCCAAAAAACAGTGCCGTAAAAGCCCCAGCTTGCCATGAGCATCCCATATAATTTTTAATTGCCTTCTGTGGCATTTCCTCCCATTAAATATCAGAGTACCTCAACATAAAGCATGACTGCTCTGCACAGGAGTGAGTTTTACTCCTGTGGAGCGAGACAAACTCGGAACAGATTCATCCTTTTCCCTGTAGGTCTGAGTCTATTTTATTTTTCTGCCCATCAACGTGCAGAGCATCTATTTCACAGGATAATGGATTTGGAGCTGCAGCTGGCAACTGCTAAAAGCATCTTTTCCTCTCCCAGAGCCCCGACCCCGAGATTTCCAGACAAGCCCCAAACCCTGCCGATCCCCTCGGTATTTCTTGAATAAACCACCCAAGCGCTGCAATTTTCCAAGATTTCCAAGCCGGCCCCAAACCCTGCCGATCCCATCGATATTTCTTGAATAAACCATCCAAACGCTGCAATCTTCCAGCCACCCTTTTGGTCAGTGGCTTTGCTTTCCACGCCAGTATCTGCTGGGAGGGAGGATGGGGGAGTCAACCCAAATTTTGCAGGGTGCCGGCTGCAGTATTCCCAAGGGAAAGAGGATGCATGCTGGCCAGGCTGTGCAGGGTTGGGCTGTGCAGAAGCCAGCTCCTCCCTCTCGCTATTTATTCCTTCCCGTAGCTCTGCGGCCGAGGCTGAATCACCCCGAACCGAGCAAGCAACGGGCTCCCAGCTGGTGAGTGTCAGGGAAATGGGACATGGGGGCTTCGGGTGGGATAAAGCCAGAGGCGAGGGGGCTTTTAACACCGAGCAGCATCACGGGGGATGAGGGAGCTGCCTCCTCTCCCCACCATCGCCGCCTAAAAATAGACATTTCCAGCTCCGAAGGCGAGCGTCCTCCTTAAAAGACAGAGCTCTGCTTCTCACCCAGCGCTTGTTTACTCAGGGCTGATTCAAAGCTATTGCTGGTGGGGAAATTTCTTCCCACCCCGCCGGCCCCAAGGAGCTACCTGCGGGGTTTTGTTCTTTCCCACAGCTCCCAGCTGCGCAGGACTGTGCTCCCCCATTATTTGGGGAGTTAAAAAAAAATGGGGGGGTGGGGGGTAGGATTTCTAAAAACTAGGGGTGGCATTTTGAGAAAGCAAACTGCCAGCTGCATCCCCCCTTCCCCATAGCCCCAGCCCTGATTTTTCACCCCCCATGAGCCAGGACTTTCCCAGCATCGCCAGGAGGGTCCGGACACCCCCATTCCAGAGCATCTTCCCACCCCCCTCGCCACATCGCTCCTTCCCCTTCCCTACCTCCCTTCATTTCTTCTCTGCCCTCAGGCACCTTAATAAGGTTATTTCCGCAGTTATTTTGGCACCAGGGTGTTGGTTTTCCTCTCCAAACCGAAGCCGCCTCCTTGCCAGCCCTGCGCACATAATTGCTGCTTGCGATTGCTCCTCGCATCCTCCATTTTCCGCTTCCCCCTCTGCCCTGAAGGAGCGCCGGGTTTCCTCTGGTTCTCTAACACAAGGGCAGATATAAATTGCTCCGATATAAATCACCTGAATTAATTTCTCATTGCCTACATTCACCTGCAGAGAGGGAAAATTGGGCAGGAAAGTTAAAAAGAGTCAGGAAAAAATACCCACAAAGCCATTCAATAATATAATTTAATAATAATATTACATCACACCGTAAATATTATTTCCAAACAGAGGGAACCCAGCTCCAAACCCAAGGAAGCAGCTCCCTGGTCCCCATTGCACACAGGGGGTTTGGGCCAGCGACCACATTTATTCAGGGTGAAGCTCAGCTGCCTGAGGACCTGGGTAATTAGCAGCACAAACACAAATAAACCTTTGCCCTGTTTATCAGAGCTCGTCTCTGCGACGGCAATTAGAGGAACAGGTTGGTGCTGCCAGGCTGGAATATCCTCCGGGACTTTACCATAACCTGGTTTCATCCAGGGGCTGATTTTTCCCCCCTTGCAACTCACTGTGGGGAGTCACACATCTTAAAAAAAATAATACTTACCAATTTGCTGCTTTTTTCCCCTATTTCTTTTTTTTTTTGAGTGCCCAAAGAGCGTTCGCCCATCCGAATTTTTGCCGTGTCTTTCAGCTATTTTTAACCCCCCTGATCTCATCCTCGCTCACTCCCAGCGGGTGGGGGCTGCGGGGCGAGGGAGGCAGCAAACCTGCTCGAAAGCGGGCAGCTTGCACCCAATTTTTTTACAAGACGGCGCCAAGCAGCCAACCTGAGCCTGGCTTTCCTCCCCATCACAAAGGACAGGCTCTTGCATCTTCCCTGCTCTTTTAATTAAGCCCCTTGCTAACCATCCCAACCAAAACACTGACATTAAAGGACCTTCACTCAAACATTTCCTGACATAAGACCAGATTTTGGGGGGAGGTGGAGGAAAGAAAGAGCATCAGTATCTGAACCCAAGGAGAGATTAATTTGCTTTTTATGGACCATAAAACCACAGCTAACGTGCAACAGAAGAATTTCTGGCTTAAACAGGGGTTTGTTCTGCCTGTTTGTGCTGTTAAGGGCGGTACCTCATGAGAGACCATCATCTCTTTTCTGCATTGAACTTAATCTCTGGGCTGAGTGCCGACTCTTAAGGAAGCTGGTCCATTAGTTGCTGCAAAAAAACCCACTCCAGACCCATACCTTAATTGTTTCTTGCTGTAATGTGAGCAGAAAGAGCATCCAAAGCATCCAAGGATGCTGCGAAATGCCTACCCACGCTTTGCTGGGAATGCTTCGCTCTCCCTCCCCCCAGCATCCTGGCATGCACGGGGGAATTCTGGGGATAGCTCAGCCACGGGCAGGATAGAAAAAACCTTTGCTGTCGCTGGGCTCCCATATTAAACACGAGGGTAACAGTAATGCAACGCTCCTTGGCGTTGCGGGGAGGAATCTGAAGGGATTTTACAGCTTGCGAGGTGTTTTCCAAAGGTCTTTCCAAAGGATTTGCAGACCTGATGTGTATTATACATGCTGGATTATACACAGGGTGAGAAAAGGCTCATTAAAATGGGATTGCATCCTTGCCAGCCCACCAGCTAACGTAGGAGACGCCTAGCATGCCCCTGGGATGCCAGTAGCAAAACACTGAGTAAGCAGTTATTTGCAAACACATTAAACTAGAAAAATGCTGTTCTTCAGTTAAGGCCTGTTGCACATCAACAGGGACTTGGGCAAAACACGCTGAATTTTATTCTCTAGGAAAAAAAAACCTCCGGGGCAAGGCTAGGCACTGCCCTCCTTGCAGCCCTGGGTAACCAAAAGCTTTGAGACTGGGCTGAATCTGTTCATAGCCATCAATCCTTGCACAGCAGAAATCTCATTTATATAATCTGATTGGATAGAGCAGGTTGGTAAGTGGATTTTTATCTCCCAACCAAGTGAAACATTTTTCCTAAAAGCTTTTCTTCCACTACTTAAAATTGCCATTACTAGCAGAAGACCTGTTGGGGAGGTGGGGGATACATACATACATACGTACATACATATATATATATATATATGCGTGTGTGTGTATTAAAAAAAAAAAATATATATAAAATATTTTAAAATATATACATAAAAATAAGGGGGATTGGGGAGGATAAATATGCATTTAAGTCCAAAGCTGTTTGTTCTGCAGCTGGATTAAAGGGGACGATATGTGTTTTATACGATGCATAAGTAAGGGAGTCTAAAGCCTGTGATGCTCGCGGCAGCGCGGATGCAGGGGCTGCGGGGTCTCTGCCTCCTGCCCGTAACGCTGCCTGTCCTTGTGTCCCGCAGCCATGGCCAGGCTCCTCGTCACCTGCTGCCTGGTGGCCCTGTTCCTCGGCGCCTTCACCGACGTCGCCTTCTCGAAGAAGGGCAAAGGCAAACCCAGCGGAGGCGGCTGGGGAACGGGGAGCCACCGCCAGCCCAGCTACCCCCGCCAGCCCGGCTACCCCCAAAATCCTGGCTATCCCCATAATCCGGGCTACCCCCACAACCCCGGCTACCCCCACAACCCCGGGTACCCCCACAACCCCGGGTACCCCCACAACCCAGGCTGGGGACAGGGTTACAACCCATCCAGCGGAGGAAGCTACCACAACCAAAAGCCATGGAAACCCCCCAAATCCAAGACCAACTTCAAGCACATGGCCGGGGCGGCGGCGGCGGGCGCCGTGGTGGGAGGTTTGGGGGGCTACGCCATGGGACGCGTCATGTCGGGGATGCACTATCGCTTCGACAGCCCCGATGAGTACCGATGGTGGAACGAAAATTCGGCGCGTTACCCCAACCAGGTTTACTACCGGGATTACAGCAGCCCCGTCTCACAGGACGTCTTCGTCGCCGACTGCTTTAACATCACGGTGACCGAATACAACATCGGACCCGCCGCCAAGAAGAACGCCTCGGAGGCTGGCTCGGCAGTGAACCAAACGGAGACCGAGCTGGAGACCAAGGTGGTGACGAAGGTGATCCGGGAGATGTGCATCCAGCAGTACCGCGAGTACCGCCTGGCCTCCGGAATCCGGCTGCATCTCGCCGATGCCTCCCTCGCCGCCCTCCTCCTCCTCACCCTCTTCGCCATGCACTGACGTGCCCCGGATCCCACGGCTTCAAAATGTCACCCGTGTCCCCGTGGGGACCCCCCCGAACCCCCCCCTGTTCTTGCTTGCGGTCATCTTTGGTGAAGAGCCCTTGGGGCGCATGGGCACCGACGCTCCCCATCACCTCCCCGGAGGCTCCGGTTTAGGTGACCAGATGAAAATTTCATTCTCTGCCCCAAACGCGTCCCCAGCGTGGCAGGACAGTGATGGAGCTAGATGCCCAAAAAAATGGCCTTCACCACTTCCTCCTCCTCGGGGCCACCCCGAGAGGGACCAGGCAGAGAGGAACTCAGCCGGTCCTTGGCATCCCTGCAAGAGCGTTTCCGAAAATCCTGTTTGCTAACAAGCAGGGTTTTACCTAATCCCCTTAGTCCCGCTGCCACCAAAAACTCTTTGCCCGGGGCACGCCGCAGCGTTGCACCCGAGCACCTATATACCCCACAGGGATTTTAGGAAGGTCAGATATGGGTTTTTCAAGCAACAAGCTGACAGGTTGCGATTTTAACCCTTTAATCCTAAAACCCACCCTGCCTCCTGTACATACGGACCTGCCCGCTCCGCACCTTGCATGCTGCAAATACCTCCTGCAGCAATCCACAAAAATAAAGTGTTTTGTTTTTTTTTTCCCTGCAGCGAGGCTGAAGCCCCGGCCGGGTTTTTGTTGACCCCCCGTGCCGCTTTGCTTTTGGTTGAGCCTCACTCTTTCTTAGCCTATCTAAAGGCAAAAAGTGCTGCTGAATGCCCCCAAAAACCCCAAAGTGGTAACGCTTGGTGTGTTACAGCCAGAGAAAAAGCTATTTTTGATGCGCTATAGGTGACAAGTCACGGTCACACTTCAGCACCATGATTTAGAGGACATTAAAATACAGCAAAAAAGATGCTCGGGGCGGGGGAGGGGGGATGCCAAACACGTAGCAAGAGACTTAAATCAGCTAAATCGGATGGTTATGGCAAATAGCGTCAGGAAAACCAAGCCTGAGGGATGGGAGATGCTTAAAGCAACATCTTTTGCAAGTAATTTGTGGAAGCGGTGGGTGAAACTCTTGCTCCTCGTGTTTGGGTCAATGCTGGGTTGTGTGTAACCTGTAGCATCTGTAAAGTTGCGCTTGCTGAACCAGTTGCCCCGAGTTATATTTAATATCTCTTGTGTATTTTTATTGCAAGGCACTGAATGACACCGTCCTAAATGATTTTTCGCATTGGTGTAAGCTAAATGAAGATATATAGATAGATATATATATATATATGTATAAAAAAATATCGAGAAAAGAAGTCTTTCAGGCTATTCACCGGAAAAGCAGGGCTTTGCGGTAACTCGTACTTTGTGATACACGAATGTTTTGTAAATCTGTAACGGTGCATGCACAAAATTTGCCGTTCCGTTACTTTTCTAAGTGTTCGACGTCTGGTACAAATTAAAACAGATAAAGCCAAGATGCACGTCAGCCTTCTTCGTGCAAACAGCTCTCACCCATCCCCGCGGCGCTGCAGACAGAAGTGGCATTTTTTGCCCTGTCTCTCCCTGCCTCCCCAGCCTGTGGGTGCCTTTGTTCCCTTTCAGCACTAAATTTGGCCTAAACCCCACAATTTCAGTTAACCTTTTCTCCTCCCCTGCTCCCACTAACGGTATTGCTACCATCCAACAAGTACTGTCTAATAAAGTCAATGTGCTGGTTGGGGCCAGGGATTTCTTCTCCCCATAGAAAGTCAACACCCTTGTATTTACTCCATCTATTTTATCTCTAATAAAAGAGTTTTTACATTTGCTGTTTCAGTGGCATTAAGCCCGACGAACTTCACGTGAAGCCCTACTTTATGTTGCCAGAATTCCAAATCTCCCCGGTACCTAAACCAGCACCACTGTTAGACGACTCAGACTATAGCAAAGGTTAAAAATTACAATTAAAAAAATGGAAGAGTTGGACCCTTCAGCCGGACAGTGCTTTAATTTTAAGCTCAAGACCAAGCCTTAGACCTGTTTGGTTTGAGCCTACGTTGGAGGCAATTTATTGCGCTGCAAACCCCCTTGCCCACAAGGATGCTAAAGAACTTGGTCTTTAAGTGGTGCTCCAGGTAAATCCCAAATGTGACTTGTTTGCATACTTTTGGCAGAAAAATAAAGGAAAAAACCTCTTCAGCACAAAATAGATGACTATGCCCACATACGGGCAGCTTGCTTGCAAAGAGGAAACCCTAAGAGGTCCGTAACAGGGATCAAGAGCTCCCGTAGGTGCTTGGAAAGAGCAAAATAAAAGCTTTTTTTTTTGCTTGAAATTGGCTACTGGGCATCACCACGTTAGCCCTGAATATTGGTAAGAAGAGCAGCAAGTGGGGAGTGGGACAAAAATACAGATGGCAGGCAGGTTTTAGTGTTGGGAGCTAGTTTCCAAAGTGAGGAAAATAAATATAAAACGTAAGGATCCCACACTTCACATCTTCCCCGTGCAAAAGCAATTTAAAAAATTGTGATGGAAAGGAGGATTTGGGGAATAAAAAGCCCCTGTGAGGTTATTGGGTCTGTCCTAAGCATCCCTATGGCCACTGCTCATCCTAGGCCAGCTCAGCATCCAACTGCATCCCAAAAGCTCTCCAGCTCCAAACTTTACTGGGACATTTTCTTTAGGATGTTATTATGCCCTAAATACTCATGACTGAATATCTCGGGCTTTTCCCCATGTCATTTAAAGGGGGGGACAAGTAAATGCAAGACCCCCAAAGCCCCCAGCTCTGCTGCCCTGCAAGGAAAACTGCTCCACCCGTCCCCAAGCTACAGCGGGGACTCCGCTGGTCAGGGCCATGGGGAGCTTTATACAACCCTTTTTATTAGTTAAGATTTTTTTTCAAGCTAAAACAAGAGCTATTTCAAACTTAAAATAAAAGAGAAAGAGGTAGCAACGAAGATATGGTCCTTCAGTGATAGGCTTGGAGGACCCATCCCCTGATAGACCTTGCACTGGTAAGCTGGAGCCCAGTGGTAGGAGGAAAAAAAACCCAAAAGACCCCCCCCCACACAAAGGACAACCTCCCCTGCCAAAGAAGGAACCACACACACACACAAAGAAGGAAAAAAAAAAAAAAGCCCAACAAAGAAGGACACCCCACAAAAGGAAAAAAAACCCCAACCCCAAAGAAGGAAAAAAAACCCACAAAGAAGTGAAGAAGGAAAAAAAAAACCCCACAACTCCCCTCAAAAAAAAACAAAAGAAGGAAAAAAAAAAACCCCAAACCCAAAGAAGGAAAGCCCCCTGATTTCCAGAACAAGTGCTGGCAGCATCTGCACAGCAAACTCCCCTGGGGAGGGTCTGACCTCAGCAGGCAGCAATACAAAATGCTCATTTTTAGCCCCAAAAACCCCATCTTCCCCGCACTTCACCCCAACACGGGGAAGCTGCTCCAGGGGGAACCACTGCCGTCGGCAATGCTCAGACGAGCTCAAAAAAACCCAACCCCATTCCGCTCCTGCTCTGTGTGCACAGCACCCCATTTCTTTTTTTTAACCAGCATGGGGTCCTGCGCGGGTAATTGGGTTTTGTGGTGATTATTGGAGCCGTTCGCTCGCTGCTATGGGGTCGGTGGGGAATAGCGGAGCTTTCCTGGCTCCGGCAGCACTCGAGCAGGACATGGGGACACGGTCCTTAGGACACTTGGATCCAATAACCCTGGACCCCTCTTGGCCCCTACGAGTGCTCTGTTGAACCAGATAAATTAATTGCTCTGTATTAATTAGCTAAATACTCCAAATCCTGCAGTGTAGGCAGGAGCCTTGCTGCCAAGCGAGGATGGGAAGCGTTTCTGCTTTACCAGGCTGATAATAAATACACCTCAAAGTACAAACGCAATAACATTTTGGGGGTTGTATTTTTTTATATTCTCCTCCAAATCGCCTGCCCCCCCCCCCCCCCCAGCGCTTTGCATCCCTCATCTCCACAAATAAGCATCCCCCGTGCAGGCAGAGCAACCGAATATATTTTTCTCGCCTGAAAAAAACGGCAAAAAGAGGATTTTTGGTGCAGCGCTGGACTGTTTGCAGAGAGCTGGAAGAAAAACAGTCTTATTTAGAAGCATAACATGCAAAGCAACTGCCCGAACTTCATCGTGGGGGGTGATTTTATCCCTGCATCTGATCCGGTGTTGGAGATCAGAAGCGATGCGTCGCTGAGCGAACAGCACCATCTCCCGTCTGAGCCCAGCCCCGGCTCCAAGGATCAGCCCTGGGGATGGTTTTGCAAGACTGGGTCTCCCCAAAAAACCCTCCAAAATTAGGCTGAGCTTTGCAGCCGGCTGCGCTGGAAGCTGGTGCTGGCTTGGTTGCTGTTTCAGAACAAAAATGCACAAAAATGCCTTGACTTTGCCTGCAACCGCTCGCCTAGAAAAACACCTCTCGACATCTGGGGTTGCTCAGGAGCAGCCCCGCTCCCCTGTACGAACACGCAACCCCAAAACTCCCCAGCACAAGGTGATTAACGAGGACATTCATTGCTTTTAATGCCTTTTCCTGCAGCACAGCCCTTTGCAAGGGCTGGAAATTAAACTGGGAAGGGAGGGGGATCAGAGCGCGTCCCCATGTATTGCACGCTGGCGGGAGGGAAAAAGCAAGAAAAATTTGGGAATGCGATGTTGGAAGCGCGGGATCATCCCTGCGGTGTTTCTGAGCTCTGGCTGCAAGTTAGGGCTGTGACCGAAGGATGCTCGTGACGGGGTCTGGATGTCAGAGCAGGTCTGGATGCAAAATATATGTTGGAAAAATGTAAATTTGAGCTGTGGCTAGAGTTTTTGCTGGGTTTATTGTTTATTTGAAACAAGCACATTAAAAAAATAACCCCTGGGTGCATTATAGGAATAGTTGGATTTGTTCAACCTAAAAGCTGTCCCTGAGCCAGGGGAGAGATCACGGTGATTTGGACAGCCGTAAGAGCATCGGCTTTGGGGGCATCCCCTGCCCGCCTGCTCCGAAAGGCTATTAAATCCCTCAGGAGTCAAATGACTTCTGTAAAATTTAAGTAATTATTGTAAAAGAGGCCAGAAAATCAATGTACATCGGCCAGGGCCCCTTCCACCCCTCAATAGAGGCGAGACCCGACTCGACAGCTCTCCTGGGGAGATGATAAGGATATTCCTACCACCAAAACCCACTAATTCCAGGGGGACACGACCCCCTCACAGACATGCAGGCTCAAAAATACTTCAGCGAAGGACTTACCTGCTGGAGGACGGTGACTGCAGCTGCCCACAGGTTTTTTTGGGGATCCCCAATATTTCACTTGGCGCCTCTTTATTTTCTTTGCTTACAGCAATGGTTTTGCTGCTGCAGCTAAACAAGGTTTTAGGAAAGGTTTAAGCACCCAAGACAGGGACTAGAGAAGAAAAATGCAGATGCTGGAGGGGAAAGCATCCCTCACCGAAGCTTTCCCTCTGTTCCCGGGGAGGATTTGGATCCTCTCTGCCAAACACGAAGCACCTGAGGGAGGGTCAGGCCCACAGCTGGGTGCGGTTTGGGATGGGGATGTTCAAGACCGGGACGTGTTTGATCATATCAAAGCCGGAGAGATGGGACGGGGTGGGGGGGTTTGTCCCGGAGCATCACGCTCACCCCCCACCGCAGCATCCCTCGAAGATGCGGCTCTTCCTGGGGTTGCGAGCGGTGCTAAACACGCTGGATTTGGTTAAAAAAAGGAGAGGATGTCTCAAGGCCAAACTTTATTGCAAGGCAGAGGGGGTCCGTTTTCAAGCCCCGCATCCCCCCTCCCCGAGTCCCAGCGCTCTTTTGGGGGGAAAGGAGCGTTTTTTGGTAAAGCTGTGCAACGGGAAACTAGAACCAAGCTCTGGCAGGGCTGATCCAGCATCTCTCCGGGTGCAAATATCCACACGTCCTTGCAGGGCTGGATTTGCTCATGTACGTGCTCTTGCAGCTGGGGGGTTGCAGGATCCGGCCGGCTCCCGGGTGGCCCCGCGAGCGCGGGGATGGCTGCCCAGCTCCGGCTGCTGGCCCGGGGTCCCATCGCGCCGGCGGGGGGGAAAAAAAACCAAGGCAGCGGCGGAGCATCTCTTCCACCTCCCCAAGCCACGTCTAATCTCCCAGGAAAGTCATTCACTAAGAAATCCCGGCGGGCTCGGCCGGCCGGGGGGTCACCCGGGGTCCCCTCCTCGTGCTCAGCGCTGCAGCCCGTGGCTGACGAAGCAGACGACGGGTGCCAGCAGCAGAGCGGGACCGATGCCACCACGCCGGTCCCCGGAGGCTCGGCTTGGGGGTCCCCGCTTGGCACCCATGTCCGGCCAACTCGGGGCGTGAAAGCCGCCCGCCGGCGGGGGCTGCCGGGCCGCCGGGACACCGTGACCCAGGCGGGACGGCCGCGGGCGCCCCAAAAGCCCCATGCCGTACCCCGCAGCGGCGCCGGCCGCGATGGCCCCTGCCACCTTCGAGCCACGGCCGGGGGTGCCACCGCCGCGGGAGACGGCCCGAAAGCCCCCACGCAGCCCCCCGCCGCCGCCGCCGCCGCCGCCGCCTCGCCCACCGGTTCTCCCGCCGGCACCGCGGCGGCTGCCGGCGAAATCGCTGAAGAGGGCGAGCAGCAGCATCGCCACCCAGCACCAGGCGTCGCGGGGCCTCATCCTGCCCGACCTGCGAAAGGGGCACAAGGAGGGACGGTGAGTGCGGGGACGCCGGCTCCGCGTGGTTTGCCTTAGGCTCGGTCCAACCTATGTTTAATATAGTCAATAACTGAATGCGTTTCATGTACTATTGGGATTGCACCTTCATTTTTCCACCCCGCTGCAAAGCACCGGAGCATCACGATGTGATTCCCCCCCTCCCTGTCCCCCACCCTGCAACCCCTCTGGCCGGCGGCTGAGCAAACAGCCTCATTGTACCGAAGCTGCTGAGCCATCGCAGCCCCAAAATCGTCCCAAAAATAGCAGGAGCCGTGTTGACAAAAGCCTTTTGAAAAAGCAGAGCCCCCCTGGCCGGCCGCCCCGGCCGCAGCATCCCTGCGTCAGCGTTTCCCTCCCGCGGCCCCCGCTAGAAGGTGCCAGGCCTGACCCGCCCCCCGCTTCGAAACCCAGTGTTTTGGAAAAATAAAAAAAAAAAAAAAAGGGCTTGATTAATTTAATTTGCCTCATTTCGCTACCCTGCTCCTCCAACTAATATGGTTTATTTTAAGAAAAGCCCAGAGAAGCGCGTGTCCCCCTTCCAGCTGTTTGCAGCTGCATCGCCACCACTGGAAACTCCACAAACCCAGGCAGCAAACCCCACAAAAAGTAAAGATGAGGATTTTTTTTCCCCCCTCCCTATTTTTTCCCCTCTTGATTTCCCCTACAGTATCCAGGCTTATGGATCACAATGCGGGGAAAAGCCCGGTGCCAAAGCGGCCGGTCAGGTTGCGGTGCCTCCCCGGGCTGCTCTCCCCATCCCAACCTCCAGCTCAGGTGTGTGCCAAAACCCTACACTTTCCACCTTGCTCTCTCCCCAATTCCTTCTCTTTTTATCCCTCGACTCCGTGCCGAGGATGCCGCCCTTACCCGTGCACCCGGTGCTGCGCCGGCGATGGCTCTTCCCGTCTGTGCCCGCCGGGCTGGACTCACATCGGACTTTTCCCGGCGGATAAAGCTTCGATAAGCGGAGCCAACGTCACTCGTATCCCCCTCCTGCGCGGGGAGGGATAAATGGGCTTCAATGGGCCGGATAATGCAGCGTCGGTGGCTTCGGGGAGAAAGCAAAGCATGGCTGGGGATAACCTTGGGGATGCAGAGAGCTCGGTCTCGAGGATGTGAAAAAACCTGAATATATCAGGTTCAAAAATGCGATGGGTTTAAAACAAGGCTAAGCAATGCAGAGGTTTTCTTCTAGAGGTGAGTTTTACCTTCTGGAAGGGAAATATCCAGAGGATGGAGCCCACCAAGCATGGCGCATGGGGATAAATAGTCTCTAAGGGCTGGATAAACCCCACAACAGCCCCCCAAAATCCTCCAGCAATTTAGTTGTGAGTCTCCAAAACTGCAGGGCAGGAGCATTTCTCCTCGGGAAACTTCTCTGCCAGGATTCAGGCAGGTTTTTCTCTTCTCCCTCGTCACTCCCAGCCTACGCGGAGCCCATTTCAGTAGCATTTCTATCCGCAAAGTGCTTTATTTTGAACAAACCACGCTCTAACTCGGGGATTTTCATTCTGTATTAAGTTGCTACATATTTTGTTTTCTTGTTAATCAACGAAGCAATGCCACAGTCATCCTTCAAATACATAAAAAGCTTTTCTCGCTGTACAATGCTTTCCCTAACACATATTAAAGGTGGAAAAGGTACCATTAAAATTAAAAAAAATTACAAAGACACATTGCAAAAACGCAAGGGAGGGAGAAAGTCAGAGTTTTAGTTCATGTCGAGGTATAAAATTGATATTGCTGGTTTAGCCTGGGAGGAAAGAGGTTTTTCCACATGCGATGGTGGTAACGGAGCCAGTCCAGGTCCCGGTTTCACCGGGATGATGTGCCAGCACCGCTGCAAAACCAATACGCAAAATAAAACCCTCTTTATTTCTGCCTCCCCCTCCTCTTGCCCCCCTGCCCCACCGCTTTCCATACAGCATCCCTTGAGAGATGCTCAGCACCGTCAACTATTCCTGCGACCACTATTTGGCATGTTACAGCTACCAGAGAGGTTTGACATCGTGGTTTGTTTTTTTGTTTTAAAAATCCGTAAAATTAGTGCAAATTAGAAATGGGGGAAGGAGGGAGTTATGTGACCAGATGCAGGTTAAGGGAACACGCCGGAAAAATGCAATTTACTCTTTTGCTGTAAATCCAACCATCAGTCCCCAGGTTTGCTTTTGGCAGCAAAAGTGTTAAAAAACCCTAATTCTCAGCCGACCCTTCCGATTTACAAAAGCTTCCTGTCACCTGCAAATTATTGCAATAGAAATGTGCTTTTTTGTTGTTTTTCTTAAAAAGAGGAATTATTTGTGCTCTCTTGCCACCGAGCAGCGGGTCCTCCGCCGGGACCCACGTGTGGGCACCGCTGAAGCGAGCATCTTCAAACTGAGCCCAAAATTCTTCCTCTCCAACGCTTGCAGCCCTCGCCCTGCTCGTGGATTTCCTTTTTTTTTTTAACCTGTTATTTCCAGGGATTTGAGGTTTTGGCTGAAGCTGCCACTGGCCAGAGCCTTGCTGGGAAAAGCCCCGTTTGCCGAGGAGGAATCCCCTGAGGATGCTGCGCAGAAGAAGGTGCGGGAGGATGGGTTGGCTCAGAGCCGCAGCAATCCGGGCGGATACTGGGAGTGCTCCGGGAAAGACGGAGGTTTGGGATTCGGTACAGTACGTCCTGCGGGCAAAAGGCTCTTCGTGTGATGCAGCTCGGAGCCGGGGCGCTGGCGAAGCGTTTCACATCGCCGTCGGACCTTCAGAAATCTCCTCCAGCCTTTGCTCGATCATCAGCCGGAGGATGGAGTATCTGGAGAGGTGGAGGACAAGGAAAAGAGGATTTTTGCAGCATTGAGCTGGGTTTTTAACCCAAATTACCACAAAAACCCTGGAATAATGCAAAACCCAATGGCTTATGCATGCCTTAGGGATGCAAGGCTGTGCAAATGAATTTTTTGGCACCGAAACAACCCCCTGACAATGTCCTTAACTCTCAGCATCTCCCCTCGATGCCACCGAGCCTGGCGTACTTGCGCATTAGCTTCTTCACTTCGCGATCCTCCTCTTCCTCCAGCTTCTGGATGAAGCTCCTGAGGACGGGCATCTCGAATTTGATGTACTGAGCAACCTGGGTGGGAAAGAAATGCCAAGCCGGGTGACGAAGAAGGTGATGCACCGACCCCGCGAGGCTGAAGGTGACCTTGCAGCATCCTCTCCCCATATTTAACTGGGGAAATCAAGGACCGCTCCACCTCCCCCCAATTTTTGCAACAAACCCTAAAAGAAAACACGTTTCCTCTGCACGCCAGGAACTTCAGCTTGTGCTAATTATTGGGGAAAAAAAAATCCACCTAAGGTTTATTTTATTTTACCCACTGGCTGCAAGACTTGGCTCCTTCATACGGAGAAACCTGTGCATCCCCAACGTATCACTGAGTGCTGTTTAAGCCCAACTGTACCCCAAAAGCACCTCATTTGTGCTCTGATTTAAGAGCAAAGCAGTGCTGGGGCGGGAGGGAACCTGCAGATGGCATAAACGAGCCGTTTCTCACCCGCAGCCCTTTCTCCGGCTGGAAAAAAATATCAATTCCACCAACAGCTGCGCAGCGATTGCTCTTCTGCGATCAGATTTGGGATGGCAAAATAGGGCTGGGGCCCTTTGCTCTCACTTGCAGTTTGAAGCTGCTCTTTAAACACAGAACAAGGTTTTCCCCATAAAACGGGGAGTTTTCATGGGGAGACACGGGAGAAAAGCAAAGCAATTCCTGCATCCCCAGCATGAAGACATCCCCCCGCCAGGTTTTCTGCCCCCGGCTGCACCCTGAGCCCATCCAAAAGCGACGAACATCCCGTGCCGGCAAACTCACGTCGTAGGTGACTTCTTCCACCTGGTCCTTCTCCATGAGGAAGACCTTGGAGACCTGCTCGCAGGGGCCTTGCAGGATGCGGGCGATCAGGGGGTAATCGCTGGCTCGCAGCTTCTGCTTCTCTGCAACGCCAAAAGCACCGGCATTGGGCCCGGCGGATAACGGGGCTTCGCCGCGGCCGACCCGCCGGCTGTGCCGGGGAGGGTTTTTTTTTTTTGCAGACTCACCTCCGCTGGTGTGGACGATGTACAGCGCAAACTCCTCCGCCGAGTTTTCAATCTGAACGGAGACACAAATCACTATTAAAGGTCCACGTTTCTACCCTCGGCTTTCCCAGCAATTAAAAAAAAAAAAAAAAAAAATCCCATTATTTCGCTCCACCGTTCCACTTTATATCCTCGGGATATAAATTCCTCATGCAGAGCAACCCAGGAGCCTGTGGGGGGGGATATCTAACATACCTTGAATTTATTGAGCAGCAGTTTGAGGACCTGGGGGGTCGTCATCGTGCTGTTTATCCGGACGTTGGTGACGGAGCCGTACGCCGGCGTGAACACGGACGTCTACGGGGCGCAAAGTCCATTTAAACCTCCCCCCGGCCTGGATTTCCCCACCGATCTGTCGGGAGAGGTTTTGGGGAGCCGGCGAGGTTCGGGGCTCACCTTATGGTTGTAGAAGTGCCCGTTGATGGAGAAGCGGTGACGGCGGATGCGCCGCTGCTCGCTGGGGGTGCGGGCGCTGCCCCGGCGTCGTACGCCCACGTCGCTCCGTGTCCGCATCAGCTGCGGCGTCTCCTCCGGCTGCGATTTGGTGGCTGGAAAAAAAAAAACAAACGGTGGGAGGACAGGGCTGAGGACTGGGGGCAAGCGAGAATCCCCCCGGGTCCTACCCCAGCATCTCCCCGATGCAAATTGGCTGCTGGGAGTCATCCTCCCCCCCAGATGCAGAAGTCCCCATCCCAGAAATACAGCCCTACAAACTTCCCAGGACAGATTTAACCCACCATTTTAAACCATGGCAGCTACTGGTTTATTCTCTCCCAGCTCCTGAAGGAGGCTATTAATTCAGAATTAACTGCATAAATCCAGGCTGCTACCTTGATAAAGCCTCTTCTCCCAGGGACTCGAGCATCTTTACTCGCTTTTTTATAATTTAACTTTTTTTTTGTCCTCCTTTCCTTTAATGAGAACAGGCAAACAAGGCCAGCGCTTCAGATCTCTGCGTGAAAACTGGCCTGGGTCCAGATTATTATAAACTAGCTCTTCATCCATTTTTAATGAACCTCTCGGGCTCGAGCTTGGATGTTTTAATTCAAAGCATGTCTGCAGCAAGAAAAATCTCTGGTGCGCGCCGTTCCAGATGCACGCCACGGGCCACGGTGACTAAGCACTCACGAGGAGCCGTGCACGCACGTTATGGACTGATTTTTATAGGCTTTTGGAGAAAAATATAATAAAAGACTCTTTCTTATGCGCTGGCAGAGGATTAATGTCATATGGCTGGCTGAAATCGCTGCTGGGTTATTTCTATGGTGCAATGCATTGTGGATATCGCCCAGGCAAGCTTTAATTAGGGGGGGAAAAAATAAAGTGTCATGCGCAGGGAGATCAAAAAGCAAAAGGGGAAAAGCTGAAGGATCAAGGATGGGGCAAAGGGTTTCATGGATCAATGAGCTTTACAAGTGCTGAGCTCTTCCCCGAGCTGGGAAATGGATGAGCACCCCAAAGCCAAAAGGATTAGCTGGTTCTTCTCTGCCTTTGGGTTGTGTTTCCATAAATACACTCCCAACAAAAAAAAAAAAAAAAAGCCAGGAATATCTGAAAAATGCCCCAATCAAATGAGAAAACTACTTAAAGCAGGTTTCTCCAGTGGGAATTGCTGGTGGGACAGCTTGTGTCCCATTCATCGCTGCCTCATGCTCAAAACAAGGGGTTAACGAAGCGCAGGGCGGACGAGCTCTTCCCCCTCTATACAGAAGAAAAACCAGGGAGGGGAAAAAAAAAAAAACTTTGCACAAATGTTGACTTCCCCATGGTAACGGCACTTCCCAACGGCGCCTATTCTTCTTCCCTAAAAGCGGAGCTGCCGGGAAAGGGAAGCGCCGACATCCTTTTCCCTGTGATCCCACGAGGCTCTTTGCTCCATCCCCCGTATTTCTTTCCAAGTTCCTCTTACCACATCCCAGCGTGGCCCTTTTCCCGAGCAAAAACCTTTTAGGAAGGGTTTTGGGCCGTCGGGGCTAAGATTTTCATGCTGCAATTAAATAAATTAACTAGAGGCGCTTTGGAAATGGCTTAAAGGAACCTGGAGCAAGATGGAGACACCAACTTCTAGAGAAAAAAATGCCTGGTTTATATTTTTCTCAAAGCAAACTGGAGCATAAGGCAGCTGCTCCCAACCGCCCGGCCAAATCCAACCGGATCCGAGCCCAGCTCACCTGCGCAGCTCCCCGGAGCCTCCGCGTTTGGCGTGGCCTCCGCATCCGTAACCTGGATGTCTGGCAAGGTGCTGGGCTTCAGCACGGACCTGGCAATAAAAAAAAAACCCAAAAAGATGGGTGCCCTGTTAGCCAGCAGCTGCAGAGGGAACAAGAACCAGGATAATTTCCCCTCCGAGCCCCCACGCTGCTATTTCCAGGATGGGATGCAGCCCATTCTCCCTGTGGATTTGGCAGATAACCAGCCCTGCAGGGTCACAGCACAGGCTAGTTGCAATATAAATCTTGAATCCCATCTTGTCCCACTCCCCAAAAAACCCTTTGGAGGGTCTTATCCCAGCTGCCCTCTTCCCAGGAAGGGATGCTGAAGCCTGCTACCGCCTTTTTGCGAGCTCCAGCACACCAATGCACAAGCAAAGCTGAACCTGCCCCCTTTTTTCCCCCTTTGCAGACAGCTAAAAAACCCATGCAAAACCAGGCAGACCCCCCCCGGCCAGGACAACCCACGGCTTTGCTGCTCCCGGGCACTTGAGGATCCAGGGGGCTGGGAACCGGCTGTCCCAGGGGAA
This sequence comes from Harpia harpyja, assembly GCF_026419915.1. NCBI lineage: Eukaryota > Metazoa > Chordata > Aves > Accipitriformes > Accipitridae > Harpia > Harpia harpyja. The sequence goes on from NC_068952.1 coordinate 44,108,461, forward strand.
TTACTTGAGCCCAGAGCAACATCCAGCATTAAACTTGGATTAAAGTTAAAGCCCAGGCTAGTTTTAGAAGGAACTTCTTGCAGACAAAGGGCTGTTCGCAAAAGGGGGAGATTTTGCAAAAGGTGGGGGGTGTCTTTGCAAAAAGGGGGTGTCTTTGCAAAAAAGAGGGGGTCTTTGCAAAAAGGGGAGGGAGTTGCAAAAGGGGAGGGTCTTTGCAAAAGGAGTGGGTTGAAAAGGGAGTCTTTGGAAAAAAGGGGGGTCTGCAAAAGAGGGGGAGTTTTACAAAAGGGGGAGTTTTGCAAAAAGGGGGTTCTTTGCAAAAAAAGGGGGTCTGCAAAAGAGGGGAGTTTTACAAAAGGGGGGGTTGCAAAAGGGGAAGGGGTTGCAAAAAGGGGTCAAGTTTTGCAGAAGAGGGGGGTCTTTGCAAAAGTGGGGGTCTTTGCAAAAGGGGAAGGGGTTGCAAAAAGTGGTCATGTTTTGCAAAAGGGGGGGGTCTTTGCAAAAAAGGGGGGCCTTTGCAAAGCGAAACCAAGCTCCTTTATTTCAGACTCGGCTTCCTCAGGGTGTTGCGTGTTGGAAAAAAAAGGACCCAGAGAAGGGAGCTGGGGCTGCAACCCAGCAAACCGTAGCTGGGGCGGGGGGCGTGGGGGGGTGTGGGGTGTCTTCTTGTTCCTTCGCTCACCCGTGGGCTCCCAGGTTGCAGCCGGAGTGCCAGGAGGAGGAGGAGGGTGGCGGACGGATGCGCTGGTTGTCATCCTGCATCTGCAGGCGGATGGGTCGCCGCAAGCCCCAGGAGATGTTCAGCAGCCCCTCCACGATGAGCTCGCCTTCCTCCTGCGCGAGAGACGGGCACCTCGATATCCGAAATACAAACTGCGATGATAATACTAAGAGGCGGGTTTTGTTTGGACCTCCCGAGTCTGAATGAAACCCAGTTTCCTTGTTTTTTTTCTCTGCTGCCAAAGATAAGTTGGGTGCCTGCCCTGGGGGTTTCTTACCTCCCGGTGCCGCAGCTGCAAATTTTGCCCTTCGTAGTAGATGTTGTACGTCTTCAAGTGTAAGAGCAGCTCATTTCTGGAAAAAAATGGGAAAGATGCTGAGCAGAGATGCGGAGGAGCGAGGGGGGACGTTGCAGGACGTACTTGGCGTGGTACCCCCTGAGCCGGCTGGGGGGAAATTTGGGGGATCTGGGAGAAAGCAGGAATTGCTTCCCAGGGTCAGGCTGGGTGATGAACCTGCTACACTGCTGGTGGACCCAAACCAGCTTCATTTGGGGCAAATTTGGGTCTTTTGCTGCCTCTAGACCTCCCTTGTTGAGGATATCTGCTGCAGGTTCAACCAGGGGTTTGCCCTTTGCAACCACAATCAGGGGGACAAGCTCCCTGCAACCGTGCCCACCATAAACCTTGCAAAAAGACGTAAGAAAACCCATCAGGCATTGGTGGAGTTGGTCACAAGGCTGAAAAACAAGGAAATTTTCAGAGCGCCCAAGCCCTTGGGTCACGGTGGAGTCACAAGTTATCATAGGCGAGTTTATCAAGTCAGCTCATCACTCCAGACCCTGACTTTGAGCTCACATAAAAAGTCTGAGCCCTGCTCCAGTTGCAAATGAAAAAAAAAAACAACCAAAAAACAAAAAAACCCAACACAGGCTGTCTGAGCACAGCTATGAATCACAGGGAAGCGATGCCTCTGGCATTAATTCATAAAGGTGCCATTAATTCAGCTGGGCTGGCTGATGGAGTTTAAGGATGCTCGGCACCATCAGACTAGTATAAAGAAGCACAAATCACGGGGACTTGGGGTTATGAGAGAGAAAAAGGGGAGGGAAATATCACATATATGCTTTATCTCCTCAAAAAATCTTCCTTGAATCTGAAGAATCATTTTACTTCTTTACCAAAGCATGAAAGACCAACCACTGATAGGGACCTTTTTCAGCAAAACCTGTATTTCATGAAAGTTTATAGACCATTTGGCCACGCTCCTAAGAAAAAAATTTCAAAATCCCATAAACAACCCCTTTTTTTTTAAAGGAAATTGCCATTTCTTGCCCTAGAATGGCTTTTTCTTTCCAAATCCAACCATATCTGAGTTAAAACCCGGGGTCGCTTCCCTCCTCCCAGCTCGATGGCAAAAACCCCCGGGAATATTGCAAGTAACTCCCCAACTACCAGCACCGACTGTATTTCTGCATTACAGCCCTGCCGAGCATCTTACTTGGAGATGTATTTGTCTTTTCCACAGGGGACCAGGTACTCGCAGCCGCCGTAATCCATCCTCCCGCTCTTCTTTCATGAGAGCTGAATTGCAAAGAGGGAGGAGAGAAAAGCATCAGCGTGAACCGCCCTGTTATCGCATCCCTGATAATCACCCCTGCATAATGAGTAAAAAATAAACTTGCTTGGATTTGGAAGAGATCTTGGGAAAAGGCTCCAGCGGATGCAGCCACAGGCAAAGTTTGATGCGACTCCTCCCGAAAAACCGATGGGAAGGGAGGGGAAATCAGATAAGGGGAGAAGTGTTGTAAACTCACTGAAAATTTAATACCAGCAGAGATACGCTTACGCTAACATTTGCATTTCGAGCATCCACGGACCGCCCTGGCGATGCCAGACCTGGAGGTGGCAGGGTTATAAACAGGATTTGCTCCTTTTCTCCATTTATTTTGCTAGGGGTTTGTTACGAAGCTCCAGACACGGGGGTCTGGATCCAGCTTGGTGCTTCCCCGTGCCGTCCTGAAACCAGGCAGTGGGCACGAGGGCTGACTTTCACAAGCAGCGAGAGATGCTGGGCTGGTTCCTTTATCTTTTTTTTAACGATGCCGGTTGAATTTTTGTGCATTCCCTCCAGTGCCAAAACATTTCCATCGCTCTCATGCAAACACTTGGATACTCCCCCAAAAATCCCACCTTGGGAATGGCCCCGGCTTAGAGCATGAGTGTGATTTTTGCGTGCTATGAAGCAGAATTCAAGTGAGATTTAGGGTGAAGTCCTCAGGGTCACCTGTGGGCTTGGAGCACTTTGGAAATCAGACCTCGAAACGCAACGTCAGGGCGGTTTTAGGCGACAAGAAAGGAATTCTTAGGTCACACTTTTCCTCGGGTGTTTGTGCAAATCCTTCTACAGATGGGCTTTCATTTTTCCAGGGTCTCTCCCTTCCCTTCCCTTGTCCAGAAAGAGAAACCAAGGCAAGAAAAGAGCATTTCATCTGCAAACCCCTGTTTTCTTCCACCTCCTGCATCGCCATGTGCTTCCTCCCAATCCCCTGGGAAACAAACCCATTTTCCTGCCAAAAAAATCCCCCAAAACATCCAGGTGGATAAATGACTCAACCAAGGCCATGTGGTAAAACCTGTGTCGGAGGAAGGACCTGCCCCTAAAACCTCAGCACGGCGGCAATCCCCGCTTCTTACCCCGTACATCGGGACATATTCTAGCAAATAATTTCTATGCAACAGCAAAAACATTCTGTGTCGTGCTTCAAACCACAGAAGAGGTTGCAAAAGCAAAGCTGGTGTTTAAGCAGGCAGAAACAGGCAGGGGAAGGGCAGGAAGCCGGCCCGGCCCCCGGGGCTCCAGCTCTGCCTGGAGAAAGCAGAAGAGAAACCCGTCACCGAAAAATCGCACGTCGGGGCGGAAAAGCTGACAAAGCTTCGGGTTTCCTGATGAGCCAAGGAGCCGTGCGAGCATCGCGGCAAAGCCCGGCATCAACCCTCCTCCTGCGGCCGGCAGCCGCCTCTCCCGCATCCATCTATCCTCCCACTGGGAATAAACCAAATAATAATCTTATTTATCCCTCAAAAATTATACCGGGTGGGGATTTTCCAGCCAGCTTTGTGGCTTTGGAATAAATGTTGGCGCAGCTGCTGCACAGCACCTGCCCCGGTGGGGACCTGAATCTGGGGGTTACCAGCTGTGAGATACAGGAACAGTAGAAATAAGCATCTCGCTTGTGGGTGTCCCCTGAAAGTGGATGAAAATGCTCTGGGGAAGTCACCGTTAAGGCATTGCTGCACAGCAGGAGAATGAAACGACACAGCTGCTTGACCCATGCAAAAAAGTTGCCAAAAATACCAACGTAGCCGAACCACCCCCCATCCTCCAGCGGCGCAAACCGGGGTGCAGCCTTTGGTATCGCAGGGAGATTCGCCCCGTGGCATCGCGGCGATACGAAGGGGTGAAGCCAAGGGCCCAGTTCCCTCGAAGGGAACATGGGGGGCGAACTCCAGCCGAAAAAAAAGACTCATTTGGGGATGGAAGGGGAGCCCTGAAAGGCAGGTTCATCCCCCTGCACCGAGGAGCCTGGTTTCCTGTTTACCGCCCCGGCGCTGCCACCTTCGCCTCCGTCGTCACATCCCCTTTTAAGCATGCGAGGAAAGGGGCAAATTCTTCCTTTTTTGGATCTCGAGAGTGCCAGGCTGTGGGTGGAAGGGAGTGGTGGCCGCCCAAATGGAGACCAGCTCCCCCCCACCCCGATTTTCTGCCATAGCTTTAGCAAACAGCTGGAAATCACCAAAACAAATAGGCTGGCAACGTGCAAATTGCCCAATCGGTCGCTCAACCTTGGCAGCTCGGTGCCATCTTCATTTCCCGGCACCCCCTGCGCCTCAGTTTCCCTACTCTGAGCCTATGTATTTCCTTCACACCCGGCGCAGGCTGAGGTTTCACTGCTGTCTTGCAAAGCGCTTTTAAAAATCCATCAGATCAAATCAATTCCCCCTGCACACGTGGCAGGAGGATTTCAGCCCTCTCTGCCTTCCAACACGAGCTGTTGGCTGCTCCTGCAGTCGCTTACAGGCCTGACAGACCCCAGACTTATTCCCTTCCTTAAAAAAAACCTTCCTAAAACCCTTCCCTGCATGCCTACAGCCCCATCTGCCCCGCGGTGCAGAGGGAGCCTTGCCATGCACGCAGCCTCTCGCATGGAGCAGGGACGACTGCTTGCTTTTGCCGAGCTCCCGGGGAGATCCACAGATCAAATACAACAACAAAAAATAGAAAAAACCCAGAGAAAAACCCCAAAGGTCATGTTTTCAGCAGGAGAAGGGTGGTCTTCCCTGCTCCTGCAAAGAAAGGAGCATTTTGGGGGTTTTTTTTGCTTTCTCGTTCCCCTCCCACAGCATGCAGATGCTTCAGCAGCATCCCTGCCACCGCTTCGGCGTCATCCCCGCTTAGGCAGGAGACGCAATTTGGGCGCAGCTGAGGCTTCCCCCCTGGCCAAGCGAGGGATTGTGGGAATATCCCGCTCCCTGGGGAGGCCGCGATGCTCCCTCCTGCACAAACCCTGCCGCTTCCCTGCAGCCCAGGGCGGCTTTCAACCAGCCCAGCGGCGCATCGATCCCAATGCAATTAGTAGCAAAGCATCATCTGGAGGCGACAATTCCTCCCTCGTAGACAGCAGGAGCCTCTCAAAGCTGCTTTGCTCAGCGGTGGGATACGACCGAGTGCTCTCACCCCGTCCTGGCAGATCCTTGACTTGACCGACGGTGCTCGATGGATGGCTCCCACGAGCCGGTGCAGCGGTGGCTCTGGCCCAGGCGCTATTTTGGAGCCGGGATTTCTTCCGAGTGTCCGTCTGGCGTCCCTAAGCGCGAAGGTGCGGCAGCTCCATTGTTTTCCAGTGCTGCTATTGTTCGCCAGTCCAATTCCTCAGCCCTGTCCTGCAAAAGGAAAAGGAGGGGAGCGGTGAGCAATGGCAGAGCCACCGGCGGGCGATGCCATCAAGGTGCCGGCTCGCTTGGGGACAAGCGAGGGGACCCATTGGCCACACTCAGCAGGTCAGACCCCCCCCTCGAGCAGAGCCGGTGGCCGCCAACGCCTTGTTGGGGGCTCTGGGAAAGGAGCTGGTGGGTCTCCACCCCGGGTGCCATGGGGGTCGCGGCGAAGGTGTCGCGACGGGGCTGGGGACCTGCGGGTGCTCGCGGGTGCCCTCCGGCCTGCGAGAGCAGCCGGCCCCAAAAGAGAGGGTGATGCCGAGGATGCTCGTTGGGTGCAGAGGGGTCACCCCCGGGGTGTGGGGGCCGGATCTCCCCCCCCCGCCCCAACTCTGCTCGCTGCGGCCGGGGCTCCGGGGCAGCTCCGGTTCAGCCCCGGGGCTGCTCCCCCGCCGCGCCCGGGGATGGATGGGGAGGGGGCTGGAGACCGGGATGGGGCTGAGGATGAGGATGGGGATGAGGATGGGGACAGCCCATCCCGCCCGCACTCACCCGGTCCCGCTCCGCGCCGCTCCGCGCCGCAGCCGGCGCCCCCCGTAGGGCCGCCCCTCGGTGGGGCGTGGCGTGGGCGCGGCGTGGGCGTGGCTGGGGCGTGGCTGGGGCTACGCGCCGGGGTACCGGGGTTGGGATCCTGGGGAACACCCCTCTCCGGCACCCTGGATCACCCCGGCACCGGGACGCCAAGGGACAGCCCTTAGCGCCAGGACCGGGGATGCCAAAGGATGCCCCTCCTCGGGCACCCGGTTTGTGTGCGTGTCCCCCCTCCGCGGGACTGGGATCCCAAAGGATGCTCCATCTCGAAGTCCTGGTTCAGGCTCTGGGACTGGGCTCCCAAAGGACACCCTCTTTCTGGCACCCAGGTTGCACCCCGGGACCAGGATCCCAAAGGATGCCCCATCCCCGGTGCCAGGACCAGGATCCCGAAGGATGCCCCATCCCACGCACTCGGGTTGGAAATGCTCTTAGGATCGGCTCCAGCTCCGTGCAGGACTCCCGGAGGGAGCTTTGCAGGCTGCATCACTCAGGCTAAAGTGGCTATTTCTGCCTTAAAAAGCCCCAAACCCTGTGATATTCAGTGCCAGAGCCATGCAGGCATCGCATGTCACCGTTCTGCCTTTGGGACGGTGCAATGGGTCCGTGCGCCGGCAGCAAGCGGTTCCCAACCATAGCCACGGTACCCCATCTGGATCCAAAACCGCCCCCGAGAAGGGGATTGAAGAGGAAATAAATTAAAAAAAAAACCCCAACAAAAAACCCCAAAACTGCCTGGAAGCAGATGTTGCAGTTTGGGGTCACGGTTACCTCCGAAACAGCGCTCAGCCTCCAGCCTCCACTCCCGGGCTGTGGGTCCCATCCTGCCCATCCACCCCACGCCGCTGCAGGAGAGTTTGGGGGAGCGTGGAGGTATTAAGTATTCCAGAAGAGCAGTGGCATGCAGCCGTGTCCCTCCGCCTTTGTCTGCTCCTGACCTTTCCCAGTGCTTTGTGGCTTCTCCAGGCTTTTTTTCTTTTTAAGGAATTTGCCTAGAAACAGCCCACACGAAGGGAAAAAAAAAAAACCCCAAACCCAAACCAAAAACAAAGAAATAATCTGAACAGCTGGTTTAGCAAAACAAGCAAGTCTTTACAACCACGGATTGTAATCGGCCCTTTTTTTTGTTCCTATTTTTTTTTGATTTGTATGTAAAATATGAGAAGTTCAGGAGGAGCCATCTGGCTTGGGGAAACACTGACTCGGCGAAAGCGAGCCGGGATGGGGGTTAGTATTTATATTCCAGCAGCATCTTCGAGGGCTGGCGGAGATGAGAGGCCCTTTGTCACGGGAAGAGCCCGGCCGTGCTGCACAATGGAGCAGAGACGGCCCTGGCTGCCCGCGCTGTGCAAACCCCAGCCCCAAAACCCAGGCATTTAGCCCCAAAGAGAGAGAAAGCTTCCACCATATCCTGCAGGCCCTGGGGCAGATGCCATCGGAGCAAAAGGGGGAAAAAAAAAAAAAATAAAATAGAGGGGTTTGCTGTAGGGACCTGCGCGAGCAGAAGGAGGAACTTGGTTGCAGGACTAGGGTTAAATCCTGATTTTGCAACATCCTGCTCATTGCCTTCAATGCACACGCAGTGCATCGGGAAGCATCGAGCCTGGATGGAGACATTTATTTACCAAATAAAAGGAATTTGACCTACTCCTGCCATATAAGGACCCTGCAACCTGCGAGGCCAGGACAGGCTGACAGCTCCTCCTTACCTGCCCAGTGGCTGTAAGCGCAAACCCAAGAGGAACGAAACCCACGTGGAAGGAGAGCAAAAAAACTGCCCGCCAGAGCCCGAGCATCCCTCTCCACTGCCAAAGATGTCCCAGTAAAAGGATGCTCCGAAGTCAGAGCCTGCATTTAGCCACACAGGGACGTTATGGCACCTGCTTTGCAGGTTAAATCAGCGTTTCTGTGCTAAATGCCACGCAGGGAACATGGCTGATGCCGTCTAAACCACCGGCTTTGATGGATTTACTTCTGTTTCCGCTCCCATAGCTGAGCCTGGAATTCAGGGACCTCAGTCAGACCCAAGCATAAGGGACCAGCACCAAAATTCTCCAAAATTCAAGTATTTCCTCCAAGACTGAGCAAGCATCCAAACTCCCTTCATTCACACCCTGGCAGCTTCCCATTATTTCAACTTTAAGACCCCCAAGCTAATTGTCAGTAAATACCAAGCAATATTACGCATTTGGATACACGTTAGCTTAGGAGCATCTGTTAGCCGTTACGCAGCCTCCAGGAACCAGATGGGAAGAGACGCAGCTCTTGAAAAGGCTTTGGCTCATACCTAATAACGTGTTTCTTTGAAACACGGTCGCTGTCCCTGTTTGAGGATGTTTCAGTTGTTCTGAAAATCCTCAGGTTTTGAGATTCTGCCTGGGATAAAGCCTTTCTTACTGGGTTGATGCGGCTGCTGCCGAATTTTGATTTGGGCAAGACACAAGGAGAAAACACAACTATTTCCGGAGCTCTGACCCAGAAGCACAAAGGATTAATCAGGATTAAGATCAGAGTGGTTTTCATCACAGACCCAAACCCAGCCCAGCTCAGGAACAATTAGAAATCCCTCGCTCTGGTCAAACAGCTGCTCCACTGGCTTTGATACCAGATCTACTTTCACCCTCTCTCGCTGCCGATTTAGGTGGCTTTTTGCCATTTTTCGTCCCATCCCAGTACACCGTTTTTGGACTAGTCGCGGTAGGCTATGCCTAAGTTAAGAAAGGCACTTGGGAGTCTTAATTCCCCTTAAAATCAAGAGTAGCTATCTTGAAGTCTGACAGACATCTAAAGGCGCTGTGTATCCTCAGCCAGACATTTCCAGGTCCCAATTCATTGCAGGCAGCTACCGCACATCACCAGCGCTCCAGGCTAACATTAAGAATTTAATATTACAGCTCCAGGTAAAACAAATGAGTTCATTAAATGGTTGGGGATGAGGCAAGGTGCTAGTCAGCTTCTCTTTTTAAATGCTGGTGACAAGGCAAGGCGATTTGATACGCAGCTCGTTTATCTGTACACGCTGTCCAAGAGGAGGGACAGGACATCTCCAAGTCCACCGTGCCCCATGGATCGCTTTGGGCACGCAGCAGCCCTGACAAGGGGCCCAGGAGACTTCACTTTGGCTACAGATTACCAAAGGCAGGGCAAGAATCTAGAGAAATTCCCAATCCTAAGGCTTTACCCTAAACCAGAGGGTTATTTCTCTGCTGGTAACTCTTGCTGCTCATATTCGTAACTGGACAGAATAACTCAAAGCCTCTGCTCAGTGTACTATGAGAACGTGAAGGTTGCTTTTTCATTTTCATCAGGAAATTAGTCACTTAAGTTTTGCTGCGTGGACATTGCTCAGAAACACATCAGTGCTGACCGTGCAAACTGGTTTTACAGAGAGTTTTGCTGTTCCTTGGCTGCCCGAGAGGTTGGGAGCTGTGAGAAGAGAGGGGCACGGGGCGCGGAGGGGGGACAAGTCCCCAAGGCTGCTGCCGGCAGCTCCTCGGGGGGAGATCTCGGAGGTGCCTCAACCGAAAGCAGGGACAGACAGCAAATATGAGGTACGGACTGTAAGCAGTGCCTCTTCCAAATAAATCAAGGAATTTAACGCGTCTTCATGGTATGAGCTGGGGGCTGAGAGCTGGAAGGGTCAGGAAGATGGCTGGGGGTCGTATTTTTGGGTGGCACTTGCTACAAAGAGATGCTTGGTCTTCACATCACCTGAATTCCCAAACCGTCAATTTTGCTTCAAAGGGGATGTTTAAAAGGAAGTATAACACCACGCTGCCAGGTTGCATCTATGCCCGCGTTTATTTATACTGAACAGCTTTAAAAATACAGAATAAAATAGCTTTATCTACTATTATTCACAACATCTGGTCCAAATATTACATTTTTAAATATTTAATTGTTTAATGAAGCAACGTTAGAAAAAAATACGAAATAAAAAAAAACTCCATAAAAGAATTACACATCTCAGAACAAAAAAAAAACCCCAAAAAACAAAACAAAAAAAACTCTTGCTGTTTAACAAAAAAGTTTTACAGCCAAAGTCAGTCACAAAAAGTCATGGAAAAAAAAATATTTATCCCCACTGCCTAAGAACAGTCAATAGTTTGTTACGCCAAAGGTTGTTATAAACAGACAAAGTACAATAATTTGGACTGGCAGCAAGATGATTTACCTGGAAAGATGTAGTAAATGCCAGATAGTACACAAGGCAATTCTAAATATATCTCTCATATCAATATGTACGGATGACAATGCACAGTCACAGTCAAATTAGAACTAGACAGGAATATTTTGGATGGCTCTGAACACGGATCCCCAATACTTAAAAGCAGCCCAGCACTAAGCTGTATAGACTCATGGGCAGAAGCGAAACACTGGCAAACTCGTGGCCTCCTCCAATACTGCAATGACCTATCGCAGCTAGATAAACATGAGAGCACAGAGTACCTGTCATCCCATGGCCACAAAGGCCATTCGCCTTAAGAAATACTAAGAAACATGCACCAAGTGGGACGTTTTCTGCAAAAATGAGTGACCCACCACTCCCCCACCCCCGTTAAACAAAAAAGAAAAAAAAAAAGAAAAAAAGTCGCTTTTGGTTTAAGAAGGCCACGTGAAAAGAAACACTGTAGGTTGTGCTGGTCTGTCACACATGCATTTTCTACATTGATATACAAATTATGTTAAGCACAGGTTGTTTTAGATTGCGTGTAAGCATCCAACGGTTCGTTCAAACCATTAGAAGCCGGCTATTTTAAACCACATGTGCCTGGAGTGCTGTTTACACCACAAATGAAGTGATTTTCAACACTTTTTATTAAGGATGCAATGCTATAAATGACTGGTCGCACTCACTGATGCTCCTTGTGGTATAAATAGTACTGAGGATTTCAGTTTGCAAGCGCCAATTCTGCATCGGGAGTACCAAGATCTCAGTAGGGAGATGAACAATAAAGAAACCCTTTAGTTTTTGGTAGGAACATAAACATGGGTAAATAAAGTATACACAACTACTATAGATTCGTCAATGAAGAAATTCTACCATCACATGACATTGTCATGACAATCATACCACTCCCTCCCAGGAAAACTGCGATCATTATCCTGAGTGGAAATGTTATTTTTAATATATGGAAATAAAATACTGCAATATTCATGTACAAACCAAGTTGCCATATTTAAAGTCAGTATTAAAAGGCATAAAGCAAATTCTGGGTTTAAAGTTTGAACTTTCTGAGCGAGGTACCTGATTAAGTTCCTCTGCCAACACACTCTAATATGACAACATTAATCAGTCATAGCTGTTAGCTATGAAACCTAAATTTCTATAGGTATAATTTGCACGTATTTGCTTTAGAAAACGTGTTTCAACATGTTAGCAAGAATTCTTAATTTAACCTAAAAAAAATACAATAGAATATCAATTACAAAAGTCCCAAGTTATTTTGTTTTGCATACATTGATACCATCTTCGATATGACAAAATGATATTTCTACCATGAATATTTGCCCTTCTGTCTTAAAAGTTTGGTTGAAACATCTCATCGCCTCTTAACTCATCCCTCAGGTGTTGTCTTCCCTATGCGGTTTTGTTTAGTTTAGCTGTTTGAAAGGCAGGCAATAACATATAGCAAAAATACAGTATTGCATTTACAGTCAGATATCTATATCCAGCCACCCTTATGCATCAAAGCCTGGACGTAACCAGCAAACACGAAGTATTTAAATGCTTTTCAAAACTGCAAGTTAATCCTCTGCAACACATCTGCCAGCAGCTGCTGCACAGCAGCTCAGGCTGCGCACCGCACTCCCCCCGGCCACAGCATTTCACAACTGCCACTAAAACGCCAGTGTAGAAAAGCGGACGTGGGAGAAGGATTTAAGGTCCACAATCGCCTGCTGCAACTGCACAAAACCGGGGGCAACTCAGACTTATTTCCCTCACAAAGAAAAGCAACGCATCTTCTTCGACTGGCAGCGCAGGGACAGTTTCGGGTGCATCGGAAAGAGAAAGGGGAGCTTCTCTTTCCAAGGCACCCGTGCATCAGCTCCGTCCTTTGCTCACCTCTCAGCACTGGGGAGACGCATGCTTTAGTAGCAATAGCCCAGGTGCAGCAGCTGCATGCCCTGTACATTCGAGGGACTGCCAATGACTCCATCGCAACCCTTCGCTATACATTACGGGTGCTTCAGCCGATCTCCTTTGCAAAACTGAGGCTCATCTTTAACCATTCATGTTCGTAGTAAGATGGAGAGAGTTGTTACATATACAAATTTGGTTACAAAAATGACTGCTAACTACAACTACTTATTTTAGTGTTACCAAGGTAAGTGGCTAGAAAAGCAAACATGCTGGCTAAACGCTACTGCGCTTTCCTCAGCCAGTCAACAGAATCAGCACGGTAGGACCCAAAGTCACGAAACGAATTAAATCCAACAGTTAAACAGAGTAATTGGACTTCACCTATTCAGATAGTCTTTCCTACGTGGCAGGAAAGGAGTGGTGTTCTGCTCCGGGGAGAAGAAAAAAGTATCCTTGGATTCGTTGCCCTGTAACTTGACTGAAGTGTCTCGGCAATTCTCAAGTGAAGGCAATACAGAACACGCACAGCTTTGCTTCAGCCAAAGGTGAGAGAAGACAAATGCTATTTCTCATCGCCTTGTCTCTTGATTGCATTAGCATTGAAGTTATCAAAAGAATATTTGGGGGGAGAAGTTAGAAAAGACTCGGGACAGAGGCGTCACTGTCGTGCTCTGTGCCCAGCAGCTTTACTGGACTTGACATTTCAGTATTTCTGAGGTGGCACTGTTTTAAATAAAATCTTTTGCCTCCCTTTCTCAACATTTATAAGATAACCAACTTTGGCATTTTACATCATTACAGCCACCGTATATAGGTGGCTTTTTTTTTTTCCTTTTATATATATATATATTTATATATGTATTTAACTCCCCCATGTCTCCCACACATCTTTGGTTGCACATACAGTTGGGAAATTTGGAAGCTTCGTGCCACTGATCAGAGGTCTCCGCACTCAAAACTATCTGCAAGTGGATGTGGAAATCTAACACCTCACTACCTGAAGAGGAAAAAATTAAAAATCATAAAAATGACTTTGTTTCACAGGCAAACTAACCTTGTCTACTACACAATTAACTCTTCTGACGAGCTTTTGAGATAGTCCAATTGACACCAAGACTGCAAACTACTGAAAGTTCCCTGAAGCAGGAACAAAACACATGCTTTGTTATGGAAAAAGCGGTATAAAATAGTTTCTGGAAACAGCCATGGCATGCTGAGAACGATATCAATGGAATCATTCCGACTCTACACTATTCAGTACTGATCCGTTAAGCTCTTTCCTTACCCTCCCCACCCCAACCCTTCCATGCTTCAATAACCAATAACAAATTCACCTGGAAGTAGACTCAGAGAAAACAGAGTTCCTGCGCTCCTGTCCAGTAGTCAAACTTTGATAAATATATTAGTGAATTACAGGATCTACTGTTATGTTTTTTCCAGGAATACAAAACGCAAGCACCGTAGAGCATACTGGCCTTGAAATTACATTACACTACATTTCCCTGATGATCTCCACAGCTTAAAAATGCTTTTGGGGCCACACTGAAGTCTAAAACTAACTTGCAATAGTAAGAACATTAAACATGAATAAAACTTTTAATTATGAATGCATGATGAGCATGAACACCCACATAACATCAGAGCTGAGACTATTCCAGGAAAAAAAAAAAAAAAATCTGAATGGTGCCCTGACTGGACCCAATACCCGTTAAACCACCCAGTGGATGAGGACATCAAATGTAGTGTCTCTGCCGTTCAAGATCACCTCTGCATCAGTAACGAGCTTTTGCAGAAGCCCCGCCAAGAGAGAAGAAAAAGAGGCAATGCAATGCAAGCTGCTCGTCGGCAGCATCGGCTCTCAATATCCGATCAAGAAAATTCTGCACAGATCCAAACCAGCAAATGCTGGCAGCGTTTTGACCGCGTGGCTTTCGCTGCAGGGAAAGCTGCATGTATACAGATGTTAATTGCTTAGAACTGCTCAACAACTTAGCATTTTTGCCCAGGAAACATCTTGCTGGATACAGGCATTGCACTGTAAAAACTGTTATCAGGTCCTGTCTGGAAGTTAAAAGTTTCCCATCTCTGTAAAACTCAAGCTACATGTGTCCCTTTAAAGAAAATCTGCACCTGGACACTATAATTAGGTGGTTAAATACCAGGCAGAAAAAGCAAACGTTTGAAAATGCGAACTGACATGAAATAAGTGGTTCCTTCTACAGCACTAAGCTACGAGAAGTCGGTCACAGTCTTCGTTGGCAAAGTTATTACAGAAACTTTCTGTCTTAACACTGGACATCTGACTGAACTATCGGTAATTCAAAAAAATACTCTCATCATTTGCCAGTATCAACTGAGTCTGGTTTCCATGGGGCTGAAAATATGGAATGTGCAAATCAGTAAGTACAAAACAATATATATGGCATTTGACATGACTAGAAGTAAATTTTTTTCCTCCCCCCCCCCCCCGCCCCTTCTCACAGGATTCAAATTTTCTGGCGTAACTAACATTGCCAGCAATGAATGCGCCAAAAATGCCAGCATCAATGACTTAAATAAAATCACCCTAAAAAGTAATATTTTTCAATAGCACCTACATACTTCTGGAACCTAAGCCCCATTTAAAATAAACACTTAGGTGCGCAGGTATCTTTAGCTTTTGAAAATCAAACGGAGGAGCATTTGCAAATTTGACCCAGAGACACTAGATCTGGCTACCACCACCCACAACAGGAAAGCTTTTTTTTTTTTTTTTTAAATCCGTCTCAGCTCTGGTTCCAGAATTTAAATGCAGATATACAAAACATATATTTTAATGCTTCTTAATCAGCAAGAAACTGCAAATACATCTTTTACTACAACTAGGTTATATAATTTCAGCTAAGGCTATACTGTAGCTTCTGAGTCTTCATCTGAACTCCTGCAGTTACTGCTTTTCCTGAAGCCTTTCCACGTGTAACCCATGAAGGTAGGGCTGATGGGCAGGAAGCTGAAACACCTGTATTTTTTAATAAAGTTCATGCCAAAAGGCAAATCATATGTTTCCATGCCATCCAGTGACTTGCTTCCTTTACCAACCCCTTTCTTCCATTTCCGTATTCCCCTTTCTTCAGGGCTTCCTAGAAGTCAAAATAAAAGAAAAAGGGAAAAAAAAAAACCCCCGTGAATATCTCTATGTAAACACACACATATATAGTAGAGGTTAAGAACAGAAAGAAAACCCCAAGTCTCAGACACCATGTTCAGCAAAGCACTGGAAAGATCTTCTAGACTCCTCAAAGAGGCACGAAGAGGGGGTAAAAAAAAATTATTGGAAATGGCTACTATCTGTTTTATTTTGTAGCTGGAAGTCAAGGCTACTTTTTGCTCTTAAATGAATGGAAGCAGGTTTGGATCTTAAAATATTTTTACTCTGTCTCCTGAAGAAGACTATTCTGGTTTGATTTTTATCAGCTATTTTGTATGTTTAAAGAGATGGAGACCTTAACCTGAAAGATTCAAAGCATTCTCAAGGAAACCAAGGCACGCAGGTGTTAAGCAGGCTGCTCCAGGTGTTAAAGAAGTCAACAACAAAAGCAGTAATCTCTTGCCCCTGCCTCCATGAAACGCTGTGCTATCTGCATTCAGAAAGGCAGTTGTTATTTCAGATAAAACAACAAGTTCACACGCTGACCTGGAATGGTATTATCCAAAATAAACGCAACGCAGCCACCGACAAACATGGCTGTAGTGAGAAGGACGTTTAATACTTGATCAATGCCCGCTATTCCTAGAAGAACAGGAAAAAAGAAAGTATTTAGAATTTGAATTTTTATCATACATACGCACATCCTACTGATTGACATGCAGCTCAACCAGGAAAACTTGCTACCGAGTTCACTGAGGAATTTGCTCAAATAGGACTCTTAAAACCACGTGGGAATAGATGCAGAAGAACTTTCAACTAATGTAGTCCACCATGGGGATCCTTTCTTTCCCAAAACATAATGCCATGAACTTTCAGTTGCTTAAAAAATGTCATGAAATGCCATTTTAGTCTCTACTGCAGACACAACTGCTTAATTTAAACTAAACAGAAAACCACAAAATGGAAAAGGAGAAATGTTCATAATGTAAAATCATGTGGACCGAAATAATTCCTTTTATAAACCTTTACTTTTTAAATGGGCAAGACTTCATAGCACCAATTCACAGGAAGACATTGTACTAATATATCATCACCTAGCTCTGCCTCAACTATCTACTTTTCTGAACAACTTAAAGTAGGTTAGATATGCTCTTAAATCTGGTTCTGAAGTGATAGCTATAAAAAGTTAGTTAATCTTTCCTTTAAAAAAAAAAAAAAAAAAAAAATCAAGTATTCCTGTAGAGAGTCTTCCTTTGATGACATACACTGTCATGACCACTATTGAGAAGGTGGTATTAAAATAGAGAGCCTACTCTATGAATTCACCAACACTATAATTTGGCTAACAGTCTGAAACTGAGTTCATTAAAATTTGGATTCAGAGCACATGTCCGCAGTGACAAAAAATTTCAACCCCCCCCCCAAAATTCCTAGCTTCCAAGCTCTACCTTGGTATTTCCCCTTGTTCTTTTAACATCATTTACAACTCAGATTTACCCTGTTAGTCTTTCTTCCAGTCCAGCTGGCAATCACCTCCTTCCATTGCTCTACAATGGTACCCAGAGAAAGCAGGACAACTTCAAATATATCCCACTGAAACATGCAATTCAGGTCTCAACATCTCAATTAATTCTCCTCTGAACATACCTGCCTTGCTATCTATAGCTTTTATTGTCTCCATAATACTATGGTTTTTCCGTTATTTACCCTTTACATTACTTTGTACTTGTATGTACTTTGCATATGAGTACAAGGTAAAGTATGCTTCATGTAAATGAGCAGAAACACATACCTGTGACCAGTGGATTTTGTTTGAGATAGCTTGGAAGGACAAGTCCAAAGAAAATGGAAAATCCAAGCACAAACAGGTTACGAGAAGAATTTAAATCTATGAACTGGAGGTTAGACAGACCCACAGCTGTAATCATCCCTAAATAAAAATAAAACAAGTCTCAGCTTGTATAGAGCCTTTTTCTTCAAAAACAGACAGCAACATACATATAAACAGCACTAGAGTAAAAAGATATAGCCACACAGTACACGAAGAGGAGCAAAAAAAACATACGTTACCAAAGAGAGTGCAGAAGAGGGCACCAAGCACGGGGTCAGGCAGCGATGCAAAGAGAGCACTGAACTTGCCAACCATCCCAAGCAAGAGCATGAAGGCTGCCCCATACTGAATAACCCTGCGGCTTCCAACCTGCCGGAGAACAAAAAGGAAAGGACACTGGAAAAAGTCCATGCTTAGTCCAACTTCACACCTTACTTTTTATTTTATTATTCTCTTTTGCATTTAAAACTTCTTTTCAAGCTTCCATGCATATTTTTTGTGGTGTTAACACACAGGCTGCAGAGCCTTTACAAATGTCTTGGAGGGCTCAGCTGTAACATGGCTGCACTCCAATTCTAACATAATTTTCTTTGATTTTGTTTTCATTAACATTAAGTCATCTTTAAAACCATCTGTAACTGCTACAGCCACAATAACCATGAAATGTGGTGCAGTCTCATCTACAATAAAGAAAACAAATAGACCATAACTAGGAGAGATGGCAAATGGATCAATTGTAATGCAAACAGAAAAATAAAATAAATTCCATGTGTTGCTGCCCTTTTACACAAGAACATATGTATTAGTTACCTATCACGCAGTTCACTTGAAGGCGATGCAGGCTTTCTAGACAGAGATTATCAACTGACTTTATAACATCCCTCTGAGATCAGAACTGAATTCACTTCATATGCAAATCATGGCCACGCTAACACTGAAACCAAGTGCCTGCACTTCCTTCCCATTTTTATTTTAAGCATTCAAACTTTGGGCGGTTTTTCTCTGGCACTATATTGTAGTGGAAGTTGGTAAACCTGAATGGTTGATATCTTAATAGTGTTATATGTGCGTAAGAGGTGCACCAGGGACGAACCTCCCCCCCGCTACGCTGGTAAGGTGCTTTCTAGCAAAGCCCTTTGTACGTCTCCTGTTAGAGGGTGTTAAGCTTCAAAGAGAAGTAGACACTAATTTCTTAACCATGTGTGACTGAGCTAAACGAGTGAAATGAGGAAAAAGAAGATACAGTAGGCATGTTTAGGGTAAAAGTACTTCTTTCCCCCACATTCTTCACTGCTTAACTGCCAGGTGAGATGTGTTCACCTACAAACAAGCTACACCAGTAAATTAGGGTGTTCGCTAGAATAACAACTGAAGTTAGCTTGCACCTTTCTCTACTTTTTATAAAGATATTTATTTCCTTAGGACCACCTGTATCTTGCTCTAAAATTATCTTCCTGCACGAAACAGGCAGATTCTTTTAAAAAATCCACACGATAGTGACGTTTATTTATGCAAATGCTCAATCACTACAAGGCAAACAAATTAAGCTCCCTTTGAAAGCTACTAAAAGCATCCTGGTCAGCATTTAGCTCAAACTACATATTTATTCCCAGGCACTCGTACACACACTTTATGTGATTAGTCTGGAGTGCGTGATATGGTATCTAGTGCCTTACTGCAGTATCCATTTAATCATCAACATTATGGCATAAGGTGCCTACACTTTTGCCCCAACTTATCAGATTTAATTGATTCTCCTCTCATCAAATAAAACTCACTCACAGACTAGCTCAAAGACTTTGCAGTACTTACATCCAGTTGAAGTCTCAAATTTAAGTTCTAAGCATAATCATATACTGATTTCAAGGGAGGTAAACGCCTTTTCAAATGTTGCACTGGTAAAACAGGATCACCAGGACTATGTAGTCTTTGCTCATAAGCGCTAAAGATTTCCTCTCCCAAATCAACAGCGGAGTATCTACATGCCAAAAATCTATTTTGATATAAATTGAAGTTGCAAAACTATTAGGTTTTTAGGAATGAGTATGCAGACAGGAAAACAAGACAAAACACTGGAGCACAGCCATCCAGCTGTGCCATTCTGGATGAGGCATATTCACTCCTCCACCACGCGCTCTGAACAGACCTAACTGTAGTTTACTCTGTTCTCTCTAACAGCTGCCAGTTTAACATCCCTTTTTCACTGTTTCAAAGCAAAACTCATTTTTGTGGACCGTTAATAAAAAAAATGCTGTTCATTCATATCAAGCTCTATGAAGTGACAACAGAAAGGCAGCAAAACAGAATAAACCTTTCTTTAAGGATTTTTCTAACCAAAATTTCTTCTAGGAGATTTCCATCAGCAACTGAATGGAAGACTTGTACAGACAGCAGATGGTGCTATTAGTATTTATATTCCACCCTAAAACCGAACAGAATCATCCTTTGTGCAGGAAAAAAAATGGCTGAAGATAAAATTCATCATCTATATTGGATTAAGTCAGAGGGATGAGTTATTGTAAGTGGAGAGCATACATTTTCTATCTTGTATGCATGAAGTAGATTTGCGGCTTCCAAGTGAAATATGCAACAAGATGTACGTATTTACAACATAAACTACTCCTACCAATTTTGTTGATACTTCTTAACAAGGTTAAATTAACAATATCAAGCAAATCTATCTGCAGTCCAAGGTCTCCCAGTTAAGCAAGGCATTCAAGCACACATCCATTTCAGCACATTAACAAAGGAATTCTTCAAGTGCTTAAATATTTTGCTGAGTAACACTCCCGAAAATATGTAATCCCTTAAGCATGCTCAGTGCCTTAGAAACCTGTGACGGAAACAAATATTTAGGGTACATTTAACTTTGAAGTTACCTTGACTGCTGCTCCTGTTCTAGCTGTGTCAGCGTAATGTCTAGTACAGACGTAGATAGGACCCAAGGACCTCAAGTTGCATTTCATGGTGTGTTCAAGTGAGACATTAAAAATAGTCAGTTCTCTACCGATGTTTTCAGAGCCAAGACATCCAAAAGAGTTATCAATTTCTATACAGTTTACAGTGCTTATGCCTCAACTCAAAACACCCTAGAGCCCTGGAATGCCTTCTTGGTTTTCAAAGGGGTAGCTTATTTAGCATAATCTGCTTTATGTGGGTTTTCTAACTGCCCTTTACTCCGAATAAAAATAAGATTTTTGAGGTCCTTATCTAGAATGCATTTCCATTAGACAATGGCTGGTACAGACATGTTAGGTAAATTCAGAATGCTGTCTAAAGTTTGTCTGCACAAAGTACTAAGTAGTATGGTTTCTTGGAAGAGGATCATGCTGTGAAACATGAAAATGGCGTAAGCTGTCCACCAGAGGCGATAAAATACTCAAGGCACTGAGTAATCAAGGTAAAGCACATACCTTTGTGATGCCCAAGACACCAATGTTAGGGCTGGAGGAGGTGGATCCATTCCCTGTCCCAAATACTCCATCCAGAACACAGGAGAGACCCTCAATAAAAATCCCTCTGTAAATTAAAAAAAAAAAAAAAAAAAGGTCAAACTTGTACTAGTGTAGACTCACTTCAGGTGGTGCTTTATGACTGCATGCTACGTGCGGGCCTGTTAAGGCATCTGTCCCACATGAATTATTATTATAATTCACATTTCAAGCTCCAACACAACTGGAAAACCTACTTGAGTTCTGTTTTCTACGTCTTAGATACCCACGTTCTTAAACTGAGAAAATTACAAAATAATTCAAGTGAAACTTAGAGCTGCTCTTTATTTCTAAAACTGCATGTCAGGTGAATTTGACAAGCTACTCCAATTCTAGAACTGCTTAGAGTTCTGTCCCTACAGAAACCGTACTATTAACTTCCACAGACTCCAGCAGGAATAGGACTAGGTTTCCAATGCCACATTTGCAACAAAATAATTCAACATGACAGTTGCATCTTGTATTTCAGATCCTTGCCCCTTGTGTTTGACCAAATTGTAACATTTAATCTCAGAGCACATTCCTGTCTTATTCCAAGGAAAAAAAAAAAAAAAATAGTAAAAAAAAAAAAAGTAGCTTAAGACACTGAAAAATATTTCTTTTTTTTGACATACCTGTTTATTGCATGAATAGGTGGAGGAGGAGCGCAAGACAACCTGGCACAGGCATAGTAATCTCCTATTGATTCAATAATGCTAGCAACAACTGCGCTAAGCATTCCTATTACTCCAGCAGCTGAAATTGTTGGCAGTCCCCACTGAACTGTGAAGAAAAGAAAAAGGAGATCTTTTGTGCCACAGAAAGCAATTTAGATACCAAAACATACAGCAATTTCATAGAATCATAGAATCATTTAGCTTGGAAAAGACCTTTAAGATCATCAAGTCCAACCGTTAACCTAGCACTGCCAAGCCCACCACTAAACCATGTCCCTAAGCACCACATCTACACGTCTTTTAAATACCTCCAGGGACAGTGACTCAACCACTTCCCTGGGCAGCCTGTTCCAATGCCTGACAACCCTTTCGGTAAAGAAATTTTTCCTAATATCCGATCTAAACCTCCCCTGGCACAACTTGAGGCCATTTCCTCTCGTCCTATCACTAGTTACTTGATAGAAGGGACCAGCACCCACCTCACTGCACCCTCCTTTCAGGTGGTTGTAGGGAGCGATAAGGTCTCCCCTCAGCCTCCCTTTCTCCAGACTAAACAACCCCAGTTCCCTCAGCCGCTCCTCATGAGACTTGTGCTCCAGGCCCCTCACCAGCTTGGCTGCCCTTCTCTGGACACGCTCCAGCACCTCCATGTCTTTCCTGTAGTGAGGGGCCCCAAACTCAACACAGTATTTGAGGTGTAGCCTCAGCAGTGCTGAGTACAGGGGGACGATCGCTTCCCTAGTCCACTGGCCACACGATTTATTCATCTTTAATGGAATCAACAAACTCCCTTCATGGTAACACAGTCTGGCAAGTTCAAGTAGATGAAAGGAGCAAAGGAAATACTCCCTAACCAACTGCTTTGATCATGCTTGGAAAAAAACCAAAAACCCCTAAACCCCACCAAAAAAATTCCTCCTGTTCAGAAGGAAGGAATTTGAACTACTGCTTGTGAAAAAACAATTCTGATCAGTCAGGCGAATGCCACTTAATTACTATTGCTCTAAAAACCTCAGTCTTTGGTTACGAGTTTAGTCTACCGAAGAGAATAGCCAACAACCAGCTACGATCACTGCACAAACACCTTCCAATTCCAAATTTTTGTAGAAAAGAAAATAAGATTAATTTAAGCCTGTAGAAAAGCTTGGCAGGTTTTCCACAGCAATTGCCTTGATGCTTTTATCTCTTTGAAATAGATGAGCCTCTTGCAACAAAAGGAACTTTAAGTCACACAAACGTGAATGAACAAGGCTTCACAAATAAGAGAGGTCTAATCAGGGTGCAGAAGTTTTCCTCCTTTCCCAAAAGCTTCTATTATACATCTTGCAAGTACTGCTTTAGAAGTGGTTTCTTTTAAGAACTAATCAGAACCAAAGCATATGGAAAACCACAACGAAGCTGCCTCATTACAACGTAGTGGTATTCCTAACAATTTCTATTATTCTATTCTAGTGGAATATTATTCTATTATTACCCCATTAATTTCTGAGCAGCACAAGGGTGAACCAGTTGTGCAACTCCATCTCATGCCATAAGAAACAGCCTTTAACAGCTTTAAACTTAGAGGTGGCCAGCAAAAGAATACAAACAGCCAAGACGACGCGAAAGCGTTTCATGTTCTCTCGTAAATACTTTTTTGTCATTTGATAAGCACTGACTGGCATTCTCTGACTTGCCCATCGGCCTGATTCCAATGCCGCTCCTGCAAGTCAGGACATTTTTGTGTAGTTGTTAATAGTTGTGCTAATTCAAGAATGGGTGCGTTTGGGGCAGGGAAGTGCATTAAGCTGGAAAAAACTCCACGTGCTACTGATTCTTTAGCCAATGACAATCAATGACTTCAGTTGCTCTACAGGAGTTGTAATAACCCATCCTTATTATTGTATAACATTAACAGCAGCTGACCACAGTATCAACAAGTACAGATAAATCAACTATTCCCTGAAAATCCATGTTATATATACAGTCACACTATGTTATTAGAAGTCAAGAGTTACCTAGATAAGCCCGGCAAGTGCCTTCTACAAATTCAAGTCTCAGAGACTCGGTCTTTCTTGGGTGAGTCCTTAAGGTATCAAATTAAAGAGGAAAACAAGAAGAAAACCATCATCCCCACCTACGATGTCTTTAGATCAGTGCCTGTTGAAGTGCATCAGAATATAGTACCGAGAGAAAAATAGCAATGCTTCCGAAAACAACAGAAATTATACTCATGGGCACATCATTAGAAAAACAGCCCTTAAACCCAGACGTACTTACAAGGATAAGGAACCTTGAACCACGGAGCTACCAACAGCACTCCTCGTCGGGCGTCTGTGCGAGCGTAGAAGCCGTACTTCGAACTGTCAGGGGGAAAGACGTCTGTGACAGTGAAGATGAAGCAAAGCAACCACGACACCAAAATAGCTAAAATAATCTGTGAAAGAGGAGGAAAAAAAAGCTGTTTAAAGTAAACTATCATTGGCACTGTTCATCAACAGCAAACAGTTCCTGCACAGAATATCTATTACATGCCTACTTGAGTGTGACCTTAAGTGAAATTTTAAGTCTGAACAAGCAGTAAAGCCTGTAATAGATCTGTTAGGTGTTTCCCCCCAGCCCCTAACGAAGGTGCTGTTCCAAAATCTTTAGAATTAGAGCAAGCCTCTTCTCTACCCTAACAAATGGGAAAGTCTCCAAATGGGCACTTAAACAAACTAGTGAATTAGTCTCAACTTTACCAGAGAAATAAAAGGAAGTCTTTCACATGGGGGAACGGAGTATTGCTTTCATAAAACTAGAAGATAATGATCTCGCCACCCCTTTTTGGAGAGCTCAGTTTAGGCTTTCACTGCATGCATAAACATACCTTCTTCTCTACCCCCTTCCCTCCCCTCCATGATCTTCATCACTCCAATGACTCTTCATCAGAGACGGATGCCAGAATGGGATCTGGCAAAACTACAATATGAGACTATTTCCTGTGGCAAATAAGCCATTTAGTTAAGTTTCCCATAAGCCCATTTAAGCTTTTATCTCACCTTTGTGATCTACTGTATTATTAAGAAAGATCAAAACCAAGTAAAAAACCCCAAAACACAAATTAGGGTGTTTTTTTGCCAACTGAAGAACAAATTCAACTACTTACAGGGAACATCTTGAAAAGTTGCAGCCTGTATGCTGTCCATCCTTTCTTGGATTTGTAAATGGGTAAGGGAAATTTGACGTTTCTGGCATACTGAGAAAACAACAATACTAGGAAAATAGTCCTGAGAAAAAAAGAGGAGGAGGGTGGGACAAGAGAGACATGTCGTTAGCACCAATATGTTAAAAATCCTTCTCAGCAAAAGACTCTTCAGGCTCTTCAGACACAAAATATAAATGTACATTTTAAATTTAGCACAAGATAAGGCATCATAAGAGAATATCTTTTAAATAAGTTATTATTCCACAAAAGCCAAAGCAACATATTTGTATTCTAAAGTGCTGCAAAAAAAGCCAGCAGCAAACAGGTAAATGAAACCAGGAAAATGAATCAGACCAAAGAAAGATCTTCAGAGCCAAGCAGCCATTAGTAAAGAGCTATGCTGCGCTGCTTCTTTTTGACTCAAATTCTCTCTCTCTCTGTGTCCAAGGTCTGCTCTGCATATCAAGCACAAAGGTCGCTGCTAGCAAATGGGAAGAAACAGGAAAACTGGAGGCCAGTATACAATAATTTTTACATTTCAAAATTTGCATAAAACTCCAAAGCATTTGAAAAATTTCTGTCAAGGGGAATTCTTTCTTCAATTCTTAAAACCCCCAAATTTTTTTTGGACATGCATCTTTCACTAAACAGCTCTAAATCAAGCAGAATAGAGCCCCAAACCCCAAGATTCCATTCAACTGCAGTTGACCAGTAACCCAGTTTATTACAGTTTTTAGATGCCTCAAATATTATGCATTTCCCCACCTTGTCAAAACTGCTAAGCTCCTCTATACGTTAAAAATTAATTCAAGTCTACAGCTGAAGTAAGTATCCACTGCAATGAAAAATATAAAAAGCCAGGGCAGGTTGCTCAATTCTGAAATAGCCAAAACCAGTTTTGCTGTAAAAAGGCTACACAAAGAGTCAAGCTGTCTGAAGAAGCAAAGCTTTTCTGAAATTTGAGATTATGTTTTTATCAGCTGACTTAAAAAAAAAAAAAACAAGGCGGATTTTAAGCCTCCCTCCCTCTTCTGTCCAAGATCAGTTTCAGTCTGTAAGAAACAAAACAGAGCTTTATTCTCCCTCAATCTCCAGGAACAAAGAGCTCTGCACAAGAAGGGTGTCATTTATAGCCTTTACCCCTGACTAGAGCAGAATGATAAAGGCATCTTTTCCTTGCATTCAGGGAACATTTTGGCATCTCTCCCAAAGTCTATTATGGAAAGATGGGCTCCACTCCCTAAGAGCAGCTATCCTGCCATGCTAGCCCTGAGGACGGGTGGCTTTGTATTTTGATTTATTTAGTAGAGAGTTGTAAATAATGTAACAATATTATATTATTGTAAATAATATTATATTGGCTACACGGCAGGGGAGCTTACTGCCATTCTGTAAATAATTCTGTAAAATATTACCAAATCTTTAAATGCCCAGAGAAACAATTTGGTTCACCAGATATACAGGGAAAGACTAATTCAGGAACAATTTCCCTTTTTACAGATCACGATGTGATGTGTTTTATGGATTAAATTATTTCAGCTTGGCAAACGCAGAACAAGCAAGGTCAGAAAACTGTTTGGGAAACTGAAAATCTTGTCAAATAGCAACTGTAGCTAAGAGAGGATAACAGCTGTTACACAGGTATTATTCTGCTGTGCTAGATAGCAACACAGTATTTTCATCTCAGCAGAACAGTAAAGACAATTTCAAGTGCCACATCTTGTAGAGATCAAGTTACTTTTGAGTGGCTCTAGATGGCTATGGAGTTATTTTCAACAATCTAGTGCACATTTTTGCATGGCAGAAGCCAGAAATACTTATTGACTGGGTAATATTTAAATCCCATTCCTAAATTCATTTATTTTTTTCCATCTGCAAAATGTCAACTTCAATTACACATTCCCATGTCCAGCTCGCCAACAGTCTGCTTGATTGATTTAATGTTAGTCCCAACTTGCATAGAATTTGTTTTACAGGAAAATAAAATGTTCCTTTGGGTCAGCTGCTTAACATAATAGAATTACAAAAATATTCATGATGCTAACATACAAGATAAAAGAGAATTAAACAGCCCTTTTAATCATAAGCTGCACTTATGGAATACTTTACATGTTCAAAGTACTGTGCAAACAGATTAGTCAGATCAGAATCTGATCTCATCAAGTCATTCCTTCTGCTTCCAGAGCCAACACAGAGTTGGTCGCTATACATTGAATACAGCAACTGCTTCAGCCAATTTCCTTCTCCCTAAAATGTGGTTTCCATCCTTATTTGGCTGGTTATCCACAGTACCTCACAGGAAGCTTTTGTCTTCATCTCATTTTTCTGTTATTCCCTTTCAAACCACTAATCTCAATTCTTGAATTTCCCTGGCATCTATACCTACAGAAGCACACACATCATGCCCTGAACTTCACTCTAAAGGCCTTTTTGTCTACTAAACAGAAATCTGCCTATTTATGTCTCATGGAAATGGCATTCATCTTATGGCATTCATGGAAATACACATGCTCTCTGTTGTCACACAAATTTCTCTTGGCTATAGGTAAGCAAACCAGTAATAATGACAAATGGACCACTACTACCAATGGTATTTGCTTGCTGTTGCAGAACAAGAAACATACACAATAGCATCATAAAAATAGAAATAAAAATTGTCCACTAATCTGTTTTGCTAAAAGTTTTGCTAAATCATCTTTTCTATAGCACTGAATCAGACCCAGCCAATGGCTCCCAGACCAACTATTGTTTTATAAAATTCTCTGTTCTCCACACCTCACTTTCAGCTGTTATCCTTTCCTGCCTCCTTGAGTTGCTGCTGTCCTTGTTCCCAAATTGCCAGCTGACCCTATCCAGACCCACTCGCATTCCTGCACACGGTATTTCTCCATGCTGGGAGCACTGCAACGCTACCGTTGGCAGCCGAGCAGACTCTGGCTTTTCCCAGGCACTCCAAAATTCTTGCATGATGACTTACCAACTGGGACCCCCGGCCTAAGCCAAGAACTCCCAGGAGTACTTACAACATCGCGATACCCCAGTGTTTGCCTGCTCTTTCTCCAGCAGCTTGGAAACCGGAGAGGCCGATGAGAGCAACAGTTGGCGTGATGGTCAGAGGTCCAATGTATCGCAACAGGGCGCCGGGAAGGCCAAGCAAACCGATCACCACTTCTATCAAGGAGGACATGATAATAGCGCCTTGGATCTGAACACACAAGAACGGGAAAGAGACAGTTCAGTCAAATCTTACAAGCAAACCCAAAACATTTCTTTTTCTGCTCTGGATTACAAACTGCAGTTAAAAGAATTCAGTGACACAGAAGAACTCAGCAAATTTTTCGTCATAAAACAGCTCATTATGTTTAAGTGACTTATTGCTTAAGCATAACACTTATGGTTTTCTCCACAAAACTATTACACAACAGACCAGTGGGCCAGTCTGGTAGTTGTGTGGATAGCACATCACACTGTCAGACAGGAGACCTTGGTTCCAGGCTAACCTTTAAGCTCTCAGATCGAACCGGCAAGGGTTGCTGGCGCCACGGAGGTGATGCTCCTAGCTCCTAGGGGCAGAGTGTATGCTGCATTGTTCACAAGTGCTCCTTAGAAGCTGGTATAGAGCAGCGTTGTGGTCTCAGGAGACTGTCAGCCCTCTTGGCTGCAGGGCTCTTGGCAGGATGTAGCTATGGTTTGAACATGGGGAAGAGAGAGGGGTTGTTTTTAATTAAGAAAAAGTTTGCAGCCCAAAGCAACGGGATGGGAGATAAATTCCATGACACACGCCTTAATTTGGACTACACTATCTACCACTCTAGTGTGATGCCTGGGCACAACCCTCATCCTGGGCTCTGCAGAGCATGACGAAGTTCAGACTGCAATGCTGCGAGTGGAGAAGGAGTTTGATATATTTCAGCAAGTCTCTTGGCAGAATCAACGTCTTATTAGAATAGTCTCCAACTTAAGACACCTAGGGATGAACCAGATTTGCTAACTGCGTATTTACCTTCCACGGGACAGCCTACTGAACAGAGTAACAGCAGGCAAGTGGTCTGGTAGCAGCTGAACTGCTAGCAGTGAGCACAAATCGCAAAGTGTTATAAGAAGAGTATTCGTCTTGCTTGTGCATTTTACTGCGCATCTTTTGGAATGTGGTAACTAACTCCTTGTATTTGCTGTCCAGCAATGAACAAGTTGAAAAGATGGAAGACTTCCATGAAATGAGTAAAGGGATATATTCAAATGAAAATTGCAGTGAAAGAAGAAATTACCAACTTAAAGATGAGAACACACAGATAGTTAGGTGAGAAACTTAACTGGAATCAGACAGATCAACATCTAAAGGCTACTCCTACATTACCTCTCGTATTCTGGGATACCAGATGTGCTCAGTGTGAAGCAGTTCTGTTGTTCCGTTTGTAACTGTTATATCTTACAAAAGGAAGAAAAGAAAAAACACAGGTATTTATTCCTCAGCCATTTTAGCATTATTTAATAAAAAATAAATCTCTCCTCAAGCTGCGTCTGACAAACGAGCCTTGATTTACACAGAATAAAAGTTCTGCAATGCTACAAATCAAGTAATAGCATGCTTACATTCCCCAAGAGCTAACCACTAATTCTATCCACTGTACCAAAGTGGAAAAAACCCATAACTTTCAGAAACAAAGGTCAATTAGGGATTCTCTTCCCACTCCAGTAAACTGGATGAATGGAGAATTACTCAACTGCACCCTAGGAATCAAGTACTCCAACGTCTGTTGTTCACCAATTTAGGTCACTCGCTGAATGATGAATTGACCCGTGATAACAACCCCATCTGACCCTTTTTGAAGGTTAAAAGGTTCAAGAGCAAGATGCAGCAAAGTCTCTTTTTGAAAAGCCGAAGTAGTGGAAAAAATTGCTTTGCTATCAAAGGTTATCAGACAGTATTTTCTTTCAGCAAGGTGTGTATTAGGATACCTGCACATTTTGGTGCACAGAAATATCCAACACAGTTAGCACTACTAAAGCACACCACAGTTTGCCTTTAAAACTTGGGCACTGAAACCCACGTGCTGTTTCTCAGGAGCTAAATCTGACTCCCCCACTGAGAAAATGTAAATGCTCAAAGCTAAGTTTTCTACAGAAAAAACATCAGGAAAACTAATTAGATGGTCGTAAGTGAATCAAGAGAGATGTATAAACACATGAATAATATAAATATAAATCATGAGAGAATCAAGGACCCCTGGGAAGAACTTTAATTAGAAGCAAGCAGCCTGCTTCTCTATACTGCTGCCTTGCACTGCCCACAGCCTTATTACTGAATAACCACACCCCATTAAAAAGAAAACTGCCAGAGCTGTTTCCACTTCAGTTTTCTAACCTAAGCAAAAGCCCCCTACCCAAGCAGTTTTACTGCACATTTTCACTCTAAATAAATTCAAAAGCTTTCAGGATGATGGCGTTAGCAAAGAAAAAGTTAATATGAACAGCTAAATATTGTCAAAGCTTGCTCTGCAAAACCTCTCAGGTATGATTTAAACAGGTAAAAATATTGGTCTTGAGGTGATGCTGAACATTGCTCAAACTTCCTACTACTCAACTGAAAAGGGCTCGATTGGACTCACTATTTCCAAATACTGGAAAGGAACATTTACGGAATCCTTCTGCCTTTCTCTACATTGTTAATAAAAGAATCGTTTTATGCTACTGCTAAGATTTCTTTTGTCAACATTTTTTATATTTAAAAAAGCGCCAGAAACAGAATTCCACAAGGGCATTTTTAGGAATCTTTTTCCAAGGCACAAAGTTTTAACATTGTAAAAAGGAGAGAATTTTTCATATTCACTGCTCATTACTTCATTTCCATATCAAAAGGTTTGGCAGTTGCACTATACGTGATCTGGGTCATTTGTCACTTAAACCTGAACAAGCATAAATGACAATTACCTGTATTATTACATTTCCACTTCTCCAGGGAGAGTATTGCTCTAGCAGGTGCTAAGAATGCAAAAGCACTCGCTTGAAACAAGGGTAACCTGGTGGAAAGGGAAAGAAGAGATGCTGACATTTCTCGGTGTTACAGTACCGTGTCAGGATATGAATTGCAGTTAGGTGGTTACTCATCCTCAAAACCATCCTTTATTGGGGGTTATTAAAAATGTGAAATATGAGAATTTCTTATTAAAAAGAACAGCCATAGAAATACTAAGACTTCACAAACCAAAGACCTAACAGAAGACACTACATGCATGAAGTTATTAATACAACGCCTATAACAGATAATTACCAGATACCAACACACAGGTACCAAATATTGATTTAAGGTTTTGACTCAGCAGCGCAACAGGGATACAGATGCACATTCTGATGTAAGTACCAGCCAGACTGCTGAACATGCAGCTTTTACGGTCCTGCCACATTAAAAAAGCTCTCTGATAGACCAGTATGCAGTCTGCACACTCAGTACCCTCCCCCTGCGTGACTTGAAGTACAGTCATTTATACATTCATCTTTAAGTGTATGTGTAAATAACTATTAGGTTGATAAGAGCTGATTAGATGTTCCAGGTGGCTACCAACAATAAACAGAAACGCTGCAAGAATTTCAAGATGACATTCTTAGCATTGGCATTTATACTTCCCAAAAGGTTTAAGATCTAAAAAGCATCTACCAGCACCAACTACATATTTACTGAATCAACCATAGCTTGCATCACAAACATCACAAATATCCAAATGTTACTTAACTACAGCGAAGATGCACTTTGAACTATTCTATAAATACCATCATTAATGGATTGTAATAAGATTCTCTTTAACAGCAGATCTCAAACTGTAACACGTGGAACACTTAACTGCTCATGCGGCTCTAGTTACTGCACCGTGTTTATGGCTGTTTTACAGCTGCAATGAAGTGCCTCGATGCCAGTGCAAACACCAATAAAGGAAAAAGCACTAACTCTAGCAGATTCAGATGAAGATCAGAAAAGGCACAAAGATGGGAAAAAAGAAAAAAAAAAAAAAATCTGTGGGGGAAAGAATCCTATACACGCTTAACAAAAAAGATCAAACCAGAAGCATGTTACTAACAGTAGTTGTAAAGTTCACAGGCAGGAAGTTAGAACAGATGAACTACCATTGGAAAAGAGTTTGGGCCATGAGCAATCTAAAAAACCGACCCACCTACCACAAACGTTGAAAACTACATTAGGAAGTCAAACTTCATAAAATACACCAGCCATCTGAGCACACCTGACTGGCATGCAATTCGCTTCTAAGTTTCTTCAAGCAAAAATCAAAGCTTTATCTTTGGTGAAGAAATGGTTGGTAGCTACGAGTGAATGATTCACCTTATTTTTCAAGGTTCATTAAGCACACTGAGCAAGCTGGTGCCCATGGCAAAATATGCAATACCTGTAACAAGCTGTTACTTCTCTATCCCACCTACACAGTACTCTGTCCCCCCCGTAATGATTTTGTAAACATACGTTGCAAACACATTCTCCAGTGATGAAGTCAGTTGTACTAAGACTCAGGCCCAGATTGTGAGTTTTGGATCACATAAAATACCCTGCGTACATATTGGCTAATAACATCATAGCAGGTCTCACTTAGCTATCCACTCAACCTTTGCATGAGACAGTTAACCTGGAATATTTACCAAAAGGGCCAGTAGGCTCAAAATATTGCCTTTTTTTCTTTCTAAGCAGAAATAAAAAGTCTTTTTTAAAAAACTTTCATTTAAAACTTCTTAGTCAAAATCAGCCAACTAAGACCAGCCTCTTTCTGAAGAGACAGCTGCAGTTTGGAACATGACTTAGAAAATAGCTTTCCCATTGCTAAGCCAGGCATTCACTACTACCTGGGTAAAGTACCACCAGCTTATGATTGGGATATCATTTTAATTTCACGTCTAAATTGTGAAGTTGCTCAATTTTGGCACCAGCCCTTGTGAAGACAGAGCTTTTTATGGAGTTTAAGTCACCTGGAAATGTCTTCATTATCTTAACATGTCACACAGATGTAAGAATGCTTAGACAATATAGCGATGGGCACGGTAACAAACCTAAAATGTTTAAGTATGTTAAAGCTGTATTTGATTGTCTCAGTCACACCAATTACTCTGAATCCTTGCCAAATCTTTTGGCATATTACATAATCTAATAAATAGCCTGAATTCCTAAAATTAGTATGGGTACCAAATTGACCACAACTCTGCCACATAATTGAGCTAAATCCATCTTTAAGGACCTTTAAACCATGGAATTTGACCTTTTGAAACCATAGTGGCTTTATTTGCTGAAATACTTTGCAGTTGACAAACTTGCCAATAAATACTTCAAAATCTCATTTAGAGAACATTGCTGCTAATACCCCATTCCCACCCTTACATAAAACCAGAATCACATGTTAAATAGTTATAAAACATTCAACCGCAGAAATTTTCTCCTTAAATACAAGTTCACTTATTTTAAGACCCAAACACAATTGCCTCTTCAATATATAAACATGTACTTCACAGTGCAAATGGAAGCCACCAAAAAGGGAAAAAAAACCCCAAACAAACCACCATGGAGAACAGAGGTGGGATTATACAGAAGGAACACAGCATTGCAAACTGACGGGACCACACTGGTTTCTGCAAGAGCCCCAAATCACTCTATACTACGTAATAAAGAGAGAGCGCCCAAGACTAGTTAGGGGAAAAAAACAGATTATGACAAACTTTAGTTCTGTGAAGAGATACAAGTCTCAGGAAGCATAAAAGCTTGTTCTGATAAATTTGAGACAGAAGAAGAATTCTGGTAGAAGTACAGGAAAACCAAGATCCCCTTTGAGTTCATCTCCATCCACAACTGCACTTCTTACAAAATTGGAAGATTTTAAACTTCAGTAAATCCAGGGCGGAGACACTCAAAGTCGAACAATAAAAGACCTTATCTTCCAGTTCCTGCCTAGGTCAATAATCCCTCGATTCCCTATATAAAGCACAAATAGAAGATGAAAAAAAATACATCACTCCCATTAGAAGAGAGGTTCAAAACACCAAAGGGCACAACTCTGCTCCTCTGCCTCCTTTCAGACGAGGTACTTGAAAATTTATGACTGCAGCTAAGGCAAGCTACCCTATGAGCACAAAGAGTCAATCAGGCAGAAAATATTATTATTAACTGCAGGTAGCCTTGACTAAAAGAAAATACATTGGGGAAAGAAAATTTTCTCTTTCAACAGTTTTCATTACGCTGTTTTTTCATCAGAATGAACTTTCCATCCAAAACAACGGAGCAATTTAAGAAGTTGAGTAAGACATAGTAAAAAAATAAAGGGAAGGTTTTTTTCAAAGGAAAAAAGACTAACTAAAGATAACTAAAATAGCAACTAAAGATTACATTGGAAAACCTGAAATATTTGGAAAATTTTTAGATGAAAAGCTGATCTACAACTGCAAGTGATCCATCATAGGCTTGCCTTCTGCACCCTATTGAGATAACTTTTCCACCCAAAGATTCTGTTTCTTAGATAAATCTTTAAAAATGTGGGGGGTGTTTGTCCATTTTCTATTGGAATGCAAGATTTCAGCTCACATTGTTCTTAAATTGAACTAAATGACCCATGAATCATTCAAGTAACCACATGAGGGCATACTCTTAAAATACATACTTTTCTTCTGGTTTTACTT
This sequence comes from Harpia harpyja, assembly GCF_026419915.1. Classification (NCBI taxonomy): domain Eukaryota; kingdom Metazoa; phylum Chordata; class Aves; order Accipitriformes; family Accipitridae; genus Harpia; species Harpia harpyja. Next base: position 44,142,728 of record NC_068952.1, read on the forward strand.
ATCACTCTTGGTTTATTCAAGATGAAGTAATAACTCTGCAGGTTTTAGCTATTCCCAGTTCCCACAGGCAGTATCAACAAAAGTTTAAGTAAACATGTCAAACACCTCTCTGCAGTGTTTACTGTAGAACATACATTTTAAAAAAAAAAAAATTATCTTCATGTTAATAAAACTTACAACATCCTGTTCATACCAACACCAGATTTTTACAAGTATTTGCTAACACTTGAATTGGTCTCTTGCATCCTCCTAAGGAGAGCAGACCAAAGGAGAGGTACGAGCATCCCAGTGAGGCTACACTGACATATGTGTTTCTTCCCAGTTCAAGAAAAGATCATTACCTGCAACTCAGAGCAACTGACAAATAAAAACAAATTATTTGTTTGTATTGGAAGGTTACAAAGACAGTCAGTTCAGAGAATAAAAAGTTACCCTCATAATTTTTCCCTACCTTTTAATTTGACAAGCCCTTTATGGGAACAAGCACACAATTTGCTGTAGGACTAATCACAATCACCTAAATATTGGCAAGAATATCATTCTTGATCATTATAGTATCATTCAAGAAACTAATAAAAATATCAAAATTAGCTCCTCTTTACCAAGGTGTATGAGTTTTTCCTTTCCCCCAGAAACACTTCTACCTTCTCTGTCCTCATGGATTTCCCTCCTCCTCCTTCCCTCTCCTTGTCCCTGCTGTATTTTCTTACCCTTGGAATGCCTTCTCTGATTTCAGATCCACCTTTTTTTGGGAGCAGCTTTCCAAAAGCTTTCCCTAACTGCCCTGTATTTGACCTGCTATCTTGCATTTCATGTTTATCCTTTGAAAATAGACTACCTACCTCTTGGATCCTGGACTGCATTCTGGAAATCCCAACAGATATCTAGGCTTATCACCATCTCAACAACTACAAACAAGTCCTCAACCTCACCTGCACCCAAAAGTTGTTTGTAACAATGTAGTGATGCCCACGCAGAAGAAAATGGTCCCAATCAATTGGCTGGTAGCCCACTGGTCAAATCCAACACACATGGCATCAGCTAGCAAAAAGGGCACTGCTATAGTTCCACTGAAACATGTTAAGTAATGCTGTAAAGACAAAAATGGTTTGTTAATACTGCAGCCAATACTAGGAAGTAAATAAATTTATGACCATCTTTTTTTTTTCACCAGATATTTTTGCTTTTGAATTATCCACCAAAGCTCTCACTTCCCGGTCCTGAGCATTTCTTCAAATATTTCCCTTCTATGTCGAGCTACCACTAGTCTGCTGCTAATGATCGCTATTTCTGTAGGATAAAGTACGTTATTTAAATAGCTACATGGCTACTGTTCTTGATGAGGAGGTATCTAGGAAACTGTGCTGAAAACAGCTTCTAACTCAGAAAAGCAGATAAATAACTGCATTCACTTTCAACCATGTGAAAAACCATTAGCTTACAAATGAACTTAGAGCACACAGAAACTAGGATGCAAATAAGCTCATTCCCAAGTACCAGAAACTAGGTACTCATTAATTCTTTTTCAATCCAAATACATTAAGCAAACAAACAAACAAGAGTCACCATATTCAACAACGCAAGTAAAAATATAATCCTACAGAACCGCCTGTCCTTGAGGAAAGGCAGAAACAAAAAGGATGCTCTGGAATGTATTTGTTTGGAGATCTCAACATACTTTACAGATATTAACAAATTCTCAGCATTCCTGTGGGACAGATATTATTACCATTTGAGAAAGAAAGGAGATGAAATGAGCTGTTCAGCTTCACACAAATGAGTGGCTGAGCTGGTAGGAGGGTCCAGCTCACCACTAGAGCCCTACTCATTGCAGGAAGCACACACTCTCACTCCAAAGAGTGCAGAATTTGCCTGCCTCACTTACTAGCGAGCCTACAGGTCCAGGATGAGGCTATCGAGCTTGCAGAATTGAAATGACTACAGTAGCAGCTTTAATATTCAATATTTCAAGACTAAACCATTATCTCTCCCCATCTTTAATTTCAGAGGTGCCAGATGTCACTTTCTGAAACTTAGCACTTAGCATTTGCTCACTTATTTGCTAACAGCAGCTTACAAGACTAAATATTGAAGTGAATGTCACAAATGCATATGCCAGCAAACAGTAATATAGATCATTATCAACACAGTAATCTTTGTGATCAACTTCAGAAGAAACTATCTTAACACTTTATTCAAACATGTGAGAGCGTGGGAAGAATAAAATTATCACATACACAAATGCAAGGAAGAAAAATATTATAGCTGTTTTGAAACATACCTGTAACCCCAAAAATATGCAGAGATACCAAGGAGGAACATCTTCGATAGTGTAAATCATGTCAGTTCTCTGTGCGTCCAAGCTGCCACTGCTGTCCAGTGTCTCTGCCAAAGAGCTCTGTTTTGATAGGGGGGGGTAGAAAGGCGGGCAGGGTAAAAAAGAGTGGAGGAGGACACAAACAAGAACAGTAGGTTACTGTTACATATGAATAAGCTGAATTTGAATTACCAGGCAATTCCCAGATACTCCAGGGCTGGTATAATACTCCCACGCAACGTTGATATGTTACATTTTTAAAGCCTTTTACCTCTGACGACAAGCTCATCTCCAGCTGTAGCTACTGAACTTCCCTGCTTATTTATACTAAGACAACAATTGTTCTTTTATGATATAACCGATCTGGCAGCCAAAAGGTGCCCAAAAAATGGGATTATCATGACAGAACTGTTTATTTAAAAAAAGAAAAAACAAAGAAGAAAAAAAGGGAAGAATCGGAAGTAAGCGGAAGAGTCAACAATGGGTATTTTCAAAGCAGAATGGCTATCCTTGCATAAGAGACCAAAATCAGAGGCAAGAAAGTTCCTTATTAAGGTAATTGCTTCCCCGCTTAATTCTTACTCAATTTCAGTCTTGGTTAACCTTTTTTAGCCACAAGATTTATTATTTTTGCTTCCACCCCACATTCAAGCAGTCAAGAAAAATGCTAATCATTATAACTGAATACATCCACAGCCAATTTATATTAGTCAAGGGGACTTACTCCAAACCGACAGGAATTTAAGCAAGACCACATTCTGGCCTACCATGTGCCCTAATTTGCAGAGAGCTAACAAACAAATGACCACACATATACACGCATCAAAATCCCTAAAGATTTTCCATTAAAACACAATTCAGCTCAATCATTTCTTCTTTACAACTAAGTGGAATTGTTTCGTTCAAACTGTCTGGTTTTAAAATTCCTGAGAACAAAAATACAAGGCTCCAAAGCCCAAATACCAACAACAAAAGCAGGAGGAAGTATCAGATTTTATCATTTCAGCTCAACTAACCAAAAAATACCTTATATAACTACTGTTCTGACCTAATCCACACTAGAACATAACAAACTCATGTGAAGTAGCCTTACACAAAGACCGGGAACTTTGCCAGACTCGTGACTTTGCCTCAAATGGTCTTTACTTCTTCAAAAATCACAACACATCCACAGATTATGCTTAGATAATCTCCATTTGATTTATCATCTACAAGGTCAGGGAAGCCAAACTGATCCATGGTATTTCCCTCTTACCTCAGATTTCTGTTGGGAAAACAAATGCCACTGGTTTAATTCAAATTCAGGGAGTGTAAATGACCACATCACTATGGAAAGGTCAAGGGTATTACAGTGGAAAAGCAAAATATAGAAACACTAATTCCAGAAAACGCTTTTAAACAACATTAAGCACCGAGCAATCTGCTCACCAGGGTTAGTTTAAATAAGGTCCAGGTCCTAAACAGAGGAATAAGGGAAGTTGTTCACTGCACAACTCATCTTGCCAATTTGCAGCACTGATGCAATTTTTTCATTGACTGAAAAATGGAAGACTGCTCTCCTGACCTGATTCTCTACAAAACAAATTAAAAAAATCAGGAACTTGAGTTTTAGAACTTCACTTCATACTGGAGGGAGAGCACTGAAGAGCAGTAAACCTGTACACATCTTGTCTCTAACTGGAACTTAGGAAAAAACGCGTACATCCTCATGTCAAGGCAATTACGTGCAGATCCAAGGTAGGGCACAAAGTGGCTGACCCACAAAGACAGGCAGAAGAAGGAAGACTCAAGAGCCAACGAAGTTATGGACAAAGAGCAAGAAATTTGTCAGCACTAGAGGCTTCTTTTAAGAACTTCCTCAGGAAAACAAAGATTTGCCCAGAGAAGCTCCTGTGATACTTTCTGTTGTCATAAAGCAGTTTTTGTTAACCGTTCCCCAGAGCCTATACAAACACATACATATATATACCAAAAAATATATGTATGTGTATGATTGCCTCACCTCTCCTCTATTTCACTGCAACATATGCTCCACCTGAGAAATTTGCTCACCAGTGATACTGCCTGTTTATTCAACATTTTGACTAAGAGGTCATCATGCACTTTCAGAGAGGCAGAGGTCATGAAGGAAGAGTCAGAACGGTTACAACATCTGCTCCTGAGGTAGGAACAGAGAGGTATCAGCAGAAATTAACTGTTTGCTTCATGAATCACGTCTGCGTTGGCTTGCTGAAGCCACCCAAATAGCAGCACAGATTTGGGAGAACAAACTGGATAGTTCCCCACCTGACTGCAGTTTGAAAAGATGAAACACCTACCACTGTGTACTGAGCAACCTGCATTACTCCTTCCAAGGACAGACAGAAATGGGATTTTCAAAATTCATGATGTTCCCATGCAGGATACCAGGTTCTCTAAAAATCCAGTAAGTGACTTGTGCAGATTGGTGACCTGTTTTGGCCCCTGCCTTTTGGAAACCCACCTTTTGGCCTATTTTCTAACTTTGCCAGACCAACATCCAGTGGCTACCTAATTGTTCCATTTAGTGCCAAACACTAATTTTCCTAATAGGACTGATGAGGTTGCATCAAGTACATTCCTTAACTGTTCCACCTGCCATTCTATTCTATTCTATATATTCCCCCTCTTCTTTGGGCAGCAGAAATCAGAAACAATGACTTATTTCTACCGGGAAGACCATGGCACATGCAGCAAGTTTGTTAGACCTTTCAGAGCTTTTCATTTGTGATTACATTTATGCCTACATTTCTCTGCAAAGAACAAAAAATGATCAGCAGGCACCAGGCCTAGGAACAAGTCAACTCGTCCATGGCATGCAGAAAGCTCTCTTTGGGCACGGATCAACAACTGCTAACCAATTTAAGCTCTCCTTTAGAAAGTGAAGTTTACAGGTCTTCTAACAAAAGAATTTCAAACTTTAAGCCACAATTCTCATAGCAATGTCTGTCTTACACAGCAAAGTGGTCTGATAAAAAAAAAAAAATCCAGGATACTCCTCATTCCTTCCAAAAGCCAGACTTACTCTGCTTCGAAAGAGGAAGCTTTCACCTTCATCAAACCTTTAGCGGATAATGGCTAAAGGGAACGAATGTAAAACAGACCAAGACTGAACAATGAGGAATTTGAGAAGTAGGGTGAGGTCTGGCTATCCTGCTGATAAGTCACTGGGTAGTCACTGACCCTTTCATATCTTGAGCGTGTGCCTGCTGGTTTAACATACTGACTATGTGCTGGTGCTTGTCAAGTATGCCATAGTACGCTGTAGGGAACTGCTGGGAATGAACTGCACCTTTTTGAATGAGATACCAATCAGAGACTAATTTTTTTTTTTTTATTTATTTTCAATTGGCCAAAGGTAGGACAACACAAAAATGAAAAAAAGCACAGAATAAGTATAAACTGGAGGGTGTGGGGGGCAATGAGACAGAGGGAAAGGTGGAGCAAAAAACCCAAAACCAAACCAAACCACCAAACCCAAAATCCTAAGAAGCAAACACCAACAACAGTACAAGATGAAGGCTCTGTTATCAAGTACTAGTGGGAAGGACCAAAAGAAAACTGATTAACTGCAGGGAATAAGGCATTTAGAGAAATACCTTAAACAAAGAGCCGACAACATGTTCAAATTAATTCTATTAAGCAATAAGCAACATAGTATTGTTTATTTTATAGGGATGCAGCAATACAGTTATTTCTCATCTCGGCTAATAGTTTATCGTTTCAGCTAACAAATATTGCGAGACAATGTAAGCATTGGGCATCCTCCAGCAATTAAGCACATTTCAGTCCTCTTTGTTAAAGGCTTTTTATTCAAGGTGTTTCGTATGCTTTTTTTGGTGAATGATCTCTCAAGAGGAATGGAAAGCCAAGAACAAACATGCTTCATGCACACGTTTATTTTAAGTGAAGAGCAGGAGGTTTGCCTAGATTACCAGAAATACTATCTTAATACATGAGGCTGTTAATTGCTATAGCTCCTCCTTTCACTGTTCCTTCATTGTAAGCCACAGCAAAGCTTTAACTCAAGCAGATTTGGTTGATTAAAAGCTCATGGTCTCTTTAAGGTGAATTATCATCCATCATTTACAGTTCTGATCACATGGATCAAGCGGAAGGGAGAAAGATACACATGTAGTAAAAAGCAGGCCATGAAGACATGCTTTAATGTCTAGAGATCGCTTATCCTAGTTGCACAATTTAATCCCAACACCTTTTGCTCAAGGCTTTTATCAGATTGTCTCTCTCCACGCTAGTCTGAGCATGCTCCAAAAATCAGCCATCACAGACATATGCATCTCAACAGTTGCCAAAATTTGTCCATTAAAACATCAGCATGATCAAGATGGTAGTAGAGATGTATTCGAGACATACAGGCACATCCTGGCATTCATAACATTCTTTTAAAATGTAACACTAAAAGACCTCTGTCAGAATCACCTCTTTAGGGTATATTTTAAGTCTAAAATTCAGAAGTGAATTTTGATGTCCGAGTCAGAAAACCTTAACTACACCCTTTGATATCACCCTTGCCCAACAGAAGTTACAGCCTCAAAGAAATGAGCATCATGATGCTCTTACTTGGAACCAGGAAGAGTTTTGTTCTTGTTTCCATTAGGACACTTGAAAAATTTGGTCAAATTGAGGCTTTTGGGAGATAAGGCTTAACCGCAAAGCCAATTAGACATAAACATTTCAGAAAAAGGTGCTGTTCAGATTTACTGTAATCCTCTTCCTTGTTTTAAACAAAAGCTCAGATTCACACCATCTCTGCCTGCAAGATTATTATTGAACAGGCTTGGGGAACAATGGAATTGAGAAAAAAGCTGGAAAAAATCACAACCAAACTGGTCTCCTTTGAGGCCTCAACTGGGTCTTCCTGAATAGCTAAGATACAATCATCATTATCCTAAGGAAAAATATTCAAGGGTTTTTATGAATGACCTGAAATTCATTTATAAAGCTGTCACATAATAATAATAATAATAATAATAATAATAATAATAATAATAATAATAATAAGCCCCCTGCTTGGAAAAATTACTAGAAAAATTAAGTTTATGAGGTTGGAGCTTGGAAGAAATTGGGAAAGAGAGTGGGAAAGATCCCACTTTTGAAGGAGCTCAACACCACCAGTTTACTTGACTAAATGCAGAAAAAGTTAAGAACTGAAGACCAGAACAGAAAGACCTTATCAGGGAAACCATGCAAAAGGCCAATGGAAATGAAGAAATCAAAAAATTGCATATTACAAATTTTGGTGCCAGGTCAAAGTGCATTAACTGCTTCTAACATTTGCTGAGTCATTCCCCGCGTTCTGCAACTAAAACGTGTGACCAGAAGAGTCATGAGGACAGAGCTCCCCCAAGCCTGATCTGAATCTGCAAGTCAGCATGTTTGATTAGAGAAAGAAAGTCTCTCAGCCAAGTAAAATTAGTGTGGACAAATAATAGAACTGAAAAAGCAAGAATGAGTTCTCACCCAGAACGAAACCACCACATACCTTTTCTGCTATGCCATTTTCTGTAGTATAGATGGCCATCAACTCTGTGTCTTCTGTATCCTGATCACCGCTGGATGTTGCTCCACCGTTTATTACGACCTTAAAAATAAAAGAAAAAGAAACACAAGGTCTTAAAATAAACATTTGCTCTGCAATCACACTTCGTGTCACTCAGTTTTCTCTCTTGGTACTTGACATCTGCCTTTCATATTTTGTCAGAAAACATTACAAGCATGGGAAGCGATCATTTCTATAATAGCATGCCTAGGAATATACAGAATCTTGAAAGACATCACATACGGCTCCTCAAAGCCAGGACAGTGTCAACTGAGGGTGGGGGGAAACCTGCAGCAGACTGGAAGAGTTCTTAAGAGGCAGACATGTACAACAGAACAATACAACTGAAAATCTGAATAAGTAACAGAAGACAAGGAAATATTTCCTTGCTGTTGTCTGCTACTCTTAGTCAAGCAACTCGGGGCATATGGGGGGGCTGGTGCCTTCTGCAGTAGGACAGTTATTTGTTCTAACCATGAACTGCCAGCAGTATTGCATGTCCTGTGAACAGCACTGCTTTCGAGCACACACGTGAAACAACTACAGACAACATAATTGGCCATGTTTATATATAAACAGTAACAAGTGGCAAAAGAGGCTTTACTAACTACTTGTGGAAATAAAGGTTTTGTACAACATAATTAGAACACAGCATTATTAACTGATTCACGCTGAGCTTGACTATGTAGTACCTGAATGTGTTACTTACAGGCAGGGTGAAGAAGGTGGGATGTTTAGATTCATCCTCATATTTGCCTTCTGTTGAGCCTCCTGCCTCCACTGATTTCGAAGTGGTATTCTTACCAATCCCCATCGTTTCCAGAATGTCAAGGACTTGCATACAGTACCCAAGCGGATGCTTCTGGGGGCCAAGTACTAAGGACAATTTCTTATTTAAACAGCAGCACCTCCAGGAATCACAGAAATGCTCAGTAATCCAGCTGGGACATTAGAGTTGCTTTTTTAAGTACCGTTAGCATCAATGGCACCTAGAATTGAAGAGAGAAATTGATTTTTTTCTTGATTACCTAAGTTATATGTACAAACACACATGCCCAGCAGCCTTGGTTCCCTTTCACACTCATGACCCACCAACTCTTAGCGTTCCTTTTTGATTTGATAATTAGCAGATTACCATTTAAAGATAAAGCTGGTGGTATTTTAAATTCTTTCAGGATGGGAATACTGTGTTTATTCTCTCATTCTTCTCTTGTGGTCTTCAACTATTAGTAGTATATTGAAACTTAAGTTTTGTTTCAATTTCACAGTCATTTCCACAGAACTTTTTTGGAACAAAGTATGCCTGTACTCCAGCTACGCAGCAATGTAGAACACCTTGCTATTGGACATCCACTGCAAACAATACTTGTGCTTCTTCAAAGAGTGTAAATTTGTAGACCTACTCACAAGTTCACCGCTGTGTAACTAAATCCTTCCTTTTAAAACAACTTATTTTTAAATAAAAAGCATCCAAGAAGCTTAGACTAGATGGACAGTGAAGTATACCTGACTTTCAGCAAGCCTATTTCAGACAGACAGAAACAGCCCTTTCTGCCAAACACCCTTACCCAAAATTATCCCAGTTGCTCGAGGGACATTCCAAGTAATCTGCCTGATGATGTTGAAGCAACTGCTTCAGGATAAAACTGTGCATTTTAATTAGTATCACTACTATTTTGGCACAGGAACAGGAAAGATTGTACAGCTTACTGGTTCTCTTTTGTTTTCCCAGATGGGTCACTACAGTATAGTTTTCCCACATTCGCTCCTTAAATTAGACCTGCTAGTCCATGGTCATCCACACTTTTGCCATTTCCAAGACTAAGGAACATGAATTAACAGATTTGAACCTAAACTTCCCACAGGACAGCACAGAAAATTCTGCAGCAAACCAAGTTTTGCAACCTGTAGTTACTGAGCTTCAAAAAAAAGAAACTGTGGCAGCAGACAGCTGCGGATAAAACAACCTAAGCTACAGATGAAAGTACACGATAGAACCTGAAAAAACGGCCTTTTCAAAATCATATCAAGCGCAATTTTCTGCAAAGCCAGGAACACATTCAAGCAGCAAAACCCACTGCACACTGGCGTTACTTCAAAAGCAAGTTAATGACATTTTCAACTTAATTGCTAGAGGTGGAAATGCAGCTAATGGACATTCAAAAAACACAGTTATGTATATACTAGAAAGCAAAAAAATAGCGTTTGGGTTTTTTGTTAAGCCTCCCTTCCAAAACGCTGCTCAGGAAAATGCCAGCAGCTTGAATGTCTACTGTAATTGCAATAATAATGAAACTTGACAAAGACCCTTCTGCTAGGGGCAATTTAGGACTGTTTGAAAAATTACAGAGTACTAATATTTTAGAACCTCTTAATAGCTGTTAATTGCCCATTTGCTAGAAAATTCTGGTTATTTCAGGTGAAAGATATTAATCTTTCAAAGCGATGTAACTTTTCAAGAGAGAAAATATACATGCATAAGAAATACTACTTGGGCACTGAGATAGCCTTGAAGCAGTCCTAATTAAATCAAAATGGAATGGAATGTAGTGCCTTCAAATAAGGGTTTAATTAAGACTTGTTTCTTAAAGTAAATATTAAGTTAGCATAATTAATTATTTCTCACTTGAACTTAAGACTAAAGGAGAAGACTAGTTCCAGTACTCACCGTCATGCCATTCTGAAAAAAAGGCATTCCCATTTTTACAATAACCACAGACTTCCCCTTCAAAAGTGCAAATCTCCACTCGAACAGCCACTTTAAATCAGTTTGTCTGCTTCTGAGTTTGTGCACAGATAATTGGCAATGCCTTCTCAAATCTTTATAGGAACGTTCATCTCAAAGCTGCCTATGCAGGTCTGAGAGGCAACGCGAACAGGTTAGAGAGGAGTATGAGATAGAAACTAGTTAAAGGTTTGGGGGCAGTGGGGATGTCAGGGGTGGGGGTTTTTTTGAGGGGTTTTGTTTGCTTTTACTGTAGAAGCACAAGGGATTTTTTTCAAGCACAAAAGAAAAAAAGAAAAGAATTTGCCTTCTTCTGTCAATGTAGACATATTTTATTCTCCAAGAAAATCAGTGATGGAGACAGGCGTGGTTTAGTCTGGCAGCTTTATCATCTCAGATTGGAAAGGAAAAGGGAAGAGGCAGAATTACACCTCCCTAACAAATGCAGCCATGCCAATAAAACACCAGTGTAAGAGTTACACCAGCAGGAAACCTGCCATTCAGGAGATCTGGTTTAAGGTATTCTGGCATGATAAGCTTCTTAGTTAGCATTAACTAGCATCTCTACCAATACAAAAGAAAAGACCATATAATCCTATTTTACTTTGCACTGCAAAACAGTAAGACTGCTATCTTCTCAAAGAAGATGTGATCATTCCTGGGGAATTGTTCTTGAGAATTTCATCAGGAGAGCAGGCAAATAAGCTGTGCCTTATATTAATTCTTGAGAGCTGAAACACAATAGCTAGAACGATAGTGTTTGGATGAGGGTTCCCAGATGATGACAAACAAGTCAAAATAGCCTCATCTGCTACTTTTCCTAGAGAGAGGGAGTGTTGTGTTTGTGTACAGACACATATACATGCACACAAGCACTACACATACCTGTGTCGGGGGGCGGGCAGTCCAAGGAAAATGAGGAGAACAAATTCCCAAACTCTTCTTGCTTCTACTCAGCAATTAAACTTGCACTTAATGGCACAGATGATAATTAGAGATTTTTCAGAATACTTTGATTCTGCACTCAGAAGTGTCTAATTGGAACAGAAATCTCTAGGCGGCAGGAGACCAGGTCATCTGAAAGATACGATTCTTCTGTATCAGCCCTCTTATCCCACCAACGGAACATAGCTAAACAAGATGACTCAGACATTTTATAGCCCTCCTGCAACACATCTAACTGATCAGAAGCTGAAACATCATGTAAAAAGAGATAAAACTCATTCAACGCCAGCTAGGTACACACAGTACACTGAATTATCTGCTGCCTTGGATCAAATGGAAAGGCTAGAAGTGAAATTTCCACTAGGACACTGATTAACATTCATCTCTTTCTATACCAAATTATCTTCAGTGCTCATACATGATTAACCCAGGAAGGCCAAAAGCTGACATGGGTTTACAATGCTTTAGATAAGATCAGTATCTAGACAAATAGCCTACTGCAAGTTCACAAGAGGAAAATCCTCCTAGCCGGGGAAAGGCCACTCTGCATCTTTGACACGCTTGCCTTTTCTCCAACACACAAATCTTCTTCCAGATTTGGTACCACTGGAACAGGACACAAAGCTACGGGAATGTCTGGTTTGACACAACATGGTAGTTCTTACACTTTGCATTTTCATGACTACTAGTACCACATTCTCTATTTTACCAAGGGACCTCCTATTTTGCTTAAACGGGTTACAATGCATTTCAAAGTTCACAGGAAGAAAAAAAGATAAAAACCATCAGAGACAGAAATGTAATGCAAGACTGTAATTAAATGTACTTTTCTTTTTCTTCCTGCAGTTTCTGCCTGCAAGTCATTACTCTGGAAGCTCTACCGCAAATAAAAACATTCACTGAAGTATACAACAAAGGTTTTCCTACAGAGGAATCTGCCCATATACCAAGACAGGCTGCATGAAAAGCTTCCATTTCACAAGGGACCAAGCTGCATGAAAGTCTGTCTAAAAAATAATTCGAAAACTCATCTCTTATTAGATTCAAGGGTTAACTTGGGCAGGACAGAAGATACAGATATACATAAAGAGCTTATTAACATGGAAAGGAAAAATGGACCATGAACCCCATTAAAGGAGTAGGCAATTGCAATATACATGTCTTTTCCCTTGCATGCATTGTTTTCTTTAAAAGCAGCATCATTTGATATAGTTTTTGGCTGGACCACACTAAAAATGTTCCCCACTTTTTTGTATTAGTCTGAGAACACCCACTAACAACTAAAGACAAATAAAAAAAAAAAAATTCAGATTTGCTGTGATGGCATTCATCTCTACAGTGCTGTATTTGAGGGCCTTTAACATTTGAATCCAGAGCCTGGCAAAGCAAAGACTGGTGAAAACAAAACCAACTGACCTCCAGAATGCAACATGCTTGGGGCAATAGGTTGTTGGGGGTTTTCTGTTTGTTTGGGGTTTTGGTTTTTGTTTTGGATTTTTTTTGTTTTTTTCATTTTGTTTTGTTTGGGGTTTTTTGTTTGTTTGTTTTAAACATCCATTAGAAGAGCGTCAACAATTTGTCAGGTGCTGTCAGACTGGCTGCACCAGAACTGGGAAGCAAAGCTGTGTTCAGGATATATCATCAATACAATAAAGCTCATCGCCCCACATTTGCAGTAAGCAGACCTAGAGGTTAACCCTTTGGAAGAAGCTTAGCCTGGACCTCAGCTTCCCCCATGACTGTCAGGATGACTTTCAACTCTGAAAATTACTGTTTTTCCAAAGTGTAAGAATGATGCAGGTTTTTTTCCCCAGAAGCTTTAAGAGGGAAGCAGCTCTGTGTATTTCCTTATTTGCCAAATTCCAAACAAAAACTTCCTCAAACCATGAGGGTCTTTCCGAATTCCAACTGGATCTCAAATGTCTATCAGCTGAGCCAGGCCCACCATACAAAGATGTTAGCCAAAATACTTTAGACTTTTCATATTGATTTGTGCAGCTGCTTTGAGAGGACAGGAGACAGCTGACCCAGCATAAAGCTGAGCAGATAAACATGAGCAATGGGCACGAAGTTTGAACACAACATAAGCGGCCTGATTTAGTGCTTTGCATGATGGGGCTGCAGCATTTTAGAGCTGGTAACAGGTCCCCTAAAGCCACAGACACAAGCTGCTGGACAATCACAAATGTTTTACTGCTCTATAAAGTGGCAGAACCGACTGCAAAGACAAATGGAAATTGGCTACCTTACAGTTGTGGTTTGCTGTATCACTTTCCCTCAAACAGTAAGTTCTGCTGGAGGAGGTCTAGGACACAACTAAACCAGCTGGTGAAAGAGTTAAAAGGAGAATCCTAGCTAGTCTGAAAGGTAAGTGTATCTCCTCCCAGCTCTCAGCATAGTAGAAGTGTCAAACAGAATTAACTAGTTAATCAGTACCTGTGATCCTCTTGTCTCCATCTTGACTGTGGAAATAGCAGGAACTGACCTGCATTCAGTGGCCTTACACTGCTGTGCAAAGGAAATATTCGTAAAGGAAGCACAACAGGCGTGGTTATAAAACAAGCTGGCGATGAAACAGCACATTCTTTAGAGCGTACTGATGGAAAAGCTCCCAGGAGCACTAATGTAGGTATGCCACCTGGTAAGCACATGTCGCACCACCCTGAGGAAGGAGCAATGTCAGATCCAACCCAAGACCTTTCTGGCTTTTACAGATGGCTGAAGAGCCAAGAGAGCTCAGTCTGTTGCACACACTAAGGAGATTAGAATCAAATTAAGGTGACAGCTTAATTACAATCTTCAATTTATTAGTTGTAATCAGCTGTCAGAATCATGTGAATAACAACAACTTTCTCCTGCAAGCAGAGATGACGCTCAGCCAGAAGTTGTCCAACCTTACATCAACCGAGGTTAGCTTCACCTAAATTTTAAATAAATTCAAAACACTTGAGGCAAATAACCTGAACTGCAGCAGTACATCTGGAGCTCCAGCACCTCCAACGGCAGTTTCAAGTGTTTGGCATCTCTAAAACTCAGGCACGTGACGCGTTTAAATACAAATCAAGGCATCCTCTACGTCTGAGATTATAATTTTGGCAACAGACACACAACAGAGATGTGGAAAGGGACTTGGACTTCCTGCACATCAGGATATTTTATTGTTAAAATGAACCAAGTCTGAGCAGAAGATAGAACCAGTTTTAAAATCCACTTCACTTGCTCAGTACTCAGTACTGTGAGCACTGCAGAGCTGTTTCTGGAAAGGGCACGCTGTAGACCATGACTAAAGATAAATTCTCAGTTCCTGTAGCGTTGAACAGCTATGAAGAATTTAAGCCAGTAACAAATGCACCACATTTACTTTGTTTAGTTTAAGAAAGTGCATTTAGGCCAAGCAGCTAATACTACTCTACAGGACTAGGGACACATTAAAGAGAAACTGCATGCTGCAGGACAGAGCTGCTTATAGTTTGGTTGCCAGCTGACGTTCACCAAGAGACATGGAGAAGGGGGACAGGCAGACACACGGCTCGGATCAGCAAGAGAGTATCCAGGGAGATGCAGATGGCTGCAGAAGGCAGCAGGATGGATGCCAAGAGATCAGGGAAGTTTTGAAAGAAACTCCTTCACCAAAACACTGTACCAAACTGATTAGGGAAACAGGAGTGCTTCTGTGCTTTCAAGACTGGCAATGCAGACAATTTAGGAATTTTGTGGAGGCTCCAATTAGACAGGTTTACTTAGAGGGTACAGCTACCCCTGGCCAGACACACAACACGAAAGCAAGGCAGTTCCCAGTTAATTATGGAACAGCAGCTTTCTCCAGATTGCTATTGGTTCTAGTTACGCCTGTTGCACAAAATTTCTGTACCGATTTTCTGCCATTAAGGTATGAAAAACCAAAGACTTCTCTTCCTGTTATTAGGCACACCTTGTCTTCTGTGCATCAGATGCGAGCTACTGACACTGTGGTTTGTATTTATACGTGTCCTCGCTTCTACAAGTCCCAAGTTATGCTATTTTTAATACTAGAAGAACCTTAGAACAAGATTCCCCCTTTCACTCTCCAGCCTGCCTGCCATAGCCATTCACATCTGCTATTTAACAGCATAAATACAGTAAGCCTGAAAAACTTGTTTCTGAGAAATTGTTAAAAATGAAACAGTACATTATCAAGGGGTTTTAAAATATTATTGACCAAATTATAAGGGATCAAAAGAGTAGCAACTTTGCTACTCAAATCTGTCCAAAAAGTTGCTCGATGTTTTCCTACAAAGCAAAAAGGTCCTCCCCATTTCAAAGAATTCATCAACAAGTATCTCATCGGTGAGGCTAATAAAGCCCAAAAAGTACTTAACATGATGCAATCAAAGTACTGTCTGCAGGCCCACAACCACAAGTTCAATTGCTTCACAGTGCTGGCCACGAGTATTACGTCTCCAGATTGGCACTTGGATACAGTGCCCGTGAGGTCCTCTACCCCACAAACTGTTCCAGATATGCAGGTGTGCCCGAAGGGCATTTTTTCAACCTTCCAGGGGATTTTGACCATCTTACAGAAGTGAAAAAAGCTGCAGAGCACCCGTGCTTAATCTTCTGTTGCTACATGTAAAAAACATCTTCCTGCTTTAGTCTTAAGTAGAGCTCTTCCTCAGGCTATTTTGAAACTGAGCCTCTCTGGTTCAAAAAACACTCGTGATTTGTCTCTACCAGGTGCCTCTTGCACCCAGAGTTTCTTCCTGTGAAATGAAATTGCACTGAAATGCTACCATATCCTTAAATGCCACAGAGATTTTCCCCTTCCACTTGAGCAAACTACATCCACACTTGAAAAGTATGCTTCAAATTCCTAACGCAACACCACACAAAAAGACATAATTTCCCTTTACCTGCAGTAGAAGCAAAGTACTGCTAAATATGGCCAAACTTCCTAACATCTCATAGAATCATAGAATGGCTTGGATTGGAATGGACCTTAAAGATCATCTAGTTCCAACGGCCCTGCCATGGGCAGGGACATCTTCCACTAGACCAGGTTTTAAAAAACAGGAGTTGACAGGCACTTTAAGAAGTTTCGGTCCGGAGTTAGTTTCTCACTTCAAAGTACATCTTCAAAGCGCAAACATATTCCTTCTTTGTAGGCACTAATGAATTTTTAAGTAGTTGGTATTTTGACTGCCATCCAGAATAGTATGTCTTAACAACTGACCAACGTTATTAGGACATGTCTACACAAAGACGCACAGGAAAGTTATGCCGAGCTCAAACCTTCCGTTGATTTAAAGCACATTAGCTAAATCTCATTAACTTCCTGTGTGAATGAGCTTGTTGAGAAGAGGACTTAAATCTAACTGAATGAGACGTTTAACAAAGGATCTCACAGCTTTCAAGAACTACATGTTTGGTTAATCAAGTTATTAAAAAAGAGCTTATTTAGGCTGTGGTTCTAAACGAAAATATCTGAAATATGAGTATTTCCAGTAAGTATAGGTCAACCTGAAGGTGCATTTGGTCAAAAACAATATTGGCCAAGCTGTTCCTCGCTCATCTTTCACCCCATTACTCTCTCATTTTATTGTTCCAATAGGCAACAGTTTTGCCAAATTTCTGTGCAACGTGTGCGCCACCCTCCATAGGAGATCCCACCAACGCGTACGCAATGGTCTGCATTAACAGAGTCTTAACGAAAGACCAAGAAAGAAGTACGCAAAAGAAGCCATAAGATTACATTTCAAAGAAGCACAAGCAAAATCTAGGAGATAACAACTTTACAGCCTGACATCAAGTGACTGCTATCAAATGACACCTGCAGTGTTCTCTAGATAGCAATGACGCTCACGGTAAATAAAAATGAAATAGCGTATCACCGTTCTTTATAAAACACATCACTACTTTATAGTCTTACTTGCAGCACAGTACACTTCTCTCACTGTTTATGGTACACATTAACTTGATTTATAATAGTATGTAGTCCTTACAATCTCCCTGTGGAGCATTAATAATCTAAGAATTCAGATACCTCCACGTTATTATGGATGTTAATACACAGTTCATTAAGCTCCTTCACAGAATCCAGAAAGAAACCTGAGCACACACTGGTTCTCTTCTCAGCTTGCTTTGTACTTCTACTTGGCACTTTGATGAAAGCTACTTTTTTTCCAAGACCTTAATCACATTAAAACAAAGGTGAAGTTAGAAACTCATCTAGGAAAAATTCCATTTACTAAGCAAATCAGGGTAATGTGCCAACTTTTTCAACTCTGAATACGAAGCTCCTTTCCAAAGGCTTAGGCATTCCTACGTCTGCTTTTGAAACAGATACTCACTCCTTGCTGAAAGAGAACAATTTTAGTCCAGTAAGGAATATAAAACCGGTAACTGATTACACACTTGAAAAAGTTTACACTGAGTTGATCCATTAGGCTTGTCTTGAAACAATTTTTTCACTTCCATTTAACGTAACTTAATAAGAGATTTGGAAATCAAGAAACTTACAAAAACTAACCAAGATGCTGTACTTTTGGGGTCAAACAGTCTTAAAATCTCTTTTTTGCTACATAAACCTCATATAAATTTCGCCCATTTTAAAAATTAAAAGGAATCCAAAGTTTACAGGTACACAGGAAAGAGGGTAAATATTTTTGAGTCTCTCTTTACAGTAATAACAATTTTTAAATGAAAAATTAAGTCCTCAAATCTTTAAGATATTGAAACTGTTCTTAAAAACCTGAGTTTGTCAGGTTTCAGTTTTCTTCCTTAATAATGCCCACACTGAAGCAGTCGAATGTTTGTAATCATCCCCATTAACATCTGAATTCAAAGAAGCTCTTACCTCCAGAAACCTGTACCAACTTCTAGAGACCGTCTCAGCCAATTCCTCCACCGCCTTTCTTCCAGCCTATGCTCAGTGCAACAGTTCGAGTTGCAAGCCGCAGCCTGAAAGGATGCAGACATACCAAAGGAGGATTTTTATAATCTGTTTGGGCTCACTACATTGTATAACTGTACTGTGTCCAATCACCACCGCTGCGCGTTACACAACGGCTGAAATGCAGGAAGACCCCACACGGTCATAAACTGTTACTACACGCCTCTGCCATAGTTACGAAAAGTAAGCGAACAGAGAGTCAGTCTCTCTGAGTAACAGCAGACAGAGCGCACACAGATCAACCCGAACAAGAAGGTTCAAGTGTTTTACATAACCTACTCTCTTCTACAGGGAGAAAACCCAGCCGGGGCCCTCAAAATTCAAGTTGCATAAATATTTAACATGCCCGACTCCAACAGCTGTAATCAGGATTGGGATTTTCGCCACCAAGTTAGCATTTCCGTAAGCCTCCGTTGTGCAACTTGCACAGCAGTATTTTTATTAGCAATTAGCCAGTTTTCAAGAGGTCCCAGATCTCAAAGCTCTGTTCCCTAAGACAAGGCTTAGCCATCCACAACCTCACCAAGAACTGAAAACGCACAATATAACTTGTGCTGGGCTCATTCGCTTTCCTAATGGAAAATGCTGCATAAAAGTGATGTTCAGGGCCACAAAGCAAAGCCAGACGGAGAGGGAGGCAGGAACAGAAGCGAGAAACTTGAAACAACAACAAAACATTAATTAACATGCAGTCCTTCCACATGAATCTGTTGTTCTCTCCATGACCCGCCTCTCTTTCTGCAGGAGGACAGCACTGTCTTAAGACTGCCCTTACACTTCCAAACATCCCTTTATAATTCGTCGCATCACAGCCCCTGCCTCGTTACTGCTTGCCCATCAGGTTTGTACACCACCCCCTTACCCTACGAGGGAAGCAATTATGCAGCAATCTCTCCAAATACATCATAAGCTCGCAGTATTAATGAGACACCACCGCTTCTTCTACAACCGATGCCGTTAAGTGATAATTAAAATAGGCCACCAGAAAGCAGGCGCTTTCTGCCCACATATATATGCAGCGTCTCTGCCACTTGGGCCCAACTGAGAGCCGGCCAAGAGCACCGCGCTCGAAGGCAGAATAACGAGGTCAACTTTACCTGAAACACACCTTTTGAACCCAAATTTGCAGAGGCAAAAGACAGGCCGATGGCGCCATCTAGCTCCCTGCGCTTTATGAGAAAAAGTCAGCATTACGCAAGTTTAAAGGCTTGCTTGCTTAATTGTCAAGACCTGAAAGCTGCGGATCATCAGCAGATCAGAAATCGGCATATGCTTGTTCTTGCATCAAAGAACCAAGTACTGAATAGGGCGCATTTAATTGAAAGCTGACACTTATTATGTGCAATACTCTTTATTCATCATTTACTAAGAATGCGTGGAAGAAAGCCAATTATCTCCACTGATTATTTTATGCAATGCGTGCGTATATAAAACCACATTATGTTCCAGCATTTAATCTCCACTGCAAAGAGATGTTGAAAAGTCTCCTCCACTTGCTCCTTTTCCAATTACTAGATTCCTTCCTTTGCTCTTTACTTCTGAATTCCAAATGTTTTCACAAACAGAAAGATCTTCTAACTTCAATACGGAGAAAGCTTACAGCCCTTAACGGAAGCATCACCATAACTCACGTTTTAAGACCGTAAAATATAAACTGCTGTACCAGAGGTCAACAGACTGCCTGCAAGATTACTCATCTACAATACTTTTGAGGAATATGCTGGAAATTATTTTAGATTCAAGGCATTTGATGTGCTCACAGAGAGCTACAGGACTAAGTGATCAATGGCAAGAAAAAACTGTAAGGTTTTGAGAGAAATAAATCATTTGCTTTTTTACTCTAATGTCCAGGTTTTTGGGTTTGGTTTTTTTTTTAAATAGTTGCATTAAACAATGCCGGGGACTCAAACGCTGCTTGCCCTGAATATCATAGTTCAAAGTATAATCAAGTTCAGTGCAAGTAACATTACTTAAGTATCCAATTGAGCAAGACTTCTCTATTTACCTTACAATTAAAACTAATTGCTCCAAAGTTCATCACTGGTGAGTGGAGAATTTAATCATTCAAAAGATTTATTTCTGATTACTTAGTATTTACACTCAATAACTTAGTTCAAATAAACCACCTACTAATCTGGATGCCTCCACTTAAAACCCAGCTTCCATGATCGACAGTCTGGACAGATCTAATTGCAGGTTGTTTGGTTAAAATCCCTTGCAGTGAATAGGTACTTAATCACTGCCACGTTTGAGATGAATGTTAATTCAAGATGTAACTGTTGCGACTACTGTTTCAAGACAGTGGAATATTTTACAGTGCATCTTCAAACTCCATAATACTGTGAAAGACAGACAGGAATAAACAGACGAGAAGCTCTATGTATTGCTGCACTTTATTGATGGAAGTCAAATCACAGCAGACAATTTATCTTGCTCTATTTCAGTGCAGGAAGCATTGTTGTGAAGAACCTCCATAGCTAGACTTCATTTTTATTACCTGCTTAATATCTGAGATTTAAACTGATGGAAGAATTTGTCTTGCTTGAGAATGTTACTCTGAAGAGGAGTTCACTTCTGATTATTATGAGGAAATCCAATTTTTTGCCTTCTTCTCAGACGTACAGTGTTCAGTTTAAGGATGAAACAAATACTTCAGAGTGCCCTAGTCAAATTACAAATGTTTGCTGTTAGACAGACATTTGTAAACTGACTGACGATTTACAGGCAACATTCTGAGTTTGAATATTTATTCTGAGGCCATCCTCCCTAGTTTTGCAGCACTCAGAGTCTGGACAAAATCCTTCTTTGAAGTCACCGATTTCCACTGTACTGAAAACTGTGTCTTGTGTATAGGGATGGCACACAATGGTTATCTCATATGATCAAAACTGGTAAAAGAATGACCCAGCGACCGCAAACACCTGGTAACTAAATCCCTCCTTTGAACCTTCGTATATTGCCAGGTAATAACAAGAAAAACACACAACATAAAAAGGCAAGTCTGATGCAGTCACCGCAAAACTGTTAAGAGGTTCTCTGTTGTACAAGTTATATCAAAAAAAAAAAACCAAAAAAACCAACCTGTTCCAGCATAGCAGATGCCTCACAAATCTTCAGCTGTCAGAAAAAGGCACATCTTCTTTGCAAGAACATCCTGTTTCATCAGGAGGGTGAGGTGTAGGATGCCTCATTTATGATGGCCAAACGAGTCTCCCGACTACATTTTTGTAGCAATCTCCTGAAGTAAGTATTCTTCCTACCAATATGTAATCTTTTACATCAGTGAAAAGATTCAATTTATACAGCAGACTTGCATGAACATCTTCCAGAATACACTTAACATAATACAGCAAACACAAGAAAATCGCATCACATACTAGTAGAATAAATAGATCCACTTCCACCCACAACTTGGAACAGCAGAAAGACTAAGCCATTAAGTTTGATCTTATAGAGACGTTTATAAATCCACTGAATTATAAATTCCTTGAAAAAGCACTTACCAGAAGATATGCTTTAATATGAAAACATCTACTGTTTTCTTCCCTAATGCTGTATCAAGTATACACAAAGAATTACTGAAATTGCTTTGAAAGCTTACCACTTAATTCAATGAGCAATGCATGGTCCTGGGTACTACTTAAACTTACCCTTTGTACGTGACTCAACCTATTAAAATGTACATCCCTCTCATCTAACAGAAAGGATACCTAGAGACAGTCCGTGTAAAGCGAATTCCACTTTTCTAGTTAAGAGAATGCAATGCTTTGTGCTCAACTTCCTTTCTTCTTAAATCCTGAACACAGTTACAGCTTGTATGACAGTGTTTCTTAGAACTTTTCCCACAACTGCGTATTTTGAAATACTTGTAAGAAAAATCTAGGGTCCGAGACGTACATCAAAGCAGACTGACAGTTCTTCTACGTGAAGAAGTAATTACAAGATGGAAGTGCCTTTAAAAATACCTTTGGCTGATTTCTGGGCAAGAAATAAGAAATAATTTTCAAGGAAAAACAACAACAAAAGAGTAGTGAAGCCAAACCATGCACTCCACAGGCACAGATCAAAGTGCTTCAAAAATTAATGGAGAAGGAATGTGCTTTTTGTGACCTGCTATTGTATTCACCATGGCCATAAACTAAGTCAGACGCCTACATCTTTCCTGGACCTCCAGGTATGCTTGTAATTAAAGGCAATAGCTCAAATCATTTTTCTTCCGAGAACTGACAGAAGTAAAACCTGTTTATTGGTCAACATAGCATCATGCGAGGTTGCTGACCGCAACCCTTAAAGCATCATTACCTTCAAGTATTCCCAGATGCCCCGGGAAACGCTGTTAACTTCAACATATGCTTAAAAGACCATAGTATATGGCCCAAACTCAAGTATGCAATAACTCAGCCAAAGGAACAACACACAACTGACGATAAGCCCAAGTATCTAATAACCCTACACCTAATAAGCTACAAACGGGAACTCTACAATTAGACTTCACATCTACAACTTCAATCTCTTTGTTTCTCAAACACCAGACCACAGAAGCACACCCTAGGCGCAGTCACGGGTTCTAGCCACGAGCAAAAACCCATGATCAGCCCAACAGCTCTGACCTATTCAATGCCGCAGATCACAAACCAGAGTGGATATGCAAATTTATATACTAAGTCTAGACTTGAAGCATCTGTTGGTGTTATCTGCTAAAGCTGCAATTTTGTAATTTTTTGGTATTACTTTGGCATTATTTTGCTGTTACTATTTAGTTAGCACACTCATGTTTTACCTTTATCTCTCTCTCTCTATCTTTGTGACTGCAAATAGTTTCAAAAGTGTGGGCTAAATTTCTGTACAGAAAAAACCAGCAGACTGATCATGCTACAGGCTGTGCAGAGAACATGGGAAGTTCTATCCTTTAGTTGAAGTGGCTGTTAATTTCATTTCCTAAAGGCAAAACTTGTTTATACAAAAAACGTTCATACAGTTTTGAACTCAATACACCGTTTGCTCAGATGCCTAGAAATCTACCTGCACTAAATAGTGAGCAGCCAGGTTGAAAACTTTAGCTGCAAGACTAAATGTTTTAGAATAGGGGGGGAAAGAGCAGACAGCCATACTTCTGTTCAGTGATCCTGGTACCTCATTCATGGTTCACTAAGCAAACGGCAAATGCAGCTTCACAGCACTGCCCAACTGCTCCAGCAGCCACAACTCCTCCTCCCACCAATCCCAACTTCCTTCATCTGAAATGAAAAAAGCCCTTTTAATCTTCAAAGCATGACCACAAGTCAATCTCAAACTTAGCACACTTTTTAATTTTCTTTTTAATTATCCAGTTGGGAGAGTTATGCCCTCCTTGCTCAGTGACCTTTCACTCCTTCAAGATTATTTCAAGAAATCTTTCCTGGGAATAATCTGCAAATTTATACCACTTGTAGAGGAAATGTTTCAAGGCTTCCAAGCACTGAGGGGGAGAGACAGCATGATTCTTCATGTGCTTTTGTGCAGGCAGCCTTTGCTGTGTTACACAGTACCCTCAGTTCTGCAGGCCAAGTATCTTCTGGCTTCAGAGGCTGACTGCTGCGAGCGCAATCCCGACACACCTGCTCAAACACCTTCCCAAAAGTAAGTTGTCACCATGCTGAGTTTTAGAGCCCTTGAGTCCTTACATGGAGCCAACCCCCAAAAGGGCAAGAGAATTTCCTTCTACTGGAACTGGCAAAAGGCAAGGCACAAGCAGATCATCTATTGGTGCCATACAGCAATAATAGATGCTATTATTAATTATATTAGCAATAATAGATGCCATTATTACTACTGATAACTGTTGACCAACTGTTTGTCCCATGAGTTTTGGTCATTAAGCATAGCTTGGTTTCCCATAGCCACAGGGAAAAATTAAGTCATTATTGCCATTAATGATTTTTAAGTTAAACCAGCACTACTCACTCTCTGCCCACACACTAAACAACTGTATGCAATCCTACATTTGATTCCCACACGTTAAGCCAACCAATTACTAATTTATTAATTTCACAATGAGTCTGGAAGTGTTTATAGAGACAGGCTTGTGTTTAACCAGACTTGCTAGTTAACTTCCCGTACTCATGTTTCAGACGGGCTTAGGTGAAAGTGTTTACATGCACACCAATCATCATCTACTTCCTTATAAACGTGCATTTGTACGTCTTGCTCGCGGCTTGAGAAGTTAATGTGATGCCACCGGTTCAGTCCTCTGACTCCACAGGGACAATTAGTAGAGACAGGAGGTAACTAGGACCTGTTGAAACCCAGCTAACATCCAACCTATACGTCACATAACACGTTACCACGCAGAGATGCAAGATGTAATTTAGTCCAATAGCTTTGAAGATTTTTCTCCATACGTAAGTGGTTAATTAAGAATGCATTAAATATATATTAATGCATCAAATATCCCTACAAGCAACAAAACTGTTAAAGAAGGCTAAGCGAATTCTTCTCCAACTGAAGTGTCAGAAATGGAACAGTCCACTTAATACCAAACTGATTGCTCAGGAAAAGCACAAAAACTGTAATATTTTGACAGAGTTCACATTACTTATAATAATATTTATGCCAACTATGGTTTACTGAAGGAAAGCTTTTTAGTAAGACATGCCTTTTGCAAAAAAGTATTTTGGCAACATTTAGTAGAATACTTCTTTGTGATTTTTGCCAGTAAAACGACCCTTTTTTAGCCAATACACTGTGGTTTCAATATTGTACCTTACTGATTCCTTCATCTTCAGGCCTCTTTTGCAGACGTCTGTATAGCACTACTTTAAAAAAAATAATCACAATTATTCTTACTTAATTGGCATCGCTTAAAATGTGAGAATTCTTTGCTGATACTATTTGGAGTAATATCCTTTAGGCATACATTTTGCCCTCAAACAAAATTTTCCATTTGAATAATTAAGAGGAGAAGAGACCAATACAGATAGAGTCTCCTTTGAAGGTACCCACATGCTGTGCTGTCTCCATAATAAATCTATTACCTGCCATTCAACAAAACATTATCTGTCACAACAGCCTCCAGAACAAAAACAGTAATTAGACTCGGATCTTAATACACTCCGTGCACTGTTCTGCGGTCTACAATTCAGCGGGTTTAGAAAGCAAGGAACAGTGCACCTAAGTGAGATTAAAAATTGGGCTAATACTGATCATAAAATCTTTACCAAAACTGAACAGCCAAGGAGGAGAGCTCAGATAACACTTTGGGTTTAGGCTCATTTATACTAAGAAACTTAATAGAAGGCTTAATTGACAGCTTTGCTTGATTCAATTGTGCCTTATTAGGCATCTTCATGAAAAGCATTAAATGTCTTTGATCCCTTCCAAAGAAGAGGAAGACTCATTAGCAATGGATGTTTACAAGTACCCAGGGCTCAAGATTACAGGAGTTCTTCCCCTTCTGCAGAAGGGGCTTTTTAGATGTATGTTTTTACGAGAAGGATCACGTATCGTCTCCGAAAGAGCTCAGGCTTCCATCCTTTGCTTTTTCTGATATTTGCAAACAAGACAGATGGACAATGAAAACGTCAACCTGTTTGAAAGCCTGACTCGTAAGAGCTGACTCAGTTTAATAGACCTCTGTACGCGACTAGCAATCCAGGAAAATTCAAGCCGTAGGGCCAGTCAACACTAAAGATTATTATTTATACCAAGCCAGATTTTCTGTTTTTCTATGTTCTGAAATGCATACAGCACAAATTGAGCTGTTCCCATTCAATTTTCAGTTTCTGGCTAGAGCAAATAAATAGATACACTATCTTACTACAATAAAACCACAACACTTGGGTATTAAAAAAAAAAAAGCCACCCCCTCTTCCACATAATTTTTTTGTTTCAGTTTTAAAAGCATCTACTAGTAAGTTGAAATAAACTAGAAGTAACCAACAAGTGTCTAACAGCCTGAATAAACCAGAACAGAGACCTATAAAATTATATTGATAATAACTATTATGCTCAGCATAATCTCCCAAAATTCTGCACACGAAGTTAAATGGTACCCATGAAAATACATATTTCCAATATCAGCTAACGACTGTAACTGTTATTGTTCCCATATACAAAAGGACACAGAACAGTATGAGAATATCACAATTATGTCTTGCAGTCTGATCCTACAGAATGGGGACCTGGAGCTCCAATTTCTTTCTGGTCAGTCTGAATCCCAATTATTTCTTTGGTTTGCCCTTCATACAATGAAATGCTCATCAGGAAACTGTACTCTTTAAGCTTTTATCAAAAAATCCGATCTGTTAAAATACAACCAAGCAAATGCTTCTTGCATCAAGAACATCTAGCTCAACTTTCACAAACAATTCATTTTGTATAAAAAAAAATGAAAAAGGAAAAAAAAAAGCTGCTATAATTTGTTAAGCTGCTGGTGCTTTAGAGTGCATTATCTTGAAAAACAAGGATGTGCTTTAGAGTACATCGTCTGCAAAAACAAGGATGTGTTTTCTTTGCTCAGGTATGGTAAGGGTCTGAATACAGGATTCCCCACACAAAGGGCAAGTAATAAACACAGCAAAAATTGTAGAGTTTACGAATTTATTTTCCTGCCATTAGGATTCAAAGACTCCATGGAAATTCAAACCTTATCACAGAACAGTCCATTAAGCACTATTAGCTCTGGGATGCTTTCATTTTATTCAGCCCACAAAATAAGAAAGAAGTTGCTAACTTTGCAGTGCAGCATTTTATTTCCATTCCAAGCTTCTAAATAAAAAGTGAAAGTCGTGACAGGGAGTCACATGCCTGGTTTTGAGATATTCTATATGAACTTGAATAGTGATAAGAACATATACACACTTTTTTCTTTAAAAGCACAACAAAACTGCAACACTGAGCTATATGCTTAAATACAAGACAATACAGGTAAGTGATAAAAGGAACAAGGCCAGAAAAAAAAGAAACCCTTCAGATTGCTACTTCTGAGCTAGAAAAGAAAGCGCGCTCTGTAAAGATGTGCTTAAGGGCAGACCCCAGCGGTCAAAGATTTCCAGCATTTCTTTCCCATGGCTAACGCCGGGTCAACAACGATGTGCACAGCACTGAAAGACTGGGATAAATTCACTAACAGCACATTAACCGCCTCAGCATATAAACATAGCTAAGAGCACACTTAGCAGATGGAGTGTTTAAGGTACCTTCCTATTAAAGCTCCTGAACAGCACTTTATTCTCCCAACTTTTACAATCTTACAAGCGTACCAATAGCCAGCATACCACTAAAATAGGCCTTATTGCCCTAGGCTGCAATTTCATGGCCATGCAAAATAAGAGTAAATACAATTAAAATGTGTTGCTACATTTAGAGTCCAAACTACTCAAAGCATCCACACACGAGGTTAATGCTCAGGAATCTAAGTGCATAAAACCCCCCTGAAGTTGCTTTTTACTTACTTTCCTGCTACGCCAGCGCTGCTGTCTACCATGCATTCTCAAAATGCTTCAGCCAGCTGTTCAATGACACAAGCACTGCAATAGTTCGATTTAAAAATAAATTCAGACAACAAATTTGGGGGACACGCAGTCATTTGAAATCCGTTCAGTCAGTCACTACATTTCAAAACAGTCAAAAACAAAATAATGGTGAGTCAATCTCTCCTTCACCATTTATACTAATTTGAGCCCATACTTCAAGCAATTTTAATCTAAAGCAAGTGTAAAGGAAATGGATACGGAATGAAAACAATCCCTTTTATCACAAAGGAGATAACAAGCAAATCCTGGTTAAATCCAAACACGCATAAAAAAGTTCAGTTATTGCTTTCATACCACACAGAGCCTGAAAGTTCAAAAATACTCACAGGTACTGTGCTGCTCAAACAGCTCCTCAAACACAATTACAAGTGGACTAATCTGCTCCCATCTGCTCCTAAAAATACAACTATCAGACAGAGCTTGTTTTCTCAGGCATTTTGCTGACGCAAGTACAAGATCAAAACATCACTCATTCAGAGGAGAAAGATTTATTGGTCCGCATAATATGCAAGCTAAAATCCAGCTATACCGTCATTCTAAGGTGCACATGACACACTCTTACCAATGCACATCAATTTTATTACGTGCTTAGTGACGTAGGTTTTGGGGGAAGAATAAAATAACCTGGCTGCCTGAATGTGGTGAGAAGAAATTCTGGAAATTCCCTTTCGCCTGAATAGGACAAAGTTTGTTCTCTCCTGAAGCAGTTTTAAAAAAAAATAATTAAAAAAAAAAAAAAAGGTAAGACCAGACACTTGGATGGTAACTGCATTCCCCCCGGCCCTCCATAACCAGCACTTTCATCTTCTGGCCTGAGAACTGAGACACAAGGAGATTTAGATCATTGAATTTCTAATTATAAACCCGTTAAAAAGTAGTTTTACAATTACCTCAAGCCCAGCCATTCCTCTGCAAATGATAAAATGGAGTTGTTGGATAGGAACAAAGAGTATTTCAATACGTTCCCTCTGCGTAGGCTGGAGACAACCAAAACGTGTGCTTTGGGACTTCCTCGCAACAGCCTGGCAGGAACCTCGGCCGCCAATTTGTCCTTCCCGAAACCAACCCAGAGTTTTCAAACCCCAATCAGCCCAACTCTACTCTGGGGCCACGGCACAGCCAAGAAAAGAGTCACGGCTCTCTGCAGGCCCAAGGCAAATGATGATTCACTATTTACTAGACTGATGACAACATTCAGTACCAAAAAATAAGTCATGAAACCTCCGAGAGCACACTGGATTAGAAAACCATGGCAGACGCATAGTGCATCACTAGGCACACTGTATTTCTGATGCCATACACATTTTTATTGCTATGTTTGGCAACAGAATTGGCCAAGATTAATGTTGAGTGCAAGGAATAAAACTAGAGCAGGAGACTTCTTAACTAGAAGCCTAGTTCTCCCTCCTACTTCCTTTCCCCATCAAGTGCCAGCGATGTTTCAACACCCCAATTCCCTTTCCCAGGGAGGTAGTTCTACTCCTTTCATGGCCAAATTACCATGGCAAGAAATCCACATTTAGATTCATCTCTAATAGAAGAGCATTCAAATAGCAGACATTTCCTTCCCATAACCTGAAAATGGCCAAATATCATCAGATTTCTTTTCTGCCTTCAAATAAACATTGTCATAAGATGGCTCATAACAACTAGAAATATTTAGCCATAAAGAAAATATGCTCCCCAGTACTGATAGAAGTGTTATGTGCAGTACCATGAAGTTAGCACAATGTCTTAATGCACTTCACCCCTGGGAATGGCTAGAGAACACGGCAAATAGCTTTCATTTTAAATGATTTATTTTATTCCTGCCTTACACTACATCATGATGCATCTCTTTTTACTCATCCTGACTGTCATTATTTTCTTCCTACAGCTTTTAAGTAAAATAAAACACACTGTAACTGCTGTCAGACCATTTCATGATGACCACTAAGGCTTCGTAAATAAGAACACTTGATACAAATAAATTTTTCAAGCAGTACATGAACCATCATCTTCAATGGAGGAAAAACTGTTCTGCGAAGCCATCTGCATTTTCTCTTGTAAGGAAAAATGCATAAAGAAGTGTTCAAAAGTAAAATAAATCTATTGAAGAAATGGCCCCACAGAATCTTTTCGGGCTTGAGTTTTCTTCCTATTTTTTTTTTCTTACATGGTTCACACAAAGACACTGACAGGAACAGCTACAGCAGAACAACATCTTCCAAAAATCACCTTGCATGGGACGCTGGTTTGTAACCTGCTATGAACTGGAATAGCTCCCGAGGGCATGCCAGTTGACTTCCCCCTGTAAACACTAGGATCAGAAGAGGTTAACTGCTGCAGTGCAGATTAGGTCATTAGAGCAGCTTAACAGCCACTTCTGGAGGAATCCATACTGAAGATGGGTGAAGTTTCACCCATTTATTTTCCAACCGTCTCCAATCAACCTAAACAGCACAACAAAGCCACTTCATAGCACAGTAAGAAAGTCCATTACACTGAGGAAGTTGACAGATTTGGCTATACCAAGAAGAAAAAAAAATAGAAACACAGTGACAGAATCAAAGAAAGAAAACTCAACTTGGTTTAATTTAAAAACCTTTGAAATAGTAACTGCATACAAATGCAGCATCTCCTACAGAGTCTTCTGAACAAATGTGGGGAAAATTCACGGTCATAAAGTTTTCTGTTGGGGGGAAAAAAAAAAATAATCCTCAAACTCCGCCATTATCTCAAGCTCCCCCTGAAGAAAAGAGTCTCCAACCAACTAATACCAACAAAGACACGACCTTTTATTTCTCCACTGGAATTCAACTCGAGGTTAGCTTCAACTACAAAAGACAGAAATTCTCGTATTAGCAGTCTTTAAAAAAAACCCCATACGCATATACCACTCCGTATGGCTTTACGGATGCACACATAGTTCTACCCATGGCTCAGGGAGGGGAAGGAGCAGGTAAAAATTCTCCAAACAGATCTGGCTTCAATATAAAAGCAAGGCTTTTGTGGGGTAACCCAAAAAAGCTCCCTGACCTCACTGACTGAGCAGCCATCCATACAAGGGTACCAGCACCACCGAGGGGTCACTGCAAGGCTGGGAGTGCGCAGCCAGTGATGGATGGGGGCTGCTTAAATTGGTGCTGTCATCAAAGGAAACATTCATCGACCTGCAGCCCAAATTATCCTACTATTTGAAAAGCTTTTTCTTCCTTCAGATTTGTTTCCGTACTGCAGATGCAGAATGAGCAAGAGGCCCGTACTCAGAGAACCTTATTTCCATCCAGCTCCTTACATCTACTCAATGTGAAAGCCAGGTGCCTTGAGAAAGCAGTTCACCGAATCTAAACCTAGCTAAGAGCAGGGCTTACAGACAAGTGACAGATTAGGGTGGATTTTAAACCATACAAACTCAGCCTGTTAAGGAACAGCAGGAGCACAACCCACCCTTGAGAATCGCAGTCCTAACTCCTTCCCTTATCCCCAAGGGCTCTGACAAGACATTTTCAACTCCTATGTGCATCTTTACTAGAGCCAAAGGCTTGTTTAAATCCATGATAAAAATCTCAGGGCTTGTTTAACCTCATTGCTAGCCCAAGGTTGAATTTGTTTCAGTGCATCTCCATGTTAACGCTGCTCTAGTTTCAAGCTATCTGGATCATGACTCGAAGCTAGGAACAGGGTTGTAAGAGCTCATCAACTACTAATCCAATTGCTCTACATATCGCAAGGATTATTTTCCAGTTTACTAACCTGAGCTACTTGTTGCAATAATCCTTTATCTATAGTGAAATCACTAGGCAGATCAAGGTGTGCAGCATTAAGTCTAGCTCTGGCAGTGTGCAGCACATCAGTAGCTAATCGCTCCAGTATTTGTTCTGCTTCTCCGCCTGGTTTTACAGCCTGCATCAAACTCCAGCTGCCAGTAAAACCACTACCCAAACCAGCTTTTTGCCTTTTTTTTTTTTTTTTAAAGCTTAAACTGGGTAATTTAAAGCTTGTTCAAGTATGGCAACACTGCGCTGCAGCGAGGATACACAGATATACTCAGCTCCCTGTGAAAACGGAGCATTTGGTATTTTTATTTCAGCTGGTCAAGTTCAACAGCAACAGGGAGCCCAGCATTTACCTGGCACTGAACTCACACTAAGAGAGTCAGCTGCATAGAGCAAATGATAAGATGGAAAAATTAACATGCGAGGTCTTTACCTTGTCTTAAATATATCTGGGGATTTCCCTTTCCTGCCAGAATCTTCTACTGGCTCTGCCTGCAGCTCCCTTTCAGGGTCAGCCCCTGCCTGCACTTACCTGGCCAGGTTAAGGGATACACTGCATGAGACCCCAAACTGCGTTAAGTGTTTGTTTTCCCAGTCTACAAAATGACAATGACGGCTCCAAAATGAAAGGACAGGAATGAAACTGTACAAGCCTCTGCCTGCATTCCCATCTTTTATGAAAAAAGGCAAAACCCACTAACAACAGAAATGCACGGTATAGGTAGGTAGTCGTTATCCATTAAGTACAGAAACCTAATCGAAGGCTTTCAACAAGCTTTGTTCAGGCATTTTTCTGCGCTACCTACATCACTTATTTCTACCCAAAACGTACCTTAAAACAAAAGAAAACCACGCATGACACTGAACGGGGCTCGCAAGCCAAAAGCAGAAAACAGAAATATTTACTGTCTCGTTCTGCACTGAAAAAAAAAAATCCAACCAAAAAAGCAAGCAAATAAATAAAAAGGAGAAAAAAAAAAAAAAACAACCCCAACCTCAAAGCGTATCACGAGAACGGGATCAGACAAGAAAGCGAGGCCACCCCTTCAGGACCAGGGGAGAATTAACCTGCATTTCTCCATCCCATTTGCAAGCTTACGGCTCTGCCACCCATTTTGTTGCAGAGTAAAGAAAAAAAAATTAAAAAATAGACGTGATCTCAATGGAACAGAGACAATACCACCCCCCACACCCACGGATAAATCCCCATCCCCGTCTCTGCCTCGCAGGGCAGGTGATCCCGCCGCAGGTGCCCACCTCAGGCATCCCCCTCTCCCGCGGCCGCCCAGGCCATGCCCCGGGTAGGTGCCCCCTTCCCCTCCGCCCAGCACGGGCTGGAGGCGATGCCGAGCCAAAAAAACCGCCGGCACGAAGAACGTGGAAGGGTTTTAATACAGAAAATAAAAGGGGGGGGGGGAGAGGTACGGACGGCGCAGGAGGGGCAGGAGCCGCGCGGCCAAGGTGAACGGCGGCCGGGCAACATGGTGGAGGCTGCCGGGGAGCCCCGACCCACCTCCCCGGGAAGGAGGAAGGGGCGAGCCCCGGCTGTCTGGGGATGGAGGGCGGCTCTCAGGCGCCGGCGGGGGGCCGGGATGGAGGTGACAGCGGGCGGGAGGCGAGAGCAATGACCGCGGCGGGCTGAGGGGAGAGCGCGGCGGGGGAGGCGCCGGCGAGGCTTCTCCCGCAGGGCGGGCGAGAGGCCGCGCCTTGCCCGCGGGAGGAGGAGGAGGACGGGCTCACCTGCCATAGCGGGCTGAAGGCGGCAATGGCGCTGGGGGCTGCGGCTCGGCTCGGCTCCGCTCCGCTCGGTCGGCAGCGGCGAGTGCGCTGGGGCCGGGGCCGCCCCGGCAGGCAGAGCACGGGGCGGGCCGGGCCCCGCTCCGCCCCCGACAAGATGGCGCCCGCCGCTAACCCGCCCGCCCTTCTCCCCTCAGGGCCCGGCCGCCATGGCGGCTCCCGCGGCTGTGGGTGGCCCAAGCGCCGGGCCGGGCCGGGGGGGATGAGGAGGGCCCCCGGCCCCTCAGCGGGGATCGGTCCCCCGTCTGGCGTGGGGGTGTCCTTCCCCAGCCCCCAGGAAAATGGCGCTTGCCTGGTGTCACCACAGGCTGCCCTCAGCCCTGGCCCTTTCCGAGGTCTGGTTATTTTATTATTTATTTTTTTTAGGAGAAATCCAGGTTTTATAATAGGAGAGTGAGCCTAGGGGGGCAAAAAAAAAAAAAAAGAGGAAGGCTAAGGAAGTTGAGCCCCGCAAAAGATGACACCTCCACCACACGCACGTCCCTCTTGCTAAAAAATCTCACTTTTCTGAGATTCTCACAGCTTTTGGGCTGGTGGGACAGAGCAAATCTGACATGATCCCCCACCAGCGCATGGAGCTGGGTGTTCTCAAACACAGCACAGATATCTGCCGCTTCAATACCCCGTACCAAAGATGGGCACCACCTCTGTCAGCAAAGCCTGAAATTCCTAATGGGTTTTGATAACCTTAACTCGCTTTAATTTGGCTTCTGCCGTTTCCAGTACGTGCAGTTCTTGGACATGCCCAGAGCCAGCTGGCTCACGGAACCTTTTGCTGCTCAATGCTTTTCTGGGAAGCCGGGGCTGAGCCCTCGGAACCTCCTCCAGTAATTTCTACCTTTTCTCCCCACAACAAAACTGTGCTACAAACATCAGCCTGCTAATTTACAGTAGGTGTCCTTGAGATAATGTTGACTGATGCTGAGCCTTCTCCCTCACCAGCCCCCTTCGTTATTTGATTAAGGTGCCTCATAGCTGTAAGTCGATAGGAAAGCCTGTGCTCCCCAGACCAGTGACACTAATTGTAATCCATTGCATCATTTTACCCAGACCTGCAATTCTTTGTTGATCTTTCAGGTCTTTGCCTTAATAGCTGCTGTTTGCGCAGAGTTTGGCTACCGGGAATGTTTACCCAGTACTTGTTCGCCAGCTGTCCGAGCCCTTCCATCCCGCTGCCCCTAATAAAGAGGGTTTCATCAGATCCCATTACAACCCAGGAGCTTAGTTTAAGACCATAGACCCTATGAGGCCTCAGGAGCATTTGTGCTTCTTATCCTCATGCATAATTTTTTCCACATTCACTGCAATACTCTCCTCGTTAAGCTTCTAAAAGGCTTTCAAATGAACCATATGGAGAACTATATAGGACATGGATAAGTCACAACATACCTATTCTGCTGCTCTAGATTATGAATATTGATCCCTTAGCATTATTCAATACCCGGCCTTATCCCAAACGTATAGAGTCAGTGCAGCTTTTAAATGTTAATAGCCTTTGTTTGTTAGGGTAGAGGAGCATGGAGCCGTGATATAAGGGACGTTTTAGTAATGCAAGATTGATTGAGACTGTAGCAGTTCCACTGTTGACAGGAGTTTGTACAGGAAGATGGATCATATGTATTCAGTGATGCAGTCTCCCTACAAGGACTTCCTGTGTTCAGGAATCATTGGCAGAGACACAGCTCTATATTATTTTTTTTGAGGTGGTATAATTTTCTAACCTGCCCTCCCCCAGTTGAAGATGGCAGAGTGAAATACAGGTAATATGGCAAGAGATCTGCAAGTGGGAAGTTCAGACGCGTGCATCAGTCAGATTGAAATTTAACAGGTAAAGAGACCTTGGGATTGTGATAATCCCAAGGACAAGCAGGGGAAAGATGATAAAGGTAGATTTAGCGCTCTGAGAATTGAATTTGACATAGCTAGACCCCCTGGAACCATGGGCTCAAACCCAGCAAGGCGTTTTTCAGGCCTTTGTTCCTCTTAGATAAATTACCTTCTAGGTGGCCTTCTGTGCTGTAAAGTTTCAGAAAATAACCCAGCACTTCACTCACTCAGGGAGCTGAAGCCCATTTTATGCTGTCACACTGTCCTGCTTTAGAAGTAAAAATAATTTTACTGGCATTATTGGCGTATATCATTTCTGTTACTAAAATGTAGTGAAGAACCATTAGGTACCTATAAAAACATTCAATCACTTTCTGCCTGAATGATTCACTGGACCATAAAAGAAGTTGGAAGAATCAGAGACACAGGATGTGCATGTGCTATCCTTTATAGCAATGCTATGAAGAGGAATTAGCAGTCATTAATCATTTAGTGTGCAGACCTGTGAAGTTCTAAAGACAACACATTCCTTTTGCTATTTTCTTTTCTATGCTACACCTAATCTAGGAGATATGTGAGCTCCTCAAAGCTCACTCAGGGATTTACCTGAACAAGTAAGGTGTTGCTGGATCTAGGCAATTAGTCACAATAGAAGGCTTATGCCAGTCCTCCCCATTCAACCAGTGTAAAATACCTGTCCATCAAAAATATATAGCCTGAATTCCTCCTGTAATTGCCCTAACCGGCCTAAATTCCTGTAACACTGACTTTCTTTAGCTAAGACTACAGTCCTGGAGTCCCAGTTCCTCCCTCTGTTCTTTGTACTCATCAGTCATTATGCTTGCTTTCATGACGCAGGACAAATATTATAGTATTAATGTAATCACAGTAGTAACAACTAGAGAGTGCATGAGCAAGTAGTGCTTTGTGATAATTGCCAGCCTGAATCACCACAACATCTCCACAACAGCATGCAAGTAGGGACTTGATGTTGTGGTAAGGTTGTGCCCATGTGGAGCTAAAAGTCTCCATAAAGAGATAGTGTTGTGGGACAGCTGAGCCTTTAGCCTGGGCTGTGTGTCCTTCTCTGCAGCCAGAGAACACAATACTATTGTGATAATCTGAGGCAACCTTTAATGAGTATGTTCCCCAAGCACACCAGCTTTATTTTGTTTGTTTCTTCATGGCTCTGTACAAATAAAATGGTAAGGACAGGACTACAGAAGGTCAGGGTTTTCTTGAGATGCAGCATGTATATTTTACTGGCATAAATTTAAAAGCTGAAATGTTTTTGGCTGGCATCTCTTCTGTTTACTCAAAATTTCCATTTTAAACCAAAGTGTTGCCTCAACTGGGACATGAATCATTGATCTGAGTACAGGATCTCCAAAAGACCAGATCAAAACTTCACATCCTGTTATATCCAGGGATGATTGTATTGTTTTGGGCCTGGGATCCATAGCTCATTTCCAATTCCCCATCTTGTTTCCTTGGTGTGGTTTTTTTTTTTTTTTTTACAACATAAAACAAGGAAATAAATAAAGAAAACCAGTCTGCCTCACATCAGATTAACAATATTTCATGTGAAACCCACAGATGGAGTCCAGGAGTTAAGAACAACCCAGCACACATGTATCTTGATAAGAGGAATATCTTTTACTGGATTACACAAAATAAAAATTAAACCCTTTGTATTTCAACAGCTGTCTAGGAGGTAAAAGAAAACTCCCCCAGAAAAGGCAAAAAAAGTTAACAGCTCACCGGGAGTGATGTTTCTGCTTCTTCCTCTGGAATATGAAGTAGTAACTGTAAGGGGCAAAGAATACTGAACTGGGCAGACCCCTGGGTTTCTATTCTATACGGCAAAGAGAGGAAGAGTAAATAACCCTTTTTAAAAAATGCTGTCTACCACCACCTAGTGGAAAACACCACCTCAGGTTCCTTGACCTACATAAATTTATAATTTATCTTGGGGACAATCATGAGTTGATTGCCGTTTCCCCCCTGCAATGTTATATGGAAACAGAAAGAAATAATTTTTTTGTTAACTCTAAGAACTATTTCTAAAACTGAACAACTTAGATCCTGGTCTGTCGTCTGAGCTAAATCCTCAGTCCTGCAAAATGGAGGTAGGAAGACCCAGGAAGAATTCTATTAAATTTAATTAATGCAAAGTGCTCTTAATAGCAAATAGGGCTTTTGGTTCAAGGATCTCAGACTACTTTGGTCCAAGTACTCAAATTACTGAGGCTTCAGTCAGCGATCCAAGAGGCAGATGTACTGCTGTGCTTGCTATATAGAAAAATAAATAGCAGGGGTTGCAAAGTTACAGTTGCCTGAATTCATGTAATAAATCAATAAGGGAGCAGGAGAAAAAAAATCTGCATAGTTGCAGAATTGTTGGATCCCTGCTGTTTATATCTTGATAGTTTTACCTCTGGTAGCTTTTAGAGAGAGGACACCTTCCTTCACCTTTGTATATGCAAAATATTTTGTAAATGGAGACCAGATTCTGGCAGCCAGCACAGTACAAACAACCCAGAAGAGGTTCCTGTGCTTCTCGCTATAGGGTTGCTCATTGGCCACACGGTATTCATCCAAACATTATCAGTGAATATAAGGAAGGAAGAGTAATGAACACTTACAGTAACACTAACTCAGCTGGACAGCTCATGCTTTGGATGAGAAGCTAATTTTCTTGATGCTGTTATGTCTGGTACCTCAGGGGCTGTAACAAACAGATGAGATTTAACTTGCTGAGTCAGGAGGAAAGAGGAGATGGGCTTAGTCACCTTGCAGAGTTCATTCCCAGTCCTCTTTTCAAAAGCATAGCCCCTGAAATTAGCCAAGGGAGAGTCCTTACATCTTGGGAAGGGTGGGAGCAGGAGGAGGCCGGGAAAAAGGCATGCATTTATCCTCCCTCTTCTCTTTTTCTGCCAGGTTCTAGTTGCCAATACTGCTGAATTGCTGGAGCCACATCTCCTGACTCCGACATGTTGTGGCAGCAGAAAAGGCACTGCAAGAGCCCATGGCTGACAGCTCCTGACATTTTTGCTTTACCAGTGCACATTCACACTGGCTTTTTGCTTGCAGCTACCCATCAGATGAAGCCTATGTCATCTGGAGAGATGGTCTCCAAGCCTGAGACAAGGTGGGTTTTGCCACCTTGCATCAAGTTCATGAGCAGCTGTTGTTCAAAGCTGCAGCAATAAATGGCAGCTTCTGTTAACAGATGTGTATAGGCAGGACCAGAGCAACTTATTTCCCCTTCCAAAAGGGTGTGGACATGGTGCACAAAATCATTTTTAAGTTCATTAGAAGAATTTTGTAGCACAGAATAAGACAGGTTTTCTTAAGCCACCTCCACTGCAAGTTCAAATGAAAAGCCTTTCCTTTGCAAGGAACAGGCAGCAGCACCCTTGTGGTTGCTTACTCATCTCAGCAGAGAAGTGATAGAGAAAATCCCTGGTTTAACCTTTCATTGCTTGAACCCACTTGCAAGCCGTTCTGAAAGAACATCCACAATCTGTCCAGAGAGGAAGGATGGTCTTGGATGTTGTCATTCCTTTTATCCGC
Source organism: Harpia harpyja (assembly GCF_026419915.1). NCBI lineage: Eukaryota > Metazoa > Chordata > Aves > Accipitriformes > Accipitridae > Harpia > Harpia harpyja. The sequence continues at coordinate 44,181,691 of NC_068952.1, forward strand.
TATCTCCTCGTGACTCAATTCCTCCTGCGAGCATATAGTAACAAAACCACACAGTGATGTCAGGAATGATAGCAAAGCGATTGCTGTAGAATCAACCTCCTCTAGCAAGTGGCAAAAGACAAAATAAATGAGCATGGTGCTGAAGCATGAGTTAAAGATCCAAATAGGCAGCACCACAACAAGCCCTCTACAAAGCTGCTTCTGAAATTGAACTGTCCAAATCACACTGCATAGATGCCGGGAATCATCATTCACACACGGCTAAAAAAAAAGAACTCCCCGAGACAGGAGGGAGAACTGGGCCCAAACTGAAGCTCAACAGGCAACTTGAGAGCTGGAAACTGTCTGTGGCAATGCTTTCCAGTTCCTTCTTTCCCTGACAGCTGAACTAACACTTGTCACAGGAGTGCAAACCAGGCAATTATAGCAAGCATGGATGCCACAGGGCTGGACAGGCTCACTATTTATAGTTCTCTACCCACAGAGCTTTCCCACTGTGCCGCTGCACACAGGTTAAGGTACAGTCCATGCCTTGAAGGGCTCACCATCTAAATAAAAATAGGAAGAGGAAGGACTAGCAGCCCCTTTTACGATGACAGCCAAGACTCTGAGATAAAAGGATAAAAAGGAAATGCACAGCAGGGCCTGGAACAATGAACTCCAACTTCTCCCCTACAAATTGCCCTTTATTTTGTTAACTCCTTCCCTGCTTAAAGTGCCACCTCTCCACTACTCATAATCAGTGCCAAAGAGTCCGATACAGTGTCACTGAAGTGTTCTTGCAGGCTCTGACCCACCTTGCCACCGTTAAATTATTTTCCCTACCTACAGCAGAGGTGGAAGAAGGGATGTCAGCCTGCCCTTAACTCTCTCCTGAGACCTGGGCCCATGCCCCATTGACAGGGTGGGAAGCATCGGACCAGGACAGCATCCTGGTGCGCTGACCCTGCTAAAGGGATGATAAACTCCCTGGAGTGCAGCAGGCTGCCAGCTTCATGCATTCACTGTCTCAGCCGACCACAGATGCAAGTCAAAGATAGTCTCCTTTGTTTCATGGGGAGGATTAAAACACGAGCCGTTTGTAAGTTGAGCTTTGAAGTGTCATCTTAGCAATTTGAAATGCGGTCACCCAACAAAAAGAAATCTTTACAAATACATTTTTTTGTATGTGAAGTTGGAGACCACCCACTGGCCTATTTTTAGGCATACATTTGAACTGGCCACGTTACAGTCCTGCCTCTGTTCTCATGCAATAAAAGGCAGAGAGGATTCACTTGACCTGCAGTATCAAATACAGAGAAAATAAGACATTTGTCTGGAAAAGAACCACCCAAAATAGCAGTGAAGAAGTCATGCTGTGACATGAACTGCTAGTGTTCAGAGACAAGAAAAATGAGTATTATAGGAGCTGGTAGACTTTTTCTCATGACATATTAATGAAAACAACTGCTAGAAAGTTATATGGTGATGCTAATTAGTATTTGTAGCTTTAAGGACCTGAGATCTTTCTCTTCTGCACTAAATACACCACATGTGTAAGAGCAAGAAATAATCCTTGCTGAGGCGAGTTCTCAGCTTTCTTCAAGGATTCTTTCTAGATCTGCCTGACATTTCCTTTGCTAAACACGGCTTTTAGCTCAGAAACTAATGCTCTTGCGTGAGCAAACCCTCCCCTGGCAGCTGGGTTTTGGTCGATTGGTTTGACCACTTGCGTTAAACATGATGCAACGCGGTATGACAAATGCAAGCAAACATCAGGATGGAGCGCAATGGAAATGCTGCATCCTATCTGACAGTTCAGCAGGAGGGGGAGGAATTATTTGCCCTGGTAACAACACATGGAAAAGCACAGAGGCAGGGGGTAGGATGCATTTGCAAACACTGATGTTCCCTACCCTTTTTACAGCCCCTCAATAGGCTTTGCAATATCCTAAAGTAGACAATTATTACTGTATTAATTTTCTGTCTTTCCCCTCCTTCAAGAGGCTGGGGAAAGAACCCAGAACACCTGACTGCAGATGTATTAACTTCCCACTACCACATCAGCAAGACCATATGTACCACGCATTTCCCACTGACAAGGAAAGAAAGGTTAAAACCTTGCATGACAGGTTAACAGCATGATTTACAGCAACAGCTTAAATAAATGGTTGCAGGCACGAAAGACTAACAGGCAGCTAATCCTTTAAAGACTTAAGAGCAGCTACTACTTCAGTCCAAGTAAATATTTCAAAATAAAATTAATTAGTGGTGACTAGTGGATTTTTTTCTCTGTTTGAACAGCCCAGGCTGAAATGGTGATTCCTCCACAGAACTTAGACTTTCAGTGCCGAAACTGCTATTTCACAGGAGCAGAAAGAATCCTCTCAAAGAAGATTCATTGCAATTTTGTTCCTTATTGTAATTGCAGCAGAAGTAGGAAAGCTCTATATGAATCTCATAGATCTCTTACTGTCAGAGAGGCAAGCTCCAAGTGCAGCCTTTTTGCTGCTCTAGAAATGGAGGACAGCATCATGGCTCAGTATCCAACAGAAGTACAGTGTAGAGGAAGGAAGTGTTCGCTTCCCAATTCTTATCATTAGTAAGCTCTGTCCATGCAGGCCACAAAAAAGACCTCCTAATAATTGCCTTGCATCTAATTAAAAGAAGTTTCTTAACACCTTCCTAGACACAGGTGAAAGCACAGAAGGAAAGGCCTCAAGGTAGCAAGTACCTAACCAGCACAAACCAAAGTCTGCCTGAGCCTGGAGAAGCAAAACAGTCAAAGAAATCATCTGGAAACAATAATTTCTAATCCACAATTAAGCTTTTTTCCCAATTTTTTTTTTTTCTGTGACCCTTGGCTCCATCTCAGAACAAAGCCAGTTCTCTTGGGAGGGAGCAATCTGTCATGGCCCACTGAATTGTCTGGACTATTTTTAGTTAAATCCAGCATTCCTAAAACCTCAAGCTGATTGTGTATCAAGGAACGAGCAAGGAAACCCTGTGAACTTGCACATCCACATTTCACACAGGGAGCACAGAACGCAGCATGCCAGTTGCCTTGCAGCATGAAAGCATAGCTGGGCTGAACGCAGAGCTCTAGGAAAAAGGCAAAGAACATCTCTTTTCACCAGGTGGAGAAGGCAGAAAACAAAGGCAGGATTGCTGACTTCCCTGAGCTGGAAGAGGCAAACAAGGTCTCTGCTAGCGCTTGAGAGGCCAGAGAAATCCAAGGGCCAGGCAATTTGCACTTACCCACTAAACTGATGAGCTGCAGCTCCAGACTACAGCAATGAGGAGAGTGCTGAGTGGAAAGGCAGGATCAGCCAAGGAGTCCCAGAGGTGCTTGGCAGGTAGAGATCTTGCTGGGAAGAGCAGGACAGACACCCCAATGGAAGGGCCAGGAGAAAGCTTAAGGAGAGGCAGAAGATGTGAAGGGCAGTTGTATGAATGGGCTGATGCGTGGGACTTTTAAGGACTGGGCATGAGGGGGAGGAATATGGAGAGAGCATGGAGAAGCTCGTTTAGACCACAGCATAAGTGGAGCATAGCACAAATCTGATTAGAAGGGACAGAACTGTTGTGCCGAGTCATTTCTTCCTGCCCTGCAGGGTTTTTACGTCATCTTTTATGCCAAGCAAAATCCATACTGCTGTAAGAGTAGCAGTATAGCACTGAGCCCCTCAGTGGCAAACATTGCTGAATTTGGCTAATTGCAATTGACAGAAAGCAAGCAAACCACAACCACAGAGGCTGGTCTAAGTGTTCCTGCACAATGGGTACCAGAAAAGCACTAGTGACACTGTTGCAGATTGTGCTGTTTGTTCAAACAAAGCATGTTTTATGGCTATATTTATAGCACAGGGGTCATAGCCAGCGTGCTCCAAGTGAGTCATTACATTCTCTCTCCCCCAACTCCCCAGATGTTTCACACAACTTCTACTAAAATATTTTCAGGACTAAGATCAGTAACCTGCTGGCCAGCCCAGCCTCCTCACAACCACCAGGCACTGCAGACAGTCAAACAGTACAACATCCAGCCAGGCCTCAAGGATGAGGTTATCAAAAGAGTAAGAGGAAATACAAATCACTGCTGAGAAAAAATGAACAAGGAGTTAGAAACTCAAGTTTCCTCTTGCTACATCACCATAGGACCAGTGATGGGCCTTGCTCTTCTCCCCATCCCATGAACCTCCATCAGCACAAGCACATGGAGAATCTCAGAGAGAAGGATCAACAGTAATGCCAAAAAACATATATAGCACAAGTAAAGTTGCTGCCTGGAGTACTTACACCCCCTTTCCCAGGATCAGACTGCAGTGCCTGCAGCTGCTTCCCTGTAGAGGGAATGATGTCTCTTTACAAGTGTCTCTGTATGGACAGATGCAAAATCATGAGCCTGTAAGAATCACAACACCGCTGGCTGCACAACCCCTAAACAGAAAAGAACTGAGAGACCAGGATAGGGTGATAAGCCCTTCAGGGCTGTGGCTTCACTTGGACTCAAAGCTCACACACAATCTCCAGGCTGGTGAAACACCTCACCACTCCATCACTTCAAGCAACCTACAGAAGCACAATTTCTGCCTTTTCTTTCAAGGGTTTATGAGAACCATTTGCACAACACTTCAGATAATTCTGGCTTTTCCTATTGCTCCTTTCCACTGCTGAGTTCATCTCCATCCCTCCTAGTTTTGCCATATGATAGAGATCCCTTTCAGGCCTGCATCCTTCTACACAATATCCCAACAGGGGCATTAGCCATGACCTTGGAGATGCAGCACTGGATGCGATGCATGCGACAAACCCTTGCTGTCCCCAGCCTTATCCAGTGCCCAAGTTGGCAGAGACCACGGCATTGCTTTGAGCCATGTCCAAGTGTGAAGCCTCTCCTGGAAGCCCACTGAGGTCCCTCAGCGAGGGCACGGGCAGCAGGTTGACTCCTTAGCTCTACACTTGAATGTCACCACTTGCTACAACTCTGCTGCCTGACTTCCCTTCTGAAGGGAATCTGGCTGTGGGAAGTGTTAGAAAATGTTACACACAGCATCTTTGAGCCAGGAGCCACTGGTGGCCATCTGTCTCAGCTGGTGGCATTTGCGCCACCAACAGTGGTAAGGAGCCTCCTGGAGAGGAGAGGAACAGGTCCCCTTCTGCCTTGGGCAGCACAATATGCTATTATCAATGAGCCATTGCAAATGAGGAGCAGAGAAAGAGCCGTTGTGGATCTAGCATCAGTTTCCAGGGCTTGCAGGTAATGTCTGCAGCTACCCAAGACTGTCTCCACCGCTACCTTGTTTGTTCCCCCCAGTTTATTCACCTAGATGTTTCAAATAGCTTGTTTACATAAGGGAAGTTTCCTCTGATGTGATGATGCTTGGGAACTTTCATTAGCTTTGTTCACTTGAGACAGTTAAAAAAAAAAAGTAAAATCAAGATATTTACTTAAAATGAACCTTTGCTTTTATAAATAATACATTGGGGGGAATTTCTTTGGGACTGCTGGTAGCTCAGACCAGAGGACTCTAGAATCACACTTCTAAACATCTTTCCAGCAACTTTATGGTATTAAGTACACAAGCATATAAATATACTATACAACAGCAATAGAAGAACATTATTGATGATACATGAATTCAAGCACTCAAACTAGAGAAAAGCCTGAAATCTGGGTGCCTGTTCTTTCTCCAGAGCTTCTGTGCATAATAATTCCACATCAAGCTATACAAATGCTGACTTTTTTTTTTTTTCCTCTCTGAGTCAGCTGCCTTGCCGAGTGCCCAGAATGGATGATGCTCAATGAAGGAAATAGCTATTCAGTATTATCCTCATTCATCAGTGTTCGGCCAGTGCCTTATTTGTCATTCAAGCCCTGCTCTAGAACCAGAAACTTCTTCACAGGCATTTTCCTATTACCCTTGCCACTCTAGTGAGTCAGTCAGTTCTCCCCAAACCCACAACACCCATGATTTTACAGAAGGGGAACTGAGGAGCAGAGCCATTAACTGTGGGGTTTGGCAGCAGCATCTGGCACCCAGGGTCAAGGGAAGGATACAGCTACACAGCCAGGGAGTTCAGGCAAGGCAGCAAAGGAGCCAAGGCAGCAAAGGAGCCAAGCCAGCCATGCAAATCATGCATGCAGGTCCACAGTGTGGCAGGAGTGGGAGGAAAATTAAAAAGATCCTGTTGTAATGTATCAGCACAGAAGCACCGAAACACCAGCCCCACTTGGGAGGAAAGCTTCATTCTTATGTAACGCTTTAACAAATGTAAGAGCTGAGTGCACTGATTACAATCAAATCTACACTAGAGGAGCACCACTGCTATGGTATGGACGAGGCTCAGAGAAACAAGATATTCGCAGTAAAGTTTTCCAATCTCTTGCAATAAATGTAAATGCATGCTATTTTGCAAGAGAAAATTGAGCCCTGGCTACTAGCTACACTACAGCTAGACAATTAATAGACATTTGAACATCTAGAGACTTATACTGTGGAGGAAAACCATGCTTAGACTGCAGTGTCAACTCAAAGAATGAAGTCATCTGGATCTGCATTTTTCCAGCAGTCAACATACCTTTTTTTTCTTTCCCAGATGCGTCTCCTTTTTTCCAGATTAGATATAAAACAATCCCTGTAGAGAGGAAAATTTCCCTGTGGCCATCCCTCACACAGACAGCCCTGTGAGCACTAGGGCAGGGACTGTTCTTATTTATACACTGTGCTGCCTGAGGACTTTGCTTCTGTCAAATAAAAAATAAATTAATTAATTGCCTTACCTTCAGAAATGTCAGCATGTTTTTCTCCTGTCCCCTACATTTACTTGTCCTTCTTAGTCAACCCAGGCTTCCCAATCTTCTGCATCTTATCAGCCCCACTTGAAAGCATCTTCTCCCTCCCCCTTTTCTTCTTCCATCTAAACTTCCCTTCCACTTCCTCTCCCCTTTCCCCCAAACCAAACAAATCTACATTCTTATCCCCTAATAGAGGCTGATTCATGTTTTTGCATCAGCAGCCACTCTCCTGGCCAGACCTAGCTTTAATTGACCTATTTCAGCTGCTGCCAAGCAGTACGTGACAACATCTGGGAAGCAGGGCTGCCATCGGCCCAGGGGCCAGCAGCGTCAGGAACGTGAGATGGGTGAGGGCTGGCGTGACGCAGCACAGCAGGAAAGAACATGCATAGTTGTTGCCTTCAGAGATGGAAAGGGAGATCCTGAATTCAATCAGTTATTCCTCAGAGTGCAACACTGGGGCACACACAAGCCAATTAAGTCAAACAAGGGAAGAGATGTAGGTTAAAAGAGATCTTGGCTCAGGCTTTGGGTTTAATCTAGAATATTGGAGGAGGAAAACAGGCAATTTTAAGAGTACTTCCAGAGCAAGGCATTCATCCAGCACTGTTCTCATCTCAACATCTCCACGGACCTGCTCTGCAGCAACAGTGGTACCTGCCCCTCTTCCTTTCAAAAAATTTTCAGTCCACAAAGCACACCTGACAATTCTGGAGTATCAGTACCAGCCCACAAGCCATATTCAGACACTGCTCCTGTTACATTGCACAACAAAAGGAACTGGATATTTGGACCCTGAAACAAAGCAATTAGAAGTCTGGGGTCTTTACACATTTAATAAAGGCTGCACGTGAGGTTCAAAAAGCAAATCCTGACCTTCTGGAGAAGCACGTTTTCCTACCGCACGCAGAGCACTCTGGATTGCTGCACTAGGGAGGGTAATCCCAGCTCCCGAGCTCTGCCCCAAAGCCAGCCAAGGGTCCTGGAGAGCAGATGGAGCTGTTCCAAAGCTGCTGGCTCAGCAAAGGCTAATGCTGATTGGAGTGACTACATTAGCAATTGGAAGCAGTAGGCAACAGCAGATTCAGCTAAAGCCTTAATCTGGTTGCCCAGAACAGTTTTTAGTGCACACCTAGATCTGTGAATGTGAAAAAGACAAGGTTATGATTTGTACACAGAATATACTGAAGTTTATTCATATTTAATACATCTACTTGTATCACTACTTGTCAACATACTTGTTCTCCAGGACACCGAGTTCATTCCCACTTCAAGAGACAGACTGTTTTTATTTTACACAAAATAGAGCTACCAATCTGTTTTCCCTGAATAACCTATCACTGAAGCTAGCAAAACAATACAAATGGGACTTTAGTACAAACTATACAGAGATTTCCTTTTTACTGGTCTAGGGAGTTATGCACAGCATATTATCTAGACAAGGACAAAATGATTCCAAATATACATACAGATGGAATTCAAGTGTCTCCAAGATCCACATTAGTCAAAACCAAGGTTTTTGGTATCTAGACACTTGAGTCCTGGTCCAAATTCCAATTCTCCCTGTATCCATTCAGTTTGTTTAATATAATAAGCAAAAATCCAACAACAGTCCTTTTAAAGGATAAGTGGATTTTGCCAAAAGTAACAGCGGCTTCTGAAGTATGTGTTTGCTGAGTAAAAAAGCTTGGTCATTCTGACAAGAGGAGTTGTGCAGCAAATGCACATGTAAATCATTTCATGCAAGTGCAGTTTTCCCCCTCTTGTACACATCTGACTTGTTACTCCAGACAAGCACAGGACAAGTAGATTGGAAGCATTTCTGATGGACAGAGAGCAAAAGGAGAATTTAACTATGCTGGTTTATCTGCAAAGATAAACCCAGTGCTAACCACAATCTCACTGAAAACTAAAATAAACTCTATAAAACAGTTAGAAAAAACAAGTATCTTTGCTGCTGAAACTGGCTCATCTATTTTTGGATAATTGCTAGAATTGGCTTGCCCAAGAAGAACTTCTTACAAGCAACCAGCATTATGTAGCCAAAAGAGGAAAAAAACAATAAATCACATGTTCTTCCCACCTAATGTTGCAATCCTTTTGGTCGATTCCACGTTCAAGCCCCCACCACCCCAACTGAAAAGCCTGCAATACTTCAAAACCAGGAACTGGCATCTTGTGACTGATATACTTCATCTACAATCTTACAAGGCCCCCTCTGATATCCAGGGTAACTAACAGCTCTTACCACCAACCTAATTATAATGCAATTAAATACATTGTTCAATCATCAAAATCCGGGATATCGTCATAGGAATAGCCCCGGTAGCCTTTGGAAGCGTAGTATGCAATGCGGAGGTGGTAGAAGCCTGGGAGAAACACAAGGATCCCAATGATGAGCACAGGGATGGCACGGTCCGTTCCCTGCAGAAAAGAGACAGGCAAGTGCAGTAAGAGGAGATTTGTATGGGGGGGTCTTCCCTAAGTCCTGCCTCAGCTATTCATTCCTAAGGCCTGGCTAGCTGACAAAAAGCAAAAATTCATCTTAAATCAGAAATATCTCATTTTTCTTCAGGCTGAGCTCCAAGTCCTCTCCCTGGCATCTCCTCCTTGCTACAGGAAACCCTTAACTGAACTTCTCCTTCGGGTAGGAGGGGTGGCTCCTCCTAACACTAACCACGTAACAAAACTGCCAGCCACATGCTGGGTGCTGCATGCCCAGCTGAGAGCAAGCTCTCCTATCTGTGCCTGGACTGCTTCCGATACAGCCAGAACACTACTGTTTCCACAATGATAAGCAGCAGCTGCCAACTGTAAAGCAATTCCATATGGCACTAGGTAAAAGAAGTGTGCCACAGAGGAGCACCAAGTCAGCCACAAACAACAGATCCCCTTTCAATGGATCATAAATACAGAGAGATGAGAAAAGTGCTGCTGCGTCCTATCTAACAGTCTGGTATCTCCTACAGAAGTTACAGACGATGTTCACTAGAAGAGTGATGATCCTAGCATGAAGTTTTTCCAGGACAGCAAGCTGACCTCTGCAGGGATGTAGCATTAAAATGAAACTGTACCCCAGGGAGGACAGAGAAACTCGGCCCTCCCTGGCAGATCTCCCATCCAGCTACAAACCTGCTCCAGACTTGCTAACTGAAGACATCACAGGGCTCTGCTGCCAGAGAAATAGGGCTGACAGCAAACACCAGTGAGGCAGCAGAGGGGATTATTTTCTTCCTTGCAGGCCTTTTGCTCTGAATTTCTACACTGAACACGATGGTTCATGGCAGGCTTTGGGGAATGGCAAGCAATGCAAAACTCGCAACGGAAATGTAATCAAACCACTTACGCCTTTGCTAATATATCCTGCCAAGAGGAGGGCTCCTATGATAATGAGGAAGGTCCCGATCATGAAGAGCACAATAGCCAGTGCAATTGCCTTGTAGGGGATTTTTGGTGGGCTCTTCTTGAACTGGATCGAAAAAACCCAAATATTAAAAAGCTTAACTCAGCACAGTTCCCCTCCCACCATGGCAGAAATGTGCATCCCACAGCTAGCAGAGATGACATGGGACAAACTGTTACAGCAGCTCTGCTGCAGGGCTGTGTAACGGCCCTTCTGCAAGGAATCCTGCCCATAGAGACCCCAATGTCCGAGCCAGCATTTACACCCATTGCTTCCAGATCTGCTCCAATTTTCACCTCCCTCCAAAGAAAAAGCATCTGGCCCTATTAAACAAGCAATCTTTCCAGTTAAGCTCTACAGGCTTTCTGGAGAAGGGCTCAAGTGGTGGCTGACAGCTAGCTTTGTACCTTTCTGAGCTAAGGCTGTTCTACTAGAGATAAACAAAGCAGCAGCCTCCCAGGCACATGCAAAGCTATAGCAGCCTTTCCTAGTAGTTTACAGTCAGAGCAGCAGCAGCAGAAAGAGGTTTTCTTCCCCAGTTTTTACCTGCAGGTCAATATATCCATCATCAGTGCTGGAGAGCTTGGAATATTTGACTTTGCTACTGGGAATCCCAGCAGTCAGATTTGTCCGTGATGGCATCATTACAAGGAAGCCTGAGCATCAGCTAGAACCTGGAAAATGAAAACAACAGCAAAAAAAAAAAGTCAGAGCAAACTGGACAATAGAATCTGAGAGACATGGATCAAGTTTCTTACTTGAAACAGTGCCAAGTCTGTATTAACAAAAAGGCATCTTTGTTCTTTTTCATAAATTCTTTTCAAACAAAGCTTTGTATTTAAGCCTAAAATACAAAGGCATGGATATAGCTGCAACAGGGTTTTGCCAATATTTGAAAGCAAAGTCAGACTAAGGTAGAACTTGCATTTAAAATAAGATAGAAATTCCAGAATATACAATGTATAAATCAGCTCTCATTTCACAAGGAGATCACACTTCCAGCAGGGAAATGTCTGAGGTCCAGCTATTTCTAAACAGGGACACTAGCAAATAAACCCAAACCAGAACTAAACAAAGCAGCTTTTCAACCAGCCAGATATTTTGCAATAGATCCATTTAAAAAAAAAAAAACCAAAAACAACCACTGGAAACTAGAATGAAACGGAGCTGTCATTCCCAAGACTGCTCAGGTCATGACTCAGAGGGAACATGACAAGGGGACAGAGTGGTTAGTGGATGAGGGAACGAAAAAAACAGCAAGGAACTAAAAAGCATAGGTCACTTGTCTGTCTAGCTGCGAGGGAGGCAGCGTTCAGGGTAGAGCTTTATTTAGTTACGCCAGAGCCATACCCTGCAATTTCACCATGCCATGAAGCCAAGCCCTGCGGTTTTGCTGCCAGCAGTGACAGTCCTGGGGAGAAGGGCAGAACCAGCTTGCTTCTGCACCTTGAAGCCCAACTTCTCAGGAGTTGAAGCCTGGATCTGGCCTGCCAACACACCCCTGCTTCACTGCACAGCCATTTAACAGGGCCTGACAACTTCTCCCATGCGTTTGGTGGCTGCTCACCCACAGCCTTGAACCAGCACTGCAGCCCAGGGCTACAATTCCCAGAAGCGAGGCAAGCAATAGGCTTCCCTCACTTTCCAACTTCAATAGCTTTATTTTCTGAGAAAGTATGGAATAAAGAAAACAAAAGTGCATATCCCAACTGTTCCAACAGGAAGGGACAAAGATGCTTTCTCTATAACACTATTTGGCATATCCTCAAAATATTTAGTCTCCACTTGAACTGAAATCCTTTTTCTCCCTCTTGCTAATTGCTGGCACATTCCCCTGCCATCAGGTTTGTTCCTCCTGTAGTAAATTTGACTTTTATAAAAAACCCAACACCCTCTGATCTTAAACCCCCACAGCTGTACCTTTAACTTGGAACTTGTTGCTTTTTTTTGTAGCAAAACCCAAGCACAGACAAAACATTTCTAGCCCCATCGATAATGGAAATACCACCCACCTACAGGGTGGTAACACTCACATCCTCAGCCACTTATACATCTGTGTTTTTCAGGTCACAGTACTCAAATACCTCCAAGGCCTCCCATGTGCCTGGGGTAGACATGCAGGAGGAGAAAAAGTCAAAAGAAATCAGCACATCTGAAATGTGTCAGATTTCCTGACTCTACTCCATTTTACTCTCAAGTACCATGGGACTTCTTACTGACTGTCCCATTACTTACCAGGCTATTCCTAGTGGCTTCCTAGGAATTACTTCCAATCTACACCTGCGTAAGTTGTCCTGCCCTTCCCATCACCTGCTTATCAACAAGAAAGCGGCTATTAAAGACACATGTAAAAAACCCAAACCACTCAGATCTCGTGTTTAAGGGCCAGGTTCAAGTCCACTAAGCTTCACTATCCTTGTGCTCTACAGTGGTTCAAGATCACAAACGAGCTCAGTGCTGTGCCCTTTAAGAAGCAAATAAATGGTGAATCACATTTGTAATTAAAGTTTTCTAATATGATGCGCTACAGTCATGTTTTAAATGCAGTCAGAACCCGCACTGCCTGGGGGAATGCTCCCCGAGCAGAGCGCAGGCTCACCAGGCGAGCTTGCCAGTAAATGCAAACGCAGCACTTCGAGCCAAAATCCTGTTTACCCCCCAAATAAGAGCAATATATTTTTCAACCCTCTGTGCCCAGGAATAAGGCAGGAAGGGGAATGTCACTTCTCGCCCTTTCAGGAGCTCGAACCTCACACAACAAACACAGCCGACCCCCCTCCTCCAGACCCGAAATGGTTTCTCTGCTGCTGAACAGGAAGTTCCCAACATGTCTGGGAACTCCCCCAAAACTACGGGCTGCGCACCCTGCCTCACAAAGCTTCAAAACATTAATAAAAAGCACACAAAGGCGGTTACCTGCTATTCGCGCTGCTGGTCAAGCCCATCTCTCCCGCTGCCGCTTCTCTTCCGCACTGCCCCGGCCGCAGAACAACCCAGGAAGTTTATTCCCGATGACAGCAATTTCCTTCCAGGTTGTGGCAGCAGCTTCTCGCTGGCTCGGCCCCGCTGGGTTATTTTCGGCCTCGGACTCCAGATTAGCAGCTGGAATTAGTGTCCTTGGGCAGGGTGGCGTGGACCATGTCCTGGTCACCCAGGCCCGTGTCACACAAGACCCACCGGAGCTCATCTGTCATTTTGGGGCTGCATTTATGAAACAGCATGTTCATGCACATCTCTCCTACACATGCTTTAAAGTCGATTTCCTACAGGAAGATCTGGACGCAATTAAACCATCAGACACAGCACTGCCCTTCATTAAGGCAAAATGTGACAGACAAGCTATAGCCAGAAAATTATTTCTAGCACCTGGAACAGTATTAACCCATCAGATGAAAGACAGCTGGGGATCTACTTCCTCTAACTGCTCCAGACAAGGAAACCACAGGAATTGCCATGGTTCCAGTTCCTGTAAATTAATAAAGTACACACTGGATTTAGAGCCCAAAAAGCCTAGTCTTAAGTTTCATAGAATCCTCCCTCCTTCCCCCTTTTTCTCCTTGCTAAGAAAGTCTAAATACATAAACTTCAAAAGCTTACTCTCTCAAACATGGAGAAACACACACAGCATTTACTAAGCTTCCCCAGCTTTTTTTTTTTTAAGGGAACATCTTAATTTTGATTATTTAGGTATGACAATGGCACAGTAAACATTCAGCTTCTTTAAGGACTTATCCAGAAAGCACACAGTAGACAAGTCAGAACACAAGCACATAGACACTACTGTTAAATGATGTTTCTCACATAAGGCTACTCAATTTGGTCATTACAGCTGTAAAAATAAGCAACTAAACCATCTGGCTTATTTTTACAATGTGTTTATGAGTAGAATAGCACACTATTTGTAACCCCCACTACAGCAGGAGGTTGCACCAAAAAATTTGCTTCAATCACTAGCCCAGCTTTACGCGCATCATTGAAACCCAGAATCCTTCCCTATTTCAACATCATGAATCTTTGATTCTTTGCTGAAGCAGATGCTCGCTTGCTGTACTTGTAGGTACCACAATGGTGATCCAATCTGAGAAGCATCACATTTGGAATGACAAAAACCTCCTGGTTATTTAAGACAGTACTAGTACTGTTCAGGGCAGTAACTCAGCAATTGCTGAAAAACTTTAGGGCAGCTAAAGATCTTGCCTTTGATGTGTTTTCTTAAAAGGTGCTGAATTAATCAGCAGGCTAAAAAAGTTCAAGAGAATAAGTGGGGTATGCTCTGGAGACATAAGACAAAACTCAATATGGGAGCTGAAAACCATGCAGGGAGCTATCTGCATGCATCACAGCAGAAGAAAACAAAAGTCTAAACCATCTCTACTAGTAAAGCAGTGCTACTACCAACAAAAAAAAAAATCAACGGCAGGGGCATTAAGAAATCCTGTCCCTCACATTTGAGCAGGGACAAGTTTCTATCACAATGGTAGCTGCATCATTCTGACACAGCAAAATTTGTTTCTTAATCAGTACTGCCACCTTGTGAAATTCTCCTGCTAAATCGGTTGGGTTTTCCAAGTGTCAAATTTTCAGGCAGTTTATGCTCTAGTCAGTCCTGTATTGCTGACTAGTGGGAAGCACACAGCCTCCTAGAAGAATAAGCATACCCACAGCACTTAAAGAGCTTCTAAGTACTACTTACCACACAGCACTGATCAAACTAACTGAATTGCTTTTCAGTGTTTTGTCATTCGTGACAAAGTGGAGTCGCTCAGGTTCCAGAAGGAGGGTAAGGATTTATAGCTAGCTGGTAGCAATACAGTAAGTGAAGAAAAAAACCACAGAAGCTGCCTGAAACTGTTTTCAGATCTTATTTTTCATGATCAAACCTTCAGGGTGAAACATGGTGTAAGCCTTATTTTTAGATCTTCATCAACAATACGAGCATGATAAATATCCTCAATTAAGACAGGAATTGCTGGTAGCAGGGTGAGCACACTACACATCAATAGAAGCATGCAAGGTGTGGGACAAAGGCACTCAATGAACACAACCTGTTGAGGAGTGGCTCAACATCAAAAAGCCAGAAACAACAGAACCACACCCAGGAACAGTTCACACAAATCGCCACCAGACCAAGCGGTTTTCTGTCACAGCCACACTGGGGCACGTGCCTACACACTCTCAGACTTCACCGAGGGCCAGAGTGACAGCTACAGGGACAGTCCCTGCTAGAGGCAGCTCTGGCATCTGCTGAAGCTAGTGCATTTTAAGGAAAAGTTTCACAAACTTCCTCTGCTTAAAGGAAACAGCATCACAGACCAATTAGTTATTCAAACTGTAACCACACCCCTCAATTTCAACACATCTAAGGGATCAACACAGAAGCTGGTAACTCCAGTGCAAAAAAACCCCACAAGCTTGCCTGGTGCAGTGCCTTTGAAAAAGGAGCTAGGGTACATTAGCATAGTTTGACAGAGCATTGATTCATCCATCCACATTTAAACAGGATAAAACCCATGAAATTATATTCTTTATTTCCATTTTCCATGTTTCAGTTAGAATACCAGCTTCAAAAATAAATGGATGAAATAGTCAAATAAACTCGCAGCATAACTGAACAGCAACTCTAGTCAACTACAGTTCCACAGGTGAAACTCTAGGAAACATCTTTACTCAAGTTAAAATATTGCACCCCTTCTCTAACACAAGTTGAAAGGAGTAAGATATTTCACCTCCAGACAGTATCTAAGAGATTATTAGAAGTACAGGAACGGACTAAAAATCTACTTCCAATGACACCAGTATAGCAAAATAGTAAGTTGAAAAATATGTACAAAAGATATCTACACAACATGCCTAACAGTGCTCATACAACGCTCCACTGCACTGAAATTGCTACCACCACCATTTCCCTCTCAAAGTCAGTTGTCCTCTGAAGAGCTGACCAGATCTCCCCCTCAGTCCTACTCCAATTAAGAGCCTTCTTGTTGGTCTTCGATCTTTGGAGCCAGGTAGTATTTTAAGTGTCCCATATCAGCAATCTTGTACTCCACAACTGGGAAAAAGAAAAAGAACAGTATTCAGAAGGTTCTTCAGAAAAGCCTTTCAGTCAAGAGTTCTTAACGCAGCTCTAAGGTGGCAGCATTCTACAAGATTTTTCAAGGAGAGTTGCTTCTACTTACCAAGAGGAACATCTGCAGACATGCTGAGTGTTACCGTAGGTGACAGGGGAGTGGCTTTGGTAAAAAAGTTCAGGTACCTCAGAGCAAAGGTCAACTGGACTGGCTCATTCATCTCTATTGTGACCTAGAAAACCATCAGCCAGGTGAGACTTCAACAAACACAAGCTGCAGCAAGTCCCCTCAAGTCTCTCAAGTAATTCAGACATCTCAAGCAAAGGCAGACAGTGCTACTCCCCACTCTGTTCTGCTGAGCACAGCTTGCTGGCCCGGGGGATAAGGACCTAAAGTTGGCAACAATCTGTTGCCTCCAATCTATAAACCCGAGAAATACACAATCCAATCAGCCAGCTTTAGCCCCCAATAGGTCAGATAATTAGTCATATTAGTAGAAACCTCAACACTGGAGACACCACAGTAACTGTGAACGCTTAACTTACAGCTTCTTCTTCTTTATCCACATTACTGGTCTGTGACAGCTTGATGTTTCCATTGCCCAGCTCTCCATTAGATGAAAATTTCACACCGTCTTTTGCACAGGAGATGACAACTGCATCACCAATGTGGCTGAGATCTCTACAGATGCGTGCAAATTCAGCAGAAGGCATTTTCACTACACAGCTATATTCTTGTTCCTGCAAAGGAAGTGTCACAATTAAACTTCTACCAAGAAGCTTGGTGTAGTCACTACACTTGAGTTTGTCTAGTCTTTCCAAAGGAAGTTATATTACAAGCTCAAACTTCAAGTCTGATGTGAACATGGGAAAACACCCATTTCTAAGAGGCAGTGTCGTCAGTTATTTGAGCCACTACTTACTGGAATTCCAAGCTGCTCCACATCCAGATCCATTAACTTCATCTCATAATCAGAAACCTTTTCCTGATCTAAAAAAAGAAAGCATAGTTTGACCAAGTGTTTCCAAGAAGTTATCATCCTGAATTTAATTTTTGCCACCCCCTCCCCCCCATAAAAACATCCAAATTATGACAATAAGATCTACCTTGTTTAATTAGAGGTAGAAATCTGAAAGTGACCCAAACAGGCTTTTGCAGGCTGTAAGAGGACAGCAACCCACCAAGAGCATCTGCAGGTGGCCTAAAGAAGAGTCTCTCTCTTACAAAGCAAGCACCGGTCAGGTTGACTAAGCTTACATCTCCAGACTGTTTCAAGAGTTTAAGTATCAGGTGACCCCTCCCCTTTCTGAAATATTTACTGTCATTTCCTTCCCCTCCTGCATTTGCATGGTTTGTGAAGACCACCTAAACATATCACAGCAGCAAATTAGTTTCCAAATCTAACACTCACTTGGTGCTTCAAACACTAGAGCCAACGTATCTGCATTGTCTTCTGCTCGGAGAGTTATGATGTCTTCGTTTCCAGCACACTTCAGTATTTTGGACATGCTGGGGGAGGGAGTAAAAAAAAGGTAGGTGACTCAAGATTACAGGCAGACAGAGCCTACTACAGAGCGCGAAAACAAGGCTAGCAAGGAGCAGCCGCCAGCCTCAGACACAGCCTGCGGAGCTGTGCAGAAGGAGCAGAGATCGGGCTCGTTGTGTCCCCCCGCCCCGGGCGGCAGGAGGCCAGACGCCATGGCGGGCCGCGCTCGGCCTCCCCCGCTCCCCAGCAGGCTTTCCCGCCACGGCGCGCCGGAAGTAACGTCACCGCCGCCGGGCCCCGCCCCGCGAAAAACGGCGCGAGAGTTCTGAGGAGAATGGAAGGGGGGCGGGAAGAAGGGCAGAGAAGGGGCTCTGAGGGGCCCCCGCCCGCCCCGGCAGCGGCTCCCCCGGCACGGCGAGGGCAGACGAGGCCCCTCGCCCCGCACCCTCCCCTCCCGCACCCCCTTTCCCGCCGGCCCCCGCTCCCCTCAGCGCCTCAGGTCCCAGGCCCACTCCCGTCCCAGAGGCCGGAGAAGGCCCCCGCCGCTGCCCGCTCCCCACCTGTTGAGATTGACGCCCATGGCGATGTTGCGGTCGCAGCGGTAGGTATCGAAGCCCTCGGATCGCAGCGTGAGCTGCACCAGGGAGACGTGCGAGGAGTCCATGCTCTGCAGGCTGATGCCGCCCGAGCCCAGGTCCCAGCAGGCCTCGGTGATGAGGTCCTTGAGGGCCTCCAGCACCCGCTTGAGCACCGAGCCCTGCACCAGCCGCGCCTCGAACATTCTCACAGGAGCAGCGACCGCCGACAGAGAAACAACCGCCAAGCGCGACCGGCCGCCAACTGCCACGGCCCGCCAAGCGCCCCTTTTATAGCCGTCCCGCGCCCCGCCCACCGCGCGCCGCAGCCAATCGCCAGCGGCCCTGCCCTCCCCCCCGCGAAACCCTATCTACGCTCACATGACAGATGCCCCTCGCTCTCCGTCCAATCCCGCTGCCGCTCCTCCCCTTAATCCTGCCCCCTCGTCCGGCGGGAACCAATCGCCACGCGGGTTACACACTTCCCCCCCCCCCGCCTCCCCGTCCCCGTGGCGCCAGCCCGCCTCCCGCCTCGCCGTACGGCCATGGCCGGCGGGGGCGTAGCGAGGACGGCGGCTCCGGGAAGCCGCGCTCGCCCCGCGGCCCGGCTGAGGCGGCGTGGTGCGGGGCTCTCTGATCCCTGCAGCCCGTCCTCCGGCTGCACCAGCGGGGACAGCTCGGCGCGCTTCTCCTCAGAGGCCAGTTCCTGACAGGAACTCTAGGCCTGAGTGAAAACCAAGCCGCAATCTCTTCTTTCAGACAAACCCGCCACGCTTCTCCCAGCCCCCGTGAACTTCCCGCGCGCGGGGCTTTCCCGATCGCCAAGCGACGCCCCCACCCCCGGCGACACCAACGCACTTGCGCCCACCCAACATGGCGCCGGCGGGGTGGGGTGGAGGCTCACATCCGGGTACACCTGGGCGGGGCCAGAGTTGGGCGAAGCCCCGCCCCCCGCGTCCATCTCCGCGCCGTCGATTGGGCGGCGGTAGCGGCGGCGCTTCGCTCTCTGCCGCCCCCTGGTGGCCGCGGCTCGGGGTGGCTCAACGGCGTCGGTGGCGGAGCGGCGGGGAGCGGAGCGGCCGCGGGCGCGGGGCCGGGATGACCGAGCTGCGGCAGCGGCTCGGCCGGGAGCCCGGCGGGACGCGGGAGCCCGAGGAGAAGGTGGGGATGCGGGCCGGGGAGCGGGGGGGACGAGGCCGGGGAGCGGGGCCTGCGGCGGGCTGGCTGCGCGGCCTGCAGACGGCGGCAGGAGGCGGGGGGGGGGGGGGGGGGATGGACGGGGACGGGACACACGGACGGGATCCTCCGCCTCCGCTTTCTCTCGCTGGGGCCGCCGCTGCCACCCGCGTCCTGCCCCGCTCCGTGCGCCTCTGCCTGTGCTCTTGCAGCGCCGGCGGGGCCCGTCGCTTGTTTTATTTGCCTCCCCCCGCCCCGGGCTAACCCCTTCGACAGCCCCAAATCCGGTCCCGAAGGAGCAAAGCCCGGCCCCGGGGCGAGTTTCTGTCCGTGGCTGGACAACCGGGTCCCCGATCCCGCCTTCTAGGAGCGCGGAGATCTGGGCATAGACTGTTTTGATGGGGGGTGGGGGGGTACAGAACCCCGCAGGTTCCCATAGGAGAGCCTTTGGTATCTCCTAAGTCATCCCTAAGTAAATACCCTTCCCTGCAGTGGGGTGCGTGGTCTCCATCGATAGTTTAGCGAGGTTTAACAGTTGCATTTCTCCAAAGAGCCATGAATAGAAAACCCGACTCTCTTTTCCTGTAACGTCTCTTCTCTTTCAAACCCAAGCCCAGTTGGATGCTCCCAGCTTGGCGGTCGCTCCGTGAGTCATGTCGTCACCCTTGTCATCTTTACCTCCCGCGCCTCCCCAAAGAGGAGAGGACCAAGAGGAATAAGCAGTCAAGAAAAACTTTTTAAATGATATTTGCAGGGTCACAGAGAGCAAAAACTGGAGGGAAAAGCGGTTCTTTTCTGCGTTGGTGTTTAATGCGCCTGTCTTGGGAGCAACCCCGTACTTGTCCATTTGCCTTAGTAGCATCATATTGATGTTTCCTCTCTTAATGCATGAAGTATGCAATTCAGAGGAGCGTGAAATCATCAGGCAAAACTGCCTTTTGCAATTTAAATGTCACATTTAATGCTGTTTTGAATGCCAGTTTAACACCTGCTAGGAGCTGTACAGTCAGGTTGAGGAAGCTTTATTGTTGTGATGTGATTAGAAAGGGAACTGGGACAGAAAGCGCTCACCGTGTCGAGGGTGGGTTGCCTTGATCTGAAGTTTCTGCCTTTTTCGTAGCTTACATGAAGCTGTCTCACATCCAGATTTGCTGAGCTCTATTAAGAGAGCAATAAGATGGTTCCTATTCTGTTGTTGTTGTGCATAGGGCAAAGCTGTTTTCCTCTAGATGAGTACATTTGTCTCAGTTGGAATTTACTTTGCAGCAGAAAGTCTTCAGGGACTTTATATTCCAGCACTTTTGTGGGAGTTGGAAGACGTCCCTCGGCAGCCTGGAAGGACTAGTACTGCTTAACTGGTATGCAAACAAACTCCCTCGGCCAAGCTGCAATCTTGCTTTAGCTACTTGTGATGCGTTCCTAAAGAAGGTCAGAGGGCCGCTATTTTGAGTGCAATCTTGTTATCTCCAGGCAAGTATGCTTTTTACTTATAATGAGCCTTCTGAAGGGCTCCTCTAATACTGCCTTTGAGTCAATGACTTGAAGTGTCCTTACTAGAGAGAGGCAACATTTATGTTGTACTGCTCATCCTAAAGCAACTCAAATGAATTGCAAGAGAAAAAAAAAAAAAGAAAAGATGTTTCCAAGCGGTGAAGAACAGCTCCTCTGAGGTGCTGAACGCGACATCTCTTAACAATAGAAAGCAGTTATGGGAGGCAGAGAATTTCCCAAAACTGTTAAAATCAAGCCTGGTAGGAGATTACATGGTAACAGTAACGCTGCCATTAGTAAAACCCTACAGCGTTGTGCTTTCCGTGGCAGCAGACTTCAGTGGCAGATTTTTTTCTTTCCTCCCCTGAGATCAAGCTGTTGTGTTTTTAGTGCTCGGGAAGTGTCTGGCAGAGCCTGGGAATAACAGCAGTGTAAAGCCAACGCTGCAAAATTGCTCATGCGCGTCCAATTTATCGGTGGTCTTAGCCTGCCCAGTGCGTTGCCCGCAGGTATTGTTGTTGAGAGGGGAGATTCCCGATTCTGCTTTGTCATTCAGTTAGCCTTGCCAGTTTCTTTTGCCAAGAAAAATATTTTATCAATGCATATTGTATTCTACAGAAACCCTTGTGTCTTCTGAAGAGTTCTTGGCACGTTAAGAGAAACGAGTCAAAATGAGATGTAAACATCACGGCTGGATTTAAGATTAGACCCAGAAAGTTGTATTTTGTACTCGTTCCCACTTTGTTGTTTTGATAATGGAAAGAGAGAGTCTGGTTTCACTTTCTGGTCCTCTAACCCTTGCACAGTGTCGCAGCTTTGATGTTTTCCTCCCCGCTGGCACAGGACAATGCTTATAGCTGAAACTGTGCTGCTTCATTTGAGACTGTCGTGCCAGAACATTTTAAAATCGATTTTTGTTAAAACTCTTGTGCAACACACAATCTTCGTCTCAAAGGGAACAAGGCAACATCTGTTTACTCTGATCAGTGAACTCCCTCTGATCTCTCCAGTGAAAAAACAGGGAAACTTGCCCTGATGTTATTTGTGCTTGGTACCCATTTTCTTAGCCCAGAGGACTTAGATGCTGTTAACTGTTGCTGTTAGTGTATAGATATTTGAGTTTAAATGATTGAAACAAGTTCTAGTTTCTTGTTACCTTACAGATCCCATTCTCCCTTGGTCTTTGTAGACTCATTCCTTTGCTTTGTAGACTCATTCATTATCTAAAACCAGAGGTTGATGCCTTCTCTCCTGTGTTGTGTGCATCCCATTAAATCACATTTTCTCTTCCAGCTTCCAAAGAGAACAGGAAAAGTGCAAAAGAAAATTGTTTCACGATGCATGCAGAGCTCCTGAACACTTCTGCTGGTTTAATGGGATTTTAAGATCGTTTCTCAGTAGCTGTTTGTACTTCATGTGACTCAACAGTGAGGACAGAGGATTTTTTCCTTTTCCATCCTTTTGCTAGGACGTTGCACTACTAGCTGTCCGAAATCAAGGGGTGATCTCAGACATCCCATGGCCTAGTCCCATGGAAGGGGAGGAAGGCAGCTCTATTTAGTGGCAGGCTTATCTGAGCTGCAGATCACACCCCTACATCACTTGTGGCTTTGTTACCGACCCCTTTGTCACTGGCAGTCAGTGTCTTGCTGGAGAATACTGTTCCTTTTAAGAGAGGTGGCAGCTGCAAGAGCAAATGGAAGCGGTCCCTGCAGCCGCTGTGCTGGCAGGCATTTTTGTGCAGTGGCCTATGCAGGTGGATTCTTCCACCGTGCAGCGTTCGGCACCTCGTTGCACCCATAGCAGCTGAGCCTGCTCATTTCTTATCGGAAAAGGGGCGACGGCGATTGTAAGAGCGTTGCTTCGCTGATACGAGGCCTTGAAGAGCAGGTGTGAAGGGTGCAGGGGTGAAATGTTTCCATACTTACGAAGGGCTCGATGATGAGGACTCTTGTTCTTTCCAGCCTGGTTTTGCAGTGGACTGACTGATGATGTGACTTTTTATCTGGCTACATCTTTGTCGTGTGGTACAAAAGAACGAGAGGAAGTGGCCTCAAGTTGCGGCAAGGGAGATATTAGGAAAAATTTCTTTACTGAGAGGGTTGTCACACGTTGGAATAGGCTGCCCAGGGAAGTGGTTGAGTCACCATCCTTGGAGGTATTCAAAAAGCGTGTAGACGGGGTACTCCATAACATGGTTTAGTGGGCATGGATGATGGTTGGACTGGATGATCTTGAAGGTCTTTTCCAACCTAAATGATTCTATGATTCTATGAAAAAGTGAAAGACTCTGGCTTCAAGCCTCATGATTTCTTGTGCTTCCAGGCATTTTGCAAGACTTCCCTAGTGATCTAAAGTGCTTTGAAGATGCTAAGCTAAGTAAATGCTGGGTGTTTGAACGCTGGTGCTGACAAGTAACTGTCCCTTAGGTCTGTGTGGGAGGGTGAAGGGTAGATGTGAACAGCTGCCTGGTGTGCGCTGGAAAGGATGCAGCAGCTCTGATTTTGGTGTTTGTCTTGGGAAAGGGTGCAGGGCGTAGAGAGATAACGGTGCAGGCGCTCTGAAGGTTTAGGCAATTTCAGATCCTGTTACTTCCCAGGTCACAGGAGAGCTCTTAGTAGTCAGGAGTTTGTGATAAGAAGATGAGGTTCTCGTAGGACCAAACCCAATGAATCACTACAGTGATGCCTCTCTTCAACTTCATCCACGATTAAGGGAGGCAGAAGTACGAGTCTGCTTCCAGACACACCCCAAAGGTTTATTTTTTTAATAGCTCTTAATATTATCTTAGGCTTGATACCAAGCATCAGTTTGCTTGGCTTTGCTGAAGCGTGAGCCTCATTTATTCTTGATAGATGCTAGCAATCTCAGGTCTGATGTGAGAATACATTTCAGCCTTCCTTGCTGTTTGATGCTCAGTTTTATGTGCGCCTGCCAACAGGAGTGCATTGTTGTCTGTTACTGTTAATTGTGGAAATGAGAAATTGGACTGATTGCATTTCTAATGGAGCTCATCATAACCGGCTGTCAAATTTAATACCTTCGTCTGCGTCTGGCCTGCCCTGGAGCTGACGAAGGAGCTGCAGGCTGCTCATCATTTCCTTTGGATGGTGTTTGACTTGACCGCTACTCCTTTTTGCAAAATGCGCAGGCTCTCCATTGAACTGCCCGTTTCCTTGCCCATTTGTGGCGATGCCAGAGAAGTTTGATGCAAGGAAGATGTTGTCATTTTAAGGGTTGGATGACTCCGCCTCGGGCTGTGAGGGAGTCCTTTCCTTCCCAGTCTGCGTGGAGCTGTGTGCAGCACTCGTGCGTGATAGAGGGAGCACGGAGACTCTCAATGCTCAGGTTAAACCCCCGAAGTGCATATTGCTTTTCTGTTACTCAGCCCTGTGGACGGTTCAGAGCTGGCTTCTGTTTCCTATCCTTATTTAATGACTAGATGATTTATTTCTGTCTGGTCTGGAGGGCTACACGAGAGAGTGTCTCTCTTGGCAGTATCTGAAAGTTGCCGTTACCTCCAGGCAGATGGCTGACCTGTTTTCTGAAGTGCTCCCGCTGCGTCTTAGTGGATCTGGGAACTTCTTACCGAGTTCCCTCTTGCCGCTCCAGCGGTCTGTCCTTGCTCTCGATCGCAGCTTGTTATTGTGTACAAGAAGGTCAGTGTAGCGCAGGGTGATGGAGGGAGGCCGTGGAACAGCCACAGCTCCCGATGGATATTTGTGCTGTCTTTGACCCCGCCATTGCAGGTTGAGGTCAGGGCTCTTGCTTGGCGCTCAGACGAGCTGTTTTGTACGCGAACAATGTCTCTGCTTGCACTTCCAAAGCTGTGTGCTTGCAATGATGTGCTGGGAGTGATTCTTGTGAATGGAGGAATGTTTGGTGCTGAGAAGAGGGAAGTTGTGATGAGATGTTTGGGTTTCTCTTCCCAGTGGTGAGAAAAAACGAGGACTGAGTTCACTGTCTGTCAACCGCATACCACACATTAGGTGGCAAGAAAACCGTTTTATCCTCCTGCCTGCTTTTAATGAGCAGTGATGTGCACCAGGGGTGGACTCCCCTTGGAGATGAAACCCTTAGGACATGATCTTGCGTGAAGATGCAGTGTTTTCAAGCAAATCCATATTTCCTTTCTGAAAGAAAAGAATACTGCCACTTTTCTTTGTATTGGCCAGGACACATCTGCAGGAATTTGGGGCAGAAAATTATTACTGTGCCTGTCAATAGCTCTATTGTTTTCCCCCAAAAGGTGGTCTGTGTTAGCCTGTGTCCCTCCTGGTGATCTGCTTCACTTGAGTTTTCTCTGATTTCTGTTTTCCAGGACTATAAAGGACAATGAAGATTCATAGATTTCTCTTTAGAACAAGTAGTGTGATAGTCTGTAGGTTTATGATGATAGCTGTGACTTCAGAAAACTACTGATTTGGGTTCATCAGGATTACATCTAAGCATAACTGTTCCAAGTCCCACATGGCTCCTTTCCTTGATTAGTTCAAATAAAGCCAATGGGATTGACTGGTAGAGAAATGTGAACACAATTGTGGTGTCACCTTATAGTCAGCAAATTAAATAGACTGGTAAGATTTTTTTCCGATTAGGTTTTGGAAAAATATGTTTAACTCCAGAGGAACTGAGGGTCAGAAGCCATTGGCCTTGGCCTGATGCAAGCTCTCATTTCGAAGGACAAAAATAGACTTTCCCTGCGCTAACGTTCTGATGCGAATAGTGTACCCGATGCTGCAGAGCTGTTTGTTCTCCCTCTTGTTTCTCACAGATCTTCCAAAAAACAACAGGTTGAAATGTCTGTGCAGAATTGTGCAGACGCAGCTCCAAGCTGGGGCAGCCTCTTTCAGACACTGATTCCAAGAGGCACTTAGGAGCTTGGCTTTCTTGTTTCTCTACGTGTTTCTCCGTCTCTGCAGGGACAATAAAGTCTGCCAGTTCGGTAAATGGCACAATAGCAGAGGGATGCCAGTTAGATCCAGGAGAACCCAGCACTGAAGCCTATCTCCAAAACATCTCCATCACGTCTTTCAGAGGGGGAGGCAGGTTCCTTTCTTAGCAGTAGGAAATTATGGGGGAATGCCAGAACCAGCAACCTATTTTTGTGCTCTTTTGTATACAATAGCTTCTGGAAAGAACTTGGAGCCTGATGCATTTACCTTCTTGATTTCCTGGAATAAACAGACCCCGGAGTGGGTGCTGTGTTGGGGGCCAGGCAGAGGATTAACTTGTGCCGAGTGAGTCACAGGGATATACGACTTCGCATGAATCATATTTGCTGACACTGAGATCAGGCTCTTGTATCAGACTGTTGTTCTGCTAAATGCAAACTGTGCATACCTCCAATCACATCCCACTGGCAAGCTGAGCTTGCTTGTGTTCAAAACAAAGCAGGCGGCTTTGGGAACATAAGATGGCAATGGGAGTTTTCTTAGTCATTTCAGCCACTATGCAAACATTTATGCTTTTTGTGATGTTAGCTGCTAATGGTCTCCATTTTTAGGCATGCCCTAATTTCTGTGCGTGCTTTCAACTGGAATATGTTTTTTGGGGAAGGGAGTCCCATATCAACATAAATGAAACCTGAGCTTTGTTGATTTTTTTGAAACAAATAAAGCAGTCACCACTAGATGCCAGCTTGGGGTGGGATATCTTGAGGGAGGGACATGAGAAACTTGAATTTAACTGCCCTGCAGGTAACTTCACAGCCCAAGAAGTTCAAGCACTTTGCCCTAGACCAGCACCAGGACACAAGCTACTTTGTGCCCACTTGCAAAAAGCCAGTGCTTCTCGGGGACCTTAGTACAAATCAAGCCTGGGCGCTTGTTTCTTTCTTCCTTCTAGTGCTAATGGTCTCCAAACTTCTCTCTCGTTTCACCCTTCTGGCTTGTAAACCTCTAAAAGAGAATATCCTGCCTTTAGGGAGTAACGGGAGGATTTTTTGCCTTGATGTCACCTTGAGGACGGAGGTCTTGGTGGATCTGTCTGAGGTGGGTTTGGCTGTGGCATGGCAGCCGCCAGAGATGGGCAGGTGCCGTGTAGGTAAAGCAGTGAAGAAGGGGAGAGGGGAACGGAGCAGACAGTTCTCCTGGATGTAGGAAGTAAAACCACTTTTGAAAAACATTGAGATTTTCATAACTGAGGCCGCTGGGTTTGTATCCATTAGACTAATTATATTGGCCTTGATCCTGCAAATGTGCTCAGAGGTGAGAATAGTAGAGGCTTTAGTACAGTTGGTCCCTGTTGTTCTAGCTGTCAATTTTATTGCCTGAAAAAGTAACTATATTTTTCTCTTTAACAGTGCATTAGCATTTTCCATCACAGCTTTTTGTTAAAATCTGGCGGGAAGTCTAAATAAAACAGCACCTTGCTTCAAGAAAGGTGCACAAATAATGGGATTTCTTGAACTAATTTAATCTACCAGCATTGAATACTTAACTGTATCTCTGTATTGGGCAGAAAATTTTTGGCAGGGAGGTAGCTGACTTGTTTCTATGACAACTGAGATCATGTCATGGATACTTGGGCAAAAAAACAGAGTGCTTACAGCTTCTGCTGCAAGAAAGCCATTTAAAATATGAGTACAAATTTCTTACCGCGTACTTGATGGAGTTAAGTGATTTAAAGAAAGCTAAGACAACTCCTTTCTCCGTCTGCCTTTCTTTAGGTGATAAAATATTTGTTCACAAATGTTGCTTAGATCTACTGATTTCACAGATACGATAAGGAAGTAGTTATCTGGCTTTTTTCCTCTGTCTGCTCTGCTTCACCAGTCAGGAGAAACAGCCCTTGCAGAGATCTGCGGGTTTTACTCTTTCTTCTCATCATGGCTTGTGTAGAAATGAACAAGTTAGCATAAAATATATGTTGCTATCTTGATTTTATTCCTGCATTACTTATTCCCTTGATTCTTTAAGAAGCCTTCAATATTGAGATGATAAATTGAAGAAGGAGCGCTGGGCTTGCCTACGGTGCTGGACAGGCAGATTTGCACAAAAGAGCCCTTCAATTTAATAACTCCATGTTGGTGACAAAAGCCAGTAAAAGCTACTGCATTTCATTGTGTTTTAACAGTAAAAAAACCAGAAAAATAAAGCCAGATTCCTAGGTAACTGGAGGGAAGGTTTCCTTTGCTCTTATTAAGGGTTTTTAATTGTTTCCTGGCTCTGCATCATGCATGTGGATTTCTAACATCTTGGCACACATTTGCACTGAGTGCTCTGCCTTCCTTCTGCCTGGGAGGAGAGAGGCAGAGGGAATATCAACAACTGAACCAGCAGGAAAAATTGGTGAGGGAGGGGTGTGGTAAGAGAATATGGAATAAATACAGCTGGAGACAGCTATGTCCCAGTGCAGAAGCACCAGTGGAAAGTGGTGGGATTGCTGAAAGGTGACAGGGCTGCATTTTCATTTGTCTGGGCAGCATCTGGTTCAATGAGACCCTGGTGCAAGATTGAAGCTTTTAGGTACCTGTGTCGTGCTGTTAGTTGCTACCTCAAAGTCATAGTTGGTTCAGGCATGATCAGATGTATGTGAGGATCAGCCTGTGGCTAAATAGCTTCGATTTTAGGAAGAACCTAAACAACAACTAAAAAAAGGCAGAAAAAAGGTCCATGGAAGGGTAAAGGAGAGGGTACGGTCCAGTGGCTGGGAAAGGAGACAAGTCATGATTTCTGCGTTAACTTACTGCAAGTCTGAGTCTCTCCAGGCTTTTGTTTCAAGGGCAGAAATAGCAGAAAACAGCAGAGAAGAGGCGTCAGAAGCCTGGTGTTTCTTAGGGGAGCAGCAGAATTGGTGACAGAATACCATCTATTAGACCCAGCTTCCCTGAAACGCTGTTTGTACTGGCATTGCGGGACACTCTGCAGTCTGTGGCTTAACACAGCCCAAACCTGCGCCTTGCAGTCACAAGCTCATTGCAGAAGCACTCTGTAATGAGCTTAAATTTTCACCGGCGATAGCCCTCGGCAAGCATCACTCACTGTCGTCTGTGCCGGTTTGCACTCTTTGCTTGCTACTGCAAGCTGCTTTGAGGAAAGCATTGCTATCTGATGATTATCCTTTGGGGACGGGGATCTGTCTGGCTCGGTTGGAGGACTAGCGAGATAGCAGTGGAAATGTGCGGGAGGGCGTTACCAAGGCAATGCCACAGCTGGATTAAGTAGCCCAGACCAGGGTGCATCACGCTCAGGCTTAAACAAGTTATTTAGCACCCTGCTCAGCTGCTTAAACTGGTGATTTGTAGGCTGATGGTTGCAATTTGCATAAAAGGTATAAAAATAGTGTCAATTACTGAGTCCTCTCCATAGCCTATATCTGGCACAATGTCCTATATAATCTCAACACTTCGTTTCAGAGAGAGGTCTAAGTAGGGAGAAGAGCTGATTCCCAACACTGCTCAGTTGTTTTTGAAGTGAAGATGTTAAAATGTATGCTAGCCCTCACTTTAAGTGGCGATTTCTTCCATAAGGGAAAATGTTTTCTTCCAGCTCCCGTCAGGCTTAAATTGAGGAAGCAAGACATGTGGCAGGAATGAGTCCTCCATTTAATGTTGAACCCTAACAACGTCCCTGTATCTTGATAAACCTCTTGATTGCCTTCATTGTACTCTCTGGAAATAACGTGGCAATGTTTGTTGGAGCTGTGGGTATTGCGTGTCTGTTGCACAACCTCTCCTGTTCCCACTGCTGAGGATGAAGTGGGGAAAAGCGGGACGCTTGCGCTGTTGGACTGATCCAGTGAGGCTTTGCTCCTGCTCTTGGAGACCAAAACACTTTGCAGCACGAGGTTTGGTTTGCGTTTGTGCTGAAATTGGTGGATCAGGTAACTGGTGATGTGGTTTACATCAATTCAGCTGCACCATCGGTGTCTTGCAATTAGTGCAAGAAATCATCGTCTGGGCTATGGCAGAGATCGGGACTGCCTATTCCAGCAGCTGTTGGATTAGCTCGGTTGCAACATCAAATTCTTCTGTTTCTTGAGCTATGCAGTTGCTTTCATCTTTCATGTTCTTGGCCAGGAGTGGAAGGGAGGAAGGCATCAGTGCTCTTTCCCTTTCTTTTGGTCTCTGAGCACTTTGCGAAACTTCTGATCCTCTGGGCCACAGGCAAGGAATAATTTGCCTGCATTGCGCTTAGCCTTGCAATGTTAGTGCTTTGGGGAATAAACTGCAGGGATGCTGGCTTGGATCTGCTTCCTCGTTTCAATGCCTAGTCCTTTTATTGCATGGCTGGCGAGCCTGGGACTTGCATGAGATGATGGATACTTGGACTACATTAGAAACCTGCTTGAGGTTTTTGGTTTTAGCCTATACAGATGATGGTGGTTGCCCTAAGTACCTAAGCACTTCCTTGCCCATTTGATTTGAATCAGTCACATTAATTTTTCTTTTTTAGAAATGTGCAACAAGAGAAGAAAACCCCCCATTTCCTAAATGTAATCTAGAAGACCAGAAGGAGAAACTGAGTTTGGTCAGGCTGGAGCTGAAGCTTTTCTCTGTTATTTAGGTTACTCACAGGGGAATTCTGCAGAGAATCCTTCTCTTGGAGAAAGCATAGAGAAAGCATTGAAATAGGAAACATAGACTGTAGCTAAATACAGTGCACTGATTTCCCAAAACCTGCTCAGGAACAGGGCCCCTGACCTGTGCTGTGCTATAGGATGCCAAACTCATGGTCTGCAGGGAGTTTTATCGTTTCCAGTCTTTTTGCTTGCTGCCATTTGCAGCTGCCTTATGGATTCGATCTTTTGTGTGTTCCCAGCTAAATGGCACTAAATCTCTCTGAAGTCCGAGGGACAAGTGGATTTTTCAGGTCAGTTAAAAAACAGCTGAAAAAAAAGCCAAGTTGCATTTCTTTGCCAGCTCTTCAAACCCACGTGAGCGCTGGCAGAAGTATTTAGTTTTGCTTTCCTCTTGCTTCCCAGTCGATGGGAATGGAAAGAAGCAAGCGCGGAGCAAGGCGAGCAAGAGGCGACACAGGGTGTGACTGGTGCGATGGCTGGTGCTTCGCTCGTCCACGGAAGTTATCTCTGACAGCACTGTTGTATTTTTAGCTGCCTCCACCTGACTGTGTCTAGCTGTCCTTGTCTGTTTTAAGAACCTGGCCTGCAGCCATTGATATGTTACAGCTTGGGAAGTAATTATCTTTTCCTGCATTAAATAAGGGAGCTACTCAAGTCTTACTGCTCTAGTGAACTACAAATACCCCTCGATTTGGTTACACCAAACCAGTTGCAGTGGATGCTTGTTTTGGTGGGGGTCCCCCCTCTCCGAGTGCAGGGCAGCACTGCCTGGGAGCCCAAAGGGATGAAGTCGCTTTGTTTGCAGAGCTCCCTGTGTTTGTCAGCTTGGCTCCCTCCTTGCTTTTCCTGCAAACATGCTTTCTTTTCCGGGAGTTTTAAAATAGTCCATGGTCTGAGGCCAAACGCATGGGCTCTGCCTTGCCTGATGCATGAGTGCTCCCCAGGGACTGGTGTTTTCCTTCCTTGCTTCAAGGACTGAGGAGCAGGATGAAGCTCTGCCACTGAAATGAGGGGCAAAATGTGGAAGTTTGGATTCGTCCCCTATTCAGGAGCTGGACTGGAGCCAAAACTGCCACTGGGGAGAGGGCATGGGACTGCCTGGGAGCCAGGAGGTTGTTCGTAATCCTTTGTCCACCACTGGCCTGTTGCAGAGCCTTCAGTAACCTCCTGTCTCGCCTCTATTTATTTACCCCCTAAATACAGGACTTCGCTCTGAGCTAAGTGCTGGAGCAGTACAAGGGGCAGGGAAAGCACGTGCGTTCCTTTCTAGTACTTCAGGTTTCTTCTGTGGTCGGAGAGGATGGTTGGGCCTGAGCGATAAGCCATGCTCTTCCTCTTCGGCTATTTGAGGATGGGCTTGGTGTTATTTTTAGTGCCCTCATGTAAAGTCAGCACTTGAAAAGTCTGTCTGAAAGCCTTGAGCCTGTCTGCTTGGGGGCCTTTCTTTCTGTCTGATTTGGGCAGTGTTGCATACTTGGACATCTGCCTGGAGATTGGGAGACCTTGTAAAAATTCCTGCTAACAAGCTTGTGTCCCTTAAGCACTTGCTGTACTTGGAGATACTTATTAATCAACTGCGAGGCATCTTTAACTGTTCAGAGGGAACAGATCCTTTTCTATGGCTGCTGCTGAGACTGATGAAGAGTAAAACCCATCACGTATGTCACCTAAAACACTTGATGTCGTTTCTCATGGGTATAACCCTGTGTAATACCCAGAATATTTTCTTCTCTTTCTCTCACACAGAAGCAGAGTGGTGGTGAGTGTTACATGCAGTGGGCTGGTCTGAGTGTCTTCAAAGAGTGCCAGCACTGTGTGTAGTAAAGCTCTTTGTCTCTCTTTAACTTGCAGGAGTCTGAGTCTGAGAACAAGCTGGATGGAGAGACAGCATCAGACAGTGAAAGCAAATCTGAATTTGGAGGATCGCCCCCGGTGCCGACATCGGATGACACTCCAGAGGTCCTGAACAGAGCTCTCTCCAACCTGTCCTCAAGGTAGCACTCACTGAGCATCATTCCCCTCTGCTGCCAGGGCCCCTGCACCTTCACTGCGCCTTTCCTAGCCCCAGCAGCATGGTGGTGGCTGCTGGAAGCTGAATAAGCAGCTCTCAGAAGCGCTGCGCTCTCCCTCCCTGGCATGCAAGCAGGAAGGTGCCCCCGCGGCCACAGGAGACAGAAGATGAAGGTGATGCTAGCGGGGAGAGCAGAGCGCAGCGCTCAGGGCTGCTGTGCGTGGGAGAGGACCGGTGGCGGAGGAGTGCTGCGGGAGGGCCACCTCGCTGCGTCCTTGGTCCTGGCAGGTGAAAAGAGGCCTGGGTGGGGCAGAAGACGTGTTTAGCTTTGACAGCACTCTCAGCAAAGACTTCAACTGCAGTGGTTTTTAACCACTAGTGTGACCTACTTCTGCAGGAATGCATGAGAAAAGCATGCTGATAAGGACAAGATTTAAGAACAAACTGGGAATGTTCTCTATAGACTGCTTTGGGGGGAAAGCATCTTACTTGTATCACGGGAGAAAGTATCTCTCCTGGGTGTGCTGTGAGGATGAGAGAGGCTCAAGGCAGGATCTGTTGCAGAGTAGCGAGGGTTCGACACACCAGGGCCCATGCCTGCTCTTGAAACGAGTGCAGAGAGGGGTAATGGTCCCCATTTTATTTGAACTTACCATGCAGCTTGTCCAAAGTGTGGGAAACGTGTAGCAGAACAGGAGCAGATGCTCTCCTGTCCCATTTCAGTGCCCTTAGAGATGCTCTGCACCTAGCTAATGCTTTCTGCATTTAGTGACGTTCATAGCAGGGGAGACTGAGCTGAACTGTAGCCTTGCAGCTGCTGCAACCAGGCCTTCATCAGTGGATCAAGATCTCTCTGCAGCACTAAAAGGAAACTTGGGGTTTCCAGGGCTCAGTTTCCTTCCTGTGATGTACAGAGAGCAGAAGTGCTGTCCTGCTTCCTTGCTTTGTTTTGACTTTCTCTAATGTCTTTCCTTCTCTATGGCTTAGATGGAAGAATTGGTGGGTAAGAGGCATCCTCACGCTGGCAATGATTACCTTCTTCTTCATCATCATCTACTTGGGACCCATGGTCTTAATGACAATAGTAAGTGCTCCAAAGAGATGCCCTGATGTTCACAGCGGTAGGGGGGGAAGGTTGCTGGGACCATTGCTGGGGTGGGAAGCTCAGCACCTCATATTTTGGAGATCCTTATTCAGCTTGCTGGATTTCTCTCTCCATGGAGGAAACCTGGAAGGAATCTGTGACCACCTGCCCTGGCAGTCAGCATTTGGCTACAATTGAAACTAATACAAGGGGTTGTTGGAAAACTCCTGCAGAGGAAAGGGGAGGGAAAAACAACGTGGTGGGCTTCCCATGTTGGATTAGGAGACTCCTGGCAGACTGATAGCAACTGCTTAAGGACCTTTTGCTCTGCACATGCATGTTTTTTATCTCCTGGAGGAAAGAGATATTTAACCAACATGTATTACAGCTTCTGTATCTTTTTGTGTAGGTGATGTGTGTCCAGATCAAATGTTTCCACGAGATTATCACTATTGGCTATAATGTGTACCACTCGTATGACCTGCCCTGGTTCAGGACGCTCAGCTGGTGAGTAAGGGGGCTGCTCCCCTCCCCAGGCTTCTGTGCAGCAGTAACGCTTCATCCCATTGCAGACAGGCAGCAAGGGAATCATCTGGCTACCTCCAAACCAGAGACCCTGGGATTGCTGTGTGTTGACCAGTGTCGTGCGTTAGCAGCTCTTGTGAAGGAAAAGCTCCCACAAATCTTGATAGATCGATATCTTGAAAGAGCCCATATTGATAAAGTTTGCCCTGTTGTTAATGAAGTGCAGAGATTTGAATCCCATGATCTGTGCAAGGGACAGCATTGACAGGCATCACCACTTAGAGATGGACGTGATTGCTTGGGTGGGATGGGACTTTTTAGGTGGTTGTGAAACAGGGCTGAACGTTGGGACTTAAGGGCTTGGGAGAGGGCAGGAGCAGCGCTTTCAGGAAGCACAGAGCGGGTGATTTAAGGATGCACAGACTCGCAGAGGCCTGTTGAGGAGTGCCACCTAAAGGCAGAAAGTCGTTGTGCATCAGGCGGCCAAACCCAAACCCCAGCGGTTTGATCCATGGCAAAGCGGAGCTGAGTGATGCAGCCACTAATTTGAATGAAGGTGACATTTCTAGACTGGGGGAAATAAAGTTCTGGCTGTCACTTGAAGAAAGCCTGTTTGCAGTGTACCAGAGCAATGTAAAGACCTTAGGAATCAGTCACTTTCTGTGTTTCTCCAGAAGCCTTTTAGGGTTCCTCCTAACGAGCATCTGCATCCTTCGCAGGTACTTCCTGCTCTGCGTAAACTACTTTTTCTATGGCGAGACTGTGACGGATTATTTCTTCACCTTGGTTCAGAGAGAGGAGCCCCTGCGAATTCTCAGCAAATACCACCGCTTCATTTCTTTCGCCCTGTACTTAACAGGTAGAGACCACATTTTCTGTTCCTTAATCTTGTCTGGGCTGGAGGGAAGAAATCTCCTTGAACCACTCTTGTTCTGAGTATTGTGTCCAATGTAGGATCCATAGCAAATTATCTCTGCTCTTCAGTGATGATGGAACTTGGCTGCATGGTTAGAGTAGTGGTGGCAAATCTCTTCCATGAGGCTCTGTAGAAGAAAACTCCATAATCTGGATGGGACAGCCAGGCTTGATTGTTCATCTGTCCAAGTGTTACCTGTAGGCAATGGTACTTTGTGACTTCCCAAGTAGTGTGTTTTCCCACTCCACATTGCTGCTTTACTCAAGTAAAATCCTAAGGAGCTGTGCAATGTCATGGTAAAAAAGTATTTCTTACTGTTGCAGATACATTCCCACCATTTACTTTTCTACTGTCTCTCAACAGGTTTCTGCATGTTTGTCTTGAGTCTGGTGAAGAAACACTATCGCCTCCAATTCTACATGGTAAGGTTAAATGCAGGGCCTGGCTGCCCCCAGTTGGAGGCAGAAGAAGGAATAATGTAGCCTGCCTGAAAACGTTGTGTAGAGGACTATGTGTCAGTAGATGCTTCTGTGCTGGTCGTGCATTTTAATGCTGCCTGGAAGAAAAGTTACTGTGAGCAGACTGTATTTTTAGGAAGCTGGCTCTGACCAAAATTCCCTGCAAACATGTATTCTCTTCTCTCTGCACTTGTGGATGCTATTAAGAAACTTTCTGCAAGCTGAGAGGACTGCACAAGGCTACTTGACTCTTGTGCTGAGCGTAGATCACCACCAGGGTTAATTGGCTATGTCCCCCTTTTCCCAAACATCAGTAAGGCATTGCTTGTATTTGACTGTTGACGTGGCTAGTTTTGCTTTCCAGTATATTCAGCACACAGGGATACAGCTTGGATATCTATCAGTCTTCTCCTCTTCTTATACAGTCAGAAGGCTGAGTGAGATGTGTGGGATAGGGGTGGGCTAAAGAGCATTTGGTCCAGCAGAAGTCTTCCCAATGAAGGTCACTTCTGAGCTTGAGCTGAGGAACATGCCCATAAATTACTATGGGTGACTGTTCACTGCTCTTCGTGACTCTTGGTGTTTGTCATGGTGAAGGTGCATGCTAGAAATGCGCATGTGCACGAGCCGTTCTCTGAGAGGTAGCTAACAGCATCTGATTTCTGCCAGTGATGTGTGTGGGCAGTGTCTCTAGGCAGGCTGGACTGCATGCTGTCTTCTCTTCCAGTTTGGATGGACCCATGTGACGTTGCTGATTGTTGTTACCCAGTCGCATCTCATCATTCACAACCTGTTTGAAGGAATGATATGGTGAGTTGCCGTGCGTTCTGAGTTGCTTTCATTTCTGCAGCCTGAAACGAATGACTGTGTTTTGAGTTAAAACTGTTCTTTTAAAAAAACAAATGGCCAAGGAGAAGGTACTTCCTGTGAGGGACCAACCTGTTCAGAATAGAAAAGCAAAAGATTGAGTGACACCTCAGCAATTTAGGACTTGCTTTGTGCTACTTGAGCAGTATAGAGAGTTGTTGTAAAGAAGCATCTCAAAATTGCTGTGGGGTGCAGGGACCTTTCAGGCAGCGTCAGGCCTGTGTAAGTGCTTTCTCATTATACCCGCATCTAGCAAATGGATGGGAAAGTGCTGCTTGGCACTTGATTTGGGGCAATGCTGTCAGCACCGTGTTAAAAGCAGCACTTTGAAAGGAAGGACATTGCAGCCTGCCACCTTACTCCAGCTGCTGTGCAGAGGAGAAGCCCCTTCGGTGGTCCTTCCAAAACCAGCAGGGCCGGAAACTAATTTTGGCCACTTTAAGATCGCATGTTCCTCTGCGTGTCACAACCAGCCCAGAGTGCTTTGGGAGCTGCCTGCTTACAGCTAAAATACAGCCTCTCCGGGGGGAAAGGAGGCAACTGTCTAACAGCATGTCATGTGTGGCAAAAAACAATGTGCTTAAAACAGGCCATTCTGGGTATACGACCTGCTTTTTAGTCCAGAGCACTAGAGCAGTCCCCCAGATTTCCCGAGGAGCTTCAAGTGGTTGCTCCTTGCATTGCTTTGGAGGGGGAGACGTTGATGTGATGGCACCACAAAGCATCTTATGAAGCAACTACTCATTTAGTTAAGTCATGGAGTTGTCTGATCTTGGCACTTTCCAATGGTTTGATTCTTCTCCCATCTAGGTTCATCGTCCCAATTTCCTGTGTGATCTGCAATGACATCATGGCATACATGTTTGGGTTCTTCTTCGGCCGCACACCACTCATCAAGGTTTGTAATACTTTGGTGGACAAAACATGCATTTTGGCTTCTTTGGGTCTTAGTCCTGTGTTCCTTCATCTCCAGTTCTGTGGCTTGTCATGGGTCTGAAGTAAGCCTCCAAATTAAACTTGGTGTGCATCACAGTCTTTGAGGCTGTAAAGTTAAATGAACCATTTCAGACTGAGGTGTTAGTGTCAGCTTCTGACCAAACTCTTATTCGTTGGTTGTTGGCACCAGTTTGTACTTGCCTCAGCAATTCACAAGTGAGGAAGGGCTGCATCGGTGTGAGGTGGTGTGCGGAGATGTACAGTTTGTAATTACCCCTTCTCTCTTTCCCTGGCAGCTCTCCCCAAAGAAGACCTGGGAGGGTTTTATTGGAGGATTTTTTGCCACCGTTTTGTTTGGATTGCTGGTAAGTAGCAATCATAGTGCTTATTTCATTGGTCTTTTCCCTTCATAGGGTGACATTGTTTTGTCTACACGCAGTCAAGCTTTAAGCTCTCCCAGCTCTTGTCCAAGACTTCACATTTTCCTTACTGACTAGGATTTGAACTGGTCCATGGCTGTGTTCTGTGCTGTGTGCAGATACGGCAGATGGAGCAGAGTACTGGAGGAAGTTTTTAGTCCCTGTTAGACCCTGTGACATGTTTATTACAATAATTATCCTTGAAATTTTCTCTCTGCTCCTGTTGGATGAATGCTGTGCATTATTTCAAGGGCTGTGCGGGGAATTCAGCGCTCTTGGAATACTCTTCTCTGTTTTTATGACAATCTCTGTGTCTTCTTGTTTCCGTCTTCTCAGCCAAACAGTGCAGCCTGTCTCAGCCTGTTCGTACAGGGCTCTGATCACTGCATGCTGAACCGATGCACTTACTGAACAAAAATGCTTACTCTGCCTTTAGCCAATTACTGCTTCTCAGGAGAGTAATCTTCTTAATGAAGCTGGGAGTGTGGCTCCCTCCTTGCCGTGTCTCCTTGAGTGGCCTTTTCCCCTGAGACCGTCTCTGCCACATTGCTCAGGAAAATATTAATCCTGCTTTTTCTTGCTGCGTCTCTTTTTCTCTCTCCTTGAAGCTGTCCTATGTGATGTCTGGGTACCGGTGCTTCACCTGTCCGGTGGAGTTCAACAATGACACCAACAGCTTCACAGTGGACTGTGAGCCATCCGAGCTGTTCCAGCTACAGGAGTACAACATCCCCTTGGTGCTGCAGTCCGTGGTGGGCTGGGTAGGACTCTCTGTTTATTGGATCTTATTTATTGGGATAGGAAAACTAAGAGATCAGGGCTTTATTTTGATGGTCTTTGAAGGAACATGACAAGGGACGATGGTACATCCAGAGAAAGGGGGAGTTTGAGTAGTGCTCCATGCTGGTTGAAGGCCCAAAGGAGTTGTTCCAAGTCTGGTGGGACATTAACCCACTTGAAAACCAAGTAACCTAAAGCCCAGAGAGCAGAGAAAGAGGGGCAGGTGGTGGACAGTGCTATTCTCATTGAAAATCCTTCTCTGACATGTTTTTCTTTCTGCAGAAGACAGTCCGGATGTACCCCTTCCAAATCCACAGCATCGCACTGTCTACTTTCGCCTCCCTCATTGGGCCATTTGGAGGCTTCTTTGCTAGTGGATTTAAGAGGGCCTTCAAAATCAAGGTGAGGATGGTGAAGGTCATTTACATTTTAGAAAGGAAAGGCTAAATGGTTGCTACCACTCTAAATAGTCCCTGTGCTCCAAGGAGTGGCAGGCTGGGCGCTTTGGGAAGGGAGGGGAGGTTTGTTCAGTCACAGATAAAATGGCGGAGCAGGATCTAGGTTGTTTGACTGAATGGAGAGAGACCTTGAAATTTCAACTGTGATATTCTAAACGCTGCTTTGGTGCAGAACTTGAGGTAGAGGAAGAAAGACTCAGTCAGGAAATTTTGCAATTTGAGGCTTCCCTTGATGTCTTGCAGGCTGGTTTTACGTATAAACAGTCCGTGTTCAGTTATGATGCCTTGAAAGGCAAGACAGGGTTGCAAGAGATAAACACTAGCCTTCCTTGACCTTTAAGTGACAGATATGAGTCAAGCCTTGATGTCCCTCAGGCACTGGTAGTCTTCATAACGGAGAAACTTTTAAAACCAGGGAGAGATTAAACAAAATGTCGTCTTAGTCTGACTTTTGCCTTCTGGGAAGAATTAGAGCAAGGGTATAAGGGTCGTGCATAGAGGTACATAGGCAAGTACATGTAATGGGCATTTGAAACTGCTAAATGCAATCCCTTCTGCTTGGCACAGGACTTTGCCAACACAATCCCAGGGCACGGAGGCATCATGGACCGCTTTGACTGTCAGTACCTGATGGCTACCTTTGTTAACGTGTACATCGCAAGCTTTATCAGGTATTTATTGCTTTGCAGTGAAGTTTGGGGGCCCTGTCAAACTCAAGTTATGTACAGGCTTGAATAAGAGACAGTTGTTACCCCTGTTAGATTAACATCTAAAAATACAAGACAAAGAAAGAGAGGAAATGGAGGCTTGAAGAAGGGAAGCATCTTTTAGCAAGGTCATGCAGAGCTGAAAACACAACCCTCATTTCCCAGGGTCTGCTATTCCAATCTCTCTGAAATTCCTCCATGTCCCTCCTGCATCCCTGCGAATCTTGAGTAGGGTTTCCAGAGTTGAAATAGCAGAAAAACCTAATTTTGTAGCATTAACAAGTATTCTGTAGCCAAGCATAGAAGAAAGCCTGTAGGTGCATAAAAGATGTACTGAACGAGTTGAGGAACTGTCCTTATATGGCTGCTTTGATTTTTGAAGGGGAGCATCTGCTGATAAGGGAAGATGCACAACCCTCTTGAAACAGATTGGGTTTGGGTGGGGTGGGGTTTTTTTCTTTGTTTACTGTTCAGCATCCTGTGCCTTTTGCATCCATTTCCACATCTCAACTGGAGTTAACCTCCCTGGGTAGAACTGGTGAAGGAATGGGCAACATGGCTATTACTTTAAGCCTATTATTTTGATGAAATTGCATTCGGGTTGCCAGATCATTTGAGATATAGCAATGTGAGTCATTGATAATGATGCTTTTGTGTTTCAGAGGTCCGAACCCAAGCAAACTGATCCAGCAGTTCTTAACCTTGCGGCCAGACCAGCAGCTCCACATCTTCAACACGCTAAAAGCACACCTTGTTGACAAGGGTATGTTAGGTAGCTTGGAAGACGCATAGACAGCCGGGCAATTGGAACAGGACTGAAAACAGACAAGCCTCCTTGAGGAAATTCCTGGCTTGCCTGATTTAAGACAATAACAAGGCCTCATTTCACTGTAACTTTTCTTCCTTTCTTGGTAAATGTTTGCATTTGTGGGTTTTTTTAATAACATATTTATATAGCTTTGGTTCAAATGAGCAAATCTTGGGTTTCTAGCTGAAAAGGAGTTAAGGCTTGGAAGGACTGTTGGGTGAAGTAGGAGGGTATGACTGTCCTCACGGTCTGTTCTTAACCTTCAATGCACGTGGGCAGAGTTGAACTTTTCCTCTGAGTGTGTTTATGCAGGGAATAGACAAAGCGTTGTCTGTACAACCGCCTCTGCACGTGGGAGCCAGCAGGGAAGGTGAAGCCGTGCAGCTCCCCTGGCCATTGTGCCAGGCTGTGTTCATGATGGCAGCTCTGGGGACCATCATTTTCTCCGGTGGTAACTGTGAATGCAACGTTAATTTTCCCAGAAAGCCATGTTTATGCCTGTGTGCAGTCTCCTTCTGGACTGCACGGTGAGCACAAGGCTCCGTTAATTGGAAGAGGATCTTGTACTAATCCAGCCATATTTCCTCTGCCCAGCCAGGCATGTGCATCTATTTTCACTTGCTGTTTTTGCAGTGCCTCTCACGTTCCCCTCTTATGGATGATATTTTGGCAAATAAGATTTTTATAACCAGTTAAACCAGAAATAGACTGGGGACAAGGAGTCAAGAAACTGCTAGTTGCTTGTGGGAATGTGGGAGGTTCAAATTGCTTCAAAACTGAATCAAGTAAATAGGTGTTAAACAACATTGAAGTTTCATTGAGTAATTCCTGCCAAGTAAGAACAACCCTTTAAATAACTTGGTTCATTTTTTCCCCATCAAATAACCTTTAAGAAACACTGAACCACACTTTCTCATTTCTCAATGGTTGGAAACCCTGCACTGGGATATTTTAAGTAATTTGAAGAGCAGTTTCCAACCCTTTTTTTTTTTTTTTTTTTCCTGAAGTTTGCTGGTTGGGGCTCCAGCACCCCGCTGGTGCTTTCAGCTGGGTATTTTGTTTTTCTTTCAGGGATCATGTCTATCACCTGTTTGTTACTTGAGTTCTAGATGTTGTGCTGCTGAGTTTATCATGGTCTATGTTGCATTTCAGTCTGGGTTCATTTACCTGCAGGCTTCTGTCCTGCTTTGCTTACTAAATCTTGTCATAAATAGTTTGTACTTAATAGTTGCAAGTTTTATCTAAGTACTTTCCTTTATTTTGTCATACTTTTTTATTATTTAAAAATGAGAGCCCTAAAGATTGTAAAGCTTCTCTTTTTTTTTTCTTTTGTGATCAGATAGTGAAAATATCCC
Organism: Harpia harpyja; assembly: GCF_026419915.1. Taxonomy (NCBI): domain Eukaryota; kingdom Metazoa; phylum Chordata; class Aves; order Accipitriformes; family Accipitridae; genus Harpia; species Harpia harpyja. Next base: position 44,223,514 of record NC_068952.1, read on the forward strand.
TGGTTTACACCTTATGCAATGTTCCCAAACACAAGGTGACTCTGATTTTACTTTCCATAGTTTGTGCATGGGAGAGAGAAGCTTTACCTTATTTTACCCTGGGGAACGAGTGACAGGGAAAGATAATACAGAAGTACATTGCTGTTTTCAAACAGTTGCTGACATAAACCTTATACACAGACCCCCCCATATGGAGACATGTACACGCTGCAAGCTAGCTAAGCATTGACAGAAAATAAAACACCTGAAAATACTTTGAAGTTCATACTCCATGTTCTGATTCTGCCATTGCTTTCATTTACTCTGAGTGAGTGAGAGAGTGCATGTGTGTGTGTAAATACATTAACAGATACCAACCTCTCTCTTACATTTCTATAGGACCCTTTCTGTGTGGTAAGCTCTGCTTCATCTCCCTAAACAGGAACCACAGGGCAGAAGTTTGTGCCCGTTGTACTGCAAATACAGGTATTTGATCGAAAGCACAGATTGTGGAGAAGTTTCCACAAAGTATTTTCAGCATGGTGCTGGCAAAGTTGTTGGCTTCTGGCAGGAGTCAGGACTGCTATGACAGAGCCAGTTCAGGATTGCATTTGGTTAATGCCAGTGGTGTACACAAAGGCTTTCCTGAACTAGTTGTGGAGACTATTCCATTCCAGCTTGAATTAGGCAGGGATTTATTTTCTGTCAACTTAGAGGATATTGGTCCAAGCCCCTAATTTGAAAATTGGAGGGGAGAATTAAGGTGCTTCCATCTTGCATTGCCCGGGGAGAATATTTGGTCTGCGTTTCATGACAATTTGGCTGAGTTTAGCTAGGCAAAGTGAGGGCACCTGCGAGGAGTACCGGGGCTGGGAGTAGGTGTGGAAGTGATAGGGTTTTGTGTAGTCCCTGAAAAGTAGTTTGCCCTGTGGGGTCAGACAAGCTGGTGCTTTTCTGGATTCTCCCTGCCCGTTGCCAACATCTGCCAAAATCCCTTGTAGTGCACTGTTGGGTCATAAGTCAGTCATCAGAAGAAGCTATAGTGTTGATAAATATTACAAAAGTGTACTGCTCTTTATATTAAGAAATTTTTCTTATGGGTCTTTAGTCTCCTGCTCGTCTTGCTTTAAACCTTTTGTACCTCTTTAGTTGTAATTAGTGGGGCAAAAATCGAACGCAAAGCTTTTCTGCATGCTTTTGATTTGAAGTAGCATTCGGGCCTTTTTGAAGGGGTGTAATGCTGAATGTGGACACTGGAGGGCAAAGCAGTTGCATTTGGTGGCTTCCTAGGGCTGGGAGAGAAGCAGCAGCAATAGTGCGTGTGGGTGGCTTTCCTGATGAGCTCGCAGCTTTATTCTTGCTTCCTTCCCAGCAGTGCAGTTAGTGTGGACTTCCAAGCCTGTTTTGATCCTGAAGGGTAAAGCTACGTGGAAAGGGTTTAGCATCCTGCAATGAAGTTTAGTAAACTGAATGGGAACAGTGCATCCATTTGAGAGATGAGGTGGAAGGAGGGAGATGGGTGTTGTTAAGATTATTTGGAAGCTGTACAGTTGAACTTGCTGAGAAATACTGGCGAGCACCATAGTGTGTCCTCCGTCAGGCTGAGAGCTGTGGCTGGCAAACCCACTTCTACACCACTGGTATGAATATATGTGATAGTACCACTCAGCGACAGCGTGCTGCCTGGGGGAGCATTTGGTGGGCTTTCCTCATCAGCCCAGCCTGTGAGTGGCTTTCGTTTGCTGTAGATACTTCAAGTTAGACTTAGAAAGTTAGATGAAATGAAAAGCTGATGATAGTGGCTTTGGCTGTCCCTAAAGGGGATAACTGTGATGCCAGGGGACGTATAGCAAGACATGTTGCACCTCTCTTCATTGCATTAAGCCTTGCAGGACCGTGGTCATGCTGCAGCTCTCACAAGAATTTAGGTTCAGAGGGACGCTGACGTAGCTAGCACTGGTGGAGAGGCCAAAGTGACACCAGGGATGTCTAGGTAAGGTGATGCGGGGATGCTCACGTGAAGTTTCTCCAGCTGCAGGGCTCGAGCTCAGCATTGCACAATAGTTTTTGTTCACAGTGGGCTCTGTGACCTGAGAAGTTCCTCCTGCTTGTGCCCAGCAAGAGGGAAATAACTGTGAGAGCAGACCAGCAAGAGGGGTGGTACTGTATCAGCCGGCGTGTGTCCTTGGGTCGGAAGGAAGAGAAAAGTAGGATTTGGCCAATGTGAAGCTTACGAGGGTATGACTGCTGCCTGGCATGGGACAGGCTGGTTTGGAAACCACCTCTTCACGAGCAGTCGCTGCTTTTCCAGTTGGAGCGGACAGAGAGGGACATGAGTGTGTTTAATGAGCAAAGGGATGGCATGTGGCTAGAGAGCTGCTTTTGCATAGCGTGAGAAGCTGGCTGTCCTGGTGAGGTGACTCTAAACGTTCATGACGTTTGTTTGCTGGTGGGTGATTTAGCGATATGGGTCAGACACTGGTTTGATCCACAGTCTGAGCAGGCACGGCTGGGCTAGGTCTGTGTAGACGAGCACTTGGCATGCTCTGATAGGAATTTGCTTCTCCAAGTCTGGTTGTAGCCCAAATTAGTTTGCAGATGGGATGCCTGGCCAGACCGTGGCCTGCAGTGCTCAGCGAAACATCAAAACCCAGTTTCTGCATACAGTGTCATGTCCTGTGCTGATCAGCTTGTATTATTTAGATATTCTTCGGGGTGATGGGCTCAGAAGTCTGCTGACACTGATCCTGAAGGGGCAGCTGTTGCCTGGGGTTTATGGTACGCTGTGCAGCTCATGAAGCTGGAAACCCCGTAGCATCAGCTGATACTTGGCACCAGGTTGTGAAATGCCAGTATCTTACATTCCAAGGTATGTCTCCTGTTTCCGATGTGTGCAGCGAGTTCCTCTGAGCGTGCTTGCTGTGGGATCCTGGCATTTCTTCCTTCTGCTGCCTCTAACCAGCTCTGTGTGATAGGAGGAGGGCAAAGCTGTGTGGAAAGCATCCGTACGGCCCATCCAGACCCTCCTGGGGACAGGTGTTTGTCACAAAAAGCATCGCATGAAAGCTCCTGTGGTTCCTGCCCTCTGTAACCAGCCCTGGAGTTGCATTTTGTACTACTGTAATCTTTGTGTGCTCCTGTTCTCCAGACCTGATGTGTCTCTACCATCTGCTTCTTTCTCTGTGCATTGTTCTTTTGATTAACGTTTTAGCTACACAAGTAGAGTTGCCTTTCTTTGACTGAATGTCCAAATGTGATATATTGTATATTTTAAAGTATTTACCCTATTTATATACTATATGTTACTGTTAAATAAAAATAAGTTCCATTATCTGTAGTGGAGTTTTATTCAGCGCTGTTGGCAAGTGGGGGAGATGCTGAAAACCTCCTTGCTGTGCTCTGTAAAGCAGATGGCTCTGTTTTAAACTCAGATTCCCCCATTCCTTGCCCTGTAGCTCTCCTTCCTTGGGGATCTTCCTAAGAGCAGACCTGGTTGCGGCAAAGATACACGTGGAGGCTGTAGATGGGCTGAGCCCACAGGCAGGATTGGACCATCCATGTCCTGCATGAGGGACACAAACAGCTGCGTTTCCAGGGTGGTTTGTAGTGGAAGCTGTGATCAGATCAGAGGCCCATCTTGATCAGAGATGAGGGAGGTGTTGGCACCACCACACCCTGCAAATCAGCTCATTTTGACCTAAAGATTTCATTGGGAATGCGAAAGAATGTTGGAATTCCACTTAGCATAAATTATTCGTTCATTTCAGCCATTTCTCCTGACTTGCGTGGGGTCGGGAGAGCAGAATCTTTTGTGTACCCAGCAAAGCACTATTTTTAGCTCTCGTGTTATTTTGATTGGTTTTGACTTAGCAGCTAAGCCAAACCAACCCATGAGCAGCTCTCTTTTTGCTTCCTGTCACACACACCGTGTGGGCATTTTCAGACAATCCTACAACAACAACAAAATATGATGTTCTCTCTTTCTCTATAGTAACCTTGCAAAATTACTCTAAAGCCCCAAATCTTGTGTTGCAGCACATCGCCCTCGGGGGAGTCGGCCAGTTAAGCAGAAAATTGCTGAGCAGCACCATGCGATATTCAGCAGTCCTACAAAGCAATTAGATGCCATTACTGAGAGGTCTTGAAAGATCCCTCGGTGTTAAATCTTTTGGAAAATGGGCTATGAAGTCCCTTGGCAAGCAGCTGAGCCGGCTGGCAGCAGGGCAGTGTGTGTGTGTGTGTGTGCCCGTGCCTTGCAGTGAGTCAGACGCATCATCTGACAGCCTCTGCGGCTGGCTTATCTGCATCGCTGCTTGCATTTCAGCCGTTCAGCTGAAGGTCCCTCGTTTCTCCCCATCCTGTGCCATTTTAACTAATTCAAACATCGAAACCGGCAAATTCTCAGTGGAAATCCTGGTGCTAGCTGTGCTTCGTACCCAGAAAGACAGTAAGCCTCAAACCAAGGCTGCCTCTGTGCGAGCAGGTCTCATGCAACCTTCTGTCCAGACACATTTTCCATGAGATCCTGATAGAAGAGGGATGTAAAAACAAACCAAACAAATTTATGGGCTGAGATTTGCCCTTTTTAAGTTCCCCTGGGACATTCGGTTCAGGAACAGGCTGCCTGGCTTGATTGGTAGGAAAAAAAAAACAAACCACTCTTGTGATGTCCTTTCCAAAACCTGGAGGCAGCCAAAACAGCTCTCTGGGCTTTTGTGAAGGGCTCTTTTGGGGTGCCAGAGAGGGCCGAGCTGCTGTGGTGTAGCCACACAGCATTGGGCTGAATTGCACGATTTTGGGCTAAAACACTTGCCGTTTCCTTTTTAGAGGAGGGGAAAGTGCTGCGTGACATCCTGTTTGCACAGGCAGGTGGGGAAAGGCGGCTGTTCAGAAGATGCTGCCGGGCTTTCATAAAAAAAAAAATGGGTTGAAGAGAAAAAAAAGGATTAAAATGCATGACCCCCTAGAGCTCCTCTAGCTTTCTGCAGTTATTATTAAGACAAGGGGAAAAATGGTGCTTAATTCAGGACTCATTCAGGGCCCTCTGCTTGGGGTACAGGAGAAATGGAGTTAATTTAGGCATTTTAGGTCCAAAGCAGGATATTGGGTTTAATCTAGTTCAGGCTTGGGTGCATGCTGGGCTGCTCCTTTGCAATAGCACTGCTTTCCATGCCATCATGTTCTCTGGACTTTCAGCAGTGGAATATGTGAGCTGGGGATCTCTGAGCTGGCTCCAGTCACTGCTCAAAGCAACAAATTCGTTTTTCAGCTGTGATTAACCCAAATTAGCCCACCAGGGTCCACCCTGGCTGTGCTGCGACCAAGCAGTCAACGCAGGCTCCGGCTCCTTCCCCAAGAGGCACATCCTCAATTTACACTATGGCACTAAAAAAAAAGCCTTTGCAAGTGGCTCGGTGCATCCTGGGCATGACGGCTGGGCTGCAAATCAGAACAGGAACCAGTGGCCTCGTCCTCTTTCAGCCTCCTGTGCTCCTCATGTCACTGTTTCTGCTTCTGTTCAGGGCAACTTCCCTCTCTGCAAGGCCTGGGCTTTCGCAGTATGGTGGGGGGAAACGGGGCCTGGAGCCCTCTGTTAGGCTTTTGGGGCACACTGCCATGTCTTGCAGCCATCCTCGCTGCTTTTTGCTCCATTTGGGTGTTTCTGAATGCAACAACCCTTCCTTGCATTTATCCTGTGTCTCAAGAGCTGCATCTCAGTTTAATTGCATTGCAGTCTGCTTTGCAGATGCACAGCCATTTCTTTTGTAGAAAAACAGCACTAAATGACATGAAACAGGATACACTCGCTGTTGTGAGCATGGAAAGGAGCTTTGCTTGATACGGTGGTCCTGATGGGATCTGTGCCCACATCCCCTGGCCCTCACTGCTCTGATACCCACAGCCTTTCCTCCAAGAGCAGCCTCATTTCATCCCCATTTTGCTCATACCACTGTTACAAAGTGGGTGTAAAAACCTTACATCAGCTGTGGGGACTATTCAGCAGTTGCAATAAGAAAATGCAAAAAACACCCATATCATCCCGGCTGTGCACACGGGGATGCATTAGGACATTCAGAGACGCCATCCTGCGGCATTTGGCTGTGGCCACCTGAGCCACAGCCTGCTCTGCTTTGCTGCTGAGCAAAACATTTCCCGAAACTCCGTGCTGGGCCATGTCCTTCAGCAAGCAATTTTCTAGTGCACCGACAGCACCAAGAAGGACACCCACTTCCTCAAATGCAACAAGCAGCACGCAGAGAGCAACCCTGGGCAGCCACACTTCGGTGCAGGCTGGGGCCAGGCTGCGGCATCTCCGCATCAGCCAAAGGGGGTAGCAAAAAGGGGAGCAAAAAAGGCGGCATCACCTCGGTGTCGTCGGGGAAGCAAGACGAGAGCTTTGCAGGAAAGCAGGGCAGGAAAGTACTTTTATGGGGTTGTTCACAGCCGCTCTCAGAGGAGGGAGGAGGAAGTACGTTGGCAAATCAACCCTTGCCGAGCCATCGCTTTTCGTGGGGGGGGATTGCACCCCGGGCGCGGGATCCCCACGGGACTATCAGAGCTTCGTTTCAGCCTGTCTCCTAAGCAAGCCTCCCTCAGAACAAAAAAAGCCCCTCCTGATCCAAAATGTCCCTCAAGCTGCCACGGAATTGGGATTTCAACCTGAAAATGGATGCTGCAAAAATAGGTACTGTGACTGTTTCTTTATGCCCTTCTGTTTCTGCTTCAGCCTTTCGGGTGCAAGCCAGGGTCTGCCAGGGTGCCTGTGGCCAAGCCCAGCAGCAATTTTGGCTACGGCCCAGACCCCCGAACCCGCTTCTGGCCTCAGTGGGGGGACCTGGCCCCCAGCTACCGTTTTCAAGACAGCAGATGATTTGCAAATGATTTGCAAGAAGTGATTTGCAAAATTGTCACTGAGGGATGCTGTGGGAGCACAGCCAGGGCTGTGGCTCTGGGGCTGGAGCAGCGGCTGTCTCGGTAGGGTGGGGAACTGGGGGACCTGGCAGCGTGGGTCCGCTGCCCACCCAGAATCCAAGTTTAGGGGGGATTTAAACCACATGGGCTCATTCTGCTGGCGCAAGCCTTGCAGGAGATGAAGTGCAGGCCAAGAAGCGGACGGAGCGGTGCAGGCTGGAGGAAGCAATCTCGCTCTTGCTCAGGTTTCTTCGCCCACCCCGACGTCATTTGTTTCCTCTCACCGTGGTAAAGAGCCCTCTGATGCCCATGCCAGGCTCTGTGCCGCAGGACAGCTTCACTGTGTGATTTCCTGACTTATCTCCTGCCTCTGCCCAGGCTTTGCATGGAACTCCTCTGTCATGGGATCCATCTCCAGCATGAAAACCACTTGAGAACGCCTTTGGGAAGGAGTAAGGGATCCCCACGGCGGGCTCTGTGGCCAAAATATCACGGCGGAGCCAATGCCTGCTTTTGAGTCAAGCAATCGGGGAGGGAATTTGGTCGCGAGGATGCTGCGATCGAGGAAGGGGTGCGCGAGCCCAGCCTTGTGCACACACTGAGGCAAGGGCCCTCCGTGGTCCTGGCCCTGGTGCCAAAACATGGTCAAGGCACACATCAGCAACTTGATTTCTCCCTGCAGCAGAGAGATTTGACCAAGCCGGTCTCTGCGGTGCTGAGCTCTTTCTCCCCGCACCTTGTGTCAGCTTGCAAGGTCGTCCTGGCTGGATTTTCTTGCAAAGGCAATTTGGACTTCTATCTGAAGCTGCTTTTGTTGGCATGGCCAAACCATTCGGTTCACACAAGGCCCCAAATGAAGCACCGCGGCTCCCCGGCGGCCCCTGCGGTGACTAGGCTCAGCGATGCACAGCGATGCGTAGAATGAGACCCTGGATGGTCCAGAAGCTTGCAGGCGGACAGAGGAAAGAGTACCATCACCTGCACTCATCAGCATGCAGGATAGCGGTGCAGAAATCCCCACATAGTTATCACAGAAGCATCCTGGATTTCTGCATTGCCCGTTCTTAGGATAATTAGTATTTTTCTGCACAAAGACTGCGGAGCAGTAGGTAAATTCAATCGGTAGCTCAGAAAAAAAGGCCAGGGGACACTGAGCCTGCTGGCTGCTGGGAAGCAGAGAGGGTGGAGATGGAACACAGGCTTGCACCTGTGTTGTTACCAGGGATTGCTTTTTTTCAAGAAAATCTGCTTGTGATGAAATTCTGGGTGCTTCTTGCAGCTTGCAGCTGCTGTGAGCCCGTGAGATGACGGTTGTGTGTGTGTGTGCAGAGACCTGAGTGCTGGGGTACATGTTGGTGCATCGACTCTTCTCATGCTTCAGGGTTTGTGGCTGCAGGGACCAGCTGCTGCTGTCTTCAGAGGTGCAGCAGGGATGTGACTTGCTTGTGGAAAATAATTGCAAATTAGTCACCACCGCCCTTGCTGGCTCCTCCCAGCTTCAGGACGCTTCCCCCTCCTCATCTCCAGCCATGGCTGTGGCACAAGCAGCTTTTGTAAGCCCCAGGACAGTGCACTGGCTCCTGTGTGCTTCCTCACGCTGAGAAAAATGCAAAGCTATTTATTTCAATGAAGGAGAAAATTGCGTTTGCAATTTTCATTGCGACACCTATCGTGGCACTTTTGCTTTTACTGGTTTTTATTGGAAGTACCCGACGTCCCTCCTGTGGGGCAGGAGCAAAGGGGATGGCAGGGAGAGCTCTTGCCCAAGACAAGGATTTGGGGCAGGAGCCAGCGTCGATGTGGATACCACGGTGGCATCCAATGCAATTTCTCCTGCAAGTCACATTTTGGCAGGGCTCCTCTTTTCTGGGAGCAGGCAGCAGGACACAGGCACCCTGCTGTGGCCGGTCCACAGGGCTGGAGGAAGAGTGAGGATGTTTTGGCGGAAATATTCAACTTCAGAGGCGCTTACCGCAGGTAACGCTTTGGGAGGCACCACATTTGCTCTTAGTGGCTCTTTCCTGCCCTGCGAGAGTGGCAAGGAGGAGCTGGGCCAAGTGTGGCAGGGATGTGTTGGTGAAGGCGATGATTGCAAGTGCTGGACCACCCTGGTGAGAGCCAGGGAAAAAGCTTCGCCCCCGCCCCACGTAAAATTTTCAGCTGGGCATCGCACTGGCCACAAAAGATAGAAACTTGGAAAAGTTGTACGGGAGGGAGCCACAGCCTTGATAGTTCTGGTTTTGTGAATGCAGAAAACTTTCCACTGGGCAAAAATAGCCTCGCTGTCTGCAAAGCCAAGCTCCCCACAGCAACTCCCTCCCCACACCTCCGCACAAGCCCTGAGGTGGGAACAGCAGTTGAGTAGTGCTCACATCGTGGGTAAGAAGGATCCTGCAAACTGCTATTTTGGCCTTAAATAAGCCCAAAGTACGGGGAGAGCTGTCTCATGCAGAGGGAAAATACATCTCCGTGTTCACATTGGTGCATATGTATGTGCATGAACACAGCTAAGCCATGGCTAAGCACAGACCTCTGGTTGCACCTTGAGTCTGGCATTTCAGAAGGGCTGATGCTAAAGAAAGGGGACCCAAGTGTACTCCTCTGAATGCACATTCCTTATGCACCTGGGAAAGGCTGCAAGGAGGGAGAGAATAAATGTTATTTCCAGCAAGGACTGGGCAATTTAAGCTCAAGGCTGAGAGCAGGAGGAACCCCTGGGTAGCAGTGCCTGCTGGGTTAATTCCTTTCCATGGTGCAGAGCCCTGATGGAGCCATGATGGGCTTAGAGGGAGATTAATATCTTCAATAAAAGGTAGAAAAACATTGCATTTTTCATAAAAGACACGATTTCTCCTTCCAAGTCTTGTGCCGCTGGAATATCAGTGCTGCTGGGCTGAGCTGAGCTGAGCTCTTTGGGGAAGGCTGAACACAGAGCTGATGGATGGAGACTCATCCCTGATTTCCACTCATTTGGGACCCTGCGAGCTGCATTGCAACAGCTTCACTTCAGATTAAGCCCTTGTGGTCATCGGTGCTTGGTACGGAGACCTCACTCTGCAAATGTTAGTGCTAATTAAACAGAGGGAGTATCAGCATCTCTGTTTCAAGGGGGAGATTAGGTCCTATGATCAGATAGGAGAGCACACAGCAAAATTCGGGAAGGCATCAGAGTGCTGGCTTGTGGGAGTGCAGAAGGGGGCTAGTTTGGAGCCAGCCCACCCGAGGTTTTCTCTTTGGCAACGGGCTGTGGTTTCTGCAGAGCAAAGCATTTGTGGGAGGCAGGCAGTGCCCTGCACCCTGTAGCCTCCATGCTCCCAGCGGCTGCTCCACCCCTGCGGATCATTCCCCAAAAATCCTCACCCCCGAGGAGTTGACGGCAGCCACAAGACATGAAGGAACATGATTTATGGAGAGGAGTGATGCTGCTCGTGAGCAGTTTGCTGAGAATCATATTAATATTTATGAGATTTGAGTAATGCAGATGTTTTGGCAAAGTGCAAAGAAACTGTCCTGAGCTTGAGGTGCAATTTGGAAACCCCATTTTGTTTTTTTGCATCAGGGTAACCCCCAGTACCAGTATTTTTCAGGGGAGCTGGCTGGCAAATCCCTTTCAAAAGTCCTTGCTTATAACCACATCCTCTGCAGGGGGCATCCAATATCAGCACACATTGAGGTATAAGCAGCATCCTCACTGCACTTTGAAGGCTGATTTTTGGATTCACAATACTTTTTGATTTTTTGGGAAGTGATTTGCAATCCTGTGACAAGTTTGTAGTGGAGGGGTGAACTCAGAATGCCCTACCCAAGCCTGGCTCAGAAGGACAAAGGCAAAACGCAGAGGGGTTTCTTGCTCCAGGGGATTTCAGAAGGGGAAGCTGGGCACACTCTTGAACTGCAGCACCCCTGGCCTCTGAAGCAACTGCTAACTGCTCAGCAGTGAGTGCAAAATGTTTTGTAGGCTCAGGCTCCCTGTGGGTGTCTGTGCAATGGGAGCACCTGCTCAGGCGTGAGATGCCCCCACTCCCAAACATCACAAGGCAGCGATGGGTGATTTTTAATTTTCTGCTTTTTTAAGCTCGTCCTTTGCACTCAGGTCCACACCAGGATTCATCGACACTCATATCTAATGCAGCTTTTGCAGCTCTCCGCTCCGCTGACCAGCTCGGGGGAAAAGTGAGGATCTGGGGGCAGAGATATGGGACTGCCACAGCTTTCCCCATCCCACAGCACTACACAACACCTCCCTCGCAGCCCTGGCTCAGCCTGAATGCCCTCTGCCAGCGAACGCTGCTGGGCTCAGGGGCCCAAATCCTGCACCATCCTCACCCGTAGGACCCAGCCAGGTGCCATCAGCTCCGTTTTAGCAGGGGAGCTGTAGGACCTCAGGAAATCACCATGTGCAGAGACCAGTGAAGCTGAATTCCCCTGGAGTCATATAACTATTTTTTCCCTGAGACCATAAATGCTAACTCTACCCAGGTGGCTTGGCACTGGGGTCCTGCAGTGCCCGGTCCAGAGGCAAAAATCCCTTCTGGAAATGATCCCTCCCAAGGCATTTACTATCACAGACGCACTTAGAGATACCACAGGGCCATGCTGCCGGTCCCTGGCACAGGTCAGCGGCACCAATGGGACTCATCTACGCGATGCAAAGAGGAGACAGGGGACACTCTTCTGCCCAGCCGGTAAATCCATACTGGCACTTTTTCCCCCCTTGGAGACTTTCCAGTCCCATTGTGTGAGAACTGCCCCATTGGAAACATCAGGCAATACTCTCCCAGAGCAAAACTGCAAGTTCCAAAGAGTTTTTTTAGAGCCAGGCTGGGTCATTCTGCTATCGCTGCTGCAGGCTGTTTGGGGTGGCTATAAAAAAAACACACACTCCCATTAAAAAAAAAAGCTAATGATTTTCTTCTCACTTGCAAGACAATTACTCCCACGCAGGAAAAAGGAAGCACACACTGACAGATACTGCAGCCACTTCCTTTAAAAACTCTAGCCAGTTTGCTCAGCACAGGCGGAGGGGCAGAGAGCCGCTCTCGCTGTTGTAGCTTAAATCTGCCCTGGGGACGTGGGACTGCTGGCAGCTCGTCCCTGTGCGTCCCTGCCAGCCCATCCCTCTCTTTCCTTGGCAGCCCGCTCCAAGAGCGTGATGAGCGGCGAGCCAGTGGGCACCCGGCCAGCCTCCCCCAACCCACTAGAGCGGCCCCTGAAGATCGGCTGGCTGAAAAAGCAGCGCTCCATTGTCAAGAACTGGCAGCAGCGGTACTTCGTGCTTAAGGGCCAGCAGCTTTACTACTACAAGGATGAGGACGATGTCAAACCACAGGTAGGATGAGACCGCTGGGCTTTGCCGGTCCTCAGTCTTCCCCTTCTTGCAGCTTTGCTCATCAGGAAATGGTTTGGGATGGGTCTGGAGTAGGGTATTAAAGGAGTTTTCTGCCTCTCGGCAGTAACAGAGATGAGATATCCTGATCAGTAGCCTCATCTATGCACTTAAATACTTAAAGTGCCTGCAAGCCCTGCTGCGGGCTTGGTCCCTCTGTGCCCAAGCAACGGGGTGGTGGAAAAAAAAACCCAGTTACCAACTAGGAAGTTGCTACCATTTTCCAAGACAACAGAAACAGGCTGGGAAGAAAAAGAGCTCGGTACACCACCATTTTTGTGATGGCAGGTGCAGCAATGGTTGGACAAGATGATGGGAGCTTTGAGAGAGGTTTCAGCCATGCACTTGGTGGGAAAGGTATCTTACAGGATGCTTTTAGGAAAAAATAAGCAGGACTTTCAGCATAGCCTGAGTGTGAGGATCTGCCCAGGACAGACCTCATGGCAGGGCTGTGGGCAGATGACAGCAATGGGCAGCTGTTTCCTTAGGACCTCTTGCCACACGAGAGGGCAGCTGGAGGGATAAGGAAAGGAAATCTCTCTCTCTCCGGCCTCCGGGTTTGTATGCCATCCCATCCCAGCCACATCCTTCACAGAAGGCTCAGAGGTGCGGATGCAGTTTGTGCTATTTGGCTGCCGCCCCGGTCCACCCCGTGCGGCCAGAGGAAACCTGCCCAGCTGCCTTTTCCTCTAAGGGAAAAGGCTTGAAATCTGCTGAGCGCTCCAGTGCATGTCTGTTCTGATGCTTTTTGAGATCCTCAGGAGAGCACAATGTGCACCCAACCCTTTGCACAAAACAAGGGTGCAAGTGATCATCCACTTGGGCATGATTTGAATGTCTGCACCAGTGCCCGACGTCCACAGTCCTCCAGCAGCATCCTCCCATCTTCAGCCCCTCCGGGTTGTAACAAGCCCTCTGTCTCACCCATATAAACCATTTCCTAGGGTGTGCATTGTAGTACACTTGCCAGGAAGAAATCATGTTGTTTTCCCAATTTACATGGATAACTTTTCAGTTTTTCAACCATTTGCTCCATACTGTAGCTTACACCAGTAATATCCACCATCTTTTCCTTGTTTTGAGAAATTTCAGGGAAAGGTTCTCCCCTTTGCTGGAAAAGCCATTCTCTGTACAAATTGTTACTGGTAGCAAAACTACTCTCAAGATAGAAAATGCTCGTAAGGGAAAGGCAATCAGTAGATCCTTGGGGTGAAAGCACAGGGCTGAGCCTGGCGGGGTCCAGGTCCTATTTCTGCCTCTGCCCTGTTTCAGGGGTGACTGGGAGGAGCAGTCTCCCTGGTTGTAATTGGGATACAGAAGCAGAAAGTGCTGTAAAAAGCTTATTGCTGCTATTCATGGTGCGTTTGGCAGCTCTCGTGGTGACCCTGATGCACCATCCTGGGTCGTTTCAAGCCTCTCTGATCCCCTCAACGACTCTGATACAGCTGCAATTCAGGCTTTTGGAGCGCTTGCTCGCAGGAGCCCAATGGCTTTCAGGAGGTTGAAATCGCTGAGAAACTTTATTTTTGTGGTGCTGCCTTATTTCCTGCCTCGGGAGGCCTCTGGTGCTGACTCACGTCTGCTTGGCCCCTACGTGCCTCGGCCGCTTCCCACCCATTCCCCCCAGCAAGGACCGAGCTGCCCGTGTTCACCACGACAGTTGGGGAAAGGAAGGTCCAAAAAAAACAGCTGTTTTCCACTTTGCTTTTTTCTTTCCCCTTCCTTTTCTTCTTTTTCTCTACTCCTCTCCTGCAAACTTTAGGTTTGGGTTTTGCGTTTAAGTGATGCTGTGTTAAAGGAATAGTTTTCCTGCGCCGGTGCAGCAGAAACAGGATGCTCTGGTATTTTGCTAGGTCCCTTCTCCTTTGAACTCTCTTCTTCCACTCCCAACAGGCGTTAAAAAAACATGAGAAGGGAGGAAAAAAGGAAAGAGCAAAATAACCAGTTTTCTCATTCTGAGAATCACTTCATCAGAAAAACTGGCATTTAGGAAGTGTCCCTTAGTGTTTGAAAAGTAATTTTTAGCATATATATATATATATATATATATATAGGGCACCAGCTCCTGCAATCCATTCGAAAGAAGGACTTCGATCCTCAGTGCTGACATATGGTAATGTCAGCCTCGCAGAGATGGGACACGGGTATTTGCAGCTCCTGCTCTGCTTTGTCCTAGGGCTGCCTGTCTCTCCAGGGAAGCACCATCAAGGAGGTGGCCAGCAACCCAGAGGAAGGAGGGAAATTTATCTTCGAAATCATCCCAGGTGAGGATGCTTCACTCCTCTTTGTTGCACACTTTTGGGCTGGACTGTTCACCCAACATCATTTAGGCAAGTCATTTTTCCAGTCCTTTTGCTCCCACTTCTTTTCAAGGTCCCCACAGCGCTGCGTTGTACATGAAAACTAATGTCTTGCTTTCAATATTCACATGTCAGGGCTGGAGGAGGGCCCTGTGTCAGTGCCCATGTCTCATGGCCTTGGCAGGCTGCAATGTTAAGCAGTTTCTGTTCCTTTCTTGCAGACCTTCAGCAAGGGTGAAATAGAAGAGCACTGCTTCATTTCACAGACAAATAGACATTAATGGGGAAATTCAGAGCCAAAAGCATTTAGCAAAGAAAACAAGAAGAATGTGTCTTTTCTCCTCCAATCCTCTCTATAAATGATGCATAAATGGTTTTTTTTGCAGGGGTCTCTGGAGACCAGAACCGGGCAGGGCAGGACACCTGCGTGCTCATGGCTAATTCCCAGTCTGAGATGGAAGAATGGGTTAAATCCATCCGACGAGTGCTGGGGTCAGCGTCAGGAGGTAAAGGGGAGCAGGGACAGCTCTTGGAGAAGCAATTTCCTACCATCTCATGGTCTGCAGTGCTTTTGTGCGAGGATTTCAAAGCTGGTCTCATAAACCCTTGAAACTGGAAAACAGACTGTAATGTGACTGTAACTTGTAATGCTTTAGAAACCTACTCCTAGACCGAACCCTGTGGTGGTGGGTCTGCTGCAAACATGGGCAGTGTTAAGGAAATGGCAGCCAAGCATGAATGAAGATTTCTGGGCTGGTTTCAACCTCTTTTGCAAACTTCCTCATTGACTTATTGACCCCATAAAACGTTGTTCTTGACAACAAATCTTATTCAGGGATAAAGCATTGAAAAATTTTGCTTTCACCTGCCAATTTCTTTGCTTTGCTTTTCTTCCAGCTTTTCTTGCTCAGCCCAGCCCCTCTGCCCCATTTTCTCTGCAGTCTGCCATGGCCACGCAATTGCCCTCCTCACGCACAGACAAGGCTTGCGGCAACAGGATCCTTGCTTCCAGTCCCCTCAGGCATGCATTTATGCCATTACAGAATTGTGGTCAGGGAAGTATAAAAGATGAATCGATCAGAAAGGAGCACACTGTAAATTTGCCACCACAGGCAAAGCCCACAAAGGAAGCGGCAAAGGTCACGCCAGCCACTTTTCCTATAAGGATGAACTATCCAGATTTTTCCTATAAGGATGAACTCCTATAAGCAAGATTCACCAATGAAACAGGGCTGGAAGTCTCTTTAGTTCTCCTCCAAAAGAGCACTAACCCAGACGGTCATCCTGAGCCTCTCCTCCCTCTGTGCTTTGCCCTGACTGTTTATATAACTTTTTATAGCGTCCATGCCCTTCAGCTCTGTAAGACAAGCATGATGGAGCTCTCATCTCCGATAGCTCCTGTGTTAACATAAATCACAGCAGTTCAGACGCAAGTAGGCGCTGCCAATTTGAGTTCTTTCACTGTGACCCTGCCATAGGCACAGATAAGCTTCACCTAAACGACGACACAGCTGGTTTTCCTCTGCAACCCTGGTGTTTTCTGCCTCTAAACTGAAACACGCTGTGCCCTGGGGGAGGCAGCATTACTCATCTGAAATTAGGATTGCATGAGCCAGAAATTTTCAGGGCATTGCCCCACCTGGCTCTAGTATTTAATAACAACTCTGCATCTGATCCTTGCTTAAACTTAGGAGGTTGCCAGTTTCTTCCAGCTACATAAAGTGACCTTATATGAGAGAAAATGGAAATTTATAGTAGTACAGAGAGCCCTGAGGATAGCAGAGAAGTCAGGTAACATGGAGCTGCATTTTATGTCAACACACAGGTTAACAGACTCCCGAAACTTCATGCTTTAGGTTTTTGGCCTCAACGCAAGCTGAAGCAACATGTGCTTTTAAAGCAACCCACTGCATAGTGGAGGTTTTGGCAAGAGCCCACCTGGAAGCAGCCCCACGTGACCCAGCTAGTTGTGAGCTTGTTGCACGCCAAAAAGCAGAGCAGCTGCCAAGTGTGAAGCAACAGCAAAAGCATCTCCAAAATCTCGGAGGGGTTTTGCAGGCCCGGCTGCCACCCTACAATGACAGCCGCCTGCCGAGTGGGCTGGCATGGGCATTGCGTTGGCCCCAGGGAGGTATTCCCAAATTAACTAATCTGCCAGCTTGCAGTTAAATAAGCAATCAATGCAGAGAGGTTAAAAAAAAAAAAAAGCTATTTGCTTTTACTGTGCACAATGACAGGTTTATATTCATTATTTAAAAGTGTAAGCGAGTCATAAATGAAAAACCCCCATGATCAGGCAGGTGCTGACAAGCCTTGTGGTTCCAGATGAGAGTGTTTACTTGCATTTTCCTGGTCTGGAAGATGCACAGGAATTATTTCAGCCTTCAGAGCACAAGGTGAACACATCACAGGCACTGCTGGGGCAAAAATACGGTAGAGGACCATAGGACCCTTTGCCATTAATATCCCAGAGTCAGTTGGAGTTGGGAGTTGTCTGCTCTTACCATGCCCCAGGCTCCGAGGAGGAAAAGCTGGGATGCAGGCTGCTGCCTTCCCACCTTCGAGCTCTTCTTTTGCTGTGAGTTCAGGAGGAAAAGGCCGTTGCTCCGAAGGAAAGGTACCACTCGCTGCAAAATACTGCTATTCTTTGCACAGGGGAGTTTCTGGAGGGTGAGAGGAGAGGGGAGGGGGAAGAAAAGCAACTAAATCAGTAAGACTTCCAGCTCCAAATCTCTTCAAGGCTGCTTTTCTTATTCCTTAGCGGTCTCCTGTGCTTTCTATATCCTTCAGCTTTGTGTGATGAGCTTGCCTTCTCTCCCTGTGCCCCGCATCAGCCTTTTTGCTGTTCCCGTCTCCCTCTGTATCAGCACCCTGCTCCAAGGCAGGCAAGCAGCGTGGCAAAAAACAAGGCTCACTGCTTGGTTTTAATCATTTTGAGAACTGTTAATTATTTGTAGATGAACAAGGTTTCGTTTTGCTATTAATTCTTTGGAAGAATTTTCCCCAGTTTGCAGACTTCTTGTAGCTCCTATGCTATCAGAAAAGCAGGTACTGCTATCACATTTGCACCTGATGTACTTTGGCAGGTAATATGCCTTTAGCAAAGCTTTCGGGCTCCTCTAACCTCTCTGTCCTTTCCCTAGCGGTGTTCGGCCAGCGCTTGGCAGAGACCATGGCCTATGAACAGAAATTCGGGCAGCACCAGGTCCCCATCCTGGTGCAGAAGTGTGCCGAGTTCATCCGGGAGCACGGTGTGAGTGAGGAGGGCATCTTCCGCCTCCCTGGCCAAGACAACCTGGTGAAACAGCTCAGGGACGCGTTCGATGCTGGGGAAAGGCCATCATTTGACCGGTAATGCTAGATTCCCCCTCTCCTACTCAACTAGGTCTCATACACCCCAAAATCTGGGGGAAAAGCAGCCTGTCTAACCCCCCAGAGAGCCTAGCAGTGCCCTGCAGGAAACTCAGACTCTCCAAAAGGGCTTGACAAGGAGAAAGGATTCAGCAGAAACCCCAAATGGAGGCAAAAGCAGAATCAGAGGGTGCTGAGATGAGATTCATGGAAATAAAGGAAAGCATTTAGGAAAATCCTGGCCCCACACAGCATTTATCATTTGCAGGAGCAGCCAAAGAAGGAGGCAAAGGGAAGAGCCTACATAGCCCATTAGCTAAGGGCAGAGGTTTAGAGAAAGGAGAGCAAGTAGAGGATCACAAATAAGCTCAGAGAACACCCTAATGCACACAGTAGAAGTTATTTCTTTCCCTGCCAGCCCATAGCCATGATATTTTCCTTCTGTTGCTTTTCTCTACAACACCACATAGAGATGAGAGAGAGATTTTGGCTGCTCCAAGGCTGACGCCCTTCCTCTGCAGGGCTAAGAGGAAATAGCAAACTCCCTAAAGCTGAGAGAGCTGCCTATCCCTGCCCGTGTGTCTCAGAGAGGCTTTGGAGAGAGACATTTGCTACTTCTACCTCTGCCATGCCCTGTGCAAAATGGGAGAAGAAAGGTAAACTCCTGGTGCACCTCTTTATAAAGCCCTCCCTTGATAGCTCGCAGACCAGCTATCCCTGCAGGTGCCTCGGTATCTCTGAGATGGTTTCCCACCTGTCCCCTGCCCCAAGTCAGAGTTTAAGCCCTTGCTTTTGGCCCCCGTCAGATAAGCATCCCCTGCTTACTTGTGCTGGCTGCTCCAGGGCTTCACCCGCCAGTTTGCACTGGTGAAAGCAGTGACCCCTGTGCTGGGATAAAGGAAAAGTGGGTCCTGCCTTTCCACAGCACCTAAAGTGAAGCTTTTTGGTTTAATTCCTGCCCTGTCCTATCCACCATAACTGAGACAAAGAGTGCCCAGGCTGCTGCATGTCTATGAAGGTGTTTGACACTTGCTGTGGTGATGCCCCATCTATGCAGACCCAGGGAGCTGCTCCATATGGCATCACCTGAGCTCTGAGAGCCGCCGGCAAAATCTGGGGTGCTTGTGGGAGGGAAGCACCCAAACCCAGGAGTTTCCCTGGACTTTTGTGCAAAACAGTTTGCCTCAGCGGAGTGCAGGGGCCTCATCTCTCTATCCACAGGCCTGTCCCTAACCGCAAAACTTTTCCTGTTTTTACCCAGCTTTATGCAGCTTTGTTAGGAAAAACCACAGCACTTTTACCTAAATAATACCTGCTGTAGAGCCACAGCTGCTCCGGGAGCATAACCATCCTGGCCGTTGGTTTTGCAGTTGAATATTTCTTGCTTTCTGAGTGCCAGAGTCCTGCTGAGAGCTTTCCTGTTGTAACCTGTATGGGGGTCATAGGAAGGTGAAGCCTTTTTTTATTTTTTGCAGAACTGTGTTTTGCAGTGGGGCATGGCGAGGGAGTTTGGCCCTTTTCCCAGCACCCTGTGCCTCAGGGCTTGGTATGAGCATTGCTGCGGTGATCTCAGGGTGATGGCAGCCCCCATGCACTTCAACCAAAACATTTTCTTAGCGAGGAGGAAGGCCAACAATGGGGTTTCCAGTGACCTCAGTGCTGCAAGATGCTGGCTTGACCTTCAGTGCCACCTTCGCAGCCTGTTTGGGTTTGCACAGGCACGCTTGCGCACACAAGCACAGCAGGATTGGGTGGGGAGCGCTAGAAAACTGCTGTTGCAGCCCAGGCATCCAGGATGCCTAATGGTGTGTATTGGTAGGCCCTACAAAAACACTGCTCTGAAAAAATTCCTCTATGGTTATGTGCATTTGTTAAAAATAATAGTATTTTAAAAACCCCAACCAATCCTAAAAATAAATGAACTGGGGGATTTTTGCTAGAAGTTTATAAAAGTTTAGCGACTTCAAGGTAGGTCAAATTAGAGGCTTATGATCTTGACAGTGTCCTTTTGACATAATGTAAACTATATGGTATGCAAAGCTGCAAACATCTGTCCCGGCAGAACATCTTCAGTAATTGCTGTTAATCTTAAAAACCCCAGGCAAGCTTCGCCAGCTCCGCACAGAGTGGGGAGTGCCTGCCAAACATGTGAACACCAGGCAATATTTGCATGCAAACCCTCATGAGTCAAATGCAGGCTGGGAAGGCTCAGCCTGCGTATGAACACTGGGGACCTGCCAGCCCCACGGTGGGGAAAATCTCCACCAAGCATTTATTTTCCTACCAGCTGGGGCCATTCCCTGGCTTGCGGTGCTCTATGGATTCCCCCCAGCTTGCTTTGGCTTCCCTATTTATATCTCTCTGTCTCCTGCATCTATACACAGAGCTTAAATATAATCTCATGCTCCTGGAGCAGGGTAGGGGTTGCTCACCAGCTGGGTCTGAGTTTCACGTGAGTGGCTCTTTGCATGTTGCAGGGATACGGATGTGCACACCGTGGCCTCTCTGTTCAAACTCTACCTGCGGGAGCTCCCTGAGCCAGTTGTGCCCTGGATGCAGTACGAGGATTTCCTGCTGTGCGGTCAGGCGCTGGATGCAGACGAGAGAAAGGTAGAGATGCATTCGTTTCTCTCCTTCTGGCCTTAAAATTAGCTGTGTTTCAGTGCCAGGGCTTTGTGAGCTGGAGACGCTGGGTGCATATTTAGCTGTGCATTTTAAGCTGTGTAATTACTGAGCTTCAAAATCTGGGGGGAAAAAAAAAAAAGAAAAAAGAAAAAAAAAATTAAAAAGATAAAATCTCCCAAAGCCATTGGGGTTTCCCCACTTGACAACATGGGTTTATCCATTTTAAAACTTACACTTCTGGAGCAGATCTAAGAGCGGCTCAGCAACTCTTGTCATTAAGCGCTTGCAGCAAATAGCGAGTGTGAAGAGCAAAAGAGGAAGGAAACACAACCTGCTGCAGTCTCCATCAGCCCGAGCTGAGAGCAGAGCTGGCGGAGGGCTCTGGGTGAGACCACAGAAGGAAGTGGGGATTTGGTAGAGGGAGAAGTGAGAAACAGATGGGAACTGTCTTTTCCTAACTATATATTTTGGTGGAAAAGAAGCCCCTCTACTGCAAAAAAAAAATTCATGGATGCTGTTCCTATACACAAAAAAAATAAGGCAGCTATCCTTGGTAGCATGAGCTCTGTGAACTGCAGTGTTCAGCCCTGTATTTCAAGGGCAGATGTTTCGTGTAGGTTGTTTCACTTCAGGATCTTTAGGGTTAAAAATGTCTTAAATGTTTATATACAAGAAATGCAAGATTAGGTGTGATCAGCTCTTTCCGAAGAGCTCATCACACACGTGCTGGGCTGGAGGGGACCCTGCTCTTTCCTTTGCTGCTGTGGCAGCAGCAGTACTGGGCAGTGGGCTGCCTCTTCTCGCTGAGCACTGTACAAAAACTTCTCCATGTCCATGCTTGGTCTGCTGGATAAATGTAATTTCCAAGGCAAGCAAATGCCAAGAGGTGAGACCATATAGGAATGGATGGAGTGACTGAGAGCCATTCTTGTGTCCATATATATCTGTGAATCTTTACAGAGCTATTTCTTAACTTGCATTTAGGGCCATCAGGAACTCCTGAAGCAACTGTCCCTCCTTCCCAGAGACAACTACAACCTCCTCAGCTATATCTGCAGGTCAGTCCTCTGCACAAGGTATAAACAGCTCAGATTTGGTGTTGGTGAGTAGAAATATCATCCCAAAGGCTGAGGCTGACTCCTCTAGA
The DNA here is from genome assembly GCF_026419915.1 of Harpia harpyja. NCBI lineage: Eukaryota > Metazoa > Chordata > Aves > Accipitriformes > Accipitridae > Harpia > Harpia harpyja. Next base: position 44,245,214 of record NC_068952.1, read on the forward strand.
GAAAGCCCTCTTAAGCCATGTTTTGATTCCCCTCAAGGCACCAGATCCTGACTTTTGTAAAGGGAGAATTTCAGCCACGGGGATGAACACCTTGACAATGTCTGAGCATAAATGCCTACCCTAAAACTCACTTACGAATCCCTGACAATTAAAATCAAATGTAGTTTTTCTAGACAAAGCCTTGTGCAACAAAACTGTCAGGTTTCACGCAGCCTAGGTAGTTTTTCTCTGGTTAGAGATTAGATGGAGGTTTTCCCTTCCTTTTTGATTTTTTTTTTTTAGCTGAGCAGCTCATCACATGGTGGTTTTTCTACTGATACCAATAAGACCCAGCTCCAGCTTGCAGTTATAAGGCAATTTCATGTTTCTGTCCTTGGGATTTAAAGGAAGAGCTGGATGGATCAATCAGGATTTTATACCAGTGGGTGTGTAAGGCTTTTTGCAGTCTTCCTTCTCTGACTTGAAATATTTGCCCTTGGATTCTGGCAGGTTTCTACACGAAATACAGTTGAACTCTAGCGTCAACAAGATGAGTGTGGATAACCTGGCAACAGTGATTGGAGTGAACCTCATCAGACCCAAGATAGAGGATCCTGCAATTATTATGAGAGGTAAAAGGGACTCCTGGAATAATTGGCATAGGAGCACATGATATGCTGAAATACCCAGTTGCATCCACAATCTTGAAATTAAAAATTTTCTATGGTAGGCCCATGATATAAGCCAGACATGTGCCTGGGCACAGTAAATACAGCAGGGTAGAGTAAAGCCACGTGTTACGCTGTAAATGTTTATGGTGATGAAGACTGCTTAGGAATTGCACTGTGTGTTCCCTCCATAGATTTCAAACAATTCAGGAATTTTGTGAAGTCATCTTTCTTTTGCTTAGAGCAGGAAGGTGTAAAATTCTTCTTAGAGAAACAAAGGAAACTCAAAGAAATTACTGTTTAGCTGAGCCAAACTGTAATCCTGTGGGCAAGGCCAGATGCAGCAGAACTAATAGAAGAAATATTTTAAGGCCAAAGACTGTTTTGCTCTACAGACATCACGTGCAAATGGTCCAGACATTCATATGCCTATTCATATAACTGATACCTGTACTTTGCTTGTCTAAAGCCAAAGAAGCACAATTTGTGTCTTGGTGCAGCTGAGCAGACTCCCATCTTGGTTGCTCCATAGTCTACTTCTGCTGTTCTGGGGTGATATAAAAATCCCTCCCTTTACTTGGTTTTATGATCCTGTTCCTTGTCTTCACCTGCATTTCTATGTGCATCTCCATTTTGGACACCAGAAAGACCAACCAGAAAATGCAAGTGTGGGTGGAAGAAAGCCTGTTGCATTGGGTTTGCTGCTGACAGGTCTGTAATTTCTTCCAGGCACGCCACAGATCCAGAAGGTGATGACTGTGATGATAAGTGACCATGCAGACCTCTTTCCCCCATCCAAGGATGTGCCACCCTCCCCACCTGCCCAAAAAAATGACAAGAAATCCCCCATCCCACGCAGCTCCGTGGGCTGGGATGCTGCAGAGGACCCTGCGGTGCCCAGGACAGAGAGCTTGATCCAAAGGCAAATGGTAAGGCTAGATCCTCAGAGAAATAATAAAGCATAAATTTAATAGATGTGTGATTAATTATTATGGGGTCTAGCAGGTCAGTGAGCCACTAAGAGCACTTGCTATTAATAGGGTAAAGAGCTCTAACTGTCATCTCTGGAATATCTACATCAGGAAAACAATGTAGATAAACTTTCCACTTTCCTGTGGAAAATCTACTGTTCTGGGAAAAATGAAAACTCCTGAAGTTTTTTAGCTAAAAGGCAGAATAGATGAAGCCTTTTCAGTTCATGCTGGTGAAGTGAAAACACTGAGGATTAAAGGCTTTTCTCAGAAAGAATCTCTGCAAAAAGTTCTTTTTAATGGAAAACATGGTGCAACCCAAAATTTTTTATGGAAAACTTGTGGCCATTCCTGTTAGCATGTTAAAATGTGCCTTTCTTAAATATTGCAGTCACAGCAGTCCCTGCAGCCTGTCCCTGCTCACAAAGCAGGACGAGGCTGTCCTAATGCCACGGGTCTATTTTACAGAGAGATGACCTGAATTCCAGCAGTGCTGCCAGACCAGCTGCGAGCTTAAGTGCACCCAGAGAAGATAATGGGTCCAAAGATACACTGGGAATGTGGAAAATGCAGTCAAGGAAAAGAACTCAGACTTTACCTAACAGGAAATCTTTCCTGACAGCTGCTTCTCCTGGGGAGAAAGGCAGCAATGACAAAAATGACATATTTGCCAGTGACTTTTGGAAAGGCTCCCCTGGGAGCAGCATGCGCTCCGTGGTCCCCGATGGACATAAGAGAACGTTGTCTCATGATCTTTTTAAGCTGCTCGACCTTCACCGGGCTTCAACCTACGATAATGTTCCTACCTCCCAGGCACAAAGTGGGGAAGGCAGTGGCTCCAGCCCCAGCCCTTCAAGCAGCAGCTCTGATAAGGAATTTCTGCCCTGCCCCAGTCCCAGCCATCAGCCAAAGGAAATAGCCAGTCCCACCAGCAGCCCTGCCGAGGTCTCCAAGCCTGATCAGGAGAGCAGGGAGTTCCTGCAAAACATGATCCTGAAGCTGAAAAAAGAGATGGAGGTACAGAAAAATGACTACGAGGAACAAATTAAAAGGTAACACGCTGCAGAGTGCTGCTTTCTGGAGAGTATGAAGTCTTCAGCTCATGTTATTACAACACTAGTATTGCACAGATTAATTTACCAGTAATACTATACAGTATATAAGAGTAATGACTAATGATAAAATATAGTATTGTAGTAGGCTATCTAAAAGTCAATGCTCATGTGCTGTACTCCCCTGACATAGTTGCTAATGTTATATTACTACAATATTAATATTCTATAGTTCTTACTACATCATTTTATGGCACTGTAATGTTTCTGCAATAATTACACTGTCATAATTCTTGTTATTACTACAATATTGTACCATTATACTATCCAGAACTCAGTAGTAGCATTATTACATTATTAGTTGTAACCATCAGTGTTATATAGCTTCACATATTGTTATTGTATTATTATATATCATGTGTATTGATTTATTGCATTGTGTTATGTGGCCATTGAGGGTCAGGGGATCAGGACCGCACCTCTGGCTTATTTTATAGCTTAATGACACAGAGGGCAGACTCCTTAAGAGCCAAACGATGACTTCCTGACACTCTTCCAATCCAATCCTTTCAAGTTCTGTTTCTCTTTGCAGTCTCGAGAAGGAAAACTATGACGTCTGGGCCAGAGTGGTAAGGCTGAATCAGGACATTGAGAAGGAGAAAAAGAAGTCTGAGGAACTGGAGCTGAAGTTGATGAACGTGGAACGCTCATGGGAGGACATGGAGAAGAAAAACAAGATGCTTGAGGAGGAGATAAAAAACTTACCTAAATCCACAAGCAAAACTGATGCCAAAACCAACTAGGAGGAGACACCCAGCTGTGCACAGACATAAAATGCAGCTGCATGAATCCATAGGAATTGCCAAGCAGGTTCAGAGCCAGGAACTTGTATCATCTGGTGTTCTGCTACTGACCCTGGGCTGATTCGGAGGAAGGAGCCCAGAAGTTAGAGGCTGGTTTCTGCTCTGAAACAGGAAAATTCAAAAATATTCTTTAGCTTTTTTGGTGTGTTTTTTTCAACTCCTCTTTCAGCTGCTCAAGTTACCTGTAGAACAGGCCAATACTTCTTGCTGCTCAATCAGAATATCTTGCACTCAAGAGTTCAGGTTAAGGACACTTTATGCCTTTACAAAAAAAAACCAGCAAGCATCCCTCCTGCCAGCTGGCTGGCTCCTTGCTGGAGATACCCACAGTGCTTCTGAGTGGAACAAAAAGTCCGTAAATCCTAGATCTGGAGAGACAGAAAAGCCCCAAGGTCTGGGGTGGCACAGCTCGTCACACAGTGTGCCTGGGTGGTGGGCTGCAAATGCTGTCAGCACCATGGCTGAGATGTTCACATTAACGCATACAGTTGGTTATGGCTCTTATAGAGCAAGAGAAGCCCAGAGAGCCTGTCAGGTCCACTGAGAAGAGGTCTCCTACAGCATCACTTGCTGTGCTATGCCAGACTCATTGATATCAAGGCTCCAGTCATAAAATCACAATATCACAAAACCCTCTTTAGTTAAGTGGCTGTTCAGTTATTTTAAATCACTGTTCCTTATAGCCGTGCATCTATAAATCCAGCACAGCTGCTGCTGAGGCTTTGGAGAGCACTTTCATGCATCCATACACAGAGGTCTTTGTGCAGAGGGAGTCATCAGCAACTTTACCGGGTACAGAAAATGGGGCTTCTGCATTTTCCCTGATGGACAGTTTTCAAAGAATAACAGATCCGGACTTACTTACTGCCTCTGCTTTTGTTTTTCATCATTTCATCAGTGCCGAACAGGATTTCCTCAGCCACCTTGGTGGACACCTGGGTTTGCACCCCAACGGCGATGCTGGGTCTCTCTCTGTCACTTGCTGCCATCAGCGTAAAGACTAACTGGACCCAAAGGTCTCGTGGTGCCAGTGTGGCTATTTGTAAGCTTGTCTGTTTGTTTTCCCACTGCCTGCCAGCAAGTCGCCCGTCCAGCAGTACCACAACGCTGCTGAAGCTTTTGGCATAGGAAAGAAAATACAGGACTCTGCAAAGAAAACCTTTCGCTCCTTGTTTATGTTAAGAAGGGGGAACAACACCACACAGCTTCAGGCCAACCTAGAGCCTTCATGGGAACAGAAAAGGGAAAAACACAGAGATCTGCAGAAGTTTTCAAGCAAGATGTCTAGGACCAAACACATGCCTCTGTGCCAAGCACAGTGAAGTTATGCAACAACACTGGATTACTGCTACCGAGGACTTGGCTTTGTTAATACAAAAGTTCAGATCAAGACAGGCTGCAGACCTGCTTGGCAGAGCCTGCAAAGAAAAACAAACTGGTGAGAGAAAGGGACACAGAGGAAACTATGTGAAGAAAGGGGAGATGGGAGTGGTAACATGTTATTAGAGAATAAAAGTCAATATTGGTTATACAGCACTTGCTGCTATCAGCCTTGCGGAGGGGGGACTCGTCTAGCCCTAAAACTGAGCCCAGACTCCTTAGTCCCAGACTTAGATTCAGTTTGGTGTATTGAATCCACCTTTGCTTAGCTGCGGATATAAAGTACTGGTAAAGGAGAGGTTTGTGAAAGTTGAGCTGCATTTAAGAATTCAGCCCATAAATAGCTCACTCAACCTATAGACTCTGACTCCAAGTGGTTTTCCTCTCCATAGGATCCTCAGAGGCTACACAGCTTCTCACTGTCCTGCCCACAAACCTTCACAACAGGGAATTAAATTTTTCTGGAGGCCTGCATGGGGTTACTGCATGGGCCTGCTGCAAAATCACAGTGCCTTCCAGAGGACCCACAGCCAAGGACCTCTGCCCTTGCAATGATCAAATCCGATTAAAATGTTTCAAATCTGAAATTTGGTAATTTAATCTCTCAGTGAGGATCACAGTAACCCTTTACACTGGACCAGTGGTGCTGGACCTGCTGGTGCAGAGCTCTGCAGTCCACAGCCTTGCAGAGGGATGGGCATCACAGAGAAGAGCCCCAAGGAGGACAGTGTGGCCTCCACTGGGCTTAGCCACTGTCAAAGCTGAGCTATCAAAACCTCACTTTCCCCATCACCTGCATGTCCCACATGCTACAGCATCCTGAGATGACACATTTCTTGTCTCCCAAAGTCTCTTTCAAGCACCACTAACACCACTTGATCTTGACAGAGCTGCTTCAGTGTTTATTTAATTTTTTACCTTTACAAGGGACTCATTACTAATCTGGGCATGAGGCTCAGGAGTCATTTAGGGAGAAACTTCTCCATCAGGTCTAGGAGGAACATTGTGAACATCTGGGCTGGAAATGCCACACGCTCCTTTCTGCAAAGATCAAAAGTGTGAAGAGGCAAATAATTCCTTCACAGCACGCAGTAGACTGTAATGACGTGAAAAGGCTTGGCTGAGGCTCAGAAGTCTCCGTGACTAGGACAAGTGCACGTTATTTTAGTATAAACTGTGCATTCCTCCACTTCCGCTGCAGATAGGCAAAACAACCTCTATCAAACCATGACTGTTTCCGAAGATCAGAGTAATTTCTTTGAAGATATTCTGCCCATTAAAATTTGGAGTGTTTATAGTGGTCATATTTAAAAGATAGACTTTCCAATAGAGGTCAGGTGGACTGGAAATTCCTAAGTGCAAGGCAGGGAGCAAACAGCCTCAGAGAGAAACATGGGCATCTTATGAGTTGTTATTGCTGTTGGGTGCTGTAAGATAAGGAGGGTTTTCCTGTGGAAACTTTGCATCCTTTTCAGCCCTGAGGGTATATCCTCTCCACTCAGCCACGCAAAGCCCAGTGCCACACTTGAATACTGGCAATGCCCAGATCCTACTCTGGATTTAATGCACTTTCAGATCTTCTGTTCGAGACACCAGAATATGAGATCCCGAAAACTGACTGATGCATGACCTACATTTCCTTCCTCCGTCTCTTTTTGCAGCTAAGCCGTGAAGCTTCTTGGGGAAGGAGTAGCAGAGAAAGTCTTTCCTGTTCCTGAAGCAGGAGTTGCTATTCCTCTGTGCTGCAAGGGGCATTATAAACTCACGGAGGGTTGTTTGGTGGCTGCTTTTCAGCTCACTGGGCTTTCAGCATTCACTCTGGATATCCTAGAAAGTGTGGAACTACTACTATCATATAAAAGTAACACAGACTGTCTATCATACAGAATAAAGAATAAAGCCTGTAGAAAGATCCTGTTCAACCCTGCCCTGGGCACTATAGGCTTGGAAACTGCCAAAAAGGCAGTTTTTCACCCCCCTTAACCCTCACACTGCACAGCCAGAGGACACAAGAGCATCCCCTTCAGGGCGATGGGAGTGTAGGATAACCCACAAAATATACTGAGGATTTTCCTCTCCCTTTAAATGTGATATGGCATTCCAAATTAGAGCAATTAAAACCACAGATCTGAATGCATCTAAAACTGTTAAACCATGCATTATGGGGTGAAAATATGACATCTTTTAGGATATACTTTCAGTCCTGCTCTCACTGTCTAGCATTCTTTGTCTTAGAGCAAAAAAATCTGTTTTGCTCTTCTTAGGTATTTACTGCATTCATTTAGGAATTCACTTCATTGTATCCAGGCATTTGGTAGGCGTGAGAGGCAAGAAAGTAAAATTATCCTTCCCACATTATTCTCTTTGGATCCCGAGCCAGTCACGCTTATGCTGACTTACCCCCTCATATTTTATCTAAGTTGCATTTTTGGCATGATAGTAACTTCCCTTTTTTAGCTCGGCTACTGCATAAAATAGCAAGTTGCTGTGGGAGGCAAGATGGACGTGCGGGAAAAGTGTCCAGCCATTATGTAGGATGGCTTTTACAAACGAAAGAAAAGCAGTGAGAACATGTTGTTCTCCTCAGGAATTAGAGAGTAATGCAGTCCGTCCTTCCTTTACATGGGAGCTGAAAGACACTCCCAAAACAGGCTGCTTTTGAGATGAAAAGACTGCCAAAGGGAGACCTCGTGCATGAATAACCGTTCACCAAGGTGGGGAGAAAAAAGTAGTCCCCAGACTTTCAGTCAAACCCTCCCTGGAAGCAGTTCCAGTGTCCCGCTTTCTCTGTGTTTTCCTGCCACCTTGCTGCAGCACAGGGATGTTACAAACCCAGACCATCAAACTGGCCTGAAGGAAAAATAACCTGGCAAAAAAGAAGCATCCTGATAAAGCAAGGGCCAACATGGAGGCAGGAAGAAGCCGCCAGGGTAGCAGGGACAGGAGTTGTCTGAATAAGCACTCCTTTGGAGAAAATGCTCATCTCTTCTAGCACAAAAAACCTGCAAGTTTCGGAATTCCAAGTTGCTCAAGCAGATAAATGCCCTGAGTGCTTGCATGGTGAATACCGCACAGAGGCTCCACCTGGGACAGCTTCTTCCTTGGATAATTCACATTGCCAACAGCTCACTGCATGCGTAGTCTCCACCTAGAATAGTTTACCCTTCTAGCTGTTTTCCTCTATAAGAGTTTTATCAGTAGGTAATTCCCATAAACAGAAGTGCTCAGCAGTTAATCGGGAACTTGCTTTCTTAAGAAATAAGGCTTATAACTTCAGCCAAATACAGCAACCAGGTGAGTGACCGGAATTCAGGTGCAACTAACTGTAAGGCTGTGGGGCAGAGCCGAGAGACCTTAGTGGTGCTGCCACTGCAAGACTCCGGGGTGTGCTCGACCTTTAGCAAACATCAAAGAATTTACCAAGCTGAAAAATCCAACAAGCAAAGAGCTCGGTGAGAAGGAAACATCCTGTTTACCCCTTGAGTCCTTCATGTAAGGAAGCTTCACAAAAAGTCATTCATTTTTCATACATAACCCTGTCCAAAAGGTCTCCCTGTACTCCCATGCCCAGCCAACCCTGGTGAGCCCTGTGTGGCAGAGGGGAACGACACTCCCAGTGCCATCAGCAGCCACTGGTGTGGCTTGTGAAAATTTGCTTTATCACGCGTAAAAACACGATGTGATATTTTGCCCCTCTTAACACAATGTACCGATAACAGGAACTGGGAACAGGGGAATGTTCCTTTAATCTCATCAGCTGGCCGAAATGCTGTTTGCTGCATCCAGGGAGCTATTTCCAAACGAGTGCATTTTAAAAGCAGCCAGCGAGGCAGGGGCCAGGCTTTGACCTCTTATTAAAGAAATGAGGATAAGCATCAGCTTGGCATCTGCTTTCTGAGCATGTGAGAGGTAAATTTTTCCTTTCCCCGGCAGTGTTGCCTTGTTTCCTTCCTTGGCTCCCCAATAAGGGCCAGCACAGGCTGCCATCCAGCTGGAGAGGCTCCCCTTGCGCTCTGCATGCTCTGGATGAGGTCCACGCTTGATCTTTAGGGCCAGTGTAGGGTTTGAGTCTTTTCAGTGACACCTTTACCCTGTGTGTCCCTTCCTGGGGCTCAAAGGATGGATGTTCTAATGCTGCCAAGTGTTCCCTTTGCATGCATCCACATTTCCAATGCTGCTAAAAATCCAGTGCTCAATTTAAGTGCTGAACTGTATGGAAATGCCAATCCAAAAGGAGTCAGGAAGTCAGCCAAGCACCCCAAGGACAGTTGTTCCCAACACAACAGCTACAGGCAGCGCCGATGAGTGAAAGGTCAAATGTCCCCTGGAAACTGGAGTGTTGTCACACCCTGGGAAGGGATGTTTCCACTGGGGGAGTGGGAACATCCTGCTCCCTTGCTACCTTCCTCCTATCCAGCGTAAAGAAGGCTGTGTAAAGAAGTCTAAAATGGGGATAAATCACATTTACAGTTTGCAGAAGACCTGGGATAAGTGTTTAGAAACTCATCAGCTCCATTAGACTGGATCTTTCCCCTAGCTGGCAGTGGAAGGGCATTGGCTTAGGGTCAAGGATAGCACAAGAAGTTATGGAAAAGCAACAGCAGATTAAATTGCTGTCATCCACTCTGACCTGCTCCTGCTCACTCAAATATAAAGCCTCACTGATAATGGCAAGCAGGATGGTTTTTAAAAATAAAATTGTAGCAGAGTCTTTCTTCCATTTTGTAAGTCTGTTAAGAAATCACATGCAGGAACACCAGCTGGGGCGAAGCACCCTAGCATCCCATCACAACGTGGAGATGGAGCTTTAATGTGGTTTGCATCTGTAGTGGCTTTTTAGGACACTGGTGTAGGGCTCAGATGGTTAGACTGCTTTTTGCTTGACTTGCCCCATGTCTTAGTTCCCTATCCTCTTTTAGCTTCAATATCAGCAAGCAAGGAGCCCATTGCCCAGGCAGGTAAGCCTGCACCAGTGCAAGCCTTGCAGTGCCTTGGCCGGTCAAGGCAAAGGAGTTTGTAGCAGAGTGCTCAGCACTCACCATTCAAGCCAAAGTAATGAGGCCTTCTGTCCCGATGAAAGTCAAGCCATGGAGGTCACAGATTTTTGCTCTCCAAAACTCAACACAAAAGTAATGAAGCCTTTGAAAATGTTTGCAGAGCACATATGAAGCAGAGCCAGACAAAGACTTGGGAGTCCTGAATCCCAATCTACACTATAAATATTTGCAATAATAACTAGACTGCTGGGCTTGCCAGATAACCCTTCCTTTTATTAATTTTAGGCTAGAGGTTTTAGGCCAGAAGTGTTGACAACATTGGTGTCAGTGGTGAAGGCACTGGTTTCTTCCCTGAGAAGAATGATGCAAGAATGAGAGAATGATGCAAAAGCGGGATGGTTATTGATAGAACAACAGCTGAGAGCAGATATAGAGGTGCAGTTCATTTGTTCACAGAGGTACTATTGTTTCCCAGTGGCTACCCAGTCCCTCGAAGGCTTCTGCGTTCCCGTGTGTGTGCAGACCACAGTGTGCAGCAGGGTCCAGCTTAGCCAACAGCTCTATCTTAAAAGTTACTCCTTTCTCTTGCAGTAAGTGCAGGGGTTAATGCAACTCTGGGGAGCTCACTGAGGCCCTTGTCTAAATTGTTTGCCTGTCCTGGAGCTCATTAGCATTGCATGCAGTGCCCTGAACAGTGTCAGGGAGGAACATGTGTGGCAGCCCCCGTCAGGAAGGACGCGTGCCCCGCAAAGCATGGCCTGCTCCCTCTGCCATTAGCTCGCTGCTTAGGGCACGTTGCTTATCTCTAATGCACTAATTAGGGTGGACAGAGGAAGCACAAGATGTGCAATCAATATTATTGGGCCAAATTTGCAGCTGGTGTAAGTTGCTGATTGGCAGAGAAGTGCAAAAGAACAAGAAACAATGTGTGCTAGAGAAATCCCAAGGGAAAAGGAGAGAGTTCAGCAAGGAAAGCAACTGTGGTTGAAAGCAACTTGCTCTCTCTGCAAGAATGACTTCAAAATTGGTACAAATCTATAAGTGACATTTTGGATAGCAGGTTGTATTTGCACGTTGTCGTGCTATTTTGTGTCTATCTCAGCGGCAACCAACTACTGTAAGCCAAAATCAAATCACTTAAACCATTTCAACAGTTGGATCAGCTCATTAGTCTCCTAACTGTGTGGGTCTCAGTTTCCCATGGATCCCCACTCTAATTTTAACCCATGGGGGAATTCAGGTTGGGATTTCATAGTGCAGATCTGGTGAAGAGCAAGCACAGTAAGCAATAACCGGTGAACAGTTACGCCAGCTACCAGGACTTGTAGAAATGGTAGAAGGGCTCGTTTTTTCCTACAATAGGGTATTTGCTTTGCTTACAGTTCAGCTGGCTTATGTTTCAGGCTGTAGGCTTCTCTGTATCAGTATCTTGAGCTGGGCATCTAAAATCTGGTAATGATAAAAGCAAATATAGCACGTTCAGTATTGTAGGATAACGGGTTTTGCTTTCCCACTCTCCCAAAGCTTTGCATTTCAACTTTGCCTGATTAGCCAGCGGTGACAGCTCAGGAAATGGTTTCCACCAAATCTCACAACAACTGATCTAAAATGCTCTAATCTCTGGGAAGATAAGGAGTTGCTACAGCAAAGCCAACATAAACCTGAGAGCTATGGAAGGCTGGACTGTTGTTTAGCCGCTGTTGCTAGTTAGCTACTGTACTTGATTTCAGAGACCACCCCGTATTTAAACCTTCTCACTTAACTTGACACATCTTTTCAACACCATCTGAAGCTCACACCCTGGATAGCCTCAGCTGCACAGGGCTGAAGGACATTGTTTGGGGAGCTCTGTTGCTGCAGTGAGCATCCCCTCACCCTAAAGTCACTGCAGATATGACAGGGAGCATCTTCTGTGAAATATAGTTATGCTAATAATGAATTAATGGTACCGCAGCTGCCCATTTAAAATAAAATACAGCATATTGTCTTTGTTGGCCATATCTGGGCCATCACAGAAAATGTAGTATTTGGAGTTAGAAAAAAAAACCCCTTCTTTTCAGGAAGCATTGCTCTGTGTCACGGAAATCCATTCCTCTCATATAATTTCCTTTATTGCAGCCATGTTGACTGCTTTTATCCCTCATATTTCCTTTGTTTACTTAAAAAATGCAATCAAAGGTCCTGCTAAGTTCTTGAAATGCTTAGCAGGAGGTTTATCAATTTGCGTTGTGAACAGAATCACATTGGGCACGTACCCAACAGTGTAAAACAAGTAAGCAAACTTCCCATTTCCAATGTAAGCTCATTTGCCCTGAGCTGGATATATTGCAGTATATATGTTAGCAAAACTCTTCTATATTTTCTGGCATTATCTGTTCTAAAAAGTAACTTGGTTTGCTGGAATAATGCAGCCATATCCTAATGAATTTTGCCACCAAGGCAGTGTTGGGAGATGGAGTTGGAAGCAGAAATTTTCACAGCTAATTGCTAGCTCAGATTCTGCTCTTACTGACATCTGAAGTGACTCCTTGAGAGGCAGGAGACTAAACTGGCATTTATTAGCATGCATCTGAAAGCAAATGCGCTCAGTTGCTGCAGGAGATGTTACCAAGACCTCAGCAGGGAGAGCTGAACTCCTTCCACTATTCATCTTCTTGACAAGGGTATCAAAAGGTGGATGTTTCCCTCCACTTTTATCTGGGAAAAGAAGCAGTAATTCTAATGGCTGCTCTTTCTACTGCTTTCAACAGCCTTGCATTTCCCCAGCAAGCTGCTCCTCTGTGAGAGGGGCAGACGCGCTACGTGCCTTGAGCCCTGCTCCCCAGGGAATGGCTTGCAGAGACGTGGCCTGACAAAAAGCGTATCTTGCCTGAGCGAAAGTGGATGGAGAGTGATAGAGGGATGAAAGAGAGCAAGGCAGGGACGAAGGGGTGAAGAAGAGCGAGACAAGATGCCTGGCAGCCAGATTTGTTCCCAAAATGTGCCCAGGGTTCTGAGGTCATTTGAAAGCCTGCCCCTGTAGTGGGATGTGCAAATGAGATGATAACTCTGATAAACCTGCCTGCCCTTTTGAAATTACTGGCTTTATGGTTTATAGAAAGAGAGTTTGGGTTTGATTTTTTAATGGATGTCTATTTCAGTGGGCTTGTAGTGCAAAACTTAGCTTTTTCTTCTTACTGAGAAGATGCTTTTAAAGATGTTCATTTGCACAGCAGTAGGTTTGACAGTCTGTTTTCATTAGGAAATGTCCAGGGGTGCTAGGCCATAAACTCAGGTCCTCTGGATTACAGCTGTGCCAACTAAATATGCGACCAGACCTGGCAAGCTAAACTGGCTTAATAACAGGTTGTCACAAACCTGCCTCATTTTATCTGGAGGACGTTCAGGGTAGACACATTTGGGGTGGCTTTCATCTGTTCTCATTTAGGCACCTAAACTCTAGAAATTCAAGTGCGTATATGTTGTCCCTTTACTTGCAGGTAAGAGAAAGGGGTACTGCCCTGCACTGCCTCACCTTATCCCGTGTCAGTGCCAGAGACAGCTTCAGTGATTTCTATGCCATGTCAAGGCTTAGCCTCAAATGTGTCCCTTTTCACACCCAGGGAAATCGCACCATTACCCTGTGTGGGTCAATACGGGAGAAAAACACATTATCTCACCCTTGACTTCAAAGCAGGAGTTTAGAGTAAGACATGGGTCATGTTTTGTGGCTGGTTTCTGCTTTCTGCAATATAGGCACCTCCCTGACTGCTCTTCTCTCCTCATGTTGCCTGTGCTAGAAATACTCAGCTCTGGCCAAAATGCCTAGTCCCAGCACTAATATTCAACAATAATACACTCCATATAATAAACCTCTTCTTCCAAGGGGTGCTGATAAGAATTTCCATTTTTAGTCGAGGGCAAAGGAACCATTCAGCCTTTATTTGTTGCTGTTGCAATTGAAGAAGAAGCAGAAGCTAATTTTTTAACTTTTCCTGTAAATAGTGCATTAATGAAGACAGATGGGTCAGCAGTATAAACAAAAACTCTATCTCAAGCTAGTTTTGCTCTGGCTTTGTTTCCCAATATAGTAAGCAAACCACCACCACCCTGGTTCCCATCCTATTAACAGTGTTTGCACTCCAAATGTTGAACTGGGTTATAAGGAAGTTTAAATTAACACTGGGCTGTAGTTTTTCAAATGCTTGAAGCAGATGTTCAAGTGCCAGGAAACCTTCCTCTCTTTTTTTTTTTCCTTAAAAAAATGATGGATTTTGCTGGGGTTTGGCTCATTGTGTTTCACAGAACATACTTAACTGAACCTCTCCCGTTGTGCTGTAGGTAAGCCAGGCACCAAACTGCCGGTGGCTGTTAAAAACCGCAGGATCCTTTGATATTTCTAGATTGCTGGAGGTTCTGGTTTGCTTTGCTCTCTGAGCAGTCTAACAAGGGCAGTGCAGTAGCTGTAGCTTGGGAGGAGAAGATGGGCATAGGTTCTGGCTGCTGCTTTGGATGATTTGGGAGATGATTTTTCCTAAGTGACTTCAGTTTTGGGGAGGTTGATCCTCACACCTTTAGCTCCAGAGTTGCTGCTCACCTGGCAGGACCCACTGCCTTTGGAAAGAGGTATGTGTCCACAATATTCAGGAATACTTCTTTTTCCCGAAGACTGACATTTGGGCACCTCCAAATGGGAGCAGCACGAGCCAGCACCAGGCACTGCTAGGGAGACGGGGTGCCCTGCTTTCTTGCCAGAACAGCGTGAGGCTCTGCCCCTTCTCCCCAGGCTCCACAGACTGCCCCAAACAGCCAATCTGCCCAGAGCAAGGGGGCTGGCAGGGCTGGGGCAGCGGTGGCAGAAAAAGCCATGCTGAGCTGTCAAGCTTTAATGCTCAAAAAGCTGGTAATCTGTATCTTCAATCAGCTACGCAGGGCACCGCAGAGTGAGCCTGGACTCCAGGGATCATGCCCCCAAGAAAGGGATAATGCAAGAAAGCTTTGGGAAGAAATCTATTAAAGGAATTTTAGTCCACGTGCAGAGAGCTAAGAGGTATGGATCATTTAAGGGAACCTCAAACTTCCAAGTGCTTCGTGAAATCTGGCATTGGTGCCGAGTGTTTGCACAGGAGACACAGCTATCATGATTTCTTCCAAGACCAAGAAATGAGTAAGATGTCCTGAAGTTCATGCTCTTCTGGAGGCATTGTATGTGTTGATTTAAGAGCAGTAATCCAAGACCAAAACTCTTCCCCCAGCCCCCTTGCTGATACGTTATCCAGGCTCTTCCTCTCTTTGTATCATTTGTTTCTGCTCCCACCCCTTTACCTGTCCTATTTAGACTGCAAGCACTGCCTGGCATTTTATACAGCGTCCAGCAAAAAAGGGGCTTCATATCTGCTTACACTTTCTTATACATATTCAATTAGAAAAAGATGAAAGCAAAAATCCAACTGAAATTGGTGAGACAGCATTGCTGCCTCCTTCAGTTGCATGCAATAATTCAGAGACGGATGGATGGATGGATGGCTAGAAAGATAGATACTTCCATACTGAAGCCATATTTTTTGAAACCTTTCTAAAATTGGTTTGCACTTTTAAGTCAAGCATCTGCTAGCATGGTGATATAAAATAGATCAGAAATGAAAGGAAAATCAATGCATACTGCTATTTAATGTGAAAATAAATTCTTTTAGAAACAGAAGTCACAGTACTAATCCAGATGGTTGGAAGGAAGGAGGAAGAAAGGAGGATGGAAGGAAGGACTAAAGAAACAAAGAAAATGAAAACATGCAGTGGATTATTTTTTCAGGGACTTCTCGCTGACGTTACCAGCACTTACAGCTTGGTAGCACGGGCTCTTGTCATGCATTCACCGTGTTATTTGTGAGTGTTTTACCTATATGGACAGGTGCATTTAAAACCAAGCATTTCTGAGTTTGCAGAAGCAACCTTAATTTACTACTTAGGGAAAGCTCTTTATAAAATACCTGCCCCCATTTTTTTTGGTGTTATTTTGCCTGATCTCTGCCATCTAACTGCGTGAATATCCAGCAAATGTCTTTGCATAATTATATTCAAAGGTAAGGTAAAAGTAAGGTAAGTTTTTGCTCATAAAGCAGGCGTGCAATTCTAACAGACACACATTAATAAATGAAATACTGTTCTCAATAGTTCTAATCTCAGGTTATGAACAGCACAGGTGCAGCTGAAGGATTCAAGAGATGCTCAGTTTTCTCCCAAAATAGCACAGGGAGATACATCTCATGCTTCACAGTTTTTCACCACAAACTCTGGCTGGCTGAAATCCTCTTCAATCAGCAGTACAGTCCGTGTTTCTTTATAAAGAAAAGTTACTAGTATCAGAATACTGGCTAAAAAGCTACCATTGATATTTTTACTGATCTTGTAAAAATTCACACATGCAGGTTTACTAACTGATAAAATTACATGCCTACCCACATTTGCATTGTACTGTAACACACTGTGTACTATCTACTCTATTACAACAAATCTCTGGCAATAAGAGAGTGCAAAGGCTGCCACTCTGCTTTGCTTCATGGTCACTTGAAAATTTATAGTGATTATGGGTGATTACAGTGGGATACTTTTTATTTTTAAGGCACAGGTCCTCCTACATGCTGTTCAGAAAGGTTGGTGCTGTTCAGGAAGTGTTGGTACTGCTCAGTTAAGGACAGTGGTGCAAAAAGCACACTGGTCAGATCACTGCCACAGGAACAGTCGCAGAAAAGAGATGATAAAAGCAAATGTCAGATTATCTCCCTAATGCTGGATTATCACTCCTAACAAGGTGAATGGTTTGTCTTGGCAAATGGCTTCATAAGAATTGTGGATAGTTTTGAAAGGATCTGTGTGGTCACACTTCAACCGTTGGCTGCCGCAGTTCATGTCAGCAGAGCAAAATATCACACCTCTTACGAATTCTTTTAATGTGCCATTAACCACAGACTAAGATTGCAGTGCAGCTCAGGGTAAAGGTCTGTGAGTGCTGTCAGTCACTCGCAGGGTAAGATCTGTAGCAGGCATAAAGCAATATAGCTCCATGGTGCAGCCTGCTATCTGGAAACACGCAGCACGAGTGGAGACTGCATAACTCCACAATAAACTACACAGCTGACCACTTAAAGCAATGATGCCTCTGCAAGAGTAGTTATACATTGGACAAGACCATACATGCTCCAGAATGCTACTTAAATCACTACAGTGAGTGAACAGTTCTGTAAGCAAGGGAGGTAACTGTGGTATACGGTATTTACAAATATCTAGGGGGGAAAAAAAAAAATCAGCAACCCCAATCTCTGTGCAGCACAACTCAACAGAGAGATTCCATGTAAAATAGGATTGGTACAAGGTTTTATCCAAGTGGGATTACACACAAGCACAAAAATAAAACATTCTGTATTCTACATTATATTACAAAGGCAAGCAGTCAATAAATAGGTCAATAAATTACGGGAAGCACAGAAGAGTATGTGTGGAAATAGGTGAAACTGGTTTTAGTTGGTGCATGGCAACGTCTTTTGTGTTCATTCCCATGAAGTGTTAGAGTGGTTCTTTCAAAGACCCTTATCACTTCCAGGGAAGATACCTTTCCCTTAAAAGTGTAAAACAGATGCAGGGACAGTACAGCAGGCTCTGGTACAGTCTAAGAGAGTCAACGTCACTTACACTTCCCCAAGAATCTGACAAATTTGCAGCTTAGTATAAATAAAGTGACGGGTCTATTGTTTCTCAGCTCTGACACCTTCTTATCACCATGATTTGTTGCAGAAGAGTGGCGGAAACATGGCATGTGACTCCATCATATATAGTTTAAGGGGGGGGGGGCAATATCTTTATGAATTGACAATTTCAGCACATACATAAAGGAAAGATCCTCTCTATCTAGCTGGCACAAAGGGGTTTCCCTTTCTGTCTAGCTCTGTGCAGACTAAATGCAATACTACTTGGCCATTTGAATTGGATTACATAGCTGTATTGTATGTAGTTTACTGGACTGGGTAGGGGGACTAGTTTCTTAGCTGGTATAAACTGATAAAATTTCAAGGATTTAGGAAATTTACTGCACTTATTTCTGCCACCTAAAGCTCTGGCTCTTGAGAGACAACACACAGCTAACGCAGCAAAGCCAGCGCCGATTTACACAGGGTGCTTTTGTAATAAACATGCACAGGGGGAATTTCTTGCCATTGCACATCAAAGCACTGCACAAGCCTGGCACTGCTCCTGGGCCCATTGCTGTACTAAGAAAGATGGGAAAGGGAATGGTTCCCTTCTGCTCCAGATGCCAAATCACCCCTGCCAGTTACCTTTAACTGAGACAGGGAAAGATTCAAGAAAAGAGTAAGAAAAAAGGAAAAAGTCTAACACCTTGTCCTGCCTTAGTGATTTAGGAACTTGAGAATTATCAGGACTTAAGATCCACAGAGATAAATTAAAAAAACTAAATACATCTGAGCATGTAAAGATCTTTATAAAGATTTTACACAAAACTAAACGATCTAGGTGTGTATTGCCTGTAGTTCACCTATCTTTAATAGCTCTGGAAATCCCTATAGATGCCAATCGACATCAATAAAGTACAAAAATATGCCTTTATTTCTGTGAATTTGAATGTGCCCCTTTGGCACAAAGAACCCTCCCAAACAATCCAGTGATCTTCTCTAGGCCCTGATAGGAAAAGAGACTCAGTCATAATTTGAACAGCGAAGAACAGCAAGAAGCAAGCAATGGAACAAAATATACATTCCCTACGGTCGTACAACTTGCCCATTCCCCATAACAGGAAACATACAATTATCTGTACATGCCTCATTAAATAACCTTATTAAATAGGAAATCTGAAATGTACAAATTTACAGACTGAATCATTAAATACTTCCCCTGTGCACTCCCCTGTGCATGCGTTCCCTGCTACTATCTGCAGCCACACTCTGATACCACCATGCCTTCATATTTGAACTTGTAGGTGACCACCCCTGCATCTAAGTAGAGAATAGAGATGGGATCAAGTTTGGTGGGCACACAGCAAGCCTTGGAGGCTTTCTGGGGATTCTTCAGGTGAACCAAAGTCTGGACAATGGCATGTTTTGTTGGTGTGACGTGCTCTGTTAAGGGGTAGGCGCACACTCCATGGCACTCGTAAGCTTCATATCCTGCTGGGGCGATGATCCAGGAATCCCAGCCAATCTCCTTGAAATCTATGTACAGTGGAGTCTTTTTACAGTAGTTGCCTTTTGCGTTCCTCCGGATTCGGGCAGTAGAGTCGTAAATGATGTTGGAGCGCATCTGGAGCAGCGCCTCCTCACCAGGCTGGCCATGGAAATTGCCGACTTCCAGGTTCTCCAAGTCCAGGAGCTGCTCATGGTCTATCATTTCGTTCAGCTCTTGCTTCTCCTCTTTTTTGTCATTGCTTTGGTCATCAGAGAACACAATCAACAGGGGCACGTGCTTAGCCTCAGAGTTGATGTCAATATCGAGTTTCCCCTCTCCGTTCTGCTCCTCCCCTTCCCTGCTCTCTATATGAACTTCCAGCCGGTGCGTGGTCAGTCCTGCCCTTCGCCAACGCTTGATGGCTTCGGTGACCTCGAAGCTCTCCCACTCACTGCTTGTGCCATAGATCTGCCTGGATGCCAATGCCACTGTCCTTCTCTCTTCTCCTACCCCCATACGGTCATTTTCCAGCACTTCAAAAATGGTGACCTTCCGGTCAAGCCCATCGTAGAGCATTTGGTCCCTTTCCACTAAGGTGTAGAGCCTCAGCTCTGCCATGGTGATTTCTTCATGGTGAGGGATGGAAACATTGAATAGAAGAGGGTATTTCCGAATTCCTGTAATACCAATAGGGTGGGAAGCCAAGTCTGGAAATGACAAAGATCAAATATTTTAGAAGGATGAATACATCCAGCAACACATGCACTGAAGATCATCTGACATGTTTTGCATTGCTTGGTTTCAAACAGTTCCAGGAGAGTGTTTTTTCATCATTTCCCAAAACTGTTCTTGGAAAAAAAGACGACTTTATTTTAGATGTCTAACGACAGCAAGGTCCCAGACATACTATAGACCGTAAACCTGGATTTATAGATCCTCCTCCTCTCCCCATACCTTCCAGGGACTTCCTTTTCACCTGGAAGGCTTACATATTAAAAACGTGTTGCCTAATACTGAAATACAAATCACTTCCAGGTTACTGCACAGCAACTGTTTTAACAAATGAGGAAAAACATTCATCGGTGTAGGAGAGAAAGGGAAGAAGGATATTTCACTGGAGTAAACATGAGATGGGTGACATATAAGCTGCATATGCAAGAACAACAGGCTGTATCTGTGTCTGCTTAGCTTTTTTGTGCTAGCAAGTATTCCCTTCTGCTGAAACATCCCTCAGAAACTGAAAAGGCCAAGCACTAAGGGAGGGAAAGTTGCTTTGGAAGATGTAAAGGCTCTTGGTTAGGAAGAGCAGGCGGTGAACATCCAGTGTGAACCACCAGTCAACAGAAATCCTGCCACAGACTCAATGGACTTCAATTGAGCAGTCAAACAGCTGTACTTAGCCAGGCACTTTTGGCAGCTTTGGTTAATAAAACATATAAGAACATAATATCTGCTTGTCAGTCAGGCTGTCTGTCCTATCTGCGTTGTTTGTTTATACGTAGGCAATATGCATTTCTTTACACAATGCAGGAATCTTAGCTAATGATTGTGTATTTGTTGCTGAATTACTGTGCTGTCCACTTGTAACTTGGAAGACAGATTAGGACATAGGGATTATGGGTAACATTTCTGCAAAGGCAAGCTACTTGTGACCTATTACTATCTTAATCTCTGACTTCTCCAATTTTGATGTTTGTAGAAAAACGACACTGATAAAGCTGCAAGTATTGGCCATGCTCCATCAGTGCACTCAAGCAATCAGTTAACTTAGGCAGGTGCCTCAAAACTGAAATTAAGTAGGACAATTCATGTGCTTTTTTTTTTTTTTTTCCATTTTGCACTTTCGTCTGTTCATATATTTAAAAAATGAGGGGTGATTCTGCTTGCATTTCCCTACCTGTCAATTGATAAAGGTGGGAGCTGAATATGCTCTGCACAGCATCAGGGTAGGAGCAGACTGTGAGCTGAAAGACAATGCTATTCAAGCTTAGCTACAATCTCCACACTGGAAGTGATCTTCGGGATTTCTGAGACCTTGATACACTAAAGCAAGTCTCCAGTGATTACATATAATGACAGCATGGAGAAATACCACCTGACCATATAGAAGATGAGCACAAGTAATTCACCAGGAGGCAGGGGAAGGCCATGCCATATGTAAGAAGCTGGGTGAATGCTATCAGGGCATAAGAAGTGTTTATTTCTAAGTCAGGATGTGACTGTGGGCTTTAGCTAGAAAGTCTATAGGGTGAAATATCTCCTACTGTTACCAGTACACCCCTAGCAGGGTCAGGAAGGCAGATCTGGAGTCCGCAGGAAAAGAAAAATTTCCCTTAAGACCTTTATTCAACTTTTAAGAACTGATTACAGTCCCATTTACAATGGAGATGTTATGGTCCATGGCTTAAAACAAAGAACTAATTCCAGCCATGCAGCATGTTGTATTTCTATAATGTTCTTATAACAAATTTAATAAAGGATTTAATGGATAATAATGAAACTACCATTACTGCCAATTTTCAGTAGGCAGGTGAACAAAAAAATTCCATGGTATGATCTGTTTCTGCTGTCCTGATCATTGCAAGTAATTAATTTCTCTATCAAAAGAGCTTGTTAGCATGAAATGGATGGTTCTTAGTTATACAGACTTTCAAGACACATAACAAACATTAATTGCATAGCTCCTCTAACTGCATACGTTTATGAAGCTGTCTTAACATCAGTAGTCTCACTTCGCAGCTTGCTGGTTTGGACTGGAAGAGGCGAGAGAAATACAAAAATGACAAAAAGTTCAGCCAAGTTTACTCCAACTGGTGCAGAACTTCTGCAGTGATGAAGTAGGCATCGAATGTCATGGTTACAGAAAGGCACAGAACTGCAAACCCTAATGTTTTACTGGCAAAAGGTCGGTCTGTACCATTTGCAATGCTGCAAACCCGAAAGAACATCGGGTTTGCCAGTGGAATGACTTCAGATTTACATCATTAAACCACACTGTATTTTATTCTTTAGCACACTGTACTTGGCAATTTTTATCCCATTTATTTTTTCCAAATAGTGCAAAAAGAGAAAAGAACAACACGCATTTCTGCATATGCCTTCACTCATGCTGATGAGCAGTGACAGGAACAGTGGTTCACATGAGTCACTGTTCACCAGTGGTTGTAACTGGTTTACCAACAACCCTTCAATAAATTTCTCCACACTGGAGGAAAGAATATGTAAAGAAGATTTAAACCAGTGTAGTGGCTCCTCAAACCAGAAACATATTGCTGGTGAAGAGTGCCTGGGCCTGGCAGACGGACAGAGCAGAACAGAGCTTTTGGATTCTCTGCTTACATCTCACTCCACTGCAAAACTGAAGTGACTTGCACATAGCCTCTCCTTATAGTTCATAATTTCAAAAGTGAAAATGTTAGAGAAAAAGGAATAATGACTTTATACTTCATTAATTAGACAAACAAAGGATTATAGAAGCCCCACAGCAGTTTGAATAGTTGCATGTACCCCTGAGTAGTTAAAATGAATCGAAGCACTTGTGTTTGCCAAGTGGAGTTATCTGTATTTGGAATTGTTTAGTTGAAAAATGTTTTTAACATAAAACCTGTATTGGTGCAAATCGGTATTGACAAACTATTGAATTGTTAGCACTGAAACATTATCTTGTCCTCACTGAACTGAGAAGAAATGCTGAAGCAGAAACATATAGGGAAACTACCTAAGGTCACAATTAGGCTTCTTCAGGTTTTGGGGGTTTTTTTTGTTTGTTTGTTTTCTTTGTTTTTTAATAGGAAATATTCTAGTCCTCCTAAGTAAAATCTAAGGGTTATCCAAAATTCTGTTTCACATATTTCTATGTATTTTTGCTGGACTGTGCTCAGATACCAAAGGAAGAAAATGTTACAAATGCCATGAGCATCAAGAGTGAGAGGATATTAACAGAAAGCCATATTTGGTTAAGCTCATAATAGGAAAATATTGCACCTTTGAACAGTGTGTAAAAACATTTCTTGCATTAGTTTCAAATATTACTTAAGGTATCCATTTGAAAAATCAATCAGGTAATTGCGAACGATGTGCGTCATTATGAGGATAATGAAAACGATGCACCTAAGTTATACTTGGTGCTGCCCAAACATTAAAGAAACATCTTCCTCCAAAACCTTACAGTCTCAAAAGCAAAGGACGAGAGATCTATCTCACAAGAAGTGGGATCTGGGTAACCCTGGTACATGTAGTGTTAGCTGCCTATTTCCAATGCCATCCTCACTGAAAGGCCTTTTTTCCCTTAGTATGGTTCATGCTCCATGCCTGGTAAATACATTTCACGCTGACTATAAAGATGCTCATTTCTATTTACTTCTCCTAGAGATGCCCATATCTTACCTTCATTTTTGAAGCTCCTAATAATATTTGCGGATGGCATAGATGTCCTATCGGTGGCAAACCTGTTGTACAGCTCTAGCATGTACTCTGGCGGATCCACCTTGGCCGTTTCATGCAGGGGAATGTCAGAGAGGTTCAACGTCTTCAAAAACTCGTTTTTCATATTCTGAAGCAGCGTGTTGAAATCAACACCATCCTGCTCGGAGAGAATCTCGTCGAAAAGAGGCACGTCTTCCTCCAAGGAAGAGTGCTCTAAGCTCAGGATGGGACTGCAAGTGGCAAGGTGAATCAAGAGACAGAGGACAGCCCACAGCTGGAGGACTACAGAATCCATGACTTCGCTCAAGCTTCCAACCGCACTCAACAAGCTCTAGCTCTCGTGTGGGCTAAGTGGTGGTTTTATCCCCTGGGTTGTACACGGCTTGTGTCACAGAGAGATGACAAGTTTGGAAGCTCTTGTCTTGAAACTTGTGATCCGTCCTGTCTGTCTCCCCCTTCCCCCTCCCCAAAACCAGGTCTCGGTAATTGGATATGGCTTGCTCTCTTCTATGGTCGCCTTGCCTCTCTTATCTCGTGTAGTGTAAGCTGTTCACCAGATTTGTTGCTATCTCGCAATCCCCTTTCCCTTAATGAGCGTTTTGTAAACATTCTGCGCTAGGACACTTGGAGATAGGACAAGTTTCTCCTCAGAGAGAAGCTGCCCTTTCTTTCTCGCTCCTGGTAGCTGACTTCTTTTGCCACGCGTGAACAACTTTCATCCATGCAGATTTCAAGCTAAAATGTAAATTCTACAGAGCCTCTATCCAAACATATCAATTTCACACCAACAGCAAACAAAAGCTCCCTTAAGGTAACAACTCTGCCCTTTTCAAAACTATTTTAGAGCTAAGTCTTTACATTACACTTGCAAAGGAACTTCTTTGGGAAAAGTTCCATTCTTGTGTGCTTGTACAGCACACAGCATGGGAGAAGACCTCTAGGTACTACCACAATACTGGAGTCACAAGGCCCTGAGTGCAAAGGAGCAGATGAGCTCAAAATGAGTGAGGAGAATTTCTCACATTGCAACTATAAAGCTGTGCTTTGCAAGGGCTCTGCTGGAAAGAGCGCTTTGAAGAGAGATTGAATGCAAGCCAGAGCGTGGCCTGTAAAGCTGGCCCTCAATTTTTTTTATGCAGGCACCATACACCAGCATTGGCTTCACATAGATGGTGAAAAAGGACTTTTTTTTTCTGCAGTGCTTATTTTCACTATAAACCACTCTTTCCAGATCTAAACATTAACACTAGCTGAATGCTAGCACTCAGTGCTGCGTACCACACAAATGCTCAGAAACAGATAGGGGACTGAAATATTTGCAAATAGTTCAGAAAACCTTTCCTTCCTTCTTTATGTTATATATGTGAGTTGGCAGGTTACAGTTATTCTTTAGTCCCAGCACTGCCAAAGAGGCTGTCTAAAAACTACTGAAAACACACAAAGGCCAAAAGACTACTCTGACTTCACCTTTGCATCAATTCAAATAGCTCAGAGGCACAATGTGGGGAATGTGGAAATGATTTTGTCAGAAAGATGTGCTAAAATTATTTACTGGCCCTTTTTGCTTTAGTGTGCAAATTTCAACAAAATGCGAGCATTGTGTATGCAAAAATTGGTCTAGTTCTTACAGAACATCGTCCCCCCCAAATCTCCTCATTATTCACAGACTTTTCAAAGTGCTCTTCTTTTGGCAACAGGGCCAGAGCTCAGCTCCTCTACCCCAGTGGTCTAGCACTCAAGATAAAGGGGCATTTCTTCTCATGACTACTGCAGGTTTTGTCCTTGCAAGCACTAAGAACTTTACCCAAAGACTAAACCACCACTGATCTGCTGAGTTTTCTGGGCTCTGCTTTTCCATTATGCTAAGCGCATCCATTGATTTGTTAGCTCGCCTCTGCAACTTTCTTCCTTCTTCAATAGCCCAAATCTATCACCGGCACAAATGGCCACAACTCCAACTAACTTAATGAGAACGATACTCAAGCCATGCCTGTTTTAAGTTCATCCTCTAATTTTTTCTTAAATGTCAATATCTTTGTGATAATCATGTGCAGTATTGATGTAATGGGGCCAGACGTTGGCATGGCCTTTTAACCTCATTTTATTCAACTTTTCTTCTTCTAAACAGCAGGAACTTGATAATAGAAGCAAAGTACATTATCAAGGTCCCTGTTATTGCTATACTACATTAGAAGTAGGTATTTGAGCTTAGGAAGATTAATTTAAACGTCATTGTGGAATTCCTGGTTATCTCTGCAAGTTTATCTATAAATCCTCTGCAGCCTTATCAAATGCTCATCTCTGAATATTGTGGCTTTCCAGAGCTAAGCACAGAAAACTTAGGGAAATTTTGGAGCTGAGTTCAGGCCACTTGTTAATTAACTTTAAAAGAAAAGCACCATCTTCTTTTTGTTGGTGATTCATCACCAGACTATGCTGAACTAAGGTCCTTACTGCCATAGGAAGTGACATTAATTTTAAAAACCATGAGAAAAGACTTAGCCTTAACTCTTTCATGAAGCACAATACTAGCTACTGTAAAGGAAAGTCTTCCGGCTGGCTTGTCACAGCCAGCTGTGCAGGTAGTGGATTTATCATGAAAACAGTAATACCTACAGAAGTGGTTTCCTTTTTTAATGCTTAATTTCAGAAATGCACTGATTTCATATATATAAATGCAGATATTGTTAAATGAAAGATAAGCATATTGTAAGAGCTGCTGCTTGCTGGAAGGCAGCAGGTGCTGAGCCTTCTCAGCACTTCACAGCATACGGCCTTATCCTCAGTCCTTGGTCATATCAGGTTTTCCTTCTCAGACAAGTATGAATAATGGCTTGACTGCACAGACAACAGCACACGCATATGCCTTGCAGAGTTTGTAAGCACCAGGATCTACAGTATTACATAACTCCTTTCTGAGGGTTTGGGGTTTTCTATGAGATTTAGAGCTGAAGGTTTTGAATTTAAAAGGATTTCTTCAGCATTTGTATGGCTCCGAGAATTTCAGCTGAGTCTCCTGTCTCCCTATGAATGCACTGGCTATTTTGAGGACTGCACCTGGTCCTTAATCAGACATGGAGTGAAATTCTTCTGTTACTCCGTTAATCCAGATGAACAATTCTAGAGCCAGAGGAGCTTTTCTAGGTTCACTCCACTTTCCTATGAATCAAAACTTAGCTTGCTGTGCAACTCTAGTTCGCTGGATGACAAAACTGAACAGCATTACTTTAACTGCTCCATCAGTGACATAAGCAGTGCTGATGCTGCCTTGGAGCAGAGGCCAGGTTAGTGACCTCTCTAAGCCCTGCTAAGTCCAGACATATTTTCTATGAATCTGTAATTTCACACCCTGCAGATATAAACGCGTAAAGTAAAAATTAGCGTGCGCACAGTGATCTGACATAAATTTCCTAACCCACAAATATGTCATCGTGGTTCAGTGGCTCATTAGGAACACAATTACTGCTCAGACATTCCAACTGTCTTTGCATTTCCGCTCTTGTTTCGATAACTCCTTGAACAATAGCATACTGAAGGGCAATACAGCCTGCTGTGTTATATACAAACTGGCTTTTGCTGAGTTTCTTAACTTATTCAATTTAGACCCTGCTGGGGATTTGCCAGATGAGGAATACCCATGAAGTACATCTGATATAAAAGCAGCTTCCTGTTTCCTTAGGTTGCAGGCTGATGAATTTAAAACACATGCATTTTCTTTCTGAATTAAATTGTTTAACAGAAGGGCTTTATTTCATGTAACTGAAATGAAGAGGTTGGTCCTTTTTTCCACATGCACTGCAATTTATATGCACAATAAGTATCCTAGAAAGGAAATTGGTCTCAGAAAAAAAATCTATGCTAAATAGATTAACTGAGGTAGCTGGAGAGGGAACATTAATAAGCATCACTGTTTAATTATTATTAAATCTGTAGCATAAACAATGATCCTATTTCATTAGCAATAAATGGTGCATCAGGCAGGCAGAGTTACAGAGAGGTCTCTTGGCCCTCGCTCCTAGGAAAGTTTGTGTTTGTTCCCCCACTTAATTTGCAGTCATACATGGGAAAACATAGCTTATGAAACCTAAGCCTCTGCACTGAACCTGGCAGTGTTAGGGAACAACATTCAGCATGTATACAGCATTGTTTAATCAACATTTCACTGTTCCTGTTGGAGCTCGCTTCTGGTGGAGGTGGCACTATGGGTTGGACAATCTCCATTCTTATGCCACAGTAAGAACTGGAGGGGAAAATCAGCCTAGAGAGCAAAGAGAGGCCTTTTGTACTCACAGCACTAAGCAGATCAAGCATGAACATGAGTGCAGTTGACACAGCAGTAGCCAAGGCTATGCAACAACTCCTGGGAACAGCTCACTTGTCGAAAGGGTCAGTCCTGAAGATTGTGGGGCTCCAAAATAGACTCTAATCTCAGGCACCCCACAACTTCCTCCAAGCTGATGCCTCCACGGCTTCTTCTGTCAAGAGGCAGCAGAAGAGCATGGGTTTGAGTAGGAATGTGTGAAGCAAGCTTGGTGCTGAAAGGCTAGAAAGTGAAGCAGGGCTTTACGAAGTGTCAAGGTCGACGCTATACAAGATCGAAAGGGTGTGATGCTCCTCTGGGTACGGGGAAGAGAGTAAAAAGAATGTGAAGTGGTTTTTAGGCATCCTCACCGTTCCTTAGTGTGATTTTCAGAACGGAGGAACACCTGGTCTCACTAACACAGAGCAGATTGGGATGTGGAACCTTTCCCAGGAGAAAGTAATTAATGTTTGCTTTTACATCCTGGGCTTTCTGGACATGACCAGTTCCTCAGTGAATAAAAAGAAAGTTTGTCAGTTAGTTATGTCACATGCAATTTCTCCACATGTAAACTCAGGTGGATTTTGGTTCAGCAGTCCATACCTTAACAAATTTAATTAATATTTTAAAATTAGATTGTTATTACATATTAGGGGGTTTTTTAAACATGGAAAAAATATTTCCTTTCTTCTAATTTTTTTTCCTTTTTTCTCTGATTGTTTTTAATGGATTCTATTGAAAGAGTCTCTCAGAAAACACCACCAAGCAAACCCAAAGAGATTAAGGTTTCAGTAAGAGGAAAACAGAATTGTTCTTGGTTTAAATACAGAAGCATCACCGAAAAGAAAGTATTCCTAAAGAGTTCCTTTTTTTTTTTTTAATATTTGAAGAGATATATTTGATGAAAAAATATTCAATTAAATAATCTATTGGAAGGGGAGAGGATATTAGAATTTTGCGTGCCCTACTTATATATCAATATAAATATCACAGGTAAAAGTGTGGCTGGAATGTGGAGGTAAGAGCATTTCCTTTCAGATTTCACAAGGGAAGGACTTGCACCCACTATGGGCTTTTGGAGACATTTCTTATAGGTCTTCAAACTGCAATTTCAAATCCCCATATTTAGGGCAGGTGAGACAGGAAAACTAATAAGCATCAAACATTTCAGTATCCTATGATTTCAAAAAGCATTACAATTTTCATTTAAGTTTTATCCTTATTTGTCAGCAGCACAGTTAGATGCTTGCATGTGCAACAGATAAGAAACAAATCCTGTCCCCCAAGAACATACGCTGTATGTAGAGACACACAGGGTAGCAAAGGGAAGCATCCCTGTTTCACAGAAGAAAATTTATCAAATGACTTGCCCAAGGTAGCAGAGGACATGGATAGCAGAGCCAACAATCATGCCTTAATTTCCAGAACTCAAAATATGATGTCCCGCTTCACCACAAGAAAATATCCTATCCCATCCTGCTCCTGCAAGGGACGTGCATTATAGCACAAGGGAACCTTTGTTTCTGTGCTAAAACCTTAGAGAAAAAAATTATGTCAAGCCTGAGAGTCTTTTCTATACGATGCAGAGAGCTGTCACTCTCAGCTGCATGACTGCTTTTGCCCATAAGTAATACAGCATTCATAAAGAAGTACAGGGTGTGTTTTAATGGAAGAACAGGAGTGCCTTTGGTGACACTAATCAGCACTCAAAACCACAGAGATCAGTCTGAAAAAAACCCACATATTTTTCCACTGCACAGTGTGAGGAGGTATAAGACACATCTCTATCACAGCACTTGGATGAAATCTCAACATTCAGACTGAATCAACAGCAAGACATCTTATTGAGAAATTTTTAAAATTCATACTGGGCAAACCTGAAATCCTTTTCAGAAGCTGTGTAAATGCAGGGATTTCAGTTCAAGGCTGCTCTTAATCAGGACACCACAGACATATATGCCATTTCAGGGAAGCAGGAGAGTGATGCAAGGCAATGCGCTCTAGCAACCATCACAGCATGTGATTTGAAGTTTTCCAAAATACAGGGATGAAATTATTACAAAAATGCCCCACAATGGTCTCTGTCAGGAGATAGCTGTGGCATGAGGTAACTGTTGGATGTGATATGGGAGATAAAGAAGAGTGTGACACTGACAGTGTGATGAGCTTGCAATGGAATAACTAAAATTAGTTTCCATTCCTGCATCTGCCTAAGTCCTTATTCCTGTATGCCTCGGTTCATGGCTACTCTGGATTTCCTTTCCATAAATGGGCTGTTCCCAGCAGCTCTCTATTCTGATTTCAGGTGTCACTGCAAAATGAAAAGATAGTATTTAATGAAAGAGTGGGGAGAGAGAAGTGTAGCTATGCATTACAACCAGCACAAATGAGAAAAAGAAAACAGGGAGAAGGAGGAAAGTCACTGTGCAGCCACAAGGGCAGGGAACTACTTAAACTGTATAATACAACCTCCTTCTGACCCAGAGACAACACTGAAATGCGCATCAATAGCTTTATATGGGGCACCAGCAGCACGTCTTCTTCGTCAGCTATTTCCAGGCAAGTGAAAAGGATGGGGGACATACTAACGAGCAGGGCACAAAAACTACCTGCACTACCATGGGCAATTCCCTTTCCTCTTTCCTTTTTTCCTGCTGAGGTGGCAAAAGCTCCAGGCTCTAGGAAAGGAGTCCATCAGTGTGCATTTGCACTAGCGCAACCTGGTCTCAGCTGCGGGTCATTGGCCATGAGGTAGTACAGATAAAGAATGATAAGCAGATACTTCCAAGCCAGCGCAAAGCCTGAGCAACTGAAACAGAAAGAAAAGAGCTGGAAATAGCTGGATATTGCCTTCCTGTTAGTGTCCTGTCAGTCACGTGAAGCAAATTCACTGCAAGCTCATGGCCTCATTGTTACTGTGAGTCCCAGCTCCCTGCATGCTCATTCCCCAAGCAGTTATTTGGAAGAGCTGCCATTTTCTAGTGTGATTGGGTTGGCTTTGTATTAATCAGGAAATTTCTAGCACACACTCAAGTGTGTGCTAGTACATAGCTCAGTCCTGCAGTCAGAGAATGATACACAGAAAATTCTTAGATCCTTACGTGAGAAAGGTAAAGCAGGCCCTTGCTTTTGCATCTGCTTCTGTACTTTCCAGCATTTAACCTGTCTTTTTTCCTGCTAGGCCTCAAAATGAACTAACACAGGCAATAAAAATCCTTACATTTAGCACAAGTATTTCTGAGAGCAGTAAGCTAAATATTTGCTTATATCATTTATGGGATGGGAGATATCTCAAGAAATCTATTGATTTGTCTCCACTCCCATTATCTCAGTATATGCGTCCATGCAGATGGAGGCCCTAACTAATATTAAAAAGTCATTTAAAACTGAGTACCCTTAGAGGTCACACAATTTATTAATTCGCTCTGACAATTCAAACCTGTGAGACATGGTCAAAAATAAATCAATTACTATTTGAGATCTTCACGTAGAAAGTGATTACACTGCAGTGCTAATGAACAGCAGAGTAGGCACGCTGTTTAATACCAGGAGTTTTGACTCTGCAGGCTTCTTATCGTACTTGTTTCACAGAACAGTTTAACAGAAAAAGGTCAACAGAAAGTTTTAATTTTACATTTTTGAAATTCCTTCTCTCATCATCTAGTTATTTTATGGAGCTTTGGTATTCATGCGGGTGTTAAACTTCAGGCAACTCTGAGCAGCTTCAGTGACACTGACAGAAGCAAGACTCCTGAACAAAACTTTACAGAAATCTCCAAAATTGTTCCTCTTTCTTTGTCAGCTATATGTCCAAGAGGGCTGTTTGAGGAATACCATTCTTTTCCTTAATGAGAACTCCATTTAAATACTCCCACAGCCCTAAAAGAACAAAGTTCTTGGGAACAATTAGTAAATGTATCTTGTCTTTGGTTTTTAGAACTATGGATTCTTCATCTTGAACAATGGGGTTGGAAGAAAACAGGCTCTGTTCACCAGAAATTATTTTGTTGACAATTTTGATTAATAGCTTGAAATTATTTAATTGACAGCTTGAGTATTAAGCAGAGACAGAGTATTTTCTGGCAGTGTTAGTCAATGTCTCAGCACGAGATGGTAATTACAAAGCCAACAGCTTGTAATCCTATCAACAAAACATGAGGAAAAATTAGACAAGCATGTCTAAAATTTGCTCTGTTTATTTGATGTTAGGGTTGGAATCAAAAAAGGAAAGCAAGTTGTACACAATGGTAGAAGAGATTGATTCAGCCATAAAAATTCAAAGATTAAAATGTATTACATTTCAGTTTCTGTAACCTGATGACTGGAATTAGGCTGCTGACAACCCTAATTTATCCAGTATATCTCATATGTTTGCCATGCAACTGAATATCAAATTTTGTCTTTTCTATCTTTTTTTTTTTTTTTTTTTAAGGGCAACTGTATAGAACTATAGAACTTCTCATTAATTTTGGCTCCTATTGCAGCAAAATTTCCAGATATGGCCTGGTTCTCTTAGTCTGGCTTCTGTAACTTTATTGTTCAGGATGTTCAGAATACTTATGTATTGTTTAGCATTACCGAGGAATTTGATCAAATGCTGTTGATAGCTCACTTCACAAGGCAACTGCTGAATTCTCACCCGAAAAAGTCTTACATATGTCCAACACCAATAAACTGAAGGACTAATTGCTCTTCAAATTTAACTAGCATATAAAAAAACGTGACTTTATCTTGGCAGCTTTAAAAAAAAAAAAATCACTACAGGCACGGAAAATAAGAGTCCATAGGTAATAGCTCTATGCAAATATCTTTACTGACAGGAAACTTACCTCACTGATACACAGATTGTTTTCTGATTAGCTGTCACATCAGTTTGAGACCATTTTAGTGGTAGCATACGCATACAGAGACTAGTCTCAGTTACTATTTATACTTGTGAGGCTCAGGATTGTGAAAATACATTTTAATTGGAGAATTTTTAATCAATCTCCCACTTTTAGATTCTAGTACTGCTAGCTCTATCATTCTTGTGTTGTAGTTTTCTCCTTCACAGCTGTTTAACACCTGTAAGTCATGCATAAACACTCCCCTATCTGAAGGATGCCACCCCTCTGGTAGTGCATCACTTTTAATTAGCAAGACCCCCACATTTTGGATTGTAGCTCAGGGGAGTCTGTAAGGTGCTTTAAATCACGCTGCACATCTCCCAGTTTTTCTCAGAGCAGCTTGGCAGATAGGAGTGTCTTGCGAAGCGTGGATGGCAGCTTATCTCATTGAGAGCATGGAACAAGCCCCTCGCAGTCCCTGGTGTTAAAGGGCTCGACTTATCCGGAATGAGTGGCAGAGTGCCCTGGCTCAGCTCTCAGTATATTGCACCCAGGGACGTTGCTTAATGTGCTGCTGTCAAACACCTCCCAGTGTGCTCAGGGCAAATTTCTGAATCGGGGAGCTTCTTTAGGTGAAAACAACCTCTGCTTCTTGTCACAGTGGATGGAAAAGGTTATTGGCTACCACTGTTGACTCAAGCCTTAACATCCTTATGTCTCAATTTAAACATATTTTTAAATGCTTGACAATCCTTACGTGACCATCTTTACAATGGTGCCAGCAGGAGAAAAAGGAAACCCCAGCAGCTGTCATCATGACTACCGTGGTATGTATGGGAAGGGTGGATGTACTGTGTCCTACCTGGGAAGTCCCAGGCAGGATTTACAGCCTGCGAACAGATAAAGGCCTTAGGTACCTTTATAATCTTGGCTGTCCTGGAAGCTAGCCGAGTTACAGAAACCTTCTCGGGAAAACTCACTGCACCGCTTTACTCCTCTACCCTGCTTTATATCCCAACATCAGCTCTCATCCTAGTACCAGCAATTACAAAGTGATTTTTAAAGGATGCTTTCTCCACTCTGAGCATAGCCACAAAAGGTTCTACTTTATGCTACATCCGCTTTTCTATCCAACAAGAAATGGCTGGAGCAACTCGAGGTGCCCATTCAATAGGTCTGAATCACCTTCTTCTCTTTATACACACCCTCAGAAAATTAAATTAAGTGGGAACTGCCAAGTCACATAAGTCTCGCTGCCTCTGAGAGAAAGAGCAAAGAAAAGAACTTGCAGAATAGGAAAAGAGATGCTAAAACCAGCAAAGGATGTGGCCATAACAAGTGCTAAGAACAGCAGGACCTGCCTGCAAGGAACAAAGACTCAGCTACAAAACTCCAGCCGGACTTCCAGCCCCCTTTCTCCCCCGGTCCCCTCAAAAAAAACCAAACCAAACCAAACCAAACAACGAACCAAGAGCACATAATTCCTCTGTGGGTTATTCCTGAGGGAAGAGCTTAGCTGAGCACAATTGGGCAGGGGCAGAGACAGATGAAGCTGGTTAGATTTCACTTGGTGGCAATAGGGTTGTGATCAGGAGAGAGAGATATGAAGAATGCAGGAGTATTGGGGCTTCCCCCCTTACCTGTGCTCATGGTCAGTGTGTGATTGGCCTTTGTCAGATTTATCTTTCATCCATTGGTGCATCCCTTTTCTGAAAGAGAAAAGATTTCACTTGTTCATATGAGATCTTGTGAATCTTTGCTACTTATGTTTCTAGAACATTTCAAAATCTTTGACCAATAAACCTTGTGCAAATGCAATGCCTTATAGTTAATGGAATATATATACATATATTAAGGAGAAAAAATGACAAATATTAAGGGATCAAAAAAGAGTTCAGTCAGTCACCAAATGGGACATAATTACATGTGAAAACAAATATCCCACTGGTTTGGAAATCTGAAAGAATTCTAATCCTCTGCATCCTGACTCAGCTATTACTTCCTGGGGAACAGGTCTTAGGTTGACAGGGATTCATTTTATTTTATTTTTGAGTTATGGTTTGTTCCTAATCAGTATTTTTACTAGCTTAATGACAAAAAGATCTCACCCAACAACCCTGGATTCAGACTGCAGTAAGAAAAACATAACTGTTGAGGTTACTGTAACAATTTGCCATCTAGTGGTCAGTCGAAATCACACTCGGTTCTTAGTTCAAGCAGAAAGCAAGCGTGTACCACTAGGACTGGATTATATGCCTTGGAAAATCTGGTATGGCTCACTGGCCAAGACATTTACTTATTTTAAACAAGTAACCATGCAAAACCCAGCTCACCTTCTCTCTGGACAATAATTTAAAATCTGAGTATTTAAGATTAGGCATCTTGATTCAAACTGAGCATGTACTTTCCCTTTACTGGAATGCGTCCTCTTTTCTTCTTGCACATGGATCTTGCCATGTTGTTCAGCGCTCGACCACAGCAATTTGCTCCTGAGTAGTTAGTGGGTATAAAGACACACTCAAGAGGAAAGTTTTTGTCTTATAAAATTAAGGGATGATTTTTTTTTCCCTCACAACTATGCATTGTTAGTACAAAAAGGGGGGGAAGATCTAGCAAATGAGGACACTTGTTCACATCTTTGGCTTGTCAGCCCAGACAACACAATTTTTGTTTCAAATAGCAGGCTTGATTCTTCAGTCTGACTTCATTTTTCTCTGCTAGTGGAAATTCTTCCCATAAGGGAAAACTTGCTAATGTTAATAGCTGTCCCTTTTCATTACTTGATGCAAACTGGAAAACTTGTTTTCACATATCAGACAAGATATATGAAAACCATCCACTCCTCCTAATTTAAGCGGTCTCTTTCATTTAAATGGTATTGCTCACCAGGGTAAGGTTTTCCAGGTTAATCTCCGATTTCTAAAATGA
Source organism: Harpia harpyja (assembly GCF_026419915.1). NCBI lineage: Eukaryota > Metazoa > Chordata > Aves > Accipitriformes > Accipitridae > Harpia > Harpia harpyja. Next base: position 44,280,753 of record NC_068952.1, read on the forward strand.
TCACAACTGGCAAAGGTGTCATACCTTGACCTTGGTAAATAGTGTTGCGCACTGGGAAAGTTGGTGAGGTGGTGGGGGGGGAGGTTCTCAGTGGAATGGGTTCAGTGGTAAAAAGTTCTTGGATTAACGTGCAGCACAGGTGACTAGATAAATTGGTGTCCTTGGCAGTGAGGGACCATAGAGGTTTCCTGCCCACTGATATGTCTAAGGATCAAGAAAGGTTAATTGCAGCAGAGTTGGTGTGACTGGAATGTGTGCTAATTCTGCCCTCCCCAAATGCTTGACATATTTTAGCTGCCTGTCAGTGTGCATCCAATGATACCATTGCTTGGATTCCAGGCATGCCTTTAAACACCTTTCAGGCTTTTTAAAAAAGCTGGGAGCAAATAATCAACATTATTCTGATATCCCAGCCTAGGATAAATATTGTTTTAACTTACAAAAGCTGCCAATGCACATACACACAGATACTCACTCAGGCACACCCAGACACACTCCCAGTGTGCTATCTTCCACAGAAAACAAATTCCCCACCTTTTATAGAACAAGCCTAGCTGAGAAGCTAGCTATATTTCCAAAACACACATATTGCTTTCATCGAGAGAAGCTCTTGGAAAGATCAGGTAACTTTCAAGTTAGCAAGGGTCACATCCTGATGCTCTTTTCCTCTCTAGACTCTTTCAGGCAATATGTCTTTAGGATCTAAGCTTGTGCACTGGCTCCTTTCTTCGTTTTTGTGATAGATCTGGGTTCCAGTCCTGGTAGGATCACCACAGCCCTGCCTCTCTCCTGATGCAGATATACCAGTTGTCTGTGCTAGTTTCAAGGTGTTAATCTTACGCTTAAGGCTAATAAGCCTCATTTTATCCACTCTGCACATTAACCGTAGGCAGTTATTAGGATAAGCACTCTGCTTTGTTAACTGCGAACACAACTCTGTCTCCCGTTGTTTCTGAGAACCGTTGCTGGCTGCTCTCCACTTACGAAATGGCTGCAGTCCTCTGTGGGTCCCTCCCGTGGAGATCAGTGGGAATTTTCCAACCATTCCAGGGGACAATCTCATGGATCACAATGTAAAAAGAACCTTACCAACGGATGACCAATAAAGCTACTGACACGTAATGAGCTCTATGACAGCAGATGCTTCGTATTGTATAGAACACATATCTAAGTTAAGTGATAAATAAGATGAAAGCTACGTATTTCCTTCAGATCGTGAAGATTCAGTCCAGACCCTTTGCTAACAGGCTGCGAATTTGAAGATTGAAAACATTTTCAGACTACAGTAATTTAAGGCAACAGATGGACCGTATCTTCAGGGATACTTTACCTGTTGTTGCTGCTGGTTTTTACTTCCTTGGTCTTTCCCTGTAGTCCAGTAATAACATCCATCACCTCGCAAGATAAGAAAAATAGATTAATTATAGTCTAAGACAGGTATGTAGAACATATGGTAAACAGTGGCATAGTCAGCAAAGAATGAAATAGCAGGAAATAGCACTGGCAAACTACAGTATCAAATAGATAAAATATCAAAATTCTTTCTCCTGCGTAGGTCCTTTTCTCTACTTTTGTTCAGAGCTGGGTGTACATTCCTGTTTGTTTTGTTGTTAGTTACTAAATTCAGAATAAATTTCTTTTTCCCTGCAGCCATTTCTAGCATGATCTTTGAAATCAGTGATATGTTGGTGATATCAACAGGCCTAGGCTCAAGGTCTGTAAATTCAGAGCTGTAATGCATGCCCACCCATGTGCTCATGTGAAAACAAACCATCCTCTGAAAAACAGGGGGAAGGAGAACATGGGCGTACAAGTCATATGGTATATGATTCTTCCTGTGCTTCTTTTTCTCTTTGTTGTGAGCTGTACCCCAAAAAAGGTACAGCACGTCACAACAGATTTGCCTCCAGCGTGCTTCATCCAGAACAGTTTCCTGTAAGCTGTGCACGTTGGCATTGGAGGTGCTGTGAGAGTAGATGGATAGCTGCAGCATTATTTATCAAACAATAAACATAGCCAATATATTTGCTCTTTTACTAACAGGCCTGACTGATACAGTACGATTGCGAAATAAAATAAAAGCTAGAAACAATCTTCTTCCATGTTTGAGTACATGAAGGGCAGAAACACTACCTCCCTAGCTCAAACAAAATTAAATGGCAGATAACAAGGTATTGAGGCTTGTTTCAGAGTTCTTTGTAGAACTATTTGCTCTAGTGTTGAGTGCAAATCTACTAAGCTTGTATCACTGCCTTCAAAATTAGTAGGCAGTAAACACTAAAAGCTTATTGGTAAGCTTTTAGATGTATATGCAATACTTTCTAAACAAAAAAAAAAGAGTAAGACCTCAAATATGCTTATAATTTAGATTAAATTCAGTCAAACTACAGAAGGGCACTTTAAGCCATTGTTGAAGACTGAAGAGCTGGACTGAGTCCCTGCCTAGGTCACTGATAATTTCCATGATAGCAGTCAAACCATACAGAGTAGTTTCTACTTCAGTTTCCCATTGATAGTATCAAGGCAGCAATGCATCCCTTATTTTGTCCATTCAGAATAGTCCTCATGATCTGTAAGCAACTATGCAAGAGACTAGGACTCTCTTCACATGAGTAAGGCTCTATCCCTGGGACAATGAAAGAGTTTAGCCCTGCATCTTTCGTAACCATGCATAACCACTCAGTTGTTTTATTCAGATCTCACTCACATGTCTCAGAACACTGTTCCCCTAATAAATGAATGTGGTACACAGAGGGTTGCTTTAAAGTGACTAATTCTGATTAAACTAGTAGGAATAGGATGAGAATCTCAAAGGACCATTATTACACTGGACACACAGTAAAGGTTCCGATTCATCTATACTGTAATTAGACAGAGAAGCAGATTGCATTGACTAATTATTTTAAATAAATTTGAATTAAATAATACCCTTAGAATAAGACTCAGCTTTGTTCATACAAAGCTTTGTTCATACTCAGCTTTGTTCATGCCTCTCTGGAAGCTCTACCAGTTTGTTCCTTTGGGGTCTACTTCAGTCTGTGGTCTTCAAACTTCCACTGGATAGTCGATGTCAGGTCAGCATCTCTAAAGATATAATCCAAAGATATATAAAGCCTGAGATAGTTAAGGCAGTTATTTTCTATATTTTGAAGAGCTTGGCTGACTTGGAGCAGGGGCTTGTCATGACTTCCATGCCCTCTAAGAGAAGTATTCACAAGGAGAGTTGAAACATGACAGTTGTCACTTGGAACCTAGATTAGGGCTTTCAACTGAGTTTTGAAGGTCTTGAAACAACAGCCTCTCTGGATACTGCAACCACAAAAGCTTTGAAAGTCACAACCCACATGAATACTCTTGCCAAGCAGTGCTCTCAAATAGTGCTTTGAGGTGTTTTACGTCCCCCGTGCCTCAGCCAAGAACATCACAACTACAACACCTAGTTTCACTTCCCGTCAGTGAGCTCCACTTCAAAATACAGCTAAACAGGCTATCCTGTATCTTGCAGACACACACAAGTATTCCTGGATTTAATTACCAAAGTTTGACTCTCCAGAAACATTCTTTGGATCACCAAGGATCTGCAGCCTGTTGTGAATACAATTAATCTAAAAGAACAGTTTCAGCATATGATAAAATGCTCTTTTAATAAATAGCAGGTGGTTTGACCAATTTTCAAATTGGACTCCAAAGGAATGCCTTGCCCTCTGGCAGCCATTCAAGGTTCCAATAAACAGTAAACATTTAGTCTTCAGCCCCAAAATATACAGTCCTTCCAAGCACAGATGGAAAAAGATGTGTGAATTCAACCATTCACCGAAATCTACCAGGAGAGCAGGCAGGCAGCACCAATGCTGCCTCATCTTTTATTTTAATCAGCTCCTGACACAAACTACTCTCCAACATACGCGGGGCACTCAGCAAGCGGTCACAGCTCTTTTTACACTGGCATTGTGTGAAAAGATAATTTTATTCTGGGTTACAAACTTTTTAGGACTGGGACAGTCTCTATCCTGGTTTGAAAAATGCCCGCAACAAAAGGCGCTCTGACCCATTGCACCTATTGAAATTGCTACAAATTTTCCCTGGCCCTGCAGAATTCAAGCTTCTTTGCAAATGTTGGTAACATAGTACATAAGGTGAGTCAGCACCTAAAGAGGCTCGGTGCTGATGCCAAAGGCAAGCTCTCCACTGGAAAAAACTATCTGTTACAGTTTCTTCATTGGCGTCAAGCCTATACCAATGCCTAGGTCATGTTGCAGCCTGAGCACAGGAATGCACCAAAGGGAAAGGTATCTATTCTGTAGGAAATTAGCAAGGCCCACTTTACTTCTGTTCTGCTTTTGGATGAAGAAAAAAGACAAAGCATTTTAATTACTGCATTAGCTTTATTTGTATATCATGGGTTTGTTGCACTCAAAGCTTAGGATAAGCAAGTTGAGTCTAACACCGAGTTTTGTTTCGGTTGGAGAACATGGCGACCGTCACAAAAGCATGCACAGAAACAAGCCATTTCCATGCAGCAGAATTGTCAATATCCAGCCTAATTGAATTTTTCACAGATTTTAATGCCCAAAATGTTTGGAATTCCTGCATTGGCACAGCCACGAGCATTCAGTGGTGCTAAAAAAACCAAACAACAAGAAAAAGAAGATATTATCAGTGACAAGATCCCTGTATCCAGCAAGGAAAAGTCTGCTAAATACACAAATTTCAATCCCCAGCTATGGTCCTATTGGAGGCTCCTGTTGGTCTCAGTGGATACTGTGTAAAACTTTTATGGTGTAACTCAAAGGGAGGAAATGTCTGTACGGCTTTAAATCACCTTTGTGCTCCTCCTTTCCCATAACCCACATACAGCAGGGAGCATACTGGCATACTGGTAGATGCCTTGTAGGACCATTATATCATCAGGGCATAAGTTGGGTACAGCTGCTACACAGTGGCTTCCTCTGACACCAAGCAAACCACTTTGGGACAGCTGCTCCAGATATTTAGATGCCTAATGATGAAAAACAGTGCTTTATCAGATTTTTCCAAAGCATCCCAGAGCCTTACCCTTTCAATCCTGTTAGGTAGTTTACTCCTCCTCTCTAAAACAGGGCAATGTGTTCCTGCCTCAAAGGTGCCACGTGGACTTAGGTTTAAAGGATAGAATGGTGCTTATGCACTGTAACAGAAGCATAATGTTCTGATCTCATAACTTACGTTGAGTCTTTACAAGCTTGTAGAGAGGCAGATCTGAGCAGAGTTGTTCAATGTGTCTACCGTAGCGAAGCCAGTCTTTGATATTCCCAAACACAGAATGGCCAGATTGAAACTGTACCCACACATTATTTGGAGAGTATATTTCCTTCATAGTCTAAAAAGACAATGTTAGACATCATCAGTAATGTAGCTTTGGCTTCATTCTACTAGGACACCCTTTGAGAAAATCCCAAAATCTAAAATCACCTTCCTTTGCCTCACACAAACCATTAGCTACAGAAGCTACATGCTTTTAAAGAAAAATAAGTTTTTTCAATCTATTCAGGAACAAAGTTCACTAGATACTAATTCTGCCAACATAGCAAAATTGAGCTGTATTACTATCATAATAAGTTATGTTAATTGGCAGGTAAGGTTTGCTCTAAATGCGCTACTGTTAGGCTGTCATAAAATGGGCCAGAACTCAAGTTTATCTCCAGGCAATACTTCCAGCCACCTTCAGGAAATCTTTGCCTGAATAGTCAAGTCAAAGTCTGGTCAAAGTAAATTGATTTCTAAATTCTATTCTGCAAACAAAATTATTTCAAGTTATGTCAAGCTCAAACCATCAGCATGACAATGAAAAAAAGAAAGGAAAAGCCTGTCTGAACTCATATTGCGATCACCTCAAAATAGTCAAATTACACTGCTTCCAAGGACAAGGGATCTTACAGTTCTAGTCACAATGACAACCCACTATAAAACCGCAGTGGGGGCCACGATTATTCATTATCTTAAAAGAATGTTCTATACGATAATCCCTTGAAGTTCTGTCTTGTCAGATCTGCTTCATCATTGCTAATGCAGTAAAAGACATTCCTAAGAAGAGCCGTTCTTAAAGGCTGAATGGAGGGCTCCCATCACACCACACAACTCTTATCCAGTAGCCTTTCTTGTATGCAGTACAGGTTTCGCTACAAAGTCACCTGTCTTTCAAAAGCCAGGCGTCCAATTTCTTCCAGCTCTGGGATGTATTCCTTGTTTATTTTCAAGATAAAGCAGGCACTTCGTGAAAGTAACCTTGTTGCAATATACCCCTGTGATTAAAAAAAAAATTATAGTTAATTAAAAATGGCTACCACTAATATTAGTTGATTCCCTCTACTCCTTAGAACAGTCTAGAGGAAACATGAAGTGGCTACCCAGACTGCTATTGTGGAATGACTCTGCATTTACATTGTCACCTTTGGGGAATAGAAGCGACCTGCCCACACTAGTGTCTGTCTGTAAGACTCAAAATTTATCTTTTCCGACAGACTTTTGCTGCACTTGCCATACGAGTGATGGCAGCCCATTCTCAACTCTGACCTCTCTGAGGTCAGTGACATTCTTCTCACTTTCATGACCTGCCACCATAGGTTTCGTGATAAGTCTTTTAAACTACACCATCATATGTGTGAAACAAAGAGATGGCCTAAGAGAAGGAAAGGTGATGGGAGTCTTCAAAGAAACTGTGTTTCAGGACAATTTGTGGCAAGAATACACTAAAATAATTTCTGAGTTTAAAAACTTCCTCAGAGATTAAGCCTAGGCAGATTCTTAGATTTACTTACACTTGAGTAGTCAAAAATAGTATCGGAGGAGTACAGGCCAGAACGGACATTGACTTCAACGATCTGGTTCTCATTGTGGATAGTCATAGTTCCAGTGACATAGTCATTGCCAGGTTCTTGCACTACAAAGGTCTTTGGTAGAAAACACAAAATCATTTTTCATCATCTGGCTTACACCTTTAAAAGGTGCAATCTAAATAAATGGTTTCTCTCAAACAAACAAGTCTGATTGCTTTACGTAAATACTAAATCCCTTAACAACTCTCTAGCAGTCTCAGGTAGCTCTTGAGGTAGAGAATAATAATGCAAGAGTGCATCAGGGTGAGAAAGGAAGGGACAAGCCCTCACTGCAGGCTGAAGAAAAACAACATGGGGCATCCCAGTCGTCATGTGTGGCAGCAGGGACTGGCAGGAGACCGCAATAGTCTCCAAATTTTAGCTTGAGCTAAGGGAACCTATGCCTCCCCAAATTTCTTGTTACTGTGCACCTGTGCAGAACCGCCTCCTTGGCTCATATGATTGTCACCTTTGGCAAATGCTATTTTTCTCTACACTTGGCAATAAGCAACTTGTTAGCGTCTTTTGTGCTTTTCTTCCTATTACATTCGCCCCCTGCCCAGGGATCCAATACATTTTAAATGAGTACACACACTGGAACGCTTACCAGTCTACTTACATCCAATGCAGAAGTCTGAGTCCAGAAGACTCCCAGCAAAACAAGAACTGCAGCCTGTAAAAGGAATAAGCGTTCTCACTCAACAGAAACACCAGGCAGTGCCATAAAAAAACAACCCACAAAACTGTTCATGAATTGAGGGAAGCAGCTGTAGCATCTGTTTGAAAAGTTACCCACTTAACACATGTATTAGTTGAAAACAATTACAATTCTTCATTGTAAAATTCTTGCTATTAGGCTCTCTGCTCTCTTTTGCCTGTAACTGAAAAAGCAGAACGATAACTTAATCATTACATTCTTTGTATTTTTCAAAAGGCCCTCCTTGATGCCATGTTACTTCTTGATTTGCCTCTACAACTGTAATTATTGAATCATAACTAAATCCCCTTTCTCGATTGTAATCAAGTTCTGCACTCTTTGCTCAAATGATGCTTCCACTGACTCTAAGGGGATTACCCTACACCCAAGAAATGCACGTTTCCCACTGAACAACCCAGAGAAACAGCACACAGATCACATTAGTCCCAGTACCATACCACTTGAGCATCTTCTCTATCCTTTTGATTTTTTACAAATAAGAAACTTTTAGAAGTTCAATAAAAATGGATATACTCACAAATCCGTTCATTTTTCTTTCAGATAAGAACAAGAGGCTGCAGAAAGTAAGAATGCAGGAAAGTCCCAGAGACCTTCAACATTTATATCTTGCTGGAGGTGTGGGAAACACTTGACAGAACTTTCCTTCATGACTCAAACAAGTCCATATCTACATGCCACACTGTGGTAAGCCTCATATCTGAATTTTGGGTTGGCACAGATAACCTGACCCCGATATTTTATGAGCACTCAGTTAAGTCAGCTATTGTAAAATCAATCATGCTACAAATGGCTATTATTTACCGGTTTAAACTTTAGAGGAGTTCCTACTCTTGCTGGTTCCATTTTTTAAGTATTTAACAGGATATTGTCCAGAATTAAATGGCATCAGGAATAACTCTGCTACTCATTCATACAAACTGCATTTTGTCTTCTGAAATGTAATCCCTAACAGCCTGATAGTCTGCAGACATATCCTGAAAAGAAATACCTATGTCATGGTGGCCTACACACCAGCCACCAAACAGATGAATTCTTTAGCCATTTCTTCCATCTAAATATATGCATAAACTCTTAACAAGAAGTGCTGCTTATTTTTGAACAGTTACCATGATGTATACAACACATGCATTGAAATTAGTGACATAATTAGGAATAACAACTGTGCTTCACAAGACAATCTGGGTAACATCTAACCTCCTCAGTATACAAAGGAGTGACATGAAACTTCAGAGGATGTGTGGTTCACACAAGGTCACAAAACAAAAGGAGCAGGATGGGGATTCCTCCTTTAAAGCTACCACTTTTTTCGGTATTTTATGAAGATGTCGATGCCACACTATGCTGCCATGAGAAGTGTTATCTATCCTACGGCTGCAAACTCACCTGGACGACTCATCTGTGATTCCACGTCAGCCAGTGCTGGAACCTTGACAAATCACACTCCTTCTACTAGAATGTCATAATCAAGGCCTATCCCCTTCTAATAAAACGAGAACTCAACCTAATAGCCAACACATTTCTGTCATCTCAGTCATCAGGGAAAAAAGGTGAAAGATTGTATGGAAATCTCTCTCAGCAAACAAGACTCAATGAAAAAAACAAAATTGCATGCATGTGCTTTATTCCACCTAAGTCTGCATGGAAAATGTTATCTCAAATGGAACAAAGCTGTGCTGCTAAGCAATATATCAGAATACATATAAACAGATATCAAATTGTGACAAGCCCAGTTAGATTAGACTAATTAGATTAGATTAATGTTACCCTCCTCTGAAAAGCTGGCTCTGTCCCTTCTTCTCAAAGAATTCTTTGTTTCTAAGATTACAGATATGTCAGAAATACTCAGAGTAGATTTCAGCAGTCAAATAAGCCTTTCATAGCAGGAATCTAACAGGGTTCAGGCACCACAAGCTAAAACAAAAAGCTTTACTAAGTTTTAAATGCTCTTAAACTAAAGCTTAAATTAACTTTCCATTCGTCATTATGTCTTCAGATACTCATTTCTTTTGAAAAACACCCAAGAAACATGAGCTTCTGCTTTCTTAAGCATCAATACGCTTAGGCACAGGTACAAGCAGAGCAACACATGAAATCGACAGTTATTTAGCGAAGGAGAATTACAACAATAGCTACAATCTCATGATTTTCACCTTACATTGGACTGACTGAATTGTGCCGATCTGATCAGACAAGGCCGAAAATTAATCCCTAAAAAGCATTTGACTAATTAACACTATTGCAAGAGAGAACAAACATACTCCTAGTTGTCTCAGGCAAAGCCTAGATATACTATAGATATAGGAAAGCCTTGCTTTTTGGAGACCTTTTCCCCCACAGTTAATCACACATCTCCCATTAATACACAAAATTAGCACACAGGCACTCGGAGGCAAGACTACCCATGACTACTCCAGAGTCCTCTAAGCACCCTTCTATAATAAGTAACCGAAGTAAAGAGCTGCATAAAAAGGGCTATAACCTGCTCTAATTGCACTTCCACCAGTCCTCAGCCAGAGTGAGGTTTAGCTTGGGAAGCCATGAGTCAGAACCCCTTAGTGAACATGAAATTTCACAATGATGCCCACATTCTCAAAGTAGTCTTCTTGCTTTCGATACTTTTAATCTAAGTGAAGACTCTCAAACTTTTCCCCAAATAAAATCACTTTTTCTTCAACTATTACACTTGCAGTCAGGTTGGTCATAACAGGGAAGCCAGCAGAAAATGGAATTTGAGTAACATTCAGAACAAGTAATATGTTGTTACAACACAGCAACATTTATTGTCACAGGAAACTTAATTTCTCTGTTACTTTCATAAGGCCAAGTATTTTCAAATACATTATAATTTACATGATGAAACATGATTAAGGTACAGAATTACTCTTAATCTACGTATGTAAAATTGCCAGAAGAATTTGACCCATTATTTGGCACTATCATCCACTAAAAATAATTTAAACAAAAGAACCTTGAACATCAAGTGAAAAGAATAGTGGTACAATTTCAGTTCAAGTCTGATTACCAAACAGGAATTTTAACACTAAGGGAGATGTATTCAATCAAGTTAAGGTGAGATTATACTATCACAATAAAACTCTCCCTGTGACTCATAGGTTTTTTTTCCCCAGGTACTTTTCATAAATATATACTTTATCAGGGAGTGAGCAGGTAGTGGGAGAAAAGTAAAGAATGAAGCAACACCTCAAAAAATCAACAAAATTCTCTATGCTTCCATTTGCATTCAGCTGGGCATGCACACACTAGATAAAGACAGGGTGACGCAGTCTAGAAAAATCTGTGTGGCACAAGGTCAGGTCAAGCAGAATTAATCACATGCCATAGTTAAAGAAATAAATCCAGCTTCAAAGATGAATCCAGAAGTAATTTCAGCAGTTTTATTCTTGCTAGAGAGTAAGGCATAGAAAAACACATGAAAATCTAAGTGTGTGCACAAAATGAAATGCTAATTTGAGAAAAGGGTTAAAACTGGAACAGCGCTCAGCCTTGGGAGTTTGCTGCACAGTGGTACAAGAATTTAGTACAGAAACAGAATAAGTTGAGCAGAGCTTTAAAAAATGAGACACAGACAAACTTGTTCTGGAAAAAGAACAGGGTCTTACACAGTAAAAGCACCCCTCCCTGCCCTTTTTCCTGGCTTTACTATTGTAATTAGTTTTGTAAGCTATTCTTAACATCAAATGCTCTAGCTGCGTGTGTTTCCCATACAAACTACTCAAGCAATCAGAAGTTGATGGAAGATTTGGAGATTCAGGCTTCCAAGCGTGACACATTACTGTAATGGCCAAATTGGCTACAGTTGTCGAAAGAAATGGACAAAACTGCTTTCCAACTCATAGCTAACGACACTGCAGGGATTAGCATTATACAGTTCAGTTTCTCAATGCCTTTCTTAAAAAACAGTCAATTAATTAAATTTCCAGAGACATGAGAGCATTTCGTGACACACAAAATAAGACTTTTATGTGCATCTTGGAGGCTAAGGACATACCTGTCTCCATTTGGCATCCACAAATCAGTCCTATTAGAAGAACTGTAAGTCTTTTCCCTTAGTAATTTATTACTTTCATTCACCATATTTTACACCTTATGCAAATTGCAAAGTGGGTGCGAAACAGATGAAAAACAGCTCTCCACTCAGTGCTGGCAGACTGCTACACCTCCTCTGCACTCACATAGTCCGAGCAAGGCGTCAGTTCGTAGCAGAATGACAGTGTGGCCCTGACCGGTGTAAATGAGAATTGGACCCCACCTTCTCAACTAAGGTAAGCTTCCCTGGCTTTTCCAATAACAGCTGCAGCAATGATCCTCAGCAATTGATGACAGTGGAGAACTTTGTTCAGAGACATTAGTTTATAATGACACTGAGTCCCTATTATGCCATTCTGGCAACAAAAAGCAAACTTAAATGCACAAACCCATACTGAAGTGCACGATTAGCATACAGAGGGACTGACAGAGCTGCTATTAAATAAGAAGTGCTTTTGGAGTAGGTAAATGAACTCGTCTCAAAGTGCTTCTTCTGTAACAGGCACAGCTAAGAAACAAACCTAAATCGTCTGAGGATCTCTCTATATATCTTAGTTTATTAAACAGCAATGGACAATATTCCTGGGCAAAGAGACTTGGACATTTGTACTGGACCATTAAAAAAAAAAAAAAACCAAAACATTTTGCCAAGTTTCTGCAACAAACAAGGCAAATAAGCTCCCAAGCTATGGCTCTGTATATAATTATCAAATTCAGAAGACTTTAAAAATCTACTTTCTAAATAATAGTTGACATAAAATGCCTGTTGTTTCTGCTCCTCCCTTACTCATTTTTTGTTATTTCCAGTTTATGGTCCCTTTCTAGAATTAGCCCTTAGTCCATAATAAGGTACCACTTTTGTGAAGAGGCTCTGTGAAGATGCATAGGCCATGCCTGAAGACTGGAAAGCAGATCCTAACTGAATGAGCTCAGAAAGGAAGGTTAACAAAAGAACTCAGTAATTTCTATTATTTAGAACCAGCCTCATGATTTCTGGGGACTGACTCAACATTTTTAACATAGCAAGATTACTACCTCTATCGATTTAAAAGATGGTATCAGCTATGGGTAAAATATTAGGCTGAGTCCTTTGCCACATAGGCACAAAGAGTCACTACCAATTTTATTAGACATCTATTCTTTGGTTCCGATTTTTTTTTTTTTCATTTAAAAGTTACTATAAAATACCTTGAACTTAACATGACAAGTTTTCTTTCATCTTCCTGTATGTCATAAATTCAATCAGGCTGGTATCAAAGCCTCCTCTTATCAGAGCACTTCCCCAGGAAACCTGCCACAATTCTGTGAACACAGGGCACGTGCCAATAAGGTAAACCCATTTTAAGACTTAACTGTGGGATACTACTGTATAAAAAGTAAGAGTACACATCAATTACCAGCAGATCTTGCTTTGCCTACCATCAAAATGAAGTTCACTGTAAGTATATGTATCACTTTCTCATAAAACTGTTAAGGCTCGACAGTTTTAAAATTACTTTGAGTCCTTCTTGGCACCTAGCGAACTATTACTATTACTGATTTATGTAGGGATTACAAAGTAAAAATGCCAAATGGGTCAGGACTACATGGGTGAAATTTCACTTTTGGCAGTGACTTCACTCCATATGCCTACTCAAACGTGACAGAGAGAAGTGCTCTGTTACAAGGGTGAGACGCACAAGTAAAATGTTGAAGGGGCAATATTCTCTCATTCACAACTCAAATGCAAGTCAACAGTCTCATCAAGTTATATAAAGTTACGGCACAGCTGTCTGATGAGAGCATAGGAGAAGAACCATTAGACATGAGAGACTCCAAGTGCATGACTGGGAAGCAGGGGTATTTACAGCAGCCTGAAATTGTTGCAGGATAAATTCCAAAATGTTAGTGCTAAATACTCTGAGTCACACTTGGATCTTTTTCACAAAAATCCTCCTTTGAAGCAGATGAAATTTGTGACCAGTTCAATATTAGGAGGGATTATCTCCAAGAGAATAATTGTTCACAATAACTAATATTACAAAAGAATTTATCATCACAACAATATTAAATCTCAAAAACATATCAGCAGTAGTTTTGACAAATCTGAGCAACAACAAGCATGTGAGTCACTGAAACTGTATAATTTTATAAAGCGGTAACAAAGTGTTTAACATTACATTCTTCTGTACAAATATGATTGTGCCTACCCTTACACGAATAGCCCTATATTCAGTGGCATGAGATCTACTATGAGGAAGCTCAGGTCCCATTTCTGCTGTGTTCCAAGTACAAAGCTATACTGTGCACCCATATTCCAACTCTTTACAATAGGCACACATGCACATGGATGTTGCATGCATCTGCTCCATGTCTGAAATGAAAAGCTCAGGGTGAAGGGTTCACTTTTTTAAACAAAATATTTCCAACCACCTTTTCCCAAGGAGTTTACTGAACTGGGGCTGGACATATTCTAAAACCCACTGTGTTTAAATCATCTTCTTACCTGTACAAAGTATACTGCTGAGGTTAAGAGTAATTTATATGAATTGATTATCTGATGTAAGCTCATTAGCAAAAAATTCTTCTGCATATTTAAATACTCTTCAACTAGACTCTACTTCAGAAAAGTGCTCAGCATGTACACCAAGTTAAACAGGAAGTCAAAATTATTTTGAGACAGCAAATAACTTGATGCAAGATAACCAGTCACAATGCTAAAGTGTCATGAATTTCAAATGTTCATTTCAGATTGTGATTCTTTTTCAGAGTTTTCCGGGCTCCAGCTCTTGCTAACAGGGTACATATACAGCTACATGCAGTTATACGCTGCTGGCATAAGAACTAGTGGTCTGTAGCTATAGCCTCTGAAAAATACGTTCCTGAAAGTGAAGCTGTATTTTCAAGTCTGATACTTAGCAGGACACCGCATTTTTTTTTTTATACCAAAGAAAATATTTCAGTGCTTCTTATCAAAGTCTGTCTTGAGATTATCATGAACACTGTGAAAATAACTGTGTGGAGAGAAACACGTACTAGCATGAAGGATCTGACCACAAAATACAGTGAAATACTGTGAATAACCCTTTGCCTGCAAGTTCCTGCTGGGGAAAGAACAATAAAGAATTATTTTACTTTTCCTAGAAATTTTTCTTTCAAGTTAGACTCTGAACATCCAGTTTAGTGTTTAATTTTAAAGGAAATTCTCCAGTGTTTAAATGAAACAACGTCATCTTTTCCACCTGGTCTAACAGGCATTCTGTATGGAGGCAGCATAGAGCAGTAATGATAAAGCTTGTCTGTCTTTGTAAGATGGATGCTTCAGACACATGAAAACCAGGGCTAGATAAAGCCTGAATGTAAGGTTTAACACAACAATACTAATGGCTTCCCAGCCTCCCCTCTAAGGCCAGAAATTATTTCCCCTTTAACCTGATCTCTAAGAGCCATAATTTCACAAAACGTGGTTACTAGAGCTATTGCTTTATTGAGTGTAAGATTACTGGGAATACACAAACCTAAATCCTTATCCCCTTTAGTCTTTTTCAAAAATCAGAATGGCAAGAAAACCTTTAAGGGGCACCACAGTGAAAACTCACACCAGTCTGACACAGGGGTCAGCACCGACTCAAAGAAGGGCTCTGAGGCCTGGAAATCTGTCTGGGACATCAAGACTGTAAGTGGCTGCCAACATGGCTCAAGAAACTGGAAAATAAAAAAAAGGTTTTTGAAAAACACCTAAGCTTCAACACAACTTAACAAGATGTTAGAGGAGATTGTTAAAAACATTCTCACTTAACCATTTTATTGTTTCTGCTGTACTGTATGCTGCACTGATGTTTTCAGCAGTGAATTCCTTCACCTGACTTAAGCAGTGTAACATTCCATACACATGGCATTACTGGAGAAGGCAATTTACTTTACCTTGTACCAAAGTCCCTTGTCAGCCTCCATGACACATTTACCTAGACAACATAATTGAAAAAACAGTATTTTCCTTCCCTATCATTATTTGTACTGTATAAAGCCTTTTTTTAACCACTGCTTCCCTCTGGCAATCCACTTATCTTTCACTGTATATTGTTTGCAACAAAAAGGTTTTTTTTTTTTATTTTAATAGGGCTATGTTGCAACCGAGGTATTTTCAAAAAACACCTGTATCATTGCTAAAATGGACAAGAGGTTTTTGCTTGATAAACCATTTCCTGTATCACCTCAAGTACCCAAGGTAGGATGCTGAAAGTGGTGAGGAAACTAATCAATTGCCTGTGAAAAGTACTTGTTCCCTATGGACAAAAAGGAGAGAAGGCTCCAAGAACTGAAGACAAGTTTCTCAGCATGGCTGAGTCACTCTAAAACTTCAGTCTTTCAAAAGTTGCATTGCACCGGAATAACCCTTTCTCCATTATCAAAGACATGCGTACAGATTCAGAACTCCATTTTGGGGTTTTCTAAATGCCGTTTCCTGGGTTTGTTTCTTTGATGCTTAGGGACCTAGTCCTCACCAACTTCCACCCAGAGAGAATCACTTCATTATCTCAAGAAACAGACTCCAAAGCTTGCGCCCACACGGAAAACGCATCCAAGCTTTGCGCGGACGAATTCCCTCTTACCTTGCTTAGCCAGCTCCTGGTAAGTACACTAGTAACAGTGTTTTGTATACCAAATTAAAGATTAACAACCTTACCAATAAGGATGAAAATGAAATCTTTCAGTGAAGATGAACAAGTTAATTATTGGAGTGCAGTGGTTTTCTATGACTTTTTATAAATCAGTAAGTGTGTACCTAAGGAAAAGCGGCAGGTCTGTCACTCTTCTGCATACAACCTGGAGATCAGGCTTTTTCAGGAAGGTTTTGGGCTCTAGCTGTTGACAGAAGTCTGAATTTTTTTAGGCAACTTCATGCATGTACAATCTGTACATGTACCTAGCTACCATGGGTCCTGCCACAGCACGACTTTGAGATTCAAAACCCAATTTGTAGCTTAGATTTGTCCAAAAAGATCGCACGAACAGTTGCCTGTAGTATAAGTTTAGAAAAATGCAGCTCAGTTTTAAAGTGACATTTCCTGCTACATATCCAACGTTAAGTCGGAAAACTTTCAGCTACATTGTTCTCTTATTTTCTCAGTCCAAATTTAATCAGTTTTTCCTTTTCTTTCAGGATCAGACTTTTTAAAGCAAGATATTTCATGCTTGAAAGTTAAGATTAAGGAACTGCCTATCACTGTGATTAATTATTCCTGACAAAGTTTTGAGGAAGAAGATTCATAGAACTGTGTACCCATGAACAAGATTTTTCTCCTTGATAATCTTTTCTTCATCACATTTTCAATCTTTTATCTGTCTCTTCTTCTGCTCTGAGGGGGTGTCTCGGTAAAATTTATCATCAACCTACATTGGCCTGCACTGTGCTTTTACAAATCCTTTAAAAAAGTAGAAGCAATTCCAAAGAGAAGTTGCTAAACTAGTGTTCTTGTAAAATCCCAGTTTTGGCATTTAAACCTCATCTTGTACAATTTCCAAGTGAGACTTCACATGCTGTCTTAAGCAATTATTCGTCACTACTAAGAGCAAATGGTACTACAGCTACCACATTAGCCATATTTAAGATAATACAGTCTGAAGTCCAGATTTATAGAAATAAGCATATCTGAGTTATTTTTAACTTCTTCACATACTAAGTATTACAATGTTTTACTTTAAAAATAAGCATTGCAATGCAATATGGCCAATTACAAAGAGGCAGATGCACTATTGCTCTGATCAACCCAGAAATCAAGATGCAAATAACAGAATTAAGTGTATTAAATGAAGTTTAGAGTTGAATACAGATGTTACTTAATGTTTTGTAAATGTTTAACACAGGAAGGAAAAAAGCATACCCTAACCAATTAAAAGTTGAAAATTTTAAAGAGTCCAATTGTAGTTAGGCCAAAACTAAGGCAAAATGGCTGGGACTAGTTTCTTAATCTAAAACGATCACTTCAGTAACTCAGTCTGTCTGGAAAATACCAAATCTTCACCTTCTCTCCTTGCTCAGGGGCCCTTCTATTGGAGTTTGAAAGGACTTACTCTAAGAGACACTTTACCCATTCAGGAACAGGCAAGGGTTACTGTAAATAAAGGATGCAGCAGCCTGTTCTGTTCAGGAAAAAGTTTCTGGCATCTTTAATAGTTAACCGACATTAAAACCAAAGCAAAACTGCACCCAAATATATTTTAGCACCTCCAAAGAAAAGCAACCGCATGGTTGCAGTATTTAAACAAAGCTCCTGTCCAACTTGCCTGGGGCTTCTGCTGAGAATCTCCTCTCCCTTTCCAACTTTACACTTCATTTTCCCCGAGATAAAACAGGCACAGCCCTCTTCGCTTATCCTATCACATGTCACTGGGAAATGTCTTTCCGGGGGCCTTTGAGCCCTTGAAGGCTATGGGCCAGACTCTGTAACAGATGATGACTTAAAGTCCCCCGAGGTAGCAGGGATCTCACCTGAGCAGGGTCTGTGGTGCACAACATCACACAGCCCCAGCTGTCACAGCCCTGCATGTAAATAGGGCAGCGGCCTTGCAGGGAAATAGGGATACCCTCTGCCGAGCTCAAATCAGAGAGTCCGTAGTCCCCTTGGCAGGGAATACCAGGGCATGGATGCTTCCGTCAAGGGACGATGCCTGTTCCAATACCATCTTGTTTAAGGCCAAAATTTCAACAAGAGGGCACAAAACATTTGCAGCAACGTCCAGCTTCTCACAAAATTACTTTAACTTCATGCACATAGATTCCTGTTTTTACTACAATATTGCACATTATGATGCTTAATACATGTCCAAGCTTTTTCTATTCCATGAAAAGCTTAAATGAACCATGTGTCCTACAGTAACATTTCAAACTTTACAGAAAACACAGAACTACTACTGAACCAATGAAGCAAGTATTTGCTTTTCCCACACTCAAGGAATTTAATGACGATATTACATTCTGGCAGGTTTCTTGCTCTAATTGGGATGTCATTACATTTCACAAAGTGCATTATTCAAATTTAAGTTGATTCAGGTTTAGACTGATAGGGAAGAGAACAGGACTCAAAAAGAGACTTCTAACTAGAGACATGACAGCAAGGACTCCAGTGAACCTGAAGAGTCATCAACACTGTGACTCTCAAAATGTGCATATAAGCACAGAGATACATAGATATTCTTAACAGTGCACAAAGTTGGAGTTGCTTACCTTACAAGGAAAGATCTTTCTCAACAAGGATGAGGCCTGAGCTTTATCACTAGATACAATTTCCGTGATCTACAACAATCACTTCAGTAACTTGGGCTGTCTGGAAAATACTAGATCTTCACCTTCCCTAATTTAATTGAAATTGTAATTTAAATTCTGAGGGCAACCCATCAGCACGTCGCATCAGCATTACAAAGTGACAGGATTTTATCCCAAGTCCTACTGCTCTGTTTTTCTCTTATTCCACAGCAGGCAGAATATAAAGATTCAACTGCATTTACATTTAAAAACACACCTGAAAAACTGTATTGACAGAAAAAAGTTCAAAAGAGTGACTCAAATATAATTAAAACCCTATAATATAATCTAATAAATATATTTGAATACCTTCATGTATTTTAAGACAAATTCGGGATGCTGAGAGTACCCAATTTGTGGAGGAATTTTTTTTTTTTTTTTAAACACAAAAATAGATGTTCTCATTCCAGACACTGACAGCAGGTCTAACACCAGTCTTTCAGGAAGAAATACTTCCAACAACTGTAAATTAATAAAGCTGGAATGGCATAAATGTGCCACGGCTCCTTCCCCCCAAGGTCGCTGAGGCACAGCAGCCCCGGCCCTCGCCGCCACCGCCTCAGCAGGGTTTTCCCGCCGTTTTTCCCAACCGTTACTCTGCTCGCTGTCACGCGCCCACCGGCGCCTCAGGGCTCTCCCGCCCGACGCCGCCTCAGCTCTGCTCTTCAGCCCTCCGCCTCGGTTCTCCCGCACCTCAGCAAAAGCAAGCTCTTTTGTTCCTTCAGCAAAGGGTTAATTCTGAATTCTGTCGGGCTGCGAAGGGAGTTTTCTCCATGTTTCTCTTCGTTTTTTTTTTTTTTTTGTTGCCCCCCCCCTTCCTCCTCTTCCCGGCGGCGCCACAAGCGGGCGACGGTGAGTGGGGTCTGCCCTCAGAGCCCATGCACAAACCTACGTTTTTTCACACAAAGCCAGACAAGCTCTGCTGCTTGTAAAAAACCAATAATATAACCACCATTTGGTGTAACGGTATGTATCAAAAGTGTCACTTTGGACTTGCAGGCTGGACTCGGTGAAACTGAGGCCAGAATTTAGTTTAATATTGCACTTGCAGCACTGGTTAGAAGTTATTTTTATATCTTAAAAGCCCCCCTTTTTTAAGTAACATGCTGGATTCCAGTTGAAAAGTAATTTTGCAGTCTTTACAGTGATTCCCTGCCAGAGACTCAGGTTGCACACAAAATGAAACTGAGCAGCTTGACACAAAACCCAAGTATTCAGAAACCTCCCTAACTGAATGATCACCTCATTCAATAAGTACTTACATCACCACAGAAAATAAGCTGAGGCAAGGTGAAAAAAAAATATTGTTCCCACCTAAAATAACAGAAATATCCACAGACTTGCACATATATGTAATATTTCAGTTTGAACTGCCTATTGTAAAACAATTTTCAGTGGCTATGTTCTATTTGGGCAATTTGTTTTGGTGGACCCTATGGTTACATGGTAACATACAGTACATTTTGGAAGGTACAAAGGCTCTTACTTTTGTCTACTGCAAGGCTTTTTTGAAAAAAAAAAAACCAAACAAAAAACAAAAAAGCAAAAAACCAAAAAAATACCCCCCCCCCCCCCCCCCCCCAAACCAAAAACCAACCTTAGGCTATCCCTGGTCTTAAGTTCGATGTGAATTTTCAAGAGTAATTGGTACATGTCAGAAAGTTACTATAAAACATATTTCATTTTTCGCTGCAAATGGATTCTTATCTGATAATTATCGGATTCTGGCAGGTCAAAATTTGCAGCAGGAAGTAATTTTCAGTGATATGCAGACAGGTATACAAATTACAAAATAATTTTATTTCAACGCTCAATCATTCCACACCTAATTCTGAAAACATATATAAGGTGGACAGTTCACATCATTCATTCTACCTGCACTGGCATCAGCTCTGCAGTCAAGATGAAATTTACTGTGAGTTTGCATGCTTTTTTTTCTCTTTATAAACTAAAACTTAGATTCAAAACCATTGCCTTTATCTCTTAGAAGTGCATATGTCTGTCTATAGCAAAAAGGTATTCTCTGGAGAGAGATTTCTCTTCCAAAGCAAGGAACTCAGACCCTATTAACCTAATCAGATGAAGAGGTATGGATTTTTCTGAAGGTTTAACTACACGTCATTCAACCTACAGGAAGCCTAGTCTGTGTCCATTTTTGTCAATGCTTTTGCAAAACTGGAGCAATGCGCTCTAATGGATCAACTACTTTATTGTAATGCCTGAGCAGAAGAAATTTAAATTCCTTCTCCTAATCCTTGTAAAATATCTGTATATGACTATACAGGTCTCAGAAGCACCTTCAGATTCAGCTCCTTAAAAAGCAACCTACTATGTGTCTAGTTTGCATTATTCTAGGGTAAAGCAAGGATGACTCTGTTTAGGTGATTCTTGTAATTCCAGTATGAAAGCAAAAAAGGATCCAAGGAATACACTTAAACACCAGATTAGGAAAAAGGCACTAGGATTCCCACAACCAGATCTGTCAGCCAGACCTGCAGTTACACTTTTGTTTTTGTTTTTTCATTTCAGATTGTGACTTCCCTCCTTCTTGGACTCTTGCTGACTCCAGCCCTTGCTACTTCTGTGAGTATAGTGACCAAGTTACACATATATTGCTGCTGTTTCTATATTCCCTTCTTGAGTTTTCCTTGCTTCTTTCCCCATCCCTTTGGAGGAAAAGATTCTAAAACTTCTTTCACACATAAAACTCTAAACGCACCAGATGACAGTTATAAGATACAGAAATTATTCATTGAATCTACTAAAAGAATTCTTACAGCTGCTCCAGAATGCTACAGCCTTAATTCTCTGTCATTTTGAAAATACTGTGGTCACTACAGGCACTCCCTGTGGGCCAGCATTTATTCTATTATAGCAGTGATTTTTCTAAAGCTTTGGGGAGATAACCGACTTGAAAGTCTAAAAGTGTTGTTTAATTTTGTTTTCTAGTTTCACGATATGCAAGCAGGCCAGCAAGAAATCATTGGTGGAGACTTCCAAATTCTGACCATCAATAAGGAATGGCACGTGGCAACTATTGAGAAAAAGAGCACCCATGGGTCATGGAAAACCATTTGGCACTATGATACAGTAAGTGGCAAGGAACATGCTTTTTCAGAAAATGTACAAGCAGATGAAGCTGCTATAAAGCTGACTGAAATACAGGACTTGTTTCTTTATTCTTAACATTTTTAGTCCAAGTGTTGGGGCAAAAGCTATCTGCATTTATTACTTCTAAAATACAGACTTTATTACAATCTTAATGAATGAAAAACAGAATTCCTAGTGTTTTACAGGGCTTTATTGCAACCAGAGTGCTGCCAGAGAAAGTTTGCTTTGCTTCCATAATGAAGATAAAGGAGATGCCTAGCTTTGATGCACTTCCTGCACTGGCTGAAGAGAGCAGGGTAAGATTAAAAAGGAGTAGTTACTTGTAAAGTTGTACAGTAATGCAAAGTAGACCGATGTCAGAGACAGTGCTGCTTTCAGAAGCTTTTAAACCAACAGTCACTTTAAAAGCCATTTAGATCACACCTTTGATTATCAAGTTGTATCAATTTCAATGACATTTTACATTAATATAATTTGAAACCTTTGAAAAGTTAGAATACCCTGTTTCAGATGCTTGCAGTGGAGGGTTTTCATGTTTTTTTCAGTGTTGTAGATCACTTCGATTATTTTTATAATGTTTTAAAAGACTATTTGGATGGACTGCTTTTCAATACTGTTTAGAGATTTTAGATTTTTGGCATGGTACTCTTCATAACCTCACATTCTTTGCAGGTTAAAAAAAATAATCATTTTTTTAAGGCAGCTCTAGTTGAGGAAGAACAAATAATCCAGTAATGAGGAAAAAAGTTTAAATAAGATTTCAAGCTTTCAAAACTTTTTCAAAAGAACTAAGCACCATATTAGCATGAGTTCAGCCCACAGAATTAGCACAGACATTTTTAAAATTATCTCAGCATTCAGCATACTAACCTTTTGTAGACACTGGCTTCCCTTGAAGTCTGAGAACTGAGTCCTTATAAAAATCCTGGGTTTAAAGGGCAAGCAGGCATGGTTGGGAAGAAAAAGGGGAGAGTTACACAAGTACAGGCTTGAGCAAAAACATTCACCTCTAGCTAGTTCTAGGCTTGCTTGTACTAAGGTGCATCTCTGTGCCTCCTGAAGCTTATCTCAACTCCTTGCTTACAAGCAAGAAGGAAGCATACTGGAGTGGGCTTTCAGGAACTCTCTGATAAAATTCCATCATGATTTTGAAAGCCTATGTCAGTGCCAGTCATCCCTGCTAAGTGTGTGTTTACCCTGAAGTTCATCAAGCTGTTTCTTAACCGTGCTCTTTCTTTCTTGAGAGAATGAGATTTTCACAAGTGGCAGGATTTCAGTTTTCTGAAAAGTAACGTGGCTTGGGAATTTGCCATGGGGATGGTTTTTCAAAAGAAAAAGATTAGGTGCATCATTCCCCCCCCACTTCCTCCCCAGCTAAGTTTTCTCTGAGGAAATTTAGGTCTGCAGGTTGCTAAGAAACAGTTTATATCAGGAAACCTTCAATGGCATTAATTATTTTTGGATGGCAATATCTAAAAATAGTTCTGAGTCATTTCAGTACGAAATTGCATTTTTCATTTTGGAACATTGCTTTGCAGATGCTATTGTTCAGATCTCCATTTTCCTTTAGGGCGTAAGAGAGTATCTCTATATTCAACAGCTTTTCCTCCATATTAATTGCATGAGCCAGAACAGGAATCCTGTGGCTGTAGCTGAATAATGAGATACAAACCAGCAGGAAGCCTAGGTCATAAGAGAAAATACAGGCATCCAGACACTTTGTCCAGACAACAGAGCACTCAAATAGGAAAATATATTTGAAATTCACTTGAAACAAAGCACTCTGGAGCAGTTCAGAAAAAAGCTGTCCCACTAAAACTCTCAGCATTCTCAAAGAGTTCATAAGCACTACTTGCAAATAATTTTAGTGTAAATGTATCTGCCAAGCAATGCTACTGCCCTCTTTGGTTCCCCATTTTAGAAGGCTGAGAGAATAGACTTCTCCTTCCATGCTTCCAGGTTGCAACCTGAGCACATCTAGGGTGAGAGGTTAGTGACTGAGGAAATACTTTTGTAGAAGGTCTGTGTTAACATACTGACTGCACTACTCTTCTTGTTCAGCTGTTTGAGTTTCCAGTTCTCTTCAGCCTCCCTCCACCGTAACTCCGTTAGAAAGATCTGCCATAGGAGCTGTTTTCAATGCTTGCTAATGGTCCCATAGTCACAGAGTGGATTAAAAGACTGTACTAAATACAGTTTTGCGTAAATCACCAAGCACTGAGGCATCATTCCAGAAATAGGAATATGCATAGCGTTGATGGATCAAGGCTCTGATTTTACCAAATGATGTTATTTGATGTTTAGCAAATGAAACGTCAGGGACGACCTGCAAAGGAGATCACATTCATCATCAGGACACCTGTCCGTGACCTCATGTCTTACGGGCCAGACATCTTTGTTATGTGTAACGAACTCAAAACCTATGTGGCTTATGAAGTTCACGGTGAGTGCGAGCAAATGAATTATGTCTGTACCTAACCAGACTTTTTTTTTTTTTTCCTTGGGGAATAATACACAAATGCTGCTGTTCCAACGAGAGATGGACACAAATCAAGAACCTCAGAAGTTGCAGAAAGGGTTCAGTACCTCTGCAGATCAGGATTGGAACAGTGTTGAGTCACAACCTCCATAAATGATCTGATACAAACCCTTACTACTCCTTTTAGTGAAGTTTAAGGTGGCTTAAGTTTTGGCCCAGAATTTTGCAGATTGGCCTCATCTGTAACGCCAAGGTAAAGAAAAAGGGTAATCCTGAGAACCACCCTCCTTCAGTTCAGAGATTGCTGGTAGGTTTACTAAGGAATCCCAAACAACACTTAGTTAGTGTTTCACAATACTAAGCCAAGTTGTTTCATCCCCTGTAGGTTTTTCAGAGGTGGAATGATCACATTACCTAGGAGTTTAATAACCCACACTTCACAGGATTCTCTGATAATGTCGAAGCCTGACAGCACCTATTAACTAGCACCAGCATAACCATATATATACTAACAGTATAGAGTGTAATAGTGCCCATCTGAACTGGAAAACCCAAAGAATATTAAATAGTATGTCTTTATGATCATTCCTTTCTGAGTTAAAGATCCAGTTGTGTTTGGTGACTACAAAAGAATCTTTCACTCGTACATGCAAAATATTTCTATTGCAGCAGTTATTCAAAACATTGCTCAGTCAGAGCAATAAGAATACACTGTTGTAGAATGCCAGCTATTGCTATGGAGACTAGTATAAATAAACTGTCTTGCTGTGGGTGCCATAATCATATTTTGATCACTCGCAATAGAATTTCTTGTATTGTGGGGAAAAAAGAAATTCTTTTTAAATATATATAAAGGAACAGAGTTAATCCTGAAGCACCAGCAATGTACTCTGAGCCTTACTGCAAGCTGATTGTCTGCAAACCCTGTCATGAGAAAGATGCTCTACAGATCAGGCACAGGATGTTGGATTCTGTCATAGCAGCATTTCCGCCTACTCACTGCTTGCTTTGATAATTGCTTTGGTACTTGAGATGGCTCAATTTGATTGAAAATGCAAGTGCTATGTGCCAAGTATTAAGGACTGCCAATGAATGCACAGATCACTTAACACCAATGTAGGTATTACCTCATGGTATTTTTTTTTTCTTTTCTTGTTTTTAAAGAACCCCAAGATACATACAGTCAAGGATCATGCATTAGACTTGATGTCCTGCATCTTTTGGGCCTTAACTACTGTCGTGACAATATCACAGTGTGAAAATCTTATCTTTCCTGAACCAAGTACAGATGCTCGATAGCTGCTGCACAAAGCAACCCCAATGCTGTTCTTCCCTGGCATCACCTCTTTCGAGAGTTTTGTTCTTGATGGTTCAGATACTGAAACAGATCAATTGGTGACCATATCTTTCAATTAAAGGCCTTTAGCATGGATTAACCCTGGCTAGTTTCTCATTACTATATCCTTTATCATCTATGAACACATCCAGAAAATTCTTTTGATGGCTTCTCTGCTACCCCTTTTGATCCCTTTGAATGCTCTTTTAAAAGCCTGCTCTTAACATAGGGCACACCCATGAAGGTGGGCAAGCATCAGAGTACGTATATTACAAATAAGCTGTACAGAATTAAGACGTTCCTTTCTCTTTTCAGGGAAAGATGCCTCACACTGAAAATCTTGATTCATGTGGCATGAAAGGTAGAAAGGAGAACGTAACGTATTTGCCTTTTTTAGGGGAAGAGAAATCTAATTTGTAGGATTTAGAGTTGTTCTGTTCCTAAAATAGCCCATTTCTTCCAGTGCCTAGTGAGGACTGGCTAGAGGCATCACATTGATCACTCAGGTGGATGAAGCTTTGCTTCAAAGATGCATGCGCAATATAAACACAATTATTGATCCACATAAGACAGTGCAAGGTTCCCAGCTGTCTCCTCCCAAACTCCTCTAACTCAGCCTTGAAGATGCAAAAAAGACCCAGGCTTAGTTTTCCTTAATGCTGCAATGGCACTGTAAAGGGAGATGAAAGATTTATTACATTTATGCTGCCAGGGACATGTAGAAAGAGCCTTTGCGCTTTCCTGGTAGCTAGTCCCAGATTCTCTGTATGTCCCATCTTCCAGTAGCATAAATTTGACATAAATCAACCTAGGAATACAGTAGTGTTCCTGCTGAATTAACAAGGGCATTTGACAAAGTGTTTATGCCAGATTTGTCAGCTCTAGCCTGAGACAAACAATCCCCTATCTACTTTGACCCAGCACAAAGCTTGCTGTTACAAAGTTAACCTTTTTTTTAAAAAAAAAAAAAAAGGCTGGGACTGGAAGTATGCATTTATCTTGGACTGTTGTCACCTAACAACAATTTTCCCCTCCCCAATCCTGCAGTGGACACCTGAACTCAAATTTCTTATATGGTCAAGCCACTGTCATAGAAAAAACTCAAAACCTTAGAGAGTAAGAAGCCCATCCTAAATATTTGGAAGTAGAGAAGTTCAGAGGGGAATTAAAGTACAATTTTTAAAAAAAGAATAGGGCCATTAAACACTAAAGCTTCAGTAAGGCAAGGTCCCTATTGCTCACAACTTTAAAATCAAGATTATTTCCTCTGTTCTAACAAAAACAGCAGGATGCCCTGGGTCATCCAGCTGACTACAAGTCTGTATTTAAGAAGAATACCAGCCATGCAACATCCCTCAGTTTCTATGACCCTCTCACTGAACCCCAGAGACTTTATTCTGTAGCAGTTTGAAAGGATATAGAGTTCACTTAGGCACATCTCACGCAAAAGCATCTGAATTGTCTGGATTAGCACACATCAGTCCCAGCAGAGGAGACAGACAGACAGTAGTTTGTTGCTGCTATTCTCCTTCCTTTTCGGTATTAGACACGTTCTTTTAATTCCCTCACACACCATCAGTTCTCATTTTGCTCAGGCCGAGGCTAAGTATGACAGGAGGAGGCAAGAAAGTTTTAGGAGGGATTTTCACTTATTTTTAGTCATTATACAGTATCCTAACAAAATCTTTCAGCTCTTGTCATGCCCTACTTTACCTTCTTATTGGCATTTCTCTATTTAACTCTCCAGTAGGGACTGGAAAGAAACTTTTTAGTACTAATATGTGCGTTTTAGTGCCAAACATACATGAGTGAAAGAAAAGGAAACTTCAGCCACCTAACAAACCAAAGAAACTCCTCAGCAGCAACCAAAATACACCTGTGATGCTTAATGCAAAACTGGAGTACAAGCGACCTGAAGAAACAGAGTTAAGACAAGGCCTCAAATAAACCTGATGCTCCAACAGAAATTTTTTTGCTTGTTAGCAAGTGGAGCTGTTCTATGTCTTGTTACCCCAGCCCAGAGTCTGGGCCTGCCAGAACACCCCCACAACATATGTAGACACTTGTTTCACACTGCTGGGATGAGAGTTCTGAAGAACAAATACAGCAAGAACAGCCTCACTATAAATCTTCCAGCCATATCATCCTCCAGCACTGCAGGAGATTACTGTAGTCCAGCAGGTGACATTTAACAGCCAAGAGCAGTTCATGGCAGATGTCCACAAAGCCATCTCCCAGGCTCTGCTATGCAGTGATTTGGGATTTTAAAAAGCCACAGTCGCACCCTGCGTGTACTCGGCTGCATTTTGTCCTGTAAAATCTAAAGCATGCACTGATAAGTGCGGTACTAAAGACAGTAGACAATGCTCAGTCAAAGGAAATCTCTAAGCATGATTAGGAGAAGGATAATTTAACACAGCACAGGCTGAAGAGGGAAAATTTTTCCATTTTTCACTCCAGTCCAAACTCCAGTTTGGAGCACATGTCAGTATAATTAACCTCTTCCAAAGCAAGTCTTCAAGGAAGAACAGGATCAGTTAAGATACAAGGACTTGCCTCATAGATAAATGGTCACATTCTCCCTGTTTACACCACTTTGAAAAGGATGAGTCAGACACTGGAAATCCAACAGTGCGGTAGGATTTATTTTTAAATCCCCTCAGATTATGTGAAATGTAGTCAGTAAATATGAATCTTTCATTCTGCGCAGCTCTGCTCCCTCCTGCTGGGCATGTGTGCTTATCCTTTCGCCTTAAAACCAGTGGAAACCAAACCACAGAAGATCCTAATACTCATTTAAACAAATAGCGCTTCATCAGTGCTGTTTGCATATTCACTTGCTCAAAGTTAGATGCATGTTTCTAGATAATCATTGTTACCTTAGACTTAGTTGCTTAAGACCCTATTTGTGTTCAGGCCTTGATTTCTCCAAGGGGTTAATTACTGCTGTCTAAATATCTAATCAAATTGAACAGACTCCTAAGGAGAATACTGAGTTTGCATTCTTGTGAGTCACAGGGGACTGAGAATCCAGACACCTGGGCTGTGGTTTGGACTTGGTCATTAGAGCATTCAGAGTTTTAAGCTCAGATTCTTAGAAAATACCTTTCACCAAGTGCTTTCATTTAAGAAGGGAGGTCAAATTCAGCCACCCCATTTTCAGAAGTGCTGAAAACTGGAAGCCCCTGGTGATTTCCTCAACATTTGCCCCAAACTCAGGATCAGAGGGAACCAGGCTGATCATCTTTGCCTACATTCAATCAGAGAGAAAGATACCGCTAATGATAGATGCCCCTTTGAGTAGACCAGGCTGAATTTTGTCCAGCTGTAAGAAAATGAAAAAAAAACCCCCCAAACCCCCAAAACACTTGTAGGGGTGCTGCAAGGATGTTCTGGCCCTGGCAATGTGCTTGGAAATGGTTAAAGGCAAACAAAAGCAATATACATGCAACACTGAGTAGAATAGGGAAGCTGTTGAGAAGTGCATAGCCTTATGACATAACCCTATTTCCTACAGCACTAACCAAAGGGGACAACAGCTTCACTGCACCCCCCGCTCCTGGGCAGGTTTAGGTAGGAATTAAAAAACAAGACTTGGAAAGCAATGGCATGGCCTTCTTAGATTATGGCAGAATTATTCCCTACACCATATTGTCTCCTATTTTATTTAATACATTACAAACCATATGTTTTCATCTCTATACTTGGTGTAATAGTTCTCTTCAGGAAGAGGTTACATACATATGCAGAGTTAGCAGCCCTTGTTAAAAAAGCTAGTGGAACGAACTCTAATCACCAGAAGAATAGTGCAATACAGCCTTACATGTTGCAGCAGAGGCAAATAAAAATCAAAGCAGGGCAAAGTCAGATAAAAGCAAGAGACAAGGAAGGGAGTTACTGTTCCCTTGAAAAATTAAAGCAATCCAAGGAAGAAAAAGGCCTTCTTGGCCACTAGGCGTCAGCCTTGAGTTATATGTTGTACAGTTGAAATGTAAAGCCACACAAGTCGTACCCGCGGAAGGCCGTTGTGCTACACCACATAAGACACTGTAGCTCTGCTGATACTAACAGAGCCGTGGTGAATGACACCATTTGAAGGTACGGCCAGTGAATTGAAAGACACGTCTACATTGACGACAAGGAAATAATTCCTGTACAGTGATAATATATTTGTGGTAATAACATTGGTCAGCATAGGCAATTTGTTACATCTTGATTATCCATGCAGTGCTATAACAGCTTCCTGAAGTGCCAGAAAACTAGGGAACATGATTTTGAGATCTTGACAGAAACCATTATCCACCATACGGGTCAGACATTTGTGAGCCAAAGGGAACCACCCCCAAAGACAGCCAAGTGAGTGCTCACAAAACCCACATGAAGCTGTCATATGCTAGGTCTCACCTATCAGCAACACCACTGTTACCGCATTCTGACAGAACTGGCTTCTTCCAAGCTGCAAGTTTCAGAAGAGGGCCCACAGATACGTATAAGGGAGTAGATAAGAAAACCTGCTAATACCACTTCCCCCATCATTTACATATGCAAATTCTATTCACACACCACAGGCATCAGCAGGAGCTTAATTAACCATTGAACTGCTGTGCAATTAAAACACCTTATTTCTTGTCTCTTTCACACAAAAAATACAACACACCCAGTCTCTCCAAGAACTGCTAGGTATTTCACACAAAAGCTATAGTCTTCATAATGTCTTTGTTTCTAGCATTTTTAGTGAGGGAGGGACAGACAGAAATTCCAACGCCCCCTCCTGTGTCTCACATGAGCTTCCCATTACAGAGCTGCTTTTCTTAGAGTGTTGATGGTGCTATTACCAGATCATAAACAAAAAGACACATTCTTAAGATAAGCATATGAAGAGGACTAGCCCCGAAGAAAATCAGAGTTACAGCACAAAGCATGATGTTTCATTTTGTCAGCAGCTCCCTCCATCTCAGAGTGCTCTAAGCTTCATCTGATGCCTCATTCCTTGGCTTTTCCCCAAACTTTCCCAGGCCTTCTGTCAGCCTGAATCCACAGCTACACAGAGAATCTGATCTCCTCCTCCATTCCCCCTGCTAGCTTCAGGCCAAAGTTATTTTCCTGAGGTACAGGGGTTTTTTATTCTTTTTAATCTCTCTATATTTGTTCAACTCGGGGCCAGTCAGAAACAAATGAAAGAGATTATTAGTCTGCTTTTAATCTTTAGGCAGACACAGGTCATAAGCTAGTGACAAGAAGATACTTTATCCAGCTGTGGCAGGAGCCCTAGCTGTACCTCAGATCACAACCTGGCCCTAAGTACTTTTCCAAAATTTCTCAAAAACAGCACATCAGTCCCTAGAGAGGAAGCTTTTCTTCTACCCTTCCTATTTTTACATCCTCCATTCAGCTCATTTTCTTTTAAAATACCGAAAAAGAATCCATGGACTAGTCTCATTCCCTTCCCCAGGGCAGTACAACCTTCAAAGACACACACAAAACTCTCTACACATAACCTCATGGTTTGTGCAATTCAAGCTTCATAACTATAAACAGATTTGTTCCAGAGCACCCATATGAAACTTTAAAATCGCCAAATATTACCTGATTACCTAGCACACCTATGCTGGCTACAGGAGCTACAGCTCTACACTTTAGAATATCTCCCAGCAGCCTCCTGTCACAGGATGTAAGCAATCACATCACTCAGATATGCAAATCAGCAGGTGGCAGCTCCGCCTCTTTTTCACAACTACCCAAAAAGGAGCACCTGCCCTCACATTTTGCCTGCCCAAGCCTAGTGCAGGTGCTAACCCTCAGTTTGGGCAGCACCACAGCTACCTCAGCAAAAAGCTCTCATAAATGTTTCTGGCATTGTGTTTTATTTCTGTTCCTTGTAGAAAGCCTGATATAGATCTTTTGCCTATTTGGTAATGAGCTGTGTTACTACTCTCCTTTCAGACTGAGAGATAAATTACAAGACTCATACCCGCACTCCCAACTCCCCTTGAGTTTAGGTATGGAAGCCCAAAATATCCACCTACAAAACACCTGGTTCTGCTCCTGTCTAGCCCTAGAGAAGCTTTGACTTCCAAGGGATCTCCACTTCTTTCAGGTCTGATCAGGATTTGACAGCAGGACTGAGGAGGTACCATTTGCCCATGTCTCTGTATTATCCACATTAGAGGTGATGGAGCTGGTGTATTTGCTGAGCATAGCCAGGTGTGGGAGGGAGAACACTGCCAAAGTTTTAATCATCAATGCAGCAAGGTGCCTGACTAATTTGTAATCCAGGTGTTTCCACTTCAGTCACAAGTCTGTTATCATGCTGTTTGTCATTTTCCCTTGAAACCTATCCTGCTACATTTCCTGGTCTTTCCTCAGATTGTTTGCTTTTGCTAAGAATTTTTTAAAGACAAATTTAACTCTTTAAGCGATGAAGAACAGCTTAAAAGCCTGACTCAAGTGCACTTGCATCTCCTGTCAGAAACCTGACCTGGTCCCCCTGCACTTGATGCAACACCTGAAGCTGCTCTACGAACCAGCAGTTAGTACTGGGAGAACAGGTGTGTTGCTAGAGCCTGACAGGATTTGAGAGGGAAGGCTAGGAGCCCCCTGCTCCTGGGATCTTTAGTTTAGCTTTTGTTGGTAGGGGGGGCTGCTCTGACTGGGGAATGCTCTTGCTTTTGAGCTGTCTTGCTTAGGTTTTGGAGCTTGTGGTGCTGTTTGGGGAAGGAGACAGAAAATGCAAGTGAAGCTGAAGTTACATTTTCCAGCAAGTTTTTTTGGAAGAGGGAGGGTTTAGGCTCTAGTGGCTGAAATGAGTTTGCTAAGGATGGTAAGAGGGGGAAGCCTGTTTCACAGGCACAGATATTGCTTGATATTTCTCAGGGCTGAGAAAACACAAGGGATGAAACCTGGCGTGGCTTGTCACTTTAACTTTTGTGAAGCTACTCCAGGTCTTTAAAGGTCTTTAAACTCAGATGTTACCTACGTGGGAAACAAAGATGTCTTTGCACAGTACTGTGTGACTGCTGTAAGCAAGCCGCTTCTACGTTCGTAGCTAAAGCTGCTGTGGTATGTGTGTGCTGTGTGCTCGGTGCATGAATGAGATGCTTGAAACTAGAGACTCCAGTCAGCTTGAGTTTTGGCCACAAGGTGGCAATCTCTGAGCTTTTTTTGCTAAGGGAAAATAAAACTTACCATTCTTAATAATAACAATAATAATTGGGGGGGGGGGGGGGAGGAACCGCAAACCCTCCCTGTGTTTTCTGAAGTCTGTGACAAAGCAAGATTTGTTAGGAGGCTGCTCATTCTCTTGCAAAACAATGGTGCTGCTTTCAGAGAGCTGCAAGTGAGACTGAGGGTCAAGTCCCTTTAAAAAAAAAAAAAGTGAAATACAGTATTGTGCATCTTGAAATCTGAAACCAAGAAACAGAAGTGCAAGGGAAACAAGGGGGAAAGTCTTGCAATTCCTGAGGACAACTGTTGCAAGTGGAGTTTTAAGGAATAAAATACACACATTTATATATTTAAAGGTCATTGAATGGCTTTTGTGGAGAAACCTGTGAAATAAAGGAGCCTTGGAAGAAGAGATTTCTTTTTCTCCTCCTCTCTGGATATAATGGCCATTGCAAAGCAAAGCATCTTGAGATTTGGCTTCAAATGTCTCTTCCTAGCAACTTTTATGCTAGCCTGTGATGGACAAGGTGGAAAGAGAGAGAATGGTGGTCCTGCCTGTTACGGAGGATTTGATTTGTATTTCATTCTAGACAAGTAAGTCAGTTCTACTCTGTTCTTTTTCAAAGAAATCTTTCTCTAGGCATGAACTGGAATGGCATATACTGATACCGAGGAGGTTTTCGTTGGATTTTGGTTTTGTAGAAGTCACTGTGTCCCCAAGGGACCTGAGAAACTCCTTACTACTCTAGCTTTGTTTTTGTTGTGGTAACTTTTTTGGTAGGTCTAGTATATAATCCCATTGTGCTCTGTAAATTAAATTGTTATAAATTTTGCTGTGGCTGATATAGAAGCTTTATTGTGTACTTGACCCTGTAGTTTCTTAAAAGAGTGGTTGGGAGGAGGGCAGCACCCTGGTCACCTCTAGTTTCCCTATGAACCATGAAGGTTGAGGCACTCATGAAAGCAGGGGCTGGAGAGTTATTATTGCAGGCATTAATTCTGTAGCTGAAAACGTGGAGGAAATGCTCGCCTGCCTGGAGGTCTGCTTCTGAACTGCTTGCTCCTTAACTCTGAACGTTCTAGAGCAGCAACTTGCAGGTAAAGACCGGGCTCTGAGAGGTGGCTGCTCTCTTTGAAAGGGTCCGATTTTGGCCGTTGTGATGGAAAACAGCTAGAATGCCTTATTTAAAGAGAGCTTTATTTTCCCTACGCTGAGTCACATTTTCTTTGTTTCCTGCTAATCAAATGCATATTTTGACTGCTTAACTGTTTATACTGAAGATAACTTCTACCTCACTTTTTTTATCACTAATTGTGATAGTGTCATCTTCTTGGTACTGGTAAGTTTGCCTCTTTACAGGCCTTTAGATTGTAGATGGAGCAGTGTGAAATAGGTATGTGCTGAGTTTTGGAAAGCTTCGTACTGAAGTAATTAAAAAATTTACAAAGAAGTATAAAAAAGTACTAGCTAAAATGATTCTCCTAATTTTCTTGATTAAGAGTAGTTGTTTTGAGCCAAAGGTTTGGAAATACTGGGGAATATGCATGCCAGAGCCATGGTACTGACATTATTAACCATAAATTTCAGAGACAGGAAAGTATTTGCAAGTTGCCAAAAGTGCTCACAGACGAAGCTTTCTGACTGATCCTCTTGAGTGTTTTGCAGTAGCTCCCACATTCCGTTAGTATAAATGACTTGGAATTACATAACACTTTATTACAAAATACTGGGTAAAATGTAAGACTGAGACACTGGATATTTTAGTATGTCAGTTGTTCTAATGCTTCGGGGGGAAGTTTTTTATTTTTTTTTTACTCTATTCAGTGGAAATATCTACCTGTCTAATGCATTTTGTTGCTTTGGCTGTTTAGTTATTAGTTGGAATACTTTTATTGCTACATATGAAAAAAAAAAAAAAGAAAAAAAACAGAGCATGATTTGTACTGCAGATGGCTTTGCAAACTGCATTTCCCTGAAAGTTGAAGCAGAATTGAAGGTCTTCTCAAATCTGATGGTTGTGCTGTGTTACACCTCAAAGCTAATGTAATTTTAACAGCCACTTATTTCAAGTTCTGTTCTGTCCTCTTACTAAAAGGCATGACTTTCTAGGCTTGCTGAAGGGATTATGAGTTTGGGTGGAAATATGAGGCTTGGCACAAACTTTAAAGTAGGCAGGTTTACCTCAGTGTATGTATCCAGGTATCCAACAAAAAATCCTGCTTTGACAGTTGCAAGATTTCTATTTCTGGGATTTTTCTGGTGCAGAAATGTACACAGTCTGATGTAAAAATGTCCTTGGTCTCCAGTGGAATTTGGAGGAGGGTTTATGGTGTTTAAGCTACTAGTGTGTACAATATGGTGTGGAGCTAATTGTTTAGCCTTTGAGGAGGCTGATGAAAGACTTACTGTGGTGGAGTAGATTATCCCATATCCTTTATCTTTAAAACTTTCTTTCATTCTGCAGAGGCTAAGCTGAAGTTCTAAAAAAATCGAGTCTTATTTAGCCTGGATTTTTCTACCTTCTAATTGTCTAGACAATGTTTTCAAAAATGCTGCTGAAGTCCGGAATGCAGAGAGAGGTGATGCCTATAGAGGCCTTCAGGCAAACTATGAAGTAATACTTCAGGGCTCACTGCTTTTATTTGAAATAGCTCTAAAAATTATTAAAAACTATTAAAAGTCATAAAGGACACTGAAGCAGAAGAGATTTAGATTCTTAAACATGAAATGTTAGTTTCAATGGTGGAAGAAAGCCATTAAAATATTAAGCAACCTACTTTCTGGGATCAAAGGAGTAATATAAAAACAATAAACACAGACCTGGAAGGCACCACTGCTAGAGCCCTCTACTGACCCTTTTGCCTCAGTGACTGATTGGATTTAGTGACTACTCAGTCCGTTTAGTACCCTGTATCTGTGCTGCTCATAGGATGTGTTCCGGCTGCCGCACTGTATGCAGTCTTTGTCACAGTGCTGGCTCTTGAAGCATACTTCTGGCCACAAGAAGCCCCATCAAAGTGAACACCTAACCCACTGGGGAAGGGACACGTGTTATAGGCTGTTCGCATGAAGTGATGCTCTAGTTCCCTGCAGCATTCTCCTTAGGAGACTCCTGCAAACTTGCTGTGTGAACTGTTGAATGGAAACCAGGTTTCCTCTGGCTGTCTGCAGATGGCTGGACGCATGAATCCCTGCAGATGGCATGCTTAGAGGACCTGAAGCAAATCTCCCATTTCTCATGGGCATGAAGTAGAAGAAAATCCAGTATTCAGCCATTCAGAAATAATCCTGTTACGCTACACAGCCTTGATGTACATGTACCAAACAGAACAAAAACTTGAATGATACCAGACGTGCTTGCTAGGTTACAATAGCATCCTTAATCTCTGTGCATGCACTTGCATGTCCTTTATCGCTTCCAAGAGTTCTCACAGAGCTTAGGTAGCAATAGAGAAGGCCTTTCATGCTGTGACTGTTGGACCTCAGGCTAGCAGAGTTATATTCCAAAAGTGATGCAAAGACACCCCAGAGGACTGCAGTTTGAGTTGGGCAAACTCCTTGCTGAATGAAACTGATGTTGTCACGGTGTTGTTGGTGCAGTGCTCCAACTTTGGAGAAAACTAGGGTTTGCCAGCTCTGTTGAGAATCGCTGCTTGACATGCAGCAAACTTAAAAGGACAAAAATAGCGTTACACACAGAAACACCTAACCTGAAATTCTGAGCTGCCTGACAGCAGTTTTAGTGAAGGAATTGTCTTCACATGAATTAAGACTGGATTAATCCATTTCTCTCGCGCTCTGATTGCGGGGGGGGGGGGGGGAAAGGTGGAGAGGGCTACAACTCAAGCTGTACGCTATTTAGAGTACAGTTGTATATGCAGGATCAGAATCATTAAGTTTGGAAAAGACCTCTAAGATCATCACGTCCAACCGTCAACCCAACACCACCATGCCCACTAAACCATGTCCTGAAGTGCCATGTCTATGCATTTTTTGAACGCCTCCAGGGATGGTGACTCCACCACTTCCCTGGGCAGCCTGTTCCAATGCCTGACAACCCTTTCAGTACAGAAATTTTTCCTAATATCCAATCTAAACCTCCCCTGCCACAGCTTGAGGCCATTTCCTCTCATTCTATCACTTGTTACTTGGGAAAAGGGACCAACACTGACCTCGCTACAACCTCCTTTCAGGTAGTTGCAGAGAGCGATCAGGTCTCCCCTCAGCCTCCTTTTCTCCAGACTAAACAACCCCAGTCCCCTCAGCTGCTCCTCATAAGACTTGTGCTCCAGGCTCTTCACCAGCTTCATTGCTCTTCTCTGGACATGCTCCAGCACCTCAATGTCTTTCCTGTAGTGAGGGGCCCAAAACTGAACACAGGACTCGAGGTGCGGCCTCACCAGTGCCGAGTACTGGGGAACAATCACCGCCATGCTCTTTCTGATACAGGCCAGGATGCCGTTGACCTTCCTGGCCACCTGGGCACACTGCTGGCTCATATTCAGCCGGCTGCCTACCAGCACCTCCAGGTCTTCTGCCGGGCAGATTTCCAGCCGCTCTTCCCCAGGCCCGTAGCGTTGCATGGGGTTATTGTGACTGAAGCGCAGGACCCGGCGCTCGACGTTGTTGAACCTCATGCAGTTGGCCTCGGCCCGTCGATCCAGCCTGTCCGGATCCCTCTGTAGAGCCTTCCTACCCTCGAGCAGATCGACCCTCCCTCCCAACTTGGCATCATCTGCAAACTTGCTCAGGGTGCACTGAATCCCCTTGTCCAGATCATTGATAAAGATACTAAAGAGAACTGGCCCCAAAACTGAGCCCTGGGGACCACCACTCGTGACCGGGCACCAACTGGATTTAGCTCCGTTCACCACAACCCTCTGGGCTCGTCCAGCCAGCCAGTTTTTCACCCAGCGAAGAGTATACTTGTCTAAGCCATGAGCCACCAGCTTCTCAAGGAGTGTGCTGTGAGAGACAGTGTCAAAGGCCTTACTAAAGTGCAGGTAGACAACACCCACAACCTTTCCCTCATCCACTATGTGGGTCACCTGCTCATAGAAGGAGATCAGGTTGGTCAAGCACAGACCTACCTTTCATGAATCCATGCTGGCTGGGCCTGATCCCCTGGTTGTCCGGGATCTAGTCATACAGGGTGCTGAGCATCTCAAAGTGGAGGTCATACCAAGATGAGCCCAGTGTTGTGGAAGGTAAGGCTGGCTTATCTTGGGAGAATTGTTGGGAGATCTGGTCCTAGATGGCATGTCCTTTTGTGTTACTGTGGTGCTGAGGGGTTTCATGGATTGAGGCTCCCATAAACTGAATGGTAGCAAAACATATGGCAGAAG
This sequence comes from Harpia harpyja, assembly GCF_026419915.1. Lineage (NCBI taxonomy): Eukaryota > Metazoa > Chordata > Aves > Accipitriformes > Accipitridae > Harpia > Harpia harpyja. The sequence continues at coordinate 44,319,093 of NC_068952.1, forward strand.
ATGGTGCTAAAGAATTTACACTGATGTGAACAGGGCCTTCATTAAGAAGGACGAATGAGGAAGCAGTGAGATGTTGGTAAAAAAGCAAACATTTGGTTTTGCTGACGTCGTCCAGTTATTCTAAAAATATCATCCACGTGACTAATTAATGAAGACTATGACCCATCTCCTAATTGACATGGTATCTAGTGCTGTAGTAAACATCCTCCACAAGAACAGTTGGAACATTTAGAGGCAGCTCCCCAATTAATTTATTTGCAGGTAGGGAGGAAGGAATAACAATGAGTGTCTCAGCAATCTTCTGCTATATCCTCTGTATGTCAAAGGTGTTATTTCCTATGGTCTTGCCTGTTGTGTGCAAATAGCAGGCATTTTATGACCATGTGCAGAAAACACGCAAGGAGCTGTACATGTGTAAAAGAAAACTTGGCTCTAAAAGATCCTTGGCAAAATGAAGCCAGTAATCCAAGCTGTCTTCTGTGATCCCTTCGTTATTCAGCCAGACAGCTGATCTATTTTTAACCAGTTGTATTGAAGTGGAACTCCTGCTCTAGAGAGGCTAATAGTTGTTTCTCTGAATCTAGCTTTAGTAGCTGCAGTTACCATGACTTAAGCAGGACTAAGTATAGATTTACACTCAGAGTGTAGAAGCATATAGGGGCCACAGTGGGATGGAAAGCAGACAGACGCTCTGCATCACCAGGCAGGGAGACTGACCTGATGAACCGCTTCTGGTAGTAGTGACTCTTCCCCTGGGAAACGTAAGCCCTCCAACAGAGCTAACCACAGGACCCTTACAGAGCTGAATAATATTCTAGCTGCTGTAATGTGAAGAAATACAAATCTTTAGTAGGTAATGGTAAAATTGAACGTCTGCAGAAATAGATTCAAAATCATCTCTGATCTTCATTGACCTAGTCACTGATTTCTTGACTGCTTTTCTGGAATCACAGGCCTGAATCCAGAGCAATGTATGCATTTTGTTTGGATGGCAGGGGGTTATGAGTATATGGAGGCATAGTTTTTCTTTGTTTTAGCATGAGGTTTGAGGGATGTTAGCAAGGTAGGGTGGAGAAATTTGCACATTCTTGTGTCTTTTTGCTTGTTGCCTGAAGGAATGTAATTAACTCCTCAGTCTGCTGTAGGCATGCAATTGCAATGAGCTATGTTAATATTTTAAATCCTTGCCTGTCAAGACCTGTGTACATGTTTTTTACCCAGTGGTGAATCTAAGTTAACTATTCCTTAGTAAAAGGGATGGGTTGGAGCTACCTTACATTCAGGATTAAGCGTGTGCCTGCAGCACTCTGCACTTTATCTACTGCTTGATATAAATTCAGTCCATGGTTACTTGTTTATTAGTTGTTTTTTTACATATCCCCTGCCAATCAGGAAGAGAAGAATGTTCTTGGACTGCGATTGGGCTTAGAGGCTGGTCCTGCTCTGAACTGGACCTCTATAGACCCTGTATCTCAAATGTTTGACAGTATCTCTGGTGACCTGTCTCATGTGAAGTGTGGCACAAGATAGTAGTGTTTCCTCAAAGATGCATCACATCTCTAACATCTTTGTGTTATGTAGTGTTTTCAGAATTGCTCCTGAAGTATTTGGAAAGACAAAGGACACTTTTTGGCTGATTTGTATATTTTTTTAAAGAGCTCAGTAAAAAGATGCTGCAAAACTTCCTTGGTCAATGCCACCTCTGACAGCTATGAGACTTCCTGAAGTTAGTCCAAAAATGTGCAAGTTTAAGGAGAATTTGGGTCAACATCAGTCTCTGAATCAGGTGTGTTTATGTACTTCTGTCAGCTGCAGTGCACGTAACTGGTGTGAAGTCTTTGTGTAAGAGTTTGTGGGCTTGATTCTGTTTTCTTCTAGCTTGTGAGTTAAATAAAACCATGGGTATTCTGAGAAGGTACAATGCCAAAAATGGAAATACAGAGTCTAAACAGTGCAAGAAAGACAAACTGTAAGGAGGTTTGGGTTGCTGCAGCTTTGGGTTACGGTGCATCTTGTCACAGTGAGTAGAAGAAAAGCACCTGCTGGAGGGCAGGGTTTAGCCAGCATGTGGCTCTCCATGTCTGGAACCACAGAGCCACATGGAGTGTGTCTCTCACCCTTGCATTTAGTTCACATGTACAAAATGCCAGCACAGTTGACCACAGAATGTATCATTCTCTTGTTAAAGGCATAATGGTTTACTTAGTCTTAATTTCCATTTATTGGGCTTTTCTCCAGCAAGAGAATTTGGCATCCTTGCAATGAGCCTTTTCTTAAATTGCAAGTTTACAGCATCAACCATTCAGCTGCAAAGTGTTGGCTCGCTGATCAACTTGTTTCTCTTTGGGAATATGAAGAGATAACGATTTTAAATTTGACTTTTATTGTCTTACAGTTAGGCTTTAGAAATACTTGTCCTGCTCAGAGTTCTTAGCCTGCCTTATGAGAGGCTTTACAAGTGACAAGTGTCTTTCACTGCAGGGCTTCTGAATAACACAGCTGAAAGCTGTGGAGGTGGACACAGTAAGCTAATGCTGGTTTTGTAAACTTTCTGTTGACTGCAGAAAGGTTAGTTTTATTGCTTTTGTCCATTTTATGCCAAGCGAAGACTGTAAGAAGTCTGAAGTGTGTTTCAGAAGGTACATTTTATGTGTTAGAGGAGTACTTTTTTCTAAATGCAGACCTGGGCATTTATAGCCACTCACACCTGGGCTTGACTAGATGGAGAAATTAGCTGCAAGTAGACTGCTAGCTGTCTAGCTACAGATGGAAAACTTGCTGTGCTAGGAGGAATGATGTATGGTCAGCAAAAGTATGAGTCTTTGTTCTGGGACCCTTTTATAGCTCGCTCTGGTAGAGCGGAAGAATAAATGGATCGTAGACTATTCCAATTGCCCCACTTCAGTGACTTTGGAACTGAAAGCAGAAAGCATCCTCCTTTTGTGGAGTGGAGTAGGTTTGTTTTTATGATTATAGCAACGGTAAGAATTTTCCTTAAAATAGATGTTTAACATTCTGCTGCTCTTGAACTTCAGGTTGTTCCTTTTGTGCGTTAATAGATGTGTGGGAAGGTTTCATGGAAAAAGAGCTATAACTTCAGATGCTTGGAGTTTTGTTCCAGAGGGCATAAAGATGGGACTGTTGGTGGGAGAACAGAGTGAGGATGATGGAGGAGGAGGTGCAGCAGGAGCTGAAGCCATACTTGTGTGAAGAATTAAAAAGCACTGCTTACCTGAGAAGGCAAACACTTAAAGAGGATGTGCTATTGACTTATTGACATCATTAAACAGAGCTATTGGTTTGTAACCTTTATTCTGGCAAATGTTCTTTTCAAAAAATGCATGACTTCTCAGAGCTGTGGAAAATGACAGGAGTTTTATATGGTGACCTACATACCTTATGTGCTCTGTGGCTGGATCTCATTCCTTGCAGCTGCCTTGCTGCAATAGTACATTTAAGTGATGATCAACTTTTGTTCAGAGGTGAAGAAATAATCATACTTTTTAAGGCTAATGTAGCTTCTAGGGCAGCATCCTGTTGCAAGCAGGGGCTGGCTAGAGCTTCTGTATTGGCAGAGGCTGAGTGCTAAGTTTTCCCTTAACATGAAGTGTAGTATGGCCATCTTATCTGATGGCTAGGAGAAGGTTGGTAAGGGTATGCTTGTGAAAGGGTCCTAGCTTCATATGTCTGCTACCAGATGGCTCAGAAGGCATGTGAAACTCTGATGAAGTGTACTTTTTTTGAGAGGTGGATATATGGTCTAAAGCAACATACATTTCATTGAAGGAGGTAGTATTTGTTTTATGGTTAACAAAGCCTTGGCTTTATGTGTCTTCTGGAGACTGATGTAACTATTGTTATAAAGTCAAGTATTTCTTTTATGCCTCACCATATAAAGACAATAAATACTTATTTTCCAGACCCGTTCTCAGAAATTATTTGGGCTATTTGGCATTGATGGAACTGGAGTGCCTGTTACATTCAAGGTCTCAGAGTTATTCCACTTGCACCTGCGGTTGAGCTTTGTGTGTGTCTCCTATCAGTTTGCAGTTTGGATGCAGCAGGGGTTAAGTTTCTTGTTTGAGAGTAAGTTGTGACGTACATTGCCCTTCATCTGTGATAAGACACCAATTTTCCTGCTTGTGTGGCTTAATTAGTTTATTAAGACCCTTACTGTTGGTGTTTCTTTGGTCCTCTCTGATACACATTTGCATGGAGAGCAAGTAATGATTTCAAGTCCTGGTCTGATGAAAGTAAAGAGAGCCAAGAAGTAATCTAGTACTATTAGCATTTGCTTATGATCAAGTCTCCTCCACAATCTGTCCCTTACAATCATGGAAAAAACCAGAGGTGCCTGTAAGGTTATCTTTTAAAGAGGTGCGTTTGGTATCGGGTCCTTTGTGCAAGGAGAGCTGGAGAGTTCACTGTTTTCCCAGATAGACCATATGTTCTTGTACCTGTGCAAGAGTCCTCACTGCATATCGTCTAAGGTTGCCTTAGGACATATCGGGGTCATACACAGAAAGAATGGCTTAAGGTATCATGGAGCAAGTGGGTAAGGCCAAGGTTTTTACTGAATGGCTGTAAATGAAAACCAGGTGTGGGGAGGGTAGGGAAGGAAATTTGTATGACCTGCACAATGTGGTTTGCATGCTTGCTGTGCTGCTAGGAAGTGAAGTAATGCTCTCTGCAGCCAGGCTGGGGTTGGCTGTACCAGGTGTGCAGTACTTGGGTGAATCTATTCATGGCTATTCCTTTGCATTCTCAGATCTAAGGTAGAACAGAGTCAGGTCAGATGCCTTTTCTTTCTGTGAAGTGAAAAAACATCTTCTCAAACTTTCATCTTTCCTTCCTCAGGCTGCAGATCAATGAAGTTTCTATTAAAGCTAGAATGGTTATTTCCCCTAGAAATATTTTTAATTGTAGTCAATGAATTAAGTAAGTGATGACACATTTATTTTCCAACTTTAGGAAGGAATTTTTTCCCAATATTAATATTCCAGTGTTCATAGAAGTGTTTATGCCAGAAGGGGCATTTAGTGCTGAAAGATTCTGATTAACCTAATTTTTTCCTAGTTCTTGCAACATAAAGAAGAATAATCCAATCCCATTATAGTCTATGGTTTATTTTTCTGAGGAGCAAAATTAGTTTGTTTTGACTTTAACTGAGGTGTGAAAGAATTAGCCAGAACAGTTGAGATGTGGACCTAAGGTGTTTTGCTTTTCATAGTCTATAGCACAGTGGAAATCCTAGAGAAGTTTAATAATTTGTTCCTCCAACTGCATTTTATTCTCAAAATACACTTGAGCTAAAAGCTCTGCATAATGGTATGGCAAGTGAGTTGGTGGAGTTAGTCTAACATACTGTGCAGAGACACAGGTCTTCACTCAGGGTTTACTTGTTTAAGGCTGTGCTAAAGGTCTAGTGTAACTGCCATATGTTATTGCCAAGTGTAGCTTCAAACACTTGCATGAGGTATAAATTGTTCTTGCTTTTCAAAGTTAAGTAGGAAATGTCATTTACAGTTTAATATGTCTTTAAAGGAAGAATATGGATAGTGAGTGTTAAAGAAAATAAAACGAAATGACTAGCTGAGCAATGTATAAGAAACATTAGGCTGGGAAAACTACAATAGCAGCAATTAAACTAATAACTCCTGTAATCATTGTTTCCCTAGATCAGGAAGTGTCCTGCACCACTGGAATGAAATATATCATTTTGTGGAACATTTGGCCCGCAAATTCATAAGGTAAGAAGTGCACCTTTGCAGATAACTGAATGAGGAGGTGTGTGTGTGCCAGCAGCTGGGAGATGAGCTCTCAGTTTCAGAGAAGTAGCACATGCTGGTGCCAGTCCCCTGGTGGAGAGAGAGTTCTTAACGCTTTTCTCAGATCATCCCATTGATTGCTTTTCCCCAGATTTCTGTCATGCAGGAAAAAGGAGTAGATAAGCTAATTGTTCCCTTTTTTCCTGCCTGACTTCTATGGATCAAATCATATTTTTGTGGGGAAGGAATCCTCTTGTTTGAGATGGCTGTCTACTGCTTGAGGTACAGAAGTCCAGGTCTGAAGGGAGAGGCCTGAGGCTGTACCTTTCAGGCACAGAATGCCTTGAGACTGGATGAAGAATCCTCCAGGCCAGTGGGTGGAATGTGTTATGATAAACATTATTAGCCTTCCTTCGTCTCCATGGTGATACCAGGATGCATTTAAGCTTTTCTTCCTTTAGCAATCCTAAGGTCATGATGCAAATGCTATTTACATCTTTTAGAAGAATTCCTCGTGGTTTGCCTTGACTAGGAAGGCCCAGGACAAAACGCCTTTTGCTGCTCAGTTTTGTCTTTCATCCTGTTGAATTATAATCTAGATAGCAATCAGAGCGCCCTGTGTGTTTGCTGCTATGCATACAGTAAGCTTTGGTCTGGACCACCAAAATAATTTACTTTTTTTCTCCCCTTCTCCAGCCCTCAGCTGAGGATGTCCTTCATTGTTTTTTCAACTAGAGGGACAATTCTAATGAGGTTAACAGAAGACAGGTAAGAAGAGATTTAAAGGTGCACAGCAGCTTTTGTGTCCTTGTTGTAGCTTCCTTCACCTTCCTTGCTCAACGATTTCCAGTCCACCGTGAGCAGTGTTGTGACACCTTTGTGCTTCTCAATTTAATTGTTTGAATCACCTGCCCATTTTCACGTGTGACACTCATTCTGCTAGAATGCATTAAGGCCTCTTAAGGCAGAGGTTGCCTTCTTAATTTTAACTTCTAAATGTCTGTCTTTCAGCAATTAGGGTTTTAACTCAAACTGCTTGCATTGAGGGAGTCTGCCTGCCACAGATTTCCAGACTTCTGTCAGAGAACAAGAGCCTTGTTGCCTTTGAAACATCCTTAGGGAGTTTCTTCTGCAAACAAAAAGGTGAAACTCCCTTCCAATAAAAACAAACTTGAAAGCTGTAGGTGATACCTATACTCTTGAGGTAGAGGTGAACATGATTTCTTTGGAGGTCTGAAGGTATGTTATAGGCAAAGTGTCTAGGATGGATTGCAAGGGTGTATGTTTTTTGGCAACGACAATTTGATTGCCATGTTTCTGAAGCATCTTCCTGTCATCCCCTTGTAGATCCCCAAGTTAATCCTAGTAAAAATCTATGGGATGGATTTTTTTTTTTTTTCACTCTGACTTCAAGGAGAGCTGGATGAGGTCCTTTAATCGCTCTTGCTTCCTCTGTTAACTTCATTGCCACGTGGAGCAAAAATATATGTAACACATGTGAAGGCTGTATAAGTCAGCATGTGTTTTACATATTGGATGTCTATGAAATTGCATACCAGAGCAGCTACTATAGAGGAATGAATAGGAAACTGGCCGCTTTCCTAAAGAGCAGTCCACATACATACCAACCTTGAAAAATGTCATTAAACCCAGCCAGCCTAAGCATCTCTTGTCACTTATTGCAGCTATAAGTATAAAGAGAGTGAACCGTATCTAACTTGGTGCCAGAGAAAAACCTGTTCCCCGCCTCTTTCTGTCTCCCAACCTGTAAGCGTGCCCCATTGCAAAGATCTCTAGTCCATTAAGGCTCTGAGCTATGAGACTTCAGTGTTTCCCATGTGGAAATGTATTTCATATTTATCCAGCTGTCCTAGAAATGTTGACTGGGAACAGGATATTGATGTGGTATTAGTCTAAAAGCCAGCTGACTGGAGAGCTGCTGGTTTTTATTGGAGGACTGATGAACAAGGTGTGGGCTTCGTGCAGGTCCTTTAGTTAACACTGGCCTTTCTTAATCTGGAAGCTGGAGTAGTGGCAAAGCCTCTTCTACCTTGCCCATGCTTCCATGTGGTGTATCAGCACCTGAATGTGAAAATTGAAGGTGCTTAGCATCCCTTTTGAAAAAACTCTGTGCATCTAATGGGACTGGATTGACATATTAAAGACTTTTGCTGTCTATTTTAAAATTTCAGTGTTCACGTTTGAAAAATAGTTCTGATCGCAGGAAATGCTCTTGATTTTTATATACAGCTTTGGCTTGGTATGCGCATGGGTAGCTGAATGGAGGAAATATCTGCCCCTAGCCCACCTGTGATACACAGTTCAGTGTCTAACTAGTTTGGGATATTGCAGGTACAGAAAGAGTTCTTGAAAGTTTGATAATTCAACCTACTGCAAAAGCAGATACTCTTTTCTCCCTGTGGGAGTTTCTGCTCTGTAGGCTGAATAATGTTAATGCACTGCTGCAATCAGCCTCACAAATATCAGATAGAGTATGTGATGGTCACACAAACTGGATTTTCTGAAGGAGTTGAAAAATGCAGGGAAAAAACTGACTTCTGGCATTCAGTCTTGCAATGTCAGTGTGGTCCTGCATGCAGTGACTTAATCTGCTTCCCATGAAGATTGTATAGTTTGCTCAGAGAGACACCCCACATATTGCAGGGTTTTATCTTGGTATTAAAGACTTCTGGCCTGTACTTGGCTTCCAGAGTTTGGTGTCTGCAACTCAGTGGAATGACAAATGGGTCCCCATCCCATTTAGCCTGCAGTTGATCTGTCAGTGTGCCTGGGATTTCTAGAAAAATTAAAACAGATACCCTGAATCATAACAAGCTATTGGGAAAAGCTTTAATCTTCAAGTCAGTTTGAACAGGAACTGAAGGTGTTATGTCCAAATAAACTGGAGTTGCCAGGATAGGCTCCTCTCTCCATGGGTCTGCAGGTCCCGGCAGGAGCCTGCTCCAGCACGGGCTTCCCACAGGGTCACAGCCTCCTTTGGGCATCCCTCTGCTCTGGCGTGGGGTCCTCCCTGGGCTGCAGGTGGATATCTGCTCCACCGTGGACCTCCATGGACCGCAGGGGGACAGCCTGCCTCACCATGGTCTTCCCCACGGGCTGCAGGGGAACCTCTGCTTCGGTGCCTGAAGCACCTCCTCCCCCTCCTTCTTCACTGACCTGGGGGTCTGCAGGGTTGTTTCTCTCACATATTCTCACTCCTCTCTCCAGCTGCAGTTTCTGTTGCACAGCAACTTTTGCCCCTTCTTAAATCTGTTATCCCAGAGGCACTACCACCATTGCTGATGGGCTCGGCCTTGGCCAGTGGTGGGTCTGTCTTGGAGCCAGCTGGCATTGACTCTGTCAGACACAGGGGAAGCTTCTAGCAGCTTCTCACAGAAGCCACCCCTATAGCCCCCCTGCTACCAAAACCTTGCCACGCAAACCCAATACAGTCATTTTTTGTGGCTGTTTGATTACGTTTGTATAGTCAAGTCAGCAAGCATAAGTAAGGAAAGTGAGCCAGGTGCAAGTCAGCTGCTGTGCTTCTGCATTAGAGGTTTGACCAGGGTTACACAGGGAATATTTATTTAGAAAGAAATGTATGGATATTGACCTAGGAGATGCTGCTGTTGTGATGCTTTCCCCAGGCTGTGGGAACACTGGGAGCGCATCTGCTCTATTTTCCACATCCTTAGAAAGATATCTACCCAGACATTACCTTAGCCTAAATAAACATTGGGTTAACTCTTTTTTTCCCCTCTCTGTATCTGGTTCTGCCATGCCTGTCTTCACCTGGATATCAGCTCCCGATAAATTTGACCTTGGATCTAACAATGATCTGCATTAATTTCAGGGAACAGATACGCCAGGGTCTAGAAGAGCTGCAGAAAGTCCTTCCAGGAGGTGACACATACATGCATGAAGGATTTGAAAGGGTAACTAGATGCATGTTATAGAGCCTCTAAACTGTGTTTGGGTGCTCCTCAGGAAATGTTAAACAGAGGAATATGGTTAATAATTCTTTGGTAGGTAAGTGGGGCTATTTTTCTTTTATGCAATAAGTACACTGAAGTGTACACATTCAGTGTAGGAGCTGGTACAAGGGAGCTGCAAACCCTGCTACTTATCTTTCTTTTTGCCTTCAGCTTTTATGGGGCGAGCTGCCTTTTCAGCTTGGGACAAGGCAGAAGGCTTTGGCATTGTAATCCCACATGGGACCATGTTCACAAAGGGTAGAAAGCTATAGTACGGATGCTATAGTAGGCTTGTCAGAGTTGGGTGGGGGTTGAGGCCATGGCTCTAACCTGTTGTCACTGGTGGACAAATAATGCTGTGTAGAGGTTATTGCCTGCTCTGATCTTCTCCTTCTGCATATTTTACAAGCTCAGGAGTTTCTCTAAACCTGAACTCCTGACCCCCCTCCCGCTTCTGTACTATGCATGCATTTGGGAGGATTGTGGAACTGTGTGCCTATTGAAAATGCATGTGAACACACAACAAAAATTCAGGTGACCTGACAGAGACGCTGGCTCTTAACTAGGAGTCCAGAACCAAATCCCAGAGTTTGGTGACTTCAGAGACTTTGCAGAAGAAATCCAAAAACCCAAATTTAAATTCAGAACAGAAATTAAATTCGTAAGCCAAATATGTTCAGGGTGGCCTACTTTTTAATTTTTAATGCTCACTGAAGCATTTGCCCTTCTACCTTGCAGTATATGCTTGTCCATAGATCAAGTGGGAGGTAGAAGCACAAGAATATCTCTCTGCAGTTGGTTTATTTGCAATTAGAGTAGTTGATCTAGAGGTGCTGGGGAATATTTACCAATGGACCTAGGATGTTTCTCAAGGAGGAAGGTGAATGTGATTTTCAGATAACAGAATAGTGGGAGACTACATTATTGTTGGCCAATGGCCTTAGGATTGGTTTGACTAAGTTATGCTTTAGATAAGACCTTGAAGTAATGGAATCAAAACCATATGCAGGAAACTTGTTCTGTGAAGCAGATATCTCTGAAAGCAGAGGTTATGTGCGGACTACAATCATGACATCGTCATTGCCATCTTCTCTTTCTTTCTGGTGCATGTGTAGATGCCCACAAAGTATTATTATTCATTTATTGCTAATAATCTTCTGATTTAATTTCAGGCAAGTGAACAGATTTACTATGAAAATGTTCACGGTGAGAGACTTTCTTGATCCATTGAATTTTTTTTTTCTCTTTCTTTTTGACTGATAACTCTAATAGATTTAAAATGCAGCTTCACTGTGGGAAAGGTGGGGGGTGGCTCCTATTCTTACAGGAATGCAATGCTCTTCAGGGTAGTTGTTTCTGAAAAGAAAAAAGAACAGGTGGAGCTTTAAGGATCCAGAGCTGGACTGAATGCATTTCAGGCCAAAAGTGAGAAGCTGGGCTGACTGAAGGTGCCTACTCTCACCAAAACTGTCTGGTACCTTATTTTATTCTTTTTGTTTGAGGACTCAGGTAACCATTTCTTCTTCGTTCTGAAACATGATTATGTAGAGTTGCTGTTAGATAAAAGGTCTTTTTTCAATAAGCAATTATTAAATCCAGTAGTAAGTGCAGACAATTGCAAAAATGTTTGTCCTTTGCTTCCTTGTAATTAACGTAAAAACTTCCTGCACTGCAAAGCCTGAAGAACAACTATAAACATTGTTTGTTGAAAACCAAAGGACAGGTGACCAGATTTTGAGTACAAAGCCAGTCCTAATAGTTTTGCGGGGCCACTCATGAATAAAATGTAGTGACTAAGTCTGCACAGCTTTGGGACTCATCTGTAAAATATGACTGCAGCAGAATGGAATAGATAGCTAGAACAATTCGATTTGGGATTGATAATGCTTTTACATGCTGGCATACATATGGCAAGTAAACAGGTTGCCACCATATGCAAGAAGCAGTGGGCAACTGGGTCCTCAAGTCTGAATGTTGGCCTGTGTATTTTGTCTTTATTAGTTCTGTGTGTTTGTCCTTGCTGCACTAAAAGGAGTGTTTATACCATCTGCAGTAGGTCCAAAGGCTCCTGCAGTAGTCAATGGAGGGAGAAGGGCATCTCTGGAGGTCCTTTGGGCTCCTAAGTTTGTACAAGAAGTGCTCACTTTTCTCCATTTCCTACAGAAAGAGGCTAGGTACTTGAGTTAGGCATCTGCAACGCGAATGACACTGCATATTGCTTATTGTTTCTCAAGCACTCGACTTTCTTGTTGCATCATTACCACATTATTTAAAACCAGCGATTTCTAAGTGACACCAAGAAAATTAGGTATCAGATCTCTGTTCTGCAGTAATTGAAGAAGTTGCTTGTTTGGATTTTTGTTTCTTCAGCAACAGCTTGTTAAAGGCACAGCTCCCTGTAATGACAAGAAAATGCCCTAGAAGGTTGAAGAAATTTAAAGGTTGATAATTTACACGCCTTGACGTACTTAGCCTTGATCTTTCCATAACAGTGTTTGTGCAACATGTACCTATAGAGCTCCTTCAGATCTGTAGCAGGTGTCTTGTCAGAAATATGAATTAATTCTATTTGGCCACTCCTGAAAACTAATACAAAGCTGTAAAACCCAAGCTATAATCAATACAAGGGGAAGACTGCAAGGTTTAACTACATTGCTGAAATATGTTACATAGGAAGGTTGAAGATTTTAGGCCATTTTCCTACCATATCTATTTAAATCCCATGAGCTTTTTATCACAAGCTGAAAAAAATCTCTGGATTTCTTGAACTGACAGCATTAACAAAATCAGGAAAAAAACCCAAAGAACAGTTTGCATTGTTTTTTTGATGGCTGCTGTCTAATCTACTAATCTGAAATATTGAAATAGTTATGAGGAGCTGTCAATTAAAAATCATTGGCACATCAAAGGAGTGTGGTATAAAACTGGTATTGAAGGCAGGTGCCTGAGTGGAAGAAGTGTGCAGAAGACATGGAAAATTCATGTCTTCTGAAAACTGGTTGGATGAAAGGAGGTAAGGACATGGGCTTGCTGTCCACTATTTCTGGTCCTTTAAGTGTGCTAACAGGTCGCTAGCAGGATGTTTTCTAGGCTAGTTTAGCAAATACAACTGAAAAACAAGGGACTAAAGAAGTTTGTGTATTTAGGTTACAGAACTGCAAGTGTCATCATTGCATTGACAGATGGAGAACTCCATGAAGACCTGTTTTTCTACTCTGAAAGGGAGGTAAGTGTCTTACACGTTTTTTTAGCCACGGAGACAGTGCAATATCTGGGCTTGCTGCTTTGAAGGCAAAAGATAGGGAAAACCTTCTTCCCTAGTAACAAAGCTTCACTTTGGTGCTCTTTAGACATGAATCTTAAGGATAAACATTAACAGCAGCAATGCTTCTGACTCATCAAAACTGAGACCTTTCATGGGAAAGGATGAAGGTTTAAACTTCCAGTTAAAAAAAAACCCAAACGAATGTGGAGGAAGGAATAGCTCACAGCTGAAAACTTTCAGTGTTTACTGGATTGTTCTGGGAAATACCTGAATCTTCTCACTTTGCCATTTCTTCTTTCACAAAAAGTAAATACTGCAGACAAAGGATGACTGTTGTTCCTATAATCTTCTGTCACATCAGAAAGCCTTTCAGATGATCAAATCCAAAATTTCTGCAAGTGTTTCCAAGATTCAAGCGTGTATTCTCAACACCCTCATTAAATCAGCGTATTATGCAAAATGTTAGATAAACAGTAGGTTGAGCACTTGAAAGCTATGCTGTATAGTGTTCCTACTGATGTCCTTTTGATAGTCATCTCTGAAGAGATGAACCAATTTGCACTTGTCAGTCAAACAAATTAAGATGACCTAAACTTGGAAGATGTTATTGTTATGTGAATTTGCTATGGACAGAATTTTTCCTCTCAATCTGTCCAAAGTGCAGCTTTAAATCTGATAACAACAAAAAGAATGGTTTTGTAGAATAAAAGTAATATTGCTACAGCACAAACAAATGTCATGAAATCTAGAGTTCCCCTCCTTACTGTTCATCTCCTTTTCTTGCCTTCTGAAATAAAAAATGCACAAGAAAAACAAGTTTATTTTTAGAGGTGAATGAACAAGTTGAGAGGTCAGAAGTGTTATATTAGTTTTGGTTTGGGGAGGTACAGTTAGTGAGCTAGTAGAACGGAGATCCTGAGCTCAGCTCTTATGCTGTGAGTTGCTTCAGTTGTTTGTGTTTAAGCTTCTCAGTGTAAAACTGGAATGACGCTTTTCTTGTGAAGCGCTTGGCTACCTAACAATTTGAACTACTACAGTCTTCTGATATAATCTGATTTTCTACCATCTTTTCTGGGAATGGGTTTTCGGTCAGGTGTTCCTGTTCTAATGAAATATGATTAAATGACTTAATTCATATTTACGCAGGCAAAAGCATTTAGAACAGTTGCTTTTTGAATAGTAAATGCAAATTCATCTGCATGTCAAAGAAATAGCTTGGAAAAATCAAACTTGTGGATGTTCTGCCTTTATTAGTTCGAGATGCTGTGTAAATAGTGGGAGTGATATAGTTTTGTAGCAGATGGAATGAAATGTCTCTTCACCTATGGATATCATGAGTCCAGGCACGCATGTCTGAAATAGCAAACACTGAAACATTATAGGTTACTGTTATACTGGGATGTGTCCTAAATGATAAAAAGAAAATGGATTTAGTCTGTCTTACATCTGGTGGACAGAGAAATGTTAGGAAGTTGGAATAGCTAGGAAGGTGAGCTAACTGGGTTTAAAAACCCCGCCAAATACTTTGGGTTTTGCTTTACTAAACAATTAGTAGCAGACAAAATCTGGTTTTGCAGAATCAGGGAGGAAAGCTTTTAAAAGCTTTCCCTGGTCAAGCCCCCCCATTGCTCGTTTTACAGAGGAAGACTAAATTTATGACTAAGACCTTTCAGAAACCTGCATCCCATCACATTTGCATCCATGTCATCCTATCTTTCCTCGTTCCAGGCTAATCGGTCACGTGACCTGGGAGCAACAGTATATTGTGTTGGTGTGAAAGACTTCAATGAGACCCAGGTAAATGAGGCACTAGTGTTTACTGAGGTACTTGGCAAAGGTACATGTTGAACAGAGGCACATGCTCCCGAATCACTTTCTCAAGTGGTCTTCCTCTCCTTCTGTTGATTGTTTGACAGTCTTAAGTGTCTTGGTCTGGGTGTTGGGTTTAAGCCCCTTTCTGTCTTAATCTCCATATGTGGAGAACTCTCCCTCTCTCTGCATGCCACAATGACTCTTGCTAATGGTGGAGAAAAGCAGAGAAAAGACACATGAAGAATATCAAATCAGTCTGGCTTAAGCTGTAAGCAGAAGGAGGTTGTGGGGACTTCCCCCCGCCCCCCCTTAAAATTGAGGTAGTGTCATATAACACTTCAGTTTCAGTCCAGCTTTTCTTTCACAGGAACACAATTCTGTAAAAAGCAACCAGCTTCATTAGCAACACTAATATTTTACAGCATTTTCCCATTTGATAGTCTGACTTCTAAATTTATCATATGAATGTTAGTACGTCCATGAATTCCGTTTCACACCAGGTGTAGCAGTTGACATTGTATTTTTCTAACATTAGTGAAACACTGGTACGGCTCCTAAGTGGAGTGCTGAAATACTTATTGAATAGAGCTATTCCAGGTTTTCAGCTTTGTAACAAAGCTTCAAACACTGATTCAAAAAGGAGTCAAAACAAAATTGGTTAAGAACAATCTCCTTTGAATCAAAACCAGAGACTAGTGTAACCTGGAGTTAGTCATAGAAAAAGCAAGGGGGGAATAAAAATGGCAAAGAGACTAGATGTAAAGTAGCAGACCTCAAAGACAGCTGCTACTTGATGTCATTTAGATGCTGAAGAAATTAACTGGAATTAGATGACTGTGTCTGAAGTCCCAGAATGCTCTAGGAGGATGACTATGGGGAATGAGTTGAGGAAACTGTAAACATCCTGGTTTACAGAAGGTGCTGTATCTTGGCCAACAAGCCGTAAGCAGCTTTACTACCCTTCTCAGAGCAGGCAGAGGAAAGTTGCTTGGAGCATTTCTCTGGATGCAAACCAGGAGGCTGGCAGTTTGGTGTTTTGCTTGAGAAGTAGGAGTTCTGAGTGGCATGAGCTGCAAAGGTGGAGCCAGTGGGTTTTAGGGAAGAATGTGTGGCTAGTCTGCTGCCTCCAATTTGCAATGCTACAGGAAACGCCAAAGAGGCCTGCTGGGTTGATGCTACCTCTGCCATGGGAGAGAATTACTATAACAAACGGCCTTGCAGCAGTAAAACTTGATTCTGCTCCAGCAGATGCATGGAGAGCTCATTACTTGTGAATTGGGCTTATATTTTTGTCTTAACCTTAACCCTTAGTGTGCTATTGACAAGTGAACCTGCATGTAGCTTTTTACAGGTGATGTCCTGGTTCCCCTTATCTTACCAGCACCTCATGAATGGCCCTTTTCCTTGTCATGTAGGCTTCCAAATACTCTTCTGCTCCCTTTTTCCCCCCACTCAGAAAATATATCCTGTTATAGCTCCCTGCTTTCTTCTTGGCTCTCTAATGGTTGAGCCTAGGACAAACAGTCAAATCTCTGTCCTGACAGGAAAGGTGAATCAGGCCTACATCTCCAGATGGGCTGTAGTTTTCATTAGTCTTCTCTGTGTGAAAATACTGAATCATTTTGATTAGTTCCCTGGTTTAAATTATGTATGTGCTGAAGTGTTTTGCTGCATTAATGGCCTGTCCTGTTGATGCTGTGGCCTATTTTGGTTAGGGAGTTACTGTGCTGGGTGATTTACAATCATGTGGGAGATAGTTTTTGCAATGAAGATCATTAGGCTCTGGGCATCAGTGAAAGCCACATTCTGTCTTGTCTTCAAAGTTAAGGGAAGCCTTTTCTGATTCCCAAAATAGAGCCTTCTAAAATCAATCAGGCTAAAGAGATAAACTTTTCAATGCTTGGCAAATTATAATGCACCAGCAATCCATACAGAGTAGTTGGAATATTTGGGTTTTTTACTTGTAAGTGGATGAGTCTGGAGAAGTCTTAACTTGCTGCCTGCTGGCTAATTTATCTCATTCTTTGCATTTCTGTTTTATTTACTTTTACTGCTTGGTCAGCTGGCTAGAATTGCCGACAGCAAAGATCATGTCTTTCCAGTGAATGATGGTTTTGAAGCCCTTCAGGGGATCATAGACTCTGTAAGTATTTTTAATCATGTGTTTGCATGTGTGCATGTTAGTTTGTGTTAGCTTGCACAGTTGAAGGTTTAGTTTTCCTGTGTTCACTAGGACCTGCTGACTGCTAATAAATCACTTAAACATTTGGTGCAAAGAAACTGACCTTTTTTGTACTAATATTGCTACTTCAAGGTAGTGTTTATCAACAGGTCACAATACTGGAAGCCTTGAGCCCAAATATTATCTTTGTATGTCTCCCTCCTTGATGGGAAGTAACTGACTGAATGGACTAGGCATATGGTGACAGTTAATAAAATGGCTGCCACACACTGGGACAGCAGAGATGTGTTAGAGCACATTCTGTATGAAGGATTAGGGCACTCTTTGATCTCCATCCTTCTGCTTGACTAGCATCTTTTCTGTCCCGATGGATGTGCTGCACTGCTTACCTGTTTAGAATGGGGGAAGGGATCCTGCCACGTGTGCCACAATCCCCAAAACTTGGCTTTCTACATTCAGCCTCCTAACAAATGGGCTATTTTTTTTTTTCTTTTTTCCCCTCCAGGCCTAGGTTTCCTAATTCAGATTGATCAATTCCTGGCATTTCCTCTAAGGTTTGGGTGCAGCATATAAGAGCTGGGCTGTTCCTGAGTGGCTGGGATAAGAGCTAGCAGTTCAGCTGACAGAGGGAGGGGCATAGATAGATTCCTTTCCTATGGCTTGTGTCCAAGTCATGCAAGTGGTTCCATGGTCTTTACTGGCAAATAAGGATAAGGCATCCCTATTTTTAGCTCTAAAACTTTGAGTGGCCTAATACTGTCTCACCTAGAACCAATGCTTCCCTTGACTGAGCAGGAAAGGCATTATATGAGAGGGTGTGTGTGCCATTTTCATTATAAGTGTAAAACGTGCCAAGCGTTCACTAGGAAACAGTATGTTTTCAGGTAGCTTTCAGTATTTTTCTGTTCCTTTTGCTCAGTCGTATCCCACAACTGTTCTAATTAGATTACTTCCCATGGCTGCAGAGAAGGATGGGAAATCCTTTTAAGGACACGTGTTCTGTTCATTTTGGTATAGGATTTTTAGTCGATAAAACACAGATGAAATATACAACTTGAAGCTAGGGAGGGTAGGTTCACCAGGGGGGTCTCAGATTTCTGTGTTTACAGTGGTTACACACTATTCTGACCATGTAGTATCAGGCAAAACTGTTCCCTCAGCACAGGCTCAATTTTCACTATTGCTCTTGCGTGTAGATGGAATACAATCCCTTGCTTATTGGTTTTCCTGGCACTGTCCAAGTGTGGGGCTACTGCCTCAATTCTCTTGGACAATCAGGTGTTGCATGTCATTTAAGAAAGCAACAAAACAACAAAAACCCCTAGTTTGCTTCCCAGTCCTGCATTCCCTTTGCAGCTGTTTTTAATGAATCCCAGCAGCAGTTCTGACTCCCTTTCCAGTTATACTGAACAGAACGGGAAGACTTCAGCCTCCAGGAACTTAGTCAAGAACTGCTTCAGCTGACTGGTGCAAGATTTACCAGCCCTGAGAAGGAGGCTCACAAGGAGGTGTAACTGTACAGTAATGAATCTGTGACCTGGTCACTTGCATTTGAGTGGAGTGATTGCAATAGATTGGGTAGAAAGAAGGTGTGTAAAAGGAATGGCAAGAAGGACATTAATCGTTCTGTAGAATAAGGAAGAATCTGTAGATTCCTGTTCTAGCCTGAAAATAAGCTCCCTCATTCCTTCTTTTCTTGTCCTTGAAAGCACCTCTGTCTTTGAGAAAATGAACAAGGCATTTGTGTTCACTTGAAAGCATTTTAATGTTGAAAGGGCCATGAGATTTGGAAGTTTCTTTCAATTCCTGTGTAACAGTATAATGAGGATGCTCATCCATGTGTAGAGGGGATTGGTTAGGCTACCAGCTGCTGGTTCATATACCAGGGGAAGGAAAGAGAAAATGATGAGTCTGCAGGAGATTAGTGGTTGAAAACACTCTAGAGATGTGAAGACCCCGGGTTGTTCTGGTCTGCAGCGATTTGGTGTGAACTGCCTTGTATTCCCACTGAGGCAGCCTGACTCTTCCCTCCTCCCCTTGTCTTGAGGAGTAGATCTTTTTCAACCCTCTGCCTGTGCAGGGGCGGTGGACTTAGAAGTTCCTCTGGAGTGAGGAAGAGGGTGGGATCTGGGAGCGGTGGAGCTTGAGGCCGGCCTCTGCTGGACCTCTACATCTGCTGAGCAAAGATGTTCAAGGTGGTGGGTCTGAAAATGTTTCGGTACACCTGCCCTTCCTTTTCTGTGGGAGCCAGCATGTTTTGAGTTAGCAGCTGCAGGGAGATCTGCTTGGTGCTTTCTGAGGAGGACTGTCTCCCACTCAGCACCACCAAGTTATTCAGGCTGTGCCCTGGAGGCTGTACTTAAATGAGCTGAAAATATAGTTCTATGCTGAAGTTGTGCTTAAAAACATGATTCTTAGTGGGAGCTGAAGATATTTAGTGCACTATAGGTTTTGGTCCTTTCTCTCCTGTGAGTTCCAGTGTGACTTTTTTATTAAGCAAACCAATTGCTTTTTCTCCCTCATTGTGAAAAAGCCACTGCTAAAAGTTCAGCTTCTGCCATGTTTAATGGGAATTTTGATTTTGTTAGGAGGGAAGTATCTGGTAGAGAAGCAGACATCTGATTGCTATAAGCTGGGAAACAAATGGAAGGAACTGAAATAATTTATTAAATTTTTCTTTGCTGTGAAAAATTTCTGCAGATCATAACCTGTCAATTTAAAGCAAATGGAGCAAGTCTTAGAAGGAAAACCTGAAACTCAACTTCATCTACTGCTCTGTATGTCTTTGGTAGGAGTGCTGGAGGCAATGGAATGTGAAGCAACATGAAAGTCAGGATAAGATCCTGTCATTGCTTTGCTTTGAGCCTTTAAATAACAGAAACTGACTGCAAGAGCAGTCACTTGGAACAAGAATACTCCCTGATCCTTGCCATGTGTTAAACAGTGGCACTAGCTCAGAGCTTATCTCAAATAGAGATGTAATCGTGGGTCCCTTAGAAAGGATTCTCTGAGCGAGCTGCAGAAAGCCTCATGAAGCAGTTGTGATGTATAAGAAATGAAGTAGTATGAACTAGTTTGTGGGACTGTCTCCAATCTGTGTAAATTGTGCAAATCATTCATCCTTATAAGTTTAATTTCTTGTGTACTCCTTTTGGATCATCTTGCAAAGGTGTCCACCTACCCTCAGTATTTTTCAGGTCTTGCCTCAGATCTTAGAGTTGATATGGCATTTCAATGGACTCCTTCACCCCAAGAAATTTTAGCTTGGAAATACACTGTCTCTGAATACTTCTGTTACACAAACCACAGTGCTTGGTATGTTTAGCGTGGTAACCTTTGTGAGATCTTGATGTAAGCATCTGGTAGATGAAGTATGAGAAATGTGGTGATGCTTTTACGTACTCATCCTGAGCTAGCTGTTCAAACTTCACTTGCAAATAGATAACTGTATATTCCCTGGTGCAGGGAGAGGGGCTGGGACTCCATGAATGGGGGAGAGAGGTGAGAGAAAATTACTTCCTTTGCAAGACACGTCCTGTATGTTCAAAATCTGTAATGTACACAAAATGTCTGTCAGCTGTCTGCCTTGCTGCTAAATTGTAGTCTGAGCTGTACATGTACACTGCCCAGGGTCAGCAAGCTGAGCTCTTTAAGCTCCTGCAGCCAGTAAAGAAGGGTGGGATCTCCAGAGGGCAATTCGGAGCAGGAGCTTCACGTAGAAGTTTTGAATCTGTCCTCTGTCGGAGCCAGGCTTTCTACATAGGCCAAGGAGAAAGTCAACAACTCAAGCATCTTGACTTGGGTAGCTAGCTTACCCATCTAAAGTAGAGGATGTGAACCCCCAGTCTCAACTGTATAGTGTTTCTCGTTACTTTTAGTGGTATATGATCATGCTTTCTACTTCTTTCTTCCCCCAAATTTATCTTTAAAAAGGTCTTAAATATATTTATTTTACTTAGCTCATGCAGATATTATTGGCCAGGAAACACTTCATAAATAAATTACTGTTTTGTAATTGGCAACAGACTTTGTTATTTAGTAATTCAACAGAGCTTGATAATGAGTACCTAGCCCCAGACTGTAGGTCATTCACACTAGCACTGATTAGGCAGTAATCTTCTATTAAACTTCAGCATCCTGTTTGCTAATTAGAATTCCCAAATTTGGTGAAAAAAAAAAATTTATAAGAAATACGCAGCTGCTGCGGTGAAGTAATCTGTCTGCATGCTTGTGGACCAGAATACCAATGAAAGCTTCCAGCAGCTGCAGAATTTCACTCCCCTTCTTCCCTTTGTTTCTAAAAGGGCCCGGTGACCTGCAGGGCCCCTCCTCGTTCTCGGCCTTTAATGCGTTGCCTAGCAGAAAGCTAAACTAGTCACAGGTAGTGCTCAATCCAGTTCTGTCCAGATAGAGATAACTGTGACAAATAAAGCCATGCTTTCACTAGGATGTGTTGCATTTTTTATTTGGCATGTCAACAAATATTAACAAGTGATCCTCCCAGGAGCCTGTGTGAAGCTGGAGCATAATTAGACCCCCACAGAGTACAACAGGAGACTGATTTGGGAATCTGAGCTTCATCATTAAGCGTGTGCTGCTAAAGACAATGGGATGCTTCCTCACCAAGAGTGAGCACGTGCTTCAAATACTTTTCTGCATGGATGCCAAGGCAAGCTGCCTTGAGGCCTGCAATTAGTTACCAAGTAAACCAGAACTGTTGTAGTTCTCCCTATGAAAATGAGGATGTGGAGTCAGTTCTCCCATGTACACTGTTGGAGCCGTTTATAGGCACTGAGCTGGGAGATTGCATCACCACTCTTGCATGTTATTTTGCTTTCCTGGGGAGCTAGCCCGCAGTGAATGAGGTGCACCTACAGCCCACACAAGGCTGTGCAGTCCTCAGGAAATGAGAGAACAGAAGATTTGATGAAATCTTCTACGATGAATATGTTGAAGTCCTTTCTGAATGTATTTTTATAATGAGGAAGAGACATAAAGGAATTCTTTTGCAAGTTACTGCTGCCCGATTTTCACTTTAAGTTAGGGTGGGTGCTTGGAGCATTGGAAACTTATTATTATTCTAAATCAAAATAAATGTTGCAGTTGGCACTGTAAAAAGCTGTTAAGGCCAGCTTTTTATAGTCATGTAAATGGATTGGACTGGAAGGGAGCTCTGCATCATCTAATTGAGACACCTGCTATTCCACCCCCCTGTCCGAGTTGGCTCACAGCATGAATGTTTGCAAATGACTGAATAGAAGTCATGAATTTCAAACTTAATCATGTGAGGTTTTACTTGATTTTTTTTAGAAAATGAAAGCATTGATTGTATTTTTCATGCATTTGTTCTCCAACTCATTTGCCTACTTCTTTCACTTCATTGCTGAAAGGCAATGAAGAGAAGAAATATATATTAAAACATTCGGGGATGCTGAGGGAGAGTGGAACAGAATCTAAGGAGGAATTTGGAAAAATGTGAAAAGATTCTCTTCTTAAAGGAGACATTTTTCAGTGGAGAGGAAAAATACTTGGAAAAACATCAACTCTTAGTTGTGCTCATTAGCCCTGGCAGTCACTTTGGCAGAAAAATGCTGTATCTTCAGAGAAGCAGAAGCTGGAATGAGTAAGGGGCAGGTAGTAGAGGACTGACAGGAAATGGTTGGATGGATAGCTACAGACAGATACTTTGGAAGAATGTTCTTACAGTCCTCCCTATTTTTTGTGTATTTTCCTTATTGTGCTTTTCAAATTCTTTTAGTGCTTTTCAGTTCTGTTTTCAACTGTTGACTTTCTCTATCTTTCTGCTTGACAGTTCCTGTATAACCTTGTTCCTGCTAATCTTCTTTCTCCTCACTTGTCAGGCTGCCAGCAGCTCAGATCCTCCTGGTTCCTTCAGTCCCTTGGTACTCCTTCAGTCTCTACCAGTCCTGCTTCTGAGTAACTCAAACTTTTGTTTAAAAGTTTTAAAAAATAACTCATGGTTCTCTGTACCTTTTGCAATTAGGTATTTGAGGCAGAGCGCCATGATTGTGGAGAAAAAATAGATTATCTTTTTCTTGCAGAATTTATTGTATTGGTTGCTGTTCTTTCCTTACAGATGTTTCAATTTAAAGTTGGGAAAATAGTTTTCATGTTGGATTTGAGTCATGATGCTTGGCTGACATTTACTTGCCTCTTGGAGCTGACCTAAATTTTGATCAGTATTACCTCGTCTAGGGGCTGCTTAGCCCAGTGCTGAACACCCACAGCTCTCGGACGCTGCTGCTGTTCTCACAGGAGCTTATGGACACTGTCACAAGTTTGCTGGCTGCATGCAGTGAAGAATTTGAGTTGGTCTTTAGAGCAGGGGAAAGGCTGCTGCATGCAAATAACAGCTTGAGCAGTTTTAGCACTGTATGGGAATAAACAGTATCCAACTCCAGCATGCTCCTTGTGCCTTGCAAGCAGTCTGCCAAGCCTGATGCTGAAGTATTTGTGTAAATCACTCTCTACACGTAAAGTGGTTAAAGGCAGTGCCAACTCTTATGAAGACATACTGCTTAATTTAAGTTTGGTTTAAGTAAAGAATAACTGTCCACACGTTGATTTGAAATGACAGTGCAACTTTGAGGATGCACTCAGGTACACTCTCTTTGATCAGATTAAAAACGTAAGAAGTTTGAACCCCTATGCTGAGACTTGAGAAGTGGCTATGTAGATATTCCTAGGATGTTTCAATGCAAAGGTAAACAGCTTAGCTTAAACTTGTGATGTTTTATTTGGAGTTTTGGGCTCCAGAATAATTTTGGAGAGGGAGGTGTGACTGCAAAGGGAGGGCAATGACGTTGCCTCGCTAACTGTTCAGAGTGCACCTTAGTTGTTATGGATCATAGTCTGCATAATAACTTGTACCACGGACAAAGGCAAGCTTGTGCTGAGATATTGGAGAGCGTTCACATCCGCTGCCTTCCTCCATAGCAATAGGTTGCTGTGGAAGAGCAATGACACCGGTGTGGTTGGTTTAAAGTGAAAAGCTAAGATGGCATGATTGTGATATGAATGAGAAGTGCAGTGTGGAGTTAAGCATTTATGTGAGAACAAGTGCACCTTCTCTCTCACACTTTCAGATTTGTGTTTCTATAGAAACAAATCTGAGATACTTCATGACATTTTTTTCTGTCTTTTAGATTTTGAAGAAATCCTGTATAGAAATTCTGGCGGCAGAGCCTTCCAGTATATGTGCGGGGGGTAAGTATAAATTGAGGGCCTAGTTGTTCATGTTGCCTAAAATACATCTTTCTGTCCATCTCTAATTGCTGGAGAGTGCAAAAGGAACTGATTAACTGGAGGTAAGTCTTTTGCTTTTTTTGTGACTTTCTTTTTCATCTTACAGTAGCTTGCACATTTCCCATTTCTGCCAAATGATGTCAAATGGGTTTTTCTTACAGAAAAGGCTTGAATTTCACAGTTTTGCCTAACTTTTTTTTCAGTCAAAGCAGTCTGTCTTACTTGGACTGTGCCAAACTTGAAGTAGATATGCTGCAAAATTACAAACCAAATCAGAAAATAAGACTTTGATTAGGTTTAGAGTTTTGCAAATTCGTCATCTCAGAGGATTGTTGGGGAAGTGCTTCTTAAGAAACTAGCAAGAAAGTCAAATGAGTACACTTTGATCTAAAGGCTTCTAATATTCTTTGAATGTTTCTTAGGCTTTTAGGGTTGATACAGTGACTGAGGACTAGAATTTAAACATAATTCAGCTGACTTGTGTGAATGGTACTGCCCTCTCTTTGTGTGCTTGTTCAAATATGATTGTGCTATGTACACAGTGGCTTTGAAGTTCTGGCAAGCATTTTTGCATTCAGCAGAACCCAGCCTTTTTCAAAGAAAGTTTGAGAACCATTTTAGCCTCTTCCGTGTGCTTCCTGTGAATTCTTCACATTTTATGAAGTGTATCCTAACTGTTTGTTGAATGTGTAGCAACTCATTAAGTAGAGAGGTTGTGAGCAGAGCTGAGGTTTGTAGAGAAGGACGAGTCCCTGACAAATTCTGCATCTTCCTTTTTCTTAAATCAGTAGTCCAGATAAGAAAGCCAGTTATCATTCCTTCTTTGTTTTCACTTCCAAAACAGCTGCTTTAATCATTCTTCCTGCATCTCCTGAAGCAACTGCCTGTATACTTAAACATATATAGGTAGTCATATTTTCCTAGCAGATGCAAGACACCAGGCTAAATGCCCAGTAAGTACCAGGCATCGGTTTTGCATTCCATGTGTGCCACTACAGTAGTTTTGTTTTTTGAAGCCAGGATGGCATAATTGACATGAATTATAGTACTTAGTCATCTATTACTCATTTTGGCTGGCCAATTAAATAGTTCCTGTATTAATGTATTCCTGTAAGGTTTCAAAACAGGGCTCTGTCTACCTGAGCGTGGTAGATGATTGTTGCCATGACAGTCTCTGATACAGTGCAGTGATGTTCCATAAATACTTGGGAAAGGAAATGAAATTGTGTGAAGATTCAGATCCACTTTACGCTTATAGTTTTTGGGTTTTTTTAAAAATATATTTACATACTTATGCAAGCGATAAACAATGGTGCTTGTGTAATGTCACAAGCCAGAAGATGACTTATAACGACCATTTATAACCATCTTTAACACTTTCTAATATGCTTGTCAGTTGCTTATACATCTTATCACTCCCATTCATTGTGTCTTAATGAGAATGTAGGGGTAATGTACAGCTGTATCCAGCAGAGCCAGCTGAGAAGAAATGTAGAGGGGTTTTATATAAACGATTCACATTAGAATTTGGCCAGTACTTCACAAGAGGAGCAACGTTAAGTTTGAAAAATGCCAACAGCTATTTAGATGCTCAAATCAAGGCCTAATCTCTGAGTTTAGGCAAATACTCCATTGCTCTCGAACTGCAGGTAGTTTCATCATTTAGTCTCATTTGAGACTAATGAAAGTGCCATTGAATATGGAAGTAATGTGCATTAGTGTCTTTTTTTTAAAATAAATTTTTGCAGATAGAGCTCTGACACCTTGTGTTTTCATGTTTCTGTGCACATCCTTGAAGGGTGGTGGCAGTTTGGGGATTTGGGTTTTTTTGTTTGTTTGTTTGGAAGGAGAGGACATGAGGGCTCCGTGTTACCTGAGGCCAGTCTTGCACTGCAGACTGGTCCCAGACACTTGAGTAATGAATTTCAGCAGCAACGTATCATTCTGAAAATCTAGTTTCTTGATGATTTGGTTTTGCATCAGTAGAGACATGAAGGGTGCATACTGTATCTGTTCATTTCAGTCTCAAGCACAGACAGGATCCCCGTGGTTAATCTGACATCATTGTAATGCTGTTCTTTGACTGTACTTGAACTCTCATTCCCCAGCATTTGAGACTTCTGTGATTTCTCCTAAGTATTCATCAGCCCCCGCACTCCAGAAGAGAGCTCCTCTCCCCTGTTCTTCCCAAATGCTCTTGGACAACACATAATGGGCCTGCGAGGCAGCTTCCCTGGCTAGATGTGGCGGGATGATTTGCAACTTGGCTGTAAACGAGTGGGACCTGGAAGAGAGCCCAGATTCCAGAGCAAATCTGCTTTTTTTGACAAGTACAGTGTGTGAGTCCTTAAGGGAGATGAAAGAAGATGGGGACTGTAAAGTGCAAGGCAAAAACTTTGAATCTGCAAAAACTAGGTTCCTTGTTGCTCCTGGGAATTTTAAAACCAGGGTGGTGTTTCTGATGCACCTGTGATTACTTCTGCATTGTCTTGGATGGGGAAACATTTTGCGTTCAAACCACATCCACCAGCAAAACATTGGTGAGCATTATCTGAGTGCCTCTCCTAGACAGTAATAGGAATTGTGGGGGCTGTTTCCTTCGCCATGGGGAACTGCAGAGTTTGAGTTTCTATGTCTGCTGCCAGAACTTTTCTGTAACTGTGGCACTGTTTCAAAATCTGGAAGTCTGAAAATGGTGCTTTCCTTGCAAGGCAGTCTTAATGCTGGTGGCTGCAAGAAGTTTGTAAACCTTTCCCAGTACTAGGTTCAAGTAGTTGGAATAACAAGGGATGGTAGAGAGTGGTCTGAAAGACTTGTGAGGATATGATCTCACTCCTAAGCCCTGCTTGTTCCAAAAAGAACCGCTCGGTTCAGCGCTCAGGTGTTGGTGACTCCTTGATGCTTTCTGCTTGCGCCGCAGCTTGCAGTGACCTTGTAGAGTTGATCTGGAAGAATAGCAAAGAGGAAGACTTGGAGAAATGCCCACAGACTCTGAGATCATAGCCTTTGTCCAGAGACTAGAAAGCTGGTCAGCTGATGAAATCCCCAGTTATTGTATAGAAATGAGTCCAGCCAGGGACTCATGGTCATTGTACAGGTTAGTAGGGCAGGATGTGACAAAACCCATGTCAACTGATAAAATTTTGCAGTTAGCTAGGAAAGTAGCACTTGGAACTTCTCCAAGTTGTCTGTCACTAGAAGATTTTTTTTCTTTCCATGGACAGATACTTTTGCCTTTCTTCACCCAAAACTTTCTGCCATTTAAAATGGCAACCTGGGGAGGGGAAAACTCAGTGTCTCTGAAGCTTCATGTTTTCACTGCAGGTCAGTGAAAATGTTTGTTGTGTATTATTTCCTGTTTCTAAAAGCTCAAGTTGAAATTGGGTAGGGAGAGAGTGGAAGTTCAATTTTTAACAATTTTTAAATTTAAAACTTGTTAAACTGCAAATTTTAGCTCAAGAGATCTCAAGTGAAAAGTTTGACATACGCGCCTTGTCTAAATGACCATTCTTTGCCTCACTATATATCAATAATCTACTGTCTCTTTTGCCACAGAGTCGTTTCAGGTTGTCGTGAGAGGAAACGGATTTCGACATACCCGTAATGTTGACAGAGTGCTCTGCAGTTTCAGGATCAATGACACGGTTACTCTCAGTAAGCTATTTTGATTTTTTTATTTTTTCTGACCCTGCACTGGCAGGCATTTGCTTGGAAAACATTTTGGATCTCCAAATACATTGTCTGTGAAGGTAATAATTATGGGACGATGAGCTATTAAATTTGCAGAATGCAGGAGAGATTGATTTTTTTTTTTTTTTTAGAGGAAAATTGCTGGTGGTATTGTATGCTGCGACTCTGACAGCAAGTATGTGAATAGATAAGCTTGGGCAGTGGAGGGGACAACATACAGAAGATAAGAAACTTGCCTGTAAAGAGTATCTCTATGTTTCTTGCTGGGTTAAGTATATAGTGAGATCAGGTCTGTTTTTCTCCTTCCCTATATTTTGTGGTACTTAGCAGGCCTGGTCATGCAGCTTAAATAAACACTACTGTTGGAAGCTGTATTGGAGCAGGGGCTAAGGCACTGCTGTGATTCTGTGGATGCAGCTTGGAAAGATGTTTCCTCCACAGAGTTTACCAAGCAGAAGAACCAAAGTAAGAGAAGCAAATTAGACCCTGAGTGTCTGGTCTTTTTGTGAAGTTTACTGAAAGCCATTTAGCTGGAAGAACTAATGATCCTATTGTGCTCACCTGTCATGCCTGCAAACCCACCTAGGAAACCAGAAAGCATAACTCATAGTTAATACTATCAGTGACAGTAGAATTCGTCTTTTCTAGCATGGAATCTGTTCAGAAGCTGATTGTTTTGGAGGTGGTCCTGACCATTTTGAGTATAAAATAAATGCATGAATTAGTCTATTATGAATTAGACATGTGAAAGTCTAATGGCTCGACATTGGACTTGCTCGTGCTTTGAGCATCTGTGTAATTTGCTCTTCGGAGCAGGGGAACAGTTTGCTAACGCTGTTTGTGCTGTGAGGAATGCCACTGAGCATTCAGGGCAGATATGTTTATAGGACAGCAAGTGTATGTAATTTGTCCTGAATGGCTTTATGCTGGCCCCCTCTGTAGTAGGCAGGTTCTGGAATTGCCAACTCTTGTGTCACTAAGCAGAAAGCTTGGCTGGCTGTGGTTCATGTTTGCTTAATTTGGATATGGTGAGTATTGAGGACATGAAGAGCAGAAGCTGGAGGGCTAAGTGTCCACGGAGGAGCTGGTGGCACTGGAGGGTAGGAATAGGGAAGGAGAAAGCTCTGAGTAAAAGCACTGGGGTGGGGGGAATATGGTGAATTAACTGGTTTGGAGGCATTTCCATGCAGCCTGGAGATAAGTCCTGGAGATGTGTGAACAAGTGAGAGGTGGCTTTCAAAAAAGAACAGCAGAGGCAGCCACAGATTCATGCTTTTCCTTTTAAGCTCCGTAAATTTGACCCAAACCTGACATGCGGCCAGAAATACTTAAATCCGCATCATGGCTGCATTTAGGTGTTGAACCATGTCTGGTTTCTCCCCAGAGTTAAGATCCAAAGTTTCATTTGGATCATACGTGTTACAAAGTCTCCTGTAGTTCTCTAGAGCTGGGCAGGAAACCTTCCCTTCTCTCCACCTGGAAGGTTTCAATGGAAATGAAATTGCTGTTCAAATATTTAAAAGTTTTCTTTTTATGAAAAGTCTGAAGCCATGTGGTGCAAACCCAAAAGCCTTTGGGTTCAGTTGCTGGAAGCTGACAGTTTGTAGCATTCTTAGTTTGCATGTCTGCTGTCTTTTTTTCAATTAAAATGTGAATATTCCATATTAAACACATAATTTGGGTGAAAACTTCCACTTTGTGGAGGAGCTACTTTAAGTTCAAGAGAGAAGTTAGTGGAGGATTTTTCAAGCACTTGTATTTTATGATAAGAAATGTGTGGACATGTATAATGGAAGTTATAGGAGTTACAAGACCGCCACTCAGCATGACAGAAGCCCCTGAAGCTGCAAGATTTAGGAGTACCCACATCACCCTGCTGTAGCTTGGACTGGCCTTGTTTTAAGTCCTGAACATTCCTCAGACCAGATATCCCTTCGAGAGACTTGTGCTGTTGGTGGTTTCTAAAGCAAGACTGATTGGGTCAATGTGTGCAGTGTTTCAGTTTTAGGACCACCAGGGGCCAGATTTGCAACCTGTGCGGGAGGGGATAAGAGCTAGGTTTGGTCCCTCCTTAGTGGAAGGACATCATTACTCTATTTCCCCAAATTGCTTTTCATTTCTTCTATAAATTGCTTTCAAGAGCTGTAGCACAAAGGTCTTTGAGCGTGAGTTCAGAAGGCCTGAAGAACTTGGCTCTTGGGCTTAATTTGAACTTTTTATTAGGAGCTTTAAAACAGATCTGTATCTTGAAGAGAAAAAGCATTGGAAGCTATATATGAAATGAGTAAACTCTACTACCCCTGGTTTACAGACGGGGAAACTGAAGTTACAGTACTGAAGGTAGCTGCTCCAAGTGAGGTAATAGCAGACAAGCATGCGGATGTCCTGACACCCAGCCTAGTATTCTTCCTACTGGTTTATGGGGCCTCTTCAGAAGCTAGAGATTTGGTGCATGCCTCCTTTCTTGATTGCCTGTTCTTCATGCATTTCTGCCTCCATATCCATCCAACAATTGTCCTCCTTATGGCCCCCTTTGCATTGTGAGTCCAGGACAGGACTCTGAGCCTGAATGGAAGGTAAAAGTAGCTACTGTCCCTGCCAGCTTTGTGAGGTAAGGAAGTGAGATTAATGCTATCCTCCTTTTCTCTCCTATGTAAAGTCTTTTCATCACTTGATTTGGTGTTCCACTTTTTCCTCAGGAGAAGACTACTTGCTTCCTTGTCATTAGCTTGAAAGTCACCTCTGTTACCTGAGGCTATGCTAGCCGTGACCTGCTGTTGCATCCCAATTGCTTCTCAGCTCAGCTTCCTCAGAGCTGGCTGGCTCTGGAGCAAGGCATTCATTCCTGGAAACATCCTAAATTCTTCACAGAGCTAAGAATGTCACCCATCAGCTTTCCACTATTCAGTGTGTCCTGTCTACGGAGACACAAAAACATCCAGTATTGCCAATGGGAGGAGCTGTTTGCGAGGGTTACCTCACTCCCAAACACTGTGACCTGGTGTCTGTGGGGTTGAGGAGGAAGACTCCTTCCTCTCTTTTTGTGTGCTGACTGCTTGTCTAGCTGAGTAATTTATTACGGTGCCTGTCATCATAATTTCATAGTAGCTTTCAGGCAAGATCAGCTTATTTTAGTGTAACCCATGGGCTTTTCTTATTTGAAGCTGTCTTCCTGTGTCCGCAAAATGACTGTGGAAAATGAGGATAAGGGCCAAACATGTTTCCTGCCCTCCAACCTGATGCATTCATTGTGTCCTGAACCAATGCATAGGTGAAAAGTGAGCTCATTTTCCTTGGCGCTGCACCAAGACTTCTCTGTTTTGCACAGCCCTAGATTGTTTGATGCAGTGATCTGGAAGCAAGAGACCACAAACTCAGTTTCTGAGTTCAAACAGTTCCCTGATTGAGGGAACTCAACAGTTGCTCATCAATGTTCTCAAACCCAATTCTCTCCGAGTGGGAACTGCCACAGCTCTCTTAAGTTTAAGTTGCTCTGTGTGAGAATGTACTTCAGTGTTTCGCTTTACTGGAGCCTGCAGCTCCAGCCTGTGTTCTCAGTGTGCCTTTGTGGCACTTAGCGGCACACAGAGTTACAGTAAGAGTTAACCGAATGAGAATTTTATGGAAACCTTATGGAGATTGACTAGCTCAGCTGTTTTTGTTTGCTTGAAACCTCTCAACCTCTGATTGTATCAGGGAGGGAGGTATTTTTAAAGATAACACTAAGCCAACAGTTCCTGAAACCTTAAATTATCCCAGATGAGATGTAGACCAGCACAGCTAGGACTTGCTGAGGTTAAGGGCATGAGCTAATAGATTTTTATTGGGATTATTGGCACAGAAAAGTGGCAGGTGAAGGGAGCATCGGCTCATAATGTTCATAGCTATGGGATAAAAAAAAGGAACATCTGTTGAAATCATGAAGAATATTTGGCTGAGCAGAACTGTAATCAGATGCATGTTCGACAGCAGGGTGTTTTCTGCCAGCAGCAGGACCTAGGAGAATTAGTTTCAGACTGCACAGAGTTAAAAGTAATTATCCAGTGCAGTGACTTACGACTGCTTTGTGGTGCTAAAATGTCTTTGTCTGCCCAGGTTGTGCAGGATCCAGCAAAGATAGTTCTGGGCATAGAGGCGAGCTCTGTCCTAGGCAATTTAAAACTGAAAAGAGAGACGAAAGGTTGGTGAGGAAACAGCATGCACCACAGCAGAGGTGGAGCTAGATCTTTTGCATTCTAGTGGATGCTCTGGACACTTGGCCAAAACCGATCCTTTGCACAAACTAGCCTGACTTTTTTTCCCCCCAGCACCGAGTACCAGAACCAAGGGAAAATGAGGCAAATATGGTGGGAGCAGGGCTTTGCCGGTATCAGTGGTGAGTGAACCATATAGGGAACTATCCCAAAACTGCCCAACAAATGCATTCTAAAAATTGTCTTCTGTTTTCAAAGCCTAATAGGTTCCTCCATTTTCCCCATCTTTCCTTTTTCCTGGCAGCACAGTACTTCTCTTGTGATATCATCTTTACTTTCTCACACCCTGGTCACTCTTAGCACTGGAACGTTTTGCTTTGCAGTTTCACTCTCCAATCCCTGATTCCCCCCCGTTGATCATGTCACTTCAGCCCTCCACTGAATCTTTTCCTTTTACTTTATTAGAGTAGCTTTTCCCTCTTTCTACTGTGGTACTAGAGAATTGCTGTGTACAAATTCCATCAGATGTTTTTGGAAATGTGACCTTTAAGAAGGACACAACCTATGCCTCTAATTTTTCCTATGTGACAACATACACCAAGGTGAGCTTGGCATCCTGTTTTTAAGGGTGGCTCACATCATTTCTTGACAAAGAATATGAAAACAGAAGAAATGGTTACACTTCTCTCAAATGCTCTCCTAGTCTCCAACAAATTGCAGTTTAGGAGACTTTAAAACAGGTTTGCTGTGTGTTTACCTCCAGCAGATTTCTCTGCGGCTGTCCAGGCCGAGTGTAGAGGAACAAGCACAGAGCAGTCAGGAAACTTGGGCTGAGTGAGGAGGAGAATTGCTGTGCAATGTGGAGTGCTTTACCAAGCTCACTTATTTATACTGTATGCTGCTGGGGGATCAAGATGGTCTTTCACTGCGACATTAGTATATCTGTGCAAATAAGCAAGACAGGGCTTATGGTAACAGCTCTGAGATTGGAGTGGAGCTGTTGCAGTGCTGGACAAAGACTACTGCCTGGGAGTGACCCTGTTGTGCTGCAGCATGGGTGGCTCTCCTGAGCTGCCAGTTGTGAGTGTAGGCAAATTAATATCGTGGTGCTTTGCCAAGTTCTATTAATAGCCTTAAAGCTGTGTGCTTGTTGAACAGAATTGTATGCACAGCAGATGAACCCATCAGAGAAAAAGCGATTCCCTTCCAGATCCCTTCTCTCCATCTAGAGATTGTTATGAATATGATATCATTGTTCTGGGCTTATCTGTCTCTTCCCCCCATCCCCTAACTGCTCTGAGTGGCTTTGGCATTCAAAGCTCATGTGTCCCTACACAAAGCAGAGCAATTATAGCATGATCTCAAATGTGGTTTTCATTACAGCATTAACAAAACATTTCTTATTTATGGGTCTTTCTTGTAGGCAGTTTCTCTAGCTCAGAGAGTGTTCCAGTGTCTTTCTACATTCCTATTTCCCCACAGAATGGGTTTGAAAAATAAACCTTTGCTTGCAGAGTTGTCACAAGGAGTGGCATAAGAGGAGGAGTCAGCCAGGATGAAGAAGGATTGTGCTTTGGTAGGTGGTGCAGACAATTATGGAGGTATTTTGTCTCATCTGAGGTGATAAAGGGACAGTGGAAGTGCTCAGGGCTACCAGTCTCCAGTGGGCTGAGGTACAGAGAAAAGCCTTCCTAGCACAGATGGTCCTGAGGGAGTTTTATGTGAGAGCAGCCAGACTCCCACCCCCAATTTGGCTGTATTAGTCTAATGAACCAGAGTCTTCTCTCCTGCAGAAACAGAAGACTACGTCAAAGCATTTTCTGAGATGTACTTTAGTTGAACGCAAATCATAAATACAGGGATAACAGAAGGAAATTGCTAGTCTGTGATATATGGGAAGTTTTGCAAACAGCTTTTGCAGCCTTTTCTGGACTAAAATATTGCTGATATTGTGAGTCCAACAGTCAGCACTTGCGATATTTGGTGGCAATGTGAAAATGTGCTTTCTTAAACTCTTCTGTATGGGATCTTTGCAGTCAGTTTTCAGTATGACAGTTGGTTCTTGGATGAACCATTAACCAAAGAAAAGGCTGTTAATTTTAGCTTGGTTATATGACTAAAAGAAAGTACTCCTATCTGTCTTGGTCACCTTCTTTGGGTTTTTGTACCTCTCTCTTATTGAGGTTTGCTTTTCTGTGTTAAAACATCATGCATATATTGAGGCTTTTATTATTATGGTTGGGAAGTACTCCAAGTCCTGGCTTGCCAAAAGGTTACACCCTGCTAATGGCGAAAGAAACTATTCACTAATGCTGGGACTAATAGATTTTACAGGCTACAGATAGTTGTTAAAAGGTATAGGGATGCTGGGTAGCAAGTTACAGGAATATGAGCAGTAGAAAGTACCATGTTGAAAGGGCATCCTCAGAAAACAAATGTATTTGTGTGAGATGTTTGACCCTTCTCCATTTCTGCACACTGCTCTGAATGGCTTATGCCTCAAGACTGACTAGTTTTAGTTGCCTATATGTGCTGTGTCCTGTGGGGGTTTTTGATACAGTGAGAACCTTATTTTGCTTGATGGAGTGATTAGAGGTGCACAGGTAAGGGGCAAATTGTGCCCATTACTGTGGGCAGACTTTCTCAAAAGTGAGGCATTGCAATACTTCCTGAAGATGTCCAACCTCTTCCCTTGATTAGTGTCTGAGATGCAATCAAGGCTTGTGCATCCTTTCTATAAATTGGCAAAGGAGGCAAAGCGATTTCTTCATGGTTACACAGCCAGCTAGCAGCCGAGCGGAGAACAGAAATCGCTTCCTGGGCAGCAAAGTCAGCGACATAGAGTCGAGTGCTCCACCCCCCACCTTCCACAGCTCTTCCACTAGTATAGTCAGCTGAGAGGAGTCCAAACCACAAATTCAGATTT
Source organism: Harpia harpyja (assembly GCF_026419915.1). Classification (NCBI taxonomy): domain Eukaryota; kingdom Metazoa; phylum Chordata; class Aves; order Accipitriformes; family Accipitridae; genus Harpia; species Harpia harpyja. The sequence continues at coordinate 44,354,169 of NC_068952.1, forward strand.
TGGCACAAGATCTAGAGTTTGGGAGCATTCAGGCCCATCTCTTGCTGCACAGGAATACGGCAAGTTTTTTCTGTAGCCGACAAGAAAAGCGGCGTTCTTTCAAATGCATCCTGCAGATAGAGATGCAATAGCAGATGAGAAGCGTTGTTTTGTTTGGTTTCCCTATGTAAGTTTTCCAGGAAGGAGTCAGATGGCCAGAGTTATGCAAACCAAATGGATCTTCTTTTGTTTAGAGCAAAGGAAAATAGTCACTCATTTTTGTGGTGAAACACAAACATTCTCCAAACAAAATAATCTCTCCCTGTAGCCAGCCTGGCCAGCCATGAGTTCCCTCTTGGGACTCTGAGTCTGATAAACTTTCTAGAGGCATAGACTTTAGTGCAAGTTGGGGGTGGGAAGGGAGAGAAAGAGAAACAAAAAGCTAATGCGATCTAAGTAAAAGGCCTGGCAAAATTTAAGCCAGGCTTTTGTTTTAGTGAATGCTGGCATGGAGAATTCTTTGGCCTTTGCTGCCAGTGTTAGCAAAGGAGAAAACAAGACATTGGTCTTCATTCTTGTGGCATGTGTGCACTGAGACAATGTCATAAATTTATGGGAGTTAATGAAATCTTCATAAATCACGGTGACAACAGAACTGTAGGATCAGATTCACCACCACTGTGCATCTGCTTTGCTTGTGCAAAGTGGGAAATGCTGCTGGTTTGATTTGGTAACTCCATTGCAAAACTGAGTGCCTGTATATGATGCAAGCTCATCATAAATCTAGTGCCTGTGCTGTACGCAATAAGAAGTGAGGGATGTGCATTGTATCACTACAGTGCATGCTTGAAATGCCTATTGTCTGTCTGCCTCTCTTTTAATGACGAAGTAATCTTCTAGTTAGTATGGGGCTAGCAAAGGAATACCCTGTGCTAAAAACATCTGCTCCTAATGTTTAGCATAGTGCAAATGTTTGTTATGTATTCTTGCACTGAGGCTGTGGGAAAACAGCAGTAATATGGTACTTTCCAGGCCAGCAGCATAAGCAGGGATCTAGAGGGATCACAGAAGCTTGAAGTAGGTGAGCCATGATGCAGAAGCAAAGCCTGCCTGTGAAAACCCTACGGCTGGCTAAAACGTTTCACTTTCAGCTGTTTGCCTGTGTCAAACAGTCCTTAACAAAATAACTGCTGTGGGTAACCCAAAAATTCCAGTGTGTATATGTAGGCATGGGATCTGCTGGAAGCTGGAAACATAAGGAAAACTTCAGGGAAGGCTACAACTTCTCATTACCATTTCATTTTTTTTTAATGGAGTGTAAAAAATAAACATTTCCTAACCTGCCTGAGGAAATAATCTTTTATACTGCTGCCAAAGCAAAGAAATACACCAGTATGAAATAGGGATTACAATGTGTGATAGGAATTACTAGAGCAATATTACTGCTTTCTAAAATTTTGTATTCAGTGGAAACCTCTCTTTTAGGAATGTCTGGGAAAGAATGCTTGACTTGGTGAGTCCTGCTTCTGCGTGAGGGGACAAACTCTCGCAGTCTGTATCTTATCTTTATGCCTCATCCACTGCAGTAAAATATGCTGCGTGACTCTGCTTCTGAGTGAACCCTGTTGAGCTAACCACTGAGGATGGGACCAAGATCAATAGTGCTCTTTTGCTGTTGCCCTAATCATTATTAGACACCATCCATGTGAACAAATCTATCTCGGCAGCCAAGTGAAGAAGGAACAAGGCTTATAGCTGATGCAGAAATTACTTCAGAGAAGGTTGCCACATTCTCTTTGGCTTGTGTCTCTTCATGGCTTTTCCTCTTTCTACTGGCACTTTAAATGGAATTGTAACTTGCACAAGTTTCCTCAAAAACAAAAGACCAGACAGTCAGAATAGTTCAGCTCTTCATTAGATTGCTAAACGATTTGGTTAAAATTTTATCCTTGCTCCTTTCCATTCCCTGTTGCTGTCAGTGGTGACCTGAACACTGTAACCTTGCTTCCATGTTGCCAGTGTCATGTCCACCCTGGGAAGTAAATTGTGTGCTATGCAGTTGTGAAGAGACTTTAGATGGTTAGAGACTCCAGGTTTGCTGTCTGTATTTCAAATAGCAAAGCAAAGTGGTGATGAATTGTACTCCTGTTTCAACATGGCCCCATAGAATGAAGGTCTTTTCCACCCTATGGTATATAGAGATAAGACTGATGATTTGGATTGAAGATGAGATTTGAAACCTATGGGTTTGAGCTGAAGGGGAAGGAATCTGTCAGGAGAGGAAGGGCTTTCAAACAAAATGAAAATTTTAACTGGAAAATTTTAGGAAGCTGTTAATACTTGGTAACAGCTCATTTCAGGTCTATAAGCATCTCTATAGAAGGCCCTAGAGGTGGTTATAAGTACAGCTGGTAGAAAGCTTTCTGATGCAGTGACGTGCTTCTGGAAAATGCTGATTCAGCAGAATCAACTCCTTCTGTGGGAATGTGTGGTTTCCAGTCCTAAAAACAAAAACCACCCAGCCTGTCTGCCTGATTTTCTGCCAATCTGCCCAGTCTCTAGTCAGCTGGCAAATGGGCTGAGAACTTCCTTGGGATCCCCATCTGCCTGGTCACCAGAGTGATGGTATAAAGTTCTGATTTAAGTCTACAAGAATATTAGCTAATGTTCCTGTTTCCCAGGCAATTGCCTATTGATAATTTTTCTTGCTCCACTTTTAAAACCATAGTATAATTCAGGTTGGAAGGTTTAATTTAGGTTCAGACAAGTCTGCCTTGAAGTGCAAAATTTCCCATAATATACAATTTTCTTAACTCAGCTATTTCCAATTACATGTAATCTGTTGCAACTCCATCTGGTCTCCTGTATAGAGTGGCTGTGATAGTTTATCCTGACCATTCAAAAAGCTTTGTATCTTCAGTTTTGTTGTGGCTCAGATGTGTAGCATGATAGATTTCAACAGCACTGAGCAGCTGTAGGAATGATGAAGGTTCTGCATACAAGATGTGGGTGACAGGCAGTGCAGGGCTTCTGATTGCCCTGAGGTGTTCAGCTCTGCAGGGGCGGGTAGTCCTCAGCCCTTTGGTAGGAGCGGTAGCACAAAGGGCTTTGTGGAATGATATTTCACAGTGAGAATGACAGAGAGCTCTGTGGCAGCTTGAAAACAAGACAGTTTTCATGAGGGCTCTGCAAAGAAATGAGAAAGGAGGGTCAGCAGCTGCATTTCCCCATCTTTCTCGGGGGCGGGGGGACTAAATGCAAGGTGTTGAATTTTTTTTTTTTTTTTTTTTTTTTTCCCCCTGAGATGCAGGGTCTATGCTGTTATCTTGTGTTTACACTGTAAATCCATGAGCTAAAAGCATGCCTACAGTTACCTCATAACAACTGCTGTGCAGTAGCTTTTTATCCCTCAAACAGTGTTTGATCTTGTTTGTGTATCAAGAGCGAGGAGAATCATTATTTAAGCTTGGCCTTTAAGGCTTGTATTACTGATCTGGTAATAAATCCCAATATTTCTTTTTTCCAGATGAGAAGCCTTTTGTAGTGGAAGATACCTACTTACTCTGCCCAGCACCTGTGCTACGAGAAGTTGGCATGTATGTGTTTTCTAAATACTCAAGTATTTACTTTGCCTGTGGGAAAATGAGTTTGTGTCATCTCACTATATTCTGTTGTTCTTATATGCATTTAATTATGACATTGTCTTTTGTGCTTGTTGGGTTAATTGGCAGTTGTGCATTGGAGCACAGGGAAGAGAGCACCATCAATGTGAATTAACCTGTACAAAAGGCTTTTCTGTGCATCAGGAGACCAGGTTCCAGAGGATATTATCTAGTAGAGTATTATGGACTAGCTGGCCTGACTTGTTTCTTGTGGTTTTTTTTCAGGGAAGCAGCTCTTCAAGTCAGTATGAACGATGGTCTGAGCTTCATCTCTAGCTCCGTCATCATCTCCAGCACACACTGTGTAAGTTTTGATTTGTGTGCCTAAAATTATTCAGTAGGATGGTGGTACTTAACCACAGATGTTTGTTATACTGGTATTAGGGCTTCCAAGCTGAGTAAGCCTGGTGTGCAAAGGATCTGTTTCCCTCTTTTAAAGGTGAGCTTGTGAGTGTGGTAACATGACATTGTGTATCATGTGTGCCATAAAGTGGCAAAGCTCTTGAGTCTTCAGTAAACACCCTGGACTCTGTATGTGCTGTAGGATGCAGACCAGAATAGGACTAGCACCCAGTGGTCTGGAGCTGTCTGTGCCTGCTTGTCCTCTGCACAGTGAACAAGAAGCAGGTCTGCTGGCTTCGTTAGCTATTCTGTTTCCTCCACAGCAATGGTGCTGCTAGTTGTGAAAGGCATATGGCAGTTGTGCTCACACCCTTTGTCTGAAACCAGTATGGTTGCCAAAAAAATGTGCGAGATTCTCCACTGAAGTAGCTGGCTTTCAGCTGGCATCCTTCATTGCCAGTAGTGAGTTGCTGCACTCAGTCTCTGGTGGAATCAGGCAAAGGACAACGAAGCCATTTGTAATTCATCGTATTGCTGAAGATGCTGCTTCTGCTAAATCATGGTTGTTGGGAATAGAGCATGAAATGACTTGCACTGAAGGAGGTAGTGGAGGAATTCACTTTGAGTTCAGAGCAGTTCTTCATGCTTCAGTGTATTCAGCTGTATTCATCTATGGGAAGACCTATCTTCTGTACAGGGAATGGTTGAGGTGCTGCTTTACTTATCCCATGTACTGACTTAGTAAACTATTTCTTGGGGAAGCCAAAATCTTTCTGGTAGTCTCGCGAGAAAGACTTGAAAATCTGTCCATGGCCTGCTTTTCTCCCTATCTAGTAAAGGTACATCATGTTCCCGTACAGAGTAAGTGAAAGGCGAAGTTGTATCACATCGGATTACCAGCGGTCTTCTGTGGTCCACAAAGGCTGATGCACATGATAAGAAGTCTTTTGTGTCACTTGATCTTGATACTTGTTCAACAAGGGCAGGATTGTATGGAGAGGCAGTTTTCAGAGCTTACATGAGAGGTTATATTCCAAAACTTACAAAGACTTCCTTATGCCTTAAAAGAAGGGAATTTATTTTATTAGTTAATTTTTTGGTTCAAGTTCTCTTTGCTCACTGGCAAAAATGTATTTGCATGTTGTCAGCAAATTACAAGAATATTTTCCTATGTTTTGTTCACGGGAGGCAAGACCTGGGAAAGAATTCTTAGAGAAAAATTATTCCTTCCTGATATGCTTTCTTCTGGTGATAGAATTATTATTTCTAGGTTATAAGAGATGAAATACCTGTTCCTTTTCTTTTGTTTTAATAGCTGTAAGGAAACTTTCAAAAATACTTACACTTCACGGCAGCGCCTACTACTCTGATGTCTCCAGACTGGGAAAATGGATTTGCAGTGCAGCTAAGCAGCCAGAATTCAAACCCAGATTCTACATCCAAACCTAGATGCAGTGACATTCAGTGGCTGCTTTGAAAATTATATCGCAGGCTTCACTAATCGAAGAAGTTACTTCTGGGTAAACAGGCGTTTTTTCTTTGTAGTAGTGGGGTTTGTTTTTCCAACTTCTTTTTAAAGATGAAACTGTTTACCAAGACTACAGTCCCCTCTTTAATTAAGGTTACAAGGGCTCCAGTCCTGGAAATAGCCCTATACAAAATGTGCACCAAATGATTTGTTTAATTGAGTTCAGACCTGAAAGTTAGGTCTGTTTGAAGATCTGCAGCCGAAGTGAGACAGTCAGAAAACTGTGGAATGAAGTGATGGTAACAAGCAGGGAAAAAAAATAAGGTTTTCTTCCCTATGTGCAAACTAGGAATCAGTGCTTTGGGTTTCCTCTCTGTGCTATATTTCAGAAATGATCAGGTTTGGAAAGAGGTCTGGAGTGTTATCTTCAAAAAGCTTCCCCGATGGCAATCGGCAGTGACTTAACATGGCAGCCCCACACTTGCTTTGATGCGAGTGCCTTGAACACCAAACTCACTGCTCTCCAGAAATGGCTATTTAATGGGAGAAGGAACAAAGCAAGGGGCTTGACATCCCGATAAGCTTTACCATTTCTTTATTTTCTTATGTAGCTCCGTAACAAAACCTTCCTATGCAACATGTAAATAATCCGCAAATATCCCGTTTTCCCTATAAACAATACCTGTCCTGTTCTATGAACTATCAATTTTCAAGGACAATCTGGAGGTAGTCCAGAAGGAAAATTCAATTAAGAGCATAGCTGAAGCAGACAGCTACATACCCAGCAAGAAAAGGCCAAAAATGAACAGTCAGAAAAGTCAGTCAGAGTTTGACTCCTAAGTTATGAATGTAGGTATTTGAAGATCAGGACAGATAGAGCCTAGACATTGAACTATCTAATAAGCTTTTTTTATCACCCTAGCTAGCAAAAATTTTACTGTAGGTTTTCATGCTAAGGATACTCGTCCAGTTTCTCATAGGTTAATAGAGCAAAGCTATTTTCTACTAGCGTAGGTCCCAACCTTTATTTAATATCTAAAGACTCCTAGGAATGAGGCAGCTAAATACATGTCAGTTTTATCGAGCAGTGAAAACTCTAGAAGAAAGAAAACACTTTTCATCTTAAATAGGTCACTTTTTGGGAAGAAACAAGGGATCAAAACCTTTGCCTTTTCTAGAAGTGCATCACAGCTTCAGTGCTGTAGCTCAGCAAGACTTGACTCCAGCGACTGCCAGAAGCAGGGAGGGAAGAGCGCTCAGTACTCCTGTGCTCACATTGTGTTTTCTAACACTGAGTGCCAGCTGCTGAAAGTGGGATACTGGGATTTTTTGTCTTGCCCAGTGCTGTAATTTTTGTGAGGTTGCCAGTTAAAAGTGCTTTTCGCAGACTATGCTGCCTTCATATTCAAATATTGAATGCGTGGCAGAAAGTGTTCTGTGCGCTTGTCCCCTTTAGGAAACGTCACTGCTTTGTGTCTCTGAATGCCATAATGCATATGTCTGTGGTATAAACTGACTCCCTCTGGGAACAGACAGAGCTTTTTGCTTGAGCCCATATTGCCTAACTGAGGTAATTATACTCATTTTTTCCCCTTGAGGTGTAAAATCTGCTACAGCATTTCAAGGGGGAGAAAATGAGGGAAGGTTAGAAATGAAGACATACGTAACGGCTGATTTCATCTCGTCCTTAGTCTGAGACACACTTAAATGCATCTCACTTTCCAGCATTAAGTGATACTACTTGTCAAATCTATCGACACCAAATTAGACCTCACCGTTTGAACGCTGGCTGGGGTTTTGGGGTTTTTGTTTTGTTTAAAGGAGTCACATGTACAGCTAAACCAGCCTCAGAGCTTCTACCTATGCTTTGAAAACTGGGCACTTTGGAATCCACTTCCTGGACTGCAGGTGGTCTGTTGTGCTTTGAGGGACTTCTGTTTTCCCTAGCTTTCAGCTTCCTGAAAGGTGGCAGGCTTCAAGGTTTGCAGCCCCAGAAAAAGTGCAAGGGGTCTCAGAAATTAAACTGCATGGGTTCTGTTGTATTCTGTCTTTTACTCAATTGTTTGTGCTTTCCGATATCAGAGTACAGGTGTGACTGTATATGCTCTTATACCTCCTTTTCTATGGGACTCAAGGAATTGCTGGTTTAGGTTCCCAAAGTAAAATTGCCAGAAGTGCTTAAATTTTGTTTTTTAAAGTGAGTCTCCAGGCTTTCCTGGTACTTACTGCAATTCTTTCCTCTCTATCAAAAGGTAATTGATTTTTTCATTTAACAAAAGAAAACAGAAGAACGTGTGGGAGACACTTGTAAAGATGCTTTTGTTGCAGGGGATCTTTCAGCTTTTCCATTTTAAAGCACATTTTGGGAAGGCTTGCAGTCACATAAAAGTGATCTCGGCTGGATCAGGTGGAGCAAAATCTCCATTTAAAAAAGAATCAAAATTCTAGGTTGGAGCAGTTCTTTTCAAGCCTGAGGTATGAAACGGTCCAGGGGAGGTCTTTGGGGATTTTATTTTGTTTTTCTTCCTTGGGATTTTCAATATGAGTTTTTAGAGGCAAGAGAGTCAATTACACACAGGAGGCCCTTTTAAATCCCTTGTGGTAAGTATCAGTCTGGAATTTGCCCAGGTGTGTTAGCCAACAAATGAAAGTCCAAATGCAATGTCCATCTTCCATCTGATGCATAAGGAAGTACCAGTCAGAACAAAGCTCGATTCCCCAATCCAATGCAGAGGCCTTTAGTTAAAGGTGGAGTTGTCATTTTCTGGACATGGTAAAAAGCGTTGACTGGAATTGCATGGGACCGCTCAGTTTTCAGAGTGCAGTCTTTACCTCAAAGAAGAGTGAAAGAAATAAAAAATAGAGAACCAGGTTAGCAGAGGAGAATGTTTGTTTTGGTGAATGCGACTCCCTCTCCCACCCTCTTGTTAGTGTCTCAGGAATAGTGCTTTCGTTGTGGTTTGCTACCATCTTGGCTTTTCTGCTGGTTTGGTGGCTCTAAAGACTAATGGGAAACCTAGCTGGACAATGCCAGATGCCCTCAAGATGATAAAAGTGTCAGAGCATATATCTGTCTGTCAGGGGTGGAAAATAACAGTGTGCTGGAGAGAGACCAGGGGTATTGCACCCACTGCCTTGAGACCATAAAGCCAAGCCTACCCCATTTAATCATGTCTCCACAGGTGTTTAGGGGCTGCAGCATACATTCTCACAGATCCCCAGGTGGTGCAGGGCAAGAGATGGTATGTACTTTGGGGGGAGGAAACTGGGATGGCTGTGTCCTGCTCACCCTCGCAGGGTGCCTGCAGCAGCCTTGGGGAGCTGGGCTCAGTAGGCAGGGGCCCATATGTCAGTAAGGAGCAATGTGGACAAAAAGGAGTTTTGCTTGTTGGAAGAATACAGTGATTTCCATTTATCTGTCAAAAATGGGCCAGACACAGGAGGAGTTGTGGTTGGGCAAAGCATTTATTTTATTAAATTATGGAATGCAGATGAGACCCTCTAGCTTAGGGCAGAATGATACTGCATGTAAATATCAAGCTTGCATGTGCCCTCTCTGTGGATGGCTAATACTATTTTTTATTCAAAGGTTTTGCTGACTGCACACCCCAGACTGAGGATTAGTGGCTGGCTTCTGGTAAAGCTGCTAACAGTGGCTGGGTTTATTTCAGAAGCAAGAGGGTAACACTGTGTAAATCAGGGGCTGCAGACAGAAGTTTAATCCTGCTCCCCACTAATTTACGTATTACCCAGTTAAACTAAGACAGGGCTGTCCTGAGTGTAATTTAGGGTGTTATGTGGCCTGGGCTATGTGACCACTGGCAGCTACCCCGACAGAACAGGGGAATGGCTGGAATGAGTGCTCTTAAGGTTTGGAGACAGCATGCTGTTTATATGCTTAGCTGGGGGATAAGGTGCCAGCATCTCCAGTATGACAAAGCTCAGCTGGCTGGAAGTATTTGATGAATTTGTCTCTTGGCTTGCTTGTCTTGGAGAGTTACTAATTTATTTCTCTGAAGTTGGCTTTTCAATATCTGTACCTTTTAAATAATGTTTTTCTTTCATTTGAATGTTCCCCTGTGGGGGGAAGGAATCCCCCTTTCCATACAGAGGGCACTGAGGCTGTGTTGTTACTGCATTACCTAAGCAAAAGAGAGCAAAACCATGCAGGGACATCCAGGTGACCTCCGCTGCTGCAGAAGGTGCTAAATGGCAGCCCTGAATATTGAAGCCTGCAAAGGCCAGGCACACCTAGGGGCAGGGCATTGCTTCTAAAGGAATGTTCTTAAGGCTGTGGCATCGCACTGGCCCCGAGAGAAGCTGGGCTTGTTCCTCTCTGTTCTTTTGGACAAGGTAATCTCTCCTCTATAGAATCCAATGTGGTTTTAAAACCCTTCTTCCTTCCAGCCCTTGGAATCAGTTGTGACTGCTTGGACTTGAGATTTCAGGAGGAGGCTACTCTTGAAAGCATTCTTTAGGAGGCTAAAGATGTGGATGTGTCCTGGGCAGCTGTTTAGCAACTGGGTCCTCCAGTTCTGAGTGTCAAGGAGGTATTCTGGTTATAAATAATGTTTAGTTATCAGATCTTGTCACTATCTGTCTCTGTTGCCTGACTCAAATTAGACAAAGGCCCCTTCTGGGGACAAGACACATACACCCCCACTTTCTGCTGATATTCTTTCTTGCTTGGCCTTTGTACTGTAGTCACAGTTAGGGACTGACTTGCTCTAGGTGCTGTGTAACCACAGAACACAAAGGCATATCCTACTCGCAGATTGCTTCTGTCTAGCTCCTTGCAACAAGGCTATTCACTTAAATTGTTACAATGCTCTTGCTGTCAGCCAAGCGCTCTGAGCTTTCCAGTGCCTCAGAAAGACGTCATCTCTCAAGGCGGGCTGGGCTGTCTGCTCTGCAGGTAAATGAGGTGCCTTTGTTCTCCATTGCGGAGGTCTCTGTGCAGTATGCTAGCAGAGGCCAAAAGTACGCAGTAACTGAATAAAGCTGTCAGTGATTACAATAAGGACTTCAAAAACAATTGGACACATTTAGGTGTGACTTTACAGTAAGTGAACAGTATGTTTTAACATAGCATGAAAGACTAAATTCTTGTTGCCATGATCAGTTTCCTCTCTTTAGCTTTTGATACCAGAATTTTTTAATATGCCTCCATTTACAGCAGAGACATTAAGGCAGAAAATGAAGATTAATGTATCTCCAGTCCCAACCTGGAAGTTGACAACTTACATTGCTACAGGTGTTATCGTGTGGTTGCACACTTTCTACTTTTTATCTGACTGACCAGAATATCTTAATTGGGTGGCAGATAATTAATGATGAGAGTTTAAAAGTAGTTTCATTCTACTGCTGACATCAGTGGACCTTTAGTAGTTGGAGGCACCAAGAACTATAGTTTACTCTCTGCTAGACGTTAAAACCTCATCTTGTAACACCAATAATATAGGGCATAGGACCACAAATGCAATGGGAACTGAACATTCTCAGCTTCCACTAGTGCTAATACTAAAAAAAAAAAAAAAAAAAAAAAAAAAAAATTAAATTATTTCTTCTTCAGCTATTAGTCTCAGCATACCACCAATTTCCTATGTGAAGTTGTCCCTCATCAGGCTTTAGTGGTATGAACACAGTGTGCATTGCTTTCATGTGCACCTGTTAATGCCTGGGGAGTGTATGCTGCAGTGATTTTCCCACTGCTTGAAGAAGAATTAGCAAGTAATGGCTGGTGGAGTTGGGAAGGTCTTAAAAAGGGATTTACTCCTGTTCCCATGTTAGGACTTTGAAAAACTGAAAGAGGGAGAAAGTATTAAATGCTGCTTTATGAACGTGTACGCATGCAGATGTGCACAGAGCAGGTTGCGCACCGAGCATTGTCAGGAAAGGGAATATACAATAGAGGAAATAATTTACAAGGCAGAGTTTAGAGGCAGGAAGTCAGTCCTACTCTGTTGACTGGAGGGCTGCTGCCAAGTTCTTCAGTGCAAAAAGAGTATCTCGGAGGGAAGCCAGGATGGGAATTAAAATAAGTCTTTGTTCGTTTTCTAAAATGCTCCCAGAAGAGGAAAAAACACTAATGATGTCTTGCACTAGTAACTCTCAGTCTCCAAATTGGAAGGGAGGTGAAAACTGCAGGGCTGCAGTGACAGCGTAAAACAGGTCTTCCTGGGCAGCTCTTGACTGGAAGAGCAAGGAGCATCACTAGCTGATATTCCTATACTCCTTATGTCGCCTAGCGAGAAACGTGTGATGCTTCTTCTGCAAGAAGGCAAGACAATGGACGTACCCACACGTGGCCTGGGAGAACATTTCTGTGGCAGGGTGTTAGACTTGCCTTAGATTAGCATTGATTGAAACTCATTTTTATTTGCCATGTGTATCTAGTTCGTAATGGATGTCTTTCCGCGTTACACCCTGTTCCTTCAGGGCTAGGGGAGTTATGCTTGTAAAAAGGAGTGTCTTTCAGCTGAAAGGGGACATGTTGGGTCAGGGCAGTTTGGGGAAGCAACTGCATTTGGGAGGCATAGGCAGTGCCTAAACCAGGCTTACCCTTGTAAGCTAAGGTCCTATCCAGTGCTAGTAGATACCAGGCCCTCCTTACCTGAGATGCTGGTGCTCCAAACCCACTCTTGGCTGGGAAGATCTCAAGGTGGTTAAGCACACTGCCAGGCAGTTAGCCATTCCAGATTTTGGAAACCAGAGGAGAGCTGCTGGCCAGCAGTTGGGCCAAGCCAGTCCTTGGCTGTGGAAAGGGGCTTCCTGAAATGGTAAATGTGGAAGTGAATGGATGCAATGGCTTATTGCACCTGACAGCAACTTGGGGAAAGAGAAAGTCTTGCATAGGCAGATCAGAGAACTGGTTATCTTGTAATGAAGCAGTTATCTTGGTGGCAACCATTGATAAATGGCTTGGGATGATTGGTGAGGTGACAGGTGGGGAACAGGCCTACCATTCTGGAAAGAAATAGTCCCTCTGGTCTCACATTTACGGTTGCAACGGTGCAGGAGCCATTGAAGTCAGCTAAAAAGGAGAATTTGACCTCTTAACCTCGACAGGCTTTGCATTTGACAAAAGGATGTGGGTACTGGCACAGCTTTACTACATCTAGGTATCCTGGTTTTCTTCCTGTGGCTGTTTGAAAGACTGAAGGAATTTGCACCTTTGAGTTAAACAACAGTGGGTGGATTTGATCTTTAAATATGGAGAAAGAAAAAGTTAGAAAATCAAGAAAGCACTACAAGTTTGTAGTAAAAACTAATGATGCCCTTCACTGAAGGTTTTTTTTTTATTTAAAGGGAACATAATTCACTGCTAAAGGAGGGTTTTTTCAATTGCAACTTTGTTCTGGGCTGCACAATTAAGGCTCTGCTAGTTATCGGTGTTTCTAAGTCTGCAGGCAATTAAAGTGCATTCACTATTGTATCAATAGAGGCTTTATGAAACTGCAGAGTAAATTTAATGAGCACTTTTCTAGGCCCTTGACCTGTATATTATTAGTTGAGGTATTGCTCTGTGGGAACTCCAGGGCATACGATTTCAGGTTTGTTTCTAAAAGAAATTGCTCTTAAATGCTTTATGCTGCAAGTATAATAGGCAGTGAATGTTTTTGCTAACACAGGTCACCCTTAGAGTTAAATGTGCAGAGATTATTTCACTCTAATATTGCTACATGGGCTGTTTTATAATACCCTTAAGCGTGGTAGGCATATTACAAACAGCATGTTCCTATGGTTTGGAAAGTTGGGATTCACAAAAGAGACCAATAAATAGGGGGTGGGGGCAGAATCACAGAATGGAAGTTTTGAAAAGTTTTAATTTGGGAACATCAAAATAACTTGTGGATATGCGGACTTTTTTCCTGTGACAGTGCTGAAATTAACTAGAAAATATGTGCTATAATCTCTGCACGCATGTACACCTCTAATAGTGAAATCCCATTTAACATTAAGTTGAAACAGAACACTTTGAAACAGTGCATTTGAAACAAAATGTTTTGTTTTATTGAAATGTTTTTCCGTTGAAAATGTGATTTCAATTTAAACTGAGTTTCAGAAGGAAACTTATCCCAAACATGTCTTGTTGTGTGGGTTCAGGTCATGCTGGCATGCTGTAAAGGCCTGTGAGGAAATTCTCCTGTTCAGCTTGTGGGGGATACATGAGTGTTAGCTCAAGGAAGGTGCTCCTGAGATTTTTTTTTTTAAGTGCTGCTTAAATGCTACAAATCTCATAGACATGAACAGAGGCAAGACATTCCAGAGCTGTAGCATGCCGTTTTCCTTCCTTTGCTCCCTCGCAAAGAAGTAAACTCAAGTCAAACCATAAATGGTTGCTGTTATGACAAAGTCTAATTCCACAGAATTTTGTCTGCTATTATTCCAGTTGCTATTCACCTCCTGAAATGGATTTAAGATACTTCTTGTTAAGGACTGCCTTCAGGCACAAATGGAAACCAAAATAACTGCTTAGGTTTCACCTCAAAGGTTTTGTTGTTTAGCTACAAGTGTTGGCGGACAAGAGATGGCTGTTTCAGAATAGGAGCTCCTTGTACTTCCTCGATCAAAACAGAAACATCGACAATCAAACATGTGCTGTCAGGGGGGAGCACTCAAGCTGTTGGCATTATTTCAGTGCAAGTGTGTGTGCAGATTGAACCTAAAAAGAGTGCTCAAGAGGCCTCTGCCTTTGTGCTAGCTGATTTCAGGCCTGTGATGTCCCAACCACAAAGCCAAGGGTCACACACTCACCTCCAGGACAAAACCTGAAGCCTGACAAGATGCTATGACCTCTGCCTGTAGCTGTAGGGTGTGATTATTAAGACGCTTATCTGTAGTTAGTGTGCTTGAAGGCTTGCAGCTAAGAGGCCCTGCTCCCTTTGATCTGTGCTGCTTTCTGCAGTGAGGCTGTTAAAATTGTGACACCTGAAGTTTGATGATTGACAGGTAATGGCATGACTAGTGAGAGACCTGAGCGGGTGTTCAATGGCATGAAGTCTTACCACTATTTTTAGCCTTTGGTTCAGAATAGGTCTCTTGGCAGTGAAATTCAGGGGTCAGGAGCTTTGTATCAGAAACAGTAACAGAATTTGGAGCATTTTACCAAACCCAATGGGATGTCTGAGGGAGGTAGAAAACCAGAGGTGGGTAAAGGCCTTTGGACCTCAACACCTCTGAATGGGGAGGCGCCTGTCATCTGAAGACTACTGAATCCCAATACTGATGTAGAGTATATGCAACTGAAGAAGGAAAGCTCATCAGACTGTAGGGGTTTGTCATGTGTTTCTTCATAAACTATCCCACCAGACCCTACTGTATTTAATGCAGGATCCCAGATGCAATGCCTCATGGGTGAGGCACTAGCCTGGGACTGGACAAACTTGAATTCTACCATCAGTTCTGCCCTATCTGCCTTTCGGAAGTCTTGCGAACACTTCAGTTTAGCTGGAAACTTTTAAGTATTTCTTCTGAAGGAAAAGCGCAGCTTGTTTTTGTAAGCATAAACACAGCAATCAAGGATTAGAGAGTTGTTTTTCCTGACCAAAGATTTTTTCCTTGTAACAGAAGGAGTAATGATTACTCCTCCTTCCTTCCATGTGTTTGCCTGCTCTGTTTGGAGTGTGAACTCTTCAGGACAAGGGTTGTCTCTTGCTCTGGGTTTATACACCATATGGTGGAGTGAAGCTTCGCTGGTGTTTATGCTGGCCTGTAAAGCAAATAACATAGGATGCTGGAAAAGTCTTTTGTAAGCAGGCTCTCATCTCCTTTCAGCACTGGAAGGAGAGGAGGGAAACAGATCATTGCCAGAGGGGTGTCTCATTTCACAGCACAGTAAACTTGGAAAAAAGGAGCTGAGAACACCTCTACTGGGTGACCTAGAACAGGTGTTCCTTGCTCGCATCCCCTGCTGAGCTTGGCTCCCACTCAAGCAGCCTCACATAGATGCCGATCAGAGACTACTATTGCAGAACAGTGCATTCAGTGAGTTTTCATTTCCTTTTAGAAATTAGGCCAGATTGTTTCTGTTATATTAAAAAAAGTTCCTGTGTGTGATAAAATAAATGACAGACATCAGTTTCTGTTGCTGCGACGGGAGAGTCCTCAGGAGAGTTGGGCAGAAATAGAGAGTGTTTCCTTCACAATAAAAGCTGCCTGAGTCTCTCTGGTGTGAAAAGGCAGGGTCATTCTTTGTCTTCCCCTCCCATATTGACTAAAGGCCATTAAAACTGCTTCTCCTTTGTCTCCAGGGAGAAAACCTCTGTCTGATTTTTGGATGCTCATTCAAACCTGTACTCAAGAATTTCATAAAGCTTCTTAAAAGCACTTCATTCTTTTTACTAACATCTCTGAAGTCTTTCAGCATGTTATTGCTCTTCCTGCTTGGCAAATGTAAGAAAGGACTGGGATACAGGAGCCATTCACAACTTCCCTGTCTCTGGAATGACATTAACCATGTTTCTCCTCTTTGTAAAGCACCTAAGGTTTAGCAGTGATAAGTGTTATTTAAGTTGTTATTACTGTAGAGTCACTCTGAAGTGAGACTTGGTTATATGGCTGTCTTCACACTGCTGTTCCCAGTTCTTGGTAGCAGTGCAGATGGTTCTGCACTCCTAGCCCTGACGCAGTAATGTCAGCAGCTTTCCAGCCTGCTGTGGAGGTGACATCATGGGGCTGCATGCCAGCCTTAGGCCCTCTGCTGCAGTTAATAGCTGGAAAGTCTCCCACAAGCTCTTCTGCACAGCACAGGGGACTGATAGACTACCAGTAGTCCTGAGAGCAGCTAGCTGCTAGGGTGCATAGCTTTCGTTTGCTGGAGTAGTGAGTGCAGAACCAGATTAAACAGAGTATTTAGGCTTCTTACTTTCCAGTGAAGTCTGAAGGAGCTCGGACTAAATCCTTTTGCTGAGCCCAGCCTTCAAGGCCTACTAAAGCCAAGCGCTTGATGCATGTATTTAACAGAAGTCCACCCCTCTTAGGCACAGCATGAAGTCAGCACATTTAAACACATGCTTAAAGTTAAATCCATTTACTGCTGTGGTAACAAGCATGCATACTACCCACCTCCCTCTCCCTATAAATCAACAGTGCATTAATTCGTCAGCCACAGTACATGAGTGCGTTTGTTAGATGCACCTGGTACTTCGTTCATCATTCCTGAACGTCAGTAGTCAAAGCTTTTGAGGGTCCGTGCACTTTGGGGTTGTTATTCCAGGTTACCTTTCTGGAGGAGCTAATGTATGCTGCAAACGCCAGTGCAGTAAAGTGAGAAACTAGGAAATAAATCTTAAACAAAAATAAGAAGATTGGAAAAAACAAACCAAACCAAGACCAAACACAACAAAAATGCCCATCTGGTGCATAGTAGCATTTTTTTGGAAAACCCTCAGAAATAAGCCATCGTTCCATTGAAATGCCAATGAACTGATTTATGTTTCTTTATGAATCAATTTATGTTTGTTTCTATGTTAGAAGCCTCGAGGATGCCTAAGACAAAGTAGGGGGCTTAAAATCACAGATTCTGTCTTGGCTTTGTCGCTCTGCATGATTGTGTACATGCTTCCCAGGGCAAAATTCTAGGAACTTGGTCTTAGGCAGCAATCTCAGTAGGCAATAGCAAAAGAACTCTGGAGGATGAGTCATTTCCTCTGTGGCATGACCATCACTGGAGTGGTCATCCCTGTTCCCTGACTGTTAAAGGAATGTGCCTGCACCTGGTTTACACTAACCTTTTTTGTTAGATAGGATCTTCCCAGAGATTGCATGCATGCCTTAGAGGAGTGTGGTCCTTTGTAGGACAGCAGGTATCTGAATGTTTCTGGGTAGATTTAAGGAAATAGCCCATGCTGGTTACTGGATCAGACTCTGCCATCCCTCCCCTCTTCTACAGTCCAAGAGGTTTCTGTTTTGTGACAAGAGGATTCCCCCAGTCACAATCTGACTTCTCACAGTCCGTAACAGTTCTACAATAACTTCTGAGTGAAAGCATACATGTGTGTGTGCATATATATACACACACACCCCCCTCCACACCCCTATGTATGAGGACATGCCTCTAATCTGTCCTGTTTCAGATTTCTTGATATCTTTATATTTTACAGTATCTTCCAGAGGTTGTTTTCCATTCCAGTACTTCAACTGCCAGCAATACTTGTATATTTTCTTGGCCTTGTTGGACTCTGGCAGGGAAAAGGAGGCTTCAAGGCACAGCTGCCTTGCTTTCTCTACCAGCTTATTTGTTTCAAAGTCTACATGGTAGAGTTTTAACATGTCAAATGTGTGTGGCACCTTGAAAGGTCATTTAAAGACCCTGCTCTTTTTCATATGACTGTTTCTTGGTGTAATAGCAAGGCATTTCAAAACAATGACTCCAGGCATCGTCTAGGTCTTCAACAGTTGTCAAGAAGCAAGTTGCCAATGTTTTACACTTAGTATTTGACAGAAGCTCTGACGAGTACCTTAGCTGTCTGTCTTTTTTCAGTCATTCAGGTGTAGTGGAGTTTTAGGCTGTTGATCTCACTATAGATACAAGCACCACAGTTTATTTCAGTGTAAGTAGTCAAGATGAATCCCTATGGGAAAGTAGTACTGATTTCAGATGACTGTGTGTATTTAGGGGCTAGCCACCCTTTGTCTCAATGGATATTTTTAATGGAAAATTCACTAGTTTAGTGTTAAAACTCTCCTTTTTTTGTCTTTAAAATGATTGTTGGTTTTTTTGTTTCAATTGATAGCCTTTTTTCAGTAAGTATTAAACACAGCTCATTGAATTATTCCATGGTTCAGTGTTTCCATGAGCATTTGTACTGTTCTTCCAAATTTTGATTAAAAAAAATAATGGAATGAAAACAGACATTTCAAATGCTTCAGCCCTTTTTAACCAGCTCTAAGACTGGCAGGAAGATTTCAAAATGTCAGTGGAACTTTTGCAATCTATTTCAGCAGGCATATTTTCCTTCTTGTTTATTATTCAGCTTGGATAAGAAGCAGTTTCTATCTAAGCATAGTTCTAGCTGTATAAAACCATAGATA
The DNA here is from genome assembly GCF_026419915.1 of Harpia harpyja. NCBI lineage: Eukaryota > Metazoa > Chordata > Aves > Accipitriformes > Accipitridae > Harpia > Harpia harpyja. The sequence goes on from NC_068952.1 coordinate 44,372,655, forward strand.
TTGCACAGAATGTTAGCTAAATTCTAGCAGAAACTGACAAAATAAAGATAAAACCAAAACCAGACTTCAGGCCACTTTGGATGATTATAGTAGGATTTATTGTGTATATACTCTTTGTCCTGGTCTGACTTGCTAGGGTTTCTTCAAAACCTCGTTTACAGCAGTGACAGCACAGGCAGAGTAGATGAAGATAGGATTTGTGGTTCCTGATTAAGGGTCTCAGTTTGACACTTTGTAGCTATGGCTGAGCCCAGAAAATTCAGTTCATATTTGTCTGGAATTTTTTGATGTTTGTTAAAATATAAGAAAATGAATTAATCTAGCAAGAATTTGGGGGGGAGAGGGACACGGGGCGGGGGGGGGGAGTGTCTGGTTTTGATATCTGAAGAGGGCTTATTCCTGCAGACTTGCCAGGCAATGCTGGCTTTAGCGAGAGGCATTACCTGAGTGAGAAATGTAAGATTTGGCAAATCAAACCCTTCTACGTCCTCCGGACTGTTTTGCTGCTGTGATACACAGAATACCAGCTGGCCACATCAGCTGCCTTGCAGAGAAACATATGTGTTAGGGTAATGTAAATTGTTCTTTACGGATTGTCTTGGGGGGGGGGGGGGGGGGGTGTAAAAATAAATTCTGTTTTTAAAAACAAAAACAAAAAATCCCCAGAACAAAACAGTTAAAAGGCCACCTTAATTTGTTTCGTATTTTTGCAAATTGATTTTAGAATATTCTTAATGACAAAATATTTGTTACAATATAGGGGCAAAAGGGGCAGACAACAATTAGACATAAAAAGCCCTATTTCTTCTACAATTTCATGACAGCAGAGAGTCAGGATCACATTTTCTAAAGCATTGAATTTCAGCAGGTTCCATTTTGCAGATTATGGATGTGACTATATGCTGTCTGTCTAGAGGAGCAGCACCAAACGTACGGCTCTGTCTTCTCAAATGAGCTTTTATTTTGTGTTGGGGTCCAAGGTCCATTTCCAGAGATGTCTTGGGTGAATTCTTCTCCTGTGTGGACTACCTCTCTTTTGTTTGCAAGTGTCAAAGATCAGGTTGTCTTGATCCAAGTTCTCTAGAAATTCCTTCTACACCAGAAGAGAATTTGGAAACTGTTTTCAACCTGATTGTTTTTTCCATTAGTCTTCCCATTATGGTATGATGGGAGATCATATAGCCATTGAATTACAGTGACTTAAGCAGGCACCCAGTTTTCCTATCCTACAGGTCAGTCTGCTCTTGAACGTGTCATTAATCTGGCATTGTGATCTTGACACTTGGGTGGGGTTTTTAAAATGTCTGGCTTTTACATCAAGAACATCTCAAACAAGCTTAAACCAGGACTGCTTGCTTATCTCGGAATAGGATGATATTGGAGAGAGGAGTGGTATAGGGAAGTTGGCATGCCTCAGGAAGCCAAGAACATCTGCTTTGGGTTAAATCTAAGCAACAAGAAATAATGCACATTTGGTTTTGATTGCTATATTGACCTGGCTTGTGCAGCAGTTTGCATTGTTAATTGATATCAGAGAATTGCAAATTCCTTTTTAAATGGGGGAAGTATCCCAGTTAGAGAGGAAAGGGTCTTCTAGAGTTAATGACTTCTGATGTAGAAAAACCCTGTATATTGTTGTGATGGTGTGTATATTCAAATCTCCTTGAAAAGCTCATGGCAGAACTACCCTGGCTCAGCACTGCTAAGAAGAGCAGGATGATCTCAGTCGTGGGCCCGTGGAAATCTTGCTTCAAGTTTTCTGTTTGGAGTAAACTTTAATTCTAACATCGCTTTCAAGTTTACACTGCAAGACGGGAAGAGAGTTGCAAAGAAAGGAGAATGGTTAAACTGCAATGAAACGTTGTGTTGTGAGCTCTTTTTTAAATCTTTTTTTCAGTCTTCACAATACTCTGAGGAATATTACATTAGTTTTGATCTGAAGTGAAATAAGTGTTTTACATAATTGTGAGGTTCAGAAAATTGAGGCAAAACCTATAACTCTCTGGGAAGTGAACTAGAGGTCTCAGCTTCTTTGCAAGGAGGTGGGAATGGTGGGTGCCACATTTGGGTGTATGAGGAGGGAGGAAAACTGCATTTTGTCTGAAAAGTAAATGGAGTATGGCAATGGCCTTTGGGACATGTACTTGCCTGGAAGCAGGATGCACAGGCAAGGTACCATGGAGAGGGGAGTTTTGTGTTAGTAGTGCTCACTCACTCTCTGTGTTTCTCTTCCAGTCAGATGGGACCATCCTGGCTATTGCTTTGTTGATCCTCTTCCTCTTGCTGGCATTGGTTCTTCTCTGGTGGTTCTGGCCTCTTTGCTGCACAGTGGTAAGTGACAGAAATCATTAGCACAAAACAGCAATTCAATGTTGCCTGAATGTAAGAAATGAATGGGAAGGAGGCAAAGTTTTCCAGTAAGAAAGAGCGTAGGACTGGTCACTGAACAAGATGGCGTTTCTTCCATTGCTGGCACTGTTTTGTGCTTCTATTTCATCTGCCTGACCTTTGGATTATACCCATGAAATAGCAACATTGCTAACATATGGACCTTGTCAGGAGCCTTTTAGTCTTATTCATTGTTCACAGTATGGAAGTGGTTTGCAGAAACGTATTAGTTGCCATGCCTTTTTAGGAAGGAATGGCTTTTCTGGATGTTCCAATTCCTGTGTCAGTGTCCCAGTGCTGGAGGGCTCCTGTAGAAGAGCAGGCATGCTGAACCCTGGCTGGAGTCCTTGTTCTGCCTCAGGTACAAGGAAAAGACATTTCTAAGTGTGCAAATTTTTGCAAAACTAACTTTTTTTTCCTGGCTCACCATGTCTGAAAAGCACTTTGAAATATCCAAATGACAGTTTCAGTAGAAGTATGACTATGCTTCACTGAGCAATATCTTTCCTCCATGCTTTTTCACAAAATGTTCTATGAAGTTAAAAAGCACAGTCACAGAGTTAATAATTAAAAAAGGCAGATAGAAATCAGGAGAAAACGGGAGAAAAGGAAGAGGTCAAGGCAGGCAAGAACGAAATCACAGGACTTGAGACAAGCTTTTCTCTCACACATGACCCTGCTGTTTGTCTGCAAGGACCTGTCATACCCCTGTACATCTCTGTTTATCATACCCTAGGGCTGCCTTTTCCCAACAAAGATCAGGGCAAAGGCTGGTTATTGTGGAACATACAATACAGTGAAGCTCTGCTCTTGCTTTGGGTCTTGTTTGTGCTGCAAATATAGAGCAAGAATTAGGGATGTATAAATGTCAGCAAAATTGGAGTCTGGTTCGGTGACTGGCTGTATGTAATGTTTCAGATGCTTCTTTTAAGACTGGTCAAACTGGCTGCAGTTTCTGGGTCGCTATCATTATTCCTGATTTTAAATCACTTACCCAGTGTTGTAAATTTGCACCACGTTGTACCAAACCTACGATCCAGTGCCGAGAGCTTTGGAGCCGCAAACTGCAGGAGCAGTCACATTTGAGGATGAGTCTTTGTGGTGAGATGTATTTCTCTATCCAGAACAAGGATGGAAATCTCACGGGTAGTTGTCTATTTCTATTTCTGGCTGGAAATGGTAGGGGGTAAAACACTGCTTTTCACAGTAGTTTGGCACCTCTGTCCTGACATGAAAACCAGAAAGGAAAAAATATTTATTTGGACTTTTCAGAACAATAAAAAAGTCAGTTCTAAAAGTGGACAAAGGATTAGCAGCATGGTAGGCTGCTCAGAGTTATTTGTCTAAACTAGATGGCATGTTCCCAGAGAAGCTGGGCCAACTTCTTTGTTAGCGCATCTGCATAGAAGTCAATGGAGATGTGCCATGTACAGGTGTTTACACTGGGATTTGGTGGAGAATTGAGGTGATAGAGAGGAAAGGCTCTAAGTGATGCTGCCATTTTAAGGTTCTGTTACAGGAGAAGGATGAAGCTGATAGGAAAAAGGCATAAATAAAAGCAGTAGGGCATGGAGTAAAGAGAATATGGAGCTGTGCCTTGAAAGGGTAGTATGGTACTGCTCTAGTGGAATGATATGAGGATAGTGGTCATATAACAGTGTTCTTGAAGTGTAAGAAATACAGTCCAGATAAGCAAGGCGAGTGCAGCAGAGATGGGGAGTCTCTTGTCCACATGAAACTTTATAATCTTAATATTTTCCAGATTTAAATTCTGTACTTAAAAAATTTGTTGTAGATAAAAGCTTTTCCTCACCCTTTCTCCTCCTTTACCTCCCACATTCCCTCTTAGCAAGGTCTCTGAGTGGGGACTATCTCACTGATATTTTCCAAATGTAAGTCAAAAACATCTCTCTACTTGCTGGAAAGATTTTAATTCAAGAGCCTGTATGAAACCTCTTCCAGCTTTCTGGGAGGGCAGTCCAGTATGTTTGGCAGTAGATCAGCAGCTAAGATACCTCACTGTGTATTGCTCACCTAAAGATTCTGTAAAATTAAAGATAAATCCACAGAGGAGTACCCAGCTTGTTTGACTTAGGGTAGGGAGAAAGAGAGCAGAGCAGTGCTTATTTACTAGTTTGGTAATGGCACATTAAGGAATGCAGTGTTGTCAGAAGCAACAGAGTGAATTAAGGGCAGAGGAACTGGCTTGCACAACAGACAAGAGAGGCAGGCAAGCAATAACCTCTAATAATCAAACCGCAGACCTAGAGACACTGCTGTGGATTCAAGCCCGGGGACATTTCAGAGATAATTGTGTATGTGTCGGGGGGGGGGGGGGGGGGGGAACACAACAAACTTCTTTCTTACCAAGTATAAATTTGTTTGAGTGACAAGCACATTTCTAAACCCTGAAATTCCTCTTGGCATGCTTTTTAATTAAATCGGAATCATTATTATCCAACAGTTCTTCAGGAAAGACACCAAGCCAGCTTCATCCCTGGAGTAAATGGACTGAAGTCAATAGACTTACTCTGGAGATTTATCTGGAACCCAGTATCTCCTTGGCATGCACCCATCAAGAAATGCTGTTTCCAAGTGTATCCAAGTTTATTGGTCTCAGAAGTACTCTGGGATGAAGTCTGGAATTTACCACTTGGTTTACAGTAGATGCAATTGTTGCTTAGTGGATCAGAACAATAATTAGGTCTTTGCTGTGCCTCATACTAGCACAGGCAAAATTTCCCTTGGTATCTGTGGAGGGAATATTACAAAAGCATGGGAGCCAGGTGTTAACCTTTCAGAAGGTTTCAAGGATGTTTATTCAACAACAGAAAACAAAGAAGAGCAATTCTGCTAAGCTGACAACCCCAACACTGTACACGTTAGAAGAATGATGACAAATACCAAGACATCTATAACAGGATGACCCGACCCCACTGTTCCTCAGTTGAGCATATCAGCAAAACAGCAGATGCCAGATCCTGGCCTCGTTGATGTTAGTGGGCATTCTGCTGTTGTTTTCCCATTCCTCCTCTTTCCTGAACACAGCATAACCTGAAGGATTCCAAGCGATCATAGTAGTAACTGTGTGTGCAAGAGGCTAGTTAGGTGTCCAAGGGTGAAATTGTTCCAGGTAGGAGGCCAACATAAGGCTTAGTATTACTATTGATGTAAACCAAATAGATTTTAATATAGATGTAAGCCAAATAGATAACAAGCCTCCAAAACCATCTTAAGGAGGATTTTGCAGGCACGTTGTTAAATTGACTTGGAAATGGAACTGGTTAAAGTGCTTTGGATGTGTAGTGAAGGCATAATTAATACAATAGTTGGAAGGCTCATCTGTGCTGGGACAGTGTTCCTGTGCCAATATGCAGCACCACACTGAGCAAGTGTCTCCCATAGACACTTAAAATTGGCAGGCTGAGCGAGTTGTGTTTGGGCCATGCTTTGCACCTGAACAGGATCTGCATGAAAGATTAGCCCTGGCATAGCTGAAGTGGTGGCTACAATCAGCCTGCCCCAAGCCTTGGGCTGAATCTTAGCTAGGGCAGTCTAGGAGATAAAATGCGGAGGATATGAGTGGGAATATCTCCCTGGTGCAGCTGAGACTGAGACTCAAAGCATTTCCCCACATGCTCATACATCACATCTCCTTACAGTTTTATGACGTAAACATGAGTCTTTGCCTCCCTTATGCATCCATACAGCGTAGCCTGAGGCAGGAGGGCATGAGAAGCTGGTCTGTGTTAATTGCCCACTTAGAATATATATACCATCTTACTCATTTTTATGCTGCAGCTTTTTTAAATACAGAGGTGTGGCTGGCATATAAATGAGGTGTTGGTATTTAAGTATCTAACACCAGTTTTAACTTTAAAGCTGTTTTCTGGAAGGAAGCATGGAAGAACCCAGCAATTTGTTTGGCTCTCAGTCTGTACTGCAGCTGACCAGAAGTTTTGGAAACAAAAAGCTGGATAGAGAAAATACAGAAAATATATATTAAAACCACATGAAAATCATGGCTAAACTGGATGAAGAGGAGGAGAGGAAATGCATAGACTCTACAGCAACCCTGAAGAGTCATAAAATTACACGGTGCAGGTTGGCTTGATGGAGATTACTTGCAAGGGTCCACGTATTCTGATTCCCACCTGCTCCCATGTGTACGAGGCACAGTTTTTCTGCAGTTATGAGGATTTGGGTAGAAGGGAGCACAGGATCATGAATCATCTGAAACATTATTGAGGCAACCAAGAGAAAGAGGCACAAACGTGCAGGCAGAATTTGCTTGTGCACCGCACAGTTCCTGCCTTTGGTTCAGGTCTGAGCTATTGAGACAAGCGCTCACATAGTATAATGTGGTAGTTTCACTGAATTTATTGGAGCTTGATGTGGTGTGTTACATTCAAGCCCTGAATTCATGCATGCTGCCACAAATAAGTTTATTTATAGCACAGTCAATCCAAAACATTTGGAGGTAGTACTGTTATTGTAGGTTTAAAGTAGTGTAAATAATAGAACCTGACTTTGCAATGGCTGTGCACAAATGGGAGCAGGAGGATAAAGGCAGTCTTATTAATCATCCAGAGTACCCACAGCAGTTCACTGCTCCTCTCAGCCTCCTGTCAGTCAGAACAGAATGGTTTAGATATGGATTTAATGCTCTATAACCGGCCACCTTTAAACAGGCTAGCATGGATCCTGAAAATAGCGTAGCAGAGGCATTTTGCCTGGGCTAATACCATCAGCTCTACAGCAGCCCAGGTAGAGAAATGGGCTGGTAGAATAGTGTGTGTGCCAGGCACTGAACTAGGGTGCTTTGATGTACTGCTGTGATGTGTCATTACCAAAAAGTTAAAGCCAAATTCTCTAAAGTGTCCATCAGTTCTGGGGTGTCCAAACTGAAAGATCTTCATGGAGTTCCCTTTTTGGAAAGTGCTAAGCATTGCCCTCTGAAAATTAGGAAGGTAGCCGTTTGCCTTTAGATGATATGCCTAGACTTCAGATTCCCAAACTGTTTTACTTGCTAATGCATTTCCTTAAGGCCAGATCCAATGGCCAATTATATTAATCTTGACCAGACCACAACAGACACTTAATGCAAAGGAGGCACTGTTGTTCTTTGCCCCAGTCCTGCACACGGGAAATAATTAACTCAATAAAAATGACTTCTTCCTTTGTTTTTTTCCCTCGCCACCTCTCACCTCTTCCAAAGAAAGTTGGCTCAGCCCAGCTAAGGAGAAATAGATCTTTAGGACATAGTTTTACTTAACCAGAAAATTCACTAGCAATCAGTGAGTGAGGGCAAGGGCTTCTGCATATAGCTGAAAGTAGCTATGATGTTTTTCTTTAGTCCAGAAAATAAATTTAATTTATGTAGTTTTTTCAAAGAAAGTGCGTCAGACACTTAGAGCAAACCCCACTGATTCTGGCCCTGTTTATCTGTGTAAATGAAATAGCCTAGGAAAAGGAATGACCTTTGCAGATGCTGCATTTTTTTCCATGCATTCCCTGGAGAACTACAGGTCCGCCCCATTCAGTTGCAAACTGTACAAGGGTTACTTAAACGGAGGGCTTTTTTTTTCCTCCATGGTGTCATGTCTTTCATAAGTGTATGACTTTGACATGTGCTATGATCTGTATTGAATGTGATTTGTGCACATCAGCTTGAAGTCTTAGGTGTGAAACAAGCCTTGTCTTCTAGTTTTAGTGAGTTAAAATTGAGATTCCTGGATCTGCTTCCAGGCTGACAAGAGAGGTTATCTTAAAAGGATGAGTTAGCTTTCCTATTGAACTTCATTTACCTTTTACTAGTATGTCTAGGAAGAAGAATGTATTGTATTGCAGATGAAGAAATAGGGACAGGCTCCTGCTTGTATTAGGAACTTTGAAGTGTAGACCAAATCTCGAAGGATTTAATGGGTACTTAGAAGACACAGCAGGTATGAAACAAATAAAAAGGAACTGTTACTTTACCCAACTGATAACTAAACTATGAAACTCTGTCACAGGACTTAAGAGGAGGTCAAAACTATAAATATGTAAGGGGAAAAAATAAACATTAGTCAGATGGATCATAATTAATGCTATAACCCCCACCCCTGCTTATTAGGATAGCAAAAATACATACTTTGTATTTTCCAGAAGAGTGAAGGTGAATAAGGACAAAAAAATCTGCTCAGTTAACTGCATGCTCCCTTCCCAAATTATAGTCCTGATTAGAGGCAAAGTCCTTTATTTCTTATTTCGTACTGTTTTCTCGTGTAGCCTTTGTTTTAAATGATGCTCTGTTCCATCTTAAAGCAGATACACTTCACTGACAAGAAACCTATTACCCCTATTTATCATATAAAACTCCAGGGACAGTTACTGAGTATGTGCTTGCTCTCACACTGTAAACTGGTGGAGTTTTCTGGTCTCCCAAGATGGAAAACATCCTAGACACATTCCTGAAATATGCAAAATTTGGGTTCAACACGTGCTCTCTTATGCCTGAATGGCTACAGAAATTTCAGGGCAACAGAAAACCAGTCCTCTCCAATGCTTTTAAACTTGTAGGAGGTGGCTAACAGCATTCTTCTGCTTTTACACTGGATTATTCATCAGAAACAGCTGCTTCTCCATGCATCTGTGACATCAGGGTGGGTCAGCTAACAGAGACCTCTGTCAATCACATGCATGTTGAAGATCTGTGAGGAAAGGCGATAGAAAGGCAAAGAATTACTTTACTGTCCTGAATTTTCACAGCTAAGTGTGCAGAAAAGCTGACAACTACCCTCGAAGTTCCTTCCTCTGCCAAGAAAAGCCAATAGCCACCTCTCCATCCCACAGGCCTTTACTACTTGAAAACAAAAGACCTCATTGTAAGGTTTTTGTAGCATGGCAATGATATAGAAACCCTCAGGTATTCCTCACCTAGCGAGCAAATATGGTTGCTGAACTACCGTATTTTTCTTCTTTGAAACACAGGGACAGGAGATACAGTTGCAGCAGCAATCACAGAAATGGCTTGGGGTTATCAAAACAATTGCAGCACACATGAACAAACACTTCAGCCTTGCCAAGCTAAACTAGCCTAAGCATTTTGCTTGGCCAAGCATGCTCCCAGCTGATTGCGTTCAGCAGGTCCATGTGTGTCATCTGGCGAAGCAGAGGGAAGGCGAGAGGTGCAGCCCAGAACAAAACGTGGTGGCCAGTGTGGGCTGTATCCTCACTGGGTTCCCTGTAATGGCATTTTCTTTCTGGTACTTGAGTAATTGTTTCTATTTGTGCAAAATGAGCAGGTGTAAGGCACTGCCTTTTGGCTCTGCGACCTTGTTATTCCCACTTGACGCTTACTTTGCTCACTTGTGTGAAATGGCACATTCGCTTCACTGCCTTCGGTACCCCAGAATAAGGGTCTCATGCATATACAGCTGTAACCGTAAGAATTCAAAAGGGAGAAAGGAAAGATTTGTACTGTTTGTAGACCAAAAGCCTTTCCAGACCTGGGTGGCAAGACAGAAAATAGATTTTTTTTTTTTTTTTAAGGCTTGAACTTTGAAAGTTCCTACATGCTCAAAGGCAGAGAAGATGAAACTCTCCCCATCTCTGGACTTGTCCAAACCAATCTATGCTGCCAACTTATGGGGTGTCCAGTTGCTCTTAGAAGTACATAGCACTTAAAAATGGAAGGAATCTCCCCCCCCCCCCCCCCCCCAACTTGGACTGTGATAGAAAAAACTTGATCTGTTTATAGAAATCAGTTTGCATGTATGTGTATGCATATGTTATGAGAAAGAATGCAAATGTATGAAAAACAGCCATCTCTTCATTTCCAAGTCTGTAATCTCAAGAGTTTCTAGTGATACTGGCTGAGAAGTTGTGTTTGAATGCTTAGCTGGACTAAATAAATTGGACGGATTATCCTGATGTTTCATGCCAATGCAAATGAGAGAAACTCCACTGAAACCCATGATGTTCCACCGGAATAATGTTAGAGGAGGGAATGAGGCCACTTCCAGTAGGTATATTTTGGATCAGATATCTGAAGTTTCTCAGCATCCAATGGGTTTTGATTAAGGGGGTTGGTTCAAGAGGAGGTCTGTTGACAAGTGCCACCCCTCACACCAACCAAAACGTATCTGAAAACGTGGCTAGAAGAGTCTTCTGTGTATTTTGGTGCTTTGTACATGCTGTGTCAGTATTGTGTCAAGAGACATATAAGACATTATGCTGTCTCCATCTTAAACCAAGGAGCAGCACTTTGAGTAAACCATGCTGATACCCATTATTTCCTTTCCACAGAGTAGTACTCTGATGCAGCCAACTCTTCATCTACTTTTCATCATTTTCTTTCCTTCGGGGAAAGAGCTGGTATCCCCCAGAGCTGCAAGAACAAGCTAGGAACCGCAGGGGGGAGAGAGAGAGAGGGATGCTGTATGAGATGCTCACCAGCTCTGCTAGTCAGCCTGAGGTCCTCTGGGGCATCACCCCTCCTTTCTCCCTAACATGGTCAGTGGTTCTACGGCCACAGCCTGATGCACAGTTCTGCTGTGATGATGTGAGCAGGGCAGTGGGTGCACCTACCATGCTCCTCAAATGTAATTTCATGCTTCCACATGTGCTTTGTGCTTCTATGCATTTAAACGAAGATTCAGTGTTGATTCCTAAAGCATAAAGATTCTTTAGCAGGCATTCCCTGAGGGCGTACTGTAAGCCACCAAAAAAAAGCCCTGCTGCCCAGGAACAGGTAGTGGCAGAGCTCTACAACCATCATTGGTCTGGGCTGAGATACAAACAAAGGACTGATCCAGCCCAAGATCTCTTCCCTAGCCAGAGGCACATGCTCTTCATTAATGGCCACATTGCATGACTCGGGGTTTGCAGAGGAAAATAAAAACAGTGAGCTCATCAGAGAAGGAAAAACACGAGTGAGAAGAATTGTTGTAAATATTTATATCTTCAGGGCCTTTAATGTGATTGTCGTTTTCCCTTTCTGCATTTAAACAGCCAAAATGTTATTGTTTGGGACTGTGATTTTTTTCTTTGTAAGGGTAATTTTTAAGCCTACACATCTGTACCCCATGTCTAGGCAGCCTCTACACTTAATACACGCAGTCATTAAGAGGAGCTGAGGATACTCGGAGATATCTCCACAGGCACTCAGCACCCTGACAGCATCTGACTCACGGCCTGGTGTGTAAAGAAAGAGCTGCCTCATCCAGATGGACTTAAAACTACTGGAGAAAATCAATCCCTGCAGCAATTGCATTGACACGACTGGCTGGATTCAATCTGTTGACTGCAATGGCTGTTTGTGCAGCCATTGTGTGTAAGGGAGAGATATTTGACATGCCTGTATGCAACTGCTTTCCCTTTGGAAGGCTCTCTGTTGCTCTTGGAGTGGAGGGCTGTGATAATAGCCAACTGCCTGCTGAGCCCTAGATGCAAACTTTTTGCATGAAATAATAGCCTCACACCCACATAAACTTAAATTGTTTCTATGGAGAATATCCTGGATCAGTCTAAAACCTCACCCTGCTTGCTTTTTTAGAAACCCAGGGAGAGCCTCAAATGTGTGTGTGTATATATATATATATAAAAAAAATTTTTTTTTTTTTAAGCTTATGAGAGTGAACTATATTAGCCTGATAACATGAAAAGCATTTTTCATGAGAGCATGAGGTGGCACAGCCTTCTGGAATGAAGCACAGGCCTGGGAGACAAAGGCTGGGGATTCGTTACTGCTTTGCAATGTCTCCAGGGCATTTTAGTTCACCTTGGTTTCGCTTTCCAGTCTTTGTTCAGACTGTAAATTATTTAAGGCAGGATTTGTACACGTGTGCAGTGGCCAGTAGAAGGAGATGCTGATTTTAGCATGGTTGTTCAGGTGAAACAGTGGTTGCTATCTGTTGCTTAGAGCCAGCACTGACTATGGCTCCTACTGGGATTAGGAAGCTGGAGAATCAAGGCTATATGACTTTGAATTTGCTGTTACCTCACATAGGGCAGGGGTCACCTAATGAGCAATATGAGTCTGGAGCTGTAATTAGGAAATGTCTATGTGGCAGGGCTTTGGGACGCCTCCTGTTTCCCCTCTTACTCTCAATGACTGTGACACCAGCAGCACACATAGCCACCCTGTAATCATACAGTATTGTAACTAAGTTCAGAGATGTTCACAGTGGCATATCCTGTTGTTTTCTCATTTGGGTTTTTTTAATTGACATTTGAATTGCGCTGAAGAACAAAGTATGAATTTACTATTCTGTTTCTCTTTGATCCTTCTAGATCATCAAAGAGCCCCCCCCACCTCCTGCAGAAGACAGTGAGGTGAGTGACACTGGAAACCTGATTTCCTCAATGTTTCGGACAAGATTTTGTTCAGTCTTCTCACAAGAGGTTGTGATTCTGCTGCATGGCGGAGTATGGACCATTGAAACCTTTGTGCTCAGCTCTGTAGCCTTAAAGTCAATAGTGGTTTAGCTAAACTAGGGGCTTTTTAGCTGATGTCTGCCATGTGTGTTTAACTCTGCTCACTTTGCTTTCTACAGAGGTAGAGATGTGGTGTTAATTTACTTAAGAGTGAGTGTAGATCTATGTATACAGTACCTCCATGGAGCAGGTAGGAAAGGAGGACAGAGGCAGACAATACTTCCACTTTGTTGGAACAGCACTACAGAGTTAGGCTGTGATTCACAAAAAGGACAACCCTTAAGTGTATGTTTAACTTTTAAGTTAATGGAACCTAAACATATGCTTAACTGCCTTCCCGGAATGGTGTGGTAATAATTTTGATGGTTTAGCATATATAACTGCTCTTGGTAGCTGAGCGGTGACTCATGATGCTAATCCCTTGGACTACAGTTGCTGTGAGTAAAGGCAGCCCACAGTCTTTGCAATGTGTCTGAAGACAGTGGCCCAGATTCTGAGCAGATGTAAAACCCCAGTAAAATTGTCTTGACATCAGAAGAGCTGCACTAGCCAGGGAAGTTCTAATGGAGAGAAATGGTAAAGCAACATTAAACCCTTCCTCTTAATTCTGCTTATGCTTTTTAGATGAACCTAGTACAAATGGTTTAAAGCTATGTCACTATCACTTAATTTGTAGACTCTGCCCAAAAACACGCTGAGTTTTTCATCTGCCTCTTTCTATGTCCTTCTGCTTTCAGCATGCAATGAGTCTCTTCTTTGCTTTCACTGTTTTGCACAAGGGATTTCATTGAAAAGTCACTGGGCTGTGTTCAGGGTGTATTGATGTCAATGGGAGTTTTTCCATTGACTTCACTGGGGTTTGGATCAGTTCCTCTCAGCTGTGCAAGAAAGAGAAGACTTAGATCTATGCTCAGAGTGATTTGGTTGGTTAGTTTGCCTTGCTTTTTGCATCTGCAGACAAATTCATTGCCTGCTTCAGCTTGCAAGTGGAAAAGCTTGCTGAAACAATCCTCTATGTGCTCTCCATAAAGTCTGGCCCAGTTGAGTGTGCTCTGTGCCAAGGCAGACAGGCACCTTTAAAAGCTCAGTCCTCTGCAACACTACAGAGGTGGAATCCAGCCTAGCTTCTGCCTGCACTGAGCACAGAGAAATAGTTCAGGGCTGCTGGAGCCAAGGCCAGTACTAGAACCTCCATCTTGGTGGCACTTGTCCCCTTCAAAACAGGCCTGAAGCAAAACTCTAAATCTGAATGTTCCTGGACCCAAGGGAGATTTGCATTTGGACCCAGTGCTCCCCATGCCTCTATATGCAGGCATCTGGCCTGTTTTCCGAAGTAGATGTTTCTGTTTGGGCTGTATGTAAATCCACTAGCTTTGTTAGCTTCTATCCTCTGAATTAAAAGGAAAATATTAATCTAAAATTGCACATGCTCTGTTCTGTATCACACATGCCTCCAAGCCAAGGGATTCAATTGCTGAAATTAATTAAAATACATCATTCTGGAATGCTGGCTCTCTGGCCAAGGACTGGTAGGGGAAATTACATCTCTCTGCTAAGAGAGAAGGCATGCTTCATGTATAAGGAAGCCTTTTATCAAACCAGTAAGTGCTGCAAAAGCAGACCAGTTGCTGCAAAATAAACTAATTGCAGCAGACCAGTTATGTTTGCCTCGGGTTACGTTTAGTTAAGCTGGTAAAGGTATTTCTGGACATGTTATATTTTCTCTCAGCCATGATTGTGACAGAGAGGAACAGTCTGTGCAGCTTTTGGATGAAACAGTCCTCAATTCATCTGTCTTTCACAGCTGTCCTATAGCAATGTATTTGCCACTGGCTTTTTATTTTAAATGAACCTGGTCTTGTACTGTGGAGAACACGGGGCAATTCTTCTTTGTATAGAAGCAGAATGTTGTTCTGCTTGCTCTTGGGCTTGCTCCCCAGAGGTGACTGCTTTAAATGCAGACTTGTCCAGGCTTTGGTTGCACCTAGAGTAGGGCACTGCACAAGGCCTGAAAAATTGCTTCAACTCATACTTGTAACCTGCTTCTTGCTCAATACCTGTAACCTGCATACCTGGTTACCTGCTTCCTCGTTAATACATGAGGAGAGCTGTACGATCTTTTGGCCATTATTCTTACCATTTGGGGACCCTGAGATGGGGGGCTTTGGTTACTACAGTGTGCCAACATTGCAGGGACTAGTCTCGTGGTATAATTTCACGCGTACTTTCCACCAGAGCACATCCCCTAAGCAAAATACTCAGTTATCCTATAGCCATCTTATGCAATTAGCAGCCAAATGTTTCTTAGAAAGGAAAATGTAGTTTATACTATTTTAGAAACTATATAGCATCAGAGCAGTGCTCAAAAATTAGTAAGACTTGAAGCTGTGGCTTGTACTATGCATTTTTTCCCAGACAGAAGAGCTTCCTGCTAGTGGAAAAATAGCAGAAGCTCTGAAAAGATGCATTTCATTGGTCCCATTTACTCTTATAGAGCCTGGTCCACAGAACAGGATTGGCAGTAGTATGATGCTTTCACAGAAGGTCGCATACTCAAGATTTTCTACTTTGCTCAAAACAAATAGAAGATGGAGCTGATTTTCTACAATCCAGTTTTTCTTACGTGTTGCAGATAGCTTTCTTCCTTGCAGAAAACCTAGCAACTGCTTGTCTCCAGCATGAAAGAGTGCTAATCCCTTAAGCAGCAGCGTTACAGTTACAGTAAGATTATTATTTTTTTTTCTTCTCCCAAAAATCTTGGCAAAAAAAAGACAAGAGGAATTCTTGCATCAGCAGATTTGGGAGCTGAGGCCCATATGTCTTTGCACTGCAAGGAGAATGCATTATACTGTAACAATGAAGGGAAAGTAGCATTGCTGTCAGACCCGCCAAAGGTTTTACTGAACTCTACTTTAAAGGCCTTTTGAGACATATTGGAGACACACTCATTGTTGGTGAAGGAAATCACTATTGGCTAGAAACTTCCAATTAATTCATTCAGAAATCGCAAATGTCGTCAACTTACTGCTGTGCTCCTCAGACAACGCAGGATACAGGAGGAGGTTAAGCCCAGATGAAGGACAGATGGTTTTACTTACAGCCAGGAAAGACTGAGTTAATGCCAATCGGAAGAGGTGAATGCCTCGAGGAGCCAGTGAGCACCTTTCTGGCCTGTGATTAGTCATTGATGGTGGATCAAAACCACATTCTTCTACCTCCAGTGAATAGGAAGGCTTTTTCTAGCCCTCTTGGAGGAAGACACAGCTGCTTTTATTCATGTGTCCCATCACCTTCAGGCTGGGCTTATTGGAACAACTCTTACTCAACTCAGACCAGAAGCTTACTATGAGGCTGAAGCTGGTTCTCACTATAGCAACGCATCTTCTACATCAAAAAAACCCAACCTGCAGGGCTTAACAGCTTCCAACAATTTCCTATTCACTACCTGACCCATGCCAGAGGTCTGCAGCTAGTCAGTCCCACAGAAGGACAGTCTCTGAGTGCAGTCAGAGGGTGCGTAAACTGGAGCCCTCCAAAGTATCCCCAAGAGGCACGCTCTCTTCTCATTGCTTCCTTGCTCTGTAAACAGAGACCAGGCAATGTTAAAATACACTGCTGGATCTTCATTTTCTGTCATGGTAGTGCTTTCTCCCACAGTAGGGTTTCAGGGACACTAAGTTCCCTGAAATCTGGCAAAACCAGGCAGGAGATCTACCAGATGACCAGAGCATGCCCTTTCCTCATCACTCAGACCTGTTTTTAACATGCTGCTCTATCACCCAAGCTCCACAGTTACCCTTAGCATGGCACCAGAGCCAAGCCACCAACCAGCCTGTAACTGGATAATTCTTATGTCTGTTGTCATCTTACCCACATACACCAAAGCAAACACACACAAGAAAGTCCTGGAGGGAAAGGACCATTCAGCAGCACAGTCATGAGATGCTGAAGGCTATTATCACTGTCATGGGAGGCCAGCATGAAAAGGAGGAATTTACCTCATTGCATGGCAGCGCTTGTTAAGCCAACAGATGAAACCACCTATTCAGCTTGAATCACTTTGATCTTTGTGAACTAACTTCTTTCTCCTGCAACAGAACATTTATAAGGCCAGAGAATGGCTAAAGGGGATTCATCTGCTTGGGGAGCTGCTTGCACCCTCACTTATTGGTGTTTATTAATCTTTTCCAAATTGTTTTCCTCTTCCTGAAAAGCCTTGCTGGGGAGACAGCAAAATAAGCTCCAGAGAAAGGATCTGATAGGAATTTTTTGTAGACACCAAGGCAGGAAATGTATTCTATTATTCCTGAAATAAAGCCAGGTCACAGTGGTATGCCAGCTCTTTTCCTTCCCTTTTACTCCCCTTTTACAGTGAGTTGGGAAATATGGGAGGAGGAGAAAAGGAACCTTTCAAGAGACAGTCATTTAAAAGAAAAAGACTTGGGACGTTATTGTTAACAGATGAGGTATAGGTATTACACCATGAAGGTGTGGAGTTTTATAGCCAAATTTCATGTGAAATATCTAGGCAGGCCCAGCACAGCAAACTCAGTTAGCGTAGAGACTTTGAAAAGTTGGGTTTAATCACATCACAGTTGCAATGGGAGAGCCAGTGTTAATTCCCTTGACCTTATAAGATCTAAGATCTTATTTCACCTTCCTGTAGCTCAGTGTCTGAGCTATAGAGCAGGAATAACTCAACATCCTTTCTTCTTTATCAAAACGGGGGGTTCTCTCTTAACTGTGTGCACGCAGTGCTTTGCACTTGGAGGATATAACTTCAGGCAGGATCTTTAAGAATCTGTACCATAGATAAACTAGGAGTTTCTGGGATCAGTAAGACCAACAAAGGCTGGTTTTCTAAGCATTTGTGTCTCAAGGATAAGCTTATATATGGATTTTTGGTGCTTCATGAGATCTGAGGTCTTTCTTCAGCCTGCTCCTTAGTAGAGCACCAGTAGAACATTTTCTTTTAGATGCTCTTGTGACCTGTGAGTGCTTTCTGATGATAGTTGGCAGGCTTGGGCCAGTGACAGGCAAAGATACGAGAAAAACCAAAGTGATGAGCTTATGCAGTTGCGATTTACATGCCTGGCAGAGTATAATGTAACAAGCAAAACCTTCCACAGCAGGGAGGAAAAGTTTCTTGAGAACTGAGCAAGGTGCCCTCAAAGTGTAACAATGCCTTTGCGTCTGAGAGGTGGCCATGCAATTTGGAAATGAGTCTGGCGTTGGGAGAAAAAGCAAGCAGTAAGGAGCCAGAAGCCTTGAGGACAGTGGATTCACCTCCATGTTTCCTCAGCTGTAAAATTAGATGATAACATCTCTTACTCAGCAGAATGATTGTCCTGCCATGTCTTACAGCACTTTGTGCAGGCAAAGCTCTCTATAAATGCTAAATTCTGACAGGATTCAGGCATTGCAGAGACAACTGTGAAAATAATTATAAGGGCGGGGAGAGGGGTAAGTTGTCCAAACTTTTTTTATATCTGGCCAAATTGAGTTTGAATTCTTACCCTGAGTGGTTCAGATGTCCCTAGTGGAGCCTGAATTATCCTTGTGTTACCCACAGATGAGGTTCCCTCAGGTCAGGGTCAAAGTATACAGAGCCCAGCATGGACTCTGAGATAAACACAGATCTTTGTCTTCTGAAATCCAGCAGTTATGAATCTGGACCTCTGACTGTGAAATGTAGCTCTGTCCTCCTGCTTCTTATTTTTTAAAAGAAACTCTAGCTCCATCTAAAGCAGATTTTGAGAGTGGAAAGATGCCAAGTTCTGTACAGCCAATTTCCAGCATCCTTAAATGCACTTGAATTTTCCGGGGCTGTTTTTTATACTGCTGCTGGGTCAGAGCTGAAGTTGCTTATGCAGTTCTTCTTCAGGCAAAACCCCCATTGTAGCTAAGCGTAGAAAAATACAGGCAAAACTGAGCCAGGATGAGAGAATTCAGCCCTGTTTTATTGGCTTACATCTTGTGAATGGGGCATTGAGCTAGGATGCTGGACATGGGGATTGTATGCCTCTTCCTTCTTGTTTTCCTGCTGTCTCCCTGCCCTGACCCCCAAGTTTCCTATTGCTTTCCTTTAGCTACACATGTGTGTTGTGAGCATATTTGCCAAGTGTGTAGGACGTCACTGGTGGGTTCGGGATTTTTTGCTTGTATTGCAAAACCTCCTATGCCCTTCAAAACATGTAAACAGACTCATCCTGGAGAAAGCTTGTGACTCTCTTGTTTTTCAAGTGTCCACTGTTGTCTTTTTGTGTGTGTGCTGTTTCTGTTGTTGTTCTGGCAGAAACGCTCCTATCTTAGATTGAAGTGACTTGCAGGGCTTTTAAGGGCTTGTGGGGAAGATTTCCTAAACCTTGGTATTTCCTGTTGTGAGAAGTCCAGTCTGTGCTAAACTGAAGAGAGAGAAAGAGAATTGCTGAAGGAAAATATTTAGATGGCTTTGATTCCATTTTTTTAAAAAAGTCCTCATGGAAAACTTCATGCAGAGATATTAAGTTCTTAGGTTGCAGCAAAGAGCCTCAGCAGCTCTAACCAGAGCGAGGGAAAGAGGTTAGCTATGAAGGAGAGGAACCTTGCATTTATGACTCAATTGTTCACTCTTCCTTTAGATCAGAACAAATTTTGTAGCTGAACTTATGTGTATTTTGAAAAACAGAAATGCTTTTGTTTGACATGAAAAGCATAGTTTGTCTTGGATTTTTTTCCCCTAGTTTTTCATTTTTCCTACTAGGGGGTTCAATTTCAAAGTATTTTTGGCTTTTTCAGTTTTGGAAAGCTCCTAAGTTTTGGAGTTTTGCCAAATCCCTGTGAAAAATTAAAGAAAGAAAAAAAAAAGAGGGACCATTTTTCATTTCTCTCCACATTTTTCACAGGAAATACTTCACGTTTTTGATGAACTCTGCTTTTCTGCTTTGCCAGTTCACAGGCTGAACTGCAGAAATTAAAGGGACAGGCACTATGTAGGTCAGAGCATATGTGGAGTTGTTATATAGTGCAACAAAGAATATAGAATATATAGAATACACTTGCTAGAACTTTAGTTAGACTAATTTTAAATAAACTTAAGGATATTTTCTTGATTTGTTAATTTGGCCGTATCTGAGCGTCATCATGAAGGCCAGGGTCCTGAACATGTTTAACTTTGTGTATGGTGATGTACTGTAGGTTTCTGCTTGCAGTATGTAGGGGTAGAACACATTCAAATCTGTACAGAAACTGTCTCATTTTTCACACAGAACCTGAATTTTTGCTGGCATAAGCCCATGAAAATCACTGAAGCCACATGGACTTCCATGGGCAGCCTCCCTAGCGGAGGCAGAAGTTCATTATAAGAGCTAATGCCGTTCTTGTAACTTTTCCATTAGACTTTTCCATCCTATTACACTTGGCCAGCTCATTTCAAAAAAACCCCATCTCCATGTTGGGCATTCACGTATTCTTGCTGGGGTTGTTTCCTAATTTGCCTTCACTCAGGAGCAAATTTGACTTGCTTGCTTTCATGCTTTTCCCCCCATTCTGTCAAATCTGAACTACAATACAATGATTTATCTGGGCCCTGAAGGGTTCCTCCAGCATGGGGAGCCATGAGTCAGGGAACACTCCTCAGAGCAGCAGCTGTTCCCCCCTAATTGCAGGCATAAGTGAAGGGATGGCAAAGATCTAAGTCCCTGCTACCATCACTCGTGGCTAGCATATCAACCAGACTTGCAGCCAAAGGACCCCAGCTCTTGAGCTATGCCGAGTGCTATTTTGGTGGCTGCTTCAATGATTTTGCAACTTGGAAACAATTTACTTCCCTGAATTTAAAGATGATGAAAGACAGATCCTCCTTTAATTAAAAAAAAAAAAAAAATAAAAAAAGCAAAAATCACATTCTTGCTGGAGCAGGTCTGTACCTTTCAAGTGGTGGTGGTGTTTATATCATGAAACATTTTCTTCTCGTGAGTGTACATCCTCTGGAAAATAACCAGTGAGAGACCAGAACCTTGACCACACTGGCTCTAGCAGGCTTAAAGGGCCACATAGCCTCTGACTGTTTATTCCTTTCCATCTCTAGTCATGCTTCCTAACAGTGCAACCCCTTCCTTCTGTTTTGTAGGAGGAAGATGATGATGGCCTTCCAAAGAAGAAATGGCCAACAGTAGATGCCTCTTATTATGGCGGACGAGGAGTTGGCGGCATCAAACGAATGGAGGTAATTAGATACCAGTTCATGTATCACAAGATCTTATTTGTGAACCGACCTGTGATATCCCCCTGCAACTTACCCAGAAACTCAGGAGATGGGCACAAACTTCTTTAAGCTTTTTTTGTACATCTGAGCCCAGATCATTTTTATATAGGAATATTTGAGGGCCAAACTTAGATTCCTGAAGTTTAGGACCATCTTTTTCCTCTAGCACAGTAAGATCCTGGCCAGTGCCTGGAATACAGGAGCAGTGTTGCCATGCAAATTGCAAGGAAATATTTTTAGTTTTTCTGAGAACCTTCCCCACTCTCACATTTCTCATAAATCACAAAGAAGTTGTTCAAAATTTGGGCTCTAGTCTAGAAACAAGCTTCACAGCCTGTGCCAATATCTATGGTTCTTCACCTTGGATTTGGACACTGGGAAAATATGGGCAAGGATCTAGTTATTACACCAGGGATGTAACTCTCTGCAGAAGCTACTATTGTAATATGCCCTGATGCCATCTTTTCAGGTGCGCTGGGGAGAAAAGGGCTCCACAGAAGAAGGTGCTAAGTTAGAGAAAGCCAAGAATGCCAGGGTCAAGATGCCAGAACAGGAATATGAGTTCCCTGAACCCAGGAACCTTGCAAACAACATGCGCAGACCTTCCTCTCCTCGGAAGTGGTACTCTCCAATCAAGGTAAGTCCAGTCCGGCGTTGTACTGCATAGGATTTTCCCAGAAGATCTGTATTAAGTGTTTTCACATCCAAGGCTAAGATGTAGAACTGTCCACAAACCTGTGATCTCAAAATGCTGGTAGAGTAGCTGTGCATGAGGGAGTCCCCCTGAACATGTGTCTAGGGAGGTGCTGTGGGGCAATGGGAATTTCCCACCAAGTTGATCAGGTTTTGGGGTTCCACTGCTTGCTTAGACCAGAATAGGGACCTGATCTCTTCTGGTGGCATAGCTAGCTTCTGTAAAGTGCTTACAGACTCAACGGCACTTCCAAGGGCAGGGCCTTTAGTCCACGCTGCATATTGCCTAAGATGTGGGGAATAAATAGCATCCTCTTTCCTTAGAAAGAGGGGAGAAAATAGGAAGAAAATTGCTACTAAGTGTCATCAGGGAGGGTTGTCTTCAGCAGATCAAGGATTGCAGTGCGGCATATGGATGTCTGCCAGCAGGCGTGGGTCACAGGGCCAGGCTTGCTGCGGGGCAGCATGCTCGGCTTACGAGGAGAGAATGCCCTGCAAGAAGCGTTTGGCTGAATGAGAGTGCCTGGATGTGGAAGGTCAAATTCACACTGATATCGGGTCACAAGCAATGCAGAGCTGCACAACAGTCGCCCACAGGAACTGGGAAGACTCTTGTTCTCTGCCATCTGTCCCAAGGGCAGGCAGCTGTTCTTCAGTTTGTCTTCACTAGTACAAATGGTTGGCAGTGTACAAAACGGAAACAAGCAAGCAACTGACTGGTTCACTGAAGCAAAACTCTTCATTGCACATGCGAATGCTTCTTGTGGATTAAGAGAAACAAACCACACAAAACAGATACTAGCTGCATCATCCAGGGCGTGGTACGGGGGCACTCCAATGTCAGAAAGCTAATCTTTTGCTTTCAGGACAAATTGAGCTGTCCTCAGGAAAGGAGGACAGCTTAACTACCGTATAACTACTCTAATGAAAAGAAAAAGAAAATAATTCCATGCTCCCATTCTCAGGTTTAAGTCTTTTGGGAAAGGGTAATACTCTTCTCGTCTCTCTTCAGCCTGGGGCAGCAGACTGTAATTGTAGCATACATATACATATTTGTAGCAACACTGTAGTTATCAGTCTCAGAAAAGACTGAAAATGCCCAATTCATATCCAAGTGCAAATCTTGCACCACTGGAGCTTGGATCTCATTTTGAAGAGTAGAGATGCTAGTTAGGGTCTTAGAAACCCTCTACAGGCAATTTATCTGCAAGTGGTCTGCAAAAAGGGTGTGTGTAACATATGTAGTAAACCTTTTGGTGTATAGAGCTCACCTTAAACTTTATGCTGGGGAATGAGGAAGTGCCTCACTGCTGGAAAATAGGGGGTTTATTCTCCTGTTTTCTTCCTCCCCAGTAGCAGTCAATCTAGTCAGACATATTCTATTAGCTAAGTTATTGCAACGCAGTTATACTACACTGCAGTACACCCAGGTTTCCCTGCATTGTATCTTGTTACTGATCAGCTCCAAGCAGTGCCCATAGGAATTTGGGCAAGTCACGTGTTTTGGCTTTCCTCAGTCATTGATCTTGCAGCTGGTTCACATCCAGTGATGGGAATGGCAAGGATGCACAAGGGACTAAGAGTGGTTTCCGGAGGACACGGAAATGTGAGCCTCTTTGAAAATTTAGTCCAATGCCTTCTCTCTTTTCCCCCTTAAAGATTATCATCTAATAAACATAACCTACCAACAAGTCATTTGCAATTGTGTTATAATGACTTCAACATGTGTTCACGAAGGTTATTCATTCCCACAGTGGGACAGGTTAGAGAGTCAACTGTTTCAGTTCAGAGTGGGGAATGCAGTAAGCACCATCCCATATAGCTGCTCCTTTGTTCCGAAATGCATTGCATTGTCATTTTGCATCAGTGCAAAGCATTTGTAAAACACTGTCATCCCATCTGAGAGATTTTCACTCCTACTGTGTGCTCATGGAAGTGACCTCATCTAGCTGAGAGACACAGCTCAGTTGCTTTTTGCATGCTGCAATCAGAAGGGTGCACAGCACACAAAGCTATACTCTAACCACTGAGGAGCTGACAGAAACACTGGTTTTTAGCACAAAGAGCCCTGAATACATGCTCAGGCAGCTGGAATCCATGTGGGTACAACTACCCAAGATCATTAGTTGAGAGCTGGGTCCTTTCCCATAGACAATACTGCTGAGTTTCTCCCCTCCTCCTTCACCAGTTCACACTGTTGGATTACAGCCTCAGGAGCCTTTCAGTTAATTTTCAGAGTTTATTCTGCATGGTAGGAAATCAGTTCTGAACAGAGGAGTCAAGTTTGTTGCAGATCTGTGTCCCAGCTGGAAATTCTCCAAAGTTCAAGAGAGGGTTGGAGAAAAGATTCAATGTATGTAGGGTTCAAGTTCAGTTCTGACTAGGAACAGCTTTTGCTTCGTAACAGCAAGAATTCATTTATAAGGGGGCCTACAAATATTAGGAGTATCTCATGGGTGATGTATATTCTTATTTCCTTTAAAAATATCCATCTTATCTACCGTTCAAATTGTATACAGTATAAGGGCAGTTCCAATCCAAGACCCCATATCCAAATGCTCCCAGAACTTTGGGGTGTTCCGCATCGGGATAGTATTTAGCAGCCTGAGTCTGTCTGTAGACAAGAATTTACCTAATTATTAATTGCCACCACACGCCTTACTGAACTGCACCCAAAAAGACAGTGTATGCAGATGGGATAACTGCATCCAACACTTTCCCCACGTACAGTCATGAGCACTCATCAGAAACAGGGGAGATAATTTCTATGAAGCAGGGGTCCTGCTATTATTCTTACTGTGCAGTAAGGAATTAGCAAAATTGGCAAAATTCATCAGCACTCTTGGCAGAAGCTCTTGTCCTGAAGATGTGAGCATATGAAGATAAGTTTGCATTGTGTTATGCAGGGAAGATATCACAGAGTCATAACAGGCAGAGGGAGGCGAGGAGGGGTAGCCTATTAGGTCATTGGGTCTGTACTCTCAGCCAAAGCAGGACTGCTAATTCGAATCTATCCTTCACTGCTTTTTCCAGTCTGGTTTTTAAAATAACATAGAGGCTTCCACCACTTTTCAGGGGGGACTATTTCACAGTCTACCAGACCTCACCCATAGGAAATGTCTCCTGATACTCAGCTTAAATTTTCCCTCATCCTCATGCTCCAAGTGCACTCGGCTCTTTTGGTTAAAGCAGATGTTAAATTTCCACCCACTCCACTGGACTTGTTGAAACACCTCTTTGGAAGGTAGATAAAATGCATGTAACAAGCTACTTTAAAAAAGTCATTGGTAAAGGAGGAGGGCGAGGAATTAAATCTCAGGAACGGGGAACCAAGGTAGCTTGAATCTGACAAAGAGCCAGGCAATTCACATTTTAGGGCCAGTCATCTTGCTGGCCAACAAGCCTCCTTTTCTCCATGCAGCACAAGTGCCAGGCTTTCTACTTAGAATGTTCTGTCTTTTTGCCAGTTTATCTGACCGAGTTTTTCTTCCGTCTCTTTGTTACTCTTCCCAGAGTAATGTTTATAAGGTAGGTAGACAGCTGAGAGTGGATAGATTGCTTTTTGAAATGCTCCAGAGATTTATTTGCTGCCAGTGTGGCTACTGACACTTAACAGATTGTGATTATTATTATTATTATTGTTATTATTATTATTTGCTGCTGTTACTTCTTAGCACAATACCAACTGGATTATCCTGTTTTTAAAGTATCATTTCAACAGTTTGAAAAGTCAGTGCAAATAATCCAATGAGAATGACAAGTCTGAAAACTTCGTAAGAAACTTGCCAAATCCTCAGTTCATCTGACAGAGGAAAGGACTGCACAGATCATAGATGAAAGTGAAGGATTGTAAAGGACTGTGCCTTTAGTTTCAATTTGGTTCGGGGCATGCTCCCTGCTACAGCCAGCCACACAGCTCTGTATGCTTTGGTTTGGTTAGCAGCTTTCTTCCTATCTCTATTTCTACCTCTGCTTTTATCTACCTGTCTACCTAGCTACCTCTCCTTTCTTCCTTCTCAGAGCATTTATAGTACTTGTTTGACTTCAAAAGGACCACTATCAGTCTCTAAAAAACAATGCAGAAGGGACCACAAGACAAGGCTAAACTCACTGTTCATCCACAAAAACTCACATACAGGACATGCCTCAAGGCTGAGGTTGAAGCAACAACTGGTGCTCTCAGGAAGAAAACTCAGGTGAATCCTAAGCGGAGGCTACTGAAGCATTTACTAAGCCATGTGTTCCTGGCATATTTTCTAGCCTTTGTCCCTCCAGTCTTTATTTACAAAGCTGACTTGCACAGCTTCCTTGCTAGAAGAGGCCCAAGGGCAGCTTGGATTTATAGGCAGCTTACAAAACTGCCTCTAACTGACACCACCAGATACCAGGTCTCAGGAGCACTCTAGGTGTCAGGTCAGTCACTAGACCAGGGTCAATACAGTGCTGAATTAACCATTAGTCCAGGAAGAGAATGCATTCATGTTAAAGCAATGGCTGAAACTATGCCCTCCTTCATTTGTCATCTGCCCTTATTGTTTCTCCTTTCTGAACTTCATATCTAGTAGAACTCAAAGCTTTATTTGCCTCCACACCTTTTTTTCCTCCAAGCGACCTTGTGCTTCAGTTGCAAAGGAGTTCCCAAATACAGAGACACAGCCCACCCACGTTTATATTTCCAAGTGAATGCATTGCCATTTTCATTTCTTCAACCAACATCATCCTTTCCATGGTCCACTCTCCCTCTCTGCCACCCAGATGTCTCAGGCAGACCCTGAAGCTCCACTGAGACTCTCAAAGATGGAGCTCTTGGCTTTTCCCAAGAAATCTTGGTAGGCTCTTGGAAATTAGGACTGCAGAGTAAAAAGGACTTCTTTGTTCCATGGAAAGTTGTAATTTTCCCTCTGTTTGCCTAAAGGAGAAATGGAAGAAAAAGCTACTTATTTCTTAAGTTGTCAGAGGGGACAGGAGATCAAGAGCTTCAACCAGCTCTGATGTAGGGGTAAAGACGGATTGGGATAGACAGGGATGGCTTTCCTCGGGTCTAAGAGGTTGTGCTGTCCAAATGCCGAAGAGTCTGACAGAGGAATTTCTTGCTTCTTCCTTTGAGAATGACAGGCTTTCCTGGCTCTCACCGAAAGAAGTCTTTTCCCCAGTAGCCTATGGAAACAAGATCTATGCAGTCATTCTGTGTGTCTGTCTGTCTCCACCCATGTGTCCCTCCAACTCCCAAATAAGCTTTGAACCATTGGCTCAACACACCGGTTGAGGAATATAGGTCTCAAAGAGGATTATGACCCTAATGGTTTCTTGAAAAGAGAAGAGAAAGCCTCTGTGTCCCCCTGAAAGGAAGAGTATACATTGAGTGCTTTGGGTCTTTAATTAGATAGCAGAGAACCAGGTCATAGAAAGACCTTACAAATACCCTGGCTGTCAGGAAGGTCTCACCTTCACAGACGCTGAAGTTTACTATCAGCCACAAGAACCTAGCTCTCAGAAAAGCAAGCTTCCTTACTGTTAATGAAGCTACTTGCTCTTTTTCCACCATCACTGCAATATTCAGCTTACACTTCCATTTGCTTAATTTTGTCCCATTATAGTTATATGAGATAATTCTGCTATCATAAAATTTTTGTAGTCTTTATTTCCAGGAAAGAGGTAGCAATCATACATGAGTTTCTGATTCCAGCTAGGTCTTTGGGTTTGATCCTCTCAACTGCAGGAAATCATTTTGTACCAAGGGACAGCTTTGTACATTCTGAGTAGCTTGTCTCCATCTCTGCAGATACAATAAAGTTTACTATTACTGGTAGGAGTTTCACTCATGGTGCCTGCTCTAATATCATAGCATTTGTAGCATTCAGAACAATACTAATGGAAAGCTTAATAAATACTGTCTGTTGTTAACCTTCTCAAGAAACTTTTACACATCTCTGGGTATCGTGCACTTAACAGACCAAGGGTCAAATGAAGTTAACGTGAAGAGAGTTTGCTAAATTAATCTTCAGCTTGTAATACATCTGTAGCCTTCCACTGAGGCAGCCAACATGCTGCACTCATATAAACCCTTCTGCACATCTCCCAGAAGCTGAATCCATTTTGAAAGTGAAACCCTAGCCAATTAGAATGGGGATCTAGCAGGGAATCCTTCAGCAGCAGATGTATGTTTCAGAGCAGATGATTCAGTGGATATTTCTATATTGCAGAAGCCCTGCTCCTTCTGGCCTTGTTCAGCTCATTTGGAAAATAACCACAGGCTTGGCATTTTGTGTCACTGCTGAATTTCAATCAGGAATGAACGCTTTGTTGCGTTGCAGAGAAGCATTGCGGGAATGGCAAGGAGGGTCCAACCCCACATCTCAACCAACTTTCTGTCAACAAGATATTTCAACATGTTGGGTTTTCAGCAAAACCCTTCTGGCTCTGTGCACGTGCACACGTGCGCATTTGGGTACAGGCTGTTGGGTATGAGACCACACCGTGAGGCGAACATCTTGTCAAAACAAGTGCAATGTGTTGAGAGTGGCATCTGTAGGGCAGCTGACACTGAGCTCATAGGAATGGAGGACTTTGAAAGATGTGTGTTATTACCTGGAAAAGGTACAAATATTAACTGACATATAGGGGTGGGACTGGGGAGCTTGTGTGAGACCCGGTAACCTGATGCTCTCTTGCTAACATGTAGCTGACATGAAAGATTAAGTGGGTCGTTACACAGCACCTAGCTGTGACTCAGCTCTCTTGGCTGTGTGGAGAGGCAGGTTTTTTATCTCTAGTATGTCACAGTGGTCACCCAGAGCTAGTGGCAAGCCACTCAACCAGCCAAAGGAGGCAGCTGAATAGTTAGGAAATGCATCATATAAAGTCACCTGACTGCTTTCTGCATTGATTTAGCATTTTGCTAGCAATGATGTCAGGAGCTCCGTAGGTATTAGACTCTCTCTCAGCCCAGGAGGTCTCTAAGTCACCTATTACCTTTGGAGATTTTTCAGAAGAATATGTAAAGGCTAGACACATGAATACTGTTGGCTGTCAGACACGCCTGCTTATTGCTCATCCGAAAGCCTCTTCCTTTGCACTTGCAGAAAGTTCGGAGTGAGTTTCTGTGAGAGAAAATGTTGCTCTCCCGCATCTTGTACAAGCACAGGAAATGATTAAGTAAAAAATGTGTAGGTCTAAGCTGCATTGTCCCTGCACTGCACTTTGCACAGTGCACTTATTCTTGCACAGAAGATAACACTGTGTTTCTTTTGATTGCAGGGGAAATTGGATGCTCTCTGGGTCTTGCTGCGGAAAGGTTATGACCGTGTATCTGTGATGCGCCCACAGCCAGGAGACAAGGTACTGTGCCTCAAAACAAAACTTTTTTTTTTTTTTTTTTTTTTTTTTTACAGCTAGGGAAAAATAAAATACCTCTAAAGTTTCTGACTGCCTTTACCTACGGGACTGAAGGCAGATACACACGACAGCTTAGAAACAAAAATTCAGTCATGTCCATCAGCTTTGTTTGCAACTGCAGTTCGTGCAGTTTGACTGATACAGTTGCAAGTATGAAAACTGTCCAGGTGCAGTGACAGAAATACTCATTGAAGAGCCCTTCATTAAAATCTTACATTCTGGAATAACACTCTGAACATACACATAAATATATATATACACTTTGCTACATAAATTTAAACTTCATGAGCACTTTCACAAAGCAAATTTTGCAGAACGAGGTTTGGACTGTTGTGTGAGAGAGAGAAGTATTCCCATATATTTCTAGTAAAAACTGGGTTCATGCAAATTTCTATCTGTTAATGTGTGCTTATGGGTGGAAACAGAAGCCGTTGAAGTGAATGGACTAATGTCACTTTACAGGAATGATACTATCTATGACAGCAGGATACTATAGATCTACCGCTTATCTCCAAGCTACTAATCTCCTCCTTCTCAGTGGAATTAAATGTCTAGGTGCTGCCTAAATCATTTCAGGACAGTTATCCCTGAGTATCTCTAGAGGTACCTAGCCGAGCAGTGAAGTGGCCAACACACACTCATATGTTGCATTCAGCTCTAAGCACCCAGCAGACACGCAGGGACTTGCAGCTGGGAAGGGAGAGTGAGAGGTGCACCTGAGCTTTGCCAATTTAGTCTGTGATCAAGGTACGCAACATGGGTGAATTGAAATCCCCGTGGTAGCCATAAGACATCCCCTAACTCCTTGCAATTTAGATAGTTACACCCAGTTGCCCAGGGTTGTTCCCAATCCAAGGGTGGAGATTCAATATCTCTCTGAGTTCCTGTCCATATTCACCTCGTGGTGAAAAATGTCAGTTATATTAATGTCTTATGTGGTCAGTTTACACGTCCCTGACATAAATTAACAAAGGAGCTTGGAGTTGCTTCAGGAATATATTTGGCCCAAAGTGTAAGTAACTGTGTAGCACTGTGAAGGCTTCAAGAAACTCAACTGCACATGAAACAAAACGTAATTTTTTGGTGGAGAATCATAGTTCTGTAAAATTTGGCTCCCTGTAAGGTTTTCCATTGAATGTAGGACCAATGAAGTTTTGTGAATAAAAAGGTATAATATTTTACTCCTTTAGGGGGAAGATTTGCTAAAATATCTTCACTGAGTGTGACATTGATATCTGGGAGAAAAGTTCGTAACATACAGATTGCTAATGCCTGGCAATTTTCCCACAGAAATAAGGGTTTGAAGAATGCCTGTTCTATGAATAATTTTTTTGACTTGACAAGCTAAGATTATTTACATGAAAGATGTCACTTCTGTTTATGCTAGGGAAAATCCAGAGCAGTTTAACTGAAGCTGATATGGTTAACAGCAATTTATATTAGTGCAACTGACAGCAGGCTCCATCCCTTTTTGGTGGTGTATCTCTTAGACATGCAGTTCTGTGTCCTGTCAGCATAAGCAATAGTAGAATTAGCACATACAGGTGTTCTATGATCCAGCCTCAAAGTAAATAAAGCTCTTTATGATTCTGCTGTGCTATAAAGGATCTCTGACTTGGGTGCAAGTATAATTTAGTGTGAAAGAGAAGCTGGCTGAAAACACACTGAGGCTTATAGCTGCTAAAATACCTGTTTCTCTCCAGCTGATTCCTGGAAGACTTGCAAATGTTTGGGCACTTTCCTGTGTAGATATGAAGTGCTTCTTGGACTTTCTGCGATGGTAGACTGCTCTTAGAATGTTAGTTTTCCTTCATGTAAACAAAACTATGAGCCTGAGCGTTTGTCGCCTGTGAATGATGTGTGACCCTCTTGATGTTTTTAATCACTTTCAGACTTAAGTGAGCATTTTATGTTTATTCCTTTGCAGTAGTGACATAACTACCAGGTGATGTCACTCCCAACAGTACAGGCAAAACTAATATGAGAACTCACTGTAAAACACTGAAATGACATTCATTAGTTTACACAGCTGAAATGGCAGAGTTAGGCAGGGTTTTCCCCTCCCCTGTTCAGCAAAAATGTGGGGCTTGTTTCCCTACACCAGATTTAAAGTAGGGAGAAGAATCTAGCTTTCAAGCACTGGCTTCAGCTTTGAGATTTCTGAGTCATCTCCCATCTTGCTCTAGACATTCCCTGTGATTTGGATGCTGGTTTTAGTCTGTCATACCTCACTTTCTCCTTTGTAGATGTAGAAAGTGATTTTACCAGAGCTGGGCATTAGGAAGGTTGGCTTTACAACATTTAGAGGCTTCTGTGAAAGGGGCTGGGAGGGAATGAGGCAATATTGCTGTTAACTGAACTACCACGATCTACAGCTGTGCCTTGGGAGACAAACTAGTCAGAGAGAAAAGCAAAAGATTGCAAAAATAGTTGAAAAATTTGCACCTCACAAAACAAGGAAACTCTAAGCCCTGTTTGATCCCTGCCAACCTCCCTCTATTCTTCTCTGTGGCACTGTTCTTCTAAGAGAAATTTAAATGCATGTCCAAACCTTAGGATACAAATGCTGCGTGATTCAGGTTACCTTAAGGCTAGTGGCTTCTCCTAGGTCAGCAAACATCAAATATTATCTCATAAAACACATTAGTGTGTTAGTGTGATTGGAAATCCAGTGGGAAGGTCAGTGCTGAATTGATGGGGACAGCAGCATGGAAACATCTGCCAGTGTTGACTGCAGCTGTCAGTGCCTTCAATGCAGATAGTCCTGAGTCAGTGTGAACAGTTTGCTTTCCTTGCAAGAAAAAATATCAAGGAAAAGGAGCAATTCCACAGAAAATATTTTGTGAAATGAAACCTGTGTCTGTAGGACAGTGTTGCAAAAGAAAAGCATTGGATGTGTTGCACTGAAATGATGGGAAATTTCTACCCATGAAAACAACTGTGTGGCCAGAATCCCCTGCCAGGGAAGTCCAGGATGGTTTTGATGAGCTTGGATCCAATCCCTGCCATTAGCTTGGAGACTTTTCACCAGTATCACAATGAGAGGGCCTCTGGATTACTTATAAACACAGCCCTTCCTCTGAAGTGGATGTTTGATAATGTAAGTTTAATAATCTGTTCGTCATTTCCTTCATCCAAAATGGGACATAGTTCTTGGCATCTCTCCAGCTTGCAACAACACTCACAGCAACAGCATTTCAACCCTTTGCTGTCCAAAGACAGGACCGCTTTTGTGATGGATGCATGGCCTGTGCACTGGCTCACTTAGCAGGCACATTTATATACCAAGCACACCTGTACTTGGTGTACATACACACCAAGCATATGGTATGTCTGATGGCTGACAGCTAGTGTGAGGAAGGTGTCTTTTGACACAGTGCTCTGAGATATGGCACATCACCTCCTTGACCTGGCATGCAGACTGAGGCCAACTGGCTGTACCCAACAGGTTTAGATCTTCCTAGTGCAGGACATGCTGAAGAACAGCACTGTGGAGAACATTCACACCCAGGCAGGCCTGCACATTCACACACACACCCCTAGATGCTCTTCCAGCCACGTGTTTCTGGTGTGGGGTTTGCCAGCACTAAAGATTAGCCAGCAGGGTAGAGCTGTAAGAGTTGTTTTGGCAGTGGTGAGCTCAGCTATAAATTCCTGTGGCCTCTCCTTGTGATTCCGAATAGCTCTTTTGGACCAGGCAATGTGGACCAGGGGCAGAGCAAGGACAGACTTGGTCCTCACCAGGTTGCAAAACCTTCAGCAGCAGGTCTGCGGGCTTTCGTAGCTGTCCACTGGCAAATCTGGATTTGATTCTGTTCTACTGGGAAGCATAGTTAAAGGAGTGCTCTACCCAGCTTGTCAGCAAAGGGGGCCCATCAGAGCTGGTATTGACAACTCCAAGCCAGTCATGTGGTTTTAAAGTGGAGGCACAGCTGGTTTGAAACTCCAGCCCCGATGCACTGGCGTAAACCCAGCCTTGCCAATTGCAGAAGACAGGAAGCTTCAGGCAGTCAGATGCAGGGCTTTGAGGTATTGCTGCACAAGGCAGGGGACCTTCAGCTTTCCAGCTTTTTCCTGACTGCCTAACTTCATCCCAATGCCATCCTTTCACAGGGTGCTGCGGTGCATGCTGTCTGCTGCGCCATAGGGGACCAGGCCACCCATCACTCTTATCCCAGGTCCTCTGCAGGAATGCTAGGCAGTGGAGGCTGGGCTGGGCACTCTGGTTTGTCTATCTGGCAGTCACCCAGAGGAGTTTCAGACTAACTAGCTCAGTTTCAATCGTACCGTGCAGTCACTCGGTGCAGACTTCACAACGCAAGCTGAATAAATACTCCAGAGTGGCTTAGCAGCAAACTAGCATGCCCATGCTGCCAGCTACATACAAACTGCCAGCCATAGCAGTCTTTACAGGATGGACATGCCCTGGGAATGAGAGAACCAGTGATTAGCAAAGCATCCTACAGTAACCAGCAGCCTCAAATGGAGCCACCAGATTAAAAACCCACCACATGATGCATTCTCAGGCTAGATAAATATTCAAACCCTTGTAGGCAAAATTTACGGCTAGTAAAGAGTAGCCTGAAATTTGCAGATGGGAGCCTTTGACCATATGATATTCCTAAAAACTACAAGGAGGAGCTGTTTTGAAAGCAATTTGTACCTCTTTCCATCTCTTTCCTGAAGAAAAGAAGGAAGCAGTTTTCAGACTCTTGGTGGTGTCAAATGGGCACCTTAATTCACCCACTGGCCCAACATAAAAAAGCAAAGCCAGATGAAAAATAACTGAAAGGCATATCTGTTTGCTTTGGAGCCTGAAAAGGAATTGGACTTAATCCCAGGGTTACATCATTTTCATATATAAGCAATCCCTTCCTATAATCAGTTACTTTATCCACTGCCAGCACATTAGCTGAGCTGTTCAAAAAGATCACTTGCATAGAATGAAACACGGATTCAGCTTCAAACCCTGGGTGGACTAATTGTTACTGTTTATTTGCTGTAGCCCATGCAGCTTCCTAGGTACCATAGAAATTGTCAAGGAAGACATCCCCTGCCCTGAAGTTCACATTAGTCTGTAACAAGACATTGGTTCGAGGGTAGTGACTAATAAATTTGCAATTTATATACATTGCAGTGGATAATGTGGGGACTGAGGCTTAGATTCCAGTCCTCCTCCTCTGTGTGACCTCATACTATACCTTGTCTTTGCCTATTGTCTGTTCATGCACTGAACCCTCTAATCAAGGTTGAGATGCCTTGTACTAGGACTGTGTGTTCACTGCAAAAGATACAGTTACAGAAATAACTGACTAGTAAGTGCTGGATACAGAGTTAGATGTTTCTGGACAACAGAGGGCTGAGACCTCTTCAAGGAGGAATGCCAGAAAAGATGCCAGCCCATAGCGTGGCAGCAGTCTGAGCTAGAGTCTTACCTGACTTTGACCACTATAGCTCTGTGAAAGCTATGGCTTTCAATATCAGCAACAGGTCCTGATCAGTATGTTGTATCTGGAACAAGTGGCCTCATTTGCCAGAGCAAACCATGAAGCAAACTTGGGTCTGGTTTGTAGAAGGCTTTTAAAAATGCATCGTTTGTTCCAAAGCAAAAGGAAAAGAGAGGGATGTTCAGGACCTGTTCTGAAGTGCACCCAGAGAGGCTGAGATGCACAAAAAGGTTGTGAAATTCTTTTTTTGGAGTCAAACCTGGAAATGGTCTGAAGTTACCAACAGACACAGATGTTTCCAATAAGGCAAGGAAGTCAGAGTCACATGGGATTCCTGTGGTCTTCTCACATTTTCAAGAGACTAGGTTTGCATTCTTGTCAGCATTAATGAGGTTATTTTTACATTCAAAACATCATCAGATAGGGGTGATGTAAAAATATATATATTTTTTAGAAAACTTTATTGCTTTTACCGTGGAGTCATGGAATGCTTATTTGTGCACATTGCTCACTAAGCGCAGGATCCAAGTAATTAGTGTCTCTTCGAAGTGTCAGTTGCATTTCCTTGATAAACATTGTTCTGTCAGGAATTTATGAGGAGATTATTAAAATGTGTTTCGAGCTCAGACTTGGCCAGGAACCTCTCAATCTAGGAGGAAATTATACTTTAAATTTTTATTGCATTGCATTAATTGCATTTTTGTTTTGTGTTTGTATAGGTAAATATAGATATAGCTGGGTATAATTATGGAGAAAAAGTATAACAAAACCATGTGTAATTATGTGTAAAGATGTATCCTACCTAAATTAATGAAGATGCAGGGAGAGGAGCTTTTTCCAGAACTAATATAGTTTTGCAAGTTTACTGGTGAAATCACATAAGGTCATATCTTGTTAGATCTCAGTGATATGGTTCTGGTACAAATTGTGGTTAGTTATGACGAGAGGATGAGGCTACGAAATACTTTAAAATATCCCCATTAAAGTAATTACAATTGTTCTTTTTACTATGAAAGGAAGAATGCGTGTGTGTGTGTGTGCATGTGCTGACATAAAAAATTGATCTTAATATAAACAGAACAGTCAGAGTATGAAATAAGACGAGTTTACAGCCAAATTGCATGAATCTTCACTACAGAAAAGCACTGGTTTTCAACAAAAGCTTACAAAACTCCTTCTGCCCTACTACCACACTAATGGTTTTATATTAGAGTGAAATGCCAAAACCTCAAATTAACTTGATTTCAGGCTTCACTGTGAATGTTTTGTGCAGCCTAAGGAGTTCAGATGACCACTCTGGATTATATCAGCCATTCATCCCAAATGACCATTTTTTGTGAAGGGCCTGATTCTGCAAAGCGAGAACTTGCTCCTGCATGTGAAGTCCCACTACATTTCTGGAGAATCACTGGAGCATGCGCTCCAGTGCTGATGACCGGGGGCCTACCTCTACACAACTGTGCAACGGGACAGCAAACAGCTGTCCGACCCCAGCCAACAATGGTCTGGAAGTCTTAAGCCTAGAGATAGATAGCTCTTTTAATTTGCATCCTGCTATTATAATTTTAGATCTAAGATGTCCAACTGAGCTGGAGGTTTGTGGGCTACTCTCATATGGCAGCAGAGAGATCTGAGGTTCGGGCACTAGGCTGGGAGTTAAAGTCTAGAGTCACTACAGTCTCTGCCACAGGCAGACAGAGTGACCTTGACCAAGCCACTTAATCACCTTCCATTTCTCAGAGGCTTTTCCTGTCCTCTAAATGAGGCTAATCCAATGTATTTTCGTTCCCAAAGCATT
Organism: Harpia harpyja; assembly: GCF_026419915.1. Lineage (NCBI taxonomy): Eukaryota > Metazoa > Chordata > Aves > Accipitriformes > Accipitridae > Harpia > Harpia harpyja. The sequence goes on from NC_068952.1 coordinate 44,409,040, forward strand.
TGTGAAAATGAAGGCTGAAACTCGGTAATAAAATTTAAAGGATTTTAAAGCAACAGTCATGGCTGTGGGCAGGGATAGCTGTATTTGCGAGTACGTGTATAGGTTTGCACAGTGGCCTGTGGGTTCACGTGGTTACAACATGATGCTAACTGTACAGAGATTCAGGGTTTGGAGGTTCAGGTCTGTACATTTTACACCTGTATGATGCTCAGATAGTTTGAAGTAGAAGTCTGGCAGTGTTTCTTACATGGTTCATTTGTCTTTTGCAAGCTGAGGCGTTACAAGAAGAAACTCAGTGGGAACCGGGAGCTAGCTTTGCCAAGTCTGTCCACATGCCATCTTTGGCACCTGTGTCAGGAGTTGACCTGTTTCAGCAGACCATGATTCTCACTCAGTTCATGGGACAGCCCTCCTGAGCATTCCTAGCTGAGTGAACAATGATCATTGTGTCTAAAAAAAATGCAGAGGAGGAAAAAAGCAGCCTGAATCATTACGACATTACAGTAAAATTTCCTCCTTCTCTGTCTCTTCTTATGCTTTGGAAAACCTGGAAAACCTTTAATCTGCTGCATGCAATTGGGTATTTCACAAAGGAGATTAGCATTGGCTGCTGTGCCATTTGAGGAATGTGAATGTCTTTTTATTTCTGGCAAATTCAAACTCTCAGAAAACAAAGTCTCCTTTCCGTGACTTCCCCTGTCTTGTGGAGAAAGCTGTGTACTTGCAAAGACCTATCCGGGAAATAACTAGTTGTCTTTCACTCCCACACAGTGCTGAAATGGAAGGAAATTAAATCTGAACTAAAAAGAGAGGGACAGTGCTGCCACATAGCCTGGGGCCTTGCTCCTTGTTTGTCATAGCGGTGTATTTATATGCTCCAGGCATCAGCTTAAATCAAACCCATTGTGCCAGGTCCTGTACAGGTGTAAAATAAAACTGGAATCTCAGCCTTGTTTGAGGTAAGGGGCAAGAGCAAGTATAGACAGATACAATGAGAAACACTGAGACAATGTGGCAGTACTAATTTATTTGTATGCTAAACAGTGGATCTACACCACCAGCTGGAATCATCTGTTAATGTAATTTAAATCTTCATTTAACCACAAGGAACAACTTTTCTTGCTAGTTCATTCTCCCTCAGCACATCTCCCATGCAGCTTGCAAAGAAGGAGCAGTGCAGAGTTCCAGGCAAAACTGAATATATATGTGCATGCATGCATGTGCATGTGTTAGAGCCTGGAGCAGGCACTGCCTCTGGAGATGGGGCTGTAGGAGGGGGAGAGTGCAAAACTCTTGCTGGGTCAGAGAAATACCCTTCTGGACTAGTGGGACAGGGAGTTAGACTGTCAGGTGTGTCTAACTGTGCAAAACTTGCAGAATATATTTTTGTTTGCCAGAGGACAGATGTCTAGGTAAAAGCACTTAGGTGGTGATGTGGGTTTCTCCACCTAACTCGGTACCACTTCCCCTCTTGATACAAAGGCAGGTGCTTGTGTTTCCACTCTGGTTCCTCTTCCCCTTGCATCCTCCCTAGCCCCAAGCATACAACTGCGTTTTGCTCCTCTGAGAAACTGTATGAAACAGGGTTTGTCCAGATTTTAGTACAGCACTGAAGCCGTCACAAGTGCTGAGCTTTACTGTAAAGAATGATTTGAATTGAGGCAAGAAATTAGCCTACTTACGTGTTGACTTGAGATTTTCAGCGCAGTGAGGGACTGGGCAGGCTCTCTCCTTGGAGGATATTCCTGTGTGGGGCTCATGGAAAGGGCAGCCTTCAGTACAATGAGCTGAGAAACGAAAGGGGTTCCTAGTCTGCTTTAAAGAGCAGAAGGCAAAACAAGCCAATGGAACACCATAGTGCAAACTTTCCTCTGCATGGAGTGAGTAGTTCTGCAGCTGTGGGGCAAATGAAATAACTACTGGAGTAAAACCCTTACTGGAGCAGCGCAATGCTAATAATGCTATGCTATGGGGGTAGAATTGCAGAACCCAGGAGCCCAGATGCAGAAAATTGTCTAGGTACGTAAATTCTCACAGAAAACATTGCAAATTTCTTCAGTAGGTGTTTAGGTTCTTAGAAATCAGCAAAAACATAGGAAGTGAAACTCCTATAACAGAAATAATAGGATTTTGATGCAAAGAGAATCACCTTGTGCCAGATGTCTAGAAAACCCGTCTCTCCCGTGCATGTTTCTTGCTGAGTGAATGTTGATGTTGCATTTGTGTTGTGTTTCCCCCATGCAGCTTCCAGCAGTGGGCTGGACTTACTCTTCTTATGGGAAAGCAAGGTCGTTGTTTCCTGTGGGATTGCAATAAATTCCTAAAAATAAGCAGCAGCCCCAGCTGAAAAATTTGGACTGTTTCTGGGTCCATCTGCACTGAGAACTTGTGAGGGGAACCCTAGGTCTTACATCAGCGATCAGAGGGCCCTCAGAGACTTGCTAGGCACGCAAAGCCACCCAGAAACAAAAGGACCGACAGCAGATGCTTCACCTGTAATCCAACACACAGAAAGGGATGACTTAAACTACAGCTTAATTCAATCCTTGGCTTTCCCTGGTCAGGCCCCCATCCTGGATGTGAAAGCATGTGGTACCTGCAGGACCCTGGGCAAATATCCTGCACAAAGTGCAAAAAGAGCAAACAGTGTCAGACTGAAGAGTTAGGATGGAAGTTGTGAAGACAAAGGCACAGTGCATCTAGGAGTGGGACAGTCGGTAGAGTGGCTCATACCATATCAGTGTGTCACACAATAGACAGGTTGAAGCATAACATTGGTAGCGTTAGAGCCACACCTCTCTGGTCAGCCGTCCCTGGCATTCCACATGTGCAAGTTCTAATAAATGCAGAGCCCTGCTTCCTGATCTGTTTTTTTTAATACACATACAAATTCCAAACACGTAAGAGGTATTTCAGAAGAGCCATAGAGAGACGTGGTGGTGCATGGCAGGGCAGCAACCACCCTGGGTGGCTGGCTAGTGTAACTCCAGCTGGCCTTGTGCTGCTCTGTGTAACACTGTTCTGCTGCCAGGGCTTCAGCTCTCCCTCCTACCTCTGCTGTAACTGGTGTCCCACTGAAGCCTGCAGGTACTGTGCCGTGTATGCTACCCCTTGCGCAAGGCAAGTGGATGTGCAAAGCCCTGTCTCTTTCAAAGGGGAGTGCAGGACTCTACCAGTAATGAAGAACCCCTTCCTGTATGTCCCTACAAGCAGTAGGCACCTATACTTGGTAAATCATGGCCTACGTCCCACCTCGTACCACCAGTGACTTTCAGACCATGGGGAGCACAAAGCCAATTTATTTCAGTGTTAGCACCAATGATTGGTCATCAGCTGTTAGCAGGTTCATGAGGAACTGTAAAGCCCGTTAAGTATTGCTGGCACACAGGAATACTGTTTTTAACTTAAGGCTGCGTTATTAGAGCTATATCAAAAAACCAGAAGGAATGTAGCAGTTAGCCTGGGCCTTTGCTTGGAGTGCACAAATCCAATGAAAACATACCCAAAGCCGTAATTATTTGTTCATAATTGGATACTGAGGACAACTTCTGCCGCACAAACCTCCAGTGAGTTCACTGAAAGTCATGAAATCTGTTTCATTATAGAGTAGCCAAGATGAATGGTAATATGGGGAAGGCTAGGTACTACTAATTAACTGTGAACATCACAAAGCACATGAGCAAAATCTATCATTCTGGAAAGTCCCCTGGGTCCTCTCATTTTGAATTTGGAGTCTATTTTAGAGATGAGGAAATTCAGATTTAAGGTAATTGTCTGATTTCATACCGTTCTGTTTCAGTGTCATGAATAGAAACCTCGTCCTGAAACAAAGAACAGAAACCAGGAGATATGATTTCAAATTCCCCTGCTTTAAACACTAGATCACGTTCCCTTTTCAGACCTGAGAATAAAACTAGCTGTGCGGACTCCCAAGTCACCCCCCGCACGCCTATACGTTGCTATGTAGGCACTTGCTTAATGATTCTTCTTTCGGCAGACTCAAAAACGCACAGGCGCTAATAAGGAGCTATTGTTTAACCCATCATTAAGTCTAAGCTAGCAGAGTTCTATTGATAGGTTGCAGAGCTTGAGAACAAAACTGTAACCTTTTTGCACATGCTATTGCTGTGTGGTTTTCCATTAATAGCCATGGAAAAGTTAACCTAAACATTAGCTCTTTTTCCTGGAACTAACAGCTCCAAAGCCAAAAGCCCGGTGATACTCTCATCAGCTTGCAGGACTACTGCAAAGCAGACTGCTCGTTACTGTAAAAGCAAAGCACAGAGCTGGCTCTTGAACTGCTGGACCTCTGTTTCTGAAGCAGGGAGTACCCAGCTCATAAAGGGGAGCATCCCAGTCATATCTCAATCCAGGGCAAAATTTACCCTAGACAGAATTACAAGGTTATGCCTTTAACATTGACAGTCAGAGATCTGCCTCAGAAGCCAAGGCAAATCTAGCAAAAAGGGATGGCAGGGATGGGAATTATTTCTCACTAAACACTGGTAGGACAATATTCAGTGGACAGTAATTCCTGTTTCCTCGAGCCATTATCACTGCCATGCACAGGGTGGTAATTTTCCTGAGCCATGTAACATGAAAACAGCCATTGAGTTGTGTTCTTGTTATGCTTACATTGTGGAAGATCCTGTCCTGAACCATGCTCTGTCTTCTTTGCCCAAAGACAAATTGCACCCAGAGAGATCCTCCCCAGATCACTGATTTCTGCAGGCTGCAAGATCCTGCAGGCTCGCTTTTCTTCTCCAGAGGGATGTTTACCACTGCCCTTGATTAGTTGTTCCAGTTATCACTGCCAAAAGAATGTTTCATTTTTCATTTGAATTTTTCTCTTTTCCTCATACCCAGTAGGCTTTGTTATTCAACATCCAGATGAAAGATTACAGTCCTGTGTGAGGCAGCGTCTTTGATGTGTCACTCAGCATTTCTCCAAGACTAGCTACCTCTTTCCAGAAAGACAATGGGAAGAATGACCAGATCTTCCTGGAAATGACACCCATCCCACAGCGTAAATAAGCCAAAACTAGCTCCTGCAAAAGTAATCAGGCCTGTTTGCTGACATACAAATGCCCACTCATCACTGAAAGAGCCACACTCCTGAACTCCGGCATGAGCCAAAGATTGAGGCTATTAAGCTCATTCCCACGCTCGAATTTGGCAAGGTAGAAGCCTGTATCATCTTGTTTCACTTTTTGGAGGAGTTTGCTCTGAATGTTTTCTTTTCAGTAGGTTCCCCAGCTGGTTCAGTCCTGCATAATGTAGCTACAGATATCAAGAACTAGAGGCTGGCAGAGCAATGCGTATTATCTGAGTTGTGGTAGTTCTGAAGAGCCAGGCACAGACAAGAAGTTATGAGTAAGCTTATGAGTAAGATTGCAATTGGAGGTTGAATTGGCAGAACCACTCTTTGTACTGTGGGGCCCTCAGATGCACAGTGCTATATACATAGATATATGCAAGCTTTAGTCATAAGCCAACATGACTGAGCTGATATTCTAAATAAGCTCTTATTTCAAATTCTGTGAAAGATCCACGAAAGTTGCAATACTTCATGGTGTTTGAAGTAGTTTATTCTTCAGTGTATGCTGCTTTGCGGTTGCTTGAACAGAACAGGATCATATAAATACAAATACAAACCATCGCTTTAACATCTGAATAGACCAAACCATATCAAGGCATCAAAGAAAGTTAGGTAGTTTTTTTCTACTTCTTTTTTCCTTCTGAATTTAGACAGGATGCTTGTCTGCAGTGTAGGAAACTGCCTCTGATACAACTGGAGTTCAGTGGCCATGTGTAAGATTACTCATCACTAGTTTCAATAATGTGTTTATCATTCTCATTTGAGGTAAATCCCATCTCCTTACTGGCTTTAGAAGAAAATGCCATTTTGTACCACTCTGTTCCTGTGAGTTAGAAAGTCAAATATAGTATGGCATGTAGTACTGAGAGCCCACAGAAAACTCTGGATCTTGCTCCAAACTTTATCACTCTGCAGTACTTTTCACAAGGTCTTTTAAGGTAAACCATAACAGTCCATAGTTTTCAGCACTGCCTCTGCAATAAGAGACCAGGTTGTTAGACCCCTGTTGGAGCGATGATCTTATCAATGGAAGTCTTCCTCTTAATTTTGGGATAAAATAGGTCAAGCCTCCAATTTATTCTCTATTGAGTGGCCAAGGTGGCAGGAATGGTAGGTTTTATGAGCAACGCTGAGTTCTAGGCTCTGTATTTAGTAACGAGACACAGATGGGAATGGTTTTGTTGCGGTGATGTTTTATCACGAAATGAGACAGTTTTAATAGTTGTTTGGTGACTAACAGATACAGAGGTAGCCATATAATTAGTGTGCTTGCTGCAGGAGGCAGTGTTTCCTGGCATTACCAAGCATACTCAACACAGACTGATCTCACTGAGAGAGGCTGGCTAACAAAGCCTAGAAGCTAGTTAACAGTTTCCTAAAACTGTCTCCAGACACCCTTGTGTGATTTAAAAGGCAGCACACTGCCAGCTCAGGTCATGCAAGCAGGGATATTTCATGCTCACAGAATCCTACCACGTAGCAGAAGCCGCCTGGGATTTTGGGAGTTATCTTGATGGGGGTTTGGAGCAGCAAAACCCCCTGAGAGCCCAAGAGTTCCCCGACCGATGCTGTTCCCAAATGACAAAATGTTGTTGGGAAGCAGATATTGATTATTCTCACCCTGGTCTTTTCCCAGTATCACCTTTGTCCAGGCACAAAGGGATGCATTTCTGGACAGAGGTTTAGTGAAGTACCCAATGCAAAGACCACTTTCAAAAGAGGGGATCTACACCATGTTGGCTATAGGCAATTTCTCTCTGTAGCCACAGGAGAGGCAGCATGAGCGGTCTGTGCCATTTGGCTCTTGCAGGCTGCGGACAGGCAAACTGCCAGTTTACCGCCTTCCTCTCTCCGTGGAGCTCAGAGCTGCTATCAGATCCACTGTGACTCTCCACTCTATTCCTCCTTCTCTCCTTAATCATCACCCTCACAGATGTTTGTAGAAGTTTCATGCCTGGACTGGGTTCAAATCAAGCACCCGGAATCCTTGGTAGGGTGGGTTTGGCTTGGAGAATTTAGCGTTTTAAAGTAGCTACAGTTTTCTGAGTCATCTCTTTGCAGACACTAGTGGTAACTCTCACATTTATTTAATATATTTAATGTTTGCCTGTTATTAATTTAGTCAGTATCTCCTACAAGTTTTTGTGCATGCTTGATTCAGAATCAGGTATCAAATCACAGGTTAATTTTTATATTTCTTTCTTTTTTTTTCCCCTCTCTCTATCTCTCTTTTTCTTTTTCTCTTCCCCTTTCTCTTCTCTTTATTTCTGTATTTCTTTTTATTTCTTTCTCCTCTTGGTCATAACAACAAGGTAAACCAGGATATTGTTTATGGAAAGTCTGAATTACTAACGACCCATACAAAACAACATTAAGGATCCTATCTTTTCCAGTGCCTCTTTTTAAACCCAGGAGCTCAGAAGCCAGTCCCAGTGTTTTATGATCTTAAAATGTTGATATTTTTCCAGGTATTAATTCCAGTTTGATAGGAAACCAAGAGAAACAGAAACATTTTTCATCTTCACTTCAGAAAAATGTGCTCCATCTTCCTCTGTTAAAGAGGTATCTTTCCAGTACTGTGGAGGGCATGCCACTGCTCTGGGACCGACTTCCCTTTCCTAAATTACCTTTCCACTGTGCCATGTGTGAGCCTCACCCTGAACAGCTGGAACCACAGAGAGCAGGGCTGAAATGAAACAAAGAAAAAAAGCTTCCTCCTAGTTTAAGTCCTGCAGTGATGGGGGCCGAAGAGCTAGCTGGTTAGAGAAAAAAGAAATACTGCGGTGTCCCAAGAGAAAGGTCCATCCTCCCCACAGCTGGATTCAACATGCTGAATCCCAATCAATGACTCTGTGCAGGTAGAGGTCTGGGCAGGTCATTGTGCACTGTGCTCTAAGTGACAGTCCATCTCCCAGTTAGTTTCCAGACTCAGATAAAGGCAGAAAGAGAGGCAGGAGGAGGTGGGAAGTGGCTTGGACGAGGCTCTGGAGTTCCTAGGAAATGCCACAGCTTAGCTGAAGCATCTGCTGCTCTTTGCACCTCTGCTTGCCAGATCCGTGTCCAAGACATAAAAGCTCCAGCTCGCTCTCTTGAACACTTAGCAACCACCACCCTGTGCTACAACCTCAGTAGCCTAATGTCCCCCTCACCCCACATCCCACCCTTCTCTTTCAACCCTGGCAGCGCTCCTCAGTCAACCAGACGTGAAGAACAAAAGGAAAAGCTTGGATCAAGCGTGCAACCCTACGGCACTCCACATGCAAAGAGCTCGCAGGGTGAGGCCTGTGGTCAGAGGAGATGAGCCTCCCACGGCTGAGTGCTTTGTTGTCCTAAAGGCAGTGCTGCCTGCCTTCATCCCTAAGACAATTAGCTGTTGAAGGTGAAAGAGCAAGGCCACTCCAAGCAGAATTCATTATGCATATGCCTGCGAGCAGTACTCTCTAGAAAAACAACATAAAATGCGAGAGTGGATTGCCCGCACTGATTTTGCTGATTCCACTAAATTTCAGAACTAATAATGTCTCCATGTTGCTTCAATTGTCTCTTCTGAGGCACAGCTGTGACTCTCCCTCCTGAAGCGTTGTGGCTGCAGAAAGGGAAATAAAACCTAGCCAAGGCGTTCAACACAGCAGACTTTTAATATACAGCCTGTTCTCTATGTTCATACATTCTGTATCTCCAACTACTCTCTCCCCGATAAAAAGACTAATAGAATTGGCTCCTCTTATTCTCAAAGCTGTGGTATAATCTGGTTAAGGAGTTTCTTCTCCTGGGATCAAAGGTGACTTCCATTTAAGGATGCAAAGTAGCATTAGTGGAAATGGGTTCATTTCCTGCCTCCTGGATGTTCTGCCACCATCTTCCACATCCACCCCATCTAAATTTGAACATCTAAATGAGGTGATAAACCTCGGTGGATAGCCAAGAGGGGCTCCTAACTGGTGGCCACTGACACCCTCCTAAAATCACAGTCATGTGAAGGTCCTTATGTTTCCACTGATTGTAGAGACATCCTGCACTTCCCTTACCTGTAGTATGTCAGACACTCACTCTGGTTTTGCATCCAGATCCCAAGGCTGAACAAGGCATTTGGGCCCATTTATTTAGGGGGTCTGTTACTGCTCACGTCAACTTCTGTTATCTGTGGGATGAAGTGAACTGTGCTGGCAGTGGAGAGCCCTGTAAAAGTTTGAATGGATGGGTGATTAGCCAGCCAACTTGATCTTCATCCAGACAGTTTTCCAGATAAAACAGCACTGAACCATGGAGTAGGTCGACGATGCTGATGTTTTATTTTTCTATTGCAATTGCATGGTATAGAGGCCAGCTGTGAATCAGGGCCCCCTTCTGGTAAGTGCAGGTGGGAAAACACATCTCTTGCCACGCATTTCAGAGAAAGCTGGGTCTTCCAGACCTCTAGGATTACTTGTTTGTGGTCACACTCTGGCTAGCACAACCTCTGCTCTTTTGTGTCTGTTATCAGATACAAGATGAGAGCCCTGTCTAACATCCAGCTTTTTGGTTAAAGTAGCTCTCTTCCTCCTGGGTCTGCTTTGCATTTGTACCCAGGGCATTAGTAAAACGTTTTCTGCCTCTCGTGTGCAATGGCATAGTAATTTGTTTCCTGGATATCTCCTTGTCATTCAATCTGACAATTCTTCTCCCCTAGGAGATGTTGGCTTCTCTGTCTCCTCTGAGGCAGTGTAGCTGCCAAAGTCCATCTCAGTCATCTGGACTGAAAACTCCTATCTGGCATTCTCCTCCCCCATCTGCATGGGTGAGAGAAATGTCAGGCAATGAAACACAAGAACTCCCTTGGTCTGTCAGTTCACGTGAAAGGAGGAGAAAGCCTGAACTGTGTATCTACCCTTCACACATGTTGGATGCCCTGCAGAATTACCCGTTGCACAGTAGTAGAAAGTGTTGCCAAACAGGTCACTGTCAATTCGCTGCAGAGCAGCTGACCCAGGCGGCAAAGGAAATAGGAAGAGATAGGGAACGGTATGCTTGAGCTGAAAAAAAGGCACACTCTATCTTGTTTTAAGGGGAAGAAGGTTTGAACTCTGAAGTTAGACCAGCGTAATGCACAAGGGAATGGGGAAGAGGTATCTGATGAGTACAGTTACATGCTATGCTAGCTCTGGGTCAAGTCTGGCTCTCATGTCTGCACGCCCATGCTGTCTGTTCTCTGGTCTGCATCTGAGCAGCTTATGCTCAGACTCCAGTCCAACTACTTGTTCAGACCAGACAGCGTGTCCAAGAAGCCCGTGTTAAAGCATAGTTATCAAGGACTGTGGAGACTCAATCACGTTTGAAAAAAGAGCGCTCTAATTTCAAAGCAACCCTATTACTCGAGAAAAAGAGTTATCATTAGTCATGGATATAAGCAGTAGTTCATGAACGCAGGCTCACTAGGTCGTAGCTGATTACGAAAATAGTGCAAACACAGTGCAGCTATACATTGGTATGAATTGCTAGCACCTTTTTTATGATAATGGCACTGCTGATCTATACAAGCCAGTTTTCATCAATAAGAAGTCAGATCTTTGCCCAGTACACAGGATGCACAGGATGTGCTCTCTTACCCTTTTGGACTGCGCCTTGGGCATTGCCATGAGTATTAGATGGCTTTTAGTCCTCAAGCCCTGCCCCAGCCCCAACCCCAAAGATTTCTGAGCTTCACTGCACCCTCTTGAATGCTCTTAGGGCGGTGCTCAGTTCCATTTGGATCAACAGCACCATAACCTCACCCCTGGAGCATCCAGACAGAGTATCTCTCCACACAAAAACAATTGCAACTTTTTGTTCTCTGGCTGGGATTCCTGGACTGCTGCTTTTTGTTCAGGTTTATTTTATTCTCAACATAAATAGAGAAAACAAAACTAATGCAAGTAATAGTCTAAAACTACTAAAGTCGCATTGCAGGAGATGTGGAACTAGAACAAGGAAAACATTCTCATGGGGTTTTTTTTCTGAGTAGAATTGGTTAATTTGGGGTTCAGACTTTCAGTCACTCAGCAGGCCTGCCCCACAATATTTACATAAAATCACAGCAAAGTGCATTAAAACGATGTTAAAGCAGAGACACCAGCCCACAAAGAGCAAATAGAACCAGGGACGCTCCAAGATGAGACAGCGGTGTGCTTATTTCAGGCTTTCCTCTGCCTGTGGGATGGTGCCCCCTTTTTCGTCAGCACCAGAGATGCTGAGATGCTGCGGAGGGAGTGCAGTGTGTCTGGTCAGGGGTATTGCCCACTCTGGCACTTCATTTTGTATTGGCATTTTGTCCTGTGCAAGGGATGGAGAACTTGTCCCCACCGCACAGATGCTAATGGTAGCACAGAGTACACAGCAGCTGTCAACCCTCTCCTCCCTTCTCGCCTCTATGTTGTTGTGCTGTAAGGACAAGCCTTAACTGAGAGAGCATTAATCCTCAAGGAGGGGCATTACCATGGGTGTATTCATGACCATTACATGGGTCTCTGCTCTGCCCCAGAGCCTGATTCCTCGAGGACAGCCTGAGTTGAAGCCAGAGGTTCTTCCTGCTGCCAGAAGGCCAGGGCCAAGCTATGCAGAGAGGGTTCAACTGCCACCGCGCTCAGAGCAGCCCTGAGGTGATGCTCTCATCTTGAACTTGATGCAGTTCAAGGCACTGTGAAATCTTTGTTTTCCTTAAATGACCTTTGCTTGCACAAGACAGCCTGCATTCAGCTGTGGGCTGCTCTGCATACTTCATCGCTTCAGCAAGGAATTCACTTTCTTCTGCTGAATGGCTAAGGCTCAGACAGATGTTTCTTCATATCCACAGAGCATGATGATATAATTGGCAGAGCTCTTGGAGAGGAGCTGTCTGTATCTCTTTATGTGTCAGCCCCTTCCGCACCAGCTCCTCTCATCCCTGTCAAATCCTTCTCCAGCACCATTCTGCCCTTCTACCAGCATCTCCCTTACTTCACTTTGGGTCCCTCTTCTGCAGAGCATTTGCCCTTAGGCTGGGTACAGCAGGGAGAAGATACAGAGCTGTGCAGAGGATTAAAATGGCTGATGTTGTTACCCCAACAGATCTACTCCAGCCTGCATGGGCTCAATGTTCCCTTTGGCATTTTTTCACCAGGAAAAACATTTACTTTGGGAGAGGAAAGAGGAAAACAGAAGATAAGCTCACACTCACAAATCCAAAAACAAAGTATGGACTCAGAAATCCTCTAGTGCCTTTTTGGATGATTTCATATCTAAAAGAATGAATCCATAATACAATAGTGCTGATTCTGACATTTGAGTATTTACTGTGGGATCTTTCACAGGTGGAAATTAGGAAAAAAAAAAAAAGAACAGCTTGGAGGGCAAAGGTTTTATTTAAAAATATACAACAAACTGTAGCTTAGCACCGAAGAGTGAGAAAAGCAGTTTACTGGCTTCTCATGAGCACTAGAATGTCAAGACATCCTAATGAAGAATGGATTTCTTTCAGGAAAAATTCTGAGCAAGAAACTGTCTTAGTTAAACAAATCTTCCCTTTGGCATTGTCAGTAAATGTTTAGAAATAGGACACAAAACCCAGGTATTTGAAGGAGAGAGAGGTTCCAAAGGTGCAAAGTCCAGATTTCATGCTCTTGGAAGTTTAAGACTGAGGTGTGGGAAGAGGCATCTGTAGAGGCAGGGACCACGGGGTCGTGCACTGACTCAGGCACCAGCTCTGAAGAACAGGAACAGCTCTTGCCAGTTCTTGCAGCTTCAGTATGACTTGAAGTACATGATGCTCTGTTTAAAGATCCTGAAGTCAGAAAACAGTATGAGAGGATTTCATCGTCCTTCACTACAAAAGCTGTTGTTAGGGTTTAACCTCTTGGTTGCTCAGCACAGGACTTGCTCTTATAACATCTGTCTCTGAGAAAGAGAGGGAACAAAGCAGTGTGCCCAGGAATACTTAAACTGACATCAGATTTGCACACAGCCAGGAAGGTATCTCAGCTGTGATGCCATTGCCTCTATCAGTAACTGTGCTTTTCCACTTTGTTCTCTTTTGTTTTAGGGCCGTTGCATCAATTTCACCAGAGTGAAGAACACAGAGGCCCCACCCAAATACCCACTCAACAATGCGTACCCTCCGTCATCTCCACCTCCAGCACCCATCTACAACCCCCCGCCCCCAGCTCCAATCTATACCCCACCTCCACCCAGCTCATCCACACCCCACACCCCATCCCCATCCTCCACGCTCCCACCACTCCCCCCACCGCCCCAAGCCCCACCACCCAACCGGGCCCCCCCTCCATCTCGGCCCCCACCTCGCCCAACAGTCTAGGGGGTCGGCCTTGCTCCCGTCTCTTCCACAAGCGTTTGAGAGGCTTTTTCAGCAGTACTGTATCACATCCATCTTCCTGGGGGGGTGGGGGGGGCTAGAGGAAGCCGGACCGTTTTTGAAATGGGTGACAACAGAATGAACGACTTTGTAGTCGTCTTTCTCCTGTAGTTTTCTTTTATTTTTAAAATCCCTTGTGCATCAGTGCCACCAAACTATCGAAGCAAGAAAAGCCAAGAGACTGCAAGAACAAGGCAAATAACTTGAGTTCCATTTCAGCAAGGCTCTCCCCCCTCTTTGTTCCGGACACTTCCCTGTGCCTTACCATGGTGATTCCAGGATACGTTGAAAAAAAGAGAATGAATAACTAGAGTAAGCTCTCCGGAAAGGCAATTTCCCCAGGGAAGGACTGCAAAAGACTCTTCCAAGTGCAGACATCCCAGCTAGCTACCTGGAGACAACTGCACAAACTTCACGGTACAAGACTCAAGGTATGACAGAAAGCTGATCACATCTCGCTCACATGCCAGCTGCCAAGCAAATAATGACAACAGCAGGTCTGCAAGTACAGAAACCCTTGTAAATCTGAAAAGAATTGATGACAGGCAGCTGTTCCCATGGACCATGAATTGGAGAAGGGAAGGTATTGTCATCTTGGAGGGTCTGGAAAGGAGAAGGGGTAGGTCTCTGGTGTCTGGATTTGCGTATGTTCGTGTGTGGAAGTGCAGGTGAATGAAAATGGAGTGCCACTAGGAAAAAAAATTACATGGAAAAATAAACCAGTCGGTATGTCACAAGGCTTTGACCCCATCCCCTGAGGACAAGGAATAACTGACGACAGGTCAGCCTTCAGCGCTCCCAGTGGGACAGAGGAGTTCATAAAAATTGAGCAAAGGAATCTGGGAAAGGTATGGTTGACAGAAGAGTCTTTGCATTCAGTTTAGACTAATTATGTCCATCTAGTTAATAGCTCTGCAGTTCAGCAGTGTAATTTAATGCTGGTTTCCATTTTAAAAGGAAAGTTTCTGAATATAAACAAGAGGTTAGGTATCGATTTCTCTAAATCCAGTCTGCTTGGGCTCCTTGTTATTGTCAGTTTGAAATGGTTACCACTGATGCGTTTCTGTTTTTTCTGTAAATTGCATTCTTTCGCCCTAGAAATGTTTCCACATGGATTTTTATTTTTTGTTTTCCTTTCCTGAATAAGTAGCAGATGCCTTCCAAACTCGTAGTGAAGAAGAGCCAGTGTGCTTACTCACTCTTGTCAACTCTCAACAACATCACTTCTATTAGCAGTTGTTGACTAAGGCAAAAACCAACACACCGGACATGCAAGATGGGAATGAGTCTTCCACGAAATGCACTGGCTGCATTTCTCCATGTTTTCTCCTTGCCTTCATGGGACCCCCACCATCTTCCACAATATTGCGTACGCATATCTTTTATCCTACAGCAAACCTTCGGAGCACCTGCCTTTGCAACACAGTGCTAGAAATAGGTGAGATCACTCAGCACTTCAGTCAAACCTCTGGCTCTCTAATTTACTGTCCGGATCAGTTCTCATGAAATAACTCTGGAAATTGCGAAGTCATAGGAGGTAAACTGTCTTTGTAGCTGCAGTTCTATAAATACCTAAGGGTTCTCATAATCATATCATTTTTTACCAGATAAAGAAATGCTTTGCCAAGTACTTACTTCAGTGCTGTTGGAAATATTAATTATAGCTTTTCTAGCAAAAAAGAAAAAGGAAAAAGAAAAAAAATGCTCAAGGAGGAAAGGGACAAAAAAGACTCAGTGGAGACTTGACCTGGGACACTTTTGGTAAGGACATTTGTGAATGAACCCTTACCATGAGACTCAGAGTCAGTCTAGTTGTCATTCACCAGCCTTACCCACTGCTAGGTCAATATGTCATCTATAAGATGAGATAAATACATCAGTCATGATGGATCTGAAGACTCGATCTACAGCCAAGGCTGGCTGTTTTGCAAAAAGGCTGATTAATTCACCCACAACACTGTTTTGTCTGCAGGCAGCACAGAGCAGTCCCCAGTCAGGAGCAAAACCAACACTTTTGCTACTCGCTGTGTCAGATTGTATCAGCTACAGGCCATGGTTAGTTCAACAAGATGACTTTGTGATTGGCAGGTGGGAGTGGGAAGCCTTTAAGACCCTGACACAAGTTTAGTTAGACTCCCTCTTGTGATGGATGGGATCTAGTTAAATAGCTGTTTGATATGGTTTCATGATGAACGGTGTAAAAACTGGGAGTAGTGTAATACAGGATCAATAGATATTTCTCTTAGCAGATCCTCAGTATTTTGAAGAAGTTTGGAAAGGAAATTAATTTTCAACAATACAGCATTGAGAATTTTTTTTTAAGTGTCAATTAACCAATAAATCTAAACCTACTGCTGGGGGGGGGGGGGGGGAAGCAGTGTATACTCCATGACTAAAGCTAACTTCTTGCAGTTGTATATAGAAATTTTCATTCTCCCTGAACTAAAGGAAAAAATCCCCTATGGTATTAAAGAAGCAAAATAAAACCTAGATCAGGCTAGAAAAATCATAATTTTAAAATAGCCCCTATGTAATCATCCAGTTTACGAATAAAAGACAAACTCCAAATTTTTTGTTGTACATATTGTTACTGCATGCTTACCATATGTTAGATGGAAGCATTTCCTATCCATTGTGGATAAAAGAACATTTTTCAAGTTGTAGTAAATTATTATAAAGCCAATGACATTTCATGGCATGTTATCGTATCAAGCTGTGCTTGTTGTATTTTTTTCTTTATGGTTGTATTGCTTTTTTATAAATGTACAAATATTTCCTGTAGTGACGAATACCTATTTTACATAGCATTAATTGAAGCACTAGAGCTCCAGGCTATACGCTGCCTCGATCCATTGGCAAAGAGTTTTGCACATCGACCCAGGGTGGGATATGGCCAGAGCGTAGAGGGTAGAGACAACAAAATGGGTGTGGGGTAACTGGATGCCGAAGCAGAGCACCCATGCTGCTTCCAGTGAATTGGTTTTGGTGGACCTTTGCTAATGTTCTCAGAAAAATTAGAGCACGGTTGGTGGCGGTCTTTGTACCTGGTCTTGTGTTTAGGATCAACCTAATTGTGGCTGCTAAAATGGCTTCCCAAAAGTACTGCACATGCTTTTAAAAATCATACTCCTTTTATGCTGGTCCCTAAAGATTAACTTAAGAACTTAACATATGGCAATCAAGAGTGAAAATTTGGTCCTGAATTTAAATCAGCTTCCACTGACAATTAATGCTATGTAAATGAGGTTGAATTAGCTGGTGTACCATATACTGATATATGGTACCCTATGTATTCTCTGTCTATAAAACTTTCCTAGAAACACATTACACAGGCTATCAATCCACACTAGCCAATTTTTAAGTAAACGTTCATTATAGATCAAAAGGAGTTGAGTGGCACTACATCTGCTCTGCAATTTCAAAAGACTTCAGCAGGTCTCACTGTTTACTAGTTGCACATGCTCCTATATAGGCTGGTCTAACAGCAATAAACAGATGTCTGATGGCATTAAATAAACAGTTTTTCATTTGCTCTAAATAGGTCACTTTGATTACTCCCGTTGTTTTTAATTCATGTAAAATGTTCTGTCAGTGTGTCTTGCAGCCTCAAAGGACTAAGCAGCTGCATTTGACAAAGATTCAGATTTTTTTTTTAATTGCTAAAATGTTAAAAATTGTTACTGGATGTATTTTGAAGCATTCACCCACGTGAACTTAGCGGTCATCTGAATTCTCTCTCTACTCCTTAGTGTGTGAAGGCATCTTCTGTCACTGTTTATTTTGGGGAAGGGGGGGAACGTCTGTCTTCTGAGAGCTCTGGCAACATTTGAGGGTAACCAGGCGGTAACATTGCCTTATATGCGGTGCTGATGCAGCAAAGGAAAAGAAACAAGCCTTCTGTTTTGATATTGAATTACATTTTGTCAGTTCAGCCAGTGCTGTGCAATGATGTTTTACTCCCTCTGTTTGTTGCATGTGTCATTTGTTAAATTCAGTCATTACTCTTGCTGACCTTGATGTTATTATTAAAGAACTACACAAATTTGTGTTGAGCTCCATAAGATTCATTGACTCGGAAAGTGAACAAAGCAGGGGGCAGGAGAACCCTGGTCAACAAGTTTTCTCATAAAACTGGCTTTCTGTCATCCTGGAGAACTCAGACTTGGTGATTTTCTTCCTGACAGCACAGACCACTTCTGCCTGACACAAAAGCTATTTTCATTTGGATGTGACACAGCCTAAACTGTCTGCTTCTCTGCTGATACCCACAGCCTCGCCTTCCAAATGCAGGATAACTTCTCATTTCGTGCAGCTAACTTGGCAACCTTTAACAAAGACATCCTTTAACAAAGCATAACAACTACTAGAAATAACTAAGCATGTTTCCGCTCACATTTGCTAATAGTCCTTTCTTCCTCTCTGCTTAACTATCACTAACTCATCTGGATTTTGATATGGTTGGAATATTTTATTCCATAAAGAAGATTAACAGAGCATGAAGAAGTTCAGCCTCAACACCCTGCCCTCTTTCAGCAAAGCACACAAGCCCAGTCTTTTTAGCTTCCTCTGAAAATGTGAGCTAGCAGTTTCCTCAGCACATCAAACCTTGCAAGCCTAGGCTCAGTCTGGATTTTTCTTGCTGCGTTTTATTTAAAACCAACTTGTATCTAGTAAATGCAAAGAGGGAAGCCACAGTACTCAACAGGTCCTGCTCTCTTGCTCAGACAAAAGGTGCTTTTTAAATGGAGACTATCAAAGAAAATCATAGTTGCTCTTCTCAGAAGATGACAGGTGAAAAAAAACACGAGGAAAGTTAAACCTCAGCATAGCCCAAACTCAGAAGATATGATGCAAACCTGCCAAGCCTTGATGGTAGCTCTGGGTCTTTCAGGGCATGCATTTACACAGAAGTGGCTGCGCAACTAGACTCTGCATAAAGTCCCATCACTACATTGAGGAAAAAACTGAGAAAACACTGTAGTGACACCCAGTCAGGCTTGTTTGTCCATTGAGTCAGCTGCTAGCCCCACTGCCTCAGGAAACTCTCAG
Organism: Harpia harpyja; assembly: GCF_026419915.1. Classification (NCBI taxonomy): domain Eukaryota; kingdom Metazoa; phylum Chordata; class Aves; order Accipitriformes; family Accipitridae; genus Harpia; species Harpia harpyja. The sequence goes on from NC_068952.1 coordinate 44,427,549, forward strand.
CTCCCTCAGAGTGTTCCCTGCTCAGGGAACTGCATTGTGCTACCATCGTGGCAGACTTCATCACCACGCACGCACGCACGCACGCACGCACGCACGCCCACCCCACCCCGGACAACAGAATGGGGGGGGTTTGAGCAAAACTGCTCCAAAGCAAGGACATGCAGAGGCAAGGCTGCTAAGTAGCCCTGAGCATGTGGCTACCCCCAATCTTGGGCTGGCCCCTAATTAGCCACCTGTCTCCCTCAACAAGCCTCACCTGTGAGCAGGTCTGGGCTCCAGAGCCTGGGCTGCTGAGGGAGGGAATGGGTGGCTTTGTGGCTGCATGAGGTGATCTTGGAGTGGTTGGTGACAGAGTGCCTTGGGAGCCAGCTTGTCTACAGAGTGGGGAAGTACAGGAGGCCAGGATGGCACCTGCAGCAGCTGGAAGAAGCCAAAATGGTGAGTCCTAGCTGGGCCGTTTCCAGCAATTTCTTTTATTTTTCTGTTGAGGCTGTAAGGGAGAGAGACTGCTTTCTCCTGCGCTTTGCAGCTCTGGCTAGAGGCTGTGCTGGGATAGATGGTGGTCAGCAATACCTGCCTTAGCACACAGGTACATGAGTGGGGTGCAGGGAGCAGCCCCTTTCTGAACAGTGGTTGTGTTTGTGCGGGGGGTCTGCTCACAGGGCTCTCCTTGCAGATGAACCCTGCTTGTTCCTCCAAAGGCTCACGTGGCTTTGGGCAGCTGAGGAGTTCCTCGCTTGGCAGGGAAAGAAATTACTGTTTTTTCAAATTGTGGCAGAGAAAGTCCCTTCTGAATCATAGATAAGGCTTTTGTATGGGCGCTGATGGAAACACCAGTGAGACTCAAAGCGTAGTAGGAGCCTCTTTTTGTTGTTAGTGTTGCTGGAGAGTGTAATGCACTTTTCTGAAGAAACAGCTATAAAATAACTTGGAAAAGTAACATGAGCTACAGAATAAATCACATCAGACACATACAGTGGCTGAAAGTCTGTAGCACATTGCCAGAACAAACTTCTTAAGATTATTTAAATATCTTTTCAATATTTAAATGCTTTCAAAGGTCCTTTTTGCTAGCAGGGGAAGGCAAAGTATCTTTGAAAGGTCCAGAGCACCAGGGAAGGTGTTTTCTCATGTCACTAGGTCAGTGTAGATGTTGCCCCAAGTAATGTGTCCCTGATAGCGAAGGACTGTCCCCTCCACTGAGGGAATTTCCCGGCTCATGCTGGCTGTGGCCTGGAGCTGTAACCTGTGCTGTGCTGCCTTCAGCTGCGATCTCATATGATCTCACGAGCTAACCATGCTGCAGCCCAAACAAGAATTTTTCTAGTTCTTCACAGATGCTAAATCGTGGGGCCTTTTCCAGAGCTGGAGGAATTAATAGGGATGGAGAAACTATAGCATGCAAAAATACCGCAGAGAGTGGAAAACTGAACCTAGCAGATGAGGTAACTTTTACTTGCAAGAAAGCTGGGGATTTCTATATTCCACTTTCCATTCCCATTTAAAATCCTTCCTGGCATATCCTTGAGGCCTGCTGCTGCGTGCCTCTGGGTGTGTATGTCTTTAGCTGCTTCTAGAAGATGCTTAGTGCTTTTTTTTTCTTGCATATGAGATCTTGTCTCTGTACATCCAGGGCTCACTAGTAGACAACTGGGAATGGGGGTGTCAGGATCCTTTTTCTAAGTATTTCTTACTCAACGGAAAGTCTCTGTGAAAGTAAAAGCCAGGCAGAAATAGAGTATGTCTGCATTCCTTAAATCTGTTTTTGGTCATGGGTGACGTGAAATGTGAGCATCTTTGGCCTTAGAAAGGTTTGTCTGCCTGTCAGCATTGCCATGTAATATCCTATCTTGCCGTTGCTGTGACCTGCGTAGGCAAACCTTGAACTGTTTTAAAGAAAAGCTGGGAAAAATCCTCTGGGAAAGTGAGATATTTTTTTGACTCATCTTGGCTCTGCAGTGCCTGAATTCAGATAAACTCAAAATTTCTGTACATTGCAAATGCTCCAGACTGGACTGAAGTGGTATGGCTGAAGAGAATGCTGGTTTTGTTTCCCAGGCTTTAGTTAAGGTAGGGCTCACAAGCGCCCTGATGGGCTGCGATATTATAATTTTCAAATGAAAATCAGAAATCAATGTTCCTTCCACTCAGCTGCTTGCATCCTAGTTTGGCCCCAACGTTCAAATGTTTACCCATGCTGTTGGCATGGCGTGGGGATCAGAGCTGTGGGGCAGAGCTGGGGAGTCACCGGCAGCAGGGTCAGGGATCAAGCTATGCGTCAGCAAAGGGGTGTTTCTTGGGGACAGCGAAGGGGCAGCGGCTGCTGGTTTGGGAAGAGCCCCTGCAGCTAATGGAGCCTGATTCCAGGTTTGCCTCTGCTCCCGGGAAACCATAGCAAATCCTGCCTGCGCTCAGAGGAGCTGCTGGGAGTGTTTCACAGGGTGCGTTTAATAGAGAAATTGTGCTTCTGGATGGTTCCTTCACCATTCATGGCTGTGCAGAGTGCCTCACTCTCCCTGTTCAGAATGGCATGGCAGGCTCTCTGGTAACTACAGCAACGGCAGCTGTGGAAAAAATACTAGGAATGGATCGAAGGTATTTTTAGCTGTCTCTAATGCAGTGCAGCAGCAGGAAGCCAAGGCAGTCAGCATGGGATATATGGGCAGCATTTCCATTGACTGCCAGAAAAGAGCCCATAGAGCAGAACTTGGGAATTTCTTTTTTGATGTGATACAGTGTGAATTTGATGGTAGTTACTTGGGGGGGGGGGGGGGGGGTAAGACTAGTGTCTTTCTGTGTGTTTGTGAGATACACTGTTGGCTTAAAGTAATAGTGATTACAGATGCCTATTTCACAGGCTGTCATGGAAACTGGAGAGATTTGCAGTTGCTAAAAATGTATTGAAATAACACTAGTAGCATCAGACAGTTTTTGGTTTGTTTTTTTAACAGTCCAGCTGAGAAGGTCAGATTCTGAAGTCATTCTCCCTTGTCTGTCTCTGTTCCTGTCTGGGTAGGGATGTGAATGGCTTAGTCCAGACTGCTCCCCCAGCCTGCTTGAGATAATCTGGTGAAAATAATTGGCTCGGAGTGGCTTGCAAAATAAAATAAAGATTGGGGGTTTTGTTAGAGAAGGATGTGGACATAAATAACCTGTCAAGGATGAAAGAGGTAGTTGTTGGCAGAGCTATTACTTGCATCCTAGGTGCTTAGATTCCTATGACAACAGCCTGTCCTCAAAACATGACAGCAAACTATTGTTTTCTTCTTTTCAGTTGTAGGAGATTTTATAAGCTGCTTTTTTAGGACACTGAGTCATTTGCATTGACCCAAATAATGCAGTGTATTAGAAATGCGGTTTTAATTCTTGACCGTGACACTGGGTGAACTGAGAGTACACATGGCACTGTCAGTCTTCAGAGGCAACAAAACCAGACAAAGTCCTCAATTTTTTTCCCAGTCCCTCTGCCTTTAAAGAGCAATAGGGCTACCCTGGCTGAGGTCAGTGATGTTATAAAATCGGGTTCCTGTGCAGTTTCCTTCCCTGTGTGCAAACCAGTCTGGAGGTGTGTCCGCAGCAAGAGAAACCATTTCTATCCAATGAGTGGTGAAGCCACCTGTTTCCTGGACAGCAGCAATCTGTGTGACACCAAGGGGCAGCCCCGCATGGATAGGAGCATCCCCTGGGTTTGGGAAAAGCCAGATTTAGAGGATATAGGGAGGAAGGTCCTGGAGCAGAGTTGTTGGTAGCACTCATTGCTCCAGAAATAAAATTGGAGCTCAGGTGATGGGAATAACGGGTTACAATGAAAGCCTTGGTTTTTTTAATAGTTAAAACCTGGCCATTTGCTACCTCACAAGCTGTTTCCAGCTGGTGCACACATTCCTTCAGCATTTATGGTTAATGACTCAAACCAGGTGTTGCACATGTACACTCAAGTCGTTTGTGCTTCTGACCCCAGGTCCGGTGCTGGCTTTGTGAAAGACCCTGGTCATCCCTCATGGTGCCCATGTCCTTCAGCCTTGCAGTAGTGCCATCCCCTATAGCTTGATCTCAGTTCCGTTGCTGTTCTGTCAGGGCCAGCACAACTGCATAGTTTTGGGGGCTTTTTGAAAAAGAAACCCAGGATTAGTTCCTGTTAACAGATTGCTGGTTCTTTAAATATCCAAACATTCTCTGTAGCAGGCAGGGGAAAGTTTAGGTAATGCTGCAAGTATGGAGGTAACTCTATCTACTTATCTGACGCCAAATTGGCAAGGTTTTAAAGAGTGCCCATTATAAATGGAAGACATCAGAGATAGTGACTAAGAAAGCCCTGCTCTGGCTGCTAATCGTGACTGGATGCTATCAGTACCCCATCCCGTCTTGTTTCCATGCAAAGGCCAAGCAGACAAAGGAGTTCCCTGTGTGGGGCTGTTCTGTCTGACATGTGGGAATAAATGAAAGGCAAATGTTAAAGGGGAGCAAGGGCTTGGGTTTTATTCCCAAAGCCAAAAGCTTTTCAGACATTCCTGAGAAGCATCTTGAAAATGGGAGGACTAGCACCAGTAACTGTATCCTATGATCTGAAGGTCCTCTGCAAACCATGAAAACTCCCCAAACTTCTTGTTAGTCTGGAACACAGTGTGAAGTGATGGTACAAACATATCTTGATGCATGCGCGTGTAATGTATCTAGCTGAGTCTCATTTCACTGCACGTCATTGCAGGCCACGGGCATGCTGTTTCCTGTGGCAGTGCAGGTAGGAGAGGCCACAGCAGCACTCGGAGCTTTGCAGAGGTGCTGTTTGTCCTCCAGGTAGCATAGATGTATGTTTGGGAGGTTGGTACGGTAGGACTTGGGCCAAGACAAGCACTCCAGGATTTAGACCTTGATCTATAGGATGCCTTAGAAGGGAATCTGGCTCCCCTTGCAAAACAACTTCTGATTTTTTCTCTTGGCAAGAGCTTCCCTTTGTCTCCAGATATATTGATCTCATGCCTGTTCCAGCTGTGACTCCATAGCCATGCTTAGAGCCTTCCAAGCCTGGCCTTCAATAACAAACTTCCTCATAATACAGAAGGGCCTCATGTGTCATATATACCAGACAGCTGAGAGAAGCATGCGCGTGAATGCCAGAGAAATGCCACGTTTGCTTTGTGCCGTCCATCTTTTACAAAGGAGCTGCTACAAGCAGGTTATAAGCACCAACAGTGCAATTTTGTGCCTAGTGTTTCTCTCCTATGCTTGCAGCAATGGGTGGCTGTTGACCTCTGGAGTGAGAGGGTTTGCTCCATGCTGTTTAGACAGTCAAAATGCACCAGGGAAATACAGAGGGGCTCCACCCAGCCTGTGCTATCACCCTGTTGGGAGATGTATTTGCAGATCCCTCCTATCTGTTGTGGTGCAGCAGAATACAGTATCATCACACATATGTTCCTGTAGCCTACGGTATTAGGACTAAGTACCCCTCGGTAGTTGGGTGGCATAAATCAGAGGGGTCCTGTGTCATTGTCTGTGCCTTTCTCTAGCACAGATTTTCCTGTTTCCTTAATTTGTGCATCCCCACCTCTAGTTACGCGACTCCTGACTGTGGAGGTAGTTTGTCCCATGCTGACACAGGTGTCTGTGTTGCAGTGAGCTGGAGAAGGGTCTTGTGTCTGGAGAAGGCTGCTGATGCCGTAAGTGCTGGGGCATCCTGCCCCTCACTGGTCTGCAGCGATTTTTGCCTGAATAAGGACTGTAGGATTTGGCGTTTGCTTTATACCTCTTCAAAATGATTTCTTACTGAAACAATTTGGCTGAAACAGACACCAGCTGAGGCCAAGTGCTGGACCACCCAGGCCACCGGCCTAATCCACTGTGGCACATTTTTACATTCCCACAACATAAAATTAAATAAATAAGAAACAGACCAGAATGTGAGAAACAAAAAAGGAGCATGAACTGCTGGAAACTTGCCAGAGAATCTATTGATTCAGTAGGATAAACGCAGATCTTGACTGGAACGGTAGGTAGGGATCCCATTAGCTTATGGGGTCCTTTAATACTTTGTTGTTAGCAGGCGAAGGTCATGAGAACATAATAATCTAGACTGAGAGAAAGAACCGTACTGTTGCAAATGCTGATGCCTCTGAGCACCAGCAGCTCAACAGCTCTGAAAGCAGGAAGAGGGGAAATCAGTTAAAACAAATTGCTGCGTAGGATTGCCAAGGAGGAAGCGAAACTTCCCCGTGGCTCCAAAGGTCAGCGGTGAGCTGGGGACCGTGCTCCCGGAGCAGACCACGCGTGGGAGACGGGGGTGGCAATTCTGCAGGGCACAAGGGCATGACGTGGAGCTGCAAAACCCGCTGGCGGCGACCGCAGATATTTTGCAGGGTAGAGCCGTCTGCACAGAGGCAGGATTTTTTTCTTGAAGATCTTCTTTACTTGTCTGTGTTTACTGCAGTATTGAGGGGGGAGGGGAGTGCTGATGAAAAGCCCAAGGGAAATGTGTTCATTTCCCTAAAAAGTAATTAAGATTTGGGCTTTAACAAGCGAGCTTTATTTGTTTTATTTGTTTAAAAACAACAAAACCAAATTATTTATCTGAAAAAGAATATTTACCGAAAACTGTGGTGTGGCCAAAAATGAAAAAGAAACCTTTCCCCCCCCCCTTTTTTTTTTCTCCCCCTCTTTTTACTAGAGGCCTTTTTAAGGTTGAATGTATTTTTTAACCTGTCAAATGTTACTGTAGGCTCTAATGCACATCTAAAACATGTCAGACTTGGCAGAGACAAGTAATTTTCTTGCAGCCTGATCGATCCCTTCTCTAGAAGGCTCATCTGATGGGTGCTCGTGGCTGGTGGCTGTGGGATAGTTTCTCTGAGTGGTTCCCCCCCACACTAGTTAGGCCAGTGACAACTTGGGACAACTGTGTCACACAATGGTGTGCTCCTCCTGCAATGGAGATGCAAACTTTGCTGCCACCACGCGTGGTCCTGGTCCTTGAGCCATCCCTGCCTGCAAATGAAATCAGTTCAGGAACTAAGTAAATTTAGTGCAATCCTCTTAAATAATTCTGAGCTAAAACAAACACAGAATTGTTTTTAAGTTCATTTGGATTGTTTTAATCACAGGAAGCGCGTTCATGTGCAGAAGACCTTGCCTGTAAGAGGAAAGGCTATAGTGAATTATGCAAGGAGGTTCCTTTTCCTGCACTCCCAGCCTTGTTCCGAGGAATATGCACATGCCTGCAGAAATGCGATGTGGATTCAAGTAATGCCAACTCCTTCCGGGCTTGCAGCTCAGCTGAGCTTGCACAGACCTTGGTGAGAGAGGGATTTCACCACCATCAGGAGAGGAGTCTGTGGCAATGGGGGACAGCAGCCCCCAGCTCCCAGCAGGTACCTGCCCCTGTGGCAATAAAGTCCTGCCCCAGACTGCTGTAGAAGGCAGAAGCTAGGCACCAGAGAGCAGTAAACAGGTCACGTCTTTCACACTTGATATGCCACCCCTGTTTAATCCTTTCCCCACCTCTTCCCATGTATTTTCTGTCCAAAAATTCCTGAGTTCTTTTTTCTTCCCTTTCTGCTGTTGTTGGAATATGATTTAATCACAGCTAACTCCACTGGGGAGACAGTTAGGCAGGACTCATTTGCAATGGTGATGTACGTCTGTCTGTTAGCATCCAACTCGGTGATAAATCGCTTCACTGGATGCTCAGGATGTTGGTTTGGTTTTGGGGTTGGTTTTTTTTTTTTTCCCCTCCCCCTCCCTTTCTGTAGAAGAAAAGACATGAAAGAGATGAGCTGCGCTGAAAGCCATTTCCACACTCACCCCCGCTCCTCTGAAGGGTTTGCAGCTGGGGGTGGGATACTCTTGTGTGCTGGTGAGTTCAAAATGCTGCAGTTTGCTAATGCATAAATACTGCAGGATTTCACAGTTGCTTTCCATGCTCCAGGGAAGACGGGAACATATTCAGGCTGTTAGAGGCGTTCAGAGGATCTTTAGGCCGTGAAAGAGGGGGGACGTTGTCTCAAGTAGCAATTTCTTGCACAGCTGCCCAGGTTTGCAGCAGGAGTGGATCTGCTGGTTATGCTGTTCAGTGGCAGACGAACTGGAGTGGGAGGGATTCAAGCAGCCTTTGGACACACTTCTGCACAGTTGGTTCTTAAGTTTTGTGGGGAAGCATCGAGTTTTTTTCCGGCTTTGCCTTGTCAGTCTAATTTAGGCTGGAAACATTTTTGCTCTATATTAATTTTTTTTAATGTATTTCAATCAGAGGAACAGATTTGTGCTAGATTTGGCCCGTGGTGTCTGTGAACATCTTGTGCAACAGTGACCGATGCACGTACGCAGAGTGCAGTTCAGCTTGGTTATTTAGGCCTGTGTGCGAGGCTTTTGAAAACAGTGCAAGGAGGAGAGGACAAATTTGCTTTCACATACACACAACTGTCCTTTGTTATTCTAAAATGTGGTTCTGGCAAACAGCAGCCACGCTCTTGTTCAGATGGCAGGAAAAGTGAGGATATTCCAGGGCTGACATGGAACAGTGCCCAAGCAGGGGCATACTGTCCTGGTTTAGGAGTAAGCGTTTGACTTGAGGGTGGGATTAGGTGTCATGGTGACGCTGGGCTTAGAGACACGAGATCTCTTCCAGTCCTGCATCCCCCCTGCACAGCCTGATCCAAAGCTTGCTGAAGCAACTGGAAAGATTTCCCCCTTACTGCAATGTCTTGCATCAGACCCTAAGCATCTGTGCTGCCACTGGGTGCCTGCGCAAATTAGCGTTATGAGTCAGGCAGAAAACTCATCCACTGCCTTCAGTAGATTTACCTCTGCAACGCTGCTGTAATTAATATTTCCTCCTGTTTGCAACAGGCTGCCCTCTGCTAAAGAATGAGCTTTGTCTGCATGTCTTTTATCATGTGCCCTTGATCTGGAGGCACAACTGCCTGTGCAGTTTCCTAGCCCAGGCCAGCTGAAATGGTTTGGGTTAGCTACAACATTAGAAGTTGTATTTTGGGGTGTTCATTTGTTGTATTTCAGGTGGGGGGGGGGGGGTTCCACATTCTAGGTCATATTGACTGAATTGGGATAAGGACTGATTTATAACTTAAATGGCCCATGTGCCAGGGGTTTTCCATACTCTCCAGAGCACTGGTGTTGCTGGACTTCACATAGCTGAGCGTGATGGGGGACTGATAGGCAGGCTGTGCACTCTGTGCTTTGGTGCCCCGAGGAAAATGGGGACCCTGGTAAACCTGCTGTCAACAGATTGCAAGTGCTTTGGGGGTGGTGGCAGGTCCTGTGTAGGTGTGTGGACAGCCTTGGGCACAACCGTGCCACCCACCTCTCTCTCATGGCATTATCGCAGGTCTCTTAAAGCTTTGGTGCCTAGAGGTGTGTGACTGAGCATCTTGGGTTGTGTTTAAAAGTAGCAAAGCTTGATCTTTCACTCCAAAAAGCTGCGAGCAGAGGGAGGCAAATGAAGGCTCCCAAACTTACTGCCTTTGAAATCTTGTAGTTGTATAAGCCAGCCTTAACTATTGCCTTGTATCACACCAGCCCCCTTCACTTCCTTGCCAAGATCTGTGTTATCAAAGCTCAAAGCACTTTGCAGGAGAGTATCAGTCCTGAACAGCACCCGTGTGAACACTGCATGTGCAAAATGCTGGTAATTGTCACAGCTAAATAGTGTGGGTGAATCCTGGTGGTTTCTGGGATAGTAACTACCAGATAGTGATGATCTCTGACCTGTGACCAGGGACCAAGTGGGATCTGGGTTTATTCAGGCTGGCTTGGTCCTCGATATCTTCAGGAATTCATAATCCGCTGGGTTAATAGCAGTGGGAGCTTTATGCCTCTGCAAGTCAGACCCCTCGCCTCTTCCTAGCTGTGTCCTCAGCCTGTCTGTGACGACGGTCACTGTAAGCAATGTTCCCCACTGGGCCAAGAGGCATTTCTCGACATCCCAGCCCCACAGTGTTAACACCAAGCTACCACTCCTGCGTTTCATACTGGTTTTGTAGTTTTCTAATCTAATCATATGGAAGACGATGGTTTTTCTCCACTCCTGGGAGCTTGCCATAGACATTTCAGCAGGTTTTTGGGTCAGGGTTTTTTTTGGCTAGCTGTTCCCATCTGCATGGGACTGGTGGGTTAAACATACAAAGCGAGGTGCAGGACTGTCCAGCCAGGCTCTTGACAAAACCATCACAAGGACTAAAGGTCCAACCTTCACGTGCTGTCTGTATAAGACGCATTGTCACCATGCTAGCATGCAGGCTAGAAATTCAAGTCAAAGCAACGCAGGCTTAAGCCATCAAAACTGTCACTGAACAAGGAAAGAAGGGGGAGCAGGGGGGAGTCATGAACTTGGTGTTGTTTCTTGGGCTGCAGAAGCCAAGAAGGGAAGAAACCATCCAAGAAAAGACAAACTGGCATCTCTAAAGCAGAACACTCTGATTTTGGCGTTTGCTTTAAAAATCAAGACATCTTTGGAGACTTTTATTGTTTAAAACCTAAAAACAAGGCAAGAACTGCAGTGCAAAATGCAACCAACAAGTAATCTGTGACTGTCTGTCACTTATCTAGGGGGTTTTTTTGTGCCTTAATCAGTGCAAAACACTCAAATCTGGGGCTGCCAGCCTGTGCTGCACAGAGCAGATGGGACCTGACTGATGCTCATTGCTGCCACGGAGGGCCCTCAGGTGTGGGCAGAGAAGGTGGCAGCCCAGGCACGTTGTTTTGGCTGCCGGCAGCTCACCCCTCTCGCTCCTCCTCCTCGAGGCTCTTGGACAGCTGCATGGAAGGCGAGTTGCTCACGCAGCGGCGAAGCGGCAATGGCGTTCAATCTCTGGAGGAGGCAATGCGGTCCACCTGCAAAAAGGACAGGCAGCCATAAAAAGAACAGCCCTTTGAGCAGGGAGGTGTGGCCGTGTTTTGACACCAGCTGTGGTAAGGAGTGCTGATCTGGCACCCAGAAACAGGGGCACTGCTGTGGACAGCTGGTGGCTCAGCCCAGTCAACCACAGGAAAAGTAGCATGGGGTTTGAAAAACCCTGGAGATAAGGGTATCTGCTTTCTGCGGTGTTAATTCTGGGCTTAAACAAAGGAGGACTTTGTGCGTGCAGGATAACAATCCAGACAATAGGATTACTCACTGTAACTGAGATACTACAGGAAAAACTCGGCATGATGGGGGGGTTAATCTTTGCTCTCCAGGGACATGTGATGTAGCGTAGCTCCGCTGCTTTTTCTTGCCTATCCGTTAACAACTACGGAGACTAGTGCTACCTCCTCTGCACCTTTGGGACCATGGTGGGAGCTTGCAAATAGCTGTGCAGCCCTAGGGGGGAGTCAGGTGTTTGTGAATCTGAGATTGTATTTTTGGGACACTGAGATACAGTTACTGTTGAAACATGCTGGGCAGGCTGGAAACGGGGTCGTTTGCTACAAGTCCAGCACTGAAACTGGCCTGGTCTTGGCTGCTGTTTCTCTGAGAAACAACCTTGCAGTGCGCCTCTGGTAAAGCTGTGGCTCTGAAGGGACCAAGAGTCTGGGGCATGAACTCCCAAACTCATTTGGGGGAACGCAGATGTCGACAGTGTAATTAGCACTGTCAGCTACAGGCTCTGTGCCAGGTTGGGTGCTGCTTTGAAACTACCTGTGGGTCACGCTGGACCCCTCGCTTTGGGCCTTTCTACCTGTTTCCATTCTGGGAAGCAGCATCCACCCAGGCTACGTGGTCTTAGGAGCAGCTGTAGTTCTTCCTCTATTTTTTCCAGCTATAGAATAATAGCAGATATTTCCCTTTGGAACAGGACTTTATATAGTGCTTTCCATAGTCACTGAAACAAGCAGAAAATGTCAAAGAATACAGCATTCCCAGCCTGGTGAGCCCTTGTCCCAGCTGAACGTTTCCCTGCTTGTTCCTACTGATGAGAAAAGTGTTTCCTAGCTGAAGTTTCCACAGTGTTAAAGCCCACGTCTTGCTGCAGCTCTCTTTTTTCCTATGCTAATAGCAACCACCCACATCTACTCAAGAACAGTTTTTCTCGGAGCTGTGACCAGTGTACCTCCAGTCATCCACACCCCCCTGGCTGCTGGCCTGCTACAAACCAGCTGGTCGCATCCAGCTGGTGCATTAAATTGAAGACAGCTACAAATAAATTACTTGCTTTATTGCTTTTCCATGTAGGCATTGGCCACAATGCCACTTGGACACGTGGTAACCCAAATGGGAGGGGTAAAGTGTTGAGATACAGAATGCTTCTTAGAGAGATGTGACAGGTTTTAAGCTGCAATGGATTTAGGAGCAGGTTTGAGCTCTTGCTTTGTCTCGCCTGCTGACCAGGAGCCGTGCCTTCCTTTCAGTGGCACCTTACACTGCACAAAGTGGCATCTAGTGACTGAACAACAACCTTCGAATCTAGATTAGGAGGGGAAAGGACAGGTGTCCTTTTCTGGATCCAGCAGTGCCGGGAGAAGAGACGATTGCCCCCAGGCCTCTGCCTCCTTCCCCCTTCAGGGGGTACAGTCCTCTGGCTTTGCCAAGGTGAGAGCAGCCTGCAGGCACTCCCTAAACCCATTCCTGCCCTCTCTCAGCTAGGCTAGCAAAGCCCAGGATGAAGCTTGGGACTGTGACAAGCCCTTGTTCCTGGCTGGCAGCACCTGGAGGCAGATGAGGGGCAGATGGCTTCAGTCCCTGCTGATCCCTACCCCAACTCTTGTGTCCGGCAGCAAAAATTCCTTCCTAATCCCAGCTGCTCTGCTTGCAAGCAGGTGCCTTTCTGGGTTAGCTCATGTCGGCCTCAAGACCCGCTTGGCCCCTGACTTACTTGGATGCGGTCCTGCAGGGACAGTCCTCGAGGCAATTAATTCATCCTACATTTTAAGCCCTGCCATGAGCCCTTCCTGAAGGCCATCTGCCAGTTATGCTAAGGGAGGTGATGTGGCTGTTCTGTAGGCTCCTGCCCAACCTCTAGAGAGGAAGGGGATGAGGACTACCATTTTCCTTTAGCAACAGGATCAGCGAGGGTGTAATACGCATTCACCAGGTCACAGAAATCTGTGACTCCTCATGGTGTGGCTCTGTGGGAGTTTTTCCTGTGTGCATAATTCCCAGCTTTGTGCAACTCTGAAATGCCCCCTAAATTCCAACTGGCAATGGCTGGCGGCACAGGCTGGATGTTACATTACCAGGGAGGTCGCCCTCTGAATATGAATGTCCTGTCTTGGCATGGGGCACGTGTGTCTTGAGTTTTCCCAAGGAGGACTAGTTGGGACTGTTTGGTTAGAAGAGAATTTTAATTTTCAGCAGTGTTCTGGCTGGGCTTGGAAAAGCATGTCTTCCAGAGGATAGGAGATGCTGCAAAAAATGCAAGAAGGAATGTAAGTCCCTGCCACAGTTTACAGCAGAGCGGTCCAGCTGGTGACTACAGGGGCCATTTGATCTGTTCTGGTAGTGCTCTTGCACTGGTCTCGTGGTGGGGCTGCAGGTGCTGGGGAGGATGTTTTGTAGCTCAAGCTGGGTTTTCCCAGTGCAGGTGTGCCAGTAGCCACATGCTGATAGCCCCAAAGGGTAGTTTTGGTTATGAAACCAACTTCCAGGCACATCCTCAGGGTTTGCCAATGCGACGTGAGTCATCCTGTGCAGGCAGGCAGTGTCTTGCCCAGTATTGGGCGCTAGAAGGCACCTGCTTGTGAGCTTGAGGAAGGCTTGTTCAAGTGGCAACTGGTATCAGAAGGGAGGAGAGGCAGTGTCTCCTTCCTAGCGATGACTCACTGGTGCGTGTGGTACCACCAAAGTGGAGAGGCTGCTGGCGCGTGCCATCCTCTGCAGCACTCTTGTGTCCCATGCCCTGCTCTGCTGGGGATGCAGAGATCTGTCGAGGCAGAGCCGGCACATCTGCTGCCAGCCTGCGCCGGCCGGGAGGTTCCCACACATCCCCTGCCCCTGGACACGCGCTCTCATCTAGCGCAGATTAATTCTGGGCAGAGACAGAAATGAGAGGAGCAGGGAGGTTTTGCCTGCAGCCCGTGCAGGTTTGCTGATTGTTCTGCTTAGCAGGAGCTAAGCATCACTTCAGTACAGCCAAGGTGCGGGGTTTGTCTGCGCAGGGTAATTTGCTGCTTAATAAGGTCTTTGGGTGCCCTCCTACTGCTCAGACTGAGCTGGCCGGGCCCGCCATGCTGCCGCCTGTCCTGCACGTGGTCCGAATGTATCTCCCGATGCACAGGAGCCCTTGGGAGCCTAATTGGCTCTTAGCTCTGAGCTGTGGTGGTATTGTGAGCGTCTCCAGTGCGTCTGGGCTCACCGCCGCTTTTAGGATCCTGTGTTAAAGTAATGCTGCTACTCGCTGTCCAGACACAGGCTTGCAGCTTGTTTGTTTAAACTTGTTTCCATAGGAATTTGTAAGGACCATGGGAACATATTTTATTTGACCTAAACAATAAAGAATGAGACTGAGGAGGGGGGAAAGGAGTCCCATCATGTCTGATTTGTGGGTCTGATTTTCCTCTTAGGCTGGGTAACCTCTTCAGCACTGAATGGACCATCTTGGCAAGTCGGCTTGCTTTTTTTCTTCTCCTTTGTTTTTTCAAATGCCTGCAATGTATTCCAATCAGCTGATAAATGCATAGAAATAGGCCAGAAATAGCCTCTTTTTAAGCACACAGGCAGCTTTTGGGTCAGCTTGCAGTAGTTCAGAAACACTGCTTTCACGCCTGAGCTGGCGCTGAAGAAGCCAGATTGTCCAAGTCTGAGCACGGGCTGTGCCTCCGATAGTAGTGAATGATCTCGGCCTTCTGCAGTCTCTCTCTCTATGCGTTTGGCTGTGCCACTAAAGCAGTACCTAAGGATTTGCTTTCTCGCTGCTTTGGAAAAGGACAGTGATGGTCTCCTATCTGATAAATGAAATGCATAAGGCCGCGCAGAGCAGCGTGTGCTCCTGGGGTGCTGTTAGTCCTCTGATGGGAAGGTTCAGGCGGCCTCAGGGGCAGCGTGGGCAGAGACTGCACAGGGAGCTGTAGCAGAGATGGGAGATGAAGCCGAGCTGTTGCAGCGTGTTGCTTGTTGGACCTTCCGAGCTGTAGGAGCTGGAAACGTGGCGAGCCACAAATAGCAGCAAGTTGATGCTGGAAGAGCAGCCCAGCAAAGAGGGTGTGTGAGCAATGGGGAAGGCAGCTACTCAACAGTGGAACTGGCCAGGATGCTCCCCTGAGATGAAGTTCCATCCCCATACAGAGTTTTTTAGTGTTTCCCAGGAAGTCCTGTCAGCTGTGACTAAAGCTAAGGCCCTTAAATCCTCCTCATTAGTGCTCTGAATGCCAAGGAGTGCTGCTATGGCACTGCAGGGTGATGCTGTGGGGCTGGCAAAACCACCAGGAGCTCGGGACCCACAAGCTCAACAGTTCGGGCTGTCCACTTGGTAACAGTGTGCTGCCCTGAATGCTTTGTGCTCTCTGCTGCTGGTCTGTGTACAAAGCAGGGGTAGTTCATTCACTCTATCTTCATGCCATTGTGATGAGTGTGGCTGTTTTCTAATTTTTTCCCCCTAAGAAAGCAAATAGCTTTTACTTCTTTCTGAGCTGGTGTAAGGAATGGTCGCTTTTCTCAAACTAAGAAGTGCAGTCTGTGAACACCAGCCTGCCCTGGGCAGCGGATCAGGCTAATGCGTAAGAATGGCTCCGCTGCTAGTCAGTGTTTCTGTGAAATAGCACCCTGGTAACTGGGAGTCAATTTTACAGGCAAAACACCCCCTCCTCGATCTGCCTACATCCAGCAAAAATGTTGCTGTGTACCGTTTTCTTTCCAAACTTGTTAAGTGTCTAAAGGGGGTCTGGGGCAGGAATTCCTCATAGCATACCTATGGACTGCTGCTTCCCTATTGAGCATCTTACAGTGACCTGAGAACTGGCTTTTTTTGTGGGGGCAGGTGGCATTTCTCTGATCCCAGGTGCCACACGGGTGTTTTCTGTGCAAGCAGTTATTATACAGGTCTACAGGTGTGCTCTGCAGTGGTGAAAAACAGTTTAACAGAGAGCAAGCGAGGAATAAGGTGTTGAATAAACACTGTTCCCAGGGTCTTGGCTACACACAGTACTACTGCAAGCAAGAGTGAGCACTGTTTTAGAGCAGAATAGGTAAATATAGGTAAATTAAAGAAATTTGCATGAATGCATATAGTCACCAGCTTGAGGCTCAGCACTGAAGCTGTGCTGAAGGCCAACATGCTGTGGGAGCGTGTGAAGGGTAAATGTCAAGAAGCAGGTTGCCCTAGAGGGGCCTAGGAGCGCTTTGGAGCAGGCAATCTATTATAATTTATTCAAACCAAATGCTTATGCCCTTCTGTAAATCTCACTTAGCTTCTGGGAGCTTATTTATCTTCAAATACCATATTGTATGAAATGAACTCTATGTGGTTATTGAAGAGTTTCTGTGCAAAGGGCCTGAAGGTCCTTTGCCCATTGTCTTACTGCTTTCAGCTACATCAGGATTTAAGGAAATGGCTTTCTTGCAACCAGAGCTCAGGACCGACTTGCTAAGGACACTGGATGTGTCCCTTTGCATGTCTTCTCACTGCCATTTTTATTAGCTTCAATTAAATGCGCTGTATAATGTGTGTGCTTAGATGGCCCGGATGGAGAAATGAGCAAATGAGAACCCTGTCTTGTAGTTACCTGTTAAGGATACAGCTCCCTTGCTCTTCAGAGTATAGTACTTGGAATGTATTAAAGAAATGGGGGTGCCCTGTCCCCTCCCCAGTGTGACTGGAAATGCAGCCGGCCCCGGACAGCAGCTGATGAGAATCTCAACTCTCTGCTTTGCGGTGCATAGCCTGAGAACGAGTGCCTTGTGCTAAATGAGGGACCGAGGGTGGTGCAGCAGCCCTGGAGTCACTTTGGGAAGATTCTGCCCACAGCCAACTTTCCATGCAATATTCCCTGCTCCTTTAGTGTCCTGAGCAGATGTGACCTACAGCTATGACAATGAAAGCCTAAAGCTTTGAGCTGTTTGACCTGTTTTTGTTTATCACTGTAATACAAGCTAAATCTGCTGTTTATTTTTGCAGATCAGAGCAAGCAAAAGTGGGCAGTCTTGCTCCCAACATCTGCATAGGCACTGACTTTTATTGTGATACTAAGGACATATGTGCATTGTTTCAAGGCAATAAGCCTTAAAAATAGCCTTGTGCCCTTTTTATAGTGGTACTTGTATAGGAGAGGTATCTGTGAGAACAGCAGCTCCAAGCTGCTCACATTATCTAGGAAAATAAATGATCGTGTTTGATGTGCTTCCCCTGGAGAGGTGAAGGTCCCTGAGGAAATTAATCCATGAACAGCTCTGACTGGAGGAGGGGTGGAATTTCAGGCAGTCTTTTGTCTCTAGAGTTATCCAGGCATTTTTTAGACATGAACAACAATCTCTTAAGCCCCCAGCTGTTGTCTGACAAGAATGTGCACTTAACTGTAGTATCTCAGCATCTGTGTCGTAGTCCTCCACTGCTGGCTTTGCAAAGCAGCCTGTCTGTATGTTACCCAAACAGGTTCCTTAAAAAAGAAAGTGTAACTAATATTCACTAAGCATGGGTTGTGTATGGGCGATGCTGACTGTGACAGAAGAGTAGTTAAATGAGAATTAAGGTACAGAAGGTAATACCGACTGTTCTGCCTTAGGGGTATTTTATGGGCTTTCTTCATGGCAAGATCATGGTTAGAATATATTCTAACTGCCCTTTCCTATCTCAGACATGAAAAAAAGCCTGGCCGGTTGAGAGAGAGGCGAGTTAAGCCCTGTGTTTTTCTGCTTTGTACATATTGCCCTTAACTTTCGTAGGGGTTACCTATTCTTAAATGGATTTAACTGAAGACCAGTAATTCCGTTTGTTTAATGTAGGGCACTTGATTTTATTCAAAGGGTGAGATACAAAAAAAATAAGCAAAAAGACAAAACCCAAATTATAAAACACTACAGACAGAAGTAAGACATCTTCTGCGTACAGCACACAACAGGAAACAAGATACAGACTGGTCCCCACAAACCAAGCCAGCTGGATATGTACAAGCAGAGGCAAATAGATCTAGAAGGGAAAAAATGGTGGTATTTGCCACTTCAAATGTCTATTTACATAAACTGAAGGCAAATAAAATAGTTTTCTTTCCTTTTATTCAAACCAAATACTTCTTTGTTTCTTCTTCTTCCTGTTTCTGATGTAGAGGAGGGACTCCATGCTTTGAGGCAAGTTTGGTACATTCAGGTAGGATCTAAAATTAGCCACAGCTAAACACTGACATGCTACTTCAAGTGCTGAACTTCAGTCCCTCCCTCCATCCGACAAGCTGCTGCCAGGCACCTACTTGTGGCGTCAAGGACTACTAGTGATGGCTAGAGAGGAGAAAAGCCTAATTTTGCACTAATGCGTTGGTCTTCTTTATGCCTTTACATGTTTCAATCTGCAGCTTAACCAAACCTAGCGTGTCTAGGCTAGTCTTAAGGCTCCTAACTGAGCATGATTACCTGTCCTGTCGTGTCTATGAGCTCTCTCCCACTTGACTTGGAAATGGTCTGTGTGAAGCCTTCAGCTCTTTCAGTACAGAGAGGTTGAGACTTCACAAATACAGGTGTCAAGGTAGCTTTCTGGCTCAAAGGGCGTCCCCGCATCAATGCAATTACCTTCCAGCTAAAAAGGAGATGGCATCTGCCGTGTCATTGTTGCACCTTACGCACGGACACGGCTACCCAAATACTGGTTTGGGCTCTTCATAAGAATATGCATGCAGACAGTACTTACTCATCTGACAAATTCGGGAATGAACTGTCTATAGCCTTTCTTCAGTAGAGCTAGGAGGGAAAACCTTTCTGACAGATGTATATTCCAAGTACAACTTGATTTCCTATTGTGTGTGGAATAACCTTACTAGCAGTGTGGAATTTGTCTGAGTTCTGTTGGGCAGAAACATGTGCTGAGCCTGAAGTTCTCCGGTCTTTGGTCATTAAAAAACCCTAAGACCTATGGGTGTGTGCTTCCCTTTAAGCCTCTGTAGACACAGAAGAGGAAAACATTACTGAAACCAAAATAAATTCTGACAAAAGTACACAGTAATAGGAAGCTGCTATTCCAAATGGCAAAGGCCTTTATCTGCATTTACCTGTGGCTCAATTTTAGTGACAGGGCTACTGAATTTTTAAACACCTCAATTAGGAAGGAGGGAATTTTACTGGCTCAGTAAGCAAAACATTCATTTTGGAGAGCAGAAGACTGACTCGCTGTTAATAAATATCACAAGACATTCTAAAAGTTTTCTAAGGAAAAGAGAAACATCATCTGTTCATCAAAATGCAACACATCTAGACAAAATGAGGTAAGGAAAGCTAAGAAGAGTCCTTTATACATTCTCACTTCACACAGGCATGGCAATTAACAACAATGAGATGCTTAACGGATTCCCTACCATGCTCATCAGAGAAATTCTTCATAGCAAGTGTGCTCCACAGCATTCTTTGATATTAAGCATTACAACATCCAACAGCCTAGTTGCAAGTAGCGACTAAACCTCTGTTTTGGCAGGCAGAGTTTTGTACACTTCAGGCAGTTTGCCGGCAACTTGCAGAATGCAGGGGGTGAATACTACCTTTACTTCTGACAATGAAGAATCTGTCATGAGTTTTAATGCCTTAAATCACAAAGAACACGTATTTGTCTATCACAGCATAAAACCAAATAGCTCAGCAATATCTGTACAGTTACACCCAACATGAGAGTGTCAGACTTACATTTCTAACTTAGACTCCTGTTCTTTGGTCCTCTTTGTATACAAACTTACTTTCATAAATATTTAACAGCCTGCATTATTGAACTTTTACTGAATAGCAACTTGTATTTTAAGAAGGATGTCTACCATCCTGTTTGCTAGGAGACTTGGTAAGCTAGCGGACAACCATCTGTACAAGGCTAGATAAAAGCAATGCGTGCTGCTTCTGAGCAGAATAGGAGAAAAAGATCTTAAAATAATTCTCTGGCAGGGTTCTTTCACATGAGATCCCATGCTAAGGAGAACACAGGATGTGATACTGCAAGTCCTTATGTCGTTGTGCTGGGGGGGGGGACACACACGGGGGGGAACCCTGCCTTGGTTCAAGCCCTCCATGTGAAAGGTTTGCCCAGTTTCTCTTCTCTTAAGCAAGCTGAGTGGGAGGAAGAGGAAAAGAAACTGTCTTCAAATTGTTAGCATTGAATATGCGTTGTTTTTTCCTTAAGGACAAGTATCGTCTTCAAATGAAGCAGGGAAGTCTACTGGTCATGTTTAGGCAGAGGCACATAACTGTTACGAGTTAGTGCCTCATAAGCAAATGCTGTATAAATAAAATGCAGTATTTACTACTTTGTTCTTAAACAGACACTGGCAGCACAATGTGTTCCTAAATTAATAGTCTGAATACTATGTATTAATAAACGTACATATATCAGTTTTGAGAAGCTGTTTCCAGGCAGGCAGCATTTCCTTCTCATAATAAAACTAAGCCTTGAGCTGATAGTGAATTGAAGTTAAATAGTTACTGCGGTTTTATATAAAGTAGAATTGCTACAGACATAGCTTTTGGAAACACCTCGGTTTGAGCAGTCATCTTCCATTGTATGAGTCAGCCTGGATTGCTGCTGCTTAGCAATAGTCATCCTGTGCAAGGACAACTAGGTTGTAAAGGGCAGTGGACAGTCCCCAAGCACTGCATTTGCTAAAGCAATTCTTTGGGGGCAGTAAGTGACCTGGAATATTTGCCAGCACTTGACAAGCATTGCTTTACGCCTTGTAGCGGGTTTTTCTTTTTATGGTGTGTGTGTAAAGCTAATTCAAAACCCATCAAGCTGGTAGGAAATTCACCTTTTTGCATTTGGAAATACATAGCTAACTGCCCTTTAATGACTTTGAGGAAGTCAGTGTTAAGTCTTGAAGGCATATTTTCTGTGTAATTTCTGATTCTCTGCAAGCTTGTTATAAAACTGTTACCAAGGTATGTATTTGTCATGTCTATTAAGCCTTTTTTATCCCCTCCAATTTTAAACCAGCTGAGTTTGACACAAGTCACATACAAACTGCTCCTAAATAAACCAGGGACTTTGGCTAACGTAGTAAGCCTCAGAAAGGGAGCTTTAGTGGCATCTCTGCCAGAGAGATAAAAGGTAGAAACATTCTTCTACACAGTCAGACTAGTAAGTGACCTGCATAAAGCTGGTTCCTTAGGATGTGTTTGTAGTGCCTCAGTGCTCAGTTCAAGGGGAAAAATCCTCAACACAGAAGACTTCTACTTGTTTAAAAAACACCAAACCGACAGCAACAACAAAACACCAACACAAACTGAGCACTGTTCATATTCCTCTTTTCCCTCACTTTGGTAAGCATCTGTACTGAGTCAGCCACTGCTTCCATTTACACTCGAAGGCGTGAGTTCCACTGTCTTCATGGGCACAACTACAGGTATATGCTAGTGTTACACAGTGCGTTGTGGCCCACCGAGTCTACGAGATTGTCACTTGCTAGGTATTTGGCATAGATAAAATCCTTCTGAAGCAACGTTATTTTCTTAGAACATTTACCAGGTGCCTAAAATTTAGGAGGTTGTGACAGGTCAGTTGAGTTCCCTTTTGTACATGAGGCAGAAATTGACCCCAGATGCTTGTTTACAGTTTTGTTCACTGTTAAAATATCTGCACAAGCATGACCAGTAACAGCTCTTGTTCCAGTTGTATATTCTGGTATCCTGCTTCGCTGCCTCAGAGCATGACAGGTAATTCATTCAATGGTTTCTCATCAACAATTGGAATGAGCCACACTGGATAAGAAACAATGACATTATCTTAAAGTAAAGTGGAGGGCCCCTTACCTAGAAGACTCAGTAATCTTTAAAGAAAACCATTTAAACATCTTTCATGGAAGTCTATTGTTCAAAAAAACCCAAAGCTATTGACATAGCATGTAGAATCAATTTGACAATCACTAATGTAATGGAATTACGGTGATCTTATACACAAACAGTGATTTACCAAAATAAGATTTACCTAGGGGACTTTAAAATCAAGTTATTTTGGTACCAAAAAAAGTCTTTCATTTAATTCCCCTTTGCCCCTATGATTCAGATGATCTTTCACTCTACAGTTACGGACTTGGCCAGATTTCTTGGAAAATCAACCTGCAGAGAGGGAGGAGAAAGAACATGCTTGTGAGTATTTACACACTTTCTTTGTTTGTGTATAACTTTGTCACGTGTGGAACGTTTGTTCTGCGTTTAAAATTGAAAATGATTGAACATATTTTCTTGTTAATTTAGGACTATCTGTGCAAAAAAAGTCCATAAACCTCAATTGTTACAACTCCACTGTCAGGAACTAAGGAGTTAGTCCCTTTAGTCTATGTTGTTACAGTGCTCAAATGATAAAAGGTCACTGTGATAAAAGGTAGAGGCCAGTGTCTGTATTAAGACCAAATACCTAACACAAACAGACTCCATTTGTCACATATCCTTCTGTGGATTGTTATCTTCCTTTTATCTTCCTACCAGCCCTCCGGAAACTGTACGCTCATACCGGAAAACAGACCCATGTCCAAACTCAAACTGCACAAGACTCAGCCAAGTGTACTAGACTGCCTTCAGGTTTTGTTCACGACAAGCTTCTGTAATTGCCAGGTTTACCATTTAACCTGGTCATTCCAGTTGCTCAAGCAATTATACAGACAACCCCCGCAAGCTTCCGACATCCCCCAAAGCATCTTTTCCAGATCTGCAGATAGCAAACACGAGTGCAGAAGGGAAGGAGTACTGTACTTACATCGTATCCTCTGAGAACTGCAAGATGGAAAGCCAGAAGCTGAAGGGGGATAACGCTCAGGATCCCCTGCAGACAGTCCACCGAATGGGGAACTTTGATTGTTCTCTTATTGTTCTTAATTGTCTCGATGTCTTCCTTATCACAAATCACAACAGGTCGCCCCTGCAACAAAGGGAAATGTTGAAGAAAAACAGGTCTGGAAGGTTCTTTTCTCACTTCTGTTCAGAGCACCAGTGGCAAGAACTTTTTACTTAATTTAGAACAAAACAGCTTAACACCCCATG
Source organism: Harpia harpyja (assembly GCF_026419915.1). NCBI lineage: Eukaryota > Metazoa > Chordata > Aves > Accipitriformes > Accipitridae > Harpia > Harpia harpyja. The sequence continues at coordinate 44,450,623 of NC_068952.1, forward strand.
GGCATCCCTGTAGCATATTTTAAGGGGTAGACAAACCACACTTGGCTTCTGCAAAACTGCTCTTGAGATGCCCAGAATATCTACTGAATTCACGTTTTAGGCAGTAACACTAAAGCAAATAGTTTGCGCGCCCTGTAAACTGCTTTTATATTAAACCCAAACATTTCTGATGCACTGTGAACTTTTGCAGGTACTTACCTGCCGTGCAATGACCTGCTGGAGAGCGTTCTGGCACTTGGCATATGTATGGTCTCTCATGATGATCATGATGACAGGCATGAGTTTGTCCACCAGTGCGAGAGGGCCGTGCTTCAGCTCACCTGCCAATATCCCTTCAGAGTGCATGTAGGTAATTTCTTTGATTTTCTAGATGAGGAAAAAAATCATGCGTAGAGCTTTGGGCAAACTTGTAATTTTTCTTAACCACCTCCACTTTATTTGTAACTTTGTAAAAACACGTTCTGGCTCTCCTCAGATCCAATACGTTGACAAGCCAGCCTGAAAACCTAGATCAAAGTAGTGCATCTGGGCTGAACTGCTTGCAGGCCATCAACACTTACAGTTCTAACACCAAACCTACCACAGGCCTTATGATTTACCATCAGCCAACATATCTATCATCACAGTCTTGAACTGGGCAGCCAAACGCAAAGAGGATGTGTTTGTATGTCAGTGGGTGACAGCACTTACAACAACAGGAATCTCCTCAAACGTAAAAACTGCAATATATGGTTCTAGAAAGTACATGCTCGCTTTTGGATGCTGAGCATTCATGGAAATGCCACACCAACAGTTCAAAGAACTGATTTTATTAGGGTGCCTAGTCTGTCACAGTAAAGCATTCCCAGTGTGAATGTGGAAAATACACCCTTTCAACCCACTATAACCTGTGACTTGGGTATCTTTAAGTGGCAGTCTCAGCAGTGTTAGGGTGAGTTTTAGCTATCTGAGCCACTACGTCAGCCAACACACCATAGCTGTTAGCTGCTTTTAAAACAACTTGTAGCCATGCGTCGTTTCCTGTGCAGAAATCTGAAGTCCATAGCTAAGTGTGTTTGAACCAGCTTTAAATAAAGAAATCTCTTACCAAAGCTCCCTCAAGACATGTAGCGTAATGGTAGCCACGTCCCATGATGAGAACAGACTTCTGATGGTATAGCTCTGTGGCTAACTTCTGGATCTCATCATCCATACTCAGCACTTCTTTAATTAAGTCTAGAAGGAAAGAGAAGAATTCAAGTTGTGTGTGCTTATATGCTTGTGCCTCTCAAGCTATACATACTGTTTATACTTCATATACACAGATAGCAGTAACTTGCATAAAAATTGGACTCAATGTTTTAATAGTCCAATTTAGTGGTCTGAAGACATTAGAGAGAACATGGTTGCAAAAGTTATTGCTAATAGCCACGTTGCGCGTATCTGATCCCCTCGGTCTTTCAAAGCCAAGTTCATCTGTGCTATTGAGTTTCGCTTGGCGAGATGCAATAAATGCAGCAGTTTCCTACCTGGCAGTCCCTTTAGACCACGCATGATTTCCTTGCGCCTTTCCTGCATAGAAATTCTGTCGTCACACATCATCAGAGCAAACATCACCAGAGAGACAAACTGGCTCGTATAGGCCTAATAAGGGGGGGGAGAGAGAGAGAGAAAGAAAACCCCACATCATTACAACAGTAACCAAACGGTTGTCACCTACTACATAAAATCCTTAGACTAGTTGTTGACTTTATTCTTAACATGATACTGAATGGCAGCTTTCATTCCAATTAAGTAGCAAAGATGAACATGAAATTCACAGGGCAAATCTCATTTGAGCAAATCTCAAATGGAGGCATACAATGGCACGATCTCCTTATACTCCAAGAGATTAAGATACAACAAGCAAAATGGAATATTTCTAAGATTCCATGGTGACTATTAAATCCTGTTTTGTGACCACACCTGTGTCCTTCTTTAGTGCAAGTAAATGCTGAAAACACTGAAGACATGCAGACCTGTTAACTGGAGCTGTACAGTGGAAGCCCACCACTAACATCTGGCCATCACAACAGGTCAGCTAGCTGAAATTTTTCTGGACCACATTCAAGGAACACAAAGGCAGCTGAAAAGGTAAGTGATTTCCCACTCCCCTTCTTTAAGAACAGAGTCTGAACTCTTCACCTTGGTAAGGTTCCATATTGTCTAAAAGACCATAGTGACTGCTATCACTGACTTTGCAGAAGAACAACTGCACAGGCAAGTGAAATTAGTGCTCAAGTCAGGGCAATTCTATTCACAAAAACATCTGAGGCACAGTATCAAGCAGCTATTGCAAAGTCTAGCCTCTGAAGTCCTTATAAGACAAACGTTATGAAATGGTCTGTGGTGCCAGCCTGGGACTGAAGTTGCTTAGAAATAAGATTAAGGTTCATAGTATTTCTGTCCCTCCCTAAACAACAATCAAACAAACTTTCACGTTGTCCTATTGGAGGAGATTTATATAGCTCTGAAGGAATCTAGAAAAGCTTCAGTTATGCTGGCTAGCAGAGTTTGATATGGAATGTGATCTACTTTGTTTTGGTGCAGTTGACGGTTATGGAAGTAAAGAGCACTAAGCAGTTGTGCTAACAATGCTTGGGTTGTTTATATTATGTTCTCAAAATGAAGTTCTGGGCAACCTTAGGGCAGAATCTTTTCAAGTTTGTATTTCATATACGCACAACTTTGGTAACTCCCCACATCACCAGAGAGAAAATGCCATTTTCAGTTATCTCCAAACTGTAATGTTGGCTATGTGAAAACAACCCAGGGACAAACAACTCGTTCAAGAGTTTCTTGTAAGAGACTCATGAATTTTCCATGATCAAATTCCCCAGTGAACTATTAAACTCAAATGTGGTTTTTGGCTGAATTTATGTAACAGATTGACATCATCTCGCCTCTAAATATAACTAAATCAAAGCAGATTTCACCATGCAGAAGCACTTCATCAAAATGAAATGCAGCAAAGCAAGTCATTTTATACTGTATCACATGTATCCAGATGCATCAGCCACAGAATAATTCTGTTAGGTGGGCATAAATACTGGTTTTCTGTAAAAGACCATTCCCCCACTTGCTGAAAGTATAGTTTTAATATCACACTTTCTTTAGTAAAGCAGTGCCATTAAGGGCAGTTACATGTGGTCAAAGTTTCTACAATCTTGTCTTTTAATTTCCTTTTTTATCTTTAGACCTTAGTTTCAGCTGAGTCTGCCCCTCAAGACAAATGATGGCAAAGAGGAGAGAATTCTTGTCTCTTGGGGAGTTCTCTCCTCTGAGACCCCTTTGCTTTCAATGTTTAATATTGCTTCCTTAATAATATTTTGTTTACCAAAAAAAAAGAAAAAAAAAAGCCCTTTGCACAACACAAGAAAAAGAAAATGAAGAGTGTTGCTGGGCACATGGTCATTAACTACACAATTGTCAATAGCAACTGGTAAAAAGGGAACAGAAAGCATTTAACAGAGGACCCATGATATAGCCAACACCTTCAGGAGGAATTTCAGTAACAATAATCATCATCATCAGTGAGGTCTATAAATTTATGACTTACCTTGGTACTGGCAACCCCAATCTCTGGTCCTGCATTGATATGGACTCCACAATCTGTCTCTCGTGATATAGAGCTGCCAACTGTGTTAGTTATTCCTACCGTTAAGGCTCCTCTCTCTTTGCAGTACCGAAGACCCATCAAAGTATCTGCTGTCTCACCTGAAAAAACAGGTATTGACAATGCTGCAGTTCAGTATCGGTTACTGCTGTCACTGCAGATGTAGAATTGCAGCGATTTCCCAAATAGAATCTCAAGAGGTTTGTATTTGCCTGCAAGTCAAAGGAGTTAGTAGTTATTCCATCCCCGGCACAATGTGGTTTAACCCTAGAACGAAGACTGTGAAATCCAGAAAACACAAAACCTAACAACAGTATTTGGTGTGAGGCAAAGTCAGTATTCTGCTAAGGTTTAAAAAAAGGCAGTTCAAGTGTGTCGTCTTTAACACAACTTTCTTTCTTCTCCCGGTTAATAAAAATTCACCTGGGGCAGAGCAGGGTGGGGGCAAAACATGTATTGGGGATATCTGGACATAACCCAGCTGAAACATACAGTGGATGCAATGGCATTAAGTTACAGCTAGCCTTTGGAGTCCTCCCACCACCTTACTGCCACTGAAACTCATGGAATTGTTTGGCTGATGGGGCTTACCAACAACACGAAAGCTTGCAAAATCTGTTATCAAAGAGGTTATGTCTAAAACTAATTATCCCTGTTCAAAGTTGTTTGTTCTATGCAAACACAAGCTTGCTTAGATCAGACTTCGCTTAATGTTAAAAAACACTAGATACAAAGGAAGCAGAAAAAGTTGGTTTAAATGAATATGGTGGCGGGGGGCAGGGAGAAAACCTTGCACTGAGGATCCCAGCAGTGCTGCTTGCCAGCTGAGCTGCAGAGATGGGACTAGAAATAGAAGCTACTATGTATTCCATCTAGTGTTACCAGTTTGCTTTTGTCCTAAAAGGACACACCTCTTTTGAGTACTCCTGCACCTGTAAGGTGACAAGAGAGAACAAAAACTCCCAAGGTTAGTTCGGTACACCTCTCCTTCAGTACACCAATGCATAAAAACTGCTCTGCATACTGCACTGCTTAAGGCAAGTTGTGTAGGGTGGGAATCTAAGGCTGGAAAAACAGATTTATGGGTGGGGGGAATTGGGGTTATTTGAGCTCAGTATTTACTTTGGTTTTGTATTGCCTGATAACCAAGCTCAGGTTCCAGGGAAATCTTTGTTAGCTTGCCACATCCAACACTTCAGGGGAAAGATGCATCCCCTAGTGTGTCCTCAGTCATGTTCCCTGTTAGATTGGGGCAGGAAAGTTTCTAAGGGGAAGAAGCAGCATCTGCACGTGTATTCGGAAAACCCAGGGAAAACTTGAACATGAGCCCCCTACAAAGAATTCTGAATTACTTGATACTGAGAAAGAAAAATTGCTACCAAAAGAGTATTTTAACCTATGGAGAAAAAGTAATGAGTAGTTTTGGTATCAAAGCTGAAGATAAGTTACAAAAACCTACAGTGGTAAATGCAACTAAGAGGAAAAAAGATACTGTAGTTTCGCACTGCAGTTGTCCTTGCAAATATTTTGAATGCGATATACATCACTGCTTTTTTTTTTTTTATGCTTAAGTGTGTCTTTTATCTGGTATTCCATTCCCAGGTTGTTATATTTTTTGATACTTGTGTGTAATAGTTTCAATTCTTTTATAGATCCAATCTCCTGTAGAGCTCAGTATTTGGTACTGCTTTAACTAGGGACCTAAAACTATTCAAAAGAAACTACCGAGTTGCCTTTACCCAGAGCTCAGTAGCGTTTTTTTAGTCTGTTGATTGATGGAATATTTCCTCACAGAGAAAGGAAACAAAACTACTGTTACCATATGTAAGACTCAGCTGAACAAAATCCTGCCCCAGCACGCAGATGGACAGGAGGAGAGCCACTCTATTTTTTCCCCATTTCTAGTATGTGTATGCCAATTTCTTCTCTCACGCGTACCACATGCAATCCTACAGGCAGGCACAAGAATTTGGCCCTGCTGCCTTTTCCCTCCCAAGCTAACATTTACAGGAAAGAAGGGAGTGAGTGGGTGGTAAAGCGAGACCATACCTGACTGGCTGAGGAAAAAGCAAACATCATCTCTGAAGACAGGGGTGTTTCTGTCCAAGAAGTCACTGGCTAGTTCAACCATAACTGGTAATTCAGTCAGTTCTTCCAGAACCTGTCGGGTCTGGTAACAGGAGATGTCAGAAAGTTAACATGTTACATCGTGTTTAAAAATCCCAGTGTTTGGAGTACAAAAAAACCCTTCCAATTGCCATACACTGGAAAATATTACTATCAAAATACCATTTGAAAATTACTGCTGGATTATATTTTAATTACTCAGTATACCCACTCTCAAGTCACACAACTACCCCTGTGAAAAGTGACCCTGCTTTTGGCACCACAAAAAGCCTGAGGCCAAGTCCTCCCTCACACACAGATTGTTCTTAAATAAGTCTCACTTATTACATAACACTACATAGATATTATATAATACAGGGTGTCCTCCTATCATACCGTAACTTGTATTACTGAAGAACTCAGAAAACACCACCTGTATCCAGGCCAAGCCAGAAACTTGTTTTGGCTAGTCGATGGATTACTGTTAACATTATCTTACAGAGCTGGCCAAGATGAACAAAAATTTTCTTTTCTGGTCCTTGTAAATCAGTGAACATAGCTGTGTTTTGCAGCATTTCTGAGAGAAGCTAAAGGATTCCTCTGCGAAGTTGGGGAGGACTTTTAATTGCAACATTATGGGCTGCCAAGCTACAATCTAGAAAGGCTTCATCTACGGCCATCGCGTTTTAACCGACGATTATGTCAGGCCTTGACGAAACAAAATCACATGCTGGCTGTACGCAGAGCCGGTACTTCCGTAACGAACAAAGCGAAACCTCTTCACTGTACTGGGCAAGCACAGAGATGTCTCTAAGCAGGTGCCATCGCTGTCTGCGTACATAGCAAAGGAGGAAATCCTGTCTGGCTCACAGCAGTCCCTACCTTGCTGCAGCATTTGCATTCTGCTCTTGCGTTGTCTCTTCCCCTGCCAACTGTCCTTTATGACAGAGCAGGTTTTGTTTTTTAAAGCCTTCCGTAGCAATGACAGTCACAGGCAACATTTTCCTAAGTATTCAAGTTCTTCAGCTTTTATTTCCTACTGCTGTTGCTGGTGAATTGAAAGTCTGGTGTACGCAGCTGTCAGAAGGGTCTTCATTCATCAGTGTGCACTTGCTCAATCTTAACCTTAAATCAATCCTTAACCTGCTTGACACACGCAGTACTGTGCCCACTGTTCAGTTCAAGCTACAGTTCGCAAACGGACCACGACTGACCACTTACCGCAACTCCAGCATGGTAACTTGTCCCACAAGCAATAAGGATTAAACGACGACACCTCTGAATCTCCTTAATGTGATCCTTCAACCCACCAAGATTTACTGTAAGCAAGATTCAGAGAAAAAAATTAGGCTGGCCAGGTAGCAGAAATTCTCAAGACTACTGGTGCTAGCACACATCGTGTTACAGTCTCCATCAACCACTTTGCAAAAAAAAAAAAAAAAAAAAAAAAAAAAATCACAAAAAGTAATCTTGCCACCAGCGCATGTAATTCTGGAAGCACTCCCTGTGAGACACACACATCGTCTTACACCAGCATGTTTTAGTCTCCCATGTCATCACCTACTTCCTCCTCTATAACTACTGTGAATAACTACTACTGAGCTGTCAAAAATAAAGGAGGCTTAATCTCAATTACCAGTGTAGTCATCAAAGTTGACCCTTCCTCTCATCGTATTAACGACAGATTCTGGCTGCTCAAAAATTTCCTTCTGCATAAATGAGCTGAAGTTACCTACAAAAGAAAGGAAGAAACAAAAAAAAATGAGAACACTTTACATTACCTCCTGGTAATTTACATTTTTCCTATGTATATAGGGAAAAGCTTGGACCAGAGTCACTAACAGGCCAGTTACCAGTCAGAAATTATTCTTTTTCTGCCAAAGCATCAGCTCATCATGAGAGCTCGATTCAAGTTACTAGAACATGTCAAGGAAGGGTCAGATCTGGAATGGCAAGCCTGCTAGGGATCAATCTTGGGCAAAACAGATGCCCCCAAGCAGGAAGCAAAATCCTCAGCCCCACAGTTCTCCTCATTATGGTGTTAGCAGCTAGAGGGAAAGTCCCATTAGATAGATGTAAGGACTTTTTTCACCATGAGGGTAGTAAAGCACTGAAACAGGTGCTCAGACAGGCTGTGGGATTTCTGGCCTTGGAGATACTCCAAACTCAACTAAACAAGGCCCGTTAACACTCTGATCTACTCGGCCCTGCTCTTAACATGGGGATTGGACTAGATGATCTCCAGAGGTCTTTTTCAACCTGACTTATTCTGTGAGTCCAGGGAGGACCCGTGCATCTACACAGGTGACATTCAGAAGATTTTACCCTTCATAATTTGCTGAAGCTCCATCTGCAGAGTTTGGACAGCACGTCCGGGGTGATCGCCTGCTGTGCGTTTAATCCGGTGGATGGAAAGACGGCCATCAACCACAGCTGCTACATCATCATCTTCAAGGAAAATCACTCTGTTGGTATGCTCAATGACAGCACTATAAAAGAATACACCGTTTGCCATAAGACGTTATTCTTCAGAGGAAGATGAGGGCAACAGCCCTATTTATAATCCGACATACAGCTTTTGATTCAAGAAAGTTACTCATTTCAATGGAATTTCTTTTAAAATAAGAGGAGCACTGTAAAGTACATTTCCACACTGCCAATATAACTGGATTTTTTTTTCCATCTACCTCATTATTAGTTTCAGTGCCTGCTTTAAGAAGAAACTATGAATTCCTCAAAGCTGCATGTGCAGCAATGTGATCTAACCGTTAGGAGCTAGAGAGTGGAAGTCAGGAAGACAGTAATTTGTCCTAGCACACAGGGTGCTCAACTACAGGTGCAGATTCCTTTCTTGGTTTTTCCAGCGATAAGCCACTGCCCCTCCCTGCATCTCATTTTCCCCATCTGTAAAACTGGGGACAGCTTGGCCACCTGTTAAAGTACTCTGAGATCTGTTTAGAAGCACTCCAAGAATTAGGTACTATTGAATACCTTCCCTGCCTGCAGTTTACTTGGGGAACGTCAGTATCGGAATTACCAGTGGGGTTTAAAATCTTTGGCCAGGTTTTAGTCTGTACTCTCTCTTAGTTGAACAAGGCAAGCTGTACTGAAATACATCAGCTCCCTATTTTAGTAGCTTTTGTTCTGACCTTGGGCAAGTCACTGAAAAGCTCTCTAAAATCAGAACACATCAGGGTGTCCTAAGACTCTCCAAAATGCTCTGACAAGAAGAGCTGCAGAAGTCAACCATAGCAGTTTTTTTATGTTTCTGGAACAAGCATTCATTTCCCTAATACAGAGAAAACCAATAGCTCTAGTAAGGCTGCTGTCAAGTTAGTCTTTCCTAACGGAATTGCACGTGTTCAGAGATCCCTGGAGAATCAACACAATCCTCCTGATAATTAGCATCTATCCTGTTAATTTAGGTCAGTACTCTCTCAGGTTTCCTACCACTCACCTCAGAAATCTTATCAACAGATGTGCTTGAAGAAGGATAACACCGCTATTCCAAAGCGAGTGTTCATTTCTTTAACAGGAACTCTCACCTAATCCACCTCCCTCTCTTTCAGAGCTGCATATGGTAACTAGTTAATGTTTGTAAAGTAATGGCCACATAGACATAATTTACTTTATTCATGAAGAAACCACAGCCTCCCCACCTCTTGTTCAAGGCCTCAGCTTTAAACAGCATATTTTTATATACACTAGAAGATACTGAAAAATATTACCTAGCGTCAGAAGCAAAGTAGTACTCCACAGCTTTCTCCTCAACGGGGAAAAGGCAGGTGGTACTGTCAACACGAGACAGGTTGCAACTTCCCTTCTTGTCTTTACCTGGAAGACACGAGGATTAGGTACTGCACGTACTGACAAATCTGGAACGCAGCTGCAATGTCAGTCCCCACCAGAAGTCCCAAGGCACAGTACCAACATGAAGCACTATTTTCATCACTGAGGGTGGTCACAGTAAATTGAGCGGCAACAATGGAAGAGGGTGGCATACTAGCACCCGTATTTTTGTGCCCTGTCTCAGTTTGCTTGCAAGGTTTTTACGTGCTTTCAAAGTAAGTCCGCAAGCGTAATGTAGCGCAGTTTTAAGTTTAGAGGAAAATACCAGTAAAAATTCAAATGAAAATTTATGTGTGGCTCCACTAGGAGAAGCGAATTCAAGCTGCTTTATGAGCAGTCACATTTACCCACATTTTCCCAGTTGAATCTGCCCTGTTTACCATTTTAAGTTTCTCCCATGCTCCTGTTTCACTAACTTTCCTGAGGCTTGGAGATATCAGGCAGGATTGCTCTTTCTTTGTCAGTTATTATCAGCACTGGGGAAATTCTTTCAGAGCTGCCACCTGTGCAACCACACTGTTCCACTGAGCACCGGCAGATGTAACCCAAACCTATTTTTGTCTGGCTGAGCTCATGTGTTCAGGCACAGGTCAGGAAATCCAGGATTAAGTACTCGGCGTTGTTCCTGAGCTATCAAATACAACCACCTCATTCTGATCCAAAAATTGTACAGCTGGTAAACTGCTGCAAGTCTTACGCTATTGCCAGGGAAGTATCTAGGTGTACTGAAGGACATAGAACTAAGAGTCAACTTCTGAAAAACTTGTACTAAGCCTTTAAAAAAGCTCAGTGTTTCACCAGGGATCCTTTCGGAGGTACTCTGGCAATTCCCAATACTCTCTAATCCTCCGCCTCCTCTTTAACTGCAGAAAATACTTCTCAGTCGCGAAGCACATCAGGAATGCAGATGAGGACCAAAACACCTACTGCTCAGCGCTGACCTCGAACAAAATGATTTGCCAGTCATTGTGTACAGTACGGTAAGGGGTGGGGGAGGATTTATCAGCTTATCTAGCAAAACGTGACTATTGCTGAAGAATAACAACATTGAAGTTACTCTTAAATATTTATTCCATAAGCTCTCATGTTGTTTCACCTACTGGATACCAATCTGATTCAGTGATGTAAGTAGAGCTCATGATGTTTGGATTTATACTTCTGCAGATGAAAACATAAAGAAAAAAATACTGCTTTCATGTTGATACTCAATAAGAAGGTTCCACTCAGCCAACAATTTAGAGCCCTCTGCTTCAGTTAAGTCAGTAAATGAGGAAAACAACTCCTTTGTTGTTGAGACAGGACAGACTGATTTGTTGTTCAGAAAGGACAGAGCAAAGGTGTTAGTGGCCGTTCTCCAACAGAAACACCCATACTTGATCAAAACATGCAAATTTTGTTTCTCAAAATAGAATACTTCCCTGCATTGACTTTATTATGTTGCATTGCTTTCCTGTGGTACAGATTCTACACTGAGCTTATAACCAGAACGTGGTCTTATTGTGCACATACACTTGCACCGTATGTATATCTTACCAAGGAGTGGTTGGAAAGTTACTGTGAGTATTATCGGCCAACAATGGCTCTTACGTTATCTATGGATTTGCCCACAGATTGTCCGTTTATCTATAAAAAACCTGGATTGTTGCTCTACAGCACCCACCTCCCATTAACTAGAATTTAGAAGCAACACAGAAGTAATCTTTTAATCTCTTCCCTTCTAAATCAAAGAATGGAGACGCCACAGAGAATTAACACAGGAACAGTAAAATGGGCGGGGGGTGTGTCAATTTTTCAGAAAAGCCCTAGTACCTCTGACAGCTGAGGGACTTTGGTTCTTAAAGGTTAACCTTTAAGGAATTAAGGTTAACCCAACTTCAAAATTTTACTCTGAACACTTTACAATGACTTGAGAGAAACATTTGGTAAAAAAAAGCAAAGCCTCACCTAATGTTTGGATTCAGGTAAACCAGCTCCTGACAGAGAACAAACATAGTTCACCTTTCGGCAAACTGAGTTTTGTTTCTCCTCCAGCAGCACCGATTTCACGCACTGAGCTGTCAGTGCCTGAGGCCACTGTCTGCTGAGGTTGGAATCACATTTATTTACAGTAGCTAAGAATCAGATCCTTTCCTCTTAGAGAGAAGTGCTCTCCTGCTTCAGATGTGAACTTAGTTCATCACATGCAATGGGTTAGCCTTCAAAAAAATTAAGTACTTAATGTGAATTAAAAATGGTTTACCCTGATAAATGAGCAAAGGGAAGTAAGTTCCAGCCTCAGGGTCAACCTTACTGCTTCTACCAGAAGCTGCAATTCGGATTCACACTATGATCAGGAGGGAGGATGTAGCTCTTTGACAATCTGAACTCCAGAAGGAATTTTGGAGAATGCTTGCATTAGGATTATTAGCAACCTCCTAACAGGGTTTCACTCTTGTTTTGTTTTGGTCTTTTTTAAGGTAATTTACTGTTTCCTTCTGTAATCAGAGCTGCAGGGAGCACTCTGCACAACCTGCACTAAGTCATCAATTTTGCAGATACACTGAGCATTATGTCAGAATATTTGAAATGGGATGGGTGCACTGATGGGTGGATTTTTCTGTGTGTTGCTCATGGTGTTTCTACCAAGAAGGAATTCTGATTATCCCACTTGTTTCACTACACTACACAGAAAGCAATAACCACATATTAAAGAGACAATGCATATTTGTCTTATTCATGATTCCTTTCCTAAGGAACTGGAGGATTTGTCTGAAATTTCAAGTATTAGATTTTCACTGGTAGGCACCTTCCTCCATTTTTATGGATATTCCATCAAAAGAATGATCCATAGATTGTACAGCTGAAAGTGTAATTGGGAAAAAAAAAAAGACAAAACAAACTTCAGATAATCGGTGGGGGGGGGGGGGGGGGGGAAGCATTACATACATACATTCCGGATTACTGCTAATTACCCAACATCAACCAAGAGTAAACACAGATAAAGCTTACTGGGACTGGTTCTTCACGTTACATTGCAGCAAGCTATCGTTAGCAACACCGTTAGGAAGTAGTATGACATATTATGACAGCAAGTCCTTTTGATCACTGCAGTGCTTAGAGAACTAGTCCAGTGCCCAGTAACTGAACAGGTTCAGACTCCTCTGACAATGCTAAATTATGGGATAATTCTTAGCCACTTTTCATTTTCAAGGGTGCAACTATGTGTCTACGGTGGTAAAACACAGGTGTGAGAGAAAGATGGACAGACAACATAAATATAGATTGCCACGCAAAGGCTAACAGCATTCTGCTTTTGAAAAATTATGTTGAGGGGGTGGGGGAAAGGTTTGTGATAGTGAAGCACCTATAGCCTTCAACACACAGTCAGTTTTGTTCTTGAAAGCAACCAAGTCCACGAATGCCAACACGCCACACCGAAACTTAAGTAGCTAAGTTTAACTATACTGTTAACTCTACTACACTGAACTGTTCTGTTCTATTCTATTTTATTCTATTCTACTGCATTAAGATGTGTTTTACTTGCAACCTCTGGACATTAAAGCTTTGATTATAAAACTAGAGACTAACTTGAGGTATATGATGGTATAGCATGTGGTTAAAAACTTACTTTAAAAAAACCTCTTTTTTGTAACGACTGAAGCTATAGATGAAAGTTTAAAAGCGTCATATGCATTCCAAAGCATGCAACTGTTTGCGAAACTCTTATGCTTGTGCATTGGTCTGAGTGTCACTGGACCGTGGTTCCTCTGGGGAAGGGGGTGCTCACACTTACCCGTCCGGTAGAGTATTGGGATGTGGTCGGTGGAGAGCTTGTGCTCGCTGCGCACTCCTATTAGCAGGGGGCTGCCTCGCCTGCAAGAAGACATCGAGTTACAGCCCTCAGCACCTGAAGATTCATCACCTTGACACCTGACCTGAAGGGACTGTTATTCTCCAGCACAGCAACCGAACTGAACTAAAACAGAGCGAGCTCCTCCCAGATCAGTTGCTGGTGCTGCAAACATGGGAGGCCACAAGACAGAGCAAAAGAATCTCCAAATAATCACAACGCAAGGACACGAGGAATCTGTCTCAAATTTAGCCGCAACTCTGCAAGAGTACTGCAATCCCACAGACACTGGAACCAGGAACACGCTGGCTATTGCTCACTGTACGTATCTACAAACGGCTATCGGCATCGAAATTCAAAACCTGTGCTAGGCACGTGTATGGTTAAACCAGCCCGACCGATGCTGATGTTTAGAAGTGGAGTAGAAAACCTGAACACCAGGCTGGCCCAACTTCAAGTCAAACAGAGGACTTGGCCAAATACTGCCACAATGGCAAACACAAAGTTAAAACCATCTCCTTTCAAATCTCTCACAACCAGAGTCTACAAAAAAACCCCAGCTGTTCCAGACGAGTTGTGATACAGGTGGCCACTAAGACATTTTCAAATAATTTTGGGGAATTTTCTGTTATGACAAATGGAAGACAAGAGAAAGAAATGAGAAACAACAGCTAGCATCACCCCAGCATATACAGTGTGATGAGAACAACAGCTACCCCATTGTCTCCTAACTTGGGGGGGACCAAAACAAGCGACATATAGGGTGCAACAAGAATGTTCTTTCCCACAGCAATACTCACCGGGGTACCGACTGCTTGACCAGGATAATGAACACTTTTGAACACAAGGGCAAAAGCACCTTCCTGGAACAAGAGAAATACAAACTGTTAACCCTTCATTTACGACCTGGGCCACTATTTCAGGACCGTGTTTCTCTGAACAAGAGATACTGAACAGAAGGCTTCACAGCCGTCTCCAGAACCACCAGAAGCTCCAGGCACCGCATTCTGGGATGGAGTCCCTCCCCTGAGCCTGGGTAGCTCCTCCTCAACCACCTAATGAGTCTTCCAAACTCCCTGACAGACACTGCACTTGGACATCACTGGCTACCCATGCAAGCACCCCTGCGTTAGTTCAGAGTGCAGTGAGGGGATGTGCAAAGGCAAAGACCTGGTAAAAGAAGCGCCAAAGATTTGGGGCGTTTGCTCAGGTGTGGTGGTGCCAGCAAACGTACAGGTGAGCCACCACAGCCTGCCAGCAAAACGTGTTCTTGGTCTGTTGCTACTACAGCTCCTGCCAGGGAAAATCACTGAAAAACTGTCTCCTGAACAAGGTGCTCTGGGACGAGAGGCAAGTTGCCAGTGGATCCTGTTCCTGCACACAACTCGGCAAGAACCGACGCGAGGAAGCACAGGCTGTGCAGTGACGTTCCCACAAGGGGTCAGCATCTCTTCCAGACGGAGGGTTCAGGCAAGACTGGAACAACGGACTTGTTTGCACTGTCCCACACCAGCTCCTGCCCGTGCCGCGCTCGCCACCCAACACACCAGGGACTGTCTGCCTCAAGATGCTGTCGCACCCCAAACCTAGCCATTTTTCACAGGTATACTGACTAACGTTAAACAAACGCATGACCGAGATGAATGGTCAGAAGTAGGAAAGACAAAACCACTCCTTAACACGTGCCACAGAACGTCTGGTGGCACACTCTGGCACAAGCACAGCGCTGCGCTGGCCAGGCTACCCCGCGCAATACTGGAGTGCAGTTGTAGTTTTTTTGTGTGTGTACGTGTGTGCGCGCGTCCCTCCCTGTCCCCACCCTGCTCCCAGCATTACCAGCTGCTGGATGACCCTCTCCACCAGGGTGGTGAAGCTGATGTCGTCGCTGTCCCGGTTGTCGTACATGTACTTGACCAGTTTGGCGATGCTCTCTGTGTCCGTCTCCGACTCAAAGTCATAGCCCTTGCTCTCCTGCAGCGACAGCACACATTGGGCAGCGGGCCCTCTGCCTTCCCTTCCCACCTTGCTTTTCCTTCCTTTCTCCTGCCTTTTCCTTCTTTCCTGCCTTCAACTTTTCCTTCCCTCTTTTTCTCATGCCTTTCCTTTGCTCCTGCCTTCCTCCCCACCTTTCCTTTTCCTCCTTCTCCTTGCCTTTTTTTCCTACCTTTCCTTGCTTTTATCCCTCCATACTGCATTTCTTTTTACTTTTTCCATCCTTCCCTCCTTTTTCCTTTCTTCATTCCTGCCTTTCCTTTTCCTTCCCTTTTTTCCTCTTCCTTCTTCCATTTTCCTCTCCCCTGACCTGCGCTCTTCTCCTGCTTTCCTTCCTTGTTTTGTTTTTCCTTCCCTCTTTCCTGGCCTTCCTTTTTCCTCACCCATCCCTTCTTTGCTTCCTTTCCTCCTTCATTTTTGCTTTTCCTGCAGTTCCTCTCCTTTCTTCCTTCTTTCCTGCCTTTTCCTTTCTCTTCTTTTTTCCTTCCTTCCCTTTCCCTTGGGCTCCTTTTTCTTCCTCCCATTTCCTTTTCATTCCTTTCCTTCCCTTCCTTTTCTTGCCTCCCATTTCCTTCCTTCTTCCCTTCCCTTTTCCTTCCATCTTTCTCCTCCATCCAATGTACCTCCTTTTCCCTCTCCTTCCCTCCTGCCTTTCCACTCCGTTAGTGCGAGGGAGGGGGAGAGGGTGCAAGAGGGCGAGTACAAGGTGAGTGTGAGCGACTGGGAGTGAGGATTGGCACGTGTGTGAGTAGAAGAGCAAGTGTGAACGGAGGAGCGAGAGTGCGTGTAAGTGCACACACAGTGGTGCACGGGGGGGAGAGTGTGTGAGCGAGAGCGAGGTGAATGCGAGCGGGAGCGGGGACTGCGTGCAGAGAGTGCGAGGATGAGCGTGAGTGCAAGTGGAGTGGGGAGGGTAAGACGCAGGGTGCAAGAATGTGCAAGTGGAAAGCGAGCGTGACGTGCAAGAATGTGAGTGTGACTGGGGAAGTCAGTTTAAGTGTGAGTGAGGGAGTGTGCGTGCAAGGGCTCCTCTTGAGTGTGAGCTGGGGCGTGCGAGGGACTGCAAATGGGGGACTGAGTGTGAGGGGGGGTGAGCGTGACTGGAAGAGTGTGAGTGTGAGCGCGGGGGGGGTGAGTGGGGGGAAGAGCACAGGAGGGGAACAAGCGGCAGTGAGTGGGCAAGGGAGAGGGCAGGAGTGGGAGAATGGGGGAGTGAGAGTGGAGGAGTGAGTATGAGCAGGGAAGGTGGGAGTGTGGAGGAGCGTGGGAGGAGTGAGTAAAGGAGCGTGAGTAGGAGACTGAGTGTGAGCAACATGAGGGGCGGCATGTGAAAGAGTGGGGGAGTGTGAGAATAGGAATGGGAGTGAATAGGGGAGTGAGGAGTGGGAGGGTGAGTGGGGGAATGAGGAGCGAGTGTGAGGTGAGAAGGGAGTGTGAGTCAGGGGGTGTTAAGTGGGAGAGTGAGTGTGAGAATGCGAGTGGGAATGAGCAGGGCAAGTCAAAGTGGGGGAGTGGGGGGAGGAGTGGGAGTGAGTGTGAGAATGAGGAGGTTGAGTGTGAGCGGTGGATGGAGGAGTGTGAGTGGAGGTAAGTGGGGGAGCGAGTGTAAGAATATGAATGGGGTGAGTGGGAAGTGAGAGAGTGGAGTGCAAGAGGAGTGTGAGGTGAGGGGGGAGTGAGACTGAGTGTGAGAATGAGGGGGAACGAGGAGGGCGAGTCAGTGAGTGAGGGAGTGTAAGAGGAGTGGGGGGTGAGTGGGAGAGCGTGAATGGGGAGTGTGAGTGAGTGTGGGGAATTGGGGGGGTGAGTAGGGAGCGAGGAGTGTTAGTGGGATGGTGAGTGGGAAGTGTGAGTGGGGGTGGGAGGGAGAGGGTGAGTGGGAGGGAGAGGGGTGGCATTTGAGTGGGGGAGTGCGAGTAGTGAATTGAGTGTGAGAATGTGAGTGGGGGAACGAGTGGGAGTGAGGAGGAGTGGGAGGGCGAGTTAGAGTGAGTGGGGAAGTGTGAGAATACGAGTGGGAGAGTAAGTGTGAGGGGGAGTGGGAGAGGAAGACCGAGTGGGCGATGGGGCAAGTGAGTGGGGAGTGAGGAGGAATGTAAGTGGGAGGGTGAGTAGAGGATTGCGGTCAGGAGGGAGTGCGAGTGGGAGAGTGAGTGTGGGAGTGAGGAGGGTGTGTGGGAAGGTGAGCCAGTGGGAGAATGTGAGTGGAGGAGAGTAATGAATGTGAGGTGAGTGGGGGGTGCTTGGGGAGAGTCTGAGTGGGGGAGCAAGTGTGAGAACGGGAGCAGGGGGGTGGACTATGAGTGGGGGAACGAGGAGCAAGGGGGGGCGAGAGCTGGGTGTGAGTGCAAGAGCGCGAGTGGGGGCGTGAGTGAAGGAGTGGGGGAGGGAACGAGTGGGGGAGTGCAATAATGAAGGGTGTGCAAGTGGGGGGTGTGAATACAGTGAGTGTGAACATGAGTGGGGAAGGAGTGGAGGGTGCGAGTGGGAGAGAGAGTGGGGGTGGGAGGAAGGGCAGGAGTGAGGGAGTTAAGTAGGCGACTGTAAGTGGGGGAGCATGAGTGGGAGTAAGAGTAGGGGAGGGCGAACGGAGGAGAGTGAGTGTGAGGAGGGGCGTGAGGGATCGAGGGAGCGTAGCTTGGGGTGCGTGAGTAGGGAGCGAGTGTGAATGTGAGAATATGAGGGGGAACGTGGCGAGTGTGAGTCGGGGAGCAAGGAGGAATGTGGGTGTGAGTGACCGGGGGAGTGTGGGTGAAGTAGGGAGGGGGTGGGGGAGAATGTCAGAGAGTAGGAGGAGAGCTAGTGCGAGAGTGTAAGTGGAGGATTGTGAGTGTAAACATGAGTGGGAGTGCGAGTGGAAATATGAGTGGGGGAACACGAACGGAGGAGAGCCAATGCGAGTGGGGGAGTGGGCGTGAGAGGCAGGGGGCGAGTGGAGGAATCCAAGTGGGGGAGTGAGCGGGGAAGTGTGTGAGAGCAGAAGTGAGTGGGAGAGCGGGAGTGAGTGTCTCACACACACACGGGTCACTCACCAGGAACTTCCGCAGGTCTTTGTAGTTGGTGATGATGCCGTTGTGGATGACGATGAACTCTGGAGACAGAGGAAAGGCCCCGCTCAGCCCCGGCACCAGCCCCCGGCCTGGCAGCGGGCGCCCGCGGCCGCGTAACACAGACAGCAGAGACCACAAAGCTTTATTATGAGAAGCCGCACTTGGCAGAACTAGGAGAAGAGTTTCACCTCCTGGTGCGATGTCCTCGCTCTGCCCCAGCGGGCATGGCTGGTAATGGCACAAGATAATCACGACCCGGGTGGGACTCGGGCTACCGAGATCCTGCAAAGTTTCTCGAGGCACTTAAGCGCTTGGCAGTTTCCAGCCTGCTGGAAGCAATTAACCGCCGCGCTCCTCCTGCCAGCCTGTGGGTGCTGCTCCTCCGGCAGCTGCACCGAACACTAACCAAGCGGCCGGCTGCAGCGGCACGGAGCGGAGCAACCCCCTTCCGTACAGTGCCAATTATGAAAGAAACATAAATAAATAGGAAAAAAAAAAGTACACAAAATTCCATTCCAAAGAACAGCCACGAAAATTCTTACCATCTGGTTTCATTCCGTGTTTACCTCCTCCTTGCACTGTGCCCATGCACTCACCGAACCTCCAGGCACTAATTCCAATCCTTCCTGAGATCATTCATGGTGGCAAACACACCCCGCGCCCAGAAATCAAGTCCAAACCTCTCTGGCTTCACAGTAACTGGGCTCGGCATCGTGGCCCGCAATAAACCCACTGCCCTGGGTCCAGCCACCCCTCCCTGTGACACGCCAGACATCGCAGACAGCAGCAAGCTTTTCCAGACGCTCTGAGACCTGCCGAGGAGCGCGCGGTTCCTCAAGTAAACACACTTACCGTTGTTTTTATCTGAGCGTTGTGGGTGGCTGTTGATTGGACTGGGCTCGCCGTGGGTAGCCCAGCGCGTGTGGGCGATTCCAAGGTGTACATCAAACTCGATGTCGAGGTCCATGTCCTGTTGCTCTGCAGCAGAAGTAGGAGAAGTTTTTAGTACTGAGCGGCTGTCCCTACCCCAAAGTCAACGTGGGAGTATCACCAGGCCTCCAGCGTCCACGAGACAGCAATACTGACAGGGAAACAGGATCAGCAAATCCAACAAAACATCAAGCGTCTTTTCAGGGGATTCAGAATGCAGACGCACACAAGCGACCTCCCTGCATCCCTCACCCCGCCAAAATAAAAAACAACTTTTAAGATAGAATCCAACCTTGATTTTATCTCTCGGGGTGCACCCTGCCATCCTGTCACCTGCCATACGCTGGACTGAACCAGCCCAATTCACGGTTACATACCACTGTGGTTAGATTATTCATCACTAACCCTTGTCTCTAGAAAGCATACCATTAGCATTAATATTTCTCTGGAAAAAAACATTCCTTTTATTCCACAAGTGTATCCACAATCTCTTTAAAACTGTATATCCTGCAATTTTCTTGAGCAGGTAAACATTTCTTCAGAAATATTTTGTCTATCTTCTATTTCCATAATGCACATACCTCCTTGCCCAGCGTTTTCAGTTCCTGGTTTCCTCTACACTAAGATTAGATCTACCCACCTTCCTTTAGGATGAACAGCACTCTGCACCCTGAGGTTAACGCTAGCATGGGTTAAAAACAGTTAAGTTACAACAACACAGTAGCTCTTGAACGCAAACTAGAGATCTTGACTCCTCTGAAAAGCATCTTGCCGTTCTCACACAGCTTACCCGTATTCCACACCCAACAAGGTTGTGTTTCTTTGCGTCGTGCTTGGATTTAATGAACCTAATGTTTAAATCAAGGGAACACAAAGAGGCAGAAACAGATGCAGAAGACCTCACTCTCAGCGTCCTGATCAACTTGACAGTCACACACATACACTAGTGCCTTCCTGAAGCCAATTGCTCAGCCCATCACTACTCGGATGGACAGCTTTAGTTGGGACAAGCATTACACAGGAAAATTTAAAATTCAACCGGTGAAGTTATTAGAGCATTTATCTTTTTTGCCCAAGCTCTAAGTCTCTGATAATTATCTCCCAGTAATTCCCCTTTCCCCAGTTTAAGGAGTTTTTTTGTTTGGGGTTTTTTTTTGGCCTTGTTTTCCAAAATGTATGCCAGGTCTATTTTGCTTTAACAGGATGTGATTCATTAGTCTTAAGAAATCAGGACTTCTCTGTAACTTCATGACAATGTCCCCAGGATCACTGGGTTCTTCACAGCA
Organism: Harpia harpyja; assembly: GCF_026419915.1. Lineage (NCBI taxonomy): Eukaryota > Metazoa > Chordata > Aves > Accipitriformes > Accipitridae > Harpia > Harpia harpyja. Next base: position 44,471,299 of record NC_068952.1, read on the forward strand.
AACGCATGGTGTTTACAACTCTGGCACACAAGTTATTTGGAAATAGTGTGTTTCTGGGTAAAACAGATGATATTCAAAATGCAAATGAGATGAGAGGACATTTCAGGGAAAGAGAGCAGGCAAAGAGCAAAAGGGAAATACATACTGTGAACCTCTTCATCCAGAGCTTTCACTTTCCCCTTCTGTTTGATAAGCTGGATTTTGCAAGCATTAGCTTCCCAGTCTTTGTCGTTTCCGCCATCAACTCCCACACCTGAGCACCACCACGGAACATGAAGAAAGAGTGTCAAGTGCAGAAAGTATATTACAAGATTTTATGTAAACAAATACTGCCAATTTTTTTTTTTTTTTTTTTTTTACAGTGCCCTTTCTCCCCACAGCTGACCCTCCAAATAAAGGCAAGAAAACCCTTAGATTAGAAGTGAGTTTTCCCTTGTCATGTTGAAGGTATTTTTAAAGCCTTAGGTAACAGGCATCAAGAACGTTTGTAGAGATCTGTATACCAAAAGTTAATCCAAACTTCTGACCACATGATCACAGGCACATCCAATTTGTGTTTCAGCTTTCTTCAGAAGCAGATGACAGTTGAAACATTTCAACAAGCACACCACAAAAATCGTCATTTACAAGTGAAAATTTAAACAAGAACCACTGTTGCTCAGAGAGCGCTACCTGCGGAATCATAGCCTCTGTACTCCAGCCGCTGGAGCCCTTTGATAAGGGTCTCCAGGATCTCCCGTCTTGTCCGGGGAACATGGTAGTTCAGGTAAGCAAAGATGCCTGTATGGGGGAAAAGAGCATAATTTTAGAACAAAATCACAGCTGAGGAAACTCTGTACGTGCCATCCACTCAGTATGCACACTAAGTTAAAACTCAGACAGGCCTTCGTACCAAGAACGCCCTGCAGGAAGGCACCACCGTGTTTGCAGCTTTTCCTTACCCCACCTGAGGTCCAACGGAGAAGATGTCACTAACACTGAAGAGATCAAAACTAACCACAAAATGCCAGCATCCTTCTCACAACACTGAAAGCAACTAACAGGACAAGCCTGGGCGTGATGGGAGAAAGAATTTCCCCGTGAGCTGGACCTACACGACAGAATGAGCTGTCAGGAGACGATGCAGGGGACAGGAAACTCATCACTCCAGATGAAAAATTCAAGGTTTGCTAACCCTGAGCTTCACATGCTGAAGAACCACCTTCAAAAGGAATTCTTCCTTGAACAGCTTTCTCTAAGTTCCTCCCACAGACTCACTAAGAAAAAAATCATTTAACTCATGCAAACTAACACCCTCAAACTAACGGAGATATTTTTTCTGTAGGTTGCAAAGGAAGATAAATTGTTGCTTCTATTTTTAAGCAGTGATGGGGGGACACAAATTCCTAGGTCTCGGACGCTAACTATGGCTCTATTTCAGAAAGATTTCCTTTGGTGTCATCATGAAGCAGTAGCATGAGAAGACATTTACTGGATGCTAGAAATATCTGTACTTGAAATCTACCATCTCACCCTCTCTAACATTTTAAAGGAGAAAAACATCTCCATGGAAAAAAAGCAAGACAGGTTTCACACAAACAGCCATATATGCGAGTGACTGGTTATTCAAGGTTTGTAATTTGAGAAACTTTATCAAAACGTTTTGAGGAGAACAGAGTTCAGTCGTGCACACACAAAAACAAAGTCCTTTTAAAGGCATCCCAAATCTTTGATTTTTTCCTGATAGTACTGCCATACAGCCTTGCCTCACAGTTCCCGAACTTTTATTCACATGAAAAATTTTACTCCCAAGATGATTTTTGGAACATGTATCTTTATGTTTACCCACAGATTATTTTAAAGAACATTTGGAAAACTGCATTCTTAAGATGTTTGTGTTTTGGAATTAAACTAAATAATTCAAAGCCTTTTGATGTCTGAATCTATTTTATAAGTAGAAATACAGGCTACTCAGAGTTGATGGATGCACTGAATACCACATAGCAAAGTGCTGAAACGTTGACAAGGGACTTCTTGGCCTGAGCAGGGACAACAAGGTCGTACGCAGCCATGTACCATTCTGACGCTCTCCTATTCCTTCTCCCTCTTCCACAGACTTCGGCTACAGGTCTCGGGACAAGTCTGTCATAAGCTTCACCTGCCCACTCCCAAAGCACCAGCACTAGAAGTTACATTTCCCTGCAGTTCTGCTGCAAAAAGAGCATACCACATCTCACTTATTTTCTTCTATATTGCTAGAAAAAATTAGATGCATGTTCTATTGTTCCTCTTTCTTAAACCACCTAGTCAGATGAATCAGGGGGAGGAAAGGAGATTTTTTTTTTTTGTTTCTTTAGCTTCTACCTTCATTTCCCCAAAACCCAATAACCACTTGCAAGACTATCAGGACCAAGTTTATAAAAATTTGCGGTTTCACTTCCATTGCTCCTGACATCCCAAACCAATCACGCACACAGGCCTGCTGCTGCCATCTCCTGATGGCACTTGTTCAACTTGAATGTTGGTTCCAGTAACTACCCAGACAGGGTGAGGTTCCCCTCCAGCACCTCGCAATTCACAGCTAAAATCTCAACAGATAAAACGCTGACAGCAGTTAACAACCTCTGCTGTATTCCAAAAAGCTTCCTCTGAAGGATACTTCCCCCACACTCTCAATCTCCAAACCTTCCTCCCCACCCTTCTGGCAAAAAAAAAAGTTTTCCAATTTGAGATACTTAGTTCACTCTGTTTCTAAAAACTGCATTCTTCAGGCAAACAGCAACCTCCCTGTTTACAAGTGAACTGACTCCAAATAGCTGTCATCCAGGCTGAAGGATGGCACATTTCAGCTACATCCTGGATGCCTAAAATCCTTTACATGACTTCCAGGTCTTACAACAGGAGTACAAAGCAGACTGCTTTATTAGCAGGCAGCTGGAAAAGCCCCTCTCTCCCTATTTACCAGAAACCTCCCAAACAGATGCCCAATGCAGCAGTAGCATTACACATAAAATAACAAGTGTATACCATAAAGCAGAGAAAACAAGCACACGAGACGTCTTTAAAAAGGCAGGCTGGGTTCCAGCAGTTCCTGACATTTCCCTTTACACCAAAGCCACCCACCATGGCATCCAAAGTAAAGCTACTTCAGAAGGCATAATTATAACCAGCACGAGTAATTATGGAAACACGAACATTGCTTACATTCTTCCAAATTAGCTAACTAATTTCAGAGTTGAAACCTCTTTCCATGTTTTATGTTTATGCACCTTGGAAGCACACCCTAAGGGTCTCATTCCCACCCAAACCCTGGAGCCTTAGACCTCTTTTTGATGGCGCCGGGCAGCTCCTCGCTCTGGCGTTAGCTGGGACCATCAAACCACTCTCCAGAAGCACCTACAACCTCTGCGTCCCCCTCGGTGGCATTTCAGCTATCTCGCTATGGCATAACCAGCGCCGCTTAGGCATACAGCTTCCTAGGAAGTTATTCCACTATCACGGCACAACACCAAAGGCCACTCAAGTGGGATACGCAATTTTGAGCAAACAGGGACCGATGACAAGCGTTAAGGTGCTCTGGATTTTGAACGACAGGCTGGCCACAGCGAGACAGTTCCTGGAAGTCCTTTCCAGCAAACAGCAGCAGTGCGAGAGGCACAAGAGCCTCACCGACGGGAGCATAGAGGAGGCCTTCTTCACTGGCAGGGCATCACGCTGGGTGACTGGGGGGCAAAAATGGAACAGGCTGTCGAGCTGGCATGCAAAGGGTGAAACAGAGCCACTGGGGAAGGAACTGCGTGCAAAAGGGACGATAGGTATGGGCACCTGCCAAGAAGGAAGAAGAAAAGAGGACTGTCGGAAAGATGGAGGGGAAGTAGTGTAGAACAGGACAGTAAGCTGATCGCAGGTAGTCTGCTCTGCCACCTTACATCCCATCACGGCTGCCCACCAGCACCTCCAGGCCTCTCCAAGCAACAGCGTGCCAGAGGTGTGTGAAGGTAGTCGTCCCCTCCACCCCGCGCCCAAGGGACAGCAGGCATCACCCATGTAACGCTACCAAGCACCCAGCTACAAAAAACCAAACTTGTTTCCAGGCCACGACATTGCATTTTTAATGAGGGTATTTTCCACTGAAGCAGACTGGGGGGCGCCCAATGCAGTCATCTCAGTGGCCCTGCAGAAAGCACAGAGCATGCGTCCCCTCCTAAACACCAGACATCTGGAACTGATAAAACAGACACAGCCCCAAGGGGCGGGGGGGCACCAAGGAAACACTACTGCGTCTCGCTCAGAGCCCCAGTGAAGATCACTTTGCACAGCACTTTCCACACAGACGCTCGGTGCCCCAGTAAAGCCACTAAAATGAAGTCCTCCATGTGAAAAAAGAGTCTAACTCAATAGATGGACACAATTATTAGGCAGAAACTCAGTTTCCTTTCATAGAATAGTTTTGTAAATGTGAATTGATCATTTTAGTCTCCATCCTGCTTCTGCCACAAGGATCGCAACTTATTCTGAACCAGAAAAATGGCTCAAAACCAGAACGATTTCCCTCTAGGCAGGGCTGACTGGACATCTTTGTTAAATCTGAATCTAAATCAGACAGTGGCTTCAATAGTTATTTTCTCTGCCCATTTTAACAAGTTCAGTCACACCTCAACTGAAAAAAAAAAACAAAAAAAAACCAAACAACCAGCCAAAACTTGATTCCTTGTCACAGATCACAACTGCTAGCAGTGTACAACAAAATGCCATGTACTGAATATGGGCACAAGGTAGAAACTGACTTCCTCCAGGAAGGGATGGCTCAACTGGAATGAGACTGAAAAACAGTAGTGTTTATTTCTACTTGTACTGTAAACAAACAGAAAACATCTATCTAGAAAGGAGCCAACTTGGCATTTGTCTCAGGCATTGAAAAAAAATCTATTAATTACAGCACAATTATATTAAGATTATTCACGAGGACTGTGAAAAAAATCTGAATCTAAGACTAAGAATGCCACAAAAAAACCCCCCAAAACCAAGGAATTCAGCGCTTCTTATCAGAAAACACAGAGACTATGAAAACCAAGCCAACTAAAAGAAATGCAAATACAGTACTGACGCTGCAAAATATGCGGACACACTCTTCAAAAAAGATGACCATGTAAAGATTGGGAGATTCAGTTTTGATTCAGTTCAGCTTTTAGATCTTGACAGGAAAAGAGCTGGAGTGATAATGGAGACGTCACTATGAAAATAAAATGCTAAGAACTCACCTGTGACTGACACATTTTACAAATGAGAAGGCAAGTAAGACAAGCAGGTTTAAAACTCATCTTAGAGAAAACAGGAAAAAAAAGGAAATAAAAATAAATAGAATAGTATGTAAAAAATGATGCACAATTAAAGTAAAAAATGGGACAATAAGGCTGCCAAAAATGAACACGAGTCTTCCTAAACGCATGACTTAACTAATCTGCAAGCTAAAATCAAATATTTGAAGGCTTATCACCCATTTATGACACTAGATCGTGATGAATTACATGTAAACAACAGTTTCATTTACTGGAAATATTTTCAAATGCATTTCATCTTCCCCTTTTCAAACATCCCGTAACAACGTGATTCTTCATAGCTGGAGAAAGTTTCAATCCACATTTAGAAATCAGCATTTTTACTGGCTCTACCCTAACTATTGGGTTATTCAGGAATATATGAGCAATCATACCTTGTAATCACTTCCATTTTTAAGTACAATTCCACTGCCCTCGACATAAACACTGATGAGAAAAAAAAGACCCAAAGCATTAAATGCTTGTTATGCTTCACTGATCTAAGTGTATTTTTGAAAAAGGTTTATTTCTTCCAGCAGCCACCAATAGGGCTCTACAGATGAAAATTCTGCTCTGGAGTTAGACCTCAAGCCTTTGGTCCCATCTGTGTAAAAGTACAGCAAGGAAGGCGGCTGTGCTGAGTCAAAGGGCATTCAGGTGATACTTCACGTCCCAGCATGACGCAAAGCCCTGGCCGTTCAAGAAAAGAACCTCTTTTTACTCAAAAGCTGAACAAAGGATCACTTCATCCAGCTACAAAATGTAGCCTTCTCTTGAGGTGGAACGTGGCACACAACAACTCTTAACCTTGCAGTTTATACTATAAAAGACCTTTCTACCACACACCAGAGACATTTTTTTCTCCAAATCACAATGCCTTGTTAAAGCCTTGCTCTCTCCCTCCCTGTGCTAATATTCAAATCAATCTAGACAATTCAAAAGATGAAAAGATATCAACTGCACAGATCTTTACAGCTGCTTGAAGGCTTCCGTGAGGAGCGGTCTGTCACAAAAGCGCCAATTTTTCTGTCAAAGTGACAATTCATTTAAATCACAACAGTCAATGGAAACATGTTGGTTTTGATAAAATTCCAACGCAAATCGAGCAAATTTCCATCAGGGTCCCATCTGGTGCACCACCAGCTTATCCCCCTTGCCAGCCTAGATGCCAGGTGCTGAAACTGTAGAAATCTTGGAAGTCCAAGCAGAACGTTCCTGAAAGCAAGCCACCGTGAATTTCAGGTCCCTAGCAGACTTGAAAAGAGGAGTTTCAGTTTCAGCTCATCTTACGCATTTAGACACTATTTAACACAAGTGTTTTTCAGTAATAACGCCGCATCTGCCCTCTCTAACTCGCGCTCTGGAACAAGCCAGAAAGAGGAAGTATTACAGAAAACCAGTGAATGACATTTAATTACGCTATCTTGACAAGCCTGGAGTTGGCATTGTTCAAGGTGAAATACACACTATGCAACAAAAAAACCACCACCACCACCCTGTGAACTTCATCCTAGTCCAGCATTGTTTATAATTGTGAATTCCCAGCTAAAATAAGACAGCGGCAAGCATACTACAGGAATTTAGATCTGACAGGCTCAGAAAACACAATACCCCTGGTCTGGAATACACTAATATACTTCAGGACTTGACACTAATATACTTCAGGATTAGAACAGCAGTCACGCTTTACAACGTAATGAAACATTTCAACTAGTAACTTGACACAGGACTTTGTACACACAGACTGAAAAGACTTGTTCAAAGCATGTCAGCTTATCATACAATTCTTGAATCACACTAAGACCCGCTGTAGTAAGAAGTCTTGTATGCATTTCTCCTAAGTGAAGTATTTTGAACAATATAATTTAGAACATAAAACAATTCCTTTCTTGCAAGTTTGTCTTAAAAACCTTACCTGGTGAACCACCAGCAGAACAGGTATTCAGCTGCTTGTGAAACTCGAACTCTCTTCGAACCAATTTTTAATGTTCAAGCACAAAACCTAGGCCTTCTTAATGACAGCTACACAAAGAATTCCCTATAACAGGTGACAGATTTTTAACAGAATAGCATGTTTACCAAACAGACGTTCTTTATTTCTATTGTTGACACTCACTGAAATACTTTTTCCGAGACCTTCATTTTCCCATGACCTTTTGGGGGCTCATGTTCCTTTATTTCATGGTAAGTTCACAGGCAAATGAAATGAATCACTGCTTGCAGGTAAGAATAAATGATCTCCTCTAGTGTCTTGAATACGTGAAGTTACTCAGGAATAGCTTCTCCTAACCCTTTTCCCACAAAGGCCTTCAGGCTAGGTTTACTGTCGGAATTACAAATTCCTTTATACCATACCGTATACTGTTTAAAACCATTTCAACAGACGACGTTATCAGTACATCCACTTGGCAATTCCAAAGAATCCTTTATCCTGGCGATGATTATTAGGCCTCAAGTCTTCAACAAATTAGGTGCAGGCTACTAAATATCACAGACTTAATATACATTACAGACTGGGAAAACCGATGTAAGTATTTTTCTTCAAACTGCAGCAGGGGAGACACCAGGCAGTAACAGGAATTTCTAACACAGACATTAATCGTAGCACAGAACAAAGTCCCGAAACCGATACTCAAAACCTGCTGGAGCGGGCTCCTATTATTTGCTGTGGGCTCCTATTACTTGCTGCCTGGCAGTTCGGTGAGGTAGAATGCTGTGCCAACCCCTGCGTACCAAAACGATGCTAATTCTGCACAGTTTGAATGAGCGCAAGGTCAGAGAAAAGCAGGCTATCGTCATTACGCCTGCTAGCTGTATATGGGAGAGTTCACGTTCAATTTATTGAGTCTGCGCTGGGAAAAAAAGCGAAGCAGAAAAACATCCACTCCGTGGAGGACCACATTTGTCCACTGGATGCTTCTTTTACCACCCACACACGCACTGCTCCAGCTAAAAAGGGCAGGATTTCTCCTGTCTAGAGTAAACAACCAGCACATCAATTCTAAGGACTCATTCTGGCCAAGAGCTGCTACTCTATGCTTCACAGGAAGGCATACACCTAGGTGTACAAACGGTACTTGGGCAGGCGGGAGGGCAGTCCCCACTGACGTACCTGCAAACCCTAAAACCTGAAACTCAAGTCTTTCTTAAGCCCGTTTTTGTCTTCAGTAATCGCTAGTAACACAAGACCTAAGTTCTACAGTCCCTTTTTGTCCTTAAAAACAGTCATGGCATACAACAGGTTTACTTATTTACAGAACAGTCTATGGAGCCTGACTACCTTGAAAAACCTGTTTTCCAAATTATTTCATAGATGCCATTGAACTGGTTTGGCGCATTCAGACCAAAGCACACCAAATTTATACCTGGCTAGGTCTTCAAACTGCAAGTTTGTAATACCCACCAAGAACAAAACCTACTTTTCACTAACGCTATTAAAAACGAAAACCCAGCACATCTACACAGCAGGCCTGTCGTTTGTGCCAGGCATCAAGGAACTGAACTTTGAGGCTACTTTCCTTTACCTGTCAAGCGGTACAAGCACATCAGTTCACATGACTTCATAAGGGCATGCACACGTAAACCTGAACATCGGATTATCAGTATGTTGAAAACATTGTGTTGGTAATTCCAGCCTTGAAGCTGTCATAGGGAGAACTCAGATAACAGCAGCAGCATTGCCAACTTTTTAAAAAAAAATTTGTCTTGATAACTACCTTTCCATCTGAGATGAACTGGATAAAAATCTGAACACGGACCAGGTACCCACCAGGCAGCGTGGCAAGACAAAGCAATGTATATCCTGAGTTACAATTCTATTACAGAAATCTTGTCTGAGGGTTCGTACAAGCAACCGGGCTTGCACAGCTGTCACTACACTGCGGGACACAGCTACTCAGACCTTGCGGAGGCCACAGCAGGAGAAATCAGAGCCCTCTACTCCAAGACGTAGACTCCTGTGACTTGAGTTAGAAGAGACAATTAAGTCTTGTTAATGTAAGCGCTCAGGCTACCTACAAGCCAGCTCTGCCTATTTATGATGCTTGCAGGACCATCTGAGAGGGCAACGCCTCAATTTCTTCACCTTGTTCCTTTGCTAGAGTCTCCTGCTACTGTATGGAAAAAAGCCCAAACTGCCACTACAATTAACGTTTCCTAACGTGAGCGGAGACCACCAGCAATTTTGTCTTGCGCTCACCAGCCGGACCACAAACGGCAGCAGCAGAGACTGTATTCCTTAGTTTCTGCGCTTAACCACAAGTCACAAGAGTTCATGCGGTAGCACCCTCAGACTCCAAACAGTTCTCCTCCTGTTCCCTACAAAAATCTTAACTGTCTTCAGCCGCGCACTTCCTGCATTCAGAAGTTCCACAATTTCCAAGGCTTATTTTTCTGTATTAACGTGCTCAGTTAATGCTCTCCTCTTCTCGTTTTTCACTATAGGATATATCTCTGGCTCCGAGAGCAAGACTCAACAACAGAGCCAATAATCCTTAATGCTTTTCTTACTGCTCCATAAAATGTTTCAATATCCAAGAAGAACTTTGCTTATATTGAAGAGGGGAGAAACACATTAAATCTTGAACGCAACTAAGTAACTACCCACAGCATTTTCAGGGCTTATTGCCCTTAAAAAGACAAAGAGCAGAATGTTAATATTGCATATTTCAAAGGCTGGACGTCAAATAAGGCAAGCACAAGGCACCAAAACCATCCCTATTCTTGCAGCAAGCTATTTATAATTATCCTTTCTATTCTTAGCTTGGCTCCACTTTGTACTTTTAACGCAAATTAACATAGCGTTAAACATAAGCTGAAGTATGAATTCCTGATTGCCTCTTCATAGCGATCCACAGACTTGACGGTTTGAAGGCGATACCGGTTCAGTCTCACAAAAACAATGAAAGAAATGGCAACTTGCATGTTAAGTATAAAACCCATAGTCTTACTTAGAGCATCATTTTAATTTTGCATATAAAAATACAGAAAAAAAACCCCAAAGAAGGAAATGTGGAAAGACAAATAAGAGCCCGCAGGTCACTGCTGCTTAAACTTTCATGGAAAAACACAAAGCTGATGTGATAGGAAAAAAGAGGAAGAGAAAGGATAAATTATATTCCTGTGTCCAAAAGATGAGGTAGAGCAATTGCACTAATATGGCAAACGGGAGTGGAAAGTACCGAAGTGATTTTGGAGACCAAGCCTCACTAGCTCATGCTCCAGTTCGCTGAAGGCATGTGTTCAACACAGGGAAGCTCCGCCGGGCCGTTAACAGACTGGGATGAGCTGGTGCACAACCCTGCAGCGGACACTCCTAAGACACGGTTAAACCCATTTACCTGTCTGCCTCACAACCTATGCCGAAGTAAACTTGAAGCAATGTATGAGTATCCACATCAGAAGTTGTAACGCCTAAAAAAATAACAATAAACACCACTTTTCACCTAAAAGTGGGAGTGGTTATTCTGATACGACCAGAGCTGCGTTTAGAAACGCTACCGGTGAAACCCGTCTCCCTTTCCAATAACGTAGATGTTACTGACGTTCACTGGGGCTTTGGCTCCTAAGTCGCTTCCTTGCTTTTTGAGAACTACAACCTATAACCCCACCCGACGCGGCACGGGAGCGTCAAACCCCACCAACATCCCCGAGTGCCCTGAAGGCTTCTGCACCGAGAAAAACTGCATATTTTTAGTACTGTCGGGTCTCAGGCTGACCGAGGGCGCTGGCCTTCCGTACTCTCCGGCCACATTTGCAATTTCGGGAGAATTTGCCCTTTCAAGTTATTAATACGTTGGAAGACGCCTCCCCCAGAGAAGCGTACGCGGAGGGCGGACGAGGCGATGACATTTTCAGATAACGGAGACGGGGAGGGGGGCCTTCTCCCTATAACCGAGGCAACGCAGAAGCGGCCCAGCTTCCTTTTTTTTTTTTTTTTTTTCCTCCGCACAAATTACCGGGGGGGCGGGGGGGTGCGTGCCCCCGGGGGTCGGGCTCTTCCACCGCCGCACGCTTTCGGCCCGGCACCGGCCGGCCTAGCGCTGCTCCTCCGGCGGCGGGGGAAGCGGGGCAAGGACCCCCCCCCCCCCGCCCCAGCTCCCGCAGCATGCGCTACCCGACCCCCCCCCGGCCCTGCCCTCCCCTTACCGCACATGGTGCGCTCCCCTCCGCGGCCGCGCTGCCTCTGCGCGCCGGGGCCGCGCCGCCCGCCCCCCGCGGCGGGGAGGGAAGCGCAGGGCGCATGCTCGCCGCCCGCCCCGCCATTGGGGCCCCGCCGAACGCCCCGCCCGGGCCGGCCCCCCCCGGGACGTGGCAGCCGGATCCGCGTCCGCCGGCGGGGCGGTGCCCACGGCCCCGCACCGGGACCGGGACCGGGGGGGGGGACACGCACACACGGACAAAAGGCTTGCCGCCGCCCCCCCCCCCCCCCCGGCTCTCCTCCGCTCCTTGTACCGTGCGGGAGGGCCGGAGCACCGGGCGCTCGGGGAGGACCGAGTCCGGAATGCTGAACATCCCCCCCCCCCGGGGGCTTTTCCGAGCTCCGGCGGTGAAGAGGCGGCAGCGCCAGGCTCCGCTCCCCCCGCCGCGACACGGGGGGCATCCTCCCCCCCACGTCCACGTGGCCCGTCTTCTCCCTTCCCACGGTCACCGCCCCATGATGGCACCTGGGCAGAAGCGAAGGGAACCGAACCATTAAGAGGAATCTGCAAAGCAAACCGGGACCGGCGCGACTATCCGTTCGTACAGCCGGGTGGCCCCGTCACACCGTCAACACGTAGCTACCGCCATCAAATACTGTTTGGATAACTTATTAAAAGCCTGAGGCTACAAAAAGATAGCACAATCCCTTCTCAAGAACAACACTGTTCGCTGATCTCGACACTGAAAAGTCAATAAAGAAAGATTTCCTTGAAAAGCCTACAAAACAACCAACAACGTTAGCATACGTTAAAAAAAACAGGACCGGGGTGGATTTTGCATTTGGTTCTAGAAGAACCTGGCTGAACAAACACCAGCAGGAAGGTCACCGATCAAAGAAACACGGAAAGTTCGCAGCCAGTGCACCCGGCCGCGCCGCTGCTTTTGCTCAGCGGCGAGGCCGTCACAGGACCGACCCGGGGCGGTTCGTCCCAGTTCCTACCACTGGCTGGTGCGGAGCGGCCACCTGGAACCAAGCCACTCGGTGCTTCATTTCCACTTTGTCAGTTGTGAAAGCGGAAGAGGGCTGACCTCAAACTCTGCTTTCCCACCACCACCTTTAATTAGGAAGCTGAACGCCTCGTGGCAGTGGAAGTTGATTTCCCAGAGGAGAAGGGGACTACAAACCCACCGTCATAGCGCAAACCAAAAGGCGACCCACAGAAATACTGCTCTGGCCACTGTTCGAACCCATCTCCTAGGCACACCCAATTCATCTGCTAGTTTATTTCTGTATCGTGGGTTTCTTTGCTGCCCTGCAGGAGCTCCCGGTTCATGACTTCTTACTGCTCGTGGAATTTCTTAAGGTATTCGCTACCAAACCTAAAATAATCGATCGCCTTGTCTGAAGACAAATGAAAAGATATGACCCTACTTATAACGAGGGATGCCCCAGACCTGAAGGAGCATGGACAGGCCTTACAAACACTCCCAAAATACATAGTTCACGTCAGCAGCACACCAAATACCAAACTTTATAACTTAAACCTATACCATACTAGATGTTATAAAAATGCATCCCTCAGACTGAGGCTAACTCATCCACCTGTATGTACTAATCGGGTGCAAACTGCTCAGAATTTTACACATACAGAAATATAGCTCCATGTGTTTGGCTACTTAACCCCCCCCAAGCCAGTGTTTATCCCCTACATAACCTGCTACTTTATTCTGAGGCTTGCTGTACATATGGCACATGGGTTTACTACCATGTATAGTTAGTGCGGACATGGATGTGCAACTTACTACCAAACGGAGAAACGTGAAAGCAGTTGCCCAAACTGAGCCTTTTATAAAATTAACAGAAAGGGGTCACGGTTGGGAAAACAATACCCGCTTCCTTCTCCTCTAACCAAAACACACTTCACTTGAAATAGAAGTTTTGGCTGAAGTCCCACCTTTCAGATAGACTGCAAACTATCACCCCCTGGAAAAGAGCATGTTTTGTGTTCCCTGATATAATGCATTTTGAATATTAACATCAGGTAACGGGAGCTATTTCCTCCTGCTACTACGTTCAAAGTACCTGCTCCAAAAATGCTGTCAGCGAACGCTGTGGCTGTCGATTGCTTCGCACCATACGCTACAGTGCTATCGGAAGACTGCCTTATAGACAAACAGGCTAATTTCTCCTAGAAGCATGGAATGAGTCACATCCTGACAAAAAGCACATGTCCACCTGTGAACAGTTTCAAGATGAGAAGAGTTTAGATAGCTGTAATCAACTTTTCCGGTAAAAGAGTGCTAGAACAGTGCTTAGGAAACATGAATGGATTGTGTGTTTTCTCTATCCAACACGGGTGAAAACAAAAATGGCTGAATGGCAGACTGTAACTTTGCACTTATCTATGGCACAGCAAAAATAACAAAGTACTTTTCTTCTTTAAAAAATACCAGAATAATTTCAAGCAGTCATTACTATTTTAAAAGGAATGACTAACTGCAATTTATAGAAAAACCTCGGTGAAAAAAACCTTGCTGACCTGAGCATTACGGTTCAGTCCAACTTCCCACCCCCTAACTGAAGAGCCCTCTTTAAAAAAAGAACTGCAAGAACATCACATTACATACCACACTGCCACAGAGGACGCTGGCCACCTCATCAACTCCCAAGCTAAATGTTGAACAGTCATTACTATATTCCCCTGTTTGCCTCAGTGTCCGTGAATGGGAAAGGTTTTCTGGGTGAGTGGAGGAGACGGGACACCTCTCACTGACAGGGATTCTTTCCATGAACTAAGCTGTTCCAGACAGACCTTGGAAGGTTCACGCAGAAACTCCTAATGATTTGGGCTGACGATTTTACCACATTGGGCTATCATAGTATTAGAGTTTACGGTTATTGTCAATGCTGCAAAAACAGCTGGGTTTTGTTTTGTTCCCCAAGTGAGAACTGGCACTGAACCCCCTCCCTCTGCTTTTGTTTATCCAGAGCTGGAGCGCCCCCCCCCCCCCACTGCCTTATGCTGTAGAAAGGCAACCACCGCCCTAAAGAGCTTACTTTGTAGTGGGACAGAACAGATAAAAAAGGATGGGATGCGAGCGTTACACGCTTCTCTCTCCATGACAGAGCTTGAGGAACTTGAAGACACACAGGATACACGCTGGACATGGAATCTCTTCAGTCTCGAGATCACAAGATGCTTAGTCTTCAGCCTCAGTACACGCAGGCTTAATTTGGTCCTATTTGTACAAATCAAAACCCCATTAAAAACAAGACTGGAAATACAAAGACAGACAGCAGCAGAACTGGATTCTTACTGTACCTGGAAGAGATCAGTACTGCTCAATTGAAGAATAAAGACCACATCTTTAAGAGGCACCTTTTATTTAACACACAAAACAGCTACTTTGCTGTTTAAGTTTTGGCTTATATAGTGCATTAAATTGACAAATTAGGCCTAAAAAGCTCTATTTTTGAGAAACCAGGAACATTACTCGCCATTCTATGGTTTGCTGACAAAGAAGAACATGGCGATAATGTTTGCACAAGCTCTCTCTTGGATAGTCTGAGCCTACCTCGAGGGGAATTTTGTCATCAATACACTTGTAAGATCAGGCACCGCGTACTTCATAACAGGGTAAAGAAAACATGGTAATTTCAAACCAATTTCCAAATCCTGAGTGGGTAATTTAAATGACTGGAGGTTATTACTCTCCATGAAAGCTGAAGAAATATTTTGCTAAAATATTTATTTTCAAATTTCTAACAAGTAATACAAAGTTTATGGCTACCATATGCTGATCTGCATGCTATATAAAAGATTCTCCACTGACTTAATTGATCCTGTTTAGGGACTCAGTGGAATTACACTGGCGAGGAGTGCAAGAGGGGAACATACCGGAGGCTGTAAAATCCTTGCACGCAGGGAATATGATTATAACTGTAAGCCAAATAATGACCACAAACTCAGCTCAATCGTGGCAGCACAAAGAAGAAATAGTATTTCCATTAGCAAAGCCATCTGCTAAAGCTAAGCACCAGGAAGAAATTAAGTCCTACATGGGCAAGTAAACAGAAGTACTTGCGAAGCCTGATTTACGTATTTCAATTTCAGATTAATAAATATTTCTCTTCCCGTAGTCTCTAAAACTGGAACGTGTTCTGCTCTGCCACGTCCTCCCTCGCTCAGCCGGGGCAGCCAAGTTATAACGCTGCGCCCTTTGGCACTGCAGAAGGAGCAAACAGGATATGGCATAGGTAAACACATTAATTTTCTTTGCTACCCTACGAATGTAATTTATGCCCTTAAGCACTGTACATTCATCTTGATGTTGGAGTATTACGTTGAGAAATCATCTTTCGCAAGTTTAAACAGACCGCTAATGGTGGCTGAACAATTTTACTTCTAAATAAGCTAATTAGTCTCTCTACTTACTAAAGCTGATAAGGATCATCTTCTAACATTGTTATAAAAATCGTATCTTTTAAAATAAAACAACTCACATTTTTTGTTTCTGTTGCTATTGTTTGCACAGTGGTAGTGAGCAAGTAGGTAACTTTCCACAAGTGATGGCAATATTACATCCTCTAAAAGGAACAGTTGAAGTTATGGGTTATTTTTCACACAAAAAAATTGATATGAATCAAAAGCTTTTTAACAAGACTTGATAAATTAACATTCCCAAATTTCCCAGCTCTAGAGCAAGGGCAGATAGTCCTGCAAGCCCCATAAGGAGGTTTGGGGGAATAAACATTTAATATTTCTATTGCACAAAAAACAGTCAAGAAACTTCACTTCTGCCTTCTGGTATTTTTTCCACTCTTAAATTTTTTGTACGAAAGAACAATGGAGAGACGCACCACCATTTTTAAAGCCCACCATTTCCTTCTTAAGAAATAGTACAAAGTAGAGCAAAAGGAGTCTTTTTTGAATGCAGGGCATTTAATAAATTAGTGGACAAACTGCTTAAACTGATGATACATTTTCACAGATAAAAGTGCAACTATTTTTCTGAAAAGAAAGGCAAATTTGGTTGTTCCTCAGCACAAAGATAGTTTACATACACCAAGAGGTAAATACTTATTTGGCCACAGATGATGCTAGCTCAGGTAGAATTTGCTTCTTTCTCCAGGTCATCATCATCGTCAACAACCTGAAAGTAAATCCACAAGTAGCTTAGGTAAACACTTTAAACTTTCAGTCCCGTAGGATTGCATAGAGAATTTATTACATTAAATCCTTGCTGGACCCAAGAAGAACAGCAGTTATTCTACACTGCTGAATGACAATGGTCACATGAAGAAGGTAAGAAAAACCTGCAATCAAAAATGCCAGGAGGAAACATGGCCGAAATAATAGGAGCTGGTGAAGTTATTACAAAGGTCACTAGAACAATCGCTACAGCATATCAGATTTTCAATAAGAAAGCAAAAGAATCTGCATTTTAGGGGACAAAAGCTTGTCCCTTATTATCACACAAAGTCACCAAAGCACAAAGGTAACAATCACTGGCAGACACAGCGTGTCCAGTTCTGGGCTCCTCAGTAGAGGAGGGACGTGGACATATTGGAGAGAGTCCAACGAGGGATCACCTCCCTCAACCTGCTGGCAACACTCCCCTTAATACAGCCCGGGAGATCGTCAGCCACCTTCGCCATAAAGGCACATCGCTGGCTCAAGCTCAACTTGGCATCCACCAGGACCCCAGGTCCTTTTCTGCAAAGCTGCTTTCCAGCCAGGCAGTCTCCAGCACATTTTGGCACATGGGGTTGTACAGGACTCTGCAGAGTTCTGTATCTTTTGCTAAAATACGGCCTCTGACTTGGAAAAACTGCATCTATACATCCTGTACTTTTGCTTAAATTGCCAGCCTGTCCATGCTGGAAAGGAACAAAGACCTTCTTTGCCATTTAAAAGAAAACGGCTATTACCTCTCACCAACCCACCTGTTCCACGCCTTCTACTTCAGGGATGTAGAACTGGAGCATGTTCTGTATCCCGTTCTTCAAGGTGATGATGGAACTGGGACAGCTGGTGCATGAACCCTGCAACTTCAGCTGCACAATCCCATCCTCAAAGCCTTTATAAATAACATCACCACCATCTTCTTGCACTGTCGGCCTGATGGAACACGATACTCAATTTAAAGCAAGTATAGCTGAAATATGTTTCCTTCCAGAAATCTTTAGTAAAGCTCAATTTAATACACACAAAGAACTGTCAAGACATAGTAACTAAAGCCCTCTTTCTCTACAACCACCAGGTCCGAA
Organism: Harpia harpyja; assembly: GCF_026419915.1. Lineage (NCBI taxonomy): Eukaryota > Metazoa > Chordata > Aves > Accipitriformes > Accipitridae > Harpia > Harpia harpyja. The sequence continues at coordinate 44,489,008 of NC_068952.1, forward strand.
TTTCCAGCAACTCATACTTTGCTGGACTCTCTCACATTGACGGCTACTGTTTTTCCGTAGGACGTTAAGCAAAACATATTTGCAATGGATGCAGCAGCATAGGAAGGAATCGCTGAAATTCTAGGGGCAAGGGTAAGCACCTCAGAGTAGAGCTTGAGTCAGCCTGCAAAGGCATACTGGTTTGCCTTGAGGCCCTCCTCGCATGTAACGATAATTGCCTCAGTTATGTGCCAAATATAACAGACGTGCGTCCTACTATATGATGCATGTGCATCTGTTACCTGACTAGGGACAGTGAGAAGAAGTCCTTAAGTGCTTCCATAAATAAATACGCAGTTCACCATAGTTTACACAAGACAGAAAAAAGCTCCAACTATAAAAGCTTAATCCTGCTAATGGGGGAAGAAACCAGCATCTGATAAGATCCCCGTACTATTAGCATTTCTGCAGCCTGGTCCCCTTTTGCAAGCAACAAATGCCCAGCATTGTAACTGTATCCCCATAGCAACATTTTTCCAGACCAAGCTAAAACCATCAAGTTACTCTAACAGAAGCTCTTTATACTGACTTCCAAAATAACTCTCTGAGAACTACACTCCTAAGAGAATAATCCATGAATCTGACACATTTATTAACAGCTCACCATAGCAAATTATCTCCATTCCAGAAAGCCAAAGAACATGACTAAAAATCCCATTTTTCTTCTTTGAAATTAACTTTTTTGACACACTACAGGACCTTTCAGATCTTCATTCCCTCCATCCTGCACCTTCTGACAACTTCTCTGCATGTATTTTTGATCAACTAAACAATAAATGCTCTGTATGTACCACTGGTTTATATATAGCTTCTGTAAACTATCCTGCTATAAAATGAAGTAAGATACACTACTGCTAATATTCTCATCAATGGCTTCTTGATCCACTGAGGGGTACAGGGGGAAGGAAATGGAAGACAGAAAAAGGTGGGGAAAACCAGAAAATGGGGTAGAAATTCTGCAACCTTTACAAAAGGCCACTGGGAAATCAAGGACTAACACACCAGAGGGAGCTTCAATGACCACAAACCCAGCAAGAGCAGGGCCTCCTTAATATTAGTTTCTATCGTGGCTTTGTACAACAGTGTAACTGGGTTACACGTTTGAACACTTAGTACATATGCTTGGGAAAAATGTTCCAGCTTATTTCTGCTTTTCTCCCTCTTTCCTTTCAGGAAAATTAACGAGTACCATGTGTTAGCTGTGAGATAACCAAAATGGTATTTCTAAATATCACTTTTAAAATGCAGCATCTAAAAAAAAAAAAAATAAAATAAATAAAAAAGCCAAAGTTTGTCATAGCTTCTGGAAAAATTAAACTGAATTCCATGATTTTGACCCACACACACATTTCTGGTTCCTGCAGTTTGCAAGCTGGGGAAGAGGTCGCCATCAGATATCACAGCTTCAGAAACACATCAGACATTTTCCCCTGCATCTAAAATGTCAAGTTGCTTATTCCTTTCAGTTCACTTTGGAAGGCAGTTAACAAGCATAAAAATATACTTCAGGTAAACAACACGATCCATAGCCACTCTTGAGACTTCATTAGTTACCACCAGTTTCTAAATTCAAGCTGTGTTAAAATACCAATAAAATTGCAACAGAATGCAAGGACAAAATCCACTGAAGCCCAGACGGCAAGGGAAACCCATGAGTAAATTTTCCTTTGCTGTATAATAGAAGAGTACAAACTACTTTGGAATACTTGGAAGAGAAGGACAAGTTCAAATACAACAGAGACTAATACAACAGAGGAAAAAAAGAGTTACCATAAAGGCAAAGATTGTGTTGTTTTCCCTATTTAAAAATAGCCAGGTTAAACCCAATGGACCTGTTTAAATGCATTACGGAGGAGGGTAAGACTAATACACTGATCTAAAATCACTCGGCAATACGGACTCCATTCAGCACATAGTTTGCTTAAACAGGAAAACTTGGTAGAAAGTTTTCAATTAGAGGAAACAGCATTCTCAGCTCTGGCCAATTTTGCACTTCAAACCTCCACACTAGATATGGAATCACGAAATCGCACATACTGAAAGAAAAATGCACTGTTCCCCAAATAAACTCAAACCCCAAGACTAACTCACTCCACCTAGCAGTAATGTTCCCAGTCTACCTTATTCTTGTATCCAGCAGTTCTTTAATCATCAGTACAACTTCATCATCTTCTTCTGATGCAGCTTGCGAAAAGAAAAATGTGCAAATCAGAACTTGGAGAGAATTCCGATATGATTACTAACACTGTATATCCATAATGGCAGAATGAAATAGCATAAAAACATTGCTGAGATGACTGAAACCAAAAGGCAGAAGTCTTAATTCAGAGTAAGTATCTTTTTCTGCATTATCCTTGTTTACGCCCCAGGCTTTCGCCAACAAAAAACAGTATTGGTTCAGAGTTGTTCTCAACAGGCAAAGGCCTTAACAGACAATAGTAGTGCCACCTTTTAAAGGAAGCAACAACTAACATTCAATAAGGATGCGTGAAAGGAAGCAACAACTAACATTCAATAAGGATGCATGAAAGGAAGCAACAACTAACATTCAATAAGGATGCATGTGTTAAGGCAGGGTCCTCAGAAGGAAAGTTTTAGCAATTTAAAAAATTCAACAGGAGAAGAATTATGAACATGTCGGAGTTTAGCAGCTCTGGATGCAATTTTAAGCTCAGTGTTACGTCTCGCAGAAGCATTTTTAAAGACAACTTTTTCAAATAAAATAAAGTCTATGTTAATATTGAAATTAAATCCAGACGTAACAGAGCAGAGAGGAATTCAACAGACATCATCTTCCTTAAAACACTGGAAAAATTGTTTAAGTCAGTAAGTTGCAAATGAGAAAATTAAAGGCAAAATACTGCCCTTGAGTTAAATTATAAGTTAGTCTCAGTTACTTTCTGTTATAGTTTGGAAAAGACTTCTTACTATATCTTGTTCATTTAAGACCCTAAACCTATCATTAAGACATGGACATTAAGCCTGGGCACTCTTTTTTGATTTAAGGATGGAAATAACACCCTTTGTAGGTGCCCATACAAAAAGGATATGCAGCAACACCCCATAGCTTTCCAAAGACAGCCTCGGTTCTTGCAAAAATATTTCACACACACGAAGTACAACAGAATATGGTCCACGCTGCCAAAACACATAGTTCAGCACAGCTCCTGTGAAGATCTACTCTTCATACTACAGCAGATGAGAACGAAGCTTTATATTCATGGGTAAGCATCTCTTTTAGACAGTGCAGCACTGCTTCCGCTAGAACATACACGTTCTACAAATTCTCTCCTGTGTTGGTTTTAGCAGTTTTCACTTTAAATTCTCCTGCATGCTTTTCTGAGGGCCAAGTGGAGGCTCTTCTGGATGTCAAAAAACTAAACTCAAGGGCAGATACTGGCCTCTTCCTGAAGAGTTTGATTTACCTGTATCTGTCCTAGGTGCCTCGTCAGTAACTACAGGTAGGCCGGAGGCAAAGAAATCCATTATAGTTGCATAAATATCTGGTTTCAGTAAGTTCCAATCCAGGTCTTCACTCTCCTATGAGAATCAGAAGTGGGGGGGGGGAAGAATGAAAACAGAGTATCTGCTTCCTAATAATAAGTTAGGCAGAGATTCTTATGTTAAAATTATCATAATGGCCTCTCACATTTGATGCATGAATTTTATTTCATAGTTTTGTCAAGTCCAGCTTTGCCAAAAAAGTTCGGTAAGACTCAATTTGTAATAGTCAACAGAAAGGTCTCCTTGTTTGCAAGCCAAGTGCCATTAAAATATTACCTAAGAAGAGGTGAAAAAGAAAGACTCCTACATACATTATTTGACACATATTTTTACCAAGTTGTTTCAGAGACTCAAGATCGTTTGGTTCCATTTAATTTCGAGCCAAATTATCATTCACTGAATTGCCCTCTGCTCTTCATATGTAAGAGCATAACTGCACAGTTACTACGCAACACCTTACTTCTGCTGACATGAGCTCCACACCTTGGGTAAACACAACACTGCCTACAACACACTCCATCCCAGTCCTACAATCATCTCCTTTGGAAGCGTTCTCTGGAGGTCATCTAGTTCCACTTCCTGGTTGACGCAGAGCCAACTTCCACGTTGACCACATTGCACAGGGCCTCACCTAGCCCAACATCGACCATTTCCAAGATTAAAGAATCTACAGCTTCCCTGGGCAACCTATACCAGTGCTTATCCATGCATTGTGATTTTTTTTTTTCTTTTATATTTATGTCAATTTCCTTTATGCCACTTGTGAACATTGCCTCTGGTACTTTCACTATGCATGTCCAGGAGTCTGACTAGATCTTCTCTATGGCCGTCTATTAGACAGCTGAGTCTCAGCTCATCTTTTAGTACATTTGAATCTCTGTTCTGCTCACCTTGGTGATTGTGATGAAGTCTGGTCCAAAGAAAATACTTTTAACTCCTTCAATTTTGAATAACTGCCTGTTAGGAAAACAAAACAAAAAAATCCAAAAATGCACATACATTTCAGGCAAATGTCACAGAAATAAACTTCCAGAATACACTTCTAGACAAAAATAAGCACTAAAACCAGAGCCATTACAAGGAACTTGGAGTTACTTCACCTACAGCTTAGTAAGAGCCAGGAGATCCTGCTGTGAAGCAGTGTACATCGTAAAACTGAACACATCTTACAGGACTTTTCCACAAGATGTGTGAAAGAGTTACTCTCTCTCCAGTTCTTCTTTGAGAGGCAAAATTATATTCTGTATATAAAAAGATATTTGTTCAGCAACAAAACCAGTAGATACCTATCGTTTCAGGTAGGGCTAGTGCAAACACAGGGAATGTTCCTTAGATTAAAGCAAGTTATTTAAAGTAATTGAGCTCTATAAAAACTGCCTTCAACTCTGTTGCCAAATAAAAGGATTAGTGCCAAGCAGTCCACAAGGCTTTAACACACCAATTCACTTAGTGAGCAATCTTCAGTATTTTTAGCCATTTGCATGGCACATGAAAAATTTGAAGGTTTAGTAAAGGTTCGAGATTCATACTAAATTGCTTGAGATGGCCCATACAGCACCAACAGCACCAAACAACCAGGTGGTAAATTAGCACACATCCAAAGCAAAACAAGAACTTAGATGATAGGAAAGAGCATGTTTTTGACAATATTTTAAGTATAAAAAGCAGAATGAGAATGTAAACACCAATTTCCACAAATGGTTAAATTAAAACCCAACAAATTAATCTACAGAATAAATAAATGATGCTACTCCAGAAGAGTTAAAAAAAAAAAAAATCATTAAAAGTAGGAAGCACCTGGCATTAAATACAGCATAAGGCTCTAAGAGCGTTTTTGTAATTAAGGCGGGGGGGAGATATTCTCCTGAAAGACTGGAAAACATCAAAAATGCAATGAATGAAGGAATTGGAAAACTTATCATAAAGGCATGCATGATGAAAGGTGACAGAAGAGATTTCACAATACCTGTTTGAAAGAATTTCCACACATGAAACAGTTATACACGTATTGGGCTTTTATATCACTAAACCAACTGTATTTTCAAGTTACTTAAACAATGGAATTACGCAAGCGCACCAAATCATCCTAGATCTATTAAATAATTCTCCCCTCCTCCCTCCGCTTTATGAAGCTTTTATTACTTCTTTGGAAAATGAATATTCCCTTTTAAAAGAAATGAGTATTCCATTTACAAAAAACATAATCTGGGGTTTAACAATATGTAGTAGACAATTTTTTCCCATTAACCTGCACAACACGCACAATCAAGCTGTTTTGCCATGGTACATATTCTAGCACATATATCTTCTTTGATGAAAATGTCTATTTGCAGATGTATGACAACAAAACGCCACTTTCTTTCTGACAGTCGATTTCATTCTGCAACCTGATGCACTTTGGCATAATCAGATCCCACAGCTTCAGCATTCTGCTAACACGTTTTGATGTCCTCAAAAACCTTCCATGTTGTATTTATTACTTTAAGTCACAGAACTTTGCTTCTAAAGATCCTGTTTGCTCTCCAACAACTCTGCAAGAGACCTTTGGAAATGTCAGAGCTGCATGTTTGATAACCCTACAGTTCCTGGAGAGACTGTCACATGAAACAGCTTCTACTTTTGCATGTAATTCTTCCAATATACACAAAGACGTCTTAAACTGGGATCTCCGGAGGTAACCTATTGCAGCATTTCTGGATCTCACCCTCAAATTGAAGCCCTTCCACCCATGTAACGGCTAAAGTTTCTTTTCACAGGCTAATGTGAAAGCAATGACAAACATGCAAAACAGATGCTACCAAATATTCCCAGAGAAGCTTGTGATGGTGCTCCAAACCCCTTCTATACCAACATGATATGAATTGATTATCTGCTCAGCAATTCTTACTCCAGATTATGCATTTTGGTATTGAAAGCTGCAACTCCCAAGACCTGTTACAGATCCAGCCTGAAAGAGTGGACCAAAACTGGCCTTCCTTTGGCTGAAACTTTGCAAACCTTCTGTGAAGGAAAAATCCATTGGCTTTGAAGTTCAGGTTAGCACCAACTTCTGCCAAAGCAAGCAAGCTACTACATTTAATTTGTAGTATTTGGGGACTATTTACTTCCTTATGCCATCTATTTCCCAATTCTGAAAAGTTGTGTGCTTTCCAAGTAACTACCTGAATTAAGTGTATTCTGATGGGAATGATTTTTGCAAAATCAGGCCCAGAGGTCCCACCCGTGATGCAGCAACTGTTCAAGAATACTGGTTTATAATACCACTCAATCCAGTTGCGTAAACTAGACGGTGATGCATTCTGCTGTGATACAGCTGTGGGGAGTACAGACATACAGAAAGACCACTTTAGTAATGACAATCTTCCCAGCTTTAATTTTATGCAGAAGTAAAGCAGCATTAAAAACTTAAACCCAACCAAGCTGCTCCTGAGTATAAGGAGGAGCAGAATGATCAGAAGCTGTGCTTAAAACCATCAGTTGTAGACATGCAGCCCATACTGGTCCCCCAAACAAATTATGACATGTTTAGTAATACCTTGCTAAAGGTGAGCAAAATGCTGCAGCTGGTGTGGAAAACTCCATAGTCCTTGACTCCAGCACTTCCTTCCCTGGAATAAACTTCAAACTATTTGGATTTGGCGTGTCCTGAGTTTGAATAAACATGCCTCTTACTGGAAATTAAAAATAAAATTAAAAAAAAGAATAAAAAAATGATGTAATCAAACCTAAGTAGCTTAAATGAAAGTCAAGGACCCTGATTACTTCGCAAGCCAAGACCAGGGTGATGACCGTGCTATAGCAAACAGCAGCCTGTGCAGCAATGATACTTTAAAAACACAATGCAATGGGTTCCATGAAAGCCTCCAGACTGACACGAAGACTGATAAACACCGGCATGGTATCTCGCAGGGAACAAGATGATAAATGGAACCTTGTTGTCCTGGTTTCGGCTGGGATAGAGTTAATTTTCTTCCTAGTAGCTGGTACAGTGTGGTTTGGATTTAGTATGAGAATAATGTTGGTAACACACTGATTTTTTGGTTGTTGCTAAGTAGGGCTTATCCAAAGTTAAGGATTTTTCAGTTTCCCATGGTCTGCCAACAAGCAGTGGTACAAGAAGCTGGGAGGGAGCATGGCCAGGACAGCTGACCCAAACTAGGCAAAGGGATATCCCATACCATAGAACACTGTGCTCAGTATATAAACTCCGGGGAGTTGGCTGGGAGGGGTGGATTGCTGCTCAGGCATTGGTCAGAGGGTGGTGAGCAATTGCATTGTGCATCACTTGTCTTTTCTTGGGTCTAATTTCTGTCTTTTTGAATATATTCCTTTTCATTACAATTATTATTACTGTTTGTTTTTTTTCTTTTTTAATTTTAGTTATTAAACTGTTCTTATCTCAACCCACGAGTTTTACTTTCCCCCCCAGTTCTCCTCCCCATCCTCCTGGGAGGGGGGAGGAGTGAGCGAGTGGCTGTGTGGTGCTTAGCTGTCTTTGCTTCTTTTACTAATTTTCATTTACTAAAAAGCATGCTACTGCAACAGCATTGAACTGCATCAGGCCAGTACCATCCTCGCCTTCTACTGAAGGCCAAGAGATGCAACCTTCATTTCTCTGTTGCATTTAGGTTTTTTATTTTATGATCCTCAAATGCTGTGAAGTCCCTTCTCCAGCATTATCACTTACTGTTCAAAGCATAATCAGTTTTACTAAGCCTCTTGAAGATACACAATTTATAGGGGTTTTTATTTCATTTTTCAGCACTATAAAAAAAGAAAAACAAGCATAGCAATAGTTACAGCGAACCCCGCCCTGCTTATATTTTTCAGAGTGAAAAATTACTGCAAGCTGTCAGTTACCCTCCAGAAACTGAACTGACCAAACAATTAAAAATAACATTATTTACAATTCACTAGTAAAGATGTTTAAAAGATAAATTTTAAATGAAGTTCCTTTTGTGGCACGGGTCTGTCTCACTAGAATAGTGTAAAAAAACTGATCTTGACTAAAATTTAATACTCTACATTTAATGGTGTGCATTTAATAGCGTATTTTCCTGTAGACATGTCCACACAGCATATGCCTGACGTCCCACTGAAGTTGAACATCAGCTAGGGACAGTCTCACATCTTCTAATTCTTCTTCCTAACTCTTCCTGCACATCAAATAGCACAGTGATATATGAGCATTCAGGAAAGAAAAAAAATGCATTTTAAAACAAAAAATCTCTAGGAACTAATATTTATAGATAAATTACACTTGAGAAACAAGCTCACATAACTTCAAAAAACATGCAATAGACGACTTTAAAGCAGCAAAAAAAGCTGACATTTTCATTTTCGTAAACTGCCATTTTGCTCATGACTCCCTAGTATTAGATGACAAATCACGCTATTTATATATTGCCAAATTGTTACTGCATGTGCTTGTCATGGTAACAACCCATTTGACTTGAGCATACACAATGGGAAAGTACGCACATGCTACATTTTCTTTTCTATTTTTTTTTTAAAGGAAAAAAAAAAGACTTAGCACAGAAGCATTTAGTTTCAACATGAAAAGAATAATCCTGACAGAGCAAGCAACTAGTCAGCTTTATCTATGGGTATGGAAGAATTACTCATCTTCCAGATCCAGCTGGCATCCAAAAATCACATCCAGCGTAACAGTGTAGTCAACAAATAAGCAACAACGGGTATTTGGATGGTGTAAATGGAGTACTCTCCGCCCGTTTTTTGAAAGCAGTGAGTCACCAACAGCTATCGTACGTTGTTCATCTAGCACTTCTAACACCCTAAAACACAAATGGCTGTATCAGCTCTCAGAAAAGGTGTCCACATGGGTAGGCTCTGTATTTTAAAAGTGTCTTCTGCAGTTGAAGATCTGCAGATCTGAGGACCAGGTTTTCCAATCGTGAATCAACCTGGAGAGTTCTTTGCGCAGCTGTGAATAACTCGTTTGGAATTTATTATTCAGTCATTGGTAACGGGCTGTATTTACATCTAGCATCTATATCATTTCTTTCAACCCTCTGCGGAACGCTGTGTATACCTGCTTATTATTCTGTTCTGCCATCTGCTCAAGATACCAAAGAGAGGCTGACTTTAGTAGGATGCTTGCAGAAGCAGGTAAAATACTAAGTCTACTTGTCAGAGTCTGCCTGTTGATTAGAACTGAAATACAAAAAATGGTGCTGGACCAGACAAGATTGGACTTCTTTGAAATCAAAATTAAAAAGAAACTTCTGCCTGAGCAGACTCATTTAAATAATATTTCCACTTGTGACTAATTCCATACAACAACACCTGCAGAATTTTTTTGTCTTAGACTCTTTTTGCTACAGCATTGGAGAGCAGTTAAATCCCTCAGGCAGGTGCAAAAGCACAATGTTTTTCTGCGGTGCAAGTTTCACAGATTTTTTTTTTTTTTTTTTTTTTTTTCTTTTCTGAGCATTACCATCCTACCAAAGAAAACGTTAGGTACAACAAGCTCAATCTTAAACATTGCTTTTTCAGGGTAATACCAAGTTACAGATAATATTAATGGAGAATGTCATTAATGCACCATACATGGATGCATGTTCAAGAGGGGGAAAATTAAAAAAAGAAAATATTGCAGCTATAAAAATGAAAGGCTTTGCTTTCATCCTTGCTAGGTTCTATCTGGATGGCCAGCAATTTTATCTGGCAGAGCTCAGCAGCTGAAGCAGGACAGAAAGCAACACAGTCTTTCACAATGGATACATTTACACTAAGATAGAAATTAAATTAAGAAGTGCAGCAAAGCCCAAAAAATATTTTGCATTAACAGAGCCCCTTATAAGTCTTGGCAGCTGAATGATACAGAAAAAAACATGTATAATCAAGCACATAGTGAGCCATCCACATCATCTCCCCAGGCTCCAAATGTCCAAATGCACTAACACTTCATTAAAAACCACCTAGGAAATGTTGTCACACTCAGATTTCAGAAAGAATAGTAGGCTTTCGTTATTACCACAAGACATAAAAACTCACAATGGACTCATCTATTCATTTTTAACTAGTATTTACCTGCATTATGCCATACAGCAGATGGAAGAAATGGTTTCTTTTGTGCAAGTTGGTGGAAAGACCGTTGAGTTGTCAAATTATGATCTTTTAACATTGTACGACATAACCTAGAGAAAAATAATTTTACTAAGAATTTCTAAATTGCAAGTTTACACTACCCCACAGAAAGAGTGTTTCACATGCTTCTAGCAACCCCAGAACTCACCAAGCCACTCGCCTGCCTTAAACCTCTCAGATAATGTAGCAAGCTCGCAGGCTAGATCATAAAACGTCCCTTACTTTTTTCCTCTTTTCAGTGCTCCCTCTCTCTCATAACAAAATAAGACATAACTCTCCAATTTTAGCCACCTGAAAAATTAACCTAGACTCCTTCACAGTCACTAAAGACAGGCAAATCACCTTACTTACCTGTAACAGAAGAGGATAAATCACCCTAAGCAAGCCTTTTGTCTTCCTTTCGACAGTAGCAAGCACCTGGAAATCTAGCTTGGACTAAATACCTAATTTTCAGAAGATTAAAGACAGCTGACCTGAATCCAACCCCAAGCACCTGAGGCTAAATCAAGGCCAGAATTTACTCCTATACTCTGTGGGTTTAACTGGTCAAACATAAGGCTCTTCTGTAAGACTCTTAGAAGATACGAGACAGGCTAAAAAGGTAATGCAATAGCTACTCTTATACAAACAATTCTCCTAAGAAAAAAATACCAGGACAACATTTGGATAAAAGATAAAAACTCCATTAGCTACGCATACCAAGCCATACCTCACCCCTGTCCATCTCTGTGTATTTCTTCCCTTTGGGGAATAAAGAAGTTCAGTATATTCCCGCTCAAGTACTGTTCCAGAATTAAACCAGACCAGTTAAAAAGAGGCCCTGCTCCATACTGGCCGCATAACTCACACTAGCAGTCAAAACAGGGGTGGAGTCATCTGCTCAGATGAAGCTAAAAAGGGGGAGAGCAGAGGGGGAAAAAGAAAAAAATGTGAAGACAAAAAGCAAAAAGTAACACGCCTCTTTCAAAAGCGTAAATACTTGCTTGCACATCTGATTTCTGTAAATGTATGCACAGCCAACAGCATCCATGTATGTCAGAGCAAAGTGAAAAATCAGAAAATGTAACCAAAAGCCACCTTGTGTCACACATAGCGCAGATAAATATTACATACAAAGGATTAATTATTATCTGGTTTCTCTCCTCCTTATCAGGCAGAGAGAGAGGAAAGCAGGTAAACTAAATAAATTATATCTGCAGGGGCTGTCACTAACAGAGGAGACTGATTCTCTCAGGGAGTCGTAAAACGGAACACAAGCACTACACCTAGGCCCAGATTCCTCAAACAGAGTAACAGGAGTAAAGCTCTGTCTCATGAAATGGACCTCTCTGCTGCGAGTAAGGGAGACATGAATATAGAAAAGGTCTAAATCACGTTATTTGCTTACTTTTGTGGTCTTGATAACAGGTACAAAGACCACAACAGGATGTGCGAGGAAGATCCCCCAAGAGAAAAGTTCTCCTTTCTCGCTTTAGCTTTGGGGAATAAACATTATAGTCCATTTTACAGTCCAGAACACAGGGCAGGAGGGGTGCTCATCACCACACAGTCCTTTGAATTTCCCCTTATTGCAGACTTTAGCAACTGGAGGGAGCAGGGGAATTTCCCCTTATTGCTTGGCCCTAAGGATACAAATGTGGGAGAGTTAACTGCCCCTCATTGCATGATGCTGCGCACATGGAGGGGGGGAAATTACTCCTAGTTGCACGGTCCTGAGCACAGGTGGGAGGAATTACTCCCCGTTGCACGGTCCTGAGCACAGGTGAGGGGAATTACTCCCCCTTGCACGGTCCTGAGTACATGCGTGGGGAACCCCACCTCAGCACGCACACGGTGCGGAGGAGGGTGAGCAGTCCCTCAGGGGAAGGCCCTCAGCACCTGCCTGTCGGGGGGAATTAACGCCTCGCCGTTGTAATGGGGTCGGGGGAAGAGCCAGCCGCTCGCTGCCCGTCTGTAACGAGGAGACGGAAGAAGTAACTTCACCCTCGTCCGCCCTGCCGCAGCGAGGAAGGAAAGGGGAAGACCGAGGAGAGGCCGGCGCGGCCCGGCAGGTCGCGGTACCGCTCACTGCGACATGGCCGTCGTGTCCCCCCCCACACACACCCCCCCACCCCCCAGGGGAAAAGGCGAGAGGGGACCCCTCCGGCAAAAAAAAAAAAAAAAAAAAAAAAAAAAGCCGGGCTCCCTCCTCCGGGCCGGGGCAACGAGGAGCCGAGGGAGCCCCGCGGTCACCTACCGGCCGCCCAACCCCGCAGCCGCGCCGAGCCACCGCGCGGCCGCCATCTTGGCGCTTCCTCAGGGCCGGCGGTCGCGGCCGCCCCGCCCCCCTTTCTCCCGCCCCGCCCCCCTTTCTCCCGCCCCGCCCCCCTTTCTCCCGCCCCGCCCCAGGCGCGGCGGCCCCTGGCGGGAAAGGCGCGCGCCGGCCCCCGGCCGCCTTGCCGCGCGGAGCTGCTTTTCCCTCCGCACCCCCCGACCGGAGCGGGGCCTGGCCGCCCAGGGTACATTTCCTACAGCCAGCACGTTTGCTAAAAATATAGAAATGCTTCCCCCCTGCCCCTAAAACGAAAGCACCACCCCCAAAGACAACACTTTTTTTGTTTTTTTTTTTTAAATAGGTACTTTCTTCTTACCGTTGCAGCACCAATGAGGCCCTAATGGCTGTGTCGAGCTGCTGGTATCGCTTTCTCCCCCCCTGGAAGGAGTAGCATGGGTTACCATACGTAGCACTTAGAAACAGCCCCCTCCAGACCAGGTTTCACCACCCAGTAACGCACAAAAAGCCTACCCCCCCTCCGCCCAACTCTCAGAAGCCATCAAGAAATTGCAAATTTAGCCTAGTGACCTTCCAGAGATGGGGACTGCAGAAAATGTTAGAGGTAATGCGTTTGTCTTCATCAAAATATATTTGAGGTGGAAGTTCTCGATGTTGCAGATGGCGGCCGCTGCCGACATTCAGGGCTGTTGCACAAGAAACAAGAGGAGGAAGAGTCTCCCTCGGGAGGAAGGACACACATTTGCAATTTCAGCATGATGAAGAGGTTCCACTTTGCGTCTGGGCCATGGCTGCCTATCCTCCCTTTGGTGTGATTATAGTCCTGCCAATTTTGGACCAGAAAGTCACTTACGTTAAGCCGATCATAGCTGCTTATTCTCTTACAATTAACTAATACAACCTAAAAATCCAACAAAGTTCTTCAAACAAACTTTAAGCCCTTCATTTCAGTCATTCCTTGCGGGATTCGCTGTACCTTGGCACACAGCTGTGCTCACAGAAAGCACGTTTTCCCTGGGCTTTGCCAAAACCTATTCTTGGATACCCCCCCCCCGGCACGCGTCCGCCGCTCGGCCCGGTCAGCACGGCACGGAGCGTTTCACTCACGTACGGCGGATCCTCTCTGGGGGTGGGTTCGTTCTGCACCTCCTCTCTTGCAGCAGCAGCTCCTGGGTTTGCAGGGAGGGCTCGATAGCTCTGTGCTGTCTGGTAGCATTGCCCAGGACGTGAAGGTTTCTCTCCAGTAAACTGGAATATCCACTGCTTAAAGCAGTAAGATCAGTTTGACTTTCCGACTGCCAGGTAAAATAGTAGGGACAGACAGAGTTCAGTACCTTGCTAGGAAGAACTCATTAAAAACCAGATTCTTTGTATCCAGCAAAAATATTTTACGCGGGGAGGGCAGAAGGAATGCACAAAGGACAAGATGTATTGTAATCAGATACAGTTTTAATAAAATGTACATAAGTTTACAACTCAACATTTCTTCATAACAATTACCAGAAACACAGATGATCACACCTGGGAGTGCAAAACCTGACTCCATCAAATCTGCAAGTCAGAGGTACTTCCAAGACTGCTAGGAATTACCGTAGTAACAGCGTGGTGCAAACGAAACACTGCTCTTAGGACACGAGTCACAGATTGTTTGTCACAGTTAGCGGAGACCACGGATGCTCCCAGCTCCGGCTTCCCGCTCCACGCAGAAACAAGGGAGTTTCTTTCGCTGCCGGACTCGGCGTGTAGGGATGCTCTACCAGCTGCATCCTACATCGGAGCTCGCGGCACGGATCAAGCACCCTGCCCTCCCCACCCCTGCGAGCCATATCGTCTCCCTTTGGAAGGGAGGGATCGGGGAACAGTGGATCATCGTTATCCCTCTAACTTCACAGCGGAGTATTTCTAGGCGTGTGTGAGGGTAGTTACCCTGCCTACAATGGAAACTACAGGCCGTGGCTTATTTTTAGAAACACTAACAGAGCTGATCAGGTTTTAGGAATGTGTTTCAGAACTGGAACAGCATTTCACTGTCAAGACACTACTGTAAAAATGCTTTGGAGTCTTTCGGTGTACTGAAAGGCCTTGATTTAACACCATGAGAAAAAAAAAAACCAAAAAACCCACAAAAATTCAACTCCCCAACACATGAGTCTTTGGTGGAAGCTGAGTTAAAGTAACCGATTACCACTTTGGAGTGATTGAGAGTTCAGCAATTAAACAGATCTCGCTCAGCCTTGCTTAAGTCCCGCTGAAGACATGATTCAGGCGCTGTGTGTCATGATTGCTTACACGGGTTTGCCATTACGAGCTTACTAACACCTATGTGCTCCATGCATAGGGTGTATTACAGATCGAGTGTGCGCTGGCTTCAAGAGACTAAGATTGTAAACTTAACACCATGTACGACTAGTGCTGAGCTGGCTGCGAGAGGAGATGTGGGGAAGGTCCCCCAAAAATACCGCAGCAAGCTGCGGAAAGTGCAGGTTACCACCACGGCGGCTGGTCCCGTGACGTGTGCTGTACAAACGTCATGGCAGTGAGGCACAGAGAGCCAAGCCAACTGCTTTTTTTTTTTTTTTTTTTTGCATGCAGAAACTGATTAATCACTTCGAAGAGAGACTTTAAGTGCATTCAAGCTGAAGTTGGCAATGGGTAAGAACCGGTCCCTTTCCCAGCACGAATCTAAGATTGTCGCAGGACTGCAGCGATAACTGCGGCCCTCTGGCTGTGCATGAGGACCCAGGGCAGTTAACAGAATTTACTACAGCTTTAAAAAAAAGATGAAACCAGTGGTTCTGTTCAGAAAACTGACCTCAGAATGCAGCATTGAGGCCATACCGCTCTTACTTCATTAAGATCACCAGTTGTGTGGCAAAGAAAACAATTAGCATTATTCTTCCACATTCATTAAAAACAGTAAGCTTCAGAGACTACGGAAATGAAATTTCCACTTACAATTCATCACGCTGAAGCTGCAGTACTGGCAGTGCAGGATTAGAAGGAATACAGGCTACGAATACGTCAGACTAACAGGCATTGAAATTCAGTTTTCTGACCATAACCAGAAGTCCCATTACTTTATAGGTCACATGCAGAGATACAAACAAGCCGCCTCTACCCCCCAAAAAGAGATTTAAAACCATTTACGCACTGGATGTATGCTGGCAGGATCATTAGCTTCTGGGGCACGGTTAGATTGCTCTTTGTGTAAAGTGCTTGAAGAACATAAAAGCTGCCAAAATGCTAGCTGGAAATTCAGCCTGACCCGACCTGAATCAGGGCTGTAAACAAGCCCGCGCACCTGGCTGCGCCTTGGTGCATTTTCCCTTTCTCCCTCGGCTGGCAGCGCAGGATAGCAAGGTCTGAACTACACGCAGCTCATCTCCACCTCGCCGACACGAACACACACGCGAGAGACAAGGGGCCCCGGTCCGAGCATGAAGGGGAACAGGCTCATGCTGCTCCAGCATCGGCTAAATGAGACCTGGACGTGGCATTGAAAGAAGTTTCACAGAATTATCCCAAAGCAATTTTTCAAGTAAAAATGAAGGAAAAGGAAGGAGAACCTGAATCCAGTTAGCAGAGGTAATACCTTGAACCCACATCTTATTTGTACACGGTACCTGCTCGCTCCAGCGAAGCATCTGCCTGTTCCACAGAGTCATCCCTGCACCTCCAAGGCTTGACCTCCCTTCCAACAGCTTCCCGAGCGAATTTAACAGCTCACGGCCGAATTCAGCCTCCTGGCTGCATGCACGGCCATGACACAGGTTGCATGTTGAAACAAATCTGGGCCCTCGAGCTCAGACTCCTTGGTATCCCTTGAATTCACAGTTTGCTATCGCAGTCATTCTCGGCATCTCTCACTGATCCAATCCAGCAACAACTGACTTGGGGGGTTATATATTTAAAAGAAAATCAACAACCGCCTTTCGAGTGTATATTTAAACAGAAAACGACAACAAAACACAATAAACAACAGCCTCAGCTTTGCTGAAGAAACATCTCGAGGGAAACCCCGAAATTTCTTTACAGTACTTCTGTTTTCAAAAGGTGGTGATGGAGGACAGAAAAAAAACCCTAAACCACCAGTATGCACCAATATTACTTTGAGCGCAGGAGAGCAGGGCAAAAGGTTCCCAGCTCCACACAACTCGACCTGACCTGGGCTCGACAAGTCACTATTTGCCAGCGACTGGGCTGCGCAAGCCAACGTAGCCTCCCTGCTTCCAAGTATTCTCCCTCCCCACCCCAGGGCTTTAAGACCCCAGTCCAAGCTTCTCCTTCTCCCTTCCAGGCAATCCCCACGCCGAGCACGTCCAGCAGAACATTTGGCTCATCTCTTGTGACTAAAGATATTTTGGAGAGGAACTGAACTCGGGGAGGGGAAAGGAAACATGGAGCAGTCAGTAACTCCTATTTGCAGATGCTTCGCTAGTCAGCTCCTTGCCTTCAGGGTTTTTCCATCCATCCTCCCCTTACATTGCTGGGCTTAAAAGTCAGCAGCGAGTCAGCCCTGGACTGTGCAATGTTCTGCTTTGTTTAAGCAGCCTTCATGTGCATCTTTAATATGCCTGTTGCATTCCTTTAACACTTATTATTTGGACATCAAAGATACATATGGGAGATGGTGTCAGGTTTTTTCCCCCTGCAAAACCAGACTGAGGTCTACTTTCAGCTGCAGAAGCTCTCCCGCGTGTGACTCCAGTGAGTTAGGGGGGCCTACGGCTGTTCCTTCCCTCTCTTCGCGTGACAGTACTCACAGTACTTTCTCTCTGAGTACAAACACATCAGAAAGCCGGCAGGGCAGGAACCTCTGCTCTACATACGCCCGGTCCTGATCTCAACAACCTACCCGTTGCTCCAACAATTCCCCTGAAAACGCCCAAAGACCTCAAAGCCATTCGCAGGAGACCCCCAAACGCAAAATATGTCCTTTACCCTCAGCTCAAGGCTCCAGCTCACATGATAATGAACCAACTCCCTTGGGAAACGGCCACCGCAAGGCTTTTAAGAGACTTGGCCAGATGCTGCCAGAGTCAATGGGGATTTTTTCCATAGATATCAAGTCCTTAAAAATAAAACCACCAAAATTTTTTCTTGGGAGACATTCTACAGCACCAACACCTGTTAGGGGGAAGGATTACTGCACCACAAAGATTCATCAGCGACTGGGAGCCCAAAGAGAGCCTATAATTCCGTATTTTGAAAGCCAGTCCACGCTTACAAGTAGCCTTTGCGGGCCAGAAGTAGCAGATCCAAGACAACTTACGCAACCAGGCATTAGGCGTTTTGCAAAATAAAGATGAGAGGTTTCACTCCTATCTCTGTCTATATTAAGCGAAAAGAAAGGGGAGCAAAGTCTGCTTTGTTTCTGCCCAGCTACCAGCCTGGGCAATTTTCCCTCCAAACACTATATTGGGACTCACTACATCAATGACTGAACAAGCAGAAGTTGTCTTTCTCTTTGGGAATACGGTAGAAAGCACAGTATTTCAGAAGTAGAGCAAACGTTAGCAAAGGAGCGCGAATGGATTTTGTTTAGGTTCATCCTTAATCAACAGGAAAACAAAAGGCAGAATTTACAAATATAGAGTCAAGTTCTCTGCTATTAAAAATCGCTCTAACCGGATCGCAGCCAATGCTGAATTACACCAAATGAGGTATGTAGATCAAGACATCTATTGAGTTGTTTGCATAATAAATTTTTCCATAAGGCATATTTTTAATACTGTAAAAATGCACAGCTCTCTCCTTCACAACACCATAAGCAAATTTCTGGGTCCTACGCTTTGGCATTAACCAGACAGGAAATATGCATGGAAAACTGAAAGCTTTGCCTGATCGTTCAATTTTCCAAACAACAGCAACGGTAACAGCCCGACAGATTGCTTTGCTGAAGTTCATGCATCCGAGAGTTTGCAAGACAAGCGACTGAAGGCACTGTGAGTCCTTCCACCGGCTCCTCCGGGCTCCGGCACAGGCCCCTGGGCAAAAGCACTTCCAGGTGCTACACGCCACAGCGAGCCAAGAAAAGCTGCACGCGCGATGCCACGGCTCTGCTCACGTCAGCACTGCACAAACCTGGTACCAGACATCGCCTGCACGGCTCCCACTCGGCGTGCGCGTAACCTACAAACGCACGCGACAGAATCGCTCTGGAGCCACGGCTGCCAGGTTTGCCGTCACTGCCAAGCAGCAGGAATATACAACTTTGCTGTCTTCCACAAGCCCCCCCGATAGGAAAGAAGTCACAAATAACCCTTTAACCTGTGAAATCACTTCCTTTCCAGAGCACTAGCAAGTCCCGCTTGACTTGCTCTGTAATTAATAAACCTTTTCATTCATCTTATAATGCATTTCCCCAGCCAGGACCAGAAAATACGGAATATTACTGGTTTGGAAAAGCAACTAAAAAATAAATGGGGGAGAAGACAGTGAGAGGAGGAAGGTAAAAAGCAACTGAAAAGGATATGAAGATCCTGAGAGCCAGGCTTTCAGACTAACTAACATAACTTAAAATGGTTCAACTATATATCACTGCAAATAGAGTTCTGACCAAAAAATAATAATTATTTTTTATATATATATATTGCTATGTCATTCATTTCAACTAAGAGGTTCGAGGTCCTGCGAGAGGTGGTCCTACGGGAAGCACACCTCCCAGCTCACAGCAGATTAAGGCTTTTGCTTTCCAGCTTTGGAAGGAAAGGGTGCTGAAGCAAACGGATCCCCGCCGGGCAGCTCTGTAGTCCTGGAAGACAGAGGGGCAACAGAGACAGATCCTGCTATCACCTGCCTGTTGGTCTGAGAAACCACTTTGTAAGCAGCTATGGGCTTGACTTCCAGACCCTGCCCATCTTCTGGACTGTAGTGACGGGAATATTTTGATAAGGATTGCGGACGGAAAGGCTTGTTAACCACGGAGCCCAGCACGGCTTCCTGGGGCAGCGCGTGTCCTCCTTGGTTTCTCTCACTGGCAGTGCCACCCTGCTCTTGCAGCACACCTTTAGAAGGGATGTTTTCCTGGGACTCCATGGCTCTTACAGAAGAAGGATGAAGATTGCTTGGCTGAGTAAACGCAGCAGAAGGATACTGAGATCTTGCCGAGGCCGTGGACCCACCCATTGCCGAATCCAGGCTTGGGAACATCAGGTTAGCTCTGTGTTGGATATCTCCTCCTTGACTTAGGAAAACAGTTGGTATGAATGGTTCCTTACACATACTATGGGAAGTCAACTCTTCCATGCTTTTCTTTTTAGTGAAAGGGGCTCTCAGAAATACATCTGCTTCTTCTGGATATCTAAGTGCCACGTTGCCCTTGGAGACAAAAGGAGCTTTGGTAAAGACATCCACTTCATCAGGCACTTTTCTGGAGCTTCGGAAAGGAGCCGTGGCAAAAACATCTGGTTCGTTAAAAACCTCCCCAGTGTGCGACTGGAAGGCAGGGAAGAGTGTCGCCCCTGCTCTAGTCTGGGAAGACTGGGAGTGGGGATCTTCTCTGGAGGCCTCATGTCTTTCCCTGGGCGCAGACTGCAGGAACCCTGTGCATAACTTGTAGGTTTCCTCCTCCTCTTCCGAATCCATCAGCAATGGCCTGGACCCACTGCAATCCAAAATATCTCCTTCATGGTCTGTCCCCTCTCCTTCGCTGCTGTAGAAGGAGCTGTTGCTTGAAGGACCATCTCTTGCTAAGTAGTCCGACTCGGAGTTGTGCTGCGCTTTCGCCTTCAGCATCTCAGACTGACCCTTGTACAAAGCAAGTCCGTCACTGCCAGAAGGTCCTTTACAGAGTTCAAGAGCTACAACTGGGAATAGGGTCGGATCCCTCTGCAGACCTAAAAACGCAAGAGAAGAGTGTTACTCAACCAGCTCCGTCTCTTTAGTCATAAGTAAGAATGAAAGGTACTTATTACACAAGAAATGTCATGCCGTTCAGATTTAAACCACCATCACGCATGGAAAATGGGAAGGAGAGGGAGGGCAAATAAAAGAAAAAAAAATGCCAGGGGAGGTATTTACGACACACGAACTGACACACAACTCGGCGCTGCCTCACAGCTCGGGGACACCACAAGTACCAGTTTTCCGAAAGAGATGGAAGATGTTTGACACACGAATGGGCACACCCAGCACTCTCTCAGCACCATTCCACAAGGTTTTCTCTGCCACCCACGACGATGACCACCATCGGAGAGGTTTTCACTTCATAACACTGCTTCCTGGAGTGAAGCTCCAGTAGATGGACAAGTTTTGTCATTTCATTCTGCACTGTTGCTTACTGACTGCCCTACAAGCAGATATATAACTTGGCATAGTCTCTATTTCTGTGAGCCATCCCACAGACGTGTGGAATTACACTTGGGCATGTAAAACACACAGAGATGCCCTACAATCTGCTAAAATAACATACACATTTCAAAGAATGAAGGTCAGCCTATAGATTTTAATGAATCCTGGTAACTATAGCAGCATTATTTTAAACCACTGCAAGACAAATGATTTTAAACACTCCATACCATGACTTCAAATCAAGTATCTCACATAACGATCTGGCTTGCTTCTGTGTTAGTGTAACAAGACAGTGCAGGGAGAGGCTTGTTGTTCTGCTCTTACCCAGTTACAAGAGCCCAAGATCGGGTTGGCTTTGCCTTATGACTCACACAGACAGAACAGAAGATATCTTACCTTCAAAGAACTATTGGCAGGTTAGGAGTATGTCATTGGACTCATGTTAGCAAGAGGATAGGAAAAAGGCATATGAAAACTAAGCAGTATGAATCGCAGAAAGAATGAGGAGGATAAGAAGGTCATTTGGTATCCACTGACTGATGGACAAGGTACTAGCCAACCCACCCTCCTGTGACAAAATAACATCATCGCCCAGGTTAATAGTCTGCCCATGTTAATCATTCAAGTTTGCACACCCATTGCAGCCCGCAAGGCATCATTTCTTGATCAAGTCCGTAGACGTATGCAAGTTAACCCGTTCTCAGTCACTTCTCACCATTAAAGACACAGTAGTCATTCATTAGGCATCAAAATCGGTATTTATTGGGAAACTATTCACTTAGATACATTACACTGCTAAATAAATCAGTGTAGATATGTGAACATTGTATAAGTTACTCTACAAAAATACTATCTATCTTTCCTGAAGCCTATGTTGTCAGCAATGGTTTAACCTTAGATGCTAATCTCAGATGACAGGAACAGTATGTTTATGGTGGTGTTTTTCTTCCAGGAGGCTGGTTATATATTTACCAGGTATTATTGTGAGATTTTGAGAACACAGGCTGAAGCAGAGCAAGACCAGTTGCCACATCACGCAAATGCCTCTGAATTACCCAGTCCTCACTGAAATACAGCGTACAGGAAAACAAGGATGGAAAAAGGCATTTATCATAGTGAACATTATGCCAATGCAAACCAATGACCCACTTTTCACAAGAACAGCACAAACAAGTCATTTGATCAGAATTTTCTTTTTAAAGAGTTACTTGCATTAGTAGGTGTCTATGTTCATGTAAGTGATGACATTTAGGACAGAGGAAGAAAAAGGCTGACAGGATATAAGCCCATTTGCTTAGGACAGGAGCAGCAAGCGTCTCTGAACTTGGAAGCACTGTATGATAGGCAGAATGCTCTATTTTTGGAAAAATTACTTTTTCCGATGCTTTCTTGCTCTCTCTGCCCATCATAAGTGATAAGGGCACCGAATGCTTGGAAGCAGTTTTCTCCCTTGCTAAGGTCAGTACAGGAGTTGTGAATTACTCTGGGAGGAAAAAATGAAGCGATGCTTAGGTAGGAACTTGTTCCAGCCTTCAGTTAAGAGCTGGTTTCACTCAAAAGTGCTAGGCAATACAGCAAGAAGGGAAGGGCCCTGATAATTTGAAAACAAAAATGGGCACAGCAATAGTAAAACACAGTGGATTACCTGAGAAGTTTGGGGATTTACTGACAAGAGAGGAGCACCATCTATGCTCCCATGTTCTATTTTTCTGATGTTGAAGGAGGAAGACCTGGCTTCCAGACATCATCCCACAGTAACGGGTCTCAGACACCTTTTCTTTCCCACGTTCTTGGATTCCCTCAGCTTGTTTCCTTTGGCAGAAAACAAAGGGACAGTTCCAGAAGGAGCTATGGCAGCGTCACTACAACAAGGAAGACAACATCATACCAGCATTTTACTTTAGCTAACATCCAAGTCCATGTCTAACTAGATAGTGGCTTAGACATCTCCTCTCACAGTTGTTAAATCTCGTATGTTAAAAAAGGTCCGAGCTATGCTTAGACACCAAACTGTGCAATCAAACCAAAAAAACCCAAACCCCTTTGTGTAAAGGTCAGGTTAGAGCTAACGAGACAAGGTCAGTGCACTCCCATAAGCAGCCATAGCTACAGGCTTTGCAGACAAATATTTCAGAAGCACATGCTGCATAACTTTTAGGACGACTGAGAATTTAAGTTAGCCAGTGCCGACGGATGCTTCGTCAGGTCTGAGATCAGAGACCAGTGAGACTGAAGCATTCAAGGGATGGTTTCACATGAAAAGGCATGGCGGTTTTGTTCTGTGTTACAGTAAAGGAGAGAAAGGGTCACTCCATGAGCTGGTAACAGCATGAGGGTAAAGGACAAATCTCCCGAAACTCAAACAGTGCCTTTTTGTTTGAAGCCCTGCCCCTTCTCTGTGATGACTCGGCTCCCATTCACACTAAGGGCACACTGTGCAAGAGGCCTGAAAAGATACAGGCAGATGGTTGGCTTGAATCAACACACAAAGCACCCACAACCCCTCATGCAAAAAGAGATGCCTCTTTTGCAGAGGCAGCATTTCCTACCATCTGCCTATGCCAAGATGGACACTGTCAAGGGGCAGCTGCCTCTTTTGTCCCCTCCTCCTCCGGACTCCCGAGATCTGTGTGTTACTTCATGGGGAAGCATCCCTTACGTTTTCAATTAATGCTCAGGTTTTAATGCATGCACACTCCTAACAGCTGCAAGCTTTACAGCATAAAAATCTTTACAGAAGCTTAAGTTTATAGATGAGGTTTCTTCTTACCCTTGTACAACATTCATGTATAATTTTTTTTATTGCAGGGTCAAATATACATACTAAAGAAACAATTCCTGAACTACACTCAGGCTCCTTTTCTGCGGGAAGAACCTTAGTAATAAAAACGCTTATCACTTGGTACCCCAGGAATACACCCTGCATGTATTCAGATAGCAACCTGAAGAAAAGACCATTTACCCTAAGTTAGAGCACTGACACGTGGAGTTCCCCCCTCTTTTACAGAAAACGGTGCACCGAAGTGGCAAAGTACTGAAATAACTGACAGGAAAGCTATAAAAGATTCACTCTCCCTATTACAAGGGGCCGCAAGGAGGCAGAGCAGTCACCAAGATGATGATCTCATTTCTGGAGCCCCAAACAAGAAAGTTAGGGGAAACAGAGGCATTCCTAGAGTCTAAAGCTACACTTCCACCGAATAACTCTCCTGATTTCATCAAGCCAAAGACAGGAAGGTCTCAACATATGGTAACAGGTAGCTAAAAATCAGCACAATTACTAGTATGCAAGATTACTAGTTTAGCATTTGAAAAGGGTCAAAAGACTTCTCATTCCTTTGTTCTTGAAACGGTGGAGTTTTTCCTTGGATTCCGATTCCTAGAAGCAATATCGTTAAACGACAGCACAGAAGTACCCCCACACAGTGTTTTCAGTGAGGAGGTATCAAAGCAGAACACCACAGGTCAGCATCACCATTACTATGTCACTAGACAACAATTTGGACAGCAGAATCAAGCATTTCTGCCCAAAGTCACTGCACAGTGGCAGATATGGGAGCAGATCTAGGGTTCTTTGGTTCCAGAAGATAAGGAATTTAATGTTCTGGTTTTGGCACGCTTGTACAGTCATTTGCACCACGCAAAGTGAGACAGGGCAGGTGTTAAACACACCAACCCCACACACCACATTCCAGCAGTTTATGAACAAGACTGACCAACTGGAGACTAACAGCATCGTTTGGTTTTCCCCTCGTTTGCCCTGTGCATAAGCGAAGTGTTATGTATGCAAGTCATTTTTAAGATGCAGTCTGTGACTGTCTAAGAAAAACATAAGGCGAGTTTCTAGGGGCTAAACTCCCTCCTGTGGAGTGTAGGAGCACAAGTCTCACACATCAGTAATGTCCTTAAAACAACCCCAGCCAAGCAGCAACCCACCCTTCCTCCCAAGGAACAATGAGATCTGATGCCGTGCACGGAGTCTGCGCTCCTGTACGTAGGCATGGCTGTCCCCAGAGCACCGCTTCTTTCAGTTACAGAAATTACACAGGAACAAAAAACAAATACAAAGAAAATCTCCCCCCCCGCCCCTGCCACCCCACCTCTATGTTTCCTGCTAGAGTGATACAATTTTAATGTGCAGTGCCCACACACCTCAGGGGAAAAAAAAAAGAAAAATAAAAAAAGTCACATGAACTAGTCTCACCCAACTATTGGTAACTGAGTTGACTGATAAGCCTCATTCATCAGAGCACTCCCCCACGTCACATCCACGCTTCCCCCACATCCATGCCAGCTACTCCCCAACTCTGACCGATTCCCATGAGAGTTCCTGAACTAGAAAAATGCATTGGCTAAAAAGAAAATATCTTACTCCATACAGACATGCACGCACTTCAGATGCTAGCGCAGCACGCTATGTGCTTGATGATATTTTCCATAGTCAGAGGCCCACATGCTCCACATTTTATGTTTGCTTGGATAGCCCAAAACTTGCTGAACTCCGTTTTTGGTCTGAATCGCATCTGAACTTTCATTTTAATAACAAATGGGGTTTTTTTATCTATTTTTAAATAAGGTGGTTTTAGAAAGTCACTGGAGGCAATATCCTGCGAGCTTTCAGGCTGAACAATGCCACCATCATTCATTTACTTACAAAAAGCCCCCTCCAAAAATAATTTTGCTCTACACAGAGATTCACTCAAGCTGCCATTCACTTCTGGTAAGTGGGCTGTTAGAGGATGGAGAAGGTCTGCCACAAAGCCACCAGTGCTAAGATGCTTCCACCTATCTCTCAGACTTCTCCAGCAGGTTGCACAGTGCCTGCAGCCCTGGCCAAGTCCTTCATCCTTGGCCAAGTCCCAAGGAACCCTGTGAAGACTTGGGCAGCCAGAATTCAGGAAGCTGCAGCACCTTCTGGTTTGGGGACAGATGCTCCCAACGCAGTGGATACTGTCAGATATAATACAAATTTGCTGATTTCTGAATTGTGGATGCGACACTTGTGCTCATCCGGTTAAAAGATGAACTGGGGAGATTTCCAAAGGCAGGGGCAGCTCAAAGCCCAAGCCCCCTCCAGACTAAGTGCGAACCAACATCTAAGTTTCAACTATTCATTTGAACATCTTGCCATCCCAAAACCAGAATTTATTCTTGCATCCAAAGCACAACCTTGACTCAAAAGGAAATTGTTCTGTGTACTGTGGTTGCATTTGTAGTATCCTATCAGGAGGATCCACCAAAATAGTTACTGCCAAGAACACTACTACAAGCTCCAGCCTGTTAGGACAGAAAGGCTCCTCCGTCATCCCGACATGAATGACCAGCACACACCGGGCAGAGAGGAGAATCACTCTGCTGTGATTTTGCTGACTGTAGGTTTCTATTATAATACTTAACCACACCTGACCCTACGACCCTTAAAAGGGGACAGAAACATCTCCCATGGCTTGAAACAAGGCTCCAACCATAGCTATGAGAGAGAATCATTCTTACACCATTTTGGGAATGCTGGGTACCAAATGTCTCCCATGCAGACACTGGATGAAAGTTCAATTCGTTCCTTCACAGCGGCAGCTTTCACACAAACTCCTCGACTTTTGAGCAGCGCACCAACACTAACCTAACAGCTGTAGGACAGTCGCATTTTTTGGAGAGCTTAAAATTGATCCCCAATATCCACCCATTTCAACTCTCTCGCATTTTCCATTCATTCTGCAAATAAGTGGCAAGTATTTTCTGATGAAGGAGGTCTAGATAATAGACATGTCTAAAAATATATGCTTCCATTGTATTGTATTTCCCACCCAGATCCATGAATAGCTACTTGAAAAAGCAATAAAATAAACATTCACATCTGCTTATTTAATAGCATTATTAACAACCCAGTGCATTTATAATTTTTTCCAGAACCCTTGAACAAGTGCCATTAGATTTAAAATCTTAAACATTCTTTAAAAGTACTTTAATTCACAGAAATCTTTGTTTCTAATATACAGTAGATGGTTACTTTTTAAAATCCATTCTCTTTTCATATAATCTCAGTATCTGACTATACAATAACTTTCTATCTATAGCGTCTTCATGTTTTCCAGTCCAGCTTGCCTGTGCTTTAGGAATATAAAACAAAAAAATAATAAAGTTCTATCCACAATTTTACTAAGGTCATTTCCATAGTTCTCATGTAAAGCTTCTCTTGGAAAGTGCAGTATACACATGTAATGATACAACACACTTAAGCAATACTTTTATTATTAAGTGTAGGTTTTAAAAGAAGAGTAATGTAGAGCAGACACAATTGATGGTAGTTCTATTTACAGAATTTGTTAAACTAAGTGTTGGGGTGGGGGAATAGCGGAGAGACTGGAGATAGGAAAGGAGTAGTCACGAACTTTGATTTCCCTCCTTAGCGAGAGGTCAGTACATACATATTTCAGTCGTTCATACTTTCGCACATGGGAAACTGCACTTTTACTAATACAGCTACATACACATACACAAGGTTAGCAGTAAGCTATTAATTATTCCACTACAGAGGAAGAGTCCTTCTGTTCAGAAAGAGCTTTCAAATACAAGATAGAAATTCCGGACTTCATGACCATAAGCCAATGAAAACAAGCTTAGCGTATCCAGCTAGTTGACAAACTAAGCATGTGAAGGGAAAAAGAAAAGGTAAAACCCATCAAGTTGTAGCAGCACTTATTTCAAACCATCTGAACCAAGTGCATGCTTATTCCACAAAGACTTAAGAGTGGAATAAAGTCCACAGTCATCTTTGTCTACTGAAACAAATGGTTCCATACTTAACTGGTTTGCACTATAGGCAGTTACAAGAAAAAACAGGGAACCCAGAACAGATACCAGATGCTTGACTAAAACCAGGATTAAAAATAGACAAACAACCGTAGGACAATTTGTTTCATACACAATTTACAGTAGGTTGGGGGGATTTTCTTTTTTTCCAGTCAAACACAGAAAAGTAGTCACAGAAAATACATCTGCTGCTGCCACAATGCCCTTTTCATCCAAAAAAGGTCAACAAAATGCTAGTCACAGCCATACTTACATGTATTTGGTTCAAAACCTTGTTATATTTCACTTAGGGTCATTTCTGCAGCTTTAACAATCGGGTTTGTTTTTTTCTTTTTTTCTTTTTTCTTTTTTTTTCCCCCTCCCCCAAGGAAGCGTAGTGCATTCACAAGCAGGATTGTTAAACAGCAAACCATTAGCTGGGGGCAGTCCGGAAAACTCTCTTCATATGCACCCATCACCAGAGGTACTAGGCAAGACTACTTCAGAGGAATTGGGTGCTTTCTCCTCCTCTGAAGCATATACTGGCAATTTAGAAACATCAGCTCTCCTAACGTGTATTCTGCAGGAGAGGGACGTCCCTACTTATTTCACCTGTCCCCTTCCTCCTGCCCATTCATCAGAAAACAGGAACAAAACAAAAACCAAACCCAAAAACACAAACGCAAAGATTGAAACACAGTTGTTCACACACTACTCTAAGGAAAAAGGAGTCTGTTGTACGCAGGGATCATACATCAGCTACAATTATCTAATTAATTTACAGTTAGGCTTTCCATGGTGCTATGTGTACATCTCAGCAGGGTGGCTAAGGATGGTGCTCCCTTTAGACATAGGCTATTAAAGACAGGTGCAGAAGGAACCACAACAGGTTTTTACCAGCTTTAGAGAGGACTACCTGGAGAACTGAGACAGAATCTTTCCCAGGGCATGGGAAGACAGGGAGAAAGGAAGGTGACTGTCTCCTGTTGGCAGATTTGTTTTTCTTTTAATTAAAGAAAAAAAAAAAAAAAAAGCCCCAAAGAACCACAACTGAAGGTAACTCTTCTGGAAATGAAAACAGAGGATTAGGTACGTTACAGAAACTGCGTCTGCTACTGTGTCACTGCTACAGGTCTATGAGCTGATCCACCAGCAGTAAAGACCTGGCTATGTTGGGAAGACTGGACTCAGAGCTTCCACTGTTGTTTCTAGAATGCCCACCTGAAAGTGTGAGAGATAGGAATTCAGTATTGAACAGGACACACACACACGACAGTTTCAGATGTTCAAGATAAAGCAAGAAAGAAAAAAGTCAAAGCAAAACAGAAAAATTGCTCAAGTTCTTCTCATTATTTGCATCACGATAGCAACAACATTCCCCTGCTTGGTCTTCCACCCTTTCCCCACCCCCCAAACCTAGCTCGCTAGACTTGCGTGGAAAAACATCACGGCAGCCAACAAATCTCTACAAACCATTTCTTTCTCCCAAGTTTTACATCCAAGCTGCAGAATTCTGTCCTTACTAAAGGATCTACAAAGCAATTATAAGAACTCCCATAACCTATAGAAAGGACTGTTCAAAGTTTTAAATCTTGAAAATTAGTTGCTGTTTTAAGAGCATCTTTGAGTTACCAGCTGCCTCAAGGAGAGTTGAGCTATCATGTGGCTTTCTATAACTGGTACTTTGATACTGAAGGAAACATGCTCCCCTTTATTCAAGGTACCCTATCTTTGCCCAACTTTGGTAGAAATCTTCTCTGACTTTCAACAGGAGCAGGGTTTCTAATGTCTGAGAACTTTTTCTAATGGGTGCCAGTCTTTGAAAGCTAGCATTAGATGCAGAGCAGGTGTACAGCACATTCCTGCTGTAAACAAAAATGGGAGTTAGGGAAGTCAAAGTTCTACGATCAAACAAACAAACAAAAAATCAACAAAAACCCACACCAAAAAAAGGGAGCCCTGGAGTATGTCTTTAAACCTATGCTAGCATATCGAAAGCTGTAATCAAAACTTTTCCATGGTGTGACTGCAGAGAGAAGTCCTGTTTGACTGACCAGACTGCAAAATGCTGCCTACTTCTGTCCCTACAAGAACTACAAAATGCAGCATTATTATTTCTTTTAAGGAAAGAGTGCTGCTTCTTACACTTAACCCTACATAAGGCTGGAACTGTTTGCAAAGATCACGTTAATGTGATCTAGGTGACAGGAATGCTATAAAATGAGAAACTTTCCAGTCTCTGTCCTAAGGTCTCTGCTCAGAGCTCTTCAAGGGAGGTGGGTACCATCTACCAAACTTCTCACACTCAGTTCCCACAAGGTCCTTTGAAAGGCATCAGTCAGAAGTGAAAGCAACTCACTTCCAGCAGGAGTTTCAGAGTTATAAAGGATTACCGTCATCTTCCTTTCCTGCGCCTCATGCCAAGTTAACTTAAAAGTCAAAGGGCCTCCTTTCCTTGGCTTGAACAGTAATAAGAACACTGGAGAACATAGTTCTCCATTGCACTTTAGTCACAGAGGTATTTGTGTACCCTGCCTGGCAGACTGGTAGAAATTACTTCATGGGATCTAAAGATGCTTGCACGTCTATTATCTTTTTGGACATGCAATCTTGTCACAAACAGAGAATCTAGAGAAATTTCAAGGCCAATGTAAATCAGAGAAAGACTAAGCTCACTAAATACTACAATGACAGTATCTTACAGTTTACAATTTGATCTACTTCACATGTGCTGCAGCACCACTGCCCCAGAACTAATTTATGTTCATTGTTTCCTTTTTTTCCTTCCCTTTTCACCCCCACATCCTGGCTTACCTTGTGAGTTTTTGGATATCAACACTGGAATTGGGTCAAACTCATCTTCTGTCACTTTTTCAGAGCCCTCAGGAGCATCAAAGCCTGATATCAGGTTAGTATCTTCTGCAGCATAAAGGAGAAACAGAGGTAAAGAAGCAAAGATAGCAGAGAAGGCTGGTTAGAATTGCTACAAAGTGTTAGAACACCTTTATGTTTTCAGAGACAGGATTTAGAAGCAGGCGTTTCATTTAAAAGGTGAAATAAAGTTGGTAAGTCTTTGGTAAAGAAGGTAAGAAGTAAGAGAGCCAATTAAATACAAAAGTGGAGGCGAAAAAAACAAAATAAAAAGCAAGCCAAGTCATGAGAACCAAAATAAAATCCGGCCAATCTGAAGGCTTAACAATTGGCATAGTTCAAAGCTGGGGTAAAAGCCTGGGGCTTAAGCTCCCATGGGTTGAAGGTATTCTTTATCATCATCCAGTGGCTGTCAGATATTAGTACAGTTTGAGAGAGCAATCTGGCTTTCCAGCTACCAGCTCTCATGCACAGGGAGAAGAAAAGGGCTGGGGGAAAAAAAAAAAAAAACAAAAAAACAAAAAAACCCACACACACCACCCAGAAGAAATTCCAGTCATCTACGTGAAACAAAACCCCTAAGCTTTCACCTACAGTGATAAAACAAGTGCAATATGAAGTCAGATTTCCAAGGAGCTTAAATGCCTGAAGACATAACTAGACACGGAGAGAATTTTTTTAAAGGCCCCTAGAGCAGTTCTGGCACATAATTCCATTGATTTCAAACCACGTCAACTGCAGTTAGACACTTGGTGGGAGACACTTTCAACAGTCTCCACAGTAGATGAGACATTTATCTGCCTTATCAGGCAATTACATACCTTTAGGGACTTTCACACTCTCACCGTGCATCACTATTTGTTACTTTAGACACCTAAAATACCTTCCAAAATCTGGTCCTCAATTACTACATAAAATATTTCTGAAAGCCTAGCAAGGACATGTACGAGTCGATGGTTTCCAAGGAACGGGAACATTCCTGTTTGACTCCTATCAAGAATAAAAGCTCTTTATCTAAAGCTGACAAATACACTAACAGGTTTGGGGGTGAGATGATGCAAGAAACCACTTGTAGAAATACAATGTCCTCTGGAGGATCAGACTCAGGAAAAAACCCCCACAATTTTATTGGGGACTAGCGGTTAAAGTGTCAGAAACACAAAGACATTTCATCTTAACGGAAAGTCTCATCTTGTCATCCCTCTGTCTCTGGAGGTATGTT
Source organism: Harpia harpyja (assembly GCF_026419915.1). NCBI lineage: Eukaryota > Metazoa > Chordata > Aves > Accipitriformes > Accipitridae > Harpia > Harpia harpyja. The sequence goes on from NC_068952.1 coordinate 44,521,107, forward strand.
ATTTGTGGCTCTTCTCAAGATACCTGGGAGCCTTTGCAAGCATCCTATTTCTGTTTCGTTTTATTTATACATACAATTGCTCATAGCTCTGGAGTTTGCTGCACAAGAAGCTACTGAAGGAGCACTGCTCAATTGTGGACTATCTTTCCTAAGGAGAGGGAAAGGCTGGCAAGTGTCCCTATGCGGGCAAAACTCCTTCAGAAGCGTTTGAGCTCACCTCAGTGACTGTACACCACCATAAGTAGAAAAATTCTTGCCTCTCACATACAGGCAGCTTAGTACTGTATTCAGCAAATGCAAATTAAGGAATCCTGAAGGCTGAACAAAATTCAGAGGCCAGAAAACAACCTAGTAAAGGACAAAGGAAAGGATGCTATGGCACGGTTGGAGCATCAATCCACGCCCAGACCGTGGCTGCTTTTTCAAGTCCTCCTGGTCCCACTGATAACTTGCAGCATTGCAGTTCCACAGGCTGATTACACCCATGGACAGCAGCATCTGCCCCATAGGTGATTTACATCACCAAAGCCAGGATTTGATAAACAAAGCAAACAAACAAACAAAAAAAAGATTGAGACAGATGTACGGTTAACAACCGCACCCAGAGCTATATAAAAGCAGTGTTTGAAAACAAGCCATAAATGAGTTTTGGAAGATTTTAATATTTTGCCCCCCACCCTGCTAATAGAAGTCTCACTTTCCTTGTCAAATGTGAGCCTTTCTCATCCCAGAGGGAACAGCAGGGCAGCCTGGGAGAAGTCACGCAGGAGTCTGTTAATTCATTTTCTCATTAAGTCACACCGACAATGTTTTGGCTTTGGTATATTCCAGACATGGAGTAATAACTGCTCGACATACATTTCGAGCCATTTACTCAAAACAAAGTGGCATGGAAGTGTATTATAGCAATGAGCAATTAGAACAACTGCTTGTTTAAACCCAAAAGCTCTATGAAAAACACAAACTCATTTTGAAGTGCCATCAAGTGTAAAAATTGATTACAGACTGTTTTTACAGCGATTCCTCTGAGGACAGATCATTTTCTGTTGCTATAGGGATACTTACCAAATGAGCTAAGCAAAGCCTGTCGTCAAGGGGCACTCAGTAGCTAGCACTCAATGTACTCCGTGCCTCTCTTTTCAAGGCAATAAATAGCACAGAAGTCCTGGTCTTCCCTCTCTCCCAGGTGGATGCGTACTACCCAGTATTCACTACAAGCTTGGCTTATGTGAGAGTCATCTGCTAACATCTGGCATTGTTCCCAAGGGACACATGCACTGCTCACAACTGCTTTAGCCCATAATAGGGATGTGCCAGGACAGAGCAGGAAAAGTTCACCACACAAGTCACGCTTCAGCTGATAGCTCTTCAAACTATTCCAGTGCCACTGCTCCAGCCACACTGCATGAAGAGGGCCTAGATTTCAGCTGGATACTCTGCAGCTTGGAAAAATAAAGGCCATCTGAGTTAGGACCCAGTTTCCCAGGGTCCTCTACTCTTGCTTGTTAGTGGAAAGAGAACAGAACTCTGATCACTGCACAGCATTTCCCCAGTTCCACTCAAGCTCAAATACTGATGTACTGCAAGGGCTGATCTGCAGCTCTTGGAAATCACCACACATGGTCTGCTTCTCTTCTTCGGCTCTGTTTTTTTTGTTACTATGAAACTGTTCCATTTTTCAGTTGGATATTGCACTTAGACTTTCATTCATGTTTGCTGTGACACTGCAGTTTGACTCAAGAACCTTCTCCTGATAACCTCTGAAAAGGAAAACATTCTCTAGATCTGAAAGAGCTCAGTCACGTGCCTCGGACGCTAACTCTGACAAACCAAAAAAAAACTTCCTTTCGTTTCAAAAACCTGTGACACCAGTATAGACGATTATCAGGCTCCCTTCCAGAATTATTAATGCAGCATAAAAGCAGGTCTTAAACCCCATGTGCGAAAAGCAAAACCAGACTGCCTTCACTTACAAATCTGAAGAAGGGTTGCATACAAAAGCCTACCCTTTAAGCCTACTGTACCTCTTCTGCTGTATCCCTGTTTCATGAAAGATGCCACCTGTCTTGACAAACCTTGTCTTTACAGTCAAGCTGAATACTTTTATCTATTATTTTTCCCTTAGTACTTCAATGTACATTCCAAGTTTCAACAGCTTGGGAAGAAAACAAAACAATGGCTTGGGGAAAAAAAACAAACAAACCAACCAAAACAAAACCAAAAAACCACACACCACTAGAACACGGATCAGAGCATCTGCTTGTGTAAACCGGTATCAGCTTCACTTCACAACAGCTAAAGACCACGTCCCAGGACTGATTAGGTGTTAGAGACAAAGGGACAGTTTACCTTTGTGAGGTTGAGCTGCGAAAGCTACGGGAGCAAACTCATCCAAGAGGTCAGCAGCAGGGTTAGAAAGCAGAGAACAGTCAAGCAGAGAGTCTTCCCCAGTGAGAGAGTCTGAATCCAGGTTAGCATCCAAAGGCCGCAAGGTAGCATTAAACAGGACACAAACACTGTTAAGCTCATATTCTCACATTCCTGTTCCCATCCACTTAGTGTACAAACAGAGCTTTGATGCAAAACCAGCACAAAAGCTACCATTTTTTGTGATGAAAAACATTTCTTACTGCTCTGCAGTGAGGGCAAAGGGATTCCCAACACCTTTAGCAACATATAACACATTCTCTGGGGTTAACCGCCCTCTAAAGCTGAGTATAGAACAATGAAATCCCACACAAGTGACAGGTTAAAGTAGGGGCAGTGAAGGGGAGCATGGGAGGGAAGAGAGTTGCAGGGACTCTCTGGCAAAACAAAGTGCGCTGCATATTTCACAAGAGACCTCTGAAAAGAGGTCGAGTCCATCTGCTGCAAAAGTGGCCAGATAAGGCCTTCACAGTAAGAAAGGGACACAAATTGCTTACTACCACACCCCAATGGAACAGATAAAAAAAAAATCAGTGACTGCTCCAGTTTTTGAAAGCACTTAATCGGAGCAATACTCTGGCACCTATAGATCTGTAACAGTGGGAAAGAATACTGTACCATTCTTCACAAGGAGACAAGTAACATTGACCTTCAAGGAGCCATGCAGAATCCACTTACAAGACACACAAACAAGCCCAGTTTACACTGGTGGGAAAAGCAGCAGAGATGCTTATATTTAAGCAGACAGTGCTTTCTGATTTACACAGCCCACACCAGTACGATGCATCCCTACCCCCAACACCCTCCTGCCTCACCAACCTGTTCTGTTGGAGGCAACTGACTCCGTCTGTGACACAAGGCGTTGGGGCAATGGAGCCTCGAGGCCTGGTATGAGACTCTCAACAGCTACGTCAGGTTTTCCTTTCCAAATGTGCAAAATACCAGAGCAGAGAAGAAGCCAGAGGTTAGTTTGCAAGACACAGCATAAGTAAGAACTAAGGCGGCAGTTGTCTGAATCCTTTAGTGACCCTTTAATACGTGTCAGCTATACTGGCAGCAACAAGAGGCTGAAGTTAGACTGATGTTAATTTAATCATGAGGAAAGACTGTAACACATTAGTGTTTGTTGGGTTTTTCTGTGTTTCATTTATTTATTTTAATTTGTGCAAGCCCAATGTGAAACATCCAGAGAGTGGAATGGGAGGTTAATAATGCCTGCCCTGCAGCTAAGCAGAAGGCCAGAGGCTGGACAAATAACTATAAGCTTTTGCAAGATCCTATTCCAGCAAAAGGAAAACACTGACCTTGAAGGAGTCCCCTTGCATTAGAAGTAGCAGATCATTAAAATACCTACTGTGGAGCCCTTAGCGTATTCCCAGTTAGGCTTGTAAAAAGCCAAGTTGTAGGATCTTTTTTTCATTTTGAGTGCCCAGTGGAGCAAAGATTGCAGACCCTACAGACAGGTGATAAAGTTTTAGAACTCAACATCTTACTGAAAAGACCAGTTCCCAGTATCATCTAATGTTGATGTCCATGAAGTGGATACAAAAGGAGATGTTTACGAAGGCTGGATAGAAAGATTTGTTTTTATAAAAACCATAAATGGAAGGGGGAGAGACATGGAAGGTAACTGTCATAGTCATACCAGCCAGGTATAATGCTTATCTGTGTCTCTTTCTCAAGGGCCAACATCAAGGTGATAACCAAGAAGTTAAATTAAAGAACAAGGATGCACTCAAATGCTAGGACCAGAAATGGTCTAGTCAGTCAACTTAAGAGAGATTAATGAATACTTTTGTTTGCATAGCAGTGTGTGTGATTTGCAGGATCATTATCTAAGAGTACTCAGACAACTGCCAGAAATTGTGAAAGGCAGAAAAAGTCTTACTATTTAAGGTGACTCATTTCCTACCTTTCTATTCAAAGCTACAAGGTTGCAACCAGCTAGCCAGGGGACCCTGGCTGGTACCCAAAACCACAAAAGCAGCTGACTGCAACTAACAGCAGCCTGCAGTTATTAGTCTTTAGTACATTTGGCAAGTAGATCAAAATACGATTCTGCAACACTCCGAAATCTTTATACTGCCTGGAGCCTGTTGCATCTGGGCTCATGGCAGCCTAGCACATTTATTCTCAGCGTACGCCCCAGGTCTAAGGCAATGCTGTCCCCATCCTGCTGAGGGTCGATGGAGACACAGACAGGCTCAGTGCCTGGGCCATGGTTACACACGAAGTCCTTAGCAGAAATGGAGGGATCTTTTGCATCTTTTCCTTCAGTCAACAATTAACTTTCTTCTACCAAGACCAGAAGAACACATAAGGTACAACCATGCCATGTTATTGAGCCAAATCAGTAAGCCTAGATTTTAAATGCAAATACCAAGTCTTCGCTGTCCAGAGGCTAGTCTCATGGAGAAAAGGCAGATCTGTCTCAGCATAATCTATAACTTCCTATCACATTGCGTTTCACCAACATCAGCGGCTGTTTTGAGAGCCCGGTGGGGGTAAACACGCAGAGTTATCATGCAGGACCAGACATGCCATGTAAGACAAAGGGGAAGAGGCGCCCTGAGTTATTTTTACCATTCACAGCGTCTGATGTGCTACCGAAGGGGTCAGCGAGAGGCAGGATATCGGGGAGCAGAAGCGCAGTCTCAGGAGATTTGAGTCCCTCAATGAGTTTTTCTGGGTTAAGTGGGAAAAGGAGGAAGGCAGGCAACAGAGAAAAAAGCAAAAAAAAAAAAAAAACAAAACAAAAAAACAAACAAAAAAAAACACAAGAAAAGACAACATTAATCAGGTGCTCAATTCAGTGGCTCATAGTCCAGTGTGTCAGCCTCAGAAGAGCATCTGCACAATTTTGCGTGCAAATAACACTATCACTTAGATATATGAGAGGGCAGCTGTTCACCAGCTGGCCATGGTCACCGAAGACAACTGAGAACATCCTCACCCACTGTGCGCTGCTCTCCCTAAGGAGCCGCTGTAAAATAGCATGGAGTTCTTTCACTCCTAGCCAAAGCACAAAAGCTTAACATGACCCACTGAAAATCAAATTAAAAAACCCCAAACAAACAAAAAAAACCTGCAAATTTTTCCCCTCTCACCTTCCTACGCTGGGGAAGTCTTTGTCTTTGTATAATGAGAAGAAATGGAAGAGATGATCGGAAGTCCAAGATGCTAGAGCTAAGTATACAACGCCTATTAATTTGCTCAAGAATGGAATACTTACAGCCCTTAAGACCTTGAGCAAAACCAGGAAACATTGAGACACTACAATGCCAAACATCAGAACTTGTCCTTCGGTTAAACAGCTGCCTAGTTAACAATTATTTCAAACATCAGGTTTCAAATCAGACACGTCATTCTCAGCAGTACAACTCCTGTGGTTCCCATCATCCTTCACACAAAGAAATCCAGATAGCCTGGGCAAAAAGTTAGTCTCAATTATTAATCTGGTGGATGAGTGATTTTGCAATCATACTAACCAGGTTTATCAATAATGAGCTTAATTATTTACCTTTCACAGAACAAGATGAAGAACATTTTCAGGATTTGCTAGAAGTAATCACCTTCGGTAGAACAGCACTGATAAAATTTGCTCCACACAGACAAATCTGGCCATTTCAATTTGTTGAAATGACTGCATTTATAATCTAACATTAGAATGAGCTGTGGCCCTGCCACAGCTATACCTTTACAAAATTTTTACATCTATATTTTATGTTTTGAGTTCAAAGGCTGGTGTTATTATTTATTATCCAAAGAAAACGTGCTCACAACTGCACAAAAGCACAGGCTCTGGAATACTGCTGTATAAAAGACTTACCGTGCTGAGAAAGCCAAAGAAAAGCTTTAGTTGCACTGCTACATATACGGTAATAATATAAATCTTTTTTATTGCCCTATATAAATAATAAAATAGCCTAGCAGCTTTGGAACTATTTATTCAAAGCAGGACAAATTGTACTCCCCACAAAAAACTTCAGAAGTCAACACACTAAAGCAACCAGGAGGGCAAGGAAACCTAAAAAGCAACCCAAGAAGCAGCTGTTACACCATTAAAGGCCCGAAGAAGGTCAACCGAAAGGAAAATCCTGACGGGAACAGCAGCTTTGAATGTACTTGAAACCTTCCCACCTCTATGAGGAATACTCAATTTTAAAGGCTGGATTTGCCAAAGAAAATGCACCCCAGCTGCAGAAGTATCATCCTTGGCTTCTCAGCTGCACAAAGAGGGGCTTTTACCTCGCACGAACGGAGAGGCTGGGAGCAGGGGCTTGGCAACAGAAAGAGGTGCTGATGCTATCAAAAGGGGGCTAAGAAGCATGGAACTGATTACAGCATGTTGGGAAAACATAACACAACACAGGAGAGAGACATGGGGACAAGACGACAGGGAACATGCTCAGTTCCTTTTGCCGGAAAGGAAGTGGTAAAATAACAGGTATCCACCCAGGGTACAGCTGACTTAAACAGCATTTTAAATCAATTAATCCATATAGCAAGGCACAGGACATAACTGTGGGAGAAATTATGGATTGTCTCAGAGTTGGGCACTTTCAAATTGGTTTTGGCTCCTACTCTGAGATGAAGTTTTTAACCTATGAAGTGACATGTATGTACATTGTGAATGTATTCACATTTTAGTGATTCGGGCCTAAAATACTCCTTTTAAGGCAGACTCAGAAGGCCTGTCTGCCAATGCCCAGCTCTTCCCAAGGTGCTTGCATCAACCTGTATCTTCAAACCCATATATACAGTATATATCATTCCTTTTATGATCCCAAGTGTCTTGCTCCCTGAAGTCTCCCTCCTTCAGCCTTACTTTTCCAAAGTTTCCTCCTTTTTCGTTACTGCAGACTTTCCATTTAACACAGCAGAACTGCCTCTGGGTCAGGTACTAGAAAGATGCCTATTGAGCTCACTCACACTTTTTAAACATGCAGAAATTATGAGAATAAACATGGTGTTCTTCTCTCTACATGTTAGTTTTCCCTCCCACCCCCTGGGCCCAACTGGTTTTATGCAAAGCTTTACACTGTCAGTGGTTCTTTGTCTTATTTTGTTACCTGTCTCACGAGATCTCCCTTCTTGTTTCCTTCATTGTGGGTGCTAATATGCCAACGCTGTTATAGATAGCCACTGCACCTCTTAGGGCGTGATTAAAAGGAACTTTATACCTTTTGAGTGATGCTGAGGAGGTCCACAAAAACAAGAAGGTATCAGGATGCATGGGAAAGGAGATAACAAAGGTAACAAAAATCAGATGCCTCATTCAATTTTGAGGCCTAGCAGTTCATTTCCCTGGTTTCTGTTTTGTGTTACATCTTGTACTAACCCGTAGGAATAAGAGATAAAGGAACAGCAGTCGCTTTAAGTGGTGGGAAATTCATGTTCAACTAGGAGCAAAGGAACAGTTAGTGAAGGCCCAGCGCGATCCATGGTTCTGCATTAGTCAGCAGGAATACCTTCTCTACAAGAGTTAGGTTTGTTCTTTTTAGCGTGACACGCTACAAAAACACATGTGCTAAAGGAAGTTTTTCTGAATCCACATCAGACACTCAAGTCCAAGAACACTACGTGCCTTCGCTGTGGCAAATAAACTCAGCTCTTAAGCCTCTGCTTCACTATAGCTCCAGTGATCAAAGCAGTAACTCAAAGAGGGTATCTTCTACACACTAGACTGTTTCCCTGTGCATGAACATTAGGCAGCTGCAGTTTAACAATATGCAGACCTAGAAAGAAAAAATAGGCTCTTCTCATGATACCAAAACACATTTTGGGTCCTGCTACCAAGGGAATTCTCTAGCAGAAGTTTAATTTTGATTTCCAAGAGAAAAGCTGTTTCACCTGCAAGTGAAGCCATGGTTGAGATAGTGAGAAGCCAGCAATACTAAATAATTTGAATGAGTAAGAAACACAGCAGTGCAAGAAAAGGAAAAGCTGGGATAACTAGCCCCATTTTTGGGAATCTGTACAAACGCAACAGTTCCAAGTCACACATACACAAAGTGATCATCAATTACAGAACGGGCTCCACCAATAAAGCAAACAGCATGCAGCTTGTATCTGCCATTTGCAGAAAGAGATGAAGGCTACAGCCTCAGGTATGGACTTCTCTAGAACACCGTCTCACATCTGCCATCCCCTTAGCAAAGATCTTCTACTGGAGGAAAACCAGAGAGATGTTTTGCCAGTACAGTACCAGTTTCTTGTGACTCTCTGGGCATGTGGGCACACAATTACAAGCTGCGTTTTAGAAGTGGTCATGATGGCAAAGAAGATCAGTTATGCAGCAAACAGCAATGGAACAAGAAATAAACAAATAAAAACTTCTGCTATGCTGCAGTTTCAGGCCCCATTGCAATTAATTTTGTGCTTCTATAGAGCTCAGACTGGAGCATGACAGGACAAAACACATCCTGTATCAATCAACATGCAGTTAAATTCAGTATTTTATAGTATCATGCCTCAAATCCAATAGACATATCCAGATTATTCATATGTAGAGATATGAACAAGCATGAGGATAAACAAGGTTAAGAAAACATAACCCAATACAATAATATTTTACATCATAGAGCTCCTACAGGGCTGTCGAGAAGGGCTTTTATCAAACTCCAGCTGGGAAACGCATGCTTTAATTGATAACTGTGCTCCCACATGAGGAGGCATCCTCTTCCCAAGACAGCCTACAGAAAATCTGCCAGATGCTTTCCAGGTCACAGGGAAAGTAAGGTTGATTCAGGTTCAGGATTGATCTGACCATTGGTATTTCATCTTCTGTCGGGTTTTCTACTTAGCCCATTTTCAGTCCTGACAGGATGGCAGCAAGTTTGCTATGGCTCTGCATCAGCTAGTAGAGACACTGGTGGAGTAGGCAAGATTCATTAGCAAGTCTTAAGAAGGTGACTAAGCTTAAAAGCACGCAGGGGGGATTAAAAAGTGCCCTATCAACCCCTTCCAGAGCTAAAGCCCAGCCACATACTGCAGCCTTTAGACAAATGTTTCACATTCTTCCCAAGTTCCCAGTTCCTTACAGTAAGAAATTACTGATGGTTTCCCATCATAGTCAGAGTAAGAAAAACACACTGCAGAAAAAGCAAAGCAAGAGCCTACAGCTAACAGCTCTCAGAGGCATCCCCAAATGGTAGATGTTGGTAGCTTCAGAGACCGGAAAACCAAATCACTTCCTCTGGGAATGAAAGCAAGAGCCTTTCCTCTGATTTGCACCAACCTAAGAAGGAAGTAATGCCATATAGCATTAGCAGAATTAATTATCCATTTCTATCACAGGACAAGAAGGCAAGTTCAAACCCCACGCATAGGTTGAGCAGCACAGCTTTGGACAATCCAGTGAGAAAATTTTGACCTTTTTCTTCAGATCCCTTCTAACACATGCACACATCTGATTTTTGAGATTTACAATTAGTCAATTTGCACAGATTTTGCATCTGCAACACCACCACTACCAAAGACTGTAAGTTGGCATGCTGCATTTATACTTGGCGATATACCTGTTAAGCGACAAAGTATATGCAGAAAGCATTTTGAGAAGGACTAGAGTTATGAAAAAAATATAAATCAAGAGACAAGGGAAGCAAATGGGTTTTTAGTTAGAGCAGGCTATTAGAAAAAAATAAAGATTCCTGAGAAACTTGCAAGTTAAAAAGGGAACGGAGGGCAAAAATCCATCATAAGTTGGTAACACACTGAACGATCAAGATGCAACATCTCAAAGCCAAAGAAGTCCACCAGCCAGGCACTGCATACAGTAAGAACGTTACTCACTCATGTACTGTGGAGGAATAGCAAAAAGAAAGACAATTCAATAGAGCACACAGCAGAGTTCTTTTCTTCGGATGTCAACTGAGAAAGAAAGACAAGGTTGTAAAAATCCTGCCAAGTCAACTGTGCTGCGAGTGGGAGGGCAAATTACCGAGGTAGGTATAGATTAGTCACTCCAGGATTTCTGCCTATTGATTAATCAAGTATTAAAGATTAAAGGAAGCCCTGCACATTATTCAGCAACAGAGGACTTTGACTAATCAAGGGAAGGCATTGGACTTTAATTTTCCTAATGGAGTTTCTGTGAAATTGAATTGTTTCTTATATAGCACAAATAGAAAGAGAAGGAAAAAAAAACAGCGATTGGCATGCTTTAAATACACACGCACGTGACTTGGTAAAAACCACAGAGAATAGTAGGACAACATTTAACAGTGGCTCCTTAAGAGATCAAAATCAAACAACTTTAGTTTAACTTTCAAGATCTCAAATATTTGTAAAATAATATGCCTTTGGATGAAACTCAAAACCCAGACAGAAACAACACTAGATAATATTTACACTCATTTAGTTGGGAATCGAGTGGTCTGTCGGCTTTGCTGCTCCTAATCATCAAGACACTATATTATACTCTCAGTTAATAATATGGCAATTAATTCATCAAGTTACTAGATGAGTAGTTCCCCTTCTGCATTTTTCCAACTCAAGATGTAAACTCAAATCGTTAGTACACATCAATATGTGTTTGTGCATGTCTGCAACTACTTTATCTCAATGGGTCACCTTGGAACAAATATAAGTTCTCATTAGAAATATAGTTTTTCTTTTACAGTTGTTATAAACACCCTGACACAGGTGAGCATACAGTTATCTTCTCAGAATTGATGGGCCTGGGGTAGAGAGAGTTATGCTGATGAAAAACATGTCACCAAGTATTTTGTGCCAAAAAAAAAAAAAAAAAAAAAAAAAGCCCTCCTACATTAGTAATAGTGGCCCTGTTAAAGCAGTTCAACTTGTGTGTTTTGACAAGAATGTCAATGGTTTGAGTCCTAGCTCATGTTTCCAGGTGCTAGAAACTGCCAGCTTCAGCAATCTGATCTCAGCACTTCATGATTCTTTCCCATATCCAGTTCTTCAAACGTTGCAATAGGCTGAAACTCACCTCCAGCTCACAATGCTGCTTTAGCACCCTGCAGAGAAAGCTTGGAAACCCAGTTCCTGAAGGCCACACATTAGAACACAATCAGAAAAATCCAGTTTTGTTTAAAACTCCTATTTTTGAAGCCAATTATGTTTTGAGCAGGAATGGTTATCAGGGCCACACGTTTTTGATAGCTAGCTCTAGAAACAGGCCAAGGGTATGGAAGCATTTTGTTTTGAAATTGCACTGCAAGATACCTACTTCCTTAGCCCTGATAAGCATCCTCTCAGGCTAATGTAAAACCGCACAAGTCCATGAGTATTTGAAGGAAATAAAAAGGCAAAAATCATCTGTAAAGTGCTATTTAAAAGCTTTGGAGAACTCCAACATGACAATGACTCTTTAATAAGCAATGCTGTTTGCCTTTTCATCAAAAGTGAGAATCCAGTGTGTGCCCAGATGGCACAGGCGTGCTTTCTTGGCCTGTGTTTCCTTCCCCAGCTATGTCTGCATGTTTACTTAGCTGTGCCGGACATGGAATTTCTCTTATCTCACTTTCTGTTATGGGCAAGACAATGTCGCACAGGCCGCTTGATGTTGCTGTTCTTCAAACAACTAACTACACTAAAGACACATTTGTGTCAGCTGCAGCCAAGATGCTGAATTATTGCAGGGAGTAAATGGTTGTGTAAATTCGCAAAGAACGATCCATTCTCTTTTGAAAAGGGGTAACAAAGACTGACTCATTATGCAAAGACAGTATTGTACTCGGTACTGATGCGCAGAGGCCACCAGTACCACCACCATGCACACACACAGACTTGGCTCGCACACGAATCAGTGCGGTGCAATCTGCAGCACGGGGGAGTTTGTCCTCCATCCAGTAACAGGGAGGAGCAGAGCTTCTTTTTCTCAGCTCTCACACCTCAGTGCTGCTGCTCAACAACAGCTCTTTGCTTGCTCTGCTGCCAACCCACCACCTCATCTCTCTCCTCTTCTGCAGAGAGAAGAGAATAAGCCAGGACTGCTGATAGCACAGGCCACCTGGGAGAACAACATTTATCTGGAACTATAGCAAGGAGGAGACACCACCCCCCACCCTCCCCCCAACAAACCAACCAACCCTGAAACAATTGGAAAAGAGTATTTTTGGCAGTATCTCAGAGGGCATTGCACTGGATCCACCCTTCACTTACTCAAAAACTTGTTTATCTGAGCAGATGTTTCTAGAGTAAAGAGGATACATCTAAAACCTTTCCTGACACTAATGGATGTCTGAAGAGTGCAGGTAACTACATCAAGACAGCGCTTAAGCATTTTAGTTTCAGTGGTTAATAAGGGACATGGGCTAAAGCAGTAGTATTCACATGCTCTGGGTGAAACCTCTCATTAAATACTTCTGCAAAGCAGGTTTTCAGGATTGAGCCCAAAGTTCATTCATGCCAATAGAAATTAAGTCAAAAGAAACAAATCCTACTGTACATAACAGGCGTAAAAACTTTAGACTTGGGACTATTCACGGAGCGAAGCCTCAATGACAAAGGAAAAGATCTGCCTTGAAGCTTTGTAACTCCACTTAATTTCAGGTCTCCAGAATACCTTGTGCAAAATTTAGCCTCCCATGCTCACATGAGCTAAATTCATACTGATAGACATTAAGTAGCCACATGTAGCAGAAAAATTACCATTCTGATCAAATACTCCATTATGATTAACCAGCAGTGAAGCCTGCAATAAGCTTATTAAGAACTTGGCTCACTTTCCTACACATGCACAAGGAAAAATGTTTTCAGCATGAATATTTAATTCTCCCTTATTTTAACAGATGTTTTGCCATATTTTTACATCCCTCTTGCCAGCATCTCTTACTAGTTACAATTCCATTAAGAATTGCAGCCATTACACATTGAAGGAGGAATATACCGAAAACCATCCTACTTCCACTTGATTGCTGTCCAGAGCTGGTATTTCTGCCTTCTATAGGGTGCTACATTACCTGTTCTCTGGATGCACTTACTGCAAAGCTTGTTACCCACAACAAATGAAAAACAACCTCCTCTAGGATATTACGCATTTCCAGCGCCATGATCCACATAAACAGGATAGTCTGCTAGAACCTGCTGTCCAAGGTTTGTCCTTGCTGTACACATTTAACTGACTACACAGAACCAAAAGTGTGATCTTTCTAAACGTACAAGCAAGCAGTCATACTTAAAGCCACATCTGTTGGCTGTGGCTCCACAGCAGTACGCTCCTCCATTTGAACATATTTAGGCTGTCTGAGGATGCACCCTATGGCTATTTGTCATGTGTTAAGCATCATTTACTTGTTTCTCAGGAATCTGTGATAGAAGGGCTCATCTGTCCTTCCAAGCATACAGAGGAAAGGTGGGAAAGCCCAAGGAGGTCTCTGGCCAACATTCAAGTGATGCCACCTGCACCCTCAGGTGCCAGCAAAGGGAGCAAGTTTGTGGCTTAAGCAAAAAAAGAAGCTGAGCTCTCAGCCAGACCCTCAGCTGTCGCGAGTTTAGAGCACAGAAAGCCAACAAAACTGGCTCTGTATGACAAATAGGGAAAATACCAAATCAAAGCCTCACTTATGCCTGTACTGAAAGCCTTCCTGAACAACACTGCTCTTGTAACCAGGGGGTAAAGACTCACGCTTTTACTTCTGAAAGGGCTATGCATGCTCCCAGTCTATAAAGAGACAGACGTAAAATGTTTTCAAAGCAATGAGATTCACTATCAAGGTCTTCTCAGAAATAAAAATGTTCCAAACAGAAAGCAAATATTTAGCAAGCATTCAAAAATTCAGCTGCTTCTGCACAAAACTAAGACAGCTTGGAGATGTGCAACTGGAGATGCTGATATACTAAGAGACTAAAGTCAATCCCAGCTCTACTGACCCGAGGGGCACACCTAAAAGAATGCCTTTCACATGCAAGTCAGCACATCCCTCTCATCCAAGACCTCTCTGCTAGCTCTGGGGATGTTTCTGCACAGGTAACGCAGACACAGAAGAACAAAGACGACTCTGTTCTGCATGATAAGACACATAGATTGAAAACCTAAGCCCAAATCCAGGATTTTTATCTTTTCTGTTGAATTTACAAGCACAGATAAGGCCTCTCAGTTTTCAAAGCTAAGGATAAGTCTGTAGCTCTGGTCCTGTCCTTGAAAACATTCATGAGCTCATGGCCTCAAGTTTTATGTTAAACATAAAAAAAAAAATTATGTCTTTGCAGAAACCTGCAGGAAACCAACACAGCCAGATCTCCTGCATGCCCTTGCCCACTGCTTTGCCCCCATGGAAGGAGATCCACTGAACTCGGTAGGACCAGACACATGCAGGCAGAGAGATTAGCAAAAGAAGGTTTAGCACCTGCCTGCAAAGATACACAACTGGTCAGGGACAGATTTGTGGGACAAGCAACCTGGCACCACAAAAACCGCAGACAAGTGCTGCTCTGATTATTTGCACCCACGGGCAGGGTTGAAAGGCAATTGCTCTGCAGTGGCTTCTGTACTATAAAGAATTTCAGAGCTCCCACTGCAAAGGCTGCAACTGCTCCTTCGTATGGTTGTGCCGTATCAAAATGCAGTAGGCAATAAGGAAAACAACGGTCTTGGTGTGCAACTGTATGCATTGAGCACGCTGGCAGAGAATTAAATAGTAGTCTGGGCCAACAGACTTCAAGTCAGGAAAACCAATGCTTCCAATAGCATTGGGGGATGGGGTGGGGGGCAGAGAAAAACGTGCAGTCATCTGCCTTCTGTAGGTTCTTTTCAAATTATAGCTGGGCAGGTCAGCTCCTGGCAAGCGCTCACAGAGGGGAGACAGTTCTGCTTCTTTTCTCCAACTGCAGCATCTATGAATAAAACCCTTTTGAACCAAAACACACTTCTCATGCTCTTTGAGCATCAACCAAAAGGAAGCAAGTTCCACGCAGTTATGGAAAAAATAGATTTATTTTTTTTTTCCCCCAAATTGCTTAACTTTCCGTGGAGAGATGCCATCTCTACAAGCATGTCGTTTTGAAGCTTGGGTCCTCTACTGTCAAACCACCAATGATCCACAGCTTGAGCTAAGGACAAGGGTGAGAGCTGTAACAAGCATTTGTCCTCTGGGGCTAGCTGACAAGAAGGGACCTGTCACACACATTCACCAGAGGGCTTAGAGAAACTCCAAGATAAAAACATTCCCATATTCCAAATCCCACTGATTTGCAAATAAGCTCCTAAGCACTTACATAATCTTGTGCTAAAAAGTGTTGGCTGCTGCAGTCAGAAATGTGCACACAGGAAAGACTTAAGTAGTACTGCAAAGTAAATGGAAATAGCTACCAACTGCACTTGAAAATTTTGCCAATTCAGAAAAGGTTACATCTTAACTTGTGCTTCATATGAAGCACGCATTTGCAGTAGACCTTGGAAGCCAAAGAAACACTGACTCTTACAGGAAAAAAAGATTCACAATAATAAAAATTACAATTTCAAAGTTGGAGACCAATTTGAAAATGGCTTAGGTCAGAACAGGTAATTACCCAGTGATTATTTTTGGCTTTGAATACTGAACCTTTAGAGACACCAACATCGTTGTCATTAGAAAAAATATGATAACCCTAGGGTCTGCCATGAAAACTAAGGGCTCTTGTGCTCAGCACCACTCCCACCAACACACAGATATTCAGTGGCAGAAAGCACTACACATCATTACTACCACTGAGTTCAGCAGAGCTTATCAGCACCCAGCACCATTGACTGAGGCCCAGGATTTCAGGTGTGCCTAGAAATAGAACCGAAAGATTAAGAGTACAAAACAAACAAGAATCTGTCCCCCTCCATAAACTCAGTTCTGGTTACCTGGCGTGTCGGATAACGGGAGAGGAGTGAAAGGATCAGGCACAGTCAGAAGAGGAGGGCTAGTGTCCAAACTCAGAATGTCTTTCGTTTTTTCAGCTGGTAACCAGGAAGACAAAAGGCACAATGAAACAGAGAAGAGAGAAAAGCAGAAAGCATCGAGCAAAATCTCAGCACAGGCACAGCTCAATATTACAGAGTCCAAGCTACAGCCTGACAAGAACGACACACGCATCCACACTCAGAACAAGTTTATGTTGCTAGTGAAAAGAAAAAAAAATTCCAAAACCAAACCACCATTACCATGTAGCTCTCCAACACAATTTAACCCACTGATTTCAAAACATTCCTTGAAAGGGAAGTACTATTATCTCGCTTTACAGCGGCACAAAAGGTGAAATGCCTTAACAAAGGACACACAGCAGGCCAGCCCCCATGTTGGGCCTCTTTGTCTGAAATAAAAGATACAGCATCTTGCATCAGACAGGCTTAGACAGGCTCCTATCTATGCGGAAAGAAAAAGAAAAGGGCTAGAAATGCCCAGCCCAGTGCCAGCACCAAAAGAATTTCCAAGACACCTTCCTATGCCAAACCGCAGGACAGGAAAGTCAAGGGGCACATTTTAAAGACAACTACTAAAAGAATTGAATGTTACAGCGTCCAGAAAGCCCAGAATGTGCAGATGTTTCTCAGGCTTTGCAGAAGGTACATTACAGCTGAATCTGGAGCTGCTGCTACTCAACATCACTCCACAAAGACTGATGGAACATCATAAACTGTTCACAGGGAACTGAACAGCTGGACAAACTCAGAAAGCAACCCCCTAGAGCACTCTTGCGTCATGGACTTCAACTTCTTAATTCTCAGGTAAGAGTCAACAATACCAAGCTCAGTTATAAGCTCCTCTAAATCTCTCTTTATAAATAGAAATAAGCGTAAATGGATTTGTCACTTCTTGCCCCACAAAGGATTCTTCAGTCTCTTCCCAGGACTCCTCTCACCAAGGGTTGGTGCGCTTACATGAGGAAGCATCAAACAGTTGCATTTGTCACCAGTAACAACTGCTACAGCAGACAGGGGAGAGGATTACTTGCATTTAGGGCTCCCGAAAGCAGTTTTCCAATACTGCGCTTGGCAGGTCTTTGCTGCATTCAGTGAGAATTGATGCTGAAGAAATAGAAACAAGAAGCAGCACTCACAGAGTTTTTTCGGCACAGAAGGGGCTTCTCATGGCAAAACCTTGGTACCCAAGTACCAAAGGAGGCACCAGACAAGGTCACGCATGCAGAGGCCTCTGCCAAAAAGCTCCTTAGACCAGCCAAGGACTCCTGGCCCCTGGACCCAGACAGCACAGCCAGTGCAAAACTTCTTGCCTTCACCATTTAACATGTCAATTATGAGACTAACCATGCTCTCCTCTGAGGATTTTCCCTGCGCACTCCTGTGTCTGCTATTCTCCTCGTTCTGCAGCAGAGACGTTATTATCCCTGCTCCCCTGCTTCATACAGCCTAACAACTGCAGGCAAGGAATATCCTCCAGCACGTCTGACCAATGTCTCCGACTCCAATTCCCTTATTGCACACTCTATATTTTACTTCTAATTATGAACTGCATGGAACTTTAACATGTTAAGAAGCTTTCTTGCGAACTTAAGAGGCTCACTTAGTTTCTTCCCTCACCAAAAGCCTCACCTCTGCCTATAGACAGTGCCTCCTGTCTCTGCTACCCAACTGTGACAAGTACGTGAGCAGTTCCTACCTTCCCTTCTTTACTGAAGTGCCAACCTTATCCTGCAGTTCTCAGTGCCAAGGCCCAGCTCAATTTATATCAGTTTCACCTTCCTTTCAAAGAGGCTGTGACAAAGAGTTGCCATTTTTCTGCAGTGCTGTCCAAGGTATTGTCCTGTAGGACATGTTCACAAACTCACCTGATCCAGCAGTGAAGGAAGAGCCACCAAATGCATCTGCCTGGGTTGCAGATGAAGCCGGCTGGAAACCTGGAATCAAGTTCTCTGTGGAACTGCCCATCTTTTCCGGAGCTTTCCCTGAAATGCCAGATGCAGTTTTAGGGGAAAAACTTCCACTCCAAAGGTAGGTTGCTTACCTAGATTTTTTTAGGACACTATTCCAGCATGTGACTTAAGCCCCTTCCTGCAAATCATACCTTGCAGGTGAAGCGGAGTTTAAACTGTAGCTTCTACAACCAACTGATCAAGGCCGCTTTAAAAGCAGTTAGTGCCTCTACCTTTGAGGATCATACTCATTTAATTGTAATTGCTCAAAGAGGACAGGGACTGAGAAGGGAAATTGGAAGGATTTAGCTCTAACAGGCACAGAGGACCATGATAATATGGGAGCACCCCAGTAGCATCTGACCGAAAGCATCATCTTTCCATGCCATCTTCCATTTTGAGAGTGGGCTGGCATTAAACCACCTCCATGAACCTACCGTCACCTAGCTTTGCAAAGTCCTTGTTCAGCAGCTCCTCAGCTGTGAGTTTGGAGAAGTTATCATCATCAAACGGATTCCACGTGGAGACATCAGGCGGGTTATAGACATTCTGCTGTGAGGTCCTTGGGGAACCCGAGGGTGTGGTGGAAGCAGATCTGGATGTGATCATCCCAACCAAACAACAGTCATTAATAACCCATCTGAAATCCTCTGGCCAGCACTATGAGCTGGTCCAAGCTACTGCATTACAATTACTTCCTACTTAAAACACTCAGCACAAGTTATTGTACTTGCATACCCAGAAACCTGGGACCAATTAACCTTATCTACTCTTAATCTGGTTGAGCATCCTGGTGTCAGGGATTAAAACAAGCATCATAAGCATCCCATTTGAAACAATTTTCTGCATTGCCCACGTGGAGGCTTTCTGCCTGTAGGCACTATAAAAGTGAGCTAGCAAATACTCCTGGGGAAGCGCTGATGCTAAGCAGCAAGCGTGAAGCATGCACCAGGGCTACTGGTGGAACAGCTGAAACGACACCAGCTTTTGTAATCCAGGGGAACACCCTGCTTGCTTAGCTTTTGGGGAGCACAGAAGCACTAGGGAGGACCTCTGCCCTTGGGGAATTTTTTCAGCAACTTTCTGCCAAGCCCTAAACTGTTGTCTTGGGAAGGCAAAGACTAATTTAAACCTCAGAGTTTGCTGCCTACCTTCATCTCAGAGCTTGATTTCCTAGCTACCTAGGAAATCTCTGAAGAGCCTCATCTACCCCCTCCCCTCCATACCCTTTGACACCAACTGACCAGCCACCTACTTGGACTTATTGAGACTGGCTTCAGCAGCAGCTGCCTGAAGAAGCTGGGTAGACTTGCTGGCTGGAACCCCAAAAACCGCACTGTGGGTCACATCGCTCAGAATCCTCCTGTGTCCCGCACGCTGCGTCTTGGGAGAGGACGGAGGGGTGAGAGAGCCCAGCTTCTGACCTTGCACTGCTGTGGGGGGCGTGGTTTGAGGTTTTTGCTGTTGCCTCATTTGTGCCTGCATCTAGGAGAAAAAGTAAAATGGTATGTCCTTGTTCAGGAACAACAGCCATGATGAAAAAATGGCTATACGCTGGCGGATCTGACCTTCAAGTGATGGATTGGGGATAGTCTGGAAGGGAAAAAACAAACCAACAAAAGAATCGGGGGCAGGAGGTAATTCACTGATCTATAGTGTTTCAGGATTACTACAATTGCACAAGCAGAGACTTTCTCCCCCTTTCTATGGTGTAACTCTGGAGGCAAAGCCTCTATTAGTGCTTGTCATTAAAGGCTAGCTGGTCTCAAACTTGCTCATGGGTAAAGAGGCTGAGATCCAGGACAGAGGTAAAAAAAAGAAATCAAGATCATAGCGTGCAGGAGTCTTGTCATAGGGACACAAGGAGTGGGGTAAGGTGAGGAGCAGCGCTTCTTCCAGCAGATAATGTGTGATTGGGGTCAAATCCCTAAAGGAATACAGTGTGTGATTGGGGTCAAATCCCTAAAGGAATACAAGTCTTCTGCAGAAATCTTGTGCAAGAAGCTTTCTTAGATTTCTCTTAGGAAAAAAAAAAAAAAGGAAAAAAAAAAAAAAAGCAAGGACCACAGGAGCAACATTTATCATTAAAATCTGGAGGAGAAAAACAGGCACGTTTGGTTTAGGTGTAAGCCAAGATAGCCCAGCCACAAACCCTCTAGAAAGTTCAAGGGGTTTCCTCAGACTGATCTTATTTTTCCATTACCTCACTCTTGTGTTAAACTCGCAAACCCATAAATACTTGAAATACTGTTTTGTAGTGATAAACAACAGCATCACTTCCGATTATGTGATTTTTCAAAATTTGTCTGTCAGTGAAGTATAATGGTTGGATTTAAAGCAGGAAAACTAGAATGCAAAGAGCAGAAAGCTGTGAACATCACCTTCACTGCCTGGGTCCTAGCTCCCTGTTCCCCACCCCATATCATCCCAGGCCATTTTTGACCAAGGAAGACAGATGAAAGACTTGTAAAGACCTAAGAGGGCAATGAGAAAAAGAGTTACATCCCCAGTGTGGTGCTTAACTACAGTGGGGCAAGGCAAAAAAGTAGTTAGCTGTCTTGCTTTTCATCTGGCATTTTCGGGCAGACTAATTCACTGCAGCTGAGAAGCAAACTGACCTGACTGCTTCTGATGCACCCACCTTACATCTTGCTATATAGGTCACTGCAGAACAGTACATTTGGTGCTGAGAAATAAAAAAGCAGTGCCGAAATCGCCACAGAAATGAATGCAGAGCTTATTAAGCTGAAGTCTCACAACATGAAAAGGTTTTGACGGGTCCTGGCTTGGTATCTTCTGCTCAGTGACTCTGCTCTGTAGAGACCATGTCTCACTATCGTTTTTTAAATGAGCCGACCACTGCTTTTTCCCTCCTGACTGCTGCAGGAGCGGAGAAGTGTCCAGATGCGTCCATTCTGATCAGCCTTGCAGGGGGATAAGGCTAATTTTCAATCTAGCTGATTTAATGAAATTAAGACACTTTCCGTGCTAGTGAATCACAGCAAAGCTCTTTAAGAGATGCAATTCAATACTCTGTTTCAGGCATTTCTCCTCTAAAAGGAACAGGGTAGTAATGGGCACCATCCAAAACCTGTCTGCATGCACTGAAAATCTCCCACCAATTTCAATAAACTGACTTGCCCCAGGTCATTCAGCAAAAGAATAACAAGACCAGGAACACAACAGCTCCAAGCTTGTCACCTACCCTAACAATCAGCTTAGTGCTGAAAATTAATATAAAAGAAAAGGGGGTGAATATGACAGAGCATTGAGACACACCAGAGAGCAAAACAAACAATGCATCCCCAGCATTGCTCAGGTCACTGGCTTATGGAGTTTATTAGTCAAATTAATTCCTGATGTCACTTCAAAGGAAGCATGCTCAAGAGATTAATTAGGTCCCGAATAACTGGCAATTCATGAACAAGCAAGCACAAATTGCCCTTAGTTTGGACTCAAACATTGTGCACCTGAAGTGGTTTGTTATCAGATACTGTTTGCTTTGCACACATGCAACCTGGTACAGCAAAATACCAGGCAGCTTCCCCCCCTTGCCTGGTGCCTGCACATGCTTTCTTTCCAACACTCAACTAGAGTTCGGGACATCCCTTTGCGCTCCCAAAAACAAGCAAGAGTGGAGGGAATTGCACAGGAATGAAAGCAAAAGGCACAGCTTCCTCCCATAGGTACTGCAGAGACACTTTGGCAATGGGGATCCTGCCCTCTGGCACAGCTCCCCTGCCTTTAACACTGCGGACAGCTGCTTATTTCCCTGTTGCAGACAGCTGTATTTTCCATTAAGTAAAGAGCATTTATTTTGGACACATGTTCAGATGATTAGTGAAGTGGCTGATTTATTTATTTATTTTTAGATACGGTGCTTTGAAAAGTCTCCTTTCCATAGTATTCATTAAAGGAAAAAGTTATCCTAATGCCAAAAACAACCAGGAAGGCTGCTTGCACCTTTCTTTGCATCAGAGCCCTGAATACAAGATGGAAGTTTTCCAAACAAGCAGCAACATAAAGTAGTTCTGTTGCCCGGTGCCCATCCTGATGCGTTGAGTACAAATAATTTTTCAAAGATTTTATCGCATCTTCTAGGGCAATGTGACAGGGGAGGGATACAGAGAATATCTTGTTATCTGCTTTCTACTCATCATCTACTCATCTTCTTTCTATGGACCCAGAGCACAACTCCAGAGTCCAGCATCCCGTTGGAAAGAGCAATCCAAACAACTGCACGTGTGTCTGAGGCAGCAAGGTTAGTGCCAACATGTGCGACTCAGTAATAACGCACTAGGGGCCAGCAGGCCCTAGAGCACCGTTTACCTGGGCTCTGTGGGTCTGAAAAGCCAGCCACCCTGCTGGGGTGTTCCCGGCATATAGGACCTGGCAGGAGAACACTTGCCAGTCCTCCAAATCCTGCTGCCCCACTCCTTCCCGCAAGGCTCTTACCACTTGCTCCTGTGGCTGCGCTGGCTGGGCTGCACTTTGCTGGGCCTGGGGCTGCGGCGCCGCCGGGGCTTGTTGCTTTTGTTGAACCGCTGCTGCTGCTGTCTTCTGCTGCATTGCTGCCTGCTGGGCCATCATCTGCTGCTGCTGTTGCTGCTGCTGCTGGTAATAGTTCTGCATCAGCTGCTGCTGTGCTGGCGCTCCTTGCTGCATCACTGGGAACTGGGAAACAACCAGTTGTTGAGCCGCTTGTTGCACAGCTGGGAACAGGGGTACCACCACCAGAACTCGGGGCCAGCCACAGGAAGAGTTACAGCCACTGCAAGTGGCAAAGCAGTAATAGGCTGCAATGGTTTGGAGACCATCTCCAAAGGACTGGTGGAAAACGGCCTTCTGGTCTAACGTTAGATTCTTTTGGTGTTACACCTGCCTGTATGGGGTTCCCAGGACACAGACTGTCCTGTGGTCTCAAACTCCTTTCTCCATTTTTATCAATTCCAAACCTTTCCACAAGATAGGAAGATTCACTGTCCCTTTGCTTCCACTGTTAAATATGCTTTAGCACAGATCTATGCTGCTATAAACACCTCAGTTAAGCACGCAAGTCTGTCATCTAGACACATCCCGTCTAACTCCTCATGCATTCACAGACCTGAATCTTACCGTTGAAAAGGCATGCCAGGCTTCTTGTACCACAGAGAGAGCAGAAGAGAAATTGTACCCCTCTGCTCATCAGTTGAGCATTGACCTCAAGACCCTGAAACACTTGGGGCTGTAAAAACTTAACCAGCATTGCTTATTTTATGTTTGTACATGACAAAACTATGCCAAGGCCTTCCACATTGACAGTTAAAGATGCCAGCCTCGCGTAGCAAAAAAATCTCACTAGACACATTGGAAAATGCCTAAAAACTGCACGTATCCCCCCCCAAAAAACAGGGCACTTGCCATAAATGCAAAGATACGGCCTTGCAGACCTCTAGCACGGTAAGTATGCAACACACACAGCCATGCACACCTACCTGCTGAGCTTGCATCATCTGCTGCTGCTGGTAATAGGCAGCCTGCTGCTGCTGCTGCTGCTGTTGCAGAAGCTGCTGCTTCAAGAAAAGCTGCTGTTGATGCTGAGGTGTGGCTTGTGGCTGAGTAGAAGGGACCTGGGGCTGCGCCTGCGAGGCCTGCTGCGGAGCCGGCGCCTGCTTGGCTTGTGGCTGTGCTGGAGCCTGTTGAGGTGCTGCTTTTTGCTGGGGGACACTTGCAGGTAGCGAAGGCTGACCACTGCCCAGGGTAGCAGGTCCCGCAACTAGTAGGGGCAGGGGGGGGAAAGACAGATCCATTAGATCAACATGCACCACAGCTCTGCAGTACGCAGTGCCCGGCAGGAAAGCACCACACGAGGAACATGGTTTCACCTTGTGCCTGAATGGCTGCTTGAGCCGTGGGTCTCTTCCTAGGCGTCAAGGCTGGCTGAATGGGTAAAATTCCAGGGTTGGGTTGTGTCTGTCCTGCTTTAGGTCTCTGGCGAGGTGCTATGGAAGTTTCTGTTGTAGGGATGGGATCTGTCAGCCTACAAAATAAGGAAAGGAATAGAAGGAAGAGCACAGTCTTTGTTTGCCTGATAGTTGGTGCATGGAAGACACAGTAGGGGTTTAAAAACTCATCCATACTTTAGCAGTATGTGACTAATAAAGGCGAAGCATTTGTGGGCATCCAGACACAGACATCGACCCTTTCCAGAAAACTGCAAGCTTAGTAAAACTTAACAGATGCATTCACAACAATTAACCCGACACTATCGTTTTGACAACTTTGCCAATTGTGGCATCTTCTCCTGCTGGACAGCTGGAACTTGTCAAAATCACTCAACTCATTCGAATATTTGCTACAAATATTGTTTAAATCCACTTAGAGCTCTGGATGAGCAGACGAAGGACATAAATTAGCTTAAGAGCAGCTGGTACCTTTGGGCAGAGTTGTCTAAATTGCCATCTTTAGACATAACTTGACTTTAGTACATCTACTACAGAATTGGGTCATTGGACCTCTTCTGATCTTTGCTTGATATTCACTGAGCTCCAAAAATTCACAGCAACAGAGCCAAGCAGGCAGACACCACCCTGCCCTTCTGTGGATACATTTGCTTGTTAGATATCAAGTTGTTCTACTAATGTGAGAGTAGCTGCACTCAATTATAAAAACAAACAAAGCAGACTCCTGGGACTGACAGACAGGAGGAAAGACGCCCTATTTCAGAGTCTGAAGAAAACTGCTGGTTTTAGAGTGCCCACTGCTGTACTGCTCACTTTGCAGTAAAATAAGGTACAGGTTTTGTCCAACAGAATTTACAAGTCTCAATTACAGTATCATAAGTAGAGCAAGCAGCAGCAGGAGAGGAGAAAACCACAGCAGTACAGTGGTTTCCCCACTAATTGGGCTCTTCAGATGGAGACTGGTTGGGCTTTTGTGTGTTGTCCCGCTCCCCACCCCCCGTGTCGTCGTCATCCCCCACCCAAAAGAAATTATAGGACTCTTGCAGAAATCACAGCAATTTCATACAGTAATTACTGGGTCAGGTTATCATCTGCCGAGGGTCAAACTCAAACGGCAATAGTCCCCAGTGCAGTTTCTCAGCAGACTCATGTTCTCCGGGCCAATTCCAGGCCCACTGCAGGCCAGCTGCAGTCCTTCTCCTGACTTTGCTCTCAGGTACTCCGGGTACTGCCTCCAGATGGATGACACACTAGATTCATCTAAGTGCATGAACTTCAAGTGCTGCCGTCAAGCAATGTCTTCAGTACAAAAAGCCTAGGTGTTGAGTCATGCTGAGCATCACCAAAGTCCCACCCCCACCCCCACCATGCAGAAAAATTTCCCCTAATATCCGCATTTTCTGCCTTTCAGATCAATTAGATCAATGGTTATTTATGTCGTTGAAGCAAAAGCCTCAGGACTGCAGTGTTTGTCTCCATGTGTAAATGTAAGCCCACAAGGAAGCAGCTAAATATACCAAGCATCCTTCCTAATAAACAGCAGAAAGACAACAGACGATAAAAAGAGAGAGGGCTGAGCATAATACAGAGGTGTTTACCTGGCCTTTGGTTGACTCTTCTTTGCAGCAGCTTCACTTGCTTTAACCGGGTCTGGGAGTTTAGCGGGGATCGGAGAGTTCTGCAGATCCCCAAAACACCAAATTTTGTATTTTGAGGGCAGAAAACAGAGTCAGAAAAAATTTGCAAAAGCATCACAATGAAACGGGGATATTGGGGGATCCCCAAAGCAATTATTCCTCAAGCTGGACACAGGACAAAGCCCTCAATGTTAATGTCATGAGAAGACAGTAGTTTGGGAGAGTCTTTACAAGGGAAAAACACGGTTCAGCTTTTTGACCATTTACTACACATGGAATCTGAACACAAAGCTTCATAGCACAACCTGGGTATTTTTAAAAGACAACCTGGGGACAATAGCAGCAATACTTATTAATACTACTATAAAAAATACAGGCACAATAGTACTAAAACCATGTCTTATTCATAAAGACCATAAATAACCACCTGAACATGGGGGGGGGGGGGGGGGAGTTTCTTCTTACCTGGAAACAACAAAATAAAATGTCATGTCACAGATGTCCCTAACACCATAAGAAAATACTTGTCAACTCTATTTTTTCAACTGAAGCCTATAAAGATACACTAAGAAGGGGCAAGTGGTTGTGTAAGGTCTGATGTGGTTCAAATGCAAGTTGGCCAGTCCCAGCCAGACAGCAGACAAAACTGCTATGTTTAAAACCAACTGCAGCACAAATTATGCATGCTATAATAAGTGTGCCTGGAAATCAAATCGGTTTCACAAGCATGGCCTAATTTTCCACATTCACGTGCACAAGATCTCTTGGTTGGCCTCATACTGGTAACTGGGTGAGGAGGTAAATCAGGGACAAACAGAAATAAACAACATATGAAACAAAACCCTGATTCCTGCCCCCATCCCCCAAAACCCAACCCCAAACAGTGCTGCTAGTTACAAAAAAAAAAAAAAAGAAAAGAAAAAAAAAGAAAAATAAAAGAAGAAAGACCCTCCTAATTACAGGACTGGAGAACAACCAACAGAATACGGCAGAATACTCAATATTCACCAGTTGCCACCTCTGGTCTCCTCCCACAAAGCCCTGTATCAGTCCACTCCTTTGCTACTCACCTGGACATTCTGGACTGGGCATTCCTTCTTTGCCAGTTTGAATGCAAAGTAGGAGACCTGATAAATATCAGGTCTCTTATCAGGGTCTGGCTCAAGCATATACCCTTCAAAAGACAGAGATGCTACTATCAGCAATAGAACAGACAGATTCACATGACCCATTTGTGGCAGAGCTACATTTGGTATAACCAGATGCTAACAGGGTGCCCTGTGTCTTTCAAAGCACCCGGTCAGTGGTCAGTGGGGCTGAGCTGATCATCAGGGTCAGAGAGAAAGGGGCAAGACAGACAGTCAGGATGGACTAGGAGATATTTTTCAATACAGCTGTGAACAATTTGTAGCTGCTATCAAAGGCTCTAGGGCAAGGAGGGGAAATGCAGCCTGCCTGGTCAGGGAATAGCATTGGTTTCGACTTCTGCATTTCCAGGTGAACCCGAAGTAAAAGAGCTTGATCCAACCCCAGTGCGTCAGGGGGGAGGAAGACAGGCCAGCCACATATATGACCACATAAGCAAAGAAAATACCAGGCTGCTCTGCAAACACATTCAACTCTGTTAGTCAAGACCATGGCTAGGGAATAGGGAAAAGGAAAAAAAAAAAAAAAAAAAATCAAATGCTGTGCTGAAAACAAGGGAGCTGCCCCAGCTTTGCCAGTAGTGCATTGTACCCTTAATTACACATTCACTCTAGTCAGTGGGTTATTTATAAATCATTTCAGTTCTGTTTCTCAATTCATAGAAGATGAATTCTTATCACTAGTCTAAGTCACTGTGGTTCTTTTCAGTTCCTTATCCAAATAGATTTATTACTGGAGAAATACGTTTCTGCATAAATAGGCTCATTGTGCAAGTTTCTGTAGGACTCTCAAACCAAATGGCTGCCTGTTTTCCTGCCTTTCCAGAGAGTTCACTACAGCCTAGCCAAACAGAAATCTCTTTTCGTCATAATTTCTTTCGAAGAGTGATCTCCCAAGCTACTAAAAGACCACTTTATCCACGCCTGTGGATAAAGCAAGTCTCTTAAAAGAAGAGAAACACCAGCTGTTTTACTGTAGGAGTAGGGAATATAGGAACAAAACACCTCTGCTATTTTTTTTAATTCTGCGGAAGTGGATTATGCCACTGTCAGAGACACTCACGGATGAGGCAGTGCATGTCTTGCGAGTGCCGAGAATTATCTGGAATGGTGAAATTGCCATCACAGATTGCCACCTGACTCTCCCCAAATGGCAAGGTGAAGTAACACAGCTTGTACAGTAAACAGCCAAGGGCCTGAAGAGAGAGAACAGAGCAAAGGATTTAAACTGAAGCAAACCAGGGAATGGTACAATTCAAATACCATTGTAAATAATAGGGAAAGTGCTCTAGCTTGTTCTGCTATAGGGGTCCTGCATGTCGTCAGGCCTACATTTTAACATCCCTGTGATCGACTTGAAAACAAGCATAGTTTTATGGGAAAATAAATACATGAAGAGCTCTCCCTCGCCAGGCTGAGATCCTGTAATCTGGGGGATTGCGTGAGTATCATCACACACACCCCACAGCTCCACATAGTGTAACTCGTCACGTCATTAAACAGGCAAAGCCTGTTTCCGCCACATACTGGAAGGGAAAAGCAAAGTAATAGCAAAAATAAATTATAACCATCATCCTTAATGCATTTATTCTGACAAAGAAAAAACCAAACTGTTTCCAAGCTTAAGTTCAAACAACCTTTCAACCGTTATAAATATATACCAGGGAGAGATATACAGATAAGTCTGCAGGCTGCTAGGTTATATCACCCTTCCATCTATTTCCGTGCTGCTTTTGACAGCAAGAACCACCACCTATTTCAAAAGAAAATACAGGTTTTGCACAAAGGGCTAATTATGAAACACTCCCACCATCTCAGAGGGGAGAGGGGGAAACATTTCCTAATCCTAAGCAACTCATCATCAGCTTATATCTTGTCATAGGATTTCACAATTAAATTGCACACTAGTTTAAAATAACCTCGATGAGGTTTGAGGAAAGGGAGGTTTCCAGCAGGACAAGTGCTGCAACAGGCCTTGAAGTTGAGGCCCCAGTGTGCACACCACCACACGCTTGTTTGGAAACACTCCATGGGTCACTAGAACAGAATTCCTTCCATGCCAGGAAGAGGTGAGCTATTTGACAGCCTTTGGGTCTCCACCTTTCCACATTATCACAGGAAGGAGCACAAATCCTAGGTTCTCCTCTGGCTGCCTTTGAGGCCCTGACAACCTTTTCATGCTGTTACAGCTGTAACCTTCCCTCTCTGGGTCTGTAACACCAAGGCGAGTGACCCGGCACTGGTACAGGGCCCAGTTCCACAAACCTCCTGCTGAACTCAGCGGTGCAGGAGCCCCACAGGAGCTGCTGCATTCCTGACTCCAGGCTGAGCTCACAGAGAGGACAGAGGACTCTTCCCAGCAGATGTCACGCCAGCAATTTTCCCCTTGTATATGCAGATGCAGAGCTATTGAGGATACATTAAAACTCTCCTTATACTGCTTCTGCCTTGTTACTTCCTAGCTCAGGGCTTCAGAAACCATACAAACATGCACTGAATTAGCATTTTAAACACCTCCCATTTGCTGAATTGCCACTACAAACAGCACAGACTTTTTTTTCATCTCCGTCCCAACTAAAGGGAAGCTTTCTATCCTTGATCAGGTTAGCCAGTAATGGATTACACCACAGTTGCATTTTGCTCTCAAGATGAAAAGCATGGCAAGATTGCACTGATCATTAGAAACAGCAGTGCAAAAGCTTGGTCTTTGGCCAGGTTTGACAACTCAGACCTGTGTTACACTGTCCAGGATTGCTCCTGGGGCGAGGTCTATTTTTGCAGTTTTCTACTAAATTCTGACCGGTAACTTTGATTTCACGTGTTTGCAACCCAACCCAGGCACAAGAAGTCACAATGCTCTGAATTTCATGGTTTAACTCTTAAGATATGAAATCAGGTTTGCACTGTTCTAAATTAAAACCACATGGGAGGTAGCATGCAAAGAAGCATGCAGGTTTTATCCACAAACCACCCTGCTCAGCAGTAACTCATCAGAAATGTCAAGCAGAGGAACTCTTTATTCAGAAACTGTCCAGTCTCTTATAGAAACTAGGTTAGCCCCAGCCAGACAGTTACCCTGTCATTACAGTAATGAAAGCAAGCTGCAGGCCAGTTGTATGATGTTAAGCAGTTTTTATACATACCCATATGTCTGCTTTTGTAGTAATAAGTTTGCCACTATACAGGTTGACCATTTCTGGTGCTCTGTAGGATAACGTAGTGTACCTGTAGCAGAAAGATCTATCAGTGAGTTCAAAGTGGATATCAGATGCATTTTCACTGTGCCATATTTCCAAATAATTCATCATTCACTCTTTCCCTATTCATTTTAGTGAAAGGGATACTAAAGAAGACAATCTATTGGAAAAATCTTTTAACAGCAGCATCTGCTATATACCTTTAACAATAAAACACTAACCACTGCAAACTGCCCTGTGAAACCAAAGCAGTAACCAAGATCCTTTCTAGAGCAAGCAATTTACTCACAAAACAGTACATTTTAAGAACTAGAACAGAAATATTCAAGGATTCAGAGTATTAACAGGGTCAGTAGTCAAATGTCCTCTGCAATGTCCTCACTGCTGGGGCTTTGGCCAACTGTATGAAAAAGATTGTAACCAGATACGTGGCTCCTGATAAATAGACTTCCATACCAGGACTCCTGCTCAGAGTCATTGTAAACAAGGGAAAGGTTATTTCCTATCTCAAACTATAGCTAGAATCTGCCTCACTTTAACAAATTACTACAAATAGAAAAGCT
This sequence comes from Harpia harpyja, assembly GCF_026419915.1. Taxonomy (NCBI): domain Eukaryota; kingdom Metazoa; phylum Chordata; class Aves; order Accipitriformes; family Accipitridae; genus Harpia; species Harpia harpyja. The sequence continues at coordinate 44,551,822 of NC_068952.1, forward strand.
GGAAACTGTGCCACAGTTTAAGAGACTCTTATAATAAGATTTCCTATCAGTAGGTCTATAATTTCTGCTATGGCACCTTGCACGCTATTTACCTTGATCACAAGAAAGCATTGCTAAAGGCAAAGGTTTTGCAGGCTTGTTAATAAGTGTACAAATAGGGTATTCCAAAGGGACTGCAAAGTCAGACTAGGAGAGCTCTAAAAACTTCAGTCAAACAATCTAGGAAATCCATGCAGGTGTAATTGAATCCTAACAAAAAGGAGGCATTTGCACATATTTCTAACACGCTGTTTTCTAGCCAGAATATTGTATTAAGAGAACTCGAAAGTTTGCAGCAGTGATGTTGTTAAAACTAAAGCAAGACCAAGGACCTCGAGTCTGCTCCATTCTTGATCTAGGTCCTACTGAATTGCCAAGTTCCCTTTTTAAAGGCATCAGGGTGCACCTAGTTGCTAGCACTATAGCTGGTCGTGCATGGGGAGAAGAGGAGGAGCCAGACAAAACACCTCAAGGTCCTTACATTTTCTATGAAGAGCTGAGAAGTTAGGCCATGTGTTCCCTTAGTCACTGCAAGGATTTATGAAGAGTGGCTCACGGAGGACAGGGATTTTGTCATCTGCTGTACTGCAGTTCAAAGAAGCCAAGACAGATGAGGGACAGAGATAGACTGACCCCATACATAACAGAGCATGTCACTGCTTTGTCAAGGTGGGCAACTTCTCTGCATTAGTACGCTCAGTCTTTCAGGTCCAAAGCAATTACATCAAGCTCAATTTATTGTTTCACCTTCCCCCAGGCACTTATTTACCTGCAGCAGACACTTCTGTGCAGCAGCATCCAATCTGCTGCAACAGGCCTGAGTAAAATTTAGTCCCAGTACAAGAAAAAAATTACCCTTCAAATACAAACTATGTCTGAGTTGAAAAGAAAAAGCACACTTACTTTTTGATCTCCTCCTCTACCGCATTCACCCCTTCTGTTTGAGGGTTCTGGAATTTGTTAGTAGCACTTCCAAAGTCACACAGGACATAGTGCCCGCGATCATGCAGCAGGATGTTTTCAACCTGAAAGCATCACAGACAAATACAGAATCACTCAGAGAAAAAACAAAACAAAACAAAACATGTGTTTTCTTTAGATGAGCCACGGTTTTTAGTGCCTGAAGACATATCAGACACATCTGACATAAAAGCATAACATGACAGCAAAGAAAACACGCATCAAAACATCTCGTAAAATAGAAGTCAAATCGTGGAAGCATAGTTGTAACACCGCCTTCCATCCTGCCACCCCTCCCTTCTCCTTTTGCAAGCACATCACCTTGCCTCTACTAAGACTACTATGTGCTTCAGGACTAGAACTGTGTCCCAGTGTCTTTAGTGCTCAACTTCCCTGAGCTACTACGACCCACAGTCTGGCATCTGAATTTGGGACAGCTAATACAAGCTGTCCACAGCTTTATGAAGGGCTGTAACTCCTCGCTGCCTAGTGGGGCAGAGAGGAGGCAAATGGATGACAGCACACACACTTCTATGCTTTCTGAAATTATAATACATCTCCAGTTCTTTGCCTGCATTTCACCTGTCACTTTGGGTCTCATTCAAAACAAACCTCCGCTTATGCTCACACTTCAGTTGCTTATTATCAGAATGTGTTGGGTACCCTATACTCCCCAGACAGTGGTTGTATCAGCAGAGGTTCCTCCAGGCTGCTGAGAAGATGACCCCTTTCTTTTAAATATTATTTGGTAGGTTGAATCAGACAACTGAAACAAATGCTGAAACAAACACCTGGGATAGCTGAAAAATAAATAAATAAAATCAGCAGAGTCACTACCTTTCCCCCAAATACTCACACTTAATCATGCATTAACAAAAGTCTAGCTTGCATCCACCTAAGAAAGCTGTCTGTTTCGACACTGATATAAGATGTGGAAAAACCTGGGTTCAGTTCCTTGCTTTGGCAGAGCATCCCTGCATTCCAATTCCTCATCTATACAGTGGCATTAACAGTGTGTTGTCTCAAGAGAACGCAGACAATTTTTAACATATTTATCTTCAATCAATGTCAAATGCTCAGATACAACAGCAAGATAAAACATACTGCTCATATTTCAAAAAAATCACTACATAAGTTGTTCGCTAACAAAATCTTTTGTATGTAGAGCTCCCCATCAAGGATGATCTTTACAAGAAGGAAAGAAAAAGAAGTAGTCAGCATTTTAAGCATCAGAAAATGCAGCCAAATTAGAGCAGCTGAGGGGGGAAATGCTGGCTTGAAACCAAGGGTTAAACAACACCCCTTCCCCCCCTCTGCTATCCATCTGCTTTGAATAAAGCATTGCACACAGATGTTCTCCCCAGCAGATCAACACCAACAGCATTAGTCCCTATTCCCTGCAAATACTCAAATGTTTCCAGAAGAATCCTTCCACTTTATCTGGCTGAGAAGTCTGACATGACTTCTCACCAAAACACCCTCCAAGTATTATTAAACATCAGCACTGGACTATCTAGCAACCAGGCTTGTTCAGTAACTTCCAGGAGAAAAAAAAAAAAAAAACAAAAACCAAACCCAAAACACAAACAAACCCCCAAAAACAGCAGCAAAACAAAGTACCTGAATTACTGCTACTGACTGCCAGGCCACAGAAAACTGTCTTTTTAAAAGAGTATGGAGGTGCCTTCTTCCAAACACTCTAAAAGCCATAATCCAGTTTTCAGCACTGCCGAGCACTTACAACTCTGGCTGCAGTCTCTGACATGCCCAACACTGACAAAGTCAGATTTAGACGCCAAACAAAAATCTTCAAGGGAAACTATGAGTTGCCTGAAGTTTTGTTAGTTACAGAAAGTAGCTAGCTTCTGTCTTTGCTCTCTGAAACAAACACCTTTCTTCAGTAAAACACTGCACAGACACAGAGTGGCAAGGGATAAGGATAAGGCTTTAACTAGCAAAATCAAGACGCGTTATCCTCTCATGAAACCAATGGCTTCTAAGGCCGGTATTTTTAAGTTCAGGTAGCAATTTGGGAGGGATGCACGACCAAGGTACACTTTCCGACTGCTTTCTGGCGCCTTCAGGTCTCTTTAGAGATGTTTCAACTTCCCTTCCTCCCCTGGCACCATTCACTATTTATTCACTATTTACTTCTGAAAGCTTATTTAGTATTTCATAGCAAAGAAATGAATGCAATGTGACATCTCAGAGCACTAACTGACTTTGGCACAGGCATATTCTTAAACATAGTTGATACAAAGGTTTACCATTAGAAGACTGAACAATTTAACATATCACACTCTCAACACAGATCCACTCGAACAAATTCCAGGCAAAGGCTTGTTGGTGGCATCAGGGCAAGACTTGGCATTACAAAGAAGGTTGACGGAAGAAAGCACAGAGATAACAGCAGCACTGCATGACTATCTTATCACACCACAAAGTGCAACACTGGAAGGCCTCCTGCTAAAATGAAAGCAGAAGAAACTAAATCCTTAACATGAGAGCACAACCTTCTGGTTAATTCAGAATGTAGGGAGAGGAAAAAAGAAAGATATTTTGATCAACAGCATCCTCCAGGTTGACTGACACAGTATTTTGCTGTATCCTGCTGTGTCTACTACAAGACAAATCAGCCACTCATCTGCAAGCCAGTCATCTACTCCTGCAACCAGATGGGTTCAGACTACCAGAAGCATCATAGGTAGAAGTGGGAGACCTCTCACTGCAGAAAGCTCTGAGCTGTAGAAATCAAAGTTGGCTCTAAGATAGTGCTTTGAGCAATATGCGTTATAGGATGCGAGACTGGGAAGACAAAGTTAAATATAAAACAAGTTATGCAAACAACTGCCACTAGGTATAGGGTAGCAGCGTAAATTGTTATCGTCAGTCCTAGATAGATTTTCCACTCCCTCCACCTCACTAAATACTCCTCTGGGGTCTGACAATTACAGTTTCTCTGCAGAGATTCCAACTTCAAAGCAGAGACTTCACAACCAGGGTAATACAACAGCCAGAAGAAGATTTGGCCATTTGTTCTTCGCTGTTAAAAGGCCTAACCTAAAGGTATAGGAAGTGTTCTTACTCCAGAGAGAGAAGAACAAAAATAAACTTTTTAGGGATTGCCCTGCAGCAGCAATGGCTATGAACCCTGAGGGTGAGGAAAATATCTGCAAGAACAAGCAAAGGTAACCACGCAAGGCAAGCCTACTGCCAGTAAGCTTACACTGCCTCTACAGGGGTCCTAACTAGGGCAGAGGCAGCACATGAGGGGCTTCCTAGTTTTTAGGAAAAAGCAGCATCAATACACGGCCTGTGGCAGTCAATCAAAGCACATCAAACTAAACATCACACCCTGTACGGGCACATCATGCCATAAGCACACAGGGACAGACTGACACAGCACCTGAGAGTTAACCATCAGATCAGGAAAGAAAACCTTAAACACACACAGAGATGGCATACTACCTTTCTCCTGGCCTTTATTTGCAGCGAGATGTCCACTTTTGCCTATAGGCATGCTGCTTAAAGGTGCTGCTGTCCCCAGCCGTTGGTCACTTCATAGAATCGTATCACAGAATGGTTTGGGTTGGAAGGGACTTTAAAGATCATCTAATTCCAAGCCCCTTCCCATGGGGCAGGGACACCTTCCACTAGACCAGGTTGCTCAAAGCCCCATCCAACCCGACTTTGAACACTTCCAATGATGGGGCATCCACAACTTCTCTGGGCAACCTGTCCCAGTGCCTCACTACCCTCATAGTGAAAAATTTCTTCCTTATATCTAATCTAAATCTACCTTCTTTCAGTTTAAAGCCCACTTCCCATCAGCTGGAGACTGTGCCAACAGGAGTTGTTCTGCTTCAGGCAAAGCCTGTTGGGTTAATTCAAAATCACAGCCACAGGCCACTGAAACTAATCCAGCTGTGTTTGTCTGAAAGGGCTTAAACACTATTCACACGATTCTTTTTGCTGGCAGAGCTCTCTGGGCAGGAACCTCCAGCATTAGAGCAACATCAAAGAGCTGGAAGGCAAAAAAAGCCTCCAGTCCCCACACAGATGTCTGCAAAGTCAACATCTACCCACTCTTCAGCAGGGTTATGTTCACCCCAACAAAACACCTAGCCGACAGATACCTTTCGTTACACTCAGAACTTGTGCAAAACTCCTCTGGCCCTTGATCTCTCTTGGAATTGCAGGTCCCCCTTGGCATTATTAAATTTGAACTCACAGTCAAAACATATCTAAATCATTACTTCTGTGTTAGTACTTAGATCCCCAATTGCGACTAGAGCTCCAGAGGTCATCATGACAGAAATAATACAATATTCAACTGGGAAAAATGTCTCAAAGCAGAGAAGAGCCAACTCTCTGACCTTGGGCACAGCTTACCAAGAGCCAGGCCTTGCAAAAACTTTACTGATCTAAGCACACAGTAGTGGGCTGGACATCAGACTGTAACAGTCCGTTTCAACTGCAACTCAGTGTAGAAAGTAATGCTCAAGATCAACTCACTAATCCATCACAGATGTGCCAGAATTTATTCACATGCCACACAATGAGTTTGTTCTTTATTAAAAAACCCCAGGGATCCACCAAAAAGGTAACAGCAGGGGTTAATATCAACTGGAGAGGTCCCTGTTCCTAAGCCTCATCCTCTCACCCCAGTTTTCCTTGCCTATACAAACTCCTGCAAGATGCCCACAGACCTTAACAGCTTTAAATCCAGGCCTCAAATTTATAAGACTCCACCTGTTTCACTCTAGAAAAACAGATGTCAGACTTGTTTCATATACTCAAACTGACTGAGCTGTGGGGTCACAATCATTTCAAACATGCTAAAGCATACCCTGAAGATTTTTTTCCCCTGCGCTACCTGGCTCTCATTGGCTCATGTGGCGTCTTTTGCTCCTATAAAACGATGGCCAACAGCACAAAACAAACATCTGTTGAGGGCTCTGAAAAAAGAACCTGACCCACAAAGCACATCTGAATTTCAAATGTACACAGGAGCCTCCTTCTTGGCTGAATATATCATTCAGGCATTTTACAAGCTAGTTGAGAGGAAAGGGAACATCTTTTTGTTTGTTTGTTTGATTATAGGCATGGGATTTTTCAAAAGCTCTCCCTGCTGGCCCAGCTCTGTTCCCAGCTAAGCACACAGAATTTCACAATGCACTTTCATGGTCAACAGAGAGCTAGAGGCCAGTTTCAAAAGCTTCTTATGACTCCTGCCCCAAGGCCGACATCTCTGGAGGGATCCTTTTAATGTGGGTCCAGGAAACAAATTTACAGCATGTTTTTTGTGAACTACCTTATAACACCAATAGAGTTTCAGGTGGTAGAAAGTCACCGTGAATAATTCATCAGATACATTCTGGCACATCTCCTGTGCAAAACAGAATTATTCACAAACATTTGTGTCTTTTAAGTAGATCTATAGATGGTAAACATATGGTAAGCAGCAATGAGAGGCTCATTCTTTTTTTTATCTTCCAATAGAGAGAGGTATTTATGTTCACTTTTCCTCATTACTAACAACAGAAACACAGTACTGGTATTCAAAGCCTGCCTGCCATGGCGTAGGCAGCAGACACACACGTTAAGGAGGATGCACGCTCCCTGCTGTATTACTGGAGTCCACAACTCACCTTCAAATCCCTGTGGATTATTGGCGTTTTACACTGATGCAACCTGGCTACAGCTTCACAGGTGTCGCAGAAGATCTGCAGGACCTCATTCTCCGTGAACCCTGTCTGCAGGCGTTGGTTCATGAGGTTCACCACTTGACCTCCTGAGGAGAAACAGACACCAAGAATCAGAGCAGGTATGCAAAATGAGGTCTGGCCTGGTCTAAGCCCCAATCCCACCAGAGATAACTTGTCTTAGTCTGCTCCCCATCAAACCGTGGCTGTACAGTCAGCGCACAAGTAGTTCATGAGTTCAAATTCAAAATTCGCACCAAGCCTTCCCCAGAGGCTTTTTGCAATCTGCCTACTCATCTTGTTTCATTCTCATTTCCTCGCCTAAATCCCAGGGAGTTTTCCCTATCTGCCGGCAGGCATTACATCTCATCTCATCTTTGAACAGTGCTTCAAGAGCAGCAAGTTAGCTTCTAAGGCCCACATTCACCTGGCTGTGTTAAGACTCAAATGTAATTCTGCCTAAGCTGCATTTTTTTCTTTCTTCTTCAAAATAAGACGTTTTTGTCAGACTAAAGGAATAAAAGGCTTAATTTGGGGCACCCACAGTCCACAAAATAGTTTGCCACATGTAAGCAAGAGGAAGGAGGAAGGGATACGCTCAAAAAACCCATACACTACTAAGTGGCTTGGCTAAAGTCACAGACTGGCAAAAAAACCTAAAAATCCATCTATAATAAGGGAAACTCCAGGCAAACAAAAGCAAGTTTTCATGAATGAGTCCTGAATTTGCCTCAACTTTGAGGTTTTGTTGCTGTTAAAGCGTTTCCAAAACAATCCACACAGAGGATTCTTCCCCCTCAAAACACCCCATATACAGAGAAAAAAAACTCCTTTCTGAACCTTTGGCAAAACAAAACTGTATCATTTCACATGACAAGTATCAGAAAACTTTATTTCCATGGTACAAAAGAAAAGCTCAGCTTAAAAAATAGTACAGCTGTGAACATTTCGCACTCAAAATGAGTGCAGTTCTGCACACAAAGACACACTGATTTGGTCTGGAAACTGTTTGACACAACGGAAAAGTAACAAGGGAAGATCCAACGTATAACAGCAACTCCTGTGCTTCAGTCTGAATGTTAGAGACAGAGACAGGCGTATGCCAAGCAGAGCATCTGGCAAAAGCAAGCCACGTGAAAAATACCACCTTGCAGCTCTCCTCCTTTCAGATGGAAGGAAAGGCCTTAGAAAGATGGATTTTACTTCATCAGCCCAAAGTCTGGCACAGAGGGGAGGCTAATGCAGCTGGAGGGAGTGCATTCTGAATTGCTATAGTTTGCACTTCACTCCACAGTGGGGTCTGCAACATGGAGCTGAGTATGTATTTACTAGCACTGCCAGGCCTATTTCTTACAACAAGCCTTGTGATCTTTAGGTTTAAGCTTACAGGGAGCTTACGTAATGAATCCCTCAGCAAAACTACAAGTAAGGTTCTTCCTTTTACCAGCAAACAAACCCAGTGCAAGTTAGTCAAGATTCCTGCATCAAAACGAAGCAGCGAAGAAGGCATGGCAGAACAGAAAGCTGTACCATTAAACGTTTAAAGGCATTTTAGCATCTAGTTGTTCTTGCTACAATGCACCTGGCTTCAGTTAAAAGCTGAACAATCCCAAGAATACCTGTTTCCATCAGCTGCCACCATCCAAAACAGCCACAGACTTCTGAAGTCACCTGGCCAAAACATTATTTTTGCTTAACACTATTCCTGCGAGAGGCATTTGAGCACAGCACATGCGTCATTTTCCAAACACCACATCCTAGCCACAAGAGATCAAAGCTTTGGGACAGCTGGAAAAGACTGGAAGAGCCTGTCCGGCTAGAGACAGCCAAGCAAAAAGGTCAGAGGTAAAAGGAGTACTTTTCAGCTTCACATTATCCATTTCATGCTTCTTCCAGAACAATCCTAAGTCAGGCTGAAGTGGAAAAAAGCTTGCAATATGACAAAGTGAAGAAGAATTTCATTCCACAGCCTGGCAGCTTTAGAAGAGCCACTTCTTGTGCGGACCAGCCTACGGAAAACAGCAATATATATTTAAGGGTTCTCCTTCACAACAGAAAGGATCTAGGACCACCCTGAGCAGGGACAAAGGTGGTACCAATCCCATTAACAGAGTCAGCATAGCTTCACATATCATCCACTTCCCTGCACCTAGTTTTGGCTTTGCTTTGTTCAGAATGGTTCCTTGGTAGCCAAGGAAGGGCTAGGCCTAGGAACAGTTTTGGTTTTTTTTAAAGGAAGATGTTGTGCAAGTTTCCTGTAAGCACTGAAAAGGGACAAATCTACCAATGAGTAATATGTTGAGCCCACACTCACCTCGACAGTAGTCCATTAGTATCAGCACTTCCCATACATCACCACTGCTTACTGAGTTTATACTGGAATCAATGTATCCAACAATGTTCTTGTGGCCAGATAGATCCCGCTGTAAGATAAATAAATTCAAAGCATAAACCAGCCATACAGAGTGAGCAATATTTTAATCTGGTTCCTCTACACTGCACAGCTTTCCTAGCTCTTCTCCTGTGTAGGCGCAAGCTTCTGTCACTTTGGATTAATCGTCACGCAAAACTCAAACAAACCTGAGGTCTGTCTCTACCTGTTTTCCTTCCAAAAGGATTTGAGACAAACAGCAGAGAAACAGCCAACCTGACGAACTAACTTGTTCAGTGATCAGTCCACATTTTTGCATGTTCCCTCAGATGGCCCAGGCCAAGCCACCTGGAGCTGCTCCTCCTTTATGGGGAGGGGAGAACAAGGCAGATGTTTTGTGGTGGCCACGCACTTTAAATGTTGTGCTTACTGTTCTCACCTCCTTCCACTCTTCTGCTGGCAAACAGCGTCTCAAATCTTCTCATGCTCAAAAAAAACCCACTAAGGTAATAAAATAAATTTTAACCTTGCTTTTAGAAGTACCTTATTTTAAGTAACTCAGTGGATTAAAGCACAAGTTCTCGTATCAATGACTTATCCATGACACATGCTAAACCTGCAGGGAAAAGTCATTCCTTTGGGACTGCCAGCTTCACACACACTCCCAGGTGTGATAGCCAGTCCAGTTCAATGTTCAGCTTCACCAGTAAAAGAAATCAAGATTCTGCTGGCCACATTCTGCTGTAATGCTGTAGGGTTGCAAAAAGTGCAGTTAAGTTTAAAATACTTATTCATTGCACAAAAGCTAGGAAGAAGAAAATATGTCCTTTTAGTGACGTACTGGTTCTTCAGGGCAAATATTAGTGCTTACGATAAGATTCAGTACAGGAGCAAGTGGACCTGCCAGGTAAGAAGGATACTTCTCACCCTCAATTTCCAGGTTAGCCACACATTTCAAAGAGGCACCAAAGACATGGAGACAGTGGAAAGCACCGGCAAATAAAATCCCAGTAAACAAGCTTTGTGAGCACAGCTAAAACCTTTGATATAAGATCTAATCGCAAATTTTCCCATGTAGCTTTAGCTATGGCAATGACAAAGCATGCCCAAAAGCTTCAGTGCACTATCACACAAACTCCAGAAGGTAACTTTAAAGGTATTAGCCTAGGTAAAAGCTACTTCAAAAAACCACATCCAGAATTGCTACAGGTAGAAGCTTCTGATATGAAGATCATCTACCCCAAACCTACAACTCAAGTTGTAAGTTAGCAGAATGAGGATTGTCTATTTCCTTCCCCACCTCACAGTTGCTCTAAATGTTCATCAATATCTTTGAATACAACTTCAAAAGTGGCACTTTCCATGTTTACCAGGCTCCAAACAAGACTAAGAAAATTTATTTGGATCATCTCAATTTTTTTCTTTGTTTAGAGACACTAAGTTTAAAACAGCTCTTTAAAAATAGCTATCCTATCATCTAACTCCTTGTACCCAATAATCTAGAGAAACATCCCAGTGCTTATTATAAATACTTCCCTGTTTCAAAAGCCCAGGCAGTATACTACCCCACAAATACTGTTTTAATCTATCAACCTCTCCAATACAGAGACAGCCTTCATCCCAACCCAAAAGATAAGAAGCTGTTGTGATACAAATTCATCTCAGGATGGAGGTCTTCCATTCATGCACTGATTCGAGTTCAAGGACAGTTACATCAGAATCATCAGCCTTTTCTGATGAAGTCTAAAAGGCTGAAGACTTTAGCCCTGAACTGAAGATTGTTAGACTTTGAAGTCTAACACACCCAACCATGCTCAGCTCTTCAGCTCTTCCTCTTCCCATTAAGTTGTGGGCTTGACTCGGGAGTTTTTTCCTCCCCGCATTTTCCTGAAGTTCCCTCTGCTTTTTCAGCTACCATGTTTTTCTTGTCCACTGGAACTATTTACATTTTAAATAATTCAAGATGAGATTTGCACATAGTCACATAACTCCAGGAGTTAGGTCTTTCCAAAGAGAGACAGTTTTGCTAAGAAAACCCACAGTTTGCGACATGGTGCTACACAGATCACAGGCAAAAGGTGAGCAGGCTCTCACACCATTCCACTCCCGGTCTGAGGCCCCAGTACGCAGTGGTGACTTACCATGATTTGGATTTCTCTTTTGCAGACTTGCAAGTCGTACTCGTTATTGACATACATCCGCTTCAGGGCACATTTCATTCCATTGTTAGTCCTCACAAGAAACACTATTGCAAATCCTCCTGCAGAAGACATAAAATCATCCTATTCATTAACAAAGAAACCTCTTGGTCCTTGCTTCCAACCTTGTCCCTCCCTCCATCTCCCTTCAGAGTACAGTCAGAAGGGGGAGGGCACTTGGCAGCTACCAACAGAGCTGTGGTGGGAGCACCCCTTACATGTGCTTAGCTCCAGAGCTTCCAACTCTGCCTAGACAGTTATTTCTGGGAACTAAAAGGAATCCAAGGGGGCAATTAATGGAAGCAAAGTTAACATTTAACATCTCCGTAAAAACAAGCAATTACACCGGTTACTTGTCCTGCCAGACAGTCCTTCATTGCTCCATTAATTTCCATTATGAAGAAGAAAGCTGAAGTATAAACAGCAACGTTGCCTTGGACAGAAATCAGAGCTACAGATCACCCACTGAACTACTAAAGGCCTAAACTTAAAAGGCTTCCCAACTCTTGAAACATCTAAGTTACATTACAAAGCTGATTTGTGCAAGAAGCAGAAGAAACCCATCTCCCACACATGGTTTGATGTTAGTGCTTTTAAAAAAGGACAGAAGAACAAGGAAAAAAGAAAAACTAACACAATTCATTTTGTGGTCATTGCTATTAGTAAAGTCAGGACTCCCAGGACATACTTGACTTGTTTAGGATGAAAGCCTTTCATCTCTGTTAGCAATGCATCAAAATATATGAGTTTTACATTTGTAGTCCTGGACAGAAATAGGAAGCTGGTTGAGGATGGAGGTATATAGGCATCAAAGTTTTGCACCTGGCTCCCAGAGATCAGAATGAATCAGAACAAAAAAGTCGCACGTATCCAAGTAGCCAAGAATTGCTGCACAATGGTAAAAAGAGAAGCATGACGACATTGTCGATACCACAACCTAACAGCATTTCATATGCTCTCCATTACCTTACAGCACATATTTCTTTTATGCTTAAGGATTTCTAAAGAATCAGCTCAATAGTAAGTTATGATTCAGTGCTGCTGTAGCATTCAGAAGTCCCACGACACCAAGAACTGTAGTCACACACCGTAAAAAACTAGTCACATCCCAAAGAATTCTCATTTTAAAAGTTTGAGCCCTTTGGTGAATCCCGTTCTTTACAAGCTGCCACAAACCATCAGATCAACAAGACTTATATAGTTACATTTGACATGTTTGTACATAATTACTACTAGCACTTAATTTAGCACTTAAATGAGTTCCTCCCCATCACGTAAAATGTGACAAGCAAGAAAGCCGTATTTCGGTAAAATTTACTGTTAAAATAGGTTGCATTTGACAGCTGCAGTCTTGCAACAACTGGTGTTTACAAGCTGTTAACCAATCAAACACCACAGCCAAAAGGCCCACTGAAGCTTTTACTAAAACTGGCATTTATTTTTACTAAGAAGAGATTGAAAAAGAGCAAATGACCAGACGGCGCTGCTGTATTCAAAGTATAACCCTCCCCATTTGTTATCAGACAGCTTTTATGGCACCCATTACAGCCCATCTTCCAAAACAACCACAGAAGTTACACATGCAAATAACATGCCTCTCAGCACCAGAGCTGTTAGACAAAAAAATCTCTCTTAGCATGCAAAAACCTTAGTTTTACACATCATAGTTTGTCATAGGAACTAGACCAGGTTTTCCAAGGAAGCCCCATCAACTTTTAGAAGCAGAACTAACTGGAAACAGCCTGTCCTGGTTTTGGCTGGGATAGTGTTAATTTTCTTTCTAGTAGCTGGTATACTGTTGTGGTTTGGGTTCAGTATGAGAATAATGCTGATAACACACTGGTGTTTTCAGTTGTTGCTAAGTAGTGTTTATACTAAATCAAGGATTTTTCAGCTTCTCACACCCAGCAAGCAAGAAGGCCGGAGGGGCACAAGAAGTTGGGAGGGGACACAGCCAGGACAGCCGACCCAAACTGGCCAAAGGGATATTCCATACCATGTCACATCACACCCAGTATATAAACTGGGGGGAGTTCACCTTGGGGGTGCAGATCGCTGCTCGGGAACTAACTGGGCATCAGTCGGCAAGCGGTGAGCAATTGCATTGTGCACCACTTGTTTTGTATATTCCAATCTTTTATTATTATTCTTGTCATTTTATTGTTATTATTATCATTGTTATTTTATTCCTTTCTGTCCTATTAAACTGTTCTTATCTCAACCCACAAGTTTTACTTTTTTTTTTTTTTTTTTTTTTCCTGATTCTCTCCCCCATCCCACTGGGTGGGGGGAAGTGAGCAAGCGGCTGCCTGGTGCTTAGTTGCTGGCTGGGGTTAAACCATGACACAGCCCCAGAGAACTTGCAAAAAGATGCAACAGAAGGAAGAAAAAAACACAAAAAAGAAAAAAAGAGTGTCAGGACTTCAATTAAAGGTCTTAAAAAACTATAACCAGGCTGCAAAATGGATATTCAAATTCAGAAAAATGGGACATGGCTCTGCGATACACGAAGCCATACAGATGCTGCTCACTCCTGCCAGAGAGGGTTTTAAAACCCTTGTAACTCTGGAGGGCCTCATTTCTTTATAGTGCTCAAATTCAGACACAAAAATAACCCCGACTCTCTCCCTTAAGCTGCTTCAACTCGAGGATCTCAAATTACAAGTCATTTTTAAGAACTCCTAAACCCGCAGCAGTAGCCTTATTGTTCTACCCTAGCCACATTTGTCTCATTTCTGGAGAACAAATCTGCACATCCCGCTGTGCTATCTTTAGCTTAAAGGATGTCTATGTTGAAAAAAGCAAAACAGCACTCTACTGCTTCCCCCTGCCCCTCCTATAACCCACAATGGAGCCAGCAAGAAATAAGGGACCCATAACCGGCACCACTTCCTCAATCCCTACTTTCTTAACACATTATGCTTTTTAAAATCATCGGAGAGATCAGGTTTGGACTTATTTTTTTAATTTCTGCACAATATTTCCACGGACCACAGATAAAATCTAGAGAAAACATTAAACAAAAAAAAAAATTGTCTTTTTTTCTATTACAGAGTCTCAGTCGTCATCGAAACTTTTTGGGAATCACAGACTTTTTTTTTTTTTTTCTTCTTCTCCCAAATGAGAAAGTCATAAGTCATCCATCCTCTCCAGGAGTTCAATTCCCTTCCCACAGCTCCTCCTGCCAGGCCTGGAGGCCAGCAGGATACTGTGTCTCTGTTTACAGTGCCACACTCAGCAGAAAGAAACATGAGCTGAGCAGCAAAAACAGATGAATTAAAATTTTTAAAAAAGAAAAGCAGATCCATCAAATTCAAGGACCTTCATCTTCTAAATCTTTGCTTCAGCTGAAGTGGGACTGGTACCTCTTCAGACCAACTGCTCATGTCTCATTAGCAAAGTTTTGGGCAAGGTACCTTTCCTCTAGTCTGTGCTAATTAACAAAGTCACTCCTAGAGCACCCTCGCTAGAATATGTACATCAGGCTATTTTGCTTACATGCAACCAGGGCCAAGTGACAAAGAAAACTGTAGTCTATGCAACGGAGAACATAGCTAAACCATCCTGTGAGCTCCAAGGAAAGAGAAATTTAGAATCTAAAATAAATAAATACAAATTAAGTAAGTTAATGCTTTCTGATACAGGACTGCAACATCAACACATCGGCACCTGACAGAAACATGGCCTGGAGCATCTTCCAGATGGAGCAACGAGAGACGAATACGTCAGCTTGAGCCGCATCCAAGGAAGAGGAAGCCTGCAACATTTGCGGAGTTGTCACAGTGCTTACACAAGTCGCAGGAAAATTACATCCTCATGTCCTTCTCTCCCTTACCTTTAACTCCCACAAACTTCAGCTGACGACACCACACATGGAAGCTGTGCAAAATCATTTAACTTACTTTGTCTGCAAATACACCTACCAATTTGGTTACTTTATTATTAAACTCCCACTGACTGCAGATTAAAGCATGACAATTTTGCTACTAATAAAAGCAGCATGCTTCTCTCCAGAGAAAACAAGTATTGATTTAATCAGGGTACATACAGCAATTTTTGCACAGCAATCTAGAGTAAGCGATGCTGCCATCAGAGAAGCAAAATTTGATGATCCACATCCCTTCAAGAGAGGGTGCAGGTTTTACTCTCTAAACAACTAATACATCATCTGGTCCGATAGCCTCAGTTAAAATAGACCACAATATTCCTTCCAAACTACAGTTTACCGAGCCCAGGTTCTGACTGTATCCAGGATTTAGTCCAGAAAGGCACAACATAATCAAGAATGTCTAACTTCTCTCAGGTAGTCATTCCACATTTAAATCAGAAAAGGTGTGAAAAATACCATCCTAATTTGAATTTCTCTGCATTTATTACACCTTCCACTGCTAATTGGCTTTAGTACTGCCAGTTTTGCATGCAGAGAATGGGACTGCGAAACACTCAGTAAAACAGCAGGAAGATGAGGGAAGCTGAAAGGGATAGAAAAAGAGCACAAAGAACAGTGGCTTCTTGCCACGCTCTCCATACAAAAATGGCTCTAGAAATACAAGATAGCAGGACTTACGGGCCAATTTTAAGAATACCAAGAACCTACACCTGCAAACTGGCTTGCAAAGGACAGGGCAGCAGGTGCACAGGCAGGGCAAAGAAATCAGGCCACAAGCTTTCATGCATTGCACACATATTTACAGAAACAGGGCTTGATCACATCCATGCACCAGAGCAAATCAGAGCTACGACAGGAATCCAGCTCCTTCCAGGAGTGTTTCAGGCTGCAGGTCTTCCCAGGCCAAGGTCAGAGCTATAGGTGTATCTGCTTATAGGCTTCTCATGCAACAGCCGCCGTATATCTGAATGCCTGGAAATGGCAGGGATGCCCTTAGTGGTCTGTACCTAGACCTAGAGAGATTTCCTTTTACATTTCTTGTGCACAAGAGATGATTTTGGAGCTTTGGACCTCCCAAGTCCCTCACACTTTTATTACTGACTGCTCACAAACTGCACATCCTGCTAAAGAAAATAGCACTTGCCAGAAACTGTTGCATTGCAGAAAAGGTTAACAGTAACACCACATCACCATTTTAAGGTTAGGGGTTAAAGTGCATAAGTAGGTTACCAGCTAATACACCTGAAGCATTTTGAAGCACTTGAAACCTTTCTATTGGCAACTGTGGCCAATACTTCAGATTCATGCTAAAAGAAGAGTTCCAGAAGGACCTGTACTCCCACAGCTACCTCAAAAGCAGCAACTTTGTTGGTAAGCAGCAGACAGAAAAGGCAGATCACATTTTTCAGAAAGGTATGACAGAGAAGAGGGCAAGGAGGACCCAATAGATGGCTGAAATTTTCACTTGGCAGCATTAGACAGCCCAGAACAGCAATGCCGTTCAGCACAGCCCAGGAAGAGACCAAGCTATCAAGCACCTGGACTGGAGCCAACACTGCCTAACGAAGACTTTCTAATGGCTTTAAGGAGTTTTCTTTCACCTACCATGCAGCATTATGCAGTAGAAGAGGGACCTGTTCACAGAAGCTGATGGGTGTCTTCTCCTATGGGTTGCAGCGGTAAGGATGAGTGCTGCCCAGCTCTTGCTGTCTGCTTGGTCACCACTGCACTGAACAAGCAGGTTTTGCTTAGACAAGCCACCCAGCACTCATCTGAACTCTGACGGTTTTTCATAGCATCATGCTGAAATTAATACACTTTAGCTTTTAACTATCTTGCTAACAGCTGCTCCCCCTGGTTAACCATTCCTCCTTGCACACTACATATCTACAACATTACCACCTCATCAGCCTCAAGGACTGCTTTCAGCTTCCAGAGCCTCAGACCACAACCAACTTCTCCCTCCTTATTCCAGTCCAACCCCCAACTTTGCTAAATCTGGGAAAAGTTGAAAGGAAATAGATCAAAGGCAAATTGACAAGCAATTATTATGAAGCACTGCCAGATGCACATTACAGGACCATTTACTTCTATTTTCAGTGAACGGCAAGCAATATAACCCTTCCAACTGCCAGAAGTTGCCAGCTCTACTGCACTATGCCAGCTCCAATACAATAGACAGACATGCCAGGATTTGTGTAACTCCAAGCCAACCAAGGTCAGCTCAAGTGCCTGCGCTGCCTCAAGTGAAGTTAGATAGCTACACCACACATGGCTGGGGAGGGTGGGTCACACACAAGGCAGAGCTTAGAAGCAAAGCCATCCAGGCACTAGGAACATCATCACGCCTTTGCTAGCAGAGCCTTTTTCCCAGTACGCGTATGGAAAACAAAAGGCATTAGACCAGCCCAGGCTTCAGATGAAACAGAGCAAATAAACCCAGAGACTTTGTAAGCACCAGAAGGGAGAGAAGCACTAAGCCTGAGAGTCAGCTCAGAGGACAGTCCTCCCTTGCGTTCATAAACAAGCGCCGGTGATTTAAAGTTCTGAAGGAAATTCAACTCTTTTCCCATACAAGCCAGCAGAAACTAAAATACCACTCTCATTCTAAGACATAAAAAGTTATTTATATACTCATCTGTAAGACATATTAACATTGTTGAACAGGTAGCACACAGTCAGTATTGCGATCACCATCAGCTTAGAGCCAGCAACAGCCATAGGTCTCCTGGGAAACCATCACTGTCTTTTGCACTTCGGCCTGCATCTGCCTCTACAACAGCATGGGAACACAGTTATCTTGCTACAGGCTTCTGGCCTGACTGTTGTTCTTGCTAACTGGTTTTAGGATAAACTGGAAAAAAAAAAAAAAAAAAAGGGAAGTTCCAATTATCTCCAGTCAATACAGATGCCAGAGCAATTTTCCATGCAGGTTTGTGTCAGTGTATTGGCCAGTTTCCAGCGCTGGTAGTTATATTTTCAGCTCTTCTGTAATTTCAGCAGGATGCAGAACTCTTCACAGCCAGACAAGCACTTCTAAACTAGGTAAAACCAGCCACACAAAGCTGCACGCGATACCCTCTCTCAGCTCCTCGCAAGGTAAGAAGATAGCACTCTGCTGCATTTAAGTGATTCACATGTATTGCAAGCCTGGAATCCTCTCGCAACCAGCAAGTCACAGGCAGCCAGCAATGCCGATCTGCAAACAAGCACAAGAAGCTGCTTCCAAGCAAGTTGCACTAACTAATGTTATTGTCAGGAAGTTTACAGAGAAATGGGTTGCTCCTCCCATCACCCTTTTGTGATACACACCTCCAGAGCTGCCTTTCACTGGTGAACATATAAATTAGCCAAGCTCAGTAAGTGCTGCTACGGAAGACAAACTGTACACTGAACACTGCACACTTTACCCTCGATGGACACAACTGCCCTCAGGCACACTCTAGGTCTCCTGGAACAACAGATCCACCTTGTCCTCCTGGGACAGCACCGTTGGTGGTGGTAGGGAAACCACCAGAAATAGCTTGTCTCGATAACCCCCTTCCTACCAGCACGATTACTGTATCTTCACACACAATCACTTACTCAGCTGTTGGAGGTGCATTGAAGTTCTGCTCCAGATCTTCAAACACATCCTATCAGATAACTATTTAAACAGCAGAGAAGAAAACAAGGTATTACTGCAGGCAGGTTTTGTGCCTGCCAGACAACGGGTCCCCACAGAAAGCCTGTTTTGCTCATGCAGAGCCAAAATAAAGCACGTTCAACCGTAGCTAGACTGTTTGAAGCACCAACTCAACAGACCACTACACCTGAGTTAATCATAGTCCAGAAGAGGACTGGCTGGCCTCTGCCCTGTACACACAAAGTAAAGCAGGTTAGATTTCACATGATCTGCAGGACCAAAGGCCTTTTCACAAGCCATTAGTGTTCCCAAAACACACCGCATTTTCTGCGTTACCCTGCTATGCTAATCCACCACCCTCTGCAAGAGACAGCAGGTACACCTACAAAATAGAAATAGCTTCATCCAAACACAATTAGGCAGAACACCTCCTTTTAAAATCCACTCTAAAAGTACCTCCCAGAGACATTAAGTGCTGTTTGCACAGGAGCAAACGAGACATGTAGCGTGATGACCTCCCAGCTGCATGTTTGAGCTCTGCAATAACAGCTACAAAAACATCTCCACTGCATGGATGTGTCTTCCCTCTGCAAACATATTCAAGTTTTGTCTTCGATCACAACCCTCATTTTTTTCCAAGGTTATGTTGGATAACTTGAGGAGGAGGAATCACTCCTCTCTTCAGTTAAGGTAGTCAAATCACTGGGCTTGAAAGAGCCAACTATCAAGTCACCAATTCCAACTTTAAAAATAATCACTGCTTCATTTTGGATTTTCTCCATCACCGTTCTACAAACAAATTAACAATATCTGGAATTACCATAGTTCCTGATAAACATTCTGGATGCCACTAAAAACTTTATTCTTCAGGGGTGAAATTCTTTTCTGAGCTGGACAAACAATGCATGTGGTTTTCCACTGAATTGTTTCCAGCTTTCTGTGTTTTAGCTTTATCTCATCCACCTCAAAGCTCTGCGTGCCAGACAGCCCACCATGCTTTAGTATTGAAGCTGAGGGGACAGCTAAGTGCTTTTCAGATGTCCCCAACAACTGCCATAGGAATATTTAGCCTCCAGGGACAGCCAGCAAGGCATTTTAAGCTCCGGTTGTGCTAGCAGGCACTTAAAATTAAGTGCTTTGCTGAACCAGGCACGAAGCCACTCCTTTGCACAATCCAAATACTTACCGATTCTTATCCATCAAGAATTATGTCATATTTTGCCTTATCTCATAAGCCAGAAGAACCTCCTTGGCATTTACTTTCCTAAGTACAAGGGGCAGGCTCACACAATTTTTTTATTCCCCACCCCTGCCACCCCCCCAAGTCAGGATGCTGAGATCCAGTTACGGGAAAATCGTATCAACTCCCTTGCACAGGGTGTTTGCAGCTCACCATTCCCAAAGCTTTACTAAAACGTAGTTCCCGGCACTTACTTTTCCCCACAGTCGTAGCCACAACCAGCTGACACACAGACACTGCACATTACCCATCACTGGACATCATCACTTGGCAACACCAGAACCATTTTCTCTCTGCTGCTGTACTGAGAAAGCCATCCTGCACCTCTGACACCTCTCTCTAGCTGGCATAACATGCAGTCATTTAACACAAAAAAAAAAAAAAAAAAAGCTTTTCCCTAGTTGTGTATACACAATAGTCATTCCTTCCAACCCAAACTATTCTATGATTCTAGGATATGATCCTTGATCATAAAGCACCAAACTTTTGGGGCATCTTTTCCAGGGACAGAGATGGCTTCAGCAAGCCTCAACTTTGGAGTCACTTACCCTTTACCATAAAGCAAAAAGGCCAAGGAAAACACTTTGGGCAGAGTTAAGCAATACAATCATCCATAATTATTTTAGACAACGGCCAAGTTCGGCTAACATTAGCATCAAGCTTGGCAAACACATCAGGGAAAAGCACTCAGATGTGCCAGTGCTTCTCTCCTACAGCTCTTAGTGCCAGCTTTCAACAAAGGTGAAAGAATAACCCAGTCTTGGTTCTCCCCACCTATAAACCAGTGATGAAGATGGACAAGTGGCTGATCTGTAAGACAGGGAAAAAACACCAAGGTGCCCTGGGATTCTCTCCTCAGACCACACTGGGTCTGCTGAGCAGCAGAGACCTTCAGAAAAACTTCCCATTACTGCTAGAAAGCATTACTGTGCATCACAACGTGAGTCTCACTGTCAAGAGGAGACTCGCCTGGCAGCTCCTATAAAAAGCAGCACACTTGGTCCCAAGAGCACAGCAATAATGGGAAGGAAAGCAAAGGGCACCAGTCCCTTACTGATCATGTCTCATGTGTGATGATCTTGTGTTACCCTCCACACAGACAAATATTTGCTGCTTAATTTTTATATGGGCTTTTTATTTTAATTACAGCTCCACTATTCAACTATGATGGGCATTAGGATTATAGTGCTATTTTTGTCAGTATTAATCTGCACTAACATATTCTTTCAGCTATCTTTTATTCCACTCTTCCATTGCCCAGCAAGAAGGTATTACTGCAGCATACCTGCTAAAAAAGGTACGATTTTAAATCCCATTTTACCCCTTTTGATGCAACTTCTCCATCATTTACGAGCTCTTTGTTTCCAGGACAGGAAATTTCACCCCCAAATAAGTTTTCTGTTCCAATATTACCCCTTTCTATTACCAAATGTGCCCACAAACTGGGATCAGTACTGTGAAGTGTTCTGCTTTGATACATAACAAGGAATTGGAATGGTCAGGATCACTGCACATTGTTTTTTCTGCTTTATGAAGCATCTACACCACCTTTAAAGTTAGGCAGAGATGTCAGCATTAACACCTTTAAAGAAAAATACAACAACTCCCTCAAGATTTGTTTTTAAAGTGGTTTGAGGTTTAATTAAGAAGCCACAGTAATGAGGCCAACTTTGTGTTAGGGCTGTAACATCCAAGATCACAGCTATATCAAAGAAAGCAAAGACGACACCGATACGAGCTATGATTTCCTGAGTTCAACCTGGAACGTTATCTCTGCTCCCACTTCCTTGAGATGGAGATTGTCAGAAACACAAGCAATTTGCAAAGAAATCCTCTGTTCTTTAAGTCATGGTCTTAAAAAGGATGTCACTAGGGTAGGAGAACCTGTGATTAACAAAAAAGGCAAAAAATTAAGAAACTGACCAAACAACACACGGGTCAGTGTGACAACATACTACTCATAGCAGCAGTATGAAGCAAAGGCCCTGCTTACACAGCTCACGTCCCTGACCTCTGCTTTGCAGACATGAGCTCTGCAGGCCGTCTCCAGAAAGCAAATTTGTGCTGGAAGGACACCTGAAGGTGTCCAACCAGGGAAAGACCAGAAAACAGCCCTCAAATTGCAGCATCTCATAGTAAGAGATAGTAGCAAGTCATCCTAACAGGATGGGACTGAAGCTTCACCCAGAAACCCTTCACATTACATTTTGGGTATGGCACAACACACTACCAACATGAAGAAACATTTTTAGAGGTTTCCCAGTACTGCCAGGTATCAAAGGGCCCTGCCTGTTGCCAAGAATCCAGTCTTGAAAGCGAGCATTAGATCTGTTACTCACAAGCTTGCTTCGGTCTGGTGAAAGATTAATCACTGATACAGTCAAACAGCATTTCCTACACCCTCTGCTTTTTTAGAAAGCAGTAGGAGGTAGTCTGCTACTACAAAGCCTGCAGGCAAAGGGGCACTTCAGTTTTCCCTGAGCAAAGACACCAGACTCGCTGCAGCTAAACAGATAACTACAGGATCACTAGCATGGCCTCCAGTATTTTCTTCCTTTTTCATGGTCATCTCCACCTAAGCAGCATCCCAAAAAGTGAGCATGTTGGGCCTTCAAACGTCTCTCTCTCTCTCTCTGGTGGTTTTATAGCTTTATGACTAACATACAAAATCTGCATAAAGAAAGAGGATTTTATTCTTGCCCCAGTGTAGTCAAATGGAGGTAGGTCGAGGATAACAAGATTAACAGACAGAGGGAGGCTTTCTCCAGCCTCATTTCACCCTCTCCAAATTGCAGTAGGATGCTGGTAAGCAACACACAAAACTGTCTCACTGAAAAAGTGTGGCCCTGTGTCACCGCGTCACCGTCTGGCACAGGATTTCACCTGACTCAGCCTCTCACTTATAGGCAGGACTGACATTGCCCACAGTCACTCCTGACACGTCTGTCTAACCTGTTCTTTAGCTACTCTACTTACACATTCTCCGCATGCTCTTGAACAGTTTATTCCTGGGGTGTTGTAACCCTTACCATCAGGAAGTCTCACCAAACTCTCTATTGACTTGATTTCGACCCCAGATTCTTACCCTACACACGACAGACATCAACAAGCTACTGCCAGCCTTTTCTCCACAACCTCCTGCATAGCTGGAATATGCTATGCAGAGTGTCTCTTCCAGATTACCCAGCACAAAAAGACTAAAAAGACTTGAAGCAGTGGCGGTTGTAATAATGTTCTCCTTTGTGTTTGTATTTTGCTGTTTTATTACTACATGTTGGAGTGTTCATCATGACACTTGGGGTTTGGGATTTAATTAATGCCTATGA
Organism: Harpia harpyja; assembly: GCF_026419915.1. Taxonomy (NCBI): domain Eukaryota; kingdom Metazoa; phylum Chordata; class Aves; order Accipitriformes; family Accipitridae; genus Harpia; species Harpia harpyja. The sequence continues at coordinate 44,575,175 of NC_068952.1, forward strand.
CTCACTCTCCCACCCAATTCCATAATCCTCTGGTTACATTAGGGTATTTACATGTTATTTTATATCCATATAAGCGAAGATTATTCACCCTCAAGTTGCATGCACAGAAAACACATAGCCTCTCCTAGAGGCACAGGCTTGCATCATGTCTCAGGAGTACCTGGACATAATTGGTATTTGCTTCCCACAATCCAGGCTACAAAATTAGGATGCTCTTTACCTAGGCTAAGCCATGTCAACAGCTTGCAAGCTCAAGCACAAAGTAGTGACAGGGTGTGCTCAGCCACCAGCTGAAACAGAACAGGCTCATACACAGAAACCCACAGCTCTAAGTGCTACTTGAATGACTTTCTGAAGGTGGCAATGAGAACAGAGGGGTGAAATGCAGGACACGCTGCACAGACAACAGAACAAGCAGTAGTCTCTGTGGAACCAGGAAGGCCTGAATATGCATCTCCTGGTCTTATTACACCCAAGTTCCTCTAACTCCAACCAGCACACATGTTTGTGTGTGTGTACATGCGTGTTATAAACCAAGGAGTCCAGTTCTGAACAAGAACAAAACAAAAACCCTTATCCCCTGCCAACAGACTCTCCAGCTGAGAAAAGCAGATAATAATGCTAAACTAAACAGGTCTACTCTCAGCTGAGATTTTCTACCTCAAAGGAAATAACAAGCTTTACTTAGTTGTTTTTTGTTTGTTTTTTGTTTTTTGTTTTTTTTTTTTAAGTCACTTGACTTACGCTAAAGCATAACAATGCCAAGTTTAAGGGACTACTTCAATCTAAAATGCCTGCCCCAGCACCTCCTAGAGTAGTATTTAGAGCAACCTATTAAGATGAACACTACGTATCAGGAATACAAACCACTGGTCTCCGCAGGGTAGAAACTAGGGTCTCTGTACAGTACTGCAGGTGTTCTCCTTCAGCTCAAGGGCTCTAAAACACAAAGATATGAGTCCTTATAGTCCATGCAGGCCTAATAGCTATGAAGCAAATGAGACCGCAGAAAACAAAGTACCATGCTTCCTTTCATGCACGGCAGCAGTCCCTGGGAAGCTCACCACGCTCATTTCCAGGAGGAAAGATACAGCTCTCAATGGCTTACCTCCCCATATTCACCTGTACAGGGAGTGAAACACCATTAAAACAAAACAAAAATCAGTATAGATTCTGGTTGGTTTACTGAGCTTTCAGTTGTGGGTTAGTCTGTTCCTTTGAGCTGCTTCCATTGCCCCTAAACAGCACTTTAAAAGGCTTCACACTGGAGTGGAGATAGAACTGCTCTGGGAAACTTATCAAATCAGATCTTGAAACATCAACCGCCAATTAAATAGTCTGAACATTTAAGACTTATCTGGAGGGCAAAGAATAAAAAGCAAACCACTAGCTCCAGCTGAAAGAGCTTCATCTGTGTAAGCAGCAATGGTCACAATCACTCAAATTTCGACCATGTTCTGACCATTTTAAGTGGCTGTAGGAGTGAATCAGAGCTTCAGAACTGCGGGGAAAGTAGATAGCACCTAGATAAAACATAAAGGACACCTAATATTTCAAGACAGGAAATCTGAAATAGGCACAAATATCAGGAGAACTAGCTGAAACCTGCATCTCCCCAGATGAGATACTAAGCAGATGGAAAATTAGTGAAGCAGGTATATTTGCAACAAGATCAGGAATTGAATAGAGATCATACGCAAAAGAAGATTATAACAGTGACACAACTGTAAAAAGTCAAGAGAGCCCTGAGTTAAACTGAACTTACAGGAAATGCAGCTTTTCATTTCATAAATATTTCTATTGATACTTTAGCTAAAGAAACTATACAAGGAACATGGACACAGGTTGTGTGTCAAGCTATCCAAGGATTGCATCCTCCTGGCATAAGATGAACTCTCGAAGAATATTCAAACTTTGCTCGGCAGCAGCCCCATAAAATCACCAACTCGCCTTCCCTCCTTGCAGAGCAAGCATGTACACAACTCGCTTCCTCCTAGCAGAGGCTGGGGCTTCACAGGTTTGGTCCTACTGCCAGAGGAAAGCAGTGTTGGGAAATCAAGGTAGATTCTGTGTTCACCTGGTTCATATTCACATCGACACCAGTTCTGAGCAGAGCAGGTCATAAACTCACATTCAATCCTCCATTTCACACAGACAGCCTCTGGCAGAGAATTACACATGCAACCCTACAGCTCCAGAGGTCACAAGGTTTAGGCGTGAGGCTCTGCACTCTTCCACCAGTGATAACCGTTTTAAGCAGCAAGAAATTCTCCACGCAGCTCACATTTGAACTGGAAAGAATTTGGTCTCCACAAAGTAAATTTGCACATATGAGCAATATAGTTTCCATGTTCTATTGGCTTAAAAGAAGAGGAGCCTCCATTGCTGGCCAGCAACAATCTGTTAGGCAGCTTCATGCTGAGCAAGTTCGCTGGGCACAGAGAGCCCAGCATCTGCGTCAGCTTTGTGTCGGATACAAAATGCAACTGCTGCACAACTGATTTAGTGGAAAGGGGGAAAGATAAAAAGGAAAAAAAAAACCAGCTACAAAGATATCTCCAGAGTCATGTGCATCCATTAGACAGCACACACCATCAAGGCAAAGGCCTGCATCCAATACTGCAAAAAAGCCCAAGGTGTGCAGGCAAAGCCCTGCTTTTTAGAACTCCTCTCACTACCAGCCTAAGAAAGCAGTAGCTCTCACAGCTCCAGCTGCAGCACTGCTTAAGCTCTAGTCTTTAAATACCACCAGACAAACTTTAATAGAACAGCTAGCATATCTAACAGAGCAAAGGACTTCTCCCCAGGTAAAAGAAAGGCTCAAGCTCAGGTAGAACTCGTGGGTCAGATTCTCAGCAAGAGTAAAGCAGGGACATAGTTAGCCCTACACAGATTTACCATAGCTGAGAATCCTAATGTGATTATCCAATATTACCAACATAATTACAGGGCCCTCGCTTAGTGTCATTGCTGCAATATCTAGGCCATGACAAGACAGATTTAGATTTACAGGCTCCACCCTCTTCTGGGCTCTTTTTAAATAGACAGTACATCACAGTTAATGTTAGCGTGGCAGTCACGGCCACAAGTGCCTAAACTGTGCAAAATAATACAACCAGAAACGTCACCCAATACAGAATAGAAGCAAGGTCTTTACCTCTCCTACTTTTAGGATAGCAAGACTGGTTGGTTAGGGATTGTTGTGGTTTTGGGGGGGTGAATATTTAGTTTATTAACTATGACACTCACAATTGCAAACAGCCACAAAATATTTATATAGTCACAGACATTTTCACTGCATTGATGACACGGAAAAAGCTTAACTGCCTCTTCCTCACTTCTCTGGGTTTTATTTTGATAGGTCTGATTTAAAGCTGTTCAGCTTCATTTCTTTGCATTTTTCAGGACCCTGTCTCATTACAGGGCCCTGTCTCAGATCTTTAAGAGCCACTCCTCTGCCCTAGACGATACTGCTTCAATTCCCAGCCAGTTCCATGGAGAAAGTAAAAAAAGGAAGCTGTAAATTACAATATAGCAGAGAAAGGGAGAAAGAAAAGAAAAAGGGGGACGGGGGAAGGAAATTAATCTCTGCCATGCAACAGCGTATTAGAAGCCTAAAATAATCAGTGGGCAAGATTCATCCTGTGCATTAACTTTGCATTCCCTTTTCAAAAGCTCTAGTCCAAGGGCAGCAATAGCTTGTCACACTACCCATCCTCCAAGAACACAGTCAGAACACAGCCTGGACACCTTAATTTAGGGGTATTAAAGTCTCACAGTATTTGTGACAGCAATTTCATAACAAATAACAGCTCACTAAAGGCTATGGAACTATACTGGCCTTCACAGCAGGAAGCATGTTTAGATGTTCACGTGGGTAGATTTGCTAGGCATGTGCTCTGCTTGACAGTCTTGTGCATCCACTCAATTCCTCCCTGACAGGCAGACTTGGAAACCCAAAGCTGATAGAGCAGTGTTTTATTACTGTGCAGCAAGATACACTGCCTCCGAGTAGATTACTTGGCAAAGCAGACTCAGTCTCTCTCTATTGTGACAATTTTAGTCCTTGAACTTCCACTATAAGACTGAAAAAAAAAAAATTAATGGGTCATGAATAACTCACAGCTTAAAAAAAAAAAAAAATCATTTATTTAGTTATCAATCAGCCCTCTAAAAAGCACATTTCAGCTGCTATTATTCCAAGCAGCTGCTAATAGCATCTGAGACCTCGTTCATCTCCAAGTGAAATTAGCAATGGCATAAACATGCTGCAGAGCATGACTGTTTTTGAGTGAACATGACTGGAACTGCAAAGCCAGCAAGAACCTGCAGCAACTGCATGCAGCTGAAAAGCTTTACTGGAAAGGCAAGGAAGCAGTGAATCATGTCGACTGGATAGGAGAGAAAAAATGAAACTACTTGAGCAGAAAGCAGGTTGTAGCTGGAGGTGTAGAGGAAGGAGAAAGCAAGACTCAGCTGGCCAGGCCTGGGACTGGTTTTTAACTGGACTTGCTTGCAAGGGCCAGCCAGAACGGGCTTACTGGAGACCTTAAGTGCTATGGTAACAGCAAACTCCATTTGGGAAGCAATTATGCAAGGATCCAAAGAGAGCTCATGGCAACAGACAAGTCAGACATTTAGGAATTTTGATTACTATGGTAGCACCCAGACATCCCTGAGCAAAGCAGCATGAAAAACACAAGAGAAACCCTAATACATACATTCTAGGAGGAGGTCAAGCTCACAGCTAACATGATACTCTAAGAGCTTCACAACAGCGTATGGAGGTTTGTTTCAAACAAGTTTCTTCTGCCTAAACCCAAGAATCCAGATTTCAACCTTTCTACGTCTCCCATATAACCAGAGATATACTCTTGAGCCACAGAAGTGCCATCTCACTGAGTAACAGGAAAACACAACTTAAGGACTGCATAATATTCCCCTAGAAGCGTATATGCTAATCGAACCCTGAAGACAGCAATGAACTTTTCAACTCCTCAGTACATGCCAAGCATGGCGAGAGGTATCTACTATCCCACCAGCCAGCTCTCAGGGAATTCAAACCACACAGTATCCATCATTCAGCACAGGGCCAGCGGAGGGTGGCAGAAATCAGCCCTACATGAAGCACAGCTTTGAGTTTTTCTACATACACACAGGTGAGGAAGGAGATATGAATAGACATACGCCTGCCTGTTCATTTATCAGACATCCAGAAACAGGAAAGGGTTGCAGGGGTCCAGAACCTGTAGTCTTGTGACTGTTACTCACAAGCCCCATAATTATTAGGGATTTAATTCATCAGCTCAAATGAACTTACGTAAGTGCTTGAGAACCCCAACTTACACAAAATATATCAATATATGCATTTCTAGCCTGCTCGGTAGCAGGAAAAGAAAGGTACAACCTATATGATTCTTACGTTGTTAAGTTTAAAACAAAAGCAAAAGGTAGAATACCACCATCTCTCCCACTCCAAAAATAGCATCATTTTAAATTTTAAAAAAATCCAATACATGTTTAATCCGGTCACATGTTCTGTTGAATGCTGTGTGAGCAAGGTTGAGTTTGTGTGTTTCCTGTGTGTTTCTCTCAATAACATCAGATCTTTAGAAGATACTGTGTTAATTATCATGTCATGATCAGCTGTAAGATTACAGCTGCTTGCGCCTACTGATATGTCTTTCTGAATATGTCTCCTAAGGCGGCAGCACACAAGCATATTTTGGTACCAAACGCAAATGTTGAGCCTCAGCAGGCACAGGCGAAGGCAGCCAGGCACCTCCCAGGAGCATGGGCAGTCTTTGTTCTGTGTTTGCATTATGTGACACAGGGCCCTAGTCCATGATAAAAGTTCCTCAATACTATGGTGACATGAATATTAATGACACTGTGGTTAAAACACCAGACAAGGAGTTACATTTGCATTTAATACAAGGCTTCATCACTGCTTTCCTACATGGCCCTTATCAAATCGCTACATCTTCACGTGCTTCAGTTTCTCATTTGTAAAATAATTTGATAAGCCTTTCTTCCACCATCTGTTTGTCTACTTTGCAGAGAGCAGAAGGGGAACAACCATGCACAGAACCACAAGTTGTATGACACCTAGTACACAGGGGTCTTTGTGGTCGCTGAAGGGCAGCAACAGCACAACAGTTCAAACTACAACTGGTAATCAGGTATAGAAACAGAAGGGAAAACTCATATTCACACAGCTAAGTACATCTTCTAACTCAAAAGCAACAGGTAAAGACCAAAAGACAGGCTCTGACTTTCAGCAGAATTTTTCTTGCCAGAAATATTCACTCAAGTCAGCCCAGGACAGTCTGACCCAAGTCTGTACTGCCCCTTCCCTTTCTCTCTGCCATACTGTCCCTCCTTCACCCTTTGCCACCCCACAATCCAAACATCAGTGCTATGCGATGCATTTATTTCCTTACAAACATAATCAATTAAAAAAAAAAAACAAACATAAGAACGAGCAGGATCTTACCAGTTGACAGCTGGGGCTGGCTTCTTGTGTCATCTTACGTTTGCTGACTTGTGAAAGGACTGTAATGAATATGCAGCTACCAAAGAGCTTAAGTCAGAACACACTCAACATTGCAAGCAGCGCTTGCTGAAATTCCCAGGGAATACTCAGTGCACATCAGCTAGCATCCCCATCACCTGCTCCCAAACGGTCACGAGCATCCTGCTGACAATACCTGCACTGCAAGGGGGAAATAAGGCAGAGAGACTTGGGATGAGTTTAGCAGGTACCTCTTCTGTAAGTCGCCTAACAGGACATTTGCAGAACTCTGCTCAAAGCAACAGGGATCCTTCAAAGAGAAAACCTTTCCATTCCAGCCACTGAGCCATCCTAACGTATTTATCTCTGCTTATCTCCTGTCCTTACCCCAGCTCTCTCCCCAAAGAGACATGGCACTGCCTCTTCCCTCCAGCCAATGTACTCCTGCCTATTTGTGTTGAATCCCAGAGGGATGGTTATTCCGTGTTATACATATACACACCACACGTATGCCTGCCTAACGAGAGGTGCTACAGTATCTGGGTAAAAAAAGAAAGGCAGGTGTGTCAGCGCACAAGTATATGCACGCACACAGGTGCTTTCACAGATCCTTCTCCCAACTTAAAGGATTATTTTCTTTAAGAATTTCACCGTATCTTTCATGCCACCAATCATTTGCATAGCCCCTGGTATTATACACTTCTTGCCAAAGGTCCTGAAGAGAGTTATTAGACCAGAGCCCAAGGATCAACAGCAGCCACAAATATCTTCATGTGAACGCACTGCAGTCATAAGGCAAGGATTTCCTATCGATCCAGCTCACTCCTCCAAAGCAGCAGCTAAATGCTGGAGAGAAGGTCTTTATTTCTGAAGCATTTCCCAAGTCAGAAGCAATTAATCCTTCAGAGGCTCATGACAGGTAACTAAAGTATCACTGACTTAGCAGGTAGGTCGTGCAGGCAAGGCATGTAAAGCAATAGGACTGCACTTCTGTGCTCCTCTCACATCAGCCCTGATTGTGTTCATTTTAAGTATTTTAAAACACTTTGAAAGTCTGTGTTTTATATCACACTCACTCCCGCAGCATCTGAATAGCTTCCATGTACAATCCAAGACAGCAGTAACATCACAAAAACAGGTAAACCACATGAAACCAAGGGTTCCTCTTGCTTGCTATGGTGCTTTGAACAGAAACTGATGTTCAGGGAAAGACCACACGAACCAGGCCACACCGTGCTTCTCACGAAGCATTCTGCACTTCAAGAGACAAGCTCCGAGTTTATTTTAGTGCTGTCATTAGAGTTGTGCACCAAAAGCATGTCAAGCTTGCAAGCATCATTTAGCTTACAGAAGTAAAGGAGATACAAGCTAAGATACCATCTGAATAACAGCTGTGCATTTACGTAGTTTCAGAAGACCATGTATTTTACTATCACACCCTCGAGAACAGCATGCCAGACTGCTTTTTAAGTTCACACAGGCACATTTTGGGGTCACCTCCCTATTACAGCCCTACGAACACCAAATACGAAGTAAAACCAGCATGTTCCTAACAGTGAATGAATGAAGATCAGATCTACCTGTCCTCATCACAGCACCAGCCAACTTCCAGCTCAACTGCGGGGTGGATGTACATGCACACATGCATCTCTGCTTGGGGAACTCGGCTGCTGATGGCTTTTTTTATTTTTCATCTATGAGATCACCCGTCACTGGTACGTAATTTGTTTCTGCGAAATCATGAAGCAAACCAGACGCTATGAGTATCTTGTTCCAAAAAAGTCTTTAATCCAATCCTGTGACACGTGGCCCGGGGTCCTGATGTCAGCATGGGTTCTGCCACAGAGCAAGCGTAAATTTATGCCCAAATCACAAGTGCGCCAAGAGCACACCCATTTAAAACACACAGAGGCAGCATTTGAGAGAAACACAGACTGCAATTAAAGCACTCAATCTGGAAGGCCAGAGATCAATTCCTGACTTGGCCGCACATACTCTGCATTGCTTCACCTTCATATCTCAGTATATTATTTCCCAGCAGCCCTAAAAGGAACAGAAGGACATTTTCGTAGGCAGTGCCAGGGCTCAGATACTCTGGCAACAGGGTAGTGGGAGCTCCTCACATTAGAGGAGCTGCAGCAGCTCTCCTCTGCTTTCATTCTACTGCATCATACTGTAGGCAGCTAACAATAACCTTCATTTCATTTAGTGGCAATTCCCGGACCTCCTACAAAAGGAGAAGAGGAAAGTTTCCATAATGATAAAAAGCCACAAGTGAGAGAGAATTACCTGGCAACTGTGTTTCACTCAAGCCTTTCCAAATCTTTTCCTTGTGCTTGTAAATCACTGTCAGTATTGTTCCTACATTCAAAAAAAGTACAGCAGCCGGTATCTGATTTAAGGAGGTATGTTTCCAATACAATACCACCACAAGGACATCCTGCACTTCCCCCCCATCCAAGAAGGCAAGCATCCTTTCCTGGGAAACTTATTTATTCAGTTACCTCTCGTTATCAGGGGAGAACTCCTCTGTAAACTGGGTTTGCTTATGGCATGTTTCTCCTCAGAGACTTCCTGTCTCCTTCCACATGTGAAACACTAGTTAACACTTACTTAGTACAAATGAAGGCAAATTGGTTGTGACTTTCCAGAAAAGCAGCAGCAAGTCCTGCAGCTGGCAAGGTGCTGTTCCAACAGGCACAGCCTCAGTCTGCCCAAATCACTATTTTCACTGAAAAAAGTCACCTTCAAAGGAAGCAGCTTCCAGTCTCAATGCAAGTCTGCAGCACCTAGTCAGTTCTGACCCCTTATTAGCCATGATTGATGCAGGTGGGCGAGCTTGGAAGACAGCAAGTGCTAAACCCAAAGGGGATTCCAGCTTGTCTTCAGCACATTTATAACTTACCACCTGCTCTCTTCAACTGCTGACAAGCTCCTTTACAAAGGGGAGAAGGCCCATGACACAGTAACATTATGGCTGCTCCCCTTAGATCCAAAACGTCATTGCTAGTGTTGCAACCAGAGGTTAGTTACCTGTTCACACATAACTACTAGAACACTTCTGCAAGACCTGAGCTGGATAGTTAAACCCTGTATTCTCCTCAGCCAGAATCCCAAAACTAAGCTTTCTTATACTAAGTAACTGACAACTTCGTAAGCCTGTTGCAGGACTGCTTGAATTAGAAACTACTTTGTTTTAACACAGAAGGCTCTTTCCTAGGAAGATGACTGCAGAAAACTTTTCCTTTCATGACCGCACCTGGACTAACACTGCCATTAAATATGCTTTTAGGTCATATAGCTGTTACGTAAGAAACTAGCCACCCCCATGTACAATCCCAGACTCATTCTCTGACATGTTGCGTAAAGCTTACAAGTGAGGCTAGATGACAAGAGTCTCTGGGCTATACAACTTCTTACACAGTTAAATCCACTAACACCTTCTTTTCCTTCCTGATTACATCTAGGGACATGGCACACACTCTGCCCCAGCAAAATTTGCGCTGCTAAAAGCACCAAAGCACTTGGGATACCTCAACATTTTCCAAATAACACTCACTTGAGATTCTTCACCAGTTTGCCTGGCTTGTACACTCAAAAAACCAGACTACTAAAACAGAGAGGAGCCAATATCCTACCTAGCAGTGCAGAGCACACTGTACATGCCCTGCCTCACAAGGTACACAGGAAAAGCAATGGGGGGCAGGGAAATCACATGTCCCATTCCAAGAGGAGAAATAGTTTAACTCCTAATCCAAATGTCACTGGTCAGCTGATTACCAGCTGGCACTTGGCAGAAGCTAGAAGGCAATAACTGACAAAATACACTTCAAAGTAGTGTCTTGAACCCAGCCACACTGGAATTGGGTTGAGGATCATATAAATCTGCAAAATTTACCTCAGATGGGGTTTGTTTTAATGTGAAGTTATTTCAGAAGCAGCTCATGTGTAAGTTTAGGGACTTCAGGTTATGGTGCTGCACACTCTAGGGAAAGAAAGCGCTGAGGGTAAGCCAGGCAGGGGTCGGCAGAAGTCCTCTGCAATTAGCCCAGCCACACATTTAGGCAGCTCAGGGGACCACCTTCCCCCACCGGGCACAGGTTGTGCATTCACAGCCTTACCAAGTTCTTCATGCATGCGTTCGCCTGCAGGTCTGCTAAAGAAAATCACGATGAAACCTTCCCGCAACATCTGTCTTTTCAAAACAGAGTAAAAAACATAGCTGGCCAATTTAAGCTGATTTTGCATTGGTTTATAATGTCTACCATTAAATAGTTTGAAATATACATTAGCTAGCAGCACACACAGAGGCATGTATCTGAAAAAAATTTCAGTGAAACATCTGACAATTATTAAACCTGAATCCCCTAACTTACACATTTTAAGGGGAAAAGACTACAAGTAGCACCTTCAGAAAAATACTGCTAATGGAAAAAGTGACTTTTCACAGACCTGAAGAAACACAGCCTGTATCTTTTGCTAGAAATAGACCAAGACAAGCAAAATCCTAGCTCAAACACGCACCCCATCAACGCCAACATACCTTGGATCGATTCAGCACTCTCTTACAATATTGCAAGTACACAGAGTAACACAAAACATAGCCCCCTGAAAACTGGACACTGGGGCAATCCCCACCTTGTCAGTTTTAGCTCAGAGGAGCACATGTGGCTTGTGGTACTTTGCCACACTGGCACATCCCACAAACTCCTTAGCAAATTTCTGCTTTCTGGCAACACCCTTCTCAATGTTTCTGCTGCTCTGGTCCTCATCAGAGGGACACCATCCTCCTTATAGCTCCAGCATGAGGTTTTGGGGTGGGTTTTTTTTTCCCTACACACAGGCAGAAACAAAAAGCAGCATCCAATTTGATCACACTGTTTTGGTTTCTTTCCATAAACAAAACAGTAAGATAGTAGCCTGACTCACCCACACACTCAAATGCCTCCTGGGCATTCACCTCAGCTCCGGGAAACACCAGTCACCTTAAAGTCAGTAAGGACCCCCGCTCAGCCCATACTGGAACACTACAATGACGCCACCGACTTTAACCCTGGCCTTGCAGAACTCCAAGGCCAGCAGTGCTGACCTCCCACAGCAGTTAATCCTCACGCAAACTTTGCGCAGAATTTTTCAAGAGATTATTCGTGCTATTATATGGATTAGAGAAAGATGACTACAAAGACCCAACTAAGAATCGATCACCTATTGGCATATACTATTTGTAAAAAAAAAAAAAAAAAAAACAAAAACAAAAAAAAAAAACAAAAAACCACCACCTGATTCACTGGTATTATAACACCACGGACAAACAACCATCCAAGTTCCTTCTATATTATTCCTATCTACTTCCTTCCAAAAGGAAGACATGTTCCTCCTTGCCCAGGAAAGCAAGTATCCAGACACAACTATTTTTAAGGGGGTGGGGGGCGTACCTAACCGCAGCAGATATTTTGGGGGATCTACGCAAGAGACTGTGAGCACGTGGAGACATCTGCCATCTGGCGCACTTCACAGCGCCTGCATTAAGGACTCCCATCCTGGGCCAGGGAGCAGTCATCTTCAGCAGGGTTGCTCAGCAGAATTGAGAGTGACCAGTCACAGCTTTGACAAACAGAGGTAAATCCCAATACTTTAATTCAAAAACTTCTACTTCAACCAGTTCCTCAGGCTTGCAACTCAAGTATCCCCCACACCATCCATCATCATTTCAGAGACTCTTTCTTTTAAACCACTCTTACGTCTCCTTTATTTTTCTAGGCTTCACATGCTGCACCAAAACACAGGCCTCTCCTCTCCCTTCTAAAGCAACACGGACAAGAGATGTTTCTTTCCCAGACAGGATACTCCTCCTCCTCCTCCAAAGCGCTTCCCAGGGGACTTTTCCTTTTAGCAGAAATAGCCAAGACTTCACAAGTTGCCTTTTCAACACTGCTGAACCACCAAAATTCACTGCAGATACAAAAAAGTTTTCCAGCTGAGGACTCAGATGTCAGTAGTGCAAGGACCAGGTTGCCAGAGAGCTCCCCAGGTTTCCAGCCGAATCAGTGAAAAAATGCTGTTTACCAGCACTTGGGGAGTACACACAGCTACACCAAAAGGCCACAGGTATGCAAAGCTGCAGTGCTTCTGACCCACATTGACACCCCAGATGACCTACCCTTCCTATAAAGGAAATGGCATTTTCACCCCTCTGTTCCCATCAAAAGGCGACAACCTGCAAAACTACAAGCCACCTTGCTCTTGTCCCCTTGGAGACTTCACTCACCACGCAGAGGGATTTCGGACTGCCCGCACCGGGAGAGTAACTGTGAGGAAAACACCTGCATAGCACATTTCACCAAAAGAACTTCCTTTGCCTTATAGCGTGGGCAGGAAGAGAACACAGCACCCATTTTACAGGCCTCCTGCACCTCACTTGGCCTTTGCGTGCCGATCTAAGAGTTGTAGCCAACCCCTAGGCAATGCTCCATCCCAGAGGCCAGCCAAGAAAACAGGAGTCACCAGCAAAAGCCCCCACAAGCAGCAGATCCTCCAGGACAGCGAGGTGCGGAGGGGAAGCACTTCTCCTGCACAATCTGTGCTACCACCTCCCACCTTTGGTGGCTGTAGCTTAGGCCTGCCGAGCAGGAGAGAGCCCAGTGACACACAGGCTCGCTTCCTGGTGCTGTCAGCACCGGGGCAGAACCTGCCAAGAGATTATTCATCAGCAAAAAAAAGCCTCTGTTTTCCCATGTTACCAGGACGAGGCCAACCTGCATTAAAAAAAGACTGTGACAGCTTCTCACGTTTAGTTCATATAGTTCCTAAGCTTCTAGGGCCAAAAGGGCCTTGGAAATATCAGCCAAGGCAAACCTATATTGCAAATTTCAAGCCAGGAAAAAAATCACTATAGTGACTAGCTAAAGGACTGTTTTCGGTGCTCCTCTCAGCTCAGCATGCAGCAGAACATATCAGAAACCATGTCTGAAAGATGGTCACAGATCTATTTTCTTGTGCGCCGTGGTGACTTTTTACAAACCTGAACGCACAAAGCGTACAGAGTCCCTTTTCCATTTTAGGGTTCTTTCTGTAGAAGCCGACACAGGTCCTCCCACTCAGCTCTCATACAGCAGCTACCCTCTCCTTCGCAATTACAAGATCAAAACAAAACACTGTTTTGACTGAAATTGCAAAGGATGCTGCAAAGGAGAGGGACCAGGAGCAGGTCTAAGGAGGCTAACACCTCTCTGAAGGTCGAGGCTAAGGTTACCAGCCAGAGCCATTCATAAGGTTCCTTATAGCCCAAACACATGAAATGTAAAATGATAGTTAAAGCAGCAGTACTGGTTACAATTAAAAAAAATACCACCAGCAGCTTGCTGCACTGCAAGGACTGTATACATAAAGAGTTTTATAATCCCTACTGTTCATTTTTAGTTCTTTTAACTGTTTTATTTTGAAAAAATGCAATTGGGATTACTGCTTCCCCTGCAAAGCCAGAAATCCCTCATCCCAGATCACAGCTTGCTCTACTCAGGCTACCTATGTGCATGACATATCTACAAGGAGTTTACTCCAGTGTTTTATTCCTCTCTGCTTAGTGTAGGAAAGGAGGCAACCGGCTGAAGAAAGTTAGAGTGAAGGCCACTGCCTCCTTTATTTACAGCACCTTGTTCTGCAGCCAAACATTTGACAATTTTGGTTTTGTTTTGGTTTTGGTTTGTTTTTTTTTTAAATTCCCAGTTTAGGGAAGGTGGGAAACAATTACCTTTTGAAATCCCCTCAATTTGTGAAGCATTTAAAAAAAATAAAAACCAAACCCAAACCAAATCCAGCAAACCCACACTAGCTTTACACACAGGAAGACCAGAAATGTCAGCTTGCAGATGCCACCAGATTGCAAGTCCGTCAAGGACAATGAAATATTGGGGGAGCTAGGGATAGAAGGGGAGGGCAGGGGAAAAGCCAAAGCCTCCCTTTCCAGTTTTGGGAGGGAAAGAGGGAGGGAAAAGAAGCAAAGGCAGAGCGCTCCGCAAAAGGGACCGGGGGTCTTACCTTCCGCCAGCACCTCGTCCACCGTCACCTGGCACCGGCCGATGCTGAACACCCTGCCGATGTACCCGCTGCCCGGGCCACCGCTGCCGCCGCCACCGCCGCTGGTGCCCGATCCGGGGCCAGAGCCACCCTGCTCCCGACGCGAGTCGAAAAACTTCTTCATTTCTCAGGAGACAGCAGCTGCCTGGTTATGGGGGCGACGCTATTTTTAAGGTCCCAAGCCCCTCTCCTTGTTCCTCCTGCAGCCCGGCCGAGGCCGGCGAGGGGGGACCCGGGGCCGCTCGCCTCGTGGGGGCCAAGCAGAGCAGGCGCGCTGTCCTCCGGGGGATTCACACCTGCAAAACCGCAGGGGAGGGGGGGAGGGGGATAACGGGAGGGGAAAGGCGGTTACCCCCACGGCTCGGCCTGGGCCACCGCAGCCCCCTCAGGGTGAAGCCCTGACTGACAAGGGCCCCCCGCCCGGTACCTCTCTGCGGGCGGGGGGTGCCTCCATGCACCCCCGCAGCGGCGCCCAGGGCCGGCCGGCCTGCCTGCCGCAGCCCCTCCGGCTGACCCGCGGCGGGTCACGGCGGAGACCGCCTGCCGGCAGGGCCCGGGGCCCGCATCGCTGCCTGGCGGAGCTCCCGGCGGCCACCGAGCCCGTCAGGGACCGACCCCCGCCGCCGCTGCCGCCGCCCCCCGCCGGCCCCATCCGACCAGGAAATGGGCTGTCACAGGAAGTCCCGGCTGCCGGCGGGAGCGCCGCCCCCGCGCCTCCGCCAGCACGGGGGGCTCGGCTCGGCCCCGCCGCCCCGGGATGTCCCCCGTCCCCACCGGCGGAACAACCCGGGAGCGCGGCCGGTCACCGCCCACCCCACAGCGCGGCGGAGGGGCGAATGCCCTTTTGCGGGACGGGGGACGGGGGGTAGGCGGAATGGCGGCAGCCGGCCCCGCCGCGCGGCACCCTGGGAGCGGTAGTTCCCAGTCGCCGAGCGGTAGCGGTAGCGGGGGGGGGGGGGCCGCGCCGCCGCGGCGGGGACTACAACTCCCGGCATGCAGCGCGGCTCCGCCAGGGCGGGAGGGGGGGAGGCGAGGAGGGGGCGCGGGCGGGGGGGGCGACGTTTTGGCGGGGCCGTGAGGGGGCTGAGGAGGGGGACCCCGAGGCGGAGGCTTGCCCTCAGCCCGGCCGGCGGGGATGGGGTCCCCGGCGGGTCGAGGGAGAGCGGAGGGTGCCCGGGGGCCATTTCTTCCCCCCGCCGGGAGGGGTGGGCGCAGAAATCCTGTCAGCGTGGAGCCGCGGCCCGCGCTGGCGCCTCGTGACGGCTATTTGCATTTATTTTCGAAATAGTGCGCTTAAAGTTGGTATTTTTGTGTCGTAATAATAAAAGCCGCCTGCTGTGACATCTTGGGCTTGACCTGAAGTACGAGGCTTGTCTTCACGCAGGCCCTGCTAGTGCCCGGTTCGAGAGCCTCAAAACTAAAAATAAACTGGAGATATCCCCAGCCCTCAAAACTCGTTGAGTGCTTCAAACCTAGCAGTTGGCTTTGTAAAGCCTGCGCCTTAGATTTACTATTAAATTACATCTTTCTCCTTCTCCCCACGACAGTACCTCATGCGGCTTGCAGCGAGATGCTCGTAAGCAGCGGCGCATCCGAAGAGCCCAAAGCCCTCAGGTCAGGCTTCAGAGAAGTTCAGTTTAGGTTGAATCTCGTTAATTTCCTTTAGATGCACTTTGGGTTCTTTTCAGCCTTTTTTCTCAGAAATCGGGGGATTTTTCCAGCCTACGGCATCCGCAGCAGCTGGCTCCTTTCCTTTCCACATGCGTTCACAGGGAAGGCCAGAGCTGGGATTTCAAACAGCAGAGGGAAACATTAAAATGGCAAAAATTGGTTTTCCCAGCCTGCGACCCAGAATACAAAACCCCGAGGAGCGTGTGGCTGCCGGAGGAATGGCTCCATGACAGCAGCGCTCTCCTTCCTCCCCTCTGACTGGGGCAGAAGAGGAAACCCGAGCACGCTCGCTTTTTCCCGATGACTATTATTTCCTGTATTATGGTAATAACTACAGCCATCCTGCTGACAAGCTCCTGTCCCAAGTGGTTAGGCTAGGCAGGCCCTGGTTACTGTGGGATGGCAAAAATGCTTTCCCTTTGCACGGACCTTTTTCTTTTTCCTGCATCACTTTCGGGCATGGGCTTCCAGCAATGCCAACAAGACTGGATCAGCATGTTGTAAACAGACCTAATTGTTCCCCCCCCCCAGTGTCTGAAGACTTTTAAGATGCATATGGCTCTCAGAATAGGCAAGTAAAATTGCTGGTGATAATATTTCCCATGTAGGATACACTGATCTAAAAGTGCATCCCTGTACAGTTGCTTTTCTGCTGCATTACAGTTAATGCTATGCCTCTTTCATCATCCTTGTTCTCAGAAGTTCTTGTAAGTAATAAGGGTCTACAAGCCCACCCTGCAGACCTCAAAGTCCTCCTTGACCACCCTCATTCACCCATAATTTGTAGGGTGATGCAGAGTGGCTCCTATCTGCACCTCATTTCCAAGTGTCATGTACAAGACACCCTAAGTCCACACAGCTGGAACTGCAGTCATTTCAGCCAGACAGCTAACACAAGTGTGAAAGCAGTCTCTTTTCATTTGATAGGCTTTAATCTTCATTAAACCTTGCTTGGCTATGGTTTGGGGCTATATGATGGATTGCCAGTGGTCAATAAAGAAGGTTCACTTGCCCTTCAGATTAAATATGAACTGGGTAAAGTCTCAGTTGCTTCTATCCATTTTTTATTTTTTAATTACTCTAATGGGTGAAGGATCCCCAGGCTTCTATTAAGACTGAGGTAAAACACTGAGTGCAAAAAGAGAGTCCAATAATCAGTGATTTCTGGGGACTCTGCAGAACTGAACAATTTCCAAGGAAATTGGGCATCTCTGTACAGTACAGGGAAATGACTCATTTCCAACTAAAGAGGATAAAGCTTACTGCCGTGCAGAAAGCTTGCAGATGCACTGCTGAACATCCTAACTAGGCACTGAGAAGTATTTTTTTTAAATGTACCTGGGAGTGCTGAGGTATAACGCAGACGAGTGTCACACCCACGTACAACTATGGGGCCCTGATGTTCTGGCCACAGGCACAGAAACTCTGTCAGTGACCATTTTGGGGAGCAAAAGCACAGCAGAAGCCGATCCTTGGTTGCAGACGCTGATGATATTCTTTATTCCAGAAGGCACGAGGCTCGGCTGCACTGCTGCAATCCCAGTGACCTTCATAGGGATCAGAGAGAACTGAGCCTGAAAGCTTTAAGTGAAAAAGCTAATCAGTGATTGCCAGCAGAGACATTGTCTAGTACTTCTCCTGTGTTAGCCTGGAGCAACTCCAGGGTGCTCACAGATTTGTCCCACTGCGGAGAGAAACTTCAGTCTGACTAATACTGTCAAGCCTAAACACCAAATTTTAGCTGTTAAAATCCCATGACGCTGGGTTTAAAATATTCGATGATGATGTGGTCAGCAGAGCTGTTTGCCTGCATATTGTCTCCCGGATCCCTGGTTCCCCTATACTGGTAAGAAAATGCATTCAAATCCCCAGGAAGAAGCACATTAATACAGCTGCATCCCTCTTGATCAAACTTTCCAGACAGCTCAGCATTTTCTAAATAAAAACATACGTTTGGAAAGGTTTCAGGCAAGTAACCTAAAAGCGAGGGCACACTGACCTCTTCTGGACATTTCCAGAAGTGGCAATAAGGTAGAAAAGAGCCTGCGCAGCTTTCTGTGCTTGGTTATACGTAACTATCCAGGGGCGACAAAGTAATGGTCATATTTTCCTCTATTCAGTGCATAATAGTTAAGTCTTCTCCTCCAGTTATTTTTATCTTGATAAGGGTGTTCCCTTAACCACACGCATTTACTGCAAAAATTTCTGTCAAGCTTCTCACCAGCTGAAGAGTATTAGAGCTACTATTCTATCCATCTCTATTTCTGCCCATGATTTTCTGGAATCCAAGGATTTCTTTTAAGTGCATAGCAGTGGCCCACAAACACTACTAGCATGACCAGAAAAGCCATCACTTTTCTTTACCACCCCCAAGAAAAGGTCAACTCTCAAGCATACTATCATGTAGCTAGTAATTTGCCTAGGTTCAGAGTTCTGCGGGGGAGCAAAAAGACTCCAGAACTCCTATCTGTATTTTACCTGTTTAAAAACTGAAAGTTTCCACCTCTTATGTGCTCCTGTTTGCCCTTGTAAGACATACTCACTAGCTCCAGCAATAGCAACCCTTTCTACAGCTAGAAGCCAACATCTTCCATCAATAGTAATGGGACTCAGGGCCTATATATATATATATAGTAGGCAGACATGGAAATAATTGAGCTGATTGAGATCTGTAGTCTCATGCATGTTTGATGCAATACTATGCATAGCCTGGATTGATAACTGCATACATCAGTAGGATTGACCACCAAGTCAAAAAGAGCCATGTTTCTCAAGGAGCATGACTTTGCACTACAAATACACGCTGTTGTTTAAAGCAGGTATTGTTACATTAAGAGAAATTTGCAGATTGGGTTCTCACTGAGAAGGGATTTATCAGCTGTGTTTCAAGTGCCGGGGTCCTGAGTGTACCCTCAGGCTTTCCTTGCCCCACGAAGTCTCACCTGGGCCTCTAGCCAGCCCCCTTTGCTCATCAACTGTGACTTCCATTTAAGCACAGGCCCAGGAGACTCAGCCTTTCTTTGAGGCAATTGTAGGATAGTCCTGGCTGTAGTTCTGTCTTTTGACTTTGCTGGGTAAGCTCTGGACTTGAGTAGTGGTGTTTCTTAGTGTTTCTAACTTGGTTTCCTGGGTAGGCTGTGCACTTGCTGCCTTGCTTTGCCTCATCATCACCGGGTGGTTGATGAAGTTGGTTGCTGCCCGACTATCTTTAGGCATGGTAGGACTGGGTCCTATTTGCAGGCTTATCCACAGTGCTATCAGCATCCTTTGCTCCTAGCTTGTTTTTGCTTGTGCAGCAGCCCCGCTCGTGTTGCTTTTTAGCACTAGATACATTATGTTAACATGCTTAACGTGTTCTCCCCACTCCAAGCACTACATCAGCCAGTGAGTTTCTATCATATTTCCATGAAAGAACGAATACCTCTGTGCCTTAGAAGTCCCCCTTAGCTGGGCAGTCATAGCTCTGTTTCCAATCCATCTGTAATTATAGCCAAATTACACAGCAGCTAAGTAAGATAAAGCTAGATAGAGGCAGATATTAATTAAGAAGAAAAAAATGAAAGCTACTCATTTCCTCTTCAGAACTATATGTATGCTAATTGAAGTAAACATTCATTAAGCCCATTAAATGAAATTTAGGTTTGATAATGCATTTAAGGCTGCTGGAAGCAATGGTATAGCAGTTCATAGCCTGCAGCTTTGGGGAAGGAAGGTTTAGGTTGTACCACAAATGATATGTAGCTTCCACAAGGGCATTAGGAGTTCCCCTGACTGAGTATCTCTCCATGGAGCTGGCAAATGCCCTAAGGCCTGGGGATTAAATTATATTAATTAGTCTTGGTAGTGGGGGTTTGTTCAAGACACAATTATTATATTTGTACAAACTGTAATGTGAATGCAATTATAGTGCTCTAGCCCATCTCTTGTCCTTAATGTAAATAGGCTATACCATGACAAGCATTGTAATTCTGACTGCAACGCATCCACACTAGGTGATGTCTTCCCAGCAAGTAATGGGAATGGCTCATGAAGGCCAGGCAAGCCTAGATCACATGAAGACTCCTGTGTGTCTTCTGCCACAGCCTGCGCCTTAAGCTCTGCTGGGGACGTTAAAGCAGACCTGTTTTCCCCAGTTCAGTTTAAACAGTGGAAGATGAGACAACACACCTAGGATCAAGAGCAAGCGACAACTTGTATGACTGAAAAGGGCTCTTTTGAAGGTAAAAGCGTCACCCCACAAGTGCCTAACCATCTTCACAACCCCCCTATAGAGGTGCTTGCTGACTCCAGTCCCCCTTTGGATGGCATTCATTAACACAGGCAGGCGACGAAGCTGTCAACCAACCAATGGCCCAGGACTGTTTGCCTTCCCTGCTGTTTATAGCTTTAATTAATAAAGAAAACAGTAGACTGGGCTCATGGCCAAGTGCAGCCTTAAGTTTCTCTGTAAGAGAAAGGCAGAGTGTGTGGGTATTTCTGAGACAGTGTCAACACAGCATATGCTGTGGGACAGCAGCGTGGAAAGCACTGAGTGCAGTAGCACCCAAGACACCGTTACAGTTGTCACTGTTATAAATTGTAATAGCATCCAGGATATCCTTTTATGTGCCTGCCTGCAGAACATGCAAGGATCCCCATATTAAAAATCTTGTAATTGAAGCACACTTGAAATGGGGACTTTGACTCCTGGCTTTTTCATACAGCTGCTCATTGCTGTCTCCCCTTATAGCTTATTTTCTAAGGCGTGTAGACCACCATGTCTAAGCAGTGTGTTGTTTTAAAGGCACTTTAGGTTACAGGGATTTTCTCAAATCAGTCCTGCTTCCCTGTTCCTTCTTGGCCTTATGTGACATGTACGTTTATGTAATCAACCCAGGTCTATCCAGGGAGCCCTTGACTTGCATAGCAGTACTGGTATGCCATGCTCAGGGCTTTGTAAAGTCCTGTCTGAATTGCTAAGAGGTGGAATGCTGCACATTCCCCTGGTAATACTGACTCTGTAAAAACAGTGTTTCCAGTGGTTATGGTAAGTAATGAAGAGCTAAGAACACTTTCATTTCTTACGTGAATTGGAATATTTCAGTCTTCCCACCTCAAATAAACACTGCTTACCTATTTCTGGGAGTGTGTCACCTTCCTTCCTCTCTTTGTGTTAAGAGGCCTTCGCCCAAATAATAGAACAAAAGCTTCAGGCTGGCTCTTCCTGGGGTCTTCCCCAAAGCACCACTGTTTCTGCACCAAGGCTACCTCTGACTTGTGGAAATGGATGTTTCATCTTATACAGTGCTGAACTGGAGGTCAGGAGACATCCTTGCTCTAAGCGTCAAACGTACCCCTACATCTCTGCAGTGAGTCCTAATATCTGCAGTTAACTTTGTGATTAATCTGATATTAATATGCAGAATGTAAGAATTCTTCACCCTCTTACAAGCAAACGAAAATCAGTGCTTTAGAAAAGGAAGCGCTGGTTTTCAGCCTCCACCCTAACCTCAGCTACCCGCTGCTATGGAGACAGTAGTCTAACTGAGCTACCGCATTCCAACACAGCTCGACAGCACTTGTGCAACAGTTGAATAACCCCATTTTCAGGGGCTGCGGATTGCAAACTGCTGGTGCTCAGGTAAAAAAATGAGCATTCCCTTATGAACTTCCTGAAAACACCTGCATAATCCCCAAAGGCCCAAATTCTGGACCCCACTTAAATCTGTAGGAGATTGGCTAATGGCTTCGTTAGTGCCAGGATTTGGACCTCAGTGAATGAGGCGAGGCTCTTTCTCTGAAGCTAAAGGCACGTACCTGCTAATCAAATGACACGCTGAAATCTCTCCTTCCAGCACCAGGCTCCTCTACTCTTCGAGGTGCAAATTTAAAAGGCTAGGTCCTTAGGGCAAAAACACAAATGCTGCCATTTTCCTAGAGGTTCAGCTCTGTTCTCATTGTGGGACCTAGAATAAATACATCCTTCCTAACAGACTGGCTGCTTAAGCTCAATTTATTTACTTAATGCACACTGCCCTGTCTTTCTGTGACCTTTAATTTTTATTATGTCTTTTGTAGATGGAGTGGGATGGAGTGGGAATACAGAACAGGTATGCAACTGAGTAAAGTCTGAGGTTTTGGAGGGCTTTATAACAAGGGGGTTTAAAATCATCGACGGGACAAACAGGAAATACCAGTGAAAAGCAAAGCAATGTGCTTTGTCACTTACTACACTGATAGGAACTGTGGGCTTGTCCATTACTGTCCCTCTTTTGATGTGAAGACAGGAAAGCTATGATAGACAGTGCTTCAGGTTGGAGATGTTTAAGGAAAGCCATAGCCTTTCCATCTTTTAACAGGTGAAGACAACATGCTGAAAGCTGAGCAGACCCTAGACGAAGGGCTCCTGGAGAGACAAAGCTTTGTCTCCTGAACCTTATATAGGAAATTTCTCCTACAGCAACAACCCCTCACCTTCCTGAAGGGAGCAGCTCCTGTCGCAAAGTACAACAGGCTGCAGACAACCATTGCCCTAAATCCCCTGTCCTTCCATCCACCTTCCAGAGAAGCTTGGCTAACTCTCAGCATGGTCAGAAGCTTTTGTACTGTGTATTTTTTTTTCCTTTCTGGTCCAAATAATGGTGATTGTCTGAATCGGATGGCTATGGAGCCAGCATCCATAACCAGCCAATATTATAGGGACTCAGCTGTGTGTTGGGTCAGGATCTGGCTTCCGAATGGACTACACTTACGTGAGTAATTATGGATGGCCAAAAACATCCACACAAACACTTTTCGTCTTCAAGTATTCCTCCCTACTTGGAGCCTCTCCCAGGGAGAAAGAAAAGGTTAAATTATGCAAATCATGAATGGCAGGGTTGGTGCAATATTTAAAGGATAAATAACTTCCAAAGAAGATGAATAACTTATGGTCTTAAATAATTACTGTTGCATATACGATTGACTGCAGTGTCAGAGCCACCCAGTCCTTGGGGTTGAAGAGGCTGGAAAGTAAACAGAAGAATGAAGCTTCTGAAAACACACAGGCTAAAAAAAATTAAGAGGCAACATAAGATGGAGAAACACAGCAGTTCTCCTGCTGGTAGATTAAAATGAGAGGGTATGGGCCCAGAGCAGGAGACAGCTGACGTGAGAGGAAGGGATGAGAATGGAAACTTTAACAGATGTAGGAAAGAGAAGAGTTTCTCCTTAGTGACTGTCGATAATACGCACTAGTCCACGCTGAATCCTGGTTGGGGTAAAGTGCCAGATTTTGCAAGGAAAGCGACTCTGCAATGGAAAAGGAGAGTGCGGCTTGAACCTTGTTTTTCTGTTACCCTCTGTTCAATTGTCCCCCTGCATCAGCAGAGACTGAGTAGATGCTGGCTGGCTGGCTGGCTGGCCTCTGTGGGGTTGTTTTTGGGAGACTGAGCTGCCGTGGGAGCTATAATAAGCCATCTGCACAGACATGCTCACTGGAGCACAGCTTGCATTCATCCGAGCTGCTAAATTTAGGTCTCTTCCAGCAAAAGAGCATGTGCAAAGAGGCACAGGGATGAGATATAACTCTCGTATGAGCTGGAAAAAAGAACCTGAGAGGGTCGATTTACCCATTGTAATAACTGTACTTTTGGCATCAGAGGAGACCAAAGTCCCTGAGGAGAAACACGGTGAAGACAAGACATGTATTATTGCAAGGTTGATTTCCCTCTGTCAGCCTCATGATCGTGTCCAAGGCTGACCTTGGCAGTGTCACATCAGGGTAAAACTGAAGTCCCTTTGCCTGAAGTGCTTTGACTTCAGGGCAGTGCCATTTATTGGGGCAAAAAATAATAATCCTTTATGAAAACAATCATTCTTACAGAAATCATGGCTGTTTGTGACGTAAAGTTCTTAGACAAGGGGGAATGATGCTGATGACCTGGAGAGGTGCTGCGGGAGCAAAGGAGACACAATACAGGCAAGAAATCCCCACCGATAACACGGGGGGAGGAACAGATCTTCCTGCTCAAGGCTGTTGCTGCCTGTGTGCTCCACGCCGTCGTCCTCCTCGCTCCCCCCTTGGGTATACCCTTTTACAGACAGCATAAAGTGAGACATCAGAGGCTGGCTGTGCGCTTAGGCTGCAGTCAGAGAACCCCTCTGTTCCCAGAGATTTTTACAGGCAGTGCTGGGGAGGGTGGAAGCCATCCGAGCCTTCCAGTCCACCTTTACTTGCAAGGGCCCCCGTGTAACCCCAAATGTGCATTTCCTAAATGTGCGTGAGGCTCCTTGGGGAATCTCTCCCTGCTCTGGATTACAACCAACTGTTTACGGAAGGGCAGAGGAGGGGAGCCAGGCTGGATTGCCTTCCCATTAGGCGTGCAAGAAAAGCTGCTTTGTCCCACCCCGCTCCAGGGCGGGGACTTTGCCATCCAGAGCAAGCCAAGCAAAGCTCTTCCCATCCCTGCCAAGGCACCCGCTTGGGACAGCAGGTGAGCGCCAAACTAACCGGGGGGTCCCCTTTGGCATGGGGAAGGGGTCGCGTGGCTAGAGGTGCCTGGGAAGGTGCCAAGCACCGTCCCTGCTTGCCAGACCGCAGCGGTAGGTAGCGCGGCCGTGCGGGAGCGGGACAGCCCTTGGCTGGGCGGATACCCTGTCGAGGCCACGACGCCAAGGCATTAGGGCATTGGGGCAGCCCTGGAGGGCACAGGCCTGGGGTGAGGAAGGACGGGGAGGTGGGTTGTGGGAAGGAGGAAGATGGCTGACTCTTTCCAGGCACAGGGAGCGCAGGTTTTCCTTCCTAGTTCTGCCGTGCGCGAGCTGGCAAGTCCTTCCCACTGGATGCTGGAGTGAGGAGGGCATGGCAGGGGGCTTGTGAAGGAGCTTTGCACGGGTGCACAGGCTGAAGTGAGGAGTACAAGGCTCTGCTAACTCAGTATTATATTTTTTTTTCCTTTGGAGGGCAGTGGCCAGGCAAAGGTCATTATGTGGGAGGTGCTGGGATATTTCAGCTGGCTCAGGGCTTGCCAGCAGAAGGGAGATCCCGTCCTGAGCTGCAAATTGGGCTGGGATCAGTGTCAGTCACCCCGCTGTGAGCCCCAGAACTACCCCAGGGCACTCTGCCTCCCTGAAGCACAGTCAGCTGCGGCGGGCGCAGGCTGTATCCAGCACACTGGAAACAGCTGGCGGTGGCAGAGCCATGGAAAAGCTGATCTGGCGCAGGGTGTGGGTTTGTATTCGAGTAAATGTGCACCAAATGAAAGAACTCGTCAGACAAGTCCAGTGTTCGCCTTGCAAGGGGATGGGTCGCGCAACAGTGGTTTTCTACTCCAGATCCTAGGTGTAGGACCGGCAACATGTCTATGAGCTCAGACTTGGGGTGGGGGGAAAAACCCCTGTGTTTATATCCTGTTAAGCTGTTGGGAGCTTTGCTTGCTGGGAGCTGTGTGTGTTCTGTGTACAGCCAGGAAAACTTGATTCAGAGCATGCCTAGATTTTAATTGGCCCGCACACACGATAGTTTCAGCTGTTTTCTGATAAATGAAATTTATTCTGGATTCAGCTTTTAGAGGACATTGATGTGGACTTATAACTGCTTGATTAGCTGATAAAGTCTGCCAGGAAAAGGTAATCCATGGAAAAAAATTGAATAATTCGAGGGATGCCTCGTACACTTTCACTCTGTCATCTGGCCGCAGTGTTTTGAGCCTCTTCTAAGCCAGGTTTACTGCATCAGCTAGCTCAGGCCTTTATTCTGGGATGAGGCAAATAACATCAGGACAGGGATTAGCCAGGGTACCTTAGTACTTGCTAGCTGACTCTTTGCTTGCATAGTTTAATTCTTCAAAACATGGAGTTAAGTGGTGTTCCTATCCTGAAGCTGTTTTTCCCCGTTTGAGCTGCAGGCCAGGAATTGTGTTAAGCTGCAGAGCGCTGGCAAATCTGACTGCGCGATTCCTTTCTCTCTCTAGTAGCGAAGTAGTGGCTAGAAGAGTTTTATTCGTCTAATGCCCCAGCCTGAGCAGTTCATGGAGATGCCTTCATCTGTGAAAGGGAGCAAGAGGGTTACAGGGGCAGGGACCATTGCTGGAGAACCTGGCTGAACCGCGGAGAACTTCCACCTGTAACTTCAGTGGCTCATTTCTTGTGGCACCACACACAGAAATATACTGGGAACAAAACAGCATTTGCAGATTGCGCAGTGGGCTTAGCACCGCTGCCTTTTTGCAGTGCTCTACTCTATATTCCCAGTGATGTTTAAGCTGGATGAAGAAGTCGGAATATTACAGTCAATATTCAATGTGACATTTCTGTTGTAATTTGATATTGCAGGAACATTTGCCCTGAATCCAGTACACGCATCCTTTCTTCATGTTTTGGTTTCTTTCTGCCAGCTCATCTGCACTCAGAATTTTTCTGCCTCCCACCCCCTTTTCCTCGTTTATTGGCCTTTCTCTTGCCCTCTAATCGACTTGCTAAACCAGCCTGTCTAATATTCCTGCTTCTGTGTACAAACCAACTGAAGGGTAAAACTGCATCAGAAAAACATGTGTGAAATTCAAAGCCATTATTTAGTGTCTGGCTAAAGCAAAAAAAGCTGGCTTTCTATTTCTGTAAAAGATTAGAGAAGTGCGAAGATGACTTTTCTGAGGTCTGGGTCATAATCGGACCACTGAAATCTATAATCAAATGAAAGAAAGCAAGTTCAACACTAATCATTTTCCATACGTTGCCTGATTGCACAGGGCGTAATAACGTACAGACGACCTGGAGAGCACTCGGGAGGGCCTGTGCGTAACACATCTATGGCAAATGTCATACTGAGAGTTAACTTGCCTGAACAGCACCCTCCAATAGTATTCTGGATTTGTAAGAGTCATGTGAAGCATGAGCAAAGACACTCCTGTTCTTGCACAACCGTCCGGGTTCATTGATAGCAGCTATTAAGCACCATGAGCAGGATTAAGGAGAGATGTCATCAGCCACTGGCATCACTGCTTCTACTTAGAGGCTTTAATGCAAGAACCTCAGCTCATGCTGTGTTGAACTTGAGTTGCAGGGAAGTGAACCTTGTCCTAGTACTTGACATTCTGTCAACTGACCGGGGATATGGGAAAATACTTTGGGTGTGTTCATGTGTAGGCCCTATGCAAGAAAATAAAATTATGAGCAGAAAAAATAACCCTGGGGAGATGGCAAGTAAGCTATGTATATTTTTTTTTTTTGAGGGCTTTAACAGTTGGTTAAAACTGAAGTCCTACAAGGAATTACACATTGCACCAAACTGAGGAGATGTTGAATACAGCAGATTTTAAGAGGGAAAATAATTCTCCTGTCCCAGTCCTCAAGTGAGGTTATCCTTCGCATGCTCATCTACACCTTGATGTTGTCTCTGCCTCCCAGGGAGTATCTGTGAAGGCTGTTAGGACTGTGCAGGCACCCTCGCCCTAATTCATCCTCAGGCTCTCACCTGGCAAGGTCAAAGCCACATGTTTTGAAGGGCATGGGAATCAAGTCTATTTTCTTTGCTCCCAGGGCAACATTGTCTGCTTCTCCTTGTAGCCTCAGCCAGGCTGTCACAATAGCAATAGAAAAGAAATTTCTCAAATTACTAGCGCTAGTCATCTGCTTGTGCAACACATCCTTCTTTCAGACAGGGCAAACGCCCCGGCCCTACGCTGTTGCAAGCCAGTCTTTGTTCATTCTGTACAAAGCAGGACTGGAAACTCAGGGATACTGCGTTCAGTGGGGCTGTTCAAATGTTGCTTTTAGTCCTCAGAGAAATTAGATGGTTACTTAACCAGCCCCATTAACTGGCAAGGGTAGGTATAGTCTATTAATTATTTGCTAGAAAACTGATACTCCCTTTGTTTTTTATTACAGTTGTCTAACGGCCTGGGGACTTGAACAATAACAGATTGACCAAATACAAGAGCGATGGTAAGCGTGCGTGTTTGCTGTGCCAGCTGTTGCTCTGATAAGATAAAGGTGGGGAGAGTAGCTCAGATAAGGACACAGCAGGAAGAGCAATGTCACAATCTGTCCCTTTATGGAGGGTGAGTTTATCGCTTCTCTTTGCTTCCTCATACTAGAGGAGAATGACCCACACATACGGGCTTTTCCATTTTGGGAGTTAATGAAAAATCCAATCAGATAGTAGATCAAAGAGCATTAATTTCTCCAGATAAACTTCCTGGGCATATTATTCTTTCCAGGTTCAACCTGCATGGTATCCATCTATACGGTAGTTATCCCTGTGCCTGTTTCAGAAAGCCTAACCTACATGAATGTTAAGCAGTGTTTTGCTGATGATTTTCACGGGAACATGGAGACCTTTGTAAGAGACAGTGTAGACCCACAGAAATGGCACTGGACAGGAGGCAGGAGAAACCTGTTTGTGAATCACTGTTTTGAGTAGAACACTGCGCTTCCTGGTGCATTATTTTACAGAATGATGGTCCTTGGCGGCTCTTAGAGAAGGCAGGAATAGGGCTTTGATGGGAACAACTTCTTCTATGATTTACATGGAAAACTGCTGGGAAGAAGCCCCAGCTGGACTGAACAGAGATGTCAGGCTGCTTGCCATTGTTTAATTGGAAGCCAGATACTCCATGGCCAGCTATATGAAGATATTTTCTCCTTTCAGTTGTGTCCCTGTGGCTTATTTCTTATGTGGCTGGGAAGTCCCTCTAGAACAAACTGTTTCTCTTTAGGGTAGGATGGAAGCCTGCTATAAAATCACTCATGTTTGGTGGGTGGACTTTACTTGCTGTCACTGTGTTTGCATCTTTTGAATTTTTAATTTTTTTTAAGTTCAGCTCTAATGTATGTATCACTTTGAGTCTGCCATTCATAACTCCTCTTCTGTGGGTTTAGGCAACAATCAAGGGGGTCTCGAGTTTCAGTCCTGAGCAAGAAGCACAGGCACTAAGGAAGGCTATGAAGGGATTTGGTAAGTTGGTCTCCCTCCACTGTTAAACCCTCTTCTTTTCCCCCGAGCTTTGGGAATGTTTTGTCTGGTGGTTTGTTAGAGGGGAATTCTAGCCATTTGCATTGCCCCACTGCCCTATGAGGGCACCAAAAGGAATCGAGCAACTTGATCAGGCTGAGACTTGAACCCAACTGGAAATCCAAGTCTTCACCACAAAAGCATCCTTATTCAGGCTCTTGTCTTGTCTATCCTGCAGTGTGGTACTGCCATGCTGCTGGCTGGGTTGAGGCACTTCTGCAACTGATCTAGTCCCCAGTGCTGTTGAGAACCAGGTTGTGTAAGGAACAGAAGATGGCTAATGGCACACTCTGGACAAGACCAGAGCATGCATCTTGTTCTTGTGCAAGCAGCTTGACTGGTTTCCATTGGTTTCTTCCAGGCACAGATGAAGACGCCATCATTGAGATCTTGACCAAACTAAACGTTTCCCAACGTCAGCAAGTTCTGATCACCTATAAAAGCAGTATTGGCAGGGTAGGTGGTCTTCAGAGATTAGTGCCTCTGGCTTTTACTGGGGGATGCAGACATTTTTGGGGTTATATCACTTGGGTGAAATGTGAACAACATCCTAGTCTCCACGACAGTAAGGTTAGCACAAGCTTTTCCTGGCCAAGTTTATTTTGGTCAGAGCAACTGTTCGTCCAAGGAGGGTTGGAGCATGAAGAAAAAGTGCTGAATGAGTTCTTTCTATTCTCGAAGGCTCTATCTTCTCCCAACTCCTTTCTCCTCTCTCCATCTTCTAGGATTTGATTGATGACTTGAAGTCTGAGCTGAGTGGGAATTTTGAAAGGGTGATCGTTGGTATGATGACTCCTACCACCATGTATGATGTGCATGAACTGAGGAGGGCTGTGAAGGTTTGGAAATCTTCCTTTTATGTGGCTTAAGTTCTGGTCAATTTAGTATAATATGGCATAATTATACATTTATTATTAATTTATTATTAACTTATATATAATTTAAAAAAAAAATCCTAGTTGCATATCAAAACAGTTGTCATAATAATCTTGGATCTTGTCTTTGCAATTCCCTAGGGTGCAGGAACAGATGAAGGGTGCCTGATTGAAATTCTGGCTTCTCGCACAAACGAAGAGATTCGGCGCATTAATGAGAACTACAAACTTCGTATGTAGTGCAAACTGCAAGCCGTTATCATACTGACTGAAGTCACTTGTGTGTATGCACGGACATGCGAAAAGGAAGAAGGGTCTGTTAGCCTTTAAATGTGACAAATCAGCCAATACAACTATTGCCATTTGTCCAGAGAGAACCTCTGAGTTAAACAGGTGTCAACAGCAGGCCTGCTAACAGCCTCAAGGATTAGAATTTCACCCAGAAATTGAATCTGTGGAAATAAAATGGGATGGCATGGTTATGTCTATCAGTTGGATGTCTGTCCATGTGTGGATCTATTGCCAGTTTTATACTGGCTGTGCTTCTTAATCTTGCCCTGTAGCACTAAATATGATGGCTGGACTGCCATGATGATAGCCAAGAAGGCCAATAGCATCCTGGCTTGTATCAGAAATTGTGTGGCCAGTGGACTAGGGAAGCAATTGTCCCCCTGTACTCGGCACTGCTGAGGCTACACCTCAAATACTGTGTTGAGTTTGGGGCCCCTCATTACAGGAAAGACATGGAGGTGCTGGAGCGTGTCCAGAGAAGGGCAACCGAGTTGGTGAAGGGCCTGGAGCACAAGTCTCATGAGGAGCGGCTGAGGGAACTGGGGTTGTTTAGTCTGGAGAAAGGGAGGCTGAGGGGAGACCTTATTGCTCCCTACAACTACCTGAAAGGAGGTTGTAGCGAGGTGGGGGTCAGTCTCTTTTCCCAAGTAACAAGCGATAGGACAAGAGGAAATGGCCTCAAGTTGCGCCAGGGGAGGTTTAGATTGGATATTAGGAAAAATTTCTTCACCAAAATGGTTGTCAAGCACTGGAACAGGCTGCCCAGGGAAGTGGTAGAGTCACCATCCCCGGAGGTGTTTAAAAGATGTGTAGATGTGGCGCTTAGGGACATGGTTTAATGGCAGACTTGGCAGTGTTAGCTTAACGGTTGGACCGATGATTTTAAAGGTCCTTTCCAACCTAAATGATTCTATGATTCTATGATGTTTAGAGCCCTGAGCACAGTTATATATTTATCTAGCTTATGGCTGGCAAATGTTGTGGACAAACAGTGTCCAGGTGGTGGACCTGTTGTTAACAGATGTCATATGTGTGTGTGCTCTTGCTAGAATATGGCCGTACCCTCGAGGAGGACATTGTCTCTGACACATCTTCCATGTTTCGAAGAGTCCTCGTGTCCCTCTCGACGGTAAGTCCAGGCTAATGGGGATGAATCTTCCTGTTGCTGATGGATGTGCCTCTCACTTCAGTGATGAGGTGTTTCAGGCTGGCTTTTATTTCACTTATCTTGCATTTCACCTTGCCTGCATTTCACACGCAGCTTCTGCAGGGAGAGGAGTCTGACTGTGGGTATGCATTAATGCCATGTGCTCTTTCTAAAATGGCCCAGTTAAAGTGGATTGCTGCTCATTTTGAAAGGAAGTACAAATCACACCTGAGCTATATTTGGCTGTATTTGTAAGCTACTATTCAATTTTAAGGGGAATTTGCAGAACTTGCTTCCATCAGTTGCTCTGGTGAAATGAGTTTTTCATCCTTGTATCTCCACAGGGAAACAGAGATGAGGGAACGTATGTGGATGATGCCCTTGCTCAGCAAGATGCTCAGGTGTGTAGCAATCTGCTTCCTTGCAACAACTGTCTGTTCTTGTACATGTGATGCGTGGTGACTCCCTGCTTTTTCTAGACCTCATTGTTTTCAAGGTAGAACAGTTAAGCCTGAACCTACGCTAGACCGCAGTGCCCTAGGTGGAGACCTGGGCTCTATTCTCGGTTTTGACCTTGAGGGAAGCCTCTTCACTGTTGTGACTCAGCCGGTGAAATGGGGATAATGGTTCTAGCCTCCTTTGCAACTCTGGTGAGAGGTCTCTAGACAGGTTAGGTATCTGGGAGGGGAGATGACACTTCAGTTGAGAGTTGCTGTGCTTGGTTAGTATTTGTTGGAAAACACCTGTGATCTAGACAAGCCACAGGCCAGCAGTGCTCAAGCACCAAGGAAGTAAAAATGTCATGTTATGTACACCTGGTCTTCTCAATTAGCCTTACTTTGTCTATTCATAATGTCTTCAAGTGCCTGTATGAAGCTGGGGAGAAGAAATGGGGAACAGATGAGGTACAATTTATGGCCATCCTCTGTACGCGGAACAGATGCCACCTACTAAGAGGTAGGACCCTCTGCGGTGTCCTGGATTTTTTTCCTTGTTTGAGCATGACACTTTTGTAGGAGCTTTGTACTTGTTCATTAACTGATTGTGAACATTTCCTGAGACAGCAGGTATCCTAGAGCCCAGTCACATTCAATTCTTTAAGACCATTTTATTCCCTCCTGAGACAAAAAGGGACTTGAGAAAAACATCAGTACAACTTGCTCCAGCCTGTAAATTGGAGATAATGAAGTGTGACTCCCATGGGGGCAGAGCTAAGCATTTAAACTGCCATCATTAACTGGCAGTTCTTGAAAATGCTAGCAGCAGTGGTAGGCCAATTAGCAAGACAGTTGATAATTAAAATGAATTATTTCTGTGGGACAGCCCTGATTTAGCTTACAATGTCACAATAATGGTACAATGTTCATATGGAGTATGAGGAGCTTGATCTTGCAAAGTGATCCTTGGTGGTTTACACACTGTATGCCCTGAAGCATCTCACTGGCTCTTTTTATCACTGACTCTTCCTCCTAGTTTTTGATGCATACAGAGGGATTGCTAATAAGGACATAACAGACAGCATTAAATCTGAGATGTCAGGAGACCTCGAAGATGCTTTGTTAGCTGTGGGTGAGTTCCCTGCTCTTAAACTTTGTCTACAAAGTAATTAAATAATTAGAGATACTGTATCTTGCCCTGGCTGGCTGCTTACATAGCTTCAGGAGGCAGATACTGTTTGTCTTTTTTGCAAGCCACAGTGTTTTACTCTTTGCAGATACAATCGGGTGAGAAAGCTTTGTGCTTTATGATATTGTTTGCTTTCCCAAGTGATGCTTTGGTAGCTGACATTTGCTGTCAGGAAGCATTAAAGCCTTGAAGAAAATATTACTGTGCACTGGGCATGGAGACATCAGTTTACAGCAGGTCACTGACTGAATTGTACTTGCTGTTTGTTGGCCCTGAAATCGCATCTTTACAGAATAAACCCCTTCACTGAGAAAGTGCTGTAAAGGTTTGGAAGACCTTCTCCTTCAGTTTTTATTGGCCTTAATTCTCCTGTTCTTGTTTCCCTTACAGTAAAGTGCGTGCGAAATAAACCTGCATATTTTGCTGAAAGATTGTATAAATCCATGAAGGTAAAGAGCTTTTGGTATGAGATTGCTATTTTGGGGTTTTTTTTCCCCCTTGCCTTTCCATGCTCAAGTCAGTAGCATGACAGCAATCATTAGATAAAGAGAAACTCTGCCATTAACTGGGGGAAAAAAAAAAAGTCTGAGCTTTTCTATGGACCTCTTTTCCCTCAGGAAGCTCAGAGCAATATACTTACTTGGCAGCAAGCTGCTAGTCGATCACTCCATTAACGCAAAAATGCTCTAATTAGGAACAGAATCCGCAGAAGACCAAGTGATAAAACCTTTGTGTCTGTCACCGAGTTGTCCAAAATGCTTTGTAGTTGTAGACGGTTGGTTTATTTCTTTAGGGATTGGGAACAGACGACAACACGCTGATTCGAGTGATGGTGTCCCGCTCTGAAATAGATATGCTGGATATCAGAAGGGAATTCCTGACCATGTATGGGAAATCACTCTACTCCTTCATTAAGGTAAGCTTTTTAGTGTTAGAAACAAAGAGCTGGATTTCCTAAGCAGCTTAAAGGAGACAGGTCCCCACTTGACACCTATTGGGTATTTTAGAGGAGGTGGAATTAAGGAGACTTTACACTTATGTACTGAAAATGTTCATGAATGTTCTTAGTTCTTAAATTGTCGAAGAAGGTGCAAACCCTACAACAAATCGTATGTGCTGGAAAGAATCCAGCCTTGTGTGGAGCTGTAAACCTAATTGCATTCCTTTTTTCTTTTCTCTCTAGGGAGACTGCTCAGGAGACTATAGGAAAGTTCTGCTCAGACTCTGTGGGGGGGAGGATTAAAGGATGTCTGGTGTACTGCCTGGGTGATGGGAAGCAGTTGATGATAAGGATTTCTTTCTTTTTAATTTTTCCCAAATATCTTATTAATTGCTAAGAGCATTGACTTAGGTTAGTTAATGCTCTGGTTAGATAATGGCCATTCCGATTAACCCTTTTGATATGCTTTTACGCTTGGAACACCCATTTGTCTAGTAACTGGGCTAGTAAAGCCCATCTTAAACAGAGTGCTGTAACCAAATACATAAAAGCTAAATTGTTTCCTGACAAGCTGTCCCTTTGCTGTTGCATTCACCAGCAAAACTTACCAGCTGAAGCAAACTTAGATGCAGAATGTGAGAGGCTGCACAGGGAAAAATTAATACATGGAGAATGCAGAATGCACGCTTGCTTCAGTTTTTGCAAGATAATTAAAACACAAAGAAATCAATCCTCTAAAATACAAGCACGTTTAGGTCTTAACTTCCCCTCTGTTAGTGTGGAGCATTGTGCCTTGCTGCAGTTTATGTATATGTTGCCTATAGATCTGTAGGTAGGGAAGATGTCACTGGTGACATCAGAAAAAACTCTTGCTGCCCTGCTTGCAGGGCAGCCCCGTATTCTTGGTCTGTCTTCCTTGACTTGTGGGATTATAAATCATCAGGGTTATACTACAAACCCTTCCTCTGGACAAAGTGATGTCATTAGAATGGTGCCTTTTAAGGAATGACCTGTCCCCAAAAACACATCTCATCAGCACTACCTGATGCCTTAAACTGGGATGCCTTGTACTGGGGTAGCTCACCAAATCTCACCAGCGCTGGCTGGTTGGAGCGCTGTGTAACACTACCATTAGCAGGTCCAGTTTTTGTGCCTCAGCCTGACTTGGACTTCCACACCCTCTGGAAGAGACTTTTCCCCCAGACCTTACACAAACTGCCTGTTAAGCTGAGCATTGTTTTCACTACATAAATGTGGTTCTTGTTTGGTGTAGCAATTTGGGGTTTTTTAGCTGTTGGTATGTAATTCTGTTTTGAAGGCATCAGACTGAGGTTAGAATTTGAAGGCACAAATACCAATATGGCCTACACCCAATTCTGTCACTCATTTTCTTCTAAATTAGGCTACTGTTGGCTTGAATAGGAGGTACTTCTGTGGCCTCAAATAAAATAATTTTCATTCTTGCTCTCTGTGCTGTAATTAGAGACACATTCCTTAGTTTTGGTGGGAGAGGAGGCAGAGCTTTTTCCAGTTCTACTGAAGCCTTCTGCTCAGTGAAAGAAAAATTGTCTTACCCAGTACAACAGGCGAACAGATGCACTCAGGCTTGGTTCTGTGTTTAAATGCCTCGTGTTATGTTGCTGACTTTTTAAAAATGAATAAACAATTCATTTCCGTACCTTCTCCCACGGTTGTGTGTTCTGGGAGAGGTAATGGTGAAATAACCGTGTCCTTGTTTTTCCAACAACTTCTGTGCTCCACAGGTGCTTTTTCGCCTAAGCGTGGACCTCCACACGCCAGTTGAGTGGGGAGAGCCTGCAGGGAGATGTCTTTGGGCTCTTCAGCCTCAGAGCGGGGTGCCCAGGGCCTCGTCCCGTCGGGTGGAACGTCGCGACGGGGGAAGAGGAGATGGCTCCGGCTCCTTACAGAGAGGCGAATCCATCGCCCCCATCTCTGTGGGCCCAATCCCATGGGGATGCTGCGAACCCCTCTCCAGCAGCGCTTTGAGAAATGGTTTATAAAATCCCATACCCATGCTGCGCCTGGGGGAAATCACCGGGGAGGGGGTTGTGTGTGGGGCAGATTTGGGGGTGCAGGCCTGCACCCCCCCCCCCCAACCGCTGCAGTTGCATTGCTGTTGCTGGTCCCACTTGCAGCTCAGTAACCCGAACAGTTCCTCTCGGTCATCCACCGCCGAGCAAGAGCCGTGATGACGCTGAGGCAGTGCATTAGGATCGCGTTATTGCTTTTGTTTCCTACGGCACTCGAGGAAACCGCGAGGACCCCCCACACCTCCACCCCAAAGCCCACCCGGAACACCCCGCGCGCCCGCCCGCCCGCCCCCCCCAGGCGGCGCATGCGCAGAGCGTAGCCGCTGCCCCGCATGCGCCCTCGCCGCCCTCCTCCGCGCAGGCGCAGAGGCGCGGCGGCAATGGCCGCCACCGGCGGTTGGTGAGGCGCCGCCGTCGCCGTCCCCGCTGCGGCCCCGCTCCGTTCCGGGCGGCCTCATGAGGAGGAGGAGGAGGAGAAGGAGGCGGCGGCGACGGCGGAGCGGCGATGGGCTCGCTGAGCAGCCGGGTGTTGAGGCGGCGGGTGGGCCTCCCGCGCGGAGATGGAGCGGCCGGAGACGGCGGTGGCCGGGGCGGCAAGAGGAAGCGCGGTGGGGCCGAGGGGCCCGGTGACAGCGACAGCGACGGCGAGGCCGAGCGGGAGGAGCGGCTCCTCAACACCCCCCGCAGGTCCGGGCGGCACGGCGGCTGAGGAGGCCAGCTGGGGGGGGGGGGGGGAGGGGGGCTGGTGGTCGCCGCCTCTGAGGGGGCTGCGGGCCTCAGTCACGGCTGTGGGTCTGTCAGGGGGCGGGTGGCGGGAAGGGGCTGCAGGGCCGGCGGCCGTCGCGGTGGGCCTGGGGTGGCGAGGCAAAAAGAAGGGGCTGCGAGGGACTGAGGGGCCTGGCGAGGTCGGGGGCGGGTGGCGGGTTATGGGGCAGGGGTTGGGACGCTCGAGGGCCGAGCCCGGTCTGCGGGGGCTTGTGGTGCAGGAAGGAGATAGGGGCCAGATGTGGAGGGAAAGGTTTTTGGTGTAGGGTTGGTTGGTCATGGGCCTGGAGCAGGGGTTAGTTTCTTGTTTGCTTTGGAAAGGTCGCAGCAGCAGCCGCAGTAAACAAGAGAGGGGAAGTGAGCGGGGAAGTCGTGCGAGGACGTGGGGGGCAATGGCGGCAGGGGGGTGGGCAGCCCGTTGTGGGGAGAGAAAAAACCCTGTCGAGTACTTTATACGTAGTGTTGCTTCTGTAACAGGAAAAAAATTTGAGGGAGTGTATCTCTGCCTTTTTCTGTAGGAAAAAATTGAAAAGCACTTCTAAGTATATTTATCAAACTCTGTTTTTGAACGGGGAGAACAGTGACATCAAAATTTGTGCTCTGGGAGAGGAGTGGAACTTGCATAAGATATATTTGTGTCAGGTAAGTGGCTTCTTTCTTACGATAGAAAACGTATTTTTAATAAAAGAATATCTGGTAAATGTTAAGTGTGACTTGAGATTTTTTTCTTTTTTTTTTTCCCCTTGTATTTCAGACTCATTACTTTTTTAGTGGGCGCAAACAGTTAAACAACTTGTGTTGTGCTTTTGATAGTAATGTTAGGAAACGTAGCTGTAGCTTCCTGTTTGAAAAGTTTCTTCTTCGGTTCCGTCTCTTGCTATTTAATTTTTTTAATCTACTCATCTTAACCTTGGTGCATCCTTTGTGAAAACAGTCCTGAAAATTGTCTTCTGATGTCCTGAGAATGTGTTCTTGTTTGCTACACAAATGGCTGAGAGTCTCCTGCAATGTTAGTATTATTGCGGGGCAAAGAAAGCACTTCCAGAATGGATTTGTAAAGCACGTCCTAACTCAGTTCAGTTTTACTGTTCATTGGGACTCAACTATAGGCACCTGAAGTGAAATTGCTGGAGGTGGGTCTCTGTACTTGTTATGCAGCCTTCGTCCTTGAATGAAGGCTTTCTTGCTGCTGCACGAGGAAGGTACGCACAGAAGCTCAAAAAAGGACTAAATCTTAGTGCGTACCTACAAAAAAGGTGCTGTTTCTACCAGCATTTTGTTTTGGGCTCGTATTAAGGTGAAGCTCTTTGTGTTACTTTTTGTGTTTTGGGAGTGAAGAGGTACTGTTATCTTTACTGTCTGTTCTCTTTATTACTTTTCCTGTGACAGAAGTGGGGAGAAACCATGGCTTTGTCTTGAAATGTCTAATTCAGTTGTGCCGTTAACTTTAAAGTGGGAGTCTAACCTTGGAAGCAATTTATTTGAAGCGAGAAGAGAAAGGAACGTCAGGTACTATACCTGAAAACGTGTGCACTTCTTTGTTAGCTGTAGTCAAACACAAAGCAGTTTTATGTGTTAAAAGATGAAGATGTCACTGTGAGATGTTCAGCAGGTTGCATGCAGTTTCTCTGGTGTAACAAGTGACGGTAGAAGCAAATTCTTGATTTTTTTGTTGTTGTGTTAATGCTGTGATTCGGTGCAGGTACAGCAATTATTTGCATTCGCCACAGCAAGGGAAATTTCATTGCTTTCTTGTAGGAAAAAGCCTTTTATTTTACATGCGTCGAAATGTTTTAAAGAGCATAAAATGAGGGCAGGAAAGTAATTTTTGTATAGGCCAAGATTGACCAGTGGCAGCCATCTCTGGATAGAACAGTGGATGTGTTTGACCAAGGAGGGCAGCTGGCAGACACAGCTTTAATTGTCCACTCATTTTGGACTCTATATAACAAAGGGAGGATATAAGTGGGTTGGACAGTCAGACTTACGTTGTGCAGCATAAACAGGGCAGGCACATTGCCGGTTCATCCTCAGTCTGTTGTTGGCCATGGTGTTTTTAATCGTTGTTGTGATTCCGTTGTTGCTATGTCTCAAGTTCGTGAAGCTACTACTTAAAACTTAGTGCGGGTTGATGACTAAAACTGAATATTAAATCGCTTCTGTGGATGCTTTTTAACAGACTTTGAAAATTGCGATTTTGTTCTGTAGAGGCCTTGTACAATTGATGTTCTTGCGAGATGAAATTTTGTGGTTAACTGTTCTCATAAGTCAGGTTTCTATTTCAATTCATGCTCTGTCGTTGGAATTATGTTACTATAGGTAAAATATTTTTGGAGGTTAAAAGTAACTCTCCTTGTAAATTACTCTTAATGAAGTGACGACGACTCCTCTGCCTTGTTGAGCAGACTACCTCAGTCTGAATGTTTCTGTTTCCCTAGTCTCTCAAGTTACTGCATTTAGTTTGTTAAATGACAGTAAGGTGCTGCTCTGCCAGTGAATGGCAGATCTGAGAAATGGAGGATTTCTTTTTTCTGATGTTGTTTACTAAAATTATAAATTCTCATGAAATTGAGGAGTTGGTCTACGTGGCAAAGCTAAGGTAGCTTCGTGAGGATTGGTAAGATAAGGTCCTGGTTTTGAGAGTAGTGTGTTGTATGTCATCATAGTTAGAGGGTATGCTGAAGGTATCGAAATACCTACATAATCAAATAAAATCAAAGTTGGCTTTTATGTTGTTTGCTGCCCTGAGTTGAAATGCTGAGTTAAGAGGTCAGGGAATATGGTGCTGTACAAATAGACTTTATTTTTTTGATCTCTCAGGTAAACTTCAGTGAGTGATAGCATCTCATAATGGGCACATCTCCTGCTGAGAAGGAAAATCATGAATCCTAGTAGAGCAGTATATTTCACTTCATTTGGATGGAAACCTATCAAATTCTAGTTTTATATGCCTTACACTTTATAATAAAAGGTATATTTACATAAATGGTGTATGTGTATGTGTCCTTGGTATGAGACTACAACTTTGTACATTAATTTGTATGTCTTGCATGCTTTTTTTTTTTCAATTTTTTTTTCTCCAATACCCAAACTGGCATTTCCTAATGCCTGCAGGATATGTTGTCCATCGGTAACATTAAGGACTTAGTTCTTGGACTAATTATATCCCCATTGGTGGTGTGGTTTGTAGGAAAAGAGCTTATGTGGCTTTGCTGGCCTTTTAAAGCTCTTTACTTACTCTGATTACAGACATGTAGTCCAAATTTTCTATAGGCATTTTCACTTTCAGAAATAGAACAAATACAATTAGCCCTTTCTCAAGT
Source organism: Harpia harpyja (assembly GCF_026419915.1). Lineage (NCBI taxonomy): Eukaryota > Metazoa > Chordata > Aves > Accipitriformes > Accipitridae > Harpia > Harpia harpyja. Next base: position 44,615,424 of record NC_068952.1, read on the forward strand.
ATATCAGAATGTTTTAGCTTGTGAAAAGTTCCCTTAATACATTTTGTTCTGCATAAAGGTAAATATTAATGCTTTTTCGTTCCATGTGCTGCTTTTGACAGTTTTAATTTGAATGAAATCTTTTACTTGAGTTCTTTTTCTCTCCTCTTCGGTCATATAGTCAGGCTACTTTTCCAGTATGTTCAGTGGATCTTGGAAAGAATCTAGTATGAACGTCATAGAGTTGGAGATTCCCGACCAAAATATTGATATAGAAGGTAAGTGGGAACCTTTTATTTTAACATAAACTCTGAAGGTGGAGGTTAAGTTCAACCTGACAAAAAATAGCTGAAAATATGTATTTTTTTAATTTTTTTTAAGAATAATTTTCAAACTAGTAAATAAGAGACTTGAGAGAATGAGTTCTGTGCTCATTGATTTTTAAGCTTAACTCGGGTCACCAGTAGAGTTGAATTAATTTTTGTACCTCTGAGTTGGGAAGCACAGCTGAAAAGCAACCACTTGTCCTGTTGTTTTGGTATCGGGGCTCTTAAGATCAATGTGTGCAACTCTTGTGGAGACCCAAGTGTTAAGAGTGTGAATCACATCTTCATCTGTCTGGTCTTGCAAAGCTACCGAACGAGTGCTCGCAGGGGACCGATGTGGGTCAACAGAATGTTTTGCTATGGTTCCAAGCACCACAGAGTGAGAAAGTAGTGTTTTTCAGAAGAATTGCAGAGAAACTTGTAACATCGTACTAATACCTCAGCATTATGCTAGTGATCGATTGCAGCAAAGGATCATGAGGTTTAATTTCCTTTTATCTAGTTCTACTGCTCTCCACATTGCTCCATGGTGTGACTTGGTGGCTGGTTTAAGATGAATATTTTGTTTAAACAGTGAAAAGGACTGTATTTTATCGGTTAATGCCATGCTTTGTGTTTTCTGTTTTTGTGTGCACTTGGGCAGGTAAATACTAGCTTTCTATCCAGAGCAAATAAGATTGTCGAGAATGCGTGCACTGAAGTGGTTTGGTTATATTTAAGGATTCTTTTAGTTATCCATGCTCAATGCCCTATCTTTGTTTGACACTTGTATTCTTTTCAGCTCTGCAGGTGGCTTTTGGCTCGCTGTATAGAGATGATGTGTTAATAAAACCCAGTCGAGTAGTTGCACTTTTAGCAGCAGCCTGCATGCTGCAGCTTGTAAGTAATAAATATGCAATATTTTATGCTTTCTTTTCAGATAAAGATAACAGTTCAGATACTCACGCATGTGTACTGTTTCACCCAGGGAAATGAATCATCTTTTCAGACTGGGGAAAAAACCCAAACGTAATGCAGTGGTTTTATTTAAAAATGCTATGACTAAGATTCCGTTGTAATATTAGGTGCCGCTTTGAGAATCATATCTACAAGTAGATTAAAGTATGTTTTAACAGCTCATTTGTTCTACCCTGAAGGTATTCATTAAGCTTTTCTTTCATGTGATATATTCTTAAGAAAAAGTCTGTTTTTCTGAGGAAAGTTGGTTTAAAAATTCTGGGTAGTGTAGCATAGGTCACTGTAGCGCTTGTGACTTTGGTAATTGTTCAGGCATGAAAATTTGTATGAACTGCACAATCTTTGACACTTCCTGTTGGGAAATTACAAATTTGAATATTTGTGGGTTTTTTTCCTCCCCACAGGATGGCTTAATCCAGCAATGTGGTGAAACAATGAAGGAAACCATTAATGCAAAAACTGTGTGTGGTTATTATAATTCAGCGGGGACATATGGGTTAGACTCTGTGAAGAAAAAGTAAGAATTACTTTCTCTAAGCTGCTTTGTACACTGCTAATTAAACATGTGAATTTACAAACAGTAAAATAATGCCCAAGTTAATTTTTTATTTTTTAAATCTATCTGACTTGGGCTCTGCTTGTCCTACTTAGTTTTTGAGTTTCTACTGTGATCAATTACCTTAAAATTGGAGTAGATTATGGTAGATTGATTGGCCTGTGCTGTGAATGAATGAATTAGTGAAGTATATTAGTAAAGACAGTATGTTTGGTCTTCAGTGGGACAATGAAATAATACTTGTGATCATTGACTGTTTTATCGCAAAGCTGCTTTAATATTCAAAAATTAAGCTTAACCTTATCTTAATTAGGAGGGATAATTACACGTTTGGGAGCAGAATGCTGAGGTTAGTGCTAACTGCTTCCTTCTGCTGTGAATTTGTGTGTTCTCAGAGGTTTTTGTGGCATTAATAGTACTTTGAATTTAGCTTTCACTGTAGCCTGAGAGAAACTAAGTGCAACTTTAAGAGTTTTTAGAAAATTTTGGAAGATTTTATGGTAAACATCATGGTTTTGAAATAACTTTTTCATATTTTTATGCATTCATGTCTTGGGTTAAAGCAGTATTTCAAAATCACATGGTACGTAATCAGGCTTTGTGACCCTGAGCAACTGTTGCAGGAATGTTGACATATATAAGAAAAAAATGAAGGTACTAATTCCTTGCTTTTAATCTAGGTGCCTTGAATGGCTCTTGAATAACCTGATGACTCACCAGAGTGTTGAACTCTTCAAAGAACTCAGGTATTCAGGCTTCAGTTAACTTTCAGTGTTGAAGTACAATTTCTTCCAAAATATATAGCTTACTACAAATTACTTTCTAGGCTATTGATGGTTGCTTGTTACCTAGCTTGTTTTCTTGATTTTGTGTATATTGTCTCGGAACTCTTATGACTTTTTTTTTTTTTTTTTTAAGCATAAACCTCATGAAACAGCTTATTAGCTCTTCTAACCTGTTTGTAATGCAAGTGGAAATGGATGTGTATACTGCTCTCAAAAAGGTACTTGGCAAAGGGGCTGGCTGGGGCTTCAAGAAGTTGAACTCCTGTGTAGTGGTTGATTTGTAACGTGATGAGAATTTTAGCCTTTTTGGTATTTACTGAAAGTATTTAATAGAGTATCAGAATCTTTGTAGGAATGAATGCATTGTGAAAAGATTCCTTTAATAATGCATGTATGACTTGTTTGAAAACTTCTTCAATTACTCACTAGAGTTTGTTTATTTTACCTAGTGGATGTTCCTTCAGCTAGTGCCTTCTTGGAATGGGTCTTTGAAACAACTCTTAACCGAAGCTGATGCCTGGTTTGCCAAGCGTAGGAAAGGTAAGATTAATTGGCATGGCCTTGGATTGGGGAAGACGCAGGTTAGAGGTAAAATACGATAGACTTCCTCCCATTTTCTCTGGGAAAGCTTGCCTCTGCCAGCAGTCCCCGGCATCAGATTCTCAACAGTGATAGCTTTTTCACTGTTTTGTCCACATGTTTTCAAGTGAGCACATAGCTTTTTCACTGTTTTGTCCACGTGTTTTCAAGTGAGCAGACGTGGTCACTATTTTTGCTTTGTTGCTTTTGCTATTGTTCAGTTAGGGTAAGCTTTTGTGGCCTTCTCACTAGAAGGCACTAGTGTATTTCAAAAGAGGAAAAGTTTGGTCTAACATTTCTGCTGAAAGGATTTGAATGTACGTAATTTCTTAATTTTAGCTGCAAATCGTGATTTGCCTGTCCATAATACCTTTCTCTGATCAATAAGTTAAAACTCAATTTCAAATATAAATAGGGTCTGGAAAATATTTAGGAAAATAAATTGTAATACAGGTGCTCTGTCTTGCAGATTTTGAGGATGACATTGCGTTCCTGGAATCAGAACAGGGGAATGCATTCCTGTCGGTATTCACGCACTTGAGATTACAGTATATCATCAGTGACTTGGCGTCGGCCAGAATTATTGAGAGAGATTCCCTAATACCCTCAGGTGAGTGAGTACTCTGCTGATCAAGTTCTGTGTGTCTTTCCTAGCCTGTCCTACCCTAGAGTAATTGGGAAGGTCTAGGTGCATTTACTGGTCTTATCGCTCACATGTTTATCTCCAACATCTGAATTGCGGCTGAAGATTCAGCAGAAGTTGAATATTAAATTTACATGTGTAAAAGTCTTAAAAGGCACACATGTAGGTGTGTTAAGCATTTTGTTGATCAGTCAGTTTATCAGAATACTCTATAATCAATACATAGTACAATATCAGTGTTTAAATGACCCCAGAGCCCCAGACATGCAAAAAAACTTAAGAGAGCAAAACTTGCTGGGACTCAAGTGTCTTCTAGCCATTATCTTTCTAAAAAGAGCTGGATAGATTTTCATAGAATTTGGAATAATACCTGAAAATGAAAAGCAAAAGTACAAGATGCTGTGAACTCTTCTCCAATCTTCAAAGACAAGTGTTACTTGCTAACAGATATTTAGGATGTTTTTGGAGGAGATAGGATATTTAAGTATTGCTCTCTTGTCCTTTTATTTGCATTTTGGCTTGTATAAAATACATCCTCATTCTAGGTCTTGGTGCTTTTTGAAGCCCATAGAGTGAAATGCCATTTAATGTTACTATAGATTACTGCGATTAACATTACATCATCACTGAAAAATAAAAAGCCCCATTCTCATCTTGCTGCTGACGTCCGAGTTCACAGATAGGCTTTGTTCTTTGCTTGGAAAGGTGTAAACCTGGATAGATGAGTAAGACTGGAAATGAGTTCTCAAGTTTTTCCACTATCATTTGTATCTTTTATCTTGTGAAACACCTGCCCCTCCTTCTTTTTCCCTTTATTTTTTTCTTTTTTTTTTTTCTCCCCCCCCCCCCCCCCCCTCCCCAGAGTTAGTTGTGTTCCTTATAACAGTGTTTGGACTTCTCGTGCTCTGCCTTTGAATTTGGCTCCTGGTATCCTTGCTCCATATTTCACTCTATTCAGGGTTCCCTTATCATAGTTGAATCTTGGCATTGAATTTTGCATCTTAACTCTGACAGGTTTTTTTTCCTAGCTCATGTACACAGCTTTGATATTATTTTTTTATATCTGTCCACATGATAACTATCCATTCATCTGTGTGTCTGTGATGTCTATTTATAGGTATAATTGCCAAATGTCAATTAAGACTGCTTTTATTGAGCTGTTTATCACTCTTATTTGTAACTTCTTAGCATCTGTGTTCTTGTCATCTGTCCATACTTGTAGCCTTGGGGGTTGCTTTGGACTCTTGCCATATGTAAATATTTCACCTGTCTTTGAGTTACACTGATGTCTTCCTGAAAAATTAAAAATTTTTTTTTCATCTCATATTGGCTTTTTCCTTCGTGCTGCCATAGATGTCAACACAATGATGATATAATGCCAAAACAGACTTGTTGGGATATTTCTTTTGAAGCCTGCTAGCCTGATCAAATTGTTAGATGTTTTTAAAAACACTTTCCTTGCCATTAAGGTGATGTAGTGAGCGTCGCTTTACTCAGTTTGCCTTTCTTGTACTGCTGTATCCTGTCTCTGCCTGAAATAATGGCTTAGTTGCTCTTTGCAGCTGAATGTCTGAATAACCTTGAGCACCTCTTTCTCGCGCTTTGAAACGTTCAAAGAACGTGGCTATCAAAAGCTGAATTATGATGGCTCCCTATGATAGGGGGCACCTGTGGGGAAGAGGGTAGGGTCCTCTCCTTGCTTGAAATCTGTCAATCTCTTGAGTGAAAGTGGACAATTACTATTGCTTAAAAGTACTGGCTTTCCCTACTCCCAGTTCTGGTTTAAATTAATACCTTAACAGATGGAGAAGAGACTGTCTTCTGCACTAGTTCTGACAAAGTAAAATCCGAAGGAACTCGGGTTATCCTGTGCTCAAAACGTCTATTTAAAAGTGTTCTCTGAACAGCAGGTGGAGGCAGTGCATTCCAGAGAGCTGCGTCCAGCCGAGGTGCAGTTTGGGTGAATGGTCTGGTCGCTTATCTCCAGCAGATGGGGCAGTTTTTGACCTCACGCAAGTGATAACATTTTGTATTACACGTAAAAATCTCAGAAGAACAGATCTGATCTTTGATATGTGATAGTTTATATGCTTAAATGATGTATACAGTAGATATAATCCATCTTACTTAAGACTGATATTGGCACAGATTTTAATCAAAGTGCAAAGGCATCTTCATTCTGTAATAAAAAATAAGACAACTTTGGGTGAATGATCCTTTAGATCTTTAATGAAGGAGACAGGAGAACTGTGAATTATTTCCTTGTGAAGTGGCTTTGTCAGCATGTGAATAAGATGTTGCAAACCAGAAATTTGCCAGTAGTACACTTGGTTTCCTTCTCTTAATGTTGCTGTTGTTACCACTTGCCAGAACTGTGATGGGCAGCCTTTTCTTAGTGTTCTTCAGTGGATAAATTTTGTGTCTATACTCAAACCCAGAAGCCTTCTATCTATGTACGTCAGAGGAAGAATGTTTCTTAAATTGTTACAAGATTAATTGCGACTTTGAGGCTGATTTGCTTGTGCTTAGCAAAAAAGAATGTGTAATTTTCGCGTAGTTCACAAGGTATTAGAGAGCAAAATGCTTACTCTTGTAGTTAAACAGTTCATAAGCTGTGATAAGTGCTGAAATAGGCTTGGTCGCTTTGTAGTTGTGTGGTGGGAAAGGTAGTGTGATGACAATGAATGTGTGGTTAGTGCAGGAGGAGTATCTGGTGTTTACACTGTACCACTGATTAATTAAAAAAAAAAAAAATGCTTGAATCCCAAGAGAACTGGGAGAGTGGGGAGGGAAGAAGAGCATAATGTGGAGACCTCTGTGTGTAATGAAGTGCTGTTAGAGCTTAATACTTGATAGCCGTTGTAATCCATTGATATCAGTTCATAGCCAAAAGCTATGTTGAGATCAGGAGCTCTTGCTTGTCATTTAAAAGGAGGCTTAGCTAAATATTGGTGGTGCACTTTTGAACAGGTTATTGGCTGCCAGCATCCAGTATTTGAGGTGATTGCATGGCACCTGAGAGAATCTACAGATGTGGAAATTGCTGGGTAGTTTGTATTGTAGCATAAGCCTTTTAGATTATTCTAGATGAAATTGTTCTCAAGGAGGTAAAGAAGGAAATCATGTTGAATAGTTGAAAGAAATGGTGTAATTTTTTTTTTTTTTTAATACCCTGTATGTGCATAGGACCTGCAGGAGAAAACTGGAATACTGTATTAGGAGTTCACGACAGAGTCTCTTCTTGTTTGCATAGAAAAGATGCAAGAGACAGAAATACATAATATGTCTGTCTGTAAGTGAAGTGTTCATTGTTCTGTTTTACTTGGTAACTTCTGAACACTTCCTAATCAGCGTTTTCCCTCTTAATGTTTACAAATTAACAGATTAACTACAGGTGAAATACAACATCTGAAGTAGATACATACATACACAAAAATAGAGAAGGTGCTCTATCTCTTTTTTTTTTTTTTCCCCTTCTAGCACATCCATTCTCTGTTCCTTACCTGTGTAGTTTTCCTTGATTCATTTTTATACTTTCTGTTGTACTTTGGTTAATTCCCATTTTGATCTGAATCTTAACTCTAGAGTAATTAGGGCAAGGGCTGGTTTTAATTTTTGCATCTGGGACTTCTAAGGCAATCTCAGCACTATGAGCTCACTTTTTCTCTCTTCTATCATCTTCATCAACTACCTGTTTTGTTTTTGTGGTAACAGTGGTTCTCAGCGTTCAATCATCCCAGTCCATTCCTCCATAGAGTTTGTTCTTGTACGTGGCCTTGCATACTTGTCCCGTTTATCTTGACTAAGAAGAATTTACATACTGTGCTTTTGGGTGCCTGTGATCCCTTTTGTGTAACCGACTTCCAAGCTAGTAGTTTTTGTTCTGTTTTATATCTTGGTTGCAACTGTTAAATTAATACAGCCAATAAAATCTTTATGGTGCTCTTGGAAGAGCACATGATTTATGTTTATTCCTGGTAGGGGACAATTTCTGTTTGTTTTTACCATATCCATGACAAGTCACTGTTTCTTTTATCCTTTGATTCTGTTTTCTTCTTGTTTAACTTCTGTAGAATTCTGCTGGGGATTCAGAAAACATCATCTTCTCCCAAGAGCTTGTTAACAAGCTCCTTGGCTTAACAAAAGTTTGCACACCGAGAAAATGTGTTGAGTTGCATCACTTCTGGCAATTGTGAATGCTTGATAAGATGAATATAGTCCTGAGTTACTTAGTGTTAGTTGTTGATTTTTATCTGTACCGCTGCTTCTGTAGATGAGGCCTGGAGATGAGTAACACAAGTGCATTATCAGGTGGTGGGTTTGCATGCGCCATCCAGTTAACAAGTGTAACCTTATTATTTCAATGTAATTTTATTTCTATATTTCAAATGTTTATGAACATCCCCATTCCCAGCTCCAAAGACAACACGAAGCTTATTTTTTTTTTTTTTTAATTTTAGAATGGCTGTCCTCTGTTTACAAACAGCAGTGGTTTGCCATGCTCAGAGCAGAACAAGACAATGATATTGGGTAGGTATATTACAGGCTTTCTTTTATTTCTTAAATTAGAAACCTTCCTCTCATATAAATTCTGACATGATTAACTTTCGGAGTTTACATTAAGAAGAGCGGGGGGGGAGCATACTTCAGTGGTTTTAAACTCTGTTGTTCTCTGTGGAGCCGTCTGTTCCCTTGGGCTGGCCAATCTCCTATCCTTTAAACAGCAGAACTCTAGCAAACTTGTATAATGTGACCAGAGGTAAACGCTGGGGAGGGATGTTTTGTATTTTCTTTTATGTTGGTTAATGCTTCTCACTGGTACTTTGCCTTGAAATATGTGTTGAGGCTGTGAAAGTAACTTCTTAGCCTTGCATTTTAAGGATGACTTTAGGAAAAGTACTGCAGATGGAGAAGCAGCTTTTTCTTCTGTCCTGCTTCCTTCCTCTGTGGCCTCGGTGGGCAAGAGGTTGCACTGCAATGTAACTAACTGAATTGGTGTAGAAGACAATATGTCATTTTTTTGTTTATGCAGGGATAACTCCACACTAACCTTTGTTCCCACTTCTCCCATCCTAGCTTCCCAGACAGCAAGCGAGGGCCCAGCACCCAGCAGGGCTTGCCATCGTGTTTGCCTCATTCCTTTCTAATTTTACAGCCTTTCCCCCCCCCCAGTGTTTATGTTTGATAGCTCTCTCTACTGCCAGCACCTCCAGCTTTTCCCAGGCAGTGCATCCTTCTCCACTGCTAAGACTCTGTTCTCTCTGTAATCCTCCTATTTTATATCCTATCTTTTCTCCTTCCTAGACCCTGTGCTGTACTGTGGTGGCATTGCATTGCCATTGAGGAAGTACCGTGACAACTGCCGTGTTTCTGTGCCCTTTCCAAGATTTGCATGTAGCTGTACTTTGTGTAACACCCTGACTGGTGTCTGTGTAATGGGTAGTTGGGTTTCTTGAGCCTGTGCCTAACAAGGGTTGTCAGTGGTGGTGGCTTGGGCAGCGAGGCATGTTGATTTAATGTATGTCACATATAGGTGTGTGATCACAAACTGTTTCCCTTCCTTCTGCTTGCTTTTTGCCACGTTGCATTGAGCCAGGTCCCTTAATCTCCAAAATGCAATTGGGGGAGTAGTTCCTGCCTCTGTCTTCTCTCCTGGTTCTTGGTGTGCTTTGTGGAGAACAAATGTCAGGTCTGGAAGCTGCAAAATGTTTGTTACCCTTCAAAAACCAATAAACCAAATTACTTATTTTCTTCCATCAGTTCCATTAGCACAGCATTTGCCATTCTGAAGGTGAACATGTTCAATTGCAGTGGTAGGCTTCACTTATTAATTGCAGTCTAAAAAGCATAAGAACCGCTGTCCTGATTTGAACCAAAGGCCACGCAGTCTGTGGCAGCATTCAGCAGCAGAGAGTTACAAATCTCCCATCTTCCTTTAAAGTGAAGAGTGAGTGTTCTCTTGATGTACTTCTCTGGCAGTGAGTCGTTAAGGATTTTCCAGATGGAAGTTTTGGCTGGATTGTTACTGAACAACCACCAATAGACCTGTTCTTAAATATGCACAGTTCTGTTTTGAAACAGCTTATGCTTTAGCCCCAATACCCTGTGGCAGTGGCTTCCATGGCTTAATTGCATATTATATAGGAAATATTCCCTTAATTACTTCCTTTTGATGTTAACATGTAATAGTGTAAAAAAATCCCCAAAACTCTGACTTTGGTCTTAAGAATAGTAAAGATTTTTAAGAAGTGGTTCTTTTTGTCAGTAGCAGTGCTTCAGAAGACAGTAAAGTATGTAATTGTGAATCTTATAATTTCAGCTCCTAAAGATTAATGTCGGGTGGTCATAGCTTGTTTCTGATACTATTGTTTTCTTGGGAAGACTTTTCCTGTAATGCTGGCATTGATGTGTCTAACAGTAGACGATTGTACATTGAGTGTTACCTTCTAGCTTGTATGGGAACCACAGTTAATATGAAAGTGAGTATTAACATAGTCATCAAAATTCTGACACAAGATAAGACTGGGTATTTGCTTATTTTTGATGTCTTTTGGTAGTTCACTGTAATACACTGAGTATTTTAATTGTCAGCCATCAGATATACATGCTTCTGAAAAAGTAAGCTCATACAAAACTGAAGTGGTGATGATGGGGATCATAGCAGCTTTAAAATGAGCAACTTTCATGTTCAACTACAGTGCTGATGATTTCAGTGACTCTTGGAATGAGCAGAGTATTTTTCCACGTTTTTCTTGCTTGTCTAGTTTTCTCTTTTGCAGTATGGGATTTTTTTTTCTTTTTTTTTTTCTTTTTTTAAAAACGGCTAAAAGTGAATATCTCGGGCAGAGAAAGTTTTGCTTAACAGTAGACATCTGTTTGCCCGAATGTCTTATTCTGGCATTTGTTGCCAAGGTCTTTCATTAATGGCAGTGGTAAGAAGTGGGTGAAATGTAGTGTTTCTTCTCAATATGTCTTAGCTTCTGACTTTGGTAGTTTACAAACTTAATGGTTCAAGGTGGCATCCAGGTTACTGTTTGTTTAATAGTCAGTACTGGACTAATTGTCTTTGAACATGGTGTTCTCTGGAGTCGTGTGGGAGATGGTGGGGGGGTTGCGCGCGCATGCGTGCGTGGAGTGCTTCCCTGCAGTTATTTGCAGCTCAGTTGTAATGTTGCTAGTCCATAGCATGCAATCTCTGAGAAGATAAACGTTATTTGAAGTCCTGAGATCACTTCTCTGTCTTCTACTGGCAAGCTGTAGTGCCACCCTGCAGCGAGATGCCTGTGGTTCGTAACTCGTGTCTTAGAAGGGAACACATGCAACTGTTCCTTTGTATTAAAGCAAATATTTTGGACATTCAGCCAACCTGGAGCTGAAAGAAGAGAATTAAGGTTTTATTAGACCATCCTTTTATCCAGCTCTGCTGCCTTTCCTCTCACACTTACTGGCTGTATCAGTATCTTAACATGGTTTTTTTTCCCTTAGAGAGAAAGATGCAAACTTAGTAAGCTGAACAAAATGTGAAGTCTGACTCCTAGTGAGCTGAAGAAAGGCTCTATTTTCATATCCCACCTGGTGCATAGCATAATTGCATCTGCTTATTTTAAGACTGCCAACATGGAAATGATATTGCTTTGAAATGTGTGATGTGGTTTGCTCTTTTGATAACTTTAGAGAAGGAAATATTTTTCTTCTACTTCATATAGTTTGCATTTAGAAGGACTAAACATTTTATTCACTCTTCAGAATTCAAGAATTTTTTAGTGTAATACTGGAGTTTGTGACTTTGAACTGTAGCTGCTTGAGGTTTGCTTGGGCTAAAGTGGATCTCTCTTTTTTTTTTTTTTTTTTTTTTTTGTAATTAAACATTTGTTCTGTGGCAGATGCAAGACAGACCTTTCGAGTCCATGACTGGAATCGTTTTTACTCTAATCGTCTCTTTGGCAGTGTTTAAGAACGGAATAGAATAACTTGACTGTTCACTAAGCATATGGTAGGCCGGTGTAAGTGGTTAAAGCTGGAAGTTTTGCATTTTCTGAGGCTGCTCAAGGAATTGAGAGGGGGGAATACTAATGTCTGTCTGAACATTATGTACTAATGTTTGTGAAATTTGTCACTAATTAAACAGAAATAAATCTTTTATCACCATTACTGAATTTAGGTCAGCTACATAACCAGTTCAGCTAGAAGATGTGGAAAAAGCACACAGGAGGTTCTTGAATGAATTTGGTTAGCATGATTAGCTTATTTGCTTAACTTATAAAATACTTAATCTTCCAGGATTGGTTTTTACAGAAACAGGGGGCGAAAAGACCACAGACTGAGTTTGTTCGTAAAAGCTATAGCCGCAAGTTCTTGTGGTGTGTGTACAGTAGGAAGAGAACAGATGCTGTGTTTCTTCTTGCTTATATAGCTTGAAGTATATTGTTTGATATTGCGGGTTTATAATTTAACTTGCGGGGGGGGGGGGGGCGGTTGCCTTTCATTGTGATTTATAATACTCACTTTAAGCATTTGTCCTCAGTGTAACTTGAAGACTTTCTGGCAATGGTTGCTTATTTGATTAATGATGTAATCGTGTCTAAAGTTAAGTGAGTAACATACCTCTGGAAAACTGGGACTGATTTTACTTATGCTGTCTCTGCAAGATTTTTTCTACGTGTTGAAGCGCCAGTGGAAATTACTGGGTGAAACAAGTTCATGTTGGTATAGGATTACAGAATTAAGAGGCTTGTGGCACTTCATGATCACTGTGGGTAAACTTTTTTTAGACAGGTTGCATAACCAGCCACTTGAGAAATCTTTTCACAATGTCTCTGTGGGTGCTTCTTCATAGCACTGCTATTCTGCAGAGTCCTGCAGCTGTTCCTTAACAGTAGCACTCATTTATGTTTGTGCCTCATAAGTTGGACTACTGCGTTTAAAAAGGACTTAAGTTTTTTTTAGGAGGATTGGAGAATGTATTTCATTGCAACAGCTGTTATTTTCTTATCTGGAAAGGTTCTTCTGTAAAAGTCCTACCTAAATGAGGTGTCACAACCTGGTTTATATTGCAGTTTTGTAGAGTAGTTGGATGTTCATGGGACAGTTCGGGTTGGAAGGGATCCTCGGAGGTCATCTAGTCTTAACTTCTGCTCAAAGAAGGGTCAGTTGTGTGGTCAGACCAGTTTACTCAGGTCTGTTCATCTTTCCCACATTAAAGTACAATACAAAGCTGTTTAAGTGTCCTTAAAGATACACTTTTTTTTGTAGGCCTCAAGAAATAAATAAAGAGGAACTGGAAGGTAACAGCATGAGGTGTGGTCGAAAACTTGCAAAGGATGGTGATGTAAGTACGGCATGTGGCTAAGTCTGTGCATAGCTGACATGTCTTAGACATGTTAGGTATTTTCAAAACATGTAGGTCTTAATTGTCAAACTGCATCAAAAAGATGTAATGGAGATGGTACATTAAAGAAATTATTTTGTTCTCCCTAGAAGGATGAAAACGCTTGCCATCTTTGTGATGAATAAGGGATTAGTGTTTTAATTGTGCTCTTACACTACAGGCAAGCCCATGTTTGGAAGAACTTTAGTGTGTGAAAGGAGGGAACGTAGCCGTGACTTGTCATTTGAGACTTGTAAAATACATGCAGTTAAAATATAGCTCTGATTAATGATGTCTTTTTAACTGGAAAAGGAAGCTTTCTAGATAAAATGTGTAATAGTCACAGCCAGAACCCCTGTGTGTTCCATATACATATGTATGTATGTCTTTAGGTAACAGGTCTTGTGAAAAAACAGGAAACATGAATTTTTTTCCCACTGAAGTCTCTTAACCTAAGGATGTTGTACTCCAAGGAGTGCTTTAAGCATGAATGGGATCCTGTACTTAAGTGTTACTCAGAAATACAGCACCAGTTACCAGAATGCAGAAGTATTTTAGATCCGCTTGTGTTAAATGTATTTTTGTATGTTTGGAAGGCAGCTGATGCTAAGCTTGTCTTGTGTAGTCATCTGTCTGCAAGGGTTAGCCACTGAAGTGAGTGGTTGCCTACCAAGATGTCTTATGTTTCAAATAGGTGTTGGCAAGGATCCCTGAATCCACCATACATCTCTGTAGCTAAGAATCCCATTCCCAAGTTTGATTTGTTGGAGAGGTGGCACTTATCGTTGGTGTTGTGTAGCCAATACTCAGACTGGTTTGTTTGGGTTTTTTTTTTGCTTACGTTCTTCAGTACTGCTGGCGGTGGACTGGATTCAACTTTGGCTTTGACCTTCTTGTTACATATACAAATCGTTACATCATTTTCAAACGGAATACGCTGAATCAGCCATGCAGCGGATCAGTCAGTCTGCAGCCTCGGAGAAACATAGCCTTCAGGTAAACAGTAACCAAAAAGGCAGACCCTGTGGTGTATGCTAAAATGTCTTACCGTAACTAAGTCTTTCCATGTATGCTTGCATTAAATTTTGTTGCCACCAAGTTAGTTACGTTTGAAAATGTTATTCTGTCTCCTTGGGAGAAACTCCTTGTGCTGGAAAAACTTAAGTTATGGGAGACTTATGTAATTTAACTGTTGTTATATCCCTAGGTTACGTCTAGCCTCTTTTGATAGCAGTGGGAAAATTATTTGCAGTAGAACGACAGGATATCAGATCCTAACCCTTGAGAAGGACCAGGTATGTTTGTGGATTTTTGAGCTGTTGAACTTGAATTGTTGAAGTCCAAGGCATGAAAAAAATGCTGAGAAGTCAACAGTGCTTTTGAAGAGGAGTTGTTCTTCTTGTTGTCATTGCTTATGTGGAATTTCAAGCGTTCCTTTTATAGGCAGTGGAAGATCAAGCTAATTTGTGGAGTGTAACTAGAGTAGGGTAGTGTGGATTTCATTAGTGTTGATAATAGTGAAATTAGTTCCCATGGTGCTGCTGAAGCTATTTGCTCTTAGTGTAGTGTTCTGCTGGACGACTGCTTTCTTTCCCAGACTTCCAGCGCTGGGGAGATTACCCGTCTGAATAATATGTCCATCAGACTCCTGCTTATTTAGAGGCAAATTTGGAGTTTGTTTGAAGACATTTATATTGTAAGCTGAAAAGTTAAAAGAATGTCTGCATATTGTTCGAGGATGGTATTCATTACTCTATTAAAAAAAATAAATAAAAGCTTCAGAGAGGAGTGGAGGTTTCTTAAGAGAATGTGCCCATTTCTGCCCATCTGTGACAGCAGAATTTAGTAAGGAATGCGAAAGTCTTGATCATCAACTTTCTCAAATCCTAATCAGCAGTGATATATAGATGGTGAGTACATAGAAAACTTTTCCTTCTAAATGCCATCTTTACTGTAGGATGAAGTTTCACTTTTGCTACCCAAAAAACAGTTCCTAGAGTAAAACTGAAAAATTCCTACCAACAAACTGTAATCTGCTTTCAAATATAGACTATTATAGATGGCCTGGTTGGTTAAATGTCCCGAAACTGGTAGTGGCAGAAAAGTCTCCCTTTCTCTCCAGTGTGCTTGAAGGTGATGTTTGCTCAGCCATTTCTTACGGTTCTGTTATCTTTGATGCAGAAAGGTTGGCAGCACTGCATCAAAGGGTTGTAAGCGTTTTGAGAATATCTCATCAGTGTTAATATTATAAAACGTCTGCTTAAGGTGAATTACTATCTTGGGGGTTTTTTATCTTCTGCTTTTTAATACCTAGTAATTAAAATTTACAGAATGACAGTTAGTATCAATCTTGTGTGCTTTTTGATGTACTTCCCTCTAATGGCATCACTTACTGTGCAAATGTCCACTGTGTTTGCTTCACAGGAGCAGGTAGTAATGAATTTGGACAGTCGACTCCTGATCTTCCCACTCTATATCTGCTGTAACTTCTTGTATACATCGCCAGAGAAGAAGGGTGACAGTGAGGCACTGCTAGATAATTCAGAAACCTGAGACCTCTTCAGTGGAATATAGTAGCACTTCTATAACTCTGTATGCCTGCTTTAAGTTAAATGCCCTGCTGACGCACAGAGCTTTGACGACAAAAAAGGCCTTACACTGTAGCAAATATATATGGCCTTAGTATACTCCTATGCATATCTGAAGAGAAGATCAGAAATTATATAGGCCAAAACTAGTTATCCCATATTTTTGTTTTATTTCTGTTCTGCACCTTCAGACAGTAGCCATTCCATATTTGAGAAATGTTACATTTTTATTTTTCTGGGCGAAAACTGAGCCAAATTGGAAATAGGGAATTTTAGTGAATGACATCTTATGAACTTACCTGTCAGATTCTGAGCACACATGGTAGGACGTGTGGTTTTTGTTAGTGTGGTTTTGTTTTTTTTTTTTTTTAATAACTGATCTGTGAATACCAGATCTGCATTCTGCTTACTTTCGTGGTCCTTTTCCATTAGGGCCAAATACATCCATGTAAATGTTGCCTGTCAACTTTCGTTAGTTATTGAACTGTACAGACTTTCAAACCTGCTTGTTTTTAAGCCTTTATTGCATCTCATATACGTACATTTCTTTCTTGTTCTTGGGCTTTTTTTTAACATTGCAGCAAATATTTATCTTTTTTTAGCACGTGAATTTGCTAATAAGGATGCTTGTAAGTTAATTTTTTTTTCCATGTACTGAAAATACTCGTTAATGTACTCACCATCATTTTGAGTCTATTATACAGCAGCAGCTTTCAGCTAGGATTCTACTGAATGCTTACTATACTCACATGAACCAAATACCAGTTTTTAAACATTGTTTTTTTGTGACTTGTTTTAACTGTTACATTGGGAATATATCCCATTTTAGCTCAGGAACTTGTGACCTTTGAGTGCCTTTTGAGTTGTATGTGTTAACGCAAACTTCACATCAGTTAAGCAAGGTCACAGGATCCAAAGTAAGAGCTGGGAACAATGGATTCCTTTTCAGTTGGTTTGACGAATGGTCAAGTGTAAGAGACACTCTGTTCGTTCTTTGTATGTGTTGGGTTTTATGTTTGTCTATTGCAATTTTGAATTCTTACAGCAGGATTTTTTGATTCAAAGTGGGAATTTTGCCTCTTTAGCCTATTTTTTTAATGTTGTCAGAAAAGTATTAAAACCATTTGTACTTTAAAACAAGGATAAAAATGTGTTAGACAATATGGAAAAACGTGGCAACTTGTCAATAAATGATTTCAAGTGGAATACTCACCGGTGTCTATCCTTTTCTGCCATGAATAGCTTTTTCTGTTGGCTTCAGCCTGTGGATTCACCTCTGTATAACCTTGTGTTGTGTCACACTTCTTTGGAAGCAGAAGGCAGAAGCATTTTAAGGCGTTCATCTGCTGCAGCATTGAACTTGGTATTTAGATACTTAAGTAAGCAGTTTTTCTTTTTTTAACTAGAAGTACCAAGTCTTTAAAATGTGTCATTGATTCAGTGGAAAGAAATATGGGCTGCTTGTTAATGGCAGAAGAGAACGGGTACATAAAACCCATTTTTTTATGTAATGCCAGGGTTGAAATCTTAAGCTTTGTTGGTGTGTTGAGATGCCACAGGGCTCCTGCTTTGTGCTGAGGGCTTAGCACCTCCCATTCAGGTCCAGATCCTGCTCTGCCCTTGCACCCCGCTGGCTCCCAGGGCCACCCGCTGCCCCTGCTCGCCCTGGCAAAGCCATTGCTGTGTGCAAGCGCAGCCCTGGCCTGCGCACCCCCATGCATGTCTGCCCTTGCTGCTGGGGAACCGCCACCCTGCAGCGTGGTGAGGATGTGGGCTATGGAGTAAGAGCTTACGTGAGCCTTATCTTGATATTTTTCTTCCAGGCATGAACAACTCGCTCCTTCCCTTGCTCTCTGGCTGGTCTGGTGCTACCTGTGCCCTCCCTTGCCCTCCTGGCTGGGGAGGGACTGTCAGTGCAAAGAAATAAATCCCTTCCCAGCTTCGGTCCTTCTTCCCAGTGGACGGGATGAGGGATTTGGGATAGGGTGGTGGTGCAGGTGTCCTTCCTAAGGGGTTGCGAAGGAGTGGCTCAGTGCAGGAGGCAGGAGTCAGAGGAGCACAGAAACCCAAACACATCACAACTTACCCCAGAAAATGGGTGGTTGGTTGTTTTTGTTTTTTTTTTTTCTCTCTTTTATTTGTCACTGACTAGGAGCAGCAATCGTGGCAAAGGGGAGCTGAGAAGTACAACACCACACTCAGGAAAACGGTATGAAAAGTACAAAAATAAGGATGCCTATATATAATATAATTGCAGTCAATTACTAAAAATAAATATTGTAATCACAAAATAACAACATCAGGTGAATCTACAGTCACTCATTTCTGCTAGCAGCTGAACAGTCTTTGGCTTTATTTAACTCCCCCTGCCCCACACGGAGCCAACACCCACATTAAGATGCATTTTCTTTGCTTCAGGCCAGAAAGACTCCAGACTTGTCAGGGATGTCACAAGGCAAATAATTTGACTCTTTCTCATTCCAAATTACCTTGTGACCAGGAATTGCCTCTTTGGCCTTCAATGACCACTTTTCTACCAGAGCAAGCAAAATGATCTGTCAAAAGAAGGTATTTTCCTTTCTTTATCTGCTGGAGGGGAGGAGATTGAGGAAAGCCATTCCGGTTTATTTTGCTGCTGTCCTGTGCCTCACCACCCATTGCATGGGGATTTGTGTTTTTTGTCACTGTTTTACACCTGTCCCCACTCCCCTCCCACGCACTGGACCTTTTCACCCTCTTATCTGTCAGATAGCCTGGCCACATTTGGATTGCCTGATAAGAGACTGCAGCACAGAAGCACCAAGTTACCTCAGGTCAAACTACCTCTGAGCTGCTTCCAGGCCAGAGATCTGTGCGTCTTGGGTACTCCTCAGACTGGGTGACTGGATATGATGCTTCTCCCTACACAACCTTTGCCTCCAAGAAGGGAAGAGGCAAGTTCCTGTTGCAAGGCTTAGTAATTTGCTGCTTGTGTATAGATATATTAAAAAAAAGCGGTAACAATAAAATCCTGTCCAAAGTACCAATGAGGAGAGAATTGCCAGGGAGGAAAGGTCAGTGGCTCCAGTGTAGCAGACCTGCTCTCCTGCTGCCAGCGTGGCCAGAGAACGTGCCAGCACAACAGCAGGAGTGCAAAGAAAATGCATCCTAATGGGAACAACCAAGCGAAACAAAAGCCATCCTAAATCCACAAAGCAGCGTTTCTTACCGGAGGAAAGAGACAGACTGGGCAAGTCAAGTTGATCAGTCTGTCCATCTCTCCCTACATATAATAGATTTGATCTTCCCTTCATATCAATAGTTACGATTCAATCTTCCCTTCTTCATTTTAAACACATTCACATAACATCCCACGGCAACATTTTGGTGTGAGGTTACAGTCCCACTGAAGTTACAATCAGACTGTACAGCAAACATCTCTGGTGCTCATCCCCTTTGAGACAAAAAGGAGCACAAACTTCTCAAAGTGTTTAATAAAAACCTTTCTTACAGCCAAGGGTATATCTGCAATCACAGGTTAACACGGGTGTCTTGTAACGAACGCTTCAAGTATCGCTTTTTAACTGGGAACATTTCAGACACTGCTTTATTCTGAGTCAAAGCAAAGGGGAAGCAAAAGCTTTCAAGCTTTACAGGAGCCTCGTGGATATCCAGGTGGGTATCCATCTGACCAAGCCCAGCCAAAAATCCTCCCTGACCTCACAGAAAGTTTAGATCCATATCCTCGAGCTTCAGCACGTGGCTCCCTTGCTTTGTCAGCCCCACAGTGCTGCTGCTACCGCTACCCCCAGACCAGATACTGCAGGACAGACCAAAAGCAGCTGTAGCTCCAGGTAACTTGTACTGCCTTTACTTCCCCTGTTCCAGGAGAAAAGAAAGCGCTCAGCAATTCACCACCACCCTGTGAGCTCGGGGCTAATCCTTCCTGCTGCTGTAAAGTCACAGCCCGTCCTTTGCTGCAAAGGAAGGCAAGGCGAGCAAGGTTACCCTGCTCCGCCTGTCCTTGCTAACCAGGTACTTAACTACCCACTTTTTCTTCTCACCCTTTTAGTCACCCGCGCCACAATTTGCTGAGCTGGAGCCTGAATTAGCTACAAAACCAGGGCTGCCCCATAGTCCCAATCTTTCCTACTCTCCCACCAAAACTACAGTTGTATACAACTTAGCTCACTAACCGATGAAAACACTACCTATTTCAAAAGGGGTACAGCTGGATAAAAGTTAAAAAACACAGCCACTAATGCAACCTTCTGCACGGTGCAGCAGGTAAAAACATTTCTGTTTCCATTTTTCAGTAGGCAAAATGCTGGTCTTCTCAGGAAAGAATCACACACAACTGCTTGGTACCACATTAGAGGATTTCTGTATCATCTTTCCAAAATTTATTCAACATCTTCTAAAACTTCCACTAAACTTGGTTTCTTACATCATTTCTATACACAGTCAGATTTTATTTGTTATAATTGTCTTGAGGCTTATAAAAAAATAAGCATTTAAAATGCCCAAAGAGTAATTTTGCTTTAAAATTGTGCTACTGAACTTGACCCCCAACATAGAAGAGATACTTTTGGTAATGAGGTTATCCCAAGCAGTATAAAAATATACATAAAAATAGACAAAAACTCTATCCTCCAAACTGAAGGTCTGTTTGTGGGAATTATTATTATTTTTTGTACATCACTGGAATTTCATTATCTTCTGCTAAATATTTACAGAAACATACCCACCCCCATCTGTATGCCTCTGCCCACTCAGGCAGAGAACTGCAGCATTTAGTTCATCCGCAGGCTTTTCTGTTGGCAAAAATTAATCACTGCTTTTCACCATGGCACACAAAGTGATGCTACGGGCACGTTCGTCCCCGGGAACGTTCGCCGACAGCCCTGAGGATGCCGAATGGAAATGAGGTGACACCAATTATTGCCGCTAACTTCATCGAGCGAGTTGAGATCGCCTTTGCCAGTGCCTCGCCGCGCGCCGTGAGCGCACGTGCCCGTGCCGAGTGTTTGTTGGACCGGGACAGTAGCGTGAGGGATACGGGCTCAGACACGGGTCCCTGCAGGGCCCTGGGTTATTTCACCACGCACTGCAATAGGAAGTGATGTGACCTTCCAGAGCAAAGCAGGCTGGGGAGGGCAGGGGGACAAAATAAAACCTCTCCTTGGGTTAAAACCAGCCAAATCCTCAAAGCTTCACTGCAGGGCCCCGCTGCTCCTGTGCATCGCATCCCTGGCTTTCTGATTTCCCTTTTGTTCTGGTGATAAATTCAGAATGCCCAAACCTCTTGTACAACTGTCCTCAGGAATTTGGGTCTCTTTCTCCAGTCTACCCCAAGAAAATTTTAAATTAAAAAAATAACACAAGAAAAAAGAAAATAAGTACTCTGTAGCATTCTTAAATGACATTAAAAGGTGAAGTCAATTCTAAGCAATATAACCCCCCCCACCAAGACTATGTACATAAAAAGATTTAAGATCTCTTGAAACATAAATATACAGTGTATAAATCCAGGTGTCACCTAAAAGGCTGAAGACGCAGAACTATTTCACAGACAAAAAGCAAACCAAACTCACCGCGCCAAGTGTAGACACACGGCCACAACATTTGAGTGTGTGTGTATTTGCAGGGAAGACACCGACCCATCTTGGTGGTGGTTCCTTGTATCCGCACATGGACCAGGGAAGGGTGCTAGTGGTTTCCAGGGAACGTAACACAACCGTACATACATGCCACATTCCTACACTCTATTTAGGGTGCGGGTGAGAGGTCGGGAAATGGGATTAGACCCTGAGTCCCCAATTATTTCCAGGCACGTGCTCTGCTGGAGCAGTTAAAGGAGCACCTCTAACTTGGATCCAGCAGGTTCTTTAATATTGCTCACCAACAGAGATACTTGGTATCTCTCAGTGCAGACTCAGAACACGCCGGCTGAAATTCTGCACCCTGTGCTTTAAGAGTTACCATGACTTTCATGGAAATAATACAGCCTTGATCAGGGTAAAAGACTAATGGAGGTCTTTAGCCCAATCTTAAAGAGGTTTGCTTTCTACAGCACGGACATGCTACGACTCCGACATACATAAATAGGTACTAGTTACTGTAAAGTGACAATGCAGTGTCTTAATTATTCTAGCATTATCCTTTCTGCTGTTAGGGAAGATAATGAGAGCGGTTAGGAGATGTGGGGAGGAGAGCTGGTGTTTGACGGAGGCTGCAAGTGGAACAGGTCCAGCTCTAACTGGAAATATAGGTAGACAGCCAAAAGACACTTTTAGCTTTACTTGATACGCAGTTTTATGGCATGCAATAAAACTCCTAAGACAACACTTAATACAAAGCACACAGCATCTCCAGTCCCACTGGTGGTATCTCAAGAGAACAAGTAAAGCTAAGAGTCTGCTTGCGAGGGGAGGCCACGTGTGTGTGTGTGTGTGTGCGTGTGTGTGTGTGTGTACGGAGGGAGGGAGGGAGGGACCGGGCAGGGAAACGTCCTGTTTTGCTGAAACCAAGCTCTTCGGCAAACCTCCTTCCTTCTATCGCTGGCCAGCCTCCCGGATCCGGCAGGCCACCGCCGTGATGAGCGCTGCGCCCTTGCCGCTGCCGTCTTCCGACTGGAGGAAGGTCACTTCGCACTTTGGAGACAACTGCTTCACTGTTTCGTGCATGACGGTGGAGAAGCTGGGAAAGGCAAGGAAGAGATGCTGATTTAACTTGCCTTGGGCTGAAGGTGCCAGCTCCACAAGGAACAAACCACTTCACACCTATCATCATAGCTGCCTTCAACAGAGTCTCCAACAGTGCTACAGACACAGAGGAGAAAGATGGACGGAGAGAGAGCTGCTGGGTAGGAGGCACTGGAAAGCCTAAGTCTCTGTGCTTCAGCCCAAGTCCACAGTTAACACAACATAATCCTGCTCTCCCTCCACTTAGGACTAAATCTGACCCCTTCTCTAGTCCCACCAAGCCCCAAGAGCGCTAATAAACCTTAATAGCCCTGACTAGCCGCACCTGGGGGGATCTTCAGAGCCCTCCCTCTACCCATGGGCCCCTGAGCCCTATTTAAGCTCAGCCCTGTGCCTTTAGTCCTTCTCTGAGCAATGTTGTCCTAGGAGTACCAGCCTTCAGCTCAGGCATTGCCCCATTTTTGCTTGGCTGTGGGCCTTCTTGATCCAGACCATAGACTGACTTATTGGTTTACACCTGCTTCATCCCTGTGATTTTGCCTGATGATCTGGACTCCTGGTTGAACCTGGTCACCATCTCTGGATCAGCCTGACCTTAGGTACTGGGGGACTGGGTCCTGGTGCCCCGTCCTTTAGGGAGCAGCTGGCTCCTGCTGTGCCTTGACAGTTTAGATCACTCTAAAGAGGGAGACCTTAAAATAACTCCTCTCTTCTCCAACTACCGCTTGAAGCTTTTCACACTGGCTCTTACTTAGCAACCCATCTGCCCAAGATGGGCGGGTGCACCAGCTTGGAAGACAACCGCGCACCACCGAGCAACTCACTGAGGGTGCAGCTTGTAGAGGGTCCCATCCACACCGACCGTGACCTTGAGGAAGTCCAGCCCGCGGTTCTCCCGGATCTTGTCCACCACGGCTGCCATGCCAGCCCCGCAGAGCTGAGCTGCCCGCCGGGCCACCACCGTGCACACCTCCTTCACGATGATGCTGTCATCGCACGTGGTCTCCAGGCCGAGGTGCTGGAGGATGGAGCGGACTTGGAGCAGGGCCAGGCAGTCGCTGGGGAGGACACGAGGGCCAGGCAGCGTTAGGAGACGGAGCAACTTGGACGTGTGGCTTCCCCTTTCTTATCTACATCCTGCAGAGCCCAGGGAGTTGCGGCTTGGGTGACACTGACTGGAGGGGCTCTACAGCTCCCCTCTAACCTCAGCTTCCAGACCTGGATGGGCTCTGGTGTCACATCCTCATCAGTGAGGCTATTTCAGGACAAAGCCATTGACTGGGAGCAAGGCAGCTATTTAACCTGTGGCCCCTCTCTGTCCAGGGCAGAGGATAAGAGGCGTCTGTGTTGCCAACCCCAGACAGTTTCCTTGTCTCTCAACACGGGCGCTGTCAGAACCACGTGGATTTTGCTGACTTATCAGCATTGTACCACCCTGTGTCATCCTGGCTCCAGACTGAGTGCTTGGCACTTCTCCCACAAGCCCTGGGAACGCTCTCCCCAAAGTACATCTCTGCTCTGCTCTGCAGCTGTAAGGCCAGTCCTCACCCCGCCTGTTGGACCTCACCTTTCTATCTGGGACAGGAACTTGGTCTCAAAGATCCCTCTGGTCTTCAGCCTCTCTGAGATCCGTCCCCGGAAGAGCAGCCCTCGCTTGGTGAAATCCATCAGGATGTTTCGGACGATCTCCCCCAGGTACATCCCGCTGATCATCTTCTCAAACCTGGGAAGGAGAGGGCAAGGCTGGATATCAGGACGAGAAGGGACGCTGGGTCTGGATGGGGATCCCAGCTCTGCCAGATGCCTTTGACGCAAACCCCTGGCCTGACACCCTGGAGCAAGTCCAGCAGCACGGTCCCCACGCTGCGGGCAGGGGACGAGGGTCACATCGGTGCGTTGCAAAACCAGACTCTGCCCTGCTCATCATCCCCTGATGCTCCATCAAGAGGCTGGTGGGGCACCACTGAACTGTTCCTGGACACCCAGCCCCATAGAGGATCCCTTCCCAGCCCCCCCAAAGCCACCACGTGTGGTGGTGCATTTCTTTCCCCCTCTCCAGGCTGATTTACGAACTCGGGAAGGCTCGCTAAGCCTTCGCATAAGTGTAATGAGTCGGGCAGCGAAGCGACCCTTGGCTGTGCCAGGAACAATTACCCAGCTGAGACAGGGAGATACGCTGTGCATCTCAAGGACTCCTGCTTGCCGGGCGAAGGCGGAGGGATGGGAGTAGGGATAGCCAGTTCTCATAACAACCTGCAGGCAGTTCTCTGTCGTAACAACCATGAGACATTACAATCCTCCCCTGGCAATCTTGGAGCATCCCGAATCTGTTTTGAGTTATTCTCCAACAGCCTCAGAATTTTCCAGCACAGCTGGGATTCTAGCAATTTGTTGATGATGAAAGTCAATCATCTCCCAAACCTATAAACAGCAGTGCTGAGTGAGGCCCTTTGAGCTCTCCTGGACTGCAGCAGGCTGCAACCAGCATCTCCCTCCGAGTGGGATGCCTCTCGGAGCTTGCAAACTTTCTGGTTTGAGAAAATCAGAGGTCTGTCACCAAAAGCCGACACAACCTGGGCTGATTCTCTCCGCTCCTTGAGGCTCGACCCTTTGCCCGTTAAGATAAATGCCGAAGCGTTCGATGTGAATATTTTCACTGACCTCAAGGAGAATTTTTAACAGGTATGCCTGTTTCTACTCTGTTTCTACTCTGTTTCTACTCTGTTTCTACTCTGTTTCTACTCTGTTTCTACTCTGTTTCTACTCTGTTTCTACTCTGTTTCTACTCTGTTTCTACTCTGTTTCTACTCTGTTTCTACTCTGTTTCTACTCTGTTTCTACTCTGTTTCTACTCTGTTTCTACTCCGTTTCTACTCTGTTTCTACTCTCTTTCTACTCTCTTTCATGTATTTCTTTTAGTGTCTTTATGCATGCATGTGTACTAATGTGAATAGTCCATAGTAAGTAAGTTAGAGCAAGTATATTATAAGATATAAGTTAATACTTTCAAATTTGTACTTAATTTACTGTCATTATTTTTATTCAACTGTGAATGAATTTTAGGCTGCTATTATACTCATAATCCCTTTAGACATAAACCGTTGCTCAAGTCTGGGACTAGGAGTTGATCCAGCTGCACCTAGACTCTGACAGGAGTTTAGAAAGCAAGGGGGTCTTCTCTGAACCTCGTGACTCAACAGGAGGGTCTTAATTACCCTTTCCCACATTCCCTTTTACCCTTTTATGTTTTCAGTCCCTATATACATAAGTTTAGTTTGATTCTGATTTAATTTTCCTGTGTGCATTTTATCCATCTACTAAGTAATAGAGTGAACTTTGCCGACAAATTCCGTGAAGTCGCACTTTTACACAAATTTCTATTAAATCATTTTTCTATTGCTAATACAATTGGAGGTCATTCTTTAAGCGATCTGAAGCCCTCTCTTATTTTTAATTCCCCCGCGACACCACGCACCTTTGCTTCCCAGGGTTGAGAGACAGCTCATCCACCGCCACATCAAACTCCGTCCGTATGTCATCCAAGCACCCGTTGTCACCAAACGCCCCCCATTCCATGTTGACGCACATCCTGCCCTCCTCCCCCTCCACCAGCTCCACGTTCCTCATCTCCTCCATGTAACAGGCATTGCTGCCTGTGCCTGCGGAGAGAGAAGCATCTTTCAACGGGGCTGTCGGAGAAGCGGGGCGCAGAGGCAAGATAAAAGCCCTCAGACAGCTTCTGCAGCCAGGAGCACCCCACAGGGACAGGTTTGGGACCACGGGCAGAGGAACTCCATAAGAAAGCTTCAGTCCTCACCGACTATCAGCCCAACTTCGCAACAGGGGTCTTCGTACCCACAGGTCATCATGGTGCCAACTGTGTCATTTACCACCGCGACCACGTCCAGGTCGAATTCCTGCAGAGGGATGGGTTTGCGTGGGTATTCCTGAAGGACACAGCTTGCTACATCTGCTCCCACAATTGGGAAAGGACCTGTCTGCTGAGCATGGGAGTCCTCCTGGCACCCACAGACTTCCTGCAGCCCCACAAGTCTGCAGGTGGACGCTCAAACCTCAAGACACAACTGCAGAGGAGCTGGCACGCAGGGATGGCCCTGCCAGAAACAGCCCCCAGGGCAGGAGCTTTGGGTGGTCCGCACTGGGGAGACGGGCATGGTGTCCTCCTAACTCACAGCGAGACAAGTCTGCTCCAGCCCTGGCCAGAAGCCAGCTCTTAGCTCCGGGGTCTGAAAATCCAACCTCTAGCGATGACTAAGGGTGGCTGTTAAAATTCAGACACTCATTAGCCCTGGGCTCAGCCCATTAATTTTCTTTACAGGCCAATTAAAGATGCCAAAGACAGCCGGGATGTGGGAGCAAGCAGCCAGCTTCTCACGGCTACATGGATACTCACCTCTCTCCTGTGAATTGCCTCCTTCAGCAGGTTCACCACATCTTCTCCTTCACAGCCAGTTGCCTTGAAACCTTTTGTCCACTTCAGGAGAATCCCCTGTTGTGGAAATACCCCACAGTAAATCACCCAGGTTGCTGGGTGGGAGGGACAGCAACCCCACGTCCACCGGCTCTCGGTGGGCACTGCCCAGCACGTGGAGGTCAGATCCTCACGCGCGGAGGATGCCTCAGCTGGGTTGTCTCCAGAGCTCAAGGGATCTGCATGTGCTTTGATGCAGCAGGGGGGCTTTTCAGAAGCACCGCCAGCCCCGAGCTCCTGCCTTCCCCCTCTCTTGGGTCTCTGTCTGACCTGCCACGTGGTCAGTGATGCTGGTACATAGAGTTTCCAGCGTGCTTCGGCTTTTCAGCCAGCCCTGGGTACCGGACGTGTATGCTACCACACGGGTTGGGGTTACCTCATCCAGGTTGTTCTGCTGGCAAGGGAAGGAGAATGTGAATCCAAGCGGGAGTGATACGCCCTTCATTCCCATGTATTCCAGGAAGTCGGAGATGCAGTGGACGATGTGGTCGAAGAGCTGGGTGCGCAAAGCCAAAAGGAGAAGTTACCATCGCAGAAAGAAACTCAGCTGGATGCCAGCCCGCCTGACCTACTGGAGATGTTGATCCATTCCCAAGCCAACAGGGCTTTGAACAGACCAGGATGCTGTTCAGCTGCGCTGTGTGAGGTGAGCAAGCCCAAAACAGCTCCTTTTTCATCCTCTTCCCCACAAACAGTGTGTTCATATCGCTGTGATACCTCCACCTTGCAGGTCCCGTACTGCACCCAGAAGGGAAGGAGGGGCTAGCGGGGAGGTGAGCAGCTTCCCAGGGGTGACACAGGAATCCGGTCACTCTGCAAGGTATCCCCAGAGCCCGTCTGCTAGAAATACTCCCCAGTCCCTGAGCACTGCCTGGAGTGGTTTGCAAAACTCTTTCCATCTGCAAATAAGACTCTGGAGACGTGTCTCACCGCTTGTGTTGTGGTTTCTCTAGCTGGGAAACAGGGATGATGCTTATCTGCCCTTGCGGAGTGTGTGGGATTCGGGGAGGTTCAGTGATGTCTGAGACTAATGCAATTTCTAACTTAAAAACCAGTCTCAAGCTTCCTAAAGCACATTTCAAACTCCCGAGCCTTGGGCAGAACTCGCTGCTCTAAAGGCAGGAGAGCACCAGCCTTCTCCACTCCTGGTTTTGCATCCTGGAAAGCAGAGCAAGGCAAAAACAGTTCCCGTGGTTAGCCAGCACTACTGCCTGCCACTTCTGCTGCCAGGGAAGATACCCCAGTTTTCCACCTCCAGCTGCCCATCCTCACCTCCTCTCCCGTCCCCTGCATGATCTCCACTGGGATGGAGTAGATCTTGTTGTGCATCTCGACACCACGCCTCATCCCGTTCCTGACGCGCACCAGCAGCACACGGAAATTGGTACCTCCCAGGTCCAGGGCGAGGAAATCTCCTTTTTCTGAAACCCAAGAGAGAATCGTTAGGAGAGAGATCCTGACAAGGGGCATCCTGAAAGTGGCACAAAGCTGATCCAAATCTGCCCTCTTCCCGGGAGAAGACCAGGAACCAAGACGTGGCTGGGAATGCAGAACAGCAGGTACACGTAGGAACGTGATGGAGAGGTTGGCTCCAGACTTGGGGAGATCACAGTGCTTCAAGCCAAGGGGCAGGCGCACACCCAAGCCACCGACAGAACTGGGAGCACAACCCAGGACAATGGTGGTGAGAAACCTGGGGCAGTGAAAACCACAGTGAAAGCCAGGCTTTGTGTTAAGTCAAGTGCAGAACGTCCTGGAGGCTCAGCCACTTTTCCCAGTATCATACTGGAGGGTAAAAAGCTTTGCGCCACTCCCACCACAAAGAGGGAACTGGCCATGGCAAAGGTTCCATCCCTTCCCGAAGCGGTGCAGATGTTGGGAGTAGCGATGCTGGCTCTTTGCCCTACACAGGACATACGTGGGCTTATACACAGGGTACATCACCTGTCCCATCTGGAGTTGAGCACACGTAGGTGGGAAGCATTTTCACCGCTGCCTCTGCGTGCGTCTCCTTGCCCAGCCCCTTCTCCATCTCTATCCTCATCCTTTGCTTCACCTCCAGGAGCTGCTCGTGGCTCAGCTTGAGCGCCTCCAAAATCTTCTGCCGTGCTTTGTGCTGGGCGGCCAGTCTGTAGGCCACCGCCGTCACCATGGCTGCCCCTTTGCCACTTCCATCTTCTGACCGCACGAAACGGATCTCGCAGTCCGGTAGCAGCTTCCGCACTGTCTTATGGAGGCGCCGGGCAAAGCTACGGAGGAGGAAAGAGGACCTGAGTATGCCACCGCAGGTGATGTGACCCTCTGGGGTTGTAAATGACTGGGGCCCCTTTGGGATCCAAATAGAAGTGCCCGGGGGAATATTTGGAGATGCTCTGCTTGTGCCAAGCTTTATCCGCTGCCGGCAGGAACAGATTTGTGCTCTCTCACCCTCTCTTTCTCTCCCCACCAGCCTTGCCTATCTTCATGGACTCACTGAGGATGCTTCTTGTAGACAGAGCCATCCACGCCGACCGTGGACCGCAGCCGGTCCACCCCCTTGTTCTCCTTGATGCGTCGCAGCACAGCTGCCAGGGTGGCCCCGCACAGGTTGGCCGAGCGGGTGGAGACGATCTGGCAGATGCGGTGGGTGGCCACACAGTCTTCATGAGATGGCTCCAGGCCCAGCTTGGTGAGGATCTCGTGGGCTTTCTGCAGTCCTTCTTTCTCCCTGCACAACAAAGAACAAAAAAGGATTCATGCCTGGAAATCTGACTTTTGCCATCTGAAGTGTCCTGGTTTGCTCAGTCGCTGGAGAGCCCTGTGATGGGTCCTCTTTTCCCCCAGCACAGAAGTCAGGAGATGGGCTGGGACCCCAGGAAACCATCCGGATCCTACTTACTTCTCAATAGCAGAGACATATCTGGTCTCAAAGTGGCCGGTAGTGAGCAAATCTGGTGTGAGCCTTCCTCCAAACAAGAGCCCTTCCTTGGCCATTTTCACCAGGATGAGTCTGACCAGCTCTCCCATGTACATCCCACTGATCATCTTCTCAAACCTGCCAACAGGGAAGCACAAGATGCATTTGTTTGGCTGTGTGTGCCGTGAGGTGGCCACAGGTTGACCCTAAAAACACTTGGCAGCCTTCCAGGCCCAAATGCAATCTGGGTAATCTCTTTCCAGAGTAGTTTATCCCATCACTGAGAAAATAAAGCCATGTTGACATAACCATCGTTCTGCAAGAAGAACTTATGGCTACATGGCGGGGGTCTGTCGGTTTGCAGAGACCCCCCCCAAATCCCACCCACGCTGCCAGAAGCCATTTGGGGAATGGGAGATCTGTAGGACTTGGATGTGGACATTAGGTGGTGGTGTTTGCCTTGGCTGGCAGATAACTTCATTGGCGGGAGAAAGAAACAGAAATCAACACATTCAGGTGAAAGGCTCACGAGGGAAGCAAGTGTTGAGTGGTTCAGTTGGGTGTACCAACCCAAACTTGTGATACAGTCCCTATTTGCATTGGTGGAGCTGGCACGGCGGAGGACGTGGTGACCTAGTTAACTAGGACGACCTCTTCGGTCCCACTAACGCCAGCGCAATGGGAGGACGGACAATGCAAAGCAAACCCCGAGCCTGAGCCAAAGCCAAGAATCTGCTTACAATTGTTTGCCAGGGTTGAGCGAGCCCATGTCTATCTCGCGGTCGAACTCTGTCCGGATGTCGTTGAGCACGCCGTCGTCACCGAAGGCCCCCCACTCCATGTTGATGCACATCCGACCTTCGTCCCCTTCCACCAGGTCAATGTGCCTCATCTCCTCCATGTAACAGGCATTGGTACCGGTACCTGAACCAAGCAAGGTGACACGGTGAGAGAGGATGCTGCCTTTCCCTTATTCCCCATAATTAACAACAGCCAAATGCACCATAGAAAGCAAAGATGGAAGAAAGAGAACATTGGGCAATGCTGGTTTTCTAACATCGCTATACCCTTTCTTTTTCCCCCAAAAGACCCTGAAACCCGCAAGAAATGTGATCTCCTTCTGGAGTTCATGCAGAGGTGGACCCCAATTCTCCCCCCCTTGCTGCAGCTCACCAACAATGAGGCCAACTTCACAGTTATGATCATCGTAGCCACAGGTCATCATGGTCCCAACGGTGTCGTTCACCACAGCCACGATGTCAATGTCAAAGTCCTGAGATGGTGGAGAGGAGAGAGATTGAGTCAGCGTGGCCAAACCAGACCAAAACATCTCTGCTGTCACGGTGGAGCCTTAAGTATCCTGTCCCACCCCCCCAGGAGGTGACAGACCTGCCCAACCTCTTACCCCTCTTTTCTTGATGGACTTGCGCAGCATCGACACCACGTCTTTCCCCTCCACGCTGCTGCATTTGAATCCCTTCGTCCACGTAACGAGGATGCTCTACGGAGAAACAGCAAGAAGGAATGCTCGGAGGACAGACCCACCAAGCCACGTGTCTCAAGGGCTCCCTGGTGCAAGGCAAGAGCTGGACGGACACACAGGTCAGTCCTTCCCTATTATCAGCTTGCAAGCTGTGGTATCAGCAACAATTTCCGTGTCTCTGCGCAGATAAAGTTTATGGCCGCGAAATAGCACACGAGTTGCTCGTTGCTCCTGCCGGCAGGAGGGAACGTGATTCCAGTGACTGGGTTTTATGGAGCCCTGGAGCAAAACCTGTTCCCAAGCCTATGGAGAGCTCCTTGACCCATCCCTGTGGGATGGGGGTCTCATCATCCCCTGTGGCTGGAGGCATCAGGTGTGTCCCCACCCAGCAGAGCCATTGCAGTCACCTGGCTGGAGGCTGAGCTGAGCCTTGGGGGAAGGGAAAGGACTCAGTTGCATCCAAAATCTCCAGCCCTAGAGCCCCAGGTGCCTTAGTGAGGCAAACACCCGCCCTGCCTGACAGATGGGGAAACTGAGGCACAGAGAGAAGCAAAGCAGAAGAGGTCACCAGGGACGGATGCTTCCTCTCTCAGCTGCTTTTTTTTTTTTTTTTTTTTTTTTTTTTTTTTTTTACAGCCCCTGCTTCTACCACAAGGAAAGCATTAATCTTCTTCCTCATTACTTTTGCTGAATCGCTCAGGCACAGGAGCATGACTTGCCCCATCCCTGGTACAAAATGCCGCTGCGTTCCCCACCCAGGGAGGACGTGCTGGATCGCCAGCACGCCATGGAGCCGCCCTCCTTTCCGATCCTGCCTGGGAAGCCGGGTGAGATAAGGGCAAGGAAAGCACCAGCCCCCCCCCCCCCCCCAAGAGCAAGAGCCAGGCAGAGGCCGTGGGTGGCAGGCGAGGGGCCACGTGCCTCAGCTGGGCTCTGCTTGCCGAGATGTTTAGTCTCCCAGCAAGGTCACCGGCTCCCGGCGGAGAGCCGGCGCAGCTGAGCGGAGCTGACAGCCATCGATTCCCGGCTGCCCGGAGTACGGCGAGCAGCCGGGGCAGGTGACACCCCCTCCCTCTCCCTGCACTGGCTGCGTGATGGGGAATGTGATGCTCGGCACGTCTGGGCTGCCTTTGGCTGCAGGCGGCTGGAGCTGCTCTCGCCCGCCACAGCCGCTCTCCTTGAGCTCTGTCTGCAGAGGGGAAAAAGCTGCATTCCGCGGAGGCATCCATGCACAGCGGAGCTACCGGCACATTAAACATCACCTCCCGGACCCCTGCAAGCCCCGGAATGCATCTTTTGCTCCCATCAGCACCAAGACCTTACACGCTACCCAAACCCAACGAGCCTAATTAAAAGCACAAGCTAAATTGGTGTGGGACAACTATTGCTCCCAGTGAGAGCTCGCCCCCATCCCACTGCATCCCAGGCTCAGCCACGACCCTCGGCAAGGAGGCAAGACCTTCACTCACCTCATCCAGCTTGGTCTGGTGACACGGGAAGGAGAAGGTGAACCCAAGGGGGAGTTTCTTGTCTTTGATTTTCAGCTTCTCCATGAAGTTGGCCAAGCACTCAGCAATGTGGTCAAAGAGCTGAAATAAAGGCAAAGAGTGAGCCCTTGCCCTGCTGTCCTGACTAAGACGATGCACCGGAACAGTGCCGGCATCCCTGCCTGCTTGAGGGACCAGTGGTCTGTCACCCACACGACACCTCCGTGGTCCTCACTCATCATGGTTACTTGGTGTCAGGAATTAATAGCTCCGGGCAAAGGAAGGCAGGGATCTACCTGGATCCTGCCGGGCAAGGCAGCAATAGGGTGCTGCTCCGACCCCATTACACAGCTCGGGGTTTTGGGGTGACACCAGCCCTCCCTTCAGGCAGGAGAACTGCCCCAAAATGGGTGGTTCCCCCCATGGCAGGGGAAGCCCTGGAATTGGGGGGCTGCCCAGGAGAGCAGGGATGGAAGGGAGAGGGGTTGAACCCACCTGCACCCCGCTGCCTCGCATGAGTTCCTCGGGGATGGCGTAGATCTGATTCTCCATTTCAACCTTCTGCAGGCCGTTGTCGGACACCTTCACTCTCAGCACGCGGAAATTGGTGCCACCGAGGTCCAGTGCCAAGAAGTCCCCATCCTCTGCAGGAACCCAGACAAGAACAACCATTTAACTCGGCGGGTCCCTTTCAGCAGTATCAGTGCCCGTGCCAGACAGCTCCAGAGCAGGCGAGGAAGTAACCGGCCACCTCACAAATAGGTGGGTAAGGTATAACTTTTTAAAATTATTTTTTCATTATTTTATTTATTATTATATTTGGTAGCTTTTTGTATTTTATCAGGGGTGTGGCTGTATTTCCTGCCCTTCCTCTGCACCCCTGGCACCCCCATAGCTGATGGGAGTTCAAAGCAACATCTTTGAGACGTATCCTGATGCCCTGGGTAGGGCATGCAGAGGCAGTGGCTGAGCTAGGAGCACGTCGGCTGGCAGGAGGACAGATCCCACCGGCTCCATCCAGACAAGCCCATGCCCAAACCGACAGCGCTCCCAGGGGAGGAGAGCTCCAGCCTCGGGCTCCATAAGGAAGAAGGCGGCAGAGACATTCCTGGCCCTATTGATGCAGGATGCTCATGAAAGCTCCTAAATCTCCAGCCCAAGCGGTTAAAACCCTGCTAGCCAGCCGTTGAAACACTAGAGTTTGGCTAAAAATTTGATACATGGAAAAAACCCCTCATGTTCAGGCTTGGCTGCCGCAGTCCAGGACAACCTTCCCCTGCCTTGCCCCAGGAATCCCATGCACTCCTGGCATGTGGCTTCTCGCCGAAGGCAAGATTGAAAGGTGTAAGCAGGAAACCAGGGAGGAAAAAAAATCCAAAAGACCTTCAGGGCCTCATTGCTGCCTTCCCCGGGCAGACGTGGGAAGCAATTTCTCCACTGGTGTTGGCCAAGAGGAGACCCGGGTCCTGCTGCCTCCAAGACCCAAGGGCCCAGCCCAGCAGGTCTCGCCTCCTATTTTGTTTTTATTGTACCAGGCACCAAGGCAGCTCGCTGAATTTTGGACCAACTGAGACCTGGGATGCGGGAAAAGCGCCAAGCTGGCTGTTTTAAATACCTAGCAGTGTGGGGAGAGGGATGGGGGAAAGCCCTCTATCAGCACTGTTTGATTTCTGAATGCATTAAATGTGCTGTGCTGGCTCCCCCGGGCAGATTACAGTGCCCGGGGGGCCGCATTGTGCCCGCCGATGCTTTTACAAAGGGGCTACAGTTGAAACAAAAAGTGTGGTTTATTAGTATTCAAATGACACCAGGCCAGCCAGCATCTCCAGTGACTCCAGCTGAAAAGGCAGCTCGCTGTCCAAGCCTGCGGGGCGTCCATCTGTCCTGGCGTCTTTCCTGGGGCTGACCCTCCGAGGACTCGGGGCGAGGGAACCGGGGACGGCGACGGACTCTGAGCCTGGGCTGAGAGCAGCTTTATAAAGTCCCTCTGCGGCTGAAAAGGTCTATTAAAAGCAGTCCTCGCGCTCCGAGGAAATGAGATGAGGAATAAGAGGGGCTCAGAGGTCTTGAGCAGCATTCAACAGCCTTGCCGCTCGGGATGGAGAACGGGGGGAGCACTGGGGGGGGTCAATGTAGCACCCCGGGGGGGGTCAGTACATCAGCCCAGGGGTGATGCAGGGCAGGTCGGGTCCCGGCTCTCGGTGGTACCAGCCCATGCCAAGCCCCGCTGCGCAGGCTGCGATGCCCTGGCTGCAGTCCCGTCGATTAAGGTTATACCCCGAGATCAACCAGACGGCGGGACGAGGAGATGCCGAGGCAGTTACACCATTATTTTAACAAAAGCTGAAGTTCAGCCGAGTCCCTGCACGGGCTCCGGCCAACCCTCGCATCATCTCTGGAGCAACGCGCACACCCCCTGCAGGAGCCGTTAACCCGGAACCACGGAGCACTCCAAACCTGGACCCCATCAAAGCTTTGCAACTCATCCCTCCTCGAGTAACACCCTCGGCATAGCTCTGAGTGAGGCAGCGTAGCCAAGGGCCGACCCGTTCAGCGCTTACGGGGTCGGAGAACAGCACGGGAGCTGGCGGAGCACCAAAAGTTGGGGCCGTCAAACCCTGAATATTCATTTCTCCTCCTCGCCTCACGCCCGCGTTGACCCTTTGCAGGGATGAGGTTTAAACCAGTTTGGCAGCTCATTTTGCGGACTGTCTGCCAGCCACAGGGCATGCCTTGGCCCCGTCTCTTTACACGGGATGCTGAAAAATGCACCAGGAAAACCCTCAGCGAAGCTCCTCGCTGTCCTGATGTCACCGGTAAGCCCACTGTGGGGATTTAGTCTCAGCCACGGATGGGCAGAGCTGGACGCAATGCCTGGCTGGGCACCGCTGGCACCAAGTTCTGCCCCAAACACGGGTCGAGCCATACTCCTGCTTCCTTTGCTGTCGACACAGATGCCATTCTGCTTGCTAGCGGAGAATGAAAACTACTTCAGGAGGCTGATAAATATGCCAGGGCTAAGGATGCTTGAGCCACGACGGTCACAGGTTGCTCAGCTCCTTGGAGATAACATGGGGAACCCAGGAGCATCCCAAAAACAAAAAGGCCAAGGAGCCATGGATGGGGCTGTCCTCTTGTCCTGCCCAGCCCTCCGCATACCCAATATTTTGGCCAAACCGCCCCTGTGAGGCTCGTTGCCCACAGAGCTGTATCAAACCAGCTTTCTTTTGACCTGCCGCCCGCCGATCCTCGCCACGAAGCGGCGGCGGGACCCAATGTAACAACCAAAAATCCCCCTTACAAGCTGCTCAGCGGTCACGAGGAGAGGTACAAGTGGTTTGAGTGGCGACTGCTGAAGTCAAGGGGTGGATTTCCAGGTGGATCAGCTTTGCAGGTGGAAAAAGGCAGCAAAATCTCCCTTGGAAATTTCCCAGGCTGAAGCAAGACAGCCGCATGATGGGCTCTGCTGGCTGATACCACATCTGGGTCCTCCCTCTGATTAGGGCTCCCTCGTTACGTGATAAGATACAGGCTGCGATGCTGAGCTCACAAACCAAACGGCAAAGGTAAGCGTGGAGCTCTGATTCTAAGGGTCTGTTTGCTCTCAGCAAACCACCTAAAAGTGAGTGTTTAGTGCCTTTAAAAATGCCTGCACTCCCTGGAAGAAAGCATGGGGCAAAGCGGGCAGAGGAGCTCTGCCGTCCTTAGAAATGCAGCCGGGGCCAGGGGACCGGAGCATCGTATGCCAGAACATGCCCCAGCATCTCAGAGGTCAGTCACTCCAGCCCTCCCATCTCAAACCTCAAGGCTTCCAACCCGACAGCAATCCCATTTTGTAGGAATCTTTGGTCAAATCGGCTTAATAGAAAAAATAAGAGGAAGAGAAAAAGCTGGAGCAGGTCCAGGCTCTGCCCCCCAGGGAGATGCAGGAGAAGGTGGAGGGGCAGACCCCGGCATTTCCCACGGCCAGCCCTGTCTGCGGACGCCCTTGCCAGCCCTACCCTGCCTCCTTTCAGCAAGTTGACAGGCTTTGAGCAGAAGAAAGAATATAAAAGCCCCGGTGCTCGCGTCAGCATCTCCGCCGAATTAGCGCTGGAGAGCAGCAAAGGGGCTTATGATGTACTGGGCATGAAATACTGGGGTTGCAGCAACAAAAGATCTGGGTTTAACCTGGTGGTTTGTTTCGGACAGAATTGGGTCCAGCAAAGAGCAACTCACACTGACCACAGCACGAGTCATCTGGCAGCGATTCCCCAACGCGATTCCTTGCTGGGGACTGCAGTAAATCACCCCGCAAGGGGCTCTGGGCATGAAAACAGCATTTTCTTTAAAGCCTTTCAAGACCATGGGCCATGCGAGCTGGTTTTGTTGCAGAAGCAGCTGGTTATCGGCAGGAACTGTGCCCACCGGCCAAGGGAAGGGTGTTGCAAAGAACCATCCTTTGAATTTCCAGGGGTTTGACCACCAAAGTCCTGCAACATCCTCCTGGAAACTCCAGACCGTGGATATCAGCTGCTGGGGCTTAACGGAGGATGCACCAGCAGATCCTTGTGTCAACATCAGCATGGAGGAGGAAAGGCGGTGGCACTGGCAAAGCCTGGAAAAACTGGGACAGGAGCAGGGAGGAAGGTGGTGTTTGCACTAAGCAATGACAGCCCTTGCTCAGAGTCCCTGGGGCTCCAAGGAAGAGTTTATTTGGGGTCTGTTTTCCCCCACCAGCCTGCGGTACAACGCACACTACCACACTGCAAGCACGGCACAGCGGGCTTTTTGGTTGGAGCTGGAGCCAAGCAAAGCAAGGAAAGTTGCTTTTAGAAGAGATCCCGCTTCAGAAGCAGAAATTCCCCCCCGTCTTATCATGTCGCATCAGGAACGGCGAAGCCACCAAGAGCCAAACCCACGCGGCACTGAGGAGAGTGGAGTGGTCGGGAGCCTGGCCTGTGTTTCGACTTCATCTCGCAGATGTGACCTTGTATTTCTATAAGCACCTCTCATCCGCCTGGATCCCGGGGAGCTGCCGTCTGTGCATTAAACGGGGCATAATCCGAAAGCAGAGACAACTCGTGCTGTAGCAAGGAGGGGAAGGAAGGGCAGGGATGCTTTGCAGGAGGAAGGTGTGGAGCCCCTGAAGCCGGCGTGGCACCGGCATCGGGGCAGAGCTGGCGTGGCCACAAGCAGGGCTGGAGCAGAGGAATAACCTGTCTTTCGGGTGGGAGGCAGCTGCTGACACCTGAAGTGGGTGGGAGCGGGACTTTGTGCCCAGCCGAAGACAGACTTTGCCCAGAAGCTTCAAAAAAAAGCGGAAGGAGGAAAGGCGCACCCCTGGATGTTGAGCTCTTCCCGAGCTGCTGTCACGCCGTCTCGTCACAAAGCCAATGTGCCAGGGGAGCTGGCACCGAGCCCCCACCTTGGGCTGGCCTCAGCTTGCCCCCACGTGCCACCTTCCAGGCCCCCCCCCCCCCCCCCCCCCCGCCTCCAAAACCCAACAGCAGAGACACCGATGCCGCTCACGGCCTGGATCCAGCTGGAGCCATACAGGGAATCCCAGCTCTTGGCTCCCCAAGGACTTGCTTGAAAACCTCCCGCTTTCCAGTTCCTGGGCAGCTGCAGCCCCATGCCTGCCCTAGCATCCCATTCCCATAACATTTTCCGCGCTGCCATGCCCCTTTCCCTGCTGTGCTGAGCTTGCTTTGGGTGAGAAATGCCAGCCGGGACACTGGAAAAGCTGCAAATTGGGAGGATATGGTGAAGGAAGCCAAGGTTCGTTCTTTTAAGGGCAAGGAGAGGGATTGCACCTTCTCCCTAACACGGGTCAGGGTGCTGAGAGCTTTGCTGCTGCCTCTTGGGACCTCTGACACACGCTCCGCCAGCACCTTTGGCTGCAATAGTTCCCGTGCCCAGGGGCGGAATTCTGGCTATCCCTATAATTAAAAATATTCTTAAACATTTAAATAGATTGAAATCTCGATCCTGGGGCAGGCAGCCAGGTCCAGCTTTTGGGTGTACGTGCACCGGGGGGGGCCAAGCACACAGGATGCAGCAGGCAGGATGGCTCTGGGTGCAGGGATGCTTCAATGCTTAAAGGGGGCTTATAAGAAAGATGGGGAATGACTTTTTAGCAGGGCCTGTAGCAATAGGACAAGGAGTAATGGTTTTAAACTAAAAGAGGGCAGATTCAGACCAGATATAAGGAAGAAATTTTTACAACGAGGGTGGTGAAGCAGTGGCACAGGTTGCCCAGAGAGGTGGTAGCTGCCCCATCCCTGGGAACATTCCAGATCAGGTTGGACGGGGCTCTGAGCAACCTGATCTAGTTGAAGATGTCCCTGCTCATGGCCGGGGGGTTGGACTAGATGACCTTTAAAGGTCCCTTCCAACCCAAACTATTCTATGATGACTGTGACTCCCCAGGGACTTGTCTCCTCAGACCTCACCGAGATGTTCCCAGCAAACACCCACCCAGAGCTGGCCAGTGACTCAGACCTTCAGCTCATCACCTTGGTCTTTGCCTCGAGACAGCGGACAGCCAGCAGCGATGGGGTTTTTTTGGCTGTTTGAGCACGGCTACCTCTCGGGTACGCCCTATTTAACACCATCACTCAACCAGCAGGCTCACACCGGCTCGGCATGCTTCTCAGGAGAGGAAACTCCAGTCTGCCCAGTCGCTGCCCGCCGAGGCCAGGTCGCTCGAGACTCCAGCCACAGCATCTGCTGGGACCTGCTCACCCCCCAGAAGCCAGGTATGAAAATACAGCGGTGGCAAAACAGCTGGGGTTGGCGAGGGAAGGGCAGATGGGTCTTTCCGTCAGCTCCCTTCCTCTTTTTCCACCTTTCCTGCTGGCTATCAGCAGTCTGTGCCGCTGAGGTTTTGCAAGGACCTCCGTGAAGGTGCCGATGCTGGAGCAACCCCAACTCTGAGCAACACCAGCCAACGGGACGGACTGGCCCAGGGACTTTCCTCTCGGCCGCTGCCAGCCCAGATGCAGAGCCAAGGGCAGCTCCGGCTGCTCGGGGCTCTCTGTCCCTCCCTGCCCTTCAGCAGCCAGGACCGCTTCACGGGCTTTGAGCACCGGGAGACTCGGCACGTCCTGGGTGGCATCTGCATCCCACTGCGTGCCGGCGGGCAAGGGGCAACGCTGCAGGGACCGCGACAAAGCTCCTTCCCAAAACACTAAGCTAGGAGAGGGAAGCACAAGGAAATTTCCCATATGGATGCTCAAGGAAGCAGTTTTTCGGGTTGAGAGGAGCAAACCAGAGCCTGAAACAGGGCTGCGGCCAGCTGGGAGTGTGCTGCAGGCAGGCCGGCTCCTGCCAGCGCGGGAAGCAGGCAGAAAGGCCGTATTGTGAGAAGCCGAGTCTGGAGAGCCCTCTTCTCCTCCCGTGGCCCTCGAGGCATTCAGACAGCGGCTGGCACTGGTGCCCGCTTCAGCGCTAATGAAATCTGATGAGCCGGACCCGTGACTGTCTCCGTCCTGCCAGGAAGGGCACGCGAGGGCTGGTTCCCACTCTCCCTCCCACCAGCGGGAACTGGGAGCCCCCCCAGTCCCAGCACAGAGTGGGGGGACGAGACCTGTCCCCATGCTAAGCCTTGCTCAGCAGAAGCAGGGTGAAGCCCCAAGGACCAGGAGTGAAGGTGGCCACGGGTGCCATCCCTGCTTCGGCAGTGCCGTGAGGATGGGTGGCCCCAGCTCTCCCTCCTGGCATGTGTCGGCACCTACC
Source organism: Harpia harpyja (assembly GCF_026419915.1). Lineage (NCBI taxonomy): Eukaryota > Metazoa > Chordata > Aves > Accipitriformes > Accipitridae > Harpia > Harpia harpyja. The sequence continues at coordinate 44,655,964 of NC_068952.1, forward strand.
GAGACGTCCCCACCGCGCTCTCCCTCTGCTCTGCCGGGAGGGAGCATCTCCCATCTCACGGTACCTGTCCCATCCGGGGTGGATCTCACGAAGGTGGGCAGCATCTTCACCGAGGCGGTGGGGTTGGTGTCTGCTCCCAGCCCTTTCTCCATCTCCTTCCCGAAACGCTGGGATACCTCCTGGAGGGTCTCCTCGGAGAGCCGCATGTGGTAGAGGTACTTGTCGATCTGAAAGGTGGAGATAAAGCCAAAAAGTCAGCTGGAGGGTTGGGGACATGGGCACAACCCCCGTGACACATTCAGGACAGTGTTCAGCCCCTCTCACGTCTGCTGGGGCTGATGCAAGAAGCAGGAGCAGGTCGTGACCCACCCCGAAGGGCAGGACACGGCTGTGCCAGCACATTGCCGACACGGCACCGCCAGCAGTGCCGCAACAGCTTATCTCCAGGCACGCCAGTAACGCCCGCCGCCGTTCTTGCACCTATTCCTGAGCATCTGGGGCCGCTCTCCAAAGAGCTCACCAAATGCCACCCCGCACCTCCTCGGCAGCATCCCCTTGCCCAGACGGGTGCCAGCTTGGGAACACTGAACGCCGAGGAGCTCCCGATGCTCCGCACCATCTTCTCCGCTCATTCACCTACAGGCACCCAAACAGGTTGCGACAGAAGTGAGACCCAAACTCGACAACCTTCCCTGCCCAGGCTGTGAGTCAGGAGGTCGGTGCCGGAGGTTTTCCAGCTGCGGAGCCCTTCCTACGCCACGGCAGCAACGTGCCTCAACCTTGACCCCCCAGGGCCTCTTCCTACGTGAAGGATGCTCGGCAGGAATCCACTGCCCATTCATTTCTTTGCTGCTGAGATCACCCCTACAAAGGGTTACGGTGCTGAGAGCTACTCAACCCCCTTGAGCAAACAACGCTGTGTGACACAAGTGGGTGCAGTGGCCGGAAAGGGAAGAAATCCACCCCCCTCTGCTCCTGGCAATTGTTTATACCCTTACGCTGAGGCTACGAAGATGGCCAGCTCCTATAAACAGCATCAAAGCGTCTCATCTTCCCTGGGAAAGGCATGGAAAAACTCCTCCCCGACCCATCCATTAGCACCATGCATGGCTCTGCAGCCTGGCCGGAGCAGGGAAGGGAAACGGAGAGGCGGACAGACTGCCAGCTCCCAAACTATGCCCCGTTTCAATTAACTTCACTTAAAATTAATTAAAGGGCAGCTGCAAGCCCTGCGAAGTCAAGAGGAAAACTCCACCCAGTTAGCTCACCTGTCTGTAGGCACGTAACATAAGGTCATCAGAAATCAAGCATGAATTTTTTTTTTATAGGGCTACGCTATAGGAAATGGGCATTTTGTGGGCAAGTAATAGCCATCCGCCCCAGCGTGACCTTGCTCATGGATGTAGCCGCTCGGACCCTGGGCTGAACAAAACAGCTCTGCTGTGGTTTTGGCTGCCTGCGTTTCAGGCTTGGGATGCTCTGGCGTATCCTCCCCCACTCCATCCCACCAGCTCTGCTGGAAATTTGGAAGCTGAGTCCCCAGTTGCTCCGCTTGCTGCAGCAAGGTCGGAGGATGGAGGGAAGCCCAGCCGAGCACGCTCCAGAAGAGATGCTTTATTCCCAGGGGAGTGGCATCCTTCCTGATGTGATGGGTAAAACCTCCTCCTGATTTCTGTCGGTGCTTTCAGCTCCTTCCCACTAATCTGGAGCGGAGAGCGAGCGCCTGCCAGCTGGGACACCAGGGAGGTGTGAGGGAAAGGATAAGGATAAGGAAAACTCGAGGTTTCCCGGCCCCTCCTTATCCACCCCAGCAGCAGGAAGTCAAACACTCTCCCCCTTCCACTCCTATTTGCTTTCGCTTGCTGAAAATTGCCACCCGTGTACAGAGGCTCCGGTCCCTGGCACAGGGAAGGTGGCTGCTGCCCCAGCCCACCTCCACCTTCTCCTTCCTCTTCCAGCTTCAAGAGGGGCCCTGGGTCAGGAGCCCACCTCCACCCCAGCCCCAGGGTAGGAAATCTCCCGTTTATGGTTATCGGTCAACGCTATCAACCCAGGACAGATGGCCCAACCCCATTTCTTAGCTGTAAGCCAGAGAGATAGATAGTGTTATCTCGGCTCGCAGAGGCCTTTCGCAACCTCCTCAGGAGGCACCGACCTGCCCCTTGGCACAGGCAGGACCTCAGCCAGACTCCGTGTCCTCTCCGGCAGCATCTGACCTGGAGTGTGGGTAATAATTAAGAGACAAACCCAGCTAAGACTGGGTGCTCTGCCACCCAGCAGCCTCTCGCCTCCATGAGACCTTCCTTCACTGGGCTTCTTTGGCAGCCTGTGGTGGTCAGGGGGTCCTGGTGAGACCATCGTGAGCGGGGATGGGGTCCCAGCGAGGTGTCCCCATCCCAGCAGTGGGGTACTGCACCAGGAGGGCTCGGGGCAGAGCTTCACCCTTGCACAAACAAAAAAAATGTTTCTCTCCTGTCCGCCACCCTGACTTTGCTTGCCTTTCCTCCTAGACTGGCAAGATACTGCTAGGAGAAGATCTCATCCCAGAGAAGGTGGGTGCTTTGGAAGCTCAGATGCACAAGAAGCCATCGTTGTTTGGTCCTCGACCCCTGCCCAAGGTACAGGGCAGCGAAGGTGCTGCACGCACGACCCGCCAGCCCCTAAAATCACATCACGGGGAAACGACGCGGAGGTTTCACCTCCTTTCTCCAGGACAGGCACCACTCAGCACGTTCCCCATGTCCTCCAGGCTCCACCGTACCAGGAATAATCGGCAGCTTGAGAAACAGTGACCTTCTTCTAATCTCCAAAGCCCTTTAAACCTGGATCATCTTCTCCTACGGATGTAGACGTTGTCCCACTTGGCAGCTAAGGCAGGTCAGGACGTCCCACAGAACGGCTCCAGGGCAACAGCAGCTCAGCTCCTTCCCAAGCGAGACCACCTCGGTGTGGACCTGACCCCCACCAAGGAAGGGCCATGGCCACCGTCATGCCCAAGGCTTCCCTGCCCCACGGCTCGATTCGTTACTCCAATTACCCCTCCTGCACCCAAGCACATCTCAAATTGTAGCAAAGATCGGGTAAGACAGGGGAATTTAGTCTGCAGCGCCGAAGCACGAGTATCTTTGAAGACAAACAACCTTCTCGGTTGTTTAACCTTTTTTAAGATCCTTGCCAATTCCAAATAAATAAAGTCACTAGGTTAGGATCCGGAACGGGGCAATTTAATTTCTGGAAAGCTTCCATCATAAATAATAGTGTTTCCCTGAGGAAGTCTAAATAAACTGAATGGAGGAGGAACAGATTTAAGCTGGGAAGTGCTGGGCATGCTCACAGCCGAGGACAGTTGCAGGACATTTTGTTAAAGAGCCAGCTCATTAGAGCTGCTGCAGGTGAAATGCGTTTGATGCAATTTTTTGGAAGTAAAACCGAGCAAATCCCCGTCTCCTAGCTCAGGGCTGTCTCCAAAGGCTCAGCTAATTTCTACGCCAAGCATCTGCCGCCAGGTGCTGGGGAAGCGCCCAGCATCGCCCTTCCCAGCTGCAAGGCCACCGTTGGGCAAGGTCCATCCGCCCTAAGGCTGAAGAAACCTCACATTGCCCAATTTTTGCTGCCAGCTGGAAGTCGAGTGAGCTGTGCCATGCTGAGCCGAGCTTAAAATACCCCAAAAGCCAGGTTTGCCTTTGCAATGATGATAGTAACTCACGGCACCAGTACCAGCACCACAGCTGGATGATGATGTTCTTTTGCCTGAAGACGCCTCTTAATCCTGACGTCGGGGCTCAGTGCTGCAAATATATTAGCCTGTGAATAACTTCATTCCAATTCAATGCCACTATCCACGGAGAAAAAAATTAATTCCTCAGCTTATATGTTTGCAAGATGGTCCTGTCAACGCAGCGACTTGCAAGACTGGAAAAACCCTCCCCGACAGATCTATCCCGCGTCGCTGTCCCCCCCCAGCGGGGGGATGCACGGGCGGTGGTTCTGCTCGAGAGGTCTGAAGCAGGGAGGATGAAGGATGCTTTTCCCCTCGCAGTGGTAGTGGGGACCCTGTTCCCCATCGCTCAGTGGGGTCGTGGGGCAGGATGGCTGGCAGCGACGGCAATTACAGCGTGACAGAGGCTTCCGGCAAAGCGCAACCGTTTCCTGCCCAGCAAATGGCGGCGGGGAAGGGGAAGGGGAAGGACTCGGGGCGGTTTATTCTCGTGCAATAAGGTTTCGGCCACATCTTCCCCATTAACGATCCCAAGGTTCTGGGAAGGAGAAGCTGCTCCTTTTTAGTTTTAGTTTTGCTCCGGATCTTTCTCGAAAGCCACATGTCTGGCGAGAAGCGGACTGGGATCGAATGTTTCCAGACGCCCAGTATCTGCTCGCTGTCGTTTTCAGCTGGTTGTGCATCATTTCAGCAGCGTTTGGGGGAAAAAGCAGAACACTGGAAGAGGTTAGCTGGTTTCTGGGCTGAACTCTTTTCCTTTTTGGCAACAGAAAGTAAAATATTTGTTGTGTACGAGAACAACAGAGAGATGTTCAAGTTTGGGGAAAGGCTTGAGCACTCCTAACCCACAAGTGTGCAGAGTCAATCCTCTCTCCAGGGTAATCTCTGCCTGAAATTATTTTTTCTTCAAATTACTTCCCTCCCTCTCCCAGTTTTTAACTTAAAACATGCTGCTTTTTTAAAAATCACTGAAGTTTTTCAGATATACCGATTCTCTCCTTGCTTCTTTCAGAGAGAGATGCTGTGTGAGCACCCAGCGGTTACCAAGGCAAGCTGGCAGCCATGCTCCCATCCCACCGGATCTGCAGCGGGACGTGACAGATTCGGGGAAACCGAGGCAGAGGGAGAGGCAGCAATTCACCGAGGTCGCAGGGTGAAGCCAGGAAAGCATCCAGCACAGAGAGTGTTTTATTTCCTGGCTCGGGACCGTAACCTGGCACGTACTTTGCAACTTTTATTGTCGGATCGGGGACGGGCACCGCAGCCCGGGACAGACACCGTGCCACATCCTCAGCCTCTGCATACAGAAAACCAGAGCTCCCCATCCCCGTGTCACCGCGCCGTTACCCAGCCTGGCTTGACTCAGTGCCGGGAACCGGCTCGTCCCCTTCCACGACCTCCCCACCTTCGGTGACACAGGACTGATGCTAGGCTGCACCCACCCTCCTCCAGCCCTGACCCCAGCAGCACCCACGTCCTTGGCTGCTGTTGAGGGCTCCGCGCTGAATTAAACCCCACGTGCCCTCTCTGCCGCAGCCAAGCCTCTGATGACACACGCCCGGAGTCATCTTGAACCCAAGTGAGTCAGATGGTTTCCTGCTCGGCTGGTTCCTCCCCGTCTTCACCCCCCTTCCCCGGGATGGCAGCTGAACCCTCTGTTGGAGGTGGAGCCGGGCACCTATGGCAAGGAAATCACGCCGCAGAGCATCAGTGGAGGCTGGGGACCCATCTTTGGGTGACCCCGCTGCTCCACAGCCCCACCAAAAGCCCAAGTGAACCGGGAAAACGTTCTGGTTTCCAGTTCAGGGGTCAGAGACGTCAAACTGCTCCCAGCTCCCACCGGTCCCAAGCAGCCCCAGCCGACCTTTGAGATGCCTCCCTGTCCATGAATCCTCTTTCTCTCCCATTTTAAACCCAGAAGGTCTCTGGAGCAGATATAAGAGGCAGCATCCCCCTCGGATGCTGCTGGATCGGAAAGCCTCGCTAGTGCCAAGACCCCCCCCTCAAATGCTGGGAGCATGCCACCGCGGTTGGGGAAACTGAGGCTGCACCCTCGCCGGGCTCCCCATGGCAGCTCAAATGAGAAGCTGAGAAGCAAGGGGACACGCAATGGCTCCCCGAAGGTGCCAAGGATGGGAAAGGCCGTCCTGCAGCTGACCTTGGCGGGCTTAAGGGAAGCTGTTAGGTTGGTTTCCAGGAATTTGCAATCGGGCGTCCCTCCCACAGCCGCAGAGGAGCCTGCGAGAGGCAGCCAGGGAGACATCAGCTAGATAAAACTAAGCCCCCTAGCAAAGGAAAAAGAAAAAAACAGAGGAAAACCTGCCCCTGCCTGGGAACGGCCACAATTGTAGGGAAATTAACTCCATCGCCAGTTTTTCCTTCTTTCGAAGGAGTGATGGGGAAGAAGAGCCGCCAGCCCGGTTATTTAGCTCATTTGCCTCCCGCTCCTCCCGTCACATGACGAGGCTGAGGTTCGGGGACCAGGAAACTCAGCGTGAGCCGGCACATCCGAAGGGAACATGGATCATCCGCGGCAAACTTTCAAGCCGGGATCTCAAAGGACGCTGCTGAGGTTAATTAAAGTTTGCACAATCCCTTGGGGGTTAGATAAGTTAGTACTGCAATCCACTTTCCAGCTGGGCAAAGCAAAGGGCAGGAGCTTGGGGACGTACGTGACATCCCCCAGGTGGGCAGCAGAGCAGGTAAAGCTGCTCCATGTCAAGAATGGGAAGAAAGATCCTATTTTGGGGGCTATTTTTAAGGCCCTGATGTGGACACAAACCACAGCTGTTGGAAAGGGCACTTTCTTCCCACGGCTGAGGCCCTTTTCTGCCCGATCCAAAGCAAAAAGACGCACGACTCAAACACACCTCAGGCTACTGTCCTAAAATCTTTTCCCAAATGTAGTCTCAAATTCTGGGTAAAGCCTTTGGGTTTGATAAAAAAATAACACACAGCTTTCTAAGAATTTCAGCCCTTACATCTCCCTGGGCTGGGGACTCCCCCCACTCCTTGCCTGGGAAGATTTATAAGCCAGGAATAATTTTTGCATCCATGGTGGAAGCATCCAGCTCAGAAATCCAGCTGCTTGCCCCCCTTCTCCCCCCCTTCCCCTGCAGCGAAGCCAAGCTCCGTGCTCTCGCCGGAGGCTGCGCTGACCCCGGCTTTGCCTTACCGGGAGGATTCACAGGAATTTGTTTAAAAATAACCCAGAGAAATCCAGTTGTGGAGGCGGCTGTTTGGGGCCGGGAGGGCAGAGCCATCTCCCACAGCAGCCAGAGCCCCGGCCAACGGCTCCTGGATATTTCGCCCCCCCCCACGCACATCTCAGCAACGTTTTTTGTTCAGGCTTTGGAGCCGGGAGGAAAACGAAGCCGGTTCCCGAGGCTTTACACACCCTTTTCCCGGTGGGTAATGAAGCCGAATACCTTAAACCAAAACCTTCCCTCTCCATTATTTCCAGGTCCCGATAAGGAACTCGTAAGGTGCCTGGAGCCCGAGAGGCAGAAGTCGGGCTGTGCCGCTGGCCTATTTCTGCCGTCGGGTTACACAACCCCTTCCTGTGGATTTGGCTGTTGCACAACCCCGGGACACTTGCGAGCGGAGGGAGAAGCCGAGCCCCTATTTCCTTACAGATCGCTTTGCGTTGGGAAGGTATTTCTATGTACTTTGTTTGGTTTTTTTTTTTTAATGTTCTCTCTTGTTTTACTTCCTATTTAATGCAGGCGAAGGGCCAACGTGGCAAGGTTTGTTTCTCTATCAGTGTCCCAGCGTTACCCGATGGAGCGAGCCAGGGCTCTCTGAAGCCATGCATTTTGCATTTTGCTTTTTTTTTAAGGGGGCATTTGCAAACCCTGACCCCCCCACGCCCGGGCACTGTAACCCTGACAATAGAAACTGCTGCGCGACCTCAGAACTCAGAGCCGAAACCCTCACTGACATATCCTTAGATCCCCCAAATGCTGGCGGAGGACTGGGAGAAGAGCCTGAGCCTTCACGCACAGTCTCCCAAGCCAGCATTATTTTCCAGGAATCATTTATTTAACAATCGGTGTTTAGAGCCTAAGCGCTGCCCTGGCCAAACAAAGGCCGGCTGCTTTCCACCAGCCACAGGAGAGCAGAACCACTTACATTTTTCAAGTGCCTGAACTCCTGAATTACTGGTGACAAACGCTCCGTGCATCCCAACGGGATGCTTCGACTTGCGTTTGCGGTCCAGGAACAGGCTCGGGTCGTTCAGGCCCCGTAAATTAAGGGAGGGAGAAGGCAAGAAGATGTTTTCCATCGCAGGCGGTGCAGGAGATGAAGCTGGGGGAGAGGGGTCCCAGCCTGGGGAAGGGGAGCCCGAGGTGCTGCATTTGCCTCCGAGCTGGGAGCGAACCCCTCCGGCATCCCCCGGCCGTGCCCCGGGCTCACCCGGCCGCGGGGGGGCTTCGGCTCGTCGCCCCCCGGGGCGGGGAGGGGGGGGTGGTTGTCCCGCCCCCGGGGGATGCTCCGCGCTCCGCGGATGCTCCGCGCCGGCGGCAGAAAGCGGCGACACGTGCTGCGGGGGGGGGCGGCCCGGGGGTCCCGAATCCCGCGGAGGCGGCCGGCGAGGGGAACGGAGCAGGGACACGGTCGCACACACACCCACCCCGCCACCCCCCCCGCCTTCCTCCTCCTCCTCCTGCTCCGCGCCGCCGGCCCGCGGGGGGCGCCCGGCCACGCGGGGTCCCGCAGCCGCCCGCCGCGGCACGTACCGCACGGCGGCCCCGCCGGGGCAGCGCCCGGGCCCGCGGGGGGACAACGGCGCCTCCCGTCCGGGCCCCCCCTCCGCTGGCCCTCGGTTCCCCTTTTTTCCTGGTTTGGATTTTTTTTTCCCCTTTTTCCTCCCCCCCCCCTTTTTTTTTTGCCTTTCCTTTTTTCCTCCTTTCCTTTTTTCGTTTTTTCCTTTTTCCTTTTTTTATACTTTTGTCCCCTCGCCTTTTTTTTCTTTTTTCTCTTTTCTCCTTTTTTCCCTTTACTCCTTTTTCTCCTTTTTTCCTTTCTTCTTTTTTCCTTTTTTTTTTTACTTTTCCCCCTTCTCCTTTTTTTCCCTCCTCTTTTTTTTCTTCTTCCTTTCTTCCCCCCCCCCCCCCCCCAATTTCTCCTCGCCGGCCCCCTTTGTGCCCCCCTTCCCCCCCCCCGCGCCCCCTCCCCCTCACCTTCTGCGCCTGGTCATGGTTGAGCTCGGTGAAGAAGTAAGCGAGCAGGTGGGAGGCGATCATCTTGCGCGGCGGGGTGCGGAGCGGAGCGGTGCGGAGCGGAGCAGAGGCGGCCCCGGAGCAGCGCGCGCCGCGGTACTCGCCCGCGACAATGTGGCTCATTGAGGAGGTTCCCCCGGCCCACGAGTGACGCGCCGCCGCGGCCGTTTCTCATTGGCCGAGCCGCGAGGGTGTGTGCCCGGCGCGGGGCTGACGCCCGCCGCTAGGAGGCGCCGCAGGGAGCGGGTGAATGAATGGGGGGGTCAGTGGGGAGTGAGCGAATGGGGGGGATGAATGGGGAGGTGAATGGGGGTGAATGGACGGGGGTGTCAACGGGGGGGTGAATCAATGGGGGGTGAATGGGAAGGTGAATGAATGGCGGGGCGATGGGGGGGTGAATGAACGGGGGATGAATGGGTGATGCTGGGGGGCGATGGATGGTGGGGGGTGAACAGGATCTCGGGTGGGCATCGGGGGGTGCAGGGGAGATGAGTGGGTGAACTGGGTGGGGGCTGTGGGTGCACTGGGGGGGTGTGTTGGGGGTGTACTGGGGGTATGTGCTCGCATCGGGGGTGTACTGGGGGTGTGCGTGAACTGGGGGAGGGGGACGTGTGTGCATGGGTGAGTGCACAGGGGGTGGTGGGTTGCATGGTCTAGGAGGGGTGCGCTGGGGGGGGAAGGATGCGTGCACTGCTGTCTGTGCGTGCACACCGGCATATGTGCACCCCCGGAGCGAGGGGGGGGGGCATACAGCAGCATGTGTGTGCGTGCGTATGCACGCGCAGCCCAGCTTACGCGCGTTGGCATGTGTCCGTGCATGCACCCGTCGTGGTCATCAGCGTCTGCATGTGCCTCGGTGTGTCCCTGCAGATGCACGGGTGTGCGTGCACCGTGCTGCATGTGTGTGTGAGATCACATGCGCATTAACGTGCGCATCCCTGTGCATCCGTCAGTGTGCATCCATCAGCCCGCAGCCCGTGGCGGTTCTTACGCCTGCATGCATGTGTACCACTCCCCATGCACAGGGAAGGGCTGAAAGGGGGTTCTCGGTGACCCCAAAGCTGTAGGAAGCCTCCGCCTGCGTTATCCCAGGGAAGGGCCGGAATCTGCCTCCACCATCCCTCCTTCCTCCTTATCTCCATCCCGGCTCCCTTCTCCTGGCTCCATCTGGGAATTCGAGGGCCGAAGCCATGCAATGACCCGCAGCCGGGCATTGCAAGGAGCCCTACGAGGGCCGTGGCACGTCCTACGCCCGCCTGGCCCTCCAGAACAGCTCCTGCTGCCCGGATCCTGGCTCCCAGAAGAGCCGGTCTTAGCAGCCCTGGGGCAGGAGTTACCCAACCCGTCTGCCTGCTCCCTGCCGCGCTTTCCCAACCAGTTCTGAGCAGCTCAAACTCTTCATGGCTTTACCTTGTAATATTTCTTTCTAAGTGGTCATTTACATCATTTTTCCAAGGAATTGAAACTCCATTTCAAAGGAGAGAGAGAGGGGGAGAAGCAACCAAAATAGAGGGAGAGAAACAGAGCCGAGACAACTCCGCTGCCAGACTCCTTTTCCTGGGCAATCCAGTCCTGCCAGACCCTGCCCATCCAGCCCGAGTTTGTCCAGGGTTTCAGTTAAAGCCCCGTATCGGCAGCTGATGCTTTTTAATCTTTTTCGGTGTGCCTGCGTTTCAATTCACCCTCTCATCCAGCTTTTTTTGCTAAATACCCAAATTCTCAGTGGTTAAGATGAAATTAAAACAGCGCTTAGTCTAAAAATAGCCGGGCACATCTGTCCACCTTCCCCGTCTGCTGCCTGCCCAGCTGGATGAAGGAAGCGACTGTATGTGCAAAATGAAGGGTCTGTCTCATCATTCTGTCCCACTCGAGAGCTCAGTTCACCTCTGCAAAATCAGTTTATTCAGGGAGGCATATTCCCCAACACTCAATTTGTTTGCCAGATAATACCCTAGTCAAGAAAGGCAGGACGAGCAGGTCTCCGGTCCATGCGTTCCTCTAAATAGCGCTTGCTTTTAAAGTGATTTTTTATTTAAAATGAGTTTTTCTAACACGTTTTGTAATTCCTTTCACGTAATAAACCTCAAAATCTAAATCTTTTCAAGCCGTCCCTCCCAGCTGCTTCCCGGCTTCGTATGGACTTGTAATAATCTATGGGCATTTAATGCTGCGTTCCTTAGCAAAAGGAAATGGGCTGATTGCAGGGATTGAAGTTACAACCGGCTCTAATTTCTCTAATGCGATTCTTTAAAGACGAATGACTGCGGTAATGACATCGTCGGAGCTTGAAAGGAAGGGCCGTGCCCAGCGGCCGGAGCAGGGATGGAGCATCCCAGAGTCCTGGGACCGCCTCTGGATGCCAGCCCATGCAAGCGGGACCAACCTGACCTATAGCATAGGGCAAAGCCCCCCGAACCGCTGCTGCCTGGGGGGGGGTTGGGGACCCCCAAGAGAGAGTGTTGCAAACCTGGCGAGGGTAATATCCCTCTTATATGCTGGGGAAACTGAGGCACGGATCAGGATGGGGATAGAGGAATTGGGAACCAGACCCGGCGCATCCGATTTTTCGAGGCTGCTGTGCAGCATGGAGCAGCCAGGATGATCTCGGAGCTGGAGCTGCTCCAGCAGAGGCATTAATTCATCTTAGATCACCTGCCCCGTGATTCATTGCTCCGTCGGTGCTCTACATAGTTTCCAACAATGTTTCATTTGACACACACACACACACACATCCCAAACGAACCCATCGGCAGAAGAATGACACCGGTGACCATTTATTTACTTTGCCTGGTCACCCAACGCACCGGAAACCTTGAACTCGGCCGGACCCAACCCTTTCACGGGGCTGGGAATAGAAAACCGGTCCGAGAACTTTTCTTTCTTCGGCGGCTGTGGCATGGAGCGCGTGACCTTGGGGCTGAGCTGGGCGAAACAGCCTTTCCCCAGCTCTGTGGCGAGGGACGAGGTTCGCCCATCCCAAACCGCTCTGCAAAGGTGGAAGGAGAGGGGAGGATTGTGCTCTGTCTGTGCTGGGGGGGCTGGGGGGGAATCTGTCCATCCGTCCGTCCTACTGCTGCTCCTCTGCGGATGCTCATAACCCCGGAGTTGACTTCCAACCCACCCATCCTAAAACATCCAGCTGCATCCCAAGGCCATCCTCCCCCAAGCAGCCAGCCCTCCCCAAAACAGCCGGAGGGATTCGCTGTGGGTCAGGCGGGGACTGGGAAATGGGGTGCCCTCAGGCTGGGGGCAGCCTGCCTTCTGCAGCCCAGCCTTCCCACCCCGCACAACCAGGCTAATCTCTGTTACACAGACGGAAAAGGGGAGATTAAATTAGATTAGATGTAGCCACCTAATTTTAGCTTCCTCACGTGTTACAGGTGCCCTGCTCTGGCTCTTGCCTTGCTCTCCTCAAACCCTTCACTCCGCCACCAAAGCCATAGGGCCACCAGCCAGGACAGGAGGAAACCAAACGGGGTTTGGCCGGGAAGTGTTACCCAGCAGCGGGTACAAGCGTGTGATGTGCGGGTGGGCTCTGGATGTCGCTGGACCTCTGCCGCGAGGGGACCGGTGGTGATGGCCATCCTCCACTGGTGATGGCCATCTTCCACTGGTGACGGCCATCTTCCACTGGTGACAGCCATCCTCTGTTGGTGATGGCCATCCTCAACCTTGGGAGCATCTCCATGCCCAGGAGGATTTGTCTAGTGAGAGCCTCAGCAGGGGCAAATCCAGTTTGCCCCATCCACACCAAGCTTCTGCTGCTGCCTGTCCCTCTGCCTCCTGCTGAATTACTGTGACATGAGGTTGACGCTTGCTTTCCACTGCCTGCCCTGACCTCCCTTGTGGCAGCGCTGGCCATAAGCTCTCAGCTTATCCAGCTGCCAGGGAGTCTGCCAGCTCCATTGAACATCTCCTGATCCAAGGGGACATCGGATCTCCCATGGGACCAGCCCAGAGTCCCCCAGGATCAGCTCCACGATGCAACTGGGAGAGGAGACATCTGAGCCCCTTGCATTTCCGTGAGCAATTTCCACCATCCTCAAAGACCCCAAAGCAAGGTCCCCAAACCCCAGAGGCGATCTTGGAGCTGGCAGGAGCCCTGACAGGATGGATGGTGTCCCCAAAAGCTGGCATGGCCAAACTCAGGGAGAGCTGGGGCGGGTCCCAGGGCTGGCAAGGGCTATGTCGGGCACCGTGTGAGCCTGGCACACCTCTGAGGTCAAAAGTCCCAGCCAGGACACAGGACCTTGAGTCACACCGCCCTGGGATGAATAACTCCCGCGTGTGGCACTTTCTCAATCACAGCGGAAAGAGGAGGTTTCTCCAGCATCCCCCAGGCGCTTTCCCCGGCCGCCAGCAGCGGCAGAGCTGGGTCACCGCCACGTCCCACAGCATGGGGCAAGCGCACGTCCCCGGTGCCACCAAACCGGAGCTGGGGCACGAGCAGGGTGAGCAGCAGCAGGCAGGCTGCTGAGAGAGCAGGCAGCAACAGGCAGGGGGATGCTCAGTGCCCTTGCCTCCTCCATGGGACCCCCTGTGCTTCCTCCCAGAGCTCTGGGTGGGAGCAAGCCCAAGGGATTTGCAGCCCATGCTAAGCACGTGGATGCCATTTCTACTTCCAATCCAAAGAGTTTGGATGCTCAGAAGGTCCCCTGGTTTTTCCCTCGCTACACCAGGCTCCCAGAGCCGGGTCTCAGGGGTCCCATCCCAGAGCGTGCCGGCAGTGGGATAACCCTGCCATCACCCCGAGATGCCCCTGTGCCACGGCCGCATCCAGTCCAGGCTGGGCGCAGGGTCGGTCCTTGAGCCCCAGCTGGCAGAAGCTGGGAGCGTGCGGGAAGTCTCCGGCTCTGCCGGGAAGCTGGAGGGAAGGGCCGCCGAGGCGGCAGTCTGGCAGCAGCTGGAGGTGAAGCGGCAAGCTGAAGTCTTGGGGGAAGCCCAGGGACTGAGCTGGGGTCAAATCCCAAATGCAAACCCCACCCTGGGATCTCCGCCTGTGTGGATTCCTGCGAAATCCTTCCCACCCAGCACTGACGATAGGAGCAAATAACCTGAAACTCAGTGTCGGGTGCACGGCTACAGCAGGATCCCACCCCTTAGCCCTGCGGGGAAAGCCATCGCACAGGCAGGGACCAGCGTCCACGTCACCACGGCAAAGCCATGCGCTGATGGATGCACCTTTCAACCCATCCTCGGTGTTTGGGTGAGATGCTGGCAGAGCCGGCGAGGGAGCGGGAAGCTGGGCAGCCTCTTAAAACCTGAAGCACAAGGGGGGACCCCCATCCCACAGCCGAGGGGCTCTTGCTCTCCCAGCCTTGCCCACTGCTCGGGTGAAATGGGGAGAGGTTGGAAATGAAACGTAGTGCTTTTTATTTTTTTGCATTTTCCAGCGAAGATAGTTTCGAAACAGCAAACAGCTGCTGAGGCACAGGGGAAAACGTTTTTTCCAGAGAAACTTCCTAAACGCTGTTGGCAGAGAAATTGCCGGGCAGTCCCATGCTGAGCACAGCTGCTCAGCACCCTGCTAGGGAAATGCTGCTGCTCCCTCAGCTACTTCTGGGGCGAGAAAAGCAATCCCTAACCCCATCCCGCATCCTGGCCAGCTCTCCCCAGGATGCAGGAGCAGAGCCGGGCTCTCCTCTGGATCCTTGCTCACCCACAGGCAGCATCTCACATCTCTCCCCTGCAGGGAGGACCGTGTCCCAAAGCCCCTGCTCACGTATTGTTTCTTCAGTTCACTCCGCCGGGCAGAAAAACACCCCGAACATAACATCCTGCTTTGCTTCCACATCACCCTGCTTGGCTTGGGGCCAGAGGTTTGGGAAACAGCTCTCCCACACCATTCCATTAATTATTTCACCGGCATCCATCTCGTGATCCCCTGCCACCCACAGTTAGTCCCTTTCCGACAAGCAGCAGCTGGATGGATTGGCCTCGCATCCCTTCGCACAGGGGCCATCACAGTTCCTTAGCCAGGCACAAGGAGAAAAAAAAATCCCAAATCCCAAATCCAGGGAGAAAATCCCCTTACCTGGGTGAAGGCCTTGCCGTCCATCCCGTCTGCCGCGTGCTCGGATGTCATCCTTAGAGCAGCCGAGGTGGTTTACTGGGATTGGGACCTTGTGCCCCGTGGCGAGGCGGGACCGGGAGAGCTTTATCATCTCTGATCCCCGCGGAGGAAGGTCCTGCGCATCAGCCCCGAGGTCATTGGCTGGGTACTGCGGAGATAAATATGGGATTTTAGCAGCACCAGTGTAATCCCAGAGCTGTGGGATGAGCATGATGGAGCTGTCTGGGATGTGATGTTTAATGCGCGGTGCTGGTGGGTTTGGGTTCCTCCTGTCCCACACCGCACACCATCACCCTCGCTGACCCCCCCAGCGGAGCATCCCTCCGTGCCGTACCCCTTTGCACAGCAATAAATAACAGCCAGATCCTGGACCAGCCCATGGGTGACCCCCATGATGCCCCGTCCCCGCTGAGGGGGTGACTTGGCTTCCCTGTCCCCAGCCCAAATTTTGGTGCAGACAGTTTTACTGACAAATCCTCCCTGCTTTTTCCTGGGGAAGGAAAATCAAATGGGAAAATTAATGCCGGGGCGGGATGGATGTGTTTGCAAGGGGGCATTTGCAGGGGCTGGAAGCTCCAAACTGTGCCAGGTCTGTACGGCCCCAATCCTGGTAACACCCGCGGACACCAGATATTGTGCGTGCGGATGCGTGCGTCTTGCATGTGCGTGTGCACGTGGGGCAGGGACATGTGGCTGCCCACATGGCTCTTACCCGGCAAAGTGCTTAATCGGGATCTGCGGGCATCTGGCACAGCAGCGGTGGCTCTCCCGCTTATGCAGAGCTTTGGGGGCCCTGGAGAACCCCCAAAAAACCCAGACAGGGGGTAGAAAGAGGGGGGGAAGAGCTGCTGCTGTGGCCTGGCAGCCTCCCTGGACCTGTGGCTCGGTGGCTCTGTCCCTACGTGACCGTGGGCGCATGAGTCCCCTCTCCCTGCTGCCAGAGAGGAGCTGCCAGGCAAAGAGGTTTAAGGTTGATGCATTTATTAATTCTATCAGATGGAGATTATCCAGCTCGGAGGGCCGGGCAGCACCGGCAATCGGCACCGGCACGGTTATCCAGGACAGGCAAGGCAGAAATTGCTGTCAGAGAGGAGGGCGACAGAGCTGCAGCCCCACTTTTCCCTGTTGCAGGCGGCTGGGCCATGACGGGGGCTCGAGAGAAGGGACAAGGCTCGTTTCT
Organism: Harpia harpyja; assembly: GCF_026419915.1. Taxonomy (NCBI): domain Eukaryota; kingdom Metazoa; phylum Chordata; class Aves; order Accipitriformes; family Accipitridae; genus Harpia; species Harpia harpyja. Next base: position 44,672,157 of record NC_068952.1, read on the forward strand.
GGGGGAAGCACGCTCCCCCCTGGGCTCCGGCACCACCTGGATGTGCTGAAGGTTAAACCCAGCCCTAAATCTTAGTCTGGCCTCTAAGCTGGGCACCTTCCCTTTGCAAGGTGCTGCGCTGGTTGGGGAGAACGAGGTAGAGCCTGAGCCCCAGTCCCGGCCCCAGCCCCAGCCCATCCCTGGCCTCATCCCGGTCCCTGTCCCTGTCCCTATCCCATCCCTGTCCCTACCCTGTCCCTGTCCCCGTCCCCATCCCTGACCCCATCCCATCCCTTTCCCCATCCCTGTCCCTGTCCCCATCTCATCCCCATCCCCAGGGCACGTGGCCGACGGTGACAGCCCAGGACTAATCCAGACCCCGGGACAGTTGCCGGGGGCCGGCGGCAGCCAGAACCCAACCGCGGCGCACTCACAGCCGCGCCAGCTGCGATGGCAGCCGTGCCGTGAGCCACCTGCCTCGTGCCGGGGTAAGGAGGTTGGCACCGCCTTTGGCTGACGGAAACTTCTTTTATCTCCAAAAATTCCTCCGCGCTTGGACAGGGAAAACTCCGGCTGCTCCAGGCTGGGATCCTCCCTCTGCCGGCTTTTACAAAAAGACTTCTTCAAGCCGGGAAGGACAGAGCCACCTTTGTTCCGTCCCCGCTCCTATTGCTGCCGGCGCAGAGGAAATGTCACCGAGCCTTGGCGCCGGCGGCTTTACAATCCACCTCCTGGCATGTACGCACTGGGAATCTCCGGGAAAGGGAAAATAAAATGAACTGCAAGCATTGGGCGATGGAGATGTGCCGGGGAGCAAGTGGGGCTGGGGAGGTGGGGGCCAGGGACATCGCTGGGTGTCCCGGCAGGTATTTGTTCCCCCCCCCCGCCAGTCCCAGCAGGACTTTAATTATTATTTTTATTTGACCAAGCCAGGATTGTTTCATCTCCCGATCTAATTAAGGGTCGGGTCGATGGGAGCCAAGTGATGCTGACCCCCATCGCCCAGCCGTTCCCACCCCGCTCACATCGTCCCTGCCGAAATCCTCATTGCAGCGGGCGCCGGACCTGGCCGATAAACCCTTTATTGTCCCTCCTGCCTCATGTATAATTCAGCACATGGAGGAGGCGAGACCTGCCCCTTCCCAGCGTGGGACCCCCCCCCCAGGGACCTCGGTGGGTGGCCGGGGACCATCTCCACCTCCCCAGCACAGCATTTTCATTTACCTCCTGCTTTTAATTAAACCTTTTTATAAAGAGGCGACGGAGGAGCAGCCGGCCAGGATGCGGGCAGGACGTCAATGCCCTCTGGGATCCCCCCCGGCCTCCAAGGCATCGTGCTGGGAACCCGCCCGGCTGCAACTCCCACAATGTCAACACCACGGCTGGGTGTGAAAGCAGCCTCTGGACTTTCCCTCACAAATACACCTTCAAATTTCCAGCTCAAACAGCCAGGTGAGCCGGGAAAACTCGGCCGAGACAGAGGTCTCTGCCTCCCGCCGGCGCACAGTGATATTTTGCTAAGATAGGGCATTTAGGAGGCACAGATACCAATATCGCCAGCAGCATTGATGGGATCAGGACAGATGATTTTATGGCTTTAATGGCAGGATAAAAGGTTTTAAGGAGGCCTCGCTGGCCATATGGCAACCCACGCTCCCCCGTTTCCCATGCTGGCGGCTGCGAGCCCTGTCCCCAGGCACCAGGTACCCTCTGGAAGCAGAACGGGTGGTCCTGATGCCAAGCCAGACTTGACCCCTGGCGAGCTTGGGGACCGGGATCTGCCAAGAGGGCGGCAGCCCGGTGAGGATTCCCGGCTGCAAAAGATGCCACGAATTCCTGGCTGCAGCTACCCGGGAGAGCGGGTGTCTCGGGACACGTTTGATGGCAAGAGGAGGAGAAGGGAGAGGTGGAAATGCCGGCCACAGCTCCAGCATCCTCTGCCCGCGGCCGGAGGTGATGCCACCGCTCAATAAAGCACCTCAAAGCGTTTTATTAAGGCGCTCCCCACCTGTGGCCAGGAGCCGGCCCGCAGCCCATCTCGGGCACTCACGGGCAGCACGGCGTCGGCACGAGGCCGGCGGCTCCGGCAGGGACCGGCTGTTTCCGAGACGTTTGGGGCCGCGCCAAGGAAGATTGGGCTCAGTCACATGTCAACAGCTGCCCTGCGCCAGTATCCGGCCACGTCGCAGCCCTGGCACCAACCCTCTTCCCTGACCTTCCCAGCACCGACCCGCTGCAGTAATTAGAAACCGCTGGGTAATTTTTCCAGTCTCGTGATAACAGCAAATGTCAGATCCCAACAGAGCATCGGCGTTGCCGGCCCGGCGGGATGGGGTGAATTCGATGGGATGGAGGCACCCAGCTTTGGGGAGCATCCCGGGGGTGGCAGCCAGTGCCGGGGCTTTGGACCCAAGGCTGGCTCTTGCTCTGGCCATGCTTAGAGCAGGGAAAATGAAAGGGATAACTGGGAACGTGTGAGCCTGAAGGGTTGGAAAACTGCCTCGGTCCAAAGCGTTCCCAATGGGCCAACCACCCCCTGGCTGCCGGGATGCTGTTTTCCGGGAATTCAGCCCTGAATGCTTCCCAAGCTCCCACCCCTGCCAGGAGCTGCACGGAGGATGCTTGGCCTGCAGCAAAGCAGGCTGCGACCCCAGGGGGGCAGAAATTGGGGAGAAACCCCCAAAACTCAGAAATCCTGGGTATGCCCTAAGCCCGGGTTGGGGCGACTCAAGCTGTTATCTGAACGCGCTGGAGAGGCTTCGCTGCTGGAGGAGCTCTGACCTTTCCCTCACCGGCCTTTCACCGCTGCTCTCCCCTGGCTCACGCCGGCTCCGTGAGGCTGCTGCTGTTTTCAGCGGGCTGCGTCCGGCCGCACTCGTTGCACATCGGGCCGGCAGAAGCAGAAAATGGAGTGGAGGGGCCGAAAATAAACTCCTGTCTGACTTTGCAGCATCCCCATCCGCTGCAGATGCTCCCCTGCGCTTGCTGTGAGCAAGGGCTGATCACTCTGAGCCCTAATAACCCTGACCCCTAATAACCCTGACCTCAAATAACTGTGACCCCTAAAAACATGGTCCCTAATAACCATGACTCCAAATAATTGTGACGCCTAAAAAACACAACCCCTAAAAAACGAGCCCTGAAACCACAGTCCCTAATAACCATGACCTCTAATAACTGTGACCCCTAACAACCGTGACCCCTAATAACTGTGACCCCTAAAAAACATGACCCCTAAAAACATGGTCCCTGATAACTGTGACCCCTAATACCTGTGACCCCTAAAAAATATGACCCCTAATAACTGTGACCCCTAAAAACCATGGTCCCTAGTAACTGTGCCCCCTAATAACCCCTGACTCCTAATAATTTAACCACTCAGATCTGCTCGCTTCCCATCAGGGCAAGACCCCTGGAAATCCCATTTGCACAAGCAACCCCCAAACCCCTCTGTCACCCACCCCCACCACACCTCCCCCCACTTTCCATTTTTCCCTCGATTTTTAATCCACAAACATCCAAACTGGGGCAATTTTCCCAACTATAAAACAAGGGGAAAGGAGCAAACCCCGGCTGCCGGGAGGCGGAGGATTTCAGCAGCCCTAATTCCCCCCTTGAATGCTGCCACTTTCGAATAAAAGTGAGTGGGTGTGCACAGACCTTTTTTTTGGGGGTGTCTTTAAACCCACTTGCCCTCGGATTAATTTGTAAGATCCACTCCCCCCCCCGTGATCTGGGCAGTAATAATGTGATTATCCGGATCCGGCTGCGGGACGGGGAAGCTCATTATGGAGCATTAAAGAGGAAAAAATTGGGTTTTGTGAGGTTCTAATAAAAGCTCGTTTGCCTTCCAGGCGTCTCCAAGCTCATTTTGGGGCTCATTTGGGGGTTTCTTTGCAATTTGCTCCTCCAGCTCCAGTCTCCCTCCGGGTGAGGAACAAAATGGCAGGACTCTGCTGCAGCCCAGGGATGGTTTTCAGCCCCCCCAGGTGCTTTCAGGTTTGGGGAAACTGAGGCACAGCGGCTGCAGCCCTGCACAGGAAACACGTCTGTCCCCCACACACACCCCACGGGACACCCGCTCCCTAAACCGCCCCGGGAAAAGCGGGGCGAGCCGCCTTGGGGGGGCTTTTCTCCCCAAAAGCACCAGAGGGGAGGATGGACAGTGTTTCGGGAGGGGGAAAACCATCCCGGGAATGGGGCTGGGATGAGGCTCCCCCCACAGCGAATAACCCGGGGTGACCTGTGGTCTCGGTTTTTGGTGGGCAAAAGGGGAATTTTCCTCTTTTTTCCGGCCACCCTGAGGTTTCCAGCATCGCAGGGACTAACACTGCCATCTACCGAAACAGCTCCCGCCATTATTAAACTCCTCATATTTTTATTTTCCCCACCCAAAAGAGTTTCCCACCTCTTTAGGGACACACGAAGCCTCCCAAACAAACCCCCCGTTCTCCCTGTGGAGCAATGCCAGCTGCCCATCCCCAGGGCGTCAGGCCTTATCCATCGTCCCCCCTCCCATAAGGGTCCCCCCTGTGCTCCTGGGAATATTTTCGGGTCCCTTTTCGGGTCAAGGCTTTGTGGCCACTGGCTTTGGGGGCTCAACTGCTGAGTGGGGAAAGTGAGGCACAGCCTGAGCCCCATCCCATCCCTGCACCCACCCCGCTCGTTAGGCTGGGCTGGGCCCCACCTGCAGCTCGTTGGGCTCCCAGGGTATTTAAAGGCCTTTTTTAATTATTTGCTCCTTTTTGGAGGCAGCACAGGTGGGGTGAGGTTGTGCTGCAGGATTTGTCCGCTTTCCTGGGTATGGGGGAGGCCAGCGGAACTGGGGGGCATCCAGTGGGGGTCCTGTTACCCACCCCAGCCCCGAGGTGCTGGAGGGGGTGCTGAGCCAACGCTACGGCCCCCTGCCCCGCGCCGCCGCCATCGCCCGCCTGCGCAAGCAACCGGCCGGGGGCTACCAGCCAGCCGGGGACCTGGCGGAGGTGCTGGAGCGACGGCAGGCGGCCAACGCCAAGGAGCGTGAGAGGGTGAGGGGACACCCCCCCCCCCCCCCAAAAAAACCCCTCTGCACACCCCCCAAAAACCAAATCCCAGGGGGCTGCAAGCGATGTCCCATCATGGTGGCAACCCAGGGCCACCCCAGGGCTGCTCTAGTTGGGGGACACCCAGCAGTATTGCCCCGAGGCGCTTTGCGGGGGGGCTGGTTTAATCCTGGGGGGGTGTGATTTAATCCTAGGTGGACCCCAGTTTAATCCTGGAGGGGCCCCAGTTTAATCCTGGAGGACCTAGTTTAATTTGGGGGGGGCCTGGTCTAACCCTGGGAAGCCTAGTTTCATTCTGAGGACCCTGGTTTGATCCTAGGAGGACCCCAGTTTAATCCTGGGGGACCTAGTTTAATTCTGGAGGGGCCCAGTTTAATCCTGGCGAGCCTGGTTTCATTCCTGGGGGCCTAGTTTAATCCTGGGGGACCTAGTTTAATTCTAGGAGGGCCCAGTTTAATCCTGGGGTCCCCCCGCCGTGGATCCCCGTGGGGTGTAACTCGATTTATTTCCTCCTGGCAGATAAAAAACCTGAACAGCGGCTTCTCGAAGCTGAAGACCATCGTGCCCCCTCATCCCCCGCGACCGCAAGCCCAGCAAAGTCGACACCCTGAAAGCCGCCGCCGAATACATCCGCCTGCTGCGCCTGGTTTTGGAAGAAACGGGGGGCTTCGAGGTACTGGGGGGGGGATTGCCCCAAAATAGAGACCCTGCATCCTAAACCCCCGTCTAGCACCTATGCAGGTTTGGGGGGGCCTGATCGGGATTTTCTTGTTTGGCACTTTCCATGTTGCAGTTGATTTAAAAATTTTAAAATGGAATTATTTTCTGGGGGGGTGGGGGGTGGGAAACCTCAACTTCAATGTTTTTCTAATTCCCCTTTTTCTGCCTTCTCCCTCATTTTCCCAGCGGCAGGACACGGGTGCTGAGCAGGAGCTGGGTGACAGCGGGCAGGTGCCCCGGGGGGGGGGCCCTGGGACCTGGCCTGGCAGTGTCCCCCCCTGCCCCTGGGGTCCCCCCGTCCTGCCCCCCTGCCTGGGGCCACCGCAGGAGAGCGGGGGGCTGGTGAGTTGGGGGGTCAGCCCCGGCCGAGGGCGATGGGGTTGGGTGCACCCTGTGGGGGGGACAGGACACCCATAGAGGTGGCGGGGGTACGGGGCACCCATGGGGTGGGTGGGGGGCACCCATGGCCCTTGCAGGGAGCTCCCACCCATGGGCTCAGGGTTTTGGGGGAGCCTCTGGTTTATATTGACATAAAAGGGGGTTGCTTCAAATCAGCTTTTACCCCCCCAAAATATTCCAAAGGAGGAAAAAAATCTTTTTCCTTTTTTTTTTTTCCGAAGGTTTTTCCAGCCAACCCCTGAAGAGCCGGGGTGTCCCCCTGAGACCCACGGGGGACCCGGCGTCACCCCCAAATTCCCTGCTCGAGCACCGAATTTTGGGACCATGGTTCCTGTCCCAGGGCAGGCTCCAGCCCCCAGCACCCCAACCTGCCCTGTCCCCAAAATGGGGGGGTACAGGGGGTACATCCCCCCTAAAACGCGGTGGGGAGGCGAGAGCAGTAATTAATTGTAATGACGAGGCAATTAGCAATTGGTGCTGCCCCTTCCCCCCGCCGGGTACCGGTGTATTTCGCGTGACCCCCCATTAACATCTCGTAATAAAATGGCTTTTTTCGGGGGTCTGAGATGCTTGCGAGAGTTTCCCGGGGGGGTCTGTGGGCTTCCCCGCTCTTCTACCCCCCCTCTCCGGGGGGGGGGGGCGGGGCCACGCGTGGCGTGTCGGCAGAGGGAGCTGGACCTGCGCGGGGGGGGGGGGGGGGGGGGCGGCTCTTTGTCAGGATGCTCTGAGGAGGAGGAGGAGGTGGGTGATGGCAGCATCCTCCCGGCCGCAGCATCCCCCTCCCCCGGGAAGGGTTGGGGGGGCTGGGAGGGGGGTGGGACACGACCAGCTGGGTGCCCCCCCCACCTTTTTTCCTTCTTTTGTCTCCCCCCCCCCCCCCCCCCCCAAGCTGGGGGGCTGCAGCACATCCCCCCCCCCCCCCCCCCCCCAGGCCTTTATCCTCTGAGGGTGGTGGGTACCCGACACCCCCCCCCATCAGTCCCCATCCATGCGGGGGTGCGATGCTGCAGCCCCCCCCCCCCCCAAAAAAAATTTTCCCTATTATTTTTATCCTCCTCTGCCATCCCTGCGGCTGCCGCAGCGGCGTTGGGTGCGGCGAGGGCGGAGGCGGTTGGGGATGCTGGGGGGGGGGGTGTGCAGCCTAGGGATGACACCCCCCCACCCCAGCACCCAGTGATGTGGGGGCGCCCTTAGAGACCCCTCTGGTCTCCCTCCTTTTCCTTGGGGGGGAAAATCCTGCTGGGATGCTCAGGATCTCGCCATCGCCTGACATTCATTCTCCGGCGTTGGCCGGGGGCCACCGTGGGACCCCCCCCGGGAATTTTAGCCTGGAAAAGGCTCCCCGCTTCCTGCTGACCCAGGTTGGTACCAGAGCAGCAAAACTGGGGGGGATGGGGGGGCTGCAGTGGGGGTGGGGGCTCTGCTTTTGCATCGGTGAAAGCACTGAGTAATGGGGGGGGGGGCTCTGTTGGGGGGTGTCCCCCGGGATTTGGGGGAGCAGCTGAGGTTTGGGTAACTGGCTCCTCCTCATGTGCACCCCCCCATACTTTGGGGGGCAAGTGGAGCCCCGTATTTTGGGGGGCTCCTTTGCAGCAGCCCCCCCCCCCCCCAAAATGCTTCATCAAAGATGCCCTCGGCCAGTGCGCGGTGGGGAGGGAAGTGGGGGTCAGCACTGGTGTTTCGGGGTCCGCAGCGGCTGGGATTGGTCCTCGAAACGTGCGGCGGCACCGCGGCGTCGACCCCTCGGTGGCGCGTGGCCCGGGTTGGGAGCCGCCCCAAAGGCGGGTGTCGCTGGTGCTGCTCCCATCGGTGCACCGAGTTGCCCGTTCTCAACTGCTGCTTCCTCGGGGGGTTCTGGGGGGGGGATAACTGAGCCCAGGCGGTGCAGGCAGCGGGGGACCCCCCCCGGCTGAGTGTCCCCTGCCTGCCAACTCATCACACGGATGGTTCGTGCCTTCAGGCAGGGCGGGGGCCGGCTGGGGCTTATCTACGGGGCGCAGCTGTGGGATATCTGCGGTGGCTTCTTCGCAATCCGTATTTCTGGAGGGGGTGAGGGTGGCGGGGACTGACGCCGTCTGTCCGTCCGTCCAGCCGGCAGGATGAGCGCGGCCGCCAGCCCGGAGCCCCTGCCCTCGCCCCCCGCCCCCGGGCCCCGTTATCTGGAGGGTTTGGCCGAGGACGACCCCGAGTACCTGCGGGCGCGCAACATGGCGGCCGACCTGCGGCAGGACTTCAACATGATGGAGCAGAAGAAGCGGGTCACCATGATCCTCCAGAGCCCGGTGAGGGGTGGCACCTCTCGGGGCCACAACCCCGTCCCCAACCCCATCCCTCCCGTCCCAGCCCCGTCCCTCCTGTCCCCAAGCAAATGCCACCACGTGTTGGCTCAGGGCACGTCCCCACCTGGCTGGCGGTGCCACCATCGCCATGGTGCTGCCATCACCACGGTGCCACCAAGCTGGCAATGTCACCGTCACCAAGCCCGTGGTGCTGCTATCACTGAGTTGCCGGTGCCACCGCTGCCACCGTGCCACCAAGCCAGTGATGCCACCGCCACCGTGCCACCAAGCCGGTGATGCCACCATCACCGTGCCACCAAGCCAGTGGTGTTGGTGCCACCAGGCTGGTGATGCTGCCACCACTGATCCGACGGTGCCCCCACACCGCTGCCACCGGTTGGGTCCCTGTTGGGTCACCGTGTCCCTTCCCCGGGGGAGGTGACACCGGCGGGGCCGGGATGCCGCAGTCTTTCAGGGAGGAGCTGGAGAGTCTCATCCAGGAGCAGATGAAGAAGGGGAACAACTCGTCCCACGTCTGGGCCCTGCGGCAGATCGCCGACTTCATGGCCACCACGTCTCCCGCCGTCCTCCCCACCTCGCCCATGGGTACGGCTGCACCCGCCAAGGGCTTTTTGGGGGGAAAAGGGAACGGTTTGGTGAAATTCTTGAGGGTTTTTTCTTAATTTATGGGGTTGCAGGTGAGAAAACATCCTGCAGGGCTCTGGTTTTCCTTTCATATCTAGTAGAAAAGGTGGGAAAAGGGGGAGGGACGGGATCGGGACCACGGGGACGGGGGACGGGGGGTCACTCCACAGACCCCAACCAGCCACCTCCAAAACCTTGGGGGCCCCCAAGGTTTTTGGGGACCACCAAACCTTGGTGGCCACCAAACCCAGCTTGGTAGCCCTCTGCTCCCTGGGAAACCCCTGGGGCTTGGGGACAAAACTGCTTCCCCCCCCTCCATCTCCCACTCACCAAGGGGTGGGGGGGTGACACGTCCCCAGGGCTGGCGGCCGTCACCCCCATCAATGACCTGCACGGCCCCGAGGCTCCGGCGCTGGCCAAGGGCGAGCGGCTGATGAGGTGCAAGGTGGGCAGCATCCACCGCCTGCTCGACCTCTACGGCTGGGCACAGCTGGGACACGCCGCCGTCACCGTGAGCACCCCAACTCCCCGGGGGGGGCTTGCTCTTTTTTTTTGGGGGGGGGGGGGGGAGGTTGGGTTGTTTTGGAGGGCGTTGAGTGGGTTTTTGGGGTTGTTGGGATATTTGGGGGTGTTTGGGGGGGATTTGGGTTTTTGGGGGGTGTTGAGGGGGTTTGGAGGGATTAGAGGTTTTGGGGGGGTTCAGAGGGGTTTTGGGTGTTTTGGAGGGGTTGCAGTTTTTGGGGTGTTGGGGGTTTTATGGGGGGGAGTTTTTTTTTTGGGGGGTAGAATTTGGGGGACTTGGGGGGGATTTGGGGGGGTTTGGGGGGAGTTGGTTTGGGGGGGCTTGGGGGTTTTGGTTTTTTGGGGGGATTTGGGAGGTGTTGGGGGTTTGGTTTTTGGGGGGGGGTGGGATTTTGGGTGTTGGGGGGGTTGGGTTTTTTTTCCCTTGGGGCTGGGGTTTGGGTGGGAGTTTGGGGGATTTTGGAGGTTTGGGGAATTTGGGGGGGTTGGGGTTTTGGGGGGTTAAGTTTTCGGGGGGCACTTGAGGGTTTTTTGGTGATTTTTTTTTAATTTTTTCTTTTTTATACCTACATGGGCTTTTCCCTGGCACAGCTGCGGGTCAGCAAGGAGCAGGAGCATTTCTTGGTGGCCCCGCAGGGGCTGGCGTGCAGCGAGGTGACAGCGGCCAGCCTGGTGAGCATCCCTGTCCTCCCCCCCCCCCCATCCCTGCTCCCCAGGGCGGGGGGAACCAGCCAGCTCTGAGCCCCCAAATCCCCACCCCACAGATCAAAGTGAACGTGCTGGGGGCCGTGGTGGAACAGGGCAGCACCGGCTTCGCCCCCGACGCCCGCAGCTTCAGCCTCCACGCCGCCATCTACGCCGCCCGCCCCGATGCCCGCTGCATCATCCGCTTGCACACTCCGGCCACCGCCGCAGTAAGATATTGGGGTTTCGGGGGGGGTGGGACTATGGAATTTTGGGGAGGGGATGGGGTGTTTGTCACCCTGCTCGTTCCACCGCAGGTGTCGGCCATGCGCTGCGGCGTGCTGCCCATTTCCCGCGCCGCGCTGCTGCTGGGGGACGTCGCCTACTTCGACTTCCACGGGGAGGTGGAGGACGAAGCCGATCGGGTCGAGCTCCAAAAATCTCTCGGCCCCACCTGCAAGGTGAGGGGACCGGGGCGGCTGGGGGGGGTGAGGGCTACCCTGCCATCCCCGTCCCCTCCTCCTCGGTCCCGGCTGACGTCCCCCCCTCCCCGTGCTCGGCGCTGCAGATCCTGGTGCTGCGCAACCACGGGGTGCTGGCGCTGGGCGACACCGCCGAGGAGGCCTTCTACAGCATCTTCCATCTGCAGGCGGCCTGCGAGATCCAGGTGAGCACCCAGGACGTGCACCGAGCTGTGTATGGTCTCGGTTGCCAGCACGGTGCCGCGGGAGCTTGCATTGAGTTGTGCCAGGTCTCTGAGGCCAGCATGTTGCCCCGAGACCATGCACTGAGCTGCGCTGGGTCTTTGCTGACAGCGCGGTGCCCCAAGACTCTGCACTGAGCTGTGCCAGGTCTCTGCTGCCAGCACGGTGTGCTGGGACCATGCACTGAGCTGCGCCGGGTCTCTGCCACCAGCACAGTGTCCCAGCAGCTTACGCTGAGCTGCGCCGGGTCTCTGCAGCCGGCGTGGTGCCCTGGGACCACGTCCCGAGCTGTGCCAGGTCTCTGCCACCAGCGCGGTGCCCGAGATGGGACAGACCAGCGCAGCCCGGCAGCCGTGGGCAGGTCCGGGGCTGTCCCCGTCCGGCTGCATCAGCTGCTTCTCCCGGGGCTTGGCCGTAGGTGTCGGCGCTGGCGAGCGCCGGCGGCGCGGAGAACCTGATCATCCTGGAGCGCGCCAAGCACCGGCCCCACGAGGTGGGCTCGGTGCGCTGGGCCGGCAGCACCTTCGGGCCCATGCAGAAGAGTCGCTTGGGCGAGCACGAATTCGAAGCCCTGATGAGGATGCTGGACAACCTGGTGAGCACCAGCCACTGCCGAAATGCGGCGAGCTCCCCCAAAACGCACAAAAACTCCCTCGTTTTTTATCCCTATGTTATTGACGACCAAGCACTCTCTGCCTTTCCAGGGTTACCGCACGGGCTACACCTACCGCTACCCCTTCGTGCAGGAGAAGAGCAAACCCAAAAGCGATGTGCTGATCCCCGCCACGGTGACGGCCTTCGTCTTCGAGGAGGAGGCCGCCCCTGTCCCCGCGCTGCGGCAGCACGCCCAGAAGCAACAGAAGGAGAAGACGCGGTGGCTCAACACCCCCAACACCTACATGAGGGTCAACGTGGCCGAGGAGCAGCAGGGCAGCGCCGGCAGCCAGAAGACAAAGACGACGGTGCGGAGCTGCCGCAGCATCCCGGGGGGGCTGTTGGGTTAATTTGGGAAGGGGTCTGGCTCGGGGAGAGGCATCAGTCGGATGGTGGGTGGGGCTTTGGGTACCAAAAAAAAAAAAAGGCAGATGGGAAGATGCCTGGGATGTTATTGGTCCTACCAAATTTGGTGCGCAGAAATGCCCAGGGATCCTCCAGAAGCGAGAAATGCTTCATTTGGTGCCTTTATTTAACACAAGCTTTCCTTTGCGCTTCTGTTTCTCCCTCTGTAATAATATTTATTTTAAAATCCCACATCCCCAGCCCGGGGGGATGAGTGCCACAGGCTTTATCGGGGTCTCCCCTCTATGCAACACGCATTTATTGGGGTCTCCCCTCTATGCAACACACAGTTATTGGGGTCTCCCCTCTATGCAACATGTGTTTATCGGGGTCTCCTCTCTCCACGATATGTATTTATCGGGGTTTCGTCTCTGCGACATGCAGTGGCTGAAAGCAGACGAGGTGGAAAAAGGCAGCAGCGGGACCCCCATCCGAATCGAGAACCCCAACCAGTTTGTGCCCCTCTACACGGACCCGCAGGAGGTGCTGGAGATGAGGAACAAGGTACGGTCCGTGTCCCGAAAGACCCGGAGGCTTTTGGACGTGGGTGCAGGGGTCTCGGCAGACCCCGGGGGAAGAGGGAGGCTTTTTCCCCATCCTCACTCGGCATCTCGCCTGCAGATCCGGGAACAAAACCGCCAGGACGTGAAGTCGGCCGGGCCCCAGTCGCAGCTGCTGGCCAGCGTGATCGCCGAGACCAGCCGCAGCCCCGTAGGTCACCCCGTGTCCCCTCCGCGGAGCACCCAGCCCTTCCTGGCTCCCCGGCATTCCACCGGTCAGAGGGGTGACACCGTTCCGGGGGGGGGGGTGTTTCAGTCCACAGACAGCCATTTGGGGGATGCGGAGGCGAAAGAGGCATCCCGGGAGGAGGCACCCCCCGAGCCGGAGCCCCCGAACCCCTTCAGCCAGCTCACCGACCAGGAGCTGGAGGAGTACAAGCAGGAGGTGGAGAGGAAAAAGCTGGGGCTGCAGGGTAGGAGGGGTACGGGGGGAGCCCTGATCCCCAATCTCCCTCGGGGCCGGCACATGGCGGACCTCGGGGCCAGCACGTCTCTCCGCTGGCAGGCGAGAAGGACGCCGCGGCAGAGGAGAGCCAGGCTCCCCCCGCCAAATCGCCCCCCGCCTCCCCGCCGCAGAGCCCGGCCGTGGCACCGGCGGAGAGCCCGGCCCCGACGCCTGCGGAGCCCTCGGAGGGTGAGTGGGCTGGCGAGTGCCCGGGCTCGCCAGCCGAGCGGAGATGAGGAGCGGGGTCTCCAGTGAGCAACAAAGTGGGGGGGATGAGGGTGGCTGTAGCCGAACCCTGCTGCAATGTGGATAAATATCACCCCCCGCCATGTCCCTTTGCCTTTCCCCGGGGGGGGGGGGGGGTCCATGCTCCAGTGGGGCTGAACACCGATGGGGATTCACACCGCAAAGGCACCAAAGCCACCGCTTGCCTCGAACGTCACAGCAGGAGGAACTAAGCGTCCGCCGGTGGCTTTGCGGGGCAGCAGGGAACACCTCCGTCCCCCTCCTAAGGTGCCGATGGGTGTGATATTCCCGTTATTATACGTCCCAAAGTGCAAAATTTGGCATCTACAAACCGCGGTGGGTCTCGGGGTGCGGGCGAGGGCAGCGGGAGCGCGCGGCTGCTCGCTTTCTCATCGTGTCTCATGGTGTGTGTCTGTCTGTCTCCACAACGTCTTCCTTTCTCTTCCCTCCACGTGTGGCTTTCACCCAAGGAGTTACCTCTGACTCTGAATACTTGTCACCGTAGTAAGTACGGAGAGGCCGTCCTTGAGCCTCGCTGCGGGAGGAGGGACGCGGGCGACCGCGCTCCCCGCTAGCTCGGGGTGACCTTGCTCTCCGTGGCCCGTTTCAGGCGCGCTCCCGCGGGGAGCGGCGCCCCGCTCAGGGTTTCGCAGAAGGAAATGCCTTGGGTTGCCTCGTTTTCTTTGCTGCCTGCTTTATTTCCAGCGGCGAGGCCGGGACGGAGCCAGCCGCCCTCCCTGCTTGCCTCTTCCCGGCTCTCCATCCCACCGTCGCTTGTCCTGCGGGGAGGTGGGGGGGGAAGGCTCAGGAAAGCGGCACCTGCGGCAGGAGGGGATCGGGTCCCAGCGCTCTCCGTCCGCAGGGGCCAAATCCTGCTCCTGCCCAGGTCAAACCGGCGAGCTGGGGAGGTGGATTTAAACCTCCACAGCATCGGCTACCGCTGTCCCAAGCCTCACCTCTCTCCTTTCCCCTTGACAAGGTGACAAGAAGGCGGACGGCGGCCAAGCGCCGGCCGATTCCACCACCGAGAAGGAGCCACCGGCGGTGGTGAACGGGAAGGATGAGGAGCAAAGCACCGAGGAAAGCCTGGGCAAAGGGGAGGGCCGGACGACCTCCCCCGCCAACGCAGACCCGGACGCCCCCAAGGAGAAGGAGACGGTAACCAGCAGCCCCGTCTCCCCCGAAGGTTCACCCTCCAAATCGCCCTCTAAGAAGAAGAAGAAATTCCGGACCCCGTCTTTCCTGAAAAAAGGCAAAAAGAAGGAAAAGATCGAATCTTGAGTCTCCTCCGAGGCCTCCCGCCGCAGCGGCGGCCGGGAACCTCTCCGGACGGAGGCGCCGAGGCGGAGGGACGGCTCCTGCGTCGTGCGTCTGGCCGAGGCGCAGCCGAAAACCCCGGAGGCGAGTTGTTTTCCGGGTACTCCTGGCACGAGGCACCTCGTCCCCTGTCACCCGCTTTTGGAGGCGGTCACCGAGCTTACGAAAGATTGTGGCCCCTGTTTGCCGCTTGGGGAAATACCCGCTGCGATCTCCCTCCTCCCACGAGCTCTCCCTTCTCCCTCCTGGGCACCAGCCCCTTCCCACGAATGGGCTGAGGGTTGGGTTTTTTTCTTCCCCACTCGCCGCTTGCAGAGCCCTCGTGAAATGTGGGGCGCAGCCCAGATCTGCTTGGTTTGAGGAAGAAAAGGGTGTTTTGTTGTTTGGGTTTTTTTTGTTGGTTTTTTTTTTATGTTCTGTTTCAAGCTCCTCTGGAATGGCGCTGGCTTCACCCCTGGGGCAAAATTGTTCACCGCTTAGCCAGGGGAATCGGACCAAGCTGAACGTGGGGGGGATTGCTCTCCCCGAAGGAGAGGCCGAGGCTGTGGGCCTGGGAGCCTTTCTTTCCTGGATTGTAATCTTCTTCTCCCCGAGCCAGAGAGCCACTTTCAGTCCCCTTCTCCTCGTGCCACTGTCTCACATATTCACCCTACGAGGATTTCACGCTGCCGGGAAAGCCCCTGCTGCACCGCACCAACCGCACCTGAGAAGGGAGAGGAAAAGAGCCTCCGGGAAGTGTCTGCGTTATTTAAAACTGAGCAAAACTTCACTCACTAAGTGCTACTTCGGGATGAACACATGCTGCCGATTCACTTCAGTCAGAGGCACTGCCGACGCCGCCACCGCCCCCATCCCCGCCATCGCTTCACGGCGACGCCGGCACACGCGGCCGTGCCTGTGCCGGGTCTCTGCTTGCACTGACCCCCGGCTCAGCGAGCGCCCGTCCACCCGGCCGAGGCCGGATTGTTGCTTTTCCCCAGCTCTGGACTCCCGAGCACAAGTTAAAATCCTCCCTGACGTTGCCTTCCCACCCAGCCTGGCCTCCCCGCCTCCAGCGCGCTCCGTACGGCGACACGACCATCGTTACAACCTCCCGGCTGCGCCCAAAGAGAAGAAGAAAACCGGTGATGCCGATTTGCCCCGGAGCCGCTCCAACGCTGGTATTTAGGGGACAAAACCAAGGGGATCAGCCCCCATCCTCCCACAAACCACAGGGGTTTGCCATCTTCCAGGGGTGCTTGCCCCAAGCCTGCCCGCACAGGCAGCCTGCCTGCGTAGGCAGCACTGCCCGTGGGGACAGGGCTTCCCTGCCCCAGCCCAAGCGTCTGCCGGGGGCTTGGGCTGAAGTGGGGAGCCCTAGAACCCCCCCTCCGAGGGCACTGGGTTTCCTCACCCCAGTATGAATTTCCCATGCACCACCACCGTGTTTTCAAAGCCTTTTCGCTGCTGCAAGGCAGCTCTCGGCTTTTGTTTTCTCTGGAAGAGCAGAAAGCCCACGGGCCCTCAATTTTGGGGGGCAGCGAGGACATGGGGTGGAGCGGGCCGCAGGCAGCTGTGGCTCAAAGAGAGGAGGTTTGTAAACACAGGTTGGTTTTCTTTGCAGGGCTGCGATACGGGGCGTGCCAGGCAAATTCTGAATTGAAAAGTAAAACGTCAAAAGCTTTTAAAAATTGCAAAAATACACAGATGGCAGGTATGTTGCCGGAGCCCCAGGGCCAACATGAGCCCGGTTTTCGGGGAGGGTGTTTGCCCTGCCTGATGTCTGCCCCGAGCTCCAGCGCCGGGGTTAGAGCCACAGCTCCCCATCACGCTCCTGCAAGGACCGGGGAGGGGCAGGGGGGGGACCCCGAGCTCCTAAATTCACCATCTGCAATGGAAGGCGGGAACACCAGCCTGTGCTTGCGCCTATATTCAGTGTCTATTCAGCAGACAGCCTTTGAGACGCGAACCACAGCTCTGTGACCATTTCCCGTGGGGTATTGTTTACTGCTACTGATTTTGAGGCTTTTTGAGGCCATTTTTGTCATCCAGCCTGTCCCCCTGCGTCATCCAGGCCACGAAAGCCCCCACAGGGGCGGCCGCATTGCCTCCCCGAGACGGCACGGTCGGTCCCGGGGCAATTACGTGAATTACAACACTGCCACACACCCCACTAGCGGACCGGCCAGTGCCACCACAGGGAGGCTGCGGCCCCTTTTTCTCCGAGGGTCTGTCCCCAGGGGCTTTGCGACCCCTTTTTTCCGAGGGCCAGGGCCTTTGCAGAGGAGACCGGCATTTATTTCCCCTCACTATGGAAATCTGGGGTGTGTTAGGCGTCTCGTGCAGCATAAGGAAGCGAGAGACACCGGTGCCTTCAGCAGGGAGGAAGGCTCCAATGGCCGCCACCGTGACGTGGGTCCTCGCCGCTTAGCTAGAAGAAAACAGATACAGGATCACATCGATGCCGCGGCTCCCCAGTCTGTCAGGGCATCCCCGCTCCCCCCAGGACCACCCCTCCGGATCACGTTCCCCCTCTCCCCTGCCAGCGTTTTGCCCGCTGCCTGCCGCTTGCAGGCAGGCCCCCGTCTCGCTGCTTTCTTCTCATCTCTTTTTGGCAAGGCTGCCTGCACCCAACCACCCCAGGCCGTGCTCTGGGTGTGGGTTTTCTGCGGCAGGGAGGCAGGGATGTATCCCTGGCTGCCGGCTGCAAGGCAAACGGTTGATCCGGTGCCCCGAGAGGTGCCGATTGCCGCCCACGGGCCTGGCACTCGTCGCCCTCCGCATCCGCGCCCTCAGCTGAGAAGAAGAGCGGCCGGATTTCCATCTCTGGCCACAGATGCGCCGACATGCCGCAGGCAAGGAGGGCGATGCCGGGGCTTCAACCGGATTCAGCACCCGTTTCGCCACCTGGGGCTGGCAGACGCCCCCCGAGCCCAGCCCGGAGGACCCCGGCGAAGGTGCGGTTGCTGAACACCCACCGAAATGAGGCCGAGAGGAGGCTGCCCGGCCCCCCCCTACCCCCCCGGGTCTGCCACCGCGGCCGGAGGGGAGGACGAGCGGGGTGTCCCCCGGCACTGTGGGCTGGATCAGGGCAACCGCCGGTGTCTGACAATCGTCGCTGGAAAGCGCTGTGTAACGCCTGGCTGTAAATAAACCCTGTGTTTGGCACCCGCCAGCGCTGTGGAGTTGGGGGGGCGCTGAGGGGGTGTCATGGCCTGAGGCCTGGGCCTGGGCCTGGAGCTGGGGCTGGGGCTGAGGCCTGGGGCTAGGCCTGGAGCCGGGGCCGGGCCGGGGCTCTGGTCCCGCACCCCCCGGCTGGGGATGGGGAGCGGGGTGGGGGGGGTTCAGCCGCCGCCGCGGGGGGAGCCCGCCCGGACCGTTTTCGCTGCGGAACCAAAGCGCGGCAGGACCGGTTCCGGGGGGAGACGGGGGGGGGGAAGAGTTGGCCGGCGGAACCGGAAGTGGAAGGGGCCGTGCGGCCGGAAGTGCGGGCGCTGAGGGGCGGCCATGGGCCGCAGCCGCTCCCGGTCGCCGCCGCGGCGCGGTGAGGGGGGGATGGAGGGGAGGGAGCCGGGCGGGGGGAAACCGGGAGAGAGGGGGGGTAGGGCGAGGGGGGACCGGCCCCGGGACGGATCCGGCTCCGACGGGACGGGGCTGAGCTGAGGCGGGGGGAAGGATCCGGGCCCGGGGGGGGGATGGTGGAGGAGGCAGGCCCAGGGCGGGGAGCCCAGACCCCCGGCCCAGGGGCAGGAGAGGGCCCTGGGGCTTCCCCCA
Source organism: Harpia harpyja (assembly GCF_026419915.1). Lineage (NCBI taxonomy): Eukaryota > Metazoa > Chordata > Aves > Accipitriformes > Accipitridae > Harpia > Harpia harpyja. The sequence goes on from NC_068952.1 coordinate 44,690,511, forward strand.
ACCCTTGGGCGAGGGGGTGAACCCCCTCCAGGGCGGGGGGGGGGGCGGTGATGAGGCTTCGGTTCTTCGCTCTGGATAGAGCAGAGGCTCCCTTCTTCCTCCTCCTCCTCCTCCTCCTCTTCCTCCTCTTCCTCCCCCTCACGCACGCTGACTCCCGTCCCCCTGCACGCACCTCAGCTTTTCAGGGACCGATCTGCCAACAGGTTGGTCACCCCACTGTGGGGTGAAGGGCTTTTCCTGCCGCTCTTCGCACTTCTGTGGGTGCTGGCGGGGATCTCGGAGCCCAGCCACGGAGGGATCGGCAGGAGGGGGTTGTTACGGGGTCTGCGCTTGGGAGCTGTCGTGGCGTCGACGGGGATTTTCTTTGAAAAGCAGGCAGCGAAGGGGGAGAGACGTAACGAAGCGGAAACTAAAGCCAGCGCTGCCTTTCTCCGAACAGAGCGCAGGCGTTCGCGGTCCACTTCCCGGGAGAGGGAGAGGAGGCGAAGAGAGCGATCCCGGTCCCGGGACAGGGACAGGAGGAGGAGCCGTTCTCGCTCCCCGCACAGGAGACGGTCCAGGTGAGGGACAGAAACGCCGACGCCGGGGTGGGGACGAACTGGAGAGCCCGAGCGAGGGCAGCACGGGGACGGTGGGAACTCGTTAATAGTGTAAAACCGTCTGCGGTAACGGCAGAGCCGGGAAGGTGCAAACCCGCCTGCGTTTGCAACGTCAGGTCGCCGAGACGGCACCGATCCAGCTCCTCCTCCCCGCCGCGGCTGAAGGAGAGGCGGGATGAAGAGAAGAAGGAGATAAAGGACTCCAAAGGCAAAGAGCGTCAGATCACGGGTGAGGGGGTACATTTTCCTCGTTAAATACGTCCTGCGTTCCCCACTTGGGTTGGGACCAGCCCCAGGGACACACGGGTGCTTATTTAAAATGCTTTTTTGGCGAACCCCGACGGCTGCGTTCATCAAATTCTCATATTTTGTTGCCTCGGCAGAGGAAGATTTGCAGGGCAAGACAGAAGAGGAAATCGAGATGATGAAAACAATGGGCTTCGCCTCTTTCGACACGACAAAAGTGAGTGCAGATCGGCGCGGTGGAGTCGGTGGCTGCCTCTGATGGGCTCGGTGGTGTTGCCGTGCCCTTTTGGGGCATAATACGCTGAGTTTGGGGACTTTTTTTTTTTTTGCCTCATGTCTTTCAGGGGAAGAAGGTGGATGGTGCCGCAAACGCGTACGCCATCAATGTGTCCCAGAAGAGGAAGTACAGGTTTGTGCCCTGCCTTTTTTTCTGACAGAAAGGGAATTTCTTTGACGAGGTAACGCAGCGCAGAGGAAACTACGGCCCTATGTCGAAGCCGCCATCTCTCAGTGTGTGCCGGTGGGGGGCGATCTGGCTTCTCGGGCCTTCGGAAAGAGGCCAACTTTGTGGTTTTTACGGTCAAACGGATGTGAGAGGCCTCTGGTTTCTCCTGGAAACAGCAAAAGCAGAGAGATGAGGAGCGAACGAGCACCTTGCGCATGGGCCGGACATGCCAGGTGCGGCCTGAACGGCGTCAGAGCAGCAGGCCTGCCTAAGCAACGCCGTTTGCCTGTTTCTTACCCCAAAAAAACCCCACTCAGTTTGTTAATTCTGTTTCCTTTTTGATGGAAAAGTCGAGCGTACAGCCAGGCCGTGCTGCCCAGCTCCGGCGCCTGTTTTTAGTCCTCGAACCAAGGTTTCGTACCCTTGGTTTTGGGGTTTTTTTTCGCAAATCCCTGGGGAATTTGATTCCCCTATGGGCCACCCTCAGGTATTTTTGGGGCAGATTTCTTCAGACCTGGGAGCTCCGGGGTTGAGGGGGTGGTGTTTGTCCCCGACACTGACTCCAGTTCCTCCCCTCCGGCCGCAGGCAGTACATGAACAGAAAAGGAGGATTCAACAGACCCCTGGATTTCATCGCTTGACGCTGGGATCCCTCGGGGGGGGGGAAAAACCACCCGCCGAGAAGGGCTTCGCTTCCTCACGCACGCCCGGGCGGCTCCGAGAGACCGGATTTCAGAGGAATTTGGGCTTATTCCCAACAAATCCGGCTGCGCTCGCCCTGCCCCGCAGCCAGAGCCGGGTACGAGTCACCATTTCCAGGAGTCTTCGTTTTTGTTTTTTTTTTTTACAGGATCCCTCGCGGTTCTTTCCTTGCCGGGATTTCGTTGTGTTGTGGTTAGGTTTTTTTTTTGACGTCACACTGTGTTCCCTATTACAATAAAACCCCTTATCTATTTTTCCTTTTATTTTTCTAATTCGGGACTAAAGTGCGAGCGAGGAGCCTGCCGGAAACCTCCGGCCAGTTGTTTTCCCGCCGTGGCGGGGGGAGTGGGGGTGGTGGTGGAACTTTACACCCCAAAACCCTTCAGCTCCCGCGTCGCACAAACACGGATAAATTGATACCGGTGGATGAAAACGTGCCTGGCCACGCCGGCACCCGTTTGGGCCCTTTTATTGCAGGAAACCTTTTTTGTTTGGTTGGGTTTTTTGCTTATTTTTTGAAGGCCCGGGGGTGTTCCGCTCCCTTTTTTGGCTTCTGGCTTTTGCTAATTAACCTCTTGCTAATTAATGCCCGGCTTAGCCTGTTGCGGGGGGGGCGGGGAGAGGCTGAGGGAAGCCCTGGGTTCAAAAATGGAGGTGCGGGGGGGGGGGGGCTGGTTCTCCCCCCCCCCCCCCCCATTATCAGTTTGGGGGGGGAAGCGGGGCTGGGGGCCCCCCCCCCCTTGTCGCCTGCTGTCTGGGGGGGCGGGTACCCCGGGGAGGGGGGATTGGGTGGTCTCTAGCCTGGGGGGGGGACCCTGAGCCCTGCTTGGGGGGGGTCCCTGCCCCGGGGGGGTCTCCTTCCCCGGGCGGGGGGTGTCCCCGCTCCGCCCTGCCGGCCCCACGTTGCCAGCTGGAGCCGACGCCCCGCCCCCTTTTCGGCTTCCCGCTCCGCTATTGGTTGCCCGGGCAGGAAGTGAGTCAGGGCGAAGGGTGTGGCCGGGGCGTTGCGCCCAATGGGGCGAGGCGGTTGGGAAGGGAGGGGCCGGGCCGACGGCTGGGGTGGGCGGGGCGCCGCGCGGGGGGGGGGAGAGGGGCGTGTGTGTGAGGGCGGACCAACGGCGGGAGGGCGTGGCGCTCTCGTCCAATGACGGCGAGCGCGGCGGGGGGCGCCGCCCAATGAGCGGCGGCGGGGGGCGGGGCGGCCGGGCGAGGCGGACAGACGGCCCCCCCCCCAACAACAACCGCCGCTCCCGGCCCGGCCCGGCCCTCACAGCGCGGCGAGATGGCGGCCGGCGGCGGCCTCAACATCCAGATGCTGCTGGAGGCGGCCGAGTACCTGGAGCGGCGGGAGAGAGGTGCCGGTTACACCCCCCCGGGCCTGCTCTTCCGCCCCCCCCCCCCCCCCAATCCCCTTCCCCTCAGCCGGGCCCGGCGGTAACGGGCTGTCCCCGGTTGTGTCTCCGCAGAAGCCGAGCACGGTTACGCCTCGCTGCTGCCCGGTAAGCACGGGGAGGCCCTGCGACGACGCGCCAAGGCCAGGAAGAACGGCGGAGGCAGCAGGTAACGGCCGGTACCGGGCGGGGGTTTGGGGGGGGGGGGTCTGCCCGGGGCCCTGCACCGAAAGCTGGGGGGGGATCGCGGACGGACGGACCCCCCCACACACCGAGGCCTGGCGGGGCTGGGCCCGGCCGTTGCGGGGTGCTGGGATCCGGTAGGGTCGGGGGAGAGGGTCCCGGTAAGGGCCCCCTGTCACGGGGGGAGTGGGGCAGGGCTGGGGAGGGGGGAACCCTCCGGTCACCGGGTGCTTGGGATATGGTACGGTGCTGCTGTCACAAGGTGTCTGGCCGGGCTGGGGGGGGGGGACGGGGACCCTCCTGTCATGGGGGGTGCCCAGATCCGGTAAGGTCCCGCTGTCACGGGGCGTGTGGCCGGGACCCTCCGGTCACCGGGTGCCCGGATCCGGTAAGGTCCCGCTGTCACGGGGCGTGTGGCCGGGACCCTCCGGTCACCGGGTGCCCGGATCCGGTAAGGTCCTGCCATTGCAGGGCACCTGGCAGGGCTGGGGGGGACCCTCCTGTCACCGGGTGCTCAGCCCCGATCCTGCTGTCACGGTGCACCCGCCAGCCCCAAGGTCCTCCACCGCCACCCTGCCGCCCCTTTCCCCTTCACGCTTCCATCGAGAGATTCCCATCGGCACCGCCTGCCCCCAAATTCGGGTCGATGAGCGCCCACCGTGCCGGGGCCGGTGTCTGTTCGGAACATCCCGGCGAGACGTGAGGGGAAACCTCACGTCTTAGGCAAACTTGGGTACGGAACGTGCAATCGTTTGACGTGGCGGATGGGTTTGCTGAAGGGAATGTGGAAGTTGGGCTTTTGATTTCAGGCGTGCGCCGCCCAAACTCGGGAAGTGAAACCGCTCTCAGCCTGTCAGGATTCTCTGTAAAGAAAGCAAAATTTTTCTAATCCGCTTTTGGCCGAGGGCAGGGTTTTATATGACACTTAAATTAAATCACCTAGTCCTGCTTTCCTTTGAAAAAAAGGAAATTCCTTAACTATCCTCCCCGAAATCCATCCAGAGCCTCGATGCAGGTTATTCCTCGCTGATGTTAAATACACAGCCCGTTCTCGGGAATTCTAAAACGCCTTTTGTCCGAGTTGAAGTCGGCTCCAAGCAGCTGCGTTGTTTTGCAGGAGCGAGTCCCACCAGCCCGGGGTTTGTTATTTTTTTCAGGGAGTACTTAATTATGCCTCCCAGGCCCGTGGATTAATTGCTTAACGCTCCCGTGTCTCGTTTGATTTGCTCCCTCTTCTGTTTTGTACAACAGAAACGGCCACCTCGGAGCTGGCGCTTGTGTCACGGTGCAAACCGGAGTCGCCGTGCTGACTTCTTTCTTTCCAGCGCCCGTCGTGGTTCGTTCGGTCGCTTTAATAATGTTAAAATCACTTGGGTCATCATCGAGGTGAAATCAGCTGACTTTCAGGAGGGCTGGCTCTGGCACCAGGACGTGCACGTCCAGCCCTTCGAAACGGCTACGAGGGAAACTTTGTCGGGCAGAGAGCGAAGCCTGAGCAGGTTCATCCCGACACGTCACCGGCGGCCGATCGCTTCCTTTCTTACTGGCCTATTTTAGGCTGTTTGCCCAGGGAGGAGCAACGCGGCGATGTCACCAGATATGTCACATTTTCCTGGTTGGGAGCACTCATCTGCGTGACGCAGTGACAGCTGACCTTTGATATCTTGCCGTAACAACAAATAACGCCCAGAACGCCCCAAGAGTTTTGTTCGTACCCTGAATCCTGGTGTCTCCCCGAGCCGGGGTGTTTCCGTCTCCCTCCCGCATGGGGGTTTTGGGGCCGTTGGGCTCCTCCCACTGAAGGAGCAGAAGGCAGGTGAGGTCTCCCAGTCCTGTCCCAAGCAGGCTCCCAGTGAATTTGTCGGTGTTTGTCGCTCCTGCGCACGCTCCGAATTTCCTTTTCGGCAGATTTGGAGCTTGTTCTTCACTTCAGGTGAATCAGAACAGCAGAACAAAGGTCTGCGTTGTATTAAAAAGGGAACGGGTAGCTGCAGCGCATGTCATTACCTCCTTCTGTTGTTATGGTCTGCAGAAGAGAAGACCGGGTTTCGAAGGCAACGCTGGCAATCAGCTGAAGTTTTGGGGCTGACAGGAGAGGTTTGAGTTAGCGGGAGGCGCGATCAGCGGCTCCCTGGGCACGAAGGCGCTGAGAGAGGGGGTCGAGAGGCACACGGCAAAGCGGTCTGCCAGCCCCGGGGTGAAGCTGCGGTCCCCTCTGGTTCCCTGTCCCCTTTTATTTTATCCAGAATGAAAGTCCATCAACTAAGGAACCTTTTTCTAAATATTAGCGATTGTGGATGCAACCAAAAAAAAAAATCCCTGCTAAGAAGGATTTTGAAACAAAGGCGCGGAAGAGGGAATGAATTTGTTATTAATAAAAGCATAGTGGTGATGGGAGCCTTCATCTCTGTCAGTACTGATGCTCAAAAAGGATTTGGCTTATTTATGATTGAGGGTAGAACTCGGGCTCGCTGCAGTTCGTCACCTCGCGTGAGGTTCGCAAGCGCCGTAGCGAAGGGCTCGGTGTAAAACACGGGACTTTTATCCAGAAAAAAGTTTAATGGAGAGATCCCACAGGAGCCAAAGACCCGAGTCCTTCCCGGCTGTTTGCAGATGCTCTGCTCGGGAGAACTCGCCATTCCCCTGCGTGTCAGGATAACGCCCATCCGTTTAAGTGAGGAACGTCTCCGCTGGAATCGAACGTTTTTGGACTCTCTGCGATTGCCTGCGAGCGGGATGCTGGCCTTTGGGAACAGATTGCTTCAACCAGTCCCACCGCAAAGCAAACAAAAGGAGCCAGGCTAAGGTGAATCCCGTCAGAAAGACGGGAGGAGGGCCGCAATGGTGATCCGTCGCAAAATGCTGCCAGCGAAGCGAAGAAGACCCCGGCGAGCGTCTTCGACCGGTGCGTCGGTGGCATCCCTTGTTTCTCCTTTGGCATCGGGGCCTGGGGGAAACCAGCGCTCCCAGAGCCGATGGGGGCTTCCAGGTAGGCGTCCTTATCTGAACAGCCACGGTTTTCCACGTCTTTTAAGTTTTCAGGCACATAACAACATTTGTCCTAAATTAGAGTAGCTGGCCTCTTGAGCTTTTAAGGAGAGTACGGGCTCTTCCGCCCAGAGCATCGGTCCTGGTGACATGGGCAGTGCGGCCTCGTGTAGCTGTCCCGGGTTTCAACGGAGGGAAAAGTAGTAGTAGCTTGTGTTTTCGGCCTTTTCTTAGCTTTGTCGAAATTAGGAGCTTCAGGGGAATTTGTAAATGGACTTAACGCCTGCCTGGGGTTCAACATCACGTTTGGCGTCTCTCGTTCGGAGGTGCGAAGCCCTTGTTGGATGCGGGGAATCTTTTCTTTACACGTCATCTTCCTGACAGCTTGCCCCAGTTTTGCCGAGAGACGACCGGCTGAACAGCGGAGACCGGCGTGAATGTCATCGAGGCTTTGGGGGCTCCCGGTCGCCGTCTTGTATGTCCGGCGTGTCCTGAGCTGGTTTGGGGATTGTGGCATGACACGTGACTGCTCGGATGCTGCGCAGCCTTCGAAAAGCAGCGTGCTTTCCACGAAGGTGGCACCAAGCACCCGAGCTGTCGGGTCCTGTCTCTTCAGTATCTTGCGGATACTCCTCTTGCTTTCTCTGCCCTTCTTGTGCGAGAAGTCTTTAAAAAGCTGCTTTAAAAAGCAGCTCTCCAGGGCACCCGCGCTGTCCGAAAACCCGCTTTCTTTCCGATAGAGGCTCGGTTGCAGGTTTGCGTTGAGATGGAGCAACTTTCCTCCCCCTGCTCAGAGATCAGCCCTTCTGCTCTGAGCGTGCGGTGGCTCTCGGGGCTGCTGCCGCTTCCCCTTCTCCACCACGAGCCCGGGGAGCGTTCGCTTTTGGATGGCGTGCACTGACTTGCGTCGTGGCACTGATACAGCTGCTTCATCCTAGTCCTCGTTCTAAAACTTGAGCCTCTCCACATTAAAATCCCACCTTACGGTTTTACTGGTCCTTTTGTTGCCATTTATCTGGCAATTTCTCTGTTGTGCCAGACCATCTGCGTCCCTTCTGCCATTTTCACCGTCCCCAGGGTAGCGGGCAGCTCTGAAAGCCCCCGAGGTTTGCAACTTTTCCGGGGAGCGTTTACTAATGCCACGTGTTAAGCCTAATTGCGGTGTACCTAGTCAGACACAGGAGTTAATAACTTATTCTTTCTTTTTCAGGTCGACACACAACGAGATGGAAAAGAACAGGTGAGTGGTGGAGGCTTTTTAGGAGCTGGGTTTGGGTGAATCGCTGCTTTTCCAGGGGTTGAGAACTGGGGTTGGGGAGCCGAGGCGGCGTTGAGGTGGGGAGCGGGAGGGAAGGGACGGGATGACTGGATAAAGTGGCCGCCGAGGAGGTGCCTGACGTTGCTCGGACTTGAAGCTTTCCCTGTCCTTGGCTGCCGGAGCAGCTGTGCAATGAGAAGGTGGGAATGATATTTACCTCCTCTGCCAGCTCCCGGTTCGCTGGTGAAATCCCAAGCAGCGTGCCTCCCTTCATCCTACCTCTCGGCTTGCTAGCGAGAAGGGTTTCAAGCCCTCTGCCAATTCCCAGGGGCAATCCCGTGCCGATGGGATGGCCGTCATCCTCTGCTCACCCGCAGTCGGGGTGTAGGTACGTGGCCGGAGCCGTGCCTCCATGTAACTGTGATTATTTGCGACAGACCGGTGCGGTCTTTGTCGTCCAGCTGAAAGATGGCTTTGTGGCCTTGATACGCTGCTCTTTTTCTCGGCGTGGCTTGGACGCAGCTCAAATCTTGCCACGTCTTGCTGCCAGTGCAGGATTGGTGTCAACTCGGTCGGTTTGTATCTTAAGAGGCAGAACTGCCCGTGTCCCAAGTGCCATGAGTTAGAAAAGGCCAGGGACATTTATTCCTCATTTGAAAAGACCGAGAAAATGAGCATCTGATTACTTCAGGCTCGCCTTGCGTCCCTCTCGCCTTGTTTAGACCAAAGCCATGTCGAAATCTCGTTGGTAACGTTGCACAAGCGAGCGCAGTAAATGCTCCGTCTTTTCCGCCCCTTTGAAGAGGCTGGAGAAATGAGCTTCTCTCTGGACAGAGATTAAGCGTCCCTTCTTCCTTCGCTCCTCGTTAGAGATGCCTTAATCCCATCCTGTGGCGGTCGAGCCAGTGAATCTTGGCCGCGGCCAAAGTTTGCTGCCTTCCCCCCCCCGGCACGAGGAACAGCTTGGCTTGATACGGGGAGGGAGAGTGATGGGAAGACAGATATCTCACAGAGCGTGAGGACAAGCGCAAATGAAACGAGCCGATGGGCTTGGAAGGTGTTTTGCCTGGGAACCGAATCCTTTGAGGGTTTTTTTCTTTTATTATTATGAGCCAGTGGGATTTCTGGGGGTTTTTAAGCACGACAGCAGTTTCAGCTGGGTGAAGCGTGGCAGAAATGCGCTTTTATAGATGCTGTGCCTCTAACTTCGAAGCGGAAGCCCCAGTTTTGACTCCGGTGCTGGCGTTGTGTAATCCAGAAAGTTGCTCGGTGCTGGCCGAGCGGGGCGGGTTGCTGCTGCGCTCCCCCCTGCGTAACTTCTGCTAGGTGGGGCAGGCTGGTTTTTTCCATTCGTTGTTTTTCTGGTGCGAACGGCCAGCGTGACAAGGCGCTTTTTTTTTCACCAGAGGTAGCTGAGGATTTTGATTTTGCTGCCGCAGCCCTTGCGAGGCTAGGCTAGCTCCTTATCCGCAGGTAGATCTCGCAGGTAAATCACTTGTAAGCCGGCACGGCACGGTCGGACAGGTCTGCACCGCTCTGGGCAGCTCTTCCTCCCCCTTCTCAAGAAAATAATCTTTGCAAAGGCTCATCTTCGAGCCTGTCAGTGTTTGGGATTTACCCAAAGAGTAAAGACCACACGTTTTGTTTGCATTGTAATTCAGAAGGTACTTTGTGTAGGCAAATGCCTGTTTACGCCTAGCGCGCCCAAAACAAGATAGGCAGGTACTTGCAAAATCCCAATTTGCAGCTGCCTGTGTCGATCGGGTATTTCAAAGGCAGGTGTTGCAACCGATGCCCAAGAATGTGACCTAAATCTTGGGGTTGGAGTGCCAAACACGAGGGAAACGGATCCGTGCTGGGAGCATCTCAGTTATCGACAGGTAAAGGGACTTCCTCGAGCAGCCAGAGTTTCCCTCGGCAGTGGTGTGCAAGTGGTAAAGCATTAGCCTCTGTATTAATGCAGACAAAATCTGGGTGTAACACAGGGAGAGAGGGATTGCTGCCAGGCTCCAGTGCCAGGACAGCTGAGGAGCATGCTGCTGCTCGGGGCCGATGTTCCCTTGGGGACCCGGTTTTGTTTTGACCGGAGTTGCGTGTGCCAAGGAGATGGATCCGAAACCGGCCCGTTCTTACTAAAAATAGGGAAAGGAAGCGTTCCCAAGGGACACGCTGGGTTTACAGCTGCGTGGCGTCAGCCCGGATGGCTTCAGCTGTCAGTGGAGCAAGGCGGTGGCTGAACAGCATCCCTGCGGTGAAGCTTTTTAGTAGGAGAAAGACCGAAATCGGATACCCTCGCCCAAAAAGTCGAGGTCTTTGGCAGCTCCTCGCCAAGCAAGCATCCCGACAGCCCGAAAGGTGCCGGCAGGGTTTTGTCGGTGGGGTCGGCCGAAGCCGGAGTCAGGGTTTTTCAGAGATGTTCTTTTGTCCGGCTGCAGTTTTCTCCCGGTGCGTGGAAGCCGGCGGAGGGTGGGAAGGCGTCTGGTTCGACTTAGCTTCCAACCACCCTGATTATCTGCTCTCGCAGGGGTGAAATGCCGCTTGGGAAGCGGGTACCTGAACGCTCAGCGTGTTGTGTGATCTTCTTACAGGCGTGCCCATCTGCGGTTGTGTTTGGAGAAGCTGAAAGGGCTGGTACCCCTCGGACCCGAAGCCAGCAGACACACCACCCTGAGTTTACTAACAAAGGCTAAATTGCACATCAAGGTGAGCGTGGGCTCGTTCGGTGCCGCCGAACCCACCCGCTGCGGGAGACGCACTAAATCGGGCTCCATCCTCATCGGGTGGGTACCGAGCTCAGCTTCGAGAGCAGCACTGGCGCACGGGGCGCAGGGGCTTCGTGTCGTCTGAATCCTCGAGCGGGGTGAAGGCAACGGCCGGGTCGGGACGTTGGTTTGGGAATACCGACGGAGGTTAATGCTGTCGCGGGTCAGTATTGCCCTTCTTGCACTTGGCGCAGCGAGTCCGTGCGATTCTCCTTATCGACGGGCTCGTAGAGGGCGGCCGTGCCGCTTTTCTGCGTTGTACCCTACACCGCAGCGATGCCCAGAGGCCTTGGAGATGAGACTGGCTGCAGGATTGGAGGACAGTTGCTTTTTTCCTTTCTTTTCTAGAGTATTTCCTACTTCGGTCTTTGTCCTTCAGACTTTGACTCAACAGGGCTTTCCTCGCTGGGTATATTTAAAGCTTCACGAGCTGAGAGATAACTGGGGGACCGCTGGCATCGGGCTGCATTCAACTCCCTGGTTATCAAAGGCTCTGGAAATATATAAATAGCTGCTCATATAAATGGTTTGGAGGGGGAAGCGTCCTCTATGTGCCTTCTCCGGCAGCCTCGGGCCAGGTCCGGACCTCTCCATTCCCGGGCCAGATGCCGCACCCTGCTTTGATGTCCCTCGGCTTGCGGGAGGATGAAAGTTGCGTCCATACAACTCACGTGCTTGACGTCCTGAGCGCGTTGAAGGCGGGGAGCCCCTCGGTAGTTGGTAGCAGTCACGTTTAGAGGGCTCGGGTAGTGAAAGCGATGTTTCACGTGTGGCTGGAGGCTGGGGAGCTCAGGGCGCCTTCTCTGTCATCCTCTGCAGAAGCTTGAAGACTATGACAGGAAAGCCGTACACCAAATAGACCAGCTGCAGCGGGAGCAGCGGCACCTGAAAAGGCAGCTGGAGAAGCTGGGAATAGAGAGGATAAGGATGGACAGTATCGGCTCCACTGTTTCTTCGGAGCGCTCCGACTCGGATAGAGGTGAGACCCCCGCGCTCGGGGCAGAGCGGGGCCGGCCGGCGAGAGGTCTGGCCTGTCGCGTTGTAACACTAACCATTCCTCTTGCAGAAGAGATAGACGTGGACGTGGAGAGCACGGACGACCTTCCCGCGGACCTCGACTGGAGCAGCAGCAGCAGCCCGAGCGACTCGGACGAAAGAGGGAGCCTGCAGAGCGTCTGTAGCGATGAGGGCTATTCCAGCTCTGGCGTGAAGAGGTTGAAGTTGCAGAGCAATCGCAAGCCTTCTCTCGGTCTATAAGAAGCAACTCCCTTAGCTGTTTCACCCGTCGCTCTTTCCCTTTTGGATCTCGTTAGGTAGCACACCGGACTGTCCCACCATTCTCTTGCACGTAAAAAAATCTTAACGTACCGCCAACCGAAATGAAGCTGAGCTTTGCCCGAGTCCCAAAACACCGCGTCGGGCTGCGGGTGGCAAGCTGCTCCCCAGAGCGCCCTTCCGCTCGCATCTGCCGGCTTCTCTTCCCGTCCGGAAACTCTTCTCTGCGAGACCGTACATTCCAGCCACATTTTGAAGTGCCCGAGAATATTGCAGCAGTAACGGCAACCTCAAAAGCCCTCCCCTGGGTTTTTTGGCTTGCTGTCACCGCCCGGTATTCCGGCTCTACTCCGCATTTGCCCAGCAACATCACGTACCCGATAATCGGCGGCAGGGCCCAAATGTAGAGTTTTTGGGTGAGGATCTGAAGGCGGAGCCGGCCTCTAGCATAGTTTAGATCCAGGAGAGAGTGGAGGCAAGTCGGAGATCGGCACACGGAGTGTTTCGGCCACGTCGCATCTTGGAATTGCACTGCGAGCCGCCGGCACGTTAGTCGGAGGGCTCCTCTCCGCCGACTCTAAATATTCAGGGTAGTAGCGCAGCCATATACACCCCAGCCCGGCCATGCCATCTTCCCAGAGCGGGAGCCTTACTGGCGGGGGGAATGCCGCTCGGGGGGGGCCGTGGGGCTCGGCAGCCATTGTCCCCCCTCTCGCAGAGCTTCGGGTCGGGCGCCTTCGGTCTGGGAAGTTTTCTGTCCTACCTGAAACCAAACGGTCCCCGTCCCCGTCCCGTGCGACGTCCCACCTCCTGCGTCACGGCTGCACATCGCTGTTCTAGGCGAGCGCTCCTGGAATTTCCTTTTCACGCTTCTTGTCTCGGGGACAATTTTTTTCTACCTCGGAGAGATGAACAAAGATTATCTCCATCCCTTTAGCACAAAAAACAAAGATGATGCCTCATCTATTTTACAGAAGCGATGCCCGGTCCCGTTCAAATCCATCGCACGACAGTTTAGCAATAACCCGACGGTGAGGGGGAGCGGGGCAGCCTCCGGCCGTCGGCGCCCGAGGGGACCCCACGGATCTCAGCGGCACGTCTGAAGCACTTCTCTGGCCAGCGGGGATCTTTTCAGGCACTCGAACGGGCTCGCGAAGGATTTCGGTCGCCGCCTTAGGGAGACAAACCCGAACACGCCAAGAAAGGGCCAGAGCCCTTCCCATCGCCCTGACAGCGGGGCGGGGGGGGGGTCCTCACCTGAGAGCAGACGGAAATGTACAGAAAACACGCGAGCTATAAATAGTATTTATTCATTTTTCTATGAAACCGATGTACTGGAGATAACATTCTTACGACTTTCTGCTTTTATAGATGTTCTGGAAACTTTGATATGTAGAGATCTGCTAACGGAGACGTTTCTTTTCCCCTTGAACCCATCGAAGGTCTTTTCCGCCCCCTCGGCAAACCTCTCGCTCGATCCCCTACCCCGACCAGCTCCCCTCGGGCACCCGGCGAGGCCCCGGCATCCGGCGAGGAGCCGCTTCGCTCTTCAAGGGCTTTTCTTAGCGGTGGGAGACAAAACCAGGCATCCCCCCGCGCCCGCGGGCTGTACAAATCCCTTCAAGAAACACGGTCGCCAAGACGTCGCTACTGCAAAGTGCGAGCGAATGAGCAACGTGAAACTCAATTTCTTTTTTCTTTTTGTTTTTGTTTTTATTTTTAACATCCCTAAATCAATTTTTGGATCGTTTGAAGCCTTTGAGAAGCGAGAGGATGGGAGACGGGGTAGCGGATTGCTAAAATCTCCGAAGTTTCAGCTCTTTTTGCGCATGTTAGGTTTTAAAAGAGAGAAAATCAACACCACAAGGGATTTTTTATTTTAAAGCAGCCGGAATTTTCCGATGTCCGACAGATTCGCACTGACCCGTGGCTCGAATGCCTTTAGCATCGGTACGCCCGAGTCCCGGCAGCCAGCCTTCGGCGTGCAACCTCAAAACCCCTACGCTTTCAAAAAGAGGAAAAAAGAGCAAAAAGATGAAAAGCACAGAGAAAAAGGAAGTGGAATATCATCACTTTGAGGCCGGTGGCTCTGGTAGGCGTTTGCCGAGAGCCCTCCCTCGCCCTCTTCCAGAAACCGCCTTGGGAATCCCATTGGAGCCACGGATCTTGCTACCTTTGAGCAGGGAAGGGTGTCGGGAAAGCACCGTCGGGGTTAAACGGGAGGTAGAAAACAGTTGATTTTTGGATGTCATTTAGATAGACCGAGTCTTAAGGTTTCGATTCGGCATAAATTATTATTTTTTTCAGTGTTGTGCCTTTTTGAGTTACTTCTGTTAGTGAAACGCTGCATGGGGGTTGCTTTTTTTTTCCCCCCTTTTTCTTTCTGTCCCGAACTAATAATTGTCGGACCTTTGCACTGTTGGGATGTGCTCCTCTCCAGCCTGAGGGCGAAGAGAAACGGTAACCCTCCAAAATGATGCACTAACCCGGAATGAGGCTGGAAATCCGGCGGTTGATTCCTGGCGAGCGGCCGGGACCATCTGCGGCAGCTTTTGGTCTCTCCGGGTCCCCCCTTCGTCAGCCGAGGCGCCCAGCGGCTGTGCCAGCCTTTTCCTGGAATTCACTGATCCACCAGCATTCCTAAGAAATAAGCTGCAGGAAGGACATTTTTGTAGATTGTGATTAAAAAAAGGGGGCGGGAGGAGCCGCTCGCGCACCCCGCGTTTACGACGGATCGTTGCACAGACGGGCGTGAGTCGAAAACACGCCTTTTTGGGTTGGTTTTCTTCTTTTTCCTTGCGGAAGGCAGATCCCGAACCGCCGTCCTGGGTGGCAAGAGATGGCACCCACCTCCAGGCAGAGAACGGGAAGCTGCCGGCAGCGGGGCTCTATCCGAAACGTGCCGGAGCCGATCGCCACCCCGGCGCTTTGCTCCCCGACTTTTCCCCCCACGTAGCAATAGGTTCGGGCATCGCCTGCCTTCGCTTGCTCCCCGGGAAGCGTCGCGTCCTCTCTCTGCCATGGCACCAGCCGAAAGCCGCGAGCTTTGTTTCATCCTTTTAATTTATCCGGCGTAGCGGCACACGAGCCGTCCGAAAACATCCGAGCCAGAACTGTCTGGGCATTGGTTTGGGGGGGGGGGGGGGGGGGGGTTTGACATGTTTTAATTGCGCTTTTCCATCTTTTTTTTTTTCTCTCGTTTCTTCTTTTTGCTTCCCAAGAAGAGAACCCGCTCCGGCATCGGCTTTATTTTGGGCAGTCGAGAGCCGGGGAGTGGCAGGTGGGAGAATATGAGTTCTGTTTCCAGCTGTTCGGTTCCTGCTGTAAATACCACGTTGTCATTCTGAATCCTGTGTCAAGACCATCTAATGGTGCTTTTTATTACAGTTAGCACACGCATTTTTAGAAAGTATGTGTTTTAGAAGACCTTTGCTGTGTATATGGATACTTCTGTATTGTTCAACTGTTAGAAAATAAATTATTTCATTACGAAAGAGAAGCTTGTGCCTCGAGAAGTGAGCGGGAGGCTCCCAGGGATGTCACTCAGAGGGGAGACGCCAGCGGGGGTGATCTGGACCCCCCGGGAAGGCAGAGCCCGGCAGCGCTGGCACCTCGTTGGCATTGCTTTTATTTGAAGGGGGGGCCACCTCCATCCCATCCTTCCCTGTCTCGCGGCCTGAGCCCCGTTTTCGGCACCTGATGGGGCAGAGCTTCGCTGCCGGGAGGTGTCCAGGGCCCCCTGGCCTCCCAATGGAGGGGCTTTGCCCCACAGTCAAGGGTCCCTGGGCAGGTCGAGCTCTGGTTTTGGGTGCTGGTGCCCCTGGGCTGGTGCATGGCCAGCACTGACCTGTGTCAGGGCACGGCCCCCCCCCGAATCCATCCCCTCAGGGTTGTCCTGGATCCGGCCACGGCTCCTCTGCGGAGCGGTGCGGTTTGCAGGCAGCCACGGGCAGGCTCCGTCCACCGCCGCATCCTGCACCGGCACCCCTGTACTCGCCCTTCCTCCCGCGGGCAGCATCCTCCATCTGCACCCGCCGACTCCAGGCAGCAGTTCGCATCCCGTGGCCTTCCTGGTGCATCCCGCCCTCAGCAGCCGGCATCCTGCAGCCAGCATCCGGCAGCTGGCACCCACATGTGGCATCCCGCATCCTGCATCACCCGTCCCCCATCCTGCATCCCGCATCCCCCATCCCACATCCCGCATCCCCCATCCCACATCCCGCATCCCCCATCAGCCATCCTGCATCCTGCATCCCGCATCCCCCATCACCCGTCCTGCATCCCGCATCCCCCATCGCCCATCCTGCATCCCGCATCCCCCATCACCCATCCTGCATCCTCCATCCCGCATCCTCCATCCCACATCTCCCATCCTGCATCCTCCATCCCATATCCCTCATTCCACATCCCGCCTTGCCCCTGCCACCCCGTCCTGCACAGTGCCGGGGGGCTGCTCCCGGGAAGGGCCCCCCAGCCCCGCCGTGCTGCGGGGGAGATGGGGGCTGCCGATCTTGCCAGGGGACCCCAGCGCCAGGACGCGGCTTTCCCGGGATGGTGATGGGCCATCCGGGGGGGGGGGGATGAGGAGACAAAGAGCAAACACACACGCAGCCCCCCCACCCCGGGAAGGGTGCCTGGGTGCAGGGCCGGGTGCTAACGAGACCAGCTGTGCTAATGATTCAATGACCCACAGCTGCTGGGGGGCTGGCCCCCCCCCTCAGCACAGCTGTGTCCCATTGGGGGCCTGGGCAGGGCCCAATGGGGGGCCTTTTAAACCCCTGTGGGGGCTGCTGGGAGTTACTGGGAGGGTCTGGGTGCTGACTGGTGCTGCCTTTGAGGGGATCCCATCCTGTGTGGGTGCTGGCTGCTGCATGGGAGAGCTACTGGGGGGGCACAGGGCACTGGTGGGTGCCCTTGTCTCCTAGGTGGGTTTGGGGGTGCTGTGTCCCCATCCTGCTGTGAGCAGGAGGTTTCCCTGGGAGGGTGTCCCTGTCCCTGGGTGGCCCCCCAGCCCTGGCTGTTGGTCCAAGCCCCCCCTTCAAGCCTGGGCTGCTCTTGGTGTGACCCCCCTGCCTGGGGGGTTCCCAGGGTGTTGCAGCCCCCAGCTCTGCCCCCTCCCATGGTGGGTGCAGGGAGGCTCGGGGCACCCAGGATGTGTGAATTTTTATTTTTGCAGGTGCTTGTGTTGGTGGAGAAGCAGAGCTGGGGCCTTGGATCAGGATGTTTATGTGCAGGTGGGTGCTGTGCCCCCCCAGCCCTGTTGTGGGGCTGAGGGGAAGGTGATGGTGGTGAGTGGGGGGTTTGGGGGGGGGGTGCTGGGCTGGAGTTTGATGTCTTTGTGGCTGTGTGCTCTCTTCTGTTGCAGGTGGAGTGAGGAGCTTGGCTGCTGGGCTGAGCCCCAGATGAGTGAACCGCAGGGGTTCCTGCAGTGGGGGGGCTGTGTGCCCTGGCAGAGTCAGTTTGTGGAGCTGCTCTGCTGTGGGTCTGGGGGGCCCTTTGTGTTGTCCACCAGGTGATGCCTTGGGGGGGTTTTGGCCCTGTCTTTGGAGTGTGTGTGTGGGGGGTGTCTTGGATGGCCCCCCCCAGCATGCAGCAGCCCTGTGTGTTTCTGTTTCAGCCTTGCAGGTGTGTGTCCTTGGCTCTGCTGGAGGATGGAAGGATGGATGAAGTGAGGGGTGAGGTCTGGCTGTGCTGCTGGGGGGGCAGGTGCCATTGGCCCTCCTGGCCCTGGCTGGGGTGTCTGCCCTTCCTTGGGGGGGCTTTGTGTTCCCCTGGGGGGTGCTTGTTTGTTTTTCTTCCCCAGGACCTGGTGCAGCTCCTGCAGTGCATGGTGGGCTCTGCAAGGTGGGGAGACCCAGGTAAGGACCCTCAGAGCCCCTTTGGGGCTGGTGGTGGGGAGCTTTCTGTCCCTTTCCCTGTACTTTCCCCCTGGGGGTGGCTGAAGCCCAGGGCTTTGCTCTGTGGCCCCCCCTTCCAGTCTTGGCTGTCTTTGGTATGAGCCCCTAGCTCTGCCACCCCTGTGGTGGGTGCAGGGAGGCTTGGGGCACCCAGGATGTGTGTATTTTTATTTTTGCAGGTGCTTGTGTTGGTGGAGAAGCAGAGCTGGGGCCTTGGATCAGGATGTTTATGTGCAGGTGGGTGCTGTGCCCCCCCAGCCCTGTTGTGGGGTTCTGGTGGTGGGTGGGCTGAGCTCTGGTGCTGCTTCTGGGTGGCTGTAGTGGAATTTGGTGTGTAGCTTGCTGATGTGGGGCTGGGAGGATGTTTGGGATCCACTTGAAGGGGGGGAAGTGGGTGCTGAGGTATGGGTTTGTGTTTTATTCACTTTTTTGTGTGTATTAACAGTTTTCTTTTGGCAGGTGCTGAGGAGGGTGTGCTGCCATGGTTGTGGGTGGGGTGAGTTTGGTTTTGTGGGGGTTTGTTTTGCGTGGGGGCCCCTGTAGTCCGCCGAACCTATCTCAAGTGTTTGAGATTTAACTTTTTTTTTTTTTGGTGGGAGGGCGGGCACCGGGGGATGACGTGCGGCCGGCCGGCCGGGGGGGCCCTCCCCTGGGGGCAGGGCTCCTCCCCCGGGGAGTGGACCCCTCCCCCGGGAGGAGCCTCCCGGGGGAGGGGTCTTCCCAGGGGGAGGAGCCCTGCCCCCAGGGGAGGGGCCACTCCCCCGGGGAGGGGCCTCTCCTGGGAGGAGCCTCCCCTGGGTGGGGGTCTGAGGGAGGGGCCCCTTTGGGCTTCGGGGCCCCCCTGGGTGGGGGTCTGGTGACTGGGGCCCCCTGGTGACTGGGGCCCCCTGGTGACTGGGGCCCTGTGTGTGGGTAGGAACAAGGGGGGGTCCACCTTGTTCCTGGGGGCTGGCCTGCCAGGGTGGGGGGGGCACCCTTCTTGCTGGGACCCCCCAGTCCCAGGCATGGAGGAGGAATGCAGCATTTAAAAGAACTGCTAGCAGAGGAGGGGGGTGGGCCTGGGCCCCCCCGTGGCTCTGCAGGTGTCTTGCTGCTCCAGGCTTCTGGCAGGAGGCTTGGGCTGCTGCTCCCATACTGGGGGGAGAGTCTTCTTAGGGGGCTGGTGGGATCCACTGGTGTCCCTCCAAGACCAGCCGGGCTCCTGGGCCAGGGCACCTCAGACTGGGGCTGCCTGGCTGGGCTGGGGGTTGTTGCCCCCCAAGGCGGGCTGGGAGCTGAGCTGGCCCCACTTACCCACTTTGAGGAAGGTCTTGAGCTCCAGGGGCCGGATGGCCGGCTGCTTCTCCATGTGATGCTTTCTACCTTGGGGTACCTGAAGAGCTTGTAGGTCCTGTCCTGGTTCTGGAGGAAGCTGTTAAGGGTTGGGGGGGGGGGTGCCTCCCCCCCTTACCTTGGGTGTATCAAAGATCTGCTTGACCTGCAGGATGTTGGTGATGTGCCATGTGGACTTGGAGAAGGTGCCCAGGGGAAGGGTGTCTGTGTAGACAAAAGCTGTGGGGAGGGAAAGGGCAGTGAGAGGTGGGGGGGCTGTGGCTCACTGTGAAACCTGGGGTGCTTTGTTTTCACCCTTTTCTTCTCCCCCTTTCTCTCTGGTGTCCTTAGCTCTCCAGCTTGCAGCTATCTCCCTCCCTTGTGTGAGTATCTATCTGGCTTTGTCCTTGCCTGTGGGCTCTTCTCCATGGCTCTTTTAAGCCAGAGCTGCTACTAAAGTGAATCTTAGCTGGCCCTGGGCTTGAGAGAAGTGCTTTGTCTCTGGTCATGCTGATATTTAGATGGGGGTACAAATGGTGCTGGTGGTCCCAAGGCCTTGCTGCAGTGGAGGCAGTGACTTGTGCTCCTGCAGTGCTGACACAATGCACTTAAGTGCGCACCCAGGGCTCTCAGCAAAGTTAAGTCTGGCTTCGTAGTCCATGCTAGCGTAGGAGAGGGTGTAAAGCAGCAAGGACACATGCCAGCACGGAGGGCTGTGTGGTCCCCTTGGCTCAAAGGCAGTGCTTAGTCAGGGAACAAAGTCTCAGCTTTGCCCCTGATGCTGCTGGGGCTGGGTTTATTCCTGCAGCCTGGACTTGGGCTCGTGCTAAGCTAAATGCTGAGAGAGCCACTGCCCACGGCTGGGCACTGAGCCTGTGGGGTAAGGCTGGAGCTTGTCACCATTTCCCTGTGTAGCAGAGGCTGTGTGTCCCACTTGGCTCATGTCCTCTGCCCTGGGGCTTGCTCATCCAGCTCCTGTGTTTCCCACTCAGCTGCAGGGAGAGGAAAAGGAGAGTTAGGAATCTTTTTCTTGCTGCTGCTGTTTCACCCCCTCAAAGCAGCCTGCTTACACTTGTGTGCCAAGGCCTGTCTGTGTCCAAGCCTGCTCCCTTCAACTGCAGGAGAGCAGGGCAGCCTTTGCTGTGTGCTGCTGGGGGGTGAGACCCTCTGCTGCAGTGTGTCAGAGAGCCCAAGGGCTGTGGAACACCAGCAGCTCCAGCTTGCCTGTGTTGGCAGAAATGTGAGGGCAGGTGGAAGGGGCTGCTGGGGGCTCCAGTGCTGGAGATAGATACTCAAAACTCCAGCTGGCTGCAAGAGGATGGGCAGCAGTTTATCAACTTCACAGTAAACTATTTTCTTGTACTCAGAGTCTGGTGCTTCATTCCCTGTCCTTTGTCTCTTGTCCCCTCTGTGGGCTCTGCTGAGCAAAGCCTGGGCCTGTCACCTCTACTCCCCCCACCAGATAGAGCAAAACAGCACCAGCTTTCTATACTGTGACACCTCCCCACACACTGTGCTGCAGGTGATGTAGCCCTGGCTCACGCGCTGGAGCTGTTTGTTGGTCCCTCCGTCACCCTGTGCTGGACCCCTGTTCCAGTGTGTCCCTGTCTGCCTTGTCCTGGGGGGTGCAGTGGGGGGGGCTGAGCCCCTTGAGGCTTTCAGTCACTGTTTGCTAAGGTGGGGTGATGCTGCTGGAGGGGCCGGGAGGCAACACTGTCACTGACTGCAAGAATCACTGAGCCATTTAGGTTGGAAAAGACCCTTAAGATCATCAAGTCCAACAGGGGCTGGAGCACAACAGCCCCCAGCTCTCAGCCATCACCACCAGAGAGGCCAGTGCACTTGCACACTGACTGTGCTTAATGACACCTTGCAGGGACAGCTGCTGGCTAGCAGGACCTGTGCTTTTGTCTTGTCTTATGTGACACATGTATATTGCTCTTACGTTGCCTGGAAAGAGCTATTCCCCTTCAGGCATTTTTTGGGGTCCTTCTCCGCAGGGGAGCCCATGCAGTCCATCCCCACTGAGGACTTTTACAGCCCTAATTAATACAGATTACCACCTCTGTCTGGAGGAGGGACCAGAGACATGCCCCACTGCCTGCACAAGCCCCGCCATTGCTCGCTGGGGCCGCAGAGGGATGCAGGTGACAGTAGCCCCCCACTCCCAGGTATTACAGGCACAAGCCATCACCCATACACCTGTGTATGTACACAAGGAGCATCGCAGCCCTGCCTTTAGGGTACGTGGGGGGACCAAGGGGGGACAGCAGAGCACTCTGGAAAGCTGCATTACCAGCACTTGAGACTTCACACCACATCAGGCATCTCACCTTACTTTACTTTACCTCCTCTGCACAACCCCAGGCAGTTTGAATCCAAGCATCGATAAGCTCTTAGGGAAATTCTCCCTTCCAAGGGATAAACACCAGCACCAGGCTGCTGATAAGCACTAAGCCCACATTCCAGAAACAAATCAAAGCAGATGATGGAAATGTCCCAGGGCAAAATAACATTTGCTCCAAGCCGGGCAGAGCGCCCACCTCCCTTGGGGCTGACAGTTACTTAATGCTGCCAAGAGCTTAATGATAGAGGTGGGGAGGGGAGCCTGAAGGCTCTCCCGAGGTGGTCCCCAAAGCCTTACCCTCAGACCAGGGATGGATGGATGGATGGATGGATGGGTGATGCTGGCCAGCCAGTCCTGGAAGGAAGGAAAGAGTCACCTGCAGCTCATTCAGCAGCTGGGTACAGCCTGCAAGAGAAAGGGAAGGGAAATCGGAATCCACATCAGCACACAAGTGAAGATGATGCACACAAGTGAAGATGCACACACAGCCAGACAGGCAGGAGAAACAACCGAGACTGGGACCATCCCTGTCCCGCACCGGCTGCCCCATGGCCGCAGCTCCAGCCCAGTATTCCCCATTTTACCTGCACAAGTTTCCCAGCAGCGGCCTCTGCTAAACAGCACTCAGGACCACAAACCAAACTGCCTGTCCACCAGCTCGAGGGCTCCAGCGCCGCTGCCTCGGCACCTCGCTCCCAGGGCTTAGAAAGGCGGGACTGCTTTAACTGCAGCCATCTGGTTTTAAAACCCCCATCTGCTCTCAGCAAGAGCTGCCGCCTCGGCACCATGGTACAATTACACCATCTCTTTGACTACCACCATCCCCAGGAGTGGGACCTGACATGTCCTCACTCCCCAAAGAGCACCGACATGCTCACTGGGGAGCACGGAAGCATTTGCAGGAGCTGCAGGAGCTGCAGGAGCCAAACGAGCCATCGCAGGCTGTGGGGCAAGATGGATGCACTCTCTCTCGGGGCGGTGGGGTGGGAAAGGAAAAAAAAAAAAAAAAAGGAGAGACATTTGTACACTTTCTAGGCCAAAACTAAAGCTAAGAGGAAAAAAAGCACTAAATAAAGGCTCCTACCCTGGCACAGACCACTACCAGCACAGAGAGCAGCTTTCTCTAAAGGGCTCTGGGAAAACTCACAGGTTTTCATGGCACTGGACTGACCCTTCCCTTTCCAAACTTCATATATAAACACAAACATCACATATAAACACATACAAACACGCAGTCATCAGAGACAACAGTTATTACATTTGTGCCCACAACAATCTCCCCGAGGCAGCCAGGGTGACTCAAGTTCCCATCGCCTTCCCAGCTGGCATGCTCCCCAGACTCTGGACGGAGCTTCTGAGCAGGGATTTCCCCTAAACCCACAGTTGCTCTGGCCATAACAAGTCCCCCCCACCAGCAGCTCTGAATATTAAGAGCTGCTACAAACACTGGCAGTGGCAAAAAAAGCAATGGAAACCAGCTCGTGGCTTTGCCTGGTCTTCACCGCCTCTGTTTTATCCAGAAGGGCTCTTAATTGCCTTAGGAGAGCTTTAATATAACACCTGCCCGCTCAGGGGTGGGACAGAGGAATCGCCTCTCTCACCAGAGCTCTTCCACCTTAACACCACTAACGATCACGAAAGACCCGCTCGGACTCGGGGCAGGAGCGTGCCGGCACCCAGAGCCTCTCCCAAAGCTCCCACCGGGCACCGGACGCAGCACACGGCCGGCTGCAAGTCTGGCAGATCACGGTGGGGCTGCACCTCCTGCAGTCGTGCCAGCCGGGCGATGGCTTTCGGCTTCAGCCCACGTCCCCCTGTCCCACGTTCCGCCAGCCTACCCCATAGATTCGGGACCACCAACCGTGGGACCACGAACCCTCAGAAGAACAAGCCTCCGTCCTTAAAAGCAGCTCGGCCACATGCAGCTGCACTGCAGGGACATGGGGGTCTCTTGTCCCCCTCCCCACTCCAGTGCTTGCCCCCTCCCCGAGACTCCCCAGCACACCCCAAAGTTCCTCAGACACCCCAAAGCCCTCCCAGCCCCATAGACAGGTTTTTTGGGTGGGACATTGAGGCAAATGGTGATTTTAATCCACTCCCATCACCCCAGTCACTCCCATTAGGGCAGATTTTTCACCTTTGAATACCTGAAGGCAGGGTGAGATGATCTGGGGAGACACAGGGAGCACCCCACTCTGCTCCCACACACCAGGAACCAGCAGCAGCCCAGGAGGGATCACTCCCCTCCACAACTCTCTGCTTGTCGAGGGAGAGGGCAGGAAATTAAGCCCCAGCTAACGAAGCACCAACAGGCAGCAGGTGTGAGGGCAGCACAGGCAGAGCAAGGCAGCTGCCAGGACCGAGCCAGTGGCATCAGCTTGACATGGGCCCCCAACACCCATGGGGTCCCCCCTCCGCTTCCCCCACAACCCCCCCCTGATCCCAGGGTCGCAGGCAAGGGGATCACCAGCAAAGGTGCAGACACAGGGGAAGGGGTGAAGGCGGCTCCAGCCACCATCGTCACCATCGGTGTGGTCCTCGTGGACACCATGGCCCCGCTGGGACATCCCCTACAACACCGTGGTCCCTCATCGACCTCATCGTGGTGCAGGGCATGCGGGGTGGCACCGGGATTTGGGGCATGTGGGGTGGCTTTGGGGATACAGGAGGTGGCAGAAGGAGATGGGATGCACAGGGTGACGCAGGGACAGAGCAGCCTGGGGCGTGCAGGGTGGCACAGGGCACTGGGACACGCAGGGTGCACAAGCACGGGATGGGCACCCACCAGCCATGCCCAGCCGTGGGCCCCCCCCACCCCGTGGCAGCCCGGAGGAGCACCCACGGGTGCCCCTGGGTGACAGCCCGTCCCCGCAGGCCGTGGGCATCTGGGTGGAGTTCGTGTCCCACATCACCTGCGCCTTCGCCCACGGCACCAAGCCCGGCCGGGTGGAACGAGCTGCCGAGGCCACCGTCAACATGGGCAGCAAGGTGGGCACGGGACGGGGGGGAGATGGCCGCGGGGACCCCCTTCCCTCCCCGGGGACAGGGTGACCCGGCCATCACTGACCCCGTCCTGGGCGCAGCTGGTGGCTGGGGTGGCCACGACCTACCTGCCCGGCATCGTGGTGCTGGCCTTCGCCAAGGCGCAGCTCATCCAGATCTTCTTCTTCCGCCTCAACTTCATCATCACCCTGGTGGGGCTGGCCCACGGCCTCATCTTCCTCCCCGTCCTCCTCAGCTAGATGGGTAGGACCCCCCTGCCCCCCCTGGGGATGGTGCCCTGTCCCTGACGTTCCCCCCAGGAGGATGATGGCAGCCTCCCGCTGTCCCCCATTGTCCCTGCAGAGAACCAGCCCACAGGTGCTGGCGGGGGACACAACGGGGGACACGGAGGGGGGCACAGCGGGAGACACGGCAGCCGGCGCAGAGCAGGGTGTGGGACTGGCCCTCAGCAACCCCTGCTTCGAGGACAAGGACAAGGACGAGGCCACGGCCCCCAGGCAGGGCTGAGCCCCGCTGCCCCTCACCACCCCCTCCCGCTGCCGCTTTTTCTACTGCTGTCGTATTTAAACTGGTTTTCTCAGATTCGGGACTGGGTTTAACTGGGATGGCCAGGGAGGGGCAGGGGCTCCTCTATATAGAAACCACATCTTGGCTCTGAAGCGTCACGGGGTCTGTGCGGGGACGGGGACACGGGATCAGGACGTGTGGGGCACGTGGGCACCAGGGCGATGGGGACATACAGGGCGCGAGGGGACGGTGGGGATGGAGCCCTGTGGGGCACACGGGCATCACAGGGACACGGACATGTGGGGCACACGGGCACCCCAAGGCTGGGGCCGTGGGGGGCACAGGGGACAAGGACACGTGGGGCACGTGGGCATGGCAGCGATGGGGCCCACAGGAATGGGGCCACATGGGGCACGAGGGCATCGCCGGGCCGTGTGGGGCACAAAGGGCGTCGTGGGGACAGCGACATGTGGGACACATGGGCGCTATCGGGACAGGGACACGGGGGGCACGTGGACATTGTGGGGACAGGGACACGGGGGGCACACGGGCACCGCAGGGATGGGGCCATTGGGGGCACAGGGGCGTCGCGGGGCCAGGCCCACCCCACGGTAACGGGGTGCCCCCCCCAACCCCTCCGAGACCCACAGGCGAGGCAGGGTGAGCACAAACCCCTGCTTTATTCCCCCCCCCCCGCCCCGGGGGGGCACCGCCGGACGCTAGAGGTACTTGTAGACCACCTTGGCGGGCACCGTCTGCAGCTCCAGGCGCACGGGGCACTTGTAGAAGTGGGAGAGGAGGGTCTCGGCGTAGCCCACCAGAAAGTAGAGCTTGGCGGGCGGCAGGCCCCGCGCCAGCACCAGGCAGACCACCAGCAGGTTGGCGCGGCGCTTCAGCACGACCTCGTCCGCCAGGACGCCGGGGAAGGTGCCGTAGAAGAATCGGCGCAGGAAGGCGTCCTCCACCGCCCGCTCCGCCGCGCCCGGCTCCTCGGCCAGGTTCCCTGCGGGCACAGAGAGGGTCGGCGCCGGCACCGACGCGCCTCGCCGGGTCACGCCGGCCACGCCGTCACCGTGTGCCCGCCCCGCACGTCGCTGGCCCCGCCACGGCCGTGCGCCCCACACGTCCCCGTCCCCACGATGACCGTGTGTCCCGTCCCCACGACGCCCGTGTGCCCCACGTGCTCCTGCCCGCACCATGCCCGTGGGCCCCACATGTCCCCGTCCCCACGATGCCCCACGGCCCGTCCCCACAGTGCCCTCACGCCCCACGTGGCCCCGTCCCTGTGACACCCATGTGCCCCACACGTCCTGTCCCCAAGATGTCCGTGTGTCCCATGTCCACGATGCCCGTGTGCCCCACGTGCTCCTGCTCACGCCATGCCCGTGTGCCCCACACGTTCCTGTCCCCACGCGACCCTGTGGCTCATCCCCACAGATGCCCTCGTGCCCCACGTGCCCCTGTCCCCCCCCCGTGATGCCTGTGTGCCCCACATATCCCTGCCTCCGCAATACCCGTGTGCCCCACACGTCCCTGTCCCCACAACACCCCATCCCCGTGATGCCCTCGTGCCCCGTATGTCCCCATCCCCGCACCCCCCGTCCCCGCGATGCCCACGGGCGCCCCGTGCTCCACATGCCCCAGTCCCCGCCGCCCCATCCCGGTCCCCCCCCGTCCCCGGGGTGCGGGGGGGTGGGACGTGGGGTGACCCACCGGTGTGCAGGGAGAGCCAGCCCTTGCGGTGGGCGATGTAGTGGGGGGCGTGCGCCTGCTCGTAGGTCACCGGCTTGTCCCCTTTGCCCACGCGCACCCGCGCCGCCCGCGTCTGTGGGGACGGCGGCGTCAGAGGCGGGGGGACCCGGCGGGGGAGGCGGGGAGGGGGCACCCCCGGGGCTTACCTTGAGGCAGGCGGGGGTGGTGTGGAGGTGCCGGGGGGCCTCGGGGACGGGACGGATGCGGGGCACTGCCTGGCGAGGTGACGGGGGTGAGGGACAGCGGGTACCCCACAGCGGCCGGGGCGGGGGGGGGGTGTCTGGCCCTGCCCGGCCCCCCGTGCCCCTAAGGGCCAGTGTCCCCAGTGTCCCCCATGCGACCCCCTAGCTGCTGTCCCCAGAGCGGAGCCACCATTGCCAGAGTCCCCCCAACACAGTATCCCTGTAGCCTCCGGTGACCAGTGCCCCCCATACCTGGTGTCCGCCCATAGCCAGTGCCCCCCCATACCCAGTGTCCCCCACACCCAGTGTCCCCCAGGCCTATGCCCAATGTCCCCAGTGCCCCCCATACCAGGTGGCCCCCATATCCAGTGTCCCTGGTGCCCCCCACATCCAGTGTCCCCCCATATCATATCCAGTGTCCCCAAAGCCCCCCATGCCCACATCCCCCCCAGCCCATACCCCCCAGGCCTGGTGTCCCCTATGCCCAGTGTCTCCAGTGCCCCCCCATACCAGGTGTCTCCCCATATCCAGTGTCCTGGTGCCCCCCACACCCAGTGTCCCCCCACAGCCAGTGTCCCCAGAGCCCCCCACATCTGGTACCCCCCCACGCCCGGTGTCCCCAGTGTCCCCCATGCCTGGCATCCCCTATGCCCAGTGTCCCCCCACAGTCAGTGTCCCCCATATCCAGTGTCCCCAGAGCCCCCCACAGCTGCCGTCCCCAGTGTCCCCCAGGCCTGGCGTCCCCTATGCCCAGTGTCCCCAGTGCCCCCCCATACCCGGTGTCCCCCCCATATCCAGTGTCCCCGGTGTCCCCCCACAGCCGGTGTCCCCAGAGCCCCCCCCCAGCCCATACCCCCGGGCCTGGAGCCCCCGGTGCCCCCCACCCCCGGTGTCCCCCCCCGTCCCGTCCCTCACCCGCAGCGCCCGGGCAGCCGTGGGCGCCGCCATCTTGGCACGGCGGGGCGGGGGGGCAGGCGGCGGCAGCGCCCCCTGGCGGCTGGAGGCCGCGGGGGAGGAATGGGGGCACTGGGGCGGGAGACTGGGAGCACTGGGGGCGTACTGGGGGTACTGGGGGCGTACTGGGGGTAACGAGGGGGTACTGGGGGTACTGGGGAGGTACTGGGGGTAATGGGGGACACTGGGGGTAATGGGGGGTGCTGGGGGTATATGGGGGACACGGGGTTACAGTGGGCACTGGAGGATACTGGGTGTAATGAGGGCACTAGGGGGTACTGGGGGGGAAACTGGGAGCACTGGGGGATACTGGGGGTACTGGGGAATACTGGAGAAACTGGGGGTAATAGTGGTAATGGGGGTACTGGGGGACACTGGGGGTAATGGAGGGTACTGGGGCGTACTGGGAGTACTGAAACATACTGGGGAGCACTGGTGGTTCTGGGGGGGTACTGGGGGGTAATTGGGGCGCTGGGGGTATTGGGGGAATGGGAGTCTTGCGGTACTGGGAATAATGGGGGGAATGGGAACACTGGGGAGAAATGAGGGCAGGGGGATACCGGGGGCGGGGGGGGGGGGCTGCATTTGTCCAGGGGCCGGGGGGGGTCAGGGGGTGCCTTGGGGGGGGCGGTGGGACGGGTCCCCTCCCCGCCGGCCGTGGCAGCACCGCTGGGTGCAGCCGGGGGGGCTCTGCCCTGTCCCCCCCCGTTGCCCCCCCCAGTGCCGCAGGGGAAGGAGGGGCGGCCCTGGGTGACGGAGGTTTGTGGCTTCACGGGGGGAACGGGGACAGGGACAGGAAAGGGGGGGCAGGGCTGGGGACAGGGACAGGGCCCCCCCGTGTGTCGTCCCCCCCGCCGGTGGCTTTGGGGTTTGCAGTGGCCCCGAGACTTGCCGGGAACTGGAAGGTGGCACTGCCCCCGTCACGTCCCCCCACGAGCTCCCTTTGTCCCCCCCCAGGTCCCCCCTTATCTTCCCCAGCCCCCCATGTCCCCCCAGGTCCCCAAAGTCCCCCCACCTTGTCCGCCCACGTCCCCCCAATCCCACCTTGTCCCCGTCCCCCCAGCCCCCCACGTCCCCCTGCTCTCTCCTTGCTCCCCCCATGTCCCCTGCGTCCCCACGGTGTCCCCTTGTCCCCCCCCATCCCCAAAGTCCCCCCACGTCTCCACAGTGTCCCCTTGTCACCCCCAGAGCCCCCCACATCCCCCAAAGACCCCCAGGTCCCTCCTCCACCCCCCTTCGTCCCCCCATGTACCCCCCCCCAGGTCCCTCCTTGTCTCCCCATGTCCCCCCCAGTCCCCATGGTCTCCTCTTGTCCCCCCCAATGTCCCCCAGGTCCCCAAGGACTCCCCAAGCCCCCCCTATGCCCCCCCCGTCCCCCCCAGCCACCTGATGTCCCCCCCAGGGCACTGCGGGGGGAAGCTCGCAGCCCCCCAGCAGACGTGAGCGGGGGCTGCTGTTCCCGGATGTCTGCGTCGCCCCGACATCCCCCCCCACCGCTGCGGCTGCTGTGGTTTTTGGGGGGGCCCCTTCCTGCCATCACCCCGGGTGTCACCCCACCCTGCGGGGATATAAAAGTCCCCCCGGGGTTTGGGAACAGGCAACCATGGCCCCGCTGCTGCTGGCCCTGCTCACTGGGGTCACTGGTGCGGACACCCCCCCCGGGGGACAGGGGGGGTTATGGGGGGGACGGGGACGACAGGGATGGGGACATTGGTGGGACAGGGGACATGGGGCTGTGGGGGACAGGAATGGGGACGTGGGGACATGGGGACCAGGGCAGTGGGGATATGGCGGCAGGGGGCATGGGGGGGACATAGGGTGGGGACATGGGGGGACATGGGGAAGGGGGGGGCAGGAGGATGGGGACATGGAGGGTTGGGGACAAAGAGGGGACGAGGACATGAGGGGGGACGGGGACGTGAGGACATGGGGGAGATGGGGACCAGGGTGATGGGGGCATGGGGGGGACAGGGACAACGGGGACATGGGGGCGATGGGGACGTGGGAGGGGGACAGGGACAATGGGGACATGGGGGCGATGGGGACATGGGGGCGATGGGGACATGGGGGGGACAGGGACAATGGGGACATGGGGGCGATGGGGACATGGGGGGGGACAGGGACAACGGGGACATGGGGGCGATGGGGACATGGGGGCGATGGGGACATGGGGGGGGACAGGGACAATGGGGACATGGGGGCGATGGGGACATGGGGGGACGAGGACAGGAGAGGACATGGAGGTGGGGGGGGGACATGTCCCCTGATGTGACACTGCTCAGCCCTGCTGCTGGCGGGGGCCGAGGGCCCCCCCCCAGGCACCCTGCTCGTGCGTGCTGGGGGGCCCCGGCCGGGCACCCTGGGGGGCCAGCATCCCCCCCCCGAGGACGAGGACGGGCTCCAGCTGAGTGACGATGACATCACGGTGAGGGGACACGGGGGGGGGGACAGGGGTACAAGGGGGTGGGGGGGGCACCCGTGGGGGCAGGGGGGCACCCATGGGGGACTGGGGTGGGCACTGGGAGAGGGACTGGGGTGGCACCGGGCGGGCACTGGTGGGCACTGGGCTGGCGCTGGGTGCTGAGATGATGTGGGTGCGCAGAGCGGGGGGGGGCTGCCCTCCGGCATCATGCGCTGCGCCCTCTGCAAGCGGGTGGTGAAGGCGCTCCGGAACGTTGTGGTCGACCCCAATGACAAGGTGAGACCGGGGGGGGGGACACACACAATGACACACGCGGTGCCCTCGTGCCAGACACTGCCCTCGTGCAAAGCCCCCCCCCCCCCCCGTGCGTGGCTGTGGCCCTGTGCAAGGCATTGCCCCCCCCGCCCGTGGTGCCCCCCATGAGATGCCCCTCGTGCAATGCCCCCGTGTGAGGTGATCCCCCCCGTGCAATGCCCTCGTGTGCAAGGCGATGCCCTCGTGCAAGGCGATGCCCGCCGTGCAAGACCCCTGTGTACAGTGATGCAAGACCATCGTGCAAGGCCCTTGTGCAAGGTGCTACCCCTTCTTGTGCAATGCCCTCGTGCGAGGCAATACCCCCCCACGCAATGCCCTCGTGCAATGCCTTCGTGCAAGGCAACACCCCCCGTGCAAGACCCCTGGGTGCAGTGACGCCCCTCGCGCAAGGCCCTCGTGCAAGGCCCTCCCCACCCCGTGCAATGCCCTCGTGCAAGGCGATGCCCCCCGTGCAAAACCCCTGTGTGCAGTGATGCAAGACCCTTGTGCAAGGCCCTCCCCGCCCCGCGCAATGCCCTCGTGCAAGGCGATGCCCCTCGCACAAGACCCTCGTGCGCTGACATGTGCGGCAGGCGGGGGTGGCGCGTGTCACCCACCGCGTGTGCGGGCGGCTGCCGGCGGGGGCCGGGCTGTGCCGTCGCCTGCTGCACCGCGCCTTGGCACCCATCGAGGCGGCTCTGAAGCATCACGAGAGCCCGACCCGCCTCTGCACCAGCCTGCACTGGTGCTCCCCGCAACCCTGAGGCGGGTGAGTCGTGCGTGTCCCGTGTGTCCCCCCCCCAGGGGACCCAGGCGTCCCGGCCGCTCCCAGCCCACGAGGGCTCTCGAGCGGAGGGCAGGGACGCGGCGCTTCAAAGCCCTGACGGGAAAGCGGGGCCGGGGGGGGGGGTGGCACACCCGTGGGTGCTGCCGTGGCGGGTGGGAGCGGGACGGGGGGGCATGGGAACGTGGGGGTGTGGGAATGTGGGGTGCGGCGACGTGGGGGCGTGGGGGCATGGGGGGATGTGAGGGGGACAGGGGGGTAAGGGGGCATGGGAGGACATGGGGGTATCGGGACGTGGGGACAAGGGGAGACATGGGGGTCGTGGGGACATGGGGGTTTGGGGGGATGTGGGGACAAGGGGGGGACATGGGGGGCACATGGGGGTATGGGGACATGGGAGGACATGGGGACGTGGGACATGGGGGGACATGGAGGTATGCATGGACATGGAGGTTTGGGGGGACATGGGGGTATGGGGACATGGGAGGACATGGGGATGTGGGGTACGGGGGGATGCGGGGATGGGGGGACATGGGGCGTGTGGGGACATGGGGGTATGGGGACATGGGAGGACATGGGGACGTGGGACATGGGGATGTGGGGGGGACACAGAGGTATGCATGGGCATGGGGGTTTGGGGGGATGTGGGGGGACATGGTGGTATGGGGACACGTGGATATGGAGGTATGGGGACATGGGGACATGGGGGGATGTGGAAACGGGGGGGACATGGGGGTTTGGGGGCATGGGGACATTGGTGTATGGGGACATGGGGGGGGATGAGGACATGGGAACACGGGGGTGTAAGAACATGGGGACATGGGGAGACATGGGGGCTTGGGGACACGGGGGTATGGGACACGGGCACATGGGGGGGCATGGGGGTGGCATGGGGCACAGGGATGTGAGGGGACATAGGACACAGGGGTGTGGGCACATGAGGACAACATGGGGACATGCTGCCACCTCTCCCACCCCAGGCACCAGCCGGCTCCGAAGGCACCTGATGTCACCAATGTCCCCCCACCCCGTCCCCCCCCCGCCACAGGCCACCCCATCCCTCCCAGCTCAATAAAGTCTTTGTCACCGCAGGAGCGGCACTGTGTCTGTCCCCCGACACCGTGGGCACCGGGGTGGGATGGGGACACGGTGACCCCGATGGGGACATGGCCACGGGGGACACGGGGCTGTGGGGACACCAGCAGGGCCACGGGGGGGGGACAGGGTGGCAGCCCCCAGGTGTCCCCGTGGCCGTGGCGCACGTGTCCCCGTGGTGCTGGCACCGACCCAGCGGCCACCTCCCGCCGGGGCTATAAGAGGCCGGCGGGGTTCAGCCCTGCCAGCACCGCCATGGCACCGTCACCGTCACCCGTGCTGGCACTCCTCCTCACCCTGCTCTGTGCCACCCCAGGTAGGGACCCCCGCAACCCCGGCCTGGGTGCCCCCCCAAAACTGGGTGCCCCTCCCGCCAAAGCTGGGTGCATTCCCCAAGGTTGGGTGCACCCCCAGATCTGGGTGTCCCCCTAAAACCTGGGTGCCCCCACCAAACTGTGTGCCCCCCCGCCCAAGCTGGGTGCCCCCCTAAAGCTGGGTGTGTATCCCCAGAGCTGGGTGCACCCCCAGATCTGGGTCATCCCCCTCCCTACAGCTGGGTGCATCCTAAAAGCTGGGTGACCCCCAAAAACTGGGTGCCCCCCCCCCCCCCCGCCCGAGCTGGGTGCACGCTCCCCATGGGCCCTGTGGTGGAGGGAGGGGGGCAGACCCACGTTGGGGGTGAAGGACCCGGACGCCTGGGTCCCCTCTTGAGGGTGGGGGGGGCTTGGGGAGGGGAGATGTCCCAGACACATGGGTCCCCTCTTGGGGTCTTGGGGTGGGATGGGACAGCAGGGGGGGAGCATTGAGGTGGGGGTTCCCGGACACCTGGGTCCCCTCTTGAGGATGGGGGGGACCCCCTCGTGTGGGGGTGTCCCGGACACCCGGGTCCCCCGCGAGGCTGGCGTGGGGATGCCGGGTGCTGACGGCGGCCGCAGGGCTGGGGGTGCCGGGGGGGCATTGTGGGGTGCCCCCCACCGCCTGGTGCCAGAGCTGGGAGACGGCGCTGCGCTGCGGGGCCCTGGAGCACTGTGCCCGCCACGCCTGGGCACCCCCCACCACGGTGAGAGCCCCCCACCCCACAAACCCCCAAAGGACCCCTGCCCTTTGGCCCCATACTCCCCCCATGTGTCCCAATACACCCGTGTCCCCACGGCCCATGCCCCCCCATGTCCCCATACATGCCTCTGTCCCCCATGTCCCCATGCCACATGTCCCCATTCCCCCAAGCCCCCATTCCCCCAAGCCCCCAAGCCCCCATGCCCCCATTCCCCCAAGACCCCATGTCCCCGTTCTCCCAAGCCCCAGTGTCCCCAAGCCCCCATGCCCCGATGTCCCCAAACCCCCATGTCCCCATTCCCCCACGCCACACGTCCCCATGCCATATCTCCCTACGTCCCCAAGCTCGTTTCCCCGCATCCCACACCCCACGCCATACGTCCCCACGCCTCACGTCCCCGTGCCCGGTGCCACCTCTCGCAGGACGTGTGCGCCGACTGCCAGCAGATCGTCACCCTACTCACCCGCATGGCCAACGAGTCGGCCACCAAGGTGCCCGTGGGGATGGGGGGTGGGCACGGGGTGGCCACCGTGGGTGCTGCCGTGGGTGCCATGGTGGCTGTGGGCGCAGGCGGCCGTGGAGGGGTTCCTGCGGCAGGAGTGCGCGGCGCTGCCGGTGCCCAGCATGGTGCCACCCTGCCAGAACCTGGTGCACGAGTACTTCAGCCGCCTCCTCATCGACCTCGAGGGGCACCTCGTGAGTGGGCACCCGTGGGTGCTGTGGCAGATGGACGGGGGTGGCACAGGGTGCTGGGGGGATCGGGGACACCACATCGGCTGGGGACACCTCAGGGTGCTGGGGGGGATCGGGGACATCATGACATCTGGGGACACCTTGGGGTGCTGGGACACCATGCCAACTGGGGACACCTCGGGGTGCTGGGGGGATTGGGGACACCTCAGCGGTGCTGGGGGGATTGGGGACATCATGACATCTGGGGACACCTCAGGGTGCTGGGGGGATTGGGGACACCTCAGCGGTGCTGGGGGGATCGGGGACATCATGACATCTGGGGACACCTCGGGGTGCTGGGACACCATGCCAACTGGGGACACCGGGGGGTGCCATCTGGGTCACCTCGGGGTGCTTGGGGCCACTGTCCATCCGGGGACACCTACGGGTTCTGGGGACACTGTGCCATTCGGGTCACCTCAGGGTGCGGGGTGCCCCACGCTGGGTGCCCTCTCACCCTGCCCCCCAGAAGCCTTCAGCCATCTGTGCCCGCCTGGAGCTGTGCCCGGGCGAGCCGGGGGGTGCCGCGGCCATGCCCCCCCTCGGGGCACTCAGCACCCACCTGCAGGTACGGGTCCTCGGGTCTGGGGGCGGTGGGTGCCCGGGGGCACCGGCACAGGCACGGGCATCTCCGTGGGCATAACTATGGGAATCTACAGGGGCACGCCCACGGGTATTCACACGGGCATCGTTAAGGACCCCTATGCGCCATGAACGCGGGCAGCCCTGGGGGCATTGCTGTGGGCACCTACACGGGCATAAGCACGGCCACGGCTGGGAACCCATAGGTCCCTCTGTGGGTGCAAGCACGGCTACAGCCCCACCATTAGTCTCCAGAGTGAACACCTGTCCCCAGGTCGCCGCCGGCAAGGCCCTGCCCATACCGCTGCCGCTCTGCTGGCTGTGCCGCACCTTCCTGGCCCGCGCCGAGGCCGCCATCCCCAAGGAGGCGGTGGCGGAGGCGGCGACGAAGCTGTGCCGGGTGCTGCCGGTGGTGGTGGTGGGCGCGTGCCAGTGCCTGGTGCAGCGGTACGGGGTGCTGCTGGTGGAGGGGGTGCTGGGGCGCCTGGCCCCCCGCCTGCTCTGTCGCCTGCTCCTCACCTGCGGCCCCGAGGACGGTTACGCCCCGTCGTCGCCTCCCCGGCAGCCCCTCGGGGCCCCCGCGGCCCCGCCAGCTGCTTGTGCCGGCACCGAGGTGAGCGGGGTGACCGGGTGGCACTGGGTGGCGAGGGTGGGGGTGGCACCGCCGGGTGAGCTGCTGAGGATGTGCCTGCGGGGGGGGGCGGGTGGTGGCACGGTCCCCGGGGACGTGACAGGGCACCCAAGGGTGTCACAGCCCTGAGGGTTGTGCTCCAGGGTGTCACAGACACAAGGGGACATGCCAGCGACCCAAAGGGTGTCACAGCCCCCGGGGACAACTCCTGGGGTGTCACAGCCCCCGGGAACAAGTCCTGGGGTGTCACAGCCCCTGGGGACACCCTCCAAGGTGTCACAGCCCCAGGGGACACGTCCCAGGGTGTCACAGCCCCGAGGGAGTGCCACAACCCCTGGGGACACAGCAAGGTCCCCAAAAGCTGTCACACCCCCAGAGAAGGTGCCAGGGGCCCCAAGGGTGTCACAGCCCCCAGGGGACACGCTCAGGGGTGCCACCAGGTACAGGACCCCCCCAAGGTGGGGCACTGAGAGTGCCACAGCCCCAAGGGACGCACTGAGGACCTCACGGCCCTGGGGAGGGGGTTCCCGGGGGTGTCCCCACCCTGGGGGGGGGTACCGGGGTACCCCTCTGACACCTGTGTCCCCACCCTGCAGGACCTGGGACTGGGCCACCCCCTCCCCGCGCTGTCCCCAAACCCGGGACCCTGTGCCCTGGGCCCGACCTACTGGTGCTCCAGCCCCGAGGCCGCCCGCCGCTGCCAGGCGAGTTGGGGAAAAGGGCGGGAGGGGGGTGTGACGACAAAGGGGACAAAGATGGGGGCCTGGCACCCGCCTTGCCCCCCAGCTCACCCCACTCTGCTCTCCCCCAGGCCCTGCAGCACTGCCAGGAGCACGTCTGGGTGTAGAAGGGGGGGGGGGCACAAGGAGCCCCCCTGCCCCGTGTCTCTCAGCCCCAACCCCCAAATAAAGCTTGGATACCACCCTGCCTCAGTTTCCCCAATTTTTCGGGGTGTTTGGGGGTGCAGCAGGGGCCCTGTGACAGGGTGCGGGGGGGCAGCAGCTTTCTCGGAAAGTGGGCAGGTTTTCACACCTCCCAGAAGCTGTGAAAACCACGACGCCCCCCGCACCCAAAGAATAGCAAAGGCGGAAAACGGTTACAAAAATACATGGGGTGGCCTTTAATTGGGAGCAGGGAGGGCTGTGGGTGCCTCCGGGGGGGCTATGGGTGCTCTTAGGGGGGCTGCGGGTGCCCCCGAGGGGGGAACGGACGGCCCCAGGGGAGGTTGCGGGTGTCCCCGAGGGGCTCAGGCGCCTTGTTGGTTCGTCTCGTCCTCCTCTCGCCGCTTCCAGATCTGCGGCAGAGCGGGGAAGAGGGCGTCAAGGTGGGGCGAGGAGACAATTTGGGGGGTGACAAGCGTCCCCCGCGACACCCCCCCCGCTGTCACCGAAGCCCCTCACCTGGATGTACGCCTCCGAGAGGGTGATCATCTGCGGCAAGATGTCGGTCACCTGCAGGTCCTGCAGCTCGTACCACTTCCCGGTGCCCTGCGAGGGGATGGGAGGGGACAGAGGTGACACCGCGGGGGGGTCACCACAATTGTCACACCCCCCCCCAGGGACAAGGGACACTCACGTGGTGCAGCACGTGGATGCGGTAAGAGCCCTCGGAGGGTTTCCCGTCGTGCACGATGTTGGCGATGAGGTCGTAGGTGGTGTTGGTGTGTGCCGCCTGCACCTCCTCCGACAGGTACTCCCGCAGGTCCACGTTCCTGTGGGACACCCCCCGAGCACCCAACAGCCCTCGACTGGGCGTCACCAGCGCCCAAACCCCCGAGGAACCCCTATACCACCCACAGCCCCCCTCCCCAGATGCTTCCAGACCCCCTTGGATGCCTGCAAATCCCTCCTGGATGCTTCCAATCCCCTCCAGATGCCTCCAAAACCCTCCTAGGTGCTTACAACTCTCCCCCAAATACTTACTAAGCCCCCCTAGATGCTTACTAACCCCTCCTAGGTGCTTACAACCCCGCCCCAGATGCTTACTAACCCCTCTTAGATGCTTACTAAATCCGTCCTAGGTGCTTACTAACCCCCTCCAGATGCTTACTAACTCCCTCCAGATGCTTACTAACTCCCTCCAGATGCTTTCAAACCCCCCCAGATGCTTTCAAACCCCCAACAGGGCACAGGGAAAGGGAGACGGCGACCCCAAGCGCCCACCAAAGGGGTCTTCACCACTCACGTGATGGGGAAGTTGACGATGGTGGGGTTTTTCTCCACGAAGAAGTTGTTCTTGGTGAAGCGCTTGATGCAGAAGATGAGGTAGGGAGGCAGCTTGGTGAGCTGGAAGCGCTTGAGAAAGTTCTCCTTGTAGGTCTTGTACTCCTTCTCGGTGGCGCCGTTGAATTTGGCCAAGATGCTGAAGAGAGGGACCTGGGGGATGATGAGCTGCTCCTTCTCGTCCTTGTAGAGCGGGGCGGTGGGAAGGTCTAACGTCAAGTACATGAAGGTGGATTCCACCATCATCTCCTGGTACTCGGTGTTCTGCAGGAGCTGCGCCTTCTCCTCGGCCGGCTATGGGACACGGGGCTCAGAGGGGGGGGCTTGCAGACCCCCATGGGGCCAAGAAACCCCCCACTTTGCTCCTCCATGTACTCACCAGATCCGGGTGAGGCAGTTTTTTGGTGAAGATGCGCATGGAGCCCTGGAAGACGTCGGTGACGATGGCTGCGGGGACAGAAGGACGTTGGGGGGGGCACCAGGGGTGACGAGCATCACCCGAGGGGGTGCCCCAAGGGCCTTCGTTGCCCTCTGCTCACTTTTCTTCTTCTTCTTCGTGCCGCCCAGGGCCGAGTGCAGCGCGTTCAAGAACCAGGAGAGGAAGTCCACCCCGTCCCCTACAAACCAGAGAGTAAATCAGAACCAGGGTCGGGGGGGGCCAGATCCAGCACCCCTCCACCATCCCACCCTGTTCCTCACCTTGCTTGGTGATCTGGAAGTTCTTCTTGCTGCAGAGGACCACGGCCTGCAGCATCTCGTGGGGTGAGACGTGCGCTTTGAAGTTCCGGGGGTTCCACAGCTTCCGCATCAGCTCCCCGAAGCGCTGCACCAGCAGGAACATGATGTCGCCGGGCGGGCGCTGGATGCTCTTGTAGTTCTCTTCCTCCAAAAAATAATTCCTCAATGGCGGGACGTTGGATAAAGCCTGAGGGAGAGGAGTCGGGAAACATCCCTGCCAGCCCCAGGAGTGGGGTTTGGGGGGTTTTCACCCCAAAAATGAAGCCTGGAGCCCCCCCAAACCCCGGCGATACCTGGAGGACAGCATTGGCGTAGTCGTTGGCTTTGATGTTGTTGAGCCCCACGATGCCGGGCAGGTACGTGGTGCCGTCGTACGCACGGGAGAGCTTGGCTTGCTTGTCCAGGTTGGTGATCTGCTGCGCAGTGAAGGTGGGCTTCAGCACGTACTGCAGGAGAGAAACAGGGTCAGAAAACTGGGGGGGACATGAAGCTGAACCACCCCCGGGGCACCTCAGACCCCCCCCGTCACACCGTGATGTCCTCCAGCGAGGAGTCGATGATCTCGTAGTTATCGGGGAGGCAGTAAAACTTGAGGGTGTGGAGGTTGAGGAAGACATGGTGGCTGAACTGGACACTGTGGATGTAGGCGTGAGACTTCAGCCCGCGGCCTGTGGAGGAGAGGAGGGGGTCAGGGCGGGGGGGGGTGCCTGAGGGGGAGGTGGTGGGGTCAGGGGGAGCCTCGAGTCCCCGAAAAGGAGAGAGGGGGGATGGAAAACCCAGGAGAAGATGGAAATGGGACAGAAGCCGTTCCCCACCCGCATGTGGAGACTGTTTCTGCCCACCCCAAGTGTCCCCGTGCCCCCCCCCCAGGCAGCACCCTGGTCCCTGGGTGTCCCCATGCACCCCCTCGGCAGCACCCCCGCACCTGGGTGTCCTCTGTGCCTCCCCCCAGTCAGTGGATGTCCCCTCTGACCCCCACCCAGCACCCTGGCCCCTGGGTGTGTCCCCCAGCAGCACCCCAGCCCCTGGGTGTCCCCTGTGTCGCCCCCCCCAGCAGCACCCCAACCCCTGAGCATCCCCCATGCCCTTCTCAGCAGCATCCTGGCCCCTGGATGTCCCCATGTCCCCCCTGACAGCACCCTGGTCCCCAGGCAGACCCCGTGTGACCCCCAAGCAGCACCCCGATCCCTGGGAGCCGGGGGGCTCACCCTGGAAGTACTTCCCACAGACGAGGCAGGCATAGACGTTGATGTGGGACAGCGAGATGGAGCAGAGCTTCTCGAAATCAAAATCCAGGACGCTCCTGGGAAAGGGGTAGAGCTGCAAGTGGGACCCACAGGGACGGGGGGACGCCCAGGACTCAGGGGGTAGCCCCCAGGGGAACCCCCAAAAAGCCTTGACCTGATCCCCACCCCCCCCAACTCACTTGTTGATGGTGTCCAGGTAGGGGCAGTGCCGGCTGCGCTGGTCCTCGGGGTCGAAACGGCCGTAGCGCACTGCGGGGGGGGGGGGGGGGGGGGGAAGGGGGGCTCGTTAGCAAAGGGGGGCTCAGTAATGAAGGGGGGCTCGTTAGTGCCAGGGTGATGCCTCTCATCAGAGATAGAGCAAATGTCCCCCCCACCCCGAAAAGCCCCCCTGAGGCTGAGCCCCGGTTCCCCTCCGCTGCCTGCCCCCCCTCCCCGCACCTGAGCATGGGACCCCCAGGATCAGCCCCGGTGTCCCCCCGTACACCCCGGTGTGTGTCCCCCCCTCCCCACCCCCCCCCCCGGTGTCCCCCCTCCTCCCGCTCTCCCGGTCCCCACCGGTGGGCTCGGGCTCCGGATCGGAGTCACCATCAGGCTCACGCTCACGCTTAACCCGCACGGGGCCGACGGGGGTAGCGGAGCCCCCCCAGGACCCGGTGCCCGGTTCCCGCTTGATACGGGCGGGATCCACCGGCAGCGGGAGGGCCAGGCCCGGCTCCGCTGCCGCCGCCTCCCGCCGCCCGCGGTCCCGCTCCGCCTCCCGCCGCCCCCGGGACCGCTCCGCCTCCCCCTCCCGGCGGCTCCGCGACGAGCCCCGCGATGAGGAGGAGGAGGAGGAGGAGGAGGACCCGCCGCCGCCGCCGCCCGGGCCCCGCGGGGCCGCCCGGGCCTCCCGCTCCCGCTTCCCGCGGCTCGACATGCCGCCCACTGCGCAGGCGCGGGGGCCGCAGTGCGCAGGCGCGGAGGCGGCAGGGCGCAGGCGCGGGGTGGAAGGGGCGGGGCCGGACCGCGCGTCAGTCCCGACCGCACATGCGCAGAAGGCGCGACCGCGGCCAACCGGCACGGCGGCCGCCGCCGCTTCCTCGCTACTGCGCATGTGCAAGGCCGCCGGGGCGGGCAACGCCTCTCCTGCGCGGGCAACGCCTCTCCTGCGCCTGCGCAGTGTGGCGAGCCCCTCCCCTTCGGTGGCGCATGCGCGCCGGGCCTGCGGCGGCCGGCGGGGCTTTTAAAGGGACCGCGTCCCGTTACCGGCAGGGCAGCCCCGCCCGCGGCCTCCCCCTCCAGGCCGGCCCCGGTGGCGGCGGCTGATGGAGGCGGCCGCGGGCTGGCGCTGCCGGCCGGGTGGGCGGCTCGACATGAGCCACGGCTTCGTGCGGCATATCCGCCGCAACCAGATCGCCAGGTACCGCCACCGGCGGGGCCCTGAACCGGCCCGGGGCCTCCCGGGGACCCCCCAGCCCCGGCCCAGCGCGGCCCCGCGACCCCCTGTGACATCCCTGCCGTGTCCCCCCCCCGGTAACCCCCTCGGTGTCCCCCCCCGGTCCGCAGGGACGCCTACGAGCGGGCGGTGCGGCAGGCGCGGGGGCGGGCGCGGGGGCGGCTCACCACGACCCCCCCCCCGGCCCCGCCGCCCCGACCAGCAGGTGTACCGGCCCCGCCGGCCCGGTGAGCGGGGGGGGGGGCACCCAAGAGGTGTTTTGGGGGTGGGGACACACACACAAATTGGGGGGGGGACGACCTCAGGGTGGGCTGGGACATGAGGGGGCACCCACGGGTGGGGGGAGGGTAATGGGGCACCCCTGGGGGGGGTTAGGGCATGGGGGGGGCACCCAAGAGATGGTTGGGGTATGGGGGGGGCACCCAAGGGTGGGCTGGGGCGTGGGGGGGGTCACCTAAGGGAGCGATGGGGGTGGGGGGGCACCCAGGGGTGGGCTGGGGCACGGGGGGGGTCACCTAAGGGAGTGATGGGGATGGGGGGGACCCGTGAGATGGTTTGGGGGGGACGGACACCCAAGGATGGGCCAGGGCATGGGAGTGGGGGGGGGGGCACTGGCCACCCCCTGAGGGTGCAGGCACTGCAGGGGGTCCCGGGGGAGATGCCAGCCCGGGGCCCCCCTCCCCCACGGACACCCGTGGGCCCCGTCTCTTCTGCCTGGAGTACGAGGGGGACGACGGCCGCGTCACCGCCGTCATCGTGCACCAGGTGGGCACCCCGGCGTCCGGGACCCGTGCCCCTGGGGGGGCACCCATGGGTGCGGGGAGGGGGGCCGGGGGAGCAAGGAGGGGGGGTTGCTGCGTGCAGGGGGGTGTTGGGGCACCCACGGGTGCCATGGGGCGCAGCGGGTGCCCGGTGGGTGCTGGCTCTCCTGGGATGAAGCGGGGGGGGGGGGGGTGAGGGTGCTGCCGTGGGGCAAGGGGGGTGCCGTGGGGCGACGGGGGTGCTGCCGTGGGGCACGGCGGGTGACGGGGTGCCGCAGGGGGACAGCGCGGAGGAGGTGACGCGACGGGTGTGCGCCCGGAGCCCGCTGGAACCCGCCCTGCGCCGGGCCCTCTGCCAGCGGGTGCAGGACGAGCTCAGCAAGCGTCGAGGGACGGGGTGACGCTGCTGACCCCCCCACGCACCCCCCCAGGGGGACGCTGCTGTCCCCCCGGGGGACGGGTGCCAGCCGCTGCTTGCTGTCAATAAAGGTGCTGCGAGGCTCCGGTGTCTGGCTCCGCTTGGGGAAACCGAGGCACGGGGGAGGGACCCAGGTATGCGGGGGCGGGGGCTTTTGGGGATCCCAGCGTGTCACCGCATCCTGTCCCCCGCTGTCATCGCCCTCAGCATCCCCTGCCGTGGGTGCCAGGGTACCCCCTGTGCGGGTGACGAGGGGTGCCATGTCCCCAGGGACCCCCCATCCTCTCCCCTCCCCAGGGTCATGTGTCCCCCCCCCGGGTGCCATCATGTCCCCAGGGTCCCCTCCCAGGTCCCCCCATCGCAGTGGCAGGGCCACAGCACCCTCCTGTCCATCTGTCCGTCCCCCCCCCGGGCTGGTGGCATCTGGGGACAAGACCGGGTGTCCCCAGAGCTGGTGACACTGATTTGTTATTGTCGGGTCTCCTCAGAGTGGGTTGTGCTGGTTTATTGTGGTAGGGTCTCCCCAAATCAGGTCCCTTTGTTATTGTAGGGTCTCCCGGGAGCAAGGCACGGTGGTTTGTTATTGTAGGGTCTCCCTGAATTCGATCCCACAGGGGCTGTTATTGCAGGGTCACCTTGGAGCAAGGCACAGTGGTTTGTTATTGTAGGGTCTCTGCGGAGAGGGTCCTGCCAGTTTGTTACTGTAGGGTCTCCCCAAAACAGATCGCGCTGGTTTGTTATTGTAGTGTATCCCCAAAACAGATCCTGCTGCTTTGTTATTGTAGGGTCTCCCCGGAGAGGGTCCGGCGCATTTGTTATTGTAGGGTCTCCCCAAAGCAGATCCTGGTGCTTATTTATCATGGAGGTCTCCCTGGGGTGGGTCCTGCTGCTCTGTTATCGTAGGGTCTCCT
This sequence comes from Harpia harpyja, assembly GCF_026419915.1. Lineage (NCBI taxonomy): Eukaryota > Metazoa > Chordata > Aves > Accipitriformes > Accipitridae > Harpia > Harpia harpyja. The sequence continues at coordinate 44,733,642 of NC_068952.1, forward strand.
CAAAGCTGCTCCCGCTGGTTTGTTATTGTAGGGTCTCCCCAAAACAGATCACGCTGGTTTGTTATTGTAGGGTCTCCCCCAAGTCCTGGCAGGCTCCCCGCCGTGCCAGGGGCTCAGTCCCCGCCGGGGGGGGGTACCGGGGGGGACAGTGACAGTGATGATGGCGGGGGGTGGCCGTGGCAGCCATAGTGCCAGGCCGAGGATAAGGAGGAGGAGGAGGAGGAGGAGGCCGGCGAGGCCGATGACCACCAGGCGCCAGCGCCGGTGTCCCCTGCGCTGCTGCCGCGCCACAGCCCGGGTGCTGCGGGTGAAGGTTTCGCCCTGTGGAGACAATGCCGTCGGGGGGGGGATCTATAGGGTAACCGCCCCCCCCCCCGGCCATACAGGCATATAGTGTTGGGGGGGGCACTATAGGGCTGTATGTCCCTATAGCATCCCCCCCCAGGGCCATATGTCCCTATAGCATGTCCCCTGGGGCTGTGTACCCCCCATAGTGTCCCCTAGGGAGCCATCTCACCCCCTCCGGGGCTGTATGTCCCTGCAGTGTCCCCTAAGGCTATATGTCCCTATAGCATATTCCCCCTGGGGCTATATGTCCCCATAGTGTGTGTCCCCCCAGGGCTCTATGTCCCTATAGTGTGTCCCCCCAGGGCTCTATGTCCCTATAGTGTCCCCCAGGGCTATATGTCCCCATAGGTGCCCACGTGTGCCCACCATGGCGCGCAGCTCCTGGGCCCGGCTGTCGAGGTCGCTGAGGCGCCCGTCCCGCTCCAGCGCCCGGGCAAAATTCTGCTTCATCAGCTCCGTCACCTCCTCTGCCTCGCGCTGGCACCGCGCCAGCCCCTCCTGGGGACAGGGACACACACACACACACGTGGGGGGACACCGGCACCCCTGGGGACACCGGCACCCCGGGGAAAGGGGACCGCGGGGAGGGGACATGTGGGGACCATGGGGATGGGGGGACAAACGGACAAGGGCACTGCAGGGAAGGGGCACCATGGGGACAACGGGGACATAGGGGGACAATGGGGACACAGGGACCTTGGGCACAAAGGTACCCCAGGAAAGGGGCACCATGGGGACAATGGGGACACAGGGGACATGGGGACATAGGGGACCTCAGGGAAGGGGCACCATGGGGACAATGGAGACATGGGGACAATGGGGACATGGGGGACAATGGGGACACAGGGACCTTGGGCACAAGGGTACCTGAGGGAAGGGGCACCATGGGGACATAGGGGACGATGGGGACATAGGAGGACAACAGGGACAATGGGGACCATGGGGACATGGGGGGACAACGGGGACACAGGAACCTTGGGCACAAAGGTACCCCAGGAAAGGGGCACCATGGGGACAACGGGGACATAGGACGACAACAGGGACAATGGGGACCATGGGGACATGGGGGACAACAGGGACACAGGGGGACAACGGGGACACAGGGACCTTGGGCACAAAGGTATCCCAGGAAAGGGGCACCATGGGGACAACAGGGACATAGGGGACAATGGGGACTTCAGGGAAGGGGCTGCATGGGGACAATGGGAACACAGGAAGACAATGGGGACATAGGGGGACAATGGGGACATAGGCTACCTCACAGAAGGGGCACCATGGGGACAATGGGGACCATGGGGACCAGGGTACCCCAGGGAAGGGGCACCATGGGGACAATGGGGACATAGGAGGACAGTGGGGACATAGGAGGACAACAGGGACAATGGGGACCATGGGGACATGGGGGGACAACGGGGACACAGGGACCTTGGGCACAAAGGTACCCCAGGAAAGGGGCACCATGGGGACAACGGGGACATAGGGGACCATGGGGACAATGGGGACTTCAGGGAAGGGGCTGCATGGGGACAATGGGAACACAGGAAGACAATGGGGACATAGGGGGACAATAGGGACATAGGCTACCTCACGGAAGGGGCACCATGGGGACAATGGGGACATAGGGGGACAATGGGGACGAGGGTACCTCAGGGAAGGGGCACCTGGGGACAGGGGCGCTGTGGGGAGGGGACATGGGGGGACCCTGGGGACACAGGCACCGCAGGAACGGGCGCACGGGGACAAGGAGACCACGGGGGTGGGGCAGACGGGGGCCCTGGGGACAGGGCACGGGGGGGACACGGGGGGGGCTCCCGGCACCGGCGGGGGACAACGACACGCAAGGACACGGGGACACGGACACTCCCCCCCCCGCCGGGGCTGTGTCCCTCCCGCCAGCAGGAAGAGCCCGGGGACACCGGGACCGGGAGGGGGGGGGGGGGGTCCCGTGTCTCCCGCCCCCCCCCGGTGCCGGTGCCGGTCCACGCCCCCCGGGAAGCGAAAGCGAAAGCGGCGGCAGAGCCCCCGGTGCTCACCATGGTCTCGCGGGGCGGTGCCGGTACCGGGGGCGGTGCCCGGGGCGGGGGTGGGACCGGGACCGCCCCCTCCCACCCCCCCGGGTGTCCCCGGGGCCACAGACCGGGACGGTGTGTGTCCCCTCCCCGGGCACCCCCCGGCCCCGCAGCCGCGGGTCCCCCAAAGACCCCCCCGGTCCCTACAGACCCCTCCCAGATGTGGGAGTGCCCCCCCCAGGGACCCCCGTGTCCCCAAGACCCCCCCAGATGTGGGGGTGCCCCCCGCGGGACCCCTGTGTCCCTACAGCCCTCCCCAGATGTGGGGCTGCCCCCCCGGTACCCCAATGTCCCCAACCTGCCCCCAGACATGGGTCCCCCCAGGGACCCCCATGTCCCCCAAACCCCCCCAGACGCAGGTCCCTCCCATACCTGGGTCCCTGGGGACCCCCATGTCCCGTCCCGTCCCCCCCACCCCCCCCAGGGTGGCAGTGCCACCACACAGTGTCCTTTGTCCCCTGGTGCCAGCTGCCCGCCTGGCACCACTCCCCAGCCCCCCCCCCCCCCCCCCCCGGCGCCGCCAGTCCCCACACGTGTGCCCACGTGTCCCGTGTCCCCACGCGTGACCCCACGTGTCCCCCGTCCCGGCACACACACACACCCCCAGCCTCACACGGTTCTTGTCATCCCTGTATTCCCCGGGGGACACGGGGGTGGCCGGGGGGTCCCCGCGGGTGGGGGGGACGGGGGGTCGGCTCTAGGTGGGGATGGTGCCGGTGGCCAGGAGGATGATGAGGATGAGGATGATGGCGCCCACCAGGCCGAGGATGACGAGCAGCTTCACGTTCTTCCACCAGTACCGGCGGGCCATCTTCTGGGACGTCGTCTTGAAGTGCTCCGACTGCGGGGACATCGGTCGGGGGGGGGGGGGACACGGGGACAGTCCCTGCCACCCCGGGGACGGCTCTGCCACCCTGGGGACCCCCACTGTGACCCCAGGGACCCCACTGCCACCCTGGGGACCCCCACTACCACCTCGGGGACACCCCCTGCCACCCTGGGGACACCCATTGTGACCCCAGGGACACCCACTGCAACCCTGGGGACCCCCACTGACACCCTTGGGGACACCCCCTGCCACCCAATTGCCCCACACCCCCAGCCCCAGTGCCCAACTGGACCCAGTGCGCCAGAGCCCCCTCGGGGACCCCGTGTGCCACAACCCTGTGTCATCCCCCCCCCGGGGTCCCAGCGCCAGCCTGAGGACCCAGTGCCACCCCAGGGGACCTGGTGCCCCCAAGCCGGGACCCCCCTGGGGACGCTGCGCCCACCCCAGGACCCCGTGTCACCTTGGGGACCCCCTGCCACCCAGGGTGACCGACGCTGCCCCCACCCAGGGATGCCGCACCCAAGCGGGGGACGTGGTGCCACCCTGGGGACCCCCTGCCCGCTCCAGGGACCCTCTGCCCAGCCCGGGGACCCCCTGCCCGTACCGTGGCCTCCAGGTCCTGGCTCTTGCTGTGGAGCTGCTCGAGGTTCTCGCCCCGCGCCAGGATCCGCTCCACGTTCTGGGTCATGATGGTTTTGACGCCTTCGACCTCCTGCTGCAGCGCCCGCACGCGCCCGCCGCCCGTCACGTCGCCCGCCGTGCTGCCCGCCATGCTGCCCGCACCGCTGCCCGCACCGCTGCCCGCCTGGGACCACAGGGCAGGTGTTAGGGCGGGCACCCCACCGCCCCACAGGGACCCCGGCACCCTCCACCGCCCCACCTACGCCCCGGCACCCCCCCAAGCACCCCATATGTACCCTGGGTCTACCCCCAAGTGCCCCACATAGACCCCCGGCACTCTCCCGGCACCCCCAGCACCCTACATGTACCCTGGGCACCCCCCAAGCGCCCCGTACACACCCCCTGAGCACGCCAGACACCCCATAGGCACCCCCAAGCACCCCATGGGCACCCTGGGCACTTCCTCCAACACCCTATAGGCACCCCGGGCACCCTACATACACCCTATATGCACCCCCCAGCTCCCCATACGGACCCCAAACGTACCCCCAAGCACCCCATAGGTGCCCCGGGAACCCCGCAGGCACCCTGTATCCACCCAAGTACCCCATATGCCCCCCCATATCAACACCAAGCACCTGACAAGCGCCCATAGGCACTTCCCCAAGCACCCCATAGGCACCCCGAGCACCCCCTTGGCACCCCATATGTACCCCGGACCCCCCATATGCACCCTAGGCACCCTATATGCACCCCCCAAGCACCCCATGGGCACCCTGGGCACTTCCTCAAGCACCCTATGTGCACCCCCATAGGCACCCTAGACCCCCCCACAGGCACCCTGGGCACCCCATAGGCACCCCGAGCAGTCCATAGGCACCGCATGTGCACCCCCAAGCACCCTATAGGCACCCTGGTCACCCCTCAGCACCCTATATACACCCCCTGGGCCCCCCATAAGTACCCGAGACCCCTCCATATGCCCCCCGGAGACCCCAAAGGCACGTCCCAAGCACCCTATAGGTACCTGGGCACCTCATAGGCGCCCCATATCCACCCAAGCGCCCTATAGGCACCCCACAGGCACTTCCCCGAGCACTGTATAGGCACCCTGGGCACCCCCCAAGCACCCTATAGGTGCCCTATACATACCCCAGACCCCCCCACAGGCACCCTGGGCCCCCCACACGTACCCCAGACGCCCCCCATATGCCCCCCAGAGACCCCAAAGACAGCCCCCAAGCACCTTATAGGCACCCTGGGCACCCCCCAAGCGCCCCATATGCACCCTATACGTACCCCAGACCCCCCCACAGGCACCCTGGGCACCCCCCAAGCCCCCACGGGCACCCTAGGTGTACCCCAGGCCCCCCCACCGGCGCCCCGGGCAGTTCCCCGAGCACCCCCGCGGTCGCCCCCCGGTCCCACCGCCGCCGGCCCCGCTCCGCTCCGCTCCTGCCCGCGGCGGCCGCTGACCCCGCCCCGCCCCGCCGGGCCCTTCCGGGAGTCGGCGGCACCGGGAAGGGGCGGGGTCGGGGGTCGCCACGGGGGGTGGGGGGGTGACGGGGGGGTCAGGGGTCGCGGCGGGGTCGGGGGTGACGGGGTCAGGGGTCAGGAGGCGGTAGGGGCCGCGGGGGGGCAGGGGTGTGGCGCGCGCCTCGACACCCCCCCCCTCCCGCCCCCGGTGGCGGGGCGGAGCCGCCAATCGCTCCGCCCCGTGACGTGGCTCGCGGGGGGGCGGGGCCGTAGCGATGGCGGCGGCGGCGGAGGGTACGGGACCGGGACCGGGACCGGGATCGGGGGTCGGGGGGGGGGTCGGGGCTCGGTGCCCTGTGACCCCTCACCTCTGACCCCCGACCCCGCTGCAGGCCCGGCGCGGCGGAGGCGGCCGGAGCGGGGGGAGGGGGCGGGGCGGCCCCCGGGCTCCCCCCACTCCCCCGGCAGGGACCCCGGTGCCGGTGCCGGTGCCGGTGCCGGCCTGGCCCGGCGGCTCCTGGGCTTCGAACTGCGGGACCTGGCGCGGTGGCACCGCTTCGTCCGGCTGCTGCACCGGCCCGCCGACCCCGCCGCGCTGGGGGCCTTCCGGGGGGCCTTCGGTGAGGGGGGGGCACCGGGGGGGGACCGGCGGCACCCGGGAGTTTGGGGGGGACCCAGGGGTTTGGGGGGGATCCAGGGTTGGGGGGGGACCCAGAAGTTGGGGGGGGGATCCAGGGGTTTTGGGGGGATCCAGGGGTTTTGGGGGCAATCCAGGAGCCTGGGGGGACCCGGGAGTTTAGGGGGGATCCAGGAGTCTGGGGGGGGAACCCAGGAGTTTGGGGGGGATCCAGGGGTTTGGGGGGGATCCAGGGTTTGGGGGGGGGCAGGAGTTGGGAGGGGGACCCAGGGGTTTGGGGGGGTCCTCAGGCATACCCCCGGCCTCGGGGCCTTGACACGTCACCACCGGAGCAAAGGTTCCGGCAGAGGTTCGGGGGGACACACACACACAGGACGGGGGGGGTCAGTGTCCTCCCGGACACCCGGGTCCCCCTGCCGAGGCCCCGCCGGGGTGGGGGCAGGGGGTGCCCGGGTCGCTGACCGCCCCCCCCGGCCCCCCCCGCAGGGCTGCTGATGGCGCTGGACGTGCCCCAGGAGCGGGGACTGGGACACCTGGACCAGCGGTTCCTGGACGGGCTGGAGGTCTGCCGGTTCCCGCTGCTGCCCTTCCTGCAGCCCCTGCCCCTCGACTGGATGTACCTGCTCTACACCGTCATGTTCCTGGGTACGGGGGGGACTGGGACGGGAACTGGGATGGACTGGGACAGGGACTGGGATGGGCAAAGGGACTGGGACGGGGACTGGGATGGGCAAAGCGACTGGGACAAGGAGTGGGATGGGCAAAGCGACTGGGATGGGCAAAGGGACTGGGACGGGGACTGGGATGGGCAAAGGGACTGGGACGGGGACTGGGATGGGCAAAGGGACTGGGACAGGGACTGGGATGGGCAAAGCGACTGGGACAAGGACTGGGATGGGCAAAGCGACTGGGATGGGCAAAGGGACTGGGACGGGGACTGGGATGGGCAAAGGGACTGGGACAGGGACTGGGATGGGCAAAGGGACTGGGACGGGGACTGGGATGGGCAAAGCGACTGGGACAAGGACTGGGATGGGCAAAGCGACTGGGATGGGCAAAGGGACTGGGACGGGGACTGGGATGGGCAAAGGGACTGGGACGGGGACTGGGATGGGCAAAGGGACTGGGACAGGGACTGGGATGGACTGGGATGGGCACTGGGACTGGGATGGGCATGGGGACAGGGCCCAGGAGGGGAACCGGGGAAGGACGGGGACAGACCGGGAGTGTCACCGGCAGGGTCTCTGGGACAGGTACCACACCAGCAAAGGGGGACGGGCACCAAGATGGGCACTGGGGGGTGGCACTGGGACAGGGGACACATCCCCACGATGGGACCAGACACCAAGAGGAGCTGGGATGGGGCGCTGGGACGGGCGCCGGGAGGGAAACCGGGGACGGGGCTGGGGACAGTGTTGGGGACAGGAGGGCTGCGGTGCCCGCAGGGGCGCTGGGCATCATGGCAGGGTGCTGCTACCGCCTGAGCTGCGTCGCCTTCCTGGGACCGTACTGGTACCTGCTGCTGCTGGACAAGACCTCCTGGAACAACCACTCCTACCTCTACGGGCTCCTGGCCTTCCAGCTGGCGCTGCTGGGCGCCGACCGCTACGGGTGGGCACCCAGGGGTGCTACCGGGGTGGGGGGGCCATGGGGTGAGATGGGTTTCACTGGGGATCCTGGGTGGCACGGGGTGCTGCAAGGCACCGAGGTCTGGTGGGTCCCCATGGGGTGGCACAGACCCCGGTGTCCCTACCGGCACCGGGGGTCCCCACGGGGGTGCCGTGAACCCCCGTGGCACCGGGGTCCCCACGGCGTTGTGTCCCCAGGGAATGGCCCCGGTGTCCCCCACGGCACCGGCGTTTCCCTGTGGCTCTGGGTCCCCACGGGGCGGTGGCACGTGTTCTCCACGGCACCGGCAGCGGGGCTGACAGTGGCCCGGTCACCCCCTTTCTCTGGGGATCCCCCCCCGTGTGCCCACTACCGCCCCGTGTCCCCACAGGTCCCTGGATGGGCTCCTCCGTCCCCAGAAGAGGAATGCCCACGTGCCGCTGTGGAACTACACCCTGCTGCGCGCCCAGGTGGGTGCCCGGACGCCGGGGTCCCCTGTCCCCTGCCCCGGACGCCTGGGTCCCCCCTCCGGGACCACCCCTCACCCCCCATCACCCCTTCCCCCCCAGATCTTCATCGTCTACTTCATCGCGGGGCTGAAGAAGCTGGACGCCGACTGGGTGGGCGGCTACTCCATGAGCTCCCTCGCCCGCCACTGGCTCTTCTCGCCCTTCAGGTGGGGATGAGGAGGGTGACGGGGACTTGACGGGGTGAGGAGGAGGAGGAGGGTGACGGGGCGAGGAGGAGGAGGAGGGTGACGGGTCCCACCCGCAGGCTGGTGCTGTCGGAGGAGATGACCAGCCTGCTGGTGGTGCACGGCGGGGGGCTGGTACTCGACCTCTCCGCCGGCTTCCTCCTCTTCTTCGACGCCACCCGGCCCATCGCCCTCTTCTTCGTCACCTACTTCCACTGCATGAACTCCCAGCTCTTCAGCATCGGTGAGACACCGGGGTGGGGGGGACACAGAGCACCCTCCCAACCCCTGGAGCACCCCCAGCCAGGGCAGGGACACCCAGGCACCCCCAAAACACCCTGAGCCTGGGCAGGGGCACCCAGACACCCTCCCCTCAGCCCTGGGGGACCCCAGCGTGCGGCTGGGGGGGTCCCTAAGGGGTGCTGCCCCCTGTCCCGTCCCCCCCAGGCATGTTCCCCTACACCATGCTGGCCAGCAGCGGGCTCTTCTGCCACCCGAGCTGGCCCCGACGTCTCTGCGCCCGCTGCCCACCCTGGCTGCGGGGGGTGCTGCCCAGCACCCAGCCCCCCAGGCCCAGCCCCGACTGCCACTACGGGGGGCGGAGGGCACGGGGGGGGCCTTCAGCCTCGCCAACATCTGGCTGCCGCCTTCACCCTCCTCTACGTGCTGGAGCAACTCTTCCTGCCCTACTCCCACTTCATCACCCAGGTGGGGGCATTGCTGGGGTCGGGGGGGGCAGAAGGGCACTGCCAGGGGCATTTGGGGGGGGTACTTTTGGAGATGGGGGGGTGGGTTTTTTTGGACGTGGGGGGTATTTTGGGGCATGCAGGGGTGGTTTGGGGGGATGTGGGGGGCATTTGGGGGGACACGGGCTGGTGTTTTGGGGGGACACAGAGGGGGTGAAAGGACATTTGGGACTGGGGGATACTGGGGCGGTATAGGGGTGCATGGTGGTAAAGGGGGGGAATGCTGGGGGGCAAGGGGGCAGTGCCGAGGGGGCTTGGGGTGAGGGCAGTGCTGGGGTGGGGCATGTTAACATGGGAGAGGGGACACGGGGTGGGTAAGGGGGTGTTATGGTGGGACACAGGGCTGAAGGGGGGACTGCTGGGGGGGTGGGTCACAGGGGTAAGGACTTGGGGGGGGGCTCACCCAGGGGATGAAGGAGGAGGGATACAGAGCTCCCCTATCCCCTCCTGAGGGGTCACCGTGGGGTGGGGACGCTGCTGTCCCCTGGTGTTAACCCCCCCCCCCCGTCTCCTGTGTCCCCGTCCCCCCCCCAGGGCTACAACAACTGGACCAACGGCCTCTACGGTTACTCCTGGGACATGATGGTTCACTCCCGCTTCCACCAGCACGTCAAGATCACCTACCGGGACGGGCTCACCGGGGAGGTGGGCTACCTCAAACCGGGGGTGAGCGGGGACACCAGGGCAGGGTGGGGGGGGACAGCGGGGTGTTGGGGGGGTTCCCCATCACCCACGCAGCCAGGGTAGGTGTTCACGCAGAGCCGGCGCTGGAAGGACCACGCGGACATGCTGAAGCAATACTCGACCTGCCTGAGCCACCTCCTGCCCCGCTACAACGTCTCCCAGCCCCAGATCTACTTCGACGTCTGGGTCTCCATCAACGACCGCTTCCAGCAGAGGTTTGGGGCGGGGGGGGAGACAAGACAAGACACAGACACACTGGGGGGGTGCGGGGGGATGCTGACAGCCCGTTCCCCGCAGGCTGGTGGACCCGCGGGTGGACCTGGTTCGGGCGCCATGGTCCCCGTGGAGTCCCACGCCGTGGCTGCTGCCGCTGCTGCTGGAGCTGTCGCCCTGGCGGGAGCGGCTGCAGGAGCTGGAGAGTCAGCTGGACGGACACACCGACGCCGTCTTCATCGCCGACTTCCCTGGTACGGGGTTTGGGGGCCGGAGGGGGGGCCCCTGGGTTGGGGGAGGCACCCCGAGGGGTGGACACCCACTTTTTTTTTTTTTTTTTTTCCTCTCCCCTCTCCCCAGGCTTACACCTGGAGAACTTTGTCAGCAAGGACCTGGGTAACACCAGCCTGCGGGTGCTGCGGGGAGAGGTGCTGGTGGAGCTGGTGGAGCAGCACCAAAACCGCTCCCTGCGGCAGGGCGAGGGGATGCAGGTGAGGGCCTGGGCGGGGGGGGGGAACATTGGGGGGTGGGGGGGGGTCCCGGGGGCTTCTGACAGCCCCCCCCTGTCCATCCAGCTGCCGGCAGGGCAGTACCACAAGGTGCACACGGTGTCACCGGAGCCGTCCTGCTACATGTACCTCTACGTCAACACCACGGCGCTGGCGCTGGAGAAGAACCTGACGCGGCTGCAGGAGCTGCGGGAGCGGGTGCGCAACGGCACCGGTGAGCACCGGCGGTGGGGGAATCTCGGGGAAACCCCCACCACCACCCCCAGCTCACCCCCTTCTCGTCCCCGCAGAGACAGAGCCGCTGCCCCCCGAGCTGCGGCCCATCCTGGGGGAGCCGCCGCCGGCGGGGACCGCGGCCGACCCGGTGGTGACGGCGTTCCTGCGGCGGCAGCGGCGGCTGGAGGAGCAGAACCGGCGGCGGGAGGCCAGCCTGGTCCAGCGCCTCCACCGCTTCCTCCGCAAGAAATTCTACCTCTTCCGCCGCAGGTGAGCACCAAAATCACCTTTCCCCCCCCTTAATTTTCCCTTCTCCCCTCCCGCCATTACTGACCCCCCCACCCCTCGCAGCGCCCTGATGACCTGCATCTCCCTCCGGAACCTGGTGCTGGGCCGGCCGCCCCTGCAGCAGCTGGCGCAGGAGGTGGCCTTCGCCAACTGGCACGGCGAGGAAGAGGAGGCTCGGCCCGAGGGCGGCGGAGGGGGGCAGGGGGACCCCGAGCTCTGAGCACTGCAAATAAACTCAATTTTTTTAAGCTCACACCGCCCCCCCCCTCTTCCCCAGTGCTTCAGTTTCCCCCGCTCCAGGCACAGGCTGAGGCAGGTACGGTTGAACCCAACAGTTTTATTGAGATTTCTTTAGTTTCTTTTTGGAATTGGTGAAACCGAAACAAAATGTAATAAAACCTCCAGAAAAAATATTAAAAGAAAGAGGAAAAAAAAAAAAAAAAAAAAAAAAAAAAAAAAAGGAGAAAGCCCCCCGCCATCACCCCCACCCCACCAAGGCACTTCTGGGGGCACCGGCCCCCCCCGGGACGGGCAGGTAAACAAGCCGGCTTCTCTGTACCACACCGGCCAAATGCGCCGCAGTCCCGGGGCCGGGCAGCCCCAGCACTTGCCTGCCCCTCTCCCCCTCCATCAATAAACCCGATTTCCCCCTTTTTTACCCCAATTCGGAGGCCGTCTCTCAGCCTCCTGGGGGTGGGGGAAAGGCGGCTGGAGGGGGGTGAAGGTGCTGGGGGCGGGCTTTCAGGAAAAAAAATCAAGAGCTGCCGTCTGAGCCCGGGGGCTTCTCTGTACTCACGCCCCGCGCCTCAGCACACAATAAATACACCGCTAGAAAAAAACGTTCAAGTATGAAGGGCCAAATCCCTCCCCTTTTTCCCCAAAAAATATATATATAAACCTCAGCCGAGCCCCCCCCCCCACCTCAGCGCCGAGCTGGGGGGCGGGAAGGGGAGGGGGGGGGGTTGTGCAGTTGTGGAGTCACTTCAGCTTTCTTATAAAGAAAAAAAAGAACCATAAAACATTTTCCTCCGGTACCAAACCCGCACGGGGGGTTTGGAGAGCAGGGGGGGAGCGGTTTTAACGCCATTGTCCGTCTGTCCCCCCCCACCCCCCAAAAACGTGCATCCTCCGAGAGAAGAGAGGTTTAAAATCTGGGTTAAGAACAAAACCAGCACCAGTGAGGTCCCAGCGGGAAAGGGGGGGAGCCGAAATGTCGTGTTCCCCCCCGCCCCGCCCCGCAGTGGGACAGCGAGAGTCAAGGTCGGGGGGGGGAAGCGCTCGGGGCTTTTTGCCGTCTCTGAGCTCAGACGTCACATGAGATTTTTAAAAAGAAGCCGGAGGGATCGGCGGCCGCGGAGGTGGGGGGGGACACGGGGTGGGGGGCTCGGGGAGAGGCACGAGGCCGCGCGTGGTCCCCACGCAACCGAAACGATGGCGAGAGAGAGAGAAAGAGAGAGAAAAAGGGAGTGTGGGGGGGAGACACGGGGCCAGGAGAACCTGGGGGGGCTGAGGAGCTCTTTCCCCCAGAGCCCGCGAGCTTCTCTGTAACCTACGCCCGCAGGAGTGGGGGGAAAAAGCCTAACAAGGCTTTTTTTTTTTTTTTTTTTTTTTTTTTTCCTCAGTATTTTAGTTTTTTGGGAACTTCCCAAGGGAAACTGTCCCTACCAAAGTGGCCATAGGCTGCGGTCCTCTGATAGAGGGGCTTCTTCAGATCCAGATCCCTGGAATATACAAGTCCTCAACTCAGTAAAGAGGATCCGGCCCCGCGCTCGCCCCTTCCCTGCCTGGCCGGGGGGTCTGCGGCATCGCCTCCGTCTCCTCCCCATCCCCGGGGGGGCGGTTGGAGCTTCCCCGGCTGCCCCTCCACCCCGCCGCCCCCCGATTCCCGAGAAGCCGGAGAAGCTCCAAGCGCTCGGCTCTCGGCGGATACTTACCCCCGTCCGCGCCCGAAAGCGCTTTATCTTCCGGCATAAGCGGCTCTCCTTGCCGGTTCCAGTCGCACCAGGCGGTGACCGCGGCTGCTCTGGGGAGGGGACCCCCACACGCTGCCACCGCCCCGGTGTCCCCCCACTTTCCTCTCCCAGCGGCGCGTGTCCCCCCCTCTCCGACGCCCGTTACCTGACGATCACCCCGGGGCGGAGGTCAAAATTCTTCTTGACGATCTCCAGCAGCTCCCGCTCGCTCTTCTGCGAGGTGCCGTAGTGGAAGATGGAGATGGACAAGGGGTGGGACACCCCGATGGCATAAGAGACCTATGGGGGGGGCACAAATTAAGTCCGAGGAGCCCCCCTGCAAAAGGACGGGGAGGGGGAGACCCGCCTGCACCCACCTGCACCAGCACCCTGCGGCACAGCCCGGCCTTGATCAGGGACTTGGCCACCCAGCGCGCGGCGTAGGCGGCCGAGCGATCCACTTTGGTGTAATCCTTCCCCGAAAAGGCACCGCCGCCATGGGCCCCCCAGCCCCCGTAGGTGTCCACGATGATCTTGCGACCGGTCAGACCGGCGTCACCCTGCCAGGGACAAACACCGTCACCACCGCGCCGCCGCCACCACCACCGCGCCGGCACAGCTTCACCGGGAGAGCTGCCAGTACCTGGGGGCCACCAATGACGAAGCGGCCGCTGGGCTGGAGGTGGTAGATGGTGTCCTCGTCCAGGTACTTGGCCGGCACCACCGCCTTGATCACCTTCTCCTTCAGCGCGTCCCGCATCTCGTCCAGGCACACCTCCTCGTCGTGCTGCACCGAGATGACGATGGTGTGCACCCGGATGGGAATGACAGCGCCGCGGTCCTGCATGTACTGCACCGTTACCTGCCAGGGAGAACACCGGGGCCGTCAGGGGACTCAACAAGAGGTTTGGGGACTCAGGGGAGAAGTTTTTGGGACCCCCAAGGTATTAGGGCTCCCAGCGAGGTCTGGCGGGGCCCTCACCTGCGTCTTGGAGTCAGGGCGCAGCCAGGGCAGGGTGCCATTACGCCGCAGCTCTGCCAGTTTGGCGTTCAACTTGTGGGCCAGCACGATGGTGAGGGGCATGCACTCCTCCGTCTCATCCGTGGCGTAGCCAAACATCAGGCCCTGCGGCAGAGGGAGGAGGCGATGAAACCACGACTCCTCTGGCTGAACCGCGGCAGCTCACGCGGCACAGCGACTCACCTGGTCCCCAGCGCCGATGTCCTCCTCGCTGCGGTCCAGGTGGACGCCCTGGGCGATGTCGGGCGACTGCTGCTCCAGGGCCACCAGCACGTTGCACGTCTTGTAGTCAAAGCCTGGGGCAGAGCAGAGGCTGCGATGAGCCCAGTGCGCCGATCCCCACGCCGGCGGCGAGCTGGCGACCCGCCCCAGCACGTACCTTTGGAGGAATCGTCGTAACCGATGTGCTTGATGGTGTCCCGGACCACCTTCTGATAGTCGACGGCAGCCCGGGAGGTGATCTCCCCTGCCAGCAGGATCATCCCCGTCTTCGCCACCGTTTCTGAAGGGAAAGAGGAGGACGTCAGCGCCGGCGTCACCCACCCAGCATTGGCGTCACCCACCCAGCGTCCCCAGGGAGCGACTCACCACAGGCCACCTTGGCATCGGGGTCCTGCTTGAGGTGGGCATCCAGGACAGCGTCACTGATCTGGTCGCAGATTTTATCTGGGGGAGGGGGACAGAGAGCTGGAGGCCATCACGGCAGCACGGCACAGCCCTTCCTTCCTGAGCCGCTGTCCCTCGGCACAGCCGAGTCCACGCTAAGCCGGGAACTGGAGCTGCAGCTGAGCACAAGCCGCCCCTTAAGCTGGCAGCCTCCCGCAGCGCACACAGCCCTCGCCTTGTCCCCGCGCCGGGTTATTAGCCTGGAATTTCAGGCATTTACCAGTTAAGCTCCAGTTACAGCCGGGTCAGGCCTTGGGCTCAGCCACCTACGGCACCACTAAAGGGGCCCGGCACCCCCTTCTCCAGCCCCGGCTTTCTGAATCCAGAGCATGCCAGCTTCCTGGCAGCTTTGCCCCTGGCTCCCGGGTGGGTGCCTGATGCTGGTAGCTGCCTCGGAGCACACCCAGCCAACTCCCACCGGATACCCAGTTCCCTCCAGTACCCGGGATGTTTTATTCTGGAAGAGGGAGAGCCCCCTCCTGCTCCCGGAGCTTCCCAAGGGCCGCTTGGGGCTCAGTGGTGAATAAGCAACTTCTCTGGAATTGCGGACGTCCTTGGCGGCGACCTTTCGGGCCGGATTTGGGAGAGGATGAGGCAGCGCCTCGCTGGGGCGAAAGGAGGCGGCTCCCCCGCCTGCTTCTCGGGGTGAAAGAGCGAAGGAATGGACCTTACACCCGCACGCGGTTGCTAAACTCCCTTTTCCCTTAGGGCAGCGCGTGATCTCAGGTACAGGGAGCCCTTCCAACAAGAGGGGCGGGGAGCCCCAAGGGTACCCCCAGACCGGCCACAGGGCTTTGCTTACGCCATCAGGCGATGTGGGTGCTGGCGGCCGAGCCGGAGCTACCTACACTGTAGGGTGATGGAAAACCGCATCTGCAGGGTGCTGGGCGGGATGGCTGGCTAGGAGCGCCCAGGCAGTGGGTGCTGGCAGCTGCCTGCGGGCAAAGGGAGGCAGCTGCCTGCGCAGCTTTCCAGTCATGTGCCCAAAACCGGCGAGCACAAAGGCAGGGAGGGAGGCCGGCACGCCATGGCACCGCACTGCAACATGGCCTAGGAGCTCAGGGGCTGGGGGCGGGGGGTGTCCTGAAACAGCCCCCACGGGGGTCCTGATCCTCCAGCTGCGGGGCGGGGGGCACATCTGGGGAAACCCTGAGCAGGGTGGGCAGGCAGGGTGCTCCATCACCACCCAGGCAGCCCAGCGCTGGGTGGGGGGCAGCAGACCCGGGGACACCCACGGTGGGGGGAGCAGGGTACTCCGGGGGCGGTTCCCCGCCGGACCCTGCCCCGGAGCGGGGGGGGGATGCTCCCTCACTGGGCCTGTCACAGCCCCAGCAGCCACGCTACCAGCCAGGACCCCCCCCTCGGACGGCCAGGCTGCGGAGGCGGGCAGCCCACGGGGGAACCAGGGACACTCCGGTGGGGGGGGGGGGGGGCGGGACACACCTGGTCCCGCCGCCGCCGCCCGCCGGGAGCTGCTTCGTCACGCCTGAGTCACGGCGGCCCCCGACCCCCCCCCCCTCCTCGTTGCGTCAGCCGGTAAGGACCCCCTCCCCCCCGGTGCGTGTCCTGTCCCATGTGTCGTCGTGTCCTCGTCCGTGTCCCCGTGTACCCCCCCCCCCCCCGCGCCCACCCCACGCGGGAAGCACGTGCGCGCCGGGGCCCGCAATGCGGCGCGCGCCGTCCCGCACTGCGCGCGCGCCCGGTGGCGTCACCGCAACCCCCTCCCCGCCCCCGCCCCCCCAACCTGTCCGCCAGGATCCCCCCCCGGCCCCCCCCTCCTCCCTCCTCCTCCTCCTTCTCCCCCCGCCCGCCTCAAGGCAGCCGCGCGCCGCCGGGCCGCGCCTGCGCGCTCGTCGCCCCGCCGCGGCCCGCACCTGGGTGCCCCTCGCCCACGGACTCGGAAGTGAAGAGGAAGGTGCCCTCCTCGATGAACACCTCGTGGAAGCCGTTGAGTTGGCCGTTCATGGCGGCGGCGGAGGAGGAAGAGGAGGAGTGAGCGGCGGTGGGCGAGAGAGCAGCGACACAGCGCGACGCTGGAACGGCCGCGGCGGACTAAGTGGGGCGCCTACCGCCCCGCCTCTATTTATATCCTCTTCGCCCCGCCCTGCCGCCTCGCCCTGCCAATGGCGAGCGCCGAAAGCGCCGCGGGGGCGGGGCGGCGGAACCACTGCCGGCGGGTGGGGGAAGTGCGTTACGTAAGGCCGAGCGCGGCCTTTCGTCCTGCGGCTGCTTCCCGTCCCCCGGCGTCAGCCGGGCGTCGAGCAGGATCGAGAGAGCGGTCAGGCCCTCGGGCCTTCCTTCCAGGGCGCGGTGGAGCGGGTGCGAACCGGCGTCCGCCGCCGCTCTCCCCCCGGCGCGGCCTCATGGAACCTCCCGCGCGGCCCGGCGGCGCGAGGCGCGGGACGGCGGGCGCATGCGCCTTTCGGCGCCGCGGGACGCGCATGCGCGCTGCGTTTTCCGCGGGCAGCGAGGACGGCCCCTCCCCGCCGCCGCCATCTTGCGGGCTGAGCCGCCCCGCCATTGTGCGGCCCTTGGGCCTCCGTCTCTCTCGCCCGCCTTCCCTCCCCGCTCCCCGGCACCGGCTCCCCGCGCCCCGCCGTTCTCCCCCCGGGCCGCCTGCCTGCCCCCGCCCCTATCCGCCCCATCCCAACATCTCCTGCCCCACCCCGACACCTCCTGCCGCCATCTTGTGACAACAGGCAGCGGCACTGCCATGGCCAAGGTGGTGCGGGCTGGGCTGAGCCCCACCGCCCCGTACCGGCTCCCCGGGGCTGCCCGAGGCGCTGCAGCCTGGCGGGACAGGGCCAAGGCTCAGCAGGGTGGTGGACGGCACCCAGGGCCGGCGGCCATTGGGGCCTCTTGGTGCCTGATGCAACCGGCCGTTGGTGTTGCCAGTGCTGGAGCCTTCCCAGCTCCCTCCTCCTCCTCCTCCTCCCCCTGCCGGCCCATGGCACCTGCCCAGCTGCCGGCCAGGCGCAGCTCGGCCCCTCCCCGGGGTCAGGTGCCAGCATGCAGAGCCCCAGGATGCGGCTGCTGGCGCCGGCATCTCCCTGGGGTGCGGGGTGCGCCAGGATGGGGCTCCCCGGCAGCCTGGACGGGTGGCAGTGAGGGGCAGGCTGGGCAAGGACCTGCGCGGCCAGGATGGACGGACACCTGGCACCCACCTGCCCATGGCACCCACCTGCCCATGGCAAATGGGACACCCCCAGGAGCCACAGCAGCAGGTCAGACACACACCCTGGACAGACAGACAGACAGGATCCTGATACCCAGGACAGACAGACACCTGGCACCCACCTGTCCAGGACAGACAGACACCTGGCACTCACCTGCCCATGGTAGATGGGACATCCCAGGACCCACAGAGGCAGGTCAGATGGACACCCGGGACAGACAGACAGACAGCTGGGACCCTGATACCCAGGACAGACAGACCACCCAGCACCCCCAGGCCCAGGACAGACACCTGGCACCCACCTGCCTGTGGGGCAAATGGGACACCCCCAGGACCCACAGAGGCAAGTCAGACAGACACCCTGGACAGACAGACACCCCCAGGACCCACAGAGGCCGGTCATATTGACACCCAGGACAGACGGCCGTGCCTCAGAGCCAGCAGGGGCGGGGCCCGGCCCACGGGGGAGCCCCGGCCATGTGGGGCCAGGGGGGGCGGAACCCTGGGGGCACGCCCCGCCCCTCCCGCCGCTATTTGCATAGGGGCGGGAGCAGCGCAGTTGAGGGTGTATTTACATAGGGGGCGGGGACAAATCTGCATTTGGCGCGGGACAGCGCCGTGCTGGGAGCCACCGCCCGGCCCCGGCTATCATCTTCCCCCTACACTAACCCCCCCCCGCCCCACCAGCCCCCCCGGAGCCTTCCTCCCCCACGCCAACACCACAGGAGAGCGTGGTTTTGTTTTGTTTTTTTTTTTGTAAAAAATGGTTTATCCTTTCCATTTTTGTATAAAACCCAGGGGAGCAGCCGAGCCCCGAGCCCCCCCCCCCCCGACTGCTGCCACCTGGCAAGGTACAACTTTGTGTCAAACTTTAAATCTAAAGCCCATACCAATGTTTTCTCCTCTCTACAGTCAATTGTCTATGCTCTTCCTTTGAACTATGACTTAAAAAAAATTCCACGTATCCCAAGATTTCTTCTGTCCCAGGTACAGTACGATGACGGGAGGGAGACGGCTGCTTTTTTTTTTTTTCCTCCTCTCTACGCCGTTTTTTGTTGTCCCTTCTTCCCAATCAGAGACTTGTGGATGTGGGGGATGACACCTGCGGAGAGAAGAGGAGGATTCCTGTCAGATAATTCCCAAAAAGCTCCGAGAAAATCTCGATTCCCAGCGGAGTTTTGTGACAACCCGGCACAAACGTTTCCTTCCAGTCAGATCTGGGGAAGCAGTGAGCCACCGGTATTTATGCCAAATTCCCATGTGTTTTCCTGTATTTTCCCCCCCCCCTCTTCTCACTAAAATTGCCAGTTAGGGACAGGAACGAGGGAAGGGGGCAGCAAGGACGATACCCACCTCCACCGGCAATGGTGGCTTTGATCAGGGAATCCAACTCTTCATCGCCACGGATTGCCAGCTGCAAGTGACGGGGAGTGATCCGCTTGACTTTGAGATCCTTCGAAGCGTTCCCCGCCAGCTCCAGCACCTGCCGAGAAATCGGCAAGACACTCGGGATCCCGAGGGACGCAGGATTTATTTTTTTTTTTTTAATTTATTTTATTTATATTTTGGTTTGGTTTGGTTTTTTTAAACGGAGGAAGGCAAAGCGCGGGGACCTACCTCGGCAGTGAGGTACTCGAGGATGGCGGCGCTGTAGACAGCAGCGGGTGGCACCCACTCGCCCGTGACTGGTGGTGCGAGTCTTCAGGTGTCTGTGGATCCGGCCCACCGGGAACTGGGGTGGGAGCAATCAACACCTCCTTAACACCTATAGCCCCCCCTATACGCCATAGGCCCCAAGCGACTCCCCACCCTGCATGTCTATGGCTTCAGGAGCTCCTAGAATGACGTTAATGACGTTAACGTGAGTTTAACGAGGGCAGGGCTGAGGGAGACACAAAGCCAGATCCTCCCCCGCACTTCTCCCCATGGGATTCCATCATAATTATCCAAAATTAATCCTCACACCCTCTCTGTAGGAGAGACGGATCCTGCCCAAGTCAGGACACAGCTGGGAGCAAACAGCCCCCGCGGTCCTCGTCCCTCCATGATGACGACACAAATCACAAAACATTAATTTTTTACCCAAAAAGAAAAATAAAAAAAGAGGGTTTGGGGCAACCTGCCCACCAGGAAGTGGAGGTTTTACTCAGAAATTCACGTTTTATGATGAGATCGGGGAACCAGCGGGCGCCGCTGTGCCTCACCTGCAGCCCGGCTCTCTGTGAGCGCGACACCGCCTTCGCCTTGGCCTTCCCGCTGTCCTTCCCCGCCTTACCACCAGCCTGCAAGAGAGAAACGCACCTATTAATTAATCTTAATTAAGCCAGAGAGACCTGCTGCACTGTCATCCAGAGGCAAGCATGCTCTCTGCCGCTGCAGGAAACTTGTGGCCTCTCGAACAACCCAAAATGAGGTGAATTCGAGGGGACAAGGTGGGGGCTCCAGGGGTGTGGCAGCTGCTTTATCACCCCGGGCGTCTCCCTCTCTCATTTCCTGCTACTGCTATTCCCATTATTTTCCAGTAAACGCCAAACGGGGGGACAACCAGCCCAAAGAACCGTTTGGTTTGGTGGTTTGGTTGTTCTGTGTTTTTTTTTCCAGCAGTTGTGAGAACGGTTTGATTTCAGACTCATTTGCTCTGCTCTGAAGGCACGCGCTGACACAGGTCGCGCAGCAGGATGCTGTTTCTGTACATAGGAATTTGCAGCCCAGGCCTGTGGAATTCAAGGGCAATCCCCTTCCTGCTCCAGAGCAGAAAATCATCAGGAAGCCCCAGAAATCATGGATTTAATAAAAAATCGCGTTGTAGGGGGCAGCTGAAACCCCAAAGTGCAAGAGTTTGGAAGCCACCAAGAAATGAGGAAGAACTAAACATGGGTTTGCCAGGTTCTCTCACATCCGCCTTAAGGAAATCGATCGATTCAAGGGATATTGAAAGAAACCGTGATGTCACTAACAGCTAACGAGAGCCACTTCTAATGAAGGTGAGAGCAGCAGACGGACGCAGCAGGCCAGTCAGAAAGAGCCTGCGCCCTCCACGTGAAAAACCATGTTACCCAACCCAAAATCTGGTCCTTTTAAGAAACAACAGAAACTATAACCCGTAAAATTAAGTCTCCCAGCCCACGACGAGCGGAGAAGAACTGCAGAGGGAAAGTGGGGCCCTAAAAACACACTGGATACTGGTAATCCCTATTTTTACACCACATATTGATTCCCACAATCCCCATCCCCTTCTAAAAGAAGGAATTATGGCTTACTGTGAGGGAGCTGAAAGCTGCCACCAGGCGTTCCCACTCATTTAGGAGAAACCGCAGGATCCAGAGATACCCAGGAGACCGAGGTGACACTAATTGACCACATTAATCCTTAAAGTAAGACACCAGCTTAACACGGGAATGTCCAAGATCCACGTCCTGTCCCAGCAAGGTGGGAGTTAACACCATGCACTTGCACCGGCTGGGGAGCGCCAGCCCAGTTTAAAGGGGGAAATATTTAATCTGGAGGTGATAAAGCGCGGAGCGGCGCTGGGCCAGGTTGGCAGGAGAGCCAGGCCAGCATCCCGCGGCACCGAGCACAGGTGGGTTCTTCCCCGAGGCTGCCAGCAGTGATCCGGCTGTGGGAATGCTGGCACCTGGCAAACCCGCTCGGTGTTTTGGCAGCTGACACCCGGACAGGAGTGTCTGTAGAAGCGGTTGGCTCTGGTTTGTTAGGAGAGCAGCTGAGGGATAACTTGGAGACGCATCTAGAATCGCTTTGAAGTGCCGACTCGACGCTGCCTTCACTGCAGTGAAGCATCAGGACTTACTTTTATCAGTAGAAAACATCATTCAGTAAAACTTAAAAAATCAGGAAGGGGGATTTGGGGATATTTCCTTGCTCTAGAAATAAAAGGCAGCTCTGGGAAAAGCCCTGGCTGTTCACACTGAGGGCTTTTATCAGCCAGCTGTGAACTTTCCCACTTCTCCATCAAGTTTTCCAGCTGTCAGCTGCCCGCCTGATGGTTCTTTACACGATATTTGACTAAAAAGAGGGAAGAAAAGTCTCACAGCGGAAGTACCGAGGGTTGTCTCCATCTTCACCAACGTCGAAACCCTCTGCGGGGTTTGCAGAGGAAACGCCGCAACAGTTTCCCACAGCTGAGCCGCCACCGGCTCCCTGCGGAAGCTCATCCCCCTCCCGGCCGCAGTCCCAGTGGAGGAACAAGGGCTCCTTGACAAACATAGCGTTCACAGCACGCAGATCTCCTCCTCCTCCTCCTCGGGAAGCAGCGCTTGCGGGGGCTAAGTTGGGTCGGAAACAGCAGTGATTCGATTCTTCATCTGGAGGGGACCGTGCTGACAGGCACAGGAATGCGACGTCTCCTTCGCTTCTCCCCACAGAAGTCACTCGCTGAAAGCACATTCCCATACCAAAACCCCACCGGATTTAACACACTGGATCTCTCGCAGCAGGCAAATGACTTTTTTTTTTTTCTTCTTGTTGCTTCAAACACGACTAAAATACTTCAAAAAGCAACTTTTTATCTATTGCCACAAGTTCCGAGATACCCTCCGGCAAGGGTTGCATAATCTCAAAGCGTTTCCACGTCAACCCTCAGCAACCCGGGGCCCTTATCTCCCGCCTGGGAACCTCCTCTCCTCTGTATCCTAACCGACAGTTACAGACCCTGCAAACCGTGACTTCCACAACTTTCAGATCCCAAGCCACACGAAGAAGGCATCAGGGAGGATGAAACCCCAACCTTCTCCCCGCACCGTTGCCACAGAATCAGACTCTGCCGAGAGCCAACGCGCACAGAGATGTCAGTTAGAATCTAAACTGTGGAAATCCAATGCTCCTTGGGGCAGGGGCTACCTGGGCGAGGCAGCGGTGCCGCTTGACAGACATCCTTCAGGCCACTCTGACGCGTTTTACACCCTTGACAGTCACTTCCTTACTACACAATCAACTTTTAAAATATATTAAGCACGGAAAGTAGCTGTAAAGAGGCAGTTTCCCTCCAAAAGCCGATGAAATAGAGGCAGTTTCCCTCCAAAAGCCGATGAAATAGAGGCAGTCACGGTGTCTCCCAGCCTCCCCGGGAAAGCTTTGACAGCACAAGGGAGTCACCGGCTCTGCCGCTCGCTCTCCCCTCCGGCCCGATCGGCGGGGCCGGCTTTTCGGGAAGCGGCACAAATCCTCTCCCGAGGGGCCTCGCAACGAGATGAAGTCGGCGAGAAGCTTCGGTTACACAACGGCGGCGGCCCCGGGGACCGCGGGGCCTGGGGGGGGGGGGGGGGGGGGGGGGGGAGTATGGGGGGGACAGCGGACCGAAACGGTTTTCGGCGCATTTCCAGGCGCCCGGTCAACGGGAGGCTGCCGGGGGAGCCCCGCGGGAAGGGCAGGGAGCGGCGCCGTGCCCAAGGTCACGGATCGGTGACAGAGCCCGGCACAGGAGCCACCCGTTTCCCCCCCCCCCAACACCCACCCGTCCCCCCCCGCCTCCGCGGCCCCGGTCTCTCGCCGAGAGGAACGGCAGCCGATGCCCGACCCCGGGTCCCCCGCTGACAGCGGCGGCTCCGGCCCCCGCCGGGCGGCCCTGTCACCTCCGGGCCTGCGGCCAGCCGCCCCGGCCCAGCGGGGAAGCGGAACGTCCCGGCCTCGACCTCCCACCGGCTCCGCTACCGGTCCCGGAGCCCCCAGAGGAGCCGGACCGAGCCCGGCCGCCGCCCCCGCCCCTCACCATGGTGCCGCCGCCGCCGCCTGAGCTCCGGTCCCGAGTCCGCGCTGGAGCCGCCTCAGGAGCCGCCAGACAATAACCCGCCCGAGCGCGAGGAGGGAGCCCGGCCTGCCGCGGCGGCCCCGAGCCAATCAAGGCGTCCCATACTAGTTTGAACATCCGGCTACCGCCAATCCAGGCGCCGCTTCTTGCTCCCTCACTGGCTCCGCCCCGCGGCCCGTTTAACGGCTGTTTTTCCTTTGCACACGGCACACAGGGGTGAGGGCGGGGGGCGTGCCCGGCGGCTCCGAGCCGGTGGGCGGTGCAGCGGAGTGACGTGATCGCCTACCAATCGAAAGAGCCCGGCCGTCTCGCGAGAGGCGGGGCCGGACAGACAGACAGCTCGAGCAGCCAATGGAAGGAGAGAAGCCTTTCCCGCCCAGTCTCTCCCCCCGCCCCGGTGTTGTTTGTTTGCGCGGGGAGGGGGAGGGGGCGGATGCGGCGCTGAGGAGAGCGGGGCGGCGGTGGGGGGTTCGCCCGGCTCCGCCACCGTTCCAGGCGGGCCCCGGGCCCCGTTCCGCGGACGCGGTCCCCGTCAGGGCCGTTGGCGGGTCCCGCCGGGTCTCCCCCGGTCGTGGGCCGGGGTCTCCCCGGGCAGCGGGGCTCGGCTCCTGACAGGGCCCGGGGCCCGCGGCCTCTGTAGGCCTTAGGACCGCTCCGTACACCCCCGGTATCGCCGCCCCACTTCTCCCCTCCGCCCGCTTCGGGGGTGGACGGAGCTTCCCACCCGCTCCCCGCCCGGCCCAGGCCCTGTCATCACCACCACAGCCGACTGAAGGGCTTGGGCCTGAGGCGCAGTCTAGAAAGACTTAAACCTTGCTTATAAACGGCTGCGCTCGGCCCAGCCCGGCCGCTGCCTGTGCCAGCTCAGTGCCCGGAGGAGGCGGCTGCCGGCACGGGCACCACCGAGGTGAGGGGAATCCTTCTCAGGTGACGCTGAGGCCCGGTGGTGGCTCTGAGTCCTTCCCCATGTGTTTTTCAGGAAATGCAGAAATAAAGGCTGCTCCTGCCCCTCCTGTAGGGTAAGGAGGGCACTGGCAGTGAGGTAACACAGACCATCCCCGCAGCCCCCTCAGCCCTGGGGGGAGGGATTTGGGCCGGGGCTTATGACACGGCGGGGGACGTTGAGAAGGAAAAGGGATGGTTGTTGGTAACGGCAGGGATAAAATACGGCCAAAATAAGCCTCCCAAATTCCTGGTCCAGACTGTCACGGGATGGGGAGGGTTGGGGGTGTGCTAGGGAAGAGTGTGTCACAGGAAATAAAACCTTTAATTTCTCAGGATGAGCCCATTCCAGCGTCAAACTGAACCCGATTTACGTGACAGGGTTAATTTTATATGAGGAAATTGGGATTTTAGAGAGCGAGGGTCGATGACTTAACAGGAGCAGCTTTGGGAGCGTTAAGCTCCTGCGCGGCGCAGCCCCTGCCTGGGGATGGTGGAAGGAGCTCCAGAGCCTGCCCTGCCCCAGGTAGGGGAGTGCCGGGCTGGGGAGGAGGAGGGGACGAGGAAGGCACCTTTGCCCTGTCACTGTCCCACCCTGGGTGTCCCAGGCGCCTTGGCTCACGCCCCACCCTGTGCCTCAGTTTCCCTCCAGTGCCAGGCAGAGTGTGGGGGCCCCTGCCCCTCACTGCAGCTGCCGTGGGGGGTGCCCGGGTGACCCTGCTGGGGGCCCTGAGCCCCTCCCTGGCCCCGCAGCTGCTCCCGTTCCCCACCCTTGGAGGGAATGCTGCCTGCACCTGCCCCGCAGGCAGCAACTGCTGCGTATCCAGGGCCCCCCCAGCTGTCCCCCCGACAGCCCCCTGGCTCCGTTTGGGGAGGGCCGGAGCAGCTGCCCACCCCGGCATGCAGGGGGACATGGGGGACGGGGTCCCTGGGGATGCCACCAGCTGCTCCCCGAGGGGCGAGGGACCCCAGTCGGAGGGGATCCACCCCCCCCCCCGCAGCCAGGGACAGGGTCAGGCCAGGCCCCGGCTGCCTGCAGCGTCGGGGACAGGCGGCGTCGGTGGCGGCGGGTTTGCGGTGCCCGCGGCGGGCGGCAGCGGCTCATGCGCAGGCGGCTCCCGCTCGTGTCCTCAGATGAGCCCGTGCCCGCAGGGAGCCGCAGAGCTAAATGCGGCGCGGGCTGCGGCGCCTGCGTCACCGCACGACGGCCAGACGCGGGCCGCCTCGCTGCCGGGGGCAGCATGGGATTGCCAAGACCCTGCCAGGCACGGGCTGCACGCCGCGCACATGGTGGTGAACGCGCCACGCAGCCGTGTGCGTGGCGCGCAACGCCTTGTGCAGGGCACGCATGCCTTACACACGCCTGCTCACCACGCCACGCAGCCGTGCGCGCGGCGCTCATAGGCTTGCCGGGCTGGTCTGCGCACACCAGCATGCCTGCGTGAGCTGCGACGCACACAACACGCATGTGCCATGCCAAACCCTCCTCCCTCCCCACGGTGCCAATCCCTTGCACCCCCAAGTGCCCCCCCAGCTCCCCGCGGTGCTCCCCGCAGCTGCCCCGGCTCCGGGGACCCCCTTTGGGGACAGGGTCCTGCCTGGGGACAAGGTGGCCCCTCAACGCGCCCGTGCTGGGGACCCCCGTGTGCCCACTCTGTGCCACCCCCAAACCCTCAGGACACCTGTGTGTTCCCCCCCAGAGCCCCGAGGGTCCCCAAGACACCCCCACAACGCCACTGCTGCCCCTGCCCACCCCATCCCTTACCAAGACGGTGGCACTGGTGAGACCCTCCTGTGCCACGGACAGTTGGGGATCCCCCCCCCAATCCCCCCTCAAGGAGTGAGACGGGGCCGGGATGGGTTTTTCATTCACTTTTCCGCATACTTTTTATTTGTTACAAACATACAATTCTTTAAATATAGACTTGTAAAACTCCATTTGCAAAAATCTGCTACGGTAAGGAGTGCTCGCTAGCATGAGGAGTTCGTCACGTCGGGCGTCGTCTTTGCTAGTGGTAAAATCCAGGACCTGCCTTCGGCAACCGCCGGCCGCTCCCCGGCGTCTCCCGAAGCCGCCCCGCCGGCCGCAGAGGAGGGGGGGGGGGGGAATGGGACCCCCCCCGGGCGCCGGCAGCCCCGCGCTGGGCCGCCTAAAGTGCATGGTTTGCTTTATTTTTTGTTTTTCTTTCATTAAAAAAATAAGAGGAATAAAACTTTCTTCTTTCGTCAAGGTACTTCGGGGTGAACGTTTTGGTCTCTCAGCAGATATTGGCCGAAGCCAGTCCCGGCCCCGGTGGCTCTCAGAGGAGGATCCGGCTCTCTCCCATGCCGATGCTTTACCAACCGGCCGGCACGTTTCCGCCTCTGCCTGGGGTGAAACACGTGCCCGGGACGGGAGAGCCACCCGTGCCGGACCCGCTCTCGGCCGTTTGCGTCAGCATCGGTGCCTCTCCTGCCCGCCGGTAACGCCGTGGTTTCGAGGCCTTGATGCCACCAGCAACCACAAACCGCCTCTGGCGGGAGCAGGCGCCGAGCGCAGTGCCAGAGAGACGCCGGTGCGGGGACTCCGAGGTCTCGCCTACAACCGCCAGCCTGGCGGTCCGCCACCCCGCCATGGTGCCGTGCTCTTCGCCGGCCATCCCCTCTCCCATCTTGGCTTGATCCAAGATCCGTTCTGGCACCTGGATTCGGGATCTCACGCCGACGCACCAAACGCTAGCTCCGCTTGGCACAGGCACCGCCGGCTCGACCGGCTCCGCGAGGAAGAGGAGGGCGACAGCGCCCGCGGCCAAGCCTCACCCTACGTGGAACATCTCTCCAAGCATCCATGGAGACGCCAGCAAGCCGCCGCAACGCCGAGCCGGTTCAGATTTCCCGTCGGGAACCCTCTCCCAGCAAGCGCGGCGGCAAATATCTGCTGAGAGATTCCTTGTGCATCAGCTCAAGTACCGTCATCACTCGCTCACGCTTCTTTTTTTTTTTTCTATTTTTTTCTTTTTTTTACTTTTTTTTTTTTTTAAACTTTTTTCTTTTTTACAAGAGAAGCCGGCGAGAGGGGTTTGTTTTGTTTTATCACCAACAAGAGAAACCGCCGCTCTCCCCAGCACGGCAGCCCTGGGGACTGGTCACCTCCCCCTGGTTCATCCTCTGCCGGCAGCGAGGGACCAGGAGGGGATTCTCGTGCCCGTGACCCCAAAACGGCTGGAAACAAGGCAGGATAATTCTGATTTTCTTCCATATTTTTCTCTTGAGGGGGGAAAAAATTGAAGTGGTTTTTAACTTTTAACAGAGCCGCTGACGGCTCCCGGCTCTCAGCCCGGACATTTTGGGTATTTACATCGATTTGGGGCGCTATACAAGATATACACGATTTCTTTTTTGTACAGCGATAGTCGCGCTCTTAACCCATCCCTTCTGGGGCAACAGAAATCTGGAAGCTCCAAGAATTTGGGATATTTTTTCCCCCCTTCTGGTTAAAAAAACCCAAACACAAAAAAAAAAGCAATTTGCCCATTTTCTACAGAATCCAAACCAAAAAAACCCCCAACCAAATCTCATATATATACACACACGCGCGGAGATGTGTATATACATATATATATATATAAGGGAACAATCAAACCCTCCGACCTGCTGCGCGCGCCGCCGCCTCGCCACCGAATTCCCAGCGCCCCGGCTGTGGGCAGGCGTTTTCGGCAAGGTCTGGTCCGTGGAGAGATTCTGGCGCGGGCAGGAGCCCGGCTTCGGCGTAACCGTCATCCCGCTTTCCTCGGGGAAACGCTCCGCCTGATCCTGGGTGGCACACATGTGCGCGTGGGGAGAGGGGGGGGGCTCCCTGCCAGCTCCCCCCTCTCAGCAGCCCCAGCCCGCCGTCCGCAGGCTAAAGCAAAGCAAAAAAAAAACCAAACCCCAAAACTCACCAAAAAACCCATCTCCCCCCTCGCAGAAACCACCTGAGTCCTCGCTCACACCTGAGGTGTGTCCGCCCACCTCTCCGAATCGCTCTTGCCAGCCGCTGGCAGGTTAAAAAACCTTTTTTTTTCTTTCTGATTTTTATCTTTTTTTTTTTGGATGGGTTTTTGTTTATGTTTGTTTTTTTTTTCTGCGAGATTTCTTCCCCCGACGCGCTCTGCTCTTCTCACCCGTTTGCTGGAAGGTCAAATGGAGCTGCGGAAGGTTTCTGTACATAGATACATCACTTCTCCCGCAGGAGAAAGGGTTCTGGTTGCCAAAGCGAACGCCGGCTGCGGCACTGGGTCCCGTTTTTACGGTTGTTATGATTTTTTTTTTTTTTTGGCGTTATTTGCCTTTTTTCCTCTTCCACGTATTTCCTAAGTGGCTACCGAGAGCCGAGCCGGGCCGGCAGTGACCCCGCCGTTACCCCAGAGTAGAAAGGTTAAGGCTAAATTACCGCAATTCAGCCAAAAAAAAAAAAAAAGGAAAAAAAAGAATATATATATATTTTTTTATATATATATATATATCTATATATATCTCATCCTCTTCAAAAATAAAAGGAGAGGTACTGCCTGCGTCTTCGCAACCGGCTCCTGGCAGCCGAACGCTGGCAAGTCCATCACCGTGGAGCCAGGCGTCCCCCCCAGCGGCTGAGCGGTGGCCGCCCTCTCCCCCGATCCGGAGCCTTCCAGGCGGCGTTTTGTCATTTTTTTTCTCCGCGGCAAAGAACTGAAGGCGCTGCGAACACAAAAAATAGACGGATGGGTGGATACAGCAGGACGTCACTGGAAAGAGCTGCCTTAGGGTACAAAATACAGTACGGACGCGGTTCGGACATCGAGATAAAAGACTATTGCTCCCGTGTGAGTGAGGAAACCCAGTCCTTTGCGACGGAGAAGAATTAAAAACGGGATAAACGGAAGAAATTCGCCTTAAAAATCCCTTTAAAAAGAGCTACGGAGGTGGGAAAGGGCGGGATAGGGTTTGCAGGACGGACGGACGGACAGACGACATCCCCCGGGGCTCTGCTGGGTTTTGGGGCGAGGAGGGGGATGGAGTTGGTGTCTGTCCCCCTGCTCCTGCCTCGTGAAGACGAGTCGCTGCCGGCCGTACCTCGCTTCCCAATAAATACGGAGCGAGCGGAGAGAAGGAGACACCAGGATCCGCGACAATAAATTAAGGAGGCAGCTGAGACTGGAGGGCGGGCAGGCGCAGGCTCCCAAAAAATAAGCGGAAAAATATTAATTTAAAACAAGTCCTAAAACTGGAGAAGCCGTCGGACAAGAAGACCTTGAAACTTTGGAATGAAGAGCGACGAACCCCGGTGAGTTCAGAGTTCCTGGGATAACGTGGCTAAAAAAAAATACCTTTTGGGAAAGGGCAGGATTGACCCGATTTAGCGAAAAAAAGAAAAAAAAAGAAAAAAGAAAAAAAAAAAGACCATTTGAGAGTGGAAAAATCCATTTAATACGAGAGGCGATGGCTGGAGGGAGCCACTGGCTCCGGCGCGCTGGCCGAGGCGGCAGAGCCAGTCCCTGCTGGTACGACTAGGTGCTTTTAAAAAAAAAAAAAAAAAAAAAAAAAAAAAGGAAAAAAGAGGAAAAAAAACCCCCAAACCCCCCAAAATGCCAACACCGAAGGCCCCAGCTGCCGGGGTGCGGAGTCCCACTGGTGCCACCGAGCCGCCGCTGTCATCTCCACCAATGTGAGGTACTGGGGAACGGCGGAGAGTCGGTTTTGCTAAAGAAAAATAAAATCCAGGTGAAGAGGAGAAGGGGCGGATTTCGGTGCCCAAGGGTCCCGGTGGCGCCGCCTTCGGTGCCGGCGAAACGGTAAACGGGAAGGAAACCTGGCTGGGCCATCCCGGTATGGAGCTGGCGTTCGCCAGAGGCCGCCTTATTTGGAGAGAAGGGGAAGATCTTGCACCCCGTTGAGCTTTCCTTGTGCTTTGTGCCTGCGTGAACCTGCCTCTCTCTGCGACCCCCCCGCGGCCAGAGGAAAAACAGGAGGGGGAGGGGGGGCGGGAAACAGTAATAAATTGTCAAAACCGAGAAAGTCTTCCTTAATTCCTTAATTTTCGGGAACCTGCCAGCTTCGCGCTGGCTTGGGTGCAGGTTCCAGTTAGGGCGCCCGGAGTTTAGCAGTTTGCATCCCAAAAAAAAAACGGAGAAAAAAAAAATATCTGGAAAGAGGAAGGGAGAAAAAAAAAAAAGGAAAATAAAGGAAAAATAAAGAGAGAACGGACGTTGGTCCAGATACGGCCCCCCCGCCCCGGCTCTCGCTTCCAAAAGCGCCGGCTCCGTTGCTCTCCCCTCCCGCTGCCCGGCTCCTCTTCTGCCGGTGAGGGTTTCGGAGCGCGGCGGCTCCTGTCGGCGCGGACGCCGGGATGCTGGTTTCGATGGTGGTGGGGGGCACCGTGTCGGCATGGGCCGGGCTTTGGGAGAGGAGAGAGGATCCGGGCGGTTCCACCCTCCCACCCCCCCAAAAAGCAGGGAGTCCTTGGGGCTGGGGGGGGGGGGGGGGGGGGAGGTAGGGAAGGGTGCCGGTGCCGGGTCCCCCGTGGCGGGGGGACGGTGGTGGCTCGTCCCGGCGGCGGCAGGGTGTGTGCGAGGGAGGGAGGGACGCGTCGGCGTCACGGTCGGGCCGGTTTCTCTCTCTCCGGTGGCGGAGGTTGGGGGGGGGGGGAGGGGAGGGTGCTGGGTGCTCGGGGACCCCTTCGCCCCAACGCGGGGGGGAGCCCGGGGGGGGAGAGGGGGAGGGGGGGAAGGGGGGGCTGTGGGGGGAAGGGGGGGGCCGGCAGCGGGGTCGAGGGCAGGGGAGGCTCAGTCGTCGTCCACGTCGTCGCCGTCGGAGTCGTCGCCGGCGCCGCTGCCGCTGCCGGGACCCGGCGGTCCGGCGCGTCGGTCGTAGAGCTTGTCCCGCTGGCGCTCCTGGATGTCGCGCATCTCCTCGGCGTAGCGGCAGAAGGCTCCGCCGAACTTGGCCCAGGCCTTGTAGGGGACGGTGATGGCGTTGCGGTAGGACGGCTTCACCTCGCTCACCCGCAGGAAGACGCCGTACTTGTTGCAGCCCACGTCGAAGAAGAAGCGCTTGGAGTCCACGGTGATGGAGGTGCCCTCGGGCAGCTCCCCGTAGAGCCCCCCGCCGCCCGGCCCGCCGCCCCCGGGGCCGCCCAGCTCGTCCTCCTCGCCCCCGTAGTCGTCGATCAGCTTGGCCAGGGCGTCGCGGAACTCGATCAGGCCCTGGGCGGGCAGGGCGATGGTCTGGCCGCTCTGCAGCCCGGGGGGGCCGCCCGGGAAGCCCCCCGGCCCGCCGGGGCCGCGGTTGACGGTCTGGCGGATGCGGAGGAAGCGCCCGCGTTGGTTCTCCTTCAGGTCCAGGTAGTACTTGCGGTTCTCCCGCACCAGGAACTCGCTCTTGAGGGCGCGGCGGGGGCCGGGGCCGGCGCCGTCCTCGCCGGGGGGGCCGGCGGCCTGGGCCAGCTGCTCGGGGCTGGAGGGGCCCAGCTGGGCGTAGTGCTCGATGAAGTCGCCCAGGTAGTCGCGGAACTCGGCGGCCACCGCCATGGAGAGGGTGAGGCGGCTCTTGGAGCCGCCCGCCCCCACCTCGGCGATCTTGAGGAAGCGGCCCTTGGCGTTCTGCTTGACGTCCAGGTAGAACCGCTTGTTCTGGATGTCCAGCCGCTTCGAGGCCAGCTCCTGCGTCTCCTGCTCCGGGCCCGCCCCGCCGCCGCCGCCGCCGGACCCCCCGCCGGACCCGGACCCGGCCCCGCCGCCGCCGCCTCCTCCGCCCCCGCGGGCGGTCGCGAACCCGCCGCTGCCGCTGCCGCTGCCGCCGCGCTCGCTGCCGCTGTCCCCGTCCGCCATCTTGTCCGCCCGCCCGCCCCGCGCCGCGCCGGCCCTTCCGCGCGCGCCGCCCCGCTTCCGGCGCGCGGCCCCGCGCCCCGCCCCGCCCCTCTGCGACAGGGGTGACGTCACCGCCGCACTCCGCCGCGCCGCCGCGGGCGCCCCTCCCGCCCCGCCCTCCCGTGTCACGTGGCGCGGGGAAGGCCCCGCCCGCCGCGTCCCCGCGCGCCCTCTGCCGCCGCCGGAGCCCCGCCCCCGGCTAAGCCCCGCCCCGGAGCGCCGAGCCCTGACGTCACCCGCGGCCCCGCCGCTCCCGGCTGTCACTCAACGGCCGCCGGCAGCCCCCATTGGCCGCGGGCGGGCCGGCCGGGCGGTGAGGCCCGGAGCCCCGCCCCGGGCCACGCGTGACGTCATGGCCGGCCCGCCTGACGTCCTCGACAACGTCAGTAGCACAAGGGGGGGGGGGGGGGGGGCGCCACGCTGGGGATCTGGCAGCCTCTGGGCCCTCCCCAGGGGGGACGACACGACCCACCGGGGACCCTTAAACACCTCCCGGGGCCCCACGGCCACCCCCGGGGACGCCCTGGGGACCCCCGGGGACCACCAAGGCAGGCGTCTTCTCCGAGACACAGCAGCTGGCAGAGCCACGGCCCCTCGCTGGGCCGGCAGCCACGGCACGGGTGGCCGTCCCCCTCAGCCAGCGGGACCCCGGAGGGACCACGGGTCCGAGGAGCGGCCGCGGCGCCGGCGGTTTCTGTGACCAGGGGGACGCCGTTTGAGGTGGGAGGTCCCCGCGGGGGAGGGACAGGCCCCAGCTCGCCCAGAAGAACCCAGGGAACCAGCGGCCACTCAGCCCCCCCTCGGCCCCCGCAAGGGGCTGGAGATCGTCTCCAGGGGCTGGGGGCGACCGCGGTGAGGTCACGCCTGACCAAAGCCGTCACCTGCTACGGTGACACGGCAGTGACATGCCAGTGGCAGGTGGGGGGGGGGGGGGTAGGTGGGTGTAGGAAGCTACCTGGACCTCAGGGGGGGTCCTCTGCCGCCATGGTGGGTGCCGCCTTGGCTGTGTGGTGAGGCCACCCTGGAGGACTGTGTCCATTTGTAACCCCCCCAGTACAGACGGACAGACAGACAGACAGACAGCCCCCCCCCCCCAGGGTGTAGAGCTGGGGGCACGGTGCAGCCAAGACCTCCATTTTGGGGGACATCTTGTGTGTGTGCGTGTGGCTATGATCCTCTTTGGGGTCTGCGGGGGGAACCCAGCCCGCCCTTGGGGGGGGGGGGGGGGTATTTTGGGGAGGGGGTGGGTCCCTCGCCCAGGCTCCCGAGCAAGCCTTACTTCTGGAGCCCCCCAACCAGGGGAACCCCCAAAAGTCACACCCCAGGGCCCCCCCCATTCCCAGCACCCCCCCGGGGCAGAGGGACAGTGAAGGTGGGCTCCCCCCACCCCAAATACCGCTCCAAGGTCACGAGCACCTTCCCCCCTCCATGCCCCCTCCCCACTCACAAGGACAGTAATACCTTTAAATTCCCCCCTCCCCGGCCTGTCCCCATCCCCCCAGCACCCATGGGTGCTGCCCCCCCCCCCCCAGTGCAGACAGAGTCCGGGTCTCCACACACAAACTCTTTATAGGGGGGGCACACACGGCGGGGGGGAGGGGGGGGGGTGGCTCAGCTCGGCCCAGAAGACGCCCACTGGGTGCTGGGAGGGTCGGCGTCACCCATGGGTGCCAGGGAGGGGAGGGGGGGTGTCGGTGCAGCCCCCCCCAACTCCCCCTCCCCAAGCCATGGGGGCCTCAGTGGGGCAGCTCATGGGGGATCAGCTTGTAGTGGGCACCGCAGGAGGGGCAGCGCTGGGCCTCCCCCTGGTGCAGCCAGAACCAGACGACGCAGCTGTTGTCCTCTTCGCCTGGGGGGGGGTGAGGAGGAAAGGAGGAAGAGGAGGATGGGATGGACGGACGGACGGACAGAGGGAGGGGGGTGGGACGGACACACACGGAGTTGGGGGGGGGGGGGCACTTACAGACGCAGCCCACGATGCGCTTGTTGCTGATGGAGGGGACGAGGTTGGGGTCCTCCTTGGTCCCCGCATAGCGCTTCGGTCGGAACATGCTGTAGGGGTCCTGGGGGGGCGGGGAGGGGGAGGAGGTGAGCGGGGGGGCACCCCCAGACCCTCATCCCCCCTCACCAAGGACACCCCCGCCCGAGACACCTCCCCCAGCTCCGAGCTCCCCCGCCGGCCGCCCCGCACTCACCAGGCCCTTGTTCATGGCCTCCAGCACCTTCCGCTCCAGCCCCGTCGCCTGCTCCTCATCGCTGGCGAGGCCACCTGCGGGGACACCGCCGTCAGACCGGGAGGCCGCGGCCTCGCCCCGCCCCCCAATTCCCCCGCCACCTCCCCCGTTCCCCCTGTGGTACCGCCGCCGCCCCCCCTCCCGCATCCTCCCCGGCTCACCGGGGACGGCGAGGCAGCGGGCGGGCGCAGCGCGGGCGGAGGCGGCGGGCAGCAGCCGCAGGGCCGCGCTCACCCGCAGTAACCTTGAGGCCATGGCGGCGGCGGCGGCGGCGGCGAACAGCACTTCCGGGCGCGGCGGCGGAAGCGGAAGTGGCGGCGAGGGGTGGGGCGGGGCGTGCGGCTGAGCCACTCCCCTCGGGCTGTGGGCGCGCCTCGCCCCCCCAGCGACCAGAGCCCCGCCCTTAGCGACAGGCCCCGCCCGCATGGGCGACAGAAGCCCCGCCCCCATCGGCGTGGCCCCGCCCCTCTCCGCGGCCCCAGGGGTCACTAGGAGCTCGGGGGGGGGACGGACGGACAGGGACGGTGTCACCGGGGACTTGGGGACAGGGACGCCCCAGGACAGGCGTCCCCGGGGTGGTGGGGACAGATGGCCATGGGGACAGGGACACCCCCGGGGGGGGCAGGGACAGCCCCCCCCCCCCGGCCTCAGTTTCCCCCCTGCCTCCCCCGCCCCGGGGAGCCCCGTCAGGGCTCGGCTGCTTACTCATCCCCATCGATCCCCACGCCGCTCGTTAGCCATCCCCGCCGCTAATTGCCTCCCACAGCAGGTTCTAAAACCCCCCCAAGGGGCAACAAGGCTGGGGGGGGTCAGCGCCGCCCACCTCCACCCGGGGGGGGGAGCCCAAAACAACCTTTATTTATTTTTTTTTTTTAATTACCCAATTTTAAGGCCTGCGCCCGTTTGGGACCCCTCCTGGTTTTAGATGCTGGGGTGAAGGGGGCACCCATGGGTGCTGCTGTTGGTGGGGATGTGGGGAGTGTGATATTAAAAAAAAATAAAATAAATAACCACGGGAAAAAAAAAAAAAGATCGCGATGGGGGGGGCCGTGGGTGCGTGCCAAGGGAGGAGGGCAGGAGGGAGGGCGCAGGCTGGCCCCGCGGCAGCCGCCCCAGCGCTCGCTGGGACGGCACCCGCCCGCCGACACCCTCACCCCCACCCCGGGGTGCCCCGCTTTTTGGGGCGGGGGGGTGGGGGGTGAAAAAACACACACCCCCCCCGCACACACACACGCGCGCACACAGAGGACAGGACACCCCGACGCCGGTTGTGGGCCCCCCCGCCGGCCATGGGCATCCAGGGCATGGAGCTGTGCGCCGTGGCCGTGGTCATCCTCCTCTTCATCGCTGTCCTCAAGCAGTTTGGCATCCTGGAGCCCATCTCCGTGGAAGGTAACCCCGCGTCCGTAACCCCCCTCCCCTTCATTAATTTTAATTAATTAATTTATTTTCAGCCCCCCCAACCTCATCTTGGGTTATCCCCATCTTTCCATACCCCCCCACACCCTGGTTAAAGGACCTGTTGGGCCCGTAAATGGTCTCTGTGGGGTAAAACCTGTTTTTTGGGGGGGGCACCCCCCCAGAAGAGGGTTTGGGGGTGAAGCCTGAGGGTTTGGGGGTGTGTGGGGAGCCAGCAGCCCCCCGCCCTGCCCCCCGCACATGCCGCGTCATGGCCCAGCCTTGCTCTGACCTTCCCCGAGGGGCTGGGCCGGCTCCAGCACAGCCCCCCCCTCCCCGAAACACCCCGCTGAGGGGATGCTGGGGACCCCCCAGTCCACATTGACCCCCAAACCCCTCCTGAGGGGTGATGCTGCGGGTCTCTGTGCCCCTGTTAACCACTGAGACCCCCAAGGCAGGCTGATGGCGACCCCCCAAGCCCACAGTGACCCCCAAACCTCCCCGAGGTGGGACATCGGGGGCCTCCAAGCCCACGACGACCCCCAAAACCCACGGAAGACAGGACACCGGGGACCCCCAAATCCTGCATTGACCTCAAACCCCCCCTGAGATGTGACAACAGAGACCCCCAATCCCCCACCGACCCCCAAAACCCCCCTTAGACGGGAGGTTGGAGCCCCCCAATCCCAACCCCACCCCAGCTGGGCGGAAGGGGCTCGGCGCTGCCCCTTCACACCCTGGCAAAGCCGGCTTGGCAAGAGACTGGGGGGGTTAACCCACCCCCCAACAACAGCACCCAGGAGACCCCAGGGTTTTCCGGGGTGTCCCTACCGATGCAGCACGGCGGAGCCTCTCCCCAGCCGTGGCCCGGTTTTCCCAGCCTGAAGTTCCCGATATCCCCGTCTCGGCGCTGAACGGGTCCGCGGGGGCTTCCCAAGCTGGAATTATTAATGAACCATCATTTATTAATTACCTTCCGCCAGGGCAGGCGCGGGCGGGAGGGAGCATTAGCGGGGTCGGGGTGAGAGGCGGCTCCAGGATGTTCTGCGCCCTGGGAAAGTGCTGCCGGAGGCGGGCACGGGTTCGGCAGCTCCTGGGGAAACCCTCTGAGTCGGCGGTCTTCTCCCTCGGGATGTGAAACCCAGAGTTCCCCAGTTTTCCTCCAGGCACGAGGGGAATTTGGGGTCCGCCATCGGGTTGGGGGGGCGTTGGTTTTAAGCAGGGTCAGATCCGGGCGGGAAACAGCCCGGGATCGAGCGTAGGATGATGCGGAGAGGCTGCTGGACCCCCACGGGGGTCTTTGCCGGCGTCTCCCAGCAGACGGCGGCGATGCCGAGTTGGAGCTTTCGTCTGTACGGCACCAACCCGAGGGGCTGGAGCAGCTGCTGGCGCAGACCAAGTTCACCAAGAAGGAGCTGCAGTCCCTCTACCGCGGCTTCAAGAATGTGAGTCTTGGGGGGACCCTCGCCCCGGCCCCCCACCGCCAGGGCCGGGGGGTGGATTTTGGTGGAGCCGGGGTTCACCGGGCGCCCGGTCTCCTCCCCAGGAGTGTCCCAGCGGCCTCGTGGACGAGGAGACCTTCAAGCTCATCTACTCGCAGTTCTTCCCCCAAGGCGGTGAGTCGGGGGGACCCCCAAGGCCAGCGTGGGGGTGCCGGTGGGGGGGCTGCATCCGGAGAAAACGCCAAATCCCGATCCCGGTGCGTGCCGGGGTGGGGGCTTCACTGGCTCTTGCCTTCCTCCCCTCGCAGACGCCAGCACCTACGCGCACTTCTTATTTGACGCCTTCGACGCTGACCGTAATGGGGCTCTCTGCTTCCAGGTGAGCGTCCCAGCACCGCCTCCGTGCCCGGCTTCTCGCCGGGAAAAGCCGTGCCAGCGCCGTGCTCCTCGAGCCGCGGCCGGCTGTAAGCGTGCCCAGCGGCGTGATTCATCAGATCTTCCTCACCCGCGTGCGGTCGGGGATAAAAGCTCAGCACAGCAGCGACGGCCAAAATCTTCGGTCTCCTCGACGGCAGGAGCCTGTGCCGGGAGAGTTCCAGGCACTGCGGCAGGGGTGGCTGGTGGGGGGGCCGGTGCCGGTTTTACCGTGGTGATTAAAAATAGCTACAAGCGAGAATAGAAACGGGATCAATAGGAAAAAAAATCCCCTGGGCATCCCGCGATCGATGGCAGCGCTGCGGCACCATTGGAGGGGGGCAAACGGCCGAGCCAGCGGGGACACGGGTCCGTCCCTGGGGTCTGGGTGAGACGGCGGTACCCATGGGACATCTCCGCTCACAGCCGTGGTTCCTTTGGCAGGATTTTGTCGTCGGCCTCTCCATCTTGCTGCGGGGGACAGTGCACCAGAAGCTGAAGTGGGCTTTCAACCTCTACGATATTAATAAAGACGGCTACATCACTAAGGAGGTGACACGGGGACAGGGGAGACACACGAGGGCTGGGGGAGGCGGGGCAGGGTGGGAGCATGGCGGGGGACACCCAGAGAGGGACAGGGACGGTGGAAAGAGGTGCGGGGGGACAAAGGTGCCCTCATTCAGAGGGTTCTTGTCACCCTGAGCCCCCCCCTCTGTCCCCTCCTAGGAAATGCTGGAGATCATGAAGTCCATCTACGACATGATGGGGCGCTGCACCCACCCCACCCTGAGGGACAGCGCGCCCGCCGAGCATGTGGAGCTGTTCTTCCAGGTGAGACCGTCCCGCCTCGTCCCCTCCTGGCAGCCGCCAAAACCCCCCGTGTATCACAGGCTGGGGGCTGTCACTGCCGCTGGGGACGCCCCCGCTGAGCCCCTGCTCTTCCCTTGCAGAAGATGGACAGGAACGGCGACGGCGTGGTGACCTTCGAGGAGTTCCTGGAGACCTGCCAGAAGGTGAGGAGCTCTGGGTGGGCTTCAGCATCACCGCCATCCTCCTCCTCCTCACTGCCAGGTCTTCAAGTCAGAGACACAAGCCCGTTCTGCATCCCGTCCCAAAATGATGTGCTGGGGGGGTCTGGGAGAGACGGGGGATGACAGCTCTGGTCACCCCGGGGCCGATGGGAGGAGGGGGACCAGGAGCTCTGACTTCTCCCTCCCGCCCCAACCAGGACAAGGACATCATGAGCTCCATGCAGATCTTCGAGAACGTGATCTAGAACCCAGGACCACCTGCTTGGCCCCGCCAGCGCCTCCGCGAGCGCCCGAGGGGAACTTTTTTTCTACTATTTCAGTCAAAACAAGAGGTTAAAAGAAAGAAGAAAATAATCCACCTGGCTCCCGGCACTCCAGTTACAAGAGACAAGAAGAGATACGGATGACTTTGCCGGCTCGTCCGCCTGAGCTCCCCCCAGCACGGCGCCTGGCGATGCCCGCTCCGCCAGCCGGACCCATTTTGGGGGGCTGAGCCCCCTCCCAACGAGGATCCCTCTGCCCTGGGTGGCACAGGAGACCTCACTGCAGCACAAACCCGGACCCCTTTCCCCGGGAAGCGAGCCTTCAGGGAGGGGACCCTCTGGGGAGGGGGGTCTCTGTATCGCAGCCGTGAAACGGCAGCTCCCGAAGGTCGAAGGTCGACTGAAAGCACACAAACCTCCTCTCCCCTCCCGCCCCCTGCATCGCTTAAGGGGATCCACAGTGACAAGGGAGGCCGCTCCCCACCTTCCAGCGGTACAAGAGGAGAGGGTTTATTTTCTAAATAAAAGAAATGGCGATGATTTAGGGATGAAACGTGCCGCCCGGGGAGCTGAGGGGGAAGCAATGGCTGCACGCATCCCCGGGGGGGCCGGAGAGGGCGACCCCGAGCCCCCGGGTGGCGGCGGCAGAGGCGGCTTCGCTCACCGAAGCGGTGGGACGCGGCCGGGAGGGTTCTTTGAGTTATATCTGCTTTTTTTCCTCCTCACAAACGGGCCGGCGAGACCAGGCCGCGCCTCAGCCAGGCCCCTACCCCAGCCCTCCCCGGCCCGGCCAGGTCCCCTCCTCCGCAGCCGCCTGTTGCTCGCTCACTCACTGCGTGTTTCCATGAAATAAAGGTGAGAAACACCCGCCTCGGCCCGGCTCGCTCCCGGCCAGGGGCTCCGCCGGCCCCGGCCTCGGCGCCGTCATGGCGGCGCTGTCATGGCGGCGGGGCGCTGTCATGGCGGCCGCTCCCCGTATCCTAGCAACGCCGCCGCCCCTCTTCCTCCAGCCCGGGGAGAGGGGGAAGGCGTGGCCGAGCGCCGCCGGCTCTCATTGGCGGCGCCGCAGGCGCGGTCCCGCTTTCACCGCGCTCTCATTGGTCGGCCCGAGGGCGGGGGCGGGGACTCGGCGCGGCGACCTTCGCGCGGGTGGCGCGGGGTCGGCGCGTGCCGAGGGGGAGTGACGCGGCGGCACGTGACGTAGGTGGCAGCGGGATCCCCCTGTGCCCCCCCCCGGGATCGGGGAATCCCCTGTGGGTCCCCCGGGTCTGGGGCTGAGCGGGATCGGGGGGGGAGAGATCGCTTGGGATCGGGGGGGTCCCCGGGATCAGGACTGTGTGGGATCGGGGTGGGGAATCCCCCAGGTTTGGGGCTGTGTGGGATCAGAGGAGGGGAGGGATCCCCCAGGACTGGGTTTGTGCAGGATCAGGGGGATCCCTGGGATCGGGGCGGTGCAGGATCACAGGGATTCCCCCAGGGTCCGGGCTGTGTGGGAGCAGGTGATCTGCTCCCACCTCTCCCCTGGATCTGTGCCACGCTGGGATCCATTCCCTGCCCGGGGGGCATGTGTGTTTGTGCTGCCATACTGGGGATCTGGTCTGTGCTGGGATCTGCCCCCGCCGCCCCACAGGGATCCACCCTCCCAATCTGTCCTATGCTGGGATCTGCCCCCCCCCCGGAATCTACTCTGCCTCCACCCGGGCCCCTGGATCTCCCCTCCTGCACCAGGATCTGTCCCTCCCCCCTCGCCTCGAGGGCCTGTGCAGGATGCGGCCTCTCCTCACCCCACTGCAGGGTGTCAGCCCCCCGCCATGCCAGAGGGATCCAGCCCCAGCCAAAGGGGGTCCCCAGCACCCCAGGGTGGGAGTCACGGCTGGTGCTGGGATCCATTCCAGGCAGGATCCCGAGGATGTGGTCCCCGGTGCCCACAGGTGACAGATGCGCCTGCTGGGGGCCATGCGGCTGGTGCGGTTCCGGGGGGCTGGGGGGGCCGAGCCCCGGCTGGGGCTGGAGGAGGCGGCCGGGGGGAACGTGGTGGACCTGAGCGCGGCAGAGCCGGCGCTGCCCCGCTCCATGCGTGCCTTCCTGGAGAGCGGCCAGAGCGGGCTGGCTGCCGCCCAAAGGTGGGTGCCCCTCACGCCCGCCGGCATCACCCTCGCCGCCGCCGGATCTGGCCCCGGTGCTGAGACCCGTTGGCCCCGCAGGGCACTGGAGTCCGGCCAGCACCGGCTGCCGAGGGAGACGGTGCGGCTCCTGGCGCCCGTCGGGGACCCGGAGAAGGTGATCTGCGTGGGGCTCAACTACCGCGACCACTGCCTGGAGCAGAACGTCAAGATCCCCACGGAGCCCATCATCTTCAACAAGTTCCCCAGCACCATCATCGGACCCTTCGATGACATCGTGCACCCAGAGGAGAGCAGCGTGAGCACCCCGGGGACCCCCACCCTGCCACCGTCTCCCCGCCTCCATGGGGTACGGTCCCTCCGAGCCCCCCCAGCAGCCCATTTTCTCCTCCTGCAGGAGGTGGACTGGGAGGTAGAGCTGGCCGCCGTCATCGGGAAGAAGGGGCGGCACATCGAGGTAACCCCCGCCCCGTCCCCCTCCTCGGTTCGGTGGGGTCTGTGCGTGTCCCCCCACCCCAGCTGTCACCCCACCCCAGGAGTCATCGGCCCTGGACCACGTCGTGGGCTTCACGGTGGCCAACGACGTCAGTGCCCGGGACTGGCAGATGAAGAACGGGAGGCAGTGGCTGCTGGCAAAAACCTTCGACACCTTCTGTCCCCTGGGGCCGGCCCTTGTCACCAAGGAGGCGGTGGCAGGTGAGGACAGGACAGGGACAGGCTGGAGGCTCCTTCCTGGCTAACACAGGAGGCGGCGGGTGCCGAGTTTGCCCCAAAGCATCCATGTTTTTCCTAAGAGGGGGCGTGCACAGTGGCAGGGGTCCCACAGCGCCGTGCCCCTACCCCCCACCTCCGTGTGACGCGTCCCCTCCGTCCCCACAGACGTCCACAACCTGAGCATCCGCTGCAGCGTCAACGGGCAGCTGATGCAGGACAGCAGCACCAGCCAGCTCATCTTCCGCCTGCCCAAACTCATCGCCTGGATCTCCCGGTAGGCACGGAGTGGGGGGGCCGGCGGCACCAGAGGAAGGAGGGGGCCACGGCTGACGGCTCCTGTCCCCTCCGTCCCCCGCCCCAGGTTCGTCACTCTGGTCCCCGGGGACATCTTGCTGACGGGAACCCCTCCTGGTGTGGGGGCTTTTCAGAAGCCACCCGTGTTTCTTAAGGTGAGTGGAAGCGGGGTGGGGGGCTCAAAATAGGGCTGGGGTGGCAAAACGGGGACATAAGGGACCCCCCTTGCTGGGGACAAGGCAAGCGGGGGGCTGCCAGCATCTCCCCGCCCCTCGCAGAGAGGAGACGAGGTGCAGTGCGAGATCGAGGAGCTGGGCACCATCTGCAACAAGGTGGTGTGAAGAGGGAGACGCCAAATCTCGCCCCGAGTCAGCTGCCTTGCCCCCCTCCCTCTGCGGCATTCAATAAATCCACGAGCGGCATTCAGTAAATCCACGAGAGGGGTCGGGTACCTGCTCCCAGGTTTATTGGCACAGCGGCGGCCGTGCCGGCGGCTATGGCTGGGTGAACTGCTGGATGAAGGCTTCCAGCTTTCCCCGGCTCACGCTGGAGTGGAAAGGCTGGGCGAGGTGGAGCAGGGGTCCGGCGGGGCTCCGCACCTCCTCCAGCACCTGGGGAGGGAGAGGAGTGTCACTGGTGGGGGGCAAGCTCAAGGTCGGGGGGGGCTGGCGGAGCCCGGCCATGCTTACCCCCAACTCCTTGAAGGTCTGCAGAGAGCTGAGGGCCAGACTCCTGTTCGGGTACTCTGGAGGGAGAGAAATCCCCGAGGGAGCACCCGCATCCCACCCTGCAGGCAGCCATAGCCTGGCTTTGGGGGGGGGGGGGGGGGGGGGATGCTGACCCCAAAGCAAGAGGGACGCCCCGTTTGTCCCCCACCCTGACTCACCAAAACTGTCCTCCTCGGCCAGGAATTGCAGCAGTGCCTCCACGTAGGCTGCCTCTGGAGTTGGGGGGAGAGAAGGCGGGGGTCAAATCCCACCGTCCCCAGCTCCCGGGGGGCACAGCCCCTCTCCGGTCTCGGTGCAGAGCCAGGACGGCAAGGGAGCTTTGGCTGTGCCTCAGTTTCCCCAAAAGCCAAGCCAAGGGGGGCTAGTGTGTTTGGAGAAGCGGTTGCCCACCCGGGGGGGGGTCCTACCGGGCTGGGGCCAGCTGGGTCGGTCCAGAAAAGCCACGGCTCTGGTGTAGGTCCTCAGCACGGGGCTCAGGAGCCGGCAGAGGAAGAGGAGGAAGCCGGGCGAGCCCTGGGGCTCGCTGAGCTGGAGGCGGGGGAAGCCGGAGTTTGCCGAGACCATCCTCACCCTGCCACGGAGGCAGCCGGGGCGCATCGGGGGACACCCCGAGTACCTTGAAGCAGCGCTTGGGGACCTCGTCCTCGCCGTCGCTGTCGCTGTCGGTGAAGTCCATCCCGGCCCAGGGCCGTCCCTTGCAGAAGGGCCGCGGGGCCAAGTCGCAGACCCAGCGCTCGCTCTCCGGCTGCGGGGACAAGCCGGCCGCCGCACCACCTTTAACGCCACCCCACCGGCATCCCGTCCCCCCACAGGGACCCCGCTCCCTCGTCGCCTTCCCAGCCAGGACCCGAGGGTGCGGTAAGGGCTGAGCCCCCCCATCCCCAGCGCGGGGAGGGGATCCCGGGGCAGGGGGCACCCACCCACCTCTTCAGCCTCCAGCAGCCCACACAGGAGGAGCTTGTCCACGATGTCCCGGCTCCGGCAGTCGAGGGGCTGGCAGGGCTGGGGGAGAGGAGGAAAGGGGCTGGCCGGCAGCCGGACTCCCCGCAGCCACGCAGGCAGCGGTGACGGGCCACTTCCACGCGATGGCAGTGCCACCCCACGCCGCCAGCCCCTACCTGGAGCCCCAGCAGGTTTGGGGGCAGCAGCTGGAGCAGCTCCAGGGTCTTGCGGTGGAGCTCGTCCTGGCTGAGCACGATGCCGGAGGGTCTGTCGGTTGCCCCCAGGAAGGGCAGCATCTCCATCAGCAAGGCACGGATGGCGCAGGCTGCCGGGAAAGCCGTGTCACCGATTCCCCCGGCGTCACTGATCCCCGGTGTCGCCGATCCCCCAAACCTTCCTCCGCACCTCCCACCGCCTCGCTGGCGAAGACGGGCAGGATGGCAGCGCTGCGGTGGCCCAGCTCCCTCAGGGCCTCCGCCGAGACCTCGGGGACCACCAGGACATCGCCGATGGGGGAGAGGTGGTAGAGGGTGAGACGGGCTCTGAGCAGGGTGAGGCTGTGCTGCACCAGGGCACGGAGCTGCCCCGAGAAGCCCACATCGTGCTGGCGCAGCAGGATCTCCTCCAGCAGCCAGGCGAAGTCCAGCATCAGCCGGGAGAGGAAGACGCCCTGGAGGAAGAGGAGGAGAAGCTGCCCCCCCCACTGCATGGCAGGGGGGGGCTCCAGAAATCTTGCTCCAAAAGACAAGAAAC
Organism: Harpia harpyja; assembly: GCF_026419915.1. Taxonomy (NCBI): domain Eukaryota; kingdom Metazoa; phylum Chordata; class Aves; order Accipitriformes; family Accipitridae; genus Harpia; species Harpia harpyja. The sequence goes on from NC_068952.1 coordinate 44,778,298, forward strand.
CCGGACACCTCCTTGTCTCTCACCTCCCGGTGCTTGTGCAGCAGCAGCGCGGACGTGATCCCCACAGCCATGACGGCGGAGCAGGCAACGCCGTCTGCAAGGGAGGGAGAGGGGCTTGTTAGCTCCCTGGAGATTAGCCCCCCTCCCCAAACCCAAGGGGAAGAGAAGGCAGCGGTGGTGACATCCCAAGGGATGTCACCCAACGGATGCTGGGGTGCTTTGCCAGCTCCCCGTTGTTTACGCTCTCCATTTCCAGTCGGGGAACATGCACTGCCAGGCAGCCATCACGCCACCGGCTGCATCACCGCAGCACACCAAAATAACCGGTAACGGCACAGCCGCCTCCGCGCCGGTGGGAGCGGGGAGATGCCGTCACAAGGGGTGACCCCGGCAGGACCGGGCAAGTGCGGCTGACCCGCAGCCCTGCACGGACCCGCAGATGGCTGGAGGACGGACTCCCGCCTGCCAAAACAGATCCCTCACCGCTCAGGGAGTGCAGGCCCAGCTTGGTCACCAACGTTTCCTCGTCTGCCTCCAAGCTGGCAACCGTTGCAGGGCCGGGACCCCAAATCCCTGCCTTCTTGCCATCCAGCTGGCTGGGGCTGGAAAAAACGGGGCAAGAGGGGTGAGAAAGCGGGGCTGGGAGCAGACGTTGGAGGTGAGATGCTGCCCCAAGGCTCCTGCCTACCCCACGCCGAGGATGGTGGGCAGCAGCAGCTCCTCCAACGGCTTCCCCGTGCAGCTCTGCCTGACGAGGTTTTTGGCCACAAACTCCTGGGAACGAGGACAAACGAGCCTGTCGGTGCTCGCCAGCCCTCAGCACCAACAAGCCGACTTGATCCCTCGGGTCCCCAGGGCCCCAGCAAGCCCCCAACTTCCCTAGAGATGGGTTTGCCAGATCCCCTGGAGCACACCAGATCCCCCCAGCCACCCCAAACCCCTCCGTCCAACCCGCAGAGGCTTGCGCAGCCGCCAACATCACAGCAATAAACCCTCCAGGGCCGGGATGGATCCAGGCAGGAGCTGGAAACCCCGCTGCCGTACCTGTAAGGAGAAGGGCTGGGCGAAGTCCACCCGGACGCAGCCGAGGTTTCGGCGTACGGCCCAGCACGCTGCCCAGAGGCAAGCGCCGAGGCCGAAGGGCCGAGCACCGTGCTGGGAGGAGAGGGAACCAAAGTGTTAACGGGGTGACGGAGGCGGGCACCGCTCCCCGGGGACGCAGCCGGCGATTTGGGTGCTGCGCCCACACCGGCAAGACCTCTCACCGCTCCTTCCCGGTGCAAACCGCCAGGGACCACGTCGTAGGAGATGCCCGTGGGGACCAGGAGGACGTCGGGGACGGCACCGTCCCGCACGGCTCGGTACACCAGGGCCAGCCACTCGCGGGCAGGGGCAGAGAGGCACAGGGCGACGGGGGGCTCTTCCAGGAAGATGAGCAGGGGCTGTTGGCTCCTCAGCACCTCCTCGACGTACTGGTGGGGAAGACGGGGTGAGGCTGGGGGGTACCGGCGGCACCACAGGGACGCAGGGGAGCTGCCCGCATCCATCGGATGGCCCAAAAGTCTCAGCCAGCCCGTAGTTGAGACATCCCTAGACGCCTTCACCGAGCACTTTTGAAGCTCGGGGGGATGTTTCATCACTCCCAGCACCCCGGGAAAGCCAGGACTGGACCTACCGCAGCCAGGACAGCCCCCGGGAGCCCTTCATCCTGGTCGCTTGGCGTCTGCCCTGTCCTCGAAGGCAGGAAAATCCCTCCCAGGCGGCCGAGTAGGGCTCTGCAGGGGAAAGAGGACACCACGGGCGCCCACCTTGCATGGGGCCATGTCCCCCCCATTCCCCACCTCGGCTTTGCAAGTGCAATTCCCTCCTCCCTATCCAAAGACCTGGCCGCTTGCCGGGCTCGAGCGGGCATCTGCCGTGCCTTACCGGAGGCGAGGGCTGCAGACCTGGCTGCCCACCGTCACCCTGGGCACCCCCAGCCCCTGGGAGAAGAGGACGAAGGACAGGAGCAGCCCATCCAGCTGGGATTTGTGCGTCGAGAGGAAAACCAGCGGCACGCCGGACTGCAAGGAATGCGGCCAGGGCTCAGCGCCCGGTGTGCCGGCAGCAAGGCGCGGGGCTGAGAGCGACTCGCTGGGCTCCCTACCGTCCTGGCGGCCCTCAGCACCATCTCCAGCTGCCCTTGGTGGAGCTGCACGTTGAGGAAGAGGCGATTCAGGAGCTTGAGCAGAGCCCAGTTACACAGCCTGCAAGAAAACAAGCAAGTGAGCAACCTCATGGGGGCCGTGGCTGACCCCAACCCCCCCCACAGACCTCATCCAGGCCACCCTTCCCTGCCTCAGTTTCCCCACCTGGGCAGCAAAGGGGGCTGCGTGAGACAGCTGGACTCGAAATCTCACTTCTCAGCACCCGTAAAGCAAATAAAGAGCTTTATTATAAATTAAGTTAAAACATTAAAGGCTGGATGTGACAAGACCACCTCCTTCTCCCCCCAGCAACAAAAGCTGAAGTCAATTACCCCTCCATCTCCCCGTCCTCCCGCATGCTGTTTACAGGAAGGATCCGAACGCTTTTATCCCCTGGGTAATTTCTTCCCTTTAAATACTTCAGGCTGCTCAGAGGGTTCTTTTATTACAGCTCAATCAGACAAGCAATTAGGCTACAATGCAACCTCTAATTGCCAATTTCTCAATGACAGGAGGAAAAAAAAAAGAGAAGAGGGTAGAGAGAGAGAGAGAGAAAGGAAAAGTTCCCTTTTGCTTTGCTTTGACTCCCATCCTCCCAGCGGTTTTGGTTTTTTTTCCTCCCTCCCTTCTCCACTCCGGCATCAGATTCCAGTTCCCTGCAAGGAATTGGGGGAAATATCCCCAGGGAGCTGCACGGGACCCCAAGGGCTGCCTGCCCTGCCAGCGTCACCCTGGGCTCTCTGCACCCACATCCCCCAAAGGATCCACGTGCATCCCCCAAAGGATCCCAGCATATCCCCCAAAGGTTGGCTCGCAGGCACGAGGCTCGGAGCCACCACTCAAAGCCCATTCGAAGAGGCTTAATGCACAAATTAAGAGCGTGAGAGACCTGGAGTGGAGGACAGGGACCGGGAATGCCCCAGCCAGGAACTGGGATCCCCCCAGGAGGAGGCGGGAGATGCCCGTGAAGGGGGATCCGCACCCACAACCTTCCCCGGAGAGGAAGCGCAGACCTCAGCATGAGAAGGGAGAGCGGGGCCTGGATTTCAGCCAGGATCTTGAGTATTTTCTCCTTCCACCGCCGGTGGGATTCGCCATCCCCTCTCGAGCCACGGGACCAGCCGGTAGCGACATCCCGTACCCTGCGAAGGGGATGGAGAGGGTGTGGGAAGCACAAGGCAGAGCGAGGGGCTAAAAAGCATTCTGCTTTACAGTAATTACAATGTACTGGCTGCCAGCCTCCTGCTGTGTAATTAGTGATGACAACCAGTTAGGTGACAGTTGCCTGACAAGGCCATGTCACCCCAGACGCCACGTGCTCAGGACAGGGTGAGACCGGGAGAGCCTCAGTGGCATCCTAGGGCAGAGCCCGGAGACAGGAGAGCCGGTTCCCCGCCGAACCGGGGCATGGGCTCCTTTTGGGGAGTGCTGAGCCTGGGGAGAGCAACTGCAAAGCCCCTTCCTCGGGGTGAACTTGTGGGGAGGGTGCAGCAGCGAAGAGGAACCGGCGCATTTCTTTCCGCCAGGAGCGGATGAGCACATCCCTCGCTTTGGCAACCGAATGGAATCCCGCAGGACTAGGGGATGATGCTGCAGGACCCAGGTCCTGCGAGGGGTGAAGGCGACCCCGGAGGGCCCCTCCGGCTGCTCCCACCTACCTCTTACTGCGGCAGATCCTCGCCGGGAGGTCTCCAGGGGTGTCAGCAGGAACTTTCCAGTTCCAGACAGCAAGGAAACCACAGATCCGTCGGACCAGCCAGCCCCGGTACCTGGGCAGGGAGGCAGAGAGTGACGTCCCAGTGGTTAGAGGCTTTTGCAGGGTGCTCAGCCTCCCTCAAACTGGCTGTTTGCAAGAATCTGAGATTTTTCTCCCCATTTTACAGCTGGGAAAATGGAGGCACCAGCAGAGTGATGCTCCTGGCTACCCAAGTCCTCACAGCATCGCTCCTCGCGCAGGAAGGAAACCTGCAATTGCTAGAAACATGCAGGGGATGCTGCAGAGGTCCCAAATCAGGGACTTTTCCAAATCTGCCCCCAAACCAGAGCTAGGCAGCATCTGAAAGGGACCTAAGTGAGGTTTTAAATATCGCAGAGCGTGCGGCAACTCAGCGAAAGGGCTGCAGGTGGCCGGAGAGGGACACAGGAACTTCAGACCTTCGTCTTTCCGCTCGTGATCTCAGCCACCCATCACTGGGCTCTTTTTAGCCATCCCTCAACTCCTGAGTCGCTGCGAGCGGAGATGAATTATTCAAAGAGTTTGAAAGCTGGAGCTGGGATATTTCAAGCTGAATGGAATATAATGACCCGATTTGGAAAAATACAGCGCAAAATTGCTAAGCCACCGGGGACTGCTCTGAAAGGGGAGAGGAACCGAAGGAGTCCAGCACCTCCGGAACAAAAAATATCAAGCATTTGGCAAGGAAACGGCTCCTGGGCTCCACATCAGCTCCCGGGCCGGTGGAAAAGGCTGGTTGACACCAGCTGGAGGTCTGGAGTTAGGGCCCATGGGGAGGAGGAAGAGCAGGAGGGGTTGGGGAAGAAGCCATTTCGCCTCTCCCCAGGGGCTGGGAGCCAGGCTTGCTCCAAGTGCTGCGTGCGTGAGCTTGTCCTTGTGCCGGAGCCAGAGAGGAGAACGAAAACACCCCCAGCCCCCCCGCCAACTTCTTCCCAACAGCATCAAGATACCAAGTTTTGTTTAAAAAAAGAAACAACCCCAAATCCTCGACTCTGTGGCTGACTTTTCCTCCCAGCCCGAGTGTGACAGTAGCCAGAGGAACAGACCAAGCCCTCTCCCCTCTGCTGTTATTAACGCTCTGCACTTGGAGATGCAGCTTTCAGCCTTTCAAAATATAATTAACGTAACTCCTTTTTGGACTAATTAGGGAACAAGGTTGATGGAGAGGCATCCCCACACTCCTGCGCAGGAGGTCAAGGGATTTCCATGGGGATTTGGACAAAACCTGGGAAAAAAAGCAGTTTGCCCAGTGTTCCCCGGCACAGAGCTTGTCCCATCCTCACCGTGTGTCCTCCTCCGTCACCCGGATGGCGTCGCGGAAGCCGAGAGAGGAGAGCTGCTTGTGGTAGAAGCCATCCTGGAAGGAGAAAGCGGGGTCAGCTCTTACAGCAGCAGCGGGTCTGCCTTTGAAGGAGGACAGCTCGGAGAAGTGGGGAGGTTTTGGCTGCGCCTGCCCCACTCCAGCCCCCAGCCCTCTCCCCCGGGGCACACGAGACCCTTCGGATGGGGCTTGTCCTCTTCACCAGCATCCTGGGACCCCAAACCCTCTTCCCAGCCAGCTCTAGGAAGCCCAGAGCTTCCAGAGCCACGCTCTTACCCAGCTCTTCGGGGTGCAGGTCTGGCAGCAATGCCCTGAGAACGGACGGTATTTGCCCAGAAAAGGGATGAAAATTTCCAGTTTCTGCCCCGAATCGCACACCCAGGTTTTCATCTGAGGAGGGAAAAGAAAGACGGGGGGAGGGAGGGAGGACACAAACCCTGCTTACCCTGGGAATACCAAATGTTGGTGAATTCTCCCCAAAACACACTCGCACTGCGGGGAGAAGTCCTGTTACTGGGCTTACTGGGGAGAAATAAAGCAAATTTATCTGGGATCGAAGGGCCAACCACAAAGGGGAGACTCAAGCTGGTTCCCCCCCACCAAGGGCTCGCTGCCCTCCTCCCCAGCCGAGGAGTCACCTACTTTTCTCTGTCACCGGAGGATCCGGTGGGATCAGCACCCCGGGGGGGCTCGGGCAGAGGGTTCTGCGCAGGGATAAGCCCTCGGAGACGTGTCCGGCACCGGCCCACGGAGCTCAGCTGGGGAGATATGGCAAGAGGGGGTCAGTGAGAGGTGGGGGGGCACACAGGGAGACCCCAGATCCCTCATCCCCATCCTGCCTGCAGCGACCAAGGCCAGCAGCGAGCAGGAGACCCTTCCACCGCCATAACCAGAGCCATGGGGCAACGGGACGACGCAGGATGGGACCTGCAGGGTGCTGGAGGGTGGGAAGGCGCCGAGCCCCTCTCACCACTTCAGGCCTTTGCAGGGAAGGGAAGGGATCTGCTCCTTGGTGGGGAAATGGATGGTTTATAGCACAAAAAGAGAGGGGGGAAAAAAAAAAAAAAACAACCCAGCAACCAATGCGCCAAAAGCCCTCGGGAAAAGAATTTATTCTTCGTAAACGAGCTTCGGTGCGGCTACAATTGACTTTTCCCTCCCACACCCTCCTTCCCCCGGCAAGGAGATGCCAATCTGTACCCAAAAAACCCGCAGCGCCCATGCAGCCTGCCCCAAAACGCCAAGATCCCAACCCCCAGCCAGCCTCAGCCCCCCCAAATCAGGCTGGGGGCACTCGGTGTTGCCCACCGGTGCTGGGAGAGGGGATGCTTGTATGAGAGACACCCCCCCCCAGCAAGGTATCGGGGGCTTTTAAATCACGCCTGCCCCCTCCCTCTGTTTTGTAGTAGAGTTTTAAGGAATTTTATTCCCCCCAAAAAAGAGAGGAGGGAGGAAAACAGAAACAATTTGGTTTTAAAATGTGGCTGGGGAGGGTAACGAAGAGCGAGGTTGGAGGGAAGGAAACCCCAGCAAGGTCTGGGACCCGCCTGGAAACCCCCCCAGCGTGAAGCTGGGACTGGATTTACCAGGGGGTGTTCGTGGGGCGTGGGGGGAATGGGGTCACCCCCCCTCGTTTGGGGCTCAGGGCGTCCCCTCAGTGCCTGTCCTCGTCCCCAGGGAGTCACATACCTCTGAGACAGGCTGTCACGGGGGGGGAGACAGCGGTGGCAGCCCCCAGCCTGGGGTCAGGGTGGGGGTATGTCCCCAAACCGAGGGAGAAGAGGTGCTGGGATGCTTGAGGGTCGTGGAAAAAAAGAAGACAGAAATGGGCAGAAAGTGTTATTTTGGAAGGTTTCCGTCACTCGGAGGGGGCTGCTGGCAGAGGACACCCCCACGGGCCCCACTTGTCCTACAGGGCTTTGGGGGGGGGCATAACACACCCCACACACCCTATAGGGCCTGGGGGGGGGGGTAACACACCCTATAGGGCCTGCGGGGGGGAGTGTAACATGCCCTATAGGGCCTGGGGGGGGTCACATGCCCTATAGGACATGGCGGGGGGAATAACACGCCCTATAGGACTTGGGGGGGGTAACCCGCCCTATAGGACATGGGGGGGTAACCTGCCCTATAGGACATGGGGGGGGGGTAACCCGCCCCACATGCTGTATAAGGCCTTGGGGGGGTAGCACCCCCCCCTCCGCCCCGTAGCGCCTGGGGGGTAACTAACACCCGCCAGCCCCCCCAGGCCCCCCCCAGCTCTCACCCGCCGCAGGCCCGGCCGCTGCCGCTCCGCACCCGGAGGAGCCCGGCCCTGGGGGGCGGCACCGGCCCGGACCCCCCCGGCCTGGCCCCCCCCCGGGGACCTTTGTCCTCCCTGGGGACTTGGCCCCCCCTCGGTCCCCACCCCCGACACCCCCAGGGACAGCAGCCCCAGCCCCGTCCCGGGTCCCCGACACCCCCAGGGACATCAGCCCCCCCCATCCCCGTCCCACCCCCGACACCCCCGGGGACATCAGCCCCAGCCCCACCCGGGGGTCCCAGCCCCGTCCCGGGTCCCCGACACCCCCGGGGACATCAGCCCCAACCCATGCCCCCACCAGACCCATCAGCCCCCCCATCCCCGGTCCCCAACCCTGCCGCCCCCAGGGCCACCACCCCAGACCTCAAAAACCTCCAGGGAACAGCAGGGAACCGGGAGAGGGGCGGGAGGAGAGCCCAAACGGGCTGAATCTGCCTGAAGACACCCCAAAAAAGGCAACGTTTTTCACCTGCCTGCTGGGGCTGATGCTCTCATCCCACTGCCCACCCCCCTCCCCCGGGGGCTGGTGCTGCAAATCTGCCTTTAAGTGCAGCTGAGAGCTTTTATGCCTTAATCGTCTTCTAGTGGGGAAATAATAAGGGGGGGGGAAAAAAAAAAAAAAAAGACAAGACAAGAAAAAAGGAAAAAAAAAAAGACAAGAAAAAAGGGGGGGAAAAAAGAAAAAAGGAAAAACATAAGAAAAAAAAACTGTTGGAAGGGAAGAGGAGGAGGGAGACCCCGGGGGGGGGCTGCTGCGATACACGTGGGCTTTGGGGGGCTTTTTAGGGGGCAAGAAATGGGGGGAGGCGGTGTTTTGGCCGGATCCTGCCTGCCTTGAGCCCATCTTCTCTGAAAACGGGCCTGTTCGTACTTTTTCTGTCTTTTTCTCACTTTTTTTCTGGCCTTTTCTCGCTTTCTGGGGGACCCCGATAACAGCAAAGCATCTTCACGCCACATCACCCAGAGACCCCTTAAAATATCACTGAAACGGGGAGATTTCAGGCAACCCAACCCCTTTTTCATTTTAAATTTTTAAATATTTTAAGGATAAATCGGCTGCCATGGCCCCCCCTCCCCGTGGTGGCTATGGTTACCATATCTTCCCTTCCCCGGCTTTTATTGCTCTGCCATTAAAACCAAATACAAATAAAAAGCTTCGCAGCCGTTCCCAGCTCCTTATTTTTAAATATTTGAATGGGAACGCACATTTTTTCCCCTGTAAAGAAATTATTTCCCCCCCGCCGGCTTCACGCCTGACCTTTGTCCGCCAGCGAAAGTGGCCAAATTTTGTCAAAACCCTAAAAATAAAATAAATGATTGCGGGAGGGATCATCCCAGGCGCCGGGGGTTTTGGCACGTCTATCAAATTATGAGATTTCATCATATAGTTCACCGGTGTTAATTAAAAGCCCCGCACCAGGGGCAAGCCCTGGAGCAGCCCAGCAGAAGCAGGCTGAGCCCTGGCAAGAACTCGTTGCAGCTCACAGTGTCATCCAAGCTCCGTGCGAGGGTTTCCCACACCAGTTTAAGGCAGCATCTTCATACTGGTCCTAGTTTGGGTCCTGAGCATTCCTCCCCAGCTCAAAACCAGAGCAGCACCTGGGGAAGGATGTCAGCAATTAATATTTCTGCTTAATTAACCTCCCCCTCCTGCTGCTTCCCCAGCGTTAATGAGGGGATGGCAATTAATCTGGCAGCGATAACATGGGGGCCGGTGGGTCAGCAGCACAAGGGGGTCAGCTGCTGCCCCGAGTGCCGTGGGAGGGGGAATAAACCCATTTTAACCAATTTTTCAGCAAAAAGGCTCACCCTGCTTGATTTTCCGTGGCCCTTTTTTTGCAGCAAACCTGGTTCCGCTCAATATACGGGGAGGGGGGGCGGAAATTAAAGAATCGCCATGGCAACCCGTGGGCTGTTTGGGGGGGATTAGTGGGGAGTGGAAGGGAGGGGGGAAGGTTGGTGGGGGGGGTCAGAGCCGGCAGTGCTGGGGGGGACGGGGTGGGCAGGGGGAGGATCGGGAACCGCTGAGGCCAGGCTGGTCCCATGGGGCCATGCCCAGCCCCACGGGGCCTTCCACATCCCCATGGGACCATGAACATCCCCATGGGACCATATCCAGCCCCTCGTAACTATGCTCAGCCCCATAGGATTGTGCTCAGCCCCATAGGATTTTGCTCAGCCCCACGGGACGATGCTCAGATCCCCATGGGACCATGCCCAGCCCCACACGACTATGCCCAGCCCCATAGGACTATGCTCAGTCCCACAGGACCATGCCCAGCCCCATAGGATGATGCCCAGCCCCACAGGACCATACCCAGCCCCATAGAACCATATCCAGCCCCATGGGACCATCCTCAGACCCCCAGCCCCATACCCAGACCCACACAACCATGCCCAGCCCCATAGGGCCATGCCCAGCCCCACAGAATCCCACACCCCAAAAAGACCATACCCAGCCCCACGTCTGCCCCCCGCCATGACGTGGGGTGCCAAGCGGCCGGCGCGGGTGCAGCCGTGGGGCAGAGGGAGCGGCAGCAGGATGCGGTGCCGGAGGCCGGGACCGGGTCCAGCCGGCCCGGGGCTGAGCTGGCGGGGGTCCAGCGGTTCGGCGTGCGCAGCCCCGCGGCCCCGGCCCCGTTCACACGACCTCTCCCACCCCGAGCATCCTCCCAGCGCGCCGGGATGGGCCAACGGCCACCGGCCGTGCCGGGCTCACTGGGGAGGAGGAGAGCAGCCGGGCTGGGAAAGAGCTTCCCAAAAGTTCAGCCGGTTTCGGGGTGGATGGAGGTGAAGTCCCGAAGTGGGGCAGGGACATGGGGCTGGCTCCGTCACTGCAGAGGCAAGCTGTCCCTGGCCGTGTCCCCCAGCATGGGGGTCACCATGCAGTGGTGTGGGTCGCCTTATACTGGTGTGGATCATCATGCACTGGTGTGGGTCACTGTATACTGGCGTGGGGCACCATATGCTGGTGAGGGTCATCATGCACCATCATCAGTCACGATGCGCTAGTCTGGGTTGCGATGGACCGGTGTGTGTCGTGATACCTCGGTGTGGGTCATGATAACCTGGTGAGGGTCACCATACGCCGGCATGGGTCACCATGTACCACTGTGAGTCACGGTACAGCAGTGTGAATCACGACGCATCGGTGTGGGTCACAGCATGCCATCGTGAGTCATGACACAGCAGTGTGGGTCACGATACCCTGCTGTGGGTCGTGATACACTACCACGAACCACAATACACCAGCATGGGTCACGATGCTCCACTGTGACCCATGGCTACACCCGTGTGGATCATGATACCATGGTGTCGGTCATGATACGGCAGTGTGGGTCATGCTGGTGTGGGTTATAACACCCCAGCGTGGGTCACAACCCACGCCCCCCCCCCGTGGCCCCTGACACACGTCACCCTCACCCTGGGTGGGCAGCACAACCCTATACAAGACCCTTGCGAATCCCCTATATCAGCCACCCACGAATCCCCACCCCACTGGAGTCTCCCGACACTGGGCTCTGTCCCTGTCCCCCATCGGGTTGAATGTCCTCGGGGCCGGCAGCTGCAGAGATTTATTCTTTGGGGTTGTTTGGGGTTAGGTTGTTTTTTTTTTTTAATTATTATTATTTATTCCTTCCCGGGCGCTGCCATAAATAACTGCCCCCTCCCAGACATCGTGTTCCCGCTCCGCCAGCATGCATTCCTCCCGGCCGTGCTGCCGGCTGTCACGGGCCATGGCTCTTGTCCCCAGCGGTCCCCAGGGATGGGGTGGGGGGGACGACAATGACACCCCGTCCCCCTCCCCCGTCCCCCCCTGAAAAAAGTGAATTTTTTTCTTATTACAAAATATCTTTTATTGTTAAAAGGCCGCGGCACCGCCTTTTGGGGGGGGGGGTCTGCTGGGATGCCACCGGGCTTGGGGGCAGGGGTTGCACCGTGGTGGCATGTGGCTCCCCCCCTGCTCCCCCTCCCCGGGTCTCTGGGCGTCCCCATGGGAAATCTGGCAGTGAGAGAAGGCAGCGGGCAGGCAGGCGCCAGTGGCGGGGGGGGGGGGAACCCATCATCTCTTTGGGGGGGGCTTCGAAGCCTCCCCCGCCCCAAACCCAAGGGATGCTCCAGGCAGCGAGCGCAGCCTGGAGGAGGAGGAGGAAGGAAGGGGGTAGCCAGAGCCCCTCACCGGAGCCCCTCACCAGGGCGTTGGGGCTCGGCGGCGGCAGAGGAGGCGTCGGAAAGCCTTGCGGAAGTCCTGGTTGAAGACGGTGTAGATGACGGGGTTGAGGGAGCTGTTGCAGTAACCGATCCAGAAGAAGAACTGGAAGACGCCGTCGGGGACCTTGCAGCGCTGGGGACAGAGCGCGCCCAGGCTGTAGAGGAAGAAGAAGGGGAACCAGCAGAGGACGAAGACGCCGATGACCACGGCCAAGACGAAGGTGAAACGTTTCTCCCGGTTGATCTGAGTCTTCCTCCTCCAAGGGTTCAACGCCGGTGGCCGATGTGCCAACACCACCCGCCCCGTCCCGGTGGCCAAGGTGTCCCGGGGGCGTCCCCCGGGCTGCGGGGACGTCCCTGCCCCAGGCTTGGGGGACGTCGGGGGCTCCTCGGGGCTCAGCAGCGAGGTCCTGTCCGCCGGCGGGCAGGTCCCCGGGGGTTCCGCACCAGCTGGGGGGGTGACGTTTGGCGGCACCGATCCCGGTGGTTTGGTGCTGGCGGGGTGGGAGCGGTGGCGGCGTTTGGCGATCAGGTAGATGCGCAGGTAGACGAGGATCATGATGAGACACGGGGCGAAGAAGGAGCCGACGCTGGAGGAGAGGACGTACCAGGCCTCCTCGTTGAGCTTGCACTGGGGCCGCCCCCCCGCCGCCGCCTTCTTCTCCCCCTTGTAGACCAAGGGCGGGAGGGAGATGATGGCGGCGATGGTCCAGACGATGAAGATGCTGCACTTGATGCGCCGCGGCGTCCGCTTGGCGTTGTACTCGATGGCGCGGCTGACCGACCAGTAACGGTCCAGGCTGATGGCGCAGAGGTGGACGATGGACGAGGTGCAGAAAAGCACGTCCAAAGCCAGGTAGATCTCGCACCACGTCTTCTCGAAGTACCAGTAGCCCAGGAGCTCGTTGGCCAAGGAGAAGGGGATGATGAGGGTGGCCACCAAGATGTCGGCGGCCGCCAACGACACCAAGAAGAGATTCTGGGGCGCCCGCAGCGAGCGGCTGCGCAGCACGGCCATGATGACCAGCACGTTGCCCGTGATGGTGAAGAGCACCAAGAAGGTGATGGCGGCGGCGATGGCGGCGGTGGCCTGCACCGAGTAACCGCCCTCAGGGCCCTCCATGGTCCCGCCGGCTTGCGGGGTCCGGCCGCCGGCGTTCACCGCTGCCCCGGGGTGCGGGAGGACGAGGCCGCGGGGTGCCGGGGGACGCCGGCGTCCCTCGCCATGCTGCCTGCCGGGCTGCCCGCCGGTCCCTGCTGCGCCGGCACACCTCCGCCGTGCTGCCCGTACCCCTGCCTGCCACCCTACCCTGTGGTGCCTGCCCTGCCCGCTGCCCCTTGGGCTGCCTGCAGCCTGCCTGCACCCCTGCCCCGCCTGTCCCTGCCCACACCTGTCCCTCTGCCTTCCCCTGCCCGCACCGCTGCCCTGCCCGCTCCCGAGCCCCCTTGCCCTCTGCCGCCTGCCGTCCCTCACGCTGCCTGCACCCTGCCTGCAGCCCTCTGCTGCCTGCACCCTGCCTGCACCCTGCCTGCACCCCTCTGCTGCCTGCACCCTGCCTGCACCCTGCCTGCACCCTGCCTGCACCCCTCTGCTGCCTGCACCCTGCCTGCACCCTGCCTGCACCCCTCTGCTGCTGGGCGCTGCCTGCACCCTGCCCTGCCTGCACCCTACCTCGCCTCCCCGCCTGCCGCTGCCGGTACCGGTGCCGCTGCCGGTACCGCTCCCGGTGCCGGGCTCTGCGCTGCCGGGCGCCGCCTCCGCGGGGTTTTAAGCGGCCGCGGGGGGGAAGGGGGGGGGGGGCAGAGCCACCGCCCCCGGGGCGGACCCGGGGGGGGGGAACACGCGTCCGCCGGCGGGGCCGGGCTCGGCTCCCGGCTCCGCTCCTGCTCCCCTCTTTCCCGGTACCCGCGTCCCTTCCCTGGCACCTTCAGCCCTGCCCCAGCACCCACATCCCCCCCGGCGTCCCCCCGAGCACCCCCAGCCCTCCCTCAGCACCCACATCCCTCCCTGGCACCCCCCCCCCCATCTCCCCTCCCCAGCACCCCCATCCTCGCTGGGCCCAGGTAGCCGGCGAAAACAGCCAAGCCCAGAGTTCCCCCTTCTAGCCCCAGCCCCGGGGGGGAGCCCAGCCCACGCTCCCCTTCGTCCCCCTCAAAACCAGCCCCAAGGTGGTTTTGGTTTTCTTCAGAGCCTGGCTGCCCCCGTCCCACCCTCCTCCCACACCTCCAAATGATTTACACAATAATTCAGGATTAGGAAAGAAAAAAAACCAGCACCAGGTTCGGTTTTGCCCATTTATTGGTTTTGGGTTTTTTTATTATTTTTGGCCAGGGAAAGCATTTTCCAGCCCCACGGGGAAGGCCACTGCCTTTTCAGAGAGGTAACGGCACCAGGCAGCTGCCAGGGGCCGTTCAGCACCGTGCCGCACTCTTATCCCACCAGCTCCTCGCTTCTCTTGTTCAAACACATCTTTTACCTCCAGATCTGGGCTTTGGGGGCTTTTATTCCCCCCGCCTTCTTTTGAGGGCTGAAGATGCTTTTCAAGCATTTCTAAGCACCTGCTGAGGGCTCACGTCAGGCACGGAGCGGCCCTTACTGCTCCCGGCTCATCCCCTTGCTGCTCCCGGGGTGGGACGGGGCTGTAAATTGGATTTCCTAAAGGGGGAAACTGAGGCATGGAGGGCTGGGAAAGGAGGGAGCGTGTTGGGAAACCACACCCCAGCCTCTGGGAAGCCCCGAGCAAAAGTCTTGCCTCCTCTTCAACAAGGTTTTCCTCAAAGCAAGCAGCTGCCCCTGCAGACGAGGAGGGACTTTTCTTCCTGCTCTTGGCTTCGTCTCACCTTGGGACAGAATCTGACCCTGGTTTCTCTACTCCAGAGCAGCTTTTCCGCTGCTGAACCCCAAATTTGGCTCCTCGGCGCCAGGCTGACCCCGCTTCACCCCTCCCCACTCTCTGGAGCAGCCCCCTGCCAGAAGAAGCCCTCTCCCCTCACCCAGCCACAAAGACCAGAAGCAAATCCAAGTCCAAAAGTCTGTTACACCAAGAAAAGCATTTTTTTCCCTCCTTTTAGTAACTTCTTTAGGTGCTGACACACACAGTAACGTCCCAGGGGACTTCAGGGGGGGGTCACCAAACCTTGGGGGACGAACTGCCCCCAATGCCCCAGCAACAGGGCTGTGCTTGTGCTCTTACAACGCCATCAATGCAAAATTAAGGTGCTGTGGCCCGAAGCCAGGGGGTTTTAAACCCTCCCAGGTGCTGTCAGAGCCGTGATTTGATTCAGGAGCCCTGTCACCATGCTCCAGCTCTGCCTGGAACATCACAAGACTTTCCTGCTGGGGGTAAAGACAGACAGGAGCACGGATTTGAGACAGGCAAACAGACTATCCCAGTCCCCAGGCTAGTGGCTCACGAAATCCACTCACTCTGCCACGTTTTCCTCCTTTGCTTCAGGAGATTTCTGCCTGGAGAGGGTCAAATCCTGCGGCTCACTCCCACAGCACCGAGCAATGCTGACACTGCAGCCGGGACGCTTACGGGGCAAGAGGGGGAAGGACCGGGCCACCCTTTCTGGGGGTTTAGGGCAAAAATCTACCCTCAATGGCATCCCAGGCTCCCAACTGCCCTCAGCTCGGTCCCAGACCCTTCTCTCGCTGCGCTTCTCAGGGCAGCGGCCACCTCCCATCGCTCTGTGTCTACCACCTCGACCCACATGGCCCTTCCTGAGCTCCCCCCTAACCAGAAGCGACGGCGGCCAGGCATCCAGCGAGAGCTGAGCCACGAGCAGGGCTCCCTGCAGCGCATCTCCCTCCGTTTCAGATCAGTCGGGCTTCGCCTTCCAGCTCAACCTGCAGGTCACAAACGCCCATGAAGTGGATCTCCTCGCCGGGCTGGCTGCCGCTGCCGGCAGAGGGAGAGCATGGTTGCTGAAGGCCGTCTGCCGTGGGGCTTCGGTTCACGTAGGCCTCCAGGGATTTCAGGAGCTGCTTTGGTTTCTTTTTGGTGGATAACTCCAGCTCTGGGGAGGTCAGAGGGAAACGCATGAGGACAGAGAGCGAGGTCTTGATGGTGTCAGGGACACAGCGTGCTCCCAGGGTAAGTTTTTGACTCCTGTATTATTTCTGGTGTCCCACTGTATCCCCTCGGGAAAGGGCACAATTATGTTTTGCTTGGGATGAGAGAGCGTGAAAAGCTCCTCGCCAAAATCCCCAGCTGAGCTCAGCATCAGCCTCAGCTCCCCCGAAATCCCCCCGGGAGGGAAAGCCCAGGGCGAGCGGATCAAAGCTGAGCCTGACTGCAACAGCTGGACCCCGTTTTAAGAGGGAGCCATTAGCACCAGCGCATCCGAGCAGCTCTGTTGACATCAGTCTCCTCCGGAGTAAATAACCCCGCCAGTTAATTTAGCGCTCGCTGCGAAAAACACGCTGTCGGCGACTCTGCTTACACCCCACGCCACAAACAGGGCTTACGCAACCACACTGCGTGACATGAGCAAGCTGGGGAGCAAGAAGCATCCCTGTTTGTCACCCACCTCAAGCCACCACAACACAGCAGCCCTCTGAACACGGCGGGCGCTTCCACGGGTGCTCGTCTTTAAGATTTGAGATGCAAAATGGGGGGAAAAAACCCACCCCACGGGGAACTCGGGTACTTAAAGACCATTGAAAAATGTCATTGTAAAGGTTAAAAGATGAATGGTTGGGGCTTTCTGGGCGTTACACCCCTTGGGATTGAGCTCAGCAGGACACGAACGTGCTGAGAACACACCAGGTTTGTCCTCTGGGCCTCGGGTTATTTTCCTCAGCTGGGAAAGGAGAGAAAGCGCGGGAAACAAACCCTTCAGGAGGAAGCCGGAGTCGACAACGGTCTTGTGCTGCCATTTCCAGACGCGGTAGAGCTGCAGAAAGGCCGCCGCATACAGGTCGTTCAGCACGGCGATGACTTGCTGCCTGCGGTTGCATTCCCTGAAACAGGTGGAGAGGGGCTCAGCCGACACGGCTGCCGTCCCAGCAGCCGACGGAGCCGCTGGGGAGGGACCCCGCTCAGCGGGAACCAGCCAAGGATGCTGTTTGAGACCCCAAAACCACCACCCAGCCCGGCTATGGAGCTGTAGGCCACTCCGGACCTCACCTGGAGAGATGTTCCTCCCTCAGGGCCTGGATGATGATGCGGGTGATGTTCACAGACATGATGCAGAAGGGGAAATTCTGCAAGAGAATGAGCATTATCGCAGCTTGGCTGGAAAAAGCCTCCTCTCTTGCGGCACGCGGAGGTGCCTGGACAACTCCTTCAGCCCTTCTATGCCACATCTGCGTGGCCCCAAACCCATGGGATGGTGGCTGCAGGCAACAGATCCGTGTAGCAGGATAATAATACTACGGATACAGGCTTAGATGGATGCTGTGGGTCAAGCCGAGCTTATAGCCAGGCTTAAACCCAACCATATCTGAGACTAAAACGCCAAGTTTGAGACGGGCTCCACTCGCTCCCATTTTCATGCCACGCTGCTCTCTGCCCACTTCTCCGGCTCTTTTAACCTGTACAAGTTCAGCTCCAAGCCAGGATCCCAGGAGCAGATCTCCGATTTCCACCAGGACATTAAAATCTCATTCCCAGAATAAAACCAACACCTGGAGCTTGGCTCCAACTGCTGGTTGGAACTCCTCAGCTCTTTGGGGACCACCTTCTTCCCCTTACCAGCGCAAGTGGGATTAAACAGCAAAAAAAAAATCAAGCCCTTACTCTGAAGAGAAGGTTTTCATGCTTCCCTTTCCCTGAGCATTAGAAATTAACAGGTAGATACCACGGCAGGGAGCAAGTGAAGGAGGTGGAAGGACGTGCCTGGGTTTCATGCTGGGATAGCTTGAAAATCTCTTGAGCCAGAGGCAGTGTCTGAGAGTCCATGACGAAGTACAGCATCTGCATCAAGCCCAGCATCCCCGTCCCTCGCAGGTCAGTCCCGGGATCCGCACCTGGAAGGGCAGGACAGCCCAGAGAAGTGAGGGACAGCACGGAGTCGCTCTCTGGTCACCTCCCCACTTCCGCAGACTGTTTATACGCTGTCACCATGTTTCAAGAGTGGAGAAACCCTGGTGATTCCCTTCAGGAATTGCATCCTGAGGGAAAGCTTTCAGGGAATTTCCCTAACCAGGGCCGGACGGGTGCCATCGCCTCTTTCACATGGGCATTAACAAGCTCTTGCTCTCCCACCCACACACCCATTCCCATACCTTCTCTAGGAATTAGTAGCTTTAAGCTCTACCCACCCCAGGGCACATTTGGCTGGTAAATTAACCCTTAAAACCAGTTGTGTATGCCACAGGACAGAGCAGCAGGAGCTGTTTCCCTCCTGTTGAGGGTTTTAGGCTTCATTAAAACCCGGCCTATTTAACTTGCGAGTCAACCAGCCCGAAAACTCCTGTGAGGCCACATGTGACAGCTTTAATCATGCTGTTTGTCTTACACAGCCGAGGCTGAAAGCAACCTGCGACGCAACCTTAGTGACAGAGCCCTGACCTGCGCTTCGTTAATAAACCAGCCCTCCAGAGACGGCTCATTAGCCGCAGAGATCGCTTGCTAATGAAGAGCATTAATGGCCCAGGCAAAGCGGTTACGCCAACTACTTCTTGATATGCCCACGCCGGCTGAACACGGGCAACTGTGGCAGCGGATATTGGTGTTATCTGGCCAGCCAGTCCAGATGTTGTACTGGTTGTGACAGCTGGCTGGGGCAGCGACAGATCTGCTACGAAACCAGGGCTTGGTATCGGGGCCAGCTCTGTTTAATGTTTTTATCGATGATCTGGACAAGGGGATCAAGCACACCCTTGGTAAGTTTGCAGGGGACACCAAGTTGGGTGGGAGTGTTGATCTGAGGCCGCACCTCAAATATTGTGTTCAGTTTTGGGGCCCTCACTACAAGAAAGACATTGAGGTGCTGGAGCATGTCCAAAGAAGAGCAATGAAGCTGATGAAGGGTCTAGAGCACAAGTCTTATGAGGAGCAGCTGAGGGAACTAGAATAGGATGAGAGGAAATGGCCTCAAGTTGGACCAGAGGAGGTTTAGATTGGATATTAGGAAAAATTTCTTCACCAAAAGGGTTGTCAAACATGGGAACAGGCTGCTCAGGGAAGCGGCAGAGTCACCATCCCTGTAGATATTTAAAAGACATGTAGATGTGGCGCTTAGGGACATGGTTTGGTGGTGGACTTGGCAGTGTTAGGTTAACGGTTGGACTCAGTGATCTTAAAGGTCTTTTCCAACCTCAACAATTCTATGAAACAGCAGCAGGGACCGTGTGAAGGGAGACGAGCGGCAAACCCTTTACGCTGCCTCTAGATCCCACCTCTGGAGGAGGCAACAGGACCAGCGTGATCTCTCTTGGCAAAGGTTTGCTCCAGAGGTCTCTCCCTCTGCCCTACCTTGAAAGCCGAGCTCTTCCCAGTGCGCCCCATAGCGCGGGCAGCCCAACCTGGAGCGGGTTAGCTTCTTGTAAATGGTCTGCAGGATTCTCATGTGCACTCTCTCATTATCATCCAAACCACCTGGTGGAGAGAAAACACCCCTTAGCACCTAAAAACCACCCCTCAGCATCCCTGCCCCACTGCCCTCAAACACTGGCACAGAGACATGGCAGGGAAAGAAACCACCACCAGCTGCAGGATAAAGCCAGAGCCCAGCTGGAAATGAAATCCCACAGCTGAGAACGGCTTATGGTGACAGGGAGAATGTTCCGGCTGTGTTTATCCTGCTGGAGGGAAGAAGGGAAGGAGAGGAAAATGTATTAGAGGTGCAGAAACACAACTAATATGACTGCGTTTGTATGAGCGTGGGGGGAATGAATAATTCCGGCACCGCGTGAAGTTTTGCTGGCCAAAGCAGCACCGCCCAGGGAACCACAGGCGAGGAGCTTCCACGTGCTCAGCACGTGTGATCCACCATGGGACAGCCAGACATGACACACACCACGCCGAGGCACTGGGAAGATTCACATCTCGTTTGCTGTGGTCATGAAACGAGGAGCGGGAAGGGCTGTAGGGCCATGGAGCACCTGCCCGGTGCCGTGTCAAGGTGTACATGTGGAACGGCTACTGTGGCATGACAGAAAGGGGTCAAGAGATCCATTGTTCCCCACTAGAAGTGAGTATGTCTGCAGCAAGGGAGCAAAGGAGATGGAGAATGCATCCTTTGGGACAAGCAGCTGCCACGGGTTAAGCGGGCAGAGACCCCACAAAACCCCTGAGCCCCCCCCCCCAAAGCTCTCACGATAAAGGTGATGTCGGCCGGGCCAGCAGCTCGCGTTGGGGTGGAAGGGACACTCACACTGCGCTATGGCCAGAGCCAGCTCCCGCTCTCCCTGCAGCTGCGGCTGGAGCCGGGGAGGGCCGAAGAGGAAGCGAACCAGAGCAGCCAGGCCTTGCCTGCGTGCTGTTGCCCGGACTTTCTTCTGCGGAGGAGAAAACATGCAAAGAAACGATCAGGGCTGGTCCCTCGGGAAATCGGACAGGAGAGAAACCTGTGGGCAAGCCGGGAGGGATGGGACCACGTGAAGAGCCAAGCCGAGGGAAGGTGGAAGGGAAAAAGGGGAGCGCTGTGCTTCTCCCACCACGCTCCCCTCTCCTACTTACTAAAACTACCCCCGAGAGAGGGCGAGAGCGCGGGGCCCTGCCCGTACCCTGCACTCAGAGAGGTCGGCTGTCTGGAAGTACTGCAGCGCTTCATTGAAGGAGATTGGGGGTGCGGCACTGGCTGACGTCCCCCCCAGCCCTGCAGGGAAGGAGACAACAGGGTTAGCCCCCTGCCCCAGCGTGAGCCCTGCTCCTCTGCTCCAGCTTCCTGGTGCCAAAACGAGCTCCTGCCTCAGGTCAGAGGGGCCATTCCAGCACGGGGAGCTCGCTCCCAGCTTCTGGCACGGCAGCAGAGCGAAGACTTGGGGAGCTGGGGGAAGGCAGCGGGTCTCCTGCTCCCTCCATCTCCCTCCAGCCCTTTCCCCAGCTCTCTCCCCATCCCCAAGTAATCCCCCCCAGCTGCACACCCACCTGCTCCTGCCCTCTGGGACCCAGGTCCCTTCCCCTGCCCAGACCTTCTCTGTCCATCTCTGTAATGATCCCGCTTATCTCTGGCACCAGCCATACCTGACTGTATCTCTTCCACAGCCTCCCATTCTTCCTGGGCTCGACGCAGCTCCTCGCTGATCTCTGCTGGAAGAAAGGCACGCTAGAGGTTAGAGTTGGTTGGGAGGCCCCGGGAGGTTGTTTGCTCCCTTCCCCAGCACCGCTCAGGACATCTCCAGGCAGGATTTCCCCTTCCCTGGGGAAGAAACCCTCATCAGAATCCCCCAAGATGCTGCGAGGTTTCTCTTCGGCAAATATGGGACAAAGCGAGGCAAAGGCTTCGCCAAGCTGGAGCCAGACAGCTTTGCCTGGGAGCCCAGCGCTGGGTTCCTCAGGCTCCCTTCGAGCTCCCCAGGAAACAACGAGATCAATACGAAGGAAGCAGAGGAAAAGCTTACCGGCGCCCGCAGGCTGCCCCACTTCCCGCACGAGAGCCTGCAGGAGACCATTTTGCCTCAGAGCCGAGATCTAAGCAGAGACAGAGACGCAACCGTCACCCACCAGAACAGACCCAAAGAACCAACCGCTCCTCAGAGAACCCCAAAACCCTGAGCTCTTCCCTCAGGGAACCAACCCTGTACTCTACTCACGGGCTCAGGACCGTGCCAGCCAGCTGGAAGGGCGTGAGAGCGGCTCAGACCCCTTCGGGCACGTTTTTTTGTTGCGTTACCAGCTCAGGTAACGGGAAGATCACTTTCGGTACCCCGAAAGCTCATTTTATACCGACATTAATGGAGAAATAAAGCGACAGCGGGGAGAGGGGGAAGCTGTTTGACACCGAGGGGTGCTGCCCAGAGGCCGGGGCACGGCGGGGTGCCGCCCGGGGCGGCGGGGGGGGGGGGGGGGGGGTGGCACAGCGAGTGGCAGGGCTCAAGCCTGACACGCACGGGGAGGGACTTGCCGGGCGGGGGTAAACGGTGCCGCTCCTCAGGCCGCTCCGAGGCTCCGGTGCCTCCGCTCATGCCCTGCGGGGAAGAAGGCGGCCTCCCCCTCCTCGGCGGGAGCCGCAGCGGAGCCTCAGGCGGCGGGACCCGGTGGCCCCGGGGGGGTGACGGCCCCTCAGGGACCGCCCCGGCCCCTCTGGAGGCCTCAGGCCTCTCCTGCGGCCCGGCCCCGGGGCGCCCCTTCCCGCGGCCCGTGCCCGTTCCCGGTCCCCGACCATCACCCTCCCGCCCCACCGGGCCGCTCCACCCTTGGACCCGCCGCCCTTTGACCCCGCGCCCACCGGAAGCGGCGGCGGGGCCTCCCGGCCCGCCCGCCGGGCCCGCTCCGCCGGCGCGCAGTGCGCAGGCGCGGCCGCGCTGCATGCCGGGAGCTGTAGTCCACGCCCCCCTCCGGAAACACATGAGACTACAGCGCCCGGCAGGCGCCGCGCGGGGCGGCCGACGGCGGCGCGGGAGGGTCAAACGGCGGGGAACGCGACCGCGGGGCGGGGCGGGGCGGGGCTGCCGGGACCCGGGGGGCAGGGACCAGTGCCGGCTCCCAGTCCCCAGTGCCGGCTCCCAGTGTCCGTTGCTAGCTCCCAGTGCCCGGTACCAGCTCCCAGTGTCTGGTGCTAGCTCTCAGTGTCCGGTACCAGCTCCCGGTGCCATCTCCTAGCTCCCAGTACCGGTGCCCGGTGCCAGCTCCCAGCGCTCGGTACCATCTCCCAGTGCCCGGTGCCAGCTCCCAGTGCCCGGTACTGGCTCCCAGTGTCCGGTGCCAGCTCCCAGCTCCCAGTGCCATCCCCCAGTGCCCGGTGCCATCTCCCAGTGCCCGGTTCCAGCTCCCGGTGTCCGGTGCCAGCTCCCAGCTCCATCCCCCAGTGCTCGGTGCCATCTCCCGGTGCCCGGTTCCAGCTCCCGGTGCCATCTCCCAGTGTCCGGTGCCAGCTCCCAGCTCCATCCCCCAGTGCTCGGTGCCATCTCCCGGTGCCCGGTTCCAGCTCCCGGTGCCATCTCCCAGCCCGCCCCCCGCCCGTTCCGGTGCCGCCCGCCCGTTCCCGGCGGGGCGGAGCAGGGCTGCCCTCGGGGCCGCGGCGGCAGACGGGCGAAGCGCCATGTGGCTGTACGCGCTGCTCTTCCTCGCCCTCCTCCTCCTCCTCCTCCTCGCCCGGTCCCCGTGGGGGGCGGGAGGCGGCCCCAGCCCCTTCGCCGCCGATACCCGCCGCCCGCCCGCCCCGCTCGTCACCGACAAGGCTGCCCGCAGGACGGTCGTCAAGACAGGTACGGGGCTCCCCCCTCTCCGCGGGACCCCCCCCGTCCCTGAGCTCCGCCGGGGCGGCATCACCCCCCGTGGCGGCATTAACCCCCCAGGGTGGCATCACCCACTGGCACAGCATCAGCCGCTGCGGTGGGTGGCATCTTCCCCCCAGCACGGCATCACCCCCTGGGGCAGCATGACCCCCCCAAAGTGGCATCTGCACCCGGTGCGGCATCACCCAACGAGGTGGCATCACCCCCCAGGGGCCAGCATCCACGCCCCCCCCCCGCCCCCCCCGGTGCAGCATCACCCCCCGGGTTGGCATCACCCCCCCCAGCATCATGGCATGATTCCCTCAGGCAGCATGACCCCCCCAAAGTGACATCACCCCCCAGGGTGGCATCACCCCCCCCAGCACAGCATCTTCCTCCGGCGTGGCATCACCCCCCCTCAGCATGGCATCACCCCCTGGGGCAGCATGACCCCCCCAAAGTGGCATCACCCCCCAGGGGTGGCATCGTCCCCCAGCAAGGTTTCGGGGTCACCCGCCGGGTACCGTGCGCCCACTCAGGGGGGTGCCACATCCCACCGCTGAGGATGCCGGCCCCCCCCCCCCCCCCAGTTTTCTCAGCAGATAAAGTCCCCGAGGGGCTCGATGCCATCGTGGTGGGCAGCGGCATCGGGGGCCTGGCAGCTGCCGCGCTGCTGGCGAAGGCAGGCAAGCGGGTGCTGGTGCTGGAGCAGCACGGGAAGCTGGGGGGCTGCTGCCACACCTTCAGCGAGAAGGGCTTCGAGTTTGACACCGGTACGGCCCCCGCCGGCATTTGGGGTCCCAGATTCACCTCTGGCTCAAAGGTGGTGGTGGGGGGGCTCAGCCACAGGGTGGGGGCACTGCAGAGAGGGGGGGATGACCGTGGTGGGAATTGCACCCAAAACACCCGTGGGGACCCAGAGCGGGCATCCCCAGCACCCGCCCCGTGTTATACAAGCGCTTTTTCTGCCTGAGCGACATGGTATCACACACCTTCCCTTGCCCTAAAATCCTCCTGCTGACGGATGAGGTGCTGCCGGTCACGTCCGGTTGCTGTAATGCCAAAACTCTATAAAATTCCCCGTACCCAGCTCAGCCGCTATAGAATTTCCCGTCCACATCTCCCTTGGCAAACTCCTTCCAGCAAGACAAAGTCCAGCACAGTACATCCCTTGAACTGCACGGGATTAATTATTTACGGCAATACAGAAAGGAAAAATAACAATGTTTAACAAAATTCCTAAAAGCTGCTTAAAAACACGACAGCGAGCGCTTGGTTTTCCCTTTGACCTAATGCGGGAGGCGGGTGTTTCCCAGCTTTTCCCTTTCCCCTCCGTACAGAGCTGCTGGGGTGGGGGTGGAGAAATAAGAGGAGGGTCCTGTGCATGCCAGGGGTATGTGATGGGATGTAAAAAAAAAGGAAAAAAGACCCCAAAATAAACCAAAAATACATCTTCCAGGTATCCACTATGTGGGGCAGATGCAGGAGGGCTCCATCATCCGTTTCATGGTGGACCAGCTGACGGAGGGGCAGCTGGAGTGGGCTCAGCTGCCGGCCGTCTACGACACCGTGGTTTTGGGGGAGCCCAGCAGCGGCAGGACGTATCGCATCTATTCGGGGAAGAAGGAATATTTCCAAGGCCTGAAGGAGCAGTTTCCCGGGGAGGGGGCCGCTATTGATGAGTTTGAGCGGCTGGTGAAGGTAGAGGGTGCTTTGGCTTCACCGCAGGGAGGGGATGGGGGGATTTTTTTGGCTCTGGTCCCTCTCTGCGGGGGTCAAGCAGGGAGGGGAAATTCCCACTCCCCCCCGACACCCAGATATTGGGCAACTGCAGAGAATAGCGGCTTTCATAACCCGCCCCCACCCGGCTCCAAAAGCATTGGAAAACACATCAAAAATCTCCCTTTTCTGCCTCAAAAACCTGGCGTTGCACCCAGAGTTGTAACCCCACTCCCCGTGGATGCTTGTGGTCCCATGGGATGTGCTGGGACCCCCATGAGACCTGACACACACCCCCCTTCCCGAGCACCATGGGATGATGCTCCGGGACCTCCCGGCCGGTGGGGTGATTGCAATCGTTATCAAAACAGTGCTAAATGAACATTAATTATGCTTCAAAACCACCGCAAAGGCTGGGAGCCTGCGCTGCAGGGGAGCTTCTTGGGGGAGGAAGCACTCACCTTGCCCGTGCCTCGCTGGGATGAGGCTCTTAAGAGATGCTGTTGCCTCTCTGCTGGCCAAGCAATAAATTTAAGGGGGAAAAAGATGCTTTTGAGCGTCTTTCCAGCCCACCCTGGGGTTGTCCGCAGCCCCCCCAACGGCAGATGCTCAGCAACATCCTCCCCTCCTGCAGAGCGTCGGCAGAGGGACCATGCTGGTGGGTGTCTTGAAAATGATCCCCCGGGTGCTGGCCATGCTGCTGTGCCGCTCGGGGCTGCTGCCACGGCTCAGCCCCTTCTGCCGGCTGGCATCGCGCAGCCTGAAGGAGGTGGTGGACGGTCTCACCACCAACCGCGAGCTCAGGGCCGTCTTCAGCTACATCTTCCCCACCTACGGTAGGTAGCCAGGAGGCTTCAGGGTGCCATGGAGGTGAAGTTAAACCCTTTAGGAACAAAAAAAATGCAAGAAAACCCTTTTTTCTTTGCTTTTATAAGGGTGATGGCTGTGCGGTTTGCGGGTGAGGGATGCTGCATGCATGGATGCTCTGCCAGCATCCTTGTCCCCAAGCCAGCAGCTGGTTGTCCCTGTGTCCCTGTTGCTCGCTTTCATCTCTTTCTCTCCGCATCCTTCAGCTTCACAGCGTGGCAGCATTGCTCCTCTTACACAAAGGAACATCTACCCACACTTGACCTCGTGCTGGCACGCACCACCCTGGCCTCGCCGTAACACTTTCGCCCTGAGCCTTCCCCTTCCCTTCCTCCCATCCGCCCTGGGGGTTTGCTCGTGGCCCCCAGTTGCAAAAGAGCCACAGGCTTTGCCACCCATGTCTGATGCCCTCCCTGCTCCTCCGGGTACTGATGACCCATCATTTCTCACTCCATCCTTTCTTACAGCATCGCATCCAGCCGAGGGCAAGGCGTTCCTCATCCTAAAAACTTCAGGATAAGCCACAAAACCACGATTCACCACAAACCCATCTTAAGCTGCCCCTTTTTTCAGGCGTGGTCCCCTCGAAGGCCAGCTTCTCCATGCACAGCATCCTGGTGAACCACTTCCTCCACGGTGCGTGGTACCCCAAAGGGGGGGCTGGGGAAATTGCCTTCCACATCATTCCCGTTATCCGCAAAGCTGGAGGAAATGTGTTTGGAAAGGCACCAGTGCAGACGATTCTGCTGGACGCCCAGGGCAAAGCCTGCGGTGAGTGCTGGCACAGGATGGGGCACACGTGGCTTGTCCCCGCCATGGCGTTGCTTTTTAACTGAGCCATTCCTCCCCACCTCACCTTTCCCTTCCAGGTGTGAGTGTCAAGAAAGGCCAAGATTTGGTGAACATCTTTGCTCCTGTTATCATTTCGGATGCTGGGATCTTCAACACCTACGAACGGCTCCTGCCAGCGGAGGCACGGGCTTTGCCTGGTAAAACGGCAGCGTTGGGTTTCATTGGGGTTACGGCAGTAATCCCCCTCTGAGCCACATCAGAAACTGGCTTCTTTATAATTATTTCTTAGAAATCAGCAAAACCCCATGGCTCGTGTCGCAGCATTCAGAACCATCACTGGCCACATGTTTCTTTGCAGGGTTTTTAATCAAGACCAAATTAGTTTGTGATGGGATGCCATAGTTAGTAAAGCCCTGGCTTGCTGCTCAGTTTCCCAAAAAAACACAGCATAGCGCCCCAGAACTTGTGAAAGTTGGTGAAAAGTCCATGTAAAGTTGGGTTTAGTGCTGCCACAAAATCTACTTGCTGCTTTGGAAGAGGCATGGCTGGGTGGAAGGGGGCATGGCTGGGTGGGACGGGGCATGGTTGGGTAGAAGAAGGCACGGCTGGGTGGAAGTGGGCATGGTTGGGTGGAAGCTTTCTGGGCAATGCTGTGGTCCTGGTCTACAACCATTCAATGTTTGCAGAGCAGGAGCACATTTGAATCTGAGAAGGTCATTAAATCCAGCAAAAGCTCAAGCCAAGGGTACCCTAAACCATCCCCTATAGTAAATCGCAGTGCCACTGCCTTCCTTAGAGTTTGCAGGAGTTGCCGTTCCACCCCTTGAGCACACACGGGATGTTTTGAGATAAACCAGTTTTATAAGCTAACATGGGAGCAACGTAGATATGAGGAGGGCTTCTTCTAGGAGAAACCACTTCTCTGTAGCTGAGGATCCCAGAAAATACTATTTTTCCTCTTCTTCCCTCCGTATCACAGAGATCCAGTCTCAGCTTCGCATGGCAACACACGGCGAAGGGGGTTTCACCGTCTTCGTAGGTCTCAATGGCTCAAGGGAAGAGCTGGGGCTGGAGCCCACCAACTACTTCATGTACCCAGGAAATGACCTGGATGAAATGTAGGTTGGGCTTCACCTCAGACGTGCTTCATTAAGCGTAAGGAGATGGGTGGTGACTCAGAAAATGCTCTTGGCAGATCCTTGGTGCACGGGGATTTGGCCATAACAAGTATTCAGGGAAAGGTTTTCACCAAAACCCACCCAAACCCTGCATGTCTCTGCAGAATGAATCGCTACCTGGCTTCTTCCAGAGAAGCAGCTGCCAAGAACATCCCTGTCATATTTGTCACCTGCCCATCGGCCAAGGACCCCACCTGGGAAACAAGGCACCCAGGTAAAGGCTGAAGCCCAACCATGAACACTTGCGAGCAGCTTGAAAACTCTTGCTGGGGTTTGGTTTGTTTGATGACTGCAAATGAGGAGTTTCTCCTAAAATAGCCATGATCAAAGCTGCTGAGCAGGTTGCTCGTGGAAAGTGGTCTTCAAGATAACTGGACAAAGGATATGGGACCACAGAGACCTGGGGACATCCCAAGGGTTTGCATGGGGAGGGTTGGGTTTGTGGCAAGGAAATGGTGGCATGAGGGTGGTCAGAGGGACAACCGCCCCGACCTTGTCCTGCTGCAGGTAAATCCACGCTGGCCATCGTGACCTTCACCAAATATGAGTGGTTTGAGGAGTGGAAGGATGAGCAGGTCCAAAAACGGGGAGACGATTATGAGGAGTTGAAGAAGACCTTTGTGGACACCATCATGCAGGTTGTCTTCAAGCTCTACCCTCGCATCGAGGACAGGGTGAGGAAACCTGGGGTTTGCAGGTCCTCCAGTTCCTCTCCTGGGTCCCGTCTACCCAGGCCCATCCTGCAAACATAGGAGCAGGGTCCGGGTCTGCTGGACATAAGGTCCAGCACCAACCCATCGCTGCTGCCTCCTGACCACACATGGTGCAAGCTGGGGGTACGATGATCCTCCAGGACCATCCTGGGACCAAACTTGGCCAGAACCACCACCCAAGGGTCTGCAAGGAAACCCGTCCCAGCCTGTACCCCACGAAAACAGCTTTCTGGAGCACAGTGTGACACCCCACGCCATCACGCCTACCCCAGGCAGACCACATTGTCCCCTTGTCCCCCCCAGATCGAGTACATCTCTGGAGGGACGCCCCTCACCAACCAGCACTACATCGCCAGCCCCAAGGGCGAGTTCTACGGCATTGACCACAGCATTGCCCGCCTGCAAGCCAAAGCCATTGCTACTGTGAGGGCACAGACGGCTGTCCCCAACCTCTACCTGACAGGTACCATGGCCACCACCCAGACACCACGCTTTCAGATTAGGACATCTCTGGGGAAGCAGGATACGGGGGGGGAGAAAACCTTCAATCCTTCAATGAAATAAGGGGACAAGCTGCTGCCATGCCATGGGGCAATGCAAGAGCTGCTGGAGCATGTCTAAGTGGAGCTGCATGGTCCCAACAGGAGGAGGAAAGGGCTGTGCCTCCTCCAGCTCCTGGACATTGTCTCCTTGCCCAGCGCTGATTTATTTTAGCTGGGCAGCATGAGACCCTCTCCCTGCTGGGGAGAAGGAAGGGGTCAAACGGAGGGGTTTCATGGGTTCGAACCCAAGGGATGGCGTGCGGGAAGCTGGAGGGTGGGGAGGGCAGATGATGGATGGCGATGTCCAGCAGCATTGAGGGTCAGTTGGGAACAGAGAGCACGGGCTGCCCACAGGTCCCCACCACAGCCACTGCCATCACTGTCTTCCACTCTCTTCCAGGGCAGGATTTGTGCCTGGGCGGCTTTGTGGGAGCCCTGCAAGGAGCCTTCATCTGCGCCAGCGCTGTCCTCAAGCGCAACATCTACGTCGACGTGGCACGGCTGAAAAAGCGCACGCAGGCTACCGATGCTAAGAAGAGGGACTAACGCCTGCTGTCCCACCAGCCAGGACCTCCCTTTCCCCCCAGCCCACCGGATCACCCCCTTATTTTCTGCTGTAAATCGCCTGTAGCACATCCTTCTCTAACACGAAGCCAAAGGATTACAGCCCAGGAACATGCCATTCCCATTTCCAGCCAGCTTGCCTTGGACCTTACCCACCTAGAGCTCACCTCCTTCCACCACAACATCCACCACTAGCGAGTAAAAGCCAGCGCTGATCCCTGGCTGCCCTTTTGAGGGCAAAACTCTCCTCCCAGCATAGGGAAGAGGTGCTCCAAGAGCTGCCGTGTGCAGCAGTGGCCAGGAGAGAAGTCAAGGCAACCCCAAAAACCAGGCTGCACCAGAAGGCAAAACACAACAGCTTCTACTAACAACACCCATGGTCACTTGATCCCCCGCAGTGTCCGAGAGCTGCCTGGACCATCGGAAGAGCATCAGCCTTCACCTGCAACCCCCAGACCTGCTGGGTCAAGGGGAGCAAGCCCCATGGGGATGCTTTCCCCCTTTCAGACAGCAGCTTTGGCATCGAGTTGGGCTCCTGAAGCTTCACTGGGCTCGTTAAGCTCCACGTGGGGCTCGGCAGCCCTGGGGGTTGCGGAGGCAGAGGAAGCAGCGCCTCCCCAAGACGGGGCCGTGCACGGGCTTGTCCGGGCAGCATCAGGCAGGTTTGGCAAACCCCTGCAAGCTGCTGGACAGGCACCGTCTGCATTTCAGCAAGGGGAAAAAAATCACACCAACCCAAGCCCCATTGCTGTGTTTTAATGAAGGTGCCCAGGTGAGGCTCACAGACATGGTCCTTTAGGAAGGTGCCAGCTCCTGGCTCAATGGGTTGGTGGAGTAAGTGGGTCCTTCTGGCAGGCCAAGGCCAGGCGTGAAGGGATTTAAGCCAGATTTAAAGCTCTTTAAAAGCAACGGTACTTGCTAGCTGTGCAGTGCTTTCAAAGTCATACCTTGTTGCAGCAGAGTAGCAGGACTGTGATGCAGCCCCTCAGCCCTGCAATGCTGCTGATATTTTGGTGCTGCTTTACCCCCCATCGCTCAGAGACGCGCGATGGTGCAAACACCCACTCCTTTAGCATTAAAAAAAGCGTAGCCTTTCTGTCTGCTGGGAAAAGCTTGGGAAGACGATCAAAGCCCTCTCCAAATGGGAAGGGAAGCACGAGACCAGAAATAAATAAAATAAGCATCTTGTGATTCGCACCTTGTGATGTGGGATCAGCAGGCCTGGGGTTAGGGTGATGCGAGAGGGCTGCTTTTCAACACTCCAGGTCAGCAAGTTTGGGAAGGGGAGAAAGGATGCAGCTGAGATTCATCCTTGTGAGCAGGTCACTGGGGTCTCATCCTGCACCAGCACAGACTGCTTTTGGGGAGGAATAATTGCAGAAGTGCCATAAATGGGTACTCCAAGCGGGTAAAACCAGCTGGCAAGTGCCTACCGCCTCGCTGGGAGTGGGCAGGGTTAGGCAATAAGCAACACTGTCCGAAAAGCCCTGCGAGGAGCTCATGGGGGAAGCTGGAAGAGGCCGTTTTCCCTGGGGCTAGCGATGGGAAGCAGGAGTTGCCTGGCTTTTGGGGCAAACCAGGACTCAGAGACAGAGCGAGAAAGGCAGGGAGGGATCGCCTGGTTGTTCCTAGTGCTTCCCGCAATGCAGGTGTTCCCATCCCCCATCGCTCTCCAACCTCCCCCACCATTCCTTTGGAGAAAAAAAAAAAAACAACAACAAAATCCTATTTTTTTTTTCCTCCTAACGTATGCCCCACATGCTCCAGGCTGGACAGTGCCAGCCCAGCCCTCTTGCAGCTGGCGATGCCCGCCGAACCCAGGGGTGAACCATGGCCCTTCTCCTACCCCCGTGACTCATGCCCAGGTGCCACCTCGCAGGTGACAGGGCATTGCTCCTGCCTTGCCCTTGAAAATCAGCCGCACCAGCATTGAGTCAGCCAGTGGAGCAGGATACGTTCTCCTGGACTTCCCGAAGGAGGACTCGGGGCTCACCGCTAGACAAGCCTGAGCTCCCTGCTGGCGCGGTGGGGGTTTGGAGACCACGTACCCATCCGAGGGGACATCTCAGCATGTCCCAGCCAAGGCAAAGCCGGGCTCTTGTCATCGTCAACACCAATTTCTGCAGCAGCGACGGTGATGTGGTGTTTGGGACCCGGAGAGGAGCCAAGAGGGAAGCGGAAAAGCTTTCCAACATACTCTCACGGCTCAACTACAAGGTGAAACTGATGCATAACAAGACAGCCAAGGAGATAGAAGACCTTTACCAGCAAGGTATGCGTCCCCCTGCCAGCCCCTAAACCCCCTCCTCATCTTACCCCAAGCCCAGCTGTCTCTCATATCCCACCTCTCGGTCTAAGTAACCTCCACGACACCCTGAGTCGATGCTCGAAGGCATCGCTTTGGCCGTGTCGTTGCAGAATGCTGCTGCGAGCATGGGGAGTACTTTGTGAGTGTCATCTCCAGCCATGGAAAGGAAGGGGTCATATTCGGTTGCGACTCAGAGCCGGTTAAACTGACCCGGATTTTCCAGATTTTATCCTCAGAGAAGTGCCTGGCGCTCACCAAAATACCCAAAATCTTCTTTATCCAGGTAACACAGCTACTGGATGATAATCTGATCCCTTTTTTGCTAAGTTTGTGCAAAATTAGACTGGCACAAGCATGAGGCTTGAGGTTGCTGCTGGTATGTCTGTTTTAATTGTGGATTTTGCTACACCCATGTGAGAGCTCAATCCTTTCGTCGCTCCCCAGCTTCCCACCACAACCCTCTAGACCTCTTTTTTCATGCTTTCACTGATTTTGAGGTTTCTTTGCTCACTGCAGACACTCCTCTTGCAGCCTGTCATCACCCATACATGTGGCCCTTCTTTGATAAACAGCCTTGGCCTTTCCCCAGTGTCTCCACCCAGGAGCATTTCTCCCAGTGATTTGCACCCTCAGGACTACCTGTGCTGAAACCAAATTGTTCACCATGATATACGACATTGCTGGGATCAAATATTCCTCCCAGACACCACCAGGATATAGATGAATCCGTAAAAACTGCCTTTAGATCCCATCACTGTGACATTTGGGCACAGCAAACTCCTGGGGTATGGCTGGGAGAAGCCCAGCTGTGAACTGGTGATGTAGTAGGGAAAAAAAATAAAGCCCACATCTGGTTCCCAAGCAGCAAAGCAGAGAGGAGTGTGAACATGCCCTTGCAGGAAAGGAGCCCTAGAAGTACGCTCTAACACTGATCTGACAGGGAGGATTAGATCACTGAACAAACAATTCAGCAACTGGATGGATACCAGCAGATAGTGTGAGCTCTGCAAACATTATGCAAATACACAGAAATCTTTTCACCTGAAAGCAAGTATAAATCACTCACAGCATTCGTTTTCTTCTGGTAAGGGGCTTGGCTGCTGTTCAGGAAGCAGTGACAGCCTGGGACATCCTCCAGGCAAGCCAACAAACCTGGAGACTGGTCCGGGTACCTCGATCAGCAGGCAAAACCTGTGCTCGTGCTGACGAACGCCGTCCTCGTAGAGCAAACACCGTAGGGCTGAGGGTGCCCAGAGCCTAGGCTGGAAGAGAAGGACTGCTTCCTCTCAGCATTACCATGGCTCTCAGGTCCCCATGGCTCCCGGTGGCCTCCGTCCACCTCTCTGGGCTGTTCAGTGCCAGGGTGTTGCAGCCCATTTGCTTGCAGACATCTCTGCGGGCCACATCCTGAGCAAGGATTTACTGCTGGCATTTGGTGGGGAGTTTGCACGGGGAGAGGTGAGGGCATGCTCCCCTCCCCCTAATGCTGGGAGATGTCCACTGGTGCCATTTGGTCTGGTCCCAACCAACATGTCACCGCAGAGGTGGCTCCAGGTAGGTGTGAAACATGCCCTCAGAGCTCTAGTCCCTCTCCAGTGCCTTCCCAACACCAGCCAGTACTCCATCCCTGCAAGAAAGACCAAACCATCACGCAGAATAAAGGACTGTGCACGAACTGGGCTGCCTGCAGGCTGAGCCCCAAGGGGAATCTCTGCCAGCACCTTCCCAGTGGACTCTTGTGTTTCCAGGTGTATTTCTGGGTTCGCACATGCAGCACCGCATTTTCCATGGAGGAGAGGGGTAAATGCAAAGAGAAGGGGAACCAGGTTCACGAGAAATGCATGGGGAAGAGAGGAGGGAGCCCCATCTCTAGGCTCATTGCAAGAGAGGCCTGGAAAAGCTGAGCTGCAATGGATGAGAAGGGAAGAGGATGGTGGATGGATGAGATGGGAAGGGTATGGAGATGGGAGAGGAACCATGTGGGGCTGTAGGACTTGGGGAATGGGAGCTAGGAGGGGCTCTGCACCATGGGATGGGTTGTAGGCTTGGCTTGGGGAGGGGGCTACAGGTCCACAGGGAGCCCCCAAAGACCCCAGGAGCTTTAGGCTTGCCCTGGACACAGGCAACAGGGAGAGAGCAAAGCAGGGGGAAGCTCACGACAGCTGTTCTGCCCGTAGGCTTGCCGGGGGGCAGAATTCGACCAGGGGGTGGTTGTGGAATGTGACAGCGGAGAGCCTGAGCCAGACTGCGAGCCAGACTGCTTCTCAGACTACCTCTCCATCCCTCCCCAAACTGTTGTGATGTTCGCCTGCAGCCCAGGTAAGGGAAAGCCCCTGACATACCGACACCAGCCGAAAAAGTTTCCTTTTGGAAATGTTGCCATCACAGGGCCACAGCACAGCCAACATTGCTCTCCTTCCTTTACACTCTGTAGGCTACGTGGCCTTCCTCAACGCCTTTGGATCCATGTTCCTCCAGGCCCTGCTCAAGGTCCTGGAGGGAGAGGAACGTCACCTGGCCCTCAACCGCCTCATGACCCGAATTAACTGGGAGGTGGCCTTTTGCTGCCAGGCCAGGGGCACCTACGAGGGATGCAAGGAGATGCCCTGCTTCGTCACCAACCTGCTGCAGGAGGTCTTCCCCTTCTCGGCACCCATCGCAGAGGAGGCAGACGGTGTTTGAGAGTTGCCAGCTCTTCAGAAAAGCCCAAGGGGTGAAGAGCAGCAGCTTGGCTGCAAGAAGTCCCCTGCCATGCATGGAGAAAAAAAGACAAAGAAAGAAAACCAAGAAAACCCCTCTGGAAAGGCAACCGGCTCAAGCCAGGATGTGCCAGAGCTACCGGGAGGAGGTTTTAACAAGCCAAGTGCAGCTGGGGCAGATCTTACCATGGGACCTTCTGCAGAGCAGAAGCATCCGATTTAAGCACATGATGGTGCAGTGATGCCCAAACACCCTACAGTAGCAGCCCCACATCACAGCTACCCACAGCTCTGGAGGGTGACATAAACCTCCTTCTCCCCGATTTTCTTACACAAAAGAGCTCCAACCTTGCAAATGCAATCTCACCCATTTGGGTTTTTTTTAATCTAAACAAACTTTCACAGGCCATGGACTTCTGTCTTAGAGAGGCAAAACTGCTGTGTTTACTTGGTGCCCTACCCATAATGAAAATACTGCTGCCCTGCTGCAAAGATCACCTCATGTTCAAGTTGTTTATTCATGAGGCTGTTCAAGAATTCAAAGCTTTTAAAAAAAAAAAAAAAAAAGTAGGGTAGCTAGCAGGATTTGCAGGTTGGTGGGTTAACTTGGGACCTGGAGTGGAAGTCAGGGAGCAGATCTGGGAGCATTTGCTTAAGGTAGCTCTTGGAGTTCACAATGGATAACTGGGTCTTTGCGAGCTTCCTTCTTAGGTGAGCAAGGGGAGAGGGGAAAAGCTCCAGCCGGGATATGAGTGGAGGGGATGGATGGGCTGGGACACCTCATGGACCTCATGTATTTGGTCAAGATGCTCCCCTCCCATTGTCTCTTTGGTACCGAGAGTAAGCACAAAAGCCACATCAATAAAAAACCCTGAAGGGCTCCTGTGCAGAATGCAGGGACGTCCCTGGTGTGCGAGACAGGGAACCGGACCTCAGATGGCTGCACAAGGGAAGAACGGGTTAAAGGGGCAAAGATCTCCATCAAAACGTGCTGAGTTTCACCCTGCGCTCATGCATTAAGTTCATGCATTAAACCTCCACCGCCTCCACCCTAACAGCCTCTCCAATAAACTCTGGCCCTGTTGGTATTTCTCAGCGTAGCCCTGGGCAATTCAGCTCCGATAAGCAGAGCCCAACCCAGCTGGCAGATAATTTTGGTTTCATTTAGCATTTTTTCCACTCCTGGACTTTGACTCACAGGTAGGTGTGCGGTGCAGCCACCCCAACACAACCCACGCCCGGCATTCACTGCATCCTGGCATGCGTGATGGGATGCTCATGCCGCTGCCTCTGTCCCTTTGAGGGACCTGCATTATTGTTCCTTCCCTGCTACATTATCTCTACCTGTAGGAATAAAATAGCTTTGAGACCTCTACAGCACTCTCAAATCAGGGTGGAAGCGGGCAAGGGGTTCAAAGAGCTCCTGGAGCACAATTCAGTAATTCTTGTTTCTTCAGGAAATCACCCCAAAGACACACATCAGAGAGGCACTCTGATCTCCTCGTAGGAAGACTTGGATGGGCGCTCAATCCGACAACCCCACATGCAGATGAATGGCGAATTTTCATTTTAATCCCCCACTTCCACCATTTTTCCTCCCCCCAAGCTCTCAGCAACGCTGTCAATAGGAAAACAAGTAGCCCTCCCTTTTTCCTAGCCCGTCCTTTGCACTCACTGCCAGGCAGCTGGTGTCCAGCCAAGTTGGAGGAGAGTGCAGGAGGATGGATTTTCTCCTTTTAGGGAAAAAGTGGGGAAAAGGAGAAAGTTTCTTCCATTTACTGCAGGAAGCAGCAGTAGATGCTACCCAGAAGCACCCTCATCATCTGCTGTTGATCACGGCACCTTCTCTTCCCCCTTCCACAGCTGGTCGGGCAGCAGCATCCCACGCAGGCTGCTCTTGCCGTGGGGGATCAGAAATGGCACACTGGGCTCGCTCTTTTCCAGTCTCTGCTGCTCAGGGGAGGCAGGCTGTGCTGGGATCCGGGCTGCATCCTCCTCAGAGCCTCCCTGTGGGTGAAAGAAGAAATACAACAGGAGAGATCCATAGCTGAGCTGTTAAAAGCAGTTTAAACTCTATCTTAAGGTCAGGTCCTAAATAACCCTGCTCACTCCGACACGTACGAGGGACTGAGCCGGTCAAGAGGAACGGGGTTGCCGGTACAGGGTGATCGTGAAGCAGACTGGAAACCTTTCAAATCCGCTCTCAGCTGAAACCTGTCTCGGCTCCTTCCGGCTGCAGGGTTAGTTGGTCACACAAGGGCCAAGTCTGCATGTGCAAATCGAGCACACAAAGCTTTGAACACAAACCACTCAGCTCAAAGAGTGTCGTTTTTGTTAAAACAATTTTTTTTTTTTTTCCCCAGAAAGAGGAACTAATGTGCACTGCTGTCGTCAGGTTTCAAAGCAGACCATACAAAGAACACCAAAAAAAAAGTTAAAACTCAATGCTTTTATTTTTAAATCCATTTATTGATTTCACCACACAGAAAAAAAAGTACAAAGAAATATAAAAATTCTGATCCTTCAAAGCAAGTTGCATTTCACTGCAGCAGAAAAAAAACCATTTGCTGAATCAAACCGGCAAGGCAGCTGGCCTAAAAGTAGTAACATTTGGCAAAAAAACCTATGTACTGACAGATACCATCCGTTCAAAAAACATGTTTTGTCCAAAGGGAAAAGGTTACATGCACCTTGACCCATTTGAAACACATTGCATAAATTTAAATACCATAAAAATCAACAAACTGGGAGTCATTCCCAGAGGTTTCACACAGCTTGGACAATTACAGCAACTGTTGCCAGAAACACGCCGCCCTCGGGAACTGCTGGGCAGGAGGAGATTTAGGGGGGAGTCCCCTTGATTTAGCCTGGTGTGAGCTCTGCCTCTCCCCAAACCCTGCACTTCTCAGGCACCGGGCATTTCTGTTTTGCCAAAGCCACACCAGGCACCGAGCAAACCAACAGCTCCCACGGAGACCTGACGTACGTCCTCGTTAACCTGATGAATGAGCTCATGCTCAGTCCAGCCTGATGTTTGAGGTATGACGGTCCTGCTCTCCAAAGAACTCACTCCCTTCGGCTTGCCGTTAATAGCTAACTGCTGCTAACGGGGGTGGGATTTCCAACACAACTTGGAACGACAGAGGACTGAAAGGCATTTGAAAAAGCTTACGGGATAGAAAAGCAAGCAGATGGTAAAAAAACCCTTTGTAAATTATTTTTCAACTAAAAAAATAGGACAAAGCAGGAAAACAGCGCGCACACTCTAAAAATTCAGGAATGAGCAGCTCAGAAGCATATGGTATTTCACATGTTGGAATGTTTTTTTTCCCCCACTGTCGTTAGACAAAAGGCACCCCCTCCCACCCCACATCCTGTCCATAAATCAACCACACAACAGTGAGCCTCAGACTTATCCTATGGGATCTCTGAAACAGTAGAGTCTTGTTGCAGGAGTTCCCACCCTTTTCAGAAGGCACATTTCCCCCAAGGGTTATGTTCCCAGACTTGTTTTCCTTTTTCTTCCCTCCACCTCACACTCCTGTTCTCCAAAATAGCTTCTGCAAGTACTTTTAGCATCAGAAAAGTTTACTACGGAAACCTTGAAAGCTATTTAAAGCCAAGAGGGACTTTCTCCCACTCTTTGTGCTTGCTAACAGCCAGCAAAAAGAAAAAAAAGAAAGAGAATTTTTCTTTTAGGAGAGGGTCAAGCCCCTTCTCCCCTCTTACGTGGGGAATGAACCGCTAGGAAAAGAAAAATACAGCTGTAGCTTTCATGTCCAGACAAGGAAATGTCTTTGCCCTTGTCAAACGTGACTATCTTTAGCAACCACAGGGCAGATTACCAATTGTTCACAACCTCGGGAAGGCCGGAAAAAGGCCGGCCTCATCCCCCGAGTCGCTTTCGCAGCCAGCTGGAGGGAAGTTAACCCCACCGGGATTCTTCCTGTGCAGTCAGTCGGCAAGTGCACGGACAGGGCGACTCACGTACGGCTGGCACGAGCTTTGGGCGTAAGACGGGTACCCGTGTGAAGAGCTCTAGATGCCTCGTACCAATTTTTTTTTGCCCATATTGGAAAAAACAAAAGCATGAGCCAGGCAGGCACTTCATGCCCTCTTGAGAAACGTCCCATCTCAAACAAACATCTTTGGAGTAGAACTACAAAAATAAAAACAACCTCACAGCCATAACTTGTGAATCAACACATTTTGCAGCCTTAAATATAACCAGTACGTCCCAGGCCCTAGTTTAAGTGCTTCACAGTAATATCGAAGCGACCAGCTCAGCGACAAGCAGCCGGTAACGTGTACATTCAACCACACAAAACTTCTCAAAGCCGGGGCCGGCAGAGCCATGGAAGAGCAGGAAGAGGTTGTGCCGGCGATACAATAAGCCCTTTCATATGTCAGTCACCTGCTCAGGAGGTGACCTCGGGGAGAAGACGCCCCGTGGTGACTCACAGGCAGAAAAAGACGGCGCCCGCACCGTGGGCTACAACGGTTTCCCAAGGCGAGAGGCGCTCGGCAGGCGCAGCGCTGCCAAGGCTTGTGCAACCCAGGGGACGAGCAGCCCCCTTGCCTCTCAACTGGGCAAGAAAGCAGCACTTCTCCAGCAAGAGCCAACGCTGAGCGCTCAGTCGTGGCGAGCTCTACAACCAATGGAGGCTCTATTCCGTGGAGCGGAATACTCCAGGGCCTCAGTACTGCGTTTTTGAGGAAGAGGTTTGAAGGACTGCAAGTTTCATTCATCACAAACCCTTCAGGTTTACCGTACATTTTACATTACCACATAACTACATTTTACAAGGGGGAGGAAAGCAATCTTCCAAGGCAAAGTCTGCTACAACTACACTGCGGCAATTTGGCACGAAGCTTTCTAAGCCTAACCTGCCCTCCTTCACAGCATCAAACTGCAACTGTCACCTTTAGTGCAAACATCTGAACTCTGGGGATTGTGAGGGAAAAGACCCGCTTGGAGCATAAGACGTGGGCGAGGAAATTTAAGCTACAACCCAAGGGCCAAAGACTACTCCAGCATTTCCAAAGATGTGCATGAAAGAGAGAATCTAGATGATAAACTCTAACATTGTCTTCATCACAGAGAGAAAAAAAATCAAATCAAATCAGAGTCCTTGGCAGATCATTTCCAAACTAGTGCAATCAGTCACGCTCCGAACTTTAGCATCCAAATACAATGGACAGAAGAGGAGAACGTCTGTGTCTCAAGCAAGACTGTGCTGGTTACAAAGGCAGCTCTATGACTCTGGAAGGGGAAGAGTCACATGGCTCATTTCGCAGGCAGATTTTTTTTTTCCCCTCCCAAGAGGTGACGTCAGTACAGTAGATGGCGAATTCCATTTCATTTGGACACAAAAGTTCTGTCAAGTGCTGGGGACTGTTTTTTCCTGGGTCACAGGCTAGAAGCCAGATGCCCAAGCAGAAAACGAGTTCATCTTCAGGCAGCTGGGAAAGGAGAAACATGTTTCGAGGAAGTGAGAGGTTTAACGTTACCAAGGTGCAGGTGCAAAACTAAAACCATTTCCTCTTCTTCCTGTTGTCTGAAATCTGAACACGGCAGCACAACTACAACTCAAGAGCGTTACAGCAGGGGAGTCGGTGGGTGTCCCAGTGTTCCTGCATTTTCATTGCCAGCTGTCATTATTCTGCTGAATATCCGAGGAGGAATCTAGATCTGGAAAGGCACAAAGAAAGGTTTAAAAAATTTGAAAGCTCAGCATTGCTTTTCTACTCTGACAAAGCATCAGGGTTTGAGCGGGCTGAGCATCTCTGATGTGCTTTCAAATAAAAACCAAGCTCTTTCTAACTGCCTGGCTGCTTTACTGTGCCTCAGGGACAAGTCAGGAAATTCTTGGCAAGGGAAACAAATTCCCAAAATATAGGTGAGACTAAATAGGAAAGCTCAAGCAGGCAAATTGTCTCCGTGGCACTCAGACAGCTTCCCCAGCCAGACACAGCTGCAATTCAGGAAGGGAGAAAACTGAGCTTCCACTCCCAACAGCACACAGTGCCTTTGCAGAGCCAAAAGCGAGCTGGATGACACTGCCTTGAGTTTTATATGCAAAATCCCTAATGGCATTTGAAAATGGATCGTCATCGATCCCCCAAATGCTGACAACCTTCTGAAAGACTAAGTTTCAGCTTCGGGTGACTTTTTCTTATTTTCTTCCTCCTCTTCCCACTGCAGAAAATAACTACAGACACTTCTGAATTCAAGGACAGCAGGTGAAAAAAAGTTTCAAGGAGAAGAAGGAGACTTCTCCCCATGTCCTACCCTTCTCCCACTAAAAACTTTGAAAAAGTCGTTTGAGTCAGTGACAAACTATTCTTAAGCACACCCGACCTCGAGACTCACAAAATTCTGCCCTGTGTTAGCTCTGCCATCATTTCTCAACATTATTGCTTCCACTTTCTGGCAAAACCCTGCTTCCAGACTGAGAGAGGGGTTTTTGCTAAAAAAAAAAAAAAAAAAAAAAAAATCTGCTTTCCATACCAACCAAGTAGGGGCTTTGTGACCATTTCTAATATGAAAGGCCAATATATCGCATTTACAGTGTACACCAGGCACCGCAGCCCCTTTTCTCAGCCTGCCTGGCTTCCGGGGTGAGGCAGCACCCATTTCAGGTAGATCTTACCTTTTGATCCAGTCTCTGATAATCGCCAGATTTGGGCCGTCGACCACTTTTCGACCTTTTCCCTTCCAGAGCAAAAGCAATGATCTTTGGAGAAAGAAGTGGGGACAAGGTGAGTGGGACAGTAGTAAGCAAATAAGCTCTTTCTCACTTCAAACGCAGGCACTTTCTAATGGGCCAAAGACCAGCTTCACTTAACACCTAGTGACCACACTTCATTTGAAAAAGCACTCAAATAAATGCCAATATTTAAACCCAGCTAAGATTGAAAGCAGGTGATAATGAGGTTTGCCTCACATGCAGAAAACAATAAGAATTTGTTCTCTTTCTCCTACCTCAAAAATAGCTTTGCAGGAGGAACAAAAAAACCAGCAAAAGAGCATTTGAGTTACATCCTCCCATGCAAGACTATTTAAGGACAAGTCTTCTGCAACCTGCTATAGAAAACTCTTTGTGATTGAGCAAAATACAGGGTAACTTCACACATCTTTTCCTTTTCACCTCTCTCAGCTGAAAATAACCACCAGAGCTGAAGCTACCCAATTTCCAGAGATCTGACCCCTTTCCTAGTTACAACACCCTCTCTGCTCCTCCCAAAGCTGTTGAGACCGAGGCTCAAGTTAATATTTATCAAACCCACACCATGCAGCAAGGGGGAGATATTGGTGAGAAGCAAAAGTCAGGGTGAGGGGAAAGGTCTTCAACCAAGCAGGTCTCAATCTGCAGCGAGAAGAAAGGAAGCTCCTAAACCACAGGGGAGACGTCGAGAGCCTGGGTAAGGAGCACAGCCACTCACCTTGCGTTTGTTGTGATATGCGATGTATAAGGCAGCAACAATAATAGCCGTGGTCACCAGGTAGGCGAAGAAGTGGCTGCTCTCCGACTGGTCCCTGGGGGGAGAAGGAACGCTCTTCTCTCTCTCCTTATTAAAGGAGGAGGCATCGCTGCGTTTTTTAGCCTCATCCTCTTCCTGTCTGGTGCGTTCTTCATTGTCTGAAAAGCTGTTTCCCTCAGTAGCGGAGGAAGTTGACTGTAATAATCCATTTTTATCTCTCATTGAGCCCACTTGATTAGGCCGGTTGTCAACCTGGTTATTGCCATTGCTGCCCTGGTTCTTGTTGTTGTTCTGGTTCTCGTTGTTGTTCTGGTTCTCGATGTTGCTTTCCTGGTTCCCAGTTTTGCTGTCCTGGTTGTTGGTCTGGTTTGTGTCACTGCCCTGGTCCTGGTTGTTGCTGTTCCGGTTGTCATCCGGGTCCTTATTATTGCTGTCCCGGTTGTTGCCCTGGTTCTTGTTGCTGCTGTCCCCGTTGTTGTCCTCGTTCTTGTTGCTGCTGTCCCGGTTGTTGTCCTCGTTCTTGTTGCTGCTGTCCCGGTTGTTGTCCTCGTTCTTGTTGCTGCTGTCCCGGTTGTTGCCCTCGTTCTTGTTGCTGCTGTCCTCGTTCTTCTTGCTGCTGTCCCGGTTGTTGCCTTCATTCTCATTGTTGTCCTTGTTCTGGTTGTTGCTGTCCCGGTTGTCGCCCTGGTCCTTGTTATCGCCGTCCTGGTTGTCACCCTGGTTCTTGTCGCTGCTGTCCCCATTGTTGTCTCTGTTCTGGTTGTTGCTGTCCCTGTTGTTCTCCCCATTCTTCTTGTTGCTGTCCCCGTTGTTCTCCCCATTCTTGTTGCTGCTGTCCTGGTTTTTACCCTGGTCCTTGTTATTGCTGTCCTGGTTGTCACCCTGGTCCTTGTTATTGCTGTCCTGGTTGTCACCCTGGTTCTTGTTGCTGCTGTCCCGGTTGTCAGCCTGGTTCTTGTTGCTGCTGTCCCGGTTGTTGTCGTCATTCTTCTTGTTGCTGTCCTGGTCGTTGCCCTGCTTCCCACCATTGCTGCCTGGGTTATTGCCCTGCTCCTGGTTGTTGCCCTGCTCTTGGTTGTTGCCAGCCCCGTTACTGGGGTTGCTAGGCTGGCTGTTGGCCTGGCTACCAGTGCTGCTGCCTTGTTTGTTGGTGGTTATTGCGTTGCTGCCTTGGCCATCGGTCTGCTTCTCCGGGCTGCTATTGCGGGCAGACTTCTCCGTGTCTTTCTGCTCCTTATCCGTCGTCTCTCTGTTATTTGTGTTCGTTTTGGAGTTTCCCTCGCTGGGTGGATCTGATCCAGAGCGCGGCTCTCTGTTCCTTCTGGACTCATCCAGGTGCTCATCCCCCTGGGTTTCCAGGCCATTACGTGCTCCAAGCTGGAGGGATCTCCCAGTGTCTGCCGACATTTTGCTGGACTCTCTTTGGTCTGTCTTCTGCTCCTCAGCTGTCAGCAAACACACAGAGCTCACAGTCACCGCCCACCCCTGCAGTCGGTGTAAGCAGCATGCCCGGCTGGCTAAGACACCTCCCCGCCCAACGCGGCCCCACCACTGCCAAAAGCGGAAGGGAACTCCCCCGCAAGGGAGACAGGTGAGGGGAACAAGCCCGGCGGCAGGCTGCCCCCGAGGGAGCCCCCCCCCCCCCAGCCGGGACTCCCACCACACGCAGGAGGGGCCCAGCGGCAGAAGAGCCCCCCGAAACCAGCCCCGGCCCGAGGGCGAGCGCTGCCCTAGCTTCGCTACTCCCGTTCCCCGGCACTGCCGAGCGCCCAGCCCAACCGCTCCCCCTCAGCGACCCCCCGCCCCGGGCCGCGGCCCTCCCCGCCGGTTTCGCCCAGCAACCCCCGCCGTGGCTCCCCCGGCCACAGACCCCTCTCACCGCCTTCCCCCGTCCCGGGCACCCCAGGGCCGCCCCAGCCACCCTCCGCCGGCCTCTCACCTTCGGCCCGGGCGGCGGCGCAGAGCGCTAAGAGCAGCAGGAGCAGCCGCAGCAGCATGGCGGCCCGAGAGTAACGGCGCTCACCGCCACCGACCTGCCGGCCCGCCCGCTTCCGCTAGGACAGGTGCTACTTCCGGGATGAGATCTCGCGAGAGAAGGCGGGCGGGAGCGAGAAAGATTGCGCGCGGTGGTGGACGGGGTGTGGGACAAGGGAAGGGGCGGGGCTGAGGGGATTGGGGCGGGGCTCGAGGCGGCTGGGGCGGGGCTTGAGGCGGCTGGGGCGGGGGTTAAGCGGAAGAGGGCGGAGCTGAGGGGATTAGGGCAGGTCTTGGGGCGAGCCGGGGGCGGGGCTTGCAAGACGCTGAGGCGGGGCTTGTTGCGAGGCGGAGGCGGGCTTAGGGAGGGTAGAGGCGGGGCCTGTGGGAATCGGGGCGGGGCTTGTGGAGAATAGGCGAATGCTCGGTCAAAATGGGTGGGGCTTATGCAAATTGAGGGCGGGGTTTAACTGTCCACGGCGTGTGCCAGGCGTGGATCCC
Source organism: Harpia harpyja (assembly GCF_026419915.1). Lineage (NCBI taxonomy): Eukaryota > Metazoa > Chordata > Aves > Accipitriformes > Accipitridae > Harpia > Harpia harpyja. Next base: position 44,822,725 of record NC_068952.1, read on the forward strand.
ATCGCCGGCCTTGCTGCGGGCACGGCTGCCTCAGCGAAACTGCTCCATCTTTGGGGTAAAAGCAGCATTTTGAGATAAAACCTGCCATTTTGGGGTCTGTTTCCAGGCCTTGGCAAACCAGTGCTGGGACTTTGTGAGCAGCGACCCAAAACAGGGTCGTTGAGACGCGCTTTGAGGGCCGGGTCCTCTCTGCCCACCCCCGATTTTGACCCAGTTTGGATGGTGGCCTGGCCCTGTGGCTGCCCCCGTCTTATGGGGGAGGAAACAGTCCGTGGCAGGGGGGTGACTGGCGAGAAATCGGGGCTAATTTCCCTTCCTTTGGTTCAGGACTGCTTCCCAAAAGTGCTCCTGAGGACGACAGCCACAGCAGGGGAGTGTGGCCAGTCCAGTGGCTCTGATGATAACCTTTTATTTTTCTTTTCGGACAGGCTAGACATGTCCTGTTCAACTACACCTCTTCCCACCAGCAGCAGAAAGTCAGCTTTTTGCTCTCCGTGGGCACCAAGGACTATTTACTCCTTTCCTCTGTAGATAATTTACCTGTTGAAGACTGTTAGGTCTCCCTTCTCCAGACTGAATGTCCATATTTTCCTGTAGGTTGTGTTCTTGCTCTCTTCTGGGCTTTCTCCAGGCGCTCCACACCTTGAAGGGTACTGCCCAAAACTGGGGATGATCCTCCAGCCTGTTCAGCAGAACAAACGTAAGGATTTCATCATGTGTTACTGATAATCCTACCTATCTCCAACCTCCTGCTCTACTGCCTAGAATAGAAACCGACCTGTACTTGATGCAGATAAAACCAAAATGTAGAAAGATCCCCAAATCCACCTATCATCCTTCTACCATGGTCTGAGCAGCTACAGGGGTCTGGAGCCCGTAGTTGAGCTCCTCAGGTGGATTTGATGTCCTCAGGTCCATGAACTGCAAACCTACCGTAGCGAGTCAACGTGGCTGTGGCACTGGGTGTCCCTGAGCTGTGTTTGATGTCATCTGTGGTTGTCTTCCAGCTGTACGTCACCTGCTGTGTCCAAAAGTTGTCCCCACCTGCTGTCCAAGACTTTCTCAAAGGGTTTGCCTCCTGCTGTATTCCTTTTCCAGCATATATCTGCTGAGCCATGGCTTTTCAGTGTTCCTGGGTTTTCCTCGTGTTTATATACTGCTACGCAGTGACCTTGCACAGGTCTGTCTCCCTCTGTTTAGGGATGTCGGCACAGGGTTAAATCATTTTTCAAAAAGTTTTATCTCCAGCTTTTTCCCTGCCTGTCCTTCCCAAACCAGGTAGACCTTTGCTACCAGTTTTCCAGATGCATGAATTATGCCATCAGGTCTCTGTAATTTGCTTTATTACTAACAATGCCAATCTATCCTCCCCATCATCTCACTTCTTTCCTTTTAGATCGATGGATTTGCCTTCATCTCTGCCCAGGATGAGCTTCCTTGGTGCTTAACCGCTCCAGACCATGTGTGCTTCCCACTATTGCTTGGTGTCACCGGAGCTGTCTCATCCATAACACAGCATCCTGCAGCGCTGAGTGCTGAAAGACAAGCAGCAAAGTCTCACATGTCTCCAGAAGGAATCACAATAACATCACGAATTTGTTAGCTGCTCCAGTCAGTCCATGTAACGCTAAAACACAGAAAAATATCACGATGTCATTTAACATGCAACCCAAATGAGTCCCGCACAGTGATAATACTTTGGGGAATAATCCTGACTTGGCCTCAGAGCATGATGGATTATGTGGCTGATTTTTCTTCTTTTTTTTTCCAATCCTCTATTCAATTCAATACATTCCAATAATCCTAGCAGCTCAGTTCTGCCCATGCCTGCCTTTCTAAGGAGACAGAAGAACAGTTGGCCCAGTGCTTTTATTGAGATTTAAAACAGACAAGCGAGGCTATTTCTCATGCCCAGCCAGTTCGGCTTTCACTCACACCCCTGGAAGTCAAGAGTAACTGAACAGAGGCCAAGTTCCTCTGGATTTACAACAATGCATCTGGGAACAGAATTCTGCCCAAAATACCAAGTATGAGGCTGACATCAGCTCAGCGCCTGGTGGCTCACACCAGGCTCGTTTTCCTTCAACAGTTTTCTTGGCTAAAACGTGATAAACAGGACCAGCGACCTTACCTAACCTCCGTGTGGCCGCACCTTCTCCGCGCAGCCCGAGGAACGGGAAGCTGCCATCATTGTGGACAAAAAGGAAGTTGCTTCTGGCTTCAGCGTGATTACGCGGATGTAGACTAGTAGGAGGAAAAGAAGGAGGATTGAGGATCATTATCTGTGCCTGCTGCAAAACAGAAGGAGGAAATTCTCTTTTGGTCCCACCCAGCTGCTTCCCAATGTGATGGCAGCTGCTGGTCCTTTATTGCCTGAAAAACAACTCCTTTACGTTCAAACTTAAGCGAGGTTTTGGTTGATTTCCTAGTCTGGTACTGTCTCTTCTCATAAATCCTTGTGGGATGTCACTTTCTGGGGATGACTCTTTCCGAGAATAGCCACGACAGCCAAGAACAGGCTGGACACACAAATCTGGCCTTTAATTTAGCACCATCCAGGGCATTTTAGCGTGGTGTCCCAAGGTCTGGTGACAACCCCGGCACTCGGAGATAATAAAGTCCTCACCTTGTCAGGAGTGTCTGCATCCCCCATCCTGTCCCTTTCCCCCGAGGGCTAATCTGGTCAGGATAAAGGATCAAAAGGAGAAACAATTAGCAAATGGAAGAATTTAATGATGCTAATTAAAATGTATTAAGTGTAGCCACTGCCTCTGCACCAGCTGCTTTGGCAGGAGCCTGGAGTCTGCAGAGCGCCAGCCTTACCCCAGTGCAGAGCAGGGAAACAGGACATCTGGTGCGCCCTCCCCCCGGCCCCTCGCAAAAAAGCAGGTTCGAGGAAACCTTCGTTTCATTTGCTGCTGCTCGCCGGGTTCGTGGCGGAGCCCCTAATTAGCTCCATCTCTGCAGGAGACCCCTGGGACCTCATTAGGCATTTCAATTAGTGAATAGCCAGAGCTGCGGAGGGAGAGGGGGCTGGGGGCCGTTTGATCAAGATGGCTGCAATTAAGCAAGCGGACAGAGGTGACAGAAGTAACCCCACTTCCAAAGAAAAAGTGGGGAAAGCACCAAGCTGGCTCCCAGATGCTACCCGCACACCAGAGCAAGGTCTCCCAGAAGTTTGCTCTTGACAAGCTCTTAACGAGACGTTTGCCAGCTCCCGGCAATAAAAACACCACCATAGCTGCAGCGAGTTTAGGGCTGGGCTCATCATAAAAATGGCACCTTTTAATTGAGGTTTTAAACCTTTTCTTACTGTACATCTTGTTTCTGGACAGGGATGGACTCACAGGTGCATCCTCCCCTCTCCCTGTGCCATTCCTGGTGCTGCCTATGTGCCGCAACGCAGCCCAGCGCTCAGCTGGAGTATTCCCATCCAGGAGACATCAGGCACATCTTGAACTTCATTTCACTCTGGGAGTGGGTGGCAATGATGGTGAATGTGTATTTCCCAAGAACGCGGCCGCCCAATTCCACCTTCATCATTCACCTGGCTGCTCCCAGCTCTCCCACCTGGCCGTACCTCCTGCTGCTTCTTGGCCTTTCTCCGTGGACCTGCACAATGGAGATGATGGTGAACCCCAAACGAGTAGGTCCACCTCACCCCACCTCCGCACAGCTGTGGCTTAGCCCCGCGTGGTGTTCATACCGTCTTGACCTGTGCATGCAAACGGCAACATCTGCCGCAGCTGGGAGAGCAACGGGGACCCCGTCATTGGCACAACGTCCCCTGTCCCAGCTGTTTCATGCCTCTCAGCTAAGGCAGAATCTGGCTGTCCCACCTCTCCCTGCTCTTTACACCATGCTATCCCTTCCTTCTGCTGCCAACTCTCCGTGGGACACCGTTTCATTCCCTCCCTGACCTTTTCCCCTTTGTTGGATGTGGTTGAGATGCACCCTATGAAAAAAGTCATCTACAAACCAGGACCAGGGAGGGTGCAGAGGCAGACGCCTCATTTTCTCAGGGGACCAAAGGAAAAATCAGGAATCTTTGGCCGCAAAGTTGGTTTTTTGTTGCAAGTTTGAAAAGTGAATTCTTGTAACTTGGAAATACTGCTACAGAGCTCCCCAGGACCTCCACACATGGCTTGCTCCTGCACCCTGGGCTGCCTGGCTCGATTTTAGCTCCCAGGTCTGAGGATAAGTTAAGCATTGTGAGAAATGTAGTCCAAAACTTGTCCAAAAAAGAGAGAGGCTACCAGACCTCCTTGCCACAACAGCCCAAACTGAAACACGCTGGATATTCAGGTTTTTCTGCAACAAAGCCCAGAATTTTCCTCTTATTGAAGCACCTCCAAGAGGACAAAGAAAACCCTGCTAAGGAATGAGTTTTCTATTGATAATCAGTCTGCATGCAACATTTTCATCTAGCTGCACCGCTGCAAGCATGAGGATATACAGATACCACAATCAGCTACCTGGTTCAGATAGCTTCAGTGTGTTCATCGAGACTGGAGCAACATGTAACTGGTCTTGCTCTCTTCTGCAGGAGGGGCAAAGCCAAGAGGGCTTTGGTGGCCAGTTGCTTCTCTTCTAGCAGGGGATAATCCAAGCCTATCTCAGTTTAGGAGCACTGCGAAAGCATCAGAACAGATGTTCCTTTTCTGTATGGGAAAATGCCGAGTAAAACAAAGAAATATTCTCCTGCTGAAGTCCAACATCTGTTTGAAGCTGTCTGGCTCCGGTTCAGACTTTAATTCTTGTGACAGGTCTCTTCATGCCTTTAATTTCCCATGAAATCTAATTCAAGAAGTTGTTTGTCTGCAGCCTGCTCCTGGTGTTGGGGAGAGCGAGGCTGCATGCGATCCAGACGTTCCTTGCAGAAAACCAGTTTCTTGGAACAGCCTTTCTAAAAAAAGCTATGTTTTGCCTCTTTTCAAATGATGGCCATGCACGTTTTCAGTGACACTCTAATCCTCTCAGTCCTGGATCTCGCACAACCACGCGACATGCTATCAGGATACCCTTAATTAAAGCATTGTGGCTGGTCCTCTTGGGTGCTGTTGTGGAGCAATTGTGCGCTATCCCAGCATTTACAAATTTGTTCTTTGAAAGCAGGAACTTTAAACAATTTTGTGCATGGAACAGAAACGCTGACTGAGTTCGGGGCTGTCTTGGGTGCAACAATGAATAAAAATGCTCCAGGCACTTTCTTATGCTCAGAGGCTTTGGTGGTCACCACCAAGAAGCTGGTATGCAGGAGCTGGGTCTGCTGCAGGCTCCTCTCACTGCTGAGGCTCTCAACTAGCTGGGACCCCTTAGAGCAATGATTTTGGGAGCTACCACCCAGCTGGGATGCTCTGAGCTGTGAATTTAAGCTGTCACTTCCAGTCCAGAAGATGATCCTCTGCTGGGTGGGAGAAGTTGTGCTCCTGCTGGAGGTACCGACACTGTTTGCAGAAGTCATCTGGAGCTTTCACAAGGTTACGCGAGTTAGTGTTTGCCCGGAATGTGTCCCTGGTGCTCATGCAAGGGCTCGAGGCTGTGCTCTTGTCTGCACCCATAGCTGGGGGCATCGCTCGGCTGTACTTTTTTGGTAGTTCCGCCCAGCTCCAATATGGAAATAGGAATCCTTGAATCCAGGTGTCATCCACTGGGGTTACAGATGCCAGCGTCATCCCATGGCACGCACTTGTCTCACACAACATCTGGTAAACGTGGACGCCGTCTTCCTTAAGGACAAGACACCAAGATGGTCCCTTTTCCCCTCTACCTGCAGACGGACATCTGCTGCTCCTCCAGTTTGCTAAAAATACTTCCCCAGTGGCTTCTCACACCAGCTCGGCACTGGAAAGGAAAAGAGAAATGTCACAACAGGAGGCGAAGGCATCATTTATTCCACCAAATGAGCAAAGACACCCACCAAACTGAGAGCCGGAGGGCCAGCAGCCACAGGAAGGGCTCAGCCCATCACTGGTAGTGATGGATTGGACGTCGCCCACCACCACGGGCTGGGAGCCTGAGGACACCATGGTCCCCACAGCACAGTACTGGCACAGGTAGAGAGGAGCCAGGCTGGGTTCTGGGAAGTGGAAATTAGCCAAGAAATTCAGAAAGGGGAACAAAACGGGACTATAAACACCGCAAATCACCTTTGGGCAGGTGCAGGTCAGAATTAAATCTGCAAAAGAAAATAAAATTGTGACTTTCAACAGGAAAACTTGGAGATAGTTTTTTTTTTCCTGTTAAAAAACAGCGAGACAAAGAGTCTTGATTAGCTCAAGTGTTGAACTGACAGAAAACTTAAGATTGGTTGAAAATCCACTGGGTGACCCTGGGTTGCTTTTGTGCAGGTCCTTTTTCATCCTAATCTGTCTTTTCATTCCTGGTTTGGAAGAAGCAGGCACAGGGCATCCTGCAGCTCCTGGCCATGAGATACACACCAGTAACGTGCACTCCTCGGCTTCTCAGGCACCCCCCGAACTGGTTTACCTAATCCCGCGCATCCTGCTGCCTCTACCTCTCTAGCAAACCGTACACTGCCCACTCGCTCCATCACAGGTTTGTGATGGACACCCCAAAATCACCCTGTACCCATTGATGGAATCGTCTGGGTGGTGCTTTCAGGCTGGGGCCATGCCTGGCCCCATGCCCCGCTCTGGGGCTGGACCACAGCCCCATCCCGAGATGCTTCCTGGGGCACGGCGATGCTGGTGTGGAGGAGGTGGCGATAGGCAAGGAGCGAGCGCTTCCCCCACTGACCACGCTCACGCAGCAAGTTGCAGCTGTAGTTTTATTTCCTTTTGTGAAAAATAACAGGGTTTCAAGGGGAAACCCCCCCCACCCAGGGCTCAGCCCCAGATCCTGCCCACCCCAGCACGACCACGGGAAGGAGCAGGGCCGACGGTGCAGCATCCTCAGGGCAGGATCCGGCTCCTCGCCAGGACGGAGCGAAGGCAATCACCGTGGCTGGGAGCAGAGCCACAGGACGGGAGGACTCAGGAGCATCCAGAGGCACCGGGTCAGTAGCCGGTGTTTCTGCTCTTGCCTCCAGGACGGAGCGCCGGCCCCAGCTCAATGCCCGCCGCATTCGGTGCTGGCATGCCCATGCATGGGAGCACCGGGCCGTCAGCAGCACCGTGCCCTGCAGCAGCGACAGGCACTCAGCTTGCGCCCATGGTCAGCTCGCAGGAGACTTCCATTGTCGGCAGCTTGTGGAGGGTTTATTTTCTTTTTTTTTTTCTTTTTTTCGTTTTTTTTAATAAAAACGGTCTTTAGGTTGACTGCTGGCAGCAGCTCTGAGCAGAAAGCCCCTTCCTCCAGAGTCTGCTTACAAAAGAGTTCAGAAAGGGTCAAATATTGACCAATAATGGTTTTGGCTGCATTTGAATCTTGATTGTGGCTTCTGCAATGTACAGCAGGGAGGGGACGGATGGGACGGGACGAGGGGGGCACGAGTTTTTCCCTTAGTCAGCAGGTTTGGTGACCAGGGAAAGGGGCTGCGTTTGCAGCACGGCCAGGGCAGCCTGCGGGGACGGGATGGCGGCCGCGAAGGACGGAGGCGAGGCCAGGAGAGCCGTGGAGGGCACCGAGGTGAAGGGGATGGGTCTGGAGAGGAGCGAGGGTGGGCTGCCAAGGCTCGAGGAGGAGGAAGAGGAGGAAGAAGAGGAGGAAGAAGAGGAGGTGGCTTTGCCCGAGAGGAAGGCGGCCGAATGCACGGTGAGCTGAGCCCTGGCCTCTGGCTTGGTGGTGAGCGAGAGGGGCTGAGCCTGTTCTGAGTGGGTGGCAGCCGGTGCAGCCGGGGATGCCAGGGCGGCCGATGGCGTGGCGGGCGAATCCAGCATGCTGCCGTGGGAGGACGCGGGGCTGTCGCATGGTTTCTCGGCTGGCAGGTACTGCACGCACGGCTTCTTGCTCTTGGATGCCAGGGAGCCTGCGAACAATGGAGGACGGCGTGAGCGGCCGAAAGCCGGAGGAGGGAGGAGGCTGGCAGGGGGGATACTCACTCTCTGTGTCGTGGCTTTGCTGCTGGGCCAGCTTCTCTCGCTTTCTCTTCTTTTTCTTGCCCTGGAAAATATTATAAAGTCCCTACATGGCTTTCTGCCACCAGAGAGCCCTTGGCGGCTGCTTGAAGGATGAGAAATGGGTCTGACAGTGTCCCAGAGCAGCTCACAGGGATGCAGGAGCCACTGAAGGCAGCAGAGCATCCCCAGTGACTCAGCACCATCACCCACCGCCCCCAGCACCCCAAACACCAACGTCCCCAAGCACAGCAAGCAACTTCCCACCAGCCAAACCCCCTGGGAGAGGAACCATCCAGGAACCCGGCAAGGGGACAGGAGGGGAGACCTCCTCCCGGCCAGTCCCCGGGGCCATGGGGCTTGGGGGGGGCCACACTTACATAGTTGTCCCGCGCCGACCATGTCGGGTAGAGCTGCGAGTGCAGCTGCCGCTCTTTCCGTGCGAGCTCATAGTACTTCGCTTGCTCCTCCCGCGACAGTGAGTGCCACTGCAGGGGGGAGAGGAGACCACGCTGCAAACCCCAAAGCCACTCTAGAAACCCCAAAGCCAAAGCCACGCTGCAAACCCCAAAGCCACGCTAGAAGCCCCAAAGCCCCGCCGCAAAACCCAAAGCCCCGCCGCAAAACCCAAAGCCCCGCTGCAAAACCCAAAGCCCAGCTGCAAAACCCAAAGCCACGCTGCTGGCCCGGAGGACACGCTGCCCTGGGCCTGCAGAGCTCCCAGCCCACCCCGTCCTGTTGCCACCCAGGTCCCCACCAGCTCCCTGGGACCTGCTGGGCTGGCAATGCCCCAGGTCAAGGGACCCAGCCATGGGGAGAGGTAAAGGGGGCTGAAAGCCATTTTAAGGTCGCAAACAGGGCAGCGTGTGGGCGCGAAGCTAATGCCAAGGGCGATGCCTGTACCCGTCTGCCCAGGATCTGGTTGATGGCAGCGCTCTCCTTCAGCGTGCACTCGGCCACCACCTTGGCCCTCATCTCCTTCATGTACAACATGAAGGCGTTGAGCGGCTTCTTGATGTGGGGTTTCTTCTCCTCCTCCTTCTTCACAGTGACAGGGGATTTCCTGCAACGAGCGGGACGGCGGGTCAGGACCTGCACTGCACCATGCAGGGCACCCAGGGGATGAGCTCCTGTCCCCCACTCACGAGTTGCCTCCGGGGCTGACGTTGGGCTGGGTGGGTTCCTGCTTCACAATGGGCGAGACGATGGTCGGGTGCGGGATGCCCGAGGGGTGCAGCCCGTGGGTGGGTGGTGGGACCATGTGCGGGGAGAAACGGCTGGACATCAAACTGCAGCAGAGGGAGTGGGAAGAGAAGTCTCATCAGCTCCCCACGGGCACCAACAGCCCCCGGTTTCTACCCCAAACCCTCCTGAGAACCTCCTGGGTTAAGGAACCACCAGCCTTAACCCAGTTGGGGGTCTGGTTTTACACTGGATCCTGCCCCAGCTTGTGCAGGACAGTAACATGGACCCAACTTAAGCCATGCCCTGACCCTACGGGATTTCACTTTTTCCCCACCCATGGGGACCATCCGCACCCTCCTGGGGGTATTTTTGGCTGAGGAGGCCACCACAACCCCCTGGGACTGGTCTGTGCCCATGCAGAGCAGGGTCTCCCCAGGAGCACCCACTGCTGATGCTGCTGCAGGGCTGAGTCCAGCATCAGCTTCAGGGAAGTGGCCAAAAACCCGCTGCCAGCTCTGGGACACCCAAGGAGGGTCCCTCATTCCTGCCGATACCCACCTGGACATGGAGGCGTTCATGGCGAGGGCGGGATAGGGGTGCCGAAAGCCGCCGGGTGGGATGGAGTACACGGGCTGTCCTTGCCTGCAAAAGCACAAGCTGTAGTGGAAAAAAAATCTCTCCCCAATTCACAGCGGCCCTTGGACTGGTCTCCGGCCGATCTCCATCCTGATGATTCCCACTATGTCCAGCGGTGGGGAACCCCTCCCTTCGCAGACCCCACATGAGCCCTCCGCATCCCACTGAGCTCACAGGGGAAAAAAGTGGATAAAGTGGGAAGAGGAGGAGGGTCTCAGAGGGATGTGGAGCTCACGGGACCTGCCCGGGAACAGGGACACAGAGGTGGGAGCGAGCCCCTGGCCCAGGGTCAAGCCCATCCTTACTGCGGCACAAGCCAGCCCAGCGGGTGTGGGATCTGGCCCACGGCTCCTGGTGACAGCGGGTAATAGGGGGGCAGCTCGGACGGGTGCGGCGGCCGTGGGATTCCTGCAGACGAAGGGGAACTGGTGTTAAAACATGGACATGGCAGCCTCTGAGCGCTCTGTTGGCCTCCGAGCACCTTGTCTGCCTCTGAGCACCCCCATCTTCCTCCAAGTACCCCCCCTTTGAGTGCTCCATCTTCCTCTGAGCACCCTGTCTGCCCCTGAACACAGTCTCCCTCCAAGCATCCCACCTCCCTCTGAGCACTCCGTCTCCCTCCGAGCACCCTGTCTCCCTCCGAGCATTCTGTCTCCCTCCGAGCACCCCATTTCCTTCCCAGCACCCCATCTCTCTCCGAGTATCCCGTCTGCTGCCAAGCATCCCATCTCCCTCTGAGCACCCCATCTCTCTCCCAGCACCCATCTGCCCATCTGGAGCACAGGGAAAGGATGCTGAGACAACCATAACGGAGACCTGGAGGGATCCCCACGCACCCCAACCAAAGCTGTGACCAGGTGAGGACCCATCCCTGGCCACCGGCTGCATCCCCTTCCCACCACGCAGGGACCAGGCTGTGAAAACCATCTGGCAAGCAGAGGGACCGTCCAACGGAGAGCACCCCATTCCCAGCACGGCACCAATACCGTCATGGTCCCTTTGCTCAACTGAACTTGTCCCAGCTTAGCCGATGCTGTGTCCCCCCCATCCCCGTGCTCACCCGTCTTTGGGTCGATCTCCGGTGAGAGGTGGCCAGGCGGCGAGCCCGGTGAGAAGTGGTCGTTGCTGTAGGTGATGAGCGGCGTCAGCGGGTGCATGTGATGGGCGTGCTGCACCACCGGCACCTTGTTCGACTGTGGGGCAGCAAGGGAGAGCACATGGGAGGGTGAAACAATGGCCACCCCCCCAAAAAACCCACCCCCATGGGCATCGTATCATCATGATGGGTGGCCAGAGTGGGGTTTTCCCCCGAGAAACCCATCACCCCTGTGAGACTCAGCTGCTCTTACCAAATGTGCGGGCGAGGGCGAGCGGCTGTCCTTCAGCGTGGCGCCGGCGGGCACGTCCAGCAGCGGCCACTTCATCTGCAGGTACTGCAGGAGAGCCGGGCTGATGCCCTCCGCCAGCCCTGAAACACCCCCTCCAGCCCCAAAACACCCCTTGTCCCCAAAACATCCCCCCAGCCCCAGCTGCATGCTCGGCCAGGGACACCCCAACCCACGGAGGACACCATGGGCTGGTGGCAAAGGGGTTTTGGGGGCACACGGGGCTGTTTTCAGCCCTATATGCCCCTACAGACCCCATAAATGGTGCAAAGCCCCAAATCTTAAATCCCAAATCATTGCCCCAAAATGGTGCTGTCTTGCTGGGGAGCCCCGAGCCCCCACATTCCCTCCCCGCAATTCCCAACCCGCCTGCGCCAATGCCGCCTTACCCTACCCCAAAACCAGACTTTTGGGGATGTGGTGATGCCTGACGCAAGCTGCAATCGCCTGTGGGGCTCAGCCTCGAGGTGGTCCCCATGCCAGGGGGTGCCCTCCCTGTCCCCAGTCCCCAGTCCTCAGAGTACCGGCACCAACCCTGAATTACCAGAGTGCAAGAAACCAGCCCCATATTGCAACAAGGGGTGGAGGGAGGCAAATATGGGGCTTTTGGGGGGGCTTTTCCCCTCCCTGGGTTAAACTTTGCTTCGACACCCGGGTTTGTCTCCCTGGCACTGGACGTAAGCGGCCCCTGAAAGAAAGGTGCTTTGTGTTGTGTTTTTCGGCGGAGGGGGGCCGGAGGCATTTCCCGGCAGACGGCGGGAGGGAGGCGCGTCCCGCGAGATGCCGGGGCTGGGGAATGTGGCCTGGACGGGCTGCAGCTGCGTGTAGGAATTTCCCTGCCGCCATACAAACCTTCCTGATCCGAAGCAGCTGGAAGGAAAACCCAGCGAGGAGCTGTGGGGAGCGTTAACCCTTCCACGGCTGGAAAGATGCATCCCTGCCTGCATTGCCTCCTGCAGCCCCCAAAAGTGTCCTGTATCACCCTCCCGCATCACCTCCCACTTTCCCCCAGTCTCCAGCACCCCCTCCTGCATCTCCAGTATCCCCCCTGCATCCCCCATCCCCTCCAACATCTCCCCTACATCCCCTCCTGCATCACTAGTACACCCCCAGCATCCATTCTGCATCTCCTCCTGCACCTCCAGTATCCCCCCCTTTATCTCCAGTGTCCCTTCTACATCTCCAGTAGCCACCCTCCTGCATTTCCAGTACCTCCCCCCCCATCTCCAGTATCCCACTCCATCTCCAGCACTTCTTCCAGCATCCCCCCAGCACCCCCCATCCTGCCGGCACTTGGCCCCGCACCTCTGGGTAAGCCACAACCTCACCAACACATCCCAGCAGCCCGGCAAAGCCAGGTGAAGACACGGGACTACCTGCCGGGGCGTGCCAGGAGCCCACGAGCCATGGGGACGATCCCGCTGGCAAACCCGGGCCACCCCATGCCGATGGCACCGCCACAAAGGCACTGCAGGAAACCCCACTGGCCGCAGCACGGTCCTGATGAAGCCCGAGATGAGGATTTCCCGTGACCCAACTGTTCCCGCAGCCACCAGCACAGGGGATCCCCCCAAAAACCTGCTTTGCTGCCTAAACCAGGCACCCCAAGTCCCATCCCCGTCCTGCACACAGGGATGCTCCAGCATCCCGGTCCCGATGCCTCTGCGCGCTCTCCCCGGGGAGATTTTTGGCACTGCTGGGATAATAGTGGCAAGACAGACCCGTCAGTGCCGGGGAGCCATAACCAGACCCAGCCCTCGGCTGCTCCTCCGAAGGCCAGTCGCGGAGGAGGCAGGGAGCCAGGGTGCTGTGCGCGCTCAGAGCACGCTCGGTATGCAAGCGGCCCCGTGACCTGTGCGGGCTCGCACCGTGACCCGCCGCACTCCCTGCGCTCCCCGGTACAGTAGGAGCCGTTTCCTGAAGCACTGGCTTTGATGCATCTTCCAAATCTGGGTGATCAAAGCTGCCGGGCTGCGACGGGGAAGCCCCGGGGTCTGGCTGCCGTACAACTCCGGGCTGGTTCCAAACAGCCGAGCGCCGTCGCTGCCGCCCCACGTGCCACCAAAGCTGCAGCGTCGTGTGGACGGGGAGAGGGTTTCGGCTAGAGATGCTCCCGGGCTGGATGCAGCAGCATCCGCAGCTGGGGTGATGCCTGAGGTGCCCCGGCATCCCCACGGCCATAGTGGGGTGATGTACAAGGCGCCCTGAGCATCCCTGTGGCCATGCCGGCGTGATGCAGGGGATGCCCCAACATCCCCACGACTGCACCGGAGCAACACACAAGATATCCCGACATCTCCACGATGGTACACAGGGCAACGCACGAGATGCCCAGAGCATCCCCATAGCTGTGCTTGGGTGACACACGAGATGTCCCGACACCCGCACGACCATGCCTGGGGTGAGGCGCAAGGTGACACACAGGACACCCCAACATCCCCATAGCTGTGCCAAGCCAACGCATGAGATGCCCAGAGTGTCCCCATGGCTGTGCTTGGCTGACACACGAGATGTCCCGACACCCCCACGACCACGCCTGGGGTGAGGCACGAGATGCCTGGAGCATCCCTCCAGCCACACCAGGGTGACGCCTGGGACATCCCAACCTCCCCGTGGCCATACCGGTCCGAGATAAAAGATACCCTGAGCATCCCCATGGCTGCTCTGGGACAACACGCGAGATATCCCGACATCCCCATGACCGTGCCCGGAGTGATACACGAGATGCCCTGAGCATCCCCGTAGCCACGCTCGGATGCTGTGCGAGGTGCCCCGCCATCCCTACCACCGCGCCAGGCCGCCGCCGCACGCAGTCCCTCGCCATCCCCGGGGCCGTGCCGGGGCAAGGCAGGAGATGCCCCCCGCATCCCCGACGGGTGCCTTCGGCTCCGCCTCGCCGTCCCCTGCCCGCTGCCCCCATCACAAAGGGGACTTTCTCGTCTATTCTGTAAGCGGAGAAGCCGCTGGGGGACGGCGGCTGGGGAAAGGCCGGGTATATAAAAGGCTGCTTCTCATTTTGAAGCCGTTTCAGGAGGCCGGGGAGGGGAGAGGAAGGGGGGGACCCTTTCAAAATATACAAAGAGGGGGGGAGCTGGCGAACGGTTCAGTGGTAATGTGGAAAAATGAAGCCCCCCCCTTCCCCTCGGCCCCAGCCTGGACACAGCTCCCACTGTACCACCACGTGCGGGAACCGTGCGCAAGCGGCAGATTGGAGCTATTAAAAAAAAAAAAAAAAAAGAAGAAAATAGTTGAAAATCGGTCACATTCCAGAGAGATTAGAGCAAGTTCTGGTTCCTCGTTACCAGCCACCCCCCAATTAAAAGCAGGGAGTTAACCCCTTCCCTGCCAGAGCGGTAGGACCACAATGAAGTCTCCTGTCCATCTGTCCATCCCCTCCCTGGGGTGGGGTGAGCCCCCGCCGGTGGCCGCCCTGTGGCCCCAGCAGCTGGAGGAAGGGGTGGTGGTGGTGGCATGCCAGGGGCCAGCGTGCCGGGGCAGAGGGGGTCGTGCCGTGTGGCGGCAGCGGCGGCGTTTCGCCTCCACGCTCGGGGAGGAGATGCAAACGCTGTGGGATCCCCTAATACCCAATTAGGGGCTTTAATGAGCGGATTTCCTCTCCTCTTCCGCACACGGGACTCAATCCTGGCTGAGATGTTTTCCCTGGGAAGAAGGAAAAGTGCTGCTGGAAAGAGTCCTGGCTGGCAGCAGGGCTGGCGCTGCGTGTCCCAGCATCGCATGGCCTGGCATCAAATGTCCCACTGTTGTGTGTCCCGGCATGGCATGTCCCAGCATCGTGTGTCCTGGCATTGTATGTCCTGACATCTTGTGTCCAGGTGTCGCGTGTCCCAGTGTTGCATGTCCCAGCATTGCATATCCCAGTGTTGCACGTCCCAGCGTCGTGTGTCCCAGGATTGCAAATCCTGGTGTCACATGTCCCAGGATTGCATATCCCAGCATTGTGTGTCCTGGTGTTGCATGTCGAAGCATCTCAAGTCCTGGACTTCCATGCCCTGGCATCACATGTCCCAGTGGTGCGTGTCCCAGTGGTGCATCTCCCAGCATCGCACATCCCAGGATTGCGCATCCCAGCGTTGCCGGTCCTGGTGTTACATCTCCAGGCACTGCCTGTCCTCCTGACGTTGCACATCCCAACATTGCCCGTCCCAACATCACTTGTCCCGACGTTGCATGTCCCAGTGAGACGGCATGGGGTCGCAGCGTGCTCCTCTCTGCTGGGCTCAAAGGCTCAGGCTTGGCGACCACCAGCCTCTCATTTTGGGAGAGAAAAGGTCTGTTTGGGACCTGAGCTGCCACTTTTCGGGGTAAAACACTACTGGCAGGCACTGGGGGTGGAAAGCCTCCATGCTGGCTTTCCCCTTTGCCTGCGCATGCTCCAGCCCAGAGATGACCCCGCAGGAATCACCAGTGCCGGCAAGAAGATCCACGCGATGCCGGCAGCCGGCCACTTCATCCCTATCCCCAAAAAACCCATGGGTGAGCTGGAAAGCATCCAGAGAAGCATGCCATTGGCACATCCCTGCTTGTCCATCCCTCCCACGCCACCTCCGTCCCTGGGAGCAGCCTGGGGCAGGTGGTGGGGGACGGTGACCCCAAATCGCCTGTCCCCACACCATCCCCTTTTCCAGCCTGAATTCCCGGGGCTTTGCAAAGCCTCTGGGCTTGGCAAGCCTGAACGTGGCCCCGCCGCAGCCCCCGCCGACCCCCCCCAGTCCTCCTCACTCCCAGCCTGTTTACACAGCTGCAGGATAACTGACAGCTCGCCCTTCCCCCTCCCGCCTCCACTCCGGCCCTTTTTCCCCCAAATACATCCCAAAACCTTGTCAGGGGAGAAGGGAAAGGCCGAGCATCGGGACAGCAAATGGGGTTTTGCGGCATGTTTAACGAAAATCTTTGTCCGGGTATTGGATGCTCCGGTCCTGCGGCATCCCAAGATCGTAGCGCTGAGCAGCATCACTGGCTCATTTGGGATAAAACCAGCCAAATTTGGCTCCTAACAGCTTAGGGGGTCAAAGAGAGATGTGATTTTTGCAGGAATGGGTATTCTAGGCTCGACGCTTCGTCTGATTTGATAAAACTCTGTGCCTGGGAGCAAAAAGCTAGAAAATTCCCAAATCTTCCCGGCAGGAGGTCCTGGGGCTGCAAACCCGGAGCTGCTGTGAAGGAGGTTTTGGTGCAAAGCAAGATGTGGGGAGGGGGTCTGCGGGTGCTGAGTCCCAAGAGAGGGAAAAAAAATAGGGGAGGGGGGAAGGGGGAAAAGTGGGGGTAAGGGGGGGGAGGAAAAAAGGGGGGGGAGGAAAAAAGGGGGGGAGGAAAAAAGGGGGGGGAGGAAAAAAGGGGGGGGAGGAAAAAAGGGGGGGGAGGAAAA
This sequence comes from Harpia harpyja, assembly GCF_026419915.1. Taxonomy (NCBI): domain Eukaryota; kingdom Metazoa; phylum Chordata; class Aves; order Accipitriformes; family Accipitridae; genus Harpia; species Harpia harpyja. Next base: position 44,839,335 of record NC_068952.1, read on the forward strand.
AAGGGGGGGGACGGGGGGAAAGGGGGGAAAAAGTTCTTTCTCAAAGGCAATCACGGGACATGGAAAGCGAGTGCCACTTAGGGGGAAAAGGAAAGTGAACGGGCCAGCGATACACCAGCCACGGGGATTTTTTTCCCCGTGGAACTGGAAATGAACGCAGTGAAGGGGCCGGAAAGAAATGGAAAGAGAGGACTCAGTTTCTCGTCTTCCTGTGCCAGGTATCGGGTGTCCTTCGAGCTGAAATAAATCACCTTAATGCCAAAGAAAAGGAGGGAAAACCGAATAGCATCCCGGCCCCGCACAGCCCATCGCCCGTCCCGCATGCCTGTGCGGGGAGCCGCTGCGTTCCGCTTCCCCGTGGATAATTAAGGAGGGAGAAATCCCAATTACAGCTGGGATTTACAGCCCAAGAAACAAGCCGTAAATCCTCACCGCCCCCCCCCGTCCCCGCCTCGCTCCCCTCCGAGCTGCTTCCCAGCCAAATAATCTCCTCCAGATGTCGGCCGCGAACGCCGGGATGGCAGTTTCCAGCGGGGACGAGACCTTTTGGGGGGTCTCCTGCATCCCCGCATCCCACCAAGGCAAACCCCCAAAATACCCGGTGGGGTTATTTCTTTTCCCAGGGGTTTGGGGTTTTTAAAGGGCTGCAAAGGGGCAATATGAGGCACAATGCTGCGTCTTGGGTTGTCCCCATGGCTCGCAGTGTCCCCTCCTGGCATTTCTAGGGTGACACAAGGCAGGCAAAGGCCATCCCTGGCAGGGACACCAGTTTGGGGGTGGGAATGGGTGCAGCGCTGGCAATTCGCAAGCCCTGGATAAAGGATGCTCAACCATTCACATGATGCAGCCTAAATCCCTCAGTTAGTGGCACACTGACACTGGCACAAACTGGGTGGGAAATGCCAACAGCACCAGGATGGGAAACCAGAAAAAGTAGCTGGGAGCTGAAAAATAACCCCCCCAAAAAAACATTTGGGATGAGCTTGGAGAGGCGGCGCTTAAAGCTGCCCTTATCTTGAGCCACAGATCCCCGAGTTGCTGCACCGGGGATGCCGGTTGGCATCTGCTAAACAGCTTGGCCCCGGCCACGGCTCCACGGAGGAAGGCGGTGAGAGGAAAGGAGAGATGGGAGGGATGGAAGGAAGCAGGATGAGGCTTGCAGGGGCTGGAGCGATGCCAGGATGCCGGCCAAGCCGGCTCCTGGGCAGCCTGTCGGCGCAGCCTCATCCCAAAGTGATCTTGGCAGGGGGATGCCCTGAGCATCCCTCAGCCATGGGCACCCCGAGCAGCCCTCACCAGTGGGTACCCCGAGCATCCCTCGCCTGTGGGCAGCCCAAGCATCCTTCAGCCATAGGCACCCCGAGCACCCCTCACCCGTGGGTACCCCGAGCATCCCTTGTGCGCACACCCAGCCGCTAAGCAAGACAAGAACGGTGCAAGCCAGGATCCCCGACTGCCAGCAGTTCCCTCCCTGCTCCCCAAACCTGGCGGCAACAAGTTTTCCCCCGCTGCCCCGAGGCTTTTGTCTGCAGCTTTCAGCTCCCGTCCATCACGCTGAATGGCTCCATTCATCCCGCATTCAGGCGACGGCTGCATCCGCGCCGGGGGGATCCCAGCGGGTGCAAAGGGCTCATCCCCGCCCCGGCAAAAAAAAAAAATCCCACCGGCTCCGAACCCCCCCCAGAGCATCCCCGGTTTCAGGGAGACGCAAGATGCGATGCCTGGATGGGGAGCGTATTTTAACAGTGCTCCAAGCCCCCGGGTGGACTTTGGCACATGTAAAATGTTTAAGATCCCATCCAAGGTACAGGGACGAGAAAAAAAGTTGCTGGAAGCCATGCTGCCGCAGAAATTTGGGACAAAGAGGGTCCCGTTGCCCTGCCATGCCCCCACCAGCCACAAACTCCATGATTCTGGGGGCTGACACCTCCGGAGACGCACCTCTGCATCCTGCCGGGCAATGCTGCGCCCAGGCTCGTGGGAGCACCAAGAAGGTCCTGTACCCCCCCCAGCAGCACCCATGGGACACTGCGGGGTCCTGTACCCCCCCCCCCCCGGCAGGACCCATGGGACATCTGCTTTTCTGGCCTCACAGCCTGCCGACCTCCCCTGGCCTCTGCCGTGGCTCTGGGTGGGATTCCTGGGGCTCAGGGATTCCCAGGGTGCACGCACAGGGTGACATTGCTGCCAAAACCCACCCCAAAACGCAAAGCAAGCCATGAAGCTGCACATCACCATCACCCCTTCCTCCTCCTCCCTGGGGTACCATCACCCAGACCATCACACGCCAACCCATCCCCTCTCCCCCCAAAACACCCTCAAACCCCACTACAAGCGTGGAAAGATGGGACACAGCTCGAGCCCGACCTCCCCCCTGCCCTTAACCCTCCTCTTCCTCTGGCTGGGATGCGCCGGGCGCTTCTCTCTGGGTTCCTCTTTCCCTCGCTCCCGCCAGCAACTTCAAGGAAGAAAAACTAATGAAAAGCAGCTGCTCAGAATACCAGAAAGATGATGAATGCGCGTTAAGTCCCCTTAACAAAACCAGGTCTTATGAGAGTCGCCCGGAGCGCTTACTTCATTGCTTTAATTTGGGAATCGTGTTGGAAAAGGGAGGGAGGAGGGAGAAGTTGGGGGGGGTAGTGGAAACCTCCTGTAGGTCTCATTTAGCACCCCCCCAAAAAAACCCAGGGTAATTAGCCGAATAGCATAATTAAGGAGGAGACATAAAGGGGCCATTGTGTGCGAAGGCTCAACAGGCAGGAGCACCTCGGAGTGGGGAAACTGAGGCATGGGGAGGGTTCGCTGCCGGGAGGGATGTGATCGGCCCGGCAGCTGCATGGGGTGAGATGAAGAAGCCAAAAAGTGTGAAAAATCCTTTTTTTCTTAATATTTTCCGGGTGGGGAAGGAAGCCCGCACTGCTGGGGGGGGGGGGAATCCCAAATAAACCAGCAAATCTCACAGAGGTGCCCGGAGCTCAAACAGCAAATGACGAACCGCCACAGTTAGAGGATGCTGAGCACTGAGCGAGCCCCCACAGCCAAAAAAATCCACCCCCACATCCCAACACCTCCATCCTGCATCCCGACGAGCGCATGCCAAAACCCTCCCTGCTCAGCCAGAGCCGCCGCCGGAGCCTCCGGCAAGACCCGCCCGGTTTTTGGAGCAAGCCTTTTTCTTGCCAAAAATCTGTATTTTAATCATTTTTCTTGGCAGCCACGCATTTAAGAGGATATATTTTCTTTTGCAGACAGATATGCCTCTGTATTGCAGCCCACGCGGGGATCGCGAGCTCATCTCAGGAACGGGAAAAAAAAAAAAAAAGCCGAAACAAGCCCAGGTTATGGGGTTTTTTTCTGATTTATTTTGGGACCACAACCTGCCAATGTGCATTAATTACACCGGCGTGCATTAATTACACCAGCATGGCATCATTGCGGGGCACAGGGAGCTGTTTGGGTGCCTTGGCTGAATTTCCACGCCTGAGGAATGTTCAGGTTTATTTAAATACTCACCTCCAGACTCAAATTCCTGGGGTTAAACTGCCTTTTTGGGGGGAAATAATGACAACCCCGTGTGAGGTTTTTCTTATCTGCTAATGCGTGGTCTTGCCTTCACCTCCCTGGCAGTGCTGTGGCTGGCTTGGGGATGCCGAGCGGCCAGTTCCCATCCCGTCCCCTCCCCGAGCCGGAGGAGGATGCCAGGGTGCAATTTTGCCCCAGTACGGATCCAGCTTGTTCTGGGCTTGGGATAAAAGACGCCGGCTCCGAATGATGCTGATGGGATGGATCTGGCACAGCGGCAACAGGGGTTTGCATCCGTCCAGCTCACGGTGCCGGTGCATACCCAGAGCTTTTTCTTTCCATCCCACCTTGGGTACCTTCGTATTTTTGGGAATCGCGGCTCCAATGATCCCAGGGAACTAAACTCAGCCTTGGGGGTCCCCAATTCCAATTCTCGGTGCACCCGTGGGGAAAACCAGGCTAAAACACTGCTCCGAACAGCAATGCCACTGTTAGACCCTGCCAAATTCCTCCGCTGGCTTAGAGGAGCCCCCAAAAATACCACCCTTGTCAGGAATTGCCAGAAAAGAGATACTGGGGTGGGAACACCCCAAATTTCAGGGTCCCATTTGGAAATACCACAGGTGATATCGGAGCAAAGTGAATTAATCCAGACGAATGGCAGGAGCATCCCGTTGCTTCGGTGCCTGGCAGCTTTGCACAGGTATGGAGGTGATTATTCTGGTTCAGGGCGCGTGAAAGCATCGCTTTTCCAGATTTATAAATATTTTGGAGCAGAGAGATGCAAGAGCCCTGGCTACCCTGTCTGTTACTCCAAAACAACTCCTCCAGTGGTTTCACCGCTGCCGGGTCCAACACCTGCATCCACGGGCACGTCCAGCCCTGGCATCCTTCACCCTCCCAGGCTGCCTCCTCAGAGCATCTCCTGGGCACAGAGATTATTTGCCTTTTGGGTTTTTTCCCCCCCAAATCTTCCTTTTTCACATGGCAGAGTCACATGGTTCAATCCATGGCAGCCCAGCTGAGGGATGGCAAGGATGCCACAGTCACCAGAATGGCCAGATCCTGTGGATCAGCCCATTTCCTCCAGTGGCTGGGGGAAAAAAAAGAAGGAAACAGGAAAAAAAGCTCCCAGGTCTGCTCGGTGGCCTCCCGCCTCCTACCACCTCTGCGCTTCACGTGTCGGGTCTTGTCTTGAAGCCTCCCCGGCTGAGGGCAGGCGGCGGATTTGTCGGTGCAGAGCTCGGTGCCCTCGGGCAATGCTGTCATGCAGGGATGCTGCGCCCAGCCAGATCCAGTATGGGATCAAGGATGCTGCGCCCAGCCAGATCCAGTACGGGATTGAGGATGCTGCGCCTGGCTGGAGCCGGTACGCGATTGAGGATGCTGCACCCGGCCAGATCCAGTACGGGATCGAGGATGCTGCGTACGGCTGGACCCCATCTGGACTCACCGGCATGATGATGTCCTGGGATCCAGGGGATCCCTGCGCTGCCGCTCCGGTGGGAGCTTGTGGAAAAGGGGGCTAGGGTGGTGCTGACCGGCGCAGAGCTCAGACGCTTTCATTGCACAAGTGGCTGCAGGATATGGCAGGGCCTCACCCTGCTCCAGTGGCACAGCAAAAGTTGGCTCCAAGAGACCTCCCAGTCGCATTGAGACATTCCACGTGCCCGCAAAATCCTCCCAACACCCCAAGTTTGCCCCCACAGCGACACTCCTCACTTGCTTGGCACCCCAGGCTCAGCTCTGCACAGAAACACTCCAATCTGGCAGGATTTGGCCCCAATCTGGGGCTTTCCCATCCCCACTCATCCCTCCAGCCCTTCTCCAGGCACATCATCAGCCCGGGTCCAAAACCGGGATGCGATATCAGCTCCTCTCCCAGCCCCTTTTAATTAATCCCCCTTTCTGGGATTCATTAAATCATTGTTAGCGGCCGTTTTCTACGAATCCCAACCCCGGTCCCTTTTAATTATTCCTTATTCCTCGCTGCTATTTGGGATCGTGGCCAGTTGTGCATCATCTCCAAACCATAGTAATACCAAAAGTGACAAATTGGGAATATAACCTTTATCCAGCACCCGGCTGCCGGCCAAACACAGGAATATTTATATAATCCACCAGCCGGGCCCCCCCCACCCTCCCCAGCCCGGGATTTACGCTCGACGGCCATTCAAACCAGTTGCTTCCAATAAAGCAAAAGCAAGAGATCCCCCAAAATATAGAAAGCTCCCCGCACAATGCTGCCAGAAAGCAGGATCCCAGCCGGCGAGCCCATGCTGGGGATTTTAAGCCATTTTAATTGCAACAACTTTTGCCATCCTATATATATTCCATATGGTAACGCAGCTTCCTATAGAGCCCGGGCAAATAACGTGCTTACAACCATCAGGTGTCACCACCGCGGCTCCGGCGCGAGAAATACACCCAAAAAACCACAAGCATGGCGCGATGCTCTGGCCCGGGGATGCGGCGGGTACCACGGCCGGGCACCGCATCCCTCCCGGGGCCAGGAAAGAACCCCCCCGGCGATGTCATCAGGGGTACCGGGACGGGAAACTGAGGCAGGTAAGGGATGTGTATGGAATAGGTTATGTTTCTAAAATAGGTTTATATTTCTAAAAGCGGTCTGTATTTCTAAAACCGGTCTGTATTTCCGGACTAGGTTTATGATTCTGGACCAGGTTGGTGTTTGGGATGGTTTGGGTGTAGAGGGATGCTGTGGAGGTGGGGGGGTGTCAATCCCACTCCCCTTTGTGCCCCCACCCTCAGCCGCCCATCTAAAGCTCGCTCAATTTGCTTAATCAGTTTTCTAAACGCCAAAGGAGGGACAGACAATGTCAGCCCATTAAGAGCTTTAAAAAGTCGAAGGGAGCCCTTTTTAAATGAGAAAAGCTGCACAGCTCAGGGTCAGGTTTCGGGGCTGGGTGCCCGGGGCGAGCCCCCCCCCAAATTCCCCCCACCCCCCCACCGGGGTGCAGTCCCCTGGGAAGGGGCAAAGTGAACCAAATATTTTTTGGTCCCCTTATTAGGGGAATAAACCTAATTTCTTCCTTTTTTTTTGTTAGCATCAGGCAGTTGCCTTCCTTCGGGACGGGGGTGTGAGGATGGGGGGGGGTCGGGGGGGCACTTACGGTGCGGGCGCCGCTGGGGGAGAGGGCTCCGTTGGTGAGGTAGGGGCTGCCCAGCTCGGGGAGCATCAGGAAGGGGTAGCCGGGGGTAGGGGGGGCCCTTAAAAAAACCCCCATCTTGCTGTCGTCTGACCACTGGGGAGAGAAGGGGGGGGGTCAGGAGGCGGCGGGGGCAGGGAGATGATCCCACGGGGCGGGGGGGGTCCCGTGGAGGGGGTGGGCATAGGGGGGTCATGGGTAGGTCCCTCCCGGGGTGCTCAAGTCCCTGGGGGGGGTCCTTGGTTCTTTTGGGGGGGGGTCCCAGCTGCGGGGGGGGGTGTCCCAGCGCCCGTTCCTCCGGGGGGGGTGCCGGTTGCAGAGGCAGGGGGCATCACGGGTCTGAGCCCCCCACTTGGGGGGGGGGCGGATAGGTCCCTCTGGGGGTGCCCATGTCCCTTGGGGGGGTCCTTGGTCCTTCTGGGGGGGTCCCAGCTGCGTGGAGGGCGCGGTCCCCACGGGAGGGGGGTCCCGGTTGCAGAGGGGCGGGGGTCTGAGCTGGTGGCGGGGGGGGGGGGGGGTCCCGGGACCCGTCGCCCCCGGGGGGGAGGGCATGCCGACTGCATGGGGGGTCCCGGGGGGGCAGTTCCTCGGGGGGGGGAGGGCGGGACCTGGGGCCGGTGGGGGCCAGGCTCACCGCGGGGGGGGCGGAGGTCGGGACCGGTTCCTCCGGTGGGTGGGAGGAGGACACCGGGGAGGGGGGGAGGACACGGAAAGGGGGGGGGAAGACACGGGGGGGGGGGGGGGGGGACGAGACGGAGGGGGGGAGGGACACGACACGGGGGGGGTCCCGCCCGCAACCGGGGGCGGAAACAAAGAAGTTGCGAAGTGTCGGATGGTCCCGGGGGGATGCGGCGGGGACCGGGGACCGGAGCGGGGAAGGGGGGGGGGGGGCCAGGAGCGGAGCCGGTACCTTCTGCCAAATAGTCCCGCGGCTTCTGGAAACTTTCCCGGGGCTGCGGGGGCCGCTCCGCCTGCGGGGAGAGGGGGGGGTGAGCGGGGCCAGGCGGGGGGTCGCGTCCCCCCCACTCCTTCTCTCCGCCATCCCCCCCCCGGGACTCACCTCGGTATCGGAGCCGGAGCCGGTCCCGGTGCCGGTGCCCGCGGTTCTCGGTCTCGCTGACCAAGGAGGATTTGAGCTCGTCCAAGTCCCCGTGGGCCGAACCGCGCCCCGCGCCCTTGTCCTGCTCCTCTCCCTCGTCCTGGAAGGCGATGAGCTCGTCGGGGGCCCCCAAGTCGTCCCCCGGCCGCCGGTTCCAACTGCGGCATGGTGGGGGTCCGGCCCCCGCCGCCCCCCTCCGCCGCCGCCGCCGCCGCCGCCGCCCGGGAGGGTCGGGAATGCGCGGGGCGGCGGGGGGAGGAGGAGCCCGGCTGCAAACCGACACCGCGGGGCAGGGCAGGGCGATCGCACCGCCCCGCCGCCCGCCACCGGCTCCGCCGACCGGCCCGGCCCGGTCCGGCCCCGCTCGGAGGGGATCGGGCCCCGGCCGCCCGCCCGGAGCTCCCCGGGAGTCAGCCGGTGGCGTGTGCCCGCCACCTCCGGGGGAGTCCCCGGTGCGTCCTGGGGTCCCCCGTCCCACACGGGGCACCCCCCCCCCAGCCCATCTGGGGTCCCTCCAGCCTGTCCGGGGCCCCCCCGGCCTCTCCGGGACCCCTATCCCTTCCAGGGTCCCCCCATCCCATCCAGGGTCCCCCCGTTCAGGTCCCGTCCCCCCCCATCCAAGGTCCCCCTGTCCCATCCTGGTTCCCCCATCTCCCATCCAGCGCCTCCCTATCCCATCCAGGACCCCCATCCCCTCCAGGTACCCCCCCCCCCATCCTATCCTGGGTTGCCCCCATCCCACCCTGGTTCCCCCATCCTGTCCAGTGCCTCCCCGTTCCATCCAGGTCCCCCCATCCCATCCGGGTGCCCCCCAACCCATCTGGGCCCCCCGTCCCACTCAGGGACCCCCAATCAGTCAGGTCCAGGGTGCCCCCTCCCATCTGGGTGTCTCACATCCCACCCAGGACACTCCATCCCACGTGGGTACCCCCTTCTTCCTTAGGTTGTCCCTACCTTCCCCCATCCTACAAGGGTGCCCCTGTCCTGTTGGGCTGCCCCTATCCCATTTGGGTGCCTCCATGTAACAGGATAACCCCCCACCCCCACCCGGGGTGACCCTGTCCCTCCAGGGTGGCCCCATCCCACTGAGGTGACCCCATCCTACCCGTGTGTCCCACTGTACCTGAGTGTCCCCAATCTGCCCAGGTACCCCCCATCCCACCAGGGTGTCCCTGTCACCCACATCAGAGGGATTCTCAGAGAGGGGTCCCCATCCCACCCCACACCGAGAGCAGGATGCCAGGGTCCCACCATGGCAGCTCCAAGCCAGCCTGGAAGACAGACCCATTGGAAAACCCTTTACCCTGCCTTTTTCTCACAGGGTGAGCTCGTTCCCCCCATGACGGGAACACACAGCTGGGACGGGTGCTCACCCTGCAGCCCATCACCCAAGAGGGTGCTGGGATGGCACCAAACAGGGCTTCATCCAGCATCTCCAAGCAATTGCCTTCATCCCATCCCATCACCTACAGCCTGACTGTGAACCCCAACCTCCAGCCACACTTGCCACCTCCCCGTTTCACCGGACACCGGGGGGAACAGTCCCCAAATCCTGGGTCCCCAGGGCCACAAAATTCTCCCCACCCCTCCCCGCTGGGCCAGCAGCCCCTTGCTCTGCTCCACAAAGGTTCTTCAGTTGCTTTGCCTGAAATACTTCATGAAAAGGCTTTTGTAACATCTAAATAACTGGTGACCCCGGTCCCCCCCTGCCCAAGTTTCTCAAGGAACAGCGAGAGGCAGCTGCAGGGTATCAGGCTGGCTGGCCCTTCCCAGCTCCCAGTCCTCCAGATGTTTTATTACCCTGCTTTTAATTAACATTTCCATCCATGTGCTGAATGGGGAGTTCACATCTGCCCCTTCCCAGGCAGCTCTTTGCTCTGTGTTTAAGGGTAGATGCAGGAGGACAGCCCTTCCGTGCGGGGTCTGGATGTGTCCGGGGGGCTGCATGAACCCTGGGCTGCTAAAAAATATAAATAACAACTTAAAGTGTTATTTTTCCCAACATTCTCCCAGTTGGCAAATAAAAAATGTGCAGCACAAGTCCACGAAGGAGCGAGGAGGTGGCTGGTTCCTGACACGGGGCATGTGGAGGGTGACCGTCCAACACCGCCCAGCGCTCCCCATGTGACCCCCAACTTTGCAAGACCCCAAGTAAAAACACGGGAGCGCTGCGGTTTTGGGGTCTTTCCCAACATTTTTTGCATGTCCTAGAAACCCAGGAGAGCCTCTACAATGGGTTTGAAGGTCGCCATCAGAAGGCAACTGGTGCTCTGGAGGCAAAACCTCATTGCAACTCATTTCCCAAGAGGTTCCCAAGACCCCCCCCCTGCCCCATTAAGCGATAATTAAGAGCATCCTGGCTGGGCAAGTGGGATGGGACATCCGTGAGATGTAGGGGACAACGGGTGGGATGGGAGGTCCATGAGATGGAGGAGGTGATGGCAGGGTAGAGCCCTTCAAAACCATCTCACGCGATGTTTTGTCGCTGTGCAGCCCAAACCAAAAAACAATTATGGGCGCCTACATGTGCCTCTAGGTCAGATCCCATCACCTGGCCTTTGCCCCGGCACGTCCTGGTGTTAAAAGCTGCTGGGATCCTGGTAGCGGTGTCCCGAAGGTGCCACGAGGTGGGGGATGGCGAGGGGAGCAGAGGTTGGGAGACCTGCGGAAGATACGTTGGAAAAATGAGTCTCTGGAGTGGGGACAGCGGGGAGGAGCTGGGGGGAATGCTGCTGCAGATGGAGTGGTTGGAAATGAGTCTGGCCAGCAAGGTGCTGCAGCTGGGGGGGTGTAAGGTGGGACCATTGGACACCCCGGGACCTTCAGCCACCCTGGAACTCTCAGCCACCGCGGGGCCCTCAACCACCCTGCGATCCTCAACCACCCCAGGAGCCTCAGCTGGTCCAGGACCCTTGGCCACCCCAGGACCTTCAGCCACCCTGGGATCCTTGGACAAGCCACGACCCTTGGCTGCCCCAGGAACACTCTGGGACCCTTGGCAGCCCTCCCAGGACCCCCCCCAGGACCTACAGCCACCTCAGGTCCCTTGGCTGCCCCGGGACCCTCAGCCACGCTGAGACCCTTGGCCACCCCAGGACCCTCGATTACCCCATTCACCATCTCCACCCCCATCCCACCCCCCCATGCTCCCCCCCAGACTCCCTTTTCCCCTGGGGGCTGGGGAGACAGGGCCCGGGGGGGACACATCCCCACCACCACCACCACCACCTTTCCCAGCCAAAGCCTGAAGCGCCAAGGAGACAAATCCCAGCACATCACTGTCACCATCACCGGGGACAAACGGGGGTCCTGGGGGGGGCTCATTAAACCCAACCTCACCCTCCTGGGGAGGCCAGGGAGGTGGGACCTCCTGGTTATTTTGCCAGTGGATGAGAGTGGTGGCTCATGGGTGGGTTTTTTTCCCCCCGTTGTCTCCCCGAGGCAGGTGGGATGGGGACAAAACACTGCGAGATTTTTTGGGAAGACCCTCCTGCCTCCGTGTCCCCCCCGGCTTGTCCCTCTTTAGGGCGACCCTGAATGCAGAGGAAAGCTTGGAGGAAGAGCTCAGAGCAAAGCCCATTATGGGGCAGGAAAGAATTTGGGGGCTGGGGGGTGCTGCAGCCAGGAGGGCCACCCCAAAAATCCCTCGCGCACCCCACTCCCCAGCTGGGGGGCAGCGCCCCAGCCAGAGATTGGCAGCTGGCTCGGGGCTGGGGGGGGCTTGTCTTGAGGGCACGGTCGGGTTGGGGGGGACAGACGATCTGCAAATGGCCCATTAACACATGCTGGGGGCATGCCTGGTTGGGAGTACCTGCCGCCCACCCCCCCCCCCCCCCCCCCCCCCCGAGGACAGGATGAGGCCACCTCCTGTGTCGTCCCCCCCCCACCCGCCAGTCTGAGCCCCCCTGGGATTTCTTGTGCCCAAGGGGCGGCTGGGAGACGAGCTTTCCCCATACCCACCCCCGAATGTAAATGGGGGGTCTCAGTGCCCTGCTTCGAGCAGGGAAACTGAGGCACGGAGGGGGCGAGGGGCGCACGGTGGCCCTCCCGGCCCCGGCAGCAGCACTCCCTGCCCCACATGGGGGGTCCCCCCACCTCTGTGCCCCCATCCCCTCCAGCTCCTGCCAGCTGTTGGTGTTGGGGCCACCCCACGGCCCCCTGGGATGAGGCCACCACGCCTAGGGGACAGTCATCCCCATGGTGGGGGGGGGACGAGACGGTCATCCTCAAGGCAGGGGGGTTAACTCAACAAGTTCCTGCCTGAACCCCCCTTCCCTTCCCACAGCACCTAATTTTGGGGGTGACTGTTCGGGGGGGGGGTGGCAGAGGAGAGGGACCCCCCCCCCATGCCCAGCATGGGAAAAATCTGCAAAATTATCCCCCTTTCTGAACCCCAAACTGGTGCTTTACCTGGAAAAAAAAGCAGAATTTTGATGATTTGGGGTAACATCGAGGCGCGTTTGCACTCCAAAAAGCTCCGGGCTCAAAGCCGCTGCAACGCTCGGGGACCCCCCCAGGTGGGGAAGGCGCTCGCCAGGTGGGGAAATGGGGGAAATCCAGGGAAATGCGGATTTTCTTGGCCTGGGGGCGAGGGGGGGGCAGGACTGCGTTTGGGGGGGCTGCGTTGGACCCCCTGGAATTGGAGGGGGGGGCACGGGGGCCACGTGGGGGTGCTGTTTGGGTGTCTCGGGGTGCGGGATGTGGGGCCAGGCCGGGTTGGGGGCACCCCCAGGTCTGCCCTGGGGTGGGGGGGTCCCCGGGCGCGGGGGCCGGAGTGAGCCGGGCCTGGGCGGGGGTGGGGAGGGCGGGGCACTCGTGGGGCGTGGCCGTTCTGGGGCGTGGCGTTCTGGGTCCAAGGGGCGGGGAGTTCCCGGGACGGGGCGGGACGCTCCATGGGCGTGGCTTGGCGACTCGTGGGCGTGACCTGCTGCTCAAGGGGCGTGGCTTGGCGCCTCGGGGCGTGGCGTGCTCCCCGGAGGGGGCGTGGGCGGGGCGGGGCGGGGGCGGGGCGGTCCCGGTAGTGCCGGTGGGGCGGGCCGGTGGGTGGGGCCGGGCGGCGGTGGCGGCGCGGGGGGGGGGCCGGGAGCGGGCGCTGCCATGGCGCTGAACCTCAGCAAGAACGGGCGGGCTCTGCAGGAGGCCTACGGGCGGGTGGTGGCGGCTGGGAGCCCCACCGACTGGTGAGGGGCGGGGGACGGTCCGCAAGGGAAGATTGGGGGGTGCCGGGGGGGGGGATGGGGGCGTGTTTGGGGGGGGATCGGGGGGTGGGGGGTGCCGGGGAGGGGGGGTTGTGGGGTGTATAGGGGGGATGAGGGGTATACAGGGGCGATCGGGATGTCTGGGGGGGTCTGGGGTGTATGGGGGGATCAGGGTGTCTGGTGGGGGTCTGGGGTGGGGGTCGGGGGTGTATAGGGGAGATCGGGGTGTCTGGTGGGGGTCTGGGGTGGGGGGTCTGGGGTGTATAGGGGGGATCGGGGTGTCTGGCGGGGGTCTGCAGTGGGGGTCTGAGGTGTATAGGGGGGATCAGGGTGTCTGGGGTGTATAGGGGGGATCTGAGGGGGTGGGGTAGAAGCGAAACCGGGATGTGTGGGGGTGTCTGGGGTGGGGGTTGTAGAAGAGGTCAGGGCTGTGGGGGTGTCTGGAGGGAGTTGGGGGGGCCTGGGGGTGTATGGGGGAAGATTTAGGGCTGGGCCGGTGCCTGGGTGCGGATGTGGGGTGGAAAGGATCAATCCGAGGGTGTGGGGGTGTCTGGGGGTGGGATGTGGGGTGTATAGGGGGGATCAGAGGTGTGGGGGTGTCTGGAGTGGAGGTGCAGGGTGTGTAGGGGAAGCAGGGGGGGTGGGGGTGGGATGTATAGAGATCAGGGAGTGGGGGGTGCCTGTGGGGTGAGTGTGGGGTGTATAGGGGGGATCAGGGGTGTGGGGTGTCTGGGGGGGTTGTGGAGTATATAGGGGGGATCAGGAAGTATCTGGGATATGGGGCAGGAGGTGTGTGGGGTGGGGAGCCCCATAGAGCTGTGTGCATTGGGGGTATTGGGGGTATGTGGACACCCTGGTTGGTAACCATGAGCATGGGGGAGTTTTTGGGGTGCGCTCCAGAAGAGTTGGTGCAGGAGAGGAGATGCTGTCGGGGTGTGAAGTTTGGGGGTGAACGTTTCTCACCGGGTCGGCTAAAACCTCCGCTCCTGACTTGTTTTTAGGGCTCTGTTCACCTATGAAGGCAACAGCAATGACCTGCGAGTGGCTGGCTCCGGAGGTGAGCGTGTTAGGGACCGTCCCCCCCCCCCTCGCCTGGCCCCGCCGGCCGAGTCTGGGGTTGTTCGCAGGGCTCAGCTCACGAGGTCTGGCTGGCTTTTGTCGCTCTGTCCTTCTGGTGGCATCCAGCCTCCGCCTGGAATGGATCCAGCGGTGGGAAACTGTGCTCGCTCCCTCTCCCCTCCCTAAAGGGTGATTTAATGTTTTTAATCCCCAAGCCTATTCTCGCCCCTTGACGCTGGTGAGGGGTGGCCTTGGCGGTGGGATGAGGGCGAGAGTGCACGTCTGGGAGCACCGGGGTGTTTGGTGCGGTTTCTGAGTGAGGAAAATAGAGAATAGTCTCGGTGGCAGGTGGGAGAGGCGTATGCGTGGCTCTGCCTTCTCCTTCCCTTTCGTTTTCCTCTTTTCCGAAGGATCCAAAGTTTGGGTCCTTGTACCTCTTTGCAGTCCTGAAGTATTTTAGATCCTAGCTGGCCGCAGCGCAGGATGAAGGAAGGACCACGAAGCACTGCAAAGCCAGCTTTCTCAGGCTGCGGAAAGCCAGCTTTCTCAGGCTGGGGATTCCAGCTTGCTGCTGCTAAAGTGCCTCTTCTTTCTTTGGTTCCCCGCTTCCTGGGACTTTTTTTATTTTTTATCCGGCTGCCGATTCCCACACAAATGCTTCTCAACGCAAAGCTAAAGCTGCTCAAAAGCAGCTCATCCAGGCAGGTTTCTCCGCTCTCTAGATTTGCATCCTCCAGCGCTCGGCTGTATTGCCTCGCCGGCTGTCTTTCTCATTTGCAAGTGTTTCTCACAACCCACGAAGCTCACAGCTACTGTGGTCAGGTGAGACGTTTCTGGGTAGCTTTGCAGAGTCCGGCGAAGCCCCTGTGGTGGGTGGTTTGGTGCCGGGGCCTTTTGTTCAGCAAAAGGCTTTTACCGAGCTGCAGACAAGGGCTGCAGGGAGCCTCAGGGAGGCTGCAGAGGATGCGACTGCCTGAGCACCAGATCTGCGCTAGAGAGCGGCTGCGGGGGACTGTCGGTGGGGCCGAGGTGCAGATTTGCCGCTCTCAAAGAGTTAGGTGTGTATGGAAGAGAGATCTGAATTTAGGGCTCGTGCAGGCGTTAGCTGCTTGGTGAGTTTTGTGTGTAAATTAAAAGTCCTGTGTGGTTTTTATACGGGAGCCTGCTTAGTTAGGCACGGTGTAACTCTGCTGCTCCTTGTTAGCAGAGCCCTGACCTCTCCGCAGAGCTCCACTCCTCCCAGCACTTCCCTTTGTGTCGTTCCATACCCGCCGCCACAGCGTTAAACATTGACCCGGCAAACACCCAGTCCTGCGGCCCTCGTGAGCCGACAGGCTTCAGACTTCCAGCCTTAAACTTTTCTGCCAGACTTGGAAACCACTGTGCCAAATTTAGAGCCAAAGCATAAATATTTGATAGTGGAGAAGAAAACGATCTCAGGTCCTGCTGCAGTGCAGAACAAAACAGACTCAGCTGTGCAGTTGCTGCCGGTGTTTGATGGTAGGCAGTAGCTCGTTTTCTGCTTTTCAGGGGTCAGACAAACCAAAGTAGGAGGAATCGTGGTCTGTGGGAATATTTTTGAAATGAGAGCACATGTTTTTTGCGTTTTTCCTCCTTTTCTGGTAGTTTTTTGGCAGACACTTCTAGCAGGAGCGGTGCCGCGGTTCCTGGGGCACCATAGCACTTTCCATCGCTCGCCCATCTTGCACAACCTCTCTGCTGAGCCTTGCACAATATTTTTTCCTCTGTGCAGAGGTGGGCTCTCCTCCTTGGTCCCCAAGCTCATAGCTGAGAGCAGCCCCTGCAAAGACCTGCCTGGAGGGGCCCCGTGGGTTTAAGAGCAGCGAGGAAAGCGTGAGAGCAGGAGTTTCCTCCTATGGTCGGCAAGTGTGACCTTACCCTGCACCAGACTCTCGGTTTCTTGTCTACTTCCCATTTGATGAAGCAGGGCTCCTCATGGCCGCCACCAGACTTAGAAGGTGGGATGGGAACGAGGCGTAGCTTGTTCCTCCGCCACTTTTTCGGGACCTTTCCAATCTTCATTGAGCTGTTTTCCGGCAGTGGAGTAGCTCGCTGGAGACCTCGCAGCACGGTTTCGTGTAGGAACCTGTGGGCAGAGTTTGCAGCTGCCTGCTCTGCTTAAAACCTCTGATTAGTCCGGGGCACATGAGCATCTCCTTTCCCTTCTCTATCGTTACTTGACTTGTGCTACAGACCCGGGATCTTTCTGTACCTGGATTTGCGCTTGTCACAGCAAAAATCTGAGGAAGATCTCTGGTGGCAAAGGCTGCTGGGGACGGGGGCATGGGCAAGAGCGGGCTGAGGCTCAGCTCCCGCACAAACAAGCAGGTGACGGAAGGACTAGGGTAAACAGGAGGGATCTGAAATACTCTTGGTGTAGGACAACTCCAAATCTAACAGCAATAATCTCCAGGAGGCTGCAACCTCGGTGGGCTCGGCCGTTCCCACCACGTATGTGTGATCTGCTTGTCTTTAACACCCTCTCCTTT
Organism: Harpia harpyja; assembly: GCF_026419915.1. Classification (NCBI taxonomy): domain Eukaryota; kingdom Metazoa; phylum Chordata; class Aves; order Accipitriformes; family Accipitridae; genus Harpia; species Harpia harpyja. The sequence continues at coordinate 44,855,893 of NC_068952.1, forward strand.
CTCTCCCTGGGGCAGATGGTGGCCTGGAGGAGATGGTGGAGGAGCTCAACAGCGGGAAGGTGATGTATGCCTTCTGTAGGGTGAAGGATCCCAACTCCGGCCTGCCCAAATACGTCCTTGTCAACTGGGTGAGTGGGGACAGACCTCCGCCTTTCCCAGGAGGGACCTGGTGGAGATAAATCACGGTTTCTCCCTTCAATTCTCTCTTGAATCGTAGTTGCCGCACGCTCGGCAGCCAGCGTGTTGAATCCCCTCCACCAAGCTGCAATACCGAGGACGTACCGTGCCCACCACTGTGGGTGCGTAGTCCAAACCCCGTGGACACAGGCCAACGGAGGATTCACGTCCCCGTTACATCTCTTTGGCCATGTAGCTCACTCGGCTGGCAGCGAGGCTGCTGGTAAATGGCTCTGAACTCATCTAGGATGGGTCAAATGAAGTGCTTGAGGGTCAGCGGGAGCCTGGAGCCCTCATGGCGTGGCCATTGTCCCTGGGCAGGAGGCTCGCCACGTCCCTCTGGGCAGCGCTTGCTGCAGAGCGGGGTCTCTTCCCATGCAGTAAGCCCTGGTGAAGCCCTCACCGTGGCCAGCGTGGATGATTTGCGGACTTAAACCAAGGTACTACTGCTGTAAAAACAGCCTGGGATGGGACTCTCTGGTAAGCAGGTGCCAATGGTTTCTCTTTGCAGACCGGTGAAGGCGTGAATGACGTGAGAAAAGGAGCCTGCGCCAACCACGTCAGCACTGTAGCAAACTTCCTAAAGGTCTGGTCCTCTTTTCATTGCGTCCTCCCCAGATTGGTGGGCTCCAGGCTAGGTCATGGCTGTAGGGACCCTGCACCCTGCGTGGCTCACGCTGCTTTTTGGGCTGGCACAGAGGCATCTGTTTGCAGGCAGAACTGTGGCCAGGCGAGGCTGGGGAGTGCTGCCCTGGCACTCGATATTCCCTGTGCTGTAGGATAAGCCCAGGCGTGCGTTACAGAGGCTGATTCACAACACAAACCTCTTGCTGGCAAAAATAGCTCTGGGGACTGCAGAGGAGGCAAAACGAGCTTCTTCTCCCCCCAACAAACATTTGCTTTCCCAGCATCGTGTTATCTTGGAGCGGCCGGTGACCCCTCTTTCTCACCTGGGCCCTTTTCCTTCCCTTGGGAGCTCCGGGAGGATGGACAGGACCTATCAGAGCAGCATGGTGGGTTCTAGAGTCGCACTCTCACTCCTGCGCCGGCTTTCTCCCTGCTCAGGGGGCTCATGTCACCATCAACGCTCGCGCCGAGGAGGACGTGGAGCCTGAACTCATCATGGAGAAGGTTGCCAAGGCCTCTGGGGCCAACTACAACTTCCACAAGGAGAGCAGCAAGTTCCAGGACTCGGGCCCTCAAGCTCCCGTGGTGAGTTGGCTCCGTGGGGGCTTTCTGGTCCCTCTGACCTCGCAGTTGGGCAGTCTGGGACCGACATCACCCTCCCCGTGCTTTGACGTGGCTGTGGAAGCGCCGATGATTGTGCCCAGGGCTGGTTCCTCTCTCTGGCTCGTTGCAGAGTGAATCAGGGCAAGAGCACAGGGGTGGTGGTAGAGCTGAGATGTCCCTGCAGCAAACCTGCAAGCCTAAGCTCTCCTCTCCATAGGCCCAGCCACTTTTTTAAGCAGGACTTCTCCCCCAGTTCTGTTCAAGTTTTTAGAGACACAAAAGCTCCAGCTTTTCAAATTTGCAGAGTATATGCGAGGCCTGGGGCTTCTCCGAGACCACGGTGCAGCCAAGGGACAGGGAGCAAGACGATTCGGTGCAGCAGCGTTTTGACCTGCTTGCAAACGAAAACTGAGGCTTCCCCTGGTGCTGTGAAGTTTGACACTTCACAGAGATCTCAGCAGCTTCCTTTCTGTCTACATGGAAATGTTCTGTAGGACGGTGTTTTTTTCACGCACACACCCCAAGCAGGCAAGGTTTCTCAGCTGTACAAAGGAGAAGCTCAGCTACACATGCTCTCCAACTGTGAATCGCGTGACCCTGCTCGGAGATGTGGGTAAAGAGCAAACCTGAGCTGTGCAAGACCCTCGCTCTCCCCATGACCCTGCTTTGGTGTGGCAGTGCCAGGTTTCCCATGTGTCCTGGTCACTTCTTTGCTGGCTGCTCTAGCCTGGGCCCTGCAGCACTTTAGCAACCTGGTTTTTGCTTGAGGCAAGAGGAAAACTAGGCTGGAAGTCCCCGTTTTTGGGAACATGCACGTCGTAGGGCTTCAGCCAGCCCTTCTTTAAAGTCTGGGGCAAAGCATCAGGTTATAGTAACTTCTAAAATGTCACAGACTGTGCTGAATGTGGGACTGTGCTGGTTTTGCTGTTATATTCTATCACAAAGTGTCTTTTTTTTTTATTCTTCATGCTAAATATCTCCTGTTGACCCTTTCAACCCAGCCTGCTGGCCCGTGGCTGTGTTGGACTGGGTGCCCTCCGCCAGAGGAAGGCAAAGAGGGTCCGGCTGGACCTGTAGCAGCAGGAGAAAGCTGCCAGAAAGCTGCGGGGACAAATTTCTGCAGAGGAATGCAAGAATTGTGATTGCTCAGTGACTACGGCTCACATGTGCTGCCTTCTCTCTCCCCTCAGGGCTCTGTCTACCAGAAGACAAATGCAATGTCCGAAATCAAGAGAGTCAATAAAGATAATTTCTGGGCCAAAGCTGAGGTGAGTGCTGCCGCTTCTCTTCAGCAGCCAGGCATGAGTAGGACGAGGCATTTGGATGTAGCCGGAGATTTCTCTCCATCTGCATCTTCCCTCTCTAACCTGGATTCTCCTGCCCAGAGCCAGGGACCCAGACCTCAAGCAGCGCGGAGCTAGGCTGTCTGCAGAGGTCCTGCTGCCTCGGGGTACAAGGGGAGGAGGAAATTGGTCTTGAAGAGCAAGATGCTTTTTATCTCATCTTAATTTGGCTCTGGGCTGCTGGGGTGGTTGCAGGGGGAGAGAGCTGGGCTGCAGCCCGGCTCCCGGTGGATGGCAAACTCCATTTGGGTGAGGGGGCTGGTTTTTAACCTTTCTGAAGGCAGCTCTCTAAGACCGAACAGCAGGGCAAGTCTGCTCTGTATTTGCTGCCCATTCAGGTTGCTTTACACCAGGGTTTTACAGTGGTTTAGCAATAGTGCATGAACCGTCAGGGTGCAGAAGTGTGCCCTGGGAGCTGCCAGCACATCCACCGTGCTGGCTGGTGGCATGGCATGGTGTGCAAAGAGCTTGGGGGGGTTTCTCAGACCTCGCAGCATTAAACCCACGACTTGTTGCACATCTCTCATCAGAAGGATGAAGAAAATCGCCGGCTGGAGGAGAAGAGGAGAGCGGAGGAGGAGAGGCAGCGGCTAGAGAGAGAGCGTCGGGAACGGGAGCTGCAGGAAGCGGCGGGGCGAGAGCAAAGATACAAAGCGAGATCCAACGAAATCGAAGCCCAGAAGTGAGTCCCTGCCACTGGCGAGTGTTTGTAACGGTGCCCGGACCCCATCCCGCTCTCCGGGATCTCTCAGTGTATCCTTGTCACCACCTCGTCTGAGCTGCTGTCCCTGCTCCAGCCCCTGTGCTGCCAGCGGAGGGTTGTTCCTCAGGGAGCAGCAGATCGTGTCTTTGCGTTCCCTGCCACTGCAGTCGCTGCAATTCCAGGAAACCTCCTTTAAGGCAGCAGATGCGGAGGCGCTCTGCCTCGGCTTGTGCTGGGGCAGGCTCAGCCTGGCGCAGCACACTGCCCTCGGGCACCGCGATCCGCAGGTCCGATCCTCCTGATAGCCCCTGTGCAACCCGAGTGTCCGTCTGCTCCTGCCGACGTGCAAATGAGTTGCCTTCGCCTTCGCTCACCTTCCTGGAGCGGTGGTGGAGGTTTGGCCTGGCTGATCTGGCTGGCCTGTGGGTTCCTCCGGCTGGGTGTCCCCCAGCAAGCCCCTGGGGTGGAGAGAGCATCGTCACCCTGGCCCAATGGCCGACAAGCTTGGGCTGCTTGTCCAGCATCATCCGTGGGTCTCCCTGCCTGCAGATCCTGCCCCCGGGACCAGGTACCCCCCAACTTGCAGGGTGCTGCTGAAACCTGTGGCCGCTGTTTGTGGGGTGCCGGAGGTCCGGGCCGGCTGGTGCAGGGCTCTGCGCCCTGCAGAGAGGAGGTGGCGTGTGCGGGGACCGGCATTGTGCTCTCTCTGCTGATTTCCTTCCTCTCCAAGCCTGGTGTGACCCCAGGGAGCCTTATTAGGTGGTGGAGCTCACTTCTGTGAACAGCAGTGGGCACTGCCTTCCTGTTTTGAGCTCGGATGGGGAAGTCTGCCCGGCCCCTCCGTGCCGGATGCTCTTGTCCATGCCGCTGAAGGAAGAGATTTCCCCAGTTTGGTCCCACTGTTTGAAGCAGCTCCTGCTGCTCTGCCCCCCTCTCCTTGGTGTTGCCCCCTGCACGGCTCCAGGGGTGGCCCATGGCTCCTCATCTGGCCCCAGAGGTGAGGGGCAATGTCCTTCCTCTGGTCCTCCCCGTGTAGCTGCAGCAGGGTGAGGTGCCAGAGCAGCCCTGTGTAGAGCAAACCGCTCGTCCTGCCTGCATGTTAACCCCAATTTGTTGTTTGTCACCGCAGGAGACTCCAGCAGCAGCAGGAGGCAGAGAACAGGGACAAGGAGCAGCAGCAATGGGTGAGCTTCAGCGCTTTCCCCCATGGTGAGGTTTCTTCACGCATCCACCACAACAGAGAGGACAGGGTGCCATGGTGCAGACCACGCTGCGGGCAGAGGCAGGAGGGTGATGGAGGAGCACCCCGGGTGTCCCCAGGCACTGTTGTGGCTGGTGGGGGATGTGGAAAGACCCACGGATACGCTCTGGCAGAAGAGGTGCCCCGGGCTGGTCCTCCAGGTCTCTTGCTCCATCCTCGGTTTCGTCGGATGGGCTTCGATTTCGTTGGATCTCACTTCATATCTCTGCTCCCGCTGGCCGCATGCTCCCGACAGCTGGTCCAGCTGCAGCCGCTGGGGAAAGCAGAGTTTAAAAACTCTTTCTGGGGAAGAGCCTGGGGACACTGGAGGAAATCGAGCCCTTATCCTCAGCCCAGCAAACCTCCTGCATCTCCCTCCCAGATCCAGGGGATTTCCTCCCCGTTCACCCTCCATCACCATGTCTGTTCCTTGTTCCCATTTCTCCAGTCCTTGGGGCTGGATGGGGAAGGAGGGAGCTGGATGGGGAAGGAGGGGGCTGGCTTGGCACCCACCGAGGCTGTAGCAGACCCTCTCTTGTGCTGCAGAAGGAGCAAGCCGAGGAGTACGAGGCCAGGCAGCGGAAGGGCTTCAAAAGAAGCGAATCAGTGGAGAAAGCGCAGGTACGCTGCCAGGAGCCCGAGCCCTTTGCTGGGGGGGCTGCGTCGGCTCAGCTCCCCACCTCGTGCTGCTCCCCACCTCAGGGCTGCTGTGCCTTGACTGCGCTCTTCATCTTCGCAGGAGGCTGCGTCGCTGATAGCGCAGAGAGCGGTGAACCCCCGGGACATCTTCAGGCAGAGGGAGAAGTCAGTGCCAACGGACACGGTGACGGCTTCCCAGCCAGGTACGGCACGAGATGCAACACTCGCAGTGGGTCAGGCAGCGTGGGTCGGTTCCCGGTGCCCGCACCGGGTAAATCTGTGCGCAGAGAGTGCTCCCAATGGGGGGAAGCACGTGTTTGGGACGGGTGTGTTACTTGTGAGGCCGTGGTTCCTGCTGAGCACGGGTAGCTCTCATCACACCCGGTGTTCTCAGCCATAGGCAGAGCAATGTCTCACACCCAGCTTGTGTGGTTTTCCACGGTAAGGCTCTTGCTGCGGGCTGCGCCAGGTTTTAACAGCCGAGACTGAAGTTTTCCATACTTTGACTCCACTTGTGAAGCTTAAATTTCATTTTTTAAATGAAAATCAAATATATTAAAGCCAGAAAGGGAGCACTGTCACAATCTATCCTGACTGTCATAAACTCCACCCAATTTTTTGCACTGGTTGAACCAAGCGGGAGTGTGTCCCTTTAGAAGAGACTGATCTGATCTATCAGATAGAAACCAGGAAGCTGTGAAAACCAAAGCTGAAACTAGCTGAGGAAGTCGCTGAGAACACGTGATAACCCTGGATAGATGTCTCCTCCTCAGTCAGCTCAACCTCCTTGAAAGTAGCTTGAATTAATTTGGAATAAGCACTTTTGTGTTGTGATACGAGCACAAATACGCTTTCTTGGGTAAGCAAGTCATCGGTGGGACAGGATGAAATGCCATGGTGGGAAAATGTCTTTCTTGCTGTTTAAATGTCACTATGGGGGAAAGGCTGATTTCTGAGGGTGAGAAATCCCTTGGGATTTCCCTCGTTAGTATTTGATGTTTTTCAGTGGAGGAAAGGAAGACAAATGCCCTGGCACTGGTAAAACCCACAGGCTAAGGGTAGGCTGGCAAGTCTTGGTGCTTATTCACTGCTGTGCTCCAGTAGGGCTTGCCTCGTAACTCTCCTGCTTTGCTTTTGTTTGCGTTCAGAGGCGTAGATGGGGGAGATAACAGCGAATAGTTACCTTCTGCCAAAGGAGAGTGCTCTGGCTTAGAAGGCTGGCAGCAACCAGTTTGAATCATACCCCTCCCAGTTGCTGGTCCTAATGTCTGTGAAATTCAGGGTGCTCCAAAAATGACCATGGAGACCCCAGAGAGCAGGACCTCGCTGGCGGTGTCCTCCAGCTGCTCTTCCTCCTCAATATTATGTCTTATTTTTTCGCTTGACTGCAATGACTGCTGTAACCAGTAGACAAACTTGTTTTCCCCAACCAGGATTAGAGCTGGAAAATCCTGCTTAGGAGGATAACCGAGCAGTGGGCTCCTAAGGCAAAAAGCATCTGACAACACCCTTCGGTGACTAACTCCTGTGATTCCTGGGGAGTCACGGGGCTGTCGCCATGCGGCTGGAAGCCTCGTGTGCCCAGCTCCTGCAACATGTTTAACTCCTTTTCCAGGCAAGCTTCGCAGCCCTTTCCTGCAGAAGGAGGTGAACTCTGTGCTGAGTCCTGCCTCTCCCGTCTCTCCCGCCCAGGATGCTCCCCCAGCCTCCTTTGCCCCCTCCTCTGCTTGGGGGACCCCTCCAGCCTCTCCAGTACCTGCAGCAGGTGCGTGGCTTTGCTTCCTCGCCTAACCAAAGCTTTACAGCTCGCCTCTCCAAATAGGATCCCCAAAATTGGGCAAGTTGAGGCCAGGCTCCGAGTTTCTCTTTTGGTTTCCCATGCCTCGGCAGAGCGCAAGTGGATCTTTAGGCCAGAAACCCGCAGGCTTTGTCACCAGCCGGAGGGGACGGGAAGGGCTGAGTGCGATGCTGAGGCTGGGGAAAGAGGAGAGTTATTGCTGCCTGGTGGAAAGGTCCTTTCGTTTCCTCCTCAGACTTAGCAGGAGGTTCAGTGGCCGAGGGGATGAGGACATCTCCTGGCTGAAAGGCTGAAATTCAGCTACGTGCACCCCCAGAGCCCCACTCCAGACCTCCCGCTGCAGGGGCTTTGAGGTTTGCCCTCAGATCTTTCCAAAATGCCTTTGAGACCCAGCAAGGGAGGCTTTCTACCCCCACGCACTGATTTCCCTCTGGGCAGCAGAGTGCGGTGACAGCAGCCAGCTCTAGCAGGTAGACAGGGCTGTCTCGCCATCCTAGTAAAGACCAAAGGATCTGTGCGTGTCGTCGATGCAGGGATCCAAGGGCTGGCAGTGCCCATCTGCCCGGGCATCCCTGCCCTCGCCGCCGGGGCTGGGGTGGCAAGGCAGGGAGAGGGAGCGGGGCTACAAAGAGCTTTCTCTTCATGTAGTGAGATGCTCTGTCCCCTTTCAGGTGGTTTGGGTGGGAAGAGCAAGTCTGGAGGAGGGCTGGCTGTGTCCGGAAGGTCTCTGTGGGTGGCATGGAGGTGTTGCCTTGTCCTTGAAGGGCTGTGTGGTTTCATGTCTGTGCTGGCTTGTCCCCAGCTCACCGAGCTGCTCCCTGCCCCATTCCCGAGGCTGCCCTGGAGCTTTGCTTCAGGAAGGTGGAAGCTGGGAAACAACCTCCAAGCTGCCTTTTTCCAGATAAGCCAAGATATACCTGGTCAAAACCCAAAGCCCTTGAGTGACTGGGTTCAGCAAAATGCTTCAGCCAGAAATAGATTTTCTTTGGTGGAGCAAAACCAGCGGTTGTTTCAGAGCAGCTTGTTATGCTTTTGCTCCCATCCACCCCAGCGACTGGGGGCCAGGGACAAGCTGGGGGCTAGGGACGAGCTGGGGTCCAGGACGGCCGAGCTCCGGCGGTCCCCAGGCTGCAGTCACCACTAGATGCTGCTCTCGGCCAAGGTCTCTGCGCCAGCCCTTCCCCATCACCACGAGGAGCAGCTTGGAAATGGTTCATCTTGAGCGAGGCTATTCCTTTCCCTGTCGGAGATCCTGGGTCTCTCCCTTGTCCTTTTTATCAGTCCCTAAACCCCTGCTCGCCCCCAGAGCTGGGTTCGTGCTTGCTGGACCCCATCCCCTCTGCAGGACAGGAGACCCGGGGGACATCCCGCTCATACCAGAGGTTTGGTGGCACTTAAGCCTGGAGCAGGATTTGGATGAACGAGGGGACAGGGAGAGGTTTTGGTGACGGATATCGTGGTGAGATACCGTGTGTTTCTTCCGCAGGGCGAGATTCTGGGTACAATTCAAGCGTCCCGGCTTCCCATGCAGAAGAGGCAAATCTGTACGAGGAGCCACCAGACCCCTCGGCCATCTATGAAGAACCCCCTCAGGTTGGTGCATGAGGGAGGATAGAGGACCCCAAGGGGGAAAAGGGCACCCGAGAGCTGGCCAGGATCCTCACGCGAGAGAACGTGGCTTTGTCTCATCTTTTAGGATGAGTCTGGAACCCTTTTATGAGCATCTCTTCTCTTTGGGTACAAACACTTTGGTGCTCGGAGCCCAGCTGCCTGGGCTAAAATAAGTCTGAAACTGAGATACCCTGAAGTTCACATGCGCTGGGGCCGCAGCTGCACGGCGAGGGGATGCTGCCACGTCCCTTCCCAGCGCTGACAGCGAGAGATGCTGGTGCTGAGCCCCCGTCACCCGTCCCGTGCCCTGGGGCCACTCCAGCTGGGGTCATTGCGCACCCGTCCCTGGAGCCCCGGGAGGGGGCAAGGGGAGAGGCTCTTGTCAGCCTCTTTGCCAAAGGACTTTCTCCTCCTTCTTCTTCTTTTCACGTCCAAAACCAGCAGAGCCGACAAAGCCCAGCTATTCTTGGCGTGCTGTATCAGATTCTCCAGCATCTAATCACGGGGTTGTGTCATGCTGCAGTGTTTCCCTTGGAGATGTGGTGGCCGTTTGGTTTCCTCTCCTCTATTCATCCATCTTCCCCCCCGGCTCACAAAACCATAAGCATTTCAAAGATACTTAATTTTCTCTTTCTTGAATTTGTCTGGAAGTGTCCAGCTGATTCAAAAGGGGTGGGGAGATGGGCTGAACAATCACCTCAGTCTTTCTCTACGGAAGAAAAGTAAAAAGCAGCCAGCTCAGGTCTCAAAATGAGAGAGAAATGCTTGGAAAACGGGAGCTGGAGCTTGTCCAGCTTCCACGGTCTTAAACGCGTGGGTGATGAACCGCTGTCTGCAGCAGAGATCCTAAGGGATCGCCTTCCAGAAGGGTTGTCTGCTGCTGGTATCCAGTATTTCTGGTTGTGGTGCCGGCTGCTGGGCCGGAGGCACTGCAGGATTGGTGCCGGTTTGTGAGTCGAACCGGAGAGCTGGCTGCCTTCGCTCTTCGGTGGAAGGCTGGTTTGCGCACTCGTCTCCTTTATCTCCTAGCAGAGACGCGTGGAGCTCCCAGAGCCAGTGTTTTTATTCTGGGGGGGGGGGGGGGGGGCATCTGGGACCTGCTGCACGCGGTTCTCCGAGGCTCAGGGGGGCTGATCTAAATCTCTGGGTGTTGCATGGTGTTGTACTCCTCCCTCCCACTGTTTTCTCCTGCAATTCCCAGTGTGCAACACCTCCTGATCCACCTGGGAAACCAAGCGCGGCTGCAAGAAGCAGAGTGCGGCGACGTGGACCCCATATGCCGTGCGTTGGGGTGGCAAGACCCCAGACTGCAGACCCTTGCTGTGGCTAATGAAGCACGAGCTGCCTGGCACAGCATTGTTCATGCTGGTAACTCCTTTTCTGCCTTTCTCCTTCCTGAAGGAACAAGTTGACGATGCCAAATACGACTACCCAGTTGAGTACCAGCAGCCACCGGACCTGACGGGGAAGGGGCTGTGTGCCCGGGCGCTCTACGACTATCAGGCTGGTAAGACCTGCAGAGTTCTGGCTTTCCCTCTGAACTGGGGGGAGTTTGCTGGGCCCAGTCTGTTTCTGGATAGCTGGACCGGAGATATCACCCATCATGCTGGGCAATCCCATGGCAGGGTGCTAGGTAAAGTGTCTTCCACCCAACTTGGAGCTGGAAGAGCAAGTGAAGGAAGCCATTGGCTTCTCTTTTTCCCCCTAACATCTGTTTCTCGCTCACCTCCCTGTCTCCCCTCCCCTGCCTCCTGCCTCAGAGCCTGTTTTACCTGGATATTCACATCTTACAATTTACTGAACCCCCGGCCTTTCACAGCAGCAGTGGGGCTGAGCTGCCTTTGCTTTCTCCAGCCATAAAAATGCTGGTTTGCTGTGAAAAGTGGTTGTCGAGGGGTTTGGGCTGCAGCAGGACACAGCCCCAGGGAAGCTGACTGTGTCACAGACTCCTTTCTTTAAGCAAGGGCGCGTCTGGCGGGGGGGCTGCCAGGCACGGTGTGTCCCTGGCGGGGATCGGCTTGGTTTTTAAGCCCCTCCCTCGCTCTGTCTTATTCCAGCTGATGACACTGAGATCTCGTTTGATCCGGAGAACATCATCACCAACATCGAGATGATCGATGAAGGCTGGTGGCGCGGCTACGGTCCCGACGGCCACTTCGGCATGTTCCCTGCCAATTATGTGGAACTGATAGAGTAAGGGGGCTGGCAGGGGCTGTGGGGACCAGAGCCGCTCCGTCCCCCCTGGGAGCACTTGGCTCCTGCCTGATTCTTCCAAACGATGTGTGGCTTTTATTTCTTCTTTTTCTTTTCTCCAAGTGAAGTGCCATTGCCCTGCTCCCTCGGCAGCAGGGCTGACCCAGGCGCTGCTCTCCTCCGCTCTCTCTCGTCCCCTGTAGCTGGTCCTTGGTCGGGAGGAAGGGGCCGATCCCATCCTGAGCCCCTGCAGTGCTGATCTCCCCCCTCCTCCCTCTGGTTTGGAGTGTGAATTCTCTTTCAGGGCTGAAGGAGGGGATGACAAATCCCTTACGGGGCATTTTCAGGGAACAAGTTGCCTCTCCCCCCGCGCTTCCTCCAACCCCGTGGCCTCAGAACTGGCGTGGCCATGATGGAGGAACCACTTTCCCCATTTCGGCTTGCTGACGAAGCTCACTGGATTGATTTTAGCATTTTACAGGGTCTAACATGACCTGGAGAGCCAAAATCTGGCTCTGCAGTGTTGCCACCGCCCCCCCCGAGCATCCCAGAGCTCGCCAGTGGGGCTGCCACATGTGTCCCTGTGTGTTCCTCCCTGCTGTCCCCACTGGACGGGTTTTCTCTTCCCTTCCCTCTCCCCAAACCGTGCTTTGGGGATTTAAATCATGTGTGAGCAAGCTCCCCCTGCAGAGGAGATCCAGCGAGGCCAAAGTGGGTGTTTGAGGGGTTTTTTTTAGCAAAACCTGTGAGCGTGGGATCCCTCCCCTCCTCCATCACCCCAAATTCACTGTGAACAAGGAAGAGCCCAGCCCAGCTGCCACCTTCTCCCTTTGTTAAGTTTCTTCCCTGGGTGTTGCTTTAGAAGTAGCAGGAGAGGATGGGGGTTGGAGATGCCGGGGGTCCTGGCTCGCCCACCCCTCCCGCGGGCACTGGGGGACGCAGCGGCTCCTCCGAGCCCATTCCCCCGGGGTCCCGTGGGCTCCTTCCCCACAGCTCACTCCTCCCGTGCCGTCCCCGTCTCTCCCAGCAACAATAAAAGGGCTTTTCTTTGGTGATGGATGCAGCAGGATCTGGCCATGCGCTCCCGGGCAGGAATTGGGGTGAAATGCCTGTGTTTTGGTGCGGGGACAGGCAGAGCTCACGTATTCCTAACGTCAGCCGTGAGCGCTAACGCGAAATCTTTTAATAAGGCGAAGTTAAGCCGCGTGTGAGAATCACCATGTGTGAGAATCACCACATGTTTTCACAACAGGTCATCGTGACCAGGCTTATGCTCCAGAGAAGGGAGCAGAGGCAGGGCTAATGGGATAAATAATTGGCCCCAGCACTAATTGTTTGAGTCTAACGAGGGAGGTTCGGTCAGAAAAGCAGCTGGAGGCAGTGGCCGGCAGAGGTGGGCAGGGAGTGATGGGGGTCCTGGGGTCTGGATGGCCCTGGGTGTGTAGGGGGGGGCTTTAGGGGTGTTTCAGGGGGACACTGGGGGTTTGGGGACACTGAGGACATCGGGGATGCAGGGACTGTGGAGATGGGGGAGGGGGGCACTTGGAGGACATGTGGACATGGAGGCTGCAGGGACAATGGCATGAGGGGACCTTGGGGATGCAGAGACACTGGCGATTTGGAGACATGAGGGGCCTGGGGACATGGGCCATCTGCGGACGTGGGGACACCAGTGATGTGGGGACACTGGGGACCCAGGACTGGCAGCCAGGTGGGTGCCACAGGCCATCTCCCACCTTTCCCAACCACGCTGGGGTCGGGTGCTCTTGCAAGGACCGGGGCTCCCTGGTCACTTTAGCACCCATGGGTGCTGCCAGCCCCTGGGGACATGGTACAGCAGCGGGCATCACCCCATGGGGCAGAGGTCTGGTGCACTCGTGACACAGGTGGCCCCGCAGGATGCCGCGTGGGGTGGCACAATGCCGGGGTGCTGGGGGCATCTTCCTGCTGCCACCACGGCCCCCGTGCTGCTGTAGCCCTGCCCTGTCTGCGTCCCCTCCTGTCCCCAGCCCTGTCCGTGTCACCCCGTCCCCAGGGCTGGCACCGCACCCAGAGCAGCGAGACGCAGGACTTGGCACCGTCCCTTTATTCACCAGGGCCTGAGCGCGGGATGGGGGAGACGCGTCGGCACAGGGGCGGCCTGGGCGCATGGGCAAGAAGATGATGTGGGCAGGGGGACAGCGTGGGCACAATGATGGGGCACAGAGGTGGCACAGCGTGGGCACGGAGGTGGCGTGGGCATTGGCAGCAAGGCGGTGAGGGCGTGCAGATGGCAGAGGTACGGTAGCAGCGAGGGTGAGGAGACAGTGTTGGCACAGAGTTATTGTGGGCATGGCACGGGCTTGGGATGGCATGGGCATGGGGAAGGGAATGACATGGGCATGGGGTGGGCAAAGGCAGGGGGATGGGGATGACACGGGCTTGGGGATGGCATGGAGATGGGGATGACGTGGGCATGGGGTGGGCAAAGGAATGAGGATGGCACAGGGGTGGCACAGGAATGGAGATGGCACGGGCTTGGGGATGGCACAAGGATGTGAATGGCGTTGGCATGGGGATGGCACAGGGATGAGAATGACAGGGATAGGATGGGCAAAGGCACGGGGATGGGGATGGCTGAGCAGGGTGCAGGCATCGGCGGGGAGCTGGCACAGCCGGCACAAGCCTGGTGATGCCCTGGGCTGGGCGCTGGCCCCACGGGCACCCGCTCCCTCACTTCCAGCTGGTGAAGAACTGCTTGAAGAGGGGCGTCTCGCGGCCCTGGGGCAGGATTTCCACCTGCCAGGACAGGGACAGAGAAGGGACGGGGACGGGGTGACATCGCCCATGCCGGCCCCCGCGCGCCCCTCGCCGCCTGCACCCACCTGTGTCCGGGGCGAGTGGCCCATACGGGCGATGACCTCCTCGGCCACTTTCAGGGCCGCCTGGCGCTCCCGTTCATTGGCCTTGCGCCCTGTGGACGGGGACGTCAGAGCCACGCTGGGGTGGGCCCCTGTCCCCATGCCCCCCCTGCCCGTCCCTGTCCCCGGGCACCTTTCCAGACGTAGACCTTTCCGCCGGCGCCATTGTCCAGCACGAAGCAGTCATCGGAGCAGAGCAGGCTCTGGCTGAAGGGGCTGCTGGCGGCCACCTGGCTCAGGTCCATGCGCCCCGTCGCATCCGACACCTGCCCGCCGCTGGGACGTCACTGCGGGGCCACCCCGGGGTCCCTCGGCCGTGCCCAGCCCTGTGTCCTCCCGCACAACCACTGCAGCATTGCCCATGCGCGCCCTGCCCCAGGGCTGCTGCAGTGTCCCCTGGCCATGCCCAGACCCATATGGCCCCTGGGGCTACCACAGTGTCCCCTGGCCATGCCCAGCCCCATGACCACCATGCTGACCCTCGGCTATGTCCAGCCCTGGTGCCACCGTGGTGTCCCGCAATGGCCTTGCCTTATAGAGGACAGCTGCCCCCGCATTTCTCTGATCGGCCACGATGTCCTCCTCGGGGCTGCCCTCCTGCAAGGTGGGCTTGGGGCCCAGCACCTGCCGGGTGAAGAGACGGGGGGTATCACAGAGCCACCCCCAGGGACACTCGGGTCCCCCTCTCCTCCCAGGGGGGACGTCAGGGCCCCGACGCACCTGGAGCATCTCAGGTGGCTCCTCACCGTCCGCTACGATCTCCAGGCGAGCCTTGCCGCCCCGCTCGCCGTCCCGGATGGCCGCGGCCAGCTCCTGCGCCCTGCCGCGCTCCAGCACATTGCACCTGGCTCCGCACCAGACGAAGAGGGTCTGGGGACGAGGAGAGGGACAGTGGTGATGGAGCGATCCCATGGTGGCCCCCAACCCACCTAGCCCAGGTTGAGGGTGAAGCAGTCGCTCAGGTTGAAGCTGGCCCAGGGAGGTGCCCTGACAGCGAAATGGACAGCCCGACAGATGGACACCCAGACAGACAGACAGACAGACACCCAGATGGGTAAATGGCTGCCCAAATGGACAGATGGACACCCAGAAGGACAGATACCCCTATGGACAGGAGGATGCCCCAACTGATTGATAGACACCCCAAGAAACAGACATACAGAAGGACAGATAGACACACCTATGGATAGACAGATGACCAAGTGGGTGGCTGGACACCTGGAAGGACAGACAAACAACCCAGCAGACTGATACTCAGAAGGACAGACAGACATCCCAGCAGATAGATATCCAGAAAACCAGGCAGACACCCCTATGGATGGATGGCTGCTTTGACAGATGGACACCCCAACAGATGGACACCCAGAAGGACAAACAGCCAGCCCTACAGGTGGACAGATGCCCCAGTGAAGAGGGACACCCCAACAAGCTGATGGACACCCCAGGGGACAGATGGACACCCAGAAGGACACGTTGCCCTTTGTCCTGCACCAGGCGAGAAGGCCCTGGGGGACAGGGAGAGGGACAGCGGTGACAGGGCCACCCAAGGACCCCCACCCACCTCGCCCAGGTCGAGGATGAAGCAGTCGCCGGTGTTGAAGCTGGCCCAGCTCAGGTCCCGCTCGCTCGCCCGGATGTTCTTCTTGCCCTTCACCTGGTAGAGTTTGTGCACGGGGCCGGCGCTGGCGCCGGGCCGGGTAGGCTTGAACGCCGAGTCCACGCCGCCCTCCTGCAGGCACGGGGGTCCTGAGCGCCCAGTGGGGTGCCCAGCACCCAACGGGGATGACAAGCACCCAGCATGGTTACTGGGCACCCAGAGATGATGCTGAGCACCCATCGGGGATGCTGAGCACCCGGAGGGGATGCTGAGCACATGGTAGAGTTGTTGAGTACCCATCAGGGTTGCTCAGCACCCGGAGGGGATGCTGAGCACCCACTAGGGAGGCTGAGCAGCTACTGGGGATGCCCAGCACCCAGAGGGGGTCCCACATGCTCAGTGGGGAACAAGCAGGGTGGTGAGGGTGCTGAGAGCTCAGTGGTGATGCTGAGCACCCATCTGGGATGCTGAGCACCGGGACCCCCCCAAGCATCCGTCAGAGACGCCCAGCACCCGTACCTGGTAGGTGACGCCACGGGGGAAGTACTCCATGAAGATGTCGGACTCGTTGCCCTGCACCTCACGGTGCGTCACGGGGCGCTCGCCCAGCAGCGTGTTCAGCTGGGTGGAGAGGAGGGCGCAGGCACCCTGCTCGTCCCGCGAGGAATCCCGGCCTGCGGCGGCAGCCAGCGCTGAGCCCCCCGGTCCCACCGCCACCTCCCCGTACCCCCTTGCCCCCCACTCAGAGCTCACCCATCCAGAGGTGGAGGTGGGCTCGCTCATCTGGCCCGTTGTGCAGCACCAGGTAGGCATCCCCCGAGAAGAAGACACCCCACGTCGCCTCGGGGACCTCCACCGGCCGCAGCTTCTCCACCCGCCAGATGTGCAGCCCCGGGCGGGTGACGGAGGGGCCGAAGGGGGAACCGCTGCGGGGCGAGGGGCGGCGTGAGCTGGGGAGGGCTGGGGGAATTGGGGAGGGGGGGGGTGGTACCTTTTGGGGAGCGCGGTGTACATGGCGTCGGGGAGGTGGTGATGGGTGGGTTGGATGGATGGACCTGTGGATGGAGGGACACCATGAGATGGCCGGTGCGAGGCTGGAGAGCCAGGAGGTCAAGGACAACCCAATAGGGAGATGGACGCCCTAATGGGTACCCGGAAGGACAGACAGACACCCCAACAGACACCCAGAAGGACAGATGGACACCCCGATGGACAGATGGACATCCCAGTGGACACCCAGAAGGATGGACAGCCACCCGTAAGTACAGATGGATGCCCCTATGGATAGGTGGGCACCCCCATGGACAGACAGACACCCCAATAAATGGACACCCAGGAAGACAGACAGACCCCCAACAGACAGACACCCCAATGGCCAGATGTACTCTGACATACAGCTGGACACTTGGAAGGACAGACAGACACCCCTACAAACAGACAGGCACCCTGATGGATAGGGGGACACCTGGAAGGACAGACAGATGCCCTGGCAGACAGACAGACACCCCAGTGGGTGGGAAGCCCCCAGGACAGACAGATGGACACCCCACAGGACACCCGGATGAACAGATAGACACCCTGACAAACACCCCCCCCCGATGGACAGACAACCACACAGACAGACAGCCGGACACCCCGATGGACAGCCGGACAGCCCCTCGCTCAGACGGACGGCAGCGGGCCGTGGCAGGACAGACGGACACCCCAACAGCCGCAGAAACTCCCACCAGCCGTGGGACACCCGGAAGGCAGCGGCCGTGACTCAGGCAGCAGGAAAGGGTGGGGACGGGGGGGGGACGGGCCTCGCCCCACGTGGGCCCCCCCGGGGGTGCACGTAGCCTCCAATGGGGCCCCTCACACTAGGGATGGGGACACCGAGCCCTGGGACCCCCACCCTGCTGGGACCCCCCACCCCACTGGGCTCGCCCTCCCCTCTGGGACCCCCCACCCTGCTGGGACCATCCCACCCTCCTGGGACCCCACACACACTCTCCTGTCCCCCCCTCCCACTGCTGGTACCCCACACACACCTTGCTGGGACCACCACACCCTTATGGGACCTCTCCACTCTGTTGGGACCCCCACCTTCACAGGACATCCCGCCACTGCTGGGACCCCACCCCACTGGAACCCTCCCACCCTCCTGGGACCCCCACCACCCTGATGAGACCCTGCCCCATCCTGCTGGGATACCCACCCTCCTGGGACCCCCCCCAACCCACGGGGACCCAGTGCCACCCGTGGGCCACCCCCCCCCAGAGAGGGTCCCAGCCCTCCGCCCTGCCAGGGGCTGGGGCAGGTCTGTGGGGCTGGGGGGGCTGTATTGGGAAGGGGGAGGCTGTACTGGGTGGGGGAGACTATACTGGGAGGGCTGTATGAGGGGGCTGAACTGGAAAGGGCATGCTGGGAGCTGCACTGGTGAAAGCTGTACTGGGAGGGGTCTATGCTGGGTGAGGGACTGTACTGGGTGCTCCATACAGGGGGCTGCACTGGGGGGGGGGGGTATACTGGGAGCTGTACTGGGGGGCGGGTTGTACTGGTCTGTGCTGGTGAGGCTGCACTGGGAGGGGGTTGTACTGGGAATGGGGGGGCTGTGCTGGGTCCGGACTATACTGTGCAGGCTGAACTGGGTGGGTGGGGTATACTGGGAGCTGTGTTGGTGGGGCTGTGCTGGGAGGTGTTTGTACTGGGGTGCTGTACTGGGCGGGGGGAGCTCTACTGGGGGAGCCATAATGGGTTGGGGAGGCTGTACTGGGAGCAGAGCTGGAAGGGGGGCACTACTGGGGACTGCATGGGGGGGGGGGGCTGCAGCAGAGGCTCACTGGGAGGCACTGGGAGGCGCATGGCAGGGGCCTTCCCCCCCCCAGTTCCCCACAGGCCCTAGCCGCAGCATTGCTGGGAAGTGACTCACGGCCGGTGGGGGGGGTCATGCGTGTGACGAGTGCGGGCGGCCTGAGCCCGCCACGTGGCCCCACCGGCCACCGCGCGGCCCGGGGAGCCTGCGGGGCCAGGGCGGGTGGGGGGCACCCACTGCACCCCCATAGCGCTTCGGTTGGCAACCTGGGGGGTGCACCCCGTCCTGCCCCCGCTTCCCCAGGAGCGGGCTGGGTGGGGGGGTGTCGGGGGGGAAGGGTGGTCACACGTGTGCCGCGCACGTGCGCTGCATCCCACGTGCAGTGCACGGTCCCTCCTTATGTGCAGCGTGTCCCGTGTGCCGGGGTGCGATGCGTGTGCAGGGACTCACATGTAGTGCGTGTCCCGTGTGCAGGGTCTCCACGTGTGCAGCGTGTCAGTGCGCTGCTCTGTGCCGTGGTGGGGTTCCCATGTGTCGTGCGTGCAGCGGCACGTGTGCCGGTTGGAGATGTTTGTGTGCAGCGTGTGTGCAAGGCTGCAGTGCCTGGGCTCTGTGTGTGCGTGTGTCCATTTGCACACGCGATGTCCCTGTGTCTGTGCAGGGCTGCAGTGCGTGAGCACGGGCTGGCTGCACCCGGGGCCGTGCGCAGGGCACAGCATCTCCGTCTGCGACGCCTGCAGTGGGTGTGCAAAGAGGCGCAGCGTGTGCACGCGCTGTGCGGTGCGCAGGGTGTCCGTGCCACCGCTGAAGGTGCAGTGCCAGCGCCCGTTCCAGTGCAGCGTTGGTGCCAGGCCAGCGCACTGCACGTGGTGCCGCCACCGGCGCGGTGCCAGCATTGGTGCCTGCGCAGTGCTGATGTGGTCGCGTGGTGCTGGTGCTGGTGCAGTGCTGGTTCCCAACCAGTGCCGTGCCAACTCCCACGTGGTGCCAGTGCCCATGCAGTGCCAGTGCTGGTGCAAGTGCTGGTCCCCGTGCAGTGCTGGCCCTGTGCGGTGCTGGTCCCCGTGCAGTGCCAGGTCCTGTGCAGCGCCTGTTCCCATGCTGCGCCAGTGCTGATGCAGTGCCGGTCCCCCTGCAATCCAGATCCAGTCCCCGGCCAGTGTGGGGCCCTGGGCAGTGCCAGGCCTGCTTAGCGCCGGTTCAGCGTGGGTTCCCCGTGCAATGCCAGTCCCGGACCTGGTGCAGTGCCGGTGCCATCCCGGTTCCGTGCGGTGCCGGTGCTAGTCCCCGCGCAGTGCCGGTGCCGGTACGGTGCCGGCGCCGTTCCCGCGCGGTGCCGGTGCCGAGCGGGTCCCGCAGGGCCGCTGCCGGTCGGTGCCGCCCCCGGCTCCTGCGCCCGCCCCCGGCCCGCCCGCCCGGGCTGGCCGGGGCCGGGGCCGGGGCCGGGGCCGGGGCCGGGGCCGGTGCGGCGGACGCGGCGATGGGGCTGGCGGGGCCGCCCCGCTCCTGCCTCCTGCTGGCGGCCGCGCTGCTGCCGCTGCTGCCGCCCGGGGCCGCCCCGGGCCCCGCCGCGCCGCCCGCGCTCACCGACGCCGAGATCGAAGCGTTTCTGCGGGGGTTCCTCGGTCCCGGGGAGCGCGGCGACGGCGACGGCGACGGGGAGGGCACCGACCTGCGCTTCGGCACCGACCTGGGCACCGGCACCGGCACCGACCTGGGCACCGGCACCGGCACCGGCACCGGTGAGGGAACGGCACCGGCACCGGCGGTCGGGGCTGCCTCGGCACCGGGCACCGCCGGTGTCCCGCGGGGGACGGGGGGAGCGGCGGGGCTGGGGCGGGGGTTGGGGGGGGGGGGAAGCAGCGGGACGTGGGGCAGGGCTGGGGGGCGGCAGCGGGAGGTGGGGACCCCCCCAGGCCGGCCCTGGCCGCCCCTCACCCTGCCGCGGGGGCGGCTGCCCACCCCCCCAGGCTCCCCGGGGTGGCTGACGGAGCCTGAGAAACCCAAGAAGGGGAAGAAGGAAAAACCTCCCAAACCCACCAAGAAGCCCAAGGAGAGACCCCGGGGCTCCAAGAAGGACAAGGACCGGGACCAGGACCGGGACCGGGACCGGGACCGGGACAGGGACAGGGGCAAGAACAAGGACAGGGGCAAGGACAAGGACAAGCCCCCCAAGAAGCCCAAGGAGAAGCCCCCCAAAGGCTCCGAAAAACCCCCAAAAGGCTCCAAAAAGTCCAAAGAGAAGCCACCCAAGGCCACCAAAAAACCCTCTGGCAAGAAGCCAGAGCCACCAACCACCCCCCCGGAGCCCCCCACCACCCCGCAGCCTCCACGGGGCAAGGATGACACAGGGACACCCTGGTTCCCGGAGCAGCCTTCACCCTACGAGGAGGAAGAGGAGGATGGAGGTGGCCGAGGTGAGTCTTGGGGGGCCCAATCTCACCACCAGCCGGGTTTGGGGGGGGGGGGGGGACAACTTGGCACACCATGGTGTCACCCTGTGTCCAGCTCAGCTCCCCAGTGGCACCGTGTGGGGGGTCCCTGCTGGGGTCACCCCCTCTCCACCCCCACCAGCCTTCCTCCCCAGTGGGATTTTCTTTTGGCTGGGGCTGCCGGGGGCCACGGGGCTCCGCCAGCCCCTCGCTCTGTGTCCCTGTCCCCAGGGGAGTTGGAGGAGCCACCAAGGGAGCCCTGGGAGCTGGGCCGGGAGGACTATCGCCCCGAGCCCGAGCCTGGTGAGTGCCCTGTCCCCGGGGCCACCTCCCTGTGCCCCAATGCCACCTCCCTGCACCCCGGGGCCACCCCCTGCACCCCTTCCCCATGTGCCCCCTCCCCGCAGAGGTGCCCGAGGAGCCGGAGCCACCGACGCTGGACTACAACGAGCAGCTGGAGCGGGAGGACTATGAGGACTGTACGGTGCCAGGGGGCAGGCGAGGGGGACCACTGGGGTCCCCCAGCCTGGAGGGAGGGAGGGGCTGTCCCCCCCCACCCCTCTGCCTCGCACCCCCAAAGTCAGTGCCACCCCCTCGTTCTGTCCCTAGTCGAGTACATCCGGCGGCAGCAGAAACCCCGCAAGCCCCCGAGGAGGAAGAAACCCGAGAGAGTCTGGCCCCAGCCCAAGGAGCCACGTAAGTGGGGTGACAGTGGGACAACGGGGGGCTGGCAGCACTCGGGGTGGGGGGGACAGTCCCCAGCCTTGGGGACCCAGGGGGAGCATCATTTTGGGGCAGCCTGGAGCAGGGGCGGGCATGGAGACTGCATGAGGGCTGCAGGGGACCCTATAGGGGTGTGGGGACCCCAGAAGGGCATAGGGATCTCCTGGGGGCATGGGGATCCTGTGGGGATACAGAGGGATCCTGTGGGGACATGGGGACCCCATAGGGACACAGGGGTCCCACAGAAGCACGGGGGACCCCATAGGGACATGGGGGTACCATAGGGGCATGCTGACCCCATGGGGCCATAGGGGACCCTGCAGAGACATGGGGTTCCCGTAGGGGCATGGGTGACCCCCAGGGGCACAGTAGAGGTGTGGGGATCCCATGGGGGCATGGGAAATCCCATAGGGACACAGGGATCCCACAGGACCATGGGGTACCCCATAGGGACATGGGGGTACCCCGAGTCCATCCCCAGCACGGCCCCTTTCACCCTCCCCAGTGAAGCCGGAGGAGCCACCCCCACAGCCACCCCCACTGCCCATCCCGGTGACCGAAGGGGACTATGAGGAGGGCTTCGAGCGACCCGACTACGATGACTGTGAGTGACAAGCCAGGGTGGGGGGCAAGGCACCCCAGACCCCCCCTCCCTGGGGAGCCCTGCCTGGCCCCACGGGTAGCCATCTCCCCCCGCCGGACCCAGCTGGGCTCCGACTGGTGGCACCCACCCCCGGCCCTAAAGGGGTGTCCCAGCTCCCCTTCCCGCTTTGCACCCCACAGTGGCATACGGGCTGCCCCCCCCGCCAAAGCCCAGGAAACACCCAGACAAAGGGGATGAGATGGAGACGGACGAGGAGAAACTCAAACCCTGTGAGAGATGGGCAGGGGCTGGGTGCTGGGACGGGTGGCATGTCCCTGGGGCGTGTGGTTGCCATGTCCCCATGGTGGTTGGCATGTCCCCGGGGGCAGGTGGTACGTCCCCAACAGCCACTCTCCCACCCCAGGGAAGCCCAAGAAAGGCAGCAGCAGCAAGGAGGAGGAGGAGGACCCTTGGGCAGAGGACAAGGGCCGGGACCGCAAAGGTGGGTGCCAGCCCCCCCCCCGCCTTGCACCCGACCCCCTGGGCTTTGCCCCCCCCCCCCACTGTGTCCCTTTTCCAGGAAAACCCAAAAAAACAGGGGGGAAGAAGTGGGAGCCGGATGAGGACGAATGGACCCCTCCAGAGGAGAAGACAAGTGAGTGTCCCTCTTCCCGGGGGGGGGGGGAGCGGGCACCCCACTGGGTAGGGGGATGCCCATCACCTTTCCTGCCCCCCCCGCTGTCCCCAGGATGCCCCCCCATCGGTCTGGAGTCCCACCGCATCGAGGACGACCAGATCCTGGCCTCCTCCATGCTGCGCCACGGGCTGGGCGCCCAGCGTGGTCGCCTCAATATGCAGGTGAGGGTCGCCCACCCTCCACCCACCCCCTGCACTGGCGGACCCCCCCCCAGCCACATCCCCCTCGCTGTCCCCACCCCAGGCAGGCACCAACGAGGATGATTTCTTTGACGGGGCTTGGTGTGCCGAGGACGACAGCCGGGCACACTGGATCGAGGTGGACACCCGCCGCACCACCAAGTTCACCGGCGTCATCACCCAGGGCCGTGACTCCCAGATCCAGTACGGGGCCAGGGATGAGCGGGAGGGGATGGATCCAGGAAGATGGGGTGGGAGAGCGGCTTGGGGACGCCCCCTTCCAACCTGTCCCCTTCCTCCTGCAGCGAGGACTTTGTCACCAGCTTCTATGTAGGCTTCAGCAACGACAGCCAGAACTGGGTGATGTACACCAACGGCTACGAGGAGATGGTATGGGACACCAAAATGGGCTGGTTGGGGGGGGGGTGGGGACAATAGGGACCCTCTCCCACCCCTCAGCTACATCTCACCTCCCTTGGCAGATGTTTTATGGCAACGTGGACAAGGACACGCCGGTGCTGACCGAGTTCCCCGAGCCCATGGTGGCCCGTTACATCCGCATCTACCCCCAGACGTGGAACGGCAGCCTCTGCCTGCGCCTCGAGGTCCTGGGCTGCCCTCTCTCCAGTAAGAGCCCCCCCCTCAAAGCAGCAGCTGGGGAGGGTTATAGGGGGGGTTATGGGGGGGGGCTTATGGCTCCCTGGCCCCCCACCACTGTGTTTTCATCCCCTCTGCAGCTGTCAGCAGCTACTACGCCCAACAGAACGAGGTGACCTCCACCGACAACCTGGACTTCCGCCACCATACCTACAAGGACATGAGGCAGGTGAGTACCTCCGCGGTAGCAGGCACCTCCGTGGTAGTGGGATCCTCCGAGGGGGGGTGGGATCGGTCCCCTGAGCGCTGCCCCCCATCGCCCACCCCCCTTGTGCCCACAGCTGATGAAGGTGGTGAACGAGGAGTGTCCCACCATCACCCGCATCTACAACATCGGCAAGAGCTCGCGGGGCCTGAAGATCTACGCCATGGAGATCTCCGACAACCCGGGCGAGCACGAGACGGGTGAGGAATGGAAGGTGGGGGGGGACCTGGCCGCAAGCCCCTGGTGCAGGCAGGGGTATGGGTAGTGTGCTGACCCTGCCCGCACCCTGCCCACAGGCGAGCCCGAGTTCAGGTACACAGCGGGGCTGCACGGGAATGAGGTGCTGGGCCGGGAGCTGCTGCTCCTGCTGATGCAGTTCCTGTGCAAGGAGTACCAGGACGGCAACCCCCGGGTGCGGAGCCTGGTGACCGAAACCCGCATCCACCTCGTGCCCTCCCTCAACCCCGATGGCTATGAGCTGGCCCGAGAGGCGGTAAGGGGACGGCAAGGCAGGGGATGGGACGGCGGGGCGGTGGGATGCAGCTCCCGGGCTCACCGCTGCCCCGGGCTGCCCACAGGGCTCTGAGCTGGGCAACTGGGCGCTGGGCCACTGGACGGAGGAGGGCTACGACCTCTTTGAGAACTTCCCTGACTTGGCTTCAGCACTGTGGGCGGCTGAGGAGAGGAAGCTGGTGCCCCACAAGTTCCCCAACCACCATATCCCCATCCCAGAGCACTACCTGACTGAGGATGCCACGGTGAGCCATGGCACGGGGCACGGCGGCGGGGCAGTGATGGGGAGGTGATGTCTCATGCCATCGTGCCCGCCTCGGCAGGTGGCAGTGGAGACGCGGGCCATCATGGCGTGGATGGACAAGAACCCCTTCGTGCTGGGAGCCAACCTGCAGGGTGGGGAGAAGCTGGTGTCCTACCCCTTCGACACGGCCCGGCCCGTCAGTGAGACACCGGCGGCTGCCGCTCGCCCGCCAGATGACTATGAGGACGATGACCCTGAGCTGCAGGAGACGCCCGACCACGCCATCTTCCGCTGGCTCGCCATCTCCTACGCCTCAGCCCACCTCACCATGACTGAGACCTTCCGCGGGGGCTGCCACACACAGGACATGACCAACGCCATGGGCATCGTGCAAGGGGCCAAGTGGCACCCCCGGACTGGCAGTAAGTGGGTGCCACGCCATATGGTGTCGGCTTACTCACCCCATGCTCCCTCCACGTGAAAGTGTGGGCGAGCAGCTGGGTGAGCACTTGGCTGTTTGTCTTGCAGGCCTGAATGACTTCAGCTACCTGCACACCAACTGCCTGGAGCTCTCCATCTACCTGGGCTGCGACAAGTTCCCCCATGAGAGCGAGCTGCAGCAGGAGTGGGAAAACAACAAAGAGTCGCTGCTTACCTTCATGGAGCAGGTAGGTGCTGAGATGTGCCGGGCAGGGAGCCAGCAGCTGCCCTGCCTGCCCCACACAGCTTCTCTCATTCCCTTTCCCTGCATAGGTCCATCGGGGCATCAAGGGCTTGGTGACGGACCAGCAGGGAGAACCCATCGCCAACGCCACCATCGTCGTGGGGGGCATCAACCACAACATCAAGACAGGTAGGGCACGGGGTTGGGTGCCAGGCAGGGTGCCGGCAGCGCCGCGCTACCTCATTCACACCCCACTGCCTCCCCTCACTGTCTGCAGCCAGCGGCGGGGACTATTGGCGCATCCTGAACCCGGGCGAGTACCGTGTCTTGGCTCGGGCTGAGGGCTACAACCCCAGCGTCAAGACCTGCAGCGTCTTCTATGACATTGGGGCCACCCAGTGCAACTTCGTCCTGTCGCGCTCCAACTGGAAACGCATCCGGGAGATCATGGCCATGAACGGGAACCGACCCATCCGCCGCATTGTGCCCGGCCGCCCCATGACGCCCCGCGAACGCATGCGCCTGCGTATGCGCCTCCGGCACCGCATGCGGCTCCGGCAGCAGATGAGGCTGCGACGTCTCAATGCCACCACAACCGCCAGCAGCCCCACGGCCCCGCCGCCCACCACAGCCCTGCCCTTCCCCTTCAGCAGCACTGCTTATGCGCCCTGGAGCCAAGAGCCACCCACAGCTGGCACCTGGGAGATGGAGACCGAAACAGAGGTGGTCACCGAGCTGGTGACGGAGACAGAGGCCTGGGAGCTGGGCACGGGGACGGCCCAGCCCTTCACTACGGCCGAGACCTACACCGTGAACTTTGGTGACTAGGAGATGCTTGTCCCCTCGCTCCTGCCTCAAGCCAAGGCCGGACGCTCACGGCCGGTTTGGTTCCGCCTGCCACAGGCTCCGGCATCCGCTTCTAAAGTCTTCCTCGAGCTCCAGGCAGCCCGCTCCGGGTGGGCTCCAGCTCCTCACCCGCGCTGCTTCCTAGGACTGCAGGGCACGCCATGCTGATGCTCGCCCCAAAGGCTGGGCGGCTGCAGAGCCTCCCCCTTGCCGGGCTCCAGAGCCAGGCGGGAAAGGACGTGCTGCCCCATCCCTCGGGGCTGGGCAGTGCCAGCCCTTGCCTGGCAAGGGAGGGGGTGAAGCAGGACCCAGCCCTCGCCCCATCCCCATCTCCTGGCACAGCGGGGTTGGCAGGGGTGGTCCCGCTCTCCAGGGCAGGGCCCACACGGAGGTAGGCGCAGCCCCTGTCCCCTCCACACAGTTTTTTATTACACAAATAAATCAAGTTATATTGGTACGAGCGTCTCTTCTCTCCCACGCCCCGGCAGTTCCACACCAGCCCTCCCGGGAGGACAAATGGGAATGACACAAAGGCGATGGGTGCCAGGACCCTCTGAGGGGCCAGGGGTTTATCAAGTCCGTGCCCTGCCTGCTCAGTCAGTGCCCAACCTCCATGTCCCCGTCATCATCCTCGGTCCCGAAGCCGGAGAAGCTGATGGGCTGGCAGCTGAGGTCGCGCAGGTTGACGAGGCAGGCGGTCTGCGTGGTGCTGAAGGCGGGCACCGCCACCAGCAGGACCTGCTGTCCGTCCTCCCCTGCAAAGACAGGCGGGCGTAAGGCGGACGAGCCCCCAGTCGGCACCCTGGCGCGAGGTCCCAGCCCCGAGCGAGGATCAGGGGGTGCTGCAGGCTGCACGACTCACCTTTGAGCAGCTTGGACTGGAAGCGGGGAGCGTTGCCACAGAAGTAGACATGAGGGCAGTCGGTGAGGATGAAAGGGTCCGATTTGTAAAAGGGGTAGCAGCCTGGGAGGGATGGAAATTAGGAGAGGAACCTGCACCTGTGTCCCTTCAGAGGGGAAACACCCCCCCAGCCTCAGCAGCCACCCAGCCCTCGCCTTACCCAGGGTGTCCGGGGCTGTGGGGCTGATGTGTCCTGCCAGCAGCGTCCACTCCAGGATCTCCAGGTAATCGTCCATGCTGCTGTATTTGAAGATATCACTGACGTTCTGCCCTGACGTCCCCAAAAACCTACAACATTTTGGGGGAAGGAAGGAGAGATTCAGATGGCTGTACTTGCCGTGACATGCCCCGCGATCCCATGCTGCCAGCAGTTGTCACAGAGCTGGTGGCCCACCAGGCTTTTTTACCTTATGCCGTCCACATCGGCCTGGTAGGGGTTGGTGACCAGCTGGAGCGTGGAGTAGGCGCTGGCGAGGGGCAGCATGCAGTGATGCAGCGGCTGCTGGGGCAGCGTATAGTTGGTGGGGTCAAACTCACCGGGCATCACGTCCACGGGCACAGAGGTCTGTGGGCAGAGCAGGGATTACCGGGGACAGCCAAACCACCTTCCTTCAAAGGGGCTCAGAGCAAAGCTGGCCTGCTGCTGGCTCTGCCTTGCTCCCCCATTTGGCTCCTGCCACTTTCCTGCAGGAAGCCCTGCTTGGCTTCACTGCAGACACCAGATGCCAGGAGAGGGATCTGAAGCTGGGCTATGCACTGCCTCCCCTTCTTACTGCGTTCCCGTACAGCACCATATGCGGTGCTCAAAAGGAAGCTGGGGGCCGGGGAAGGGGTGTTTGCCACCCTGCACCCCGGGGCTGCTGGCAGAGCATTGCTTCCCTGCCTCAGGAGCCAGGCTCCCTCCCCCAGAAGGTACCCAATCCCCCGTCCAACCCTATCCCGCTCCAAGTACTCACGCAAAGCTGCAGCAGGATCTCATCCAGCATCTTCACAGCCTCCACACTTGCAGCCTGGGTCTTCTTGGTCAAGTACTTGGCCTGGGTCAGCAGGGAGACAGTGAGGGAACAACCCCACGTACTCTCCGATTCCTCCCTCCCCACCTCCATGGGACTCCCCGTGCCAATCCGGGCCCCAGAAAGCACGGTCAATGCTGAAGACCCCTTCCCGGCCGTACCTTGTTGATAGTGTCCCGGCTCTGCGTGTTCTGGCTCAGCAGGTTCCCCGCCAGGATGACGCGGGAGATCTGTGCAGCGCAGCTCTGCTCGCCCTCAGCGCCCAGCTGCCCCGTCACCACGTCCACCAGCAGCTGCGTGCTCAGCAGGGACTCGCCGCTCCCGCTGCCCAGCCCCAGGCCCGACACCAGCAGGACAAACCTAGGCAGAGTGGGTCGGGCAGCATGCCGTGCTCCCTGCCTGTAGCAATCCCTGCCTGCACGGCGACACCAGGGCTGCCCACACCAAGGGGCTTCAGACAGCCAGGTGTGGGGGGGGGATGAGCCCCTGTCCATGATCTCGCTTGGCATGAGGCGCCTACTCCAATGGGCCCATGGGGCAAACGGTCCCCAGGGCTTGGGGATCTGGCAGGGGACACGGTGCCAGCCCCGCTCCTGTTGCTGCAGAGACTCACCGGTCTGAGCTGGGGCCATTCCAGGGCAGCGGCCGGGGCAGGTCGGCAAAGCAGTGATCCTCCACCAGGAACTTGCCGTCATCCTGCTCGGAGCCGTACACGGCAAAGATGGTCCCTATGGCAGAGAGCAGGCGGTCAGCCCCTGGCCAGGGCCCGTGAGGTGGCTCCCACTGAGGAGCCATCATTCCCTACCTGTCACCAGCCTCTGCACCTCGACGGCTCCTTCCAGCTTGATCCGCTGCAGCTCATCCTCCAGGATCAGCTCGTCGGAGGGGTGGATGTACTTGGGCAGGGGTGGCTGAGGCACCAGGTTGTGCTGGGGGGGGACAGGGCAGGCTGTGACGGCCTCAGCAAGGCCAAGCTGCCCCAAAGGGCCTTTCCCCCTCCCGCCAAACCCCGCTCGTGGAAACCAGAACGCGGGCGCGTGACTCACAAGAGCCGCCGGCATGGCCCCCCACCGCCGGCCCAGCCAACGCCTCCGCTGCCGCTTTGAAGGCAGCACTTTGGAGCCCCGGCAGCTCTCGGCGCTGCTCGCCAGCTGCACGCCACCCAGACGAGCTGGTTTCACTTAACGCTTCCCCACAGCGCCCCAGCGAAGCAAACACGAGCGCGGCGCCTCAGCCAAGGAGGAAGCGGCTCAGCCAGGCAGCAGGAGACGGCACTCTGGCTCGCCTTGGGAAACGTGTTTGCAATCACCGCCCGGGCAAGCGCTCCGCTCCCTTTGAACCCTGCCCGGCAGGCACAGTGCTAACCTCATGCCGTGACAAGCAGGCTCCAAACTTCCCAACGTGCTCCCTGAGAGCCGGCTGGGAGCAGATGGGCCCCCGGCACCGCATGGGGATGGCGGAGCTTCCCTGGACGCCCCCCTCATCCTCCTCCCCTGCAGCAGGAACAGGGGGTTTGCTCTGCCAACCCCACTGGATCCAAACCCTCCAAAGGCAGGAATTAGCAACACTAAGCAGGCACATACATCATACACGCTGGCACAAAGGGGTGGTACCAAGAGTGGCGGCGTCTAAGGATGGGGTAGGCACAGAGAAGATTATACATCGTCTCCCCGGGTCAAAGCCCTGGCAGCTCCCACTTGCTCAGCCACAGCGAGCACGAGGGAAGCAATGGGAAGCCAGCTGAGGTCCCAATGTGTGTTGGCATGTCCCCAGAGCTGTGTGGAGGAGGTGGGGGGGCCCACAGGAGGGAACGTTCCCGCTGTTACCTCCTCGCTGATCTCCTGCAGGATGGAGGGCTGCAGCTGCATCGCCTTGAAGAGCGTCCCCACCACGCAGCACTTCTCTCCCGCCCGCAGCTCGCAGAGCTTCCTCAGTGCCACGCCGTTCCCTGCGGAGAGAAATGGGACTCAGGCGGCCTCGGGGATGGCTGCGAGGGCAGGCAAGGCTCAAGGCTGGCCAGGACCAGCTGAAAGGGCCTGAACGTCGAGGCCAGCAAGAGGCGGTGGGGGAACGTTGCGAAGCCTCTCACTTTTCCTCGAGGCACAGAGCCGAATCCACATGTGTAGGCCAGACAGGGCCAAGGGAGCATACCAGAAAGCCAGCACTGCCTGCAGGCATTTCCTCTGCGTTAAGGCGGGGAAAAGCTGGGTCATGCCGGGGTCTGGGGGGCCCACAGCTCCCAGCCACCACCCAGGACAGCGTGCAGAGCTCCCGCTGGGCTCACAGGTCCAGCTCTGCCTGGGAAGGGAGGGCGCACAGGTCCAGGATTGTCCCGCCTGGGCACAGCGCTGGTGCTCTTGCGCTTGGGCATGAGGGGCTGGTGTTCCTGCTCCCCATCCAGGAGATGACCCAAACATCCCACTCAGATTTGAAAGGCAGGAGAGATCACTCACCACCCCCAAGTCTGACCTCTGCTTCTGCCAGGGCCAGATCCTCCACCCGGGATCCCTGCTGGAAGCCAGAATCCCCATTGCAACCAGGCGTTTGGGAAGATCCTGGCATGAAGACAGGCTGCTGGGGAGCAGCAGGGTTTCCTCTGCCTGAAAGGCACAGACAGGTCCCAGGGCGATACGGGCTGGGGGAACCAACACGTGCCTCAGGAGGTGCAAAGAGCATTGCAGCCCCAGCATTTCATCACCTTTGTGGCTGGGGAGCATTTTCAGACAGCAAAAAATGCATCTCCCTCACCACAAGCTGAGCCCAAGACTTCTCACCTCACCCACGACAACCCAGAGATGCTTCAGCCCCATCCTTTACATAGGACTTTTATTCCTCCCTGTTTAAATCAACCCATGAAGCCCATCCATCCTGATCCTCAAGCCCTGGAGGGAGGAGGACTGGCTGCCGGGCTGGGCTGGCGCTGCGAGAGCTGCTGGGCTCCTCTCCCAGAACACCACTGCCAAAGCCCGCTGCCATGCCGGCTCCTCTGTCAGGTCATCCTTTCTGGCTGCCGGCGGGTGGGTGACGGTTTTCCCTCTCCAAACTCTCCCTTTGCTAATCACGCGCCTGCTGAACGTGACTCCTGTCCAGTGGAAAGCACCCCGCTGCGATCACAGGCACCCCAGGCTCAGCGGAGCTGGAAACATGGGTTCATCAGTCCCAGGAATGCAAACACTCGGAGTCAGAAAAAACAATCCAGTTTTAGTTTCTTATTCTTGGCTCTAACCCCCCAAATGTGTGTGTTTAGGGGGAGGGGGGCTGCGCTTTCCAGATTTTGCCTGCAGGCACTTCTCGCTGTGAGACAAACCCCAGAAATCTCGTCCCATCACACGACTCCAGGAAGTGGAGCTTTACAAAACCACTGGTTCCTGTCACCCTTGGCAAAATCCAGGGTTACAGCGCAGGGCGGCCGGCCAAGGAACGACATCCGCTGTGGAACCAGCACAGCCCGGCGCGGGCTTTGCTTCCCCTCGGCTCTGCGCAGCCCACGGGGACGGAGAGAGAAAGAAAAACAAGCGGCCAGCCCGAAAACCTCCATAGAAGGGCAAAGCCGAAAGCCTGGCTGGCCTGAGAGGGTGAAATTCGATAACAGGCTTTTACCACGCTCGGGGAGCCATGTGCCACGCCGAGGCCTGCCAGAAAGCTCAGCCACCGCGCTCTGGCAGCGGCGAGGCAGTTGCTTCATCCAGCGCTGCTGTTACGCCTTCGGATGGAAACTCTCTAGCGCAAGGATCCCACCCGCTAACCACTAACGCGGCCCCACCAGGCGAGGAAGTGGCCCCCCCTCCGGTGCAAGCGGCGCCTCTCCCGCCCCCCACACCCCGCTTCCTGGCCAGGGCGCCCGCCAGCCCCTCACCCTGACAGACCTCATGCTTTAGCTCATGCTCCTGACAGCGAGTGGAAGCTTTGACCTGGCCTGGCGAGCAAGAAAAAAATTTTGCCCACACAGCTGATGTTTAAAGGTGATTTTAGAAACGTTGAAGGGATGCTCCCAGCTGGGTCAGATACTGTGTGGCAGAGAAAACATCCCCCAAAAAACACCCATGGCTTATTCAACATCTTAACGTGTGCGTAAGTTTAGGAACCAATGGCCAGCACGCGCCAAAAAATCACCAAAGAGCTTCCAGCAGGCGCTGCATCAGCCGCACAGCTTTGCCTTCCTTCTCCGAAGAGGGGGCTTATTCCCCAAACCGACTCACCCCACTTCTGTCGCGCCCGCTCCTCCAGGATGGGCCGCATCTCGATGAGGCGGGCGGCATAGATGTGAGCGTACTGGCGGCTGAAGCTGCGCTCGCCCAGCCGGAAGGGCTGGGAGCAGTCGGCGTACGCCGAAACCGGCACCCTGGTGAAGGTGGAGGCCTCGGTGGAGGGGGGGGGCCAGCAAACCCTGTGCCGTGGGGGTCGCCTGCTCTGAAAACATGGTGGGCGCAGGGCTGGAGCAGCGGACACGGGAGTATTTTAATGGCGGGGCTGGAAAGCAAACGGGCAAATTAAGGATCCCGGCAAATTAAGGCCGGCATATGGCACAGCCCCAAGCGTGGCATACCCTTGGCCGTCACCGTCACCCCAAGATGCCGTGAAGCCCTCCCTGGAGGTGGCCCCCACCCCCAAACTGACCCCCTCGCCCCCCAAAACACAAACCAGGTCTAGGTCTAATCCCCCCAAACACTGCACCCCCCAGCATCCCCCTCCTTTCTCTCCCCTCCAACACCAGGGGACCCCCAAACTCATCCTGGTGCCAGGAAAACCCCAGGACTGCCCCCCCCATCACACCCTACCAGCAGGACACCCTAGCCCCCCCCAAAATACACCCTGGACACCGGACCACCCCGGGACCCCCCCCAACACCCCCTGGCACCAAGACCCCTGTGCAGCCCCCCTGGACACTCCTTGACACCAGCCCCCCCCGGACACCCCCTAAACACCCCCCCTCGCACAAAGCTCTCCTCCCGAGCACCGGGAACTCCCCAAGACACCTTCTAGCACCGCGACCCCCCCGAGAACACCACACCCCCCCCCAAAATCACCCCGGCCCAAGACCCTCCCCAGGCAGTAGGACCCTATAGGGACCCCCCCAGCCCCCCGGGGCACCAGGACCCCCTCCCCCAAACCAGGGTCCCCCCAGGACCCATCACAAAGGCCAAAGGGTCCCCCCGGGAGCCCCCCTGGGCCACGGCCCCTCAGACACACACCCCCCCCCCCGCCAGGGACCCCCAAAAGGCAACAGCCCCCCCGGAACCCGGCAGGAAGATCCCTCAGGGCCCCCCCGCTCCCCCCCCCAGGCCGCAGGTCACGTACGGGGTCAGAGGTCAGAGGTCGGGAGGGGGGGGGCCGCCAGCCCGGCACCACAGACCCGCCATGGGGGGGGGGGCGCGGGGAGGGGGGGGTGGGAAAAGGCGCGAACGCCGTAAAGCCCGGAAGTCGCGTGGCCGCGGGGGCGGAAGTGGCGTCAAGGCGGCGGGTTGCCGTAGCAACCGCTGGTGGCGGCGGCGCGAGGCCGTTACCGTGGATACCGGAGGGGGGGGGGCGGGGAGGGGGGACACCGGGCCCGAACCCCGGGACCTCAGGGAGCCCCGGAGGGGATGGGGGGGACACCGCGACGGACCCCCAGGACCCCACGGAGCCCGTGGCGGGGGACAGGGGACACCGGGCCCGAGCCCTGCGGGGGGGGGACGGGGACACCGGGCCCGAGCCCCGGGACCCCACGGGTCCCCACAGGGGACGGGGGGGGGGGGCACCGGGACGGAGCCCGGGAGGGTCCGGCCCCACACCCACGTCCCACCCCACGCTTTGGGGGGGCTCGTGGGTGGCCGAGGGTTGGGGGCCACCGGCAGCACCCCCGCTCCCGCGGCCTGGGGCTCCCGCGGGTGGGTTTTTTGGGGGGGTCCCGGGATTCAGGCGGGGCTCCCCACCTCCTCCCCGGCCCCGTCTCCCCTTCCTGCCGCGGGGGCGGAGGTGTGAGGGAGGAAGGGGTTTGGCGAGCCGGCGTCGCTCCATTTTAAGGGTTTTTTGGGGTTTCGGCGGCGCTGAGTGGCGCAGCCGTCCCTGCAGCCCGCTCATCAGGCTATAAAAGCCGTCGGGGTGGGACACGCGCCGGCTGTTGTCACCCGCCGTCACCCGCTGTCACCCTCTCGAGTGGGCTCGCCATGGCTGCCGCCTTCCTCTTGGTGCTGGTGGCGGTGGGAGGTAACGGGGGTCCCTCTGGCCTCGCGTCCCGGAGGAGGAGGGGGTGGGGGGACGGGCACCCTGGGGTAGAGGGGAGGGGGACGCATGGGGACCCGGGGATGGGGGGGACAGGAGGACAGGGGGACAGGCAGGCAGGATGGCAGGGTCAGGGGCTGGGCAGGGTTGGGGGCTGAGCAGGGTCAAGCACCCGGAGCTGGTGGGGACGGGGTCTGGGCACCCCTGGGGCACACAGGGACCTCGGTGACAGGCACGCACTCCCGCGGCCATGCTCACTGTCCCCGTACCCGCTCAGCGGCGCGGGCCGCAGTCCCCGAGCCCTGCCAGGGTGGCCCCGCGTCCTGGTGCCAGGATGTGGCCACCGCCACCCGGTGCCACAGGGAGCAGGACTGCCGCGACCTCTGGGACAGCCTGGACCTGGTAAGCACCAGCCCTGCTGCCCCACGGCCTTGACACCAGCCGTGGGGCAGCCCCCCGCTTGTTTTGGGGCCATGCTGGGGGGACCCAGCCCAGCCCTGAGGGTCTGCTTTGTGTCCCCCACCCCGCAGTGGCCCGTGGCTGGAGGGGATGTGGCTGAATGGACCGCGACGGTGCCCGGCAAGGGGAAGAAGTGCAGCCTGTGCACCAAAATCCTGGAGCAGATCAAGGCGATGGCGGGCGACGACCCCGACGAGGTGAGGGGGCGGCCTGGGTGGGGGAGCTCGGGGGAGCAGAATGGGGGGCCGTTGCCCCACACGCGGCCCTGCTGATGCCGCCGGGGCCGGTCCTGGCAGGCAGCGGTGGAGGCGGCACTGGGCAAGGCCTGCCGGGCCCTGGGGAAACGCCTGGGCCGCCTTTGCAAGCGGCTGGTGAGGAAGTACCGGGAGCAGATCAGCGAGGCGCTGCAGAACGGCGACGAGGCCCAGGACACCTGCGTCGCCATCGGCTTCTGCAAGGCCTGAGCCCGGTCAGCACCCGCGTCCCGTGTCCGTCCCTCATCTTCTGTCCCTCGACCTCCGTCCCACACCCACACCCCATAACCTGCACCTCGCACCCCACGCCTGTCCTGGGGGTGGGAGGGCACTTGGGGGTCCTGTGTCTCCGGGAGAGAACCTGCCTGCACCTCTGTAGGGTGGGGGTGAGACAGGGGACCCCAAAATGCATCCTGGAGGAGGCGGGGGGAAGGTTGGAGGAGCCACTTTTGCTGGCACCTGAGTTGGGGGGACGGGGGGATGGTGGCCCCCAACTCACCGTTCCTTCCTTGCCTCCGCAGGGCTCAGCCCCCCAGCCGGCCCCGAGTGCCACCCCCCGCACCCTGAACCCCCTCCCAGCCCCACCTGCCACCCCGGCCCCCGGATCCCCCTCCCCGTGCAATAAAGCATCTCGCCCTGGGCCACCGCGTCTCCTGGGGACGGTGGCCCTGCCATCCCTTGTGCTGGGGGTCCCCTGGGAGCCCATCCTTTGGGGGGGGGGTGGGCTGTCCCTTGTGTTGGGGACATGCCAGCTTCAAGGGGACACCGGGAACTGTGCAAGGGTGTGAAGCCCAGGCTGAGCGGAGCCACCTCCCTCCCTGGGGACGCTATGGACAGACGAGATCCCCTCGTTTGGTGGTTTATTTGGCCGGAGCAAGCGGTGGGGGGCAGGGGACCCGCTGTCCCCTCAGTCCTCCTTCTCGTCCCCGTGGGTGATGATGTAGCACAGGGACTTGTAGTCGATGTTCCCCGAGACGTCGATGGGCGTCACTGCGAACATCTGCTCCACCTGCGTGGGGACACACACCCGGGGGGCTGGGATGGGTCCCTGTGGGGTGCCACGCAGGGACAGGGACCTCGGGGGACACACAGGGACCTTGGGGATGGAGTCCAGGATCTTGGGGTCAGGGATCGTGGGGGACACGTGGCAATCTTGGGGACAGGGTCCCTGTGGGGCACGTGGGATTGCAGGGATGGGGCCGGGCACATGGGGAACCTTGGGGACAGGGTCTTTGGGGAGGACAGAGGGATCTGGGGCTGTGGGCTGTGTCCCCCTCCCCACGACTCCCCGTGGGCAGGCAGAGCTGGACGTCCTGGACACCCGCTTCCCCCGAGGGTCCTGTTGCCCCCCTTGTGCAGGGACACATGAGGGGACAGGGTGGGCAGAGGCCAGCGCAGGGGACCAGGACAGTGACGGTGACAGCCAGGGGAGCTGCCTCACCTCCTCCGGGGAGAACTTATCTGCCTGGGTCAGGAGGAGCTGCTTAAACCTGTGGGAAGAGGGAGCGGCTGAGCCTGGGGCCAGCTCCTGTCCCCATCCCAGGGGACGCAGGATCCAGCCAGGTGCCCCGAGGGTCCCTGCCGCCCCCCACTCACTCGTCCTTGTTCACGGTACCGGTGCCGGCGGGGTCGAAGACCTTGAAGGCGTTGAGGATGGACTCCTCGGGGTCGGTGCCTGGGGGCGGGGGGGTGTTAGGTGAGGTTTGGGGCCGACCCCTGGGGGTGTCGGGGGACATTGGGGGACGTTGGGGGACACCTGGGGCCACTCACCATTCAGCTTCTCCCCAAAGAGCGTCAGGAAGACAGTGAAGTTAATGGGCCCCTTCCCCTCCTTCAGCATCTCCTCCAGCTCCTCGTCGCTCACATTCATCTTCCCTGGTGGGGTGGGGAACACGGTGACGAGGCCACGTGGCACCGGGCACGGGGGACAGCCTGGCCCCGGGAGGGGAGAGGCGCCACTGGCGATGCCAGCTGGAGCGCTGGGACATGTCCCTCGGAGGATAAACGGAGCGGTTCCCTCCCCACACACCGGGTGGCCCTGGCTGTCAGTGCTCTGGGCTTCGCACCATCACTGTCCCCTCGCTTGGCACCGTCCCTTCCCCGTGCCTGGCACCACATCTGTCCCCACCCTTGGCGCTGTCACTGCCCCGTGCCTGGGATCACCGTCGCTGTCCCCAACTTGGCATTGTCACCGTCCCACACACGGTACCGCCAACCATCCCACACTTGGCATTGTTGCTGTCCCCAAACCGGCATCGTCACTGTCCCACGCTTGGCACTGCCACTGTCCCCAGTCTGGCATCACCGTTGCCTCCCCACTTGGCCCTGTCACTGTCCCACACTTGGCACCGTCCCCCCTCGCTGGCACCGTCACCATCCCGGTCCCGGTCCCCGTCCCCATGCGGCACCCGCTGACCCAGCTGCCAGTAGGTCTCCTTCAGATCCGCCTTGGTGATGATCCCGTCCCGGTTCTGGTCGATGCAGCTGAAGGCCTGGAGCAGAGCGGGCGAGGGGGGGGATCAGGAGGGGCCGAGCCCCCACCCCCGCTGGCCCCCCCCCGCCCGCTACCTCCTTGAACTCCTGGATCTGCGACTGCTCGAACACGGAGAAGACGTTGGAGGAGCCGCGCTGCGCCCGCCGGGCTGCCGCCCCGCCACGCCTGCCTGCCCTCCTGCTGGCCTGCGGGAGCCAGCCGGGGCGGGGGGGGGGAAGCCTTGGTTCAGCCTCAGCCAATCAGCGCAGGGAATCCCTTTTGTTTGGGCCCGGCCAATCGGAGTGCAGGGAATCCCTTTTGTTTGGTCCCAGCCAATCAGCGCAGGGAATCCCTTTTGTTTGGGCCTGGCCAATCGGAGTGCAGGGAATCCCTTTTGTTTGGTCCCAGCCAATCAGCGCAGGGAATCCCTTTTGTTTGGGCCCGGCCAATCGGAGCGCAGGGAATCCCTTTTTTTTGGCCCCAGCCAATCAGAGTGCAGGGAGCCCCCCCTTTTATTTTCGTCACAGCCAATTGGAGTGCAGGGATTCCCTTTTGTTTGGCTGCAGCCAATCAGAGTGCAGGGAATCCCTTTCATTTGGCTTTGGCCAACCAGAACAGAGAGAATCCTGCTAGCTGAGGGCTGCCACCCATCAGAGCTCAAGGATGTCTTTTTGGTGGCAACCAATCAGAACACAGGGAATCCTGCTGGCTGAGGGCTGTGGCCAATCAGAGCGCAAGGAATCCATTTTCGGCCACGGCCAATGAGCACAGGAAACCCTGCCGCCGCTGGCCGCAGCCAATCAGAACACAGGGAATCCTGCTGGCTGCAGCCAATCAGAGCAGAAGGGATTCCCTTCCCCTCCTCCAATGAGGTGGGGGGATCCCGGGGCTGCCACCTGCGGGTCTGGGGGCTTCAGGGGCGGCACCGCTGGGGTGGCCCCGTCCCTGGGGGTGACCCAGACCCCAGGGCTGCCCCGCGCCCCCCCCAGTGACCCCAGCCCCCCAGGGTGACCGGCCCCCTCCAGCCCCGGGGTGACCCTGCCCTTTGGGGTGGCCGCAGAACCCCCCGGTGACCCCAGACCCCCCCGGTGACCCTGGACGCCCAAGGGTGGCCCCAGGACCCTGGGGGGACCCCAACACCCTGAGCTGTCCCTAGTTCCCGGGGTGCCCCCGTGTCCCAGGGTGGCCCCCGACCCCCTGGGGTGGCCCAGACCCATGTGGTGGCCCCAGACGCCCAAGGGTGTCCCCGGACCCCCAAGATGGCCCATCCCATGGGGTGGCCCCACAGCCCCGGGGCTGAGTCCAACAGGCTGAGTGGGTCCCAGACCCTGGGGTGCCCCCAGACCCCCACAGGGACCCCAACTCCCTGGGGTGCCCCTAGACCCTCAGAGGGACCCTGACACCCTGCCCCAGACCCTCTGGGGGACCCAAAACCCTGGGGTGCCCCAGGAAGACACCAACTCCCTGGGGTACTCCCACAGACCCAGAGGGACCCCAACACCCTGGGGTGGTCCAGACCCCAGAGGACCCCAACACACTGGGATGCCCCCAGTCCCCCCTGCAGCATCCCCACACCCTGGGGTGCCCCCCTCCCCGGTGCCTGGGGGGGTTCCCCGGCCGCACTCACCATCCCCGCCGCAGCCCTGGGCCGGGGGTCCCCGGGTTGCCCCGGCTTTTATTCCCCCCCTTATCGCCCCGAGCTAAATCGGGCAGCGGATGTGGGCGGGTGGCCGAGCCAAACTTGGTGCTGGTACCGGGCGCTGACACCACCGGGCTGTGCCGGACACAAGCCAGGCCAGGTCCCCCGCCTGTCACTAGAGGGGGGGGACACGCTATTTTTGGCTGCTTGGGAAGGTGGCCAAGCCATGGCATCCCGGAGCATGAAACAGCCCTGGGCGAGGGGTCACCCATGTGCCCCCCTGTTTGGCGTGGGCTGGGACCTGCTGGATTTGGGGTCCCGCTGCTGGCAGGAGCGGGATTTAGCCCTCAGCGGGGGTCTGTTCCCTCTTTTGGGGGGGTCAGTGCTGGGAGGGGGAGGCTGGGGTGCCCCGAGGCTCTGCCTCCCACCCTGTCCCCGTTGCGGGGACAAGGCTGGAGGGGATCCCCAAAAATCGGTGCCCTGCAGCATCTGGCAGAGCTCTGGTGCACCCTGGTTGGTCTCTGCACCCCCAGGGCTCACCGGTGGGGGCTGGCCCAGCCCCCTCCGACCGCCCCTGATCCCCAAGTACCCCCCCAACAGGCCCCTTCTCTCTTGGCCAATCCCCCCAAGGGGGTCTCACCCCCAGCGAAGGGGCGGGGGGAGCGTGCGGAAGCCCCACTCCCTGCAGCTGGGGGAGGATGCAGGGGGCTGGGGAGACATAGGAACACCCTCGGCTGCCCCACATGTGTGGGGCAGCCCCATGGTGGGGGGGTCTGCCTGCGAGCATGGGGGAGACGAGGAGCACTCGCTCAAGCGGCCCCGGAGGAGAAGTCCACGCAAACCCCGTTTATTGGGGAGCCAGGAGCCGCCTCCGCCAGCGGCAAATCCCTTCCCACGTCCGTCTCTGCTCCTCGCAGAGCTCCGAGTGGGACCACCGTCCTCCCTCCCCCCCGCCCCTGCCATCCTCATCCTCATCCTCATCCTCCCCCCGAGTCCTCTCTCACTGCCCCATCATGCAGGCCATTTTGCAGGCGACGGCCGAGATGAGCGCGGCCCCGCGGCCGCTGCCTTCCTCCGACTGGATGAAGGTGATGTCGCAGCCGGGCGTCAGCTGCCGAACCGTGGCATGGAAGCGGTCCTTGAAGCTGCCGGAGGGGAAAAAAGAACTGGGTCAAGGCTTGGGGGATGCAGGAGGAAGAGGAAGGGGATGGTGGCAGGAGGAAGGCTCCTGGGGATCCTCACCTGGGATGGAGCTTGTAGACGGAGCCGTCAACCCCCACAGTGATTTTGAGGGTCTCCTGGCTCCGGCTTTCCCGCATGCGGTTGATGACGCCGGCCAGCCCGGCCGAGCACATCTGGGCGGCGCGGGTGGAGACGCTCTCACAGACCATCCGCACAATGTCACAGTCCGTCCCCGAGGGCAGCAGCTCGAAGGCCGTCAGGATGTTGTAGATCTGCTTGCGGTCGTCGGAGTCGCTGGGACGGGGAGAGAGGGGTGCATCGGCCAGGGGACGGGGGACACGGGGACCCCAATATGGGACAGTTGTAGAGGGCTGCTGTGGGGTGACGGGACAGGGGACCCCACTACAGGACAGAGCAAGCTACTGTGGGGTGACAGGACATAGGGAGCCTGATGTGGGACAGCCTGCTGTGGGGTGACAGGATGGAAGACCTCCAGTGCGGGGCAGCATAACACATTGGTTTGGGGGTGTCGGCCCCCCGCCGCGGCCCCGTCAGCCCCGTACCTCTCGATCTGTGACATGAAGCGGGTCTCGAAGGTCCCATGGGTCTTGAGCTTCTCGGAGGCCTCCCCGTTGAAGAGCAGGTTCTCGTCCACCAGCTTCAGCAACACCAGCCGGACGATCTCCCCCATGTACTTCCCCCCAATGATCTTCTCGTAGCTGGGGGAAGGACACAGGCGAGGGTGCGGCCGTCAGGGCTGGGACTTGGAGGGGGGGGCCATATCCCACGGCACCCCCTCTTTCCTCTCCCCCCCCACTCCCTTGCTGGACACGTCCCTGCGCATGGGCACAGCGGCCGGGGCGAAGGACCCCCGCTTTGGGGGTACCTGTGATGAGTTGCTCCAGCCTCAGCTGAGCCCGGCGTGGTGCGGGTGGGCCGGGGGAAGGAGAAGGGTGGGCGGAGGGGACGCGGCTGGGGACGGGGAGTGGGGGGGCGACACCCAGAGGAACTGGATCTGTCCTATTCCTTACAGTTGCTGACCGGGGTTAAGTGAGGTCTCGTCCACCACGCGGTCGTACTCCAGGAGGAACTCGTCCAGCTCCCCCGAGGCACCGAAAGCCCCCCACTCCGTGTTGACGCACATCCGCCCCTCGTCGCCCTCCACCAGCTCCACATTCTGCATCTCCTCCATGTAGCAGGCATTGCAGCCTGTCCCTGCCAGCAGGAACCGGGAATGGGACCAGGTGGTGGCGGGGGGGGGGGGACGACGACGCTGACCCACGGACACCCACGTCCCTCCCATCCCGAAGGCTCCATAGGGCAGCCGGTGCCGCGGCTGGGGGGCTGCGCTCGGAGCTGCACGTCCCCATCCTGATGTAGACAGGGAAGCTCGGGGCTCCTGCTCTCCCCTGGTCCTTTCCTGCAGCCCCGACCAGCTGCTTGTCCCCGGTGGGTGTCAGGGACGGCCACCGTGGCGTCCCAGGGGCTCCGGCTGCTGCGTGGCGAGGGCAGCTCAGCTTCTGGAGGAGCTGATAAACAGCCCGGCGCCAGCGGCGCCGTGTTTACCCAGGCCGAGGGGACGGTGCGAGCCGGTGCGGAAAGCCCAGATGGCCGCGTGGTTGATGGCACTAAAGATAGCGTGGGTCTGGGGGGTGGGGGGGGCTGGTCCCGTGGGGGGAGCAAAGGAGTCTGCGGGGTTCAAACCCATCCCCACCTCCCGGGCTCCCCGGCACAGCTGGCACTGGTTACCATCAGTGGGTCCCCACCCATACAGTGGGAAGCTGGAGCCACCAGCAGCCTGGAGAAAGGACCAGTGCCATGGATGACCAGACCCGTTACGGTGACCACCCCCTTTCTACCCCAAAGGTGCCCCCACCACCGTGCCAGGGCCAGGCGATGCTGTCTGGCATCCCAACCTCAGGAGACCTCGGCAGGGTGCTGCTGCCAACCCCCGTCCTCGGTGTGTCCCCCCGCAAAAGGACAAGCCCCTGCTCGCAGCAGGGGAGTGTAACTGGGGCCGTGGGAACGGTCCCCCCCCTCGCCTGCCGCGTGTCCCTGCGGGAAGGGGCCATCTTACCCACAATCATCCCAACCTCGCACCGGTGATCTTCGTAGTAGCAGGAGATCATCGTGGCCACTGTGTCGTTCACCATCGCCACCACGTCCATCTCGAAGTCCTGGGAAGGGGAGAGGGACCATCGGGGTCTCGCTGGGGGTCTGGGCTGTGCCGCGGCAGGCGGGTCTGGGGTGGGGGGTCCCCGAGGGTGAGGATGCATGCATGTGTCACACACACGCGTGTGCACACGCATGGAACGACCTTCCCGGGGACACGCCGGGCTCCAGCAGCCCTGTTGCGGGGACATCCGGGGGTGCGGGGGTCTCCCCACTGCTGCGGCACTGGCACAAACCATATGATCATCTCACCCCTCGCCGTTTGATGGCGTCTCTCAGGAGCCCGACCACGTTGTTCCCTTCCGCGCCAGAGGCTTTGAAGCCCTTGGTCCAATTCAGGAGGATGCCCTGGAGGGAGGGTAAGACCAAAATGGGGCTGTGGGTGTAGCTGGGTCATGGGGACCCCTGAGTCCTCAGGCTGCCCAGCCACCCCCTCACCTTGTCGATGTCCTCGTGCCGCACGGGGAAGGAGAAGGTGAAGCCCAGGGGCAGCTTTTTGTGCTTCATCTGGTGCTTGTCCAGGAAATCGGAGATGCACTCGGAGATGTAGTCGAAGAGCTGGAAGAGAGGAGGTCCAGCCTTCACCGGGGCTGTCCCCATCCTCCCACTGCCTGCAGCTGGCCACCGTTCTCACCACGGGTCCCCCAAGCGTGGCCACCTCCCCACCACCCTCCGGCTTCTGCCAGCTGGAGGGATGAGGGATGTACCTGCTGGCGTCCCCACCGAAACACGGCATGGTGTGTCCCTGCCCGGTGACAGGGGACCATGCGGGAGGGGATGGGATGCCCCGTGTGCCCAGCTCACCATCTCGGCCGTCCCTGTCATGGCATCCTCTGGGATGGAGTACATCTGGTGCTTCGTCTTCACCTTCCACTGCCCTTCCTCCCCCTCGCCCACTTTCACCAGCATCACGCGGAAATTGGTGCCGCCTAGGTCCAGTGACAGGAAATCTCCGACCTCTGCAAAGCCGGGGAGGGGGGACACAAGGTGACCAGCTCAGGGGGGGTCTCAGCCTCCCACACCGAGCTTGGCGATGTCCGGGGAAGAGGTGACGGTGCAAAGGGCTGGGAGCAATGCCCATCCAGGCCGGCAGCGCCGTACCTGAGCCCTCGGGTGTGGAGCGGACGTAGGTGGGCAGCATTTTGACGGAGGCTTCTTCGTGCGTCTCCAGCTTTAGCCCTCGGTCCATCTCTTTTTGCATCCGGTACATCACCTTCTTCAGGTCTTCCTCCTTCAGCCGAAACTCTGACAGGATCCGCTCCACCTGCGGTGGGACGGACGGTGTCAGCTGAGGACGGGAGCTATGGGATGCGGGTGGCCTGAACCACAATAAATAATCCAAATTTTCCTTCCCCTGGCCCGGGTTTTCCCCATCAGCACACAGACACCCTGAAACACCTTATCCCATCTCTCCACTATCCTGCCTCCGACCTAACAGATGTGCTGGTGAAACCGCAGGACTGGCATGAGCCACTGCTGGCTCCAAATCCTTTCCCGGTGCTGCCTGCGAGACATCCATGGTCAGCACAGGGGTCCCCGTGCCGTCACCTTCAGCCGGTTGATGTTTCATGAGCTCGGCTGGTTGCATTGAAGCCAGTGCCATTCCAGCAGGACTTGGACCAGTGACATGGGACGTCCCATCCCATCCAATCCCAGGGTTTTTCCCAGCAAGGAGCACTTCCAGCGATGCCATTTAGGAGCTCAGCGGCTCCCACCAAGGATGTGGGACCCCTCCATGTCTGTGATGAGGATGCTGGCATCCTCCTTGGTCGCCCCGGGAGCCGGGAGCATCCCTCTCCCTGTATCCCCCCGGGAACTGTGGGTACCATTTTCTACCCATCAAACTTAGTGCAAATGGGGGGCCGAGGGCAGGCAGGCAGGCAGGACTGCAGGCAGGACACAAAGAGTATTATCAGGAAATGCTCCCTTGCCTCGCTACCAGGGAGAATCGCAGGGCCCACTCGAGGGAAGCAGGACCTGTATTTACCCTTTACGTAGCAACCCCGGGCTCCGCCGCCGGCGCAGCCTCCATTAACCACGGCACGTAATCGGGGGCAGGCAGCCCCGGGCTGTCAGATGGAGCCGGGGGGGAGAGAGCGCTCGCTGCTCGGCCAGATGTAGCCGGCGGCATTAGAGGGCTCATTAGTCACTGGGATCCGGGCAAGCTTAAAATGCTCCCGCTTGCACTTTTGCTGGCAGACGGATGTTTTCCTCGAGGCTGCTGCCATTTCCCGATGTGTTTCAGGGTGGGGGGCTCTGTAAAACGCTTTGTATTGTGGTTTGGAACATC
The DNA here is from genome assembly GCF_026419915.1 of Harpia harpyja. Classification (NCBI taxonomy): domain Eukaryota; kingdom Metazoa; phylum Chordata; class Aves; order Accipitriformes; family Accipitridae; genus Harpia; species Harpia harpyja. The sequence continues at coordinate 44,900,445 of NC_068952.1, forward strand.
CCAGCATCGGGAGAACACCCACCGCCTCGGCTCAGCCAAACCTGCGGCTGCTCACCCTGACCCCCCCAGTGCATCCCAATAAATCACCTGGGCCCAAACGCCGCCCCTCAGTCTCCAGCCCCCCAAGCGAGGGCTCATCCCAAATATCTCCTCACCCCAAAAGCTCCTGCCCTGCAGAGCCCTCACGCCTGGGGGTCTTCAGCCGATCCCCCCCGATCCTAGTACCCCAGCACCTCTCCAGGCATCCTCCCTGGTCTGCCCTGGTGCCAGAGCCCGGGGGCTCCATTAACACTGAACCCCCAAGGTGCCGTTAGACAAGACGCGGCTACACCATGGGGGATGCCACTGTGCTGCGGGATGCCGCCGGCCACCCCAGAAAGGGGCCAGGGCAGCCCGAGGCAGCACCGTGGTGAGGTTTGCCATGACCCTGAGGGTGTTCAGCCCGGGCCAGCTAGAAAAATCCTGCCAGGAAAAGCATAGGGACGGATTCGACCATCTCGCCGGAGCCGGTGGCTGAAGGCATTTGGCGCTCCACAATGCAGAAGCCATCCTGCAGCACCGTTTGGCACACGAACACCAAATTTGCTGCAGCCAGAGTGTCCCCGTCCTTGGGGTTGGCACCCGAGGATGGCAACGGAGGGTGTGAGTTTTATTTCTTCAATAGTTCTTCTGTCTCAGGCACCACATGCCCCAACTCATCCCTTCTCTTGCCACCAAAACGATGGGTTTGGCTCTTCCTTGGCAGGATTTGGCTGTTCCCATGTGATCGAAACTGGCTCTTGGCTTCCCAAGGAAACTGCTCTGGTGCACCCCACAAAGAGGACAAAGCTGGAAACTGCACGGCCAAAGGCTGTGGTGGCCGGCGATGCCCGACTGCCAACCACACGCTCCTGCCCCCAGCACGTGCCGTGTCCCCTCAGTGTCCCCTTGGATGTCCTGGTCCACAGCGGGGAAGCATCTTGCTGTCCTCGCCCACGGCCCCATGAGCTCAATCCATCCGGGAGAGGAGATGGGAGCAGCTGCCCCCAGCCGACGTTTTGCTGGGGATGAGCCAGGTGCCTTGGTGACAACGTGATGAGCAGCCAAAGGAGGCGACGGGCCCCATCTCATCCCGGGGACGGCAGCCGCTTGGCTGGCAGCAAGATGCTGTCGGCAATGCCTGGACAGCGGGAGCATCCCAGCCAGGCAGCGGGGTCCCACAGACGCTCCCAGCTCTGTTCCGAGTCCTTGGCAGCGTGGGGAAGCGGCACGACCCGTGCTGCGCCAAGACCCAACGTACCAAAACGCAGAGCCCTGACTTACGGTGCTGGCCCCCCTTCCTGGAGCGTGCCGAGGGGTGACCTCAGGGACGGGGACCCCCAGGCACGTTGGGGCTGACCCCAGGCTGCACGGCTTTGCCCCTGGAGCCGGTGTCCTCCCCGCCAGCCATCCTCCCTCCCGGCTACGTCTGTCCCCAACAGGAACCTTGCCCGGCAGGAGACGCCCGCAGCGCCCGGCCACTTGCCGCAGGGATGGCTGGCAGCCCGGGGAGGATCTGCACCGCTCCCTGCACCTGCCGTGTGCCCCCCACCCCATCTCCCCGCCAGGGCCCCCCGGGATCGCCCCGGCAGCAGCCTCACCTTCTCCTTCCTGCCGCTCTCCATCCTGGCTCGGTGATCCAGCATGGGGGCAGCCGTCGGGGCGGGGTGGGCTGCGGGCCGAGCCGTCCCCCCCCCCAGTCCCCGGGCACCCTGCCGCGGTGCCTGGCCCGTGGAGCGAGCCCCCTTCCCCGTCCCGGCAGTCGTCTGGCCGGTGCTGGGCTGCTCCGTCCCTCGCTCCGCAGGGGGATGCTCCACTTTTGCCGCTTTATCTCATCGACGCCCGGCGGCAGCCGCCTCTTCTCCAGCACCCGCTGAGGAGGGGTCCCGATCTTCCCCCCCCTTCTCTCCGGCCTCCGGACCCTCAAGCGGAGGGGCAGGGAGAGGGGCCCGGCGCCCCGGCGGGCTCAGCCCTCTCACCCCACATCTCGGGGCTGTGGCCCTTTGCGCCGGGGGAGGATGTGGGTCGTGCTCTTCCCGCTCGCTTCCTTTCACCGGTAAATTTATTTACCGGTGCGCCGGATGGTTTTCAGCACGGTGAGGGGTCGCGAGCCCAACCTGGTGGGTTTTTACAGCCAGCGGGGAAGTCCCGGCGCGGCGATGAGGCTTGGCCGGGACCCCTCCCTGCCGGGGGCCGCTGGCCCCGTCATGCGAAGCACCACGCCCCGGGCCACCCGTGTCCCCGCTCCAGTTGTCATATCAACGGCTCGATGTACTGGCAGTGGTGGCAAGCACTCCACCGGACGGCTTAGCAACCCGGCACGCTCCCATGGAGACCGCGCCGGGCCGGAGGAGCCGGTGGCTGGATGACAAAGGTTACGGCCGCCCGGCGAGGGGCGAGGGTGACTGGGAAGTGCTCCGTGCCCCCAGGATGGGAAAAGCTTCGGCCGTGCTGGGATCGATGCCGGGCGCCGCGGCGGACTGTGGAGGGATGCTGGTTTTGGGGGATGGGGACATGGTGACCCCTCTTTATCCCCAGAATGGTGCCGTCAGCCAAGCGTTGGGGGGCACCTGAGGAAATGGTGGTTTATGGGGGTCCCAACAGGCAAGAAGATGCTCCCGGCTATGGGCAGACCCCAAAACCTCCCGGCGTCAGTCTGTGGTGGCAGCGTCCCCTCGGACATGGAGCTGTGGAGGGAGGAGGAAGGGTCTCTGGGAACCCTGGATGGATGCTGGGGGGGCTGCCAGCCCCGTGGGGGAATGAGGGCAGAGGGTTTGGAGATGTCACGGCAGGGCCTGGGGGGGGGTACAGGGTCACCCCACAGCGCCTCATCCCTACCCTGCTCACGGCTCCGAGCACCCGGGGGGCAGGGGAGGGCACAGGCTTCCCTGCCCCAGTGATGGGTGCCCACCCCGTGGGGGGAGCTGGCCCCACAGAGGGGTCCTCACCCCACAGAGCGGTCTGAAACTCTTGGGGGCTGCATCTGCCCCTTATCAGTGGGCCCCCATGCTATGGGGGAAGAGGACAGCCCCATAGCGGGGTCCCTGACCCAGAGGGGTCCCACCCATGGACAGAACAGCCCCACGGAGGGGTCCTCACCCCGCAGGTGGGTCCCCAAGCCACGGGGAGAGGCCAGCCCCACAGAGTGCCCCATAGCGAGAAGCCCACCCCACTGACGGGGCCCACGGGGAGCCCCCCCCGTCATGGAGGACCCCCCGCCCCCCGCGCAAAGGACGCCGGGATAGGGCGCCCCCCGCTGGAGGTCCCGCGGAAGAAGCCCCGCTCCATGACGCCAGGGCGGCGCTGATTGGCCGCCCAGCCCGGAGGCGGGGCCGCGAGCGGCGATGGGCGAGGCCGGCGAGAGAGGCAGGCGCTTATTGGTCAAGAGGCTGAGGGGGCGGAGCGGAGCCAGCGTGTGCGCAGAGCGGGCGAAGCCCCGTGGCAGTTGCCTGGGGCTGGTGTCACTTCCGGTGCCTGCAGTTCTGCTTCCGGGTTGCGCTCGTTTCCCCTCGTCGGTCGCCGTTTCCTCACAGCCCGTTCCGGAGCCGCTGGTACCGGGCCGGGGTTTAGCCACGGAGGGGGCGGGGAGAACGGGATGTTGAGCTGGGCTGTACTGGGGTGGGGGGCTGGGCTGGGTCAGCTGGGTTATACTGGGGGGCGGGGCGGGCGGGCTGGTCGGCTGGTCTCGCTGGATTATACTGGGGGGAGCTGGGCCAACTGGGTTATACTGGGGGGAGCTGGGCTAGCTGGGTTATACTGGGGGGGGGCGCTGAGCCAGCTGGATTATATGGGGGCGGGGGGCTGGGCTAGCTGGATTATATTGGGGGGGCTGGGCTAGTTGAGGGCAGGGGGAGATCAGACGGGGGGGGCATTGCCGGGGCTCGGGGCCAGGCTAGGCTGGGGGAGGCGAGGCGTGGGGGGTCGGGGCAGGCTCTGGGGTGTGGGACGGGTGAGCGCAGGGTGCCTGGGGCTGGCGTTTAAAGGATGGAGGAGGTTTGGGTGAGGCAGGGGGACCCCCAGCCCCAGGGGCAGGAGGAGGGGTCCCGGGGAGGCCCAGGGGAGTGGCCTGGCTGTGCAGGGGGGGTCCCAGTGGCTGCCTGGGCTCCCAGCCTGGCCCCCGTCTCACCCACCGGGTCTCCTTTCTCCGCCCAGGACAGCGGGAGACGCCACGATGAGGCTCTACAGCCTAAGTGTCCTTTACAAAGGTGACCCCAAAGTGCATTTACTGAAAGCTGCTTACGACGTGTCCACCTTCAACTTCTTCCAGAGGTCCAGGTGGGTGCCTGGGGTGCCAGAACCTCCCAGGGAGATTTGGTGTCGGGGGAAATCTCTTCTGTGTTCTGCAGGGCTGGCACGTGGCTTAGGCAGGACCTTGGGGAGAGGGAGTAGAAGCTTGTGGGGGGGTTTCTTGCCTGTTCCGCTCCTGTGTCACCGGATGTGCAGTGGCAGAGGTAACAGGCTTCTCCTAAGGCATAAACCCACCAGAGACACTCCCCTGGGGAGCTGTGACCCTGCACATGCCGTTCAGCACTGCAAAACCCACTTTGAGCGATGTTTCAGCCTCAGGAACAGAGTGAAACCTCGTTTCCCCTAAAAGCCGCTCACAGCCAGCAGCAGGAGGTCAGGTTTGACTCGGTAAATCACCCGCCATAGCCAAGCGATAAAATCTGGGTGCAGGGAAACACCCCGAGTGCTCAGGTCAGCTCTTCTCCCTCCAGCGAGTGCCTAAACCCAGTAGTCATGGTGACTCCTGGGGTGTGAGAGGTGAGTGGGAGGAGGCTTGTCTTTGTGTCAGACTAACAAGGCTTGCCTGACACCTCCAGTATCTTTTTAATTAGGTGTTTGGTCTAATCTTAAACTTTTTCCAGCCCGCAAACCTCTGCTCGGGTTATTCTGATGGCTTTGGGTGAGTCAGTTTAACCCTGAACACCAGTCTGGGCTCCTGGATGTCCCACTGCCCGCTCCGTGCACACGGAGAGATCGTGGAGCTCTCTCAGCAGCTGCCCTTGAGCTTGCAACTGAAGGGAGCTCCCAAAAACCTCCAAAAGCCGTAAAATAAAGCAGGTGCCTGCTGTGAAACAGCTCGTTTCCCAGCACCCGGCTCCAGACGATAAAGGCTTTAGGAAATACTCACCTACGGGACTTGAATTTTCCATGCCCCATCCTTGCCAAGATTTTATGGAGCCTTGAGTACATTTGGTTCTACAATTCCAGTGATAAAGGAAAAATACTGAAGTAAAATTGTCTTAAAAAATACTTTCTTAGCCAAATCAAAAAAGCTGTGCCAGTGCTGCCAACGCCTGCAGCCGGGACGGATTGCACCGGGTGAAGTAATCTCTTAAAGACCCAAATCACTTCATAGGCGCAGCTCTCCTTTTTCCAAATCCTGAGAAATTTCCCCGTGTGGTTTTGCCGTCGGCTATGGCCAAAAGAGCCGCTTCCCTGGCAGCAGGCTGTTTCTTTGCTTAAAAAAAGTCTTGTGTTTTGGGGAACAGCGATACTGTTTGTGCAGGGTGAGGGGGTGTCTGCGCTTGTTAGTCTCGCAGCTTTTCTCTGGTAGTTAATCCTTGTCCTGAGCTGGTTCCCTGGTCGTGCTCGGAGGGGCTGCTTGGACCTCGGTGCCTGTGTGAGCACCGCCTAGGTGTGAAATTTAAGGTGCGATTAAGTTAAGTTTGGGTTAAAAATGCTGCATGTACATTTTTTTGGAGGCTGTGGAGTTACTGGAGACTTGGGTTTGGGGTTTGAATCTGGGATAAACATGGTTGTGGTTCCTGGGAGCCGTGAGAGCCTGCTGGGCAGGGGGACGGGGCCAGCCTGGCCGTGCCAGCACGGGGTGTCTGCCATCAAACCTCTGCTGTATCATTTGGCAGGATCAGGAACATGGCGTGAGGGAATGAAGTCTTCGGTGGCTGATTTCTCCGAGAATACTGTGAAATACTGGAATTGCGACAGTGGGGGCTGTGGCTCCCAGCAGGTCCCCAGACCAGGAGGAACGTTTCGGTCCTCTGTTTCTGCTAAACTTGGATGTTAAGAAATCTTTGGGCCAGTCTTTTCTCTGCAGTGCCTGGAAACCCGTTGGTTCGGAGTCTGTCTGCAGCTGGTGTCTGATCATGTGGTGTCCAGGCTGGGGGAAATGCAAAAAAACCCCTAAGGAATAAGTAAACTGTGAGAGGCAAATCCCCGTTCTGGAGTTGCTTCCAGCAGTGGAAGGCAGTGAGGAAACCGTGGTCTTTGCCGTGCTGGTGTCCATGTTCGTTGACGTCTCCTTGTCACATGAAGCTCCCAAGTGGGAGCTGTTGGTGTGGGGGGGTGTTTGAGCAAACTCTGTAGTCTGAGCTCTGACAGATTTTCCTTCCTGGGACTTTCCAGCTGAAGTGGGGAATTTGTCGCCTCACGTTCATTAATCCCTGGCGTACATTGGGAATAGATTTATTTTGCACTTGCTGGTGGTTTTTGGCCTCTTTTCCTTTACTGTGGGGTGAGGAGGAGGGTTTACGCAAGAAGCCTGTTTGGCAGGACTCGAGTCTGGGCTCAGGAATGTTTTCCAGACTTAGAGCGAGTCTGGCTTAAGGATCTTCCTTAACTTTGACTCAATGTGGTAGGGAGCTGAGGTGCGTTTGTGGGTCAGACGGCCTCCCTGGGATGCCAGAAGGCCCCAAGCACAGGATAAAAGCTCAGGCGGCAGAAGGGGCTGGAGCACCCATGCAGCCCCTCGCTGCGAGCAGGGCACAGCTGCTCCTCAGGCTTTAGCCTGGTGTTTTACTTTCTGCTAAATCACCAAAAAGCGAGTTCAGCCCAAGGATGCGAGTCCCTCACCGCGGCCGGAGGGGTGTGGGTGCTCCCCTGGGCCCAGTGAAGCTGGAGGTGTTTGGGTGGTGGCTGCAGCTCTGTGTAGGTGCAGGGTCTGACCTCTTCCCTGAGGAAAACCCACAGCTCAGCTACGTCCCCGCTACCTAAATGTGGTGGTGGGGTTGTGGGGAAGGGTTTCAGTCTGCCCAAAATGCCGGGGACCTCTGGGACAGATGATCTCCCCCATCATTGCTGCGCCAGCACCCCCCGTAGCTCACTGGGCCAGATGCAGCTCCCGCAGAGCTGGGTCCCCTCGCAGACTCGAGCGCCAATGCTTTGTGTTTGCAGCGTGCAGGAATTCATGACCTTCACGAGCCAGCTGATTGTGGAGCGCTCGGAGCTGGGCAGCAGAGCCTCCGTCAAGGAGCAAGGTAAGAGGACAGCCCAGGGTCAGCACGTGCAGCCGCACGTGCTTCCTTCCTTGTCTGTTTACAATTAAAAAATGAGACTTCAAAACAGCACCCAGGCAAGTAGCACTAAAGGCGTGAGGTTGCTGAGCCGGGCGAGAGCCCAGCCCGCTCCGCAAGAGAGTGTTACGGGAAGAACAGGGACCTGCCTGACAGCCAGCTGCCGCCTTTGGGCTCTCTTCCTCTCCTTGCCACCCTTGGGACACTCGGAGCTGTCGGGCTGCGCTCCCGCCGCCCCTCAGCTTGCCAGCTTTGTCCTGTTCCCAGAGGGGTGGCTGTGCCGGTGCAGCCTCCTTCCCCTCTTCCTTGAGCTCTGCAGTGTGAGTCCGGGCTCCATACCCCGATCTCTGGCCTCATCTCCAGCCTCCCCACCCTGCTCCACGTGCCTCCCGAACCCCGAGACATGCAGGGTGCGGCCTGGAATTGGCCGCTGCAGCCTCTTTAATGACACTCCAGGCTTGTGACAAGTTGTTGTTTATTAAAATCAGGCTGAGCACTTCACCCTCTGTTTTTGTTTAACTCTGGCAGTACCTGCTGCCCTGGAAAGCTAGCGTCGTGTCCCACGTCATGTGGCCAGGCTGTTGTAACCTGCTGAAGCACAATGTGGGGCTGATTTTGATCCTCCCTTGAGCCCTTCCCGCTCTCCTAATGAAATCATGTGAAATGCAGTCGCTGAATGAAACTTTCCAGGGCAATTCGTGGGTCGTGGAATTGCTGCTGGGGCCGGGCAGGAGGCAGCGGGCGCTAGGGCAGGCTCTGGACCTTCCCGCTGCCTTTCTGACATAAATTCTCTGCCCAGAGTACCTCTGCCACGTGTACGTCCGGAACGACGGGCTGGCCGGAGTGGTGATCGCAGATAACGAGTATCCACAGCGGGTTTGCTTCACCTTGCTGGACAAGGTGAGCATGCGACCTGGGAGCAGCACTGGAGGTGACAGGCTGCAGTGGGGCTGCTCCGGGGAGCACCTCCACATCTCCTGCTCACGCTCTGACAAGGAAATGACCCTCCTGCTCGTTAGCTGGGGGACATCAGAGCTGAGCTGAGCAGGATTTGGCCAGCCCAAGGACTTCCAAGCCATGCAGTGACTTGGCTTTGCCTGCTGGGACTTAGTCCCAGCTCCACTCTGCTGCCAGCCCAGGCATTGGCCTCACAAACACCCTGTCCTCCCTGCCTGGCTTGGGTTATATGTGGGAAAACTGGGTGCAGCCACGCACCCAGCATTGCCGAAAACTGGCGATGACATGTCTGGCCGCCCTGGCAGGGCGCAGGGCTTTGGGGATGGTCTGGGGACGGCCACCCCTACCTGGCGTGGGCATCGCCGAAGAAGTTGGTTTCTGTCTCTTCCCTTGGCTCGTTCAAAAGGAAACAAGAAGAAAAATCTCCTTTTTCGAGGAGAAAATCTTTCTGCCAGCCATGGCCCCGCAAGCAGAACCACCAGGCAGTAATTGCCCGATTCCTTGTGTCGCAGGTGCTGGATGAATTCTCCTGGCAGGTCAGCAAAATAGACTGGCCTTCGGGATCCCCAGCGACAATCAGCTATGCGCCTTGGATGGATACCTCAGTAAATACCAGGTACGGCCTCCCCGGGACCCCTGCAGATCCTACGCAGAGACCGGGAACGCTCCCCACGGCCCCCAGGTCTGGAGGTGGAAGCGTGTGTGACGCCCCGGCGTGTGCCGGGACACTGGTGCTGCGGGGCCGTGGCCCGGGGGACGCCGACGTCCCCTGCGGCGGTGGTACCGAGGCAGTTTAGTTTCTCTCCGAGAACCCCCGTGATGCCGACCCGATGACCAGAGTGCAGGCGGAGCTGGATGAGACCAAAATCATCCTGGTGAGAAGGACGCAGGCCCGCAACCAGGATGCTCCAGCTGGCATGTCTGCTCGGGGCCGTGGGGACGCCCTTTTGGGGGGCTAGGGGTGTAGGGTGGCCATCAGGGCGATGGGGCCATCCTGCCTTCTCCGTTCCCTGGAGACATTACTGGTGCTGTGGGAGCTTCCTCTCCCCTTCCCTTCCTCCGGGCTCCTCCAAGCTGCCCAGCACAACCCTGGGGGCACTGACACCCCCCAACAACCTCTGCTTCCCTCCTCCAAACCACGGTCCCTTCCTGCGCAGTGTCATGTTCTCACTTGTCTTCTGCTTTAAATGACCTGCGTGCGCTGCTGTTTTCACCGGGGGCTCTTCTTCTCCTGGTCGCTGTGACCTTCCCATCTTTATTGGGGCTGGCATTGCCCCCTCCCTTGCTGTGGAGCCAGGGTGGCCGTGGGAAGGCAGAGGCTCGTTCCTGGATGGGACACGGTGGCACCTCCATCTTCTGCTCAGGGCTGGGGAGGGAGTGGGGGAGGGCCCAGGGTACCAGCGCTGTGGGTCAGCGCCAGTTTTTTCGGCAGCACAACACCATGGAGTCGCTGCTGGAACGAGGGGAGAAGCTGGACGACTTGGTCTCCAAATCGGAGGTGCTCGGGGCACAGTCCAAAGCCTTCTACAAAACTGTGAGTGCGGCTTTTTCATCCAGGGGAGGGTCACCCCCTCCCTGAGGAGCCAGCAATGGCCTGGGGCCTGGGGAAGGGCAGAACAAACCCCCGGGGCAGAGGATGTGGGTTTCCAGTCAAGGACCACCATCCGCTGGCGCAGCTGCTTTGGACCTGGAGGGAACTTGGTTGCCCAAACTCCGGCTGCGGAGCTCCTTGGCCCCTCACTCAGGCTGTTCCTTGCCCTGTGGCCAGTGGAGGGTGATGCCAGTCCCGGCTGTGGTGATCCTGGCGCAGGCTCCAGCTAGGGCAATGGCTGTGGGGGGGTCAGATCTGTGCCATGAGCCTTTGGTGTAGGGGCACAGGGTGTTTGCCTTCGTGGCGAGCTGAGAGGGCTGGGACCGAGCCGGCTTCCTCCGGTGGGAGGAGGGCTGTGCAGCCCCCAGCTTGACCCTTGGGGAGCTGCAGCGAGTGTCACTGCTGCTTTTCCTTCTCTTCCCTGGCCCGAAAGCAGAACTCCTGCTGTGAAATCATGTGACGCGGACCCCAGGGTCTCCTGTTCCAGACCACCAGGCCTTCGCTCCCCTTCGGACCTCACCCAGGACAGAAAGCAGAAGCCCGGGCGGATTCCCAGGCCTGGGCTGCACTGCGGAGGCCAGGGACGGGACAGGGCCTCCTCGGTGCCGCGGTTTTACGTGACTTTTGGTTTTTTTTTCATCTCGAGGGGATGCCGAGGCCGGCATCGGGCTGGCACCCTGTGGGATGGGGGGAGTGTTGGAGACCCGCCGCCCTCACTTTTCCCCAGGGTGACTTGGACCATGGGGCGCCCGGCCGTGCGCCCACCCTTGCCTTTACACCTGTAACACTAGCCAGCACCTCGGCGTCCCGGCACTGCCGGCCCCGGAGGAGTCAGGGAGAGAGGAGCTGGGGCTCCCCGCTGTGATGCGTGGGGCTGCTTAGGGGGAGCTGGGGAGGGGGTCTTTTATGTATTTGTGTCCTTAGAGCGAGCCTGGGGGGTGGGAGAGGGGTGGGAAGGGAAGAAGAGGTGCTTTCCTCTGGTGGGGGATGCTTGCTGCTGGGTTATCACCCGTTGCCTCCCTGGGCGGCTTTTCCCAGTGCCGGTGAACTGGAAGCTGTGGCCTCTGTCCCTGGGGAAGGGGCAGGACCGAGGGGGTTACGGGGGGGGGGGGGGGTCACCTCTGGGCCCCTTCCCTTGCTTCAGTGGGGGGATGTGGAAAAGAGCCGGGGTGGGCTTGGGCAGCCTACACTCCCTGTGGCCCCCCTATCCCCCTGGCTGGTTTGGGGAGGGGCGGTCTGTCCCCCATTGCTCCAGCTGCAGATGTGTCTGAGGCCCCCCCCCCCCCACACACACACTCCCAGTTTACCAGCTGCCAGGTGGGGAAAGGGAAGCTGGGGCAGCACTGGGCTGGCTGGAGACCAGCCCCAGTGCTTGGGTCCCAGGGCCGGGGCTGGGGGCAGCCGGGGGGGGCTCACCTGGCTTCCCTGCGCCTCACAGCCCACCCCTCCCCGCTCCCATCAGCCTGGGGTGTGGGGGGGCAACAGCGCCTGCCGGGTGCCCAACAGCCCTCGCTGCCTCCTCCTTCGGAAGGGAGAAAGCTTTCGCTTGAGACTGTATCGTGATCAGTGTTGCCTATCGTTTCTGTGCCACTGGCCGCACCGGCCAGGCAGGGATAAAGTTGTTTTTGGCAGTTGTCGCCCGTCTCTGGCTCTCTTTGCCATTTCCCAAGGGTGGAATATGGGCCGTCCTGGGTACAGATCCACTCAGCCTTCTCCCTCCAGCTATTTTTTTTTTTTTGTCAGTTGTTTTTCCTCATAATTTATTTGCAGTTTTCCCGAGACAAAAAACGAAATCAGAGTCATCTTTTACACTTACAAGGCTCAGAAAGAAAAGACGAAGGGGTTGGGTGGGGGGGGAATATGCCGGGGGTGGGGGGATTGAAAAAGAATGAGAGAAAAAGGGAGGAGAAGAGAAAAATTTGGCAACGATCCACCAGCATTCATGGGACAGTAACAGCTCAGCTCAGCTCCTCGACATACAGCGTTAGCGCCCGAGGTTTGCTCCCGCGCAAAGGGCATGCAGAAAAAAATAATAATAATTTAAAAAAAAAATATCCCCCGGCCCTCCCGCCCTTGCACCCCCCCCCACCCAAAATCAGCCCCCAGCAACACACGGCGCCTCCGGACGCAGAGATGGAGGAAGGGGAACCCCCGGGGAAAACGCGTAGCCGGGGAGCACCCGGAGTGGGGTGATGCCTCCCCTGGGGAAGGGGAAGTTGCAGGAGATGGGGTCCCCCGGGTGGCTGGCCGGGGGGGAGAAGGGGTGCAGGAAGGGGAGGCAAATGCCCTTGGCCGGAGCCGGGAGCGCTGCCTGGTGCCCCTGTGCCATGGCGTGGGGGAGTGGCGGGGGGACCCCCACCACCCGGCGGAGCAGCCTGTGCCCCCTAAGAGACCCGTTCTCTTAGTCTAAAGTGCTTTCGATGCTGCGTCAGTGCTGGCTGGATCGCCCCGATCCCCCCACCCCGATCCCCGCTGCCTGGGCCACAGCCCCCCGGCTGCCCCCCCCCAGCCCCATTATGTGGCACCCACATCCCCCCTCTCCCCCAAACGCATTACCCCTGCCAAAAAAAGCCGCCAGCACCCAGAGCTGGCACCCAGCCACCCGCCTGCCCGGGGAGGGGGAAGCAAGGTGCTGGGTGCCCGGTCTTGGTCAGCGGGATGGGGGACACAGGGTGCCCACTGGGGGACCCTCCCAAAGGCACCCACCGTGCCCCCACGATCAGCCCTCGGTCCCCCATGGGCATCACTCCTGGGGCAGCAGCAGACTTTGGGGGGGGGAGTGGGTCGGGTGTTGGTCCCCCCGCCCCCCCCACCTCGCTTACCACCCAGCAGCCCCCCCCCGGAGCTGGGGCCCCCCGTGGGAATTCAAAAATAAAGAGCTCTCTCTATGTACAGGGACCAGGAGGGAAAGAGCGAAAGCGGCGTCCAGAGAACAACATCCACCACCAGCAACAGCGAAACGCCACATGCACAGCCGGGGGGGGGGTTGGGACCCCCGCCACCACCACCACACCCGCCCCCCGCCAGCCAGGAGAACCCCCCCCCCCCCCCCCCAAGGCAGAGACAGGCGGGGGGGGGTCTGGGTGCAGAGGCGTCCCCCCCAGCCCCCCTGGCTGTGGCCGAGCGGCTGGGTTGGTTTTGGGTGTGTGTTTGGTTGGGTGGGGTTTGTTGGTTTGGTTTCTTTTTTTTCCCCCCTTTTTTTTTTTTTTTGCCTTTTTTTTTGTTGTTGTTGTCATTTTGGGCTTTTTTTTTTTTTTTTTTTTTTTGTCTTTTTGTTTTCTGCAAACACAGGCACTGGAGGGGGGGAGGAGGCAGGGGCGGAGGGGGGGACAGGCATGCGGACGCGTGCTTCGGGGCCGCAGCTCCGGCTGCCGGCTCGGCTCCCATCGCCGTCTCCGTCGGGCTGGAACCAGGACAGCCACCGCGAGCTCTGCGGGGATGGGGGGGACCCCCCCGCCCCGGGGTGAGCCAGAACCGGGATACACCGGTACCGCCCCCCCCCCCCCAACCCTGATCCGCTCTCACCTTCACTGGAGCGGGGCGACGGGGGCCCCCGAGCCGTGGAAGTGGACGTTCTGCCACTTGCCGTCACGGCGGTGCCAGACGCGGGTCTCCTCCGACTGGCTGGTGCGAGGCCGGCCCTGGGCGTCGATGTACTGGGTGAGGCCGGATGTAGGCGATGCAGGCGGCGTCCTCGCCGATGACGTGGACGTGGGGGTTCAGGATGGTTGTGTGGATCGGCTTGTTGTTCTTGGAGAGCACTGCGGGGCGGGGGGGGTGCGGCCGTCAGCGGTGCAGGGAGGGAACGGGCAGGGATGGTGGCAGGGCAGGTGGATGGACGGCCAAGCAGGCACAGGGCTGGGCAGGCGGGGAGGGATTCAGGGAAGCAGGCAGGATGGGGAGGGTGGGTGGATGGACAGGCAGACAGGATGGACAGGGAGGCTGGGAGGGATAAAGGCAGGAGGGGCAGACAGGATGGGCAGGCAGGGAGGGATACAGGCAGGGAGGAGTGGATGGATAGGCAGACAGGATGGGCAGACAGGCAGGATGGGCAGGGAGGGTGCAGGCAGGATGGACAAGCAGGCAGAGACGGGTGGATGGACATGCAGGCAGAAGAGAACCAGATGGGGAACAGGCAGGGCAGCAGGCAGCGGCCAGGCAGAGGATGGGCAGGGGAACAGGAAGGATGGGCAGGATGGATGGACAGACAGACCAAGCAGGGACAGAGAGGGGACAGGCAGGGGCTGGGAAGTTTGGCTGGACAGAGGGACAGGCAGAAAAAGGGGAGGGGATGGACAAGATTGCCTGGCAGGCAGGTGGGGTGGGGGGCAGACAGGGACAGGTAAGGCAAATAGGCAGGGGACAGGCAAGAGGGGCAGGCAGGACAGGCGGGGGGGGGGGGGACAGCAAAGGAGGCAGGCAGGATGGACAGGGATGGGTTGGGCAGGCAGGGCGCAGGCAGGGCGCAGGCAGGGCGCAGGCAGGGCGCAGGCAGGGCGCAGGCAGGGCGCAGGCAGCACCGGGCACTCACAGTTCTCGAAGTAGAAACGGTGGAAGTCCATGCCCTCCACCAGGTTGCCCAGGGCCTCGGGCTCGAAGGAGGTGAGCCCCGGGTCGCAGATCTTCCTGCAAGGCAGTGGGTGAGCAGCGGCCCTGCCCGGCCACGCCCTGCCTAGTCCCACCCTGCCCCGCCCACGGGACCCCACTCACGCATAGGCTTCAAAGTCCCCGTTGTTGACGGCCTCGATGAGCTGCTCCGTGATCTTGATGATCTCCTGCTTGCGGGCTGCGGGGGGGACGGCCAGTGTCACCACCCCGTCCCCGTCCCCACACCGGGGTCCCCTGGGACGGAGGGGAGGGATAAGGGGGGGGGCGGTGGAGATGGTGGGGGGGTGTTGGGGGGGGGCGGGCGGGAGAGGGATGGACACACACACCGTGGGGATGGGTGGAAGGGATTTGGGACGGACACGGTGACATGGGACTTGGAGAAGGGACATGTGGGGGGGCGAGGGGAGCATGGGGACAATCAGACGGACCATGGAGCAGGCACAGACAATGGGGACAGACAGCCGGACCATGAAGACAGACGTACAGACCTTGGGGACAGAGAGACTATGGGGACAGATGCATGGGCCATGGGGACAGACAGATGGACAGACACAGGGACATCCGTGTGCCCAGGGTCCCTGCAGCTCTGCCACACCGGTCTCAGCACCCCCACGGCCCAGGTGTCCTGGGCCCTCCCGGCATGTCCCAGTGCTGCCCAGTGCCATCCCAGTGCCAGCTCAGCATGTCCCAGTGCATCCCAATGTTACCCCTGCATGTCCCAGTGCCATTCCAGTGCATCCCAATACAGCCAGTTCAATACCAGTGTCTCCCAGTGCCATCCCACTGTGGCGCAGTGCCATTCCAGTATATTACAATAGAACCCAGTTCCATGCAAGTGCATCACAACACATCCCAGTGCACTCCGATACATCCAGTGCATTCCAATATGCCTCAGTTCCATCCCAGTGCAATCCTACTGCATCCCAGTGACACCCCAGTACCATTCCAGTGCATCATGATACACCCCAGTTTACACCAGTACATCTCAGGGCCATCCCAGTGCATTTCAATGCAACCCAGTGCCAGCTTACTGTGTCCCAGTGCCATTCCAAGCATTCCAGTTCACCCCAGTCCTATCCCAGTGCATGCCAGCATCATGCTGTTGAATTAGTGCAACTCAGTGCAATCCCAGTGTGTTCCAGTGCCATTCCAATGCAGCCCCACTCCACTATATCCCAATGCCTCATTTCACCCTGATGCCACCCCAGTGCCACTCCAGTGCATTCCAATACAGTCCAGTTCCATCCCAGTATGTCCCAGTGCTATCCCAGAGCATACCGTTACACTCCAGTTTGCCCCAGTACATCCCACTGCATCTCAGTGCCAATCTACTGTGTCCCAGTGCTATTCCAGTGCATCCCAATACATCCCAGTTCCATTCCAGTGTATTGCAGTACCATTCTACTGCTTCCCAGTACCATTCTAGTGCCTTCCTGTCCACCCCAGTTCATCCCACTGCCATTCCAGTGCACCTCAATTCATCTTGGTACCATCCTACTGTATCCCAGTGCATTCCAGTACCATCCCAGTCCATTCCTGTGTCACCCTGTGTTCCAGTGCCATTCTGCTGCATCTCAGTGCCACGCCACTATATCCCAGTGCATCTCAATGTCACTCCTGTGCCATCCTAGTGCATCTCAGTGTTTCCCAGTGCATTCCAACACAGCCCAGTTCCATCCCAGTATGTCCCATTGTCATCCTATTGCATCCTAGTACATTCCAATATAGCCCAGTTCCATCCCAGTGTGTGCCAGTACTGCTCTAGAGTGTATCGTTGCACTCCAGTTTGTCCCAGTGCATCCCACTGCATCTCAGCGCCAATCTACTGTGTCCTAGTGCCATTCCAGTGCATCCCAATACATCCCAGTTCTATCCAGTGCATCTCAATCTTGGTACCATCCCAGTGTGTCCCAGCATCATTCCAGTGCATCCCAGTGACATGCCAGTCCATTCCAGTGCCACATTAATATATCTCAGTGCATTCCAGAGCTACCCCAGTGCATGTCAGCGCATCCCAGGCCATCTCAATGAATCCCAGTGCCATCCCAGTGTATGTTGGGTGAATCCCAGTGCCATCTCAATGCATCCCAGTGCACCTTGGTGCCATTCCAGAGCATCCCAGTGCCGTTCTAGTCTGCCCCTATGCCATTGCAGTGTGCCCCAATCCATTCCAGTTCACTCCAATGCATCCTAGTGCCATCCCAGCGCACCCCAATGCATCCTGGTGCCATCTCAGCCCACCCCAGTGCCATCCCAATGCGTCCCCGTGCCAGTACGGTGTGTCCCAATCCATCCATTTCCATCCCAGTGCACTCCAATGCATCCTGCTGCCATCCCAGAGCATCCCAGTGCCATTACAGTGGTGTCCCAATGCATTCCAGTTACATTCCAGTACACCCCAATGCATCCTGGTGCCATCCCAGCACCGTCCCAGTGCATCTCAGCTCCGTCCCAATGCATTCCAGCACCCTCCCAGTGCATCCAGTGCTGTCCCAGTGCCATTCCAGCACACCCCAATGCACCCTAGCGCCATCCCAGCACCGTCAAATTGCATCCCAGTGCAATCTCAGTGCATCCCAGTGCACCCTGCTGCCATCCCAGTGCCATCCCACTGCACCTCAGCTCCATCCTAGTGCATTGCAGCACCCTCCCAGTGCATCCCAGCTCCACCCCAGTGCGTTCCAGCACCCTCCCAGTGCATCCCAGCGCCAGCCGCGCCCCACAGCCCTCCCGCTCCCCGATCACCTTTTGTGTCCTCGTCCTCGATGGTGGTGTTGGTGCTATCGGACGACTCCTGCCAGCGGGACGGCGGCGGTGCGGGGGGAGAGAGACAAACAGAGAGGGTCAGAATCCAGCCCGGCTGGGGATGGAGGGGGGGAATGAGCCCGGCTGGGGCTCGGCAGCACCCCGGCGATGCCAGATACCGCGGGGCGGGGGAGCCCCCGCCGTCACCGCGCCCCATGCGCGCTCCTCATCCGCTCCAGCGCCACGTCAGCCCCCTCCCTGCCCTGCGCCATGGCTGATGCTGGGGAGGGGGGAAAGATGGAGGCGGAAAGCGGGGCCCCAAATGACCCCGAGGGCTAACGAACGCGGGCGAGGCGGAGAAGGGAAGAGAGGCAGCAATACCTTTATGCCGTCCGCGGGGTTATGAATTACGGTAGTTTGAGGCTCCTATGGGAGAAGGGAGAGAGACAGAGGCGGGGGGGGAGGAAGCGAGAGCCCGGGAGGGGGGGACAACGGAGCAGGGGGACGACGGAGCGAGCGGCACGCGGACGGGGGCGAAGAGAGACCCAGACCGGATTCGGGGAGGGGCAGAGGGGGGGGAGAGAAGCAGAGAGTCATTAGTCCAGCGAAAGCGAAATGGTTTAATTCACAGAAAGACGGAGGCTGGAGGGGGGGGGGGGGGAAGAGGGGAGAGAGTCGGGGGGAGAGAGACGCAGCGGGACCCCTGTGGATGGTCGAGGAGGAGGCCGGCCAGGTCGCGGAGGGCAGCCCCGTGCCCATATCCTGCACTTGCTGTGCCAGCCGGGCATCCCTGTGCCTGCGTACTCCACTCACTGTGCCAGCGTACTCCACTCACTGTGCCAGCCGAGCATCCCTCTGCCCGCATCCTGCACTCGCTGTACCTGCCGGGCATCCCCATGCCCATACCCTGCACTCACGGAACCAGCCAGACATCCCCATGGCCGTATCCTGCCCTCCCTGTGCTGGCTGGGCATCCCCATGCCCGTATCCTGTACCTGCCGTGTGGGCTGGGTATCCCTCTGCCCGTATCGTGCGCTCAGGGAACCAGCCAGCCACGCTCGTGCCCGTATCCTGCACTTGCTGTGCCGGCCAGGCGTCCCCGTGCCCGTATCCTGCACCCACCTTGCTGTCCGCATTGCCAGGTCATCCCTGCATCCTGCACCCGCTGTGCCAGCCAGGCCGCCCCATGCCCGTATCCTGCACTTACCTGACCGGCAGGGTCGTGCTCAGCATCCCCCGTGCCCGTATCCTGCACCCACCTTGTCTGTACGGCACAACATCCCTGTGCCCGTATCCTGCACCCATCTCGCCGTCTGCATGACGGGGCACCCCACGGTCGTATCCTGCACCCACCTTGCCGTCCATCTTGCAGGGCACCCCCGTGCCTGTATCCTGCACTCCCCCTCCCCATTCTTGTGCCACCCCCCCCCCCATCCCCAGCGACATCAGGGACAGCTGGACGGACAGACAGCCGGACGAGGTTGGGGGGGGGGCGGGGGGGGGGCGCATGGCGATGGATGGGATGGGCTGGCGGGATGGATCTGGCTGGGGCAGTGGGTGGGTGGGTGGCAAGGGGGGGGCACCTACCAGCGCGGCGGGTGGGAGCGTCCCCTTGGGGCTGGTGACACCGGCACTGCCTTTGGTGCTGTTGGTCTGGGGCTGGGGGGGGGAGAGAAAAGGGGGGGGGGGTCAGTGGCACGAGGTGGGGGGGGGGGCGGGCCCCCCCTCGGCCCCCCCCCTCCGGCCCCCCCCCCCCGGCCCCTCACCTTCACGCCGTCCGCCTTCTTGTTCAGTAAGCTCTTAGCTGCTGCGAGGGGGGGGGGGGAGAGAGCATCAGCAGCTGACTCCTCTTTTGGGGACAAGGGACACCTTGTGTGTGTGTGTGTCCCCAACACCCCCTCCCGGCCCCCCCACCCTGATGCCCCCCCCCAGGGTGCTGGCAGCACCCACCACCCCAGTGTCGGGGGGAGGGGGGGGGACACGCTGGGAGGGGGGTGTCCCCATTCTGGGGGTGTCCCCATCCCGGGTGAGGGTCCCCATCCTGGGACACACACACAGGAGATGGGGGGGGTCCCCATCCTGAAGGCCCCCGCAGGGGGGGGGGCAGGGCTGGCTTACCTTGGAGAAATGCAGAGAGGAAAGCGAGAGAGAGAGGAGAGGGGGGGCGAGAGAGAAACGGGGGGGGGGGGGGGAGGAGGAAAAAGGGAAAACATAAAAAAAAAAAACATAAAAAAGATGAGTTGAGTCCAGGGGTGGGGCAGCCCCCCTGTGCCCCCCCAGTGTCACCCTGGAGGGGGACAAGGACGGGGCAGGGGGAGCATCTGTCACTGCTATCACGATCTCTGGCCAGTGGGGGGGGGGGGACAGGGACATGGCAGGGGGGACACAAGTGGCCGGGGGGGGGGGTGTCACCTCGAGCATCCTCATCACTTCTCTGAGCTCGGGGACCCCCCCCCCCCCCGCCGGCATCATGGGGGGGTGGTGGGGGGCTGTGCAGTGACAAGTCTGGTGACAGCAGGGTGGCACGGAGTAGCACCCAATGGGGGGGGGGGGGCTGATGGGGGGGGGGGGGAAGGGGACACCCCTGCCCCCCCGGCAGACCCATGTCCCCACGGGGGTCCCTGGCAGGGTGTCCCCAAGGGTCCCGGTCCCTCCTCTGAAAGCAGGCGGGGCGCTGAGAGGTGGGGGGTTTAAACCAGAGCCGAATTGGGGGGGGCCGGGGATCCCCGGCGGGGGGGGGCCAGCTATAGCCGGGGAGGGGGGGCACGGTTTAACACCCCGCCGAGTGTTTCGCGGCGCCACGAACACCGGCTGCAGCTCTCGGGAAGCCGTGCGGGGGGGGGGGGGCATGCGGGTGGCGGGGGGGGGGCACATGCCGGGGGGCAGGCGTGCAGGGTGGGGGACACAGGGGGGGCAACGGGGGGTACATGGGACATGCAGTGGGTTTGTCCCCCTCCATGCGCCGGTGTGCCCCCCCTGTGTGTGGGGGGACGGGGAGGCAGTGCCATGGGGTGGGAGCAATGGGGGGGGACACACCCTAAAATTATGGCCCCCCCAGCTCCCCATTGCTGACCCAGGTGGGTGTCCCCAGGGGGTGCCACCACAGTGTGTCCCCCCACCAGGGACCACTGGCCGGAGCAGGGCACAAGCACCCAAGCAGCCCCCCCCGGGATTGTGGGGGACAAGCACTGGGGGGGGGCCGCCACAGAGACCCCCCCGGGACCAGCTGGGGGGGTGATAGCGGGGGGTGGGGGCAGTGGCATCTCTCAGTCCCCGTGGGGAGGGGGAGAGGCTGGTGGGAGGGGGTGCAGGGGGGGGGCAATGCAGGGGGGCCATGCATGCGCTCCGATTTCCGAGGAGGGCACCCGAAACCCGTTGGGGGGGGGGTGTAGGTGAGGAAGAGGATGGTTGGGGGGGGACAAGGGACAAAGGATCTGGGGCTGGGAGTTGGGGGGGGACACACAGAACCAAGCGGGGCCGGTGGGGGGGGGCCGGGGGGGGCCCTTTGCGGACGCGTCTACCTTGTTCCACCAGCCCCAGGGGGGCCCCGGCGGCGGCCGCCGACATGGTCGGAGGAGCGGGTGGTCTGTCTGCCCACTGCGGGCAGGAGACGGGCAGAGGACGGGCAGGAGAGAGAGAGAGAGAGAGAGAGAGGAGAGAGAGAAAGGGAGCAGAGCTCCTGTTAGGGAGGTGGGGGCAGGTTTGGGGGGGGGGGGGCTGCAGCCGGACCCCCACCTTCCCACCCCTCCACCCTCCCCAACACCAAGTCCTCGGGTGTCCATCACCCTGGCCTCAGGCCTGGGGGTGGCTGACGCTGCTCCGTCGTCGTGTGTGTGTCCCCCCCCGCCTCCACATGTGTTCCCCCCCCCCGCCACCTCCACCGCCAGCCACTGGAGTGGGGGGGGGGGTGTGGGGGGACGACATGGGGACGGGGCACTACCTGCTGCTGTGGTGCGTGGGGTGGGGGGGGGGCTGGATCCTGCCCCCCCCCTTGGCTAACGCACGCCCCCGTCCTCGCCGACAGGGAAAAAAGGGGGGGGGGGGGGGGCGGGTTAAGGGGGGGGGTGGGAAAAAGAGAGAAAGACAGCGACAGAGAGACGGGGAGGGGGGCACCGGCCTCGGCAGGGCCTTGCGGGCGGGGGGGGCTGTGGCCCCCCGGCCCCCCCCGGCCAGTGGGAGCCCCCCCCCTTACCTGAGAAGTTCCTGGTGGCCAACATGGTGGTGAGGATGGCGCCCTGCAAGGGAGGGGGGGTGCAGGATGAGGCCCTGGGACAGGGCAATGGGATGGGGGGGAGCAGGATGGGCCATGGGACGGGGTGATGTGCCAAGCAGGGCCAGGATTGGACCGTGCTGCACCGGGTACCACTGGGATGGGACTGTGGCCCTTGGCAAAGCACCGAGTGTGGCCAGGATGGGACCGTGGAGTGCCTGGGACAGGACGGTGCTGTACCAGGTGCTGCCAGATGCAACCGTACTGCACCGGGCATGGGAAGGGTGGGACTGTGCCCGTGGAAAGGGATGGTGCTGTGCCGGTGGGGGAACACCGGGCACAGCCAGGGTCGGATCCAGCCCAGGCTTCTCCCTGGAGAAGATCTCACCTTGAGCTTCCTCCGGGCGTTGAACTTTTTCAGACACTCGACTGTCTCCTGCCTGTGCATCATGGAGGCCACGGTGGAGCGTTGCTGCAGGGGACAAGGGGGGGTCAGTGCCAGGTGTCAGCGGCCACCAGGCCGGGGGACACACACCGGGGCGGGGGGACGACGGGGGGACACAGCACTTACGCAGACCCACGGGTGCTTGAGGGCTTCATGGGCTGTGATGCGCTTGGCAGGGTTGATGGTCAGCATCTGGTTGATGAGGTTTTTCGCTTCGGGGGGTGACCGTGTCCCACTCGGGTGAAGGGAACTGGGGGGGGGACGGGACACAGGGGGGGTGATGGGCTGGGGAGGGGCAGCCCCATGGTGCCCATTGTCCCCTCCACCTCCCCACATGTCCCCAACCAGCCACCGGAGACATGGCCCAAAGCCATCCCCCAGGCTCTGCCTGGTGGCGACTAGCTGTAGCATCCCTCAGTAGGTTCCAGAGTTAACGGGCCAGCTGGCCACTGTGCAGGGGGGGCCTGGCGCGGGGGGACTTACATCGTAGGCACCGGCCTTGATCTGTTGGTAGAGTTTGTGCTGGTCCTCATCCCAAAATGGCGGGTAGCCCCACCAGCAGGATGTACAGGATGACACCTGGGTGAGGGAGAGCGGGGGTCAGGGGCGGGCGGGGGGCTGGGGACACAGGACAGCGGTTTCCCCGAGATGGCCTGTCCCCGTGCCAGCCTCCCCAGTGCTGCCAGGATGGCACCGTCCCCCACGGCAGCACCCACCCAGCTGGGAGAGTGCGGCACAGCTGGGGCACGCAGCCCAGGATGGGGAGAGGGATGGGGACAGGGTGGGACTGGGATGGAGATCGGGCAGGGACGGGCTCTTACCGCATGCCCAGATGTCCACGGGTTTGCCGTAGGCCTCTTTGCGCAGGACTTCGGGGGAGAGGTAGCCAGGCGTGCCCGCGAAGCCTGGGATGGAGACGGCAGGAGCTGAGCTGAGCCGAGCTGCCGTGGCGGGCAGGGACAGGGACAGGGACAGGGACCGGGCGGGATGCAGTGGGCATGTTGCAAGGACACAGTGGGCATGGCGCAGGGACACGGTGGGCACGGGACAGGGATGCGGTGGGCCCGGGGGGGTACGCAGTGGGCACAGAGCTGGCACACGGTGGGCGGGATGCTGTGGGCACGGGGCAGGGACGCAGCAGGGATGGGGCAGGGCACGGTGGGCAGAGGACGGGGACGCGGCATGGCACAGGGACGCGGTGGGAATGGGGGGGATGCGGTGGGCATGGCGCAGGGATGCGGTGGGCATGGGACAGGGACGCGGTGAGCACGGTGCAGCGACAGGGTGGGCACGGGGGGATGTGGTGGGCACGGGAGAGGGATGCGGTGGGCACGGGCAGGCGGCGGCACTCACCGAACCAGGCCTGCTGATCGCCTTGCACCTCGATGGCGAGGCCGAAGTCAGCCAGCTTCACCGCCGCCCCTTTGCATTTGCTGGCCAGGAGCAGGTTCTCCGGCTGCCGCGGGCAGTGCCGGGCATGGGGTGAGGAGGGGACAGGAGGAACCGGGCCGGGGGGTGGGAAGCAGAGGGGGCTTTGCAGCCGCCACCGAGAGGGTCCTGCCCGTCTGCCAGCCCCCCACCCCGTGCCGCGGGCAGGGGGGCTGAGCCCCGTGCTGAATGGCCGGGGTGTGCCCGGGTGGCAGAGCCCAACAGCTCAGCGTCACCCTGTCCCCATGTCGTCCCCCCCCGACCCACCCCATAGCCAAGCTCGAGCCCCTCCCCACCCCGCACCCCAATGGGGGGGATGTGGGGGCGAGCTGGGGTGGGTGGGGGGGTCGCTGTGAACACCCAACTCAGCGCAAGAGTGTGCCGTGAATGGGGGGGGTCACAGACACCCCCAGAAAGCGGAGGTGGCAGCTGGAGGCACTCAGAGCAGAGGGGACCCCCCCCAGCCCCAGGGGGAGCTCACTAACCCCCACCCCTAGGACCTGGGGGCTCGGGGGACCCACTGAGCCGGGGCCCCCCCCCCCCAAGCTGTGGGGACTCAGGGACCCCGAGACGTGGGGAGGGGGGAGAACTGCCCTGTGCAGAGGGATGGACGGACGGACGGGGGGTCACTCACCTTGAGGTCCCTGTGGACGACCCCCATTTGGTGACAGTGGAGGACAGCCTCCAGGATCTGCTGGATGCAGTGGCTGCGTGCAAACGTCGAGGGGGGCGGGTCAGGGGTACGCTGCCCCCACCACCACCACCACCTCCCGCACCCCCCCCTGCCTGGGGGCACCCGGGACCTGTGCCCCCCCTCAAACCAGCCCCCTGCCCCACTGCCAGCACCGCGCTGCACCCTTGGGGGGACGGGACCCTACAAAAACAAGCGGTGATCTCACATTGCAGGGGGGGGGGTGCTGAGCTTGGCACCCCCCCCTTGCCCCTGCCTGGGGGGGGGCCTCCCCCCTGGGTGCCCATCACAGGGGTGCTCCCATCTTGGCATGGAGCCATGGGGATCACCCTAATGACGATGCTGTGCCCCCCCCTCCGTGGGGACCCCTCCCAGCCCTGCTGCTGCCCGGACGCCGGGGTCCCCCAGACAGGACTCACGGGGGGGGGGGACGGGGACGGGGGGTGCGGGGAGGGCAGATGGAGACGAGACAAGAAAGAAAGAGGGAAGGAGCGGGGGGATGAGAGGCTGAAATGGGGGTGAAGGGGGGGCCCCCGCCTGGCTGGGGGTGCTGGGGCATGGAGGGGGGGGCAACCTCCCTGCAAGGGGGTGCAAAAAAAGTGGGGGCGCGTGTCAGAAAAAGGAGGGAGGAGAGAGCCCCAAAGTGGGGTCCCGGCGAGGGGAGCGGGGGGCCGGGAAGCGGGATGCTCCAGCGGGCGGGGGGCAGCGCGGGGGGCACGGCCCCCCCGGCCCCCCCCCCGTTATACTGACCTGCGGCTCCCTCTGCACAGGGGCAAAGTGATGGGTGGGAGAAACGCGTGCTAATAGCTCATGGACACAGTGACTGCAAAACAAAACGGGGGGGCGGGGGGGCAGAGGTTGGGGGGACAGGATGGGGAGAAGAGGTGGGAGAGGGGGGCAGGATGGGGTAAGGGGGGTGGGAGCGGGGCAGGATGGGGGGCAGGAGGGGGTAAAGGGGATGGCAGGGGGCAGGATTGGGGTAGGATGGGGGGGCAGGATGAGGGGCAGGGGATGGGAGGGGGGCAGGATGGGGGGTTGGATGGGGTAAAGGGGGTGGGATGGGGACAGGGGGGGCAGGAGAGGGGGGATGGGAGGGTAGAGGGGCAGGGTGGGGGGCAGGTTGGGGGGCAGGAGGCAAAACACAGGGAAGGGGGTGCCGGGGCGGGGGGGAGCGGGGCAGCGAGCAGAGGGGCAGCGGTGGGACGGACGGACGGACACACGGACGGACACACGGACACGCACAGAGCCCGAGCGACGCGTGATGGGAGACGGGGAGGGACAGGGGAACGGGGGGACGGGACGGACGGAGGGGGGTGGGGGGCACGGGGGGGGGGACGGGGGGGAGGCGGAGATGGGGGGAACGAGAGAGGGGGAGAAACAATGTTGTGAAAGCCCAGAGACCACGGGGACGGGCACACGGTGGGCACACAGGGCACTGGGGTCTCAGCACCGGCACGGGGGGGGCCCTGGGGGCCCCCCCCCACCACCAGCCTCCCCCCAGCACATGTCATGACAGCGCCAGGCCTCAGCGGCAGGGGGCGTAGCATGGGGGGGGGGGGGTGGGACGTGGGGGGGCCCACTGAGCACCCGGCAGCAGAATGGAGCCAGTGGGGGAGTTACGATAATGGGGGGGGCACCCCCCACACCCACTGGGTGCCCCCCCTGCCTGCCTTGCTGGAGCTGCCCCATCCCTGCAGCCCCCGGGTGGGGGAGGGCACCGGGGGGGGCTGGGGGTGTCCAGGGGTGTTTGGGGGGGTCTGGGGCGGGGGGCGCGGGGGCTCACCTGGCATCAGCCTCACTGTAGTACTCCCGCGCCACGATGTCCTCGAAGAGCTCGCCGCCGGTCACCCTGCAACGCAGCCGGGGCACCACGTCACCCCGGGACCCAAGTGCCCTGGGCACCCCCAACCCCCTAGGACCCCCCCGACACCCCCTGACCCCCCCAGCCGCACTCACAGGTCAAAGACGAGGTAATGGAAACCCTCCTCTGAGATGCTGTCGTGGAGCCGCACTGTGGGGACAGGATGGGGATGGGGGCAGGCTCAGCCTCGGCCCCAGGAGCCCCCGGGGCAGCCGCCACGTGTGACACACGTGTGTCTGTGTCACACGCAGCCCTCACATCTGCACCCAGCGTGTCCCATGGTAGCACCCAGCAGGACCCCAGGGGGGCACCCAGTGTGACCCCAGGGGGGCACCCAGCGTGTCCCAGTGGTGGCACCCAGCAGGACCCCAAGGGTGGGACCCCATATGTCCCCAGAGGAGCACCCAGCACATCCCCATGGTGGCACCCAGCGTCTCCCTGGGATGTGCACCTAGCAGGACCCCACATGTTCCCAGGGTGGCACCCCCCCCCCCCCCCGGTGGCACCCGCCATGTCCCCAGGGCGGCATCCAGCACGTCCCTGGGGTGGCACCCAGCAGGACCCCAGGGGTGAGACTCCACAGGTGCCCAGGTGTGCACCCAGCATATCCCAGTGTGGCACCCAGCGCATCCCCGGGTGGCACCCGGCAGACCCCCAGGGTGACCCCCGGGGTGGCACCCACGTGTCCCGGGCCAGGCGTCACTCACCGATGTTGGAGTGCTTCAGCAGCCGGCAGATGCGGGCCTCCCGCTCCAGCTTCTGGTGGTCTGGGGACACAGGGGTCAGCCAGGACACCCATCCCACGCCCCCACCCCGGGACACCCCAGCCCCACGTGCACCACAGGGGGTCACCTCTCCCCGTCCCCGTCCCCGTCCCTGGCTGGAGGAGCCCGCAGGTGCCCACGTGTGAGTGCACGTGTCTCTGTGGGTGGGTGGGTGCAGGTGTGCGTGCAAGTGGGTGGGTGTGCAGGCATGCACAAGGGTGCAGGTGTGGGGGGTGTCGATGGGGACTGTGCATGCCTGTACTGGTGTGCATGTGTGTGTGTGGGTGTGCACCTGTGGGCACGTGCACGTGGGTGTTGGTGTGTCTGGGTGTGCACACGCGTGTGTGGTCGTGCATGTTTATGCAACTGTGCATGCGTGTGTGTGGATATACATCTGTGTGGTTGTGCATGTATGGATGTGTGTGCGGGCGTGCAAGCATGAGTGGCTGTACGTGTGTGTGGGTGTGCGTGTGGTTGTGTATGTGTTGCAGGCGTGCGGGTGTGGATGTATGTGTGGCTGCCCAGGTACATGGAGGGGGGCTGTACATGTAGTTACGCACACATGTGCAGGCACGCCTGTGTGTGCGGGTGTGCCTGTGTGCGGCTGTACCCATGTGTGCAGCTGGACCAGTGTGCACGAGTGTACCTCTGTATGTGGCTGTACTTGTGTGTGCGAGTGTACCTCTGTGTGTGTGCAGCTGTACCTATGAGTGGCCACGTGTCACATGTGTACCCATGTTTGCCACTGTATGAGTGTGCAGCTGTACCCGTGTGTGTGGTTGTACCTGTATATGCAGGTGTACATACATATGCCTGCATGTGGCTGTAACTGTGCGTGCAGCTGTGCATCCGTGCAGCTGTACCTCTGCATGTGGCTGCACCTGTGTGTGCAGCTGTACCCGTGTGCGGCTGTACCTGTGTGTGTGGCTGTACTTGTGTGTGCGGCTGTATCAGAATGTGGCTGTACACGTGTGTACCTGTGATTGCCACTGTATGAGTGTGTGGCTGTACCTGTGTGTGGCTGTACCCATGTATGTGTGTGTACCAGGGTGTGCAGCTGTCCCTGTGTATGCGTGTGTACCTGCGTGCAGCTGTACCCGTGTGTGTGGTTGTCCCTGTGTATGTGTCTGTACCGGGGTGTGCAGCTGTACCCATGTGTGTGGTCGTCCCTGTGTGCGGCCGTACCTGTGCACACAGGCTGGTGCCCAGCCCCGCTGTGCCACACTGCGGCCTGGGGGTGGCTCGGGGGGGGCCGGGGGCCGGGCAGGGACAGGCAGGGCAAGGGCTGTGCTGGGCAGGGAGGACACATGGACAGGGGTGTGCACCTGCTCACACACACCCCCCTGCACACATGTGTGTGTGTACACACATGTATAGCCATGATCACACACAGCTCACATGTAGTGCACACCACCCCCGCACACACGTGTGCACACACACCGATGTACAGTGTGCACAGAGACAACGCGCACACGTGTGTGCACACACACCCACGTACACTGCACTCACAAAGAGCAAACACACGCTGCTCACACCTCTGCGCACACACACATCCATGGCCAAGGTACACACACGTGTGTGTACGCACACAGAGTACACCCCCACGCACTCACTGCAACTGTACACTGCCTGCTCACACATGTGCACACCCCCCCCCACCTACATCCACGCACCCTGTGCACACACATGTCCCACACCTGCACACACCCCATGCACACAGTGGGCACACACACTGCTAAGGTGTGTGCACACCCTATGACACACTACAGGCGTGCACGCACACACCCTGCTCGCACGTGTGCGCACACATAGACCCTCACGCATGCAGTGCACACACCTGTGTATGCATTGCACACACATGCTGCTGACGTGTGCACGTGGACCCACAAACCCACTGACACAGTGCACACACACACGCTCTGCCTGCTCACAACCTGTGTGCACACCCCCACGCACACTGAGAACACACGCACTCCTGTGCGTGCACACACTCATGCACCCCCCCACTGCTCACATGTGTGCACACCCACACCCATGAACACACACGTGTGCACACACATACGTGCATGCACGCACACACCTGTGCATGCACACACACCCCTGTACACATCACACACCTGTGTGCACACACAGAGCTCACACTGGTGCACAGACACACCCCCATGCACACGCACACACTGCACACACCTGTGCGTAACCCCCCCACATACACGTCACACACACAACACACCCCTCGCACCTGTGCAAGCACGCACCCCCATGCACGCACACACCCGTGCATGCACATGTGCCCATGCACACACAGTGTCACACCCATGCATGCACACACTGCTCACACCTGTGTGCACACACACAGAGAGCTCACAACGGTGCACACCCCCTCCCCCCAGGCACACACACACTGCTCACACCTGTGCGCGCACACACCCACGCCCCTTTGCACACAGCGTATGCACATACACGTGCGTGCACATACACACACACACAGAACCTGCTCACACCTGTGCACCCACCACCCCCCCAGGGGACACCACGGCTGCTGTGGAGCACCGAGGGGGAGCCCAGGGCGGGGGGGGGGGGTGGAACCCGTGGGGCAGCAGGAGGAATGGGGAGGGGGAGAGCCGGGATCCAGCCCCCACGGAGCACCCCCCCACCCCCCAGACGGCACCCCTGTGCCATGAGCACCACGGGTGTCATGGGTGTCACCATGGGCCCCAGGTGGGCCGGGCTGGGGGGTGTCCCCGGTGGCACCCACCCCATGGGTGGGGGGGGGGGGTTTTCTCTGGGGGGGGGGGTGTCCTACCTCTGGCGGAGAGCTTTTTGGTGTTGATGATCTTGGCGGCATACTCATGGCCGGTGCAGAGCTTGACGCAGCGCCGGACCACCGAGAAAGCTCCCCTGGGGAGGGGGGACAGGCTCAGCGCCCCCCGCCTGCCTCAGTGCCCCCCCCCCCCAAAACTAGGCCTGGGTGGGCTCCCACCCATGACTCAGCACCCCGTGGCTGGGGGCTGCGCCAGCCGTGACTCAGCACCCGGGGGGGGTGAACCCTGACACCGGGGGGGGGGGGGGCCCCGACGCCGCTCGGCCCCCGACCCAGGCACGCCAGAGACCTGCGGATGGGGGTGCCGGGGGGTGCCGGGCGGGAGCGGGGGGGCTGGGTGGGGCGAGTGCGTGGCAGGGGGCCAGGGGCCAGCATCACGGAGGGGGTCGCGGGAAGGATCCAGCACCGGCAGCCCGTTGCCATGGGGACGGCGGGTGGCCCGGATGGCAGCGGTGGCCATGGTGGTGATGGTGGTGGCGATGGTGGCGGTGGCGATGGTGGCAGCGGGCACAGGGCCCGGCTGCGGACCCGGCGGGGCACGGGGAGCCAGCCGGCCACCGGCACCCTCGGGACGGGGACAGGGACGGGGACGGGGACAGCGTGGCCATGCGCCCACGCCGGGCAGCGGCACCCGCTCGCCCGCAGCCCCGCCAAGTGCCGCCACCCACCTGTCCCCCTTCCAGGACCGACGTCCCTGCCCATGCCAGGGACCCCAGGGGGCAGCGGGTGTCCCCGCTCTGCCTGTGCTCAGCAGCACCCACGCCTGGGGGGGGGGGGGGTCAGGGCAGCGTCTGGCGGGGGGCACAGAGGGGACCCCTCGTAGGCACGTCCCCCGGAGCTGGGCTGGGGGACACGGCAGAGCCCGGCGAGCACCCCGGCCCCGCCGTGCCGAGGGTCCTGTGGGGGACACGTGGGGGGGGCCAGGCCTTCCCCTGCCACCACACGAGGTCCCCACATCCCGGGACACGAGGGGCCCTGCGCTGGCTGGGACAGTGGGGATCCTGCCACCACCGGGGGACAAAGGGGAACTCTCCGGGGCCTGGCACCCCCCCCCGGTCCCCCCCCCCGTCGCCTCCCCACGTGGCCCCAGGGACGGGGGACACGGTGGGGTGTCAGCTCCTGCGGGAGGGATGAATGTCACGGACCCCCCAGCTGTGCCTCAGTTTCCCCACCGGCCGGGGGCAGATGTCCCCAACAGTCCCGGCATGGGGGGGGGGGACACACAGACACACGCGGTGGCTGGCGGGGTGACACGGAGGGATGGCGGGGGGGGGGGGGCACACCACGTTGCCATGGCAACCAGGACGGGCTGGATTTTGGGGAAAGCGAGGGAATAGCCCCCGATGGCACCACGTGCCCCCCCCCCCCAGTACCCCCAAAGGGACTATGTCTACCCCTGCAAAATGTCCCCCCACTATAGCGGGGGTCCCCCCCCTCCCCCGACAAGGTCTGTCCCCACCTTCCCCCCCGCCTCCCGGTTTTACCCCCCCCAACCCTGCACGCAGGTCGAGGGGATCTGCCCCCCCCCCGGCATTGGGGGACAAATGAGCCCCCCCAAAACCAGCTCCTCCCAACACCACCCTGGGGGGGTTCATGGACACGGGGGGGGTGTCTGGGGGGGTGGAAGGACCCGGGGGGGGTAGGGGGGGACCTGGGGGGGGTCTTTAAGGACTAGGAGGGTCCAGAAGGGCTGCATCTATAACGACTGGCAGGCGGGGGTAGCAGATTTGGGGAGTTATATAAGGCCCAAAAGGGGTCTAATGGGGGCTGGTGGATGAGAAAGATCTATAAGGACCAGAGGGGAGATATGGCTGAGGGGGTCTATAGAGATGGGGGGGGGGGGGGGGTCTGGAGAGATTGGGGGGATCTATAGGGGTGGGGGGGCAAGGGGGGGCCTGGAGGATGGGGGGGGTGGGTCTAAAAGGAGCAGGGTGCCTATAAGGACTCAAGGACGGTCTGGAGGATGAGGGATGTCTATAGGGTCCAGGGGGGGCTGTAAGGACTCAAGGGGGGGGTCTATCAGGACTGAGGGGGTTTGGGAGGTCTATAAGGACTGGCGTGGCTATAAGGGCTGGGGGGGAATGGTGTTGATAAGGGCTTTGGGGGGGGGGTTGGAGGGGATGGGGGTCTATAGAGACCAGGGCAGCTATAAGGACCAGGAGATCTGAGAGATGTGTGGGGTCTGTGAGGATGGGGGGTCCTGTAGGAGCCAGGGGCGGGATCGGGAGTGCTGGGGGGTCTATAAGGACTGGGGGGTCAGGAGAGATGGAGAGGGGGTCTGTAAGGATGGGGGGTCCATAGGGGTCAAGGGCAGCTATAAGGACTGGGGGGGGTCTATAGGGATGGGTGATTGGGACTGGGGAGGACTGCGGGGGTCAGGAAAGATGGGGGGGGGGCTGTAAGAGTGGGGGTCCGTAAGGATGGGGGGGTCCTTGGGGAACAAGGGGGCTGCGGGGACTGGGGGGGGGGTCGTCTATGGGGTGGGGGTGCGGGACTCGGAGGATCTTGGGGGTCCGGGCCGCCGGGGTTGGCTGTAAGGCCCGGGGGTCCCTGCGGCCAGGGCCGCGGGGGGGAAGCTGGGGGGGGGGGGTAGGTACGGGGCCGGGGGGGGGCGGTATAAGCGGGGGGCCGGGCCAGTACCGGGGGGAGGGCGGGGGGGGGGGGGGACGGCCGACGGGGGGGGGGGGGCTGGGCAGGCCCGGTCCCGGGGGTTGGGGGGGGGGGTGGGGGGGCCGGTCCCGGGTGCCCTGTCCCGCCGCGGGGGGGGGGGGGGGGGGGGGATGCGTCACGTCTGCACCGAGCGGCGGCCGGAGCCCCGGGCAGCGCCCCCCCCCGCCCGCCCCCGCCGCCCCCCGCGCTCCGCCCGCGGCCGGGGCCGTTGCTCGGTGCCCGGTGCCCGGTGCCCGGTGCCGGCGGCCCTTACTTGCCGATCTCCTCGTAGAGCTGGTACTCGTCGGTGAAGCGGGTGCAGGGCACGGTGGTGGCCATGCTGCCGCCGCGCCGCGCCGCAATGAGCCGCCCCGGCACCGGCTCCGCTCCGGCTCCGGCTCCGGCTCCGCCTGGCGCGGGGGGGCGGGAGGAGGCGCTGCCGGGCCGGGGGAGGCACCGGCCGGGGGAGGGCACCAGCCCGGGACAGCCCCCGCCGCCCCCCACCCCCACCCCCCCACCCCCCCACCCCCCCCCAGGCTGGGATCCCCCCCACCCCGGGGCACCCCCCCGCCTCAGATCTGCCCCCGCGCCGGGGACCACCCCCACCCCCCGGATCGCCCCCACACGCCGGTTCCCGTCCGCATCACACACGCACGCACCCCTCCGCCCGGGGCTGGACCCCCCCAGGACCCCGCGGGGATCCCGCTTTCCCCGAGTCTCCCCAAGGGCTTCATAACCAGCTTCTCACCCCCCCGCCCGGGACCCCTTTATCCCAAATCCCCCCCAGGTGGGGGGGACCCACATCCACGCCCCCCAAAAGGCCCCATATCCAGACCCCCACCCCAGGATTCCCCCCCCCCCCCCCCGGTTCTCACATGCCCGCCAAAGGACCCCAAATCCATCCCCCCCCAGGGATCCCACATCCCCCCCCGCCAAAGACCCCAATATCCAGACACCCCCCACCCCGAGGACCCCACACGCACCCCCTCTGCCATCCTCACTCCATCCCCCCACAGGGACACCCTCCCTTATCACCCCCACCTCCGCACCAATGTCACCCCAAACAACCCCTCCAGGCTCCAACCCGCCCCTGAGCAAAACACCCGGGAGGGGCCTGAGGGGAGGCAAAAATCTCCCCCCCCTCCCCCAAGGGCACCTTGAAGCCCCTCCAATGCCAGAGGCTTGCTGGGGGGGCATTTTTTGGGGACACACACACAAGAGGCCACCCTGGAGGCCACCAGCAGCCCCAGGGCCTAGCCGGGGTGCCAGGACACTGGGGTCCTTCCCCCCGCCCCCCCTGTGGGCCCACGTCACCGGTGGGACCAGGGGCGAGCAGGTGGGTGGGCGGCGAGGGGCGCGGGCAGGCGGGTGCCCACCCCGGGGCGCGGGGCGAGCGGGTGGGTGGGCGGCTGGCGGCTGGCGCTGCCGTTGCCATGGGGACCGTGGGCGGCCGTGGGGGACTGCGCCGAGCCCGGTTATATTTGTGCATCGCCACGGAGAAATTTCGGCGCCTGGCGTGGTGGAGATGGGGGGGAGGGGGGGGAACGGGGACAGGGAGGTGGGGACCAGTGGGGTGAGACCGCAAGGTCAGCACCCCCAAAGGCTCCAGGCACCCGGCGCACACCCCACCAAATCCAGCCCACTCCCCCCCCCCCCGGTGTCCCACATCCACACCCCAAAGGACCCCAAAATCCAGCCCCCCCCCAGCATCCCATCTCCACCCCCCAAAGGACCCCAAAATCCAGCCCCCACCACCATGCGTGTGGGACTCCGTCACCGGGGCCCATGCTAGGGGCGCCACGTGCAGATGTCCCCAGGCATCCCCCTTGGGTGTCCCCCTCTCCAATCTTTAAACAGGGTGGTGTTGGGGGGGTCAGGGCACAGGCATCCCCCCTGGGCGGTGGCACCGAATCACTCACAGGCCCGGCGCTCAAGAAATGTGTTTATTGCAAACCGAGGGGGGGTGGGGGGCAAGGTGATGGCCAGGGACCCCCAGCCCATGAGCCCCAGGGTGGGGGCCAGTGGGAAGCTGCAAGAGCTGGGCTGGGCCTGGGGGGGGGGCCCAGGGCTCCCATGTCCCCCCTCCCGGACCTGACCCGTGCCAGGGAAGCCCAGACGTTTCTGGGGCTACTGCCCACTGGTACGGGGGGGGCTGGCGGCCATCAGGGCTGGGCCTGTAGCCCCCTGCCAGGGAACCCCCCCGCCACGGTGTTGTGGGTGACAGCCCCACTGCTCCCTGCCAACCCCCCCGAGGAAGGGGGAAGCAAATCCCGGGGACTGGCTGGGGTCTCTGCCCTCCACTGAGGGGGTGCGCCCACCCCGGACTCCCTCTGGCAATGGGCTGCTGGGGGGGTGAACTGGGGAGAAACCCCCCCGCAGCACTGGATGGGGCCCTCCGGCTGGGCAGGAGGCAGGGGCAGCACAGCACTCGTGGGAGACCCCCAGAGCAGGACCCAGTGAGGGGACTTGGGGGTGCCAGGCAGGCAGGGCAGCGGGCAGGGCAGCAGGCAGGGCATGGGCAGGGGCAGGCTCTCTCCCCATGTGCCCCCCACCATCCCCGCTGCCCGTACCCGGAGCTGAGGAGAGCAAAGCTCCGCCTGTGAGGGGCAAAGCTGCCCTGTGCCAGGGCGGGGAGGGATCTGCACCCCCAGAAGCCCAAAAAGAAGCATCTTCAGCCACCAGAAATAATAATTATGTCACCCAGCGAGCTCCGTCTATTCCGGAAAAATAACAGAGCCGTCGCCAGTGCGAGGCGAGGAGAGAAGGGTCCCAGCCGCTCAGGTTGCCTTGGTGACGGGACGTAAATCTGCATTCGCCAGGTTTCCCCGCACGCACATCAAACCGCCAAGGCCGGTGCCGGTGCAGGGTGGTGAAGGCAGTGGAAGGGTGCTGGCAGCGTGTATCATCGGCAAGTGGGTTATTGGCGCCAGCGTTGGGTGCGAGGGTCTGGGGTGGGCATCTGGGTGGGTTTCTCCTCTCCCTGCTTCGTTTCTCGGCCATTTTTCGCCGCTGTCAAAACTGCACGGCACCGGGGGAGATGTTGAACATGGAGGGGTCAAACTTCTGGCCGCGGAAGGGGGAGCCCTCGGTGTCCCAGCCCTTCTTCAGCATCTCGTGCACCTTCTGCAAAGAGGCCACAGGCTCCCGTCAGGCCCGGGTTGAGTGCACACCTCTGCCCGTGCCCCTCGCCCTCCCCGCCACCCCAGACGAAGGTACGGGCTCATCCCACAAGTGTCAGGGCTGCATGCCCACCCGACGCATCGAAGAGAGTTGTGGGGCTCAGCAACAGTACCCCTCCGCCCTGGGTGACAGCAGCAGCGATGTCCAAGGGCGCACAACCACCTCCGTGCTTCACCCACCCTCCTCTCCTCTGCCCAGGAAAGGGCAGATGGCACACGGGGACGGGAAGGAGCGATGGGAAACAAAAAGCAGCTCCTTGGTTGGGCTGAACCCAGACCCGTGTGGGTTCATCCCAGAGTGGAGGCAGTGGGGAGACGGCGGGCCTGGCTCCGGAGGGAGGCACACGGATGTGGGGCCCATCAGCGGTGCAGGGGGGGTCTGGGCTCACAGGCGTTTGCCAAGGTGCCGGGAAGGGGAAGACGGTGCAGGCAAAAGACAGGGACTGGCAGAACCTCACGCCCCCAAAATGGAGATGGGGGGACGACGCTGTGTGAGGAGGAGCTCTGAGATAGAGCAGAGCCACGGAGCTGCCCCACACCGCACCCTTTTACTGGAGATGGGACCCACAGAGGAGCTGGAGGGCATGTGGCAGCGCAGGGAGGCCGGCACCTACCAGCTCATGGCTCTGGGGCTTGCCCTGCAGCTTCTGGTGGTAGTCGAAGGTGAGGCGGTCCAGCACGGCATGCTCCTCCTCGTCCACCGTGGCCATGGAGCGCTCCTTGTTGATCTTGTCAATGTCGATCTGCTCCTCGCCCTCCAGGATGGCGTTCCACCAGTACTCGTCCCCCTTGTTCAGGTTGATCTGGGGACGAGGTGCGAGTCAGAGGAGAGCGGGGAGAGGAGCCCCCGTCCTGCCCCTGGGATGTGTTACCCCCCACCCACCCCACACCCCTGTGGCAGCGATGCCGTGAGCTCAGCCGTGCCCGTGCATCGCTTCGCAGCGCTGCTGGGGCTTGCCCATGAGCGGAGGTCCCACTTGCCACCAATCGAGCCCCAGGTCCCCCCCCATGGCTGGCAGAGG
Source organism: Harpia harpyja (assembly GCF_026419915.1). Lineage (NCBI taxonomy): Eukaryota > Metazoa > Chordata > Aves > Accipitriformes > Accipitridae > Harpia > Harpia harpyja. The sequence continues at coordinate 44,936,690 of NC_068952.1, forward strand.
GGGCAAAACCCTTGTCCCTCCCTCCCTCAGCGGTCCAAGGGCTTTGCACAACTCTGCCACGGCCCCTTCGCAGCCCCAGCTCAGGCCTCTGGGCTGGATGGCATGGCTGAAATCTTGGACCACCCCGCGGCTCGAGGCCAGGACGGGCGTCCTCCGCAGGGGCCTTGGCCGCAGGCAATGCCAGCCCTGGGGCCGCATAGCCGAAACACAGTATGGGGCCCAGAGAGCCGGGCCGGCTCGTCTGCAGCCACCCAGGAGCCAAGAGGGTGGGGACCTGTCAGATGAAGAGGCCCTAGCCTGGCAGAGCCTGGGGCCAGGGCTCCCAGCATCGCAGTGCTGTGATTTTGTGTTTCGCTAACCCAGAAGGAGCCCTCGCCTCGGCTCCCCCCGGGGCTCACTCCGCGGGCGGGAGCGTGGGCAGTAAAGGAGGCAAAAATGTTGCCCGCCGCTCCGTGCCGCCTCTGCTCGCCGCCAGCACCTGCCTCCCACGGCACCGTGGCTCGTCAGCCAGCCCCGGAGGGATGGTTCGAGGAGAGGGGACATCCCCTTGCCTCCAGCCAACATCCTCGCTGGCAAAAGCTGCTGGCCGTACCCGCGGGCCTCGCCGATGCACGAGCAGCACCTTGCATGGAGCCGGATGGCTGGAGGAGCTGTGCCGGGTGCCAGCGTGACTGTGGGGCATCCCACAACGGGAACCCCGACTTGCTTTTTTTTTTTGCCAGGAGGGGTGGGCTTCTTTCTCCTGTATTATTTTAGCAATAATCCCAGCAGCAAGGAAGATTTATGGTGTTCGTCGTCCTCTCTGCAAAATCATCAATAAAGGCAGACAATACAATTTACTCAAACCTCCCTGGAAGCTCAACAGCTCTGGAGGGGAAAACACGGGCAGCCATTAAAGTTACAGAGCCGGGTGTCTCTCTGCAGTGCAAAGAAAAGGAACCAATTAATACAGGAGGGGGTGGCTGGGGCTTAATCCTTCTGGGAGAGCAGAGCCAGTAAAATATTCCAGCTCGGGGAAGGTGTTAGTTTTTCCAGCTAGACAGGTGTGCTCGTTCTCCTCTTAATTGCACAGTTCCACTTTCGAGGGGAGGAAGAGCTGCTGAGGGTTTGCTTGTGGGCTTCCCACCCCTGGGTGGGCAGACGGGGGAACGGCAAGCTCCCCTGGGAACGTCGTGCCCTCAGCGGGCGAGATGAGCTGTGGGTCAGCAGGCCCGGCTAGCCCGAGGCTGTGGCAGGAGCACCCTCCAGGCTTGCTGCTGCTCCTCTGGGTTTGAAACAAGAGGAATGTCTCCACAGTGCCACCGGTGAGGTGTGAGCTTCCCCGGCGATGGCTTTAGTGTGAGGCGTGCTCTCAGGGCATCGCTGCCGAGCACGTATGGCAAGGCCCCACTTGGTACGTCCCCACCGGAGCCAGGCTGGCAGCAGAGGGATGAACGGACGCCGGAGGACTTCGTGGTTTATCAGGCATCACCCCACCTCCATCCCAGAGCACCAGGGGAAGGAAAACCCATCCCCTCTACCTTCCCTACCAAATCCCCTTCTTCCCCCGGCACCCCACCACTGTCCCTCGCTACGTGCAGACCCCAGGGAACCCCGACAGAGCCACGGACCAGGTGGGAAACATCCACGAGACCCAAATCCCCCTCATCCACAGACCACCCCCGGCGAAAGACAGTGGAGCTGCCGCCGTGAGCGCCAGCCCGGGGATCCTTTCCTCCTCCCCGCCCCATGCGTGGCCCTCGCTTTATTTACCGCATACTGTTTCCCACCCTGCTGAGAAGACAGAATTATTCATTTCCTCGCCAGCTTTTCTGCGGTGCGCATCACTACAGCGCTGAGTGCTTTGCAAACAATAATTAATTAACCTCTGCAGCTCGCCTTGTGTGCACAGGGGAATTCGCTCATCCCCCTTTATTCCAGGGGGAGAGACGCAAAAGTGGAACTCAGTCCGAGGCAGGAGCCCCACTTTCCAACACGAGCCTCTGAAATGCCCACGGGCCAGGGCAAAGCTCTCTGTCACCCTGAGTTTGGGGTTTTGTGGTTCGAAGTGGTGCTGGAGCACTCGCCACGGACAGGTCTGACCTCCAGGATGGGGAGCACGGGCTCAGGCTGATTCTCAGACACGTTTCTGCCAACAGTCTCCATTGATTCAGCCCGGCGCTCAGCTGGGCACCTGGGCTACGAGAGCTTGTGGTGATGGGGACGTGGGCTGGAGCCTCACCGAGCGCTTGGGTGCAAGAAGGTCGAGGTAAGGGAGAGCCGAAAGACCATGGCAGATCTCTGGGCTCAGCCCGGGCAGGGTGATGGCCTGCGAGTGCCAGCCCTCACCCACTCACCCACGGAGGAAGGCTCCAGCACTCGACCGACAGCACCATGCAAGGCTGCACGTTTCCTCGTGGAGTGCTCCAGAAACCCCGGGGGGCTCCAGGAGGAAGCAGGGCTTTTTTCACAAGGACAAATCTCGACCTGATTATGTTTCGCGCTTCAAGACAAGGCAAAAGCTTTGCCCGCGCTTGAAGCTGCCGCTACAAGTTTCTCAGCCGACAGCTCAGCCCGAACCTCCAGGGTCATAGAAATGCTGGTGGCCGTTTGCCAGAGAAAGGATTGGGTCCCCGCAGCGTGCCTGGGCTCTCAGTCAGACTTTGGCTCTGCTTTTTAGGCTGGTGGGTCCCAAAGGGCCCTCTGGGCTGTAGGGAGACCCTTCACCCCCAGCCGAAAGGGGTAAAAGCCCAGCTGAGCCTTTTGGGGCTCACAGGGAGGCAGGAACAGCCTCTGCAACAGTGGCCTGAGGAGAGGGAGGCTTGCAGGGGGGACATCCTCGCTGCTGTATCCGAAGCTGGCAGTGTCCTCATGCCGCAGCTCTCACATTCCCAAAGCTGGTGTCCAAGACGTGAGCTGTCAGCCACGAGGGGAAAGGGCTGTTCCCACGCTGGCGCGCACAGCAAGGCACAGGGGCTGGGAGAGGATAGATCGTAAGGAGGATCGCTGCAGGCGGAGATGGGCACGCGGCGGGGATGGGACACTCGGCAGGCACGTCTGTGGCCAGGAGGGATCCTCCAGTAGCACACGAAGAGGGTGACAGGCATCACCTGCATGGACGTGGTGTCATGTCACACCTTCACGCCCTGCCGGGAAGGTCACAACCCTTCGTCGCCGGTGCTGGGCTTTGTCATAGCATGAGGTTTCTTCCCCGATTCTAAATACCTTGTCAGAGCTGGAGAGATGCTGCCAAGGGATAAAAGTAGGTCTTGGAAACACAACCTCTCATCACCTGCTTTCCTTCTGGAACAATAGCAGCCGTCGCCCCAAAAGTCAGCGGGAGATGTTTAGGGGTTATGGAGGAGGCAGCAGGCAATGTCGGGAGGGCAGGGTACCGGGAGGGCACCACAGATTATTAACTTGGCCTCACGGCTCATGAGATGACAAGCTGAAGGCTGCAATAGCTGTTCAAGGCAGGGCTTGGTGACAAAAGCCCAAGCATGGATAACAAATACCGGAGAGGAGGAGAAAAAGAGAGTGAACGGGGAAAAAAATCCTCAACAACGAAAATAATCCCAAAATGTGTTGTGCACAACACCCAGCGGAGATTTCTAAAAACAGCTCGTGCGAAGTTATTTTAATCTCACTTTTGACAAGCGAGCGGGTGTGAGAGAGAAGGGAGAGCACAGGGATTATACCCGGGACCGGGGCTTCGGTGCAGCACCGCAGGCAGGGACACAAGCCTGGGACACCAGAGCACCCACCGTGTGTCATGGGCATCGGCAGAGCGCTCCACTTCGAAACGATGCCCACTGGGCTTCTGCGCGGCCGGGCTATCGTACAAACCGCAAGTGTGCCAAAGGACAAGATGGGAAACACGTTGGTGCTCAGCCCAGGCGCCGGCAGGGAGAACCTCACGGAGCAGGAGGGGAAAGGCAGAGCGGTCTCTGAGCGCTGGGAAGAGGGGAGCACTGGGGCTGCTGGAGAGCGGGCAGACGTGCAGCGAGAAGGAGAAATTGGTAGGAACACCAGACAGGGTGGGGAAAGCAGCACTGGGGTGCATTATAAGGCAAATTAACCTTCTTAGGATAAGAGCTGGGGGGAGAAGGGAGGCCAGTTAATGAGAGCCCATGAATGGCCGTCCCAGAAGGGAGCTGAGCATGGGACAGGGGAAGCCAAGGAGGTGAAAGGCGGCTGTAACAGCAGCCCCGAGAGCACGGGGATCTCGACGATCCTTGACGCGTCCTGCAAGAGCTGATGGGACCCAACAGCCTCTCTGCACAGAACTGGGACTTTCCCAGATGGACAAGACCAGACAGGAGAGATTTCACCTTCTTGGCGCATGAATCAAGATCTGCCCACAGGGATTGCCTCGACTCACAGACAACAAAAACATGAGCACGCACAGGTTTTTCTCTGGACAGAGTCGCCAAGGTGCCCCAAGCAGTAACCAAGGCGGCCAGGATCTCCTCGGATGACTCCGGCACTGGCACTGGGAGAGTTCAGTTTTGGCTGCATCTCCACCCTGCCAGGGGACGCCGTCCCCTGGGTCCCGGGGAGGGAAGCCACGTGGCACTTTGTGGCACCTTGCAGGACAAAGACATTCCCGACCGCCGCATTCGGAGTTCACATGGAGCTGCGCAACATGTGGACGCACAAGCTCGGGTACAGAAAGGGCCCGTACGCCCCGTCAGCCCTCCAACCAAACCCAAACGGCTCCCGTCCAGTCTCCTCCCAGGCACTGAACAAAGCAATTCATTAACACATGGCTGGTTGTCTCCTGATGAATGAATCGGGAGGAGTCACAAACCACTTTTGGCTACTCTGCGCACGGAAAAAGGAGATGCTCTCGGGCGAGAATTACTCACTCTGCTCCAGTTACCTTACAATTCTTCAAGCGAAATTTCATCCCACCATCAATATGTTGGCAGCCAGCTGGAGATCCTCACAACCCCGCGCTCGTGATAATTCAAGGCAAGACCCAGCTCTAGGGTTGGAGGTAATGGGACCGCTCCCCGCACTGCCCGCGGCCGCTCCAGAAGGCCCCGAGTCTCGCTCCACCCGCGCGCTGTTCCCATCCTCCTCCGGCACCGGGTATTTAACAAACATTGCCTCCCTTGCTGATCCTGGGAACACCCACCAGGGACTCCCATCCGCGCTGTGGAGCAGCCACCCGTTGGGCCACCTCCTCTTGAATGGGTTTACTCGTTCCCAGGGTTGCTCCTCTTCCCAGATCAGCTAATTTTCAAAAAGCTTAAGAACATTTAAAAAATGCAGGTTAATGACGCCACCGCCTCCTTTTTCACATCCTTTCAACGGCCTAACGGAGTCAGAGAAGCTCCTCTCTCTTGCAGGGACCTCACCCTTTTGGTACCACTCTGTCATCCCGGGGTACATCCGTACAGATCTGCGGTGGCCAGGCAGCGCCCGTGCAGCCTCCCCACGCACCGCCCTCAGCACTGCTACCTCTGGCAGCACATTCCCACTTGACTTCCCGCTGCGGGGGCTTGGCTTTGGGTGCCTGTCTGCTGCCACCCTTGTGACACGGGGTGGAAGCCTTGAAGCCCGCTCCCTCCCTTGCAGGGACGGTGCTGCCTGCACAGGGTCGGGAACTGCCTCACCTGCCTGACCCAGGCAGCTGGCATCCCCTCCTGGGGCTCATGACAGCCTTGAGACTCCTGAAACTCTTCTGGGAAAGCCTCTGGATGGAAAAGGAGAGGGCAAAGATGGCCACAGGTGGCAAAACCCCACTGCCAGCACAATCCTGGCCCCAAAACTCACCCAGGAGTTTGGCAACCATTTGATACTCGAGATCTCAGGCTGATGGGCAGCAACAGAACCCCTAGGACAGCTTCAGCTATGGACACAGCCCCGGGACAGCAGAATTCACACTCTCAGCCTGGATATTTGGAGCACACCAGAAAGGAGTCATGAGGCTGGGAACACACTGCTGGGCATCAACAGCCCCCAAACCACCTCGACAGGGAAGATTTGTGGTACAGAGGTGGCAGGCACACAGCAAGCCACGGTGCCTCCTGAAGGCAAACACAGAAGTAGCCACAGCGACCACTTCAAACAGGATAAGTAAGAAACCCAAGGCAGGACAGAAACGAATGGCAGGGAACAGGCATCTGCCGGGATGCTGGGGAAGGACCGGGGCCAGGAGAGTCAGAGCGCAAAGCCAGCAAGGACAACTGCACAGCACTGCCACCGCAGTGCAGTGCCATGGCCTCTCTCTGCTGGCAGACCCCGTGTGCCGGGATCAGGAGACAGTGACCATCTCTAGATAACAGATGTGCTCCCACCACCGCAGGCTGGAGCTTGGGGACCCTCCTTGCCCAACCCAATGGATGTGTTGCTCTGCCAGCACCCCGTTGCCGCTCACCCCAAGGGGCAGCTCAGGGGCTGAAGGCAGGGCACAGCACACAGGCAAGGGCAGAGCGAGATGGACATTGGACGGGGAAAGCCAGACGTGCAGATCTGGCTCAAACTTTCAGCTGCTCCAGTTTTCCAGGTCAAGCCCAGCGGAACTGCAAGCCAAAGTGCGGAGACACAGCTGACGCGGACCACCCTTACCAAAACACACTTCCCTGGCTCCAGGCTCCAGAGGGAACTCTCTGTGTTGATCTTGTGGGTGAGTTTCCCTTCCATGAGGACGCGCTGGCTGCTCCCTTCCAGCACCGCTACGCGAATCGCGCCGCTGCTGATATCCACAGAGACCTGGAAACACAGAGAGAGAAAATAATCAGGAAGATTCCTGCTTGACCTCTTGCTGTGCTAGTTGGGGTGCGGGGTCAAGTGCACTCGCTGGGGATGAAAGAGAGAGAAGAGCTTTCAGACCTGCATGTAGCAGGAGGGTAGGAATCCCGCTGTCATTTCAGAGCAAATAGCAACAGCTCGGAGGAGAAAGGAAACCTCTCTAGGGAATGAAAGGCAGCAGGGCCCAGCAGACAGAACCCTAGAAGGATTCAAGGCAACTGGTTCTGCCACTGCAACTGCCCCATGCCTCAGTTTCCCCACAGAGAAAACCAGCAACGCTACAGGCCTCCTCCATACAGCGCTCAAAGGTTGGACGCCCATTTGCTGCGACCGAGCTCTTTAGGAGCACAGTGGGTGCCTGGCCATCACCGTGATGAGCTGGGCATGGGTGTGTGTCTTCCTGGGGGCTGAGTGCTTCCCTACTGAGCAGAAGCAATTTGGGGATTTCTACAGTAGGAAGGGCTGCAGCAGCTCATCCCCCCTTCTGCTGCACCGCACCAAAAGCACACTCCTTGGCTCCATTTCTGCTGCCAGAGCCAGCGCTGGGCTCAGCCCAGGCCTCCTGTTGGGCATGTGAGGAGGGGCTGCGTGCAGGAGGGACGCTGCAGCACAGCTCCCCTTCTCCCCACCACGGGGGTGAGGGGACCAGGCAGCTCCGTCCCCAGGAACAGGGTCAGCTCCCACCTGCAGCAGCCATATGGGGAACCCTGCTCTGACCTGCCGTGGAGGTGACATGGCTCTCCCCCAGGGAGACAGAGGCAGACTGCTACTTTGCTGCATGACACGCAGTACCCTCGGTCTCCAGAGAGACCATATGCTCTCTCCTTTCCCCTTCGGCCCTGAGCTGCCACCAGCAGAGAGCCCAAGCCAGGCTAGGGGGACTAAGGGAGGACCTGTCTGGGAAGGGGCAGGTTTGTGGCCCCCAATGCTGCCCTGTCTCTGGCCTGAGAGGAGGAGACTGCAGTGAGATTTGCCTGCATTCTCTCCCAGAGTTCCCCCAGATCTTCCTCCCGCTCTGCAGATCTCATTTGAAATGTTATTACATTATCCATTACCTAGGAGATTTCCAGTGGCTCACTAGCTCCACGCAGGCAACAGACAGGCAAAGCTCCTCCAGCCGGGGAGGGCACCACGGCTGCATCTGATTGATGGCACCCAGATAAAGCCCCCAAACCCGCTGTGTGTGAAAGGGAGCTGCCAGGGCTTCAACAGGAGCGGAGGAGGCCCAGCACACACACCACAGGGTAACACCAGGACTGAGCTCTGATGCCAGCAGCTGGGAGCAGGACCATGGTCGCAGGGGATCGGGGAAGGGACACAAGCTCCGGCTCTGCCAGACGGGAGAGGACAACTGGCTTTCACCCAGCACGTGGCTGCAGACAGCCTCTGCGAAAGCAGCTCCTCCTGGATGGGAAACATCTCCAGAGAGGCTGCAGCACGGAGCAGCTTCCTCCAGCCCAGGGCTGAGGCCTCATGGCAGGGACGAGGTGCGGGGATGAGGCTCTGCTCTCCGCCACCATCGACTGCCCTGGTCCCCAGGCACAAGGACAGGGTGGCTGATGTTAGGGTCTCAGCATGGCACAAGGCCTGCCCAGAAAGGGTCAAGGGGAAAAAAGCAAGGTGACCCCCAAGTCACCTTCTGCAGGGGCTTCTTTGGGGCATGGAAGGCCAGGGAGGCTGGAGATACAGAAGGCACAGACACAGCATCACAGCTGTGGGATCCACGGGGACAGGAGCAATCAAATGTGAGAGGGGTTTTACTCCAAGGTGGCTGCACAAGACAGCTGGTGGGGCTGAGGGACATCTTCGAGGCGGCTCTAGGACCAGCAGGGCATTAGAAGAGGGAGCAGAGAAACCCAAATGGAAGAAGAGATCCAAACCAGGCAGCCTTAACCCAGCCATTTCGCTACACAACCAGCCAGCGCGAGAAGCGATCACAACACCTGCTTCTACCTGCAGCCAGCAAAAAGGTCCTCGGCACACCTGCCCACCAGGAGTGGTGACAGGGGACAGGAGCAAAGCATGCACTGCTGGAGAGCCTTGATCCCCCTTGAGCGGAGAGAAATGTCCAAGAGGACTCACGTGTGCATGTGGTAGTGCCTGGTGAACACAGGGTTTGGTGCACGTGGGCGGTGGCTCCTTTTCAGGTGCCTTGGTGGAAAAACCGTCTCTGCTCACCATCCCCACTCCACCCGGGAAGGTGGCTGGGCTCTCCCAGGGGCTGCCCTCCCTCCCTCCGCCCCCCGCCACCCGAACCGTTCTGCCATGCTGCGCGCAGGGCATGCGTGGCTGGCAAAACCGGGGTTTGCCAGAACCAGGCATGGACAGCCCACACCTGACCCCAGGCAGCGGCTGGGGGGAAGCCAAGGGTGATCCCGTGGGAAACACGCTGCCCTGGCAGCGCAGCCATGAGCTGGGGCACCCCAGGGGCTCCAAGGCTGCTTGTCCCCCACCATGTGCTCCCCACAAGTACCTCTGCCCCCGAAAATGCCTGGCTGTCCTGGCGCTCATGAGGAAACCTAGATCTCGGCTCTCTGCCGTGGCTTTCCACCACAGTAATTTCTGTGCACGCTAAAACGCCCACACCCGCCCACGCAAATCAAACAAGCAAACACAAACCTATGAAGGAATCTAGCTCATCTTCTCTGAGCCAGGCAAAAAGAGAGGCTTGTTGTCATTATCTCTATTTAAGTGCTCGGGAAGTGCTCAGATGCATGGGCCCCTGTTGTGCCTGTAAGTACATGAGAGAGGTGGAGACCACAGAGGAAGATGCTCCCACCTACCCCATTGCCCATTCCTGCTCCACGGACACTTTTTTGGAGCTCCATACAAGGAAACCTTAAGCTCGCCCGAGAGAAAATGTGCCATAGCAACAGCCTGAATCCAAAAAAGTGTCATAAGGAAGATTTTGAGCAGCATTAGAGCTGGGCGCGCTCTGAGCCCAGGGACCAAACACGGGAGATTTTTAATCTCGCCTTGGCAGGCAGCAGCCAAAAACCTGATAATTTTTTAAAAAGATGAAGCTGTGTGGTGAATGTAGGGGAACGCTTCTCTTTTGCAGGAACCCATCAACAACACATCCGAAGTCCATCGAGCTTTAAAATGGCTCTGAACCATCCTGCTTTGGCCTGTGACCCAGCCTATCTGCTTCCAGTCCCCTGAGGCTGGAAGAGATTTAAAGAATCACTCTAAAATGAAAAGTTGGCTGCCAAGAGGAGCCCCAAGAAGGATGTATGAACCAAATACCAGCAGATGCCTTGCAAGGGTGAGGAAAGTCCGACATCTGAACAATCGATTGCCCCAAGAGGGCAGCGTAGGCAGAAACTGGGGCCAGGGCAGGCAGAGCCACACCACAGGCAACTGCGTGGGAAGGAGCTGCCTGATAATCACTCCCACTGACACACAGGGGCTCTTCCGCAGCAATGGCATAGCCTCGAGTCGAGGGAAAGGTCCCGTCCCAGCTCCTCCGAGCAGGGCCCCCACACCTCTGGGTGGCAAAGGATGGGGCAGACAAAGCCTGGTATGCTTGTTTTTGGCGAGAACACAACTCCCCTGGCACAAAAAGGCACTTCCCTGGGCAGGGAGAGCCATTGTGACCGCAATACAATGCAGAGGGATGGAACATCCGTCTGGACGCCCTCAAATCTTTCCAAGAAACAGCCTGGGTTTGTTTTAGAGACCCACTGGGAGAGATGCATCTCCTGGTCCCCCTGCTGTCCCCGTGGCAGCCGTGCGCTCCCTCACCCCTCTGGTGCGGGTTGCTGCTGCCAATTACACTCTTTTGGCATGATCAGGAGCTGTGTAGGCTGGAGCCGGTGAACAAACCCAAGCGTGCTCATTTCAGCCACCCGGGAAGCAGAGGAGAACAGGAGGTGGGGGAGCATGGACTTCCCAAATGGAAAAATACAGGATCAGCCATGGGGAGGGCAGCATTCGGGAAAGACAGGAGAGTTCAAACTTCTGGGTCCAACTAATGCCAGCCGTGGGCATGCTCCTCTCAAGTCTCTCGCCGGGAGGGAACAGAAGCAGTGAAGGAAAAATTATGTGACTGCTTGTGGCCACGAGCAGAGAAAGGAAGTTCCTGCCTGAGGCAAGGAGGGAGGTGAGCCCTCCCTGCCCACGCAGGCAGCCAGGGAGAGGGTCTGGCCACTCAGCCTGCACCCCAGCCCCAGCTCCCTTCCACCCAGAGCAGGTCAAGTCTCACACGGGCTGTGTCTGCTCCAGCTCCCGAGTTCCAGAGGAGCTCCAGCAGCTCCCGCTTGCAAATGAAAGGCAGGAGACACTCCAAGCTAGAGGGAGCGACCAGGGAAGGAGCGTCCATCCCCAGCCAGGCTCAGAAACCCGCATGCGAGTTTGCAGTCAGTGGAAGGGGAGAGAAAAAGTGCAGAAAGTGCCGTGTGGTGCCAGGGAACCCCGCTGGGGCCGGAGCAACAGGACACTGCAGTCACAACAGGAATGCAGCCAGGCTGGGACCATCGGTCCCACTAGCCACACACCCAGCACCGGAGAAAAAGGCACAACTGCATCCTGCTCCTTGAGTACAAAGGACAAGGAGCTTTCCCACTCCAAACACAGCTTCCTGGGAAAGCTGGGCACCCTGAGGGAAAGGGAAATGCTGAAAGACACACCATTAAGGCTGCTTTACCTGTTTGCCTTTTACGATGTTCTTGGGCACGGGCACTTTAATCTCCAGGTCACTGTAGTCTTGGGACCAGGCGTAATTCTCTCGCACAGCTCCGTTGTAGCTGTCAGGGTTTGTCTGGAACTGCTCCTGTCTCCTGGGGAGGAAGAAAGGGGTGACATGCTAAGTGTCGGACAGATCAGAGCCTGGAGAGAGCAGGAAACCTGAGAGCAGGGTACAAGAAGCAGAAGGGCAGGGCAGAGCCTCTGCTCAGCCATCCTGCAAGCGTCCTTAATGCTTCAGGCTGATGCCCAGTCTCCCTCGCTGCTGGCCCTATCTAGGAAGGAAGAAGGTTCCGGTTGGCAGCCCCAGGACGCAGAGAGACCCCAGCCACCCTGCCCGTTGTTGGCGACCCACACATCCCTCGCTGCAGTGTGCCGCAATGCAAGTCAGGCTACTAACAGGACGACTGACAAGACACACGACAATTTGGCTGCCCAAAGGTGCAGAGCTGGCCGCTGGCTGGCTCAAGGCACCTTCCCGGCTAACTGCGCTTGAGCACAGAGCTCCCCTTCCCCTCCACCTCCCTGCTGCATCCACCATGCCCGTCAGAGCCAGAGCGGGGGACACTGTCACACGCTGGAGGGTGTGTGCTGTCTCCTGAGTCACTGCCATGGCTGCAGAGGTGGTGGCCCATCACTGTGACCTGGGTTCACCATGAAAAAACACAGCTGGTCATCCTCCTCCTGATTTTAGCATATTTGGGAAAACCATCAGCTGTCATGACTGGATCAGTTGCTGACACAGAGGTGATGGAGTTGCGGAGCAGAACGCGTGAAGAGCCAGCCTGGCATGGCACTGCAAGGGGCCAACTGGACAAGTGGATCACGAGCAACACTTTGAGCAAAACACTGCACTTCCAGCTGCGGAAATCTCAGGAGAAGGAGGAGAAGGTGGTTGTGGGGGTAGCATGGGGTTTATCAGATCAATAAGCAATAATCAATACAGCGTTTCCAGCCAAGAAAGGAGATCTCCATCACACCCATGTCCCTTTAAACTGCTGGCAGGCTGAGGATCTATTCCATCGAAACCTCCCAGAGAGGGCTTTCAAATAAAATAAAATCTTTTCTAAAGATAGCTGCGGTGCTAACAAAAGGCAGAGTTATTTTAAAATGTTTTGATACGCACCTAGTCTTCAATCTGGAGCTGTATAAACACGGGGCTGCAGCGAGTTACGTAAGGGGGGGCTGGTGACGAGTGGCCCCAGGGGGCAGCCGGGCCCCCGGGATCGCGTCTCCCCTGCCCCGCTGTCTTCCCGACACCCCCACACCGAGGGGCCCTCGCCAGCACCGGGCGGGGGTGGCTTCCAGCAGCGTGGCGCCCTGAGGATTACATAAGATCCATCGATTTTAATTAAATTAGGCTCTAAGACAGTCGGAGGGTGCTGTCGAAGGGGCTGTGTGTACGGGCTTCCCCTTTTTTTTTTTCTCGATGGTTTCACAGGGTTTTACCTGCCCTGTTACAACCACCCGCACCCCGAGGTGGTTATGATCCAGTTCCCCGGGCAGTGCAGGCAGCACTGGGGGGGCTGGCAGCAGCCGCGGGCTCCCAGTCTCGGGCTGGCGATTTCAGGGGGCACTGCATCACTTTTTTCGGGCATCTTGGCCTTGCCTGGCGGTCGCCCATTGGGTGCCCATTGCCATGGAAACGGGGTTGGCATGGCAGCGCCGAACCGGCGCTGGCGCGGGTTGGCTCCAGCTGTCGGTTTCCCAACCGCCCCCGGATCGTAGGAGTCGAACAGGCTGGAGGGCCAGAGAGGGAACGGTGCGGGCGACCAGGGTCTGCTGGGCCCCACTCTCACCCCACGGAAAGCAAAGGGGTTGAAAGGAGGCAGCGCGTCCCTGAGCATCACCTCGTGTGTCCCCAGGTCCTCACCTAGAGCCAGGCCAGCGGTGGCACCCGGCCCCGCTCTCAGGGCACAATCGTCCCAGAGACCATCCTGCACAAGCCCCAGGCAGAGAGGAGGGACGTTTCTCTCCTGGGTGAGGATCCGTGCGCTGCCCGGGGCAGCTTAGCTGGTTAAGTACCCTCGCAGGACATGTCCCTGCACGGCGGGGTCTGCACGGACACGGCACAGGTCCACGAGGCTCCTGCCCGCTGCCCCGACTCCCTCAGGCTGGAGCAAGCATGTACGTGGCCACAGGGTGAACCGGAGCACAAACCTGACTGGGGTTTAAAACCTGCTGGGTTTTTTCCTCTTACGAGCATGCTTCCTTCTAATCAGAGTGGACCTGAGCTGCGATGCAGAGCTCACCATGCTCCTTGCCAGAGAGACACCAGAGAGCAGGCATGTCAGCTGGGAGTCACCATCCCAAGCACGATCAGCTCCCTGAGAGCGAGCAAAGAACCCAACAAGAACCAGCAAATGGCTATTTACTTCCAGGCTGTTCCCTCACCGGCTTTCCCTGGGAAAAGCTCGAGGGCTAAAGGGGGACGCAGCAAGCCCGTGCCCCAGCCAAGGCTTGTTAGAGCAGACGCAGAGCATCAAAGATGGGAGAAAACCCATCAGCGCAAAGGCATACGTGGGTAAGACACCAGCTGCAAATGCCTCACGGCCACAGCACGGACAAATACAACCCTGGGGCAGTCGCTCACTGCCACAAAGCCACTGGGTCCGTCCTTGTTGTGTCTGTTCCTCGGGAGGAAAGTGCTGGGGCTGAGCAGACCTCAGCCAGGTGCGTCCTGGATGGTTTAGCCCTCCCAAGAGCTCGCCGAGCATGATTTCGTTGTCCCATGAGGGCACGAGTGGCTTCACAGCAGCCCCGGGAGATGTCAGTGTTAACTGGGTTACTTCCACAGGGAAACTGAGGCAGGACTTGCTCTGCAATGACTGTCCAACTTCTCTTTGCATGGCATTGCTACTGAACAAGCAAAAGCAGTCTTCCTCCCAGTCCCGATTGTTCCCTGCGGGACAGCTCTGTCCTCGCTCCCTCCGTGCCAGAACTAGAGCAGCACGTCAGGTGATGGCGGGACCTTTCACAGCCATCTCTGCCTCCACACACAGCTTGCTGGGACGAGCTCTGCCCTGCTGCCTTGTCGTCACAGCCCTCTCGGGCTGGCTGGGCAACACGTGCCCCAGCCAAACCATCCCCGTGCTCAGCCAGCTTCGGTGGAGAGAAGTTTCCCCTCATGCCTAAACCTCCCTCCAGCTGTGGCTGCTTGCCCCAGGGGCATGGGGACTGGCACCATCACTTCTCCGCTCCTCTCTTTTCCCTAACAGCCAGCCTGAACCCTCCAGCCCTTCCTGCAAGTCACCACCACCAATCTCTGCTCCAGACGTTCAAAATCCTTGGATGTGAAACTAATGGGGTGACGTTGTGCCCCAAAACCAGATCACAAGGGGAACACACGCAGGTCTCAGTAAATTCCCCTGCAAGTTTAACTGCCTGCTCTTGAGCAAATGAGGATTCAGGGTGACGAACGCAGGCCTCAGCCTCGTTAGGTGCCTCTGACAAACGGCTGACAGCTCTACCATCTCCTGGAGCAACTCTTCCTTTCCTGGATGTTTTCCAGCCAGATCCTTGCCTGGTCCAACTGTGCTTAGCACACGCCACCCTTCATGCTGGCAGCACTCAAGAAATTGGACCCAGCTCCCTGGTTGGGAGGCAGCTTCCCTCACCGTCCGCAGGAGACGGCCCCAGCTCACAGCAAGCTGGGCCGAGCTGTGTCCCCAGACCAGAGATGGCTCTCCCAGCCAAACCTGTCCCTTGCTTCGCTTCAACAGCACCACCGTGAAGCAGGCAAGAGAATCTCCTGCACGAACACCATTGCCAGGAGACATCGCCATCCCCAGACCCACCAGGCGAAGATCAAGGCTGGATCCAGAGCGCATATGGGTTGGATGGTGATCCTCCCGGCAACCTGGTGATAGCATAGCGGCTCCCGGTGTGATGGTCAGCTTGCTGGGATGCCGAACCACCCACTGGGCCGGGGCAGGTGGTGGCAGGGCTGAGGAGAAGGTGGGTGAAAAAGCATCAGCTTTTAAAACCAAGGGTTTGGCACTGCGTGCACTTGGCTGCCGGGTGGTGGGGATGGTGTGGGTGGGTCTGTGTGTTCTGTCTTGTTCTATTTTTGCTCGCAATGTGTCATTTTGGGGGAGGTGAAACCTTTAACAATGCACCGTCGAGAAGCAGCCGATCTGTTTTCCACTCCTAGAAGCTGCACTGTCACCGGTACCAGAGCCATTCCCCTCGCACAGGGTCAGACCCCCGACGGCAGCGAGAGGGGGCCGGAACCCAAGGAGAGGCGGCGGTGTCACCAGGAGACGCCGCTCGAGCAAGGCTGGCTGAGGCAGAGCTGGCCCCGGCACGCAGGCTGGATGCCCGAGCGTCAAGCCACACGCCAGGCCCCATATACAGATTTCTGGGCATTTCTTATTCTGGGATTTCCGGCTCCATGGGTTGGTGATGCACGATGAGCCAAGTGATGCGGAAACAGCGACAGAGCAATCCTCTCCTCTGCGGACACTCGGCTGAAAGCATGTCCATCGTCATAGTGCAACCGCTCCGGTACCAGCTCTGTAAAAGCAGCACCGGACACAAACCAAGAGCAGGAACCAAACGCCGAAGGATTTGGTTTAACATTTTATACGAGGAGAAGTAGGGCAGCTCATCGAGTTCCTCTTTACTGAGGATTTTTGGTGCAAGAACACAGAAGTTGAGGAATAGATACAGCATCACGGAAGCAGCCATCCTTCAGCCCAATGCTGCAGGCTGAGGGGGGGTGGAAAGGGGGGCAAGCACCATAGGAAGGAGTTAATATGGGCCTAATCCCAATGGACTTGTTTTTCTCCATAAAAAGAAGAAAAGAAAAAAATCCCAAGGATTTTCAGAACTACTTAAAGAAACCGATCCTCTTAGCCTGGAGCATCTCAGCTTTCCAATCCAGGATCCGAGCCCTTTGGGGGAGCAGGCTGATGGAAGTGTGCGATACTTGGGTTTTGCAGAGTCAGGCTTGCCACCCCGACAGCTCAGCATCCACCACTGCTGGGACCGGGAGCCTGCATCAGCCGGTGCTGGTTCTTTGGCTGAGCAGACCGCTGAGCTCAGCGGGGCTTCTGCACCTTGCCGGTACCACCACCGCCAAGGGCCGGTGCAGCAGATACCCTCCAGTTACTTGGCATTCACAGAAAGCTTCCTCTGGGACTGGCACTGCTGTTTGCTCTTAGTCAAGGTGAATTATTTAGGCAGCTTTAAGGAAAACGTGTCAAGCCAGTTAAGTGATGCACATGTGGAGGCGGGTGGAGAAGAGAAACAACCGCGACAGCCGAAGCTGGGCAAGTGGGACTGGCTGAGGCCGAAGAGGAAGATGTGGGGAGAAAGCTGGGCTGCTGCTGTGAGACAACCAACCCAGCATATGCTGAAATGGAGACCTAGACCCGCTCCCCTCTGCAAAGCTGCTCACGAAGGAGGTATTTAAAACAGTCCTACCCTACCTGCACTCTGCCATCAACAACACATCCCGTCAGGTCCCACAAGCACATCCCAACCGCAAAGGCAAGCCTCTCCCCTCTGCGAGACCTTCCTCCATTTAGACTGGGGAAAAGAGAGGTGAATGGTGTTGTACGAAGTCACCCTGCCAGCAAACAGCAGAGAAAAAACACCCCAGCTCTGTATTTTAACCATTGTCAGAGGCCCCATGCGACGCATGAAACCTTCAAGCTCAAGAGGTTGCCAAGAATGGAAAGATCTCATTAAGTAATAATGAAGTTCCGAGCAAGTAGGAAAAGAGAAAATCAGGCACAACGCGTCCACGTGCCTAACCCAAATAAGCATGCAGCGAGCGGGGCCTTCCAGGGAGATGCACTGCACACCGTCAATCCAGCCAGCATTTATTGCAATGATCAGATGTCTGGATCAAGGCTGTTGCTCCGTGACAGCAGCCTAGAGCGAGTGGCGTCCATCAACATAATTAATCCTGCATCCCCAGCACTGCGATGACTCAAGGAGGCACCGGCAAATTCAGAAAGAGAAGCTGCTGCTGACATGCAAGTGCCTCGGGCAGGCTGCTGCTCTGCAAGACACCCAGCACCACAGCGGGGCTGTAGCCGAGGGCTTTTCCCCTCTGACTTGGCTGGAAACGCCTGCCACGGGGTGGGTTTCTCTGAGCCAGACACCTCTGCCGCAGCTCCTAGTACCAGCGCTGGCAGGACCTGAGGTGCGGTGGAAGAAGGGCCCTACCTCCTGCACGCTGCAGCCCCGCCGTCTCTGCCTCACCCAAGGCGGCAGCGTTCAAATCTTCATGTAGCTCATGGCTGGCATTGTTTGGCTCAGAGCATCTTACTGGGCTTCCCAGCAAGCCGGGAGGGCAACATAGAGGTGAACAAGAGGAACATCCACAGTCTGTGCCCCCAAAAACCGCTGCAATATACTCAGCTCTGCTGCTATGGGTAGCACAGGGCTGCTGGGAACCAGCACCATGTCGACAGCCACCATCCTGCTGCCCTAGCAATGGCCAGGTCCCCCACCCAGGCTCCTGCTCCCGTCAGAACCCTGGCAGCCTCCAGGCTTTTGCATGATCATAAATCCCCTCTCCCTCCTGGGTATGCACCCTGGACCCCACCTGCATCCAGCCTTCCCAGCACTAATGGGGCTGCACACAGCCCACCGGGGTGGCAACCATCGTGGGAGAAGTGGGACGAGGGCTGGCCGAGCTGGGCAGGCAGTGGGCGGACGGCAGAGCCCTCTCTGCATTGCTACGTAAAGGCCACGTTCACCTGATGGCACCAACACGCGCACAGGAATACAGATTTCTAGAGCTCCTGGCTCCCAGCCCCCTGCTTGCCAGCATGGCCAGACGAAAACTCAAAGCCACCTCGAGCCACGGGAAGGTCTGTGCACACTGAACAGCTTCTGTCAAGCCCCAGCTTGAGCTGGACTACAGCCAGAGCTAAAAAACGCCCAGCTCTTAAGATGAATTTGAAGAGGGTCAAACGCACCTTCTGCTCCTCAGGGTCCTGATGTTGGTGCTGGAGCAGCCGTGCAACAGGTAGAGAAGCCAAAAGTTTAACCTCTTTGGAAAGCTGCATTTCCAAAGCTGCAGGGATTGTGTGTGTGGAAAATACCAGGTTTGTGCTCCTTCTGCAAGCAAGCCGCAAAGTAGCCTCTCCCCACCTCCAGATTTAACATCTTTTGGCATCAAAACATCAGGACCATTGCACTTCGTCTCTCTTGGTTTTGCCTGAGAAGCGCCAAGGCAGGAGGAACGCTTACTGCGGGCTCTCGGCACCTTTGCTGAGGTCCTGGAGGCACCCAGTGTTTCATAAAGGCTTCCTTTGTACAGAACACTTCAGTTAATTAGGTCTCTGGCAAAGCGTTAAGCAAGCTGAATACCAAACCCTTCCCTCTTACAGCTCAATTCACACCCGCAGTCAACAAGCCTCAGGATCCACTCCGATCCACTCCACTGCTCTCTGGCTGTCAGCAAGGTCCAGCCCTGAGCACAGCAGCAGTCTGGGGGCAGGGGGACGAGGGAGTGTCCCACGGCCCTCCCGACCCTCAGGGTTTCTTCCAGCCCACGTGTGTTTGGGTTGCTGGGGGAGAACACCCCAAATCCAGTTTTGGAAGGTCTCCTTCACCCCCAAAATGGACAGAAGTTCATCAGCAGTTCCCCAACAGCCCACTACCCCAGCCTCGGGGCTCCCAAGCACACACCTCCAAGGGTGCAACGCACAGCCTTGGTGGTCCTGCTCTCAAAAAAAGACTGAAAGATGGAAGCCAATGCCTTCCCCCTCACCTCCAAAACTCAGACATGCCCCGGCCGGGCCATGCAGCCTGGGCTCCAGCCTGTGGTGCCCACCGTCAGCTCTACAGGAAGGTCTTCTCATCTTCAGGAAGCCTCAGAGCTTCGACTCATCACCAGGATGGGACCAATGACAAAAAATAGAGCGCATCAAGACACCTCCCCCTGTATCACATTGTATCATCAAGCCTGGACGATGCTGGGGGGGTAGGGGGCCAAGGCTCCCCTGTACGAGGTGCCCAACACACCACCCGCATGAGACAATGCCTTTACTGCCCGACCCAGCAGCCAAACAGCGAATCCACCCAACCTGAAACAGCTGGAGTTCCACCAGTCCCACTGCACAGAACCAAGATGCTCTGCCCCTCTCCCTACCAGGTGAGAGGCTTGCTCTTTTCCTAGCTCACACTCTTCAGGGGAGCTTTTAGCCTTCCCTTTCGGTTTCTGAGTTATTTATGGAGCCCTTCGACAGAGCCAACTTACTGACATTAGGCGAGTTTAAATGCCACCGCCAGCTCACAGGAAAGCTTTGGAGCATTGTCACCAGAGAGCTAGATTTCACTACTCCTGGGATATTTAGGTCAAGGACAGTAGGACACACTACTGTTCGGAAAAGTCTCCTGGGATCTTTATTGTTTGCACAGAGCTTATACAACCTTGGGTTTCTGAGGTCTCCTCCGAGAGACCTATGTGCAGCCAAACCAGGCTGGATTCAATTATAGCTCCCCTGGAAAAAGGGGATAAGGCCACAGAAATCCAACGGGACTGAACTGTGGGAGCACAGGACAAGGTGGTCTCTCAGACCCCCACACCACCGATACGACCTGGCCCAATCTCTGCTGACATCTGACGGCACAACGGGGCTGTGCCAGACCCATGTGCTTGTGGTAGTTTTCCATGTTACACTGCTTCCTTTGGTGAACAACGCGATATTAAAACAAGCAAACAGATATTGCTTTTTTAAATAAGAATCAGGCACACGCTGTCCCTCAGCCTCCAGCTCTGGGATTTTCTGCTTGTTAAGAGAAAAATTTATAGGTTTTAATTTAGTTATTTTTGGTCCCGGGACCTAATTTTGGAGCTCAGTACCTTGGTAGGGCAACCAAAGCCCTAAGCGATTCAGTGTGTGACAGGGGAACTGGCACTCCGCTGCTGATCTCAGCAACCCAACCGGAGGAGTCCGATTCCCCATGAAAGCTCTGGAAAATTGGGCCCCGACTGATTCTTCATCAGCTGCAAAAGGCTCGTTATAGTCAAGGGCTGCACCAGACAGAGGGCTGGGGGGATCTCATCCTCAGCTCAAGTGTTTCAGCCCTTTGAAAAGATGCTTCCCGAGCAGTTGAGCTTCCACCGCTATGGGACTCGGCTTTTGTATTAAAATAATTCTCCCAGCAGGAAGCCACGGCCTCTCTCCGTTGCAAGAAGAAAGACTCCCCTTGGCAGGGAGGACTTGAAGAGAAGTTTCCCTGCTTCCCCCAGTATAACCTGGACACATCCCTCCTAGAAACCAAACACAACAGCACCGCAAGTCCAGCGCTGCAGCTCCCGAGAGTGAAACAGCCTTCGTGTTACATGATGAGCCTTTCCTCTTTTGGGCATGTTGGAAGAGGGAGCTCTGGCCAATACGGGGCTTTTGAGCAGCGAGGCTTTTTTGAAGCTGGCACGGGCTGCAGCTCCCACCTGGAAAGCTGGTCATCAGCATTGGGGAGCACCGGGAGGGGAGGAAAAGGGTTTGAGCAATGCCACTTGGCTGGAAGAGGGTTTCCAGGGTTTCCACTGGGACAGCCAGGAGCAAAGAAACAGGATAGGAAGTGGAGAACCCTGATGGGTTCTCACACACACGCAGAGCACGGGGACAGCCCTCGCCACCCCAGCATCGGCAACGAACAACGGAGGATGGTGTGGGACCAGGAGGAGCACAAGGATGCCTAAGTGAGAAACAACTGAGCAAATGAGGACCCTTCAGCCTAAAAACAGGCTGAAAGGGGGAAATGGACATGACAGGAAAACCCCACACAGGGTGGAGAAGGGAAATGGGGAACCACTTGCTGCCTCTCCACCTGCGCGGAGACAAAAGCCACACATGGCGGTGCTGCACAGTAGAGGACCTGCTGCATGATGGAGGACCTGCTGCAGGACGCTGCCACAGAGACCCCAGGCGCACGAGGGCTGAAATTCAGAGACAAAAGGAAAAAAAATAATCCACCAAGAGACACAAAAGATCATGCGCTCGCTCTGGCTCAGAAAGCCTCTGAACCGCAATTTGCCGGCCGCAGGGAGAAAACACAGAGGAAGTATCACCGCGCGCTTGTTCTGTTCTCCTCTTCCCCAAGCATCTGCCGCTGATGGAGACAGGATATGGGACCAGATGGAGCTCGGCTGCACCAGGTCAGGCCGTTCTCCAGAGGCCTGTCTGGCTCCTGCTCGTGATGGGCCTCGGCCGCACCGGGGGAATTCCCTGCGCGCAGCCCCGGGCGTCTTGCTGCACCTCTGCGCAGCTCATGCGCGCGAAAAGAATCAGAACCAGGACAGACTCGCCCTTAAATATGGATCAGCTCTGTCTTTCTGGGTCAGGCTGGAAGAACAGCACGGACTCTGCGGTGAGCTCACCAGGAAAGCCCACAGGGACACAGGGGAAGGAAACCAGTTTAACTGGCTTCTGGTCTGGATGGTCCCAGACAGAGCGTGCTGAACAGGAGCATCTGCGGGCTCCCCTCCCTGTTCTCCCGCAAAAGGCTTGAGAGGAGAAAGCTTGGGACAACACCCCCTCCGAGTCAAACAAAACTGGCCTCAAAGCCAGCAGCATGCAGTGATACCTCCTCTCCACAGCCCTGCTCCTCTGCTGAGGGTGACCGGCAGTGAAATTCCCCTCCCTGGCACCCTGAGAAGAATTAAGTCATGCCAGAAAGCCCATCCTGCAAGCACCTCGCAATGAAAAAAAATCCATCTGGGCTTCCAGCAAAGCCCAGCCGTTGCTAAGTCGAATTAGATTCACACAGGAGCCTCATGGAAATTTCCCAGAGCGCTGCTGTGTCATCTTGGGGATGCTCCCCAGCGTGCCCCACAAAGGGTTAACCCCAGGCCGCATGGACTCTGGGAATGGAAGCTGCCCGCTCTCAGGAGAGGAGAGCTGGAGCATCAGAGAAGTCATCTCACCAGATTAACACATTTCAGTTCAATTTTGCTCTGCCTCTCGCTAGGGACAGTGAGCCGGAAAGTACACAAGCGATTTTTGTAGGTCACTGCCGAGCCCTGCCACCCACTTACGGGGACGGCAGAGCAGCGAGCGGGTGGCCGGCCCTGCGACAGAGCTCACCTGGACAGGGTGGTCAGGGTGGCTGGGGCTCTGCTGGTGAGCAAGGGCCAGGACAGGGCACAGGCAACGCTGCTGCCTGTTCATCCCCTTCCCCAGCACAACCGCCCTGGATGCACAAGGTGGGGGGAGTCTCCTCCCCAGGTCACGGGGCAAAAGACCAGCAGGGTCTCCTTCAAGGGCTGACCAAGGCGGTGATGGAGCCGTGAACAGCCCCCTTCTCACCGCAGTCCCCTCCTACAGCCTGTTCTTCCCTCTCCATGCGAAAGGAGGTGGATGGTCAGGCCAAGGAGACCCCAGGGTTTCATTCTGCTCCGGCTCAGCAGTGCGAGTCACCATGCCAGGTCCCCCAACGACAGCCACAAAACCTTCCCCAGCAACCAGGTGCTGCACATCCTCCTCGGCCTGCCCGGCGCTCACCGGTGCTCTGTGTCCCGCTGGTCCCATTTCAAGCCCTGGGCACGCTGTGCATGCCCGACCTGGGGTGTGTGGGTGCCACGGCTCCACGCCAGCCTGCTCCGACCCAAGCCGTGGCCCCACACAGGCAGGGGAGCAGAGGGACCAGCAGCTGCCCCAACTCCCTGCTGCCCAGGGGGAGGCAGGAGCCAGGCTGGAGTCACCTGGGGGGAACCATCATCTTCTGGGGGAACCCTTCAACATCTGGCAACCCTTCAACATCTGTCCACCCCCAAAGATCCTCCTCTGGGAGACCTCACCTGCCTGACAATCAAATGCCCTGCTGCTCTTTCCAGTGGATTGTTCTCTGAAGGTCCAAGATGGTCTCTAACAGGGCATCCCAAACAGCCCAGAGCTGCCCCATCCTGAGCATGCCTGGCCAGAGAACACGGGAGGAATGCAAGGGCTGGATGGAGAAATATATGAAGGTGGGACATTCACCATCGTGCACAGGCTTCCAGAGCTGCCGTTACTAACCTCCTGCCACCACCTCTTGCCTGCACGTGGAGTAACCCTTGGGATGAGGCTCACAGGACAGGGCGAGGAGAGCAATCCCCCCTGTTCATAGTCAGAGAAAGAAAGGAGCAGAGGGGAGCCAGGAACTGGAGTCAGAAAGCACAAGCCGAGCGCCCAGGCCGGGCTGTGCAGTGCCACACGTGGGCTGCCGGGCTCTATTTTAAATGCTGTGTGGCAAATATATGCAGGATGAAATCCAAGCTGGGGGAAGGGTAGGGTGCTGGGCGGCGGAGGTGTTCAAAATTAGGAGCTGAGCTCAGGCGAGGATGGCTTCTGGGAGCAGATGGGGGAAGAGCCAGAGCCGGCGCCTGTGTGAGCTGTGCAGCTGCAACACCAGCCCTGGCCGCGCGCTCCCGGGATGTGCAGCCCCATGGTGGGGGGTGCAAGGGGGGCACGCTCCCTTCTGCCCTCCCAGCAAGGTGGGAGAGCAAGACAGCCATGATGGCCACAGAAGGACGGCAAGGACACCCAGGGCAGCTGCAATGCTGCTTCATCAGCAGCATGAAGGAGACCTCTGGTCCCCCTCAGCACAGCTCCTGGCACGCGGGTCACCCCAAAGACACCTCAGTCCTCAAGGTGTTTACGGGGCAGCCTTCCTAGTGAAGAGGAACTACATCCCCTGTTTTTCACAGGCAGGGATGGTGAGGGACTTAGGGAGACCTGGCCGAGCCCCAGGCAGAGCAAGGAACTGACACCTTCCTTGCCCACAGGCAATCTTCCACACCCGGAAAGCCAGCTTGATTCTGCTCTCCCAGACCGACCCCAAAAAAGCTGCTACCATCTCGCTGCGCTTCGCAAGATGCTCACGAACAGCGCCCCAGCACCTGGGCGCATAGCGAGGCTCTGATGGGAGCTGGCAGATCTGGGATGGTACCTGCCCTACATTTACAGAGCAGTCAGGTTGACAGAATGAGCGAGTTTTTATATAGATTTTGGTGACAGCGGTTTTCTTCACCGGCAGCGGGGGGGCGGGGGGGGAGGAAACGAAGGGACATGGAAAATATTTTCGTTTAAGCTCTTTTCTGCATTCTTGCTGCCGGAGTTGCGCATTATTCATGCGCCCCTCGTAACCAGGCTGGTGGCTCTGGGTTTTGCTCAGAAGGGGCTGCGCAGAATTAAGCAGCCGGTTAAATTATTAATAGTCTGTCTGGGGGTGCCCAGGATGCCTGCTCCTGGTCCCCGCTGCCTTTCGGGGGGCTCCAGTGCCCCCCAGAGGCACAGAAACCAACTACAGCCGTTCGACAAACTTGGCCTCTCTGCCCTACTTAAGAGCCCACAGACACCCTGTTCTTCTGGCCTGGAAACAACAAGGCTGCGAAGCCGCACTGGACGGGTCCTCCTGTGTCCAGTCTCACCCACCACGCAGCCAAAATGGGCAGGCACCAAGGGGGCTGCGAGTGTTTTACCCCGCCAGCGTGTTTGGGGCAGCGGGAGCAGGCACAGGCTGGAAGAGGAAAGGGAGAAAAGCCCATCAGGCAGGGCAGAAGCCACAGGGGCACTTGTATTAAGCTGAAGGCACCTTCTTTTCACAGCTAGACCGGTGGCAGAGGTGCCACGCAGGGCTTTGCATTCGATGCGACATCTGCAGGCTGCAAAACAGCATCTGAGTGTCTGAAGTCTGTCAGGGGCCACTTGCCGGCCGTGCCAGGACAGATGCTCGAAGGGTGGCGGATGCAAGGGCTGGGCTTTGCACCCTGCCGAGCACGTGAGACCGGCTCTCCCCACCCGCAGCAGAAACTGTCCCCATCAGACACGTCCTGCCCCCGCACCAGCCCTCAGCTTCCTTCCTAATCCCTCCAGTTTCCTTCCCGCAGCCTTGACATCTGTTTTCAGGCAGCTAAATACCACTCGCAACAGCTGCTGCCCCTACAGCAAAAGGCCCGAGTCTAAATTTCATGTGGCAGAACGCAACAAACGTGGAGACTGCAAGGGGGCAAAAGCAGCCAGCGCTGAGGCCAGTCCCTGCATCCTTCTGCTCATGGCTTCGCAGGGGGCTCAAGTCTCTCCCTCTCCTTTCTGTTTAGGAAAAAGCCAGGCTGGAAACACATGGGTCAGCGCTGTGGCCGTGCAGCCCGGCCACAGAGACCTGCCCGCTCTAACGGGGCTTTTTTTGGCTCATTAATTTTGTGCTGGGAGAGGTGTCAGACCGACAGCCCTGGGGACAATCTTTCTTTCGCAGGACAGCTCCGGCACAGGCAGCGGAACGTGGCTTTTCAGGTGATTTCATTTTTGGCTTCTGACTTATTTTTGTCCTGCGGGATGTGTCAGCCTGGTTGAGTTAAGCACAAGTCCTTCTCCTCCTCCCCATTGGATCAAGTTACTTGGCAGGCACTTTGCCTGGGCACATCTGATACCCTTCCCCTTCCACCCGACGGCTGCCATACTCGGGCCCTCCTCTCTACCACTGCCTTGAGCCGAGGCTGTAGGCTCTGACCCCGCCATAGTCCTGCCACTTATCATTCCACCGCCCCCAAGATTTTGGTCCTCAGACCATCCCTTCCCCATGTTGAGGGCCAACAGCCCCTAAAGTCTGGGTTCCAAATCCTCTCCGCCCCTCAGGGGCACTGGCCATCCCAGTCCTTCCAGGACTTGGGGCTCTCCCAGCAAAGCCTGCTTCCCTCCAGCAGCTTGCCCTCACCACTGATGTGCCTAAAACTGGCCTGGAGGACAGGGATCACCAGCCCAAGCTGTCCTCCTCGCCAAGCACCAGTGGGACAGCGGGGATGGATGGATGGCAGCGAAGCCCCACATATGACCAGGAAAGCAGTGGTGAGCAGCAGGAGGTGGTGGGGCCATCGCATGGGGCTCTGACCACGAGAGACACCAGGGAAAGAAGGGGGAAAGTAGGAGGAGACGGCAATCTGCCCCGGCCTGCTCGCAGCATCGCTCCCCCAGGCGAGGCAAAGCACTGACTCAGGCAGCGAGGAGACACAGGAGGTTGAAACTCAACAGCGTGCGAGGCCCTGAACGAGGGCTGGGCAGCTCTGCCTCAGCTCAGGGGTCAAGGTGACACCCAGGGAAGGACGAGCGAACCCTGCACAGGATTCCGCACTCAGGTAAGCGGTTCATAAAGGCCATGCTGGCCTGCCAGAGCTCACCTCCCACTGCTCAGCTGACAGAGTCAAGCTGGAAGAGTTAGAGATACCCTGGAAGGACTTTCAAACAAGGACATTTTTGTAAAAACCATGGCTGCTTAGCCCCACTTGAAAGTGACTGAGCCTGGAGAAAGAACGCAGCTAAAGAGAAAACTCTCTGCAGCACTTGATTCATCTTCAAAGTTGGACCTGCTCTGAGGAAAGGGTTGGGCCAGAGACCTCCAGAGCTCTCCGAACCCATTTTTTGCCATGCGTATTTGATGCCATGGCTGGCCTTGCTGCCTGCCACGCAGCCAGACCTGCCTGCACCAACTTGCAGGTATTGCGGGTATCCGTGCAAGCTCCTAGCCAGCTGCTGGGATGCCCCACCAGGGGAGATTGACACTGAATTTCTGTGAGAAAAGGGTTACAGGATGGTGCCGGGGTTTTCCAGAGCTGTGACAGACAGGACCGTGCTTGCTGGAAAAGGGAGGCTGTTCACTGCAGGCAGAGTAAGGAGGAGCCACATGGACCGGCCCAGCTCTGCAGGACTGTGTACAGGGACATGCCACCTTCCCTGCTCAGAGCGGACGGGGAGACACCAAACCACCCACTGGAGAACAAAATGCTGCCCTCCCGTGGGGAATCACACAACATCTCCAGCCATGGGAGCCCGCAAGGGAAATCCTCACAGCCTCCTGACGGGCTGAGTGCCCACAGAGGAGGGCCATCCCCCCGAAAAGGGCTGTACAGTGAACACCACCTCTGCATTTTTGCCTCCCCCCTGCCAGGAGCATGAAGAAAGTTAGAGACCCTTACGTGGGCAGTTCTGCTGGCTGGGGCTCTGCTGGGGCAGCAGCCCCCGGGGGCTCTGCCGACACAGGACTGGTGGCTGTGTCCTGGGCTACGGCCAAATCTTGTGTCCCTGCAGCTTCCCCGGCATCTGGCACTGGGACGTGCTCTGCTGTTGTCTCTACCTCAACCTCCTGAGCTGCAGGGGACAGTTTCACCCTCTCAGCAGCTGCGGCAGCCTCCTCCTCCTCCTCCTTCTTCCTTAGCTTCGCCTCCAGCTCTCGGCGCCTCTTCTCGTCATCCTGCCGGGCCATCCGCTCAAAGACTTTGAATGCCTGAAAGATAAAAAGCAAACCAAGAGGGTCACCAAGCCACCAAGCTCTCCCTGAGAAGCTGGGGGAGGACGAGAGGAGAAGCATCACACACTTGGGGCACTTATTACTGTCCCTCCCGCTCTGGACACCACACGCCCCCAACTCCCTACACCGAGTTGCTTCAGTTGCCAACAAAACCAGCCAGTGACTATTTCAAAAGTCACACGGCCACATTAAACGCACCTCAGGAGAAAGCCCGAGCCATTTTGAAATCGTTTCTTGCGTCATGTTCTGGCAGCCAAACTCACATCAGCCTGGGAAGAGGGCTGGTTACTCCAGGGAAGAGGAGAGCAATGAGCTCTGACTCCTGGCTGGGAAGGGGGCTCCGAGGGATCCGTCGCCTCTCCAGCCTCCCCTCGCCCTGCGTTCCAGTGCTCACTGAGGGGCCGTTTGGCAGCCCGAAGCTCAGACCAAACCTCTGAGGCGCAGACAGGATGAGATGCCCCAGGAGAAGCTGGAGGACAGCTTACTTGGTGCTGGCTGAGTCCAAAGAGACTTGGAGCTCTCTTAGCTGGCACAGGTGAAGGAGCAGAGTGACCTCATGTGGGGTTTTGAGCCAGAACTGACTGATTCAAGCCAGAAACACGCACTTGCTCAGGGAAAAGCCATCCCTCCCTGCCCCCACAGGTGCGGCAGGTGAGAAGGTCGCTGCCCAAGCCAGTGGCAGCAGAAGATGTAATCCCACCCTGCAGTTTGCTTCTCACTGTGCCTGTCTGGCGCAGGCTGGAGGTTAAAAGGTAAACCCACAACTGTGCGATACAGCCGAGGGAAGCACGGTGATCCAGGACCCTGCTCCTTGAAGGAGCTGAAGCTTCTCCCACCCAAGTGCCCGGCCATTTCTCAGTGTAAACACATTCTGGAAAGCGAGCAAGCATCACAGACAGCCCTCCTTCGCTTCCCAGGAATACTTCGGAGCCAGCTTCAGAGCTTCCGGCAGGACACTGACACTAGGCTGCGCACCCGGCCCATGGCACTGCTTGATTCAAATCTTTCTCTGGGTACAAGAGGTGCAAGACAAAGGGCACGCAGCGCCAGGAGGGCTCCCGCCAGCACAGCCACAGCAGGACAGGAGCAGCTTTATCGTAGTGCTTGCTCATGCACCTCACCCCGGGCTTCTTCCCCACGCAGGGACCAGCCCGTGGGATGAGGACGCAGGAGAGGTGAGCGCTGGGCATCGTACCCAATCCGTTTGCTTCTTTCTTTGCAATTGCATTTACTCCACGTGAAGCCACAGCACCCGTCCCCGGCTCCTTCTCCCCAGCCGAAGCCCGAGCTCAAGCTAGCCCTGCACGGATCGTGCAGAGCGACACTTTGAAACCGTGCCCTTCCCTGGGCTGTGGCCAAGCCGGGAGGGGGGACGAGTATCTTCCAAACTGCCCCCCACACTCTGGGTCCCTGTGGCTGCAGCTGTGAGGCCACCCTGGCCAATGTCTTTCCAGGGAATGAATGCTGCGGCCACAGTGCTATGCCTCCCTCCTTGTGCCCAAGCCCAAAACGGTTCCCGGGAGGCACATGAGACAGGCCACCCACCATCACTGCCCCACTGCCGAGTGGTTTGGGCTCTGTGCTCTCCCCTCTGCAGCCTGAGACCCCCCCCAGGCTCCCCACTCATCTGCAGAGCCCAGTGCTCTCCCACGGCGGGGGCTAACCCGGAGGCTGGGGGGTGACAAGGACACCCCTCGTGCTGCAAACCACCGCAGGGAGAGGGGCAGGGATCTCCCGTCAGCCTGCCCACGTCACCCCCTGGCCTGATGCACCTGGGAAAGAAAACTCACCCCATCCAAGCAGACGAACACCCCAAATCCAGCCTTACCCCTAGTTTTATGAGCTTGTTTCCTCCCTGCTAATAAAGCCTTGAGTCAGAGACCTCCAGCACTGCCCCAACACCGAGCCCAGCCCAGCCGGGCAGCTAAAACAGCAGGTCAGGGCTTTTGCCATCTCTCACCCACGACCAAGGCAAGCCCAGTGCTGCCTGTGATATCCCACTCAGCAGAGCCCAAACCAGCTCCCCACATGACCCCAGGGCCCCCACCTGCCTTCGGCCGCTCTCCAGGCTCCCTGCTCCTACAGCTCACAGCGGCAGCTCCCCACGAGCCCCCCGTCCTGCCCCTGTGCTGCCGGCAGCCGTCCTCAGCCAGGGCCCAGCTCCGAGAGGGCTGTCGCGCCCCGGCTCTTTCCACAAGGGTCTCGCAGTCCCCACCTGCCCCCAGGGCTCCCCATTCTCTTACAAGGGTGATGCTTCCCGCCCACGCCAGCATCCACCCCAGCGCCCGACCTGCCAGGACACCTCTCCCGCCTCCTCCTCCTCCACCCCTCCGGGCAGGGTCGGTAACCCAGGGGCTGCCCGGTCCCCATTCCCGGTCTCCCCCACCCTGTCCGGATCTCCACCGCAGCCGTCACGGAGCAGACCCGGCCGTCCTGCTGGCAGACACGCGCCCAGCCCCGGGGGACACGGCCCGCTCGGCTCGGAGGGGACAAACGCGGCCGGTGAGGCCCAGCGACGGGGACAACACCGGTCACCGGGGCCTCCGCCTCCCACCCGACAGCCAGCACGGCTGGGCCTCGTCACCTCCACAGCCCGCCGAGGACCAGCGGCTCTGGGAGGACCCTCAAGGCCGGTAGGGTACAGCAGGCCCGGGCGCCCCGCCGGTACCTGGAGGGCCATGGCCTGCGCCGCGCCGGGCGGGAAGCCCAGGCGGTCCCCGGGCCGCAGGAGGAGGCGGTAGAAGTCGGTCTTGCGGTAGAGAAAGCCGAAGAGGACCCGAAGGAACTCCTCCACGTTCCCGACGTGCTGCAGGATCCCTAGCAGCGCCTGGTCGTACATGTCGGTGAGCGCGGCCGCGGCCTCCATGGCGGCTCCGGGCCCGCTGTCACGGCAACCGCGCCCGGCCGCGCTTCCGGTCCGCCCCGCACCGTCCCCCGCACTTCCGGTCTCGGCAGCCCCGCGTCTCGGCCCGCCCGGAACCCGCCCCGCGCCGCCACGTTCCGGCCGCCCCGACGCCCACCCCCCCGAAGCCCCGCTGTGGTTCCCAGGGGACCCCCAGCCCCCCAGAAAGTGTCAGTGGGACCCCCAGCCCCTCGGCGGCACCAGTGGGCCCCCCACCTCACTTCAATACCCAGGGGATCCCCAGACCCCAGGGGTGCCCAAAAGTGACAGTGGCACCCCCTGCCCCCCAGTAGTGCCAACTGGACGCCATCCCGCCCCGCTGTGGTTCCCAGGGGACCCCCAGCCCCCCCAAGAGAGGCAGTGGGACCCCCAGTCCCCCAGCAGTGCCAACTGGACCCCCCCCACCCCGCTGTGGTTCCTAGGGGACCCCCAGCCCCCCCAAGAGAAGCAGTGGGACCCCCAGTCCCCCGATAGAACCAGTGCCCCACCCCACTTCAATACCCAGGGGATCCCCAGAACCCAGTGGCACCCCTGGACCCCCCTGCTGTGCTGCAGTACCCTGGGGACCCCCAACCCCCCAAGAATGGCAGCGGGACCCCTGCCCCACTGCGGCACCCACCGGCCCCCCCAGCCTCACTGCAGCCAGCCGGGGGGGGGGCCACGGGGCCACTTCTTGGCCTCGCCCAGGGTGGTCCCGGCACAGGGCCCCCCGTGGGGCACAGCACCCCACCTGCCTGTGCGCCGTGGGGGGCCCCGGCAGCAGGTTTGGCTCCATGGCCACCCCGCCATTACCCCACAGGAGAGAACCCCAGCTCCACACCCAGCCTGCTGGGACAGGCCACCATGACCTCTGGGAGCGCAGGGGTCCTGCCCCCAGGAGCGTGAGGGTGTCCCCTGGGGTGTGGCAAGCACCCACTTCCCCCCCCCCTCAGATCTGGGGGGCGATGGGGTCATTCAGGCCCTCGCGGGTGGGCAGCTCCCCTGGCTTGAGCCCCGCACCCCAGCACTGTCACCAGTGTGTCCCCCCACCCCACTCCCTGCTGCCCCCCGTCCCCGCCCCCCCCCAGCTCCACCCCCCTCTTTGGCCCCACACCCATGTCCCCACGCGCCCCCACGTCCCCAGCACCCCTCTCCCCATTCCCGTGTCCCCAAGTCCCCTGTCACAGTCCGTTTGGATCTCTCAGATTTACTCCGTAAATTAAGCTTTAATTTACGAGCTCATCAGGAAAGAAGACGAAGATGCAAACGAGGGCTCCATCCCTGCTGCACAGACTCGTCTAACTCACGAATTCACTAATTCATCCCTTACATCACGCATTTCTCACCCGCAAGTTTTCTAATTCATCACCGGTGACTTGTAGCTCCTGCTCCTGGGAGTGGGAGAGGGTGAGAGCGCCCGTCCCTCCTCCTCCGTGCTGGCGCGGGCGTCCCCGGCATCGCACCGGGAAGCAGAAGAGAGCTCAGCACTCCGCCTGCTCCTGGATCCCCTTCCCACGCTTTTTGGTGTTCACACCTTCCGGCGTGGACGGCTGGTCCATGCTGCTTCCCGGAGATAGCGGGTTCTACAGAAACTGCCAGACAATCCATATGGAAGGATGCCGGCGGCGGGAGAGCCTTCAGGGGACCCTCAGGGGTCTCGCCAGGGGATTCCTCAGGGGACCCGCTGGGCAACTCTTCAGGGGACTCTCGGGGGACCCCTCTCCATCGGCCTCTCCTTTGCAGTCTCCGTAGGTCTCTCCTGAGAAGGGTCCCCGGGACTCCCTGGCCGCCGCGGGGGAAGGACGGCCACCACCCCACCCTGCTCGCTCCTGGGGTCCAGAGAGGGGGACGACGCCACCTGCCCCCCCAGGAAGGGCTGGTGTCCCCCAGCATGGTCGGTGTCCCCAGCATGGCTGCCGCCACTCGGTCCTCAGGGTGGTCGCCCTCCGCCCCGTACTCCAAGAAGCCGGGGAGCTGGCTGAGGAAGACGGTGCTGTCGGGGACGTCGGGGACGGTGCCCTCGCCGTCCGCAGCGTTGAGCCAGGCGAGCACGGCGTGGACGTTGGTGATGTCCACGGTGAACGACCGCCGGTCCCGCGCCCGCGGGTTGTCCCCCGCCAGCCCGAGGAATCCTCCGGTGGCTTCTGGGTGCTGCCGCCGGGCGGGGGCGGTGGTCCCGCACCCGGTGCTGCCGTGGCGGTTGGTCCCTGTGGGGTTCGTTGGGGGCACACGGCGTTCGGCGGGGTCCGTCCCCCCGGCGAGGGTTTGATTTTTCAGACCGGGACGGCTTCCCACCCCAGCGGCTGCCGGTGCTGGGAGTGATGGCTTCCCGTCCCCGCGACCCGTTGCGGTTTTTCCCGCCTCCCCGGGGGGGGGGGGGGGGGGGAATCCCTGCCCGCCCCGCGCGCGCTGCCCGTCCCGCCGCCGCGGGGGCGGCGGTGCCCGTTCCGAACCGCTAGGTGGCGCCACGCCGCCAGCCGCCGCCTCACCGCGTGGGGGCGTGGCCTCCCTTCCGGGGGCGGCGGGGGCGCGGGAAGCAGGAGGCGGAAGCGGAAGCGGCGGCCGGTGGGGTCGGGGCCGGCGCCGTGATGGCGGTCGGAGGGAGCTTCGGCGGGGCGGGGCAGTCCCGCGCCCGGTGCTGAGGCGCCGGTGGGCGCATCGTTGCCCTCGGACGCTGCCCCCTTCCTGCTGCCCGCTTGCCTGATGGGGTGGGCAGGTCCTCAGCTCCACAACGCGGGGGGCTCTGTGCTCCCTCCTCCCCCTCACCCCGGAGCCAGGGGCCATGATCAGAGACCTCGGCGGTCCCGAGACCGGCTGCGGTGGGCAGCTGCGCAGCGCAGAACCGACCACAGCTGTCGCAGGCTGCGTCTTCTCTGGCTCCTGCTGCCAGGGGCAGCCTCTGCCCGTTCTTCTCTCCCACTGCCAAGGGGGGGGACTTGAAGCTATGCCCCGTGTCGTGTCTCCCTGCCCACGCAGAGGTCTCGGGTACCCAGAGGCCTCAGAAATGGCTTCAGGCGCCTAGGCCTAGGTTACCCTGTCCCACTGCAACGGCTAGGCTCTGGCTGTCCCTCCCCTCGCCTTTGGATCCCACTGTCAGCGAAGCTCTTGGTGGGCTGCGCAACCCTTACACCTTCCTGCTGCAGGTTTCCCTTTGGGAACTTGGCTGCCTGGCTGCAGCCCGTGGCTCGGATACATGGGGATGGAGACCTGCTTCTGTTCTGGTGTGGCCTCCCACCTGCTTGTCTGGCATGGAAGAAAGTTGGTCCAGTGACCTGAGAAACAGCTTTATTTCCGCAGAAACCTCCAAAGAAAGATGCGAGTCGTGCAAAGAGTTAATCCGGAAAAGATCTGCCTGGGTAGAGTTTACTGTAATTTGGGAAGCAAGCGGTGGGGAGAATGTGGGGTCCTGTGGGCTGAAGTTCTCTGGAGAAAGGCCCTGCCTTGTTCAGCAGCCCTGCGTTTCAAATTCTCTCTCCTCTGGGCTGAGGGGGAATGCTCAGGTGTGTTCCAGCTGCAGCACCTGTCTTTTTGGTCTCCACATGCAGAGCTGTCTCTGAGAGATGCTACAGCTGGAGCGAGCATTGTGGTCCAGGAGGGCCAGACTGCAGGTGACAGAAACATTGCCGATGTCACCTCCTACCGATGGCCGTCCCCTCCCCATCGCTGGCAGCATAAGGGACTCCTCTTTGTGGACGTACCAGCTGACAGCAGCGTCTCACAAAACCCTGCTGTGCACCTGCAGTCCAGCCAGAACGTGCCAGCCCTTGTGAGATGCGCTAATTGCCTTTCAGGGCTAATACAGACAGCGTGCCCAATGGAATTCTCTTGCTCCCACGAGCACAAGACCATTCCATTGCCCTCATCCGCTTCCCCAAGAGCCTCACTTGTGCACAGGCCTCTTTGTACTATCTTGTTCCCCTTTTGCCTTCTTGGCCCCTGTCAAGTTGCCTGGTGAACGCGTCTTTCAATGGTGGAGGTGCTTGTCAGGAGGGCTCCCTGCAACTGTGAAGGAAGACAGCTCTTCAGAAGAGCGTTTTGTGACCGCCCAGGCAAGAGGAGGTACAGGCCTCCTCAGTCCCGGCTTAGGAGTCGGACAGTCTTCACCTTCTTTCTCCCTGGATCCCTCTGCGGGGGAGGAGTCTTTGGCTGTTCTTCCAGGGGGTAGCTTAATCTCAAACCTGGAAAGAAGCAGACACAGGCTGGAAGAAAGGGTTTCACCTTCCCTTGGCTTCCAGTGACAGCGGTGGCCAGCAGTCACTGCAAGGTCTCTAGTTTTCTAAAGCAGCAAATCCAGGCTGTTCACCACCTTGGAGGACTCCGTCAGGTAAGTGCGTGACTCAGTCAAGAGGCCCCCAGCTCCCTGGCAGTCCCTCCCTGATGCACGCTCTAGATTTGTACAGAGCCAGCTCTGTCCCATGCCTCGTGAGTGGATCTATCTGCTCAGCAGGGCTTGTCCCAGCGTGGGGCTCTGCAGAGCCCCACAGTCTCCCTGCTTTGGGCCAGCAAGTCCCTCCTCTTCTGCCCCTTGCTCCAAGGAGAAGTCGGTCCAGAGACTTTCCATGTAGCAGAGTCTCAGGAAAGCCAGGGAAATGTCCCAACAGGTCAGGTCTTTGACCAGCCTTAAAGAGAGGCTGCTTCAGTCCAAGTCAACACACAGGAAAACTGAGAAGCTGTCTTTTGAAATTCTTTTGGCCGTCACCCCATCTGGGTCTATAACCGTGTTGGGAGGCTAAAGCACAATCCCTATTCCACATTAATCCAGGTGAGAACAGTCAGAGTCGGGAAGGAGAAAGAGTATGCGTGGAGGTAGCTGGGAGTCCTTCCTTTAAGGAGGGATTCTTCAATAACCTCAGGAGCAGGCAAGGTCTGGAGACACAGCCCTACTAAGCAGGAGCTGAGAAGCTAAGCAAATGTACTCACGTAGGCAGCATGCAGATCCCCCCAGGACGCATGTGGAAAGCAGCAGGTTCGTTGTCTGATACTACATTAATCCTTGTCTGTGGGTTCTGTTCTGCAGAAAGCACAGAGATGTGGCAGATGAGGCCAAGGAAAGGAGCTCCTCCTTCACAAAGGCAGCAAGCCTGTGATTCTGTGACTGCCCAGAGTTGGGAATCTGACTTCAGGAGGTGCCTTCTTTGCCTTTCTCTACAGATGGGCTCCTGTGGGCCCAGTCAGCCCAAAGATGCTCTTTCTAATGAGTCTGTGAGCAATTCCCAAAGAAGGGGTCAAGTAACCACTTCCCAAGCTGCCACGGTGTTTTAGCACATGCTAGGAGAATTTTGACTGTCTTCCTGACACAACCTTCCTCAACAAAGGGAAACAAGTTGAATCCCTAAGCACAGCACAGAGCAGGAAAACTGTTCTGCGGATCACTGACTCTTCAATGTACAATGGTCCTCCCATCAGTGTCGCTACAGGCGCGTAACGTCACCTGCCTTCTTCCTGTCCAGCTGCACATGGAGTCACAGAATCATGGGGTGGCTGAGGTTGGAAGGGACCTCTGGAGGTCATCTGGCCCAACCCCTCTGCTCAAGGAGAGCCGGTGGCCAAGAACTTTTGAATACCTCCAAGGATGGAAACTCCACAATCTCTTCGGACAACCAGTTCCAGGGAAACCACCAGAAATGCATGTGGTGGAAACCCATGGCTTTCCTTTCAACCAGCTCCTGGGCATTTTTGCTTGACTTCCTGTTCATTGGATGAGAAAAGAGCATCAGATGAGAGGAGAAACAGTATGTATTACAGATTGACATACTGATGGTGTCAAGTGTAGAAGAACAGCTCTTTGGATATGGAGTCTTGAAAGAGCCCTTCAGATGTGCTCATTCAATTACTTCTGTGGGCTCTTCCTTTCTGTCTTGCGAATGACTCCTTCCTTTTTTACACTGCGCTTGTGTCTCACGCTCACCTGCCCATGTGACTGTGAGGGAGGAGTTGACAAGGAAAACCAAAGGACAGAAGAAGTGATGGCCTGTGGGGAGGGCATAGATTGATCACCCCATGCAACTTAGACAGCCGTTGCCTGCAGTGCTCGCCCTGGAGTTTGACTCGGGCTCTTCGAGTCTGGTGGCTGGAGCAAGTCACAGCCACGCTGTCGCAGGGAGCTCCTAGTGGCCTTTTTATTTACTGTACTTCTATTGGCATGACCGATAACTTTCGTTTATGAATAGGACATGGATTTGAAAGTCGGGGGGGTTGTGGGTTTGTTTTCTTTTAAATCTGAAGCATTAGGATTGTCTCCCAAGCACGCTGGCATAAAAAGCATGAAAAGAGGAAATGAAAATGTCCGTTGGCTTCAGTAGGCAAGGGATGGAGCCTCCAATTTTGACTTGGTTGGGAAAAAGGCCTTGGGGCTGAATGTTGTGAAAACGGCTGTACCATCACTAGAGGGCTCCTGGACTCTTCGGTGGCATTGCCTGTGTTGACACCTCTGACTTGCCCTCCTTGTTCCTGCTCTGCAAATAGCCATTCCCTGCCTTCTTTTGTAGTGCCGCAAGGGACACCCAAGTGATGCCTTGCAGGGCTGTTGAGGTGACTCTCCTGGTTCCTGGGCAGGGGCTGGGTCTCAGCCAGGGTCAAGAGGGAGTTTTTCCCTGCCATTGAAGCACCTTGCTACCATAAGCAAGAGAGGTTCTGGCAAGGCTGGAGACACATAAAGCCCACCAGGAAAGGTGGAGGAGGAACATGGAGTCTGGCTCTGCCCTTCCACCCCAGAGAGCCCGTCCTTCCTCCGGCAGAGCAGCCACACACAGACACCTTGCCCTTAGGGCCAGTGGTTCCTCCTCCAGGAACTGGACCCTGCAGAAGGCAGGCAGGATGTCTTGTCCTCCTCTCTACGCACACATGGACGCCTTTTGGATTGCCCCTTAGGCTTGCGGGGAAGATGGGCTCCAAGAGCATTGGGAAAAGTACAAGGCTTTCCTGGCAGGGCAGCAGAGGCACGAGCAGTTGAATCGCACGGACGTGCATGACTGCAGAGGCGTGAGCAGTCGCACTGCACGGACCTGCATGACTGCAGACATGTGATGCTTGGGAGGACCTAGGGAAACCCCAGGGTTGGGAAACTCCAAGGTCAGCAGTGCTGAGGCCGAGCAGAGGTGTGGTGGTGCAGAATCTCCTGCTCTCGCTGCCTTCAGCCCCCTCAGAAATGCCGAATAAAGCCCCCTGGGGCCAGCTCCCAGCTGGAGTCACCAGGCCGTGCCTGGCAGGGCGTTGATCTGCAGGGCGTTGATCTGCAGGGATTCGGGCAGGAGGGTGTGCTGCAGATCCGGGGGGGTGGTGGACGGCAGCGCATGAGCACAGCAGCCTCCCCCCGGGGTGGCCATGCACAGGCAGCTCACCCCTGTCTTGCCCCATGGGGGGACTTGAGCAGGCATGGGGAGGGGAAGGGAGCACCCAGAAAGGAAAATGGTGGACACCTGGGGGCACAGGGCTCTCTAAGGGTAGGATCAGCACGTGATCAACCCCAAGGGCTGCAGATGAGGTGCCCGGAGGGCAGCGGAGGAGAGGTGAGTGCTGGGCAATGGAAGCAGAGGAGGTGTGAGCCCACAGGAGAGGAAGGGAGGAGACCTGAGCCATTGTCCTGGGAGGGGAAGGGATCCAACACGGGGGCAAGCAGAGAGCATCTCGTCTCAGGCAGGGGTCGGTGGAGGAGATGTCAGCACGCATGGAGGGAAGGAAGGGACTTTGAGCATCCCAAGAGGGGAAGGAAAGAGACGTGAGTGATGCAGACTGGAGAATAAAAGGGATGTGAGCATGAATAAAGGAGAAATGGAGCATCAGAGCAGACACGGAGGGCGGTGGGAAGAGGTGTGAACAGGCACTGCGGGGAACGGAGGGGAGCTGTGAGCTCATGTGGGAGGCTGGAGGAGCCTTGGAGGGGAAGTGATGTGCTCTGGGTGTGCAGAGCGGGGAAGGCTAGGGACATGAGTGCTTGTGGGGGGCATGGAGGGGGTCCAGGAGCTTGCAGAGGGGAAGGGAGGGGATGAGGGTGCTCACAGAGGGGAAAGGATGTGAGCAAGCAGGGTGGTGTGGTGGGTTGACCTTGGCTGGATGCCGGGTGCCCACCCAGCTGCTTGGTCACTCCCCCTCCTCAACAGTACGGGGGGTAATACACAACAAAAGGCTTGTGGGTTGTGAGATAAGGGCAGGGAGATCACTCAGCAATTACCGTCACGGGCAAAACACTCGAGTTGGAGAAATTAATTTTAATTTATTGCCACTTAACAACAGAGTAGGATAATGAGAAATAAGAGCAAACCTAAAACCACCTTGCCCCCACCCCTCCCTTCTTCCCAGGCTCAACTTCAGTCCCAATTTCTGCTCCACCGTGGACCTCCATGGGCTGCAGGGGGACAGCCTGCCTCACCATGGTCTTCCCCACGGGCTGCAGGGGAACCTCTGCTCCGGTGCCTGCAGCACCTCCTCCCCCTCCTTCTTCACTGACCTGGGGGTCTGCAGTTCTTTCTCTCACATATTCTTACTCCTCTCTCTGGCTGCAGTTGTTGTTGGGCAGCAGTTTTTCCCCCTTCTTAAATACGGTATCCCAGAGGTGCTACCACCGCTGCTGACAGGCTCGGCTTTGGCCAGCGGCGGGTCCGTCTTGGAGCCGGCTGGCATTGGCTCTGCTGGACATGGGGACAGCTTCTGGCATCTTCTCTGGCACCTTCTCCCTGGCTACCAAAACCTTGCACATAAACCCAATACAGCTCAGCACCGGGGGATCCGACGTGCCGGCGGCCGGAGGGGATGTGAGCTTACCTGGAGGGCAAGGCAAGGGCTGCAAGGGCAGGGGAGGAACGGAGGGCTCTGGGAGTGCCGGGGGTGGTGTCCCCTCATGTGGGTCTGAGCAATGGTGGGGGGCTGGCAGGAGATTACATGGGCCAGGGGGACGCTGGAGGAGACCTGAGCGAGGAGAGGGGTCTGCGAGGATCGGTCAGGAGTGGAGCCAGGATGGGCAGGGGTGGTGACCGCTGGGGTGCTGGAGTGTTCTGGGAGGTGCTGGTGACACTTGGGGGTGTCTGGTGGGCCAGTGAGCATTGGAGTGCCCAGTGATGCTGTTGACCGTTGGGGCACCTTCAGGAACCTCCAGATCAAAGCCAGTGCCGGGGCTGGGAGCACTGAAGCAAAGCAACTCGGCTCGGCAGCACCGAGAACCCTGTTCCCCTTCTGCTGTGCCATCCCATGGGCATTTTGGGCACCTGTGCTCCAGGAATCATACAGCTTCTCCCCCTGGAGCCTGCTGCAAAGGGGGAACACCCCGTGCCCAGGAGGATTTCGGGGGAAGGCTTAGCACCCAGCAGAGAAACCACAGCCTTGGAAACCTTCGGTGCATCAAACGCAGGATTTACAGACTTGCTCGTGTTATTGGGGCCCGTGGTTTTGTTGGTGAAATGGGCATGGGCTGGAGCAGTTCCGAGGTTGTTTCCCAGCAGCTCCCTCTGCGCCGGTGCCGTAAATGCCTTAAGTCTCATAGTCCTCACTGCTCAGGGAGGGCAGCTGCAAGAGCAGAGCTGCTGCAGGTCCAGGGTTCCCTCCTCCCAGTGTTGGCTGGACCTGCAGGGATTGCCCTTCTCTTTCTTGCTTAGGTATCCTGGTGGTGCTGCTGAGCTGTGCTTCAGCTCTGTGTTTGCATGGTAGCCCCTCTCCCCGTGTCATTCACATCTCTGTCACAGCAAAGCCATGTCCCCGTGCAAGCCACTCGACAGGACAAATGGTGCAGTGAAGCGCTGGTGGCTGCTGGGCTGTCATCCAACCCAGGTTGCTTGATCTCAGCATAGGGCTCCTGCCCTTCAGATGGGAATCCCACATCTCCCATTGCATCACCCAGTCCCAGCACACAACTGTCCCACAGCCCTTGGCCCACAGCCTGTAGATACAGCTATAGATACAGCTACAGATAGGAATGTTGATATATAAATGAGCTTTCTTGTTTCCCCAGAAACAGCAGCATTTCTACAGGTGACACCAGTCAAAGTCTTGGGGTCACTGGGGTTCGGAGATGCCATCTCAAGCCACAGCCAGCTCCTCCAAGCACTGCAGTGCCGCTGACTCCTCCTGTTGGGTCCCCACGCTGCGTGCATTCGCCTGGAGGCATCTCAGAGAGGCACCCACGCCTGCTCATTCCCCAGCACATCCTTAGCCCTGCAACCCTGTGTGCTCAGTGCTGCACCCCGCGTGCTTGATGCTGCTCCCCATGTGCTTGGCCCTGCACCCCCTTTTGCTCAGTGCTGCACCCCATGTGCTCACTGCTGCACCCCCCCATGCTCAGCGCTGCACTTCTCTGTGCTCGGCGCCGCACCCCACATCCTTTGTGCGCTGCCTGCATGTTGGGAGCTGCACCCCACTGTGCCCGATGCTCCACCCCCTGGGCAGCCTTTGCCCCTGCAGGGCTGCAGGCACACCTGGGTCCCTTCCCAGCTTTTGGGGTGCAGGGGGATGGGACCCGGGGGCCTGGGCCATGGGTCCTCCCAGCTTCATCCTTAGGAGCTCCTGCCTTAGTTTCCCCAGCAGACTCACCTGTCTAGGGCAGACGGGACCACCCAGGGGTGACAGGACTGCGGGACGCGGATGGTGTAAGGGCACGGGGTCATCCCCTGCTACGGCCGCTGAGAGGGGCGAGGGGATCCCAGGCTCGACACATGCCCCCCCCCTCGCCCCCAGGCACGCCCTGGGCCTCGCTGCGGCTCTGCGCACCCAGCGCCGCACATGGCCGGGGACACAGAGCCCGCGGGGACACGGGACGGACTCTGGCCCGGTGACGCAGGGGCAGCAGGACAGCAGAGCCAGGGCACCCCGGCTGCTTCCCCCCCGCTGGGTGCCATCCGCGGCCCCACGTCACCAGCAGCCCCGCGATGCGACAGCCCACGATGAGCAAGGCCTGGCCGGCACCGAACCGCTGACCCGTGCCCTGGCACAACCTCCCCCAGCTGGACACCCCAGCTTCCCGTGCCGGGCTGACCCAGTGCCCCGGGGCCGAGATGCTGCGGCTCTGCCTGCTGAGCCGCGGTTCCTGCCGGGCAACGGTCACCCCACGGTGGGAACGGGGACCAGCACCCAACCCCCCCGGGGCCACACGTGTGTGCGCACGTGGCGGCCCTGCATGCGCACGTGCCCACGCATGAGGGATGCGTGCACCAGCAGCATGCGGGGGTGCCCCCCCTGGCTGTGCCACCCAGGCTGGGGGGACCCACGAACCTCCTGGGACCTCATGGGATCCCCCAGGCTGTGGTCACCCGGCTGCGGGTGCTGGAGCCCTGGTGGGTCCTGGTGGGAACCGTTTTCGGTCCCTGCGGGGGGCCTTCGCCAGGGGCGAACCTGGGCTGTGCCAGTGCTGGAGCGCGGTGGGTGCCCCGGTGCAGTGGGTGCCCCGGTGCAGTGGGTGCCCCGGCGGGGTGGGTGCCCCGGTGCGGTGGGTGCCCCCCGGGCCACGTGCTGCCGCTGGGTGCTGGCCCCCAGCCGGTGCCAGCACAAGGCCTGCGTGTGACGCCATACAGAGCCCGGAGCAGCCCCGAGCCGCACCGTAGTCCCACCCCGGTGGTCTAGCGGCTCGGTGCCCCCTGACCCGGCGCAGTACCGGTGCCGTGCCTGGTCCAGCGCCACCGGGCCCAGAGCTGTACCGGGGCCGTGCCGGCGCCGAGCTCGGGGCCGTGCCGTCCGTGAGCCAGACCCACACGGACCCAAAGCAGACGGTGCTGGAGCCGAGCCCGCACCCGTGCCGGACGGGGCCGCTCCGCTCCGCTCCGCCGCTGAGCGCGCACGTGGTGCCGGGGCGCGCTGCCCGCGCGGGGGACGCAGCGGCCGGTGGGGCGGGGCCGGGGTTCTGTGCCGGGCGCCGGCCCAATGGCGGAGCGGCCTCGCCCCTCTCCGGCGAGGAGCGGGCCAATGGGCGCCGCGGGCGGTGCCGCGCGTCAGGCGGGAGGAGGGGGAGCGGGGGGGCGGGCGGTGCGGCGGTCACGTGGGGCGGAGGGAGGCAGTTAAAGCGCGGCGGGCGGCGGGCGGCGGCGCCAGTCGGAGGCGGTGGGGGCGGCGGCGGCGGGAGCGGAGCGGGAACGGCAGCGGAACGGAGCGGGCCCTTCCCAGTGAGCGCGGCCCGGCTCGGCCCTGCCGGTGAGCGGCGGCCTACGGGCGGTGGCGTGGGCCGGGGGCGGGGCGGGCACATGGCGGCGGCGGCGGCGGCGGAGGAGAGGAGGAGAGGGCGGCGGCGCGCGCGGGACCGGCCGTTACCGGCGCGCGGGAAGGGCCGGTATCCGGTACCCGCCTCCCGTCCGCCCCGCTGAGCCCCGTCTCTCCCGCAGGATGAAGAACGGCGCAGGCCATGGTGCGGCAGCAGGGCCCCAGCCCCCGCGGGCGGCGGGGCCGTAGGATGGCGAAGCTCCCCTGTGCCCTATAGCCACCCCCCTCCCCTATTTAATTTTATACCTAATTTATTAATACCTTGCCCTGCTCCTCACACCCCCCTCCCTCCCCCCCAACCATGGACCCAACCCCCGCCGTGCCCACCGTCCCCATGGCGGGCTTCCTCTGGATGCTGGTCCTGGG
This sequence comes from Harpia harpyja, assembly GCF_026419915.1. Taxonomy (NCBI): domain Eukaryota; kingdom Metazoa; phylum Chordata; class Aves; order Accipitriformes; family Accipitridae; genus Harpia; species Harpia harpyja. Next base: position 44,979,780 of record NC_068952.1, read on the forward strand.
CTTCATCATCGCCTTCGTCCTGGCCTTCTCTGTCGGCGCCAACGACGTGGCCAACTCCTTCGGCACAGCGGTGGGCTCGGGAGTGGTGACCCTCCGGCAAGCCTGCATCTTGGCCAGTGTCTTTGAGACGGTGGGCTCCGTCCTCCTGGGAGCCAAAGTCAGCGAGACCATCCGGAAGGGGCTGATCGACGTGGAGATGTACAACTCCACGCAGCAGCTGCTGATGGCAGGTTCGATCAGCGCCATGTTCGGTGAGGAACGGGGGGCTCAAAATGGGGGGGGGGGGGGGGAGGGCAGCATGCCCCAAGGTGCCCCCGTGACAGCTTTCTTACCAGGCTTTTCTTTTCCTTCTCCTCCAGGATCCGCTGTGTGGCAGCTCGTGGCTTCATTCTTGAAGCTCCCCATTTCTGGTACCCACTGCATCGTTGGAGCGACCATTGGCTTTTCATTGGTGGCCCAAGGGCAAGAAGGCGTCAAGTGGTCCGAGCTGCTAAAGATTGGTAAGTCTGGCTCATGTGAGGCCTCCATGTGCCCCTGGGCTTCCCGTTCCAGCAGCGGGATGCTGATCCTGCCTCTTCTCTCCTAGTGTTGTCCTGGTTCATCTCACCCCTCCTTTCGGGCATCATGTCTGCTATCCTGTTCTTCCTCGTCCGGAGGTTCATCCTCCGTAAGGTAAGGGCTGTCCATCCCATTTTCTGACACCTAGGGGCTCCCGGCTGCTCCTTTATCTGCCCGTTGGGCTGCTTGGTTGGCTTACATGCACCACAGCTTCTCCAGCCATGTCCATCGTTGTGTTGACACTTGGGCGAGCCCTGCAGGAGGAGCTGAAGGGATGGGAGAACGAGACCTGTAGCCGCTCCCCAAAGCGGATCCTGGGAGGTGCGGAGGCATCGCTTCACCTCCTCCAAAACATCTGTGCCAGGAGTGTCCTGCCTGGCCTCTGTGGAAACAGCTGCAGTTTCCAAGTAGTGAAGTAGCCCAGAATTGATAAGATCAGAGCTGCTTGTCAGGCTTTTCCTAAGTCCTTGTGCAAGGCTGGACCTCCTCCTGTGTCAGGCTGCAGATGAAGGCAATGACCAGCAGCGATGGCTTTTTTTTTTTTTTTAAGCCAGGAGGGCCAGAGTTGTCCCTGGCACTGTGGAAACTGTGCTTTCCTCCCATCTGGGGCCGCAGGTAGGGGTGAGGGGTGCTCAGGCTGGCTCCAGGGACACGTTGGGTGTGTCTGAAAGCCCAGAAAGAGGGATTGGGCACCCAAAGGTGCTTGAAATGGAGGCAGCAGCTTTAGACCTCATCTTTCTGAGGTGATCATGACCCTGGAGCGCAGGATGCTGCCAGCCCTGAGCAGGGGTATCCAGCCAGCTGTACAGAGGAACTCCAACATTTTCTTCTGCGTATTTGAGGTTACCTTAAATTATTTCAGGTTTTAGCTCTAACTATTTCTGGTTCAAGAGGTGTTAAGATCTTATCGCTGCTGGTCTCTACCTGGCAGCCCCTTAAAACAATTCAGCGTCACCGCTGTCAGAGTAACCTTGCGTAACTGGCCTTTCAAAGCTGGGCTGGCCCTGTCACGCTTCATTCTGGCGCTGAACAGTCCAGTTGCTCTGTCCTGCTCGGCATTTGGTAAGGCTCGGTGTGTTTGTACCGACACTAGACCCCAATTGCTGGGCAGCAGCGGAGATTAAGTGCTCCTGCTGCTCGGGTGAGGGCCTCTCTGTGCAGGTATGTGGTCAAATAAGCTGCTTTGTGGGTAATGGACTTTTTTATTTCATCCAAGTCAGCTGGAAAGAGGTGAAAGCTTTGTCTGACAAATGGTTTTGTCTGAAAGTGCCTGGGGAGTTGAAAGAAAACATACGTGCAGCTGGAGGCTGTGGAGGTCCACAGGCTGGGGAGCCTCGGGAGGAGTTCAAGAGCCAGGCAGCCCCTTGCCGCAGGCGCAGATGAGATGCTTCAGCCTTGGGAGTGGTGGGATGCTCATCTGGTCCTGCCCTGGCTTCCCGGGGAGCCTCGTGGGACCCACAGTGTTCTCCCACTGTCTCTGCCCCCAGGCTGCTGGAGGGGGCCTGACAGTGGCAGGCCTGTGGGTTATTCTCTAAAGCTGTTGGGAGCACTGGCTTTTGGCAGGGCTTGCGGGAACGTGGTGTTTGAGTTGCTGTCGGCAGTTGACTGAAGGCACAAGCCACCTTTTGGGGAAGGGGCTGTTGCTTGGCTGCTCCTCGGCTGCTGTGCAGCCCTCAAGGTCTGGCTTCCTGCAGCACTGATCCTTGTTTTGCAGGCAGATCCTGTTCCCAATGGCTTGCGGGCTTTGCCCATCTTCTATGCCTGTACCGTGGGGATCAATCTCTTCTCCATCATGTATACCGGTGCCCCTTGTAAGTATGCGTCAGAATACTTGAACCTTAATTTTTAAATTCTTTATAAAACCTCCATTAAATGCACGATTTACCCCTTTTTTGCTTTACAGGGCTGAAATCTCCTAGAAGGCGGCTGGCCTGTGCCGGTTACAGAAGGCTGCAGGCTAGCGTGCGCTGAGTTCTGGGCTAGATAGTTGCCCAACCAAAGAGACCTGCTCAAACTAAACCCCTCCAGACCTTTCTCCTTAGACTTCACAGGACTGGCAGATAACATGACTTCCCCTTACCTTCTCTTACCTGTGCTAAAACTCAGGTACCCGGCTGCCACTGAAGAGATTCCTTGGGCTGCCGGTAGCGAGGTTAGGAGCAGGGATGGAGGCTGTGCCTCCTGATTCACCTTGTCCCTAAGAATGAAGTAATTATCCCTGGCAAGAAGAGCTGGCACCTGTACTGAGAAGAGGAGTTTGTACTTCAGTTTGAGAAGCCAAATTGAAATGCTTGTTTGGCTGTTGTGTAGGGGGACAGGTTGTGGGCAGGACGAGGAGAGGACTTGGCAGGGGAGGGTGGTTTTGCCTGCGGAGCTGGAGCCTCTGTAACCTCTGTTTGCTGGGGTGACTTGGTGTGAGCTGTTTTTGGTCTGAGCATGGGTTTCCTGTTGTGGAGGAGTTGCTGGAGGTGGGGTGAAGGCAGTCAGTACTGGCTGTGCAGGGTTTTCTCTGTAAACAGTGGCTGGAAAAATTTTTGAAGGGATGTCAGCTTCCCCTTCCTTTGGCTTTCCAGCCTAGGGAGAAGGCAGGGTTGCTGCAGTGCTGCTGGGGGCACTGGGGCTGCAAAGCAGCAGCGGTGCTGCTCCAAGATCACTTTGTACCTTGGCACCCCCAAGGTGGATTTGTGTTTATCCCAAGTCCTGAGCTGCAGGAGGGCTGGGTGAGCTCTGTGCCACTTGAGTGCAGGGTTTGTAGCCTTCGGTGAGCTGGGCTTGGTGTAAGCAAATAGCCACATGCATGGGTAAAATAGCTGTGATGTTGCTGGTGGTGCATTAGGAGCAGTAAACTACTTGCCTGCAGTGGAAGATGCAGGAGCTGAGCGGTCACAAGCACCTGATACCCCAACTGGGGGCTGCAGCAGGCTGTAAAATGCAAACCTTTGCTAGAAGTCACGCTGCATGTGAGAATGCTTGTAACTAGGTCACATAACACCTCGGATGCCTTGAAGCTTGAGCTTAAGTTCCTAGGGACTTGTTGGGCAGGAGAACCATCTTCCCCCGGCAGCTGGAGGAGTTAATGGAGATATGGGGCTCTTGGGTGGGAGCAGCCCAGGTCCTGTGTATCCTCTCCCTGACGGGGGAAAGCGGCGCTGTCGCTGCAGCAGCTGTTGGGTGTTTTGTGTTTTCTTTTTTTTTTTTTTTTCTTTGACATTGCAGCAAGTGAGAAGACAAGGGCTGTGAGGAGCCTCCTGTCCCTGCTCAGGGCACACACTGGTCCCTGATGGGGTTTGGCTGTGGGAGGGAGGGGAAAGAGTCTGCATGTGTGAAAGATTAGCTTGTGATGGGGAAGATGTAACTGCGGGGGGGGGGGGGGGGCTTCTGTGTGGGTTAAGCTCTCAGTGTGGTCAGTGATGGCTTTCCACTGGTGTTTCTCCCTGGCAGGTGAATTAGCTCAGGGATGTTGCAGGTGATGGAGTCCCTGTGCTGGGAAGGGCAAAGTCATATGTCGAGGAGGCTTTTGCCCAGAGGTTTTCAAAGATCCGTTGTTTTATTTCCTAGTGCTGGGCTTTGACAAACTTCCTCTGTGGGGTATCCTCCTAATTTCGGCGGGGAGTGCTGTTGTCTGTGCTCTCGTCGTCTGGTTCTTTGTATGTCCAAGAATGAAGAAGAAAATCGAACGTAAGTAATGCCTCTCTCTTTGCAATCCTTTGGGGAAGGGCACTCTCAGACTAACCAGCTTCTTTTCCCAGCGGGAGATCTCATTAGCCGCAGGGCTGTTATTAGCAGGGATCCTCAGCTTCAGTTATCGCTTAAGCTGCTCTGCAAACCCTGAGTCACTGGGGCTTGTCTCATCAAGCTGGACCCTGTGTGCTCTTAACCTGCAGCAGCAGAAAGCTGTTCCCTGGGTCCCCAAAATACCCCTTGAAGTAGCTGTTGTGCTGCTGAGTGGTGTCTGGCAGCTGATTTCTGAGCAGGGTGATCTTTCCTTGAACTGCACCGGACAGCAGGCAATACAAATGAGCCTGATTTCTCTGTTTAATAGAGAAGAAGAAAAGGCAGGAGACAACCTGCCTGTTAACCGGTGTAACCTTTAATCCTCTGCATACCTGCTGATCAATCTTTGGCCTGGCAGATGCAGATCACAAGTTTAAAGCTGTGTAAGCTGATGAAATCCTTTCCCTGTAGCACAAAAAAAAAAAAAAAATCTCTATTGAAAGGCATCCAAAAGAGCAGTCCCGAGTTCTGCCTCCTGAAAAGTACAGGCAGCTCTCCTGGAGCTGTGTGTGGTCTTGCATATAAATTTTGTGTGCAGTCTGGGGCACTTAAGGAACTGGAGATGAGGGGATAACCAGTGTCCTTGTCAGACTGGTGTAATTGGGGTGTGACTAACAGCTTTATAGCTGCCCTTGACATTCTTCCAGCTGTTCAAGCTTTGGCTTAACTCCTGCCTGCCAGACAGGCTCCCCTGCCTGCTAAGGCAGCCTGCCTGCTGGAGAGCATCGCTGGAAGGAGGTGGTGATGCAGGGGGAGATGAGCTCTGCAGGGGCTTGATGCCAGGGTGAGGGGCCGGATGTGACAGCCCGGCCCTTGCAGGGAGCAAACCAGCTTGGAAATGGTCATGTTTGCGACAAGGAGGTGGTTTTTGTTGTTGTCTGAAGGAGCTGACCTCATGTTTTCACCTGGAGAAAACATGCTTTTCCCGGTAGAGGGGGTGTAACAGCCTCAGCTTCCAGGGCTTGGTGCCGCTGGCTTGGCTCTTCTAGTGGGACAGGAAACCAGGCTGCCCTCAGGAGGTGTTTGTCACCCACCAGTGGGAGCTGGAGAGGAGCCCAGGCAGGCGAGTCCTCCTGGCAGGCTGGAGCTGATGGGCTGGCAGAGGAGCTGGCCTCTTCTGGGCACCTTCCCATCAGCTTCAGGGGTCACGGCCACCCCAGAAGCGGGTCCAGAGCATCCCACGGCAGGCTGGAATGGGACAAACATGGCTCAAAGAGGAACCTTTGCTGTAGGAAGAATGGGCATAAAAGCCCCATAATGGTGCTCACCACACCCCGTGTGGGTGGGGGGGTCTAAAAATAGGAGATGAGCTGGCTTGTGACGGTTTGGCTGTTGTGTCCAGGACAAGGTGCGACTGCCCAGCAGTTTCCAAAGTTCAGGATGGGGGGGGAAGCTGTAAATTTTTTATTTGGCTGCCATAAATCTGAGTGGTGAGGGGTGTGTGGGCTTGCTCCTGGTGTTGGGTGTGGTGGTGGGAAGGGGTTTGATGGCAGCTGCCTCCCTTCACAGGAGAGATCAAATCCAGTCCTTCCGAAAGCCCCTTGATGGAGAAGAACATCAGCCCGAAGGAGGACCATGAGGAGCCCAAGGTGCCCCTGGGTGATGCCAAGAGCCCCGTTGCTGATGTGGGGTCGGCTGCACCCCACCGGGCAGCGGTGGAGGAGAGGACAGTCTCCTTCAACCTGGGGGACCTGGAGGAGGCCCCGGAGCAGGAGAGGCTCCCCAGCCTTGACCTGAAGGAAACCAGCATCGACAGCGGTGAGTGGTGGGGGATGATATGGGGGTGCCAGGGTGGTCTCCCCCCGCCCCAGGTACCCCTGGGTGCTAAACCCCCACCATCTCCCTTGGCAGGAGCCGTTCGGCTGCCCAACGGCAACCTCGTCCAGTTCAACCAGGCCATGGGCCACCAGATGAGCTCCAGCGGACAGTACCAGTACCACACTGTGCACAAGGACTCTGGTCTCTACAAGGAGCTGCTGCATAAACTGCACCTGGCCAAGATGGGGGACTGCATGGGGGACTCGGGGGACAAGCCCCTGCGGCGCAACAACAGCTACACTTCCTACACCATGGCCATCTGCGGCATGCCCCTGGACTCGCTCCGCACCAAGGAGGGAGAGGAGATGGAGAAGCTGACCTGGCCTGTGGCGGACACCAAGAAGAGGGTCCGCATGGACAGCTACACCAGCTACTGCAACGCGGTGGCAGATGCCCACACGGTGGCTGATGTGGATCTGAACACAGCCCAGGTGGAGATGGGCGTCAGCGACTGCAAGGGCAGCAGTAGCTCCCTGGAAGAATGGCATGACCAGGACAAACCTGAGGTGTCCCTCCTCTTCCAGTTCCTGCAGATCCTCACAGCCTGCTTTGGCTCCTTTGCTCATGGTGGCAATGATGTCAGGTCAGTTGGGTCAACAGGAGTGGCAGGGTTGCTTGCTGGGGCTGGTGCCCACCTTGCCCAGAGCCTCTGGCCCTCTAGACCAGCTCTCCTTTCTCTTCCAGCAATGCCATAGGGCCCCTGGTCGCACTCTACCTGGTCTATCAGACAGGTGATGTGGCTACCAAGGTGGCAACTCCCATCTGGCTGCTGCTCTATGGAGGTGCAGGGATTTGCATCGGCTTGTGGGTCTGGGGAAGGAGAGTCATCCAGACGATGGGGAAGGACTTGACTCCCATCACACCATCAAGGTAAGGTCTGCCTTGGGGCAGGGGGAGGCTTCAGGCAGTCCTAGAGCTGCATCCTGCCCTTGGAGCCCCTCTCCATGCTCTCTTTGGGGGTTCCATTGCTCAGGTGGTGGAGCTGGGGCATGTGTGGCCCCATAATGCTTCCCTGCATCCCTTGGGGGTGTCAGTCTGGGGCTGCTGCGGGTCTGGAGAGCCAAGAGAGAAGCTGACCCTGCTGCACAGGGTCTGCCTGGGGAGAGCGGGTCCCAGGTTTGGCTTGGGCTGAGCCAGCCTGATGTGCTGGGTAGTGCAGGGGGTCCGGTGCCTGGGTTCTCATGTGCTTTCTGTCTCTGCAGCGGCTTCAGCATCGAGCTGGCATCTGCCCTGACAGTGGTGATCGCCTCCAATGTTGGCCTCCCCATCAGCACAACCCACTGCAAGGTAGGTGGAGGTGGCAGGAGGGGGATGGTGCTGGCTCGGTACAAGCTCAGCTTCCCCCAAATCCTGGTGCTCTTAAGGCCAAGCTGTGCGGGAGGTTCCAAACTAGGCTGCTGGCCAGCCTTCAGGTCCCAGTTCTGCCATTTGCATCTCAATGTGGGGTGGCAGCGGCTGCCCAGGGCTGGGGGGAGTCCCCGGGTGAGGGGGCACTCGAGGAGGTGATGGGAGAACAAAAACCCTTTGATGGACTCCAGGGCTCTGCCAAGCAGCCATGGGAACCCAAGTGCTGCAGCGCCCTGTCCTCATCACTGCTCTGGGACGGCAGCTCCTCGCCCTTCTCTCCCAGCATGGTGTCTGCTGGGTCCCCAAGGGCTGAAGCAAGACCCTTGGCCCCATGGCTGAGGCTTTCCCTGGGCACCCCTGGGCAAGGCTGTTGTGGGGTGGTGGGCACCCGGTGGGTGCCCTGTCCTGCTGCGATGCTGAGCTGTGCCCCGGCTCCTCGGGCAGGTGGGCTCCGTGGTCTCGGTGGGCTGGCTGCGTTCCAGGAAGGCGGTGGACTGGCGCCTCTTCCGCAACATCTTCATGGCCTGGTTTGTCACCGTCCCCATCTCGGGTCTCATCAGTGCCGCCATCATGGCTGTCTTCAAGTACGCTGTCCTGAAGGTGTAAGGGCACCGGGGCTCGCGCTGCTCCTGCTTCCCTGCTGCCACCCTCCCCTCCAGGAGCCGGGGAGGCTTGTCCCACCGCGGGATGGGGGCTACCATCATCTCTGGGGCTTCCTCAGTTCTGCGTAGTGTTGTCACTGAAGTATTTTTTTTTTAATATAAATGTCTTGGCGCTAAGTTTCTAGAGGGGGGTGCAGTGCTGAGGCTGTGCCTGCCCTTGGTGTGACTCCCCTGCTGCGCTGTAGCTTTAGATTAGCAGTTATGGGAGGCCACTTTTTTTTATTTTTAATGACTTAATTAAAATCCTCTGGCAGTGATTCCTCTTTGAGTAAGGACTAGGGCTGGTCCTTGCCCCTGCTGGGAGGGCTCGGGGGCTGTGGGGCATCCCCCCGTGGCGGGCTGTGTGTGCTGTGTTCAGCTTTGCCTCCATCGCTGTAGTGGTGCGGACATCAGGCGCTGCCCAACCATCCCGCTCGGGGGTCCCTGGGGGCAGCCCCTGGCCCCCCCCCTCACTGCTGCTACCTCAGACTCAATAAAGATTTCCTTCGTACACCAGTGCTGGTGCTGATGCTGGGGCTGGGGGGGGGTGCTGGGGTGGCCCTGGGCACTGTCCCCTGTCACATGCTGCCCCACGGCCTCTGCCCTGCCCCTCCTTGGACCCACGCCCTGGGAGGGAGCCGGGACTGGGGCAGCTGATAAGAGCCCCACGTGTCCCCCAGTGTCATGGGACTGGCTGTAAACAGCTCTGGGCTGCACCCCAGCCCTGCATAGGGGGGTTATCAGGGCCCCACACCTGGGCGGGGTGAGGGGGGAGGCAGTTCCTAAGGCTGTTACCAGCCTGATTGCCCCCAACCCTGGGGCCACAGCTGCACCTGCTGTCCCCTCCATGTCCCCATCCCCAGTGATGCTCCCTCCTGTTCCAGGGGGCCCAGCCCTGGTCAAGGCCAGGCAGGGGGGGACCCACGTCAGCGGGTTGGCACCAGGGTGTTGCAAGAGCTGTGGGCAATTGCAGCAGGATGTGGGACTGGTGCTGGCTGAGGCAGCTTGGACACTTGTGGGTCCCTGGGGGTGCTGAGCCTTGCCTGGGGGTCGAGGTGTGAGGATGTGCAGACATGGGGGCTTGGGAATGCGCCCCGTGGGGTTTGGGGTGTGCCTTGCAGAGCTGTGTGGGGATGTGACCCACGGGGACGGGGACATGGGTGTGAGTCAATGGCATGGGGATGGGGACGAGTCCCGTGGGGATGGGAATGTGCCAGTCGGGCCCCGTGGGGATGAGGACGTTTCCCCCGGGACTGGTCTATGTCCCGCGGGACGTGGGTGCCCCCTCCTGTCCCCATCCCTCCAGTGCGAGGTGCTGGGGGTGGCCCCTGGTGCCTGACCCCCCCCCCCCCACCAGTGCCGCACAGCCCCCCCCCCCCCCTTCCCAGCTCCCGCCCCTCTCGGGGGGAGCGGGGGGCACCGGGGCGCCCATCGGGGCAGCCTCGGGGCGGTGGCGGGGCCGGGCCTTGACCCCGGTTAATGATTCGCCGCCGGTCGCTTCCCGCTGCCAGCGGCCCCGCTGGGCAAACACCGGCCCCGGGGCTCCGGGCCGGGCCGGGCCGGGCCGGGCCGGGCGCCCGCGGCCGCTCCTGGCGCCGTCGGGGCCGGGGCCGTGGGAGGGCGCTTCCTCCGGGGGGGGGGCTTTTGGGGGTGCGTGAGAGAGGCATGCTCTATTTGGGGGTGTATGGAGGGGCGCTGCCCCGTGGGGGGGGTGCACGGCGGGGGGGACGGACTGCCCCCCCATTTTGGGGTGCGCGTGGGGGGACGCTGCCCCATTTGGGGGCTCAGTGACCCATTTTGCGGGGGGGGGGCGCACGGGGAGGGGGAATCACCGCCCCATTTGGGGGGTCACCACCCCGGGGTGCCCCGGGTCTCGTCCCGGCTGTTGCACCCGGGGTGCGGGGGGGGGGCCGGGCCGGTGCCGGGGGCCGGGTCGGGGCGGTCCCGCGGGGCCCCGTTAAAGCGGCGGCGGCCAGAGGCGGCGGCCGGAGGCGGCGGCGATGGGCAGCGAGGGGGAGCGGGGTCCGGCGGCGGCCCCAGGCCCGGGCGACCCGCGGGCGCTGCGGAGGGACTGCCAGCACCGGTGGGGCCGGGGGGCGGCCGGGGGGGTTGGGGGGGCAAGGGGGGCGGGGGTTGGGGGGCAGGAGCTGGAGAGAGGGGGCTCGAGGGGGGGGGGGCGATCGGGGGCAGCAGGACCTGGAGCTGCGGGGAGAGGCCTGGGGGGGGTGGGCAGGTGGGGAGGAGGGCATTTGTGGGGGGGCAGGACCCGAGGGAAGGACCCCAGGGGTACAGGTATGGGGGAGGACCCTTGGGGGGTGGGGGAGAGGGCAGAGGCCCTGACGGGACCCCCCCATGTAGACAGGCTGGGGGAGGGGGGCAGGCCAAAACAGGGGGCTCAGTATCCCCCCCTCCCTGCCCTGCACTCCTCTCCCTCCCCCGGCTCCATTTCCAGCTCAAAAGCCCATTTTTCTGCTCCAATAACTCACTGTGGGGCCGCTGGACCAGGGCGGGCACGGAGTCCCCGCAGCCCCCTGGCCAGGAATGGGGGACATGGGGACAGGTCCCCCTCCTCTGTGCCACCCCCAGCCCTAGACAACCCCTCACCCCCATACCTCCCCCCCCCCCCCGGTCACCTCCAGGATCTTCGTCAACCGGAGCCTGGCACTGGAGAAGATCAAATGCTTCGGCTTCGACATGGACTACACCTTGGCCAGTGCGTTTTTGGCGGGGGGGGGAGGCTGAGGCAGGGTGGGAGGGTGGCGGGAACCCCCCCAGCCCATGCCCATGCCACCCTCCCTGTCCCCCTGCAGTGTACAAGTCCCCTGACTACGAGGAGCTGGCCTTCGCCCTGCTGCTGGAGCACCTCGTCTCCATTGGGTACCCCCACGAGATCCTCGCCTACAAGTACGACCCCACCTTCCCCACACGGTGAGTGCCGGCGGGTTTTGGGGGACACACAGGGGACGGGGGGGGGTGTCGGTAGGACCCCCACCCGCTGACGGGGTGTGCGGCACAGGGGGCTGGTGTTCGATGCCCTGTACGGGAACCTGCTGAAGGTGGACTCCCACGGGAACCTGCTGGTCTGCGCCCACGGCTTCCGCTTCCTTAAGGGGTGAGTCTGGGACCCCCGGGGGGGGACAGACAGGGGGGGAACCCTCGATATGGGGTGCAGCTCCGTGCTCCTTCCCCAGGGCCGAAATCCTCCACTATTACCCCAACAAGTTCATCCAGCGGGACGACATGAAGCGCTTCCACATCCTCAACACCCTCTTCAACCTCACAGGTGAGTGAGGCTCCCTGCCCCCCCCTGCCCCAGGCCACCCAACCCCATCGTGGGTTGCTGCCCTCCCCCTGTGCCCCCCGCATCCCCTCTCACAGCCCCCTCCCCGGCAGAGGCCCACCTCTACGCCTGTCTCGTGGACTTCTTCACCAACTGCTCCAGATACGTCAAGTAAGAGGGAGATGGTGGGTGGGGGCTTGGACCTGGGGGGTTGGGGATGGGTGGAGTGGGGGGGGGGGTGTCTCCCCTCAGCAGGGCAGCCCCTTCAACCCCCCTTTTCCTGACCGTTGCAGCTGTGACACCGGCTACAAGCATGGAAACCTCTTCATGTCCTTCCGCAGCATGTTCCAGGATGTGCGCGAGGCCATGGACAGTGTCCACCTCTCGGTGGGTGCAGTGGGCAGGGGGCTGGCAGAGCTGGGCAGGGGGGCTTGCTGGGGGGCATGCTGAGAGTACTGGGGACACCCCCCACCCCTAGGGAGGTTTTGGCCAGACCATCCATCCCCTCTGCAGGGCTGCTTGAAGGAGAAGACATTGGAGAACCTGGAGAAATACGTGGTGAAGGACGTGAGTGTCTGTGGACCCCCCTCCCCGTGGACCTCTCCCCACCCTGGTACCCTCAGCCAGGTCCCCGTGGCCCCCCCAGCCCCCCCCGCCCTGACTTTCCCCTCGCCAGCCCCGGGTGCCGCTGCTGCTGAGCCGCATGAAGGAGGTGGGGAAGGTCTTTCTGGCCACCAACAGCGACTATAACTACACCGACGTGAGTAGGGGGTGTCTGTGTCTGTCGTGTGTGTCCCACCCCCCCCGCCCCCGGGTCCAGCCTGCCCTGGGGGGGCCCTGGGGGGGGCCAGAGCGCAGGCAGGGGTCTGCCCTCCCTGGGGACAGTGGCGGAGATGCCGGGTGTCCTTGCAGGCCATCATGTCCTACCTGTTTGACTTCAGCGATGGACGCAAGGTGAGTCTGCCCCCGGTGTGGGATGGGTGGGGGATGCAGGGTGCCATTGGCATCCCCTCCCTGAATCCCCCCAACCTGACACCCAGCAGGCCGAGACCCCGCAGCGCCCCTGGCGATCCTATTTTGACCTCATCGTGGTGGACACCCGCAAGCCACTCTTCTTCGCCGAGGGCACTGTCCTGCGCCAAGTCAACACGGTGGGGACCCCTCCACTGCCATGGGGCCAGTGGGCGCTGTCTGGGCACCACAAGGGCTCCCGCGGGCACAGGGGGGGTGGATTCGCAGTTGGGTGGGCACTGAGCAGGCACAGGTAACAGTACTCCCCGTCCTGGGATCCTCTTGTTTCGTAGGATACGGGGAAGCTGCGCATTGGGACATACACTGGCCCGCTCCAGCACTGCGCTGTCTACTCCGGCGGTGAGCGCCCGGCCAGGCTCCATGGGCAGCTCGGGGGAACGTGCCCGCACCGTTGCCCTGACTTCTGGCTGTCGCAGGCTCCTCGGACGTGGTGTGTGACCTGCTGGGCGTGAAGGGCAAAGACATCCTCTACATGGGGGACCACATCTTCGGGGACATCCTCAAGTCCAAGAAGCGGCAGGGCTGGCGTACCTTCCTGGTGGTGCCAGAGCTGGCCCGCGAGCTGCAGGTCTGGACGGAGAAGAGCGGTGAGCAGCGCCCGGCCAGGGACACAGCCAAGCCCAGCTAGGGGAGGTGGCTTGGAGCCTCCTGCCCCCCCCCCTCCTTTGATGGCAAAACCAGCCCCGGTGGGGTGTGCCTGGACACCCCGTGTCGGTTGTGCTGGGCAGCAGTGGACATTGCCTGCACTGAGCTGGCCCCGTTACACTTGCAGAGCTGTTTGAGGAGCTGCGGAGCCTGGACCTTTTCCTGGCGGAGCTGTACCAGTGAGTGGGCACTGGGCGGGCAGGGGGCATGGGGGGGGGGGCGGTGCAGGCACCCATGGGGGACCCTCCAGGTGAGCCCCCAGCCGGGTCTCTCCCACTCCAGGCACTTGGACAGTGGCAGCAGCGAGCGCCCGGACATCAGCTCCATCAAGCGTCGGATCCAGGTGATGCCTGGGGCACCATCCCAGTCGGCACACGGCTCAGCCCCCCACGCGGATTTCCTCCCCCTCCATGGAGGGGGGAGCACCGCGGGGAGTGTTGGGTGCCCTGACCACCCAACCCGCTGCATGCGCAGAAAGTCACGCACGAGATGGACATGTGCTACGGGAAGATGGGCAGCCTCTTCCGCTGCGGCTCACGCCAGACGCTCTTCGCCAACCAGCTGATGCGCTACGCAGACCTCTACGCCGCCTCGTTCATCAACTTCCTCTACTACCCCTTCAGCTACCTCTTCCGAGCACCCCCTGTCCTGGTATGCAGCTCCCAGCCCCCCCTGCTCACCCACCGTGCCTCAGTTTCCCTCCCTGCCTGGGGTGGGGAGGCAGGTACAGGGATGATGGAGGCGTTTGGTGGGCACCCAACCCCTTGGCTGGTCGGTGCTTGGCCCCTCTCTGCAAGCCTTCTGCCTGCCACAGATGGCACATGAGTCGACGGTGGAGCACGGCCGCCTGGACGCGGGGGAGGCAGGCACGACCCTGGCACCCTGGCTGGCCCAGCATGGCCACCCCGGCCAGCAGGTGGGTGGCAGGGGACCGAGGAGCAGAAGGGCAGAGGAGTCCCAGCACCAGCAACCCGATGCCAGTGGAGTCCTGTGCCCACTGAGCCCCCCACCTCCTTCTCAGGTTGCTGGGGTACGCCGGGACTCCAGCGGGGAGGAGGAGGATGACGGAGAAGCCTGAGCCCACCCCAGCGCCAACGGCTGCTGAGCTGGCAGCAGCCAGCCCCCGCAGGGCATTCGGTGGCCCCGGACCACTTGTGCTGCCAGCCCGAAGCCACCCGTGGTCAGCTACCACCTCCAGTGGCCACAGGACAGCTGGTGGCCCGGGCCCATGCCCCATGTCACGCCTCTCCCCGTGCAGCATTGCCCTTCTCCCGACTGTGCCAGGAGCTGGGAGAAGGGCCCCCCAGAGCCCACGGGCTGCCCGGTGCCCCCACTTTCACTCATGGGTCCCCTCACCAGCATCAGCTGCTTCTCCCAGCCAGCTCGACGCCAGCCTGGGGCCGCCCAATGCCAGGGAGAGCCGGCAGCGCTGCTGCCGCGGGTATCGCTGGAAACCTGCTTTGCACGGATCGGTGGTCCCAGCAGCCCCTGCCCCTCCAGCTTCAGTGCCTGGCCCAGGCACCACGGCGCTGGGGCCTGGCTCCCGGTGGAGGTGGGTGGATGTTGCTCAAGCACAGAAGGGCTCTGGAGGCAACTGCTGCTCCCTGGGAATCCCTTTTACTCGCTATTACCCTCTTCTGTTTTCTACCCATTTCTATTTATAAAAGATACTCAAACTCCTGGCACTGCAGAGACATAAAATTGGCTATTTTAAAGGAAAACTGCTTTGCCCCTGAGCCTGGGAGGTGGGGGCAAAGGGCAATTCCCAAATCCTCAGCCAGCAGCTGGGACAAGTGCAAGGCCCTGGGCGGAGGGTGGCAGCCCCGAGACACCCCCCGCTCTGCCGGCACTGTCCTGCACACCAGAGGAGGGGGCCGGGCCTGCCACCCTCCCCAGACCCGCGCCGGGAATTCCAGCTCCTGCTCTAAGACTTCTTCCAGCATCGAGGTTTCTCAATAAAGATGCTGACCCAACGGTGGTGGTGGCTGTGTCGGGAGGAGGCAAAGGGGTGGGATGAGGACTGGACTGCTGTTTGCTGGGGACAGGGAGGTGACGACAGGGCTCCCCTCCACCCTTCATGGCAGCCGCACCGCTTTACTCCTCACAGCAGGGAAACCATCCCCATCCACAGCAACCGTCCCTGCCGCAGTACACTCCCACCCCCCCATCCCACCAGCAGGAAACGAAACTTCTCCAGGCAGGGAGAAGGGGAAGGAAAAAAACCAACTAAACCCTGGAGGGCGCAGGTTGAAATTTGAACTGGCCAATTGAGACCCACCAGGTGCACCGAGGTGACCCTCCTGGCTAATAGGGATTAAATGCCCACAGGTGGGATTTGACAGGGCTATAAAGGGGGTCCCGACAGAGAACACGTTGGAGTCAGTCCTCCTCGGAGTGGTGGGTCTGCAGGTGGGGACTCCCTCTCGGGTCGGGGCACTACCCAGGGTAACTCCTCGAGGGAGAGAGCCCTCAGCTTTTGGGTGAGTGATACGTGCGTTTTGGAGCCATTACTTTAAATCTTGGGGATTCTTAAGTCGGCCGTGTAGTATTAATTCTCTTTAAATCATTGAGCCTGTGGTTTTATAAAATGTTACTGGACTTCTAACTAACTTTTACTGAAGAATAAATCTGAGTTTTAACACCTGTTGGATTTGGTTATGTGTGCATCTGTAACAGTCTTGTCACCAGCTGCCTTGTGCCACCGCTCGCTCTTGGTGCGAGGACAGCCCTTGAGGGAGGGGAAGCCGCTGTAGGGGCCCTGAGCACACTTGTAGGGCTCAGCTGGCCCGTCCCAGACCCCCAGCCATGCCCAGGGGGCTGGCAGCCTGCCCTGCTGCGTGCCCCGGACCTCTGCGCCCCTTGCGTGTGCCGCCTTCAGCCTCCTCGGGGCCTGCGCGGGACCTGCTGTGGTCCCACAGGTACCCCAGGCCCTGCAGCCCCTCGCCAGTCTGGTGTAGCTGGTGCTGCTACGAGAGACACGAGACATGGGGTCTGTGTGAGCTCTCAGATGGGAACATCCAGATGCTGTCCGGGTAGGGTGCAACACAGCTCTGGAGCAAATCCCTCAGGACATTGCTTGCAAAACACCGGCAGGTGCCTGGAGCATTGCGGAATCTGACTGACATCATCCTACAGCAGGAAAATCGGGGCATGCGTCACAGCAGAGGAGCCAAGGGCAGTCCCAGGGGACACAGCCCATCTCCAACCCCGGACCTTGCACACTACTCACTAGGCCACGCTACATCTCTACTGCAAGTTTTTATATATTTAAAACAGCGCTTATATATTTGAAACAGTGCTTATTATGTGCCACCGCTACATATTTACTTCTGCGAGGCAACAGAAGTCAGCGGAGCATGTGCAAGGCAGCATGGGGAAGCGAGCAGCCTGCACCCCACTGGGAATCCCTCAGCAGCACTCTGGGGGATACAAACTCAAACCCTCCAGCTCCGTCACCTCTGGCAAAGCCTTGTTTTTCCGGAAGAAGAACTGAGTCTCCTCCTCAGCATCCAGGATTTCGCTGAGGGATGACACCACAGGGTCATGGTCCTTCAGCATCTCTGGGTAACGGCTCCCAGCCCACCCTATCCGCAGCGAGCGCCGCACTGGCGTCACGAGTTTCAGCTCCTGGCCTTCCAGTAACTCCTTTCCTCTGCGGAGAAGACAAGACCCTTTAGATAAATCCTGCAGAGGAGCGCTGGCACAGAGGGTGCTTGCTGCCAGGAGCAGGCAGCTCAGCCTTACCTGGATGCAGACGTAACTTGTAACTTGATTGAGATGGGCAGGCTGGTCAGGGGCTTCCCTGTCATGCAGGGAGTTGCTACCACCTGCTGCCTCTCACTCGGGCAAGGTGTTGTAGGCTCCCAAGGAATGGGCTGCTCAGCCTTTTCCCCTGACAGGAGAGGAAAAGGGCAGCACTGTTGCAGAGAGCGGCAGCTGGGGAGGGATTACAACACTGCGGTGCTCCGGACATGGACGAGGGCACCTTGCTACAGAGGCATGCTGGGCCGGGATTATGCCCAGCCCTGGCAGAGGAATCTTGCCCCATTTTCGAGATCAGGATTCTAGACTTTCACAACACTCGGTCTCCATCAAAGTCAACAGGGACACAGGGTGCTGGGACAGACTGCAAACCATGCTGCTTCCCAGCCTGCAGCGGCAGGGAACCCCAGGCTGCCCATGCTCTAGCCTGCCCCCACATTCACATTACCTTCTGATGTTTGGTCTGCAGCCTTCAAAATATCAAGGACAACTTCTCTGAGCTCCTGGAGTGGCTACAGGAAAAGCAAAACGCAGGTCAAGGCAGGCCTCACTTGGGAACGGAGGCTGGAGTTACAACTGAATAGGAGAAAAGGTTTTTGCTGCATCGCAACACCCTGTGCTGGAGAGTGGCAAAAGGCTGCAGAATTTCCCTTCTCTAAGTGAGATCTGTCAGCACACAGGCACAGCTAAGCAGCCATCAACCCCGCGTGGGTAAATCCCACCAGATGCTGCAGTTACACCGCCCAGAACAGCACAGAGCTGCTGTCACATTGCTTCCAGCTACAGCTCCGACGCGGCGCAGAGTACATGTCCTCCCCCTGGCCCCGTTCATGTCCGCACGGCGCTGCCTGCTTGGCTGATGAAAGCCGAAGGTGTTTCTATGGGAAAAAACTGGCAGCTCAAAAGGCTTTTTCACTGCTGACTAGTGCTGCTAAACTCATCCCAAAATCCAACCCCTGGATCTCGAGGAAACCTGCTGCTGCAGAGGCAGGGAACGTGGGGAGCTACCGAAGAGAAGCATGCCTCACTCACCACAGCACCAGCGCAGACTGCTGCTTTGTACAACCCCATCACGTCAAAAGGGCCACTCCGGGCGAGCAGTTTTGCTTTGCAGGTCCAGAACTTGGCAAATTTCTCTGCCTGGGGCACGTGGGACAGCACTGCAGAGATCTCATCTGCCTGGACACCCTAGGAGAAGGGGGGCAAGGGCCAGAGGTGTGCACTGGGGGAGCTGTCAGTGCGTAACCACTCTCCCAGCACTCTCTAGGAAAAGGAGGGTCTGAAGAGTCTGGTTTTGCAAGTCTCCTGAGTCACCATGTACAGATAATAGCTTTACCGCCTCTATTTTCCCCTTGGTAAAATGAGTCTAGTATTTCAGAGGGATGTCAAGGGATAGACTCTTCAGTGCTGGCACTAACGGAGCCACTAAACCCCAGAGCAGGGCTAGTGGTCAGCATTCCCAGAGGTGATACTTCACAGCAGCTGTGAGGACCACCAGGGACATACCTCGTGCTGGCTCAATCAGCCTGGGTTGCTGCCACAGAAATTTCTGCTGCAGGCTGCACTGCCAGGTACCAGGAATGACACACACAAGCCCTGTGACCGGGTGTTGCTCTGTTTTCCTGTTAGTGCATCTCGCTGCATGCCTTTGGCCTATCTGTAACTCCACGAGGACTTTTATTTGTCCTACACATGATGTTACCCCTCTGGCAACTCCAGCCAAGCGAGCAAGAATGCTTGCTCCAAACCCTTCTATGCTGCTCTGGGGACATGGCCCTCCTCTCCTGAGATGCTCCGGGAGAAGGGGAGCCTGTTCAAGCATCTCCTTTCCCATTCCCACCTCCTCAATGAGCTTCAGGCACTCAGTTAATATGTTGTTGATCTTCTCCAGGCAGAGCTGCTCTGGTTTCTTTTGCTCCTCTTTCTCCTTGACAGTTCTGCAGGACAGCTTCACTGGCTCTTTCTGAAGCAGCATCATAGGTGGCCGCTTGTATGTCTTGCCTTTGGATGCCAACCACTCCTGCAGCTGTTTCCTGTCAAAGGACCAGTGGATCACTGTTACCACCCCAGCAGACCACCAGCACTCACCAGGCTACTGTTTTCCCTTAGAATCTCCCTCTAGCCAACTTCAGCTGCTCAGGAAGAACCAGTCCATCTATCCTAAAAACGCATCTGAGCTCTAGGCTGGGAAAGGAAAAGCCTCTCAAGTTTAAGCGTGCCTTGAAGATAAAACAGGACAGCGGCCGCACGCTCCCCTCCCACTTGCTGAATCAGTGGGAGAGGAACCCAGGGTACCACCAAATCTCATCCCCACCCTCCTCTTTTCTGGGGCATCAACCTCCAAGCAGGCGTTCACTGATAAGAGGACTTTGGACCCCGTTTCCAACAGGTCAGTGCCGGTTCACCCCGTTAAACACTTTAAACTCTGCTGTCCCCTAGAGGCGAGGACAGAGTCGGCCAAAGCTGCTACTCACTTACGATCTGCAGCCGATGGGGTCTTGGGAACACGCCTAGCCTGCATTCCACTTGCCTTCGGCAGCTCTGATTTAAGCCTCTCTCTCCTACTCCTAAAATCATTCTCAGTTGCTTGAGTTTTGGAGCTGTGTGTGCTGCGAGGCTGGTTTTGAGGGACCGTCACTCGGGATGCTGCTGTGGGTCCAGGAGGCACCACCTTCACGTCCTTCCTATCCGCCTCCCCTTTAGCTGTGGGCTTTCGCCATTGTGTGGTGCCACCTGGTTTCAGGCTGGGTTTCAGGGTTGTGGTTCCCTGGGGCCTGCTGGAGGCCAGAGACTTTGTGGGAGACCTTTTCATTTGGGGGGGTCTGCTGTGGTAGTTAAGATTTCCCACTGGAAGTACGCCAAGTGGCTTTCCTATGGGTTGCCTTGCCGTATTCGTTTGTTTCTGGTTTGCACCTGGGTTTTTATGTAGCAAATTAGTAGTAGTAAGTAACTGAGGAGGCTGCAAGGGCTGAGTTTTGATACTTGGTTTTTGAGACACACTCTTTGAGCCTGGCAGGGTTTTCCTGAATTTATCCTGAATTGGCTCTTCCTTAGCCTGGTGGCTATTAATTCTGTCCTTTGGGCCCATGATGGTTCTTGACATCGTGGCCGAGCTTTGCCTGTGAGCCAAAAACCTTTTGTTCCCGAGATTGTTTCCATCAGACTGAAAAACTCTGTTCAGCACAGGGGTTGTAGAGGCTTGTGCTCGGACATTTTCTTTGTTGCAGACCAGCCTGTCCCGCAGGCCCTCGTTTAGGGAGCAACGTGCCCCAGGAGCGGGGTGGTCGCTTCCAGTCTGAAGTGCTGCAGTGGTGACAGTCTCCTGTGCAGGCTTCTTTTTCCTTTCTGGATTTAGGTGACCAGAGGCTGAAGCCGGGAGCCTCCCTCTGGGCTGCGTAGAGCGGCTCATGCTTGGCACGAGCCCCACGGGAAGCTTTGCACTCTTCCTTGTCTGCTCTGGATGCACCACTGCTGCTCTCTGAAACGTATTTGAAGACTTCTGCTGAGCAGTGTGGCCAGTGTGCTGTGTGGATTTGGTACCAAACTTGCCATCCCTCTGAGTGCCTTTCGTCATGTTTCTGGGAATATCCTTCTTGTTCCTGTCAACCTGGAGAGACAAAGCGAACCTCAGCCCCAAGGAGAGCTCAGCTTGGTCAAACCCTGACAGCTCGCTCCTGCCCCAGCCCTGCTAGCCCAGGGGACATCCACACGAAGGCCCACAGTGACGAAGCAGTTGTCAACAGCATGATAACACAACACCCACCAGCGCATAGGCAGAGGATGAGTCTCCCACACTAAGTTCTTCTGAAAAATTATTAGTTGACTTATAACCAGCTATTTAGCATTCTCTTGACTGCACCCTGTTTGGGGTCAGGAACACACTAGCCTGATTTGGGTACCCTGTTCTGCCCAGACTCGCTTCGAGCGTGAAATACAAAACTAAACTCAGAAGATTTCTACTTACATGGTCTAGTTTAGAAACTGTTTCTAAGGGTCGATCCCGGTGATTCTCCCGGTCCTTTAAAAAGGGTCTGTAGGAAGTCAAACAATATATCAGGTTATTTAACAGCTGTTGCAGAAAAGGTTATTTAACAGCTGTTGCAGAAAAGGTTAAACATCTAAAACACCACTGGTTTTCTCAGTGACAGGAGCTTATGAGTAGGTTTTGGAAATCAAAAAGCTGTCAAGGAAGTACCACGTAATATTAATTCTTTTTCTTTTGCATGGCAACAGAAAAGCAACACAAAACATTGACATCCAAGATTGTCACAAAACTTAGGTCTTCCACTGACAGCAAAAGTAACCAAAATCATTCCTGCAGGCAGGGGGGGCTGGCAGGCAGGAGACGGCAATAGGTTTGGAGGCTGCTGCCTCTGGCTGTTGTCCGGACTTGCCCTGTACGCCGCAGACAGCTGAGGTGCATCAGAGTCAGCTGCTGCTGTGCTGCAGGTCACAGCGATGTCTCAGAGCACATCAGCCGGGGTTCACTCTGCCACGGCGAGCCGCAGCACTGCGGTAGCTGATTCACCAGCCCCTCAGCTGCCCAGGCAGCAAAGCGGGAGGTGGGGCAGCAGCCCTGGCTGTCACGTCCCCCCATCCTCTCCTCCTCCTCCCTGAATCAGAGCCCTCTGACAGCAACCAGATGCAGGGTTCTCCCACCCCTCTGCTCCGGAGCTAGCAGCTCAGCTATTAGGGAAGATTAATGCCTGTGTAGATATTTTTCTGTAATGAAATTCTGGAGAATTAGGATATTGTCCTCTATTCTACGCAAGTGGTGTACTATGCCATAAAGAAAGATCATGAATCTTCTCCCCTCATTTCTATTATCCTAGTGGTGTTTTCCAGAGCCTGGCACCAGGGACTGGTTGGCTCTCTATGGTCTCTGATCCCGCTTCCCTTTATCTACTCACCATGGAGAAGTTTTATGGCTTCCTTTGCAATACAACATCACGAGAAATACTCACTGCAGTGGGGAGTCTTTCCAGTGTTCAGGTTTGCCAAGCGCATTAGCAGTTTCAATTAAAAGCTTTGCAGAAAGGTGCCTTGCTACCTGCAGCCTGCAAGCGGCTGCTGCGCTCACAGCAGTGTATCTGCACGCAGCCCTGCTCCAGAGGAACTAAGCAAGGCAGCAAAGGGATCCCAGAGCCAGGTAACTCATTTAGTAGGTGATTGTATCTATATCCTTTTAAATGCACTGAAAATGCCCCTTTCTAATATTAAGCTATCCCAGAAGGCCACTGAAAGTTGCCATTAAAAAGCAGTGGTGAGACTTGAACCAGCCTTTCTTCAAGATCCAGTTAGGAGGCTGGTTAGTTAGGTTATTGGCAAAATGGGCCTGTTCTAACAGACCGAAGAGCTGAGATGAGAAAGTTTCATGGAGACTCAGAAAATACCCAGAAGAGACAATATCAACCAGTAGGAAATGTCAACACTGAAACCATCCCTTTGCTCCTGCTGCCAGTAACTCTACAGAGCGCTGCCAGGGTGCTACAGGGGCAGAGCCATCCCTGGTCGCTGCCTTGACAGCAAGGCGTTGGGAGGAGGCAATTCTCTGCACGCCCGTGAATCGCTGCAGAGAGAAGGCAGACACTGGCAAGCTGGGAAAAGTCAGCCATACCTCAGAGAATCACCAAGTAATTTGAGTCGGAATGGACCTTTACAGATCATCTAGTCCAACCCCAGCATCCTGCTGACTTACTTTGCACTTGGGCATTTCAGATTTTCTTTGGCTGCTCGGTACTCCGAGAGCTGTCTTCTCCGCTCTTCTGCAAAGAGATGGTAGGAAAATGCAGTGCACACACCACAACCTCAGTATTTGGAGTGCCGATAAGGATGGATTTCTTTTATATTCACAGCACTACTGTACAGGTCTCCCAAGCTCCCCGCCCAAGCCTGGCAATGCTGTTCCCAGAAATTTCCAGAGCGTTTCCATGCATGTGGTATTGTCCAGAGGCTCATCGGCACATAAAGACCAGAGGTCTCCGATGCTTGCGGCGTGATGCCGCTCAAAACCTTGGTGTGGGGCTTAGTCAATTTGCAGAAGGAAAGGGGAGATGCTGCCAATGACCCTGCTTCAGCTACATATCCTGTAAGCCTGTACCCTGCTGTGGCCAAGCCCTCTGCAGGCAGGTGGGAAAAGTGAGGAGCGCCTCAACAGGGGGAGCAGGGGATAGATACCTCTTACACCCCCCGTTTGGCTGCGGTACTGGGGCATCTCATGGCAGGACAGCCTGGCCTGGCTGGAGTCCAGCATCGCCCCATCCCCAGGGCCTCGCCCCTGTCCCTAAAGCTGTCCCACCCTCATCCGATAGCCCACGCGCACGGGGCTCTGACGGCATCTCAGCCCCCCCAAGTCACCCCCTTCCCTTGACACTGCACCCCAGGGCTTCCACAGAGCCCCAAGAGCAGCGTGGCACCCCTGGTTGCCCCCAGTCTCCCCAGCACTCCAAGGCACACCCCAAGCCCCCCCACGCTGCCTGCCCTCCCAAACCACGTCAGCGCGCCCATTTCGGGGGTACCCCCTGCACATCGCTTGGGGTACACCCAACCCTCCCAATGCCACAGCAGCCACCCAGCCCGTCCCTGCCCCTCCACTCCGCCCCCCCAAGGCGGACCCCCCCCAAGGCCACCCAAGTCTATCTCAGATCACCCCCAGCCCAGCACCCCCCCCCCAGATCACCCCCTGCCCCCCCAGCACCCCCCATTCCACGGGGCACTGGCGATCGCCCCTGTCACCACAGGGTCCCCACAGGTCACTCCCAGTCCGTACCCACGGGGGTATCTCCACCCCAGAGGGTCTCCCACGGCCCTGCCCCACAGGGTCCTCCGATCACCCCCAGCCCCGCACTCCGCCCCCCTCCCCGGCCCCTGTTCCCCATCACCTTCCACCCCACAGGCCCCCAGGTCTCCACTCTCCCCCAACCTCACGGGGCCCCTGGAGCACCCGCGCCCCCCGGCACCCCCGGCCTCACAGGGTCCCCCCACCCCACGGGACCCCTGGCCGCCCCCCGGCCCCTCACCCTGCGCAGCCACCCCTGCCCGATCCATCCCGGGCACTCGCCTCTGCAAAGCCCACTACCCACCCGCCGCCGCCAACGGCCGCGCCGAACTCATTGGCCGCCGCCTTCTTCAAACCGACCAATGGGGAGTGAGAAACTGCCGGCTCCGAGAGGGGCCGGCGAGCGAGAAGAGCCGTGATTGGCTAGAGGCGGGCAGGGGGGCGGTGACGACGCGTCCCCTCCGGCAGCCCAACTCACTGGAGGGCGGGGCTCGGCGGTGGGCAGGACCCGGGATGGGGCGGGGCTCGCTGGGCGCCGGGGGCGTGGCGGGGCGGGGCGTCACGGCACCAGCGGCGGCCTCGTCAGTTGGACCCGATTTCTGTCAATTAGCGTGCGGTGGGGCGGCTTGGCGTGGTAAGGTGGCCCGGCGTGGTAAGGCGTGGCACGCCCTGCCGTGCCACGCCACGCCGCATCATAACACACCATGCTATGCGGTGCCACACCATGCGAGACCCTGTCACGCCACGCCACGCCACACGATGTCATGCCATGCTACGGCCCACCGTGCCATGCCTCGGTGGCGCGTGGTGGCAGTGGCTGGGGCAGAGGTGGTGTTTTGGGTTTGTGTGGTGGGGTCTTGGTAGCGGGAGAGGGTCCGCAGGGCCGGCTCCTGCTCGAAGCTGCTCGAAGCTCCCCCGGCTCCAAGTCGGACCCGCCTCTGGCCCAGGCCGAGCCCCTCAGCGACGGCGGTAACACCTGTGGGAGAACAGATTTCAGAAGGGGAACCCCTAGTGAGTAGGGGGATTGGAATGTGAGAGGAACCCCTCTGCAGATACCAAGGTCAGGGAAGGAGGAGGAGGAGGAGAAGGGGATGCCCCCGCAGCCCGTGGTGAGGCGGCAGGCTGTACCCCCCCAGCCCACGGAGGGGAGGGGAGGCCGCCCGCAATGGCCGTGGCTCCATGGGAAAGCCCGCGCTGGAGTGGTCTGTGACTGAAGGACTGCACTTTGTGGAAGGGACCCACGCTGGAGCAGTTTGTGAGGAGCTGCAGGCCGCGGAAAGGACTCATGTTGGAGAGGTTCGTGAAGGGCTGTCTCCCGCAGGAGGGACGGACCCCACGGCGGAGCAGGGGCCGAGTGAGGAGTCCTCCCCCCGAGGAGGAAGGAGCGGCAGAGACAAGGTATGATGGGCTGACCCCGACCCCCATTCCCCGTCCCCCTGCGCCGCTGGCTGGGAGGAGGTGGAGAGAACTGGGAGTGGGGTTGAGCCGGGAAGGAGGGAGGGGTGGGAGGAAGGTGTTCTAAGGTTTGGTTGTACTTCTCATTATCCTTGTTTTGGTTTGATTGATAGTAAATTAAATTGATTTTTTTTCTTCCCCAAGTTGAGCCTTTCTTTTGCCCGTGACCATAAGTGGGGAGTGATCCCTCCCTGTCCTTGTCTCAACCCACAAGCGTTTCTTTATAGTTTTTCCCCATCCTCCAGGGCCGGGGCGGGGAGGAGTGACTGAGTGGCTTCATTGGTGCTTTGTTACTGGCTGGGCTGAAACCATGACAGGTGGCAGCCCTGGGTGGCTGCCAGGGGCTGCAGGTGATCCCCACCCATGGGACGCCCACCCCAGCCACCCCTCTGCCTGTGGGGTGGACATGGGGATGGGCTGGTCTCTGGGTCTGGGGTCATCCCTTGGGTCTGGGGTGGGTCCACAGGGCTGTGGGTTCACCCCCCCACCCCCTGGGCTTTGTACCCAGGCCTGGAGAGCCCCCAAAAGCAGCCGAAACAGTGGGATTTTCCCATCCGTAAACCACCCCCGCGTTGTTTAACCCCTGTGAGAGCAACGAGCTGAGCGACACCATCCTGGGAAACCTTTTATTTCCACTTCCATCACCAACAAATACCCCCGTTCCTGATAACAAAACCACGGTATTTCCAATAAAATGTATATAAATTAAAAGCAAGGGGTGGACACAATAAATAAGCACAAATTGGGGTGACTCAGGCCCACGGGGCCCAGAGCTGCTATTTCACCTGAAATAGATGGGGAGCACGGGGGTCCCAGCTGGGGGGTTTGTACTTGGTACATACAGCCTGAAAACCGGCAACTGCCGGTTGGGTTGCATTGGGTGCAGGGGCTCCTCAGCGCCCGCTCAGCTTGTAGGTGGCAATGTTGACCTGGTCGGGCTGGTTGGTGATGCCGACAGGCTGGCGGGGCTGCAGGGAGGTGCAGATGAACCAGCCGGGGAAGGCGGCCGACTCGAAGCGGGTGGTCCCCTCGCCCGGGCTGTCCAGGCGGAAGAAGATGAAGCGGGTCAGCTCCACGCTCTCAATGTCCTTCCTGATGTCAGCTTCCTACAACCGGTGGGGAGAAACAGGGTTCAGGGTGGGATGGAACCCCCGGCCCCTTGGGGGATGGATCCAATGGGACCCCTCACTCACCTCCAGCTGCAGCACAGGCTCAGTGCCGCTCATCACACACGACATGTAGAGTTGGTAACCCTTGATGCCCAAGGCCACCGGCATCCGCCCAGTCCCCGGGCCACCTTGCGATGACCGGGGACGGTACAGAGCGATGTTGAGCTTCACTGCAGAAAGAAGGAGTGGGTTAACGGGTGGTCCCAGGGCTGTGGGGTGGCTCCTGGGTGCTGCCGGGGTTGGGGACGGGGACACTGGATAAGGACTGAGTCCCCTCACCTTTCCACCTGGCAGAGGGTCCCTGCAGGTGCAGGGCCACCAGCTGGGTGGGCGACTCCAGCACGAAGCACTTGTGGTCGATGTCGAGGATGTCGAAGGACTGGGAGCGGGTGTAGCGATAGACGGGTGCCCTGGCATAGGTGTCCTCGATCTGCTGGAAGGAGATGGGCTCTGCGGGGAGGGAGACGGTCAGGGAGATGCTGATGGTCCCTGGTCCAAGAACATCCCCCAAGAGCATCCCCCAGCTGGAGTGACACCCCCAACACCACCCCCCCATACCGAAAATATCCTCCAGGAAGCCCCCAAGGTCACTGTCGGCGAAGTCCTTGTGCACCGGCCGCTTCTGGAGCTTGGTCACGGCCACCACGAGGACGGCAGCCTGGCGAAAGGTCCTGGCAGGGTGTCCCTTGGTCACTGTGACCTGGATGTCCACCCCGGGTGATGTCATCTCTGAGTCCAGGCGGGGTTTCTGGGGAGGAAAGGAGATGTGGGGTGAGAGCCCGGCTTCCCCATCATGGGTGTCTCGCTGTTCCCGCCAACCCGGTGTTACCTTCTGCGGGCAGAGGCAGTCGGGGCCATAAAACGTCTCCTCATTCAGGCTGAAAGGCAAAGGGAGATGGTGAAGCCGGGGCCACCATGGCACCAGAGCAGCATCGTGTCCCCAGTGTCCTCTGTGGCATGGCCACGCTTACCTGCTGCTCTCCAGCGTGTCCAAATCGGGGACGAACGCCATCTACGCCGCTGACTGCAAAAACGTGGGCAGAGACCTGTCAGTACCTGTCGAGTGCCACAGCACTTGGCTGCCTGCTCCTGCCTGTAGCCTCGCTTGGGCGTTCTCTGAGCCTGGTGTCGGCGCAGCGGGTTTTCAAGAGCCTCTGGAAGGAAGCACCGTCAGAGCGGGATTTCCACCTTTCGCAATGCCTGGTTTTGCCCAGTTCCTCTGGCGTGGCCGGGAGGGCTGGGGCGCTGGCTGCCTCTAAGCAGCACTGTGGGGGCTGAGCGAGGGGCCGTGCATGGGGCAGAGCAGGGGTGACGCTCTGGGGCTGGTGTGTGGGGCAGAGAGCAGGGGCGATGCTCTGGGGCCAGTGTGTGGGGCAGAGAGCAGGGGCGATGCTCTGGGGCCGGTGTGTGGGGCAGAGAGCAGGGGTGATGCTCTGGGGCTGGCGTGTGGGGCAGAGAGCAGGGGCAATGTTTGGGGTCAACGTGTGGGGCCGGTGCTCGTGTGCCGGCCCTCAGCGGCCGGGCTGACCTAGCAGGGACTGCCCCAGCACCATCCCCATCCCACCGGGGCCGTGATGACACCCACCCTCGTCAGGACAGGGGACCGCGGATGCCCCGGAAGGGGCCAGTGGTGCAAGCGCTGCCACTCCACCATTTCCCCACGGCTTCCTCCTGTGCTGCCCAGGCCCGCAGCACCACAGCTGGCAGGGCCCCCTCCATCACCCCTCCAGTCCCCACCCCCCCAATATCTGAGGGTGCAGGACCCTGCTGTCCCCTCGGTCCCCTGTGCCCACGCAAGCTGCCCCGGGGACACGGCCTTTGGGGACACTCCTTGTCACCACCCCGCAGCACACCCCACTCCGCACGGCGCCCTGCATCCAGCCAGGCTGCGGGCGGTTGCATCATGCCGGCCAGGCCAGGGATGTGCGTGGCCAGGCTTGCGTGGCCGCAGGCTCTCGGGGTGTTTTCCTGGTGCCTGTTTCACTTCCCGAAAGTGCCGGCCGGCCCCGCGCGGCTTCTCGGCTCTGGGCTGCTGCTGCCATGACTCACCCGGCAGGAAATTGCCAGCAACCCCAAAACTCCCCGGGCACCTCCGGCCTGCCCAGCCCTGCCTGCACCCCCGGCCGGCTCTGTCTGTCCCCCATGCAGGGGTGAGGCCCACTGGCTGTCACCCACGCCGGGATGTCCCTGAAAGCCTGGGGTCCCCCAGGCTATGGGGTCCTCCACACTAAGTGGGGGTCCCCAGGCCATGGTGAGGGCCCTCAGGCTGTGGTGGGGGTCCCCAGGCCATGGTGGGGTCCCCAGGCTGTGGGGTCCTCCCCACCACAGTGAGGTTCCCCAGGCCGTGGTGAGGGTCCTCAGGCCGTGGTGAGGGTCTCCAGGCCATGGCGGGGTCCCCAGGCTGTGGTGGTGTCCCCAGGCCGTGGGGTCCTCCCCAGGCCGTGGGGTCCTCCCCAGGCCGTGGGGTCCTCCCCACCACACTGGTGGTTCCCAGGCCGTGGCGCCGAGTCCTGAAGCGAGGGCCGCGTCCGGTAACCATGGCGACCGCCCCACTCCGGTTCCCGCCGCCCAAGCCCCGCCCCAACTCGTGGCCCCGCCTCTGGCGGGTTCTTCCGCGCGCCGCAGAGGCTGCGGCGCATGCGCGTTGGGCCGGGCTCGGAGGGGGCGTGGCGGCAGGCGGGGGCGTGGCGACGCGGTGACGCAGCGTTCGGGGCGGGGCGGCGCGGGGCGGGGCGGCAGCCGGCGGTTGGGGGCCGCTGTCAGAGCAGGGGCCACGAGCGGGGCGGACGGACGTGCCGGTAGGTACCGTGGGCGGGCCGGGCCGGGCGGCGGGTCTGGGCCGGGCTGGACCGGGGCAGGCCGGGCCGGGCCGGGGCGAGGGCCAGGGCCGGAAGGCGGGGGGAGGGCGCGCCGGGCTGGGGGGGCCGCGGCCGCTCCCCGGTGTCCTTGGCGCCGCCGCCCGGGCGCCTCGGGGCGGGGGGTAGGGCGGGACTGCCGCTAGAAGGACAGCCCGGCGCGGCCAATGGGAGGGCTGCTCGGCGCCTCGCGCCGCTCCTATAGGCGGTGAGGGGCGCGAAGCCCGGGTAGCGGCGCCGGGCGCTGATTGGCGGGCGCGGAGCGGGGGGGGGCGGGTCCGGCGCGCGCGCGCGCCCGTGTGTGTATGTGTGGGGCCGCGCGCGGTGGGCGGGAGGGTCCCGCGCCCCTTTCCCGCGCCCACCCGCACGTGGGGACCCCCCCGGGACCCCCTTCCTCCGCCCGGCGCGTCCGCCCTGGGTGCCCCGTTCCGCCCCTCCCGGCGAGTGGATCCCCCGCTCTGACCCGCAGCGGCCTCGGAGGGCTCAGACGGGCCGGGGCGAGCGGGCGGACGGACGGACGGGCGGACGGTGCACCCCCCGGAGAGGGTCAGCGGCTGCCGGGGGCCCGAGGGCGCCTGGTGCTGGAGCAGCTGGGCCAGGAGCCCGCGGCCCTGGGCCAGCGCCGGCCCCGCCGCTTCCTTTAACGCTGAATTTGTTCTGATTCTAACCACCCCCCCCAAAAAAAAGGCGCAATTCCCAGCTAACTGCCTTCTGGGGCCGGTGTCACGCATCCCGGCTGCCAGAGGTCAAATTTAGTACCTTAATCTGCTTAACGGTACGCTCTTGGCCGTCCCAGCTGTTAATCTATTCTGAATATTCCTGTTGTTTGACCTCTCGGTGAGAGTTGGGTTGTGATCCGGCTGTCAGGCTGTCGCCACCAGGGCCCGGCCAACAAGCCCAGGCTTCCTCTCCTTAGCCCCTCTTCAGCTGTGACTCCGTCTGTGAACTTTGTGTTCACGTGTGACCCCCGTATCGGTTATCTCGGGATCGGTTTCCTGCGTCCGTCCTCCCAGTCATCGTGCGCTATTTTGATTTACCTTTGAAACATCCCTGCTCCGAGCTTGCAGGCCTCCGAGCTTGCCCTGGTCTGTGGCACAGGCTCCCACGCCTTCAGGAAGCCACCCCTTTCTGCGAGAAGCCCTCAAAGACCGTCTGGTTCTGCTCATTTTGAGTGCAAACCCTGGCATTAACCCCACTGTTTTCCGCAGAGGTCACCGGGACGCTGCTGAGTGGCAGCACCGAAACGGGACACCAAAGCCAAAGACGCCGCCGACGCTTTCGTCCTAAAGCTATTTCCCCACCACGTGCATGCCTGTGCGCCAATGCCCAATTCAGTGGGCTCTTTAAAATATCTGCGTGTGTTTTGCTGCTTAAATCTGAGGAGGGTAAGCTGGGAAAACATCTAGCGCTGCCACGCTTGCTGTCCTGCACCTGCCTGCCATTTCCTGCCTGTTACGGTCCTGGTTTGGCTGCAGGCAGAAGTGAGCAAGCAGGGTGGAAAGCACGAGTGGTCTTCCCTTCTTCCCCCAGGGATATCTGTAAAACCCTTTGGCTGACTTAGTGTGATCCCAGGTCCTCCTCAGGCTCTTTAGACCAAAAGTTTGTGTTTTGAGGTAGGAAGCGTAGCCGCTGCCGTGCCAAGCAGCCAGAACTAGATTCAGCAAGGCAAACCTGGAAGCCTGGCTGATGAAATGCTGGTCACAAAGGTGTACTTCTTTTCTCCAGTCTGCTGCAAGACTTCATTTTAATCTGGTGAATGCAGAATAGCTGCTTTGACATTGGGCTGCTGCTCGTTAAACTGGTCGGGGATATGGAAACCGGCCAGCTGGGTCACCTCCAGCCTCAGGTCCTGCCTTTTGCAGGAGATGCTGGGTGGAAAGGGCAGCTCCGAGGAGAGCTAGCTCCAAGTGCCAGCACTTCCCCCAAGATGATCTTGCTCCAGCGCTTTCGCTTGGGCTGTGGCTGTCGGTTGGATGTGCGTAACGAGGAGCGTGGTTAACCCCAGGCCTCCCTGTCCATGCAGGGCTGCGCCCCACCAAGAGCTGCAAGGTGGACATTGCTGGGGGATCTTTGAGAGGTCCCATGCGGGCTACGGGTTGCTTTTCTGGGTTCTCTGGGCAGGGGAGAGCCCCTCTCTGGGTCTTTCAACTGTGTCGGCCTTCTTGTGTCCGAGCTTCTAAGGAGAGGCAATGAAGCGGTCTGTCCTGGAGCCCACGTCTCAAGTGCTTTGCACCACCATACCTCTACTTTGCGAGGGGTCTTCCCTGTAGACGGTTTCTTCCCAGCTTTACCCTGGTGCATGTAACACAAACCAGTGAGAAGAAAACCTCGCCCAAGCAGAGTGGTTGCAGGGTGAGTAACGCAGCAAAAATGGAAGCCAAGACCTTCTGTCTGGGAGAGAGAGCGACACAAAAAGCTTCCATGCTGGGTTGGCATGATGAGAGTTGTCCTCCTGCAGCTTGTGCAGGCCTGGAGAAGCATGCCCCACTAGACTCGATCAGCGCAATGTGAAGGAAAACGTGACCTTCAGTGTTAAAATCCAGCTGGTAACAAATTTTTTCCAGCACCCTTCTGGGCACGGTGATTTAAAGTGCTTTTCTTTAAACTCATATGACTAGCTGCATTGCTGCAAATGGGAGGTTGAAGGGCCAAAGTGTCCAACTCCGGCTCAATCTGAGTTTCATAGAGAGGATTTTCCTGTTTAAAACAAACAAAAAGAGGATTCTTGCAGGAAGAATCAAATAATAAAAGAAATCAAAGAATACTTTGTGGATATATTATTGGAAAAGAAGTAGATGATGTTGGCTAGGAGTTAAGGAGGAAAGCACCGGGGGAACCTGATATCTTATACTGTTAATCCAGGCTGTGTTTCACCATCAAGCATGCCTTATTTTGTACAAAGGTGCCGATACAAGAAGGTGTGGGTGGCTTTGACGCGCAGCAGCTCGTTTGAGGCCGGCATTGGGTACCCTGCTGAACAAATCTGCTTTTCGCTGTCGTGTCAGGGGAGATGATGGTGCCATGCCGGCAGGGATGGGGCAGGCAGACCCGGCCGTGCCGAGCATCTTGAGCAAAACCTGCTTTTCGCAGCCATCAGGGACTTGGCTGTGGGACAGGGTGGATGGATTAATCCGAATTAAAAACTGATTCTAAGCTCAGTTCTCTGTGCTTGGGGCTGACGGGGGCGGAGAGGGGGTGGCCTCTGCTCTGTGTTCTCCTGCAATAATTTCTAACCCACTTTTCCCTTCTCTCCCAACAGGAACTTGTGTGAGGCAACAGGACAAACATGCTTAACTTAAGGACTTGTGCAGCAAAGCTGAGGCCGTTGACGGCCTCGCAGACTGTAAAGACAATTTCCCAACACAGGCCGGCAGCACCCAGGACGTTTCAACAGATCAGGTGCTACAGCGCACCGGTGGCTGCCGAGCCTTTTTTGAGTGGGACTAGTTCAAACTACGTGGAGGAAATGTATTATGCTTGGCTGGAAAATCCCAAAAGTGTACATAAGGTAAGGAGCAATCTCGACAGGATATCGCCTTTGCTTCTTTCTCTGTGTATCTGAGCAGCGGGTTCGGGTAAGTGCATGAGTCCCAAGGAGGATTGAATTCAGCTGGAGGGGCCGCATGGTTGTGGATGGTCCTTCTGCCTCACTTTGCCTGAAAGAAACATCAGCAATTCCATGAGCAAGAGCCAAGAGGAGCTTCTCTGTTCAAGAGGGAACGCCGTGGGCTTGTGGGACGCGGGCAGCATCCTGGATCTCAAGTGGATACAAGGAATGCCTTCTCCTGGGAATCTACCTTTAACAAACTCCTGATGCTTTATTTTTTCCAGCTCTGATGGCTCATCAGGAGGGTTTATTCTGGAGTGGAGGATGGGGGGGGAGGCAGGGAGGGTATTCTCCACATCTTGACCGGTTTCCTTTTTGCTTTGGGCATGGGTGGTGGTACATGTTGGGGTAGATGGGCTGTAGCTAAGCTTGACTTTGAGCTTTTGTGCATAAAGCCAGACTGCTGATCTGCAGCCTGGGGAGGGGGACTGGGTCTGGTGGCCAGAGGGATTCCCACCAGCTGCTCCCTAACTTAAAATTGGGAAAGCAACCCGGCCGTGGGCAGTATGCGCAGAGGTCTGTCTTGATCTGAATTACTGAAGCTTCTCCAGCAAGGAGAAGGCCAGCTCTTTAACGTAGATTCCAGCAGGTGAGGGCTCCGTTGGGAGGAGAGTTTCTGAAACCCGACCGCATTTTTCCCCATCCCCACTGTTTCACAAGGAAAATGTTCCTGTAGTGACTAAGTCTCAGCATTACCCAGCGGATTTTTATGACCGTTTTGTACATGTCCTGATGTAGAGCAGGGATTTTCTTTATTCCATAGCACATGAGCAGTCTGCAAGCCAGGACACAAGGGTTAAATGAGCAGTCAAGGGCGAGTAAGGAACCTCATGCCCCAATGCTTGCATCAGTGTTGAGTGTGTTTTCGATGGCGCCGATCCCACGCATCCAAAATGCACAGCCTGTAGGGTGCTGTAAAGGTCTTAAGGTAGGATTAAAGCTGAATTTTCACAAACAATGTTGACTTTATGCTTCTTTTGAGGCAAATGGGTGGCTAAGCCAAGCAATACAGACTCGGAAAACACAAAGTATATTGGTTTGGGTTGTGCCCTTTGTCAAATAGTGACTTGAAAGCTACCCAAGCACACGCACATGGTGCAGCCCAGTCCTTCAGAGGTGGGATATTGAATGAAAAGCCATAAATCTAAATGCTGTAGTCTAATTTAAAAGCAAGCGAGGGTTACACCATGCTTGTCCCAGTGACAGGCACAGTTGTGTCTTTGGCAAAGAGTCTTCACGGTTTGATACCAGCTCTTTGATCTACAGACCCTGCTCAGTCTTGAACGTTGCTCTGAGCAGGTGTGAGAGTAAATATCAAGACTAACTGGGGCAGCTGGCCGGGAAGTGTATTTGGGTCCTGAGGCCAGACCTCTGGATCTTCTCTGGTCTCATATCTTTAATGTAGCCCCTGTAACTTCATCAGCTCATCTATAGGTAGGCAGTGCACGCAGTGTTGTATGGGAGTCCTCATGCACGCTTGGCTGAAGAAACTGGAGGGGAATTTAGGTTGGAAGGAGCCTCTGGAGCCTCTGCCCCGGCATGGCTGGCTTGGAGGTGGCATCCAGCTTGGAAGTGACATCTAGCTTTGCGGCTAGACCAGGTCACTCGGGGTCTTGTGCGGACAAGTGTTGAGCACCTACAACAGTAGAGCTCCCACCACCTCTCCAGGCCCCCAGTCCAATGTTTATGGTGAAGAATTGCAAGTATGTATTAGTAGCCCCTGGAAATCAGTGTCCCCTGAAGTACTTTTAAGTGCTTAGAAAGCAGTGCAGGAGTTGATACAAGATTTTGCCTCCAGTGTGGCTGGGAATGATTTGTGGCAGTAGGAAAAGCAGTGTGAAAATGAAGCAGGGTCTTGTCATTGGCAGGAAGTGAACCTGATGTTAGTAATGTAAAAAGCAAGTTTTACAGATTGCTTTTTAAACAAAATCAAGCTGGTGTCCTGCCTGGCAAAAAGGGCGTTGGACCAGGAGGGTTGGACTAGATGATCTTTGAAGGTCCCTTCCAACCCAAAGCATGCTGTGATCCTATGAAATCCAGCTCCAGGTCCCAAAACTTCTGGTAGGGTTGATGCCTGAGGATTGGCGTGGACTTTGTTGTTTCTTACTGACGTGCTTGGCCATTGCTGTGGCTTCTGCTGTTTTTGCTGTTGACTTGTCTCTCCTGGGTGGATCCCACCTCATTCCAGTGGAATCACCAAGATCCCTTCCCGGCTCCTAGCTTTGCCCCTGTCTTCTCTCTGCACTTTTTCATGGCTCACCCCATCCCCGATGGGGACACCGAGCTGCTGTGGTGGGGTCGGGGTTGTGGCCGTCCCTGGTCTTGGCTCGTGAGTGGTCCCTGTCAGCCTGCGTCCCCTCTGGCATGACGCTGAAGCAGCGGTGGAGCGTGTCACCCCCGTCCCTGATAAGCGTTGGCCTCCATCCCGTTAGACGTAGGGTCAGATCTGAGGGTGGAGTTCCCAAAAAAAGCCAGGCTGTCACATGGACCTGGCTGTGGCTTATCTGTTCCCTGCACAGAGCAGAGACTCGCTGTGCCTTGCCGTGCTGCTTTTCGCTGGTGAGGGCGAGACGTTCAGCCAGAGAAGAGCCGCGGTTTCTTTGCTGTTGTCGACAAAAACCTACGAGACCTCCAGCTGGCACGACCGTCCCGTCTGAGCAAAATGAATTCACTTCCTCCGTGCAGACACTGGTGGCTTAAACTGCAGAATATACTTAAGTGCTTGTTTAGAGTAGGGAAAATTAAAAAAAAAAAAGAAAAAAAAAAAGCTATTTTAGGCTTTCTTCTGTGTGCAGTCCTTCAGCTAGACTCCAGTTTCTGAGTCTGATGAGCAAAGAAGAGCAGATCTGGGGAAAGAGGAGGTGAGGGTGTGGGGGTTCGGTGCTGGTGAGCTGCCGGAGGATCAGTGCTGCTCACTCCTGGGACCACTTCCCAAGGAAGCGGGGACACCCTCCTCCTTCCCCGCTCTTTGCCAACTCGGGTACAGCGCTGGCTGCTAGCAATGCTCTGCACAGCCCACGCCATCTCCTCGGGACCCCAAGCAACTTGCTTGCTTCAGGGCAGGTGGCCAGAGAGCTTTGCCCGCAGGTAGATGATACCCACAGTCATACATCTGCGACAAGTTTAGCCTTCCTAAACAGCAGCCCCTGTGTTTAGGTTGAACTGGTGTAAAGGCATACAGCTCTCCCTCTATGTATGTACATCAAACTGTCTTTAACATGGACTTCTTAATATGCCAGTGTTTTGATTTTTATATTGAAAGTGGTTTTATGACCACAATGCGTGTAGACCATGCCGTGTAACCCCAGCTTCACCGACACGACGGCAGGAGCCCGCAGTCTTCGGTGAGGCCAGAACCCCGTGCCTGGCCCCAGGAGGTGCCTTGGCCACGTCCTTTGCAGTTGTGCTCGCAAACAGGGGCCCAGGCTGAATTTGGTAGAAGTCTCACTTGAGAGTTTGAAGCGTTTGGGTTTCATCCCCCGTCTTCAAAAGCGATGACCCCAGAGAATTGAAGGTCGTTGTTTATGTTGACAAGGGGCAAGATGACGTGTGGAGCACAAACCGATCCATCGCTGCTTGACCCCCTGCTCTCAGCAAAGGTTACCTGCCGTAAACTTGGTTTGGGCTCCTCCTCTTCCAGCCTTAAGGTCTGAGTGTTCCTCCTCTTCTCCCTGCTAGCAGGAGGTGCTGCCTGGCTTGCTAACCGTGCGGAGCAGGTCTGGTTGGTGCTTTATGTCCCCTGCAGTCCACGGCAGGAGAAGGAGCAGGGATGCAGCCTGAGCCGGAGGTAGAGGCCACGTCTCCTTTGTGCAGCTCCCAGCCTGGAGCAGCCCCAGCCCAATTTGAGGTGCCCTGCCCTCTCCCTTTGCCATGCGTGCCTGACCTCTGAGCTGGCTTTGTGGCGGAGGCTGGGACATAGCAGTCTGAGTCCACACCCTTCTCCAGGAACTGAGACCGATAAACGAAGTGAAAGATGCTGGTTTTGCCTGGTGAGCTGTTTTTGGGGCTGTTCTCGACAGAGAAGCCTGTGGTGTGTTCCGCTCTCAGAGATGAGCTCAAAATCCCTCTAAAGCCTGAACTATCGGGGCTTGCTGCAGTCAGCTGGCTCTCCCATCCTGCTTTGCCAGTGCACAAGCAGCAGCACAGAGGAGCGCCGGGAAAGCCGGCTGTGGTGGGACGTGTGGCTGTGGGACAGTCACAGCAGGGATCTGGGGTTGGTAGTATTTAGCGTGCTGAGACCTTGGGGCTGCCTGCGCACTTAAGAGCAGGGAGATACTGCTTTGTGTCCTCTTGGTAAAAATGAGGTGAAACTGAGCTTTCTTATAGCCTATATATATATATGTATAATACACTATATGTGTGTGTATATCTACAGGGTATAAGAGGCGGAGGAGTGTTTGCAGGGCTGCCGTGGGCACAGAGAGGGTCGGAGGGGAATAACCTGATGACCTTTATTACTGCTGTTACCTTCGGCAAGTGCTGGATTAAGGCAAAGTCCTTCCCGCAATAAAGCAGGATAACGCTGATGGGGCTGTTCAGCCTCTCCCATGGGATATGTGAGCTCCAGAGGCACCTCCACGGGTCACCAGAAACCCCTGGGGTGGCCCTCAAATACTCTTGAATTCGAAACCACATCAGCAGCTTGAAAGCTGATGTTTTTATAGCGCTTGTCAGGGCCACAGCCTTCAGCGGGGGCAAAGCCTGCAGTCAGGTAGCCTGAAATACTCTGTAATTACATTGGGCAATAAAGCATTTAGTGAAAGTGCCTGAGCTGACCGAGCTGGTGCCACAGCTTGTTTGGAGAGCTTAAAATGAACTTTGTCTTTTAGAACAGAAGCAAATTGCATCTCCAAGAGGCTAATATTGTTGAATGTCAGAAGGGAAGAGGTTGTAAAGGCAACACCTCTGCCTCCTGGCTCTGTCCCTGTCCCCCCAGCACTGCTGCCAGTGCCCTCCCTGTGCTAGCAGATGCTCCCTTTCTCTTGTCTGCCTTTATCTTCCAGTACATTAAACAACTTTAAATCACCAAGCAAAGCAGCCAGCCAGATTCCTCCCCATCCCAAGGGCATGGAGCCCATCCTGGGGTGCTCATCCCTCCCACTCGCAGGAGCCGATGGCTTCTGCCGATGGCTTCTGGGGCACCCGTCGGCTCTGTGAGCCTGGGGAAGGGAAGGGGCTTGGGCTGCTCTCACCAGTGGCGAGGAGTGAGGATCGTACAAAAAGCAGCTCTCCCTCTTTTCCTGCTGAAATTTCCTTTAGCAGACAGCAATCAGAACGGGATCGGGTGTTTTCTGTCTTTGCTTTTTGGTTTTTGGTTGGTTTTGGTTTGGTGTTTTTGTTTTTTTTTTTCCTTTGGGGGAGCTATTGTTTATCAGTTACAGTGCCAAATTGTTCCAGATTTTATTTATGTTCCTTCAGCGTGACCTGTTTCTAAATTTAATCACCTTGCACAGCCGTGTGATGGGGTGTCTGGGTAAATCTGGGCTGGAAATAGCTTCCTGGGGCATGTGATGGGCACTGCAGCCGGAGGAGCTCCAGGGAAGGGGGAGAGCTGGTGCTCCTCTGGCACAGGTCAGGTTTTCAGTTCCCTTCACCCTGCTACCAGGGTGCAAAAGCTGCTTTTTCTGCTCCAAACCACCACCAGAGCTGCTCTCACGGCTCTTTTTGGCTTGGTTTAAACACGCTGAGGTTGGCTGGGCAGCGCTTCGCCCGTCTCTGCATCACCGAGGTTGGGTTTGGTGCTCTCCGCAGACACGAGGTTCAGGGGCGTGCAGGATGCTCAGTGCTGAGCTCTTGCTCCTGGTCAGTGGAGAGACCCTTGGGCTGAAACCAGCGTGCAAATCCAATGGGATTTGTTTGCTCTAGCTGGCGTCTCGGGTACGTGCAGGCGCGCAGATGCTGCTCCGCCTTGCCTTCGTCCTTTGCTGTCGCTCAGTGGCACGTGGGAAATGGGCAGGGGTGGGAGTGTGACAGGAGGACGTGGCTTGGACTTTGCTCAGCTGGTCTCTCCCCTTCCCCAGGTCTGTGGCTGCTTCTCCAAGTAGGCAGATTAACTTGGCTTTGGCCTGGGATGCTTCTGGGCTCTTCAGGCAGTGCTGGATAAGTACCACAAAGTTACACCAAGTCCGTCCAGGGCTTTTTTGGGGGGTTTTGCTTTGTTTTCTTAACACCTAGAAATGCCCATCTGCGGGGGGGACAGGAGCAGAGGTGATACCTGCCTTGCTAAGGGTGTGGGAGAGCTGGCACAGGAGTATCCGCATAGCGGTGGCATCGGTGTCGCTGAAAGGATGGGGAAAAATTGAAGAGAGGACAGAAAAAGAGAAAAGCCATTGCTGGTTGAGGGCTGGACAGCACAGCTTACGCTGGGACTTGGGTCTCAGGCCATTTAGACCACAGACAAGAGGAAGAGGTGTATTTGATTACAGGGCAAAAATATTTTTGAGAAAATATTGTGGGTATTTAGAGGGCAGCCTCCTGCCCTGGAGAGACGCAAACAAGAGCCTGAAGACCAGGCTGGGGCTCATTGCTCGGAGTAGCGGTTTTGAGAGCCGAGCCAGGGGAGGGCTGTCACCCGTGTCCTGTCCTGAGCGCTGCTGCCGAGGGAGGGGGGGCTCTGGGGACGGTCTCATGCCAAAAGAAACAATCCAGATGAATGGAAAGTAGGATAGTGGTGTAACTGGAATAGCGGGAGAGCTTTAGTACTCTCCTGTCCAAGGCAGGTGGGTGCCTTCAGCAGCAGCTGCATGGAGCTGCGGTGCAAGGCAGGAGGCAGCTCTGCCCCTGGGGGATTTTACTCCCCACTGTGGCAACAGAGGTAAGATCCCACTAACCTCGAGTGAGGAGGTGTTTGGGTCATGGGTAATGACCCTGTTGCCTCTCTTCTTTCCCTTTTCCTAGTCATGGGACATCTTCTTTCGCAATGCCAATGCCGGAGCTGCTCCAGGCACCGCTTACCAAAGCCCCCCTCCACTGAGTACCAGACTTTCCACACTGTCCCAAGCCCAGTTCCTGGTTCAAGCACAGCCAAACGTAGATAAACTGGTGGAGGACCATCTCGCAGTGCAATCACTCATCAGGGCATATCAGGTAAGGAGATGGGCTTTGTGCCGAGGAGGAGCATGTCCACTGTAGAGGGGCATGCGGTGGCTGAGGTGGGCTGGGGTTAGTGCAGTTGATGCACGTGTTTTGCATGGAGAGCGTGCAGGATGCGTGCTGGGCTGCCTGGTTTTTAACAGAAGCTGCTGATCTGTTGGGGCAGAAGCTCAGCTGACGCTTTGCTGGACAATAGGAAGATTAAAGCTATTGTCACCCAAACAGAGCAATTGTAGTGGCAGGGAGGGGGAGGTCTTCTCCACACAGGGTGGTTTGCTGGCTTCTAGAATGATGCTCCTCCGCTGTCGGCTCCTGCCATGCTCAGCGGTGGTGTGGGAAACACATTCTGCTTTCCCCATGTTGCTGAGAGAACTCCTGAGGTCCTAAAATAAAAGTTCAGGAAACGTTTCCTTATTATTTGCGACCTGGAAGAGGACTACGGTGCCGCTGGACTGCAACTCAGACCAATGCTGCCAAAGTCAGCCTTTTGGGAGAAACAAGTTTCGAGCGGGAAGGAAACATCCTCCAGCTAGGGGATGGCCAGCCAATATTTTAACCGAAGAGAACATTTAAATGTGTTTCGACATCTGTGTCATCCTTTCACTTTTGGTTGCACTCTAGTTCGTCAAGTGTGAGGGCTCTAATTGGGGCTGTGGTGAGAATTTAACAAACCCGGCTGCTCTGGAGGTGTGACCATGGACTTCGCACCTATTCCTGCAAAGAAGCACCCGCTGCAGGTTGTGTTCCGCTCAGGTGTGGGGAAAATCCAGTGTACAAGGCCACAGGTTAAGGCAAGAACTGCAGCACTGGGCAAGTCCAAAGGTCTGCCCGGCCTTGGCCCTGCTCTCTGGCTTGAAGAAAGTGCCCCTGCCCTGCCCACCTCTGCAGCAGAGGTACCGACATCAATGCTGGGGCACTGCCCTGCTTTTCTTTAAGAAGGGGAAGCTGGGACGTCTTTGTGAGGACAAACATGG
The DNA here is from genome assembly GCF_026419915.1 of Harpia harpyja. Classification (NCBI taxonomy): domain Eukaryota; kingdom Metazoa; phylum Chordata; class Aves; order Accipitriformes; family Accipitridae; genus Harpia; species Harpia harpyja. Next base: position 45,020,567 of record NC_068952.1, read on the forward strand.
AGGTGACCACCCTGCCAGCTCTCTCCGGCTTGGGCGAATCGTGGCGAGCTGTTTCTAAAGGCTGTGCAGCTCTCACTGGTGGAAGAAGCGGGCAGATGCCAAGTTCAAACAAGTGGTGACTGATGTAGTTGGAAGCAGCAGCTCCAAGTCAGCGATTTGAAAGCAAAATCCGTAACCTCTTCTGCATTCCCGTCACTTCTCAGTCTCTGAATGGCAGCACTGGGAGGTGGTTGCTCTTGGATGTATTTTTCTAAGCTGTCTGCAGTGAGAAGCCCACCTCCCTTCCTACCCCGATGTCACTGTAGGGCTGTAGCTGCAGTGGCGTGTCCCCGTGGGGAAGTTCAGCACGGTGGATGGAGGTACGAAAGAGTAGGAAGGCAGAAAGAAGCCCTGCTGGTGATGGGTAGTTTAAAACCATTACCCCTTGTTCTATTGCTACACACCCTACTTAAAAGTCTGTCCCCATCTGTAAAGCCCCCTTTAAGTACTGAAAGGCTGCAGTAAGGTCTCCCCGGAGCCTTCTCTTCTCCAGGCGGAACACCCCCAACTCTCTCAGCCTTTCCTCACAGGAGAGGTCTTCCAGCCCTGGGATCATTTTTGTGGCCTCCTCTGGGCCCGCTCCAACAGGTCCGTGTCTTTCTCGCGCTGGGGACCCCAGAGCTGGATGCAGTGCTTCAGGTGGGGTCTCAGGAGAGCGGAGGAGAGGGGGAGAATCCCTTCCCTCGACCTGCTGGCCTTGATTCTTTGGATGCAGCCCAGGATACGGTTGGCTTTCTGGGCTGCAAGTGCACATTGCCGGCTCATGTCCAGCTTTTCATCCACCAATACCCCCATGTCCTTCTCCGCAGGGCTGCTCTCAGTCCACTCATTTCCCAGCCTGTATTTGTGCTTGGGATTGGCCTAACCCAGGTGCAGGACCTTGCACTTGGCCTGTAGAGGTTCCCATGGGCCCACCTCTCTAGCCTGTCCAGGTCCTTCTGGATGGCATCCCTTCCCTCTAGAGTATCAGCCACGCCACTCAGCTCAGTGCCATCGGCAAACTTGCTGACGGTGCGCTTGATCCTGCTGTCCATGTTGCCGACAAAGATGTTAATACTGGTCCCAGCGTGGACCCCTGAGGGACACCACTCATCGCTGGTCTCCACCCGGACGTCGAGTTGTTGACTGCAGCTCTTTGAGTGCGACCATCCAGCCAGTTCCTTACCCACCAGGTGGTCCACCCATCAAATTCAGGTCTCTCTACTTTAGAGACAAGGATGTTGTGTGGGACAGTATCAAATGCTTTGCACAAGTCCAGGCAGATGACATCAGTTGCTCTTCCCTTATCCACCAATGCTGTAACCACGTCGTAGAAGGCCACCGAGTTTGTCAGGCACAATTTGCCCTTAGTGAAGCCATGTCGGCTGTCACCAACCACCTCTCTGTTTTCCGTGTGCCCTATCATAGTTTCCAGGAGGATCTGCTTCATGATCTTGTTGGGCACAGAGGTGAGACTGACTGGCCTGTAATTCCTTGGTTCTTCCTTTCTTCCCTTTCTAAAAACACAGGTTATTTTTCCCCTTTTCCAGTCACTGGGAACCTCACCAGACTGCCATGACTTTTAAAATATGAGGGATAGTGGCTTAGCAACTTCATCTGCCAGTTCCTTTGGGACCCTTGGACGCATCTCCTTAGGTCTCATGGACTTGTGCACATTCAGGTTCCTTAGATGGTCTCGAACCTGATCTTCTCCTATGGTAGGTGGTACTTCATTCTCCCAGTCACTGCCTTTGGATTCTGTGAATTGGGTGGTGTGGCTAGAGCACTTCGTGGTGAAGACCAAGGTAAAAATTCATTGAGTACCTCACCTCAGCCTTTTCCATGCCGGTTGTTGCCAGGTCTCCTGTTTTGCTCATCGGGGATACGGTTTCTTTCATCTTCCTTTGTTGTCCGAGGTACCCAAAGAAGCCCTTCTTGTTACTTTTTACATCCCTAGCCAAGTTCAGCTCCAGCTGTGCCTTGGCTTTCCTGATCCCTTCCCTGCACTCTTGGGCCATATCCCTATAATCTCCCCAGGATGTGTATCCCTGCCTCCACTGCTTATGCATTTTGTTTTTGTGTTTTACTTTGGCTAACAGGTCTTGACTTAGCCAAGCTGGCCTCCTGCCTCTCTTGTCCAACTTCTCGCATGTCAGGACTGAGAGCTCTTGCACCCTAAGAAAAATGCCTTTAAATATCTCCCAGCTCTCGTTGGCTCCTTTGCCTCCAAGGGCAGTTTCCCAAGGGATCCCACGCACTCTCTGCCCTAAACAGCCGAAAGTTTGCCCCTCTGAAGTTTAGGGTCCTGACTCTACTTTTTATGCGTCTTGTACCCCTCAAGATTGAGAATTCCACCAGGGCGTGATCGCTGCAGCCCAGGCTGCCTCCAGTCTTGACCTCTCCGATAAGTTCTTCCACATTAGTGAGCAACAGGTCCTCTGTGCCTCTCTCTATTTAGGAATTTGTCCTCAATGCACTCCAGTAGTTTCCTGGACTGCTTGCAGTTCGCTGTGCTGCTTTTTCAGCAGCAGTCCGGGTGGTTGAAGTCCCCTATCAGGATCGGGGCCTGAGAGCATGATGCTTGCTGCAAATATCTGCTGTGGTCTTGTTTTGGGCTGGGGGCTTCTTGTTTCGGCTTGTGTTGCATGTGGAGAAAAACAAGCAGCATGGCTCCTATGGGGGAAAAGACCTTCTCTTTGCTCCAACCACACTGATTTGAGGATTTGCTGCATACCTGCAAACTGCCAAGTTGACCTCAAAGCCACTGGGTGCCCCCGGCTCAAAGCTGTTTGCCGGACAAAGTGGCCTCCTGGTCCCGGTGAGAGCATCCTGGCTGTGGGGAACAATGATGTGGTGAACTTGCATCCTGCCAGCTGCTAAATGATGTGCTAGCCCCCCTGCTCTGTCGCAAGACGAACAAGCAAATAGTTCTCAGACAAAGCTGGCCCAGAAGAAGAGCTTTCCGTGTGGCCACCAGTGGTCAGGGACACGTTGTCATCTGGCCCTGCTTTCTTAGCAGTTTGCCTTAATGTCGATGGCTGATTTCAGGCTCTTTGGTTAGTAAACCCACAAAAATCCTTTCCTAAAATCCCCTTGGGATACTCTGAATAGGAATGCCTTTCTGGTAAATAAGGTCAGATCAGTATGTCTGGTTTGTACACGAGGTTTAGTAATCCCCTCGTATACAAGTGATTTTTCTAACTGGTAACAGATTTGATGGCCGGGAGTATCGTTTTCACAGCGTCAAGAAGGCATTGCGCCCCATACCATGGCAGTAGTGTTTTCTGCCCTGCTCCCAGCGTAGCTGAGCCTGAAGCTTCGAGAGCAGGAGCTGTCAAGAAATAAACCATGGCTTGCCAATTGGAGAGTGCTGGCTGCTGAGATGAATTGAGTTTGCCCAGCGAGATGTGCTGCGGTCCATCTGTGGGCACCTCCTCCTGTGAAGGCGAAAAGCAAAACTCCTCATTACCTCTCATTATTCCCCGTGGCTCCCGATGCGGATTCAAACCCAGCGTGGTGACTCCGGGCCTGACTGCCGCCACCAGGAACCATCAAGGCTCTCTTGATGCCAAAGCTCTTTGGTATTTCCACACCTGCCCCTTCCCTGAAGAGTGCTCCAAGTCCTGCTGTAGGCTCCTCTCTCCAAAAGGATACTGTGAGCTGCTGACCTCTGATAGCACAGACAGGCACATGTTCTTTAGACATGTTCCTCTGCCTTTCAGAAGCTACTGCTGCTGGTGGCAACGCTTGTTTGCTCTGCCACGTTGGCAAGAGAGCACCTAGGTCTGCCAAAATCTGCAAAACTGCCCCTTCCTTTGCTATGATGCTTAGGAGGAAACCATAAGTGTGGAGTTACTGCATCTGTAGAGAGGAGGTGCTCGGACTGGACACCGGGAAAGTGGTGGGAGACCCTCAGACCTCAATTCTGGAACGTCTCTGCTGTGAAGGAGGTTGCCTTCCCCCTGTCTGCCCCGCCAAAGCCTGGCTTCAGGCAGAGCAGAGCAGTCCTTGCAGCTGATGGCACTCACACCTACATGCTGTAGTTGAAAGTAAACCCAACTTCTCCAGGCTTTAGTTGCAGCCAGAAATTGGGGTGGCTCTGCAGAAAATGCGAAGAGGGAAACTGCATGTCTTTTTTGTTGTTGTTGTTTAAGGAATGTCTCTTTGACTAACTTGTTTTAATGACTAATCTGTGTTGTTGCTTCCAGGTCAGGGGTCATCACATTGCAAAGCTTGATCCTCTCGGCATTAGTTGTGTAAATTTTGATGATGCGCCAGTAACTGTTTCTCCAAACGTCGGTGAGAATTACTCTGCAAATTAATTCTAATGTAATTTAACTTTTTTACCCCTCCCCTCTTTTGTTTTTCTCCCTTTCCCCTCTCCCTCTTGGTACCTGTTCTCCTTTCCATTCCCGGCCCATTTCATAGATTCGAGGGCATCATGTAGCACAACTCGACCCACTGGGCATCTTGGATGCAGATCTGGACTCCTCCCTTCCAGCCGATATTATCACATCCACAGACAAACTGGGTGAGGGCTTTGAGAGCAGTTAGTGCTGCATTGCTTGAGCTCCTCTCTCTTTCACAGCTTTGTAGGTAGATTGCTTCACAGTAAGGGGGGAAAGGTCTTAAGTTTCCTTAGTAATGATCACTCTAAATTTATAGCCGACCGGCCACCGTGGAGCAGTTCTGCCCCCCTCCGGCTGTCACGGCGAATGGGTCTTGTGCCAAAACCCTATTGCTCGGCTCATGTTTCTCCTCCAACTGATGCTAATTAATTATGTCATTGAACTCGCTCATCCAGGGGTGGAAGCAATTGCATCTTCCGGAAGGACAAAGCAGAGAGGTTTTGTGTTGGTGAGAGCTGGAGGTCTGTTCCCTCAGCTCCTCTTGCTGCTCTTGGGGGCCCCGGGAGCTGGGGGCAATGGGCCAGCTTCCCCTCTGTGGGGCTGAGGAGCGCCTCTTGGCGTGTCCCTGCAACAACGCCCTGCCCTCCTTCTCTCCCAGCTTGCTGCAGCATCTGTAAATCCCTTAATTGCCCCCTTTTTCCAGGACTGAGCTGTAAGTCCCTGCTGGTGATCATAACAAGGAAGCTTTGGGATGCGTTCCCGTCCAAGTAGAGAGGTGGAAATCCCAATGCCTTTGAGTGAAAGATGCATGAGTGTTGCACAGAAGCGTGTGTGGTGCTTAGGACTTGAAATCCTAATCTGAAAGTGCTTTAACTCAGCACCTCTCAACGTGTTTTAGATTTGATCTCTGTAGTACGCTGCTATTCTTCCAGCTAGAATGAGGTCGCGGCGCTGAGCTCTTTCACCTCGCTGGTGCTTTCCAAGGGTTGTTACCCTGGCACTAGAAGCACTCAAGAGGCATGCTTCTAACTTAGAGTAGAGCAGCAGTAATGATTACTAACCTCGCACAACTGAAACAGCTGATCAGAGCGTACGGTGCATGTAAATGATCTTGATTCCTTGTTCAGCTGCCAGCACAGGGACACCAGCCCTGGACCTGCTGGACCTTCATACAGGATTACGTGTACTGGGAGCGGCAGGGAGGGATTAGGTTTTGGTTGTCCCCGCTTGCAGGATGATGGGGAAGCTGCTTCGTCCCAAGGTCTGGACTTCTGATGTGCTTGTCCGGAGGACCAAGCCCTGGCTGTGCCTTGGGAGCTGGCTGGCTCTGGGTTGGAGCAAGCCCTGTGCCTGGGAGGTTTTGATGGGAAGAGGTGGGGACATGATGGCCATGAACCCAGTCACAGGAGAGGACACAAGTGCTCGGAGTCGACACTGCGAGGGGAGCAGGGAGACTTTTTTAGGTGACTTTGAAGCTACTCCCAGTGGCAGGGGAGAGGAAACGCTGGGGAAAGCCTTCTCTAGCTCAGGGCTTTTGGCCTCTGCTGTGGGTGCTCTGGTCCTTCTGAAGCAGAGCAGCAGAGGAGAGCCCTGAAGCCCCGTGCTTGGTGGACGTGTTTCCCTTTTGGGAGGAGAGCAGGAGCTACGTGAAACCCAGAGCCGGACGGCTGCAAGTGGTTGCAGTGACTGCTCTCCCTCACAAGAAAGGGGAGCTGGGTGTGGGGAGCAGAGTTACTGTACTGCTCAGTAATTCATAGATTCACAGAGTGGTCTGGGTTGGAAGGGACCTTCAGAGGTCACCTAGTCCAACCCCCCTGCCGTAAGCAGGGACATCTTTCACTAGATCAGGTTGCTCAAAGCCCCCTCCAACCTGACCTTGAACACTTCCAGGGATGGGGCATCCACAGCTTCTCTGGATAACCTCTTCCAGTGTCTCACCACCCTCAGCGTAAAAAACCTTCTTCCCGATGTCCAATCTAAACCTACCCTCTTTCGCTTTGAAACCGTTGTCCCTTCAGGCCCTGGTAAAGTCTCTCTGCGCCTTTCTCATAAGCCCCCTTCGTATACCAAAAGGCCGCAGTTAAGGTCTCCCCGGAGCCTTCTCTTCTCCAGGCGGAACACCCCCAACTCTCTCAGCCTTTCCTCACAGGAGAGGTCTTCCAGCCCTGGGATCATTTTTGTGGCCTCCTCTGGGCCCGCTCCAACAGGTCCGTGTCTTTCTCGCGCTGGGGACCCCAGAGCTGGATGCAGTGCTTCAGGTGGGGTCTCAGGAGAGCGGAGGAGAGGGGGAGAATCCCTTCCCTCGACCTGCTGGCCACGATTCTTTGGATGCAGCCCAGGATACGGTTGGCTTTCTGGACTGCAAGTGCACATTGCTGGCTCATGTCCGGTTTGTCACCCACCAGCATCTCCAAGTCCTTCTCTGCAGGGCTGCTCGCCATCCATCCATCCATCCGTGCCCCAGTCTGTGCTGGAAATGGGGATTGCCCCGACCCTTGCACTTGGCCTTGTTGAACTTCATGAACTTCACAGAGGCCCACTCCTCCAGCCTGCCCTGGTCCCTCTGGATGGCATCTCTTCGCTCCAGCATATCAACTGCACCACTCAGCTTGGTGTCACCTGCCGCTTGGCTGAGGGTGCCCTCGATCCCACTGTCTATGCCATCGACGAAGATATTAACCTGTATCGGTCCCAGTACAGACCTCTGAGGTACACTGCTCCTTACTGGTTTCCACTTGGACATTGAACTGACGGGTCTGCTTCAATGGGGAAAGTCAGCTCAGAGGGCTTTTCTTCTGCTTTGACCGTGTGCTCCAGCAGCGTCCTTGCTTCAGAGGAAGAAGAGCCCAAAAGCCCAAAGCGATCCAAGAGCAGGTCCTCCCTTGGAGCCCTAACTGCAGAGCTGGGCTGACAGCATCATCACAGCTGTAACAGAATCTGGGTAAAGCGGTATAAGCTCCATTTTTCCTGCTCCCCCAGGGTAAGCAGTCATGAGCCCAGCAGCGTGACCCAGCATGGCTCGCTGTGGTGGAAAGTATTCAGGCATGGCTGGTCTGTAGGCATCGGCTGGAATTGAATCTTAGCCCACAATCTCTGTGTCTGAGCCAGGCGTTAAGCTTTATTTCTGTTTCTTTGTGGCTTTCATACGAAGATAACTGTCATTGCGGTTCCTGGTGTTGATTTAATTACCAGGAATCCATGAATTTGTAGTCCTGGGAACAAGCTATGCTGGTATCAGCCGCTAGCTCACGCTGGAGTTGTGTCCCATGGTAGGACCCCAGACTCAAATGGCTGTGTCTAATCAAAGGAGGCTTTATTATCTTGCTGTAAGTATTATTTATACTGAATCGACTTTCCCCTGGTATCCTTATCCTAGAAAACCTCATCTGGTCAATATTAAAATACAACTTGGTGAACAGAGCTTGCAAACAACGCTCAGCAAGACGGGAGGAGAGCAGAGCGTGGGCAGAGCTCTGGCCGAGCCTAAGATCGGGTGTCGCCTGCTTGTGGCAGAGAAAGCCAATTTCTAAGCAGATCCTGCTGGCTTTTTTTGCTTTGAAAGAGTATTTCTTAACACTTGACAGAGCAGTTAATAACAGGAGTGGTTTTGAAACTTGGAAACAATCTTGTTTCCTCTTTCTGAGCAGTGAAATCCTTAAAGGTCAGCTTTTGTGGCGTGAGCTCTGCTGCCAACAGCTTAAACCATGGCTGAGCAGCGCTGTAATTCAAAGGAGTTGCATGGTTAATCTCGGAAATTGATCTTTCTTCTCAATTGCCTTTTGTTTAGCAACTGGTTTGTGTCTGGTTTGGAAGCTCTCTTTGGATTAAGCAGTGTGAACTTTGGAGAAAATGTAAGGGGGAGAAAGCCTGCCTGGGGGTACTCGGTCTGATGAGTGGTGGGGCTGGAGCCACCATATTCTTCTTTCTCTTGTCTTTTCTTTTTAAAAAACAAAATAATCTCATCCTGGTCTTCTACTGCAGCTGATCTGGCATGGTAAGTGGTGTAAAACAAGGACAAGGTGACTGCAGAAACTTTACGTGACCTGTCCGAGGAGATAATACTGTAGCATGCTGAAATCTCAGTGGTGCATGGAAGGCGGTGTGTGTCTGAGCGTCCATCCCTGTCTGTCTGTCTTTCCACGGAAAGCAGCTGCTCCTGCCTCTTGCCCAGGGGAACTGATGGAAATCGTTCTCCAGCTCGGGAAAAGCCAGGCAAGACCCTGTGGGCAGATGGGCTGGGAGGGCTGCCACCTCCCCTTTCCGCAGTTTGAGACCTTGCTAACCAAACGTCTCACCTAAATGTATGATTTTTCCCCGCTGACCAAAAGGAGAAGTGTCTTTCTTGTAACCCAGGTGAGATTGAGGCACTCGGGTCACCTAACCTAGCTGGGAAGCGCAGCTCCGGTGACGCACGCTGCTGCTGCTTCAACGGGGTCTTGGGACTTCCCAGTCCCCTTCCTGGCTCTGCTTCTGCCTTGCTGCGTCAGTTCAGCAAGTTCATTGTACCTCCTCCTCTGTGCCTCGGTTTCCCCAAAGAAAACCATGAGCTTCAGCGGGCGCTGAGGCACCTCCGATGGCTTTGGGGTACCGCGGAGCTGCTGCTCCTGCTCCAGCAGCCCTGCCTGCATCCGGCATGGTGTCCTGGTGCTCCCGCCTGTGCCGAGCATGCTCGAGAAATGATGGTGTTGTGCGTGCCTGCCTCACCATTGGTCTTCCTCATTAATGGCCTGCTCATTAACACCCCGATCCCCCTCCTGCCTGTATGTCGGCAGCAGTGGTGCCTCTTTGGGGGTGACCTTGAAATCCTCCTGGTAGCGATGAGCAGAGCAAAACCCTCCAGGAGCAGATGGTGGTGGGAGGCAGCTCCCTGCTCTGCAGAGGATAACGCTCCTCTTGATGCAGCTTGACGGGAAGATGCCTTTTGGTCCTAGCAGGTGAAGATGCCGTGCCGGGCAGTCTCCCTCTCTTGGCAGGAGCGTGCACATGAGAGGAGATCTCAAACCATGCAGCTCAACTGCTCCCCAGTGTCTGATGCCCCGTTCCCCTCCCTGCTCCTCTCTCCTCTCGCCAGACTTTCCACCGGGATTTCTTTTCCACCTAGCGCATAGTCATCCTCCATCCCAACCCTTTTGCCTCTGATGATTTTTTACTGTATTTTAAATACTGTATTTTTTTGACTTGTGCTTTCCATGACTAGTTTTCATGGTTCCAGGGTTTTTTTTTTACTAACTTTCACTGCGTCTCTCTATCTTCTCCCTTTCTGCACCCCCCTCCCTGCCCACCCCAGATCTCGCAGTGTTCAAGGAGCGGCTGAGAGTGTTAACAGTAGGAGGTATGCAATTAATGAGCCTTTAACCCTCTGGAGTGCAGGACTCTCTTTGAATAGGTTATTCTGGGCATGAACCAAGCCGGTAAAGCGGTCCCCTCCTGTCTCACACCACTCTTGAGTTTTGTAACGTGTTTATTTTTAATTTGTCCCGCTAAAAGTCTCGATGTAGGTGCTTGGTTAATGATGCTTCACCTGTAGAGATCCCCAATTTAGAGCCTCGCTGGCCTTTCCCATACTGTGTGTTTGCATGCCTAGCTTGCTAGAGTACACGTTTTGTTGTGAACATTAATTTTATGAGGCCTCAATCTCCCCAGTTAGTTCAAGTCTCCTAAAAATCCAAGCTGTCTTCTCCTGACTCTGCCCTAGTTTTGTCATGGTGAAAATTTGTCAGCTCATCCCTAGCCTTCCCCCTCCATCTGATGGTATTGCTGCCTATAAATACTGAGCGCTGTCAAAAAAGCTGGCAGGCTGCAGCAAAGCAGAAGCAGAGATGCTTAGAGCCCTGAAAACTCCTTGTAAAATCCGATACCCCCCAAAGTGTGCCTGAGTCTTCAGACTGGCGTGGCAGAGCGAGCTGAAGCCCTGTGCCGCGGGGCTGGCAGCTGCAGCAAATTACCGAGGCTTCCCTGAAACCTCCAGCCAGCAGCTTAACCGGGATGCTCTATACTAATGCTGCCTCTCTCCAGGACTTCCCTTTGGATAGAAACCACAGAGAAGTCCTGGAGACACGGGGCCAAACTGTCAGCTCCTGCCAGGAGAGAGAGCTTCGGTGCTCCCAGGCACGGCTCGGGAGCTCAGCTCCCTGGTGTCTGGCTTAATTCCTTCCCGGGGGACCAGCAGCATCCGGGAGGGTGATGTAGGCAGAGGAGGGCACGGATGGCAGTGGCAACCAGGAAAACCTCCGCTCTGGTCTTGATGTGGGTGTTCCTAGCCTCTGGCAAGCACCGTTCTCAAGGCTGCACAGGGATGAGCCGTGGCCAGCCCCGTCTCCAGCTCATCCTCTATTCCTGACCAGAGTGCAAGGGATAGACTCTTTTAAAATGAAGTTCAAGGAGGGCCAGCTCTGGAAGGGCAAATTTTTGGCCCACAGGAAGGTGGATTACGCTGCCCTGCAGCGTTTAGGGGGTGGCATCCCCCGTACCTTCCCTAAAAGAGACCCCACCTGGGGCGTTGGACTGGTTTGGAGGGAGCTGGGAGGAGCAGTGGTAACTCTGCCTCCTCTGTGGCTCCTGCCCTGGGTTAGAAGACACCTTGAAACCTGGCTCTGTTGGGAGTTTGGGGGGGACAAACAGGGGCCCGAGGGAGGTGTTAGGGCTCTGGGCTGATAGCAGGCAGCTCCGCTCGTCCGCCCTCCTTCCAGCCAAGCTGCTGCTTCAAAAGGGTCTTGGGACTTCCCAGTCCCCTTCCTGGCTCTGCTTCTGCCTTGCTGCATCAGTTCAGCAAGTTCATTGTACCTCCTCCTCTGTGCCTCGGTCTCCCCAAAGAAAACCATGAGCTTCAGCGGGCGCTGAGGCACCTCCGATGGCTTTGGGGTACCGCGGAGCTGCTGCGGGCCCTGGCGGGGACTTGCCGACTCCGTAACAGCAGCAGGCGGTGCCAGGGCTCATCTGCAGCTCTAAAACCTGACCTTCGGCTCTGAGCCCTGCTTAGCACCTTCTCCAGGCACAGCCCAGCTCCCTGCAGCCCCTCGTGCCATTTGTGGGAGCCACCTATGAACCACGAGGTGCCAGCACCAAAAAGGAGGGGGTTTGTTGAGCAGAGCTAAGCTAAACCCCTAATTAAAAGGCTGTTAATTGGGCCGAGGGGGTATCTGGGCAGCAAAACCCCCGAGGGGCCAGCTGGCTGCCCCAATCCCGGGCTGAGCTATTCAGGAGAGTCCATCGCAGAGCCCTGATGCCGTTTTCTCTCTTGCTTCTCTTTCTCTCCCTCTTTGGGGTTTGTCTGCTTTAACCATTTCCTTCTCCGCGTTGACTCTTCATTTTTAATTCCCACTGTGTGGTGACACCTCCGTTGTGCTCGGTGACTCCTCAATTCCTGTGTCTTTTCTCTACCCTCTGTTACAATTTGCGTTGTATTTTTTGCGTTCTTGGGGCTACAAACTTCCTGACTCTCACCCTGGATTTTAATTGCCGATTTACATGCGTATATATATTGCTTTGTGTTTTGTTTCCTGCGTTACCTTTCATAATAACCTTGTTGTTCTGTGCTTAATGTCTTTTTGTTTAATTACGGCTTGGGTTTTATCCATATAAACCTCCTTTATGCTTATTTTTGGTTTTATGCTGCTTTTTTTTGTCCCTTCCCCACCTCTCCCAAATGCACCCGGTCCCTGCGTGACGGTGTCTCCCCCGCCCCTCTTCCTTCCTTCTCTCTCTTGCTTTCGCTTGTCCCACCCATGAAAAATCCTGCAGGCTTTTATGGGCTGGACGAATCTGACCTCGACAAGGTCTTCCACTTGCCCACAACCACTTTCATCGGTGGAAATGAATCGGCTCTTCCGCTCCGGGAAATCATCCGTCGCCTGGAGGTGAGGAGGGCAGGGAGGGCTGCGAGAGACCTGTTTGCAGCCCGGGGTGGGGGCAGAGCAGTTGCTTTTTTGAAGGTCCTGGGCCCTGCTGCTTCCCACAGCCTGGGCCAGCCGGCAGATTTTAAGCTTTTCAGGTTGGCAGCTGCTCCTCGGTGCTTGCCCCACTCGTAGCAGCTGCCCCGTGTTATCTGCTCATGCCTGATCACCTCCAGCTTCATGCTGCGTTGGGGCAATGCGTTTGGTCTACCCAAGGTGGAGCAAACCCCAGGCAACTAAATATTACATTTTTGGAAACGTCTCCAGCTATGTTTTCCAGTTTAAAGTGGCAGATGGTGCTGGGAGAGCACAGGAGTGGGCTGGAGGCAGGCGATACCCGCTCTGTGCACTGCAGTAGTGCTGCTGCCCTGCGTGGAGGGTCTTGGTGCAGGAGCAGCTCCAACCTGGGGCTGCAGCTTCCAGCTCTTGCAGCCGGTTCCCCTTTCCTGCCAAATTTCATACCCTGCTCTGCCTGAGAGTGCAGACGGCTCCCAGGCAAGCTGCAGGCTTGCTCAGATGGTCTCTGCCGAGACAGGTTGACCTTGGGAGAAGCAAAGCTGCGCTGACATTTGAGATAAGCTGCAAGAAGAGGCTCCTTATTTGTTGGGGAAGGTTGTCCCCGCCATACGAAGCAGGGTTGTGGACCTGGTCACAGCTGATGCCACCAAGAGGGAAAATCTTGCCTTCGAGGTGGATGTAAAGGACTCGAGGGTCTGATCCTGGGCTCCTCGGGGAAAGGAAATTAAACATTTTGATGCTGGGTCATGTGCAGCGTCCGAGCTGCCCCGCAGCATCCTGGGATGTCCCCCGTGGCGTCCGCTTTCCTGGGAAGACAGGTCAAACCAGGCTCCCAAAATGGGGCTGGCGTGGTGCTGGCTGCCAGGCACTGCTCACGGGTCCCCCCCCAGGCTGCCATCGCAGGCAGCACTTGTCCGTGTTCAGGCAGCGTGGTGTGGCCGCCAGACAGGAGGGTTTGTGTCTCCACTGGTGCAGGAGGGCTCTTTGTCTTGCTGAAAGGTTAAAGAGGGAAATGAAAGAGTCCTTGGCCTCGTGGTCCGATACAATGCCACACGTGCCCGTCTCTGCGGGGGGTGAGGAGGTGCTAAAGCCCTGGCTGTTGTCTCACAGCCCTTCTTCTCCCGTCGGGGCAGATGGCGTACTGCCAGCACATCGGCGTGGAGTTCATGTTTATCAACGACCTGGAGCAGTGCCAGTGGATCCGGCAGAAGTTTGAGACCCCGGGCATCATGCAGTTCACCAGCGAAGAGAAACGCACGCTGCTGGCCAGGCTGGTCCGCTCTACCAGGTACCCCAGGGGGCTGTTCACCACCTCCTTATCTTCCCTTGCTGCCAGGGGTGGTTTGCTCCCAGCCGGCGTGACACGGTCACCACCTGAGTCACATCTTGACGTCATCTGTCGCGGTCCGCTTAATCATCAGGGTGACGCCAGTGAGCTGCCAGGCTGGCAGGCTCAGGTGCTGGCAAAGAGCCTGAAAACGTGGATGATCCTGAAAGAAAAGGTCTAAAAATAAGGTTTAAGTGCAGCACAGTGATGGGGTGGGGGAGCGGCCAGCTGGGCTCTGCGGGAGGGTACGGGGGTGACTGGGAAGGCTGTCAGGCTGCTGCGTGATGCCTGCTTGCACATCACTTGGTGCTGTGGCTCCCTCACTGCGGTCTCCGTCCTTTCTCTGGTTTCTGCCCGCAGCTGTAGCCCTGGCACTGATCCCTCTCTCCCTTTGCCTTCCAGGTTTGAGGAGTTTCTCCATCGGAAGTGGTCTTCGGAGAAGCGTTTTGGTCTGGAGGGCTGTGAAGTCCTGATCCCAGCCTTAAAGACCATCATTGATAAGTCGAGTGAGAAGGGAGTGGATTATGTTATCATGGGGATGCCCCACAGGTAACCCTGCCTCTCTCCACGGCGGTGCTTGGGGCGCGGAGGAGGGGGATGCTGCTGGGGTTCGGTGCTGGAGGGCACACTGGTTTTTGCCATCATCTAACTGGTCTTGGCTGGTAGGGCACCTTAGCTGGAGAGCTCAGGCCTTGGCTGCTATGCACTCATTGTGGTGTTTTCAGCTTCAGCTCGTTTGTAAATTCATCTGGAGAGGGGTCGTGGCTCGAGTGACAGAGCTGGAATCCCAGAGCAGGATTCGGCCTGCCTGCTCTGGGGCAGCTGTCGGGATGCAGTGGCGGCCAGTCCATCCCCAGGCTGAGGTCTGCAGTCTCCTTGGGACCCCCCTCCCCGGGTGACCCTACAGCTGTCGCAGGAGGTGTGGGGTTGTTGCACCGCCTCTGCGTGACGGGGGGGAATAGCAGGTCACCGTCGGCACTCGATGCCCAGCTGGCACTGCTGGCTACCAACAACGGTCTTGCTTTTGCAGGGGACGCCTGAATGTTCTCGCCAATGTGATCAGGAAAGAGCTGGAGCAGATCTTCTGCCAGTTCGACTCCAAGCTGGAAGCTGCTGATGAGGCGAGTCTCCTCCTCTGCCTGTAGCAGGTTGCTGTTGCCTGTCCCTATGCGGTCCCCGAAGGCCGTGGCCATGCAGCGTGAGCCGGATTGTGCCACTGCATGCGCTGTCACTCTGTGGCGTCGGCATTGCAAGGATTTCCACGTCGCACGCGCACCCGTGCGACTGAAGCCTTCGTGTCGATGCCGGTGTTGGTCTGTCCTTGCCTGTCCTGGGGGTGACGTGTGCCCTGGCCGCTGCCAGTGTCTCCAGCGCAGGCTGGTCGGTCAGCGGGTCTCCATGGGCGTAAAGCAGCCTTGGGGTGAATGACGAGGTGAGGGGAAGGCGGCCAGGAACAGAGGTTGGCTTGTACCCTTGCAGCAGCCCCTGGTCCCCATACGGGGCCCTAAAGCAGCTCCAAAAGCCCCGAGGCTCAAATCACTTGTGCCACAGGCTCTGTCACTGCGACGCAATCGTGCTCCAAAGCTTCCGGCATCATAAGCTGGGGTGATTTGGCTTTTGGAGAGCTGGGCTGGGCTGGCTTTATCCTGCCATGCCCTTCAGGTGGGGTTTCGAGGTGAGCAAGCAGCAGCCTGGGGCGTCGAGATGCCCCGACTGGGAGCTGCGGCATGTCTTAAGGGGTGCCAGGGATGGCTGTACTGCCGCAGCGCAGTCAGAGTTCGGATGAGCATTACCTGTTTTCCAGTGTCTTCCCCAAACCCAACACACTTGATTCTTCCCCTGCACCAAGAACCTTACCTAGATGGGCTTGATGCATACCTGAGGTTTGTTGGCGGTTTGGCACCTGGAACTGGCTGCTTTGGCTTTGCTGGCTGCCAGGTCAGCTCCTAAAGCGAGTGCCTGCTGCTTTCTGCCAGTCCCTCCAGAAAACGCTCCCTTCTTCCAGCCCTTGGGGTCAACGCTGCCCTGCCTCAAGTCTCCTTCCATGCCCCAAAAGCTGCTCGCATTCCTGGGGGTGACTCTCCTCTCCCATCCATCAGGGCTCCGGTGATGTGAAGTACCACCTGGGAATGTACCACCGCCGGATTAACCGCGTCACTGACAGGAACATCACCCTTTCCTTGGTGGCAAATCCTTCTCACTTGGAGGCGGCTGATCCCGTTGTTCAAGGCAAGACTAAAGCGGAGCAGTTTTACTGCGGGGACACGGAAGGGAAGAAGGTGAGTGGTGCTGAGAAGCCTACAGTGAAGTGGCCTGGGCTGGACAGGGTTTGGTGGGAGGCAGGCTAGTGGGAAAGTGAAGAAATCCAGCTCGTTTTTGTTTGCTGTGCCCTTCCCCTTCTGTCACACTGCTATTACCCTGACTTTGCTCCCCCATCCTTCCCTGCTGTCTTTGGGGATAACTTCGGTAGGAGCTCACCCACCCCGGGCTCCCATTGCTGCTTCCTCCATCTCTGAATGCCCGGCTTAGCCGGGCTGTGGGGAGCGGCAGACACCCAAACCCCTGGTTGGAAAGCAGGGAAATGAAGGATGCTCTGGTAAGCTAACCCAAGCATCACAGCTCAGGGGGCTCAGCAGTAGGAGCCTCAAGCTGAAGGATCTCAATATGACCAGGGACAATGATTTCTGGGGCTGGGAAAGCTGGAGCTGGCAGCAGGAGGCAGCTCTCTGCACCCAGGTGGGATAGCAGGCGGGGAACAGGCTGCGGCGGGGGTTTATTTGCGGTCTGATTCATCGCAGACCTGTCTCCAACACCAAGAATTGGAAGGGTGAGATCAAAAGTGCTTCCCTTCCTCCTACACTGCAAGGGCTGGATATAAATAGACAAACTCTGTCCTCGTCTGACAGGCGGCGTCCTCAGCCAGCCCCTGGGTACGATAGCAAAATAACATCACTGAAGCTGGAGCGAGCTCCCAGCCCGTCTCCTGCCCGAAGGTGGTCTGGGGTGAAAGCGTGGGGGAAAGGGGCATTTTTCTCATCTTCCCCCGGTTAAGAAAAAGGCTTTGCTTTGAGATGTATGCGTTTGGGAATGGGACTTGCCTCCCACCCGCTGTGTGCCAGGTGTCATCCCGCTGGCCAGTCGAGGCGCCATGAGTGTGCTGCCCTTGTGCGGGGAGAGAACTGCCGGCCACAACCTTCTCCCTGGTGGTTGTGCCAGCCGTGGCCGGCTCTGCTCCGATCCCCTGAGAAAGCATCGGATGTGTTGATGAGCTGCTCTCCGTCCTTTCTGGGACGCTGAAGGCTCATGGGGATAAGACTTGGGCCCTTTCCTGGTGGCTGCCCCTGCCCGCCATCCCTGCAGAGCCCCTGCTGACCACCGTGGCTTCACGTCTCCCAGGTGATGTCCATCCTCCTGCATGGAGATGCCGCTTTCGCAGGGCAGGGCATTGTGTATGAGACGTTCCACTTGAGCGACCTGCCATCCTACACCACCCACGGCACCGTCCACGTCGTGGTGAACAACCAGGTGAGGAGCAAATCTCCTGTGTCCACGGGGGTCCCTTGCAGACCAGCCTCTGCAGGCTCAGGTCTGGATGGTAGCTGGCAGCAGGCAGTAGCTGTTTCCCAGCCAATGTTCCTGGCATAAGCCATAATCCTGAGGTTAGCAGGGGGTACTTTATACCCAGCTGCTCAATGGTAGCAGCTTTTGAATCCAGCCTGGCGCAGAGGTGGTGCAAACTGATGCTTGGCATGTGAGATCATGCAGGGCTGCTCCGTTCTGCCCCTGCATAAACCAGAGACATTTCACTGGAACCAGCCCATCCCTGCGGGTGCAGAGGGATGACGGCTTAGGCGCAGGGACCGGGATGGGCTACAGCGCCTGGGGCGCAGGAGGCAGGCAGGTTGTGCTATGACCGAGCAGCGCAGCTGTGGGGGAACGCCCAGCTCAGCTGCAGCAGCTGAGCTGCCCTTGAAGCTGCGTGTACCGCTTTCCAAATCTTTACCACTGTGCTGGTCCTGTTCCCTCTCACCCGCTACAGATTGGCTTCACAACAGACCCCCGGATGGCCCGCTCCTCCCCGTACCCGACCGATGTTGCTCGTGTGGTGAACGCACCCATTTTCCACGTCAACGCGGATGACCCGGAGGCTGTTGTCTACGTGTGCAATGTGGCAGCAGAGTGGCGAAGCACCTTCCATAAGGATGTGGTGGTGGATTTGGTAAGATGCGTGGCATGAGGCTTTATCCTAAAGCTGTGGCTCTGCTGTGGACGCTCACCGATACCTCTCGGGGTGTACTTTCTGAAAGCTGAGGTTTCTCTTCAGGGCTTGTCTGGCCCTTTTGACATGAGGGGAGGGAGGAGGCGGTGTAAAGCAAGGCACTGAGGCTGTAATAGCACTTGGAGAGGTGACACTCTCTCTGTATGGAGCCTACCCTCGCTGCCAGCATTGGGGAGGGCACGCTTGGGTCTCTCCTGGGCTGTTTTGGACCCTTCCTAGCAGAGAGACCCAGGTACCTCCAACTGCTTTTGGAGCTGCGGGTTGCAAGCAGCTGCTTTCAAAGGCTCTTTCCCTTCCCAACAGGTTTGTTACAGGCGCAATGGTCACAATGAGATGGATGAACCCATGTTCACGCAACCCCTGATGTACAAACAGATCCGGAAACAGAAGCCGGTGCTGCAGAAATACGCAGAGCTGCTGATTTCACAGGGGGTGGTAAATCAGCTGGAGTATGAGGTACTGTCCCCTGGGGCCTGGGAGGAAAACTGTGGGCAGCATCTCTGGGGAAAACTACTTGTTTGGTTCAGACCTGGGTGTGAACGATGTGATGGGGCCCGTCTCTGCTTGTGCTTGTCACCTAAAGGTGGCAGAGCTGTGCTAGGGTTGGGCGAGAGCTGCACACCTGGCAGTGACAGGGTTAGGAGCCGAGGCTCGTCCTTGGACTGTGCCAGCTCTGAACAGCACAGGAACGTATAGTTCAAGGATTGCCCTGTGATCAGTGCAGCACAGGCCGTACGGCACTGGGCCACTGTGGCATGGCAGGGACCCATGGGAGAGTCGGGCTCTGCAGCACTCGGGCTTGCTGTGGCCTGGGGGTATCCGGGGCAGGTCCCCCACCCCGGCTGCTGCCCTGGCAGCAAGCGCGGCAGCAGCTCTGCCAGCTCTTCCTTGCCCTGGTACCACTTCGCAGCATCTTTAGGGTTGAATGCGAGTTGTTGCTTCGGACGGCAGCAGAGCTGTCGCCTGGGGGACAGGGGCCTCCAGCAGCAGCTCTGCTCTCTAAGGCTGAGCTGCGTGGCCCTGGGGCTCCCCTGCTGTGGGGAGCAGCTGTGCCCTCCAGCTCCCCCCTTGCAAGCTCACCCTGAGATCCCCAGGCTCGGCACCCTTGTTTGGAGACCCCTTTGCTAATGCTTTTCCTCCTCCTGGTTCTGCCTTTTAGGAGGAAATTGCCAAGTACGATAAGATCTGTGAGGAGGCCCACGCGAGATCCAAAGATGAAAAGATCTTGCACATCAAGCACTGGCTGGACTCACCCTGGCCTGGTAATTCGTCAGCGATGTTTTGGAGGTCCCTAGCAAAGAGCCTGGCTTCTCTAGAGCCGTAGTGGCTATTTTCCAGTAAAACAGCCTGGTGGGGAGGTGGGGTGGTGCTCTCTGCTCCTGGCATCCCCACCCTTGCTTGAGGGTGTCCGTGACCTGAGCTCTTCACACGGAGCCGGGCATCGCTCCCACAACACGGTGGACTGCTCCTCCTCCTACAGGTTTCTTCACTCTGGATGGCCAACCCCGGAGCATGACCTGCCCTTCCACCGGTCTGAACGAAGAGGACTTGACGCACATCGGTCAAGTGGCCAGCTCAGTGCCGGTGGAGGATTTCACTATCCATGGAGGTAGGAGCTTGTGGAAGCTATGCAGACTGGATGTTTGTTCTAGAGAAGATGTGGGATAGAGCTGGAATGTGGCCTGGAAGGAAGGGACCTGTTACAGTGCTCTGATATGTGCAGCCAGCAGGTCGAGGGAAGGGATTCTCCCCCTCTCCTCCGCTCTCCTGAGACCCCACCTGAAGCACTGCATCCAGCTCTGGGGTCCCCAGCGCGAGAAAGACACGGACCTGTTGGAGCGGGCCCAGAGGAGGCCACAAAAATGATCCCAGGGCTGGAAGACCTCTCCTGTGCAGAAAGGCTGAGAGAGTTGGGGGTGTTCCATCTGGAGAAGAGAAGGCTCCGGGGGGACCTTAACTGCAGCCTTTCAGTATATGATGGGGACTTCTGAGAAAGGCGCAGAGAGACTTTTTCCCAGGGCCTGTAGTGACAGGACAAGGGGCAACGGTTTTAAAGTGAAAGAGGGTAGGTTTAGATTGGACATCGGGAAGAAATGGTTTACGCTGAGGGTGGTGAGACACTGGAAGAGGTTGTCCAGAGAATCTGTGAATGCCCCATCATTAGAAGTGTTCAGAGTCAGGTTGGAGGGGGCTTTGAGCAACCTGATCTAGTGAAAGATGTCCCTGCTGATGGGGGGGGGGGTGGGACTAGGTGACCTCTGAAGGTCCCTTCCAACCCAAACCCTTCCGTGAGTCTGTGAGAATTACTTCATGAGGGAGCTGTGGTTAAGGGAAGTGAACCGAGGAGTAGCTCTTCTTCGGAGCTGATCCTTCCCTGCAGTCCTGATTCCTCGTCCCTGGTTCATCCTTTCGGCAGAGGTGGATCCGTTCCTCTGCCCCCGGGCATTTGCAGTCTATGAGTTCGTGGGCAGGTTGTGGGACAAACACGGTGTCGCTGGAGCTCCCTCCCACGCCAGCTACGAACCGGCTTCTGTCCCGGCAGGTTTAAGCCGTATTCTGAAAACCCGCGGGGAGATGGTGAAGAACCGGACGGTGGACTGGGCCCTGGCAGAGTACATGGCGTTCGGCTCCCTGCTCAAAGAGGGCATCCACATCCGCCTGAGTGGCCAGGATGTTGAGAGGGGGACATTCAGGTAAAGCCGTGCTTTTGGTGGCTGTAAAGGTGATTCCAGCCTTTCCAGAAGGGAGCTGAAGGGTGACGATGGAGTAACGCTTTCCCCTCTTCCAGCCATCGCCACCATGTCCTGCATGATCAGAACGTGGACAAGAGGACCTGTATCCCCATGAACCACCTCTGGCCCAACCAGGCTCCTTACACCGTCTGCAACAGCTCTCTGTCGGAGTACGGCGTCCTTGGTGAGTGAAGAGGTCTGCGCCTGCCGCCTGGGGGTGAGGCCACTCTGGGAGGATAACCCCCTCGCTTCTTTCCCATCCCTCAGGATTTGAGCTGGGCTTCGCCATGGCCAGCCCCAACGCCCTGGTGCTTTGGGAAGCCCAATTCGGGGACTTCCACAACACCGCTCAGTGCATAATCGACCAGTTCATCTGTCCCGGGCAGGCCAAGTGGGTCAGGCAGAACGGCATCGTCCTGCTCCTTCCCCACGGCATGGAGGGCATGGTAAGGACCCCCAAGCTCGTGGGCACCCCGGGGTGCCCATTGCCTGGACTGCACCAGAAGCAAAGCTGAGGGCAGCAGCAGCAGGTGGCACTGCTCGTGGCGTAGCAGTGCCCAGCACGGGCTTCTCGCGCCAGCCTTGTCCCCCACTCACCCTCCCCCCTGCTTGGTCCCCACAGGGTCCCGAACACTCCTCCGCCCGCCCGGAGCGATTCTTGCAGATGTGCAACGATGATCCCGACGTCTTCCCCGTGAGTGGCAGCCGCGCTGAGCTCAGCCCGGCTCTCCTGTGTCCTGGATCCAACTGCTGCTTTGAAATGGGGAGGGGGGCAATAACACCCGTGTGGGCTCAGCGCAGCGCGGTCGGAGCGGGTGTCGTGGAGCTGGTAGCAGGAGGCATGTGATGCCCTGGGCTCGTGCTGCAGCTGGGAGGGTTTGGGGTAGGGGGCTGAACCCAGTGCCCAGGCTGCTCCTCCACTGCCCCTGGGGCTGCTGCACAACATGAGGCAGAGGTGGCCCCGAACGTGGCGTGGGAGGGGGTTGCTGGCTGCTCCAAGGCGGGGGGGCGGGCGCAGGCCTGCAGCCTCTCCCAGGTCTCTGTGGGTCTCCATGTGCTCTGGAGGGGGAGAGGAGGGAGGGAGGGCTGGGTGCCACTCTCCTCCCCGCTGCCGGAGCTGCGAGGCCAAGGGGCACCTTGTGTTTCTTGAAATCCCCTTGACCATGCTCGCCGAGGCAGAAACTGGACGACTTCGACGTGCGCCAGCTCTATGACTGCAACTGGATTGTCGTGAACTGCTCCACTCCGGCCAACTTCTTCCACGTCCTCCGGCGCCAGATCCTCCTGCCCTTCCGCAAACCGGTCAGTGCCGGCAGCTCCGTGCCCGGCAAGGTGCCAAGGCTGGGCAGCCCCGCGCCCCTGCCAAGCCTGGGGACGGGACTCTGGGCGGGCTTGTTCTTGCACCTCGGCAGCAAACACAGGCAGTTTGCCTCTGCCTGGGCCAAGGACCTCTTGGTGCTCAGGGCTGGTTTGGTACATGACGTGCTGCCGGCTGGCTCGTGCAGGCTGGGGTGGCTGCAACCCCTTCGTGCACTCTGCGGGGAGGTCAGAGACATTGGGGCCGGCGGGCATCGGGAAATAACCCGGTCCAGCTGCTTGTCTTCAGTTCCAGCCGTGGGGCAGGCAGGTCCCTGGCAGCACCTCAGCCTGTTCCCCAGGGGAAATCCGGACTGGGAAAGCCGGTGCTGTTGGAAACCAGTGCCCAATCTGGCAGAGCGTGGCAGCCGAGCGAGGAGCAAATTTCCTGTGGCTTCTCCCGTGCTCGGGCAGGGGAGGGCAGGCAGGAGGGGCGGGTCGGTCCTCCGGCCTTTGCTTGCAGGGGAGGTGTTTTTGGTGAGGCTGACTGCCTTGCTCTGCCTCTTCTTCCCCCCTCCAGCTGATAATCTTCACTCCGAAGTCGCTGCTGCGCCACCCCGAAGCCCGCTCCAGCTTTGATGACATGCTGCCAGGTATGAGCAGCGTGGAGGCGTCTGTTTTCCCCTCTGTGCCGCTCTGTGGGATGAAGGGTGAAGGGCCGGAGCCGGCCTCCTCGGGTAAAGTCCGCCTGGCAGCAGCATCCCCATGCCAAAGAGTGGCTGAGTGAGGCTGACGCCACCGGCATCGGGGCATCGCAGATAGCCCGTGGGGGGAGCTCTGTGCCGGCATGGCACGCGGGCTGCCTTCCTCCCTCCCTGCTCCCCTCCAGCGCCGAGGAGGCGGCATGTTCGTCCCCGCCGTGGCCGGGGTGCGCCGGCCACAACCATCTACCCGGCAAATTGGAGCCACCCCTCATTAGTGCCGAGTGGCACCCTGGAGAGACGTGGCTCAGCTTTCTGGGCTTTGCCATGGCGCTTCCTCCATCAGCAGCCACTTCCCGCCAGAGCGGCGCGGACGGGGTTTGGCAGCCCTGAGTCCCACAGAGCCGTGATGGTTTGTACTGGGAGCCGGACCCGGTACCGGCTGGTCTGGCTCTGCCTCTCGGGTTTGCCTGCCCAGGCTGGGGTCCCAGGAGGGGCTGGCATGGGATGCGGGTGCAGGCAGCTCCCGGCGCGGTGCCTGGGGCTGCTGCGGGTGATGGTGCCGTCCTCTCCCTTGGCAGGCACCCACTTCCTCCGCGTCATCCCCGACGGCGGCCCGGCGGCCCAGAGCCCCGAGCAGGTGAAGCGGGTGCTGTTCTGCACTGGCAAGGTCTACTACGACCTGACCCGTGAGCGCAAGGCTCGGCAGATGGAGGCCGACGTGGCCATCACCAGGGTGGAGCAGGTGAGCGGGGTCCGGGTCGCCTCCGAGCCCATGGGCTTGGGGTGTTGTGGCCCCCGTGACGCCGTTCTGTGTCCCCCGCAGCTCTCCCCGTTCCCCTTCGACCTCCTCCAGCAGGAAGCGGAGAAGTACCCGGCTGCTGAGCTGGTATGGTGCCAGGAGGAGCACAAGAACCAGGGCTACTACGACTACGTCAAACCCCGGCTCCGCACCACCATCGACCGCGCCAAGCCCGTGTGGTAGGGACTTGGGGGGTCGCCGTGATGCTGGGGGGGGGCTCCGTGGGGTGCAGACCCCCCCCTCACCCCCCACCTTCTCCCCCGCAGGTATGCAGGGCGAGAGCCGGCAGCTGCCCCTGCTACCGGCAACAAGAAAACCCACCTGACGGAGCTGCAGCGGCTCCTCGATACGGCCTTCAACCTCGACGCCTTCAAGGACCTGGCCTAAGTGCCAGCCCGGCGGCGGCAGCATGCTCCCGTCCGTCTGTCTGTCCATCTGTCTGTCCCTCGCTCGCCTCCCCCCTCCTTCCTTAACTACAGACCTTGTAAAACCCCATGCTGGCACCTGGAGTCCTTGTCTGGCTTGGGCCGGGGCCAGCGTTGGTGCGGCCGCCCCGGTGGGCGAGAGGGGCCGGGAGCTGCCCCCCCCCCCCCCCAGGAGTGGCTGGGCCATGGGGTGCTGTTCTGCGGGGGTCCAGTGCAGTGGGTCCAGCCCCCTCCCAGCTGCTCCCACGCTGGTCTTGCACTTGCCCCTGCAGCCACTGCCTCTCTCGGGAGACGGGCTGGCCACGCGGGACCCGGGCAGCTCTGGGGATGCTGCCCCCCCGCCTGAGACACACACCCCTGCTCCTCCACGTTCCACAGCACACATGGGGTGGTTTCCCTCCCACTCTGCCTGCCACCCCCCGCCCCCGAGCCCCCGCAGCCGCTGGGCCGGTGCTGGGCGCCGTGTCCTCTCCTGGGGGGTGCGGGGGGGTGACCCCCGGCCGGGGCGCGTGTTCACCGGCACCTGTCACCCCCGGGGCCTTCGCCCGGCGGGGTGGCCGCACGCACTCCGCCCGCCCCCGCCCCCCACGGGTGCTTGCACACGCGTGTGCAGCCTCTCGGGGGGAGGGGGGGGGCGGTGCACGCCCCCGCCGCTGTGTCGTGCTGTCGCACACCCGGTCGCGCATCGTGTCCCTGGCAGGTGGTCGCGCAGGCGCGCGCGCAGTCCTCGGCCCCGCCCCTGCTGTCACACACGCCTGTCACACCCCCCACCCCCCCCCGCCCCTGCGGGCGCAGTCACGCAACGCGTCGCACCTGCTCACGCGCTGGTTGTCGCACGCTCGGTCGCACACGACCGCCCCCCCCGCACCGTGTCACGCGCGCCCCCTCGCACACGCACAGCCCTTCGTACCCCCCCACCCCAGCACTGCCGCACACTCGCCCCCCCCGCCCCGGCTTCATTCTCCCGCTCGGTGCTCGGCTGCCCGCGCCTGGCGGGGCGGGGCGGGGCAGGGCGGCCCGTGCATACTGATGAGCTCGCGGCCCCATTGTGCGCGGCGGCGGCGGTGGCGGCGGCGCGCGCTCGGCTCGGCTCGGCCCGGCCCGGTTCGGCTCGGCTCGGCCCGGCCCGGCCCGGCTCGGCCCCGCGCGCCCCGCCCCGCCCCCGCGCGCCCCGCCCCGTCCGTCCCCCCCCCCGCGCCGCCGCCGCCGCCGCCGCCATGGAGCTGGGGCCGCGCGCGGGCTGAAAATCCCGCGCAGCTTCCGCGCAGCCGCGCGTGCCCGGCGCCGTCAGGGCCATTTTGGGCCGCTTGCGACGGTGAGTGCGGGCAGCGCCGGGGCGGGCAGGGACGGGCAGCGCCGCGCCGGGCGGGTCCCTGCGCGCAGCCCCGCGCCGCGGCTGAAAATGGCCCCGCGGGCCCCCCACCCCACCCCGCGCGCCGTTCCCGGGGGCGGCGGGGGCGGTTGCCATGGCAATGCGGGGGGCGGGCGGCCGGCCCGGCCCGGCCCCGGGGCCTGTCCCTGCGGTGCCACCGGGGCCCGCGGCCGGGAAGGGGGAAGGGGGAAGGGGGGGGGGCGGTGGGTGCCCGGGGCTGGTGGCACCTCCCGAGGGGGCCGGGGCAGGCCCGGCTCGGCGCGGGTGCAGTCCCCCGTGCCGCTCCTCCCCGTGGCGGCTACGTCCCTGCCGCCCCCCGCGCGGGGCCGGAGGGAACCGAAAGCGCCGGGGTGACCCCGCGGGCCCCCGCTGCCGGCCCGGGCTGGAAATACCCCGGGCGGCTCTCGGCCGGGTGCGGGGGGAGATGCCGGGGTGGGGGGCCGCGTCCTCCCCGCCCTCCCGGTCTCGCCCCGGAAAGTCCCCACGGTTCCCCCCCACCCGCGGCCGTGGGGGAATGCCCGCGGCCCCGGGGCGGGCGAGCGGGCGGGGGGGACCGTGTGTGTGTGTGTGTCTGTGGTCTGTGCCCGCGGGGATTTTTTGGGGGCCGGGGGGGGCGCTTCCTGAGGGACCACGGACCCTCCCCCCTCTCCCCCCTCCCCACCCCACGGTGGGGGCGGGCGCGTGCCGGCCGGCTCCCCGTGCCAGGCCCGGGCAGGACGCCAAGTCCCAGTGCCGGAGGCCGGGCGGGGGCTGCGCGGGCTCCGGGCCTCCCCCCATCCCCGGCCTCGGCCCAGCCGGGGTCCCCGGTCCCCTCCCCGGGGGATGGCTGCCCCCTCACCCGCCGTCTCCTCTGCCTCCCGCAGCCCCGGTGACGGTGACGCTGTCCCGCAGCGCCCGCCGCGGCCTCGGAGGACCCAGCCTGCACCCGCCCGCCGCCGATGAACTCCATGAACCCCATGAAACCCTCCCTGCCGCCCACGCCCCACGGGTGAGCCTCGGCACCCCGGGGCTGCACCCGGCTACCCAGGCCCGTGGCCTCTGTCCTTCGTCTTAATTAATTTGTTTTTCTTTCTAGTGATGGTTCATTTGCATACGAGGCTGTTCCTTGGCAACCGAGCACCAATCAGCCGGCGGGATCCCTCTCCGTGGTAACCACCGTCTGGGGTGTCAGCAACACCTCCCAGAGCCAGGTACCCGCAGCATCCTCGTCCCCCACCCCGGCGACCCCCCTGCAAACGGGCACAGCTGCGCCCTGCCTGACATGCTGCCCCCGCTCCCAGGTTTTCGGCAGCCCCATGGGCCCCGGGGGGAGCAGCTCCAGCACCCCGCTGCTGCCCGGCATGGCCGGCACCAGCTCGGGCATAAGCTCGCCGCCGTTCCTGCCGCAGCAGCCCTTTGCCGAGGGAGCGCCCGGGAAAGGCTACGTGCAGCCAGGCGTCTATAGCCGCAGTGCCTACCCCGGCGGGCCAGGCTTCGCCGCCAGGTAAGACACCCCCCCCCGTCCTGGGGTGCGTCCCGCCGAGGGGCTACTGCACGCCCCTGCTCCGCCTCTCTGTTCTCCAGCTACGCCGGCAGCCCCGGCGCACCCGGTGGGATGGGGCTCCCCTCGCATGCGGGCCGGCCCCCCGCCGACTTCACCCAGGCGGCTGCTGCCGCTGCCGTGGCTGCTGCCGCTGCCACAGCCACGGCCACGGCTACGGCGACAGTGGCAGCACTGCAAGAGAAGCAGAGCCAGGAGCTGAGCCAGTACGGCACGGTAAGAGCCCAGCCGCGGCAGAGCCGAGGAGCCGGCGGCCGCTCCTGCCCCGCCGTGATCCCCCTCTCTCCCCGCTGCAGATGGGTGCAGGGCAGCCCTTCAGCAGCCAGTTCCTGCCCCATGCCGGACCCCGCGGCCCAACCGGCCTGAGCCCGGCTGGCATGGCGGGTGTCATGGCTCCCTCCGGCGTCTCCCCTGTGAGCATGAGCCCTGCGCGGGCGCCCGGCGCCGGCCCCCTGTACGGTGGGCAGCGGATGCCCCAGCATGCCTACCCTGGCCCCCCTCCGAGCCAGCAGCTCCCCCGCCAGGGCCTCAAGCGGGCGTACTCTAACGAGGTGAGCATCTGCACCGGTGGGGACTGCGGTGTGCCGGGACCCTCTTCCCCTGCTAGTGCTGACCCCCCCCCGGCCCCACAGGGATACCCGGCGCAGCAGTACCTCCAGGGCGGGCAGTACGCTCCGGCCAGTGCCCAGTATGCCCCCAGCGCCCCCCAGCCCTCCGCTCCGTCCCCCTCCTACCCTGGCCACAGGCTGCAGCAGGGCATGGGCCAGTACCTCTCCACCTCGGGCAACTCCGGACCCTATTACAAGGTACCGTGGGCGGACAGTGGGTACGGGGTGGGGGGGGGCCGGGTGTCTGCCATCCCCTGGTGCCAGCCCCTGGCAACATTCCTCCTCCTGCAGCCGGCTGACCAGTTCAACGGGCAGAGCACCGGCTTCGGCACCTACAGCCAGGCAGCCGTCAACGGGGTGAGTCCCGGCACCGGGTGGGGTGGGGCGCAATGCTGGCCTGGCTGGGCGCTGAGGGTGCGCGGTGCCTCCGCAGCCGGGCCGGTCGCTGCCGGGGTACCCCAGCTCGCCGCTGGCCGGGAACCCCACGCCGCCCATGACGCCGGGCAGCGGCATCCCCCCCTACGCGTCCCCGGGTCAGGACGTCAAGTCTCCCTTCCTGCCGGACATGAAGCCTAGTGTCACCTCCCTGCACCCGTCGCCCTCGGGTAGGTGCTCCCGGCGTGGTGGGGGGGCTGCCGGGGCCGGGGGGCACATCGCAGAGACACCCCCCCTTTCCATGCCCCAGGGCCCCAGTGTGGGGCGCGCTGCTGGCAGCCTGGTGGCCATTGCCCCTTTAAAGGGCAGGGCGCTGTGGGGAGGTAGCTAAGGAAAAGGGAGGGGCTTCAGCAAAGGGGGCGTGGTCACTGCCAAGGTTTCACGGCGGCTGGGGGGGTTCAAAGGCACTGCCCAATGAGAGGGGAGGTTGAGGCAGTGGGAGGAGCTTCCTGTGAAGGGGGCAGGACTGTGAGTGGTGGGGGGGGCTTCAACCAGAGGAGCGGTGGCTTTGGTGGGAGGAGCTTCTGCTGTAAGGCTGGGGCCTCCTCGAGTGGGAGGGGCTTGCCTATGGAGGGGTACTGGAGGGGAGGGGCCTCCGGGGGGAGGGGCTTCCTGCATGGATGGGGTGTGGCTCTCTGTAGTGGGTGGGGCTTCTGGCATAGGGGTGGGGCTGTCTAGTGGGAGGAGCATCCTCGTGGGGTGGGGTGCCCTGGAGTGGGAGGGGTCTCCTTGTGGGGGCGGGGCTTCCTGCAGGGTGGGTTCTTAAGCAGTGGGTTGGGCTTGCCGGGGCGCGGCCGGGGCGCAGGGGTCCCTGCTGACGGCGTCCCCGGCAGGGCCGGCCCCCGGGGAGGAGCTGCGGCTGACCTTCCCGGTGCGGGACGGCGTGGTGCTGGAGCCCTTCCGCCTGCAGCACAACCTGGCCGTCAGCAACCACGTCTTCCAGCTGCGCGACTCTGTCTACAAGACCCTCATGATGAGGTGGGGGCGGCGGGGGGGGCAGGGGGCCGCATGGCACGGCGTCGTACGGTGCTGCTTGGCGTGGCGCTGCACGGTGTGGCGCGGCACAGTGCAGTACGGCACGGAGTCGTGCTGTGCAGCGTGGGTTGTCGCAGCACAGCGCAGTGCGCCGTGGCAGTATGTGGCATGGCGTGGCTTGGCGCAGTGCCGTACCGTGTCACGGCTCAGCACGGCATGGTGCTGGATGCGTGGTGGTACAGGGCCATGGCTTGGCACCGCATGGTGCTGTATGGCACGGTGGTACGTGATGTGGCTTGGCATGGCACGGCACGGCACGGTGCTGTGCGCTGCGGTGGTACCTACGTGCGGTTTGTTATGGTGCCGTATGGCGCAGTGGTACGCGGCGTGGCTTGGCACAGCATGGTGCTGTATGGCACGGCACGGTGGTACCTGGCGCAGTGGCTCGCGTGTGGGCCCAGCCCCTACCCGCACCCCTGCCCACACCCCTGCCCGCCCCGCCAGGCCTGACCTGGAGCTGCAGTTCAAGTGCTACCACCACGAGGACCGGCAGATGAACACCAACTGGCCGGCCTCCGTGCAGGTGAGCGTCAACGCCACGCCGCTCACCATCGAGCGCGGCGACAACAAGACCTCCCACAAACCGCTCTACCTGAAGCACGTCTGCCAGCCCGGCAGAAACACCATCCAGATCACCGTCACCGCCTGCTGCTGCGTGAGTCACCGGGAGGGTCCTGGGGTGGTGGTGGTGGGGTGGGGGCAGTGGCTGGGGCTGTGGCTTAGCCCCTCCCTGTCTCTCCACAGTCCCACCTCTTCGTCCTGCAGCTGGTGCACCGGCCCTCGGTGCGCTCAGTGCTGCAGGGTCTCATTAAGAAGCGCCTGCTGCCTGCCGAGCACTGCATCACCAAAAGTGAGCGCCGCGGCCGGCACCCCCGGCCTGCTGGGTCCTGGGGGATGGGGGGCTGCAGCATGGTGGGGGTAATGGGGCACCATGCCCAGACGCCACCACGGTGCCACCCCCATCCCGGCGTCCCCATTCTGAACTTCTGTGCCCCTCACCCCCCCCCCCCCCCCCCCCCCCCCAGTCAAGCGCAACTTCAGCAGCGGGACCATCCCGGGGACCCCGGGGCCCAACGGCGAGGACGGCGTGGAGCAGACGGCCATCAAGGTGTCCCTCAAGTGCCCCATCACCTTCCGGAGGATTCAGCTCCCGGCCAGGGGCCATGACTGCCGGCACATACAGGTAGGGGTGGTGGTGGCCGGGGGCTGGGGGTGTCCCCCACCCCGTGTGTCCCCCACCCCGTGTGTCCCCCTTGCCGGCTCAGCCACCGCTCTCCCCCACAGTGCTTCGACCTGGAGTCCTACCTGCAGCTCAACTGTGAGAGGGGGACATGGCGGTGTCCTGTCTGCAAGTGAGTGGGGTCCAGCAGGGCTGTGCCTCGGTTTCCCTGCCTGCGGGGGGCAGGGGTGGGTTCCCTGCCCTCACCCTGCCCTCACCCTGCCCTCACTCTGCCTCTCCCTGCCTGCAGTAAGACGGCCCTGCTGGAGGGGCTGGAGGTGGACCAGTATATGCTGGGCATCCTGATCTACATCCAGAAGTAAGTGTGCCTGTTCTGTCTGTCCCTGGCCGGCACTGTGTTACTCCCAGGGGGCTGTGCAGCCAACCCGCCCCCTCTGCTATACTGCCACCCCCAGCTCGGAGCATGAGGAGATCACCATCGACCCGACCTGCAGCTGGAAACCCGTCCCGGTCAAACCCGACATCCACGTCAAGGAGGAGCCGGAGGGGCCGGCGCTGAAGCGGTGCCGGACCCTCAGTCCTACGCACATGGTGCTGCCCAACATCATGGAGATGATTGCGGCCCTGGGGCCTGGCTCCTCGCCCTTCCCCGGCACTGCCGCCACCACCGGCGGGTGCCGCTGCCGACTATGGCGCCTCGGGTATGGGAGGACCCGTGGGGGACAGGGACAGGCCCTGTCCATGTCGTTGACCCCCCCCCCCCACCCAACCACCTCCTTTCCTCTCACAGGTTCCAGCTTTCCGGGACCCGGGGGCTTCGCAGAGCCATTCCCCCCCCCCGGCGCCCCTGGCACGCCGACGCTGAGCGACTTCACGCCGGGACCGCCCCCCATCTCTTACCAGTCCGACATCCCCGGCAGCCTCCTGGTCCCCGAGAAGCCCCCCGCACCCCCTCTCCCTGCACAGGTCAGCTGGGCTGTGGGTGGGGGCCTCCCCCCCAGCCCCCACATCTCCCCGTGGGGGGACCAGGGGGATCCCGGTGGAGGGAGCGTCTCACCGCTGCGCTCTCCCCCCACAGCTGCCCCCACCGGGGCGGATGGAGCCATCCCACACCCCGGTGCAACCGGGGCTGCACAACGCCCCCCCGGGCAGCCAGCCGGCACAGCCCCTGCACCACCGGAGCGCGCCGGCACGGCCGCCCCTGGGACCCCCCGGCCCAGCACATGCCGCCGACCTCGCCTTCCCCCCTGCGCCCGGCATGGCCGGGACGGGTGACGGGTCAGAGCCTGCCCTCGACGTGAGTACCCCCGGGGGGGCGGCTGGGGCTCCGGCTGCTGGTTCGGGACCCCGGCCGCTGTGGGGTGGGTGGGGAGGAGCTGGGGGGGGGGCCGGTCGTCACACGCTGCCGCCCCCAGCTCCTGCCTGAGCTGACGAACCCCGACGAGCTGCTCTCCTACCTGGGCCCCCCCGACCTCCCCAGCAGCAGCAACGATGACCTCCTCTCCCTCTTCGAGAACAACTGAGCCATCCGAACCCCCCCCCCCCCCGAACCCCCCTACTCCATCACGGGGCCGGGGGGTGCAGCGCTGCCATGCCCCTGCCTGCTGCAGAGCCGGGACCCCCGCCCCTGCAACAAGGGGGCTCCCCCTGAAGGGACGCGATGGGATGGACAGACGGATGGGCTCGGCCCCCGCCATAAGCACAAGGCTGTACATAGTGTAGAAACACTACTGCCCCCCCCCCCCCCCCCCCCCGTATTTAAAGGCAAGTGCGTCGCTGCGGGGCTGGCCCGTGCCCCCTGTATAAATGTGCATACGCTGCTTCCCCTTGTAACATACGCGCCCGGCTGGGGGGGTGCGGGGCTCGCCCCCCCCTGCCGTCGAGCTCCCTGTACCGTCTCCTTATCGCTATTAAAGGATTTCGTTTCGGCGGGGCTCACGCGTCGCTGGTCAGGGTTCGCACTCCCTCCCCCCTCCCCCCCGCGTCTCCTCCCCGCCTTCGCTCCTTTGTCACCCGGCTGGGGGGCTGCCCCCACGCCCCCCACCCCCAGCCCCCCCGAGCCGGGGGTCGCGGGTGGGTGGCTGGCGGGATCCCGCGCCCTCCCCGGGGCGGCTGTGGCCAAGCCGGGCGGTGACCCGTGCCCGCCGCCGTCAATCATTAACCGCGGGCAGGGCAGGCCCCGAACAGCGTGGCGGGGGGTGGCCTTGCCCGGGGCTGGGGGGTGTGTGTGGGGGTCTCTGTGGGGCTTCTCCAAGGCGGGAGCGGGGCCCAGCTCCGGCGTGGGGCTGCCCGGGCCCGGCTCTAGACCCACGGCATGGGGCAGGGCGCCCCAAAGAGAGGCCGCAGCTCCCGGACCCGCACGCCCCGGATCGCAGGGCTGCTGCTAACCTCCGCCCAGCCCCGCTGCCACCCTCCGGCCCTGAGGCTGCCCCGCACCGCGGCCCGGCCCTGCCCCACATCTCTCGGCCTCAGCCCGGCGCACCGGCCCCACACGAGCCGTCCCCCCCTCCGCCTCACGCGCCGGCCCCCTCCCCCCGCCTCCCCCCATCCCGCAGGCACCGCGCATGCGCGCCCCGCCCTGCCCAGCGCCAGACCCGCGCGCCCCCCCACCCCCGCCTTCTTTTTCTTCCCCCCCTTTCAAACGCGGCGCTGCCGATTGGTCGTCCGCCCCGCCACTCCGCCACAAACCCAGCGGCCGTTGGCCGGCGCCGCGGGGGAGGCGGGCCCTTCCCGGCCCTATATAAAGGGCGGCGGGCAGCCCTTCTCCTTCTGCTGCGCCGCGCCCGCCGCTCGGAGTAGTCGCCGTCGCCGCCCCGCTCCCGCCCCGCCATGGCCAACCCCGTCGTCTTCTTCGACATCGCCGCCAGCGGCGAACCCCTGGGCCGCGTCACCTTCGAGGTGGGGGGGGGGGGGTGGGGTGGCTGCGGGGGGGGGGGTGTCGGCGGCGGCGCTGAGGGAGAGGGGGGCTGCCGCCATTTCCTCGCTGGGGCGCGCGGGGCCGCTGTGGGGGGAGGGGCGGTGGGCACTACGCCTGCGCGGCCGGGGGTGGGGGGCGGCGGGGGGCCCGCGCCGCCTCCACGTGGCCGTGGCTCCCCCCGGGGCGTGGGGGTGGCTCCCCCGGCGGCGGCGGGGGGGGGGAACAAAGGAGCCGGCGCAGCCCCCAGCCCCACCGCCCCCGCCCCGGGCTGAGCGCGGCGGAGGATGCGGCGCGGTGCCAGCCCAGGGCGTGCCGCCGCCCGTGGGGAGCCCCGCTACCGCCGCAACGCGTGTCCCGCCACTCGGCCGGCGGGCAGTCCGGGCCCGTTAGCGCCGGCCTCGCCGCCGGGGAGGCCCCGCGCCACACCGGTGCGGGGGGGTGGCCGTGGTAGCTTCTCCTGCTGCGGGATCGGGGCCGCGGCTGCCTGCGCCGCCATTTTGTCCCAGTCCCCCCCCGAACGGGGCTGCCCCTCGGCGGGCGGTAGCAGCCCCCGGAGTCGCCTGGTGCATCGGAGCGAGCTGCGTCCCTTCCACTCCCCCCGGGAGATGCTTCTGGGGCGCCCGTTGTGCTCCCGGGTCTCGGAAGGCCAGCGGGGAGCGAGAGTGGCGGCAAGCCGATGGCTGTAGGATTGTCACTGCTAAGGGAAAGCATTTAGCGCCCCGTGAAGCGGGCAACCAGGGTTGTGAAGCATCTCTGGCACGGCCAGGGACTGCGCTCCAGGAATCGCTGCGCTGCGGCTGTCGCAGAGCGCATTCCCTGCCTGGCAGCGCCTCACCGTGCAGATGGCTGCTCGCCGCCCAAAATCCTCGTGGAGTAATTGGGAGGTGGTGTGCACTCTGACTGGGAAGACTCGAGTCAAATAGGTTTTTAATTTAATCCCAGCCTGCGGAACGAACGCGCGTCTGCCCCGCTGATGAGACGTGTGGCATATTTAAGCTCGTTTGGCTGCTGTGTGTGTTAGTTCAGTTTCCAGACGCCTCCAGATGAAAGCTTAAGGTGGGGAGTGCTCTGCAGCCACAGGCACTGCTGGGATCCGCCTCCTGGAGGGGGTCCCTGGGCTCCGAGTAGTGAGGGAGGGGGCATCCCCCCGGGGTTGGGGGTGCTCCTGGGGGCGATGGCAATGGCCGGTCTTCACCCCAGCCTGACTAACAGCCTCTCTTCTCTTTACAGCTGTTTGCAGACAAGGTCCCCAAGACAGCAGGTTGGTAAAGCAGCACTGTGGCCACACTGCGGCTGCGCCAAACCCTAATGCGCTCCCTAACTCTGGGCAAAACGAGCTGTTGACCGTGGTTTTCCTCTTCCTTTGCAGAAAACTTCCGTGCCCTTAGCACTGGCGAGAAGGGATTTGGCTACAAGGGGTCCTGCTTCCACAGAATCATTCCTGGATTCATGTGCCAGGTGTGTGGCACTTCCGCCGCAGCAGGGAGGTGGGCGGGTGAGGAGATGGTGGCGCTTGCGTGGGTTTCAGAGTTGGGTGCTGGCAGATTTGGGGTGGGAAGGCGGCTCTGCCTCCTGCCTACAGTCTCTGCAGGGCCGTTGCGCCTGGTTCCAGAGTCTTTTCGTGCGCCCGTGACCTGAAATGCCACTTCTTCGCAGGGTGGCGACTTCACGCGCCACAACGGCACTGGCGGCAAATCCATCTACGGGGAGAAGTTCCCCGATGAGAACTTCATCCTGAAGCACACAGGCCCTGGCATCCTGTCCATGGCCAATGCCGGCCCCAACACGAATGGCTCCCAGTTCTTCATCTGCACTGCCAAGACCGAATGGTGAGTCGGGGGCTGCAGGAGGGCAAGCTCGGGGGTCCCTGGCACCCACCCTGGTGGGGAGGTGACACGCCAAGCCTGGTGCCGACATCCTCACACGGGCATGGCAGGTGCCAACCGTGACCGGTGCTTCTCCTGCAGGTTGGATGGCAAGCATGTTGTCTTTGGCCGTGTCAAGGAGGGGATGAATGTGGTGGAGGCCATGGAGCGCTGTGGCTCCAAAGATGGCAAAACAAGCAAGAAGATCACCATTACCGACTGTGGGCAGCTCTCATAAACCCTCCTCTCAACAACTGACCGTTCCTTTGGCAGCCTGGGCACCGTGCCCTGCTGCAGCTCGCCCTATCCCACCCCGCTCCTGACTTACTGCTGCGTTTCTACTGGGTCTCAGCCCCATGTGCACGGTCCAGCTGGGCCGCGGTTACCTTTATGAGTCTAAATAAAATGAGTTAAACCACAGCGGCCCCCTTCTCTTCCTCCTTCGTGGGGTGGGTGGTGTGTGGGGCTGGTGGGGAAGGAAGGAGGGGGTGCTTGGGGTGGGGCATGAGGATCCCTGCACTGTGGCTATACCAGGTCCTCAGTAGGGTCCAGAGTGAACAGGCGTGGGCTGCTGGTTGTGGCACAGAGCTGATCCCTGGGGGCCTCAGTGCTGCAAATTGGGAAGAGATACCCACCCTCCCACACCCTGTTCTCTACCCACCGTTGTGCCACCCCCCCCCCCCCCGCTGTGGGGCTATGACGCCCCCCTCTCGGACATGGGAGGGGTGGTGCTCCCCACCTTTGGGTGCCTTGTGGGTCTGGGTGAGCAGGTGCTATTGGAGACTGCTGGACTGTGCTGCGAACGTGGGAATCCCAGTGGTCCCAGTAAGGGAGAGTCCAGGTCTGGGAGGATCCCAGCGCTCCCAGTTTAAGCAACCCGATTTGGGGGGAGCACTGTGTTTGGGGGATCCTAGTGGTCCCAGCTGGGGGTGTCCAGCTCTCTAAGATTCCCAGTCTGGCACAGTCCCAGTTGGGGGTGGGGTGGTCAGTGCTTCCAGCTTTAGGATGATCCCAGTGCCTCCAGCTTGAGGGTACCTGGGTAGGGGCAGACTCCAGTACCCTGTGGGACCAGCAAGACAGGGCCTGGCCCCCTGCCCTCCTGTGGGGTGCACCCACAGTGCCTGCAGCGGCACTGTTGCCTGTACCCCCTGCCTGAAACTGCCTGTGCTGGCCGTTGCTGCCCGTGCATCTGCCTGTGCTGAGAGCTACAACTCCCTGCCTGCACCTGACGCTGAACACCCTTACCCGCACGCACCACCCCATAGGCCCCTCGCCCTGCGTGGGGGTGTCCGTGGTGGGGCCCCATTTTGGAGCTGGATTCTGGCACGGATGAGGGTGAGGTGCCAGAGCTAGCGCCGAGCCCCGGTGCAGGCAGGGCTGTGAAAGGGCTGCAAAGGGAAGGTGAAGACCAGCAAGAGCTTTCAGGGCAGGGCCCTTCCTTGTGGGAGAAGGAGCCGGACGTTTGCCTTTTTGGAAAGAGGCTCTGCCGAGGCCGAGGGCCACGAGATGTTCCGTCTCTGGGAAAGCACAGATCCCCAGCGCTGTTGTGCCTGTAGATAGGGCGCCAAGGCGCCGTGAAAAGCGGCAACAGCTTTCAGGGCTGGGCCCTTCCTTGTGGGAGAAGGAGCCGGACGTTTGCCTTTTCGGCAAGAGGCTCTGCCGCGGCCGAGCGCCATGAGATGTTGCGTCTCTGGGAAAGCACAGATCCCCAGCGCTGTTGTGCCTGTAGATAGGGCGCCAAGGGACCGTGAAGACCAGCAACGGCTTTCAGGGCTGGCACCTTCCTTGCAGAAGTAGCCGGACGTTTGGCGTTTCGGCAACAGGCTCTGCCAAGAACAGGAGCGATGAGATGTCGCGTCTCTGGGAAAGCACGGATCTGCAGGGCGCTTGTGCCTGTGAATAGGCTGCACAGGGAAGTTTGAAGAGCAGCAACAGCTTTCAGGGCTGGCACCTTCCTTGTGGGAGAACTAGCCGGATATTTGCGATTTCGGAAACAGGCTCTGCCTCGAATGCTGAGCTGCCAGGTCTCTGGGAAAGCACGGATCTGCAGGGCTCTTGTGCCTGTGAATGGGCTGCATGGGGACGGTGAAGACCAGCAACAGCTTTCAGGGCTGGCACCTTCCTTGTGGGAGGCCGAGGTGGTGGGTGTCCTTTTGGGAGCTGGGCTCTCCTGAGGGCGAGGTGGTGGAGTACCCGCAGAAGTTGGTCCGGGCCCCCGCGGGAAGCCATCCTCTCCCGAATGGAGGCGACACGGGGGAAGCCTTTCTGTGCTGCACCGAGGCAGCAGGGGGAAGCCTTTCAGTGCCGTAAGGGGGAAGCTCGGGGGAAGCGATTCTGTGCTGCACCCAGGCAGGAGGGGGAAGCCTGTCGGTGTCGCACCGGGTCCCTGCGGCGGAAGCCTTCGAAGCGCCCGGGAGGCGGAGATGCGGGCTCCTCCTCGACCCCCCGATGTTTTCTCCTTCTCCTTCCGCAGCTCCGCGGGGTCAGAGGAGACCTCGCCCTTCCACATCTCCTGCGTCACGGCTCTCAAGCTCCAGGCCGGGGGTCTGCCGGGTGCGGCAGCACGCCGTGCGCCCCGGGACCTCCTGTCAAGCTCGGGCCCAGGCCTTGCAGGGTGCTGGGTCCCTCTGACGTCTCTTCCTCGGCCTCCTCTGGGGTCTGAGGATCCATCAGGGACGCTCCCAGAGCCCAGCTGAGCCAGGGCGCGGGGGAAGGCTCCCCGCAGCTCTCCCTAACCACTGGTGTAGCCCTTGCACTGGCAGACCCCGCAGGGAAGGATGCCTGTCCGCTGCACCACTAGCCTTCCCTGCGCCCCAGACACAGCCCTGGCGCAGCCCCACTGGTGCTCCCCGGGAAGGGGCACATGAACGTCACTGAGCATCGCTTCCCTGGCAGCAAGACCAAGACTGACCTCTGGCCTGTAGCAGCGAGTTCTGGACGTCAGGCCCACCATCAGGCCCAGTTCTTCCTTTTGCTCTTGGATTTTCTTCATCGGGTCATGAGGCAAACGGCTCTCCTCTGGATGAAGGTTCTGATTGCAGCTCTGAGAGCAAACTACATTGAACAGCGGGCGTTAAATGCAGGCGTGCTGCGACAGGTTGATGGAGGGAGGAGGTCCGTGTTGCAGAACCTCCCAAATATCATCCCTTCAAAGAGAAAAGCGCAGGCAACGAGCAAAAGCAGACGCAGACCGACACACAAGTTACACTGAGCCAAACCAGAATACACTCAGACCCTCACTCCTTTGGGACTGTTCAGCTGAGGGTTTCCCAGACTGGCCAATGGCCTGAAACTGGGGCAAAGCACTGCAATGTGACAAACGCCCAGAAAGTGAAGTTCTTGTTTGGCGAAGGCTGTATCACAGGCCTTCAGCTCCGATGGAGGTGAACAAACAGCACTGCCCCCCTCCCTGGTCTGGGGACCCTCGCCTGCCCCAGCCCCCCACCTCAGGGTGCTTCAAGTGTGGTGGCAGTGATGCTGGGGGGCACCAACCCCTGGTGGGGAGTGGCGATGTCCCCCTCTCTGGACCCCAGGAGGAAGCAGGATGGGGTGGTGGCGGTCCTCCCCTCCGGCTGCCAGAGAGTCCTGGCACCCTTCTCAGGAGACACCTACAGAGACTTCAAAGGAGACTCCTCCAGAGAATCCCCTGAACAGTTGCCCAGAGGGTCCTCTGAAGGGTCCCCTGGAAAGTCTCCTGCTGAGCCCCCTGCGGATGCCACTGCTGAGTCCCCTGGCCAGCCCCGCAGCTGCCCCCAGCCTCATCTGCCCCGCATGGTCCAACTGGTGGAGGAGGCGCTGCGGAGGCAGCCCTGAGGGGTTTTGACCCGCTTGCCGCTGCCACCGGGCATCGTCTCCTGCCGGGTGGTGCCCAGATCGGGAGAGGGGGGCGGCAAGAAGGACAAGCGCCCTGCACCAGCCAGCACCCCCAGGACGCAAGAGACCTCCCCACGGGACAACATGCCACCCGAGAAGAAGATGATGGTGGTATGCTGGGTGGCAAAACACTCAAAAACCCTGTGGGAGGGGAAGCCAGAGAGGGACGGCGTGGCAGTGGGCAGCAGTGGGCAGCAGTGGGCGGCAGCAAGCGCAGGGCATCTGAGGCTACCAATGTGTCCGCCTTGGCGCTTGAGCGACCCAGAAGCCCTGGGAGTGCCAGGGGACAAAGGGGCCTGCGCCCTCCCATCCACCCCAGCCACTGCTGATAGAGAAGGTGCAGAGCATGGATCCCTGCAATGTGCGACCCCAGGACAGGCTGCTGTGCAAAAAAGTCCAGGCCGAAACGCCGCAGGGGCTGGGGATGCCCCGCACTGACCTGAGGGCATGCTTGCGGAACTCCGTCCTGAGTTTCCACCCAGCGGGGCAAAGAGTGAAGGTGGTGGGCCTGGTGCGCCAACCACCTGACCTGGAGCCCCAAGCTGATCCAAGCGTGCCCTGCTGCGTCCCCAGGCCCCTGCTGGCGGCCCTGAGACCCAGTGTGGGGATGGCTGCCTCCAAGCCCCCAGCTGATGGCAAGAAGGAGATGGCACTGGTGGTGGCATCAAGCAGCAAGGTGCGCACCAGGATGGCCACCAAAGCCAAGCAGCCAAGCTGGCTGTGACTGTCGCCCACGGGGGCAAACCCCACAGGAGGGGCTGCCGCAGCAGCTCCGCGTGCCGCCACGGCTGCTGCACCCTCCCGCTGACTCCATGCTATCCCTTGGGCCCTGGGCGGGGGGGGGGGGGGGCCTTATGGCTGCGCCCACCCCGCTGGAGGAGCAGGACGAGTCAGTGCCCATCACTCCTGAGCTTGCTGTCTATCCCAGTATCCTGCTCCCCTCCCTCGCTTTTTCTCTGTATCCCATTTTCTTGCTCCCTGTCCCTCACATGTTTTCTGTATCCCTCACTCCTTCCTCCTGCCCTTCTTTCCCCGTGCCCTCCCGCCTCTGGCCTGCTGTTTGTCACAGGTTTGTCTTTCTCCCGCTTTCTGTCCGGGTTCTGTCACTCTCTTTCTCTCTCTGTCCCTCTGTCCTTCCTCCAACCTGTATTTTCCTCTCTCTATCCCTCTGCCCCTAATGCTTCTTTCTCCATCTCTCAGTCCTGCTCCCTGCCCCCTTTTCCCTCTCTCTGTCTATCTGTCCTGCTTCCTCTCCCTGGTTATTCTGCCTTTGTCCCTCTGTCCGGCTGCCTGTCTCATTGTTTCTAGTTATAGTCCCCTGTCCAGCCAGCTGTCCTTTTTTTCCTTTCTCCCCCCTACTCTGGCCCTACTTTTTCTTCTTCCATCTCTGTCCAGCAGCCCATCACCATTTTTTGCCTTCTCCATCTCTTAATCTGCATCTGTTCTGCCCCCCCCCGCCCCAGTCTCTCTGCTTTTTGTCTCTCCATGTCCTGTGCTCTATCCTCGTCTTTCTCTCTCTTTTCCTCCTTCCTTTTCCCGCCTTTTTCTCTGCATCCCTTTGCCCTGTTGCTCATCAGTATTTTTCCCTTCCATTCCTTGGTCCTGCTCCCTGTCCCGTACTTCTCTGT
This sequence comes from Harpia harpyja, assembly GCF_026419915.1. Taxonomy (NCBI): domain Eukaryota; kingdom Metazoa; phylum Chordata; class Aves; order Accipitriformes; family Accipitridae; genus Harpia; species Harpia harpyja. The sequence goes on from NC_068952.1 coordinate 45,060,859, forward strand.
CAATCCCTCTGTCCTGTTGCCTATCATTACTTTTGCTGTCTGCATCCCACTGCCCTGCTTCCCATTCATCTCTTTTGGCTCTATCCTCATGTCCTGCTCCCCAGCAGTATTTTTTTCTTTCTCCAGCTCTCTGACCTGCTCCCTGCCCTGCTGTTTTTCTCTCTGTCATTCTTTCCACTTCCCTGTACCTCTCTCTCTGCAACCTTGTGTCCTGCTTCCTGTCCCTCTCTATCCCTCTGTCCCTGACCTTGTCGCTGTTTTTTCTTTCTCCATCTCTTTGTCCTGCTGCCCATCTCCGTCCAGTTCTCTTTCTGTGTTTTTTTCCTCTGTTGGTTACTCTGCTTTTCTTCCTGTCCCTATTTTTTTTCTTTCTTCATCCCTCTGCCCTGCTCTGTGTTCCGTCCCTCCCACTCCTACAGTGTCCTGCTGTGTGTTACCTGTCCTTCTCCCTGTTGATTTTTTTTTTTTCCCTTATTGCTCTATTCCTCTGTCCTGCACCCTAGAAGTATTTTTTTTGTTCTCTGTATTTCTGTTCTGCCCATCCCCCACCCCCACCTTTACACGTCTCAGTCTTTCTCTCTACGTGCTCCTGTCATTCTCCTCCTCTTGCTCTTCTTGCTTTTTCTCACTTTTCCTCTATCCTGCTGCCCATCGCTATTTTTTCCTCCTCCATCCCTTTGTCCTGCTCCCTGTCCATGTCAGTCTTTCCCTTTTGTTCTGCATCATCTTTCTTTGTTTTCTCAATCTCTGTCCTGTTCTCCATATGTTTTTCTCTCTGCTCCTCAGTCGTTCTCCCTCGTCTTGTTTTTCCCTTTCTGCCATCCCTCTCTTTCTCTGTGACCCTCTGCGCTGTTCCCTTTCTTTTCTTTCTCCAGTTCTGTGTCTTACCTGTCCCTCTCTGTCTTTCTTCCTCTGTCCTGCTCCCTGCCCCTATTATTTATTGCTTCACCTCTCTGTACCACTCTCTGTCCCTGTTTTTTCTCTCATGCTCCATCTCTCTGTCATTCTCTCTGTTGCTCTCGTTGGCTCTCCATCCCCACATCCGGCTCCCTGTCCCTCTCTCTTTCGCAGTATCCCACTTTCTGGCTCCCTGTCCCTTACCTGTTTTCTATATCCCTCTGTCCTTCCTCCTGTCTTTCTTGTCCCTCTGGCCTGCTACCCTTCACTGTCTTTTTTTCTGTCTTTCTCCATCTCTCTGCCTCGGTCCTGTCAGTCTCTTCCTCTCTCAGTCTCTAACATTTCTTTCTCCACCTCTGCCCTGCTCCCTGTCCCTTTTCTCTTATTCTCTGTGTCCTCCATCCTCCCCCTAACTTTTTGACTGTATAACGCCATACCACTGCCTGTCCCATCATGTCTCTCTATATCCCTCTGCCCACCTCCCTGTCCCATTATTCTCCTCTGTCCTGCTCCCTGGCCTTGTTTCTCATCCTGCAGTCCATCACGTTTTTTTTTTCTTTCTCCATCTCTTTATCCTGATCTGTCTGTCTCTCTTTTTTCCCTCACCCCCCCGGCTTGTTCCCTGTCTTTTTCTCTCTCTCCCTCCTTCCTTATTCCTGTAATTCAATTTCTGTCTTTTTCCGTCTGTTCTGCTACCTGCTCGTCACTTTCTCTCTCTCTTTCCCTCTGTCCTGCTCCCTGACCCTGTTTTTCTTTCACCATGTCCCTGCAGGGCTCCTTGTCCCTTTTTTATTGATTTCTCCATCTCACTGTCCTTTTCCTTGTACCTTTCCTTCTCTGCCCCTCAGTCCTCCCTCATCTTATTTTTCTCTTTCTGTTCCTCTGTCCTGCTCCCCATCGTGGTATGCTCGTTCTTGGTATCTGCTGTTCCAGTAACAACTGCTGAGTTGTCCCAGGGGAAGGGTGAGTGTACAGGCACCAAGACCCAGAGCAGACTTGCTCCTGGGACTTACATGCATTAATGGATAAACACTTGCTGTCTCCTTTGCACTTGATGAGTGGCTGTCAGAGAGCCCAGGGGAGCAGGTTACGTAGTGGGTGTAAGGGGCGATGGCTGCAGCTGTGGGCTGGGGCTGGAGGAGCCCCAGGTGGGGCCAGTGAGGCTGATGGTGATGGCCTCTCTGTGTAAAAGGACTGCAGCCCTAGGGGGTGGTGCTGCTGGGGTATGCCTGCCTGAGAGTGCTGATGAGCTGCAAGGATGTTTCCACCTGACTAGTGCAACAGGTTGGTGGTCAGTTGGAGTCAGGCCCCATCAGGGCAGCTCCCAGGGGTTTTCTGAGAGCTGGGGGAGAGGAAACAGGAAGAGCATCAGGAGATGGCTGCCCCCACCCCCTGAAAAAGGTGCTGGGTGCCTCCCCAACTCAACAAAACTCCTCCAGCCCTGCTCGCCCTGTGCGGCTGCCCCCAGCTACAGCACCTCCCCTAAAGCCTGTCCCGTAGCCACAGACTGCCCCTGAACCCTGTCCTCACAGCAGCAAGCTGGTCCTTGAACATGCTTTATTGCACCATAAATGCAGGCGCCGTTAGCATCGGTTCAGGGGAAGAACGGCATCTCCAGAAGCTCCTGCAGAAGGAGGGGTTCGTGCTTGAGGAGTACAGTCATCGCTGTAGATAACAGTTGCTTGTTCTTTCCCTCTCCCAGAGGCAGCACTGAGGACTCAGTTGTTGGTTCCTCTCTGGGGATGTTGTTGACTGCCTCTGGCTCAGGTTTGTGTGGGTTGCCTTTGGCCTCATTCTCCTAGTAGCATGGGCGAAAAGGGACAGCTGGAGCACTTACTGGCCGTGCGCAGGAGCTGCAGTGGCTGAAGCTGGAGAGACCAGAAAAAGGTAAAGCAGCTGAAGAATAAAATAAATGGGATTTGGCCAGCAGCTGCCTCCGGCTGCAGACAGGAGACAGCCTGCCTCTCCAGGCAAGGAAGGATCCCTCTTAGTGTAGTCCTCGGCAGATCCGATCACCCACGTCCATGGCAGGGTCTGTACGCATAACCGGAAGCACAGTACGGCCGTGTAGTGTGTGTGCCTGTGAGGCTTGTATCTAGGAAGCCTCATATTGTAAGAGCTGTAAGACACCAATCTATTCTCTTAGGTGGATGACAGTCAAGTGACCGCAGCTACGAAGGAGGAAGGGAGAGGGGGCGGAGATTGAGAGAGAGGGAGAGAAAGATGCATCTGAACTGTCAAATTCTCCCAGCAGTTCTGAAAGCAGGAGCTACGGTGAGTCCTGGACCCTTGGGGCCGTGTTGCTCCTCTTCTGCATTCCCGTCCCCTCCCTTCTCTACCGCTGTCATTTTTTTCACTTCCCTGCACCTCTCCCTCTCCCGTTCTCCAAGTGCCCCTCTTTGTCATTCTGCTTCTGTTTTCTTTTTCTCTCTGTATGTCTGTCCTGTTCCCTGTTCCTCTTTTCTTTTGTCCTCTGTCTCTTTCCTGCAGTCCATCATTATTTTTGTCTTTCTCCATCTCTCTGTCTGTCTTCCTATCCCTTTTTTTTAAATTTCTCCCCATCTGCCCTTTAGCCCTTCACAATTCCCACTGCCCTCACCTCTCTGTCTGGGGCTGTGTCTCTATTTTTAAATTCCTCTCTCTGCACCTTGTATTCTAGATATACTTTTTCTTTCTTAGATTTTTCTTGTTCCAGGTCCCTGTTCCTATGTTTTAATTTCTTCCCTCTCTGTGCCACAGCCTATTTTTGTCCTCGTTGTTCTTCCTCTGTCTGGCTCCCTGTCCCTATTCTTCAATTCCTCTGTCTCTCCCCTTCAGCTCACTGAGGTTTTTTGGTATTTCTCAGTTGCTCTCTGTCTACCTCACTGTCCCCTTTTCCAATTCCTCTCTCTCTGCCCTGTGGCCCATCACTAATCTTTGTTTTTCTCCATCTCTCTCGGTCTGGTTCCCTATCGTTTCCTCCTCTCTGGCCCATAGCCCATCACTATTTCCTCCCCACCCCATGCCCCTCTCTCTCTGTCTTCCCTTTCCCTATTTTTCAATCCCCCCTCTCTGCCCTGTAGCCGATTGCTGTTGTAGTGGGTTTGTGTGGCAAGGTTTTGCTAGCTGGGCTGGGGTGTGCAGGGGCTGCAGGGGTGGGTTCTGTGAGAAGACACCAGGACTTGCCCCCATGTTGGACAAAGCCAGTTCCAGCTCCAAGAGGGATCTGCTGCTGGTCAAAGCTGAGCCAACAGCAACGCTGGTAGTGCCTCTGTGATGACCTATTTAAGAAGAGCTAAAAACAAAAAAAAATGCTGTGCAGAAGCTACGATAGAGAAAATGTGAGTGTGAAACAGCCCTGCAGACCCCCAGGTCAGTGAAGAAGGAGGGGGAGGAGGTGCTGCGGGCACCAGAGCAGGGATTCCCCTGCAGCCTGCGGGGAAGACCGTGGTGAGGCAGGCTGTCCCCCTGCGGTCCATGGAGGTCCACGGTGGAGCAGATATCCACCTGCAGGCTGTGGAGGACCCCGCATCAGAGCAGGGGGATGCCCAAAGGAGGCTGTGACCCCATGGAGAGCCCGTGCTGGAGCAGGTTTTCTGGCAGGACCTGTGGATCCGTGGAGAGAGGAGCCCATGCTGGAGCAGGTTTGCTGGCAGGACCTGTGGCTGTGTGGGAGGGACCCCACGCTGCAACAGAAGACGACCATGAGGAGGAAGGAGCAGCAGGGACAACTTGTGATGAACTGAGTGCAACCCCCCGCTCCCTCTCCCCCTGCGCTGCTCGGGGAGGAGGTAGAGAAGGCAGGAGTGAAGATGAGCCCAGGAAAAAAGAGAGGGGTGGGGGAAGGTGTTTTTTAGATTTGTTCTTATTTCTCATTATCCTACTCTGATTTATTTTGATTGACAATAAATTAAATTAATTTCCCCAAGTCAGGGCTCTTTTGCCTGTGACAGTGATTGGTGAGTGACTTCTTTGTCCTTATCTTGACCCACAAGCTTTTTTGTTGTATTTTCTACCCCCCTGTCTTGTGAGGAGGGGGAGCTCGGTGGGCACCTGGCAGCTAGTCAAGGTCAACCTGCCACAGCTTCCTTCTATCAGGCTCCCTGTCCCTTTTTTTTAATTCTTGCCTGTGTTTCTTGTACCCCATTGGTTTTGAAGCTTTCTTCTATCCTGATGGGCTCCAGCTGGGGCTGGAGCTGGGGCAGCCCCAGGTGTGGCCAGTGAGGCTGAGGATGGGGCTGGCCCTGCTGCGTGAAGGGGCTCCAGCTGTAAAGGGGGCTGCCTGGGCAAGCCTGCCTGAGGGAGCTGATGGAGGGGAACCGGCTGAGGAGGGAGTCCAAGGGGGTCCTGCTGGCAGGAGCCTCCAGCAAGGAATGGCCGGTTCCTGCAGTGAGGAAGGATCCCTCTGAGCCACGCCCGACAGAGCAGACCACCGGCATGCGGCACTGGGAGCCCGGCACCTCTGTTGGCTGTGTGCGTGAGCCACCACGTACTGAGGAAGCCTCGTGGATGAGGAGCATCGAGGCGTCCGCTGCGTGCTGCCGAGCGGGTGAGGGTCGGGCAGGCGGCACTGTGGAAGAGGAAGGGGCAGGGGCGGAGAGAGAAGCGTCAGGGCGTGCAGGTCTCCTGCCGGGACCAGGAGCTGTGGTGAGTCACGCGTTCTCTCCTGCGCAGCCCGGTCCGTCTCTGCTGCCCTGCCCCAGATCCCTGCCTGCTTCCCTGCCTGTCCCTGCTTCTGTCTCACTCTCCACCGGCTCCCTAAAACTTGTTTCTCTTCTGCCAGCTCTGCCCTGTACCACTTTGTTGAAAAATAACTCGGAGATTTAGAATGGTCTGACTATTTTGTGCAAGATGTATTTTGTATATGTCAAATTAACAAGTAAGGCTGTAATCAGAAAGGCACACAGTTGGCATTCATAGAGTAAGGACACCCTGGAACAATTAGGCCTTGATGTTTTGAGGATGCTTCGTGTGTATTGCCAAATTGGCAAGAATGCTCAAGGTCCATCAGAGAGAAAAGAAACGTTCTCGAGTTAACAGGAAGGATAATTGGCCCTAAGCAACGCAGGATGTGACTGATAAAAGGAGACATCCTGCTCCAGAAGCACAAGCTGGGGGAAAGGTAAAGATGCTGGGTGGAGATGGCAACCTCATACTCAATTCCCATCTGGAAGAACTCGCCCACCCCAGCCCTGCAAGGAGCGTGTGTGCTAAGCTACATAGCCAGCGAGGCTGATTTAAATATAACTGGCCGATAGCAGGTGAGATGGTGACTACTAACCAATGAATGTAAATGTAGGCAGGTTTTTACTAATCATGTAACAGAATAAATACATTGTTTTTCTTTGGTGTGGAGTGCTAGCTTTGTGGAATTACCACCTAGCACCCATCTTTGTGCAAATATGAAATAAATAATGTCTCTCCTGAGTGTGTGATTATTGGCTGGTTGCACACTAGGAAATAATCCGCTTTTTGGACAACAACTTCACCTATTAATTTTTTTCTGCTTCCCTCTCTGCAGCTCCCTTAAGCTATTTTTTTTAATGCTTTCCTGTGTTTCTTGTACCCTGTTGCTTTTAAAATTTTCTTATTATGGTTCCTTCTATCCATCTCCCCTGTCCCTATTTTTTTAATATTCCTGTGTTTCTTGTACCCTGTTGTATTCTAATTTTTCTTTCTACGTTTCCCTCTCTCTGGCACCCTGTCCCTATTTTTTTATTCTTCCCTCTGTCCTGTACCGTGTCACTTTTTTCTTTCTATGTTTCCTTCTATCTATCTCCCTGTCCCTATTTTTTAATTATTTCCTGTGCTTCTCGTATCCAGTTGTTTTAAAAACTTTCTTACTATGGTTTCTTCTATTGATCTCCCTGTCCCTGTTTTTTTTCTTAATATTCCTGTGTTTCTTGTACCAGATTACTTTTTAAATTTCCTTTCTACATTGTCCTCTATCTATCTCCTTGTCCCTATGTTTTAATTCTTGTCTATGTTTCTTGTACTCAGTTGCTTTTTAAAATTCCCTCTATGTCTCCCTCTATCTGGCTCCCTTTCTTGATTATTTTTTTTTTTTTTTTAAATTCTTCTCTATATTTCTTGTACCCCATTGCTATTTAATTTATCTTTCAGCGATTCCCTTTATCTGGCTCCCTTTCCCTAAATTTTAACTCCTCCCTTTCTTCCATATACCCTGTCACTTTAAAAATTTTCTTTCAATGTTTCCTTCTATTCTCATCGCTGTTCCTATTTTGTAATTCTTTCCTGTGTTTCTTGTAGCCTATCGCTTTAAAATATTTCTTTCTATGTTTCCCTCTATCTGACTCCCCGTCTCTATTTTTTAATTCCTCCCTTTCTGTCCTGTACCCAGTTGCTTTAAAAATTTTCTTTCTATGTCCCCATTTATTTAGTTTGCTATGCTCCATCGATTTAAAATTTTGTTTCTATGGCTACTTTTATCCAGTTCACTGTCTTTATTTTCTAATTCTCTCCTGTCTGTCCCATATTCTGTCACTTCTTCAATTTTCTTTCTATTTCTACTTTTATTGAGCTCCCTATCTGTATTTTTCAATTCTTTCCTGGTTGTGTACCCTGTTGCTTTTAAATTTACTTGTATGTGTTTGTCTATTTTTTCCCCTATTCTTATTTTTTAATTTATTCTGGTCTTTCCTTAAAGCTGTCGCATTTTAAATTTTCTTTCTATGTGAAGGTTTACCCAGTTTGCTGTCCCTATTTTTTATGTTTTCCTGTCTATCCTGTACCCCATCATTTTTAAATTTTTTTTTTCCATGTCTACTTTAATCAATTCACTGTCTTTTTTATTTGTTTCTTGTTGGTCCTGTACCCCATTGCTTTTGAACTTTTCTTCCTATGTTTCTCTGTATTTTTTTCCCTATTCTTATTTTGTAACTTTTTCTTGTCTTTCCTCAACGCCTCTGCTTTTATAATTTTATTCCTGTGTCTCTATCACCCTACCCTTATTTTTAATTTTTTCCTTGTCTTACCTTAATGCTTTTGCTTTTATAATCTTCTGTGTCAAGCTTTATCCAGTTTTCTCTCCCCATTTTCAATTTTTTTTGTGCTTGTCCTTTACCCAGTTGCTTTTTAAATTTCCTGTCTACTTTGACCCATTCACTGCATTTTTTTCCTGTCTGTCCTGAACCCCGTTGTTTTTTCAATTTGCATTTTATGTCTACTTTTATCAAGCTCCCTATCCGTATTTTTTAATTTATTCCTGTCTGTGGTGTACCCTGTCACTTTTAAAATTATATTTCCATGTGTGCTTCTCTTTTTTACCCTGTCCTTATGTCTTAATTTTTTCTTTTCTTTCTTAATGCCATTGCTTATTAAATTTTCTTTCTATGTCAATATTTATTATGTTTGCTGTCCCTATTTTTTATTGTTTTCCTGTCTTTCCTATACCCTGCCCCTTTTAAATTTTCTTCCTATGTCTCCATTTATATCTAGTTTTCTGTCCCTATTTTTAATTTTTCTTCCCTGTGTTTCCTGCACCCTGTAAATTCTTAGATTTTATTTCTGTGCACGCTGGTTTTGGCTGGGATAGAGTTTAATTTTTTTGTCATAGTAGCTGGTATGGTGCTACGTTTTGGATTTGTGACCAAAGCAGCGTTGGTAGCAGAGGGATGCGTTAGTCATGGCTGAGCGGTGCTTGCGCAGCGCCGAGGGCTGTTCTGCTCCTCACCTTGCCCTGCCAGCCAGCAGGCTGGGGATGCACAAGGAGCTGGGGGGGGACACAGCTGGGAGAGCTGACCCCAACTGACCAAAGGGTTATCCCTTACCATACAGCATACCGCTCCGCAATAAAAGCTGGGGGTGGAGGTTGGTGGTGGGGTGCTGCTCAGGTCTGGCTGGGCATTGCTTGGATTGGTGGCGAGCAACTGTTTTCACTTGCATTGCTTGGTTTTCTTTCCCTTTTTCCTTCTTGTCGTGTGTCATCCCCCCCCCCCCCCCCCCCCCCCCCCCCAATTCTTTTAAAGCATTAAACTGTTTTTATATCATCTCATGAGCTTCTTTCTCACATTTACCCTTCCAATTCACCCCCCATCCCACTGTGGGGGAGTGAGCGAGCAGCTCTGTGGTGCTTAGTTGCCAGCCGGGGTTAAACCATGATGCTATGTCTACTTTTATGAAGCTGCCTATTACTGTTTTTTAATTATTTCCTGTCTGTCGTGTACCCTGTCACTTTTAAAATTTGCTTTCTATGTCTACTTTTATCCAGTTCACTGTCTTTATTTTTTAATTTTTTCCTTTCTGTCCTGTGCCCCATTGCTTTTAAATTTCCTTTCTATTTCTCAGTTTTAGTTTGCTGTCACTAATTTAAAAATTTTTCCTGTCTGTCCTGTACCCAATCACTTTTAAAATTTTCCTTCTATGTCTACTTCGATCGAGCTGTGTATTGCTGTTTTCTTAATTCTTTCCTGGCTATTATGTACCCTGTCACTTTTTACATTTTCTTTCTATGTCTACTTTAACCTAGTCATTGTCTGTATTTTTTAAGTTATTCCTGTCTGTCATGTAGCCTGTCGCCTTTTCAGTTTTCTTTCTGTGTCTCCATTTAGTTAGCTCTCACTATTTTCATTCTTTTGTCTGTTGTGTACCTTGTAGCTTTTCAAATTTATTTTCTATTCCTACTTTAATCTATTAACTGTCTTTATTTTTTAATTTTACCCTGTCTGTCCTGTACCATCTTGCTTTTAAATTTTTCTATGTCTGTTTGCTGTCACTATTTTTTAATTCTTTCCCATATGTCCCGTAACCAGTCGCTTTAAAAATTTTTCTTTCTATGTCTAGTTTTATTCAATTGGCTCTCTTAATTTTTTTAATTATGTCCTGTCTGTTCTGTAGCATATTGGTGTGAAGCGTTGAAATAGAGAAAAATCTCTCATTTTTATATATGTATAAAAAATAATATTCATTTTTATATATATATATATATATAAACATTTCAGAATAAAAACGTATACCTACTATATTATATAAAGGATTTTAGAATATTAAAAAAATCTAAATAGAGAGATGGAGGGTATTAAAATGCAAAAATAACTCACGTGTATGTAAGTTAAAAAATAAAGGACTTTAAAATGCAAAAAAAAAGATTATATATTTTATATATGAAGGAATTTAAAATAGAAAAAAGTCTGAATAGGTAGAGCTATCCACACTTACTATGTGTTACACAGTAAGTCTAAATAGATATTATATGTCATCTAAATAGAGATTATATGTAATAGTAAATAGATATCCAAGTCTAAATACATATAATAGTAAATAGGTATGTAAGTCTAAATAGATGTAATAGTAAATATATAGGAGTGTAAATAGAGAAGTCTGAAAATATACTTTAGTGTCAAAATACATAAGTCTAAAGATATATAGTCTAAACAGGTATTCTATATAAGTGTAAATATATAAAAGTGTAAATAGAGATAATATGTGTCTCAATAGATATTATATAAGTGGAAACAGATAATAGATAGAAAATACATACATATTCCCTAAATAAATATATAAGGGTAAATAGATACATGAGTGTAAACGTCTGTGATATATAAGGTTTTTAAAGTGCAAAGAAACCCTATTTATAGAAAGGCTTTAAAAACTCGACCCCCCTCTATCTCTCTACTGAAAGTATAAAAGTCCTTTCAAAAGCTGCCCCTTCCCCCTTCTTCTTTTCCCCCTTTTCCCATCCTGATGTGGGGCCAGTTCCCCCCAAACAGCGACTTTCCCCTGCGGGGCTGTGCAGGCAGAGTAGGAGCCGCTGCTATGGCACAAAGATACCCCCAAACCCTGATTCTGGGTCTGCAATGGGGGGAAAAAAAAACAATTTTGGGGAAAAACCCCAACAATTTGGGTCTCCCAGGAAAGTCAAATCCGTCTGGATTTGCGCAGCTAGAAAGCAAAAACCCATTTTCATGCACAAAACCAACAGCAAAAAAATCACCAATTTTTATGTTGTGGAAAAGTGCCCCCCCCCCCCCCCCCCCCCCCAGTTTAGTATTTTGGAAAAGCAAAAAACCTCCAATCTTTACATTACGGAAAAGCAAAAAATCCCCCAATTTGGGGTGAAATGCCAGCAGTTTGAGGGGCACCACTGGAGAGTATCTGGTGTGGATTATCTGGTGTGGGTCTGTTTTCCAGAGTGGATTATCCGTGGCAGGTTATCCCCAGTGAGTTACCTGCTGTGGATGATCCCAGGCGGACCCCCTGGGGTAGGTCATCCCCATGCACGTCCCCCTCCCCCTGTGTCCGTCTCTCCCCCTGTCCCACGTGAGTTTTCTTTCCCCTGTGCCAACCCCCCCCCAACCCCTGTGCTCCTATCTCATCCCCCACATCGCCCTCCCCACCCTCCGTTCCGTACCGCTTCACCCCCTGCTCCATAACCCCTCTGCCTCCGGACCCCTGGGGTGCTGCCTGCACCCCCCCCATTACTCCCACCCCCACTCTGAAACCTCCCCCAATTCTCTGCACCCCACTCCCACCCCAGTCTCCCTCCTCCTGCATTTTGGATTTGTGACCAAAGCAGTGTTGGTAGCAGAGGGACGCGTTAGTCACGGCTGAGCGGTGCTTGCACAGCGCCGAGGGCTGTTCTGCTCCTCGCAGCAAAGCGCGGCTGTGACGCTTGCTGGCGGGAGCTGCAAGGAGTGCGGAGCCACACTCCTGTACGGAGCAAAGGTGGAACCTCCAGGGCTCTGTGATCCTCTGCTGAGGAGACATCTAATATCCTGACACACCTCTCTGCTTTCCCTGCTTCATGTCTAATTACTTTGCATGCCGGAGGGCAGGGCGGTAAGTAACACCGTGCAGCGTCTCTTCGATAAGAGACAAGCCCCGCACAAGAAGCCTTGCGTGCGTGCAGGATTAGGAGAGCAGAGTTGTGATAGCACGGAGGTGAGGAAAGGTGCGCCCGCCCCAACAGAGCCCCAGGATCGCCAGGGTATCGCTCACTTGCGGGTCGGCCGCTCGCATCTGGTCCGCTGGGACGCGCCGTTTCCCGCTGAACAGAGCCGCCCCTCTGGCACGAAGCAGCTTTGGGTCTCTTGTGGCTGTCACCTGAACCAGGCGTTATTTTTTTAAAAATCTCTCGCCAGCATCTGTTGACTGGCTGCTGTCCCTCCCAGAACCCTGATGCCACGTGCAGACGGATACAGCAGTCCCGGGGGCTTGGTCCAGGGCAACCCCCCCAGCCCCCTGCCGTTTGCAGGTTCCCTGTGCTGCTTCTCCTCTCTAGAGAATGGGGTGGGGGGGCAGGGACAGAGGCGACCGCCCGCATTGTCTGTTGTTTGCGCTTGACTGCTGTAAAGGCTCCAGCCACCCGGGTGCTTTTTGGAACGGAGGCAATGAAGAGGACTGCCCGGGCTGCGAGTGGGGAAAGGGCAGGGCAACGTAAGCCCTGTGCCCCCAGTAAGTAGTTGCCGCCTGTGGCTGGTCTCTACTGGGCTGAGCTGTCAGTGGTGTCTCACCCAGCTGATGCTCAGAAGAGGATCGTTGCGGGGGTGCCGCTGCCCGGCGAGCGAAGGTGGGAACTGGCGTTCGAGAGGCGCGCATGCGCGGTGGCGCGTGTGGCTGGGCCCCCGCTGTTGCCTGGTAACGGAGAGGCTGTAGGGCAGCTGGGCAGGCGCGCATGCGCGCTGCTCCTTTTACGGCGCTCGCCGGTGTTGCCTAGCAACCGTAGCGCGACGCGACGCCTCGGCGACCGCGCATGCGCGGTGCCGGGGTTTACGGCGCTCGCGCTGTTGCCTAGCAGCCGAGACGCTGTACGGCAGCTCGGCGGCGCGCATGCGCGGTGCGCCTTTTACGGCGCTCGCCGCTGTTGCCTAGCAACCGTAGCGCGACACGACGCCTCCGCGACCGCGCATGCGCGGTGCCGGGCTTTACGGCGCCCGCGCTGTTGCCTAGCAACCGAGACGCTGTACGGCAGCGGGGAGGCGCGCATGCGCGGTGCGCCTTTTACGGCGCTCGTGCTGTTGCCTAGCAACCGAGACGCTGTACGGCGGCTCGGAGGCGCGCGTGCGCGGTGCGCCTTTTACGGCGCTCGCCGCTGTTGCCTAGCAACCGTAGCGCGACACGACGCCTCGGTAATCGCGCATGCGCGGTGGCGCGGTTTACGGCGCTCGTGCTGTTGCCTAGCAACCGAGAGGCTGTACGGCGGCTCGGAAACCGCGCATGCGCGGTGCGCCTTTTTGCGGCATTCGACGCTGTTGCCTAGCAACCGTAGCGCGACACGACGCCTCGGTAACCGCGCATGCGCGGTGGCGCGGTTTACGGCGCTCGTGCTGTTGCCTAGCAACCAGAAGGCGGTCCTGGCGTTCGGGAGCCGCGCATGCGCGGTGGCGCGTTTTGCCGCCCTCCTGCTGTTGCCTGGCAACCAGAACGCGGCAGAGGAGCTCGGGAGCCGCGCATGCGCGCTAGCGGCGCCTTTCGCGGCCGCTCTCTTCCGCCACCTCGTGAACAATGTTCGGTACTGCCGCTGGGGAGCCGCGCTGGCGCCTCGTGCCAAGCGCTCGCCGCTGCCACCCTGCGACCAATGTTCGGTACTGCAGCTCGGAGGCTGCGAGTGCGCGTGGCTGCCCCCCGCCCCGCACGTGCCGTCCGACGGTACCGGCAATGCGGCGCCGGCGGGAGGGGCCGCCGCGCTCGTTGCTTCCTCCCGGTAAGGAAACGCCGCCGGAAAGGAAAGCGTGCATGGGCTGCCTCTGCCGGGCCTCCCTCTCCGCGCGGCGTGGGAGCACAAAGGGACAGGCGGGGCGCTTACCGGCTGTGGGCAGGAGCTGCTGCGGCTGAAGCTGGAGAGGCCAGAGAAAGGTAGAGAAGAAGAAACGGAAGGCCGGCCGGCCGCCCGGCCGGCAGCTGCCTCCCGCGGCAGGCAAGAGAGAGCCTGCCTCTCCGCGTGCGGAAGGATCCCTCTTCGTAGTCCACAGCAGGTCAGACCGCCAGGGCGCACCGCAGGGTCCGTACGCAGCACCGACGGTGCGGTACGGCCGCGTGGCGTGCGGGCGAGCGAGGCTCCGTGCCCAGGAAGCCTCGTCTTGCAAGACCTGTGAGACGCGTGTTCTCCTGGGGGGAGGACGGCCGTGCAGCCGGAGTTACGGAAGAGGAGGGGAGCGGGAGAGGAGCCGAAAGAAGCGTCTGAACTGGCAGTCTGCTGGCAGCGCCAAGAAAGAGAGCTGCGGTGAGCCCCAGGCCCTCGGGGCCCTGTCTCTCTCTCCCCTCTTCTGCGTTCTGGTCCCTCCCTGCCCCTCCCCTGGCCCCCTCTCTTTCCCACGCCGCTGCTTTTTTTTTTTTTCCTTTCCTCCCTTGTACCTCTGATACTGAAAAGCCGGTCCAAGAAACTCTCGAAGGCTCGTTTTGGAGTTTTAGAAAGCGGGCATTCTTCATTGCAGCGCTGGATGCACGGGGGATAGTTCCACCTAGCGTGCGTGCCACAGCTTTAGCACAAACAGGTCATATAGACTAACTAATTGCATATGAATCAGATTAGTATACGTATACATAAAAATGATGGCAACTGATTATCATAGCACTGCCTACATCCGATCACGCGCAATGAAGGATCCATTTGAGACGAAGGGCTGCTTTTGCGACCACCGGCCCATTTGAAGTTCTTGCCGGCTGTCCTTGAAGTCTTTATTCTTGTCCTTGGTTCTCTGATCTTGAAGCTTAACGCAGTTTCAATCGCATGCGGTCAGTTTCAGCATTGTTCTCATCTAGTCATAAGAGCAAAGAACTGCAAAACTTAGGAGTACCTACCTCTGCTAGTTAATTGCTTGGCTATACTTTTGTCTATTGTTTCAATCATCGCGTTAGTGTAAGATTTCTAATAATTATTTACTAAGTCTCACTTTTACAGTCACCTAGCAGCAAACCAGTTTCCACGGCTGGTACAAAATATTAAAACCATCCAAAAATATTTAGACGTGCCATACAGAATGTATGGAAATATGCTATCAGAGGTGTCCCAGGGGCAGGGGGAGCGTCGGGGGGGGGCCCGAGCCCCGGAGCGGACTCGCTGGCAGGACTCGTTAGGCGCGCGACTGACCGAACGGACGCCGGCCGGCCGGCCCCGTTGCCCTCCGGGCTGCGTTTGCGCTCCCTTTGCACGGGGCGAGGGGCCGTGAGGGAGCCCAGGGGAGGAGGAGGTGAGGCGCTGGGGGGGGTCGGGCCGTGCCCCCCCCCGTTCCTGCTGGGCTCCAGCCGTTGCAAATATTCTGGTAAAGAAATCAAAATTTAATCACGTAGAAGAGTTAGGTTTGATTAAGAAGTAAAATTGTGAAGCGTAACGTATAGGATTGTTACGTTTGAAACGTAGCCATAGAGACTTTAGGAACTGCGTTACGTGTGACTATCGGAACCTTAATATCGTTAAGGTTGGAAATAGCTAACCCTAGAAACCTCGCCAGGAAGTTACAGGTTTTTCTATGTTCCGTTTCAAGAAACGAAGGAAACCGTCGTGGACGCCAGTTTGCTGCTTGGAAACCCCCTTACCCTTCCCATCTTGATTTGAGTATCGAAGATTCCAGTCAGTAGAGCTAAGCGTAACTGACCAATGATTGTTTTTAAATAAGAATATTGATAAGGTTGTATAATCAAAGGACCAATCCTTAGAAAGGTTAAATTTAAGAACGAGCATGGTATGCCTTTTTATGGAAAGAGCTTATGTAACAATGACCTGACAGAAAAAGTCCGTAAAAACTGACGGATTTTGATACTGAGTGGGACACGCCTTTGGAGGAGCGATCCCCCGTGTCCCCAGCGCTGCGATAAACGAAGTGCCCGCCTCTTAACTTCACGTTGGTGTTAAGGAGTTCTATTCCGGATTTCGGTAACGGTTTTGGCGACCCAGACGGGACCTTGCGAGTGAGACCGGACGAGATCGAGTGTCGATCGAACTCCGGCCGGCGCCGAGGTATTCTCGGCGAGAACCATCGCCCTCGACTCGCAAAGCTCCTCGCGGCGTTCCCTGGAAAAAAGGTAAGGCGCTGCTGCTTTGGAATTTGTTTGGAAAGCCTGCCCGTGAGGCGCGGCGAAAGCTTCGCGGGGTTGGGGCTTGGAGGGTACCCGTTTGCAGTGGAAGCCTAGGCGTCTGCCCCCAAGTCGTAAGCGAAAGCTATTGCTGGGTTGGACTTTGTGTATTATTTGGGACAACTGTCATTTGCGTTTGTTTGGTATTTGGGATTTGAATGTATATAAGTATAATGGCATTAGCAAAATTGTTTAAGAGTGCAGGAAATAGAACTGCTGATGAAAAGATACCAAAAACATCACCGTTGGGATGTTTATTGGCACACTGGGGTGAATTGCAGGAAAAATGGGAAACAAACAGAACTTTGAGTTATAATACTATATTGCAATTACTGTTGTTTTGTAGGAGAGAGAGTAAATGGAATGAAGCGCCATAGGTAGATTTGTTCTTTTTAAGTGACCGTAGCTGACGGGGACCGGAGGGGAATCTCCCAGCAGAAGCTCTGCTTACAGCTAAACTGGGAGAACAGAAAATTGAATATGAATTGACGCTAGAGTCACCTTTTCGGTTTTAAATACCTTAGAGGGAGAGTTAAGTTTTGAAGAAATTGGTGGTGTCGGTGCAACAAGTGAACGAGAAACTAGACCCTTCTTTAAATCTTTAACAATGAAATTAGGAAAGCAACGGGTCACTCAGCAGTTTTTGTATGTGCCAAATTCTCCTAAACTCCTGTTAAGGGGAGATCTACTGGAGAACTTAGAGGCAGAAATTAAATTAAAAAATGGAGAGATTAAAATTTTAATTCCAGAAACTAAACGTATCGAAGCAGTGGCTTTGTTGTTACAGGATGGTTACCGAAAGCAGAAGATCATACCAGTCAAAGTATAATGCCGTAATTCCAACCGTCTGGACTGGGAAGTTCCCGGTAAATCCAAAAAGCAGAACCTGTGAGACTTGATGTAAAGCCAGGATCGAATCCGCTAAGAATTAAGCCATACCCCCTAAAACTGGAAAGCCGGAAAGGGTTAGTATTGATAATACAAAAATTTTTAAGATATAAATTGTTAACGGAATGTGAATCCAAATATAACACCCCGACCTTGCCTGTTAAAAGGCTAATGAAAAAGATTATAGATTAGTTCAACACCTCAGAGCAATAAATCAAATAGTACAAGATATTCATCCGGTAGTAGCAAATCCTTATACTCTGTTAACAACCCTAACAGAGAAACGAGAACGGTTCACAGTGTTAGACTGAAAAGATGCCTTGTTCTGTATTCCCTTGGATCCCAACAGTCAAGAGCTTTTTGCTTTTGAATGGGAAAATCCTGAGACTGGGAGAAAAACACAATACACGTGGACAGTCTTGCCTCAAGGCTTTAAGAACAGCCCTACCATTTTTGGAAATCAATTGGCACGAGAATTAGAGCTTTGGAAGAAAGAAAATAATGAAGGAATCTTGTTGCCATATGTGGATGATTTATTAATTGCAGCTGAGACGGAAGAACAATGCACCAAGTAAACTCTTAGCCTTTTGAACTTTTTGGGAATCAGTGGATATCGAGTGTCAAAAGAAAAAACCCAAATAACCCAGAAAGAAGAAACTTTTTTGAGTTTTAAAATCCTAAAAGGACAATTAGGAACTGAGAGAAAAGAGGCAATTTGTCGTCTCCCCGAACCTAAGACTAACAAATTAATGACGAGCATTTCCGGGAACGGTTGCGTGGTGTCACCTGTAGATTATCAGTTGTGGCTTGCTGGTCCGACCTTTATAGGAGCAGCTCAAAACCTCAAACCGTGGATTGGACTGATGCCGAGAAAGCTACTTTCAAAGAATTGAAACAGGCTGTAATAGGGGTGCCAGCCCTAGGCCTGCCAGATCTCACAAAGACATTTGAACTTTTCACTCGCGAAAGAAGAGGTGTAGCTCTGGGCATCCCGGCCCAATATTTAGGGCCAAGTGGGCGAGCCGTGGCCTACTTCTCGAAGCGATTAGATCACGTGAGTCTGGGATGCTCCGGTCATCTGAGAGCCGTCGCTGCAACTGCGCTACTGATCCAGGAAGCTCGTAAGTTCCCCTGAGGACAAAGGATCGCTGTACGTTTCCCATACGATAACTGTTGCGCTAAAACAGAAGGGGGGGCATTGGTTATCCCCTAGCAGAATGCTGAAATACCGAGTGGTGTTGCTGGAACAAGATGATGTTTACTTAAGAACTACTACCACCGTTAACCCTGTTGCGTTTTCAACAACCGATCAAGTTAAAGGAGAACTGGAACGTGACTGCTTGCAGACAATCGAAAGAGTTTACCCCAGCTGACTGGATCTCTGAGATGTGCCGCTAGAAGGAACAGACCGGGAACTCTATACCGACGGAAGCGGGCAGACTCAAAGTACGCTTTTGGAGTAGTACGTGCGCATGGAGCGATGTGGAGAGAGAGAGGACTGTTATCTGCACAAGGAACCACCATTCAGCGTGCAGAACAAATACCGAAATTGTTAGAAACCGTTCAAAAACCAACAGCAGTCACGATAACGCGCTGTAAAGCGCATCAGTTGGGTAAGACTGTTCCTAACGCCGGTAACCGACTGGCTGATAAAGCTGCTAAAGAGGCTGCAGAAAAAGGCATCCCAGCGCTAGTTCCAGAGAAAAGTATAAAATTGCCTAAAGAAACTCCAAGTTATAATGAAAAAGATGGAAGAATTAATTGTTAGATTGCAGGCTAACAAAATGAAACAGGACAGGCTGTAACACCGACAGGTCACGTAACAGTCCCGCCCACAATATTAAGAGAAATTGCCCGAGCTGAACATAACAGAGGATATCGGGGAACAGAAAGTAAAATATGACAAAGATTGTTTAAACAATTATAAGCGGATGTGAAATTTATATATAAAATGATCCCCAAATCAGTAATAAGATTATCTTTGGAATTATTAAATAAGGAAATTTTTTAGGGGAATACTAGCAAATTGATTTTACAGAATTGCCTTGAAAAGAAGGATCTATCCTAGTTTTAGTTGATATCTTTACTGGGTGGCCCGAGGCTTTCCCTTGTCGCACCATTTTTGTCTTTATTATTCTCTCTCTGTCTGGTTCCCTGTCCCTATTCTTTATTTCCCCTCTCTCTCCCCTTTAGATCATCAGTGTTTTTGATATTTCTCAGTCTCTCTCATCTACCTCACTGTCCCGTTTTTTAATTCTTCCTTTTGCCCTGTGGCTCATCACTAGTATTTGTTTTTATCCATCTCTCTGTCTGGTACCCTCTCCTTTTTTATTAGTTCCTCCTCTCTGTCCTGTAGCCCATTGCTATTTCCCCACCCCGTCTCTCTCTGTCTCCCTTTCCTTACTTTTCAATCCCCCCTCTCTGCCCCGTAGCCGATCGCTGTTGTAGTGAGTTTGTGTGGCAAGCTGGGGCAGGGGAGTGGATAGGGGCTGCAGGGGTGGGTTCTGTGAGAAGACGCCAGGACTTGCCCCCATGTTGGGCACAGCCAGTTCCAGCTCCAAGATGGAGCTGCTACTGGTCAAAGCTGAGCCAACCAGCAACGCTGGTAGCACCTCTGTGATGTTTAAGAAGGGCTAAAAAAAAGCTGTGCAGAAGCTGTCAGTCCTGCAGACACCAAGGTCAGTGAAGAAGAAAAAGGAGGTGGTGATCCAGGTCCTAAAGCAGAGATTCCCCTGCAGCCTGCAGTGAAGACCATGGTGACACAGGCTGTCCCCCTGCAGCCCACGGAGGTCCATGGCGGAGCAGATATGCACCCTGCAGCCGACGGAGGACCCCTCGCCAGAGCAGGCGGATTCACCCGAAGGAGGCTGTGACGCTGTGGAGAGGAGCCCACACTGGAGCAGGTTTTCTGGCAGGACCTGCGGCCCCATGGGAGTGACACCACACTGGAACAGAAGAAGAGCGCAAAGAAGGAAGGAGCAGCAGAGACAACTTGTGATGAACTGACTGCAACCCCCCGCTCCTTCTCCCCCTGTGCTGCTCGGTAGGAGGAGGTAGAGAAGTCAGGAGTGAAGATGAGCCCGGGAAAAAAAGAGAGGGGTGGGGGGAAGGTGTTTTTCAGATTTGTTCGTATTTCTCATTATTGTACTCTGATTTTGACTGACAATAAATTAATTTCCCCAAGTCGAGTCTGTTTTGCCTGTGACGGTAATTGGTGAGCGATTGCTCTGTCCTTATCTTGACCCACAAGCTTTTTTGTTGTATTTTCTACCCTCCGGTCTTGTTGAGGAGGGGGAATGGTAGAGTGGCTTGGTGGACGCTCGTCAGCCAGCCAAGGTCAACCCACCACAGTTTCCTTCTCTCGGGCTCCCTGTCCCTATTTTTAAAATCTGGCCTATGTTTCTTGTATGTCGTCACTTTTGAAACTTTCTACCTCTCCGTCCTTATTTAAATTCTTGCATGTTTCTTAAACCCAATTGCTTTTGACATTTTCTTGCTACTTTTCCTTCTCTTTGTCTCCGTGACCTTATTTTAATTTCTCACCTGTGTTTCTTGTACCCTGTTGCTTTTCAAATTTCGTTCTTAGGTCTCCCTCTATGCAGCTCCATGTACCTACTTTTTGCTTCTTGTACCCTGTTGCTTTCAAAATTTTCTGTTTCCTTCTGTCCATCTCCCTGTCTCTAGTTCTTAACTCTTCCCTCTCTGTCCTGTACCCTGTCACTTCTTACATTTTCTTTCTACGTCTCCCTCTTTCTATCTCCCTGTGCCTATTTGTTAGTTCTTGCCTATGTTTCTCGCATGCTGTTGCTTTTTGAAAATTTTCTCTCTACCTGGCTCCCTGTTTCTGTTTTCTAGTTCTTGCTGTTTCTTCTCCCGTATCACTTGAGAATGTTTCCCTGTGCCTTGTCCTGTCTTTATCTTGTTGTCCTGCCAGTCCCTTCACCTTCTCTCCCCCACTTCCTATTATTTATTCCTCCATCTCCATCCCTGTTGTTTTGCTCAGTCTCTCTGCGCTTCTCTCTCTACGCTGTCTTCCTGCTTCTTGTCCCTTTCTCGTTCCCAGCATCCCATTTTCTGGCTCCCTGTCTTGTACCTCTGTGTCCCTCTGTCCTTCCTCCTGCTTTACTCTTCCCTTTTATCCCCCCATCCTGCTGCCTTTGGGCACTGAGCCTTGTAGCCAACTCACTGCCAGGATTTCTTATATGCATTAATGAATAAATTTTTCCTGCCTCCTCTGTGTGCCTGGATGTGGGTAGGTGCAGGGGCAGGGATAATATGCTGTGGGGCTTTGGCAATGGCCCCTGTTCCTGACGGGCTCCAGCTGGGGCTGGGATGGCCCCAGGTGTGGCCAGTGAGGTTGAGGATGGGGCTGGCCCTGCTGTGTGAAGGGGCTCCGGCTGTAAAGGGGGCTGCCTGGGCAGGGGAACTGGCTGAGGAGGGAGTCCAAGGGGGTCTGGCTGGTAGGTGCCCGCAGCAAGGAATGGCCAGTCCCCGTGGCGAGGAAGGATCCCTCTGAGCTGTTCCTGGCCTCTGTTGGCTACGTGCGTGAGCTGCCGTGTATCGAGGAAGCCTTGTGGATGAGGAGCATTGAGGCGTCCGCTGCGTGCTGCCGAGTGGGTGAGGGTCAGGCAGCCGGCACTGGGGAGGAGGAAGGGGCAGAGGCAGAGAGAGAAACGTCGGGGCGGTGAAGGTCTCCGGCCGGCACCAGGAGCTGTGGTGAGTCGCACGTCCTCTCCTCTACATCCTGGCCCGCCTCCGCCTCCCTTCCTCCGTCTCCCTCTCTGCCTGCCCGCCTATGCGTATGGCTCCTCAAAACTTGTTACTCTTCTGTCAACTCTGCCCAGGACCCTGTTGCCTTTTAAATGTTTAATATGCCTCTCTCTAACCAGCTGCTTCTCCCTGTTTTTTATTTTTTCTGCACCGCCTTGTACCCCTTTACTTTTAAAATTTAATTTCTATGTTTTCCCCTCTCTGTCTCCATGACCCTATATTTTAATTCTTCCCTCTTTGTCCTGTACCCAGTTGCTTGAGACTGGCTGGGCATCGGTCAGTTGGTGGTAAGCAAATGTTTTCACTTGCTGTTTTTTTTTTTTTCTGTTACAACTTTAAAAAAAAAGTCTGTTTTAATTATTAAAGTTTTTATATCAACCCATGAGTTTCTCACCTTTACCCTCCTGATTCTCCCCCTGTCCCACTGTAGGAGGGAGTAAGTGAGCAGCTGTATGGTACTTAGTTGCCGGCCAGGGTTAAACCACGATGCTACATCTACATTTATGAAGCTGCCTATTGCTATTTTTTAATTATTTCCTGTCTGTTGTGTACCCTGTTGCTTTGAAAATTTGCTTTCTATGTCTACTTTTATCCAGTTTACTGTCTTTATTTTTTATCTCTCTGTCCTGTGCCCCTGTGATACTTTTAAATTTCCTTTATATTTCTCAGTTTTAGTTCACTGTGGCTATCTTTAAAATTTTTTTCTGTCCTGTACCCAATCACTTCTTAAATTTTCCTTCTATGTCTACTTCTATCGAGCTGTGTATCACTGTTTTTTAATTCTTTCCTCGCTATTGTGTACCCCTTTGCTTTTTACTTTTTCTTTCTATGTCTACTTTAACCTTTTCACTGTCTTTAAGTTATTCCTGTCTGTCATGTAGCCCATCACCTTTTAAATTTTCTTCCTATGTCTGTTTAGTTAGCTGTCCCTATTTTTTAATTCTTCTGTCTCTGTCATGTACCCTGTTGTGCTGGTTTGGGCTGGGATAGAGTTGATTTTCCTCCCAGTAGCTAGTATGGGGCTACGTTTTGGAGTTGTGCTGAAAACAGTGTTGATAACACAGGGATGTTTTTGTTATTGCTGAGCAGTGCGTGCACAGAGTCAAGGGCCGTTCCGCTTCTCACCCTGCCCCACCGGTGAGCGGGCTGGGGCTGAACAAGGAGCTGGGAGGGCACACAGCTGGGACAGCTGACCCCAACTGACCCGAGGGCTGTTCCAGACCATACGACGTCATGCTCAGCATATAAAGCTGGGGGAAGGAGAAGGAAGGGGGGACATTCAGAGCGATGGCATTTGTCTTCCCACGTAACCGTTACGCATGATGGAGCCCTGCTTTCCTGGAGATGGCTGAACACCCGCCTGCTGGCGGGACGCTTCAAGGAATGAATTCCTTGTCTTGCTTTGCTTGTGCGCGTGGCTTCTGCTTTACCTATTAAACTGGCTTTATCTCAACCTGTGAGTTTTACTTTTTTTCTGGTTTTTCTCCCCCATCCCACTGCAGGGGGGCAGCGAGCAAGCGGCTGGGTGGTGCTTAGTTGCCAGCTGGGGTTAAACCGTGACACCTGTCACTTTTTTCCAGTTTGCTTTCTATGCCTACTTTAACCTATTCACTGTCTTTGTTTTTTTATTTTATCCTCTGTCCTGTACCATCTCGCTTTTAACATTTTCTTTCTGTGTCTGTTTGTTTGCTGTCCCTATTTTTTAATTCTTTCCTGTATGTCCTGTAAGCAGTTGCTTTTTAAATTTTCTTTCTATGGCTAGTTTTATACAGTTCGCTGTCTATATATTTTTAGTTTTTTCATCTCTGTCTTGCACCTCATTGTTTTAAAAATTTTCTTTCCATATCTCTATTTATCTATTTTTCTTTCCCTATTTTTAAATATCTTTCCTGTCCTGTATGCTATAATTTTTTAAATTTTCCTTCTATGTCTACTTTTATCAAGCAGTGTATCACAGCTTTTTGATTCTTTCCTGGCTGTCGTGTACCCTGTCACTTCTTCAATTTTCTTTCTCTGTGTCTCTCTCTTATTCACCCTATCCTTATTTTTTATTTTTTTTTCCTAGCCTTTCTTTAATGCTGTCACTGTTAAAATTTTCTGTCTGTGTCACCTTTTATCCAGTTCACTTTGTTTTTTAATTTTTCCGCTGTCTCGCACTCCATCGCTTTTACATTTCCTTTCTATTTCTCTATTTAGCGTGCTGTCACTATTGTTTAATACTTTCTTGTCTGTCCTGTAGCCTGTTGCTTTTTAGATTTTGGTTCTACATCTTTATTTCTTTAGTTCGCTGTCCCTATTTTTCATTCTTTTCCATTTTTCCTTATTCCCATCACTTTTTAAAATTTTCTATCTCTGTTAACCAGTTCTGTCCCTATTTTTTAATTCTTTCCTGTCCTGTACCCCATCACTTTTTAAATTTTCCTTCTATGTCTACTTTTATGATGCTGCATATTACCGGTTTTTAATTCTTTCCTGCCTGTCCTATGCCGCATCACTTTTAAAATTTACTTTCTATGTATCTCTCTCTTTTTCAGCCTATCAATATTTAAAAATTTTTTCCTTTGTCTTAGACTCCATTGCTTTTAAAATTTCCTGTCTCTGTTTTAGTTTGCTGTCCCTAATTTTTTCCCTTTAATTCCTTAATGCTGTGCTTTTAAAATGGTCTTTCTATGTCGTCTTTTATCCAGTAACTGTTTCTATTTTTTAATTCTTTCCTGTCTGTCATGAACTGCATTGCTTTTAAAATTTTCTATGTCTACTTTTATGTAGTTCACTGTCCCTATTTTTCAATTTTTTTCTCTCATAATTCTTTTACTTTTCAAATCTTTTTTCCTAGGTGTACTGTTATCTTGTTTTCTGTCCCTATTTTTAATTTTTTCCTGTTTACTGTATCTTGTCGCTTTTAAAATTTCCGTTCTATGTCTACTTTTATCAAGATGTCACTCCCTTTTTTTAAGTTTTCCTGTCTGTCCTGTACCCCATCTCTTTTAAATTTTCTTTCCTCGTCTATTTTTGGCCAGTTTGCTGTCTTTATTTTTTAATCCATTCTAGTATGTCCCATACCCAGTTGCTTTTAAAATTTTCTTTCTATGCCTTCGTCTGTCACATCTCACTTTCTCAGGATGACAGCTCGGGTTTGCCGATTCCCAGGTCAGGATTAAAGTGAAACGACACTAGGGATCCTTTAACTCACAAAACTCAACTTTATTCGCTCACCACAAAAATTGGCATGAAACTACATCAGTAAACTGTGTAACCTGTGCTAACCCTACATCACCAAACATATACTACAGGCCTTGCTTATTTTGGGGTCAGTTCGGGGAAGACAAGAAGGAGAGCCCTCCGGTCGAGTCACGAGGTTCAGAGCAGACCCCTTTGCTTTCTAGACTCCTTCTCGCAGAGGAGCCTAGGGGCAGCTGGATTCACTCCTAGTCCCAGACTTGGTCAACGGTTTATGTTTACGGGCTAAAATGTAGGGATTATAGAAAAGGAAAAAGAAAGAGAGAAACAAGACAGAGAGAGAAGAGAAAGATTTCACCAGTCCTGGGTGCAGCATTGGTTCAGTCAACTGAGGGGTCCAGTCCTGCTGGACTTGCACACCTGGGGCTTCAGTTTGTGTCCTTTTATCGTCCTTGCCCCTCCTTCGGGCAGGCACTCAAACTCGTTAGGTTAATTAGGTGTCGTGAGTGAGTGGTGTGTGAGCCTTTGGGACTTGGGGGTCCTTTGGGGGGTAACTTCCCCTTCCCTGCAGATGTGATCTTTTGTCATGCATGGTGAGCTGTCCTGCTCAGCGTATCAGAACAGCATTATCAGGACAGGGAGCTGTGCGCCCTCTGGCGTGCCCTTCCCCTCCTGTTGGTGACGGGTGCTGATCCGCTGCTTTTCACCTGTGGTTCCTTGCTATGCAGGGTTCCTTGTCGTGCAGAGTTTGTTGTTAAGCAGAACTTGCCCCACCGTGATGTTTGAGACATTAACTCTTTCAGCCTCTCACACCGTCTGTTTAGGGGTTTTTGCTATTTTAAAATTTTTTCCTCTCTTAATGCCTTCACTTTTGAATTTTGTTTCTTTGTTCACTTTTATGTATTTTTCTGTCTCTGTTGTTTACTTTTTTCCTATCTGTTCTCTACGTTATGACTTTTAAAATTTTCTATGTCTACTTTTATCAAGATGTCTAACCCTATTTTTTTATTTCCTGTGTCCTGTTGCTTTTATTTTTTTATCTACTTTTGTCCAGTTCACTGTCTTTATATTTTATTCTCGTCTGTGCTGTGTAATTTAAAAATGCTGTCACTTTTAAAGTTTTGTTTTAGTTTGATGTTCCTGGTTTTTTTTCCTTTATTTTCCTATTTTCTTTCTTGTTGCGCTTTAATTTTTTTTTCCCTCTACATCTGCTTTTATCTACCTCCTGTCCCTACTTTTTAATTCTTTCTTGTCTGTTGGTGTCCTGATCTTGGCTGGGACAGAGTTAATTTTCTTTCTAGTAGCTGGTATAGTGTTATGGTTTGGATTTATTTTGAGAAGAATGTTGATAACTGTCCCGGGTTCAGCTGGGATAGAGTTAATTTTTACAGGAACCCGGGAGGTGGGGGGGGCATAGCCGGGGCAGCTGACCTGAACTAGCCAAGGAGCTATTCCATACCATGTGACATCATGCTCGGTATATAAATGGGGAGCGGGCCGGGGGGAACGCTCTGGACTTTCGGTGGGGGAAGCGGCGGAGCGTCGCGTTCCGGGTGGTGAGCAGCTGCACTGTGCATCACGCTTTTTGTATATTCTTTCATTAGTACCGTTGTTGTTTTTGTAACCTTTTTTTTTGTGTTGTCCCAGTAAACCGCCCTTATCTCAACCCTCGAGGTTCCAGTTTTTTTTTCTTTTCTCTCCTCCGTCTCCTCCCTATCCCACCGGAGGGGGCGGGAGGAGTGAGCGAGCGGCTGCGTGGTCCTTTGTTACCGGCTGGGCTGAAACCACGACAATAACACGCTGGTGTTTTCGGTTGTTGCTAAGTGGTATTTAAAACAAGTCAAGTATTTTTCAGCTTCTCGTGCCCAGCCAGCAAGAAGGCTGGAGGGGCACAAGAAGTTGGGAGGGGACACAGCCGGGACAGCTGACCTAAACTGGCCAAAGGGATATTCCGTACCTTATGATGTCATGCACAGTATATAAACTGGGGGGACTTGGCTGGGGGTGGGGAGCAGGGGCCCCGGATCGCTGCTTGGGAACTAACTGGGCATCGGTAGGTGAGCGGTGAGCAATTGCATTGCACATCGCTTGTTTTGTATATTATCTCCAAGTATTATGTTTTGTATATTATTATCTCCAATTATTTTATTATCATCTTCATTTCTGTCCTATTAAACTGTCTTTGTATCAACCCACAAGTTTTACTTTTTTTTTTTTTTCCCCTCGATTCTCTCCCCTAACCCACTGGGTGGTGGTGGGAGCGAGCGAGCGGCTGCTTAGTTGCTGGCTGGGGTTAAACCGCAACAGTTGGGTAGGTTGTCAATTTTAGAATTTTCTTTATGTCTCCATTTACTTAGCTTGTTGTCTCTATTTTTAAATTTTTTTCCTCCTTTAATGCCTTCCTTCTTGAATTTCTTTTCTATGTCTACTTTTATGTAGTTTTCTGTCCCTATTTTTAAATTTTTCTCCTGTGCCTTGTACCCTTTTATTTTTTTTAAATTTTCTTCCTATGTCTACTTTTATTTTTTGGGGGGCTCTTTTCTTGGTTCATCCTCAGGCTTTAGAGGGTCTCCTCGGCATGCTTTTATCTCTGGGGTGTAATCTGCACCCCCCTTGGTTTGTCAGAACGTTGCCTCTTCCTCAGAGCAGTCTTTTTGTCCTCTCTTCCATCTCGCTTGCCTCCAGTGGGTCAGTCTCCCTCATGATACCTGTACCGTGTTCAGATCTCCTCCCGAGTATCTTTGTGCCCTCGAGCCTTCTTCTGTGTCTCTGTCTACCTCGGCACCCCTCTATTTCTGTCACAATGCTTCCTGCGAGCATCCTTCTGTTCCATCGCTATCCTTGAGTTCTGTAGCAGGCTTTGTTTCTTTCGTATTCAGAGACAATTCTTCCCGAGGCTTTCATTGCGCCCCAGAGCGCTCTTACCTTATTCACTGCCATCTTGGATGTCTCCATTCTGTCGCTCATCCCCTGAGGACATCTGTACGTTGCTGGGACACCTTCTTGAGTTTTGCATTGTGTCCCAGAGCTGCCTTCTGTCTTTCACTCTCAGCACCCTTCTTCTCCCATCATCATGCCTCCCGAGGCCATCCTTGTGCCCCACAGCCCTCTTTTGGCTCTGTTGTGCACTTTGCACCCTTCTCCCTCCCTGAGAACCTTTCCTGATGCCATCTTTCATCTCCAGAATGCTCACGTTGTCCTCTATGCTAGCTAGCATACCTCTGTTCAGTCCCTAGTCCCCTGAGGACATCTGTAGTCTGTTCAAATCCCTTCTGGACTTCTTCATCATGGCCTCGAGCCTTCTTTTGCCTGTCCCTCTCAGAAGCCCTCTGCTACTGTCACAATGTCTCCCGAGGTCTTAGATTTTCCCTGCAGCACACTTTTAGCTCTGTAAGCCCCCTTTGGACTCATTTTGTTGCAATTGCACCTCTCTGATACTGAAAAGCCGGTCGAAGAAACTCTCTAAGACTTGTTTTGGAGTTTTAGAAAGCAGGCATTCTTCATTGCAGCGCTGGACGCACGGGGGATATTTCCACCTAGTGTGCATAGCACAGCTTTAGCACCAACAGGTTATATAGAATAACTAATTGCATATTAATCAGATTAGTATACATATACATAAAAATGATTGCAACTGATTATCTTAGTACTGCCTACATCCTATCGTGCGCAATGAAGGATCCATTTGAGGCAAAGGGCTGCTTTTACGACCACCGACCCATTTGAAGTTCCTGTTGGCTGTCCTTGAAGTCTTTATTCTTGTCCTTGTTCTTTGATCTTGAAGCTTAACGCAGTTTCAGTCACACGTGGTCAGTTTCAGCATTGTTCTCATCTAGTGTACAGGACCATCTAGTCATAAGAGCAAAGAACTGCAAAACTTATGAATAATTACTAGTTAATCACTTGACTACACTTTTGTAATTATGTCCCCAGCTACCCGTTGTCTACTGTTTCAACCATAATGTTAATATACGATCATTTACCAAATCTCACTTATACAGTTATCTAGCAGCAAACCAGTTTTCATCGGTCTACCTTCCAAAGGATGTGTCGTATTGTGAGCTGACCTGTTTAGCTCGAGTCCTAATTAGGGCACCTGCTAGCCTCTCCCTTTGCTGGAATTCTTCTACTCATTTGGTGTTATTTTTTTAATATGCTGAAATACAATTTGTGATTTTAATTTTTCAGATGTGTTGTCGTAAGGGTGTGGTGATGCTCAGCAGATGCCCCATCCTGTGGGAAGCACCCCCTCCGTGGGGCAGGCAGCGTGGATTATCTGGCGTTGGGTCAAGAACCCAGAGTGGAATTGCTGTTGCAGATTATCCCAGACGAGTTTACCTACTGTGGATTACGTGGGTGGAGCCCCTGGTGAAGGTAAACCTCACGCATGCCCCCCCCAGCCTGTGCGTGTTCTTGCGCACGTATCTTTCCACCCCAAACTATCCATCTAACCCACCTTCCGTGCGAGTTTTTTCCCATGCCGATTGGTGGGGGCGTCACCCCCTTCCCCCCACCCACCGTGTATCCCTGAAGTTCCATGTTTTCTCGGTGTCATTTGCGGCTGCTGTCCCCACGTAAACTGCGGGGGGCGTGGCTGCTGCCGACCCTTTGCTGCATGACTGCAGGGGGCGTTGTTGCCCCACCCCCCCAGCCTGTCCCTGTGGGGCATGGCTGCTGCCTGGTCGTCCCCCCCCATGTATTTCCATGTTTTTTTGGTGTCTTTTGCGCTTTGGGACTCTTGTACCTCTGTTAAGGGAGTCAGCTGGAGACACGCTCAGGGGGACTCTGAATCATTGGCTATTCACAGTAAATAATTTTATTTTGCAACCAGAGATATTTTGGAGATGGAATTCTTAAGGGATCTAATTCTGCTTTTTGATTCATTCCTATCCAGAAGGTAGTTCTGGTAGAAGTTAGGTGGTATGCACAGTCTTGCTAGAAATGAAGCATAACCCCAGAGTGTTTTGGCTTTTTTATAGGAAACTAAAGCACGTCAATTTTGGTAACAACATTGCCATTGCATTTAATGAGCTAGTTTCTTACATAGTTTAGAAGGACATCTATTGTTTTCTATCTACACCCCAGAAAAATTAAGTTTAATTCTCTACCCGGTCACATTGCTGATGCAATAGGTGTAGCTGTGGTACAGGAGCAAGTAGTGTCATTTCCTGCAGGGGTTACTTTCTCTCTTCAGGGCTTTGCTTGCTGTAAATTTAAGGCAGGTGAGAACAGTGCTGCTGCTCCTCCAGCTGACTTCATAACTTCTGGTGGTTTGCCCTTCCCCTTTCCCAGGTGATTGTGCTAAGGGTGGTGGGCGGAGGGTTAGGGTATTTGAGCCACAGCCTCTGCTGAGGGAGTTCATTGTGCTCCTGGGTTTCTCTGGTGTTGGTGCTCAGCTCTTCCTTGAGTCCTTTGCAGCTTTTGAGCTGGCTCAGCTCTTTGGGAAGAGGTGTCTGCCTGAGGTAAGAGTTTCTGGACCAGTCAAGGTTCAGCAGCATGTGTAGTAGAAAGTAACACTTGTATGCAGCTTTTTTTTTTTTCCCTCTCTTTTTTTCAGGTCAGTAACTTTGTTCTGAGTGTTCAGGGGTAGAAAGAGGGTTTAATAGTATGCTTTTTTTTTTTTTTTTTAAATTCTTCATGCATTGTGTTTTCCTGGAATTCCCAACTTTATTGAAAACGGAACCTTGTTTTTTTCACCAGTTCTGCTGTATGCTGTGTAGGTTGCTGATATCTCTCTTAACGGGACCGATGGCGACGTTGTTTAGCAGGGGTTAGGGTGAGCGTCTTATATGCATCTGTATATGGAGTTTTAGTATTTCTGAAGAAAGCAGAAGGGCCAGGAGGCACAGTGCCTTTCAGGCCCTGGGATGCCTCGTCGCCTTTCCTCATTGTCCGCAGAATGCCATGTTGTCCCTAGAACCTTTGCAGCTTGTGGCAGGCCCCTCGTGGATTATAAGCCTTAGGACTTAACTTTATTTTGTGGACGTGTGGCAGAGCTCAGAGTCTCTGGGAAGTTGCAGGTTAGGAGGTGCCCCCAGAATTTGGGACGTGGCTCAGAAGAGCGGCTCCTGAGGAGTAGCCACTGAAGGGGGTTCAGGGGTGCAAATGGAGGGCAGGAGGTGTCAGGAAGCAGTGGGGTTGCTTTCCTGACAGTTGAGAAGAAGAAAGGGGTTTCTAAAGTTTTGGGACTGATGGGGAAAGGGAGGAGGGTTCACCAGCCTTTCTCAGATGAGTTTTGCAGTTGAATTTGGATGTCGTAGAATGGTTTGGGTTGGAAGGGACCATAATGATCCTCTGGTTCCAACCCCCCAGCAATGGGTAGTGACAACTTCTGCAAGACCACGTTGCTCAAAGCCCCGTCTGACCTGGTCTCGAATGCTTCCAGGGAGGGTGCATCCGCAGGTTCTCTGGGCAACCCGTTCCAGTGCCTCGCCACCCATAGTGAGAAACTTCTTCCTAACACCTAAACTAAATGTACCCTCTTTAGGACTAAAGTTGTTACCACCTTGTCCTATTGCTGTACACCCTTGTAAAAAGAGCCTCTCCAGGTTTCTTATAGGCACCCTTTACATACCATGAAGTCTGCTATAAGGTCTCCTGCAAAGCTGCATGCCGGTGAGCGGCCCGAGAAGGTGAGGCGGTTGTCGGTCCGGTCAGTGTTGAACAGCAAAGTATTATGCGGCTGCTCGGTTAAGCATTTACCTTCTGTTTTGGAGGCGCTGTGGGGGCTATCTTTGCATTGGATGAGCGTTTGAGGAGAGCTGTGGATTAGCGAGGAGGAGCGTGGGGCCGATGACTTCTCACGAGCGCCATGCTAATTTGGTGTGTCTTGGTACCTTAGGTACCACGAGTGACGATGGCTGCAGGGTCTGATTCTGGAATGAGCGGGGAAGTGAACACGGTGGCGCTTGTGAGGAGGGGGGAGTTGGGGAAGTAGTTGGCGTTGGCTGGCGGGATGCTTACTCCCTTTCCTGGTTTATTTTTTTTCTGTGCTTGTTCTATTGCAGATGTTGAAGACCAATGCGTCACCTTGAGGAACATCCCAGTTAGCCTGTGTGGTTTTTGTGGAGGATGGACTCAGCCCCTCGGCCCTCTGAAAGCTACGTTGAGGGACCAGGGCTGGGGAGAGGCTGGGAGGAAGGGACGAAGCTGGGAATTGCAGGGAGGGGTTTTAAAGTTAGCGCAGGAGAGAGGGCTGTCCCGAAGCAGTCCCCTTTAGGCAGGCAAAGGGAGCGGGTTGCTTTTCAGCGCGAGACCTGCGTGTGCCGGGCAGGGCGGTTCCGGCCTGTGTCCGCGGTGGTGTGTAGTTTGCGTAGTCTGTCTTCTGTGCCTTCGACCTTCCTCAGGTCTCGATGTCCTCGTCGCGCTTTGCGCCGGGGGAGCGTGGCATGCGCTTCGGGCGCCGTCCCTAGGGTCTCGAATGCCCGTACTCATCGGCCCGGTGCTAATCGGGTGCTTCTTTTCTTGCGTTCGGAGCTCTAAAGCGTGGATCGGTCTCGGCGGGTTCCGGTCGGTCCTCTTTTGCGGCGTTCTTCCGGGCTGCGTCGGCAGCCCCGCTCTCTAGCCGTCCGTTTTCTCGGACTGGGAATTCTTCCCCGCATCCTGACGTCCTTAGGTCTTGACGCCAGGCTTCTGGCACATCCGTCATCTGGGTTTTGACGGTGCCGTCTTGTAACGGGGTGTTACGTTCGACTCCTCTCCTCGGGGTCTGCCGTAGAGCCTCCTGGCCTCACGGTGGCGGCCCCGTAGGTCGTCTTGCCCGACGGCGCCTCCCGTCCGGGGGTCATTCTTTTTGCTGAGAGTTTTCTCTCTCTTTGAATCGCCTCGTTGGTAGCGTTCCACGTGGCGAGGTTCTGCGCACGGGTGTGTTTGGCTTGGAGCTGCTCTGCCCGGGGATGTAGAGTCAGGGGTAGGTGGAACAGCGATAAGAGTCTATGGGTGAAACGATGTGCCTAGACCGTTTAGGCGAGGGTCGTACAGTCATCTCAGCTCGAGTAGCCGTCGGCGGGCTGTGTGGACAGCCGTGCCGATAGTGTTTTACGGAGACGACTGGAGCCGTGTGGCAGGGGCTGTTGAGGGGTAGTGAAGCGGATTTGAATCTCTAAGGTGTTAAGTCTTGCACGTGATGGGCTTAAAGTTTTGCCCTGTTTTTTTTTTTTTGGTTGGCGTGGTTTTTTTTTTTTTGTTTTGTTTTCTTTTTAAGATGGCAGGCTGTAGTTGGACTCCAGATGGTCTTTGTAGATGGAATCAAGACCTCTGGAGTTGTTAAGCTCTTGCTCTGCATCCAGGTGACTTGTTCAATATGGTTTTTTTTTTTAGGTGCGGAGGGACAAGATGCGTGCCAGAGAGCGACGGGGAAAGGCAGCGGAGCGCCGTAAGGAGGTGTGTCTGTGAGTGGAGTCAGAGGGAAGATGCGGCCGGTGGCTCTATGATTAGGTGATAGGGTTTTTACTTTTTTTATATTTTGAAGGTGCGAAGGAATGAGCGGAGCGGGCTATCGGCACCGGAGGTGACTTGGCAAGTTGAGCCGTGACTACTGGGTTGAAGCAACGGTTCCTTTGGAGGTGGTGTATTGTTGGTGAAGTTGGCAGCATCCCTTGTTATTTGTTTTTTGCAGGTGGTATGGAGGCTTCAACGTGGCAAGCTGTCGATGGCAGAGGTGGGGTGGTTGAGCGGCCAAGGTAAAGGAGAGGGAGTTGGGAATCGGTGCGGGCGGGCTGAGGTTTCGGGCGGTGTCTCGGCATGCGTCTTCTGCTTTGCTTTTTGCAGGTGGCGCACGCAGCCTCGGAGGGGCGAAGCCGCAGGCCGATGAGCAGTCTGAGAAGGTGAGGTGGTTGTGGGCTGGGTTGGTGTTGGATATCGAAGTATGATGGGGCAGTTCGGTTTAAGCTTTTCCCTCTTGTTTTGGAGGCGCTGTGCGGGCCACCTTTGGAATTGGATGAGCGTTTGAGGTGAGCTGTGGATTAGGGAGGAGGAGTATGGGGCTGGTGACTTCTCACGAGTGCTATGCTAATTTGGTGTGTCTTGCTATCTCAGGTACCGTGAGTGATGATGGTCGTAGGTTCTGACTCTGGAATGAGCGGGTAAGCATAACACTGTGGTGTGCGTCATTAAGTGGGGGGTTGGGAAAGTAGTTCGTGTTGCAGAGGAACGTGTGTGTTGCAGAGGAACGTGTGTGTTGCAGAGGAACGTGTGTGTTGCAGAGGAACGTGTGTGTTGCAGAGGAACGTGTGTGTTGCAGAGGAACGTGTGTGTTGCAGAGGAACGTGTGTGTTGCAGAGGAACGTGTGTGTTGCAGAGGAACGTGTGTGTTGCAGAGGAACGTGTGTGTTGCAGAGGAACGTGTGTGTTGCAGAGGAACGTGTGTGTTGCAGAGGAACGTGTGTGTTGCAGAGGAACGTGTGTGTTGCAGAGGAACGTGTGTGTTGCAGAGGAACGTGTTGTGAAGCTTTAGGGTTGGTACTGTAAAGCTGAGTTGTTGTTGTGTAAAGCTATTGTAAAACTTCAGGGTTGCTACTCTAAAACCCGTGTTGCGAAAACCATTATAAAACTTTGAAGTTGCTGTTGTAAAACCGTGTTGTAAAAAACCGTGTTGTGAAGGTTTAGGGGTGCTACCGTAAAACTGAATTGTAAAACTATTGTAAAACTTTGAAGTTGCTGTTGTAAAAACAATGTGTTGGAAATAACTGCGTTGTAAAAAGAACCGCGCGCTGTAAAAACGACGTGTTGGAAAGAACCGCGCGCTGTAAAAACGACGTGTTGGAAAGAACCGCGCGCTGTAAAAACGACGTGTTGGAAAGAACCGCGCGCTGTAAAAACGACGTGTTGGAAAGAACCGCGCGCTGTAAAAACGACGTGTTGGAAAGAACCGCGCGCTGTAAAAACGACGTGTTGGAAAGAACCGCGCGCTGTAAAAACGACGTGTTGGAAAGAACCGCGCGCTGTAAAAACGACGTGTTGGAAAGAACCGCGCGCTGTAAAAACGACGTGTTGGAAAGAACCGCGCGCTGTAAAAACGACGTGTTGGAAAGAACCGCGCGCTGTAAAAACGACGTGTTGGAAAGAACCGCGCGCTGTAAAAACGACGTGTTGGAAAGAACCGCGCGCTGTAAAAACGACGTGTTGGAAAGAACCGCGCGCTGTAAAAACGACGTGTTGGAAAGAACCGCGCGCTGTAAAAACGACGTGTTGGAAAGAACCGCGCGCTGTAAAAACGACGTGTTGGAAAGAACCGCGCGCTGTAAAAACGACGTGTTGGAAAGAACCGCGCGCTGTAAAAACGACGTGTTGACAAAATGGTGCTGTAAATAACTTTGTTTTAAAAACGTGGTGTAAAAACAAGTGTTGTGAAGCTTTAGGGTTGCTACTGTAAAACTGTATTGAAACACGGTATTGTGAAACTTTAGGGTTGCTACTGTAAAACTGTATTGAAACACGGTATTGTGAAACTTTAGGGTTGCTACTGTAAAACTGTATTGAAACACGGTATTGTGAAACTTTAGGGTTGCTACTGTAAAACTGTATTGTAAAACCGAGTTGTAAAACTGTATTGTAAAACTATTGTAAAACATTAAAGTTGCTGTTTGAAAACTGCGTTGTGTAAAACTGTGTTGTAAAAAAACGTGTTGTGAAGCTTTAGGGTTGCTACTCTAAAACTGTATTGAAACACCGTATTGTAAAACTTTAGGGTTGCTACTCTAAAACTGTATTGTAAAAGTGTTGTAAAACTTTAAAGTTGCTGTTTGAAAACTGTTGTTGTGTAGAACTGTGTTGTAAAAAAACGTTTTGTGAAGCTTTAGGGTTGCTACCGTAAAACTGTATTGTAAAAGTGTTGTAAAGCTTTAAAGTTGCTGTTTGAAAACTGTTGTTGTGTAGAACTGTGTTGTAAAAAAACGTTTTGTGAAGCTTTAGGGTTGCTACCGTAAAACTGTATTGTAAAAGTGTTGTAAAACTTTAAAGTTGCTGTTTGAAAACTGTTGTTGTGTAGAACTGTGTTGTAAAAAAACGTTTTGTGAAGCTTTAGGGTTGCTACCGTAAAACTGTATTGAAACACGGTATTGTAAAACTTCGGTTGCTACTCTAAAACTGTATTGAAACACGGTATTGTAAAACTTCGGTTGCTACTCTAAAACTGTATTGAAACACGGTATTGTAAAACTTCGGTTGCTACTCTAAAACTGTATTGAAACACGGTATTGTAAAACTTCGGTTGCTACTCTAAAACTGTATTGAAACACGGTATTGTAAAACTTCGGTTGCTACTCTAAAACTGTGTTGTAGAAAAACGCGTTGTAGAAAAACGCGTTGTAGAAAAACGCGTTGTAGAAAAACGCGTTGTAGAAAAACGCGTTGTAGAAAAACGCGTTGTAGAAAAACGCGTTGTAGAAAAACGCGTTGTAGAAAAACGCGTTGTAGAAAAACGCGTTGTAGAAAAACGCGTTGTAGAAAAACGCGTTGTAGAAAAACGCGTTGTAGAAAAACGCGTTGTAGAAAAACGCGTTGTAGAAAAACGCGTTGTAGAAAAACGCGTTGTAGAAAAACGCGTTGTAGAAAAACGCGTTGTAGAAAAACGCGTTGTAGAAAAACGCGTTGTAGAAAAACGCGTTGTAGAAAAACGCGTTGTAGAAAAACGCGTTGTAGAAAAACGCGTTGTAGAAAAACGCGTTGTAGAAAAACGCGTTGTAGAAAAACGCGTTGGAAACAACAACCAACTGCGTTGTGAAGCTTTAGGGTAGCTACTGTAAAACAGTATTGTAAAACCGTGTTGCAAACCTATTGTAAAACCTTGAAGTTGCTCTTGTAAAACTGCGTTGTAAAAAACTGCGTTGCGGAAAACGTGCTGACAAAAAACTGCGTTGCGGAAAACGTGCTGACAAAAAACTGCGTTGCGGAAAAACAAGTGTTGTGAAGCTTTATGGTAGCTACTCTAAAACTGTATTGAAACACGGTATTGTAAAACTTTAGGGTTGCTACTGTAAAACTGTATTGTAAAACCGAGTTGTAAAACTGTATTGTAAAAGTATTGTAAAACATTGGAGTTGCTGTTGTAAAACTGAGTCGTAAATAATTGTGTTGTGAAGAAACAGCGTTGTGAAGAAACGTGTTGTGAAGCTTTAGGGTTGCTACCTTAAAACGGTATTGTAAAACGGTATTGTAAAACTTTAGAGTTGCTACTGTAAAACTGTATTGTAAAGCTGAGTTGTAAAACCGTGTTGTAAAACTGCATTGTAAAACTTTGTAGTTGCTGGTGTAAAACCGCGTTGTGAAGCTTTAGGGTTGCTACTGTAAAACCGTGTTGTAAAACCGCGTTGTAAAACTGTATTGTAAAACTATTGTAAAACATTGAAGTTGCTGTTGTAAAACCGTGTTGTAAAAAACCGTGTTGTAAAAAATGTGTTGTAAAAAAACGTGTTGTGAAGGTTTAGGGTTGCTACTCTAAAACTGTACTGTAAGACTATTGTTAAGCTTTGAAGTTGCTGTTGTAAAGCTGTGTTGTAAAATGCGTGTTGAAAAAACTGTGGTGTAAAATGCGTGTTGAAAAAACTGTGGTGTAAAATGCGTGTTGAAAAAACTGTGGTGTAAAACGTGTGTTGAAAAACCGTGTTGAAAAACCGCGTGTTGAAAAACCGCGTGTTGAAAAACCGCGTGTTGAAAAACCGCGTGTTGAAAAACGCGTGTTGAAAAACGCGTGTTGAAAAACCGCGTGTTGAAAAACGGCGTGGTGAAAAACCGCGTGGTGAAAAACCGCGTGGTGAAAAACCGCGTGGTGAAAAACCGCGTGTTGAAAAACCGCGTGGTGTAAAACGCGTGTTGAAAAACCGCGTGGTGTAAAACGCGTGTTGAAAAACCGCGTGGTGTAAAACGCGTGTTGAAAAACTATTGTAAAACATTGAAGTTGCTGTTGTAAAACCGTGTTGTAAAAAACCGTGTTGTGAAGGTTTAGGGTTGCTACTCTAAAACTGTACTGTAAGACTATTGTAAAGTCTTGAAGTTGCTGTTGTAAAGCTGTGTTGTAAAACACGTGTTGAAAAACCTGTGGGGTGAAAACACATTTTGTGAAGCTTTAGGGTTGCTACTGTACAACTGTATTGTAAAAGTATTGTAAAACTTTAAAGTTGCTGTTTGAAAACTGTTGTTGTGTAAAACTGTGTTGTAAAAAAACGTGTTGTGAAGCTTTAGGATTGCTACCTTAAAACCGTATTGTGAAACGGTATTGTTAAACTTCAGTTGCTACTCTAAAACTGTATTGAAACACCGTATTGTAAAACTTTAGGGTTGCGACTGTAAAACTGTGTTGTAAAACTGTGTTGTAAAACTGTGTTGTAAAACTGTGTTGTAAAACTGTGTTGTAAAACTGTGTTGTAAAACTGTGTTGTAAAACTGTGTTGTAAGACTATTGTAAAACTTTGAAGTTGCTGTTGTCAAACTGTGTGGTAAAAAACGTGTTGGAAAAACTGTGTGGTAAAAAACGTGTTGGAAAAACTGTGTGGTAAAAAACGTGTTGGAAAAACTGTGTGGTAAAAAACGTGTTGGAAAAACTGTGTGGTAAAAAACGTGTTGGAAAAACTGTGTGGTAAAAAACGTGTTGGAAAAACTGTGTGGTAAAAAACGTGTTGGAAAAACTGTGTGGTAAAAAACGTGTTGGAAAAACTGTGTGGTAAAAAACGTGTTGGAAAAACTGTGTGGTAAAAAACGTGTTGGAAAAACTGTGTGGTAAAAAACGTGTTGGAAAAACTGTGTGGTAAAAAACGTGTTGGAAAAACTGTGTGGTAAAAAACCGTGTTGGAAAAACTGTGTGGTAAAAAACCGTGTTGGAAAAACTGTGTGGTAAAAAACCGTGTTGGAAAAACTGTGTGGTAAAAAACCGTGTTGGAAAAACTGTGTGGTAAAAAACCGTGTTGGAAAAACTGTGTGGTAAAAAACCGTGTTGGAAAAACTGTGTGGTAAAAAACCGTGTTGGAAAAACTGTGTGGTAAAAAACCGTGTTGGAAAAACTGTGTGGTAAAAAACCGTGTTGGAAAAACTGTGTGGTAAAAAACCGTGTTGGAAAAACTGTGTGGTAAAAAACCGTGTTGGAAAAACTGTGTGGTAAAAAACCGTGTTGGAAAAACTGTGTGGTAAAAAACCGTGTTGGAAAAACTGTGTGGTAAAAAACCGTGTTGGAAAAACTGTGTGGTGAAAAACCGTGTTGGAAAAACTGTGTGGTGAAAAACCGTGTTGGAAAAACTGTGTGGTGAAAAACCGTGTTGGAAAAACTGTGTGGTGAAAAACCGTGTTGGAAAAACTGTGTGGTGAAAAACCGTGTTGGAAAAACTGTGTGGTGAAAAACCGTGTTGGAAAAACTGTGTGGTGAAAAACCGTGTTGGAAAAACTGTGTGGTGAAAAACCGTGTTGGAAAAACTGTGTGGTGAAAAACCGTGTTGGAAAAACTGTGTGGTGAAAAACCGTGTTGGAAAAACTGTGTGGTGAAAAACCGTGTTGGAAAAACTGTGTGGTGAAAAACCGTGTTGGAAAAACTGTGTGGTGAAAAACCGTGTTGGAAAAACTGTGTGGTGAAAAACCGTGTTGGAAAAACTGTGTGGTGAAAAACCGTGTTGGAAAAACTGTGTGGTGAAAAACCGTGTTGGAAAAACTGTGTGGTGAAAAACCGTGTTGGAAAAACTGTGTGGTGAAAAACCGTGTTGGAAAAACTGTGTGGTGAAAAACCGTGTTGGAAAAACTGTGTGGTGAAAAACCGTGTTGGAAAAACTGTGTGGTGAAAAACCGTGTTGGAAAAACTGTGTGGTGAAAAACCGTGTTGGAAAAACTGTGTGGTGAAAAACCGTGTTGGAAAAACTGTGTGGTGAAAAACCGTGTTGGAAAAACTGTGTGGTGAAAAACCGTGTTGGAAAAACCGTGTTGGAAAAACCGTGTTGGAAAAACCGTGTTGGAAAAACCGTGTTGGAAAAACCGTGTTGGAAAAACCGTGTTGGAAAAACCGTGTTGGAAAAACCGTGTGGTGAAAAACCGTGTTGGAAAAACCGTGTGGTGAAAAACCGTGTGGTGAAAAACCGTGTGGTGAAAAACCGTGTGGTGAAAAACCGTGTGGTGAAAAACCGTGTGGTGAAAAACCGTGTGGTGAAAAACCGTGTGGTGAAAAACCGTGTGGTGAAAAACCGTGTGGTGAAAAACCGTGTGGTGAAAAACCGTGTGGTGAAAAACCGTGTGGTGAAAAACCGTGTGGTGAAAAACCGTGTGGGAAAAACCGTGTGGGGAAAAACCGTGTGGGAAAAACCGTGTGGGGAAAAACCGTGTGGGAAAAACCGTGTGGGGAAAAACCGTGTGGGAAAAACCGTGTGGGGAAAAACCGTGTGGGGAAAAACCGTGTGGGGAAAAACCGTGTGGGAAAAACCGTGTGGGGAAAAACCGTGTGGGGAAAAACCGTGTGGTGAAAAACCGTGTGGGAAAAAACCGTGTGGTGAAAAACCGTGTGGGAAAAAACCGTGTGGGAAAAAACCGTGTGGGAAAAAACCGTGTGGGAAAAAACCGTGTGGGAAAAAACCGTGTGGAAAAAACCGTGTGGGAAAAAACCGTGTGGGAAAAACCGTGTCGGAAAAAACCGTGTTGTGAAGCTTTAGGGTTGCTACTGTAAAACTCTACTGTAAAACCAAGTTGTAAAACTGTATTGTAAAAGTATTGTAAAATTTTAAAGTTGCTGTTTGAAAACTGTGTTGTGTAAAAGTTTGCTGTGTAAAAGTGTGTTGTGAAGCTTTAGGGTTGCTACTGTAAAACCGTGTTGTAAAACTGTATTGTAAAATATTGAAGTTGCTGTTGTAAAACTGAGTTGTAAATAATTATGTTGTAAAGAAACGTGTTGGAAAAAGAGGCGTTGGAAATAACTGTTTTGTAAAATAAATGTGTTTTAAAAACACGTGGTGTAAAAAAACGTGTTGTGAAGCTTTAGGGTTGCTACACTAAAACTGTATTGAGAAATGGTATTGTAAAACTTTAGAGTTGCTGTTGTAAAACTGTGTTGTAAAAAACGTGTTGTAAAAAGCTGTTGTAAAAAAGCAGTTGTAAAGAAATCGTATGGTAAAAAACGTGTTGGAAATAACTGTGTTGTAAAATAAATGTGTTTTAAAAACACGTGGTGTAAAAATATGTGGAGTAAAGCTTTAGGGTAGCTACTGTAAAACAGTATTGTAAATCCGAGTTGTAAAACTGTTTTGTAAAACGTTAAAGTTGCTGTTTTAAAACTGTGTTTTGTAAAACTGTGTTGTAAAAGCAAGCCGTTGTGAAGCTCTAGGGTTGCTACCTTAAAACGGTATTGTAAAACTTTAGTTGCTACTGTAAAACTGTATTGAAACGCGGTATTGTAAAATGTTAGGGTGGCTACTGTAAAACTGTATTGTAAAACCGTGTTTTAAAACTGTATTGTAAAACTATTGTAAAACCTTGAAGTTGCTGTTGTCAAACTGTGTTGTGAAAAACATGTTGTAGAAAAACATGTTGTAAAAAACTGTATAGTAAAAAAACTGTATTGTAAAAAAGTGTGTTGCAAAAAAACTGTTGCAAAAAACTGTGTTGTAAATAACGTGTTGTGGAAAAACGTGTTGTGGAGAAACGTGTTGTGAAACTTTAGGGTTGCTATTCTAAAAATGTATTGAAAAATGGTATTGTAAAATTTTAGAGTTGCTACTGTAAAACTGTATTGTAAAGCCATTGTAAAACTTTGAAGTTGCTGTTTTAAAACTGTTGCGTAAAACTGTTGTGTAAAAACGTGTTGTGAAAAAACTGTGTTGTGAAAAAACTGTTGTAAAACAACTGTGTTGTAAATAACTAGGTTGTAAAAAACCGTGCTGTAAATAACTAGGTTGTAAAAAACCGTGCTGTAAATAACTAGGTTGTAAAAAACCGTGCTGTAAATAACTAGGTTGTAAAAAACCGTGCTGTAAATAACTAGGTTGTAAAAAACCGTGCTGTAAATAACCAGGTTGTAAAAAACCGTGTTGAAAAAACCGTGTTGTGAAAAACCATGTGAAACCTTAGGGCTGCTACTCTAAAACTGTATTGTAAACCTACTGTAAAACTTTGAAGTTGCTGTTGTAAAATTGTGTTGTAAAACCGTGTTGTAAAAAAACGTGTTGCAAAAAAGTCTTTTAAAAAAACGTGTTTTA
The DNA here is from genome assembly GCF_026419915.1 of Harpia harpyja. Classification (NCBI taxonomy): domain Eukaryota; kingdom Metazoa; phylum Chordata; class Aves; order Accipitriformes; family Accipitridae; genus Harpia; species Harpia harpyja. The sequence continues at coordinate 45,102,759 of NC_068952.1, forward strand.
AAAGAAAGTCTTGCAAAAAACGTGTTGTAAAAAAACGTGTTGCAAAAACCGTGTTGTAAAAAAACGTGTTGCAAAAACCGTGTTGTAAAAAAACGTGTTGCAAAAACCGTGTTGTAAAAAAACGTGTTGCAAAAACCGTGTTGTAAAAAAACGTGTTGCAAAAACCGTGTTGTAAAAAAACGTGTTGCAAAAACCGTGTTGTAAAAAAACGTGTTGCAAAAACCGTGTTGTAAAAAAACGTGTTGCAAAAACCGTGTTGTAAAAAAACGTGTTGCAAAAACCGTGTTGTAAAAAAACGTGTTGCAAAAACCGTGTTGTAAAAAAACGTGTTGCAAAAACCGTGTTGTAAAAAAACGTGTTGCAAAAACCGTGTTGTAAAAAAACGTGTTGCAAAAACCGTGTTGTAAAAAAACGTGTTGCAAAAACCGTGTTGTAAAAAAACGTGTTGCAAAAACCGTGTTGTAAAAAAACGTGTTGCAAAAACCGTGTTGTAAAAAAACGTGTTGCAAAAACCGTGTTGTAAAAAAACGTGTTGCAAAAACCGTGTTGTAAAAAAACGTGTTGCAAAAACCGTGTTGTAAAAAAACGTGTTGCAAAAACCGTGTTGTAAAAAAACGTGTTGCAAAAACCGTGTTGTAAAAAAACGTGTTGCAAAAACCGTGTTGTAAAAAAACGTGTTGCAAAAACCGTGTTGTAAAAAAACGTGTTGCAAAAACCGTGTTGTAAAAAAACGTGTTGCAAAAACCGTGTTGTAAAAAAACGTGTTGCAAAAACCGTGTTGTAAAAAAACGTGTTGCAAAAACCGTGTTGTAAAAAAACGTGTTGCAAAAACCGTGTTGTAAAAAAACGTGTTGCAAAAACCGTGTTGTAAAAAAACGTGTTGCAAAAACCGTGTTGTAAAAAAACGTGTTGCAAAAACCGTGTTGTAAAAAAACGTGTTGCAAAAACCGTGTTGTAAAAAAACGTGTTGCAAAAACCGTGTTGTAAAAAAACGTGTTGCAAAAACCGTGTTGTAAAAAAACGTGTTGCAAAAACCGTGTTGTAAAAAAACGTGTTGCAAAAACCGTGTTGTAAAAAAACGTGTTGCAAAAACCGTGTTGTAAAAAAACGTGTTGCAAAAACCGTGTTGTAAAAAAACGTGTTGCAAAAACCGTGTTGTAAAAAAACGTGTTGCAAAAACCGTGTTGTAAAAAAACGTGTTGCAAAAACCGTGTTGTAAAAAAACGTGTTGCAAAAACCGTGTTGTAAAAAAACGTGTTGCAAAAACCGTGTTGTAAAAAAACGTGTTGCAAAAACCGTGTTGTAAAAAAACGTGTTGCAAAAACCGTGTTGTAAAAAAACGTGTTGCAAAAACCGTGTTGTAAAAAAACGTGTTGCAAAAACCGTGTTGTAAAAAAACGTGTTGCAAAAACCGTGTTGTAAAAAAACGTGTTGCAAAAACCGTGTTGTAAAAAAACGTGTTGCAAAAACCGTGTTGTAAAAAAACGTGTTGCAAAAACCGTGTTGTAAAAAAACGTGTTGCCAAAACCGTGTTGTAAAAAAACGTGTTGCCAAAACCGTGTTGTAAAAAAACGTGTTGCCAAAACCGTGTTGTAAAAAAACGTGTTGCCAAAACCGTGTTGTAAAAAAACGTGTTGCCAAAACCGTGTTGTAAAAAAACGTGTTGCAAAAAAGTCTTGTAAAAAAACGTGTTGCAAAAAAGTCTTGCAAAAAACGTGTTGTAAAAAAACGTGTTGCAAAAAACGTCTTGCAAAAAAACGTGTTGCAAAAAAGTCTTTTAAAAAACGTCTTGCAAAAAACGTGTTGCAAAAAAACGTGTTGCAAAAAAGTCTTTTAAAAAAACGTGTTGCAAAAAAGTCTTTTAAAAAAACGTGTTGCAAAAAAGTCTTTTAAAAAAACGTGTTGCAAAAAAGTCTTTTAAAAAAACGTGTTTTAAAAGAAAGTCTTGCAAAAAACGTGTTGTAAAAAAACGTGTTGCAAAAAAACCTGTTGCAAAAAACGTCTTTTAAAAAACGTCTTGCAAAAAACGTGTTGCAAAAAAACCTGTTGCAAAAAAACCTGTTGCAAAAAACGTCTTTTAAAAAACGTCTTGCAAAAAACGTGTTGCAAAAAAACCTGTTGCAAAAAACGTCTTTTAAAAAACGTCTTGCAAAAACCGTGTTGTAAAAAAACCTGTTGCAAAAAACGTCTTGCAAAAAACGTCTTGCAAAAAACGTGTTGCAAAAAACGTCTTGCAAAAAACGTGTTGCAAAAAACGTGTTGCAAAAAAACGTGTTGCAAAAAACGTCTTGCAAAAAAACGTGTTGCAAAAAACGTGTTGCAAAAAAACGTGTTGCAAAAACCGTGTTGCAAAAAAACGTGTTGCAAAAAACGTGTTGCAAAAAAACGTGTTGCAAAAACCGTGTTGCAAAAAAACGTGTTGCAAAAACCGTGTTGCAAAAAAACGTGTTGCAAAAACCGTGTTGCAAAAAAACGTGTTGCAAAAACCGTGTTGCAAAAAAACGTGTTGCAAAAACCGTGTTGCAAAAAAACGTGTTGCAAAAACCGTGTTGCAAAAAAACGTGTTGCAAAAACCGTGTTGCAAAAAAACGTGTTGCAAAAACCGTGTTGCAAAAAAACGTGTTGCAAAAACCGTGTTGCAAAAAAACGTGTTGCAAAAACCGTGTTGCAAAAAAACGTGTTGCAAAAACCGTGTTGCAAAAAAACGTGTTGCAAAAACCGTGTTGTAAAAAAACGTGTTGCAAAAACCGTGTTGTAAAAAAACGTGTTGCAAAAACCGTGTTGTAAAAAAACGTGTTGCAAAAACCGTGTTGTAAAAAAACGTGTTGCAAAAACCGTGTTGTAAAAAAACGTGTTGCAAAAACCGTGTTGTAAAAAAACGTGTTGCAAAAACCGTGTTGTAAAAAAACGTGTTGCAAAAACCGTGTTGTAAAAAAACGTGTTGCAAAAACCGTGTTGCAAAAAAACGTGTTGCAAAAACCGTGTTGCAAAAAAACGTGTTGCAAAAACCGTGTTGCAAAAAAACGTGTTGCAAAAACCGTGTTGCAAAAAAACGTGTTGCAAAAACCGTGTTGCAAAAAAACGTGTTGCAAAAACCGTGTTGCAAAAAAACGTGTTGCAAAAACCGTGTTGCAAAAAAACGTGTTGCAAAAACGTCTTGCAAAAAAACGTGTTGCAAAAACGTCTTGCAAAAAAACGTGTTGCAAAAACGTCTTGCAAAAAAACGTGTTGCAAAAACGTCTTGCAAAAAAACGTGTTGCAAAAACGTCTTGCAAAAAAACGTGTTGCAAAAAAACGTGTTGCAAAAAAACGTGTTGCAAAAACGTCTTGCAAAAAAACGTGTTGCAAAAAAACGTGTTGCAAAAAAACGTGTTGCAAAAAAACGTGTTGCAAAAAAACCTGTTGCAAAAAAACGTGTTGCAAAAAAACCTGTTGCAAAAAACGTCTTTTAAAAAAACGTGTTGCAAAAAACGTCTTGCAAAAAACGTGTTGTAAAAAAACGTGTTGCAAAAAAACCTGTTGCAAAAAACGTCTTTTAAAAAACGTCTTGCAAAAAACGTGTTGCAAAAAAACGTGTTGCAAAAAAGTCTTTTAAAAAAACGTGTTGCAAAAAAGTCTTTTAAAAAAACGTGTTGCAAAAAAGTCTTTTAAAAAAACGTGTTGCAAAAAAGTCTTTTAAAAAAACGTGTTTTAAAAGAAAGTCTTGCAAAAAACGTGTTGTAAAAAAACGTGTTGCAAAAAAACCTGTTGCAAAAAACGTCTTTTAAAAAACGTCTTGCAAAAAACGTGTTGCAAAAAAACCTGTTGCAAAAAACGTCTTGCAAAAAACCTGTTGCAAAAAACGTGTTGCAAAAAACGTCTTGCAAAAAACGTCTTGCAAAAAACCTGTTGCAAAAAAACCTGTTGCAAAAAACGTCTTGCAAAAAACGTCTTGCAAAAAACCTGTTGCAAAAAAACCTGTTGCAAAAAACGTCTTGCAAAAAACGTCTTGCAAAAAACGTGTTGCAAAAAAACCTGTTGCAAAAAACGTCTTGCAAAAAACGTCTTGCAAAAAACGTGTTGCAAAAAAACCTGTTGCAAAAAACGTCTTGCAAAAAACGTGTTGCAAAAAACGTGTTGCAAAAAAACCTGTTGCAAAAAACGTCTTGCAAAAAACGTGTTGCAAAAAAACCTGTTGCAAAAAAACCTGTTGCAAAAAACGTCTTGCAAAAAACGTGTTGCAAAAAAACCTGTTGCAAAAAACGTCTTGCAAAAAACGTCTTGCAAAAAACGTGTTGCAAAAAAACCTGTTGCAAAAAACGTCTTGCAAAAAACGTGTTGCAAAAAACGTCTTGCAAAAAACGTCTTGCAAAAAACGTCTTGCAAAAAACGTCTTGCAAAAAACGTCTTGCAAAAAACGTCTTGCAAAAAACGTCTTGCAAAAAACGTCTTGCAAAAAACGTCTTGCAAAAAACGTCTTGCAAAAAACGTCTTGCAAAAAACGTCTTGCAAAAAACGTCTTGCAAAAAAACGTCTTGCAAAAAACGTCTTGCAAAAAAACGTCTTGCAAAAAACGTCTTGCAAAAAACGTCTTTTAAAAAACGTCTTGCAAAAAACGTGTTGTAAAAAAACCTGTTGCAAAAAAGTCTTGCAAAAAACGTCTTGCAAAAAACGTCTTGCAAAAAAACGTCTTGCAAAAAACGTCTTTTAAAAAACGTCTTGCAAAAAACGTGTTGTAAAAAAACCTGTTGCAAAAAAGTCTTGCAAAAAACGTGTTGTAAAAAATGGTTGAAAAATCTGTCTTGGAAAAAACGTGTTGAAATAACTGTGTGGTAAAAAACTGTGTTTTTAAAACACGTGGTATAAAACCACATGTTGTGAAGCTTTAGGGTTGCTACTGTAAAACTGTATTGTAAAAGTATTGTAAAACTTTAAAGTTGCTGTTTGAAAACTGTGTTGTGTAAAACTGTGTTGTAAAAAAACACGTCGTACAAAAAAGTGTTGTGAAGGTTTAGGGTTGGTACTCTAAAACTGTATTTTAAGACTATTGTAAAACTTTGAAGTTGCTGTTGTAAAAAACTGTGTTGAAAAACTGTGTGGTATAAAACGTGTTGAAAAAACTGTGGGGTAAAAAACGTGTTGAAAACCTGTGGGGTAAAAAACGTGTTGAAAAAACTGTGGGGTAAAAAACGTGTTGAAAAACCTGTGGGGTAAAAAACGTGTTGAAAAACCTGTGGGGTAAAAAACGTGTTGAAAAACCTGTGGGGTAAAAAACGTGTTGAAAAACCTGTGGGGTAAAAAACGTGTTGAAAAACCTGTGGGGTAAAAAACGTGTTGAAAAACCTGTGGGGTAAAAAACGTGTTGAAAAACCTGTGGGGTAAAAAACGTGTTGAAAAACCTGTGGGGTAAAAAACGTGTTGAAAAACCTGTGGGGTAAAAAACGTGTTGAAAAACCTGTGGGGTAAAAAACGTGTTGAAAAACCTGTGGGGTAAAAAACGTGTTGAAAAACCTGTGGGGTAAAAAACGTGTTGAAAAACCTGTGGGGTAAAAAACGTGTTGAAAAACCTGTGGGGTAAAAAACGTGTTGAAAAACCTGTGGGGTAAAAAACGTGTTGAAAAACCTGTGGGGTAAAAAACGTGTTGTGAAGCTTTAGGGTTGCTACTGTAAAACTGTATTGTAAATGTACTGTAAAACTTTAAAGTTGCTGTTTCAAAACTGTGTTGTGTAAAACTGTGTTGTAAAAAAACGTGTTGTGAAGCTTTAGGGTTGCTACCTTAAAACTGTATTGTAAAACGGTATTGTAAAACTTTAGGGTTGCTACTGTAAAACCGAGTTGTAAAAGTATATTGTAAAACTATTGTAAAACTTTGGAGTTGCTGGTGTAAAACTGTGTTGTGTAAAACTGTGTTGTGTAAAAACGTGTCGTGAAGGTTTAGGGTTGCTACTCTCAAACTGTATTGTGAGACTGTTGTAAAGCTTTGAAGTTGCTGTTGTAAAGCTGTGTGGTAAAAAACGTGTTGTGAAGCTTTAGGGTTGCTACTGTAAAAATGTATTGTAAATTATTGTAAAACTTTAAATTTGCTGTTTGAAAACTGTGTTGTGTAAAACTGTGTTGTAAAAAACGTGTTGTAAAAAAACACGTGAAACTTTAGGGCTGCTACTCAAACTATATTGTAAACCTATTGTAAAACTTTGAAGTTGCTGTTGTAAAACTGTGGTGTAAAAAAAGTGTTGGAAAAACTGTGTGGTAAAAAACTGTTGGAAAAATATGTGGTGTAAATACACGTGTTGTGAAGCTTTAGGGTTGCTACTGTAAAACTCTATTGTAAAACCGAGTTGTAAAACTGTATTGTAAAAGTATTGTAAAACTTTAAAGTTGCTGTTTCAAAACTGTGTTGTGTAAAACTGTGTTGTGTAAAAGTTTGTTGTGTAAAACTGTGTTGTAAAAAGACGTGTTGTGAAGCTTTAGGGTTGCTACTGTAAAACCGTGTTGTAAAACTGTGTTGTAAAACTGTATTGTAAAAGTATTGTAAAACTTTAAAGTTGCTGTTTCAAAACTGTGTTGTGTAAAACTGTGTTGTGTAAAAGTTTGTTGTGTAAAACTGTGTTGTAAAAAGACGTGTTGTGAAGCTTTAGGGTTGCTACTGTAAAACCGTGTTGTAAAACTGTGTTGTAAAACTATTGTAAGACATTGAAGTTGCTGTTGTAAAACTGTGTTGTAAAACTGTGTTGTGTAACACTGAGTTGTAAATAATTATCTTGTAAAAAACTGTGTTGTAAATAATAGGTTGTAAAGAAACGTGTTGTGGAAAAAGAGTGTTGGAAAAAGAGTGCTGGAAAAAACGTGTTGAAAAACCAGCGTTGGAGAAAACGGCGTGGTGAAAAACCAGCGTTGGAGAAAACGGCGTGGTGAAAAACCAGCGTTGGAGAAAACGGCGTGGTGAAAAACCAGCGTTGGAGAAAACGGCGTGTTGAAAAACCAGCGTTGGAGAAAACGACGTGTTGAAAAACCAGCGTTGGAGAAAACGGCGTGTTGAAAAACCAGCGTTGGAGAAAACGGCGTGTTGAAAAACCAGCGTTGGAGGAAACGGCGTGGTGAAAAACCAGCGTTGGAGAAAACGGCGTGGTGAAAAACCAGCGTTGGAGAAAACGGCGTGGTGAAAAACCAGCGTTGGAGAAACCGGCGTGGTGAAAAACCAGCGTTGGAGAAAACGGCGTGGTGAAAAACCAGCGTTGGAGAAAACGGCGTGGTGAAAAACCAGCGTTGGAGAAACCGGCGTGGTGAAAAACCAGCGTTGGAGAAACCGGTGTGGTGAGAAACCGGCGTGGTGAAAAACCAGCGTTGGAGAAACCGGCGTGGTGAGAAACCGGCGTGGTGAAAAACCAGCGTTGGAGAAACCGGCGTGGTGAGAAACCGGCGTGGTGAAAAACCAGCGTTGGAGAAACCGGCGTGGTGAGAAACCGGCGTGGTGAAAAACCAGCGTTGGAGAAACCGGCGTGGTGAGAAACCGGCGTGGTGAAAAACCAGCGTTGGAGAAACCGGCGTGGTGAGAAACCGGCGTGGTGAAAAACCAGCGTTGGAGAAACCGGCGTGGTGAGAAACCGGCGTGGTGAAAAACCAGCGTTGGAGAAACCGGCGTGGTGAAAAACCAGCGTTGGAGAAACCGGCGTGGTGAGAAACCGGCGTTGGAGAAAACGGCGTGGTGAGAAACCAGCGTTGGAGAAACCGGCGTGGTGAGAAACCGGCGTGGTGAAAAACCAGCGTTGGAGAAACCGGCGTGGTGAGAAACCGGCGTGGTGAAAAACCAGCGTTGGAGAAACCGGTGTGGTGAGAAACCGGCGTGGTGAAAAACCAGCGTTGGAGAAAACGGCGTGGTGAGAAACCGGCGTGGTGAAAAACCAGCGTTGGAGAAACCGGCGTGGTGAGAAACCGGCGTGGTGAAAAACCAGCGTTGGAGAAACCGGCGTGGTGAGAAACCGGCGTGGTGAAAAACCAGCGTTGGAGAAAACGGCGTGGTGAGAAAACGGCGTGGTGAGAAACCGGCGTGGTGAAAAACCAGCGTTGGAGAAAACGGCGTGGTGAGAAACCGGCGTGGTGAAAAACCAGCGTTGGAGAAAACGGCGTGGTGAGAAACCGGCGTGGTGAAAAACCAGCGTTGGAGAAAACGGCGTGGTGAGAAACCGGCGTGGTGAAAAACCAGCGTTGGAGAAACCGGCGTGGTGAGAAACCAGCGTTGGAGAAAACGGCGTGGTGAGAAACCGGCGTGGTGAAAAACCAGCGTTGGAGAAACCGGCGTGGTGAAAAACCAGCGTTGGAGAAAACGGCGTGGTGAGAAACCGGCGTGGTGAAAAACCAGCGTTGGAGAAAACGGCGTGGTGAGAAAACGGCGTTGGAGAAACCGGCGTGGTGAAAAACCAGCGTTGGAGAAAACGGCGTGGTGAGAAAACGGCGTTGGAGAAACCGGCGTGGTGAAAAACCAGCGTTGGAGAAACCGGCGTGGTGAGAAACCGGCGTGGTGAAAAACCAGCGTTGGAGAAAACGGCGTGGTGAGAAACCGGCGTGGTGAAAAACCGGCGTTGGAGAAACCGGCGTGGTGAGAAACCGGCGTGGTGAAAAACCAGCGTTGGAGAAACCGGCGTGGTGAAAAACCAGCGTTGGAGAAAACGGCGTGGTGAGAAACCGGCGTGGTGAAAAACCAGTGTTGGAGAAACCGGCGTGGTGAAAAACCAGCGTTGGAGAAAACGGCGTGGTGAGAAACCGGCGTGGTGAAAAACCAGCGTTGGAGAAAACGGCGTGGTGAGAAAACGGCGTTGGAGAAACCGGCGTGGTGAGAAAACGGCGTTGGAGAAACCGGCGTGGTGAAAAACCAGCGTTGGAGAAAACGGCGTGGTGAGAAAACGGCGTTGGAGAAACCGGCGTGGTGAAAAACCAGCGTTGGAGAAAACGGCGTGGTGAGAAAACGGCGTTGGAGAAACCGGCATGGTGAAAAACCAGCGTTGGAGAAACCGGCGTGGTGAGAAACCGGCGTGGTGAGAAACCAGCGTTGGAGAAAACGGCGTGGTGAGAAACCGGCGTGGTGAAAAACCAGCGTTGGAGAAACCAGCGTGGTGAGAAACCGGCGTGGTGAGAAACCGGCGTGGTGAAAAACCGGCGTTGGAGAAAACGGCGTGGTGAGAAACCGGCGTTGGAGAAACCGGCGTGGTGAGAAACCGGCGTGGTGAGAAACCACGTGCTGTGAAGCTTTAGGGTAGCTACTGTAAAACAGTATTGTAAATCCGAGTTGTAAAACTGTTTTGTAAAACGTTAAAGTTGCTGTTTTAAAACTGTGTTTTGTAAAACTGTGTTGTAAAAAAGAGCCGTTGTGAAGCTTTAGGGTTGCTACCTTAAAACGGTATTGTAAACTTAAGTTGCTACTGTAAATCTGTATTGAAACGCGGTATTGTAAAATGTTAGGGTGGCTACTGTAAAACTGTATTGTTAAACCGTGTTTTAAAACTATTGTAAAACCTTGAAGTTGCTGTTGTAAAACTGTTGCGAAAAAGTGTGTTGCGAAAAAACTGTCACAAAAAACTGTTGTAAATAATGTGTTGTAAAAAATCGTATTGTAAAAAACGTGTTGTGGAAAAACGTGTTGCGAAACTTTAGGGTTGCTACTCTAAAACTGTATTGGAAAATGTTATTGTAAAATTTTAGAGTTGCTACTGTAAAACTGTATTGTAAAACTATTGTAAAACTTTGAAGTTGCTGTTGTAAAACTGTGTTGTGTAAAACTTGTGTAAAAACGTCTTGTGAAAAAACTGTGTTGTAAAAAACCGTGGTGTAAAACAACTGTGTTGTAAAAAACCGTGGTGTAAAACAACTGTGGTGTAAAAAACCGTGGTGTAAAACAACTGTGTTGTAAAAAACCGTGGTGTAAAACAACTGTGGTGTAAAAAACCGTGGTGTAAAACAACTGTGGTGTAAAAAACCGTGGTGTAAAACAACTGTGTTGTAAAAAACCGTGGTGTAAAACAACTGTGGTGTAAAACCACGTTGTAAAAAACCGTGTTGGAAAACTGTGTTTGAAAAAATGTGTTGGAAAAAACGTGTTGAAATAACTGTGTGGGGAAAAACTGTGGGGTAAAAAACTGTGTTTTTAAAACACGTGGTGTAAAAACACGTGATGAAGCTTTAAGGTTGCTACTGTAAAACTGTATTGTAAAAGTATTGTAAAACTTTGAAGTTGCTCTTGTAAAACCGTGTTGTGGAAACCGTGTTGTAAAAAAAACGTGTTGTGGAAACCGTGTTGTAAAAAAAACGTGTTGTGGAAACCGTGTTGTAAAAAAAAACGTGTTGTGGAAACCGTGTTGTAAAAAAAACGTGTTGTGGAAACCGTGTTGTAAAAAAAACGTGTTGTGGAAACCGTGTTGTAAAAAAAACGTGTTGTGGAAACCGTGTTGTAAAAAAAACGTGTTGTGGAAACCGTGTTGTAAAAAAAACGTGTTGTGGAAACCGTGTTGTAAAAAAAACGTGTTGTGGAAACCGTGTTGTAAAAAAAACGTGTTGTGGAAACCGTGTTGTAAAAAAAACGTGTTGTGGAAACCGTGTTGTAAAAAAAACGTGTTGTGGAAACCGTGTTGTAAAAAAAACGTGTTGTGGAAACCGTGTTGTAAAAAAAACGTGTTGTGGAAACCGTGTTGTAAAAAAAACGTGTTGTGGAAACCGTGTTGTAAAAAAAACGTGTTGTGGAAACCGTGTTGTAAAAAAAACGTGTTGTGGAAACCGTGTTGTAAAAAAAACGTGTTGTGGAAACCGTGTTGTAAAAAAAACGTGTTGTGGAAACCGTGTTGTAAAAAAAACGTGTTGTGGAAACCGTGTTGTAAAAAAAACGTGTTGTGGAAACCGTGTTGTAAAAAAAACGTGTTGTGGAAACCGTGTTGTAAAAAAAACGTGTTGTGGAAACCGTGTTGTAAAAAAAACGTGTTGTGGAAACCGTGTTGTAAAAAAAACGTGTTGTGGAAACCGTGTTGTAAAAAAAACGTGTTGTGGAAACCGTGTTGTAAAAAAAACGTGTTGTGGAAACCGTGTTGTAAAAAAAACGTGTTGTGGAAACCGTGTTGTAAAAAAAACGTGTTGTGGAAACCGTGTTGTAAAAAAAACGTGTTGTGGAAACCGTGTTGTAAAAAAAACGTGTTGTGGAAACCGTGTTGTAAAAAAAACGTGTTGTGGAAACCGTGTTGTAAAAAAAACGTGTTGTGGAAAACGTGTTGTAAAAAAAACGTGTTGTGGAAAACGTGTTGTAAAAAAAACGTGTTGTGGAAAACGTGTTGTAAAAAAAACGTGTTGTGTAACTTTAGGGTTTCTACTCTAAAACTGTATTGAAAAATGGTGTTGTGTAACTTTAGGGTTTCTACTCTAAAACTGTATTGAAAAATGGTGTTGTGGAACTTTAGGGTTGCTACTGTAAAACTGTATTGTAAAACCATGTTTTAAAACTGTATTGTAAAACTATTGTAAAACTGAAGTTGCTGTTGTAAAAAAACGTGTTGTGAAGGATTAGGGTTGCTACTCTATAACTGTATTGTAAGACTATTGTAAAGCTTTGAAGTTGCTGTTGTAAAGCGGTGTGGTAAAACACGTGTTGGAAAAACTGCGTGGTAAAACACGTGTTGGAAAAACTGCGTGGTAAAACACGTGTTGGGAAAACTGCGTGGTAAAACACGTGTTGGGAAAACTGCGTGGTAAAAAACACGTTGGGAAAACTGCGTGGTAAAAAACTGTGTTGTGAAGCTTTAGGGTTGCTACTGTAAAACTCTATTGTAAAACCAAGTTGTAAAACTGTATTGTAAAAGTATTGTAAAATTTTAAAGTTGCTGTTTGAAAACTGTGTTGTGTACAAGTTTGAGTAAAAGTTTGTTGTAAAAAGACATGTTGTGAAGCTTTAGGGTTGCTACTGTAAAACCGTGTTGTAAAACTGTATTGTAAAACATTGAAGTTGCTGTTGTAAAACTGCGTTGTGTAAAACTGAGTTGTAAATAATTATGTTGTAAAGAAACGTGTTGGAAAAAACGTGTTGAAAAAACAGTGTTGGAAAAAACGTGTTGAAAACCAGTGTTGGAAATAACTGTGTTGTAAAATAAATGTGTTTTAAAAACACGTGGTGTAAAAATACGTGCTGTGAAGCTTTAGGGTAGCTACTGTAAAACAGTATTGTAAATCCGAGTTGTAAAACTGTTTTGTAAAACGTTAAAGTTGCTGTTTTAAAACTGTGTTTTGTAAAACTGTGTTGTAAAAAAAAGCCGTTGTGAAGCTCTAGGGTTGCTACCTTAAAACGGTATTGTAAAACTTTAGTTGCTACTGTAAAACTGTATTGAAACGCGGTATTGTAAAATGTTAGGGTGGCTACTGTAAAACTGCATTGTAAAACTATTGTAAAACCTTGAAGTTGCTGTTGTCAAACTGTGTTGTGAAAAACGTGTTGTAGAAAAACTGTATTGCAAAAAAACTGTTGCAAAAAACTGTGTTGTAAATAACGTGTTGTGGAAAAACATGTTGTGGAAAAAAGTGTTGTGAAACTTTAGGGTTGCTACCCTAAAACTGTATTGAAAAATGGTATTGTAAAATTTTAGAGTTGCTACTGTAAAACTGTGTTGTAAAACCATGTTTTAAAACTGTATTGTAAAGCTATGGTAAAACTTTGAAGTTGCTGTTGTAAAACTGTGTTGTGTAAAATTGTTGTGAAAAAACTGTGTTGTGAAAAAAGTGTTGTAAAAAGCGTATGGTAAAAAATTGTGTTGTAAAAAAACGTGTTGTAAAAAAACATGTGAAACTTTAGGGTTGCTACTCTAAAACTGTATTGTAAACCTATTGTAAAACTTTGAAGTTGCTGTTGTAAAACCGTGTTGTAAAACCGTGTTGTAAAACTGTATTGTAAAACTATTGTAAAACCTTGAAGTTGCCGTTGTCAAACTGTGTTGTGAAAAACGTGTTGTAGAAAAACATGTTGTAAAAAACTGTATAGTAAAAAAACTGTATTGTAAAAAAAATTTTTTGTAAAAAAACTGTATTGTAAAAAAGTGTGTTGCGAAAAAACTGTTGCAAAAAACTGTGTTGTAAATAACGTGTTGTGGAGAAACGTGTTGTGAAACTTTAGGATTGCTAATCTAAAAATGTATTGAAAAATGGTATTGTAAAATTTTAGAGTTGCTACTGTAAAACTGTATTGTAAAGCCATTGTAAAACTTTGAAGTTGCTGTTTTAAAACTGTTGCATAAAACTGTTGTGTAAAAACGCGTTGTGAAAAAACTGTGTTGTGAAAAAACTGTTGTAAAAAACCGTGTTGTAAATAACTAGGTTGTAAAAAACCGTGTTGTAAATAACTAGGTTGTAAAAAACCGTGTTGTAAAACCATGTTGTAAAAAACCGTGTTGTAAAACCATGTTGTAAAAAACCGTGTTGTAAATAACTAGGTTGTAAAAAACCGTGTTGTAAAACCATGTTGTAAAAAACCGTGTTGAAAAAACCGTGTTGTAAAAAACGTATGGTAAAAGATTGTGTTGTAAAAAACCGTGTTGTAAAAAAACATGTGAAACCTTAGGGCTGCTACTCTAAAACTGTATTGTAAACCTATTGTAAAACTTTGAAGTTGCTGTTGTAAAACTGTGTTGTAAAATAACTTGTTGCAAAAAATGTCTTTTAAAAAAAGTCTCGCAAAAAACATCTTGCAAAAAACATGTTGTAAAAAAACCTGTGGCATATCACGTGTTGTCAAAAAACTGTGTTGTCAAAAAATGTTTTAAAAAAAACTGTGTTGTAGAAAAACTGTGTTGTAGAAAAACTGTGTTGTAGAAAAACTGTGTTGTAGAAAAAGTGTGTTGTAAAAAAAGTGTTGTAAAAAAAGTGTTGTAAAAAAAGTGTTGTAAAACAACTGGGTTGTAAAACAACTGGGTTGTAAAACAACTGGGTTGTAAAAAAACGGGTTGTAAAAAAACGGGTTGTAAAAAAATGGTGTTGTAAAAAAAAGGTGTAAAAAAACGGTGTTGTAAAAAAACGGGTTGTAAAAAACCGTGTTGTAAAAAAACCGTGTTGTAAAAAACCGTGTTGTAAAAAAACCGTGTTGTAGAAAAACTGTGTTGTAAAAACACGTGTTGTAGAAAAAACCGTGTTGTAAAAACACGTGTTGTAAAAAAACGTGTTGGGAAACTTTAGGGCTGCTACTCTAAAACTGTATTGTAAACCTATTGTAAAACTTTGAAGTTGCTGCTGTAAAACTGTGTTGTAAGACCGTGTTGTAAAACCGTGTTGTAAAAAACGTGTTGGAAAACTGTGTTGGAAAAAATGTGTTGGAAAAAACTGTGTTTTTAAAACACGTGGTGTAAAAACACGTGTTGTGAAGCTTTAGGGTTGCTACTGTAAAACTGTACTGTAAAAGTATTGTAAAACTTTAAAGTTGCTGTTTGAAAACTGTGTTGTGTAAAACTGTGTTGTAAAAAAACGTGTTGTGAAGCTTTAGGGTTGCTACCTTAAAACTGTATTGTATAATGGTATTGTAAAACTTTAGTTGCTACTCTAAAACTGTATTGAAACACGGCATTGTAAAACTTTAGTTGCTACTGTCAAACTGTATTGAAACACAGTATTGTAAAACTTTAGGGTTGCTACTCTAAAACTGTATTGTAAAACCGTGTAGTAAAACTGTATTGTAAAACTATTGTAAAATTTTGTAGTTGCTGTTGTAAAACTGTGTTGTAAAACCATGTGTTGTAGAAAAACGTGTTGAAAAAAACTGATGTAAAAAAACTGTATTGTAAAAAACTGTGTTGTAAAAAAAAGTGTTGCAAAAAAAAGTGTTGCAAAAAAAGTTTTGTAAAAAAAGTGTAGTAAAAAGATGTGTTGCACAAAAAGTGTTGTAAAAAACGTGTTGCCCAAAAAGTGTTGTAAAATACGTGTTGCAAAAAAAGTGCTGTAAAAAAAGCGTTGAAAAAAAGTGTTGTAAAAAACGTGTTGCAAAAAATGCGTTAGTAAAAAAAGTCTTGCAAAAAAGGTCTTTTAAAAAAACGTCTTGCAAAAAAATCTTGCAAAAAACGTGCTGTAAAAAAACCTGTTGCAAAAAATGTGTTGTCAAAAAATTGTGTTGTAAAAAACTGTTGTCAAAAACCTGTGCTGTAAAAATCGTGTTTTTAAAAAAATGTGTTGTAAAAAAACTGTGTTGTAAAAAAAGTGTTGTAAAAAAACGTGTTGTAAAAAAAGTGTTCTGAAGCTTTAGGGTTGCTACTGTAAAACTGTATTGTAAAAGTATTGTAAAACTTTAAAGTTGCTGTTTGAAAACTGTGTTGTGTAAAACTGTGTTGTAAAAAAACATGTTGTAGAAAAAAGTGTTGTGAAGGTTTAGGGTTGCTACTCTAAAACTGTACTGTAAGACTGTTGTAAAGCTTTGAAGTTGCTGTTGTAAAGCTGTGTGGTAAAAAACGTGTTGAAAAAACCGTGGTGTAAACCACGTGTTGAAAAAACCGTGGTGTAAACCACGTGTTGAAAAAACTGTGGCGTAAAACACGTGTTGAAAAAACTGTGGCGTAAACCACGTGTTGAAAAAACTGTGGCTTGAAAAAACTGTGGCGTGAAAAACTGTGGCTTGAAAAAACTGTGGCGTGAAAAACGTGTTGAAAAAACTGTGGCGTGAAAAACGTGTTGAAAAAACTGTGGCGTGAAAAACGTGTCGGAAAAACTGTCCGGTGAAAACCTGTGTTTTTAAAACGTGGTGTAAATACACGTGTTGTGAAGCTTTAGGGTTGCTACTGTAAAACTCTGTTGTAAAACCGAGTTGTAAAACTGTATCGTAAAAGTATTGTAAAATTTTGAAGTTGCTGTTTGAAAACTGTGTTGAGTAAAAGTTTGTTGAGTAAAAGTTTGTTGTAAAAAGACGTGTTGTGAAGCTTTAGGGTTGCTACTGTAAAACTCTATTGTAAAACCGAGTTGTAAAACTGTATCGTAAAAGTATTGTAAAATTTTGAAGTTGCTGTTTGAAAACTGTGTTGTGTAAAAGTTTGTTGAGTAAAAGTTTGTTGAGTAAAAGTTTGTTGAGTAAAAGTTTGTTGAGTAAAAGTTTGTTGAGTAAAAGTTTGTTGTAAAAAGACGTGTTGTGAAGCTTTAGGGTTGCTACTGTAAAACTGTGTTGTAAAACTGTATTGTAAAACATTGAAGTTGCTGTTGTAAAACTGTGTTGTGTAAAACTGAGTTGTAAATAATTATGTTGTAAAGAAACGTGTTGTAAAGAAACGTGTTGTAAAGAAACGTGTTGGAAAAAACGTGTTGGAAAAAACGTGTTGGAAAAACAGTGTTGGAAAAAACGTGTTGAAAAACCAGTGTTGGAAAAAACGTGTTGAAAAACCAGTGTTGGAAAAAACGTGTTGAAAAACAGTGTTGGAAATAACTGTGTTGTAAAATAAATGTGTTTTAAAAACACGTGGTGTAAAAATACGTGTTGCGAAGCTTTAGGGTAGCTACTGTAAAACAGTATTGTAAATCCGAGTTGTAAAACTGTTTTGTAAAACGTTAAAGTTGCTGTTTTAAAACTGTGTTTTGTAAAACTGTTGTAAAAGCAAGCCTTTGTGAAGCTTTAGGGTTGCTACCTTAAAACGGTATTGTAAAACTTTAGTTGCTACTGTAAAACTGTATTGAAACGCGGTATTGTAAAATGTTAGGGTGGCTACTGTAAAACTGTATTGTAAAACCGTGTTTTAAAACTGTATTGTAAAACTATTGTAAAACCTGGAAGTTGCTGTTGTCACACTGTGTTGTGAAAAACGTGTTGTAGAAAAACATGTTGTAAAAAAACCGTATTGCAAAAAAACTGTATTGCAAAAAAACTGTTGCAAAAAACTGTGTTGTGAATAACGTGTTGTGGAAAAACATGTTGTGGAAAAATGTGTTGTGAAACTTTAGGGTTGCTACCCTAAAACTGTATTGAAAAATGGTTTTGTAAAATTTTAGAGTTGCTACTGTAAAACTGTGTTGTAAAACCGTGTTTTAAAACTGTATTGTAAAGCTATGGTAAAACTTTGAAGTTGCTGTTGTAAAATTGTGTTGTGTAAAATTGTTGTGAAAAAACTGTGTTGTGAAAAATTGTGTTGTAAAAAACCATGTGAAACCTTAGGGCTGCTACTCTAAAACTGTATTGTAAACCTACTGTAAAACTTTGAAGTTGCTGTTGTAAAACCGTGTTGTAAAAAAACGTGTTGCAAAAAAGTCTTTTAAAAAAACGTGTTTTAAAAGAAAGTCTTGCAAAAAACGTGTTGTAAAAAAACCTGTTGCAAAAAACTGTGTTGTAAAAAAAAGTGTTGCAAAAAACGTGTTGTAAAAAAACGTGTTGCAAAAAACGTGTTGTAAAAAAACTGTGCTGTAAAAAAATGTTGTAAAAAAACTGTGCTGTAAAAAAACGTGTTGTGAAACTTTAGGGTTGCTACTGTAAAACCGTATTGTAAAACTATTGTAAAACTTTGAAGTTGGTGGTGTAAAAAACAGTGTTGTAAGAAACGTGTTGAAAAAAGTGTTGGAAATAACTGCGTTGTAAAAACAGTGTTGGAAATCACTGCGTTGTGAAATAAATGTGTTTTGTAAAAACATGTGTTGTGAAGCTTTAGGGTAGCTACTGTAAAACTGTATTGTAAAACCGAGTTGTAAAACTGTATTGTAAACCTATTGTAAAACCTGGAAGTTGCTGTTGTAAAAAATGTGTTGTAGAAAAACGTGTTGTAGAAAAACGTGTTGTAAAAAACTGTATTGCAAAAAAAGTCTGTTGCAAAAAAACTGTGTTGCAAAAAAACGTGTTGTAAAAAAATGTGAAACTTTAGGGTTGCTACTATAAAACTGTATTGAGAAATGGTATTGTAAAACTTTAGAGTTGCTACTGTAAAACCGTATTGTAAACCTACTGTAAAACTTTGAATTTGCTGTTGTAAAACCGTGTTGTAATACTGCGTTGTAAAAAACTGCGTTGTGGAAAACATGTTGTAAAAAAACTGTGTTGTGATACTTTAGGGTTGCTACCGTAAAACTGTGTTGTAAAAAACGTGTTGACAAAATGGTGTTGTAAATAACTGTGTTTTAAAAACATGTGGTGTAAAAACAAGTGTTGTGAAGCTTTATGGTAGCTACTCTAAAACTGTATTGAAACACGGTATTGTGAAACTTTAGGGTTGCTACTGTAAAACTGTATTGTAAAACCGAGTTGTAAAACTGTATTGTAAAACTATTGTAAAACTTTGGAGTTGCTGTTTGAAAACTGTGTTGTGTAAAACTGTGTTGTAAAAAGACGTGTTGTGAAGCTTTAGGGTTGCTACTGTAAAACCGTGTTGTAAAACTGTATTGTAAAACTGTTGTAAAATATTGAAGTTGCTGTTGTAAAACTGAGTTGTAAATAATTATGTTGTAAAGAAACGTGTTGTAAAGAAACTGTGCTGTAAAAAACGTATGGTAAAAAAATGTGTTGTCAAAAAACATGTTGTGAAACTTTAGGGTTGCTACTCTAAAGCTGTATTGAAAAACAGTATTGTAAAACTTTAGAGTTCCTACTGTAAAACTGTATTATAAAACCGTGTTGTAAAACTGTATTGTAAAACTTTGAAGTTGCTGTTGTAAAACCGTGTTGCAAAAAAACGTGTTTTGAAGGTTTAGGGTTGCTACTGTAAAACGGAATTGTAAAACTATGGTAAAACTTTGAAGTTGCTGCTGTAAAAATGTGTTGTAAAAAACAGTGTTGTAAAACACGTGTGTAAAAAACAGTGTTGTAAAAAACGTGTTGAAAAAACAGCGTCGGAAATAACTGTGTTGTAAAAGAAATGTGTTTTAAAAAGACGTGGTGTAAAAAAACGTGTTGTGAAGCTCTAGGGTTACTACCTTAAAACTGTATTGCAAAACGGTATTGTAAAACTTCAGTTGCTACTCTAAAACTGTATTAAAACACGGTATTGTAAAACTTGAGGGTTGCTACTGTAAAACTGTATTGTAAAACCGAGTTGTAAAACTGTATTGTAAAACTATTGTAAAACTTTGGAGTTGCTGTTTGAAAACTGTGTTGTGTAAAACTGTGTTGTAAAAAGACGTGTTGTGAAGCTTTAGGGTTGCTACTGTAAAACTGTATCGTAAGACTATTGTAAAGCTTTGAAGTTGCTGTTGTAAAGCTGTGTTGTAAAAAACGTGTTGAAAAAACAGTGTTGGAAATAACTGTTTTGTAAAAACAGTGTTGGAAATAACTGCGTTGTAAAATAAATGTGTTTTAAAAACACGTGGTGTAAAAACACGTGTTGTGAAGCTTTAGGGTAGCTACTGTAAAACTGAGTTGTAAAACTGTATTGTAAACCTATTGTTAAACCTGGAAGTTGCTGTTGTAAAACTGTGTTGTAAAAAACGTGTTGTAAAAAACTGTACTGTAAAAAAACTGTACTGTAAAAAAATGGTGTTGCAAAAAAACGGTGTTGCAGATAACGTGTTGTAAATAACGTGTTGTAAAAAAACATATTGTAAAGACTGTGTTATAAAAAATCGTGTTGTAAAAAAAGTGTGAAACTTTAGGGTTGCTACTGCAAAACTGTATTGAGAAACAGTATTTAAAACTTTAGAGTTGCTTCTGTAAAACTGTATTGTAAAACTATTGTAAAACTTTGAAGTTGCTGTTGTAAAACTGTGTTGTGAAAAAAACATGTTGTGAAAACCTGTTGTAAAAAAACGTGAAAAACTGTTGTAAAAAACTGTTGTAAAAAAAACCGTGTTGTAAAAAAACGTGTTGTAAAAAACCCTTGCTGAGTCCATATCCGGTACCCCGGTGGGTCTTTCTGTCCCGTCTTCCGTTTGGTGCACCTCCATTTGGTCCCCGATCCCCTGAGGACACCTGTTCTTTGTTCAATTCCCTTTTGAGCTCCTTGCACCCCCAAGGCTTCTTTGGTCTCTCTGGCCCCTTCCGGATCTCTCTAATCCCTGCGACGATGCCTCTTGCTCTACTGGAGCCTTTTCCAAAGCCATCTTTGTGGTCCAAAGCAGTCTTTTTTTTTTTCCCACCTTACAGTATGTTTCTGTTTGGTGTCTGGTACCCCAAAGACGTCTATGGTCAGCTTAGATCTTCTCTTGAGTTTTTCAGAGGAGGCAATAGCCTTCATCTATTTTTATCGACACATCTCCCGTGGTGGTGTTTATTGTGTTTTGCAATTTAGTTTTGCTTTAGCAAGTTAGGTATTAATTAGGCTGCTTCATGCAGTTCCTGGTACGTATCTTGTATTTCCCTGTTTTTTTGGTGGTTTCTGTCCTTTGGGAATCATCTAGTTCTCTTAAGGGAGTCAGTCAGAGAGACGATCATAGCGACTCTGAAATGTCAGCGATTTACCGTAAATAACTTACTTTGCAACCAGAGATATTTTTGAGAAGGGATTCTTAAGGAATGTAATTCTGGTTTGTGATTCAGTCCTATCCAGAAGGTAGTTCCGGTAGAAGTTAGGCGGTACGTGCAGCCTTGCTAGAAATTGGTATGCACAGCCTTGCTAGAAATGAAGCGTAACCCTACAGCATTTTGGCTTTTTTTATAGGAAACTCAAGCACTTCAATTTTGATAGCAGCTTTGTTATTGCATTTAATGAGCTAGTTTCTTACATCGTGTAGAGGGACATCTATCTTTTTCTATCTACGCCCCAGAAAAATTAAGTTTAATCCCCTACCCGGTCACGTTGCCGATGCCATAGTTGTAGCTGTAGTACAAAAGCAGGTATCGTTTTTGCTAGTAAGGATCGCTTTCTCTGTTCAGGGCTTTGCTTGCTCTAAATTTAAGGCAGGTGAGAACACTCCTGCTGCTCCTCCAGCTGACATTGTAAGTTCTGGTGGTTTGCCCTTCCCCTTTCCCAGGTGAATGTGGGAAGGGTGGTGGGCAGGGCCACGGGGTATACGAGCCACAGCCTCTGCTGAGGGAGTTCATTGTGCTCCTGGGTTTTCCTGGTGTTGGTGCTCAGCTCTTGAGTCCTTTACAGCTTTTGAGCTGGCTCAGCTCTTTGGGAAGAGGTGTCTGCCTGAGGTAAGAGCTTCAGGACCAGTCAAGGTTCAGCAGCATGTGTGGTAGAAAGTAACGCTTGTATGTAGCTTTTATTTCTTTTTTTTTTTAGGTCAGTAATTTTGTTCTGAGTGTTCAGGGGTGGTGAGATGGTTTAATCGTATGCGTTGTTTTGGTTTTTTTTTTAGTTCTCGATGCATTGTGTTTTCCTGGAATTTCTGACTTTATTGAAAATGGAACCTTGTTTTTTTCACCAGCTTTGCTGTATTCTGTGTAAGTTGCTGATACTATCTCTCTTAATAGGACCGACGGTGACATTATTTAGTAGGGGTTAGAGCGAGCGTCTTGTATGCACGTGTCTATGGAGTTTTAGTAGTTCTCAAGAAGGCAGCAGGGCCATAAGGCATAGTGTCTTTTAGGGTCTGGGATGCCTCGTCGCCTTTCCTCATTGCCCACAGAATGCCATGTTGTCCCTAGAAACTTTGCAGCTTGTGGCAGGCCCCTCGTAGGTTATAAGCCTCGGGACTTGACTTGACTTGGTGGGCACGTAGCAGAGCTCAGAGTCTCTGGGAAGTTGTGAGTTAAGAGGTGTCCCCAGAATTTGGCACGTGGCTCAGAAGAGCGGCTCCTGAGGGGCAGCCACTGAAGGGGGTTCAGGGGTGCAAATGGAGGGCAGGAGGTGTCAGGAAGCACCCCAATATACGTGGACAGTCTTGCCTCAAGGCTTTAAGAACAGCCCTACCGTTTTTGGAAGTCAATTGGCACGAGAATTAGAGATTTGGAAGAAAGACAATAATCAAGGAATCTTGTTGCAATATGTGGGTGATCTATTAATTGCAGCCGAGACAGAAGAACCATGCACCAAGTTAACTCTTAGCCTTTTGAAGTTTTTGGGAATCGGTGGCTATCGAGTGTCAAAAGAAAAAGCCCAAATAACCCAGAGAGAAGTAACTTACTTGGGTTTGGAAATCCCGAAAGGACAGAGACAATTAGGAACCGAGAGAAAGAAGACAATTTGTCATCTCCCCGAGGCCAAGACTCTGAAAGCATTGCGAGCGTTTCTGGGAACGGTCGGGCGGCGTCGCCTGTGGATTGCAAATTACAGCTTGCTGGTCCGACCTTTATAGGAGCAGCTCAAAACCTCAAACAACGGATTTATAGATTGGACTGGTGCCAGGAAAGCTGCTTTCAAACAACTAAAACGGGCTTTAATGGAGGCGCCAGCCCAAAGCCCGCCAGATCTCACAAAGACATTTGAACTTTTTACTCATGAAAGAAAAGGTATAGCTCTGGGTGTCCCGGCCCAACATCTGGGACCAAGTCGGCGAGCTGTGGCCTACTTCTCGAAGCAATTAGACAACGTGAGTCTGGGATGGCCCGGTCGTCCGAGAGCCGTCGCTGCAACTGCGCTATTGATCCAAGAAGCTCGTAAGTTCACCCCAGGACAGAGAATTGCAGCGTATGTTCCCCACATGCTGATCGCTGTCCTCGAACAGAAAGGGGGGCGTTGGTTATCCCCTAGTAGAATGCCGAAATACCGAGTGGTGTTGCTGGAGCAAGATGGTGTTTCCTTAAAAAGTGCTCCTATCGTTAACCCTGCTGTGTTTTTAACAGCCGATCAGGTTGAAGGAGAACCGGAACATGACTGCCTGCAGACAATTGAAGAAGTCTACTCCGGCCGACCGGATCTCCGAGATGCGCCAGCGGAAGAAACGGATTGGGAAGTATATACCGACGGAAGCGGTTTCATCCGTGAAGGAAAACGTTTATCAGGATACGCGGTAACCGCTACCGAGAAGGTAATCGAATCGCGAGCTTTGCCTTCAAATGCATCTGCCCAAAAGGCTGAATTGATAGCTCTTACTCGAGCACCGGAACTAAGTCAAGGAAAGCAAATCAACATTGGGACAGACTCAAAGTATGCTTTTGGAGTAGTACATGCGCGTGGAGCAGCGTGGAAAGAAAGAGGACTGCTCTCCGCACAAGGAATCACCATTCAGCATGCGGAACAAATGCCGAAATTGTTCGAAGCCAGTCCAAAGCAAACAGCAGTCGTGATGATGCACCGTAAAGCACATCGGTCGGGTAGGACCGTCCCTGAAACAGGTAACTAGTTGACTGCTAGAGCTGCTAAAGAGGCTGCAGAAAAAGGCATCCTAGCACTAGTTCCAGAGCAAGTGTAAATTTACCTAAAGGTGCTCCAAGTTATAATGAAAAAGGTGAAGAACTAATTCTTAAATTGCAGGCTAACAAAAATGAAACAGGATGGGCCGTTAACACCAACAGGTTAAATAAGCGTCCCACCCGCAACAATGAGAGAAATTGCCCCGGCTGAACATAGCAAAGTACGTTGGGGAACAGAAAACCTTGTTAAACATTTACAAACGTGTATTTTGAATAGAGATATGATAAAAAGTATCCGAATAATTACAAGTAGGTTTGTATATGTAATAATCCCCAAACCAATAATAAATTTTTTTTTGGAATGACTAAGCAAGGAAATTCTCCAGGAAAATATTGGCAAATGGATTTTACAGAATTGCTTCAAAAAGAGGGATACTGATATATCCCAGTTCTAGTCGATACCTTTACCGGGTAGCCTGAAGCTTTCCCTTGTCGCCCCAACGAAGCAAGAGAAGTAGTTATCGTCATTGTTATAATCTGTGTCGCTTTTAGCTGTCTTAAACGAGCTGCGGCACGATCTCCGTTCAAGCGAGACTACTAAAAGAATTGGTAGCCTCAAGCGGGAAGGGGGGGGGGAATTGGTAGCATATTTCCGTACGTTCTGTACGGTATGTCTAAATATTTTGATGGTTTTAATATTTTGTACCAGCCGTGGAGACTGGTTTGCTGCTAGGTGACTGTAAAAGTGAGATTTGGTAAACAATGATTGGAAATCTTCTACTAACACTATGATTGAAACAATAGACAAAAGTATAGCCGAGCAATTAACTAGTAGAAGTAGTTACTCCTAAGTTTCGCCGTTCTTTGCGCTTAGGAGTAGATGTTCCTGTGCGCTAGATGAGAACAATGTTGAAAGAACAAGGAGAAGAATAAAGACTTGGAGGACAGCCAACGAGAACTTCAAATGGGTCGGTGGTTGTAAAAGCAGCCCTTCGACTCAGATGGATCCTTCGTTACGTGTGGTCGGATGTAGGCAGTGCTACGATAATCAGTTATAATCATTTCTATGAATATGTATGCTAATCTGGTTAATATGCAATTAGTTATTCTATATAACCTGTTTGTGCTAAAGCTGTGGTATGCACGCTAGGTGGAATTATCCTCCGTGTATCCAGCGCTGCAATAAAGAACGCCTGCTTTCTAGCAGTCCAAAACGAGTCTTGGAGAGTTTCTTTGACCGGCTTTTCGGTATCGCTTGTCCGCGGGTTGGTGTCTTTCCTCCCCCGTGCGTCTGTGCCTGAGTGTCTTTCCTCTCCCCCGGTGTTTCTGTCAGTGGTTTTCTCTCGATCCCCGCTCCGTGTGTCCGTCAGTCGGTGTCTCACCCCACCTCGCGTGTCCATCGGTGAGCGTTTTGCCCTGCCTTGCTTGTCCATCGGTCAGTGTCTCGCCCCGTCCCGCCTGTCTGTCGGTCTGTGTCTCCCCATTCCTTGTGTTTCCATCAGTCAGTGTCTCTCCTCTCTCTTTTTGTGTCCGTCAGTTGTTAACTCCCCCCCCCCCCTTGCTTGTCCGTCAGTCGGTGTCTCCGCCTGCCTCGCCTGTCCCTTGGTCCATATGTCCCCCCACCCCGCTCCGGCGTGTCCGTCGGTCGGTGTCTGACCCCCGCTCCGGCGTGTCCGTCGGTCGGTGTCTGACCCCCGCTCCGGCGTGTCCGTCGGTCGGTGTCTCCTCTCTTCTGCTCCTCCTGCCTGTCTGCAGTGGTTTATATTCACCCATACCCCCCCAAGTCGGTGGGTGTGGGCATTTCCTCCCTGAACCCCTGTTTGGCGAGCGCTGGCCATTCTTCCCTGCCCCCTGCGTGTGAGTAGGCATGTGTGTTTGGCTTGGGGTTGCTCCGCCTGGGGATGTAGAGTCATGTAGGTGGAATAGAAATAAGTGTCTACGGGTGAAATGTTGATGCGCCTAGACCGTCCAGGTGAGGGTTGTACAGTCATCTCGGCTCGAGTAGCCGTCGGCGGGCTGTGTGGGCAGCCGTGCCGACAGTGTTTTACGGAGACGATTGGAACCGTGTGGCAGGGGCTGTCGAGGGGCAGTGAAGCGGATTTGAATCTCTAAGGTGTTAAGTCTTGCACGTGATGAGCTTAAAGTTTGGCTCTGGTCTTCTTTTGGTTGGGTTTCTTTTTTGTTTTTTTTTTTTTTTTTTTTTTTTAAATGGCAGGCTGTAGTTGGACTCCAGATGGTCTTTGTAGATGGAATCAAGACCTCTGGAGTTGTTAAGCTCTTGCTCTGCATCCAGGTGACTCGTTGAATATGTTTTTTTTTTTTTTTAGATGCGGAGGAACAAGATGTGTGCCACAGAGCAACGGGGGAAGGCAGCGGAGCGCCGTAAGGAGGTGGGTCCGGGAGTGGAGTCGGAGGGAAGATGCGGCCGGTGGCTTTATGAGATTGCTTTGCTTTGCTGTGCTTTGCGGGTTTTTTCGCTTTGCATTGATCTGTATTTGCCTTTGTCTTGCGTTGTTTTGCTCTGTATTTGTATGGACTGTCACGTGAGACTGTCTCGCGTTGTATGACCTTTATTGTGTTTTTTTCTGACATTGTAGTGCTCTGTGCTTGTATTGACTGTCATCTGAGACTATCTTGCATTGTATTGCTCGATATTGGTTTGCGTTGTAGTGTTCTGTACTTGCATTGTTTCCCATCTGAGACTGTCTCGCTTTGCATGGCCCTGCATTGTGTTTTGTATTGCAGTGCTCTGTACTTGTATTGAGCGCCATCTGAGACTGCCTTGCATTCTATGGGTCTGTATTGGTTTTGTATTGTTTTGGTCTGTACTCGTATCGACTGTCATCTGAGAGTCTCTTGCATTGGCCCTGTCTTGTTTTGTCTGGTATGGCAGCGCTCTGAGTTTTTTTGTCTTGACTGAGATAAGAGTACTGCCTTGTATGGCATTATATTTGCACGCGAATTGCATGGCTCTATGTTTGTGTGTGGATCGTATGTCATTGTAGAGACAGCATAGAAAGCTTAACGACTTTGGGTTCTTTGCAAGCAAGGAGTTGAGTGGATCGCAATTGGACTGTGAACTAGCATAGAGTAAGGCAGTAACTGGGCAATGGTTCATATTGTTTACGCGGATGCTTTGTGGCAAGCCTCTAGAAACGGTCAAGGCCTCGAGGTCCGAGTAGCAGCGTGACGGGCCTCGGAGCGATCGGTAACTTTGGGACAGCTCTGTGTTTGTGATGCTCTGTTTTTTCAAGTGCCATGGAGGACACTGACTGTGAGAATGTGTTATTTTTGGAATAGGTGGGAAGCAGGGGAGGGGAGCGGTGGAGGACTTCTCTCTCAAGGATGAAGTGTCTTAATAAAAAGCTTTGTGTGTTGTTTTTGCAGGTGATGACAGGGCACGAGGTGCTTGAAGGAACCTTGTGTTTAGGTGACATGGCTGCTACGGAGGTTGGACTGTGACATGTGGCACTGCGAAAGCTAAGTATCGGGTTGAAAATGCACGGATGGTGGAGATGATGGTGCGTGTTGAAACATTGGTGTAACGGAAGGGTAGTTTGCAAGGGGAGTGGGCTCGTGCCAGGGTTTTTGCAGGTAGGGCGATTTTTGAGTCCCCCGGTGCCGCAGGCACGGGGTGATGGCCCTTTGATGGTGGTGGGCAGTTGCATGGATGATTTGAGAGTGAGGGCTGGCATGTATGCGATCTGAATGAGTGGTGTGTTGCGAACATGTGTAACCTTGTAGGGTGATGTGGTTTAGCCTTTTTATGTTTTTTCCTTTCAGGTTGGATGTAGAGTTGAGATGTCTTTCAGGGAATTAGAGAAAAAAAAAAATTAGAATTAAAAAAACCCAGCTGCGATATAGGTTGGTTTTTGGTGTCGTCCCATCCCGTTCCGGCCCCCCCTCCCACTTTTTTTTCCCCCTGGTCCTAGCCGCTCCATGAGGCGATGCTGATCCCCAGTGTTCGGACCGGGGTCCGGCTCGGGCCAGGGTTTTCACAGGCAGGGCGATTTTTTTCAAGGCTCCCGGGAATGGCGTTCCCATGGAGCGCTGCCCTGGAATGTGGTAATTGCCACTTAGCAGAGGGAATTATTTTGTTCAGCGGATGGTCTTTGGAAGACAGTTGAGGATTTTGCGGGGGGGTGGGGGGGTGGTGGAGTTGGAGTAGATAGCCAGCATCGAGTAGGCCAGGGTTGTGAAGCGGGCGAGTGTAACTGTATTTTTCCGTGGTGGGTTTCTCAAATCTTTGGGTGGTCTTCGTAGTTTGTGATGTAATGATATTTTTCAATTTTTATTTTTGTGCCTAGGTGTGGAAGTGGACAGTCTGTCAAGATGAGCAGAGCTCACTCGTTTTCAGCTTGGGAACGGGGATCGTGGAGGTAACGTCACCTCGGGGAGGAAAACCTCTGGACGTGAAGCGACAGACGTAACGGGAGCGAGGAATGCGGAAAAGACCACTCCGTAGAGAATTGCAGGCACTCTATAGTGGCAATTCTTCTTAAGGTAATGCTAAATTTTTGGAGTTTAAATGTATTTGTAGAAATAATGATTGAAAGAGGAATGAAACTAATAGTGGCAAATATTTGACCAATGCGGCCATAACTCTTTTCTATACATTGTAGTAAAAGTACATTGTAGAATTGGACTGTAAATACTGACACAGCTGAATGTACGTGGAGTCAGTAATGGACCAAATGAAACAAAAATAAAATGAAAAAAAGGCAGGTAATTAGGTCTCCTTGTGAGAGTCACAGTACTAACGGCAATCACAAAAGCAAGTGCAGAGCGAAGCATGTGTGTTTAGTGCCCATAGGTCAACTTAGCTGTTTAAGTAAGTGAAAGTGTTCATTAGAATTAGGCATCCAAGGGAGAGTTGTAGATACCGCGAGGTAAATGTAGCTGCGGATGGGTTAATAGAAAGGGTGCGCATTACTGGCTCTAGTAATTGCACAACTTCGAAGATGGTGCTGTAGCTATGCAACTGTGACATGGGCTCGGGTACTGTGTAACTTTGAAATTTGCTCGGCTAGGGTGCGCTGCCGAAATGGGCTCGGCTACAGTGTCACTTTGAAATGGGCTCGGGTAGTGTGCGGCGCCGAAATGGGCTCGGGCGCGGTGCGTTGCCGAAATGGGCTCGGGCGCGGTGCGGTGCGTCGCCGAAATGGGCTCGGGCGCGGTGCGGTGCCGAAATGGGCTCGGCTGCAGTGTAACTTTGAAATGGGCTCGGGTAGTGTGCGGCGCCGAAATGGGCTCGGGCGCGGTGCGCTGCCGATATGGGCTCGGGTGCGGTGCGGTGCCGAAATGGGCTCGGGCGCGGTGCGGTGCGTTGCCGAAATGGGCTCGGGCGCGGTGCGGCGCCGAAATGGGCTCGGGCGCGGTGTGCTGCCGAAATGGGCTCGGCTGCAGTGTAACTTTGTAATGGGCTCGGGCGCGGTGCGCTGCCGAAATGGGCTCGGCTGCAGTGTCACTTTGAAATGGGCTCGGGTAGTGTGCGGCGCCGAAATGGGCTCGGGCGCGGTGCGCTGCCGAAATGGGCTCGGGTAGTGTGCGGCGCCGAAATGGGCTCGGGCGCGGTGCGGTGCAGAAATGGGCTCGGCTACAGTGTAACTTTCTAATGGGCTCGGGTAGTGTGCGGCGCCGAAATGGGCTCGGGCGCGGTGCGGTGCGGCGCCGAAATGGGCTCGGGCGCGGTGCGGCACCGAAATGGGCTCGGGTGGGGCGCGGCGCCGAAATGGGCTCGGGCGCGGTGCGGTGCGCTGCCGAAATGGGCTCGGCTACAGTGTAACTTTGAAATGGGCTCGGGCGCGGCACTGAAATGGGCTCAGATAGTGTGTACCTCTGAAATGGGCTTGGTTACTAGATAATATGTGTATAATATATGGGTTTTTTTTCATTCTGTATCTCCCTGTCCCCGTTCTTCTTCCTGTTCTTCTCTTTCTCTGACCCTTTGTGGTGCTCCCTACTCTTTCTATTTATGTCTTCTATTTCTCTGCAGGGGTCCTAATACCTCTCTTTCTCCGACCTGCTGTGTTTCTCACAGTCTCTCTCTATCTCTTGTCATTATTCTCATCTGTCACTCTGTCTTACTTCCTGTCCCATCGTATCATGTTGTATCTGTTCCTCCTGCTTTTTTCTCTCCATCTGTCCAGATCCCTGTTCCTTTTTTCTTCTGCTGCTGTCCCTCTGCCCTGCTTCCTCTTGCTATCTTTTCTGTATTTCTCTGTTCTATTCCCTCTTACATCCTTTCTAACTGTATCCCCCTGTCCAGCTAGCTGTCCCTTCTCTCTTTTCTCTCTTCCTATCAAACACAGTTGTTTTTTCCTCCAGTGCTGTCCTGTTCTCTGTCCCTTTTTTCTCACTCTCGTTCTGTCATGTTCCCTGTGTCTTTTTTTTAACTTTTCCATCTCTGTCCTGCAGCCTATCACTATTTTTTTCCTCTTCCATCCCTTTGTCCTTCTTCCAGTCCTTGTCTCTCTCTCCCTTTGTTCTCCTTCCCTGCCTTTTTTCCTTTCTTGCTACATCTCTGTTCTGCTCCCTAGAATAGAATCAAATCGAATCAAATCATGAAATTTGGAAAAGACCTCTAAGATCATTAAGTCCAACCATCAACCCAACACGCCCACGCCCACTAAATCATGTCCCAAAATGCCACGTCTACCTGTTTTTTGAACACCTCCAGGGATAGTGACTCCATCACTACCGTAGGCAGCCTGTTCTAATGCCTGACAACCATCTCAGTAAAGAAATTTTTTCTGATATCCAATCTAAACCTCCCAGCGCAACTTCAGCCCATTTTCTCTCGTCCTATCTCTAGTTACTTGATAGAAAAGACCAGCACCGCCTCACTTCAACCCCCCTTTAGGTAGTTGTAGAGAGCAATAAGGTTTCCCTTCAGCCTCTTTTTCTCCAGACTAAACCATCCCAGTTCCCTTAGCCGCTCCTCATAAGACTTATGCTCCAGGCCCCTCACCAACTCAGTTGCCCTTCTCTGGACACGTTCCAGCACCTCAATGTCTTTCCCATAGCGAGGGCCCCAAAACCGAACGCAGTACTCGAGGTGCGGCCTCACCAGTGCCGAACACAGGGGAACAATCGCTTTTCTGCTCCTGCTGGCCACGCTGTTTCTGGCTCATATTCTGCCAGCTATTAACCAGCACCCCCAGGTCTTTTTCCACCTTTCCAGCCGCTCTTCCCCAAGCCCGTAGCGCTGCACAGGGTCGTTGCGACTGAAGCATGGGAACGGGTACTTGGCGTCGCTGAACGTCATGCGATTAGCCTTGGCCCATCGATCCAGCCTGTCCAGATCCCTCTGTAGAGCCTTCCTACCCTCAAGTAGAGCAGCCCTCCCTCCCAACTTGGTGTCATCTGCAAACTTACTGAGGGTACACTCAAGCCCCTTATCTAGATCATTGATGATAAAGATACTAAAGAGAACTGGCCCCAAAACTGAGCCCTGGGGAACACCACTTGTGACCGTTAGTCAACCAGATTTAACCCTGTTCACCACAACTGTCTAGGCTCAGTCATCCAGCTAGTTTTTTTTACCCAGCGAAGAGTACACCTGTCTAAGCCACGAGCTGCCAGCCTCTCAAGGAGTATGCCATGAGAGACAGCGTGAAAGGCCTTGCCGAAGTCAAGGTAGGTAACATCCACAACCTTTCCCTCATCCACTAGGCGTGTCGCCTGGTCATAGAAGGAGATCAGGTTGGTCAAGCAGGACCCGCTTTTCATGAACCCACGCCGGCTGGGCCCGATCCCCTGGTTGTCCCGCACGTGCCACGTGAGCGCACTCAAGACGAACCGCTCCATAATCTTCCCCGGTACTGAGGTCAGGCTGACAGGCCTGTAGTTCCCTGGATCCTACCCACCCTGACCCTTTTCTGTGTCCTTCTCCTTGTCTCCCCTCTCCATTTCTCTGTCTTATTCCCTCTGCAGTTTTTCTTATTCTTTGATGCTCTGTCCTGTTCCTTGCCGCTATCTTTTGTCACTCTGTCTCTGTCCTGCTCCATGTCTTTTAATCTTGCCTGTCTTTCACTTTGTCCTGTTTCCCTGGCCCTTTTTTTCCTCTCTGTATCGCCTTGTCTCGCTCACTGTTCCTGTCCGATACTGCGTCCTGCTCCTTGTCCTTCTTTCCCCCTCACCCCATCCCGCATTCTGCTTTCTGTCTTTCTTTTTTCTCTTTCTAGCCTTCTGCCCCAATGCTGCTTTCTCCACCGCTGTCCTGCTGCCTGCCCCTTGTTTCCCCTCACTGTTCCTCTGTCCCGCTTCCTGTCCCCATCTTTTTCCACCTTTATTTCTCTATCCTGCTGCCTGCCCAGTTGTTTCTTGCTATATCTCCCTGTCCACCTGGTTCTCCCTTTTCTCCTTTCTCTCCTCCTCTGTCCCGCTCCCTGGCCCTTTTTTTCTCCTCTTAACCTCTCTCTGCTCTAGCCCATTGCTTCCCCCCCCCCCCCACTTCTTGATCTCTTTGTACAGATCTGAACCTTTCTTTGTTTCCCATTCCCTGTCCTTTTTCTGTCTCTGTCTGTATGCCCTGTGCTCTGTCATAGTTGTCATTCCTCCTTTGTTTGTTCTCTCTTTCTACCCCCATCTCTGTCCTGTTTACCGACCCTACATCTTCTTGTTCCATCTCTCTCTTTCTTGATTTCTCTACCTCTCTGACCTTTTCTTTTGACCTTTCCTCTCTCTTTGCTCCTCGGTCTTCTCCCTTGTCTCATTTTTCTCTTTCTACTCCTCTGTCTCGCTCCCCATCACTGTATTTTCTTTCTCCATTTCTCTGCCCCACTCCCCCTGCCTCTCTTTCTCCATCCCACCGTGCTGCTGCCCGTCCTTCCTTCCCTCTCTCCCTCCCTCTTTCTCTGTTGTTATCCTCGAGTCCTTTGTTGTCTCTCCACCCCTCTGTCCCGCTCCCCAACCCTAATTTTCCTCATTTTCTGTTTCCATTTCTCTGTCCTGGTTTGGTCCCTGTTTTGGTCCCTGTTTTTCCTCTGGCTCCATCTCCCTATCATTCTTCCTGTCGTTCTTTCTCTATCCCAGTGTCCTTCTCCCCATCCCTCTCTTTTTCTCTGTATCCATTTTCTTGCACCCTGTCCCTCGCTTGTCTGTCCCTCGCTTGTTTTCGGTATCCCTATCTCCTTCCTCTTGTCCTTCCTTCCCTGTGCCACCTCTGTCTCTGGCCTGCTGCTCGTCACTGGTTTTTCTTTCTCCCACTCTTTGTCCAAGTTCTGTCGTTCTCTTTTGCTCTCTGTCCTTCCTCCAACCTGCCTTTTTCTCCCTCTACCCCTAATGCTTCCTTCTCCATTTCTCAGTGCCGCTTCCTGCCCCTTTTTTTGTCTCACTGTCCGTCCTGCTTCCTCTCACGGTTTATTCTGCCTTTATCCCTCTGTCCCGCTGACTGTCTCCTTGTTTCTAGTTATAGCTGCCTGTCCAGCCAGGTGTCCCTTTTTTCTTTTCTCTTTTCCCTACTCTGCCCCTACTTTTTCTTCCTCCATCTCTGTCCGTTTTTTTCCCCCCTCCACCTCTTTGTCTTAATCTGCATCTGGTTCCCTCCACTGCCGCCAGTCCCATTCCTTGTCCTGCTTTTTTTGTCTCTCCGTGTCTCACGCTTTCTATCCCTATTACTTTCTCTCTTCCCCCTTCCTTTTTTCCTCCTTTTTCTCTATATCTTTTGTCCTGTTGTTCGTTAGTATTTTTTCTTTCCGTTCCTCTATCCTGTTCCCTGTCCCTCATTTCTCTGTCAATTTCTCTGTCCTGTTGCCTATTGTTATTTTTGCTGTCTGCATCCCACTGCCCTGTTTCCCATTCATCTCTTTTGGCTCCATTCTCCCATCCTGC
This sequence comes from Harpia harpyja, assembly GCF_026419915.1. NCBI lineage: Eukaryota > Metazoa > Chordata > Aves > Accipitriformes > Accipitridae > Harpia > Harpia harpyja. The sequence continues at coordinate 45,135,707 of NC_068952.1, forward strand.
TCCCCATTAGTATTTTGTCTTTCTCCAGCTCTCTGACCTGGTCCCCATCCCCCTTGTTTCTTCTCTGTCATTCTTTCTGCTTCCTTGTACCTCTCGCTCTGCTATCTTGCGTACCACGTGCCGTTCCTCTCTGTTTACACCCCGCTGTCTCCGTCCCCTCCCTCTCTTTGCCTCTCTATCCCTCTGTCCTTGTCTCTGTTTTTTCTTTCTCCATGTCTCTGTCCTGCTGCCCAAGTCTGTCCAGTTCCCTTTCCCCCCCCTTCTCTGTTGATTACTCAGCTTTTCTTCCTCTCCCTATTTTTTCTTTCTTCATCCCTGTGTCCTGCTGCGTGTTCCCTCGCTCTCGCTCCCCCAGTATCTTGCTGTGTTACTCACCCTTCTCCCCATTGATTTTTCCTCTTGCTTTGTCCTTTTGTCCTGCTCCCTATAAGCATTTTTTAATTTTTTGTATTTCTGTTCTTCTGCACGTTGCCATTTTTTTGTTCTCCATCTCTCCTGCTCCCTATCCCCCGCTTTCTCTCGTGTCATTCTTTCTTCTTCCCCGTGCCTGTGTCGTGCCGTATCCTCGCATCCCTCTCCCTCCCTATCACGCTGTCTTGCTCCCCGTCCCTCTTTTTTTCTTTCTACCCTTATGACGTGCCCTGGTCTTTCTCTCTACATCTTTCTGTCATAGTCCTTATTTTGCTCTTCTTGCTCTTTTCCTCTCTCTTCCTCTATCCTGCTGCCCATCGCTATTTCTTCATTTTCCATCCCTTTATCCCGCTCCCTGTCCTTGTCAATCTTTCCCTTTGTTCTGCCTCCAGTCTTTGTTTTCTCTGCCTCCGTCCTTTTTCTCTCTGCTGCTCAGTCCTTCTCCCTCATCTTATTTTTTCCTTTTCGCTCTCCCTCTCTTTTTCTCTGTGACCCTCTGTGCTGTTCCTTTCATTTTCTTTCTCTAATGATCTGTTGTCTTACCTGTCCCCCCCTCACTGTCTCTCGCCCTCTATCCTGCTCCCCGGCCCTATTATTTGTTGCTTCGCTTTCCGTCCCACTCTCCGTCCCCATTTTCTCTGTTGCTCTCGTTGCCTCCCTATGCCAGCGTCCCAATCCCCATCCCGCTCTCTTTTGCAGTATCCCACTTTCTGGCTCTCTGTCTCTTACCTGTTTTCTATATCCAGCTGTCCTTCCTCCTGTCTTTCCTCGTCCCTCTGGCCTGCTGCCCATCACCTATTTTTTTCTTTCTCCATCTCTCTGCCTCGGTCCTATCACTCTCCGCCTCTCCCTGTCTCTAATATTCCTTTCTCCATCTATGCCCTGTCCCTTTTCTCTTATTCTCTCTGTCTTCCATCCTCCCCCCAACTTTTTGTCTGCACACGCCCATACTGCCTGTTCCATCGTTTCTCGCTATATGCCCCTGCCCAGCTCGCTGTTGCATTATATCCTTCTGTCCCGCTCCCTGGCTTTTTTTCTCATCCCGGAACTGGTTTTTATCTCTCCATCCCTTTGTCACGATTGCCGTCTCGTTTTTCCTCAATCTTTCTGGCTTGTTTCCTGCCTTCTTTCTCTCTCTCCCTCCGTCCTGCTCCTGCGCGTACCGCACGAGGGAGCGAGACTACGCGTCTAGGAAGCTTTGTCTCGTAACAGCTGTGAGACACCCGCGTATTCTCTTAGGTGGAGGATAGCCAAGCGACCGGAGTTAACAGAAGAGGAAGGGAGGAGAGGAGGAGAAAGAAGCAGCTGAACTGGCAAAATCTCCCGGCAGCGTCAAGAGCGAAAGCTGCGGTGAGCCCTGGGCCCTCAGGGCCCTGTCACCCCTCTTGGGCGTCCCGAGCCCTCCCTTACCCCCATTTTTTCCTCCCCTGTACCTCCTTTTTCCGTTTTTCTCTGAGCAGTTCCCTGTCCCCATCTTTTAGGTCTTCTCTGTCTCTGACCTGTAGCCCATAGCTAACTCTTTCCTTCTCTGTCTTGCTCCTAGCCGCTATTTTTGCATTCTTCCCTCTCTGTCCTGCAGCTCGTCGGTATTTTTGCTGTTTCTGGCTCGCTCTGTCTGGCTCCCTGTCGTTCAAGGTCTCCCTTCTCGGCTCTGCAGCACATCACGCATCTTGTTCTTTCTCCATCTGTCTTTATCCTGCTCCCAGCCCCTCATTTTGAATTCCCTCCTCTTTGTCTTGTTGCCCATCAGTATTTTTTCCTTTCTCCATGTCACTCTCTCTTGCTTCCTGTTCCTGGTTTTCTAAGCCTTCTCTTTCTGCCCCCTAGACCGTCACTATATTTTTCTATCCCCATCTCGGTTTGTCTGGCTCCCCATTCCTCTTTCTTCATTCCGCCCTATCTGCCACATCGCCCGTCGCTTCTTTCCTTTCTGTCCATCTTACTGTCCCCATTTCCAAACTCTTCTCCTCTGCCTGATACACGCCTGATAGCTCGCTGTAGCCTTTTTTCTTTCTCTGTCTCTCTCTGTCCAACTCTCCTCTTTCTCATTTTTATTTCACCCCTCTCTCTCTCTCTAGAAGCCTGTCAGGACTTTTGCCCCTTTCAGTCTCTCCATCTGCCTCCCTGCCCCTGTTTTTTGTTTCCTCCACCTCTGCCCTGGTACCCATCAACATTTTAATTTTCTCTGTCTCTCTCGGTCCAGCTCAAGATCCTGATTTCTTTTTTAAAATTCCTCCCCCTCTGCCCTGCAGAGCACCGCTTTTCAAGTTGTCTTTCTTCGTCTCTCTTTCTCTCTGGCTCCCTGCCCCTGTTTTTTCATTCCTCCCTCTCTGCCCTAGAGCAGCTTCCCCCCCCCCCCCCGGCTCTCTCTTTCCAGTTCCCAGGCCCTGTTTTTCAATTTTCTCTTTTTTTGCCCTGTGCCACATTGCAATTTCATTTCTTTTGCGCGCTCGCTCTCTCTCTGGCTCACTACCAGGATTTTTTAATTCCTCCCTGTCTGTCTTGTAGCCCATTGCTGTTTTTTCTTTCTCGGTGTCTCTCTGTCCAGCTCCCTGTTTTTACTTAAAAAAAAAAATTCCCTCCTTCTTTGCCCTGTACGCATCGCTCTTTAAAGTTCTCCTTCTCTGCCCTGTGGCCTACTGTGATTTGTTCTTTCTCTGTCTCTCCTTTTTCTGGCTCTCGGTCCCTATTTTTCAGTTTCTCCCTCTCGGCTTGTAGCACAATGTTGTTATTGATCTTTCCTCATTTCTCTCTTGTCCAGCTCCCCGCCCCTGTTTTGTAATTCCTCCCTCTCTGCCCTGCGGCCCGTTGCTATTTTTGCATTCTCTATCCTGCTCCCTGGCTTGAGTCTTTAATCGCTCCCTCTCTGCCCTGTAGCCTGTTGCAGGGTGGTTTGGGGTTTTTTTCTTTCTTTCTCCGTTGCTCTCTGTCCAGCTCCCTGTACCTACTTTTTAATTCTTCCCTCGCTGCCCTGCAGCCTGCCGCTATCTTCCCTTTCTCTGTCTCTCTCCGCATGGCTCCCGGTCCCTTCCGTTTTGAAATCCCTCCCTCTCTTGTTTGGTGCTCATCGCGTTTTTGTCCTTTCTCCGTATCTCTAGCTGGCTCCCTCTTACTATTTTTCAATTTTTTTCTTTCTCTGTCTCTCTGTCCAGCTTTGGATACCAATTTTTTTAATTCCTCCTTCTCTTCCCCGCAGCCTGTCTTTCTTCCCCCTGCCCCTTATTTGTCTCACCACCACCACCTCTGCTTCCCTGTCGCCATTTTAATTCCTCCCTCTCCACCCTCTGGCTGTTGCTATACATCCCGTGTGTGTCGCCCTGCATCTGGCCCCCTGTCCCTATCTTTTCATTCCTCTCTCCTCCCTGTAGCCCGTCGCTATAACTTTCTTGTGCCGTCTCTCTCTGTGTTTGGCTCTGGATCCCTGTTTTTTCCTTCCTCCCTCCCCTCTCTCTGCCCTGTTGCCCCTGGCTATTTTCTCTTTCTCCATCTCTCTCTGCCCACCCCCCGATCTCTATTTTTTCATTCCTCCCTCTCTGTCCTGTAGCCCATCGCTATCCTTTCTTTATCTGGCTCCCCGTCCCCGTTGTTCAGTTTCTTCCTTCTCGGTTCTGCAGCACGTTGCGATTCTGTTTCTTTCGCTGACTCTCCTTTCCCAGTCCCTCACTTTTAATTCCTCCCTCTCTGTCCTGTTGACCCTCGGGTTCCCCCTCGCCTTTCTCCACCTTGCTCTCCACCTTGCTCTTTCTTGCTTCCCGGCCCTGTTTTTTAATTCCTCCCTCTCTTCCGCACAGCTCGTCGCTTTTTTCTTTTCTGCATCTCTCTACGTCAGTCTCACTGCCCCCATTTTTAAATTCTTCCTTTCTGCCCCGTATCATGCTGATTTTTTTGCCTTTCTCCAACCCTCTCTGTCCAGCTCCCTGTCCCTATTTATTAATTCCTCCTCCTTCCTGCACCCAGAGCTATTCCCCGCAATTTCCATCTCTCTCTGTCTGGCTCCCTGTCCGCAGTTCTTAATTCCTCCCTCTGGCCCCCATAGCCTGTCTGGATCCACCCCCCCCCCCGTTGGGCTCCCTCCCTCCGTTTTAATTCCACAGTCTCTGTCTCAAAGCCCCACACTATTTGTCTGTCTTATTCCATCTCTCTTGTCTGGCTCCCTGCTACTAGTTTTTACTTCCTCCCTATACGTCTTTTAGGCCATTGCTTTCTGCCCCCGCTTTCTCTTTGTCTCTGTCTGGCTCCCATTCCCTGTTCTTTATTTCCTCTCTCTTCCCTGTAGCCCACTGCTTTCTTTTCTGTTCTCTATCATGCTCTGTCTGGTCCCCTGTCCTTTATTTATCAATTCCTCTCTCTCTGCCCTGTGGCCTGTTGATTTTTCCCGTTTTATTTCTTCCTCTCTTTCTGTCCAGCTCCCTGTCCCTGGTTTCTTAATTCCTCCCTGTCTGCCCTGTCACAAGTACGATCTTTTGCCTTTCTTCACCTCTCTCTGGCAAGCTCTCTGTCCCTCTTCCTTAATTCCTCCCTGTTACCCCTTCTTAATTCTTCCCTCTCTGCCCTGTAGCATGTGTAGCTATGTGGTTTGTTTTGTGTTGTTTCCCACCCCCCCTGCCCCTTCCCTCCATCATTTGCTGTCCTGACTCCCTGTTGTTTTATTCCTCTGTCTGTGCCCTGTTTCTTGTCACTTTTTTCTTTCCTCATCTCAGTCCAGCTCCGCGCCCTTATTCTTTTTAACTCCCTCTCTGTCATGCTGCCTACGCCAGTTTTTTTCTGCATCTCCATCCTGCTCCCCATCCTTCCTTGTCAGTCACTGTCCCGTTATCTCTTCCTCCTCTCCCTGCTGCGACTTTCTCCATCCCTGTCGGGCTCGCTGTCCCGTTCTCCGCCTCATGCTTTCTGATTACACCCCCACTCTCCAGCAGGCTGCCACTTTTCTCCTCTCTTCTAGCGTGCAGCACCCTGATCATTTTTGGCAGCCTCCACCTCTGCCCACCGGCTCATCGGCCCAGGAGCCAACCAACTGACTGCCAAGGAGTCCCAGGGGCAGGGGGAGCTTTGGGGGCCCTGAGCCCCTGAGCGGACTCGCTCCCAGAACTTATTACACGCATGACTGCATAAACACTCGCCGTCTCCTTTGTGCTCTCTTTGCACAGAGCGAGGGGCTGTGAGGGAGTCCAGGGGAGGAGGTGATGCATTGTGGGGGTCGGGTGATGGCCCCCTGGTGGTCCTGCTGGGCTCCAGCTGTGGGCCAGGGCTGGAGGAGCCTCAGGTGCAGGCAGTGAGGATGATGGTGACAGCCCCTCCCTCTAACGGGGTGGCTGCCTGCAGAGGGGCCAGCACTGCCCTGCCCTGGCTGGCTGCAGAGAGGCCGAGGGAGGAGCGGAGCAGTTGCCGAGCTCTGCCGGGCCGCGACTGCGCCGCGGGAGAAGGCGAGCGGGGCTGCGTGATGCTCCCCGACCCTGTGTTTCTTCTGCCACGTCCCTGCGGGGCTCCTCATTCCTTTTTTATTGATTTCTCCATCTCACTGTCCTTTTCCCTGTACTTTTCCTTCTCTGCTCCTCAGCCTTTCTCCCTCATTTTATTTTTCTCTTTCTGTTCCTCTCTCTTGCTCCCCATCGCTGCATTTTCATTCTCTGTATCTGCTGCCGCAGTAACGACTGCCGAGTTGTCCCAGGGGAAGGGCGAGCGTACGGGCACCGAGCCCCGGAGCAGACTCGGTCCCAGGACTTACACGCATTAACGAATAAACATTTGCTCACCACCCACCGACCGGTGCCCAGCCAATCCCCGAGCTGCGGCATCCCCTGGCCAGCTTCCCCAGTTGATATACTGGGCAGGACGTCATATGCTACGGAATACCCTTTTGGCTCGTTTGGGTCAGCTGTCCCAGCTGTGTGGACTCCCAGCCTCCACTGGCAGGGCAGTATGAGAAGCTGAAACATCCTCGACTTAGTATGAACACTGCCTCGTGACAACTAAAACATCACTGTTTTATCAACATTATTGTCATGCTAAATGCAAACTACAGCACTATACCAGGTACTAGGAAGAAAATTATCTCTATTCTAGCCAAAACCAGGAAAGTCCCTCTGCTCTTTACCTCATTTCTTGTCAAACTTTCTTTCTATGCCTCCCTCTATCTAGCTCCCTCTTCCTCTTCTTTATTTCTTCTCACTCTTTCCTTTACCCTGTCAGTTTTAAAATTTTCTTTATACGTATGTCTCTCCCCAGCTTCCCGGCCTTATTTTTTAATTTGCATCCATGTGAATCGTACCCCGTCGCTTTTTGAATTTTTTTTCTATTTCTCCCTCTCCCTTCCTGTCCCTGGTTTTAAATCGTTTCTTGTTTCCTGTACCCTGCTGCTTTCTTGTTTGTTTCTATGTATCCCCCAGTCCGTCTCCCTGCCTTTATTTCTTAATGTTTTCCTATCTGCCTCATACCCTATTGCTTTTTAAGTTTTATTTCTATGTCCCCCTCGATCCAGCGCACTGTCCCTATTTTTGAATCCCTCCCTTTAGCTGGGGAAGGGTCTGCCCAGGCACACCCACCTGAGGGAGCTGACGAAGGTGAACCATCCGAGGAGGGAATCCAAGGGGGTCCCGCAGGCAGCCACGTCCAGCAAGGAACAGCCAGCCCCCGCGGCGAGGAAGCATCCCTCCGAGCCATCCCCGACAGAGCGCGCCAGCAGCGCACGGCGCCTCCGTCAGCCGCGCGCACAAGCCACCGGGAAGCCTCGTGGGAGAGGAGCGTCGAGGCGCCTGCCGCCGAGGCGGAGCGAAAAGCATCGGGGCGGTGAAGGTCTCCCACCGGCGTCGGGAGCTGCGGAGAGTCACGCATTCTGTCGCGTGCATCCCGCTCCGTCTCTGCCGCCCTTCCCCAGATCTCTGTCCGCCTCCCCGCCTGTCCCTTCTTCCGCCTCTCCCTCCGCCAGCCCACCTGCCTGCCTGGCTCTCCAAAACTTGTTACTCCTCTGCCAACTCTGCCCTGTACCACTTCATCTATACATTTTTTTCCCTACGTTTCCCTCTCTGTGGCTCCTATTTTTTACTGCTTTCCCATGTTTCTTGTACCCAGTTGCATTTTAATTTCTCTTTCTATGTTTCCCTCCCTCTGATGCCCCAACCCTTTTTAAAATTCCTCCCTCTCTCCTGTACCCCATCACTTTTTGCTTTTTATGGTTCCTTCTATCCATCTCCCTGTCCCTATTTTTAAATTATTTTTCCATCTTTTGCTTCTTGTACCCAATCGCCGTTTAAGTTTCCTGTCTACATTGTCCTCTATCCATCTCCTCGTCCTTGTGTTTTTATTCTTGTCTGTGTTTCTTGTACTCAGCTGCTTTTTAAAATTCCTTCTATGTCTCCCTCTATCTGGCTCCCTTTCTTGATTTTTTATTTCTTCCCTATATTTCTTATACCCCTTTGCTATTTAATTTATCTTTCAACAATTCCCTTTATCTCGCTCCCTTTCCCTAAATTTTAATTCCTCCCTTGCTTCCATATACCCAGTCACTTTTAAAATTGTCTTTCAATGTTTCCTTCTACTCTGATCCCTGTTCCTGGTTTTCAGTTCTTTCCTGTCTGTCACGAACCACGTTGCTTTCTAAATTTTGTTTCTATGTCTACTTTTATCTAGTTAACTGTCCCTAATTTTCAATTTTGTACTCTCATAATTCTTTTTGTTGTGAAATTTTGTTTCTAGGTGTACTGGTATCACGTTTTCTCTCCTTATTTCTTAATTTTTTTCCCGTTTCCTGTATCCTCTCGCTTATAAATTTTTCAGTCTATGTCTACTTTAATCATGATCTCTCTCCCTGTTTATTAATTATTTCCCGTCTGTCCTGTGCTCTGTCGCTTTTAAATTTTCTTTCCTCATTTACTTGTAGCCAGTTCGCCATCTTTATTTTTGAATTCCTTCTAGTCTGTCCTGTATCCCATTGCTTTTAAATTTTTCTCTCTCTGCCTCTGTCTATTTAGGGGGTTTTGCTATTTTTTCATTTTTTTCCTGTTTTCACTTTTGAATTTTTGTTTGTGTTCACTTCTACACGCTTTTGTCTCTATTATTTACTTTTTTCCTGTATTCTATCTGGTCGCTTTTAAAATTTTCTTTGCGTGTCTACTTTTATCAAGCTGTCTATCGCTTGTTTTTAATTCTTTCTTGTTTGTCACGTACCTTGATGCTTTTTAAATTTTCTTTATGTCTTTTTTTTTTTCCCCTTCTCTTAGTTCATCCCCTGGCTTTAGAGGGTCTCCTCGGCATGTAGAATCATAGAATCATTGAGGTTGGAAAAGACCTTCAAGATCATCGAGTCCCACCATCATCCATGCCCACTAAACCATGTTCTGGAGTACCTCGTCTACACACTTTTTTAATACCTCCAGGGACCTCCATTTCCTCTCGTCCTATCTCCAGCCACCTGATAGAAGAGACCAGCACCCACCTCGCTACAACCCCCCCTTTAGGTAGTTGTAGAGAGCGATAAGGTCTCCCCTCAGCCTCCTTTTCTCCAGACGAAACCGCCCCAGCTCCCTTAGCCGCTCCTCATAAGACTTACGCTCCAGGCCCCTCACCAACTCGGTTGCCCTTTTCTGGACACGTTCCAGCACCTCAACGTCTCTCCCGTAGCAAGGGGCCCAAAACTGAACGCAGTACTCGAGGTGCGGCCTCACCAGTGCCGAACACAGGGGAACAATTACCTCCCTGCTCCCGCCGGCCACACTGTTTCTGGTACAGGCCAGGATGCCGTTGGCCTTCCCGGCCGCCTGGGGACACTGCTGGCTCATATTCAGCCGGCTGTCGACCAGCACACCCGGGTCTTTCTCTGCCAGGCAGCTTTCCAGCCGCTCTTCCCCAAGCCCGTAGCGCCGCACGGGGTCGCCGTGACCGAAGCGGAGGACCCGGCGCTCGGCCTCGTTGAACCTCATACAGTTGGCCTCGGCTCATCGATCCAGCCTGTCCAGATCTCTCTGTAGAGCCTTCCTACCCTCAAGCAGATCGACCCCGCCTCCCAACTTGGCGTCGTCTGCAAACTTGCTGAGGGTGCACTCGATCTCCTCGTCCAAATCATCGATAAAGATATTAAACAGAACCGGGCCCAGCACCGAGCCCTGGGGAACGGCACTAGCGACCTGCCGCCAACCGGATTTAACCCCATTCACCGCAACCCTCTGGGCTCGTCCATCCGGACAGTTTTTCACCCAGCAAAGAGTACACTTGTCCAAGCCACGAGACGCCAGCTTCTCAAGGAGTATGCCATGAGAGACAGCGTCAAAGGCCTTGCTGAAGTCAAGGTAGGTAACATCCACAGCCTTTCCCTCATCCGCTAGGCGGGTCGCCTGGTCATAGAAGGAGATCAGGTTGGTCAAGCAGGACCTGCTTTTCGTAAACCCACGCTGACCGGGCCCGATCCCCTGCTCGTCCCGGACTTGCCACGCGAGCGCTCTCAGGACAAGCCATTCCATAATCTTCCCCGGTACCGAGGTCGGGCTGACAGGCCCGTAGTTCCCCGGATCCTCCCTCCGACCCTTCTTGTAAATGGGCGTCACGCTGGCAAGCCTCCAGTCCTCTGGGACCTCCCTTGTTGACCAGGATCGCCCATAGATGATGGAGAGCGGCTTGGCAAGCACCTCCGCCAGTTCCCTCAGTACTCTTGGATGGATTCCGTCTGGTCCCACAGATTTGTGAGCGTCCAGACGGCGTAGTAGGTCACTAACTATTTCCTCCTGGATTAAGGGGGGTTATATTCTACTCTTCATCCTCATCTTCCAGCTCAGGAGGCAGAGTACCCTGAGGATAACTGGTCTCCCTATTAAAGACTGAGGCCAAGAAGGCATTAAGTACCTCAGCCTTTTCCTCATCTCTGGTGGCAACGTTCCCTTCTGTATCCATTAAAGGATAGATATTCTCCTTGGGATTTTTTTTACTGTTACCGTATTTGTAAAAACATTTTTTGTTGTCTCTTACAACAGCAGCCAGATTTAGTCCTAGCTGAGCTTTTGCCTTTCTAATTTCCTCTGCGCATGACCTAACGAGATCCCTGTACTCCCAAGTTGCTCGCCCTTTCTTCCAGACTTGATAAACTCTCCTTTTTGTCCTGACTCCTAGCAAAAGCTCCCCGTTCAGCCAGGCCGGTCGTTTTCCTCGGCGGTTTGACTTGCGGCACGGGGGAATAGCCTGGTCCTGAGCCGTTAAGATTGCCTTCTTAAAGAACGTCCATCCCTCCTGGACCCCTTTTGCCCTTCAGGACCGTCTCCCAAGGGACTCTCTCAACCGGTGCCTCAAAGAGGCCAAAGTTTGCCCTCCGGAAGTCCATAGCGGTGGTTTTGCTGACCCCCTTCCTTGCCTCACCAAGAATTGAGAATTCTATCATTTCACAGTCGCTAAGCCCAAGACGGCCTCCGACCATCGCACCTCCCACCAGTCCTTCCCTGTTCGTAAACAATAGATCTAGCAAGGCTCCTCCCCTGGTGGGCTCACCTACCGGCTGCGTCGGGAAGTTATCTTCCACGCGCTCCAGGAACCTCCTAGACTGTTTACTCTCTGCTGTGGCGTATTTCCAGCGGACGTCTGGAAAGTTGAAGTCCCCCACGAGAACAAGGGCACACGATTCTAAGACTACTGCCAGCCGCTTGTAGAACGATTCATCCGTCTCTTCAACGTGGTCGGGCGGTCTATAACAGACTCCCAGCACGATATCTGCCTTATCGGCCTTCCCTCTCATCCTCACCCATAAGCACTCCACCTTGTCATCACAATCGTGTAGCTCCGTGCAGTCCAAACCCTCCCTAACAGAGAGAGCCACCCCACCACCGTTTCTACCTCGCCTATCCCTTCTGAAGAGCTTATAGCCATCCATCGCAGCGCTCCGGTCACGGGAGTCGTCCCACCGTGTTTCCGTGATGGCGACTAAGTCGTATCTATCCGGCCGCACGATGGCTTCCAGCTCCTCCTGTTTATCGCCCGTGCCGCGTGCATCGGCATGGATGCATTTGAGCTGGCCTATCGAATCCACCCCTAATATTGGCACGCTGCCCCCAGGCTCATCTCTGGTGCACCTAGCCTTATCCCTTACCCCCTTCAAACCTAGTTTAAAGCCCTCTCTATGAGCCCCGCCATCTCACGAGCGAGGATTCTTTTACCCCTTTGAGATAGCTGGATACCATCTGTCGCTAGCAAGCCCGGTGCCACGTAAAACTCCCCACGATCAAAAAACCCAAAACACCACCGACGGCACCAGCCTCTGAGCCACATATTAACCAGGTGTGTTTTCCTGTTCCTTTCAGTATATTTCCCTGCCACTAAGGGATTGAGGAAAACACTCCCTGTGCTCCTCCCACCAATCGCCCCAGTGCCCCGAAGTCCCTTTCGATTGCCTTTGGATTTCTCCCTGCAATCTCATCACTGCCAACCTGCACAACCAGCAATGGGTAATAATCAGAGGTCCGAACCAGACCCGGGAGTTCCCTGGTAATGTCTTTTACCCGGGCCCCAGGGAGGCAGCAGACTTCCCTGTGGGACGGGTCAGGACCGCATATTGGGCCCTCTGTCCCCCTCAGAAGGGAGTCGCCTATGACAATTACCCTCCTTTTTCTTTTTTCACAGGCTGCGAGAATGCGTGGGGCTGCCCGACTGAGCCTAGGCACCTCCCTGGATAGGGCTTCACCTACACCCTGATCTTCACAGACCCGGTCCTCAAGTTCCAGAGCCCCATACCTGTTGCGTAGGGGCAACCGGGAAGGTGAGGGAGACCGGGAGGGGACTCGCCTGCCTCCCCGAGCAGGGACCTGTATCCATTCCCCTCCAACTCTTAGGTCCCCTCCTGCCTGGTGGCAAGGGGGCAGGGGAACCTCCGCTTCTCGCGGAGCCTCCGTCTGCTGCGTCTGCCTCAGGGACGGTAGGGTGTGGGTCCACCAATCTATCTCCCTCTCACGCTCCCTGATACTCCTCAACCTTTCCACTTCTTCCTTCAGTTCTACCACCAGGCTGAGCAAATCACTCACCTGGTCACAGCTCACACAAGAGGCATCCCCGCTGACCTCCATCATTTCTGATAGACTCAGGCGCTCCCTGCAGCCAGAGACCTGGACAGCTGCACATTTACACGGGAGCTCTGTCTGCATCGCCACGTTTTTCCTAGCAATGGCTTTCACCCGAGCGGCAGCCATATCGGGGTCTCCTTCTGAGGCCGACGTCCACCGCTTCAGTAGCCTTCTCGAGCTGGGAAGGGGGGGGCTGCGCCCTACCTGCCCGAACTGCCGCGCAAACTGCCGCACCACGCCCTGACGCGCCACGCCCTGTTTGCCACGCTCTTGGTCGCTGGCGCTCCTCAGGGCCATTTAAATCTCCCGCAGTCGCCCCTGGCAACGCCCACGCCGCGTCAGCCTCTCTTACGAGAGCTGCCGGCTCTGCACCGTCCCTCTGCTCTTCCCCGGGGCTCCCGGGCCTCGGGAACCTCCCGGTCCGCCTCAACGTAGCGCTTAGCCGCCGACTTACCGTTGCGTCTGCTGGCCTCGCCGCCGATTGATGTGATTTTAATAACTACATTGTTATTGCATTTAATGAGCTAGTTTCCTACCTAGTTTAGAGGCACATCTATCTTTTTCTGTCTACGCCTCAGAAAAATTAGGTTTAACTCCTTACCCGGTCACGTTGCCGATGCAATAGTTGTAGCTGTAGTACAGGAGCAGGTAGCGTCATTGCCAGTAAAGGTCGCTTTCTCTGTTCAGGGTCTCGCTTACTGTAAATTTAAAGCAGGTAAGAACACTCCTGCTGCTCCTCCAGCTGACTTTATACCTTCTGGTGGTTTGCCCTTCCCCTTTCCCAGGGGATTGTGGGAAGGGTGGTGGGCGGAGGCTCGGGGTATTTGAGCCACAGCCTCTGCTGAGGGAGCTCATTGTGCTCCTGGGTTTCTCTGGTGTCGGTGCTCAGCTCTTCCTTGAGTCCTTTGCAGCTTTTGAGCTGGCTCAGCTCTTTGGGAAGAGGTGTCTGCTCGAGGTAAGACCTTCAGGACCGGTTAAGGTTTGGCAGCATGTGTAGTAGAAAGTAACACTTGTGTGCAGCTTTTTTTTCTTTTTTTCCTTTCTTTTTTTCAGGTCAGTAATTTTGTTTTGAGTGTTCAGGGGTAGAAAGTTGGTTTAATAGTATGCATTGTTTGTTTGGGTTTTTTTTTAATTTTTCATGCATTGTGTTTTCCTGGAATTCCCAACTTTATTGAAAACGGAACCTTGTTTTATTTCACCAGTTCTGCTGTATGCTGTGTAAGTTGCTGATATCTCTCTTAACGGGACCAACGATGACGTTGTTTAGCAGGGGTTAGAGTGAACATCTTGTATGCATCCATATATGGAGTTTTAGTACTTCTGAAGAAAGCAGAAGGGCCAGGAGGCACAGCGCCTTTCAGGCTCTGGGATGCCTCGTCACCTTTCCTCATTGTCCACAGAACGCCGTGTTGTCCCTAGAACCTTTGCAGCTTGCGGCAGGCCCCTCGTAGATTACAAGCCTTGGGGCTTGACTTTATTTTGTGGGCAAGTAGCGGAGCTGGAACGAGCGGGGAAGCAAACACGGTGGTGCTTATGAGGAGGGGGGAGTTGGGCAAGTAGTTGGTGTTGGCCGGCGGGATGCTTACTCCCTTTTCTGATTTTTTTGTTTGTTTGTTTCATTGCAGATGTTGAAGACCAATGTGTCACCTTGAGGAACATCCCAGTTAGCCTGTGTGGTTTTTGTGGAGGATGGTTTGAGACCCACGGCCCTCTGAAAGTTAAGTTGAGGGACCAGGGCTGGGCAGAGGCTGGGAGGGAGGAACGAAGCTGAGAATTGCAGGGAGGGGTTTTAAAGGTAGCGCAGGAGAGAGGCCCGTCCAGGAGCAGTGCCGTTTGGGCAGGCGAAGGGAGCGGGTTGCTTTTCAGCACGAGACCAGCGTGTGCCGGGCAGGGCAGTTCCAGCCTTTGTCTGCGGTGGTGTGCAGTTTGTGTAGTCTGTCTTCTGTCCCTTAGACCTTTTGCGGGTCTCAATGTCCTCATTGCGCTTTGCGCCGGGGGAGCGTGGCACGCGCTTTAGGCGCCGTCCCTAGGGTCTCGAATGCCCGTACTCATCGGCACAGTGCCATTGGAGCGTTTCTTTTTTTGCATTTGCAGCTCTAAAGCACGGATCGGTCTCGGCAGATTCCGGTCGGTCCTCTCTCGCGGCATTCTTCCGGGCTGCGTCGGCAGCTCCGCTCTCTAGCCATCCATTTTCTTGGACTGGGAGTTCTTCCCCGCATCTTGATGTTCCTAGGTCTTGATGACAGGCTTCTTGTACATCCATCCTCTTGGTTTTGACAGTGCTGTCTTTTAACAGGCCGTTACGTTGGACTCCTCGGGGTCTGCCGTAGAGCCTCCTTGCCTCAGTGTTCTGGACGCCGTAGGTCATCTTGCCGGATGGCACCTCCCGTCCGGGAGTCCTTCTTGCTGAGAGTTTTCTCTCTCTTTGAATCACCTTGTCTGTACCGTTCTGTGTTGTGTTGGTCTGTGCACAGGTGTGTTTGGCTTGGAGCTGCTCTGCCCGGGGATGTAGAGTCAGGGGTAGGTGGAACAGCAATAAGAGTCTAAGGGTGAAATGTTGATTTGCCTTAATTGTTTAGGCAAGGGTTGTACGGTCATCTGGGATTGAGTAGGCATTGGTGGGCTGTGTGGACAGCAATGTTGAGAGTTTTTTATGGAATTGATTGTAGCCATGTGGCAGAGGCTCTTGAGGGGTGGTGAAGCGGATTTGAGTCTGTAAGGTGTTGAGGCTTGCATGTGATGGGCTTAAAGTTTGGCTCTGGTTTTTTTTTGTTTTGTTTTGTTTTTTTAAAATGGCTTGCTGTAGCTGGAGTTGTTAAGCTCTTGCTCTGCATCCAGGCTGACTCGTTCAATATGGGTTTCTCTTTCAGATGCGGAGAGACAAGATGCGTGCACCAGAGCTACGGAGGAGGGGAGCGGAGCGCCGTGAGGAGGTGGGTCTGTGAGTGGAGTCAGAGGGAAGATGCAGCTGGTGGCTCTATGACTAGTTCATAAGGGTTCTTTTTTTTCTTTTATTCTGAAGGTGCAAAGCAAGGAGCGAAGTGGGCTATCAGCAGCGGAGGCGACTCGGGCAAGGTGAGCTGTGACTAATGGGTTGAAGCAATCATTTCTTTGGTAGCGTTGTATTGTTAGCAGAGTTGGAAGCATCCCTTGTCATTTGTGTTTTGCAGGTGGTACACAGGCCTCGATGTGGCAAGCTGTTGACGGCACAGGTGGGGCATGTGAGCGGCTGAGGTAAAGGAGAGCAAGTTGGGAATCGGTGCGGGCGGGCTGAGGTTTCGGGCGGTGTGTCAGCATGCGTCTTGTGCTTTGGTTTTTGCAGGTGGTGCACGCAGCCTCGGAGGGGTGAAGCCGCAGGCCGATGAGGAGTTTGAGAAGGTGAGGTGGTTGTTGGCTGGGTAGGTCTTGATTAGCTAATTGGGTGGTTAATTAAACATTTACCTTTTTCTTTTGCAGGTGCTGTGTGGGCTACCTTTGGAATGGGATGAGCATTTGAGGTGAGTTGTGGCTTAGGGAGGAGGAGCATGGGGCTGGTGACTTCTCATGACTGCTATGCTAATTTGGTGTGTCTTGCTGTCTCAGGTACCAGGAGTGATGATGGCCGCAGGGTCTGACTCTGGAATGAGCAGGTAGGCGTAACCCTGTGGTGTGTGTGATTAAGTGGGGGGTTGGGAAAGTAGTTGGTGTTGGCCGATGGGTTACTTATTGCCTCTCCTGACTTTGGCTTTTTTTTTTTTTTTGTCTTCACTGCAGGTGATGAAGAGGAACCTGGCGACTGCCGGATCATCCCAGTTAGGCCGTGTGACTTTTGTTGGAGGATGGATTCGTACCCTTGGCCCTCTGAAAGTTAAGTTGAGGGACCCGGGCTGGGGAGAGGCTGGGAGGGAGGGACACAGCTGGGAATTGCAGGGAGGGGTTTGAAAGTTAGCGTAGGAGGGCAGGGCTGTCCAGGAGCAGTCCCGTTCGGGCAGACGAAGGGAGCGGGTTGCTTTTCAGCACGAGAGCAGCGTGTGCCGGGCAGGGCAGTTCCAGCCTGTGTCTGTGGTGGTGTGTGGTTTGTGTAGTCTGTCTTCTGTGCCTTAGACCTTCGTTGGCTCTCAATGCCGTCATCAGTCTTTGCGCTCAGTGAGCGCGGCAGGCGCTTCGGGCGCCATCCCTAGGGTCTCGAATGCCCGTACTCATCGGCCCGGTGCCAATCGGGCGCTTCTTGTCTTGCGCTCGGAGCTCTAAAGCGTGGATCGGTTTTGGAAGGAACCAGCTGGTTCTCCTCTGCGGCGCTCTTCCAGGCTGCTTTGGCGGCTCTGCTGCCTAGCCGCGTGTCACCTTGGACTGGGAGTTCTTCCCTGCATCTTGATGTTCCTAGGTCTTGATGACGGGCTTCTTACACATCCATCACCTTGGTTTAGACAGTACCATCTTGTAAGGGGCCGTTAGTTTTGCCCCTTCTTCTCTGGGGCTGTCGTAGAGCCTCCTCGCTTCGTGGTTTTGGACGCCGTAGGTCATCTTGCCGGATGGCACCTCCCGTCCGGGTGTCCTTCTTGCTGAGAGTTTTCTCTCACTTTGAATCACCTTGTTGTTAGTGGTGTGTGTTATGTGCATGGGTGTGTTTGGCTTGGAGCTGCTCTGCCCGGGGTTGTAGAGTCAGGGGTAGGTGGAACAGCAGTAGGAGTCTATGGGTGAAATGTTGATTTGCCTTAATTGTTTAGGCAAGGGTTGTAAAGTCATCTGAGATTGTGTAGCCATTGGTGGGCTCTGTGGACAGCCACATTGATGGTGTTTTATGGAGATGATTGGAGCTGTGTGGCATGGGCTGTTGAGGGGCAGTGAAGCAGATTTGAGTCTGTAAGGTGTTGAGGCTTGCATGTGATGGGCTTAAAGTTTGGCCCTTTTTTTTTTTTTTTTAAGATGGCAGGCTGTAGTTGGACTCCAGATGGTCTTCCTAGATGGCATCAAGACCTCTGGAATTGTGAAGCTCTTGCTCTGCATCCAGGTGACTCGTTGAATATGGTTTTTTTTCAGATGCAGAGGGACAAGTTGTGTGCCACAGAGCGACGGAGGAGGGGAGCGAAGCAGCACAAGAAGGTGGGTCCGTGAGTGGAGTCAGAGGGAAGATGTGGCCGGTGGCTCTATGAGTAGCTGATAGGGTTCTTTTTTTCTTTTTATTTTGAAGGTATGAAGCAAGGGGCAAAGCGGGGTATTGGTACCAGAGGTGTCCCGGGCAAGGTGAGTCGTGACTACTGGGTTAAAGGAACTGTTCCTTTGGAGGTGTCATGTTGTTGGCAAAGTTGGAAGCATCCCTTGTCATTTGTCTTTTGCAGGTGGAGCACGCAGCCTCGGAGGGGCGAAGTCGCAGGCCGATGAGGAGTTTGAGAAGGTGAGGTGGTTGTGGGCCGGGTTGCTGTTGAATATCAAAGTATTATGTGGTTGCTCAGTTAAGTATTTGCCTTTTGTTTTGCAGGCGCTGTGCGGGCCACCTTTGGAATGGGATGAGCGTTTGAGGTGAGCTGTGGATGAGGGAGGAGGAGCATGGGGCTGGTGACTTCTCATGAGTGCTATGCTAATTTGGTGTGTTTTGCTGTCTCAGGTACCAGGAGTGATGGTGGCTGCAGGGTCTGACGCTGGAATGAGCAGGTAGGCGTAACCCTGTGGTGTGTGTAATTAAGTGGGGGGTTGGGAAAGTAGTTGGTGTTGGCCGATGGGTTACTTACCGCCTCTTCTGACTTTGTTGGCTTTTTTTTTTTTTGTCTTCATTGCAGGTGATGAAGAGGAACCTGGCGACTGCCGGATCATCCCAGTTAGGCCGTGTGACTTTTGGTGGAGGATGGATTCATACCCTTGGCCTTCTGAAAGTTAAGTTGAGGGACCCGGGCTGGGGAGAGGCTGGGAGGGAGGGACACAGCTGGGAATTGCAGGGAGGGGTTTGAAAGTTAGCGTAGGAGGGCAGGGCTGTCCAGGAGCAGTCCCGTTTGGGCAGGCAAAGGGAGCGGGTTGCTTTTCAGCACGAGAGCAGCGTGTGCCGGGCAGGGCAGTTCCAGCCTGTGTCTGTGGTGGTGTGTGGTTTGTGTAGTCTGTCTTCTGTGCCTTAGACCTTCGTTGGCTCTCAATGCCATCATCAGTCTTTGCGCTCAGGGAGCGCGGCAGGCGCTTTGGGCGCCACCCTTAGGGTTTCGAATTCCCGTACTCATCGGCCCGGTGCCAATCGGGCGCTTCTTGTCTTGCGCTCGGAGCTCTAAAGCGTGGATCGGTTTTTGGAAGGAACCAGCTGGTTCTCCTCTGCGGCGCTCTTCCAGGCTGCTTTGGCGGCTCTGCTGCGTAGCCGCATGTCATCTTGGACTGGGAGTTCTTCCCTGCATCTTGATGTTCCTAGGTCTTGATGACGGGCTTCTTACGCATCCATCACCTTGGTTTAGACAGTACCATCTTGTAAGGGGCCGTTAGTTTTGCCTCTTCTTCTTTGGGGCTGTCGTAGAGCCTCCTCGCTTCGTGGTTTTGGACGCCGTAGGTCATCTTGCCGGATGGCACCTCCCGTCCGGGAGTCCTTCTTGCTGAGAGTTTTCTCTCACTTTGAATCCCCTTGTTGTTAGTGTTCTGTGTTGTGTGTGTTGTGTGCATGGGTGTGTTTGGCTTGGAGCTGCTCTGCCCGGGGTTGTAGAGTCAGGGGTAGGTGGAACAGCAGTAGGAGTCTATGGGTGAAATGTTGATTTGCCTTAATTCTTTAGGTGAGGGTTGTACAGTTATCTTGGGTCTAGTAGCTGTGGGCGGGCTTTGCGGACAGCCATGCCAATAGTGTTTTAGGGAGATGATTGGAGCTGTGTGGCATGGGCTGTTGAGGGGCACTGAAGCAGATTTGAGCCTCTGAAGTGTTGAGGCTTGCATATGATGGGCTTAAAGTTTGGCCTTTTTTTTTTTTTTTTTTTAAGATGGCAGGCTGTAGTTGGACTCCAGATGGTCTTCCTAGATGGCATCAAGACCTCTGGAATTGTGAAGCTCTTGCTCTGCATCCAGGTGACTCGTTGAATATGTTTTTTTTTCAGATGCAGAGGGACAAGTTGTGTGCCACAGAGCGACGGAGGAGGGGAGCGAAGCAGCACAAGAAGGTGGGTCCGTGAGTGGAATCAGAGGGAAGATGTGGCCGGTGGCTCTATGAGTAGCTGATAGGGTTCTTTTTTTCTTTTTATTTTGAAGGTACGAAGCAAGGGGCAAAGCGGGGTATTGGTACCAGAGGTGTCCCGGGCAAGGTGAGTCGTGACTACTGGGTTAAAGGAACTGTTCCTTTGGAGGTGTCGTATTGTTGGCAAAGTTGGAAGCATCCCTTGTCGTTGTTTGTTTTTTGCAGGTGGAGCACGCAGCCTCGGAGGGGCGAAGT